>NC_139405.1:49129959-51697459 GCF_905368555.1 Meleagris gallopavo | reverse complement strand
CAATAATAAATGGACAGATCCATTCAGTATGCAGTGAAACACCCAGTCACTTTGTTCAGGTAAGAATCTAGCTTCATTTAAAATATCTCTAGTAAAATTTGAGATGTTATTTCTTTTTAGTAAAGTACCTTATTTTGTTTAATTTCAGTGGCTTAAACAAGTAGGAATAAGTAACATAAATTAAACTTTTTGTAGAGTTGTACTTCCCAAAAAAATGCTTTTTCTCCTATAATCTCTTCCCCTAATGAAACAGTGCAGAAGCAGGAAAAAAAAAAGTCTCAGCTTGGCTGTATTTGGAGTTTTGTTCAGGAATTTCATGCAATCAAAAGGTTGAGTTAGATCTCAGGAGGAATGCCAGGTGCTTTTCTCATGATCAGTACAATTACGTACTGCAATAAAACCAGAAGAGTGGTGGGTGTAGTTTTGATTAAGCAAATGTATTCCTCACATTTCTTCCAGGACTTGCTGATGATGGAACAAATGAAAGATTTTGCTGCTAATGTTTATGAAGCTTTTAGTACCCCTCAGCAACTAGAGAAATGAACTGCACATTAATAGGAATAGATCATGTATTTATAACACATCTTTGTGACTACTGCTGAGATTGGGGTTAATTTTATAATGGCGTAGGAGTGGCAGAGCAGCAGGAAGAACATACTGAAAAAACTGGGAGTGAGCCCATAGTCATTCCATCTAATACAATTCTATTTCAAATGCCCATCAAAATATTCTTGTTGAAAGAATCACTGTATGTAAAGAATTTTCTATTAAAAAGTTGTTAAACTCTTGCATAATTTGATTATTTTTATTGCATTTGAAAGGCAGCTTGTGGCAGTACTTCTAGAAGTTATTAAAACAAACAAACTTGGTGGCCTGGGGGTTTATGATTTGGGAAAAACATTAATGGTAGTAATTGAAGAATAACAGAACCGAGTAAGGTTTCTGTGTTCATCCCTCACGTTTTTCTTTTGTTGTAAAAGACTTCTTCCCTTGACTTTACAAACGTTGTTCCAAGGAGTTCCTCATTCTTCAGAAAGCCTTTGCCAACTGCTGCCCATGCCTCTTGAAAAAGTTGGGGGTGCTCTCTTTGTTATTTACAGAATGTAGATTTTTAGACGTTCTTGTTTATGCTGTTCAAACAGCTACATTGTACACATTAACTTGTAAATATTTTATCTTAATTTGTATTAATTTTGAGCCTAATTGTCTGTATTGTAATAAAATATTTTAATGTAAATTTTATGTGTGTGTAATAACATTACTTAGCAGAAAAAGCAATACCTTATTTGGTCTATCACTTAAAAGCCTCATGGAGTTGAAAAAAGAGAGTAAATTTAACTTACTGAGTAATAGTTTTGCATTTATTAAGATTACTCAAGCCTTGAGTTTCTACACTGTTGTCTTTCGTCTTCTGTTCTATGCAGATCTCACATGCAGGCCTACCATTATTAGTCCTGATATGTGATGAGTTTGGGAATTTTTCAAATTGGACACAATCCAACTCATGCTTAAAATGTTGTCTTCTTGCCAAAGCTGAGGAGCCCTAGCAACAAATGTTTAAAAAAAAAAAAAAAAGTTGCTGAAATATGGTTTTTGTTGTTGTTAATAGTCCATAGGCCACAGAAGGCACCCTGGTAACTGTAAAAATAATAGATGTAAACAAGAGCCAGCCTTAAGTTTATGACATGATACAAAACATAGAAAAAAAGCAAATTCTCAGACCCTGTGGACACAATTACTCAAAATAGTTCTGTTAGTGATTCTCATTATCTCATCATTAGAGATTAAAATGTATATGTGCATTGCCTCCATGCATTCATGATTAATTGCTAGTTGTTATGAGATTATTCTTGCAGATGCAGTATCCATCTCAGCTGAAGCTACCAGCTGTAGCACACAACTGGAAAGTTCATTCTTTTAAGGCTTATATATATATATGCATTATTTTTCTTCTGTTACAATATTTCCACAAAACTGTTGGTTTTCTTGCACTGAAAGTATACAACTTTTATGCACAGTTGTCTGACCTGCTGAACATGAGCTTGGGCTAGCACTGTTCTTTCTCAGGGCTTTAAAAAAAAATATCTACTGCCCCTTTTCACATGACTGCCAAGAAACAGACTAAAAAAAGTGAAGAGGTCAAAGTAAAGGCTCAGTTATTCACACAAGCTCAGAGAAACTAACGGTACAACAGATAGGCAAGTAATTAGATTTTGTATGAGGTTCATTTAATTCCATCTTGTAAAACTGTCTTTCAAAAAAAAAAAAAAAAGTAGATGATTCTCAGTCGAGCAGTAGTTCAAAGCCAATGATGAGAAACTGGGCAGAAAAAAAAACCACCAACAGCGTAACTTCTGTACTACCCAAGGCTCCAGTGTATGGCTCAGTTTACATCAGTCAGTTGCAAGGTCCAGCCCCACTGACATGGCAATTGCTTCAGAGTTAACTGAGGTAGAGCTACTACAATTCCCTTTTCTCCCATTGCAACCCATTTCAGTGGTTCCTTGTAGCCAACCAACTTCACCTGAAATTGAAACCAACAGTAAAATTAGAGCAGTGTGTTTTTGAATGCATATAATTGCATATTCAATAAAAGAAAAGTTCTTCCTGTTCTACTATCCATTTATTCTTAAATGCCACTTATCAACCAAGCGTATAATAAGAATAAAGGTAATGGGGAAAGTACTTGCTAAGTAGACGTAATAAAGCTGGTGAGATTGTGTCTAAATCTGAGACCTACTTAAGTCTGTAAACATGTCAGAAATCTCTGGGATAGGATCTGGGTCTAAGTAGGTATCAGGTACCACAGCAGTGATATTAGTATCACCTGTTTATGAAATGCCTCTTTCCTTGTGGTAGAGCTTGTAGTTTTGAATAAGCATCAGCTTTTACAAAGTGCAGATCAGGTATCTCAGAACAAAGCTGATCTGAAGAGCCTCTCCCTAGTAAGAACACACAAATCTTTTGTGGAGACTTGAATGCCAGCTTGTATGAAATGTTAAGAACAATGGGACAGTGTAAGGGAACGGCTGAAAAAAAATAAGTCTCTACCCCTAAGGAATGTTATTCTCCTGCTCACAGATAGTCCAGATGCTTCTTTCAAATTCAAGATGCATTTACATTTGCATTTTACGTAATATTTGGATGGTACTTTTAAAGTGACTGTTTTTTTGCCATATCATAGAGCTGTTTCATTATCAATTAGATTCTTTTCAGTTGAAACTAAAGCAGGACCTTGTATGTTTTTATTCAAGTTCTTTACTATGAGAGTACATGAGAGTACTATGCTAGAACAGGCTGCCCAGAGAGGTTGTGGATGCCCCATCCCTGGAAGTGTTCAAGGCTGTATTGGATGGGGCCCTGGGCAGCCTGGTCTGTTATCAAATGAAGAGGTTGGTGGCTCTGCATGTGGCAGGGGAGTTGGAGCTTCATGATCCTTGAGGTCTCTTCCAACCCAGGCCATTCTGTGATTCTGTGGTCAGGGACTGAGTCCAGGAACACAATGCATTTCAACAGCTAGTGAGCATGTGGTGATGAGACCAGAACAGAGCTAACTCAAAGCAAACCCCTTAAGTGCACATAATGTGGATATTAAGACCTGAGCACCAAGTGTTCTGCTGTGTAATTCTGCCTCTGTTGGGTCAGGGTACTTGCTAATGGAGCTGTGGTATCGATGTCCTCAATTTATTACCACTGTATATCTAGGGGCATATAGAGTTACATATACAGTCACTGTTGTGTCCCTGGGCATCTATAACCTTTGTGTGCATCACAATATCATAAAGATGGATATTGATCATAAAGGCCAGCCTGAGGTAGAATCTACAGTGGAAAGAGGCGAGATGGCATAGTTGTTTTCCTACTACTTGGCCTCTTTTTAGGATCCTCAGTTTGAAAGCTAAAATGTATCCCACCAACAATTTAGCATTAACTTGGGCAAGAAACATCCCAGTAGGAGGTCTATGACAAGTAAGGTCCCAGAATGAAAACTAATATTCTGCTGGGTCTCTTCCAGAGTACTCTATCCTTACAGTTATACATTCCCAAAGATGCCAGAAACTAAAATAAACATAGATGGAACACAACAAATACTAGAAAGGTTTTCCACGTACCTTCACAGTATGTTCATTTCTTGTGTTATGTGTTATAAACCTCACTGTTCTAAAGGGGGAAGCAAGAAGTGTCTTCTTACCTGTGTTTCTGCAAGCCTTGCCTGTGGCTCACCAAGTTCCAGAATCCCAGAGTTTGGCCAGTTAAGGAAGATGGCATTAACTTTGCCTTCCTTTGGTTTGAACGTGTACCTGGATGGAAATAGGGAGCAGAAACATGTCAGTCTTTCCCTGTAAATTTTCTGGAGCAGTATATATCACACTTTCAAGACTGGAAAAGAACTAATATGAAAAGTTAGCATTTTCAGATGCATAACCTTCATTTCATAAAATCAATACCCTTTTTCAAAGTACTATTCCTTGAAAACACATTCTGACAAATTAGAGATAACACAGATTAACAATAAACTGAATGTAGAGATAAACATCTGCAGAAACTTAAGCAAGCATATGACAACTGCTGCCTTGTCATGTAAGAACGAGGATTTTGGTGGGTAGGGGAAACCATTAACAGATAATTGTGGGTTACATTCAGAGAAATATAATTGACATCTATAAGGAAACATAGAGGCATTCACTGAAAAACTTACTAGGAGCATGTGGAACTATAAATCTTCCACCTTGCATAGTTAATTTTTTAAAAACCAAATTATATCTGACATTATCTTGGTGAAGAATTTTTTTCTTGATAGCCAACTTATCCATCTGTGTTATGTCAGTGGAAATCCTGAGCATTCATCTGAAATATTTCTCCCATATTACTTCATTGTAATTTTTTTGTTCTCAGAAGTGTTTTTATTCAACAGTCAGGAGTTTCAAGGCCACAGCCAGATGGCCAAATCTTAATTGGAGCAAGAGTTAAACAAAGCTCAGTGAGGCAGAGAAGTGGCTGAGACCAAAAGCCTGATGGATGGTTATGGAGTTATAACAGCAATGAAGCACAAAAGCAGAGCAGAGTTCAGAGGCTGGCTGAATTTACTGACCAAGCTAATATCTTCCTTTTTAAAGGTAAGAACACACAGAAATATAAAATACATCAGATTCCTAGTTTCTTTCTCTCCACTTCATCTCTAAAGAGCAACACCAAGATTCCTATTATATAGATTTGTATTATATAGACTTTGTAGCAGTTTTATATTTCTGGATTTTGTTTATAGTTTCTGTTACTAGTTCCGCTTAGAACCACTAAAGAAACTCCTGCAACCTTCCTTCAGCTTTAGCATCATCCTGGAACTACGTTCCCTGACACGCACTGTCTGTCTGCCTTCTTAGACACGCTTCCACATGCAGTTTCTCAAATTGACAGAAGGGTTCGTTTCTTCAGAACAAGCTGATGATTTCTGCAGTATCAAGCCTTAAGAATTTTAAAATTAAAATTTTAAATGTTAAAACTTCTACAGCTTTACACCACCTATGTTTTGGTTCAGTGGTCTTACCACACTTGTGGTGTGACCGTGTCATTCTGTGCTCTCCACGGTTTCGTTCCATAGATGGCTTCTCCATTGACTTTCAGCCAAGCACCCATTTGCCTCAGGCGTTCCTCAAAGATAGCAGCGATGCGGCCATCGTGAGTGGGCCCGATATTCATCAGGAGGTTTCCTCCACAAGACACTGTTTCTACAAGTTGCTGAAATGTTTTTAAACACATACACAGAACAGCGGACACGATTAATGGAATTATATATTGAAGTTCTTACTAAAGCCTGGTACGTTGTTTCAGAATGATAGGCTGGACTAGTTGGTGCAAGTTCAGACTCTGGAGGTCCAACATCCCAACAACCGATGCAAAATTTTAGCTCCCATAAAACAAAAGCTCTACTGTCAGTTTGCGTGGCAGAAAATATCCAAAAATACATTTTCACACCAATACATCTGACTGACACTATTAGAATCAGATCCTACCTCTTTTTAAAATTTCAACTTCTGCTGGAATTTCACAAGAGATTTCCCAGTAGAACACTTACAGCATTATTTTTCTGCACGAAAAGGGCTAGCAGATGCCACTTCACTTTTACTGAAGCTGGGAAAAGCAATGTTTTCTCTATTTTATGGGCACATCTCTAAAACACCATGATGCTTTAGGTATTTAGTACAGTTTTCATAAAATATGCAGAAGAAAATGAAGCAGTTTTAATAATTTATGTAGCAAAGAATAAATCTCATCTCTAAGGGTACCATTAGTATCCCCCATGTATTCCTCCTTTTTTTTTTTTTTTTTTTTTTTTTTTTTTTTTTTTTAAGTGAAGCCAGTGATAGAACAGGCGTTCATTTGTATGATTTATTCATCATAGTCATAGACCTTACTGCCCACAAAATTCACACAGTGTGTTTCTGTAACATGCAGTGTACAGACTGAGAATCAAAGGAAATGTTCCTACTACAGAAAGAGTGGGATGGAAGAGGTTGGAATTCAAAAGAGAATGGAAGATTGAATCAGCAGAAAAAAAGAAATTCTATATTTAATCTAGATTTTCAAAGGGTTCGTTCATCATGGGACACAGCTTTCACTAGACCTATTAATCCATGGAGAATCTTAAAGAAAAAGAGGTAAAACATATTAATGAAATTGTCTTTTAGCTCAGCCTCTGAGATTACGTGCTCTGGCATCAAGAGTCTACATTAATGACATATTGTGAAGTTGACAATTGACAAACAAGCTGATGATTGTTCTAGAGAGTCCTTGAAGCATCTGTGTTCCCATTCACACTACCCTCCAGAAATCACAGGCTGAGACTCTAGAGTCTGAGGAACAAACAGCTGGAAATAAACTACTGAATGAATTAAAACCAGCTCCTCTGAAGAGAGATTGCTTCAATTTGAAATTATCTTTTGCAAGGACAATACAAAGGACATGGATTAAGCAACAACAATCTTCCTCTTCAGTAGCTGAATTTTGTAATTAAACGCATTTTATCTCAAAGACGAGACTTCTTATCATTCAGTTTTCCTAAGCTTCCAATCTTTTTTTTTTTTGTAATACCTTAGACTAGCAAATGGAATCAATTTTAACACTGACTATCTGTATTTGCTCACGTTTATCTGTATGCCTGTAGCACAAGTGTCTTTTTTTCTTTCCCTTTTTTAAGTATGAAATGGAGCAAAAGGAAAGTTTCTCGCTGCTAATTAAAAAAGAGTATTAACTTATAAAGTGTTCCTAGATAGAAGGGGGAAAAAAACACAGCCTTCAAGCAAGAGCCTCTGTGAAACTAGTGCTGTTTGCTTCTCCTCAACTCAAAAGTGCAGTTACCAGAAAAACAATCATATAGATGAGTCTTTGACTGGTTACTCACAGAGGAAATTCACTGCTAAGAAACTGTATGAATATTTACTAGATGACATTTCTCACAGTATTTTCTATAAAATTAATATATAACCAGGAGTTGAAGACATTCCCTTTGTCCCACTGTACCTTCACCAAGTCCTCAATTGTCAGGTAATCTTCAAGATTTGCGTTCCTCCTGTACCCCCACGACCTCTTGTCAATAGTCATGCAGTTCTCCCACTTGTGAGGCAGAAGGTGTCCTGGGTTGTACCGGTCACTACATGTGTAGAAGCCACCATGCTTACAGATGCTGCCTACTCCCCAGCGGTCATTAGTCACCACTGTGTCCCGAACTGGACTGGAAACAAAGAAATTGTATGTTTATGATTTTAATTCTAGCCATTACAGTCAGAGCCCATGTAATCCCTCCCCCTCACCTCCTGTACAGCCCTCCCAGAAATTAGCATTTAGAATGACTTCTGTACTACTGCAATTAGATTTAATGCTATTTCAGGAACCCAGTTCTCAGGGAAATATGCTGCAGCCTTTCACAGGAGTCCAGCTAGAAGGGGCACTAAAGAAAAATGATTAATAATCATTGCCATCTTAACTGATGAATTTGCAAGCATGGTTAAATAAATATGAGAGTCTAAAACAAGCTTCGGTAGTTTTAGGTAAGACCTGGATTATTGGCACGCTATACATCAGGTAAATTAAGATTTAACCAAGTCCCCGTAAGTGGAGGTAATAAGTTCCACAAGTTATACAGAAGGAGACAAACTAGACAACAGAATTTCAGATTAGGAGCTAAAATAGCATCATGATACACCTGTCATTATACAGCCAAGCTAGAAAACCAGTGCTGTTCCAGTAAGTATCTGGTGCATTTCCATCCCCATCAGACCAAACTATTTCTGGTTGGTACTTGGTCACAATTTCATAGAGTTCTGGTAATGATTTACTGGTTGAAAACTTTCGTGTCTTGAAGACATTGGTGGCATCCTCGAGGAAGAGAGGATTAAACCATTCAAACAGGGAGTGATATAAACCAAAACGCAAGTCAGTTCTGTTTCTGACAGATGTTTCTAGTTCAGCCACAAGATCTCGCTTTGGTCCCACATCAACAGCGTTCCAGTTCCAAGAATATTTGGACCCCCACAAAGTAAAGCCTGAAAAGAGAAAAATTAAAAGCTAAGAAAGGATAAGTTCTGATCATCATCTGATCCTCCTCAGTTGTTCACTCCATTCAAATGCCCATATTAAATTAACCAAAGATACAGAAACTTTTGGACACATCATTAGATTTTTACTGAATGTAGTAAATTTGAATTCTGAATATACATTCAACAGTTGGAAGATGAAACATTAGCTTGCACATTCTGCAACAGAGACATCATATGCATTCAGACTACTCTCCTCCCTTCTGTTTACATCTCATGCAAATGTTCACTGTTCATTTGTCTTATCGTTCATTAACAGCTCAATCAGCAACTCAGTACACGTGCATAAGCAGAGTGCAAAAACTCCTGAAGCAGCTTTTAAAACATCAGTATTAAACATCCCCACCTCTCAGACATCCAGCAACTCAGCTCAAGCACTGCAGGCACTACCACGCTGCAGATTTAAACCATGGCCACAGGGGCTCCACTCTCACCTTCAAGCTGCTTCACACTCATTGCCTAATAAATTGTGCAGGATTCTTTGTGAACTGGATACATGTAATCGTATCGGGTTGTTTGTTTTTTTTTGTTTGTTTTGTTTTTGTTTGTTTTGTTTTTGTTTTTAACTCAGTGGAAATTACTCCACACAATCAGAGTTCTGAGTGTGTCAGAGATGGGATTGAATTTCACAAGTAGTTACTTGTTAAAGTTGCAAGTTTCAAGCCAACATCTCCCTGAACACCAACAACACTGACTGGATTGCCATATTGCTTCCTGATATTCTATACTTCTCTTTGCTATTAGGTTTCCTTCCAGCCGTGCCCTTTTTCTTTATTTTTCTTTGCTAAGCATCTTGACTTTTGGAACATATTGCTAAATTCCCTGGAGAAACCTCCAGGCAACTGCCAGTTCAGAGCAGCTCTCCATAGACAGAACAGTGCAGCATTCACTTTGTGGTTCCTTGAGCAATATGTTACACAACAATCAGAAATAAACCCAGCTACTGCTAGAAGTTCGACTGCCCCCACACTACAGACTGTCTTACATAGAAGAAGAAAACCATGGCACAATCTATTCTTCCTTCTATGTGAGTTTCACATGCGTAGTTTTTGTGCAAGAGTCAGGAAAATGCCTGCACATTTTAACTCTTTGACTGGATTGGGGCAAGTAATTGTGTCATTTCTCTGCCTTTCTCTTAGCAGGCAGGAAAGTCACATTCCTTCAGTTAACAAAAACACAACAGTTTCTAACATTCAGAACCCTTCTGCTTACCTTCATGATGTTTTGAAGTTAAGACAACGTATTTTGCACCTGAAGCCTTCAGAATATCTGCCCACTGGTTAGGATCAAAGAACTCTGCTGTAAACAGTGGCCCAAAATCTTCATAACTGAACCCAGGTGGGTAATTTGCCTTCATAAATTTCACATAGGGCTCCCTCTTTTCCTTCTGCCAGTACCACCTACAAAATACAGATCAAAACCATGTCTGCTGGTGTGTTTTTAGACAAAGAAAAGATTACTGAAATCATTAGTTCCTATTTGCATTCACACTGAGAGGCACGAGAACTGGATGCACGTGAGGCAGACACATAAAACTGCTTCAGAACATAACAGCATTAATAATTAAAGGCTTCCTTTTCTGTGTCCTTTCCCCATGCTCTGCTTCTTCCACTGGCTCCACTTTGGAAAGGTCCCAGGATTTCATTTGTGAAGTCAATGCCATTGCTCCAATCGCTCCAGCTCACAGTGAGGCTACAGAGCTGCTCTGGCCTCACCCTCACCATGAGCAGAGAACATAAATGGCCAATACAGCGCTATGTGTCTTCTGCCTGCCCTACCTCTCCCCTCCCTAGAAACGAAAGAGGAAGTCCAGATACAGCATGCAACATCAAGCCTTATTGCTGGAGGCCTTCTATAACTGCTGGGGAGAAAGGATCTGAAAGCTTTCACCTTTGCATAAACAAAGCCCGGCAGCAAAATCCTGCTGGCAAATTTAGGCATAAATGAACAGAGTTTGAAAGTAGAAGGAAAAAACACCAGAATTGGAATATCTGAGATGCATTTCTCCCTCCCACTCTGAGCCAGTCTCTGTACCAGCACAGCAGTTGCATGGATCTTACTGTGACCTTCCCAAAGAGACTTCAGTGTAAACTAATACAATCTCTGGGAGCCAATGGGGAAAAAAAAATCTAAAAAATAAAAGAAAGAGGCTGAGGCTAGCTTCCTCCTTGAAAGAGCCTGAAAACAAAACCAACCAAACTGGTTTTTAAGCATGTAACTGCACAAATAAAGAAGTAACATCCTTCCTTTGTCACACAGCTTGCTAACATAAGCCTTTCTGCTCTGACAAGACTGAGTTTCAGAGCTGTACTGCCAAGGCCATACAGCCCTGCAGGGAAGGAGGCAGCTGGGCGGCACCAGGGTCTGTGGCCTTGCCCTGAGGCTTTGGGCAGGGACCTGGGCCACCTGAGCGTGCTTGCCACCAGGAGGTCCTGCAGGGCTCCTCACCTGGATGAGCCTAAGGGAGGAAGGTAGCAGGGATGGAAACAGTCATCCACTGCATCAGATTGTTTTCAGACCTTTTTAGAAAAATAAGAAGAAAAAACAGGATGTTTGAGCGTGAACGCGTGTACGAATCTTCCTGTGAGAGAGGCCTGAACAGAACCTAGCCTTTTTCCTCTCTAGCAGAAAGTCATTACTCAGTAAATGGGAGTACGCAGTAAGAACTGCAGATACCCTTATATGCAACTCCGAAAAGAATAGGCCGAATATTGCCTTCAGTAAACAGTGATTTGCTGATATGGACGTCAGCTTGCTTTATGAAGATCGCTTTTAAGCTTCACCATGACAGAGAGCTGCTGTTTACCTCCACACCCCACAGTGTGACTTAGAAGGAAACTATACAGACAGCTACACTCAGCAGACCAAAGGCTCGAACTAAATGGATTTGAAGGCGCTGAGCCTGAAGTTAAGTGGAATGCACTTCTTCATGAAAGTGATAACGAGAGATGAAAATCACCATGAGCAGCACAAAGGCAAACAAAGCAGCGCCAACCAAGGGGAGCACTGGGCTGCCCGCAGCCCTCCGCCACAGCTGTCCCCATCGCACTGCGGCGCCCTCCACCGCGGCACCTCGGCTGCCTCCTGCCGCACCTCCACCTCTCTCGCAAAGCTCGCAGAAAACCGCACTGGCCTCCAGCCCCGCTAACCGTGACGCCCCCTCCCTCCATGCCCGGCGGGCAGCAGGCGAGGCGGCAGCTCACCAGAACCACTCGCTGCCGAAGCTGGGCACCGCGAACACGCCCCAGTGGATGAAGACGCCGAACTTGGCCTCGTCAAACCAGGTGGGCAGCGGACGGGCGTCTAGCGAGGCCCAGGTGGGCTCGTAGCGGGGCCGCCCGCCCAGTAGCCCCGGCAGCGCCAGCAGCAGCGGCAGCACCGACTGCAACAGGCCCGACATGGCGGCGGGCGGGGGCCGGAGCGAGGCGGGGCCGGGGGCGGGAGCTGTTGTCCGAAGGCCGGGCCGTACGAGGGGCCGAGGCCGCCCCACCTCGCTCGTCCCGGTGCCCTGCGGCTCCTGCCCCGGGGTAGGGGCAGCCCGGCATGTTTTGGGGAGAGACTTTTTACGTTTTTAGTTACGTGCCTCGATGGGTGTAAGTTACCGCCTGATAAAAAATATTCTGACTTCCACGATATTTTTTTTTTTTTTTTCTGGTAGACTGCCCACGTTGCTCCAATTTACAAATAAACTTTGATGTCAAGCATAGGAGCCCTTCATTATTTCTTTCTTTTGCCTTTCCCTGCTTCTGCCTTTCACCAAACGCTGACCTGCTTTCTCTGCATCTACACTCACCTTCATTTCTTCCCATGTCCCTTCACATCTCAGCAGGAGCTACTCAGCACCTTTGACCTCTTGCTGCTGTATCTGCTCTGGTTTATCGTTGGATTTCCTTGTGTTCTGCGGCTGTTCTTTTTGACAGCTGCTGCCCCAAGGGACTGCAGAGCTGAGCAGCCCCTTAACAGGAGTTTTGAAGTAGGTTCTCATTCTTTACAGCATACCCAAGTTAGAACTGCTCTGTGACTCTCAGTACTTTGATGAAAAAACAACACGAGGAAAGCTCCAGGGTCTCACCCAAAGTCCACCAGTGTAGGTGAGATCCCAGCACGAAGTCTGAAGTTTGCTTAATGACCTTTCTCACATGCTTTCAAGAAAGAAAGAAGGAAAGAAAGAAGGAAAGAAAGGAAAGGAGCAGTTCAGTAAATAGATGTCATGTGTACACTTCCAATTAAGGCTTAGACTGGTTCAGAAACTGCCACCAGCCGGCCTGCCCATGCACAGCTGCTGCCATCTCCAGTGAGAGAAAGGGCCCTCAGCACATCTGTGAGCTGTAAAGGTCAATTAGAACAAAAGGCACACGATGGGATTTGGTGAGAAACTTAGGACTAGCTCCTGAGACTTGGTAGAAAACTTTCTAATCAGGGCAGCGCAGTGCCTGGGCGATGCTGGGCAAACCTGGCCCTGAAGGAAAGTCTGCAAGCGCTCGGCAAAACAAAACGAAACCACGGAGTTTGGGTTTGCACCTCTCGGGGGGTGCGGAGGGAAGGATGGATGGAGTGCAGGGTTTCCTGGATGCCCAAAGTCCTCATCGTCCTCCCAGCGGGGCGGCCCCGCGTCGGGGCGGTCGGAGCGGAGGGGCGGCTCTTCCTCAGCAAACTTTCCCTCCCTCCCTCTCGGGGCTCTCCCTCCCTCGACTCCCCGATGGCGGAGGCACCGCTGCCCGCCTGGCCGTTGCCCGGCCCCCGCGGCCGCTCCCAGAGCGACATCTCCTCCTTCTCCTCCTCCCGCAGGAGCTGCCTGCTCCGCTCCGGCGTGGGGGGCTCAGGTAACGGGGTGCGGGGAGAAGAGGGAGCGGGGAGAGGCGGCTCAGCCCTCGCAGAGCCTGATGAGCCGGGCTGGGGGCTTCGGGAAGAGGTATCCCGTTCCCGAAGTGCGTTAACAGGTGGGGCGAAGCGGTGCTCCTCCTGAAGGAGTTAACCCTCCATCGCACGTGGGATGCTTTGGGTTGGGAGTAGTCCCAAAGTAGGCTTCCTGCGGCGTGCAGAACAACTCTGCTCTGTAAAGGAGAGGAAGCGAGGACCTGAGTTTGCAATGTGGCCGACTGAAAGTGGTCAAAGTGAAATAAATACGTGCTTGGATGAGGCTGCTCTTCACTCAGGCTGTTTTCTGAGGTTAGATATTAAGGGACATGAAATTCTGGTGTCTGTGTTGCTGAGCACGTTTTAGAAACATGGGCTTGCCTGGCTGCAAACCAGCACTTCTCCATTGACTAAGGTGGCAGGAGGCACACATGTCCCTGGTGATGCAGGTGTTCTGGATGCACCCATATAGAGGTGCCCGTGAGTCCCAGCAGCAGCTGGAACTGTGTCTGAGTGAGGCAGAGCACCTCAGAGAGCACAGAGACCTCCTGTTCCCCAGCACCAGGGCAGCATGGTGCATGTCAAGCCAGCAGTCAGGGCAGCATGGTGCATGGTTTGGTCTGCAGTGGAGCACGGATGGAAAGAAGACTATGTGCCATTTTCCACTTGTCTTTTTCTGCTTTACATTTTTCTGTGTCTGCTTGTAAGGTCTACTTAAGCATATTTGGGTCTTGCAGAGGTAGGAAGTGCCTGTGGTATGATAGAACTAGAAAGGACTGCTTCTAGGTGTGAGATGTATTGTGCAGCGTGAATGAACAACACCCTACAACTTCATGTGTGCACAAGATGTCCACCACTTTGGTGATCCTGCTGTAATCAGGTTAAGACATGACTGAGACTGTGTCAAAGTTAAAGTATGTTGGTTATCAACTTGACTTTCAAGACTGCTAGCAGTGAGCTGGATGCATTATATGAGAGCAAATCAAGTGGAGATAAAATGGCAGTTTTTCCAAAGATACGTTCTTATTTGCAGTTTCTCAAATAGATAATTTAGGCCTCCTTTTTGCCTCACTTGGTTTTTTCTTATTTTAATTTAGAGGATGTGCTTCCTGCCAGCAAATGACAAGTGTTGCTTTCCCTGGTTTTTATTATTTTTTTTAAATCATTTATTTCACTCTATATCCTCCCAGTTGCTGCTTCCCATATTTTTTTTCCAGCTGCTCATAGGGCACAACAAAAATACTTACGTGCTGGCACATAACTGTTGATTCCCCCTTTAAAAAGAAAAACACGCATTAAAGATTGAAAGCTGTTTAATTTTTAACACGGTGGTACAGAGATGCCATTAAAATAACCTCTCTCATTCCCCCACTAACCTGGAGAGCAAGCATAATGGGGACAGAAATGTGAAGCACTTAGGGGAACTGTATAAGCCTTATTAATATGTTTGCTCCTACCTCTTTGCCTGTACCACCTGACTAATTTGAAGTAGGCCATTCACATCGGATGTTACCCATGCTCCAGCTGCTGAACTTAGAAAAGCACAACCTGAATTTTAAATAACCTGTAAAAAATTCGCTTGCTGCCCACTCCTAGTGGTTCAGCTCCAGCTTGAAAGTCACAAGTTACAATTTCTCCTGTTCATTTTCCTTCGTTTTCCAGATTCTGACGTTGGTTGGGTTGAAAAGACAACTTGTCTGCTCGTGCTTTGCCAGCGATGGGTTGGTACCTACCAGCCCATTACCTGCTAGCACAGTGCGCTGCCATTTTGCTATCTCTTGACTCACCACTCTCAGTGCAGCATCTGTCAAGAGACAGTAGTTGTAGAGACCCTTCTGGCTAAGGAAAACAGAGCAGCATTTCTAAAAGCATTTTTGACAGTACCGTGTAAAACCCATCTGTTTGCTTTTCCAGTTCAGTACTGCACATATCTCTTTAGTACAATGAGTTTGATGAGGTTTTCCAGGCTTGTGCTCCCTTTGCTCTTTTACCCCCTTTCCTTCCTCTGCTGCTAGCTTTTGCTGAGAGCAGCAACTTCCTTGTATCACTGTGCAGAATCTCACTTCACCAGCTGTGATCCAATTTGTGAGAATAGTATATTTTGTTTTCCCCTTTTTCTTAAAGCAAGCCTTTTCTTTTACACTCAGTGGTAGAATATCACTTAATTTCCCTCTCTGGGCTGCATCGCATCATCTGTTGTTGTGTCAGGCTTAGCCTTTAGTTTCAGACACTAATTCTGATTAGACCCTGGGGAGAAAAAGGTGATCCTCATCATGAGGAAGGGTGACACAACCTTGGCTTTTGATTCATACCCTGAAAAGACCTAATTTCATCCAAGTTCATAGGCTTTGTGAAAGGCAGAGCTGAGTCACTTGAACACTCTGCCTGACAAAGGGCTGCTTTGTGAGAGCATCTTTAGGAGATGGGGGAGGAAAAATGTTATTCTAAACTTCAGAGCAGCATCATTGCTGCTCCAAGATCACTGCTTGGATGGCGTACCCTTAAGCAGCCTTCCATATGGAGTGATTAGACTTAAAAGCCATCTAAAGGGTGGGTGAATCTAGGTGAGTTTATTGATCTGCCTGGTGTAGACAGGGTTTGAACTGCATTTGAAATGCAAGTGCTGTTCAAACGCTTCCCCAGAAATAATTCAGAAGCTAAGTTTGGTGGTGTGTGGCTGAGGGTAGCTCTCAGGCTGAGCGGTGGGCTGAGGCGGAGGGCAGGCTGCTGCTTGTGTCAGCTGCTTGTGGTTTAGTTCGTGACAGCCTCAAAGCTTGGGCCATTGCTGCCATGGTGCACAGCCAACGTGTCACACTGACAGATTTTTATCTGCGTGTCCACATATTCAGTTTTCACTTTGCTCTCTTGTTGTGGGTTTTGCTGTAGGGCCTGAAGCAAAGAGTCTTGCACTTTATTCCGAATATGTTGAGGTTTGTGGCGAGGTGCCTTTTTGTGAAAAGGGAACTTCTCACACCAGAAGTCAATGTCTCCATTAGTGAAGCACACCTTTCAGATAATCTGTCCCACTGCTATGAAGTGCACCTTTCAGGTCTAGAGGTGACTGCCAGATGCTTGTTTCCATTCCTTTCATCCCTTTTTTCCTGCCTTTCTGATGACAGATGGAAAAAATAAACCTGAGAATTCAGACAGCAGTTCACAGTTGTATCAGACCATAGCGTAGATGCAAACAGTGAAAGGCTGAGTGAAATGGCAGTCGTAATTCAAAACTTGTACATCCCAGGTTTACTCTAGAATTTTTTCACTGTCAAAGTGGTTCTTTGCAGGTTAACTTATTCAAAATGATGATGAGTCACAGCTAGGATTACACCTCCTACTAACTGCAGAGTAGAGTGGGTGAAAAGGTGGCTTGAAGTCACCCCCTTCTGTGGAGAATTGAGGAAGAGTTCATGTGGTGACCAGAACATCAGAGCAGCTGGTGCTGGGTGAGGAGGAAGAATAATTACCGTTGTATATGTTGACTTGGCTGCATGGGGGCATAGAACTTGGGAAAAACATAAATGAAGGGTAGGTAGGTAGGTGCTTATGTTTTCCTGTATTTCTCTCCATGCTTGCATGAACATTTGCCAAAATAGCTATACAGATTCCAGCTTCTTCGATCTTATGGCCATATATGCTAAGCAAGAGTACTACTAAGGCCTATGGGAATCAAGTTTAGTGTTTGTAAAGAAGACATCAGATATGCTTTGGGAGGGCTGTTAGAAAGATTGTGTCTTTCATTCATCCCATGGTGACGAGAGGGGCACAGCCTCATGATGTGGAAGTATTCTAGCAAGTAAAGCAGCTGGTTTTGATATGTAATAAGAAATATAAGACTTAAAGGAAAACATTATTTTCCATCCATATCAAGCTGGACTTGTTGAAAACAAATCAAAGATAAGGCAAGATAAGGCAGGTGATTCAGGGTAGAAAACTACAGTCAAAGTTAAAACAAAACATAATTCCTATGGACTTAGAAACCAAACAACCATGACTGTACTGTGCCATTTCCCTAAATCCACACTGATTATTTTCCCTTCACTTTGAAAATTTGAACTGTCAGGAATAGGCAGCAATCAAAATCATGTGCAATTTGACACATACTTACACAATTGGTGCATCTACTTCTATGTAAAAATCTGAAACATGCTTAGACAAGTAACTTGTAGTTTCCAAAGCGTGCTGAGGGAAAAATGCAGGAATAACAAAATGTTTTGCTTAAATTGAAAACGTTTGAGTCTCCCTGAAAACTGTTGTTGTTTACAAGATCTGATGGACGTGCAGGGAGGGATTGTTCCCCAGAACACAGCCTGCCATTTCCAACACAGCTCTGTACGGTATTATACAAGGAAGAATCTGTCTGTTTTGTACAGGAATAAAAGACATTATTCCACACCAGCTCCTGCAGAATAATTGGAGTAAATTCTTAATATGAGCTCAACCAAAGAGTTAAGATTAAGGAATGCAAATATTTAAAAACGCAGAACAATGTATACTATGTATCACACACGTAATGCAGTTTCTGGTACAGCATCTTTACAAACAAACTTTCTGACTTAAGATGGAAAAGAGAGTATTTTATGAATGCGGTAATAATCTTTGTTGTCTAAGTAAAAATTAGGTTACAAACATTTGCAGCATATGACTGAATGCATATTTTTGCAGCATCAGATCAGTAGCTCAGTCTGTGATCTGTTCAACATTTTGCTACCGCATGTTTAGTTTCTCAAGGCCCTTTGGCATTTAGCACTTCCTGCTGATGTGTGGCTTCCAGCAAGTAACCATTTAGTATCAGATTGCACTTCAAGTATGAAGCCGGGGTAAGTTGATCAAAAAGTGGCTGAAGATTTTTTGCTCTTGAATGTAAGCAATTTGATTCCAAACAGTATTTGTTTTATTTTTAAAATCTAAACGTTTCATCAGTCAAATCCACTGTTATCATATACACCATTTTTTCTCCTCCCCCAGCCTGCTGTTCTGGCCTTTATTTCACAGACAGGAGGATGGACACCATTTAAGGTCAAAGGGCTGGGGATGGCTGTCAGATTTCTGGAAGACTGGTATAGAATTCACATTTTTATTCCTTTTTACTTTTGGAGTAGGAAAGTTTTCAGTGCCAGAAATCCAGTAAGATTTAGCTAACACCAGAATGGATCCTGCTTCTGAGCGTGTAGTGATTCTCACTCAGTTTATTCTAGCAGAAGGCAAAGATGTCTTCAGTAGTAAAGTTTTTTTTAACCAGGCATTTTACCTGGAATTTTGCTGTTTTTAATGGATGTCGAAGTTTTTTCCGCATACAAATCAAGTGGTACAAGAGGAAAAATATCCAGAAGAAAAGAGAAAATCCTGATTTCTTCCGAGCTCAATTATTTTTTAATTTTTCTGTGGACTTGTCAGTCTTAAGAACCACCACCAGAGATGCTCTTGCTTTTTTTTTTTTTTCATGTTGAAAACATCATGATTTGAAACACACAGAGTTTATAGGCAGTCAACACTCCCCACTCTGGTCAGCTGAGATGAATTGTCCCTGCAGCACAGTTTTGATGAAGAATTGGTCTTCTAATACACTGTAGTGTGTGAATGTTGAGTGCTGTTCTGAGTGTTAGCAAGAATATTGAGCTTTGAAAGGTTGAAATAGAGAATGTTAACAGCTTTCATTGGTATCATTGGTATCAAATACTTTTAATACGAGTACATATCAAGTACTCTCATATACCCCCTTATTAACTCAACACGGATAAACTTTGCAAGTCTGCCTTGCTCTCTGGTATAGTACTTGTGGCTAAGAAGCACCTTAAACCACTGCCTCTTTAGGTGCTAAGATGCTTTTCTAACCCCTCTTCTCTCTTGCTTTTCTATATATCTGTGACAAGGTTCAAGCTTCCCTTCTTATTTCTAGTGTTATTTCTTGTGTTAAAACCACTGGTGTATTCAGAGAAATACACTGCCAAATAGCAGGGGGCTGGGAGTTTAATATGGAAGGGGAAGCATTCTACCACAGGTGGCATATGCTAAAACACTACATTTACATGACTTCTCATTGAAATTATTTTCAGTAATTTGTCTTATTTTTCAGAAAATGTGGCACTGAGTGCTTACTTCTAATTAAGCATATTCTAGAACTTGCTCTTAAACTTAAGCCCATTTGCATTTAACTGATAGCCCTGGTACCAATTTTGATGATCCCTTGGGTAGGTCTGGCTGTGCGTTCCCTAGGTCAAAGTCCACCCATTCAAGTGTGATGCACTCAGTACTTCCCAAATATTGGAGGGTCTTGGACTCCAGAGACTGAGATGTGAGGAACCTGCAGACAAATGCTTATTTTTTGTCTGACACAGGGATATAGAGGTCAGAATTTGTACAGGCCGAGCAGGGATTCATTCAATTTTAGGAATTCATTGGGAAGAAAAAAAAAAATTCTCCACAAAAATGCGGGAGAAAACCCAAACAAACAAGAAGCCTTTTTAATACAGGGCTTTTTCTGGTGGTGAGGATCAGGAAAAGGCTGAACTCTGGCATGATCCTTATGTTATTAAAAATCCTTGAAAGGACACTCGGTATTCCATGGAGCCAAAGGCCTAGAAAGCATGCTTAACAAATGCACCCCGACGTATACATGTTTTCTTTTTCCATTCTGGGGGGAGAATCACAGCTTTTAAGATTCATCTGTGACTAATATACACAGTACTCAAGAAAATTACAGGCACTGTCTAGAGTTGATGTTGAAACGTTGTCTTGTATCATCTACAAGCACAGTAAAGAAGTTGTGGTACATTTACAGTGGAATATGTCCTAATTGTAGGCCTTCTTTGTGTTCAAACACGGGCAGCTATATTGTAACTTTGTGAGCGAAACGATTATTAGCAGTCATCTTTCCTCATTGCTACATTTATTTATTTCCACTGTTGCCCATTGTTGCTGCTGACAGCTAAAGTTAATGGTTTAAACCACTGATGATACAGTGAGGTTTTTTTTTATCTGAAAAAGAATGACTGCTACCAAAGCACAGCATGAGCAGGCGCTCTCTACAAGATATAATTCTGATTTTGTTTTCTGATTAAAGGCAGTTTTGACAAGCTCGCAGTGGCTGGATTTGAAATACGCCCTTCTGCTTATACAGCTGCAGCAAGCGTAACCCATGGGGGACGAGAGGCAGTTCTGAGGACATTTAAGACATGATGTTAACAGCTCTAGCCCCAAGGATGGAGCACGCTGGTTTCATTACTTGGGCTGTAGTTTTACAGTGTTTCTCTGAATAGACTCTCAGCTCTATGTTCTTCGGAGTGAGCAGAGAGGGATAGTTACAGCTCCCCAGAGACACAGCATCTCTCTTCATCCATTTGACTTTGGGGCTCTGATTTTTTTTTTTTTAAAAGATGTCTTCCTGTTATGTCTTGCTGGAAACAAAATGGATATTTCACATAATGTTTATTTCAGCAAATAACAAAACCAGAAAATATGCTGCCACCTAGCTCTTTAAGTCTTTGGAGGCACATCTGCTATGAATTTTGTCTTATTCTTTGCAAGTTGAGAATTAAAACAAAAGTTTTTGTGTGTGTGTGTTTTTTTTGTTTGGTTGGTTGGTTTTTGTTTTGTTTTGTTTTGATTTTTTCAAATAGCACAAATAATTTTGGGAAAAGATTTCCAAAGGACTAATGCATTATGTTTCAGAACTTCCTCTTATTTAAGTAATCAACTTGGGTTTTGTCCAATCTTCTCATACTGAGCAAGTTAATGTACATACGACTGTGTAGGTGATTTCGGCTCACAGCAGCACCCATTTCTCTGTGTGGAATGGTTGTTTAGCACTGGGTGCATGGCACATTAGGTTTTTCTCTAGGACAGTAGTACAGACAAATATTTTTAAACTCTAAAAGAGTTTTTAGTATCATATTAAATGCACATATTAATCATTTTTCTCTCTCTTTATAAGCAAAAAAGCCAGTGTCTTCTAACTTGGTTCAAAGCAGACTGTGTAATTATATTGTCAATTCAGCATGTTTTTGTACTTTGCTGGAGAAGTTGTCGTTTATTAAAATTAGAAATCATCTATTGCAAGAAGCACACTTATGGCTGGTATCATCAGTTCCTGTCAACTAAAAATAACTCAGTGGAGCACACAGCTTTTGCAACATCATTGCATTAATTTGTAAACTCTGTGGGTAAGAAGATACTGGTTGTCCTAGTTCTAGGCCAAGACTGGAAAAGTGAAAGTGTAGAAAGCGATGTGTGGAAAGGGGAGTGAGATTTATTGGGCTGGGGGGCCAGGGGAAACTGCCCTGCTGGAGGCTCTTGGAGCAAAACTGCAAGCACACTAAAAGAGGTGTAAAAAGAAATAGTTTACCAGTGGCAAAGAACAGGGTCTTTTGCAGTTGTGGGGATTTTTTTGTTTGTTTTTGTTTGTTTGTTTGTTTGTTTGTTTGGGTTTTGGTGATGTGTTTTGGTTTGGTTTTTATTGTCATGTGTTTTGGCCAAGTGCATTTTTTCTGGATTTTGTCTGGATGGAAGAGCCACATCAGTGTCCTTTCATCTGTGGCAAAGCATCCTCTTCTCCAGCCTCTTTAAAGGAAGAGGAGAGCAAGTGAGATGGGAAGAATTCTGAAGCAGCCAAGAAATAGCAGATAACAAGATGAGAGAAGTGAAAGTGGAAAACCAAAGGAAATTCTTCCTCTGTGTTTTGAAGAGTTGTGTTATACTCTCCTTTACCATAGGGTTAAGATAAACATAAACGTCAATGAACTTAGATGAATATTTAGAATATTTACATGATATTTAGATGAATTCTAGACAGTGAGAAGCCCATCAATTACACAATGTCTGCCATCTAAATTAATTTTGAAGGTGTGATGCCAGGGAGACACTGATTGAGACCTGATGCTTATTGGAACTCCATGCTTCTGCTCTGGTGAATTTGTGTCAATTACATACACCCCATAATGGAAATAAGCCAGAAGACTAAACTCTGTGCTTATCATGTGTGAAACAAATGACATTTGATTCAAAAAGTTTTCGTAAAAACATTGATTATCGTAACAACTGGGGGAAAAAATCCAGAAGGACCTCTGCAAATGGCAAATATGCATCTATGTCTGACTCAGGATTAGATACTTCAGATTATGCACATAAAAAGGATATGAGTTTGAAAAAAGCATGCAAATCGTTTCTGATACTAATCCTTTTAAATGTCAATAAAAGCTATCAAAATATTCATGCCTTCCAATAGGTCTAATCGCCATTTTTAATGGGAGCTTAGTTTTCTTGAAACAGAGTTGTTGCAGCAATGGCTTACATGTTTTGAGGCAAAATGGGATTAGTATGAACATTATTTGGCCAGATTAGAATTGTACTGAGGAGAAATGAAAAGCCAGTTCCATTGGCATTTGGTGGATGCCAGATGTCCGTGTGATTCATGCTGACACTCAGGACTCCCGCAGCAAAGACCAGGGTGTTTCAGGAAACCAAAATTCCATGCTTGTCTTCTAATGGAGTATTTTCCTTAGCCAGTGCTCTAAAGAGTGTAATTTCCTGATTTTTTTTTTTGTTCTGAGCCTAGGAATTTCTGTAGCAGCACCAAAGAAGAGGGTTGAAGGCCAACAAGGCTTGTGAAGGGCCTGGAGAATATGCCCCTTAAGGAGCGACTGAAGGAACTGGGGCTGTTTAGTCTAGGGAAAAGGAGGTTGAGGGGAGACCTTATTGCTCTCTTCTAATACCTGAAAGGTGATTGCAGAGAGAATGGGGTTGGTTTCTTCTCACTGGTGACAGGTGACAGAATGAGAGGAAATGGCCTCAAGTTGCACCAGGGTAAGTTTAGGTTGGATATCAGGAAACACTTCTTTACAAAAAGGGTTGTTAAGCACAGGAATAGGCTCCCCAGGGAGGAGGTTGAGTCACCATCCCTGGATGTGTTTAAAATCCGTTTGGATGTGGTGCTCAGGGATGTGATTAACAGAGGGTTGTTAAAGTTACTGTAGTATGGTTAGGTTGTGGTTGGACTCAATGATCTTTAAGGTCTTTTCCATCCTGAGCAATTCTATGATTCTATGGTATAGCAATCTACTGTTCTATTTTCTTAATTAATTTTCATATTAAGTTATAATATTCTTTCTTTGTCATCCTTATGTTTCTGGAGGCCTGATTCATGTATGCTTGTGGCTGGCAGTGCTGCCATGGCCTTCAAAGGGCTTTGGCTCAGGCTGCAGTACGCTTGTGCAGCTTTTATCCCAGAAAGGTCCCTTTGCAGTGTTTTACAAGGACAAGGTGACATTTAGTTCAATACTACAGTCCTTAATCACACATTTTGTGATTGTACAGGCATAGTAATTATCAAAATAAATGTGCCATCCTAAGTACTGTGAGATTGTTTTCCAAGGAAAATTAAACAAGAAGCAAATGGAAAGCATCTGTAACCATTTCAAAGTAGGTGATGTTATATAGCGATTTCTACTTTTTCTTCTGTAAAACCCCTGTGAAAGTACACCTGAGGAGCAGAAACATGTCCAGGCAGCCTAGCTTCATGCCAGAGGGTCTCCTTGGGGGTTGAGAGTAGGGCCTGGCCTTGTCTCCACCTAGCTAAGGATGGGCTACTTCCACCCTTTCCTTCTGGCAGTGGTACTGAGGATCTTACTGGCCCTTCTTCTTTGACGTGAGCACCCTCTATTTACCTTACTGCTTTTACTGTGGTAGGGTTGATTAGGAAAGATTTGGGAAAATCTGCGAGGGAAGAAGTACTGACTCAGATAGCAAAGGAAAATGGAGAGGGTTTAAAACGTGGAAGAACCACAACAGGAACAGAATTATTTTATTCAATTATTTGATGATTTTTTAGTAGTCCCACCATTATGTCCACAAACAGAGCAAATGACTTTGTTTTTTTTTTAAACCTAGAAAAATAATTTGATTCTTCTCTGCCTCTTCCATTTTATTTCCAACAAACGGCCTCTTGAATCTGCTTCCTTCATTCTTCAGGCTGGTATTTTTAATCCATTAGATTATAGAATTTCTTGAAAAGGGTCTCACTCATCTTTATTTATTTATTTTTCTTTATAAAGAATCTACAAGGAAATGGAGCATTCTATTTCTTTTGCTCACGATATTTCCAGTTTCACAAGCCCCAACAACTCAGCTAGCTTTCCTGCTGTGGGAATAGGGGAAAAAAAGAAAAAAAAAAAAGAAAAAAAAAAAAAAAAGTTGGAGAAGCGAAGCTTTTTTGCTTTTGTGAGGATGCCCGGATTTATCAGTGCAGAGGATGCTACGCCTGCAGCATCTGCCCCTCGGTGACACCCCTCGCTGCCCGCACTCATCTGTCCAGATGTTTCAGCTCCCTACCTGCAAGGCGTGCTGCTGGGAGAAGCTGCATGCCGCAGATGAGACGAGGCTGCTGCGAGGCTGGTGCGCTAGATGGGGCGGTTGTTATGTCGATCGACGAACGCCTCGCTGCCTGGATCGCTGGCCTTTCCTGTGAAGCAGAGGATTTAAAACGTAGGCTGCTTTTGTCAAGTCACAAGCCCCACTGCAACAGAATTAGTAGATTCCGAGCCAGTTGTGTTTCAGAGATGGATACCCAGCAGAATCATTATTAGTTTCAGTGTCTTTAAATGCAAATTCAGCTGTATTTAAAAGCATAAAACTGAAGTAGGATCAGATAGCACAGCATTGTTTTAAATTTCCTGAAGGCTTTTTTTTTTTTAAATCCATAAAGCGTACATTTAAATGATACAGAGTGTTTTTATCAGTCATTGCTCTTCGCTCAGTCCAGGTAATGCTGCAGGCTGGACATTATTGTTTGCCCCGCTGAAACAGGATCTCCTTGTAGTATTGATTCTGCTGTACTTTGGTCCAGGGTTGCAGTTTCTGTATTGATCCATCAAAGAAACTGCTGAGCAGCAGGTAGGTGAGTGAGGTCCGTCGTCTGCACTGTTTGGGAGCTATTATTCTTTGTGGGAAGCCTGTTGCCCACCTGGACATTGACTCATTATGAGAGAAGTCTGCTTTAATTAGAACCAGGTTTTCCAGTATTTGTACAGAGTGCTTTGACCCTACTCACAGCCAGATCATAAATGCAGACGCTCAAGCTGAGTTGTTCGTTTATTATGTAGTCTTCTGAAAAAGAAACCATTGCAAAGAATTAGAGTAAATTTTTTTTTCTATGTGCTGAACTCTGAAGTAGTATTTTCTAAAATCAAGCTCAGTGGGATCTGTAAGATATATTCAGAAACACACATCTAGGACCTTCATTGGCATTGTGCATTGAAGCAGATGCTGCTTTCCCAGACATTTTCCTGGCCTGCTAGAGATTTAAATATAATGTATGCAGCCCTAAAGGAGATGTAGAATCCTTTGACTGGTTTGAAAGAGTGTGAATATAGGAATTTCTTCTCCCAGAACATGAATTCTGGAACTGGAATGACTTTCCCCAGAAGTCTAAAACAGAAAAGTTACTCATTATTTCCAATCTAAGAGCAATTTTGTGGCTATATAAATATTTTTTTTTCTTTATTTATTCTTGAAGGAGGATAGTCTGCTTAGATTTTTGCTTTTAGACTGTATTTCATTATAAACACCTTGGTAATTCTAAGTGGGTCACATACAATTGATAAATATCAAAAATAACATCAAAGCCTTCATGTGTGCTAATACATGTGCATTTGAATTGTTTTTACATGAAAAGAAATACAAGTATAAACACCATATATATAACTACAAGTTACCAAAAGCAATTTTTCCGTGCCGTATCTTCATGCTTTATTGTTTTCTAAATGTAACGTGAAAAGAACAGTCTTACGAAATTACCAAAATAATTCTGTCTCTCAATAATTTATTCAATACTCGCTGAAGTGATCATGAAAATGTCTCAGTTATTTTTCACTGAGTCATTTTTATAGAATGTACCACATGGCCTACAAAATAATGGTATTACAGTAGTACAAACAAAATCAAAAGTCCAGTAAATTACATCTGTAAGTCCTGGCCACCTTCCACAGAGATGTCCAGATGAATTTAACGTGGGCGGAAAAAGAAAAAAAAAAAAAAAAAAGAAGCACCCTTATTAGCACCCTTATTAGCAGAGTCCCAGTTGAGTATAAGCATCTAGCAGTTGTATACCTCCACCTACTCCTGAAGAGCCACTGTACCACCTCCAAGACTAAGGAGCCCAAACTCCCTCACTCCACAGCAACCACAAAAAATGCTTGGTGTCTTTCAGCTCCAGTGGCTCAAGAATAGACAGGATTGCTGCCAGCTTTCTGAAAGCCTTGGGGCAAACTAGGTGGAAGATCTTCATGTTGTGGACTACTGAGTATAGTTCCACCTACCGTCTAGTTCCATCCAGGTCTCAAAATGTGTAGTTGTATCCTTACAAATGCTATCATTATGTCAGGACATTAACAGCATAGTAGTTTCATCACTGATTTGAATGTTATGCACTAACCTATTTTGGATTCAGATGCATACTTGACCTAAAGATGCAATAAATAAGGTGGCCTACTTCACTGCTTGTTGCAGCCTTTATGACAACATAGCATGCAAACATTTCCTTTAATGTTAACAGCTCAGAACATTTCCAAAGTGATTTAGTTTTTGATTTGACATTAAAGGCTGTGGGAGATGTGTAGCAGAGAATCAGTGTGTCTTAGCTAAGCAGATTAGAATGTTTGCCTATTGCACTCAACTTTTCTTTCATCAAATAAAAGTGTGATAGTTAAATCTGTAGTATAAGAGCCTCTTAGAGGACTGGACTAGTGCAAAAATGATATTATTTCTTTAGTTACCTTTAAACATTTTTTTCTAGATGAAGCGTGGCAAAATTAATACAAAGTGACAAAAACTATTACTGAAGCATTATAGGACTAGTGTAGCTGTGCATAGGATAGTTGGACTGTGTGGTTGATTTCTCACATGGATAACCATTGGTAGGATTGGTCCTTTATTTAATACAGGCTCATTGAAATATACAGGACAAGCACAATCTTTTTAGATCAACTCAATCTTCACCAGGCTATCTTGTAAACCATGTGGCAGCAGCTTGAGAGCTTGTACTATCTCAACTGATTTTTGATAACAACTTCACTTACATTGTTTGTTCTGTCCGTTTTTACGAGACCTCTCTGTGGGTCCTTGTGCTTTGTTTGTAGGATTTTCAGGGACAGGATGGATTGTTGATGTTGATTTATTTTATTTTTACTTCTGTACGCAGCTGCAGCAGAGGATCCCGCTGCACAGCAGAGGAGCTGAGCTTGCGGTGTGAACCCAGGGCATGTAGCTCAGTGGACAACTTTGACTCTTTAGGAGGGTGTTTTGCAAATTACTGTTGCATGACAGCACTCTGGTCTTGGAATGGTGTTTAGTAAAAAAAGATCAAGAACATGAATACTCAGTTTCATCATAGGTCAGTTTCAGAATTAGATATGTTGAATTATTAGCAAGTACTTGGAAGAACAAAGTTAATCATTAAATAAGACCAAATGTAGAACAACTCAATTTGATTTTCTTCATTTGGAAGGTTAAGTAGCCTACTGAAGGAACATACTAGCTATATCTCGATTTGACATGTCTTGAGTTCAGAGGGGTTTTGAGGCTGTTTACAGGACCACACTTTAACATGAGCTAAGGGAACAGACTAGATGCAATCTCCACAAAGTGGGTGTACAACAGTTTGATAAACTTCTCTCAAAAATATGTCTCAGTAGTTTTCTGTCAGATTAAAAGAGCATCTCATGTAGAATCTGACAGAGGGCTGTCCTTGACCCAGTTCTGCTCAATTTTTTAGTTTTGGTTTGAATGTAGGAATATAAAGTACCCTTGTGTAATTTGCAAACATTAGCAAGCCAGAAAAGTTACTAGTATTTGAGAGGATGACACAGGGCGACAAAACAGTCTTCACAAGCTCAAACATACTCATCCTTTGGGCCGATTTTCATATAAAGCATGGGTTAAATTCCAACACGCTTGAAAGGCTAATTGCTGACAGTAATTTGTACCCAACGCTATGGTTTTGCATGGATTAAAAATAAACAAGTTGGAAAAAAAAAGGCTTTGGAGGGATTCTGCAAGTACCACATAGAGTTGTACCATTTCATGTTTTCATTACAACTGTGGAAGTTTAGAGTTCCCCAAATTCAAAACCTGTGGTCTGAGAGGCCAAGCAAGAGTAGAAAGTTTCGGAAGTTACAGCTGTGTATGATTGTGCCATATGCCCACATCTCTAAACAGAAAGAAATTTGGAGGAAGGCAATTACTGGAAGCCAGTATGCCTGTGCCTGAAAACCAAAATGGGAAATTGGGAATGAAAGAGGAAACAACTTCGATTGTAATCCCATTTCCCACAGTGATTGCAGTGACAAAGGAAAAAGATATTAGAAGTGAAGTAATTGGCTATTTCAAATTCATTACATTTTAATAATTCAAGCATTATTAATAATGCAGATAAGAAAAAATATTTCAAATATTTTTTCCAGGATCCCTCTATACCGTTCTGTTCTTCACCAAAGCAAAGCAGATAACACTTCTCTACCCTGCAATGTAAAGAGAAGAGCAATGTAGCTCTAAAATACCTAACCACCCTTTGTAACGGCTTTAATGAGCTTTTCATATCCCTCTCAAGAGGCAGCTTTCCCTTCATTTCTAAGTACATTCTCTGGGCAAACTCAAGCACCACGTTCCTGATGAAATTTTGTTATTTTTAGAAATAAATAAAGTACGATACATTGTTTTCCATCCTACACCTTTGTTGCTGCCTTAATATAAAGACTTGTGTGCAGTAGTTAATTACAGCATCCCAGGTTGCACACCAAATAGTCATTGCAGTGAAATTGGGTGCTATTGTAAAGGGAAAATAGAAGGAACAGTGCCATACGAATGTCACTTTAGAGTTCTTTTTAGGTCTGATTACCACCCCAGAAAAACGGCGCTGACTTGTTTGCAACAAAAGGAATTAAACTGCCTTGCATGACACCCTGGAATTGGATGCTCAGGTGAAAGGCATATTACAGTAAACAGGGCATTTTGGGTAATAGTTAACTAAGGAAGGAAATACATATCACAGACTGACCTGTAATATGTATTTGGTCCCTTTTTCATTGCTTGTGCAATCTCACACACGCTTTCAGTTAGGAGGAGGAATTGTTAATAAGAAGCTCTTTGATTCCTTCATCTGTTTGTATACCATCTTCTGTTTCCCTGAAGACAGCAGGAGTCAAACAAAAGGGCATAGTTTCATTGCTTGCAGCTCAGCCCTTTTCAGCTGGCATTTGGTGTAGAAGTCTCCCTTGATTTGCCTTGAGATGTTTTTCAAGAGTTCTGGCTTCACTTTGGCATCCTCAATCATATTTCTGATCTTTCTGTTCTTCTTACCTG
Organism: Meleagris gallopavo; assembly: GCF_905368555.1. Classification (NCBI taxonomy): domain Eukaryota; kingdom Metazoa; phylum Chordata; class Aves; order Galliformes; family Phasianidae; genus Meleagris; species Meleagris gallopavo. The sequence goes on along the minus strand of NC_139405.1, from coordinate 51,667,664 downwards.
GACGCGCTTTTTTTTGAGAAAAGTAGCATTAGTTCCCAAGGTTTTTAACTGGTTTTATAGCATCACTGAATCTATTATAGTACACCTCTGAGCAGTTGAAGTTCTCTGCTTGCATCAATAGCAGTTTATCTTCTGCATCTGTGTGTAGTGGAGCACTGTTAGAGTTTTGTCTCAAGTTAAAAACCTTCAGCTGATGAATTATCAGTGCTATTACCTGAAAGTACCGTGGCAGGTCATTTTTCTTCTGGCATATTGGCTCAACTGTGGCCTAAAGAACAGCCTATGGTGATGACGATGATGCAACTGTATCCTGAGCTGCAAAATATTTACTTTGTCTGTTCATTCACCAAAAACAAATTCTCTCTAATGCATGTTTTCCCAGCACTTGCACATGGCACGCTTCCAGCTTGCCAGTTCATCTGATGCGTTTTGCGGATCTCAGTTTGTCTCTGTGTTTGTCATGTAAGTTCGTGCAAATGGGCACATTTTCAAAACACTGTAAAAAAAATAATAATTTTTACTTACTAGCCTCTTTTGGGGCAAAAATATTTTTCTAGGAATTGAAAGATAGTTGTTGTTTCATTACTTTGAGGTGCATTTCAGCACGTCTTGTTGCTGGTTTTGGAAAATAACCAAGCTGCCCAAGATACAGCAGTCCTTTATGCAGTACCTGAAGTGCTGAGAACAGGAGCTTAACAGCAATCAAAGAGAACACAGACATTTGAAAAAGACCTCAAAGATCATCTAGTTTCAACCCCCCTGCTATGTGCAGGGTCGCCCATCACCAGACCAGGCTGGCCTTGAATGCCTCCAGGGATGGGGCATCCACAACCTCCTTGGGCAACCTGTTCCAGTGTGTCACTGCCCTCTGAGTGAATATTTCAATAGTATAGAAATTCAATTTGTATCTAAATATAGTTAATTAGGTATCTTCTAAAGTTATCTAGAGAAACCCACTCAATCACTGTCATATGGTTAAGTTCTGCTGCAGTTCTCTTATTTTCAAACATTGCAGAACATCTGTCAGCACACAACTGCTCCTTTGTTTAATGGCAACTCCTTGTTGATGGATTTTCTTGTTTTTTCACGTACAGAATGGAATACAAAAGCCAACAAAGATCAACAATGAGAATGATGTGATAATTAGCTGGAGCTTGGGCAAAGAGATAGGAAGGAAATGAACTGAAATTATAGCTGTCTTTGGTGGATCTTGCCAAGTGTCTTCTCTGGTTGGTTTTAATTTATGTTTGTTCTGATTACTGTCTCATGAATAAAGTTACAAAATTCCAGCCTCCAAAGAGGCAGTTTGTCTGGTGAAATGTACTGTGTGTAACATACAGACTATTCACACTATCAGTTCATCAGTTTCCAGTTTGCAAGGAAGAAGATTTCTGTCTCACTCTTAAATTTATCATTTTCCTAAGGGTGGAAAACATTTAGCAATAATTGTCTAGTTCTCACTTTCCTAAATTTTTGTCCAAGTAGGAGAGAGGGATTAAGCCTGATGTCAGTATATATCTCAAATGAGCTCTTCTATTCCATGCTTAAGTCTTTCTTCATGTTTTTTACTCATATTCCTTAAAACAAACTCACATACCCAGAATCTCCCCTAGCCTTGACACAAGCCTGACTATGTTTTACGTGCAGAGATGAAGTCCAGGCCCCACTGAAATGGAAGTTTTACTGTTGGCTTCATTGTGCATGGGATCTCACCTCAGCTCCTCAGACCTCAATATATTGTCTCATTTGTTTTCCATTACTGAATTATCTATTAGCATATATAAGGTAAAACAGAAAGAAGATTACATTTATTCTTCTGAATAAGGTTAAATTCTCTCTCTTTTCACTGTACGTAAGACTCCAAGAGAGAAATCTGCAGAACAAAAAAGGAGAAAAGTGGTGGGCAGAATCTAAGATTAAGATCCTGAGATAAGGAGAAGGGTAAAATGTTTTGTAAATCTATTATGTGCAGTCATTAAAGAATGATAGAAGCCTAGTATTTCATTTCAGCACAAATAATGAAGACTGGCCTTTTCACACAGATTTATAGCGCTAATGTCAGAGGGGTTATTAGGTCCAATTTGTGTGATACAAGCCCTTAAATCACTCTCATTTGCCTTTCTGTTGAGCTCAGTAACCGATGTTTAATTGGTGTTATCCAGAAGGCACCCAATTATGAAATGATGACCTCTAGAGAGAGAAGATCCACTGATAGCCTTGGTAGCTTAATCATATTTGCTGTTGCAATAGATACTTGCTTTCAAGTATCTACTTGGTAGCTATCAACTTGCCTATTCTCAGTTTCCAACCATTAGTTCTTACTGTGACTCTGTGCCAGACCAAATGACCTTTCTGGTGCTTTGTTCCTTATGACTCAAAATATTTGTTCACTTTCTACACTGCGATGAAAGGCTGCAGCATTTATGTTCATATGAACAATTCCCATTTTGTTAAATGCTGAGAGTGAGGTGTTGCTGTACCAGCCCCAGTATGACAAAGCCAGAGATAAAATGAGATCCAAAATTGGCTGTCTTTGTATCCAGAGCTTTTGACTCTTTGTGTAAAATCTGTCCAATCACAAATATGGCATCTAGACAAATATCGTGATGGTTTCAGAACATGCAAAGATGCTCATGGATTTTCATAGCCAGAACGTTTTACAAAAAGGCTTTATAATTGCCTAGCTCAGGTGTGGGAAGTCCACAGCCCATAAAATGGGCTTTGAGTCCGGGAATTTATTTTGCATTTTGCAGAAGTATACAGAATTTATATTCCTTCTTATTACTGGATAACACCAAGGATTATACCAGCCTGCTACTCTACAGTCATACTCAAAATTCGTATTTTGCCCTGATTTTCCTTCTTTCCTGTGCCTGAATTTAGTCTAGCACTCTGGATAGCAAAGGCCATGCTCTAATGTAAGGAATTGCAACATGATTCAGTGCACTTGTTTGTGATATTTAGAGAGAAAAGGAGAGAGGTTATTTCAGTATGCTTGACAGAATTCACTTTTGTGAGCAATATGTTGTATTAACGGATGAACTGCAGTGATAGCAATTGTAAATCTCAGAATCACAGAATGATTGAGGTTGGAAGGGAGACCTCTGGAGATCATCTTGTACAAGCCCCAGCTCAAGGGGGGTCCCCTAGGGGACATTAACCCATGATCGTGTCCAAATGGCTTTTAAATATCTCCAGTGAAGAAGACTCCACAACATGTCAGGGCAACCTGTGCCAGTGCTCAATCACCCTTACAGTAATGAAGAATACCACACCCCCAGTTCCTCCATAGCCTCTTGATTTTTTCAAGTCATTTTTATTTTAGGGACATTGTCAGTTAGTAAACAGCAGGACGTGTTTTGTTTCTGAGGGCAAACACATTTCAATTCAGTGGAAGATGTGGCTGGTTGGGGTTCACGTACCCTACAGTGCGTCCATGTTTGTGGTCACATCAGCAGGGCTTACAGATGTGTTCAGTTTGGGTTGTGTTCAAGCAAACTGGTTCAAACAAACCTCAGCAGGTTTCCATGGCTGAATGGGCAGCCAGGTGAGTACAGAGCTGTCTGAGGCCACAGCAGAATTGGTGGGAAAACTAAAGGAAACAAATAAGTGCTTGCTTTTCCAGAGGTTTTCCACTTACTCATTACAAATACCTGCTGCCTCTGGAAGAGTGAAGCTAAATCCATACCACACTGCTTTCTAGATGTGAATTTGTTAAAAGTAGGTATTTAGAAGTAAACTAGAGTTTACTTAAATAATGAAGCATTTAGAGGTGCTTTTCTTGTCCTTGCTTGTATCTCCTACTCAGTGCCTCGCTTTATGATATGCTGAAACCTCTTTCTCTACCCCTCCGCATGGCCCTGCTTTCCCTCCCACTGCCTTTGCCTGCCTGCACTGTGCTCTACTGTGCCAAGGCCCTTCCTGCTCCCTCTGCAAACCCATCTGTGCTGCGAAACTTCCCACCTACAAAGACCACACGTTGCTGTCTGGATCCCACTCTCTTCTTGTTTTGTATCAGTTTAAATCTGTTGGCTTCTATGGTGCTGCTTCTCCCCTTGCGGCTTTAGAGAAGAATCACAACTCTGTATCTAGCTGGGCTGCTCAAGGATAAAATCCGCCTGGGGAACAAAAGGCTCCTGTTTTTTTCTCAGCAACATAAAGCTTTCTTTGCACTTAGAGTAGCAAATTAACAACATTTCCAAGTTGAAATGTAGCTTATTCCCAGGCAATGAGCATTTCTGCTTATCCCTGTCCTGCTCTAAAACTCTTCTACCTATGTGTCTGGGAGAGGGTGTTTGGCAAACACTTCTGCCACCGATGCTGGGAGTTACTGCTGAGGCTTTGTGAGAGGCCTTGGCAGGAAAATGTGTTCCAGGTATACAGTTCACCACTTCCCCAAGAGGCTTTCCTTTTTGCCTCACAATCTTCAAGAATGTGCCAGGGGAGGGGTGGTTTTCATATACCTAAGGCCTGAAGGATGTGAGTAATAATCAAAGGTTTTGGTGTGTTGTGCAAAGCATCCTTTTATGGTAAGAGGCAATCTTCATTACCGACTGTGAGATTGGGTTCTGTCTGAGCAAAGTCCATTCCTTTGCCTTCAGAGTGTTCTCTCTCTATTGTGGAAAACTGCCCCATCTCTTGTAGTGCAGATGAATACTTCATGGAAGGAAACACCTTTTGAGGGGCCACAGATCCCAGCTATTCAGTAGTTGTTGGCTTGGTACTCAGCGGCTACTCAGAAGAATCACATGAAGATGTGTATTTAGTGTTGGCACTGACTATAAAAACTCACAGTATCTAAAAACAAGTATAGCTTCTCCCAGAGACACCTGCACAATTGCTGCTGTGTGGGAAGAAACAGACACAGTGCAAGTGAAGTGAAACATGTTGCCCAGAATGGAATCTTACCAAGTCAGATCCTTGCGGTGACAAATCCACTCCCAACCAAGCCAGACTCTGCATTTTCTAAATGTATTCTTGGGTGTCATTGTCATGACCAGAAACATCAGAGCTGAAGCTCTGCATTGATTCCAAGGGTTTGTTGGCTTACAGTGTTTGTGATGGCTGGGCACTGAGATATCTATTTACCCTGCTTTCTCTATTTACTTCTTTCCTAGGCATACTGCTGAGCCTTTATGAATCCTCATTGATTTTCCCAGGAGCAAAATGTCATTACTGCAGCAGGCTGTGTACATCAGGTACACTGAAAAACAGGATCGTTAGGTGGTTGTGTCATTAGCTGTGCTTCTAGCGTACTTCACAGTGCTTTCTTCCCAAGGAGGTGGCACTGATTGTCCAAGTTAGCTGCTTCATCAGCCTTTAATGCAGTGCCATTAGGTCTCACACTGCCTCTAGCATGTTTATCCCCACACAGGTTAGGTGCAGGGAGCAGCACAGCACAAACTGTTCCTGCAGGAGGCCTGGTGCTGGAGGGCCTTGCACAATATCACTCAGCAAGTCCCCAGCTGAGCGGGATTGAACCCAGGTCTTACGTGCCTGTGGGTGAAATGAGCAGTAAGGCAGGACTACCTGACAGCTGAAGGAAACTGTGCAGTGGGTTGATGGAGTGTGAGACTTTGGGAAGGAGGAGAGAAACGTTTGGATTGCTTCAGGCTTGGTCTTCTCCATTCCTGTTCCAAACTGTCCTTAAGCTGACTGAGACGTTGTGGCATCATGCAAATATAGATTGTGATGTGGTTGTTCTGTACTTCAAGGTTAGATAAGTTTATGTCTGTTACCTTTTAAATATCACTTGCAACCTGTACGTTTCCTTTGCCCATCTCCAGTCAGGAAGATATGGCTTTGATCTGGTATTAACTGCATCTGATCATGCACAATTGTTAATTCCTATGCAATAATCTAATTGCCTACAAGAAAAAAAAAAAAAAAAAGTCATGTATTTTGTGAAGCTTTCTTTTTTTGGAAGCTTTCTGGTGAGATATTTTCTGTTCAGACAGCAGAGATATAGGTCACATATCATATTAATTTTCCATTTATAGTTAGCTTTCAAGAGTTAACAAATGATTACTTGTCACACAGCCCTGATGAAGCACCTGAACTCATTGCTTATCAAGCTGTTGCAACTCAGACTTCTACACTTTAGTTAGCACCTTACAGTCACAAACCTCAGCTGACCTAAGGCTGTGGCTATATCTGAATTGCATGTCAGGATGGGCCTTGGGCACACACTATCATCTTCTAGGGTTCTTCAGCAGGAAGCTCGTGCATGGGAAGGAAGGGGGCTGTGGTGTGCTACCATAGATCTTCTCCTCCCTGTGGCTGGAGACCAGCACCCTGTGGGGATGCCATGCAGGCCATTGGCTCTGCAGATGAGGCTCAGGCATGGTATACATGGTACTGGGACCAGCTTGCCACATTTAAACAGTCCTTGAGCTCTTCTTTTGCCTTAGGTCAGAGGAGGTGCAGCTCTGCATCTCCCTTGGGCTCCTGGGCCCGGGCTGTTACCCATCTGTGTCCCCAGCCACCAGGCTTGGGACTGGTTTCCTCCAGCTGCACTGTTGCCTGGTGGCTAACTCAAGTGTGTAGTCCAAATGAAACTCAGAGCAAACAGGTTGGACTCAAAACCAACCCCTCCTAGCTTTGGCCAGCACAAAGCTTTGTCGTACTTGCTAGGATTTAAGATGCATTTATGCCCTTCTGCCCTTCTGAGAACTGGGCACGCTCTGGGCAGACACCTTATGGCTCATCTATCAGGTGTCCACCTTGCCTCCTTCAGATTAGTGCTCCAAGATTTCATCAGATGCACATAAACCGATAACCTCAATTGTCGTGTTAATCAATTGTTATTAACTGATCTATGATCAAGTAGGCAAATAAGCTCCTTACTGGTCATTTTTAACCTCTTGCACTGATGTGCTTTCAGCTATCTGAAACACAGTGTAAATGCAACATGCTCATGACAGCTGCTATTTTTTTTTATAAGCTCTTTATAAGCCACTTATAAATAGAACCTTAATATGAAGTGTGACAGATTTCTAGTCTTTATTCTCTCCTTAGCCCTCCAAGCGTTTCCTTTCCATAATATGGAATACATCCAGTGTGCCCTAGATATTCTCCATTCTTGCTGATGATTTTAGCTCTCAGCCATTGATTCTCTCCACTTCTTTATCTGTGTAAATAGATCAGGGCTGCAACTGCCTTCTCTTTGAACATTCAAAAAGGACAAATAAGATCAGAGGGGCAGTGAAGAGGTGATGAAGATGGTGATGGAAGATGTATTTTGTTGTTCATGTGATGCAGCTCTAGTCTGAGGAGTTTCATGTCGATATGCTACAGATAAAAAATAAGTATTTCTTTTCCATCGCATTGGAGTACCTAGTAAATTATTTAAAGGAAGGAAAAATATTGTGAGGACATTGTGACATTTATGTAGCATTAGTGCTTTGTGACATTCTGTTTCACCAATGTACTTTGCCAAATTCAGTGTGTAAAATGGTCTCCCTTTCGCTGCTGAGCAAACACTGTAGCACAAAATGCTCCGCTTAGGGTTACATATAATATCAGTGGCAAAATGGGACTGGAATACACATTTTCTGGTACCCTTCAGGTAATGCTTCCCTTCATTCTCTGCTGCCAGGAAAGAGATAATTTATTGTGTGTATATATATATATGTATATATGTTCATTTATAGGGAGGAAACTCTGAAAGTGCAGGGAGGAGAAATGTTTAGAAGTCTATTCTTGTTTTGTTTGTTTATTTCTATGGAGGAAAATTCTATGCATCAGAGACTTGCGTGGTGTTGAAAGTTTAGAAGCAATATCCTTTAATCTCAGCATATGTCATTCAGATTTCATTGAGCCTTGTCTCTGCAGCAGCCAGCATGCTATTACTTTAACACTGAAAGAAGTAAAGCCCTGTTGTTACTTTTCACTCTTTCCTTACGTTTAGCTATGAAAGTATAACCACGGATGCCTTGAGACAATTAATAATTGGCATCTGCTGTGTTTCTCACAGACGGCAGGGAACATCAGGTGCAGAACTTGTAGGATTTAAATAAAGCACAGCCAAAGCTGAGGGCTGCAGATTGTGCTCTAATCTAATGCTTCTCAGCCATAGGTTCCTTCCCCTTTATTTCCTTAAAACTTTTCTGTTGCGTCACTGAAAAATCATACCCCCTTGCTTTGTAATCATACCCCTTTTTTATTTAAAGTTTTGCCTCCTTACCCATTAAACACATCCTCATTAATGTTGCTTTTACTTTTCAGAAGCATATATTCAGTATTATAGGCTTGGAGATCTTTTGTTTTCTCCCCGAAGAGGTAAAACCCTAGGGAATTTAAGTATCTACTTGATAGGCTCACACAATCTTAATCAGCCTATAATGGAGCTAATGGCTGTTTGTCATCCTTGGAGATATAAATTTCCTGGTGATGTCTACTGCAGTCAGTGCATGAAGTATGCTCTGACTGCCAGCAAGGTCTAATAACCAGGAGAAGGGCAGCCAGCTTCATTAGTGAGAGGGAGACCGTGCCGGCTGCTTTTCTGGATAACTCCGTTTTGTGAATGCTGAGGAGAGAAAATGGATAATGCTGGTAAGTGAAATAAAACAGATCTTCCTTCTTAGCGAGGCTACGGGGTTCGTTTGTCTCCTGTCTCGCTTGCTGCAGGAGATGTGTTTCTTTAGCCTTTGTGGCTCCTTCCATTTCAATGTCCTTTATTAGAGCGAATTTCTATGTGTAAAATGTGACACACTTAAGTTTTTAACCCTTTGACAGTCAGCTTTTCTGTTTTAAGTCGGTGTTTCCTTGAAATATGAGCCAAAACTGTAATGTAGGATCTGCCTTTTCAAGGTTTTCGGTTTAGTTTCGGAAGCTTTATGCAGGAGACGTGGAAGGAAGGGAAAATGCATAGAGTCAAGTGGGCAAATATCAATAACAGATTGCAATAGGTGCGTGGAGGTAACTGCTGAAGCTAACCAAAAGTGGGTAATGCATTTCTCAGATCTGCAGTATTATTTGAAGCTTCTTCTATTCTTTCTCTGCTTCTTCCCTCTTCTGTTTAGAGCATAAAATTCTGCATACATTTGCACTTTTGTTTTCTGTGATGTTCCAACTTTAGATCATGCATTTTCATGCCAAATAATGCACTGCATGGTTTCTGAGAGGTGCACACAATACCAACATTGCATATGTCATGAAATGGTTTATCTGCATTTTCCTTTTGCATTACCTTGTATCCCAAAGCATTGCAAAAAGTGCTTTCTGTGATGGGTATTTTGCATGTTACTTCGACTGCTGTGAAAGCGGAACATTTCAGCGTCACGCTTATTTATTGAGACAAGTACAATTCATAGTGGGATACAGAATTTACAGTAGACTCAGTGCCCTTTGAAACATTCTCAAATCATCGGATTCGTTTGACATTAACCTTTAAGTGATATTCACCTCCATGATGTATGGGAAAAAAAAAAAAAATTATGGTAGATTTCAGAGATGACACTTTAAGGAAAGCTTATTTTTGTGATTTTATTATTATTTTTTGTATAATTCAGGCAAAACTCTTGCTTGTGTCTGCTAGGCTGTCCAGGTCAATATCACTTCAGGTGTATTGTCATCAACTTCTATGACAAACAAATTCCTGCTCTTATTTATATAAAATCCAAGATCAAAAAGAACCCCCACTTTTTCCAGAAATTAAACTGTTGGTGTCATGGAAGATTACATTGCTGGTACCTGTGAGCTTAGAAGCTGACCTGCTCTTAGTGTGGTGAACATTTCTGTGAAATAAGTAAGACTATAAATACTTTTTGTGCTTGGTGCAATCTTTTGAGAAGACTTAACCTAATAAATGCTAATGGCGTGTGTTTGATATTCTGAGACGAGGCAGAATTTTCCAGTTGGAGGAAAAGGACTCCTCCAGCATGGAGTGCCTGTGGGCAAGAGATGCTCTGAGCAGCTAAACCCTCCTGGTTTTTAAACTCTCCAGCATCAGCAACTAATGCTATTGAAGTCCTGACAGAGCTATTACTTTAATCCAGCTATAAGAATCTGCTCCAGAATGAGTCACGTTCATTTTAAAGGCCAGTTTTTTGAGGGGTGCACAGGGAAGCCGGTATCTGAAAACCATAGAAACAGATTTTCCTCTGTGTTTATGTATATATTTTTTTTGCCTCAGGAATGATCCGGTTTTCTTGTGATCCGTAAAATTTGGAAGTTAGAATAAGTAAGCTATGCTCTCTGTACAACTTTACCAACTAATTTCAAAGCCTCTTATATGACCAATTTCCTGAAGTTTCCAGATGTTTGTTTGTTTTTTTATCATGCAGAAGCAGTGACTGCTGCTCTGCTTTTTTTTTATATATACAGTAGAGCTTTGCTGAAATAGCGGAAGGAGACTTGAGGACCAGTTAAGAATATCCAACAGCTGCTGCAAATAAGATTCAGTGAGAAGGCTGATCTGTTCCCAAAGCATCTGCAAAGAGATTTTTAGGGTACTTGACCCCTAATAGAAACCAATCAGAGCCAGATGCCAGCATGGGGAATGCTCAGCAGGCACCCCTGAGGGTCTGGCTGTGCCCCCTGAATTTCACAGAGATGTGGGTGCACTTTTGAATGTCCTGTGCTAAAATCTAGGCACTCATCAGCTGGTGATCAAACAGAAAAGATTGGGATATCTGGAGCCATAAGACCGTCTGCTTCATTAGTTTGTTCAGCAGTAGTTGGCCAATTGAAAATGTAAACATGCTAATGTATACCAACTGGATACCTGCCTGGATTCTTCTTAAAGAGATGCTATTTCTGGCAGCACAGAACCACAGAGCCCTAGCTCAGCTGTGAGCTTGAGCTGCTGAGTGTTAGAAATAACAATTTGGTTATCAGTGTTGATGAATCAGACCTTTGTTATTACATTCCTCGTGCTGCCAAAGAGACTTTCCAAGTCAGACCATGGATAATTGTTGGGCAAAACTCCATCTCCTCCTCTGCATAGCAGAAATATCATGGCTCGTATTCTGTGCCATCATCAAAGCCTTTTTTCTGTCCAGAACTGTTATCTAAAAAGATCAGTGTTGCTAATAGGTCAGCTGTTTGGGTCCACGGTTTCAAGAAACCATGTTTTCATTTAGAGACTCCTTTCATTTAAAAGCTAGATCACGTATTTTTGATCTGTGCCACTGAGACAGCCCCACAACACTGTTGTGTGTTCTTTTAAAAGCTTTTCCTGGAATAACAATAAAATATTCATCACTGCGTGCATGGTGTGTCGGGGCAGTTCTGGCAGTGTTTTTTGGCCTGTTTTGGCAGCAGTTGTTCCTGACGGTTTGGTTGCAGGTATTCAGCTGTGAGGCTGCCTGGCACTGCAGCGGGGGAACCAGTAGCCCCAACCCCATCCCACCATGCAAGATCGGCCCAGGCCTGTGGTCGAAGGCAGCACCGGTACAATAACACTCACTTTAAAACGCAAAGGAAGGGCTGGGAATAACTCCTGGGAATGAAAGAGAATAGAAGTGGTAAGGAACTTGTGCAGCAGGAAGAGAGGAGCTGCTGAAACAGACCTGCTCACAAGCGATACTTTTTTGGGGATTTCCTGTCAGGAGGGGGGTCAGCACTATCCCCTCCCCCAAGAGCTCCTGTCCTCTCACCTTGAAGTGGGAGAGTCTCATGTCATCCATAACCACATAGAAGTGCCAGGGCAGGGATTTTTGGCAGGGGAGACACACCACAGCCCTCAAACTAAACCAAGAGGCCTTGTTTCATCTTTCTTGGGGTTTATGTGGCTTCTTTGTTCTTGGAATATTATGATAGCAGTAATGAGCTAGCTGTCGTTAATTGTTACCCTGAATTATTTCAGCCCTATGTCTGGGACTCCCAGTAAATAATCTATTTTAAAGGAACCAAAAGTCTTGTATATTCAAATTTTTATATACATATATGTTGCATATTCAGACATCCAGCAGCACAGTGAACTTCTCTCGCCAGTAGAGTTGCCCATAGTCTATGCTTAGTTGTGGTGGGACAGAGTGAATAGCACGTTAGCTTAGCCTTCTTTTGCCCAGAGACAGATGTCACAGGAAGGCTAGGAGACACAGGAAGCTATTTGCTGACTAAGTCCTTTGCTTTTGAACTAATACGTCACATTTGTCTTTCAGTAAGTTAAAAGGACTTACTTAGCATCCTTTAAATATAGGACTGGCAGGATTGAACATTGATAAATAATTTGATTTTAAAGATACCTTGTTGTCTCTTATGTGTATTCCAGGCAAACAGTGCACACATTAATAAAATGTAAGGGAGATAAACACATAGATAGTTAGAAGATCAAGCTGAGACACCTCTACTACAGCCCAGCTTGTCTGTATGCAGAATTAGCCTACCCAAGTCTCATAGCATGTTGTAAGGTTCATTTGTTGCCCATACGGGGGTATGAAATACTTTGGCCATCCATGGCTTAAGTTTGGCTGAGTTGTCCCTATTCCTCCCTATCTAATTTGGAAACCTATTGAGGGGAAAAAAAAAAACATGCTTGCAATGGAAATAGCGTCAGTGTAACTGCAGGTTTACCAGTAGCACAATGACAGCTCCAAATTCCAGCAGCATTTCCTTTTCGAAAGGACAACAGAATCTCCTTTCTCCCCATCCCACACTTTGGTATGAGTTCACTCAATGTCTTTGCAAAACGTGGTCATCAGTGGTGCCACGTTAACTTTTATTGGGTTTGTGTGCTATTTTCTATAGGTCACAAAATGGTTGAACCTGGACAATGAAATACACAGCAGAAATCAGCTTTTTTTATTCTACACTGTATATCTTCATTTGTTTCCTGTCTGTACTCATGGCCTCAGCTGAGGCAGATGCTGTAGTATGTCACAGGTCACCATCTCCTAGAAAGTTGACTTTTTTCCTGACATAATTTTAGAATAATACTCACAACATGTGCTCCTTTACCCAGAAGCTGGGAGAGTGCATTTATAAACATTTTCCATCAGCACTGAACTTCCCTGCGAGGCTGCTGTTCCCAATTTGTTTTCAAGTCTGTATGCAAGTAGCCTCTGAGTAAGTCATAGAATCATAGAATGGCCTGGGTTCAAAAGGACCACAATGATCATCGAGTTTCAACCCCACTGCTATGTGCTAGGGATGAGGCATCCACAACCTCCTTGGGCAACCTGTTCCAATGAGTCTGGAGTAGTCTGTAGTAACTTACACCAGAAGCAAACAAATGCTGTGCAGGATCAAAACAGTGGTGCATCTTCTAACTTAGTAATGTTCCCTCATGCTACCTAGAATGACTCTCAGGTAACCTTTTAGATAGAAATAATGTGGTTGCATTGCACACAACATATTTCGGCATCTATTCCAGTCTCCACAGCACGTCTTTTGAAGAAGCACCATGAACTCCATCCAGATGGTTTGGAGAAACTGTGTAATGCAGATTCTATTTTCTATTAGGTTCTAACTCTGTTTTCTGACAAAATAAATAAATTAGCAAGCATCAGCCCATCAGTCATATACCTTATATTTACATCTGCTGATTGCGTAGGTTTTACCAAAATGCCTTTTAAACTCCTCCTTCTGAGTTCTGAATTCTTACTGTGAAGAAGGAAGCATTGTGTACAGTCGTAGAAACCTATATTATGCAGGCTGTGTTTCCTGACAGGCTTGTAGCAACCACCAGACCATTGCTGCAGGAGCCAATCCTTTTAAGGGCACAAGGAAGTAATCAGGGGGAAAAGGTTGTATTAAGAGGTGCTGGCTCAAATCACTCAGAGAAAAGCAGCCTGGGCTCCAGGAGCTCCAAAGACATCAAATTGATGGGCCTAAAGTTATCCACCAGGGGAAAAGTAGCGCCATGTGACTAAAGAGCAAGTGGCTGATAATAAGGACCCCTGTCTGCTGCTGTTTGATCATCGTTCACTGTCTCTATCCCTGAATCTTTTTGGAAATTTGATCCTTAATTATGGAGTGCCTTGCAGCGGTGTTGCTTTGGGCTCTAAGTGTAGACTGGATGGAATTTTACCAAAAAGTCTTTTTCTGTGTTCCCCTCTCATTATTTAACCATTTTTAGTATTTTCACATAAAATGTTTATGAGACTTCCTCCCAAAGTATAACTGGATAAAAATAAGTAGCTTAGGACTGTAAGACTTCCTAGCAACGTTCCCTGGCAGGCAAAAGCAGTTCTGAGTGAAGCAGCCCCATGGCACTCCAGTCACTCTTATGGGAGGAGGGATCTGGCAGACCTGGGAGGGGGGACAGAGCTGTGCAAGAGGCTCCCACTAGTGCTGCTGAGTGGCAGTGGGCTGGGAGAATGGGTCATCCCATTTACTATCCCATACACAAGGAGCACTGTGGGCTTCGCTGTGTGCACAGCTTGGCACCAAAAGGGATACTGGAGGAAATAGGGATACCAGTAGAAATCAGTATAAAAGAGTTCTTCCCCAAGAATGCCGCAGGGCAGTGGTACGAGTGGTGGGGCTTCTCTCAGGCAGTAAAGAATGATGGTTTTGGATATGGGCAGCTGCTTGTATCTTGGAAGAAACAAACTCCACCCAGGCAATGATATCTGAGTTTCTGGGAACATGTGGCTGAAGCAATGGATTTGAGGGCAGGATCAGGTCCCCATTCACAACCAGTTTTTAAATAAGACAAATGGGCCAGGAGAAGCTGAACTGTCCAGGACAAATATTTACTTTTTCTTCATTTGCTCAGCTCCAATATTCCTGTAATATAATTATCAAAAGTTACTGTTTGCAGTTCACAATTCATTAAATGCTAAAATGTTTTAAAATGCATTTCTGAATTGTACCAGGAGAGTCATAAGGATTATTCCATGTCTCTACAGGGAGGCAGATGCAGTAGGAGACACTTGTAACAGTAAGCTTCTCAGCTCTGGCGTGACCTGTGCTAGCAGAGACCTTGCAGAATGTAACTCAGACACAAACGTGATGGCAGCTGGCATTGCCACAGGAACCAAAGCTGGAATGGGTTTGTCCTCTCTGCAGCTCTTGCTGATTCACAAGTCCTTTCTGTCTTTCTCACTGGTGCTTGAGGAGGTCCAAAAAGTGATGGGTATTTAGTAGCGGAGGCTTGCATGGGAACCACATGAAAGACGACATGGCTATTTCAAACCAGCAGAAAATGCATGTTGCTGGGGGGCTGCTTGTTGGCATTTAGAGCACAGTCCAGCAGTGCTGTGCTTTGCTGTGGCCTTATTGCCAGAGGAAATGGTCTGTTAATTCAGGAAGCCTATAGAGTTCTTGCACATGAGTGTTGTAAAAATAACATATATATCCTAGGTTCTTTAATTGTTGCTGCAGTACTTATGTTTCCTTTTTCTTCTCTTTTCTGTTTTTGTTATTTGATATTATTAAAATAACTGTCATGACACATGATACTGTTTTAATTCTGAGTGAAATTTGGCAATTCCTAGTGGTGAGATAAGGTCTAATTTCACTTGGCATTTTAAAAAGAAATGCAAATGACGAAGGCATTAAACTGATAAATTTTGACAGCTCACATAACACTTTTTAAATGGATTTTTTCCATGCATTTTTAATACCCAGAATAGTCAGCCTTAATTCTACTATATTGACAATAAATCATTATTCTAATGGAGACATTCTGTTTTGTCAGACAGTACACAATCAGCAGTTTTTAATAAAGGATCTGAAAGCTGTTTAACGTTAATTCTATGACACAAACTTGCAAGTGCCAGACAATTTAAAAATGGGGCCGATATGCTGCCCTTACATTGGGATATTAAGAAATAATTAGAGCACAATATGGTCTGATTGCCAAATGGAATTTATTCCTTCCTTAGTTTATGTTACTTAGCACAGCGATTGTAATGCGTGATAGGGCCTCTGTAAGGCATGTACGTGCATTTCCTACTCTGCAACTGAAGATTCTGAGTGGTGCCGGTAGGAGGTAGAAGTGGCTGCTTACTTTGACATGTGTGGCTTCAGGAATAATAAAATCATAGAATCTCAGCATGATTTGGGTTAGAAGGCACCTTAAAGCCCAACCAGCCCCAACCCCTGCCATGGGCAGGGCTGTCCCCCACCCCACCAGCTCAGGCTGCCCGGAGCCGTCCAGCCTGGCCTTGACAGCCACCAGGAATGGGGCATCACAGCTTCTCTGGGCAGCTGTGCTGGTGCTTTACTCTCCCTCTGGGTAAAGCATCACAGAATTCAGGAGCAAGAATGGTTTGGGCCTTAAAGGTGGAATGCGTGTCATCAATAGCAGAGCCCAGCTTTCCTACTTTTTCTACAGAGCACAACACTATCTTTATCTCCTTCAGTACATCACAAAGACCGTGCATGCCCTGTGTCAGGGCCTGAGCTTCTACAGTTAGCTCCAAGCACACTAGTGTGCTTAAACTGCACAGTGCCTTTTGTCCAACAGACATTAATCCAAACCCACAGAGTAATCAGTCCCAGCACAACCCCATCTTGCTCACTGCTTTGGAGGTGCCACTACCTGTCAGAAGCAGGAGAAGTTTGTATAGTGTCTCTTGAAAGTGTTGTGGTCATTTGTAAGGTTAGGCCATGTAGATAATGAGAAAAATACATTCTTACCTACACATGGGGGCTGTAAGGCCAAATTAACTGTAGTGAGCCTTGAGGCAAGATTTTGGAGTATATCAAGGTGAGCAATTTACTTTGCAATGCCAGCAATATCTGAGGGTGATAAATATTAAACTATTTTATTGTCCTCCACTTCAAGATAATGCACTGTCTATTAACATTCATTGTTTTAGTTCTGAGTACTGAGACTTCAACATGCATATCACAGTAGTTGTATGCAGAGCTCTGGATGTTCACACATTCCTCTCACCTCTGCATCCTCTCGTGTTCCGTAGGCGCTGTGCACATTCCTTCATCCTGCAGCTCAGGAAACTTGCCTGCTGAGTGGTCAGGGATTATATTGGCAAAGTAGGCAGACTGCTCAACTCAGTTTAGAATCTTATTTTATGAGCAAAAATAGCCTGCATCCTTCCCACCTAAAAATGTTCCCTTCTCCCACAGAGCAATAAGAGGTTGTGGTGGGACCTCTTCCTTTCTCTGTTGGCTGCCTGCATTGCTCTTTTTATCTGCACCACGGGTGAATAAGCTAATGATATGGCACTGCATTGAGGGGGCAAGCTGCATGGCTGTTGTTTAAAAGAACTTTTTCTGAGAGTAGTGTTTTTCTGTTACGTTAGTACTGCTGCGAGTGCATTGGTAAAGGTTGCATCCTCTTACCCATTGTGATGCTGTTGGCTACCTGACGCAATGGCTTACTATTTCAGTGACATGAAAAACTCAGCTGAGGTAAGATTGATCTGAGATAAGCTCCCTGGTTGCTGCACGCAATCACAGCTAGATATTGTTGTTGCTTTTTCTTTTTTTTTTTTTTTTTTTTTTTCCTTTTTATTTTCTGGTTTACATTTAAAAGCTTGACAGCGAGTTCAGCTTTATTTATCCGTTAGTGCAGATGACTCCCAAATGTTAAAGTCTGTGCACCTTTTCTGGATTCAGACGCGGTGTGTGGCCATTTCAAATGACTGCCTTTGAGGCAAACACCAGGTTCACCTGGCAAAAGTAAGCATCATTCCTGTAACCAGTATTGAATCACGAGTTTGTGGCATCGCTGTCTCTTCTCTGTGATCTCCTTTGCTTTGCTTTGCCTTTCAGCTATTTTTCAGGTCAGTAAAGAGCACCTCGAGTAGTAGGTCAGATTGCCAATGGAAAAAAGTGTTGTCGCTGTTTTGAAAGACCGCTGATTTGTGCTTTCCTCAGAAAGCAGCAAAAATAAACTTCTCAGCACAGTGCATATGGAGCTGCGTGACTGATTTTGTTTCTTAAAACAAAGAGTGAACAAATTTTGTAAGAGAAAACTTACTTGTGGCAACTGGGCTTCTATTCAGCAGAGAGAAAAAGCAGAGAATATTTTCACAGAATGTGTGACTTTCTTTCTGGTCACCTTTCTTACCACGTTTGACTTGGCATGAACACACAGAAACTGAATGTTCTTCCTAGCTGATACCAAGCTACTTCCTGTAGCTGGGATGTGATCTCCTAGGTTATTTTGGATTTTGCTGTGATAAAGATGACCAGTCCAAGATTTTGCTATCTTTAAAAAGCATATCCACTTTGCTCTTAATTCTTTTCTCCAATTTTAGTGACCACTACTTTAAACCAAACTGCTTCTTGCTCATTTATAGAACAAGCTATCTCTTTGCCATATTTGCACATAGCTGTATCCTGTGCTTTGTGTAGTACAGAAGGCATTGCAAATGGATGGGAACAAAACTGCTTCCCAAGCAAAACTAGGCAGCAAGCTGCAAGGCTGATGCTTAGCCACCACACAGAGCCTGTGGAAAGCCAGCATTGCTTACGGCTGCTGTTGGAGATGGGCTGGATGGACCTTTCCTGTATGCGTAGAAGGAATGCAAGCAGGAAAGTGGGAAGATCCTAATTTGCTGCAAGGCATGTTCATATATAGCAGTGGCTGGGAAAGTGTTGCCAAAGGCAGATCTCATCACCTTTGTGAGAGAGCTGTGCTTTTAAAAAATGCTGTTATAGTGAAGTACACTGGTAGTCATTAGCTGGTGAGTCTGACATCCATCCTGAGCAAAAATATGGAACAGATGATACAGGGACTGAGCCAGAAAGAATGAAAGGATTGAATACAAATAACTCCCATTAACATGGGTTTTTGGAAAAACAGGTTTGGGGAAATTCTATCATACAGCTAACTTGCTGCACTGAGTTGTTTGGCTTTGGTCTGCCACGTAGATGCTAACATGATATACAATCAGTATGTTATGTATCAAATGAGTACCTAAATGCTAGGCTTCAGAATACAAATGTATTTTAGGATCGTTGTCACACGTCTGGTGTGATTCAGGAGGCATCCAGCAAGAACTGGTTCTCTGCTCTGTTCTGTGGCTGCTACTAGCAATGACTGGCAAGAAAATATAAAACTATTTTTAGGTGAGAAACCAATGCATTCAATATGGACAGATGAAAAGCTATATAATCAGGGTGGAAAATAATTAGGTCATAGTTACAGATTGAGAGGCTCAGCATTGAGAGCAGTGATTTTGAAAGATACTTGCATAATACATGTCATTAAGCTGGGAGCACACGGTCAGCTGATGAGCTGGGTCCCAGGGAGCTAACAAACTCTTAAAATGTGTTTGCAACACTGAAAGCATCTGACTCCAGTTTGAGCTCCTGGGAAACTGTAACTTCTGATGTCCCACATCTTGTTTGAAACCTGAAAATCTTGAGAAGATGCAGGAAAGCCTCATAACTCAGAAATTGATGTCACTGTGAAAGACTAACCAAAACAAATTTCTTAATACTCTGAACTTTCTTGCATCTCACCCTAAAATCCCTTTGCATCTCTGTAAATTTAATAATACTGAAAAAAAAACAAAACAAAAACAAACAAAAAAAAAAACACCCAAAAACAAACAAAAAACAACCAAAAAACACAAAACTGTCTCAATACTATTTCTTACCAAAAATCATTAGTTTGGACCTCTTCATTCCCATCTATGACTAAGTATCGCCAAGATCATCTGTAGATGTTCGCTGTCAGGAATGGTGACATACATATATATGTATGTATGTATATATATAAATATTGGTAATGGCTGATTCAGACTAAGAATAAAGAAGGTAACTGTTGATGACCATCAGGGGAAAAACAATATTTCAGAAGTTACAGCTAGTGGATTGCTAAAAAGGCTGGAAATCAGGGGCCTCAGGTATTAGAAGGCCTCAAGAAGGATGCTTCCTAATCAAAGCTCATAATTCCTCCTTCCAGTTTTAATAAAGCCCCTGTTTCCAGCGGAGCTATCCACATCTGCCTTAATTGCTGGCTGTTGGACACAACAATATGGTAATGCTGAGACATACGAGTCTTGGCTACCTCCTCAGCATGAGAAAGGCTTCTTGAAATAATGCCCATTACAGTGTCTCTCAGTGCACGTGTAGTTAAATGAAAGATGCTCAATTCTTTCTCATTATCACAGAGCCAGCACTGGCCTGGGTTCCTGTGCAACACATTAACTCATGTTACTTCTATGCCTAAGTACTAACAAGTGGGGCTGATGGGTGTAAGCCAGAACCAATTAAACCAATTATCACCACTTGCTCCAATGGAGGGCAGATTTTGGAGTTTTTCCAGTGTCTGAAATCAGGCAACATCCTCATTTCTCAGGGTCACTGTCAGCCTGGCAGTGCAGTTGGAACACATACAGGGCTGCAGTGAGGGCCATGATAAAAATCACTTTGCTGTTTAGCCCAGTAGGAAGGACTTGCTTCCTGAGTCTGGCAGTTTGGGAAACAAATTGCTGGTGCTGCTCTTCATACTGTGAGGAACCACTTCTTTGATCTGGTACTGTTGTTTTGCATGGATGGTGTGGTTTTCTCTTCTGCTCTGATGAGAAAGAATTTACTTACATTTTATTTTTCCAAAGAACATCAGGAGAAATGTTCATGTCGTTTAATGTTTACGACGCCCTTCCCTGTTTGTCACCCAAGAATCCAAAGCCATGAGGCACCCCTTGTCAGGTTCATAACTAAAGAACAGGGCACCTCACTCCCTGTCATTGTACTGTCTAGGGAAAGGAGACTCCTACAAGTGAGGATAAGATTCATTAATGACAGACTTTTTCCCCAAAACCTGCATTCTTTTGGTAGCCCAGTATCAAGTGAAAGCAGACAGGCTCCTCAAGAAATGCTGTCTTCAGGCTGTTCTCCAGAATAGTGTTAAAGGGATTAGATACCATTTATCCAGTGGTGCAAGTGCTAAGGCACTACTATGGTTCAGGCAGCTGTGGTGGATCCCCTAAATGGATTTTAGTACCAAGGAGGAAAGTTTCACTATATAGGTAATTCTAGAGTCCCTGTGGTTAGGCAATGGTGAAGGAGGGGGCTGAGGACTGTGAAATCCTGTCTGTGGGTCTAGCTACACTTCTCTGAGAGGGAATAATTTCTCACACGGCTACCCTGGTGGCTATGAGGTTATGACTGTAGCCAATCTGTCTGGTGGGTACTGCGAGGTACTCAAGTATTGCATTGTTGGGAAGCCAGAGGTTTGCCTTACCTCACAGCTGGTAAGCTCCCATAGTTCTCACTGTTTCAGCTACACAGTGCTTCCAGGGCAAGAGCGCTCCTATATCTTGCTCTCTTCTGGCCTGTAGAAAGCTGTATGAAAGATATGGAGCACAATGGAAATAGCCTCAGAATTACTACACACAACATTCCCTTTCTTCATCTTAAAGGGAAGAGGAGTCAAGAAGCCAAGTCTGAGCATAGGCTGTTGTTCTAACCTTTTGCTCACATTCAGAAACAATGCTCTATTGTTGTGTTGTTTCCTGCAGATTACACTAATAACCAGTGAGTGGTGAAGCATGAAAAGTGTTCTGGTTGCTTAGACTGAATTCTAATATAAGAAACTGTGTCAGCTTTCAAAAGGCCGATCAAAAATACACAAGAGGGCAAATTAGATAAGATAGAGCACAAGAAATTTTGCTGTAACCCTCAAAACTCAAAAACTTCCTGGAAAGAATGAATTTTATACTTAGGGAACTGTGGCACTTGCTTTCTTCTCAAATATTTTTGTAATTTGGCAATTAGATACATGGATCTCTTCCCTAGAAAAGTGTAATCTGATGTCGATAGTGGAATTTTCACGAAGGCTCGATTGTCGTTACTACAGGATTATGGGGTTTTTTTTGTGTGTGTGTATGCAGCATACTGCAGGTTATAGGCATATTATCAACAGCAATTAGAAAGTCTATGAATTATAGTCATAGGAAACTCAAGTTTGTTTTTGGAGGTGAGGAAGAGTTAATAGAATGCATGCAGCAGGATCCCCTTGTCTGTCTTTGGCCAGCAGCAGAAGCTGAAAGTGCCAGGGAGGGAAAGAATGAGCTCTGCACACTTACAGAAGTGTCACAGTTGTCTGCTACTTGTCTCTGATATATCAGGTATAAAACTCACTGTCACTGAAATATGCTCCAGTGACTTCACTGATGCAGCACCAAGGATGCACTGAGTGATGTTCAGCTTTCATTTTGGCAATTCAGTAACAAGCTTTTAGACTAAAGACACATTCATGTAAATGTTTTATTGGCCGAGGTTGTCACATTTTCTTTTGTCATCTAGACTGGCTCAGATTTTAGTGAGCATTAATCTGGTAAGTGCAAAATGCCACAGCACTTTGAAAGCTTAGCTGTCAGACAGTGGTGTTCAATGTGAAAATTGACAGACAAGTCTAAAGTAACTTTGTAGAGGGTATGATCTTTTCTTAATAAGGTGAGATGTTCATTAATGACCCAGTATTAATAGATAACATACATGAACCAAAAATTCTTTGCTTGAATTGTGGATCCAGTTACTTCAACTTGCACGGACAATAATTTATCATATGATAAATGTTAGCACATCATATCATAAATGCCAGATTCCTATGAGGTTCCTGCACCAGGATTTCTTCACCAGCTGTTTTAATAAAAAAACATCTCAACATTCAAATACTTACTTTTCTCTCTATTAGACTGGTAAACAGACCTCTGCAATATTTTTCCACGTTTTTCCAGTCCGGGGTCTGAATGGCACCCGCCCTTTCTGCTGGAATTCTTATTCAGACCTATAAACATTTGCCAGGAGGAACAGGATGTTGTAACACAAACATCTGGGCACACAGTGTTTCAGCAGTGCTGGCTGCAGTAGAAAATGTGTACCTTTTCTCCTGCATCAACATTCAAGTGACTTGTATTAGTTTAGCTTATCTATTCACAGATACAGTAGGTCCAAGCAAAATTGCCTATTATGTAAGTATATTTTAGGTCATCCATCCCACATCCGTAGACAACGTCTTCCTTGTAAGGCATGGAGCTAGCGATCACTAAGCAAAGGTAAATCTTCTGAACCCTGACAGTGTGGTGAAACCATAACCATACCACATCTTGAAATGAGTGGAGATCTGCCTGGAGCCAGATGCCATATCCCATTCTGAGATACTTGACTTTTGTGGAATTTGGCTGCACAAAATGAAGGTAGCCGTGTTCTGTCACTCAAACAAAAGGCTGCTTCAGAAAGTGACAAGCATCTTCTCAGCTCACGTTAAAAAGAAACCCCGTGCCCTCTGTGTTTTCCTCAGATGCCAGTTCTGCACTCCAGTTTATTTTCAGCATGCCAGGATAATGAGGATGGAAAGAACAGTATACACTTCTCAGTCACATAAATAAGTTGTAAAACACTCTGAAGGTTTTTGGCACATCTCCAGCAATGGATCATTAAATAAGAGGAATAAACAAAAAGGGACCATCAGCCTGACCTCCACATAATGCACTTAATGGCTGCCAGCTACATTCATAAATTTGCAGGCTCTGGCTTTTATCACTGTGTATGAATCAAGGTCAAGTTTCATACTTGCTGTGGAGTTCATGAGAAAACGAAGACTCTGACATCTTGTGTTGTATTTAGGAGTTTAAATGAGTGGGATGTGGGCTTGAGGTTGCTTGGGAACAGACACCCCTCCCCCCCTCCCCTGGGTATATCATATGGTTAGGCAAGATTTTATATAGACTTTCACTTGCTATTTTGGTCAAAAACAACTATTTAGTGTGATACACAGCAACTGTTTTTAAAAAGAAATGGAGTGATCTTAGGTATCTAACTTAGTTTTTTTTTTTTCTCTCTCTCTTTTCTTCCTAACATTTTTCTTCCTAACATTATTCAGAGCAATAAATTAAGAGGTTGATCATCACATGCCCCAGTGACAGGAAAGCCCTATATGAGATAGCACTGGTCCAGAGTCTTTACAGAAAGCATTGGAGCTTAATCCCGAGCTGGATTTTGTTGATCAAACCCCACAGCTAAATGTAACTGTGCTGCAGTCAGTAAGCCTGGTCTCTTTTCTCGGGTCACAAGTGATAGGATGTGAGGAAAGGGCTTCAAGTTGCACTGGAGATTGAACTTCATGGAGAGCCTGTTTGAGCATCAGTATGGGCTGTGCAGGGAAGTGGTGGAATGCCCATCCCTGCAGGGATTTAAGAGACATGTGAATGTGGCAACAGGGACATGGCTTAGTGATGGCACTCAGAAGGTCAGGTTGATGGTTGCGTTTGGTGGCCCTATTGAGTCTGGTGACCCTGAAGACCTTTCCCAAGCTAGATGATTCCATGATTCTGTCAGACCTGTTGGCTGCACCCAAGGGGCAGCCTGTGCCTTGCACCCACCTGTGTTTAGGAGGGCACTCAGCCTCACAGCCTGGTCCCCAAGGACACTGGGAACTGCAGAGGAGGCAGTAAGGGCTCCCCACACAGGCTGTACTCTTGAAAATGTTATTTTCTTCCTTTGGGAATGAGGCTGCCTGGGTTAATTTTTTTAGGCACTCACCTGCCTTCAGTAAGGACTGTAAATTAAGTCATTTTTCTCCCAATAAGTAACATACCAGTAAAGATCTCAGTGCTAGCTCTCCCACACCAGCATTGCAGCTTCTATGCAGGAATGTAATTCAGCGAGCCACAGAACCATGAAAATATCTGAAGTACAATTTCTTTTAAATTGATTTTCCTTACAGGCAGATTTTCTTCCTGCGCTTTTTTTGTGAAAGCTTCTGTCAGCCCTATTTAATTGCATTGGAGCTGAAAACAACAATATTACATTTACATTAGCTCTAAAGTCTCTGCAATTTTTCTCCCCATATCCCATCTGGCTTTAATGGCTCTGAATTTTAATTTAATGAAATTTGTTCATTTTAACTAACTAAAATGTGCTGCATTAATGATCTGCTGTATTAAGCAGGTAGTAAAAAAAAAACAAAAAACTGTAATATTGATGTTTAGTCTTAGTAAAAGCACTTTCCACTAGAACCATGTAACATTCCCATCTCATTTAATTGTTTAGTTTCTTTCTGTGTGGGCTTTGTAACTGAATGAACCTGAGCTAAAAACGGTCTGGATCAGCACAAAAACCCCCAGGACTGGCAAATTAAAGCACACTGGTTTCCCTGGCCACCAACACGCAAATGAACAACGCATGAGAATTTAAAAAGCAAAATCAGACTCACAGGTTTACACTTGATTTCAGCAATCAGCACATAGACACCAAATGTCCCTGCTGAAAAGGATTGGGGGGTACTGGTGGATAGCAAACTGGACACGAGCCAGCAATGTGCCCTTGCAGCCCAGAACACTGACTGTATCCTGGGCTGCAGCAAAAGAAGTGTGATAACACTCCTCTACTCTGCACTGCTGAGACCTCACCTGAGTACTGCATCCAGATGTGTAGTACAAGAGAGACATGGACCTGTTAGAACGTGTCCTGAGGAGGGCCACAAAAATGATCCAAGGGATGGAACATGTCTCCTACAAGGACAGGCTGAGAGAGCTGGGGCTGTTCAGCGTGGAGAAGGGAAGGACGCAAGGTGACCTGATAGCAGCCTTTCAGTATCTAAAGGGGAGCTACAGGAAAGAAGGGGACACTTTTTAGCAGGGTCTGTGGTGATATAACAAGGGGAAATGGTTTCAAACTAAAAGAGATCTAGCTTGAACATAACAGAGAAGCTTTTAAGTGTGGTGAGGCACTGGAACATGTTGCTCAGAGAGGTGGTGGATGCCCCGTCCCTAAAGATGTTCAAGGTCAGGCTGGACAAGGCTCTGAGCAACCTGATCTGGCTGTAGGTGTCCCTGTTCATTGCAGAGGAGTTAGACTAGATGACCTTTAAGGATCTCCCAACTTTAAAGATTCTATGATTCTATGCACAGGGGAGCTGAGCTTTGCCTTTCTTTATGCAAAGCTCACCAGGCTTTCTGCCTCATTAGGAATAGAAAGCCTTCTCCAGGGAGATTCTCTCAGGTTACCAGAGCAGTGTTCCCTCATTGGGAAAGGGTGCAAAGCCTGAGAAACTGTAACCCTCCCTGTCCACAGTCATTCATTCAGCAGTATGGAAGCATCTCCCAGCATCAAGGATGGTATGAGAAGAGGCTGTTAGGTAAAACCTAACAACAAACTACAAGCAATTAGGAGACCTGCTGAAGATCCTGAAAGATGGTGGCTGATTTAGAAGACCAAGAGGTGGGGAGTTTGCACTGAGCCTGGCAGAGGAGAACCAGCCTGGATCAATGCTCTGCATGTGCTCAGGTACCTCTGCATTCTCTGCAAGATCCCTGCTGGGGAAGATTCCCATCACTGTTGGCACTTCACTGCAAGGTGAGGACTTTGAGCAAAAGCCACAGATCCACAGTTTAAAAAAATACACTTATCATTGGGCCACACAAAATCAGAAGATTCATTTTACACTCATCAGAACCCTTCTTCTTTTTGTGGGTTTTTCTAATGAATCAGCAAGGATGCAGGCCAATTACCATGACTGTAATTGCAGTAGGTACAAAAGGGATTTTCTCATGGTGGCCACAGAAGAAAACTGTCCAGGGCTGGGTTACATGCCTTGAGGCAGCTGAAGTAAGCAGACAGACAGCAGCCAGCAGAGTTTGCCAGTAAGGAAATGCAGCTGAGCACCATACCTCCTCATTGCTTCTGTAGCCTGCCAGACACCCCTGAGAAAGTGAGGTTGAGACAGAGATTTAGGAATTTTTGTTCTGAATATCATCTGAGTGGCCCAGCCTGTGCTGGCGAGCAGATCTGTCCCTGTAAGACACAAGCTGGCAGTGCTTTCACCACTTCTCCCCACAGCACTCCTGATGAAATGCAGAAATAAGACCTTGCGGGTAATAGTACTTCCCTAGGACCGGTGTGGGGTGCTCAAACACCGCAACAAAATACGCTGTATGAGTGCTGCACATGGAAAGTAGATATGAGTTCAGTATTTGCAAAGTGGGAATAGTAAGCCCTGATTTACAGAAGACCATTCAGGGAAGATCCCAGCTCTGGAAATGCGAGCAGCCCTGCCGCTGGCCTGCTAGTCACTAATGAATTAAGCATAAAGTGTCATGCTGTGCAGAGTAAGTGGACCAGGCACAGGGAGATGTCTGACATATATTTGGAGGTGTATTTAATATTGCAGTGCTTCCGGATTCCACTAATATGCTAGGGATTTTGGCATCAAATCAATGTTTGCATCAGTACCATGTGTCTCTGGAACAGAAGTGCTTACTTTAGAGCTGGCTATGAAAATAGTTTCCATTATAACCCCTTGTTTTCACATGCTTCTTATAATTTTTTTTTTTAAATCCTGTTTTGAGTCAAAAATTTCCATTCTGCATCTTTGCCAAAAGGTGAAGTTTTTCCCCCTCTTTTTCTTAAGCTCGGAGGAAGAATCTTTCAGATGTTTTTGAGTCATGGGAGAGTGGAAAAAAAATGCATTTTCCCTTTAGGGGAAAAAAAGAACCATATTTTTTTATAGTAGTAGAAAAAAGGGGGAAATGAAACTGAAGGCTGAAAGTTGTATTTTTGGCCTAGAGATGTCTGAAGTAAACTAGCATTGTAGGGAATGACTTTGATTCAACAAAGGCAGAGATTATTCCAACTCTTGGCCGTTAATCAGGCACAGGGCCAGCTTTCAAACGTTGCTGGTGTTCAGGCTATTGTTTAAGATTGTGCCTTTACAGCTGCCCATTTAAAGGGAAAGAGCTGGTCCCCTGTGGTCTCTTGCCCTTCAGGGCTAATTATAATCCAGCAACGTGTTTAAGTTCATTTCAAAATCTCATTGAATTAAGTGGAACGAAGGAAACCATTGTGCCAAACATTCAGCTTTTCTGAAAATAATTTTTTTTCTCAATTGTCACTGAAACCAGTAAGAGCAAGTAGAGGTGTTGAAGGCATGAAAGAAAGATAGGTGTGTAATAGCCATGCTGATCAGTGATCCTCCAGTCCTCCACTGCTTTCTGTTCCTGTTTTTCCTGCTGGGAGCTATAGCTGTAGCTGATGGATATCGATAAAACCTATTCCTTATGATCCGTGAAACACACTGCATGAGCGCAACCATTAGGCTGATGGTACTGTTGTGGCCTTCAGATTTGCATTTTGTTTTTTAGTTTGCAACTTTTAACTATACAGCCTGAATATTACATTAAATTGTTCACTTTCTGTCATTCAAAATTTGCTCTATATGTATGTGTGTTTGGCAAAGACATCCTAAATGACGTGTTTATGTTGCTCCAGTGCCAAAATGCAGTGATTCATTAAGAAGCTTGGAGCCACGGAGGGAGAACTGCAGCCAGCAACCACTACACATGCTCTGAAGAACAGAAAGCTGTGTTTTCCTAAGGAAAATGGTTAGTGCAGCTGGATTGGTAGCATGGCTGACTTCTATGGAGGGAAGAGGTACTGCTGAACAGGCTGGGGAGCACAAAAGCTCTCCTGGATAACTTGGCTTTGCTGCTGCAGCAACAGCCAGGAGGCATTAAGCACAGAGGGGAGAGGGAAAGATGCCCAAAGGAGCCAGTGCAGCTGGTGGGAGCCCTTCTTGCAGTGCTGAGGTAGTGTGCTCTCATGCTCTGCTTTGAGGAAAAGGTGGAGGAGGAGAAGCAGACTTCCAGCTGCACAGGGGTTCTTACGGCAAGCAATGGGGGCCATCCAGCCTATTTAGTGTAACTACTGATATAAACTTGCAGCGGCCAAAGCCTCTGGAAACCTGGCAGAAAGGCGACTCTTGAGGAATTCCACAACCCAGGACGATGTTTTAACGTCATCTCTTTCTTCTTCCCCGGTGGCTTGAACTAGGACAGGCAGAAAGCTATTTATAATTTTTAATGCGGTCCTCTTTGTCTTTCATCATAAATCTGGAGCCACGGGCAAAATTGATACCTGGTGATAAACACATGCCTGACTGGAAAATTTCTGACAGTTGTTTTCTGTTTGGAAAGGGAACACTTTCCTGTGCCACCACAGCACTGTCACTGCACTGCTGAGATCAGCGCAACAGGCAGCTATGGGGACATTGGGCACGACACAAATATCCATAGTCCTTCCTACTGTCAGTAGTAAAAATGTGGAAGAGTGTGAGAATTGTAGAATCTTAGAATGGTTTGGGTTGAACGGGACCTTTAAGAACATCTAGTTCCAACCCCCTGCTACAGGCAGGGACACCTCCCACTAGGCCAGGTTGCTCAGAGCCCCCCACCCAGCCTGGCCTTGAATGCTTCCAGGGAGGGGGTATCCACAGCCTCACTGGGCAACCTGTTCCAGATTAAAATTGGAACTAGAATCTAATATTTAAATTATTAAGTACCAGGGTGGGACCTTACAGACTTTGGACAGCATGTCATTCCATCTGTTGTTAGATTGTTCAGCTTTTTCAGGAATGTCCGGTGTAAGTTTAGGGTCGGGATGGGATCTGGTACGCCAGGTGCCCTTTGCGCTTTAAGCAAAGGCTTCTGTAACTTTTTTTTTTTTTTCCCCTCAATGTGCACAGTGCTTAGCACCTGGTAAAGGGATAAAACAAGATCTGAGCCCTTGTATTGTGTATTACTTTTCAGTAAGTTCAAATTAGAAAAAGTACAACGCTTAGTATCAGTTTAAGCAGAACATTTAATTTGCTCATCTTTCATCATTTTGCACAGTCAGTTTAAGAAATTATCCAAAACCTGGATTACACCAGTTCTGCTGTTTCATAAGGTTTTGGACAGCTGTTAACTCTTAAAGCAGTAGATGTGAAATAATACCCAAATACTGAAACCCTCTGAATGTGTAAGTAAAAGAAGGTTTCTTCATAGGTCAGGTCTGTTGAGGTGAAACAGAGCAACTGGCTCCAGATACTTTCAAGTTAATTGTTCCCTACAGCAACTCATGAGGCAATTCCTTAATACAAATAACATACACTAAAGGATACAGTGAAAGCTACAGATCAGGTGTTAAAGTCACGTGGGTAGAGCATCCCTCACCCATTGTTTAAAATCATATTGATGAAGCTATGAAATTCCCTCTAGGCGCAGCTAGTACCATGGGTCAGAAAGCACAAAGGAGCTGTGCAGATGAGGGTGCCTCACATACAGCCTAGGTAATAAATTATTGAACTGCTGCAGCAAGGAATTGTTTACACGATTCCCACTGCCTGAAATTCACTTACAAAGTGTTTGGTGAATAATTTAGGCTAGCAAACAAGTTTGTCAGTGCATAGCCTATTTGCAGATCATTTGTGAGCAGAGAGGAAAACTGCTGGTGCCAAATTGCCCCGGAGGAGCTTGCTCAGCTGTGCTCTGTCCCTGTGTGTGATGGTGAGGAGCTGAGAGCTCAACATTCAAGGGATCACCTGCATACTGAGCAAGGTGCATCCCCTCAGATTGCTCACAAGTGAGGACCACACTGCCTGTCTCCCAGCAGCCGCACTGCTGTATGGGCAGAGCTCATCCAAAGACTCTATCATTTGTCTCAATCAGAATAGTCCTCATTTGCGTGCAAACTGTGCTAGCTCTGAACGCTTATATATGCCATATATGTAGGCTGAACTACGAGGTTCCTCTCAGTGAGCTGCTCTATACATACCCTTTTCATTGGGCTGTGTGGAAGGCCTGTCTGTGAGGAATTAGGAATTGTCCGGCTGGATAATTTCTATTCTGAACTCAGTGCCATCTTCTTGCTCTGCCTACATAATAATCTGAGAAATACTTTTTTCCTCTTATACAATGGAATGCTTTTGCCAGTCCTGCATTCTGAATCCTGCAGCTAAATGTGGTGGCCCTTTGTTACAGCTTCACGCTTAGTACCATAAATTAATCTTGATAACTGAAGGAATAGTAATACAAATTCATTTTTTTTAAATGCTTCTTTTACTGAACACGATCCTACAGAGCTCTAGAGGTGGGACAACAGCATCCCACATATTGTAGGTCATGTACTGCTATGGTCCGTCCCAGCAGAATAAGCCCATTGAAATACAGCTGTCTTTGAAGCGTTACCGAGGGGATGGAATTTTCTCTTTGATGTGTGAGTGAGGTTAAAAGCTGTGCATTATTTCATTCTCCCTTGGGAACTATTTTGAAGTTTTACATTCACTTCAGTGATCTCCTGCTAGCCATTTGTACAAGGGCAGTGTTTATGTTCTACAAGCATTTGTGAAGTCATGAAGATGCTATTCTTCCTCTAACTGTCCTGAAAGCCAACTACCGTGCCATTGTGGCAATAAATTTAATACATAGATTAAAATATTTCTATCATACTGCAGATTGAAAGTTGAATGCTAAATGCATGTATTTTGTTTGAGTACTCATAAGGAATGTCAGTAGGATGCCAGAATTCTATCTGGCAGCAATTGCATAAACATAGCTCTGCGTAGGAGAAATACAATACATTGTTGCTTTCAACTTTCCAGTTTCTCTCACAGGTAACATTGGTAGATGTCTGCTCACACAGTGTTGAGGATTCAGGGTTTGTTCTCTCTCACTGGTGAGTTGTAAGCTGAATTCTTAAATTTAACAGCTAAAACAGCAGGACTGAAGCGGAAGAGTGCCATTTTTTTCTCATTTGATGACCATTAATGACTGTGACTGGAGTAGCCTGAGATGTACGCGTTGACCTTTAGCATCTCCAAGCAGAAGGTAAAGCAGAAAGAGATATAACTGTTCTATAGTTCAGTGCTGTTTTCTGTATTCAACTACTGTTCCCTTCCTGGGATCAAGAGAAAGTGTTTAACATTGTGCACTTTACAAAAGCTGATTAAAGGATTTATGGAGGTAGTACTGGGTGCTCCCAGCATCTTGTCCATCACAAATAAAAATCTCCTTAGTAAGACCTTTAAGTGATCTAATGCAAGTAGGTTGTTTCTTGTTTAAAAAATAGTATTTGAAGTAAACTTCTGTAATCAGAAGCTTCATCTTCTTATTCTACGTAATATGATGCCTACAATCTGTTAATGTTATACATTAGTATTTATCTTCCCTAAACTAGAATTGAAATGGGCAGTGAGGTGCTGGGATAGGCTGCCCAGAAAAGCTGTGGTGCCCCATCCTTGGAGGTGCTCAGAACCAGGTTGGATGGGGCCTGGGAAGCCTGAGCTGGTGGGGGGAACCCTGCCTGCAGCAGTGGGGTTGGGGCTGAGTGGGCTTTGAGATCCCTTCCAGCCGTGGTAAAAGAATTTCCCTGGGTGAAGAATTTCCTCCTCACGCCTAACCTAATAGCTGGTAGGCACTCGGGAATTCTTTGTTTTTCCCCCAGCCAACAGTTACCTGTTTGTTCTCGGATTAAGCTCACAGCACTACTTAGATTACAGTCATGCGCTAAGAAAAACAAAAACTTCGTTCCTATCGCCGCCGTGCCATGCAGGATCTCTCTCCTTCTCCTCCCACCCTGGAATTCACCAACAAGTCCCTTCGTGCCACTCGCCAAGCACAGCACGGCGCCTCTCCCTTTCCCACCCGGGAAGGCTCCGTCCCGCTCCCCAGGAGGGGCCGAGTCGCGGGGCGGGGGCGAGGCGGCGCCGAGGGGCGGGAGCGGGGCTGGGCGCGGCGTTCGCGGCCGCCGGCGCTCTCGGACCGCGACCCGGCAGCATGACGGGCGGCCGCCGGCCCGCAGCCGCCCCCGGGCAGCCGGCGGGCGGCGCGGCCCCGCCGAGGAGCGCCGCGGCCCCCCGGAAGCAGCGGCGGCGGAGGCTGCGCGCCCGGCGGGCGGCGTGACGGCGGGACGCGTCCCGGCGGAGCCATGGGGCAGACCTCGGTCTCCACGCTGCCCGAGCCGGCCGGCGGTGAGTGGCGGCGGAGCGAGGTGGCCGCGCACCTCTATGGGGGGCGCCGGGGGCCCGCTGGTAAATGAGGACGTGGGGGTGAGAAGGGGGAAAGGAGGAGAGAAGAAAGAAAAAAGAAGAGAGGGGGTGTGTGGGGGGGAAGGACCTCTGGCACTTCGCCCAGCAGCACGGTTAGTAACCCGCCCATCTGGCTGCTTTGGCTGCGGGACGTTTTTATGTGTAAGCACTTATTTATTGGAAGTAAGTAAAGAGTATGTGAGTAGAACTTCTTGATTATTATTATTTCTCCCGTAGTTATTTGTGGATTTACTTTCTGAAGGCAGTGCAGAGTGCTCGGTGGATTGGTTTGGAGGTGCGTGGGGTGAGCTGGTGCGTGTTGATTACTGGGGAGCAGTGTGGGGGGGCCCTCCTCCCCATTCCCACAGCCAGAGGGGGAAGAGTCTGCAGTAATTCCTGGTCTGGATTAAATAAATGCCCATTAAGGCCAGGTCTGAAGTTTCTTGCAAAAGTGACACTGCACGTTTCGTTCTTTGACGCCTCAAGTCTCGTGTAGATTTTATTTCTCTTTAACGTCAGTTATGTACGGAGCTTTATTCTTCCTTTGCTTTCTGCTCTTAACGTGGGAAGGTGCCACTGACCAGGAGGCAGAGCACCAAGCCTGTTTTTTCCCCTTTCTTTTCTTTGCGGATCCTTTAGAGCAGAGTTCCAATATTCTCACCTGTATGTTCAGAAAGCCCTGCTGTGCTGCCCATGGTACAGCCTTCTGATCACCCCATCCCACTAAAAAACACAGCTGATCTCTTCTCCAGCCGCATCTCATATGGGAGAGAAATGTGACCATTTTCAGCCAATCTCCCCCCACGCTGAAGGTCTCACCCTGCAGTAGAATTGTATCAAGGTAGGCGGTGGGGAAACAGCTGTGAGGAAACAGATGCACTGGCTGCAAGTGGTTGTTGGACTTCCTGCACTAAGCGGTGTCCGAGCTGTTCTGTGCACAAATGTGTGTTGAGGGTTGGGAAGGGGCCTGTACTGTGACAAATAAGAGCTCTGGGGACTGTGTTCCCTATGCAGAGTGCAACTGGACAATAATTGGGCTGGATCCCTAGCTTTTACTAAAAGAAAAAAGTCAACTTTGAGTTCTTTCCTAACTGAAGGCAGTGTTTTCATTTGGAGCAATAAGAGGCAGTTATTGGATGGCGCAAGTCATAGTGGTGCTACCACACACGTAGTGGTGCTGCCAAACACATGCCATCTATCACCCTTCTAAGAGCAGTGGGCCTTTGCCTAGACACCGACAGAGCCTTTGGATGGTGGTGCAGAGCCACAGTCCCATGGAATCGTTAAGGTTGGATAAGACCACTAAGATCTTCTGGTCCAACCCACTGGGGTTCCAGTTCTGTTGATGGAAACCCTTGGGACAGGCAGGGTAAGGGTGGCACAGCTCCTCAGGAGGTGCAGTCATGTGTTTCCTTTGCCCTGCTGCACAGTATGTCCTGAACACACATCACATAGTTTGGGTGGCCTGGTCTACTCAGGTCTGAGACTGACTCCTGTCATTTCCAAGTGAGACTGATCTCCCCTTAGGCAAGGAGTCCTAAAATCTTCATTGATTTTGACACGCTGGCCAACCACAAGCCCTTTATGTCTTTGACAGCTGCTGGAGATTAGAGTTGAAGGAGATCCCTGTCTTGTACACACAGGAGCTACAAATCTGTTTTAGTGCGAGGGAATCAATAGCGCATTCAGACCCCTCACGAACCAAACAAAAGCAGCTGTGAGGAGCGACTCGCCTGTTGGCTCCATTTTTCTCCCCAAGCACGCCAGCCTCCAAGAGTTGCAGTCCTGCTGTCGTGCCCTAACTGTGCCCATGCAAGGCTCAGTGGGGCTGTTTGCTGTGCACAGGAGTGGCAATATAGGTAGGTCACAGCAGGGCATTCAGCTGGGCTGATTGAGTGAAGGTGGTTTGGTGCAGAATGGTGGAATAAAAGACTTTTCCCCAAAAGAGTGACAGAATAAATACAATATGATACAATACTCAGTATGGACACAATCCAATATCCTGCTTCATTTTGCTTTTTTTCTTTTCCCTCCCAGGATTTACTTTCATGAAGTATTTTACTCTTGGAAAGGAAAATATTAAACAGGCCAAGGTCCTGATGGCACTTTCCCATTGGGCTAGGAGCAAGATGGAGACCTTACTGTAAAACTCAATTTGGCAAAGTATATTCCTACAGCCTGCGCAGCAGATAGGAAGAATTGTGGTTTTGTTTCTCTGACTTTCTAGGAGTGTTCTGGAGAGCAGTGCTCTCTCCCTGGGATTTGCCATCAGCTGTGTTTTGAAAAGGAGAAGGAAACAGGGCTTGAATCATCTCCCAAAACTTTGATGGGAAGATGGACAAAGCAGGTCTTAGCTGTTTGTGGGGACCCAGTGTGCAATCCATAGCTCCTTCTGCCCCTTGGGTCCAATTCTTCTGTTGTTTAGATTAGTTTTCTAAAGCTTGTTTATTTGTTATGGTCTGCAAAAGTAAACAAAGAAAAGGAGTTGGCCAGTGATAGCAAGACAGCATAGATATATGGAAAAGGATGAGTTTATGCTGTCCTTGCTCATCTTCCTTCCTCTTCTGTGATTGTCCCGTGCCTGGCAGGACTTGGTTACAGTTCTTCCTCTTTGTTCGTTGGCTGAGGGTCAGTGCATTTGGGGCTGTCAGCTATCGCGTGCAAAGTTTTACTTCTCCTTTCTGATTAACAACTTATCAAAAGATAAGATCTGTGCACTGAACAGAGGGGTTGTTGTTTGTTTGTTTGTTTTTTCCTTTTGGATTTGTTGTTGGGTAGTTCAGTACTGAGGAACAGCTGAGTCCTCAAGTGAAAGTGCAATTGGTTGGCTTATTGGGGAAAAAAAAAAAAAAAAGATTTTTTTTTTTCTAACAGTGCTGTCTTGCCAGTTAGTGAAACTTCTGGTAAAAACCGATCTATGGGTGATGCTGCGAAGAGTTCAGTCAATGCAGCATGGAATCTGTGGAGCACAGCAGTGTGCAGAAGGGTAGGAGCAAACTGTAAAGGGAAAACCTCAGAACCTCTTGCCCCATTCAGCAAGACAGGCTTTGGATCTCTGCACTGGTCTGCAAGAGCCATGTACAACGTGCATAGTCCTTGGGCCTGTTTACTGTGGGGAGGGTAGGACTTCCTTTCTTCTTATACATTTTGCAGAAATAGAGCATGAATTTTCAGGCTTGAGTTCATCCTGTTACAGACCAGAAGTTCTTTTCCAGGACATGAAAATATACTTCGACAGCACAGGAAAACCATTTCCCACCCAGCTCACCCCATGAGATGAAAGCACTCGCTCTTAGGATCCTATTGTTTGTTGACTTTGGCACTCAGTGAAACAATTATCATAGGTCAAAAGTTAACATGTTTCTCAGACTGCTCTTTTTCATCTCTCTTGGCATTATGGGATTTCCTCTTAATTGACAAGAAAAACAGCAGCTTCACCTGCATCCGTGCAGAGGAATCGTGATTGCCTTAACTGGGCAACCTTATCTTAATTATGAAATGAAAAGGAAAGCAAATGTTTGTTTCAGCATTTCCTGGTGTTGGTATACAAACTAATGGGTTATCAGTGCAGCAATTTCAGGACTTGTCCAAGAGGAGAGGTTATTCCAGTAGCACTCTTCAGTGGTAGCTGTTTCCGAGCAATGCTGAAGGTGCTGTTCTGGAGCAAGAGCTTCTATTCCTATGGAGCTGGGCATGGAGATAGTCTTAAATATGGAAAATGGAAAAAATGGAGATAGGCTTAAATTTTATCCTGACTAGGTTCACTGCTAATCTGAAGATACCAGTAAGCCCTTGTGGTAATCTTTCTTAAAGGAAACAAAATAAAGTTGATTTTTCTCCTCCGTCTTCTTTTCCTTTCAAAATGGAAGAATTTTGACATCATTGTACTTTACAGCAGGACATCTCAAAGCATTTACAAAAGCACTAAGCTACTCACAACACGGCTACTGTCTGGTTGTTTCAGTTATTGGTGCACGTTGGAGGGGGAGGTCAAGGTATTCACCCAAAATGTCAAGTCCTATTTGATAAGAAACCCTAAATGATTTGCTCACAGTTCCAAAAGAAGTTCTTGACAGAGATCATTGTCTTCTTTCCCAAGTTTACACTGACTGGGGGCTTTGAGACTGAGCTGTTGTAATGCTGTGCTGGGAATCCTATTCCTTTTTAGTCTTTTCTTTATGCTTTTATGAATTGTGGAAGAGTTATAAGTAAAGGGAAAGCTGTTTTCAGTTTCTGCAAAATTTTCCGTCTGTGTGGATCATGATATTCTTCACTCATTGTACCCATGTTAGATGGAACTACAATGGTGATGGCCCAAGAATTTGAGTTGATTGAGTGAATACTTTAGGTATCTAATCAAAGGCCCAAAAGGGCCATGTTTTTAGGTGGAATGAGTTGCTACAAATTCACCTAAGTGCAGCTTAGACTTTTTAAAGTACTGGTCATTGTGCGTTATGAGCTGAAATATCAAAAATAATAGGGAGTGCTGTAAATGTAGGTCTCAGTCCCCACAGCCACATGCTGACTTGTGCTGTCAGGAAAGATCTAATCATGAGCGTGTTAAATGAATCACTATATACAGGACTTTGCAGATTTTAAAAACGTGATGCTTGTAGAATGTATTTCAGCCTTGACAGGTGCTGCCGTATAGTCTGTGATACATCCAGAGCAAAATTCTGCCCTGCAGTTGGTGCCACTTGGTCAGGCTGAGCTCCTCAGCTGCAGCAGGAACTTATTCAGCATGACCCTTTATCAGGGGCCTGCAGGGAGCAGGGGTCTCTGAGGACATGGAGGAGCAGCCACACCACAGGGACTGCATGAAAGTACTGCACTGTATGGAAATAAAGGGCCAGTGCTCAGAGATCCTGGAGCAGTGTATCACCTCTCCTTGCTCGAAGGCTATGTCAAGGATGACGAACTCTCCGTGTTTTGCTGCTAGGATGTGTGACCTTTCATGTCAGGCCTGCTGGCTGAGATGCCTCCATGCACTGGTGTTTGGTAGTCACTAATCACCTGTTCGCAGCGTTAATCATCACCTTCCTCCTCTGCATTGAGGAAAATGAGAACAGACTCCAAGGAGCTCAGAGTTGGCCAGGCTGCAAAGCCTGGCAAGCTGGCAGGGCTTGTGTGGAGCCATGTTATCCAATGACCACCCTGATACTTCCCCCAGAAGCTCACAGGAGCTCTCATTTCCTCCTGAGCCCCCAGCGCTAAGGCGTGC
Organism: Meleagris gallopavo; assembly: GCF_905368555.1. Lineage (NCBI taxonomy): Eukaryota > Metazoa > Chordata > Aves > Galliformes > Phasianidae > Meleagris > Meleagris gallopavo. The sequence goes on along the minus strand of NC_139405.1, from coordinate 51,629,784 downwards.
TGAAAGCTGATCCGCCTCTGTTGGATCTCGGCCGCCCCTTGGATCAGTTGTCCTTCTGTCCTAGATCCTCAGCCTCAGCTTGCTCACTACCCTGGGATAATAATGCCTTGTTCTTAGATGGCCCTTCCCGTCACAGGTTTCAGAGCTCTTTCCAGCCTTCTTTGTTATATTCCTGGATTTAAATAGGAAAACTGAGGAGACAGGATAGCTTACTTGGAATCACCTAGGCACAACCAGGAGGAAAAATCCTCATTGATGCCTGGGCCATGTTACAGTCCCACCTATTAGAAGTAGAAAGCGCTTGGACTTTGATTCCTTTCTTCATGTTTTTGGCTACTAACAGTTATTCATAATTCATTTTGGACACCCCTGCTTTTCTAGATTTAAAAAATGAAGTGGTAACATAACTGAATAATTCTTCTGAGTCACTGCTGGGTTTGGATTTATTTTTCACTCTTGTTCTTTTAGAACACGTTGGTGATGATTGAAAAAATAGAGTGCACTTAATGCTTTGAATCAATCAGTGATGTGTTTTTTAAAAATACTTCAGCAAACAATCTACTGCCTGAACTTATTTTTCACCCATTGTATTTCAGTCATAATGATGGCTAGAAAAATAGTTCTGATCCACAGAAATGCCCAAACCAGGTGACATTCAGTCCCACGGAGATAAGTTATTTCTGAAGTGTCCCTTTGTTGTCTTCTCTGGTTGACGTAAGTGGGATTCCTGATCCTGTTTTCTTTCTGATGGGAACGGTAACAGTGTGGTAGGGGGGGTTTCATCTGAGAGCCTGTGCAGGGCCAGTGTTAGGCATAGGGAAAAACAGAGGTAGAAGTTTCCAGTGATGCTAAAATGGCTCTGGTAACAGCAGTTGTATGTTGTCTGTACTTCTGATTAGACAGAATCCAGTTTTGCTGGCACTGCTGATAAGCCTTTGGTCGGATCTGTTTTCAAGCCACATAATGATATTGATGATGTGTTTCGGACTAGTAATTTGTGCAGGCAATGCAATTATCTCTGTCATCATGTGGAGACTCATTATTAGGAAATTTGATTTCAGGTTTGAGTTGCTCAAAGGCTTTATACAAGAGTGCTGCATAGGAATGAATTTGCTCTGCCTCTGACTTGGTTTTCAGGCACCTAGAAATTAAGCCTCTGTACAAAGTGCAAGTCTTATTTACTTTTGTGCTTCCTCACTGCTTTAAGCAGCCATGGTGACCTGTGTAACTGGAGGGGAAAAAAAGATGGGGAAAAATAAGGATGTCATTTTGTATGGTGGTCTAGGATATGCAGTCAGGTTGCTTGCAAGTAAAATGAGAAAAAATGCCTAGACAATTACTTGCTGCCTGTTTTGTTTTGCTAAAGAGTTGCCTATCCACAAGCTGAACAGCATGCTTCTATGTCTATATATCACTACAAAATTGTGATAACACTTAGTTACTTGGCAGATCTGAATATTAATACAGAAGCCTGTGTCAGCGATACATTTATGAAAATGAACTTTTATAGGAAAAGATATAACCAACAAAGGGTTGCCTTTTTCTAACTACTCTGATTCCTGCCCTCAATTCCGATAAATTTGAATGATATTTTGATGAGTGGAATTATCCTAACATTTGACACTGTCAGGAAAGCCAGTTCTGTTCCCAGAGCTCAACCTGCATCCCCCACCCCTGAGAACATGCTCTTTCATTAGTATTACAATGTCTCTGCTCTGACCAGCCACCCAAAGCATCAGTGAATGGTGGTTGTGCAGGCAGACTACCCCTGTTTCAGTATTTTGTTTAATCATTCTTGTGTTTCTGGATGTTTTAATGCATTGCCCATTAAAAGCCAAGAATGCTGCAGAAACCTTACAAGTTGGTTGGGCTTTTAAGCATTTTACAAACAAATCACATTTTTTAGATTTTGAAAATAATTTCTTACAAATACAATCTCTTGTATTTATTGATTAAAGCTAAATAGACATTTTGCACAATTGGAATAACTGTGATAGACCATGAAGATTGATCTGTAACCATATTACTTGCAAGACCTACAGTCACAGAGGGCCTCTTTTTCTGGCTTAAGAATTTTTCTTTAATGCTTGAGGCTTCAACTGAGAAAATTAACTCTTGACTAGGGATCTATTGGATCTGTCACCATTGGTACAATTTGTAGGGTTTGCAGCCTGGACTTTTATAGAGGGGTTATGAAATTGTTGTCATTTCACTGGATCTTTTCCATTGAACTCTTCTTCTTGCCCTCTGCCTCTGGCTTCAGAGCAAGGATAGGCAACAGTGATGTGGATCCAAGCTTCTGTTTGGTAGCCACCTGATCTAAGAAAAATATCTCTTACCATGAGTGAAATCTGGGAAGCCTGTTCTGTGTGGCAGTCTTGTATCTTTGTCCTCAACAAGCTGCAGCCTCCGTTGATGCATCGCAGACACTTATATAAGTCAGCGTGTGTTGTTGCACAGATACCAAAAGGCATAGCGTCATGTCTCTTCCATGAACTGCTACAGGCCCAAATTATGCTCTAATGTGCCCCTGGTTTGTTTTTGCATGCACTGTAGGGAGTAAGAAGCCTGTGATACTTGTTCTTAACCGACGCTTATTGACCCATGAGACTGCGGTAAAACTCAGTGTGGCTTATAGGTCGCCAGCCTCTCCTTCTTGTGGATGCGTAGAGGTTTCTAATGTTTGGGCAACAAACAAGTGACATTAACCAGTACCGTAGCATCTTGAGATAAAAACATGATGCGACTATGAATAGGGAGGGACCGTCTGCTTTGTTACTTTCATCCTAGTTGCTTTCCTTGTTTGTAGCCCCAGAGATTCAACTTATCTGAAGCTTACCTGTCATGACAAGCAATATGAAGTCATCAAGGCTGAAAGCTAATCTCCTATGGGCTTTTTTTTTTTTTTTTAACTCCTTAAATCTTGGATGAGTCAACAAAGAAATGACACTTTCATTGTGTGTTTATGAAACACGTTGATTCAATGGGAATACAGTCAAGTAGTTGGACTCGCGTGTTCCCTTAAAGTCATTATAAGCTGGTGGGAAACGATTTTTAGATACTGGCTGTCTTTATGAGGAAAAAAATCACCAAACAGTTCATTGCCAAGAAATTGGGTATGTTTAAATTATACGTACATAATGTGTTATAATTTATTTCATTGTTAATAACTCAAAGCTGGCTGTGTGTTTCCTGTCCTGTAAATGCATTCAATGTGTCTGAAGATTACTGGTTTGTTTCTTTCAGTTTGGTAGATTTATTGCCTTTCTGAGTGGAAGGAAATGTTGGTTTTGGCACAGATGCTTAGAATATCCTTGTTCTGAAAACGTGAAGTAGTGTTCCAGTACACTGCTGATCTGGCCTCTTTTATGTTGATACAAAGAAGGGAGTAGTGGTTTTGTTGTCCTGTGTGTTATACGATCATGAAGGGTTCTCCTCTTCTGATTAATTTTACAAGTGTTTCATAAAAAGAATGAAAATGTTAGTATCAATAATTAGTATTAAAAATCCACATGATTTAAAACAACTTCACTAATTGTGGAGTAGTGCTTAAATACTCAAAGTGAAAAGTTTTGGAAGACTGATTCAGTCTTCTAAGAGAATACCAGACTTGATTACTCGAGAAGAAAATGCTATTGTTGTTTCTTGTTTGTGTATTGCTGCTTTTGACACACAGAATGTGAAAGAAACATATAAGGTCTAATGGTGAGACATGAAAGAGGCTGTGTGAGTGAACAATAATATGGATGACTTGAAAGCTGTGGATAAAGCCAAGTTGTCAGGAGCTGGACAAGCACCAAGGAGAAATGAAAAACGATCTGTGCTTTAGTTGGAAGGGAAAGTTGTAGAGAGTAGCAGAACATGAGCCAATGGGGAAAGAGAGAGATGTTAACTACAAAGTTTTGCAGAAACTACATGACCATGGTGCTTGGCTTTTAAAGCATTTTGTTCAACAGCACCATTATGTTTACTGTATGATGAACATGATTCTGAAGAGAGGACAAAAGTTTTTGTTGGAAAAGTCTGGGGGAATTCAGAGATCTGAGACTGAAAAAACATCCTGAGTACTTACAGCAACACCTCTGCCTTAACTCCCCTTTGGTAGTGTTCCTCCTGCTGTTTCAGTTTTACCATTTCTGCTAGAGGTGAGTGAGGAGAAGAGAAGGAGGGCAAACTTCTGTAAGACCCAGTAAGACAAGGCAAACAGTTTACTTCTGAAACATTTGATGTACCTGGAAGACCGGTAGCTTAGTATGAAATGTGTAAATAAAATTGGCTTGCAGGGAAAAGTATCCAGTATCAGTATTGAATCTGTAGGATCATGCCATAAGAAGGTAGGGGAAAAAAAAAAACAAAAACCTTGAAAATTGCTAGGCTCTTAAAAAGCCAAGTGTTGTTCAGAGCATCTACCCGCAGATGCTTACCATTGCTTACCCCAAGGTTGTCCCTGCTCAGCCCAGGCCAGCAAGCACTTCCCAGGCTGTGAAAGTGGGACTTGCTGAAACCTTACCTCAAGGTGACGTAAGCTTCTCTGCTGATGTAGCCCCAAACTCAGGTAGGGATCACACAGCATGTGATCTCTTAACATGTAGGAATGAAGGTCACAGCTCATCACCCTGGCGTGGACAAGATTTGCATCTCACAACTCTAAAGTCTTCTGTGAGCATTAATCAGTCCTGAAAATGGCTTCTGTGGGAATTAAGTATTATCATCCCCTCTCCTCGCTACAACTGGAGCTTGCAAGACCTGGTGAACTGAAAGCCATAGATTAAATAACTAAGCGAGAAGAACTGAACAAAGCCAGGCCTTGGATTTTTGTGTTCCCATCTTTCAGCCAGCTGTCCTTGTAGAGAAAACATCTCTCCCTGTTGTGCAGCTTGCAGTACATCCAAGGTTTGCTTAACCGCAAAAGGAAAACACTGCAAGGAACATCCCTACAGGATGAGAAGAACCAAAAATTAGTCCTTCATTAAGCGAGTTCGTGGTGATGGAAGACTACATCTGGAGATAAGTAGTGAGTTAACCCTGTATTGTGGTTGATTGTCCCTTTAGTCTGTCAGAGGGAGCAAACTCCTCTCTCCTCCCACATCTCTGTTACTCTGCCTGTGGTTTAACAGATAATATAATTACATCGTGACAGCTCCTGGATGGGAGTGCTGCTGTTTAGCATAATTGGCAACCTGTTTTTTTCCTTGAGGGATATATAGCAGCAGGACAGAACTGAGCCTCCCTGACTTTTCAGGGTGTCTGATGGCACAGATCAGGTTTTTTTTTAACCCTGAAGAACTGACACACCCTCTGTATCCCTGGGGCCAGAAGTTTCATTGCTATGTTCTAATTTTTTTTTTCCACTCTCTCTTTATGCAGTAAATTCCACATAGGGTGAGGAGTGAGTGGAGGAAGAACAGAGGAGGCAGAGCTAATTAAATCATCCATTTCTTAAATAAATACCAGGCAGTTCAATCTCATAAAAAATAAATGAATAAATACCAGCATGCAGTCTATGCTTTATTGGTTTAAGCAGTTCTTGCATGCCCAGATGTCAATGCAAGGAAAGCTTGCAAATCTAGAGAGGTTTATTTTGTCTGATTCAATTTCTTTATAAATCGATCTGTGCTTCATCCATTTTGGGCAGGTTTATTTTTTACATGTGGGTAGCAAAGTTTTAAGACAAACAAAAAGACATTGTTCTTTTGAGTGTGAAGAAGTAAAGGTGTGTTTTTGTGGTGAGAGAGAAGGGAAGTTAGGATAGTGCTAGGACAGTGCACCTGATGACCCTTCAGTAAGAGACAGCAAAGTCTTTTACAAGGATGTCCAGCAGCTTCTGCTAGCCAGTAGCTTCCTGTGAAGTTGTGTGAAAGAGCCAGTTGTTAGTTTATCTCAACACAACTATAGATGGTATTGTACTGATGGTGGGGTTTTGTTGGTTTTTTTTGTTTGTTTGTTTTTTTCCTGACATACTGACTGGAACTTTCCTTCTCTAATCCAAGATTTGTGGCTGGAGTCCCACAGAGTGTACAGTCACAATTATTTGTTAAAGCTTTTAGTATTGGATTATGATTCACATTATATTCTTGCTGTAAATTTCTATAGCACAACTTATAAGACAACTGTTACGTTTTTCAAGGATAAGAGTCCTTTCTATAGCAAGGATTTGCTCAGGTCTCCACAGCTCCAGGTAGGTGCCATAAGCTGTGCCATAGGAGGTAAATGGGATCTTTTAGTTTGGAGGCACAGCTCTCCGTTTCACCCAGTGCTGTTTTCTCAAGCTGCCTTTCACAAACATGAACCTGGAAAGTTTTGTTTTATTTTTAAGTGAGAAATTTTAGAGAGCCATTTCCTGGTGACTTGCTATTCATATAAATATGAAATATAAGATTTGCCAAGAAACTTTTAGTTACATCATGCATACCTCTGCTGCTCATGTTTAATATATTATTTTTAATTTTAGAGAGGAGTATTAAAAGAAAGCCAGTTAAGGTGAGGCTGTGCAGTGCAGTCAGGTAGCAGAGTGTGCTGGGGAGCCATGGCTGGAACAACCCTGGAGTAAGACCCCAGTGTAAACAGCACCAGAGGAACTTGGCATTTGCCTGTCTCTTTGTGGGAGAATCTGTCCATGGAGTTATTTGCTTATTAAATTAGTGGATAGATAACTTGCTTTCTCTCTTGTGCTGCCCACAAGCTGCTGAATCCATCGCATGAAAGCCCACCATGAGGAGCAGTCTGGGCAGGCAGGAACTGAGGGTGGCTGTTCCTGAAGTATTCCTATGGGCTTTCTAAGAGATGGCTCTCTTTCCCAGGGACTGTTGGAGATAGACGTGTGCTCTATCACAGAATGTTCCCTCTCTAGGAAAACATTTGGTAGTAGTTTAAAAAAGAAAACTTTACAGAGATTAAGTAAAGCCAAAGTGAATTTGTTGAACCCTGATGCTGTACATACTTTACTTAAGACAATATTGAATTTCCAATCCTGATTTGAGCTGCTAGAAATAGTTGCCAAGCCTTCCAGTGATATTTGGGCTCTTTTTTTTTTTCCTAATCAGACACTTCCTTTTAACACACAGCTAAATACAGGTGCTTGTGTTCTATTCATCTGCATGAATGTGAACATGGCGCTCACAAAGTGGGAAAATGCAGCCTTTGTCCTCTGCTCCATATACTCTTTTTACTGCCTAACCTTTTGATGCGGAATTGTCTCTGAGGTATTATCTTAAGTGTTACGCTTACTCAGTTTGTTTTAGGTGTGTTACATGTCAACTGTGATTAAGTTAGACTTTAACATAGTACTCTTCCCCTGAGGAGGTGGTATTCGCTCTTCTCTGCCAATCACTTTATAAAATAACTGGTAATATCAGCTGCAGTTCCTACATACTCAAGAATTTCAGTTGTCTCCTAGCCCAGGACCAGAACACACTGCTTCTCTCTGCTTCCAAATTGTGAAACTGCAGTGCACTTTAATTTTTAAATGTTTGGGCAGCTCTAGGTTTGCTCCTAACATCAACAAAAGTGTGACAATGAATGATGCTGAAATTGAATTATTCATATTCATAACTGATTTTAAGTTGATGTTTATATTGCTTGTATTGGTCATGATGTTTCTGGCATATTTTTCCAAGATACCACAGAATTGACTATTCATGTTCACAGCAGTGACATACATCAGTGGAGCTGAGTGGTCATAGTTACTTCATGTCAGGCAAATGCATCTCTTACAGCATGTCTGGCACTCATAACAATGATGCATGCTGAAGCTAAGTGCTAAATGAACATTGTTACGTGCTGGGATGATACAGCGTGAGCATGCATTGGTAGGGAAAGGATGGAGTCTTGTGTTTTATAGTTGCTTTGAGGCTTGAGGGATGCTCACCCACTTCCAGCTAAAATAAGTCAGTTTAAACTGCTTCATGGGAGTTCATGTTGATACTTTATTTTAGCATGTGGATTACAAAAATATATTCTATTATTGTTGTTCAATGCCAGTAAGATTGAGAGCTTTCAGACAGCTCCCCTGTCCAGGCCCAGCACACAGGGCACCTTCCATAAGTGCTGATTCAATAAAAATTTATCTAAAATGTATACGAGTACGTACTTCAGATCTACTTAAAGATGGTACTGTAATTGTAGTGAGTTTTTCTATAGTAATTTATGATGCTGCCAGCTTGCTTGATGGAATTACTGTCTTCATGGTGTAAGAAAGGGGAACATGCTGGTTTTTTTTAAGTATAACTAAATCCCATTGCGAACTGTGTATGAACATGCCCTTTTACATGAACCTGCCCCCAAGCATCAGAATTTAAACTGGTGAAGGGTGAGCAGCTGAGCTGACAAATATGTCAGCTTGTGTCTGATTTTCCCCACTCTGTCCCTAATAAGGAACAAGATACAGGGAATAAAACAGCTGTGTGGTGAAGCGTGAGGAGAGCAATGAAACATGATGCTGGATAAAAGTCAGCTGCAGTTTGGTGACTCTCATTTCCTCACAGCAAATGAGATAACTTCTTACTTACTAGGATCCTAGCATTACTCGTACAGACAAATATGAACAGTTTTCACGTGCCATGGCTTTAGAATTGACAAATTGGCATTTTGACTGAGAGGAACTGTTTAATCGTTAGTATTTTCTTGTGAGTGTACATGAGTTGTATTATTACTGTTTATCCAAACTGGTATCTAGCAACAAAGATAAATATTTTAAAGGCAGCTAAAAAAATAAAATAAACATGGTTTTCTCTACAAAGACTTCAGGGTTAATATCTTGCATAAACATTTATGACAGCAACATTCAGAAATTCGCTAGCTGGATTTAAAAGTGCCCTTGACCTCTGCTGTGGGGGTTTGGAGGCCAGCTGGGTCACAAAAAGAAACTGTTTGCTTCAGGTTTGACTCACATGTGTTTGGACAAGTGCAATATGCTGTTTCTTGTACTAGAGAAAAGATGTTGAAGTGGTGCCAGTATGAAGTAAAATGTCGCCTTTAAAAGGCAGCACAGTGAGTTCTGGGCTGCGTGTTGGGGATTTAATTACATGACTGACCAAATTTCTCCTTGGCATTTTTTGTATGTGAATGCTCTGATAATTGTAGGTCAAGAGCTCCTTGTTGTTTTACTTAAACGTGAGGAAGTATTGGCCTGGGAGCCCCCAGAACCAAACCTGCTCTCAGATTTATAAACATGATAATTGTGGAAGATTTGGTTAAAGACATACAATAATGGGAAAAGCACACGTGTAATCTTCTTGCATAATTGTTTTTGGCAAGTATGTTGGGTGGTCAGGAATGAGCTGGGATGGGATAGGGAGAGGAGTATATAACACCTACTGTGCGACCTGGTGTAGGGAACCTGCTTTGGCAGGGGGGTTGGACTCGATGATCTCTGGAGGTCCTTTCCAACCCCTATGATTCTGTGATAACCATCTTTCCAGCTTCCTTCATGCAGAAAGGGGAAATAGCTAACAGTGTTAGTACTCCAGGTGCAAGAGCCTTTGATGTGATGTAGAGGTCAGGATGTCCTGCTGTGAGGAGGAGTTCTCGTCTGTGTGAGACCTTTAGGCCACAGGCAGCAGGCTGAGGCGCTGCCTTCCTGGTAAAACTCTCCCATCCCCCCTAGACTTGTTCCTGTTCTTTCCTGTCCCCTCCCATTTGTTCTTGCTCTAGGCATAGCACCCAGCTCAGTTTAGTCAGCAATCTTTTTGCTGGACTGTCTTGTAATGTAGTAAGGAACTGATTTGGTTTTAAAATCCCTCACAAGAAGGTAGTTTTTTTTTCTGCTGGCTCAGCTCAGTGATAAAGTGCAGCCTCACAAATAGTGACCAGCAGAGCAAACCAAGATCCTGTGAAAACATGAGTGGAGATGACTGAGCGTGCAGCACCTCTCTAAAGCCATATGGAGATGCATCCCACTGCTGGTTGTACCAAGATGAGCAGCATAGCTCTTCAGCTGTGGGGAAACACCTCTGTCTGTCCAGGTGCACTGAGAGGATGGTGGAAAGGCACCATGTGAGCCACAGATCCTGCACAGCAAGGCAGGTGGGTGTTGAGCAGCCTAAATCCTCACCCAGGGTGATGTCAGCCTGCAGGTGGAGCAGCCAATTAGCCCTGAAGCGGCCCCAAGCCTGCGGTTGCTTAGGTATGAAAAGAGTGAAGCCAGAAGGAGCCTTCCAGGAAAAGCCCAGAATAGCTTTGGCTGTGTTTTTCCCATTTTGATGGGTTTTCAACTTGGCTTTGGCAGTGAGTTGTTCAGGTCATCTGATGGTGTGCTGATTTCCTCTGCAGGCTCCTGAAAAGGGTCACAGTTAAACAACCAAGCCTGCGGCCTGAAGAAACAGAGACTGCCAGCAAAACTCACACTAGGCTACGAGGCTGTCCCTTGCTTGCAGTTTTTCCTATAACAAATTCCCACCAATTGTATTTCTCATGAAGTTTCTGGGATGTCTGGGGATGGGACTTTCCGATTCAGCAGTGGTGTAGCATACCTGTTAGATCTTCCATCTTGATGGGGATGAAGTGGCACTGGAGAGCAGCAGGAGTGCGGCCTGCCCCTGCCGTCCCAATACTCAGCAGAGATTTCTGATCAAATGGGTGGTAAGGGGCTCCTGGGCCCTCAGGGGGATGGGGAGCAGCTCAAAGCAACACAGAAGAGTGACAATGGGGTCAGAGGCTTCCATGGGACACACTTGGCCTGCTTTTATCTCAGCTTGAGTAGTACATATGCATTAATTACTGCAAAAAATGTTCTTATTTTTATTCCTGTTTAGTACTACACAGGAGAAGGGGCTACATGCTCACTCCAGATCATTTTCTAGTAGCTAGTATCTGCTAGGAGGTGTAGTCAATTGTGCCTGTGGCTAAAGATACCTATTGTGAACTCATAAGAGATACTTTTGCCCCCTATATTAAGACTGTACCCAGAAAAGTCAATCTGTAAGGAAGTATCTCCAGTTCTGCACTTCTGGTTTTCAGAAGTGACGAGTTGAAAATACCATTATGGGATTTAATAAGATGAGTACATGAGGTGTACCTTGAGGTTAGGTTACAGAATCATCCAAAAAGATTATTTTAAACATTAATAGAAATCTATACTGTACTTCAGGACATGAATGGATAAATCACTCTGATGCAGAAAGCATTAATTTTCTATCCTCAGCAGTTTGGTTGCTCTTTCACACACACTGCTTTTTCATTGTTTTCTTTTTTCCTCTCATATCTCTATTTCTTCACCTGAGCTTTTCCTTGTTTCTGTGGAAAAGTTGCTAGGATCCAGAATGTGACCCTAAACCCTGTTTTTCATATATCTGGAAGATGTAACTGTTTGGAAAATTCCCTTTTACTTCTTTCCACTGGAGTACTGGGGTTGAAGAGAGAGGAATAAACAGCCTGCCTTAAACTGATGATCCCTTTTCTTCTGGTCAGAGCTGCCTGTGTTCTGGTCAGCAAGGAGGTATTGAGACCATTGCGGCCAGATCACTTTCAGACCAGTATAATGGATTTGCTGAGGACTTGTTTATTCCTTTCTGAGAAAGCTGAATGGATGGAAATTAAACACTGGGCTGGAGATCAAGAGGTGGTGCGGATGTTCTGATAAGGGCTACATGATGCCAAAATATAAATACTGAATTTGCAAACATGTTGGTGGGCATATTACAAGCCTTATGTTTATTCATTCCTTAAGCAAATCCCTTGTGCATTTTGACATGAGAAACAGGTGAAAGCAGGGAAAGTGTGATTATAGAGGTATAATAGCTGTGTCCCAGAACCACCCCCCACTAGCTCATTTGCCCTTGTAGATGTGTTAGGAAGCTCTGCACAGGGATGAAAAGGGCAGTTTACTTGGGCCTAGTTCAGCTGTATTGCCTGTGGAATTTCTGTTGTTTCTATACAGTGCACTAAAGCCATTTAATTTATCTTTTTTTTTTTTTTTTTTTCTCAGTAGAATTAACCCCATGGAAATGACGGCCATACTGAGAAGTAACTCCAAAGTTGCATGTTACAAACACTTCATCTGCATTTAGGTTGCTGTAGTTACCTGTGTTAACTAAATGTGATAGCTTGTGAATTAACACAACCAACAACACTTATGATGTGGCTGTTGTAACCAAATAAGCAAACAGTAAAAAAAAAAGCAACACTTAAGGTTACTCTAAGGCAAAGAGGTGCTTTGTAGTTTACCCTAGTGTAGTTAGAACAGAAATCCTGCCAGGCTGAGAAACTGAAGCAACAAACGTGTCTTAAGCCCAATTTTAATACTGCCTTTTTCCTGTGTAAGGCAATGGAAAGCCACGCTGAAGTCCCCTGCTTCCCTGCTGGGAAGCAGTTACGTGTGGGGTGAGGAGTTTCTGCCCAAAAGACAGTCAGCTAAACAAGCTCTTCGAGGCTCTAAGCAAATCAATCTCAAGTGTATAACTCAGAGAGAGCTTGAATAAATGCATGTTGGAGTCAGCATCATTGCTGAAATCTGAAATGTGTGACTTGGCTCATGTTCCTCTTCTGTGCACAGCAACTGTGCTCTGGGTGGCAGGGTGTTCCTCTTCCATGCTAACATGCTGTTCTCCAAAGGCTTTAAAATGTCTTTGCATGGTTAATGTGCAGCTGGCTGAAAGGGAGAAAAGAGCCATGCAGAGTTTGCAGCAGGCCTAACTTAACATAGGATTTCCTGACTTGTTTTTTGCTGCAGCATAGAGCTAACATGTTGGAGCCTTGGGTATGCATAACGTTGTTTTGGAGGGAGCGTAGTCTCCTGTCCATTGTAAGTACCTGTGTAGCAGTGTCTGTGGTTTATGCAGAGCTTAGGCAGGGAATTCTCACCAAAGTGGGGAACAGAATATGGCCTCTAGTCTACATATGTAATAGCTGGATTTCCTGCCCCACACTGTGCTCGGCTTTCTGCAGCAAGGCAACATTTTGCCTGTGGTGAGATGGGAATTGTGTGGTTCAGTCTCATAGTGGTTCAGCTTTCTGAACTTCAGCACTACTGGTTCTCATATGGCTCCATCAACCCAAAAGGTGCATTTACTCTCATAGAAACCTGGGGGCATTCAGACTGTGGCTTCCCCAGGTGGATCCACTCACTACCCACATTGGCTGCTTTCAGGCAGCAGCCCAAGCCCATCTGAAGTAGCCACTGCCCACCCTGTTTAGCTCATTGCCAGCAGGAGGCCCAATTAACATTTTGCAACATTGGCAGTTCCATATGGAAATTACCATTCAGACGCCTACATTTGAACTTCAGCTTTTTCCTTTCATTTAATTAAAACACAATCAAGTCAATTAGCTCATGACAGAGATTCCCCAAAGTTAAACTCCAGATGTATGGCTAGGCAAAAGCATTCGGATGCCAACTCATTGTGCTGCTCTGAGGTACATTATAGCTCTCCAATTTGTCAGTTTATCCACTGGGGATTAGTTGCATTTTCTTCCTTCCAAGTAGAAAGCGAGAAGGGAGAGAGGAAAAAGACCTGTCTTTCCATCTGGTTTTGGTCAAGAAAAATTGTTATAACATTACAGAATTTGGGAGATTTATTGAAAATGACATTGATTGTGTCAGAATGACTTCTGTTTTTTAATGACCATGTCAAACATTTTACCATGCAGTGTCTTGCTTTTTTTTTTCCCAGTAAGCTGTGGGAATAAGTGGCTTACCATACTCTATAGCAAGTCGATGAGTTATTGTTCTTGTCACTAAATTGGGATAATATGCAGCTGCACAAACATGTTGATTTTGCTGGCATAAGAACCATGACTTCAAACTCTGTTCCTTTTGGCAAGACTGTATAGAAAATCATAACACTGTCAAAAAGAGGTTTTGAGGTCTCAGTAAACCAAGATGACTTTTGCAGCACACTCCTGCAGACATCTGGGGTGCAGTAACAAGAAGAAAAAAATGACCAACTGGTAGTAGTATAGAAATTCTGCTGACCTAAATCCATACATAAGGTAATTTTGAACTGAATCTGCTGCATCTTCTGTTGCACTTCTCAATTCATTTACAATTAGATATGACAATATCCCAGGTCACTCGTATTGCAACAGAAGTTATCCTCTCACACTTCAAGGGTGATGGAGTGATACCACATTAATATTGCAAGTGAGATACGCAGTGCCAGTACTACTCATAGCACATCAATGTCAGTGGAGCACTTGGTTCTGTGCCTTTTCCCACTCAATGATTCAGGTGATTCTTATCTAAGCAGAGTGACTGTTCTTGTCAAAGAAGTCCCATACTCTCTACCTCAGTTACGGACATGTGAATTCCCATATCTTTGTAAGTAAGTTAATTTAGCTATTTAATTTAGCTACCTGAGCACAGCATCCCCTTCTTCATGGTGTTCTCGTTCTTGTCTGAATGGCCTCCAGATTGCTTTCTGCAGAGGACTATTACTCCCTCTCCCAGGTAGGGTGTTCTTTGATAAGGAAGGGCAGAAGGCTTCAACACTATTCTTTCAAGAAGAATGAGGAACGCATATCCTCTGACCACCCTGTGAATACTGTAGGCAAGCTCATGTTCGTTTAATGGATTCATTCAGGCACAGGCACATGGCATGTGCTAAACTGTTCAGTGCTGCTGTGACCATGGCTACAATTTCACAGTATTCTGGTTGCAGCTGTGAAGCTAATTTAGGCTTTCCACCCTGCCCAATCTGTCCCATACCACAGCTTGCTCCTCAGTCCCGACACTTCAAACTTTGGTAGGATTGTGCTAGAGAGTACAGCGCTGCAGTGACCCAGGTTAAAAATAACCTTTTTAAAAAAGGAAGGAGGATGGAGAGGGAGAGGCGTTTCTGGTTTGGATCATTCAGAGATCTACTTGTGATGCAGCCTGATGAACAGTTGTATTTTTACAACTGAAGGAAGAGCATATTTTTATAGGGTCAAGAATGAGCAGATGGAAATGCAGAGAAGAAACTTCCTAGGCTGGCTTCATCACCAAAGCTGCCCTGCTGTGAGACTCGTCTAGGTTTCTATTTTACGTGCAGAGAAGTGGAGGTTTCAGGTAGTGTTAATGTCGTGAATTACAGCACCTGCACTTTCAGAGTCAGGGAGCTTGTGATCAGTCTCTCAGGCTCCCAGTAGCACAACTCTTGATAAATACACCTAAATTCTGCCTTGTTTCTTTTGTTGGATGTAGCCTTAATTGCTTTTACTCCAGGATCCCAAGAGTCTTTGTGAATAGAATAAACTAATTAAACTTTTTCAGTGGTATTGATTCCAGCAATTTTACAGCAAATTTATAAGATATGTTCATACTTGCTTACAGCACAGTCTACCTAATAAGTTCTTTCTCCTTATGACTAAATGTGAATATGTGCTAATATGGGAAAGCATCTTAAAACTATTCAGGTTCAGGAATTGATTCTTTTAAATAAGACCTTTAGAGTATAATCCTACTGTAGCTAGATAGCTATCTAACTATCCAGATTTTATCTTTTTTAAGTTGTCACTGACATAAATTACTAGCATTAAGCTACCAGCCAGTAATTTTGATCCTTTGCCTATTAAAATATGGTTCTACTGGAAGATTTATATATATGTGTGTATGTGTGTGTGTGTGTGTGTGTGTGTGTGTGTGTGTGTGTGTGTGTAATCCACATTACTTCTAGTATTCAGTCTTGAATACTTAACTTCTATTGGCTTGCTAGTTCGTCTGCCATCAGTAAAAGTACAGAACAACATACTGCATAAATAGAGTCTTTTTTTCTGTTCTTGAATTATCTTAAGCCAAAGCTTTAAAAAGGAATATCCTTACTACACTCTAGACCCAAATGCCTGGAACCAGTAAAATCACAGCTATTTATTTCAAGGGCATTTCTATCAGACTTGCTTGAAACAATTGGATGGAGAGTTTTTGTTGCATTTTGTAAAGCAAGTCTTTCCTGAAGAAGGTATTTGCGTATTTTGGTGCTAACACAAACATCTCAGTGCTGAAATGTACCATGCCTCCAAAAAACTAAGGAATTCATACTGCTACTGCAGTTGCACAACATCTCTGGAGATCGTTCAGAGCACAAGTGTCCCTCAGACAGCTACAGAGATCAAAGTTGCTTCTTGAAAGTAGCCTTCCTAGAGTCAAGCAAGTTAAGGCATTTCAATCTTTGGTGGTTAATGGGAAAGTCAAGGTCATCTGTAAACTGATCTAATCTTTGGTGGCTGCCTGCAAGCTCAGGGAAGGGCTTTTTGTTTCCTTCATTGAGTTCACAGCCTTTGCCAGCGTGATTTGGCTTTTCAGTGTCTTGGTTAGCATTGCAGTTGGTCTTTTACAACAAGATCTCCTCCTGGGGGCCATGATAAAATGTTTAGGATGGCATCAGTGGGAATGGTTAATACGTTGAGAGGGTGATATTTGTTATAACTTATTTCCCTAGTATCTTTTGTTACCTGAACTGATAGATCCCTGAGTCTATTGATTTAAATACTATCCTCTAGCTAGTAAGTAAGGACAGACACAGATGTGTCAGGCAGTGCAGGACTGGATACTTTGGACCTTTCAAATTATCTGGGGCACTACTGGTACCAATGCATTGTCTCTATTTATTTAGACTGTGTCTACGTTAGCAAGCAGTGTAGCATGATGGGAATGAATATGTGGAGTAAAACAGTTGAAGCTGTTTTGGTTCAAGCTGGCTGTATTGTGGTACTCCAGACTGAATGTTCCTCAGCATCTAGAGCATGAGATGCTTTCCCATTTTAGTTTTATGCTTAACAAATCCAGTTCATGCTCTTCAGAGCAGCTTTAAAATAGAAATCAAAGCTCAGCAAGTTGGAGCAGTTTGGAGGTTTCCTTCAGAAGCAAAAACTTGATGGAAGCAAGAACAGTCAGAGCCATACTGTTTACAGTGAATGTTCAGGGACACATTAACACAGAACTTATCTCCAATGATAACTTTTTTTATTTCACTGTGTTTCTCAATCTCCATTTTGTAACAGCCTTATCCTTGGACTCCTTGGAGGGATAAGCAAATTCCTAATTCTGAGCTCTCATGAAACTCATTTGATAAATAAACTCATCTTTTAATGTCAGAAGGAGTTAATGTAGAATCTTGCTTTCAAGAGTTGCAGACTTCCTAAACAGAATCACTCACCACTAAATTGAACCCTTTTTTCGTATCTTGCTAATTTGAAGCAGATGGATTTCTTCAGCTGGGATGAATATCACTATTTCAGAGTTATATACTTTCAGCAGAGGGCAGAGCAGCAAATGATCCAAATTCATGTTTCTCAGTGAAGAACTGTTGGAACCTTAATCCTCCTCCATTCCTGTGGCAGGCACAGGAGAAAAAATTTATATGAGGCTTTTGTGGAGGTGGTTGCTTGCAGTAGGCTGGGCTCCGTGACCCAGGAGGATTTGAAAAGATCTATGTTCCAGTGTTTATAGAGACTGTGCTGTCTATCACCAGGGTGCAGGCTCTTCACATCAATAACCCAGCCTTTCTAAGCCAGTGAAGACAAGAACATGGGCTTTGTCCTGCTGCCACCAAGGAGTGGGGTAGCCTTTCACTAATGAACTCATGGGCTGCCTCTGCCAGTGAGATAATTCTTGGCTCCTGTCCCAGGACTGAACTCTTCAGCCACCAGATCCTCATCTCTTTTCTTCAACATCTCTCTTCTGATTCTTAAGATTTCCTAGCACAGATTTCACAAGTAACCATGCCTTTCCACATCCCCCAGCACTGCAGAAATGTTGTCTGGGAGGTGACATATTCCAGTCTCTCACTCCAAGCATGATGGCTGCTGACAGCAGATGAGATCACACCTGGTCAAGCCCTGAAAACCTCCAAGGACAGAGATTCCCCAACCTGTTCCAGTGCTGTGCCATTCTCCCGGAATTGTGTTCCTTATATCTAACCTGGCTCTCTGGAGTTACTGCCTGTGGCTCTCACCCCTTTTTGTGCCATCTGGAATTGCCAAGAACAGTTAAGCTATCTTACATTTGTAACTACCCTTCAAGTAATTGTACTTCTTTCACTCAACAGATACTGACTGCCAACCTAGAGAGATGTGCATTCCCTAGTTGTAGGCAGGGCAACCCTGCAGAGGTCCTGCGGCTGTCCCATGTCTCTCTCTTCCTCCAGAGCTGCTTACTGGCTGGTGTTGGTGGCCTTCTGATCTCCATCTCTTGCCAGCCAACCCACCTGTTAGGGACTCATCCTAAACTTCCCGAAGGACTGCTTGGTTATGTTTTCTGGGATGTGCAAGCAAGGAAGCTTCCTCATGCAAGGGATAGATCTAGCCTCCTCCTTACCAAAATCTTGATGTTACATTTTTCAATGCCATTCTTTCATTTTATCTCTTTGTTATAGACTAGAAAGTACCCAAGGAAAACACTCAGGAAAAAAAATTAAATCCTCATGTATCTGAATAATGGTAATTTCTGCTGGCAGAGTTTTCTTAAGCTATCTGTTCCATCTCTAACAGCATAGGATTTGTTGTATTCTACAGCATAACTCAGATTTATTGATTTGAATGTTATCATTTTCACACAAATTTATCTTGGTTTTAACTCTGTAGATTTCAATGAAGTTATATAATTTTTTGTCCCAGTACCTCATTTCAGTGTTAAGGAATAAATTTTCTTGGACTCTGATTGGACATCAACTTTCTCACACTAAGAATTTTTTTATAGCATTCTAGACCAATCTAGAGTCTGGGACAAATATAGGATTCATTAAATGCCATTTTTCTGAGAAACAGAATAGTAAGATTGCACCGTGATGATATGTGTATAAATATGTATCTTTTTAACAACTAGGACAGAGGACTAGGATTCAGGAAGTCATTCGGCAAACATGACATTAAACACTTAACTATTCTGTGCCTTATATTTTCCATCTGTAAAATGGGAACAGTGATATTTCCTTCTTTGAATAGCACTTTCTGATTTAATGATCTATGATTATCATTATTTCTGTTGACAGTGGCATCAGCTCTATTCCGAATTGGTTATAATTGGAATGTTTAGATGAATGAAAGCAATTACAGAGCCCTTATGCTGCAAACGTTTAAGCTTATGATTAATTTTATGTACATAAGTAATAGCATTTACTTCAGTGAAGCTTCTCACGTGAATAAAGTTAAGCACGTTTGAAGTATTTGGAGGTTCAGGAGTGGAAGGCTCTAAGAAACTGTAGTTCTTATATAGAAATACATAATCTGGGCTTCTCAGGGAAATTTCCAGAAAATTTGTTTTAACTTTATGCTACATTTAACTACCTGTTGTGGAATAACTGCTAATCTTGTTCACAAAAACTCAGTGTTACAGCCATCGATGATGAATATTGGCTTTAAATTTTGGCTACAACCCAAAAGCTTATTGTTAAATATGTTTTGTTAGTATGAAATTTGACTCATGGCAGACTCCTCTGTGAATGACCGATTACCAGGAATATCAAACTGAGCTATTCTGTTCCACAGTCAGAACAGTTACCAGTTGAGCTTTTTTAAAAAGGGATTTTTAATTTATTTTTTTTTTTTACTCAGAAGAAACAGTTTGTTTGTACGTTGTATGGGTTTTGTTTTCTGCGTGATGATAGCTAATTATTCAGCTTTACCAAAGATAGGAAAAAAACATCATGTAAATGTGTTGAAAGGAATTCTTCAGTAGAGAGGAGAAACCACAGAAGCACGCATAGCAGAGGTTGTGTGAGCAGCTGTTGTGGCTGTCGTGGGGATGCTAAGCGAAGGGAAGTGTGGGGCTAATGAGGGTGAGGACTGGCTCGCGGTGCAGGTTGCTATAAAATGCCTATTTGGGCAGACAACAAAAAAATGGGAAGCCTTTTGCAATCCAGCAGTGGAACAGTTCAGCTGCTAGCTACTGTTTTGGTTTCCATCCTTCAGTGACCTTTTCTTTTCTTGTTTATTTGTGCAGTTGATGGCTTGGATAAAGCTTCAATCGCTAACTCAGATGGACCAGCCCCAGGATCCCAAACTCCTCCCTTCAAGAGAAAGGGCAAACTTTCTACCATTGGCAAAATTTTTAAACCTTGGAAATGGAGGAAGAAGAAGACCAGTGACAAATTCAGAGAAACGTCAGCAGGTATGCATGTGGCCCTTTGGTGGCAAATAGCAGGAAATGCTGTAATGGCTTTGCAGGGTAATAGCTGAAGAGGTGTTGAGACGTGTCAGGGACTATTTAGGCACAGTATTGGACATACACAAAAATCGACCTTTGACGAGGAAAAACCTTATTCAGATTCTGTCCTGAATCTGTTACCAGGATGTGTGGTTTATTAACTTAATATTCATTACGTATTATATTCTTTTGATGTTGGTAACATTCGTTTTTTTAACTAAGAAACACGAAGCTGTGTACTACGTATTATCAGGTATGCTGGGAATGTCTCTGTGTTCTACTAGTAACCAGTGGTTTGGAAATATGAAACAAACCTTGTGTTCATGGAACAGAACTTTGGTCTGTTCAGAGAGGAGAAGCAGATGTGATCATGCACAGAAAAAAAAAAAAAAGAAGGTCAGCTTTGCAACCACTGCCTTTGTATGGGCTGCTCAGCCCCTTCACAACCAGACAGGCTTGAAGAACAAGTGTGAAATAAAAGGCTGTGACTGAATGTTAGTTCTGAACATGAGCATGACTGAAGGCTGGGGTTTAGTTGCCTAAACACAGGTACTTGGTGCCACCTGAGATGCTCTGGCCATCCTGGCTGCTCTCCCAGAAGGTTTTGTGTCGTGTTTGCCATCGCTGTGTGGATGTCTCCAAAACCTTGAAGCATCTCAAGTGGCTGTAATCATTCGTGCTATTAGGAAACTTAACCCACTCTGGATCTGTGAGTGTCTCTGTGTCACAGCTCCAGCCAAGATTTCTCCAGAAAAATCCCAAACTTCTGTTTTGGGATTCAGACATTCGACACTGTGCTTTTGTCAACTTCAGCCCAATCAGAGTCCATGGCTTTTCAGATTCATTACCACACTGCAAGTTCTCTGTTCACTGTCTTCCATATCTCTTGGCTATAAAACCAGTCTCCCAAAATGGTCCTATTGAGAACATTTGGGAGTACACTGCTTTACATTTTAAGTCCAGGAACCCCTAGAAATTGCAGCAGAGAACTCTTAATAAAGAGCAGTGTCTATCTCAAATGACCTTAGAGCTAATTTTCCAGTGATAATGATGTCCTCTCGATTATCTCAGCTGTGTATGTTTAGTTCCACTGCCTCCTGGGTGCTGGCACCTGTTCTGTCATGAGCTATATCACAAACCTGATCCAGCAGAAAACTAAATACAGTGAAACATAACAAGAAGTAGTTTTTACTTTTCTGCAGAGGTTACCACTTGAACATGTGGTCTAGCTTTGTGATTACTGTCAATAAAGCACACTGAATCTGAGAGGAAGTACAGAGCCTCTGCTGGAACTTTTTAACATTCAGAAAAGCTGATTTTTTTAAATTTCAGCTGTATTTTTACATCACTGCCTTTCAGGTCTGGAAGTTAAAAATGTTGTTTTCTTTGTCTTTTTTTTCCAGAGTTAGAGCTTTATTTTGTGATAAATCTTTTCTTTAAAACAGAGAGCAACAGAGTGCAAACAGAAATCCATAAGAATTAGGAGAATTTGCACGTCAAATCAGCAGAATAATTATAGAGTTGATGGTGACAGATTAATATAGTGCATAGGTCATGTAACTGGGATCTCTTTTGGTCAGCTGAATATGTAGCTGTATATAATTTGTATTGAAAAATAGAAGTTAATTATCTGCACAAATGAAGTATATCTATAGATGTTACAGAGCATGAGAAAAGTTAATGCAGAGGGAGGTAATAGTTAAATAATTGAAGTTCCTGCTCTAAGTCAAGTCATAGAACTTTATATTTAATAGTTCTTATTCCCAAATAATCAAGTAGCCCAACTGATTAACTAATTGCCCAATGTATCTTGGGTTGAGTATCATCTTCTACATAGACTTTTAAATTATCCCCCCAAAGCCTTTAACTTGTTTTAATAGCATTGTGCCAGGTAACCATGTAATATGTATCCATGTTTTATACAGTAAAGGCTGCTATTGTATTTAGTAACACGTAGTAATGTAAAATTAGTGTTGTAAAACACAGCTAACAAAAAACAAAACCATTCTAATAATCTAAATTATATAAACTAGACTACTTCAGTGCCTGTATAGTTTGTGAAACATAAATATACAAAATTCAATGCATGCCTTGGTGAACAAAACCTAAGCTTTTTTATGCAACTTTGGAAACTTCTGATATTTTTTCATTATTCAATAGATTGTTGTTTTTTTTTTCCTCCCTAAGGAGTCCATATGTTCTATTTTTAATAAGGCTTTAATCATCCATCCCACTACATTTTAATATTTTATTTATTTGGGTGTGATTGTACAAGTAAAGTGACATGGGGAATTAATTTCAGATTTTGAAAACTTTAGTATCTTTTTGTACATTCAGTACATCAGCTTGCATTCATAAATCCCAGATTACATGCATTCTGCCAACCATCACAATACTCAGTTGTTTTGTTGTTTGTTTTTTTTCTTAAAGTGAAATGCTGGGACTTCTGTAATATCTGAAGATCTCATCTTTCATCTAAGAAGTAGCAGTAACAGTTGTCTAAGATGGGCTGATGAAGAGAAAGTAAATCTTGATTAAATTAGATTGTAAATTTTAAAAGTAAATTAAAGCTTCCCCTGTTATTTTTCTCCCACGTTATACAGGAATTTATCCTTTGATATCCTTTGAGACTCTCTAAGGTGTAACCTAAGCTAGGTGAAAGTCGCACAACTGCAGTTCTCAGGGTTTTCATGCTGAGATAGAAAGAAGTGTCTAAGTATTAACTGATATCAACATAGCGAACATTTAGTCCATTGTTTTGCTTAGGTGCCATTGTCATTCATCCTCTTGTCAACAATCAAAGCTTTTTCTTCCAAGTCTGGCGGTACTGGTCCTATGCTAGCAGCCTGTTTGAGACTAGATATACCTTTAATCCATGCTGATTGCCAACTAGTAGTACCAGCAGTGCTAGCAGGAACACACCAGGATAAGTCACTTGTGCTGACTTTGAGCATCCTCCTGCAGTTCCTCTTCTGTCTTGGCCAGAAACACAGATTACCTCTCCTCATATTTCCATACAGAGAAAAGACACAGATAAATCATTATGTTTTTACGGCAGTGAGGTGTTGTGTCCTCAGAAGTCGTAGAAACAGGGTGGCAGCCCCAGCTACGAACAAGCTATGTGTCTTTGGTGCAAATCAGGTTAGCTTGAAATGGAAGGATATCTTAACGTGACTGTGTTATTTTGCTGTTGGGAAATCCCAGAGCTGTAGGGATGTAGTTATTGGTTTTTAATCTCTACGTAAGAAAGGTATGGAACCACTTACATTTGTATACATGCTTCCTGTGAGGCTGGAGTCAGAAATGAAAACCAGATTGGACTGTGTTCATCCTGCCTCAGATGGTTGTTTCAGGAAAAAAAAGTTAAGGGAAAAAAAAAAAAGTTACCCTTGTGCTCCTTGAGGAAACGGACCTGAGGCCAACGGAGATTGAAAAGATGCATTTCCTTGGCAAGTTGCCCCTTGTTGCTTGCTAATTGACACAGCAGAAGAAACTCGCTTATCTGACGTGAGAAAGGGGAAAACATCCGCACAAAATAAATTTCCTGCAGGAAATCCTCTTCCTCAGACAACTCAGTCAGAGCTGTATTTACATTACAGAACGGGATGCGTGTGTGCATATCTCAGACGCAGGTGGCCAATCTCCTGGTCTGAGACCATGGGAGATGGTATGACTGTCACTGCATGTATTGGTTATTCTCTTAACAGGGCCACAGCTTGGTAAGTATGTGTGCAGCTGAAGAAAGTTTCTTCTGAAACAGAGTATGGGGTATTGGAAAGAACTATTGCTGTAACTGGGATTTCAGTCAACTTTCTGAAGTAGGTGCTTCTTACAGATTTGACAGGGCTGTAATATGCAGTGTGTTGACAAGATCTCATGTGACTGTATTAGGCCAGCAACTGGGAGATATTCATAAACAGCAAATACCACAAACAACAAAAAAAATATGGACAACTAGATGTGGAAGTATTTGGTCTGATCTGGGAATGATGGCTGGAATTTTTCCCCTTAAGCAACATATTTCCCATGCTGTATCTCAGAAAATCTGTTCTCTGGGCATCAATTGTATTGTTTCTACCTAAAGATTTTTTATAAGTAAGTAAACAGAAGATGGCATAATCTTCCCCCTCCCCCACCTCAGTTTTTTACTCAGAAGGCAAAGAAGGCAGCAGCTAAAGTCTTGGCACGAAGTAGATGCCACTTCCAAACTGTGCTGTGAGAGTAGGTGCAGGCAGGGAGCAGGAGGCAATTTTAGCTTGTACTGGGTCAGAGAAAAATTAAAATTTGGAATTCTCTTGAGTTTCTTTTGGATAAGCAAAACGAAAGACTGGAGAATATCCAGAATCTCACATTACTCTTTAAATAAAATAATCAGTTCTTAAGATTACTTGAGGTTTGTAGCTGCTGAATATTGGTAAGTCTTCTCTTTTTGAGGGGGCAGGTAAGGAGGGATGCAAACTGCTTTTTGAGGTAGACTGTTATTTTGATTGGTTTGCTATTATTTACATTGGGCTAAAAATACACGTTTGTGGGATCCCTTGGATAAGTAAGATTTACCCAAGTAAATGAGGTCTGCAATTCAAGGCTACGTACAGTGTGATAAATTGACATACTTTCTGTTAGTTCCAACTGAAGTTAATGGAGGCACCAGTGCAGTTTGTATGCTAAGTGAGCCAGGGGTTGTGAAGGTAAAACACATAACAAGCAAATAAAAGCTGTACCATCTGCACACTTGTCAACCCACATTCAAACATTTTTTACCTTCCCAATGCTTGACTTTGTAAAAATAACATTATATTAAGAGAGTTTACCTAAACCTAACAGTAGTCTGATGTGATTTGCTCAACTAAATGTATGAGATCCTTAAGATCAGTGCAATTGTTGTGATCAAGATCGTTGGCTGTGTAAATGTGGAATGTATTACATAATGAAAAGTCTCTAATAAGCAATAAATTAAACTTATGAGTCCACTCTGGCTAAATAGTGCCCAGTGCAGGCTCATGAGTAGACAGTAACCTCATTCCTCTTATACAAGAGTACATATTTTTGATCACTCTTATTTAAATTAAAATTCTGCTTTTTTTGTAGGAATTAAAATTGAGATACTTATAGCGAACGCCAGCATACTTTCTAATGTTCTTTCTGTGAGTCAAATAATGTTTTAAATAAATTATCATTTCAAGCTGAATTAACTGAGTTTAATCAGTTTAAATCAAAACAACACTTACAGCTAGCATTTTAGATGATTAAGGATTTGGGCTTAAGCTTCTTATCTGTTCATAAATATTCTAATCTGTAAAATGGAGATAATCTAAAGGATGTAGCAAAATCTGCGTCATGTCAATACAGTTCTTTGAGATCTTCAAGTGGAAGTGTAAGGTGTCAATGTCTTTTAATGCCAAACGGTGTTTTCCATGACTCTTCATTAAGTGTGATATAGTGCTGCAGAACCGAAAAAATACATCATCTTGAAAACTTCAGAGAGACATAGGTAGCTGGTCAGATTCAGCATCTGATTTCACTGTCTCCAGTTAAAAAAGGTGTGAAAAATCAGAGGGGGAAAAAAAAGGTGGGAAGTAAATTATACTTCCAAAACTGAAATACAAGCGAGTATTTATATTGCCAGCAACGAAAGGATAGATGTGGTACTGAGGGACATGGTAATTGGGCATGGGTGGTGGTGGGTTGACAGTTGGATTAGATGATCTATGTGGCTTCTTCCAACCTTGATGATTCTATGATTCTAAAGCAGGTATAAACTATGTGCACAAAGAGTTCAACTGCGGGTTTCATATCAAAGGAGATTTCACTCTGCTAATAAATATACATACTTTCTGGGAAGATTATAGCCCTTGGTTAGTGCCTGCCTGCATAGTCCTCTGGCTTCATTGTCCGTGTTCTTTTCTCCAGAGGTCTTTGAGGAAGTAAGTGTTCACCTACATGAAGAAAAACTTGCTGGAATATGGCACACTCCTGTGCTTTGCTTACTGTGTAAATAACTTGCATGGCATGCAGTTGGAAAGTATATACTTTAACAAGTAATGGTGACAAATTGAAAGAACTTCTTAAGAATAGAACTTAGGAAGGCAGTCTCAGCTGCTCTGCATTCAGGCAGCCATGCTCACCCCTGCTCCCAGCTGTGCCCTTCTGCCCTGGCTTTTGCAACAGCACTAATTTTTGTGAATTCAATCCAAGCAGCTTCTTAACAGGGTTAGGATCAATTTCCAGCATAAATTAAACCAAATGAAGCTGGCAGTGCTATGCTCCTGCCTCTCTGGTGCCTCCATTCTTGTTCAACCAATTGCAACAAGAGCTACCTGCTGCTGGGAGATATGTTTGATGGAACGCAGAATGTTTGCTCAGAAAACAAATGGTATCCTGGGCTCCATCAGAAGAGGGGTGGCCAGCAGGGAGGTGGTTGTCCCTCTCTACTCTGCTATTGTGAGGCCCTATCTGTAGTACTGTGAACAGGTTTGGAGCCCCCAGTACAAGAAAGACAGAGAGCTGTTGGAGAGGGTCCAGAAGAGAGCCACAAAGATGATCAGAGGGCTGGAGCACCTCCCCTATGAAGACAGGCTGAGGAAGCTGGGCTTGTTCAGTCTGGAGAAAAGAAGGCTGCGGGGTGACCTCATTGCAGCCTTCTGGTACCTAAAAGGTGTCAACTCTTTGGAAGTGTAGATAACAGCAGGACAAGGGGAAATGCTTTTAAGTTGAGGGAGGGAAGATTTAGGTTGGATGTCAGGGGGAAGTTCTTTACAGAGAGAGTGGTGAGGTACTGGAACAGGCTGCCCAGAGAAGTTGTGGATGCCCCATCCCTGGAGATGTTCAAGGCCAGATTGGATGGGGCCCAGGGCAACCTGGTTTAGCATTTAATGTGGAGGTTGGTGGCCCTGCCTGTGGCAAGGGGTTGGAGATGATCCTTGAGATCCCTTCCAACCTGGGCCATTCTGTGATTCTGTGGTTCATTCTGTGATTCCGTGCTGTCACAGAGGGTAAATTCCTGAAACGTGTGTGAGGACTTTCTCTGTCCTCGCTGTAGTACTCACTTTACAACGTGACTTCTCTCAAACCAGTCCAGCTCAAGTGAGATTGAAAATACTTCGTGCAGTGTTTAATCTGCATAGAGCAATTAGACTTGCCCTAGAGAGTAATTGGATTACCAGAATGTTTGAATTAGTTGATGAGATAAATCACCTTATCATTAAAATCACCACATCATTAATAGGATGAAGTCCAGCACTGCTGAAGCTTCTCTGCATGACCTCAGTTTGAGCTCCAAACATTGCTTGGGTTTTGATGCTCATATGTAAACAGAATTGGGATAGGTGATTAACTTCTGCTAGCAATGCAATGAAGAGGGGGTTTTACAGTAGTGATGCTCACATTTTCTGAACCATGCACCAGAGTTCTATAAATCAGTTCAGTGGCTTTCCAGATCACCAACCAAAATTGTATTGGCGTAGGGTTAGGGTGGAGTGGGGAATTACTCTATTTTGCCATCTGTAAATACTTTTCCCTATAAAACTGTTTTTCATTTTTCCCATGGGAAATAAACATAATAATTAAAATGTTTGATGTCACAGTCATTTTTGTGTGTGTTGTATGCATTTTTTTTTTAACCTAAAAACAGGATGCTTCATTTTTTTTCCATGACAGCCAACCAGCCTGGATGAGGATGTTATTCTTTTTTAGAACAGAACTTTCTAACTTTTTTTTTAAGATTTACTTTTATTTTTTTACTTAAAATAGTTGTGCAAAGTTTACTGTGAGCAGTTTTATGACTTGACCAAAAATGTTGCTTGCTCTGAGCAGGATTTGTCTCTCAAAACATCTGTAAGAATAGGTGAAGGTATCTTGAGCTGACATAGTCATTCTAATCATTAATAAAGAGGTGCTTTTAAATATTACATGTCAGTGCTTGGATGAGTTTAGTTTCACTCTGGAAGTACATATTCCCACCGACTGTGAAGGAAGCCCCATTGAGCCTAGCTCAGCTGAAGACACTGGATCAGATGAATCCCACCTTTTGTGGCTGAAGTTGTGGGAGAGCGTCTTTGGAAACCCAGAACACTTCTGTAGAGCTGAGGGAAAGAAGACCTATCAGGGGTTCTTATTTCTTTTTTACGTTTTTCACAAGCGTTGTCAGTATGAGAATAAATCTATTCTTAACTGTGCTTTTTCTTTAGTGTTGGAAAGGAAGATTTCGACAAGACAAAGCAGAGAGGAGCTGATAAGAAGGGGAGTGCTGAAGGAAATGCCTGAGCAAGGTGATAACACATTACCTAGAGTTTAGCTCCTAAATGCTAAACATGGATGGTAAAGTCCCTATTACATTGTTTCTGTGTAGTATAACTAGTTATAAGGAGATAAAGCAAAGGAATGTGAGAAGTAATTTGAGCCAGTTGAATGAAACAAAGTTGGAGTAAAAAAATACGCATTCTGTAGCTGCTTCTGGCAAGAAATGCCACCTCACTTCTGGCCATATCTTCAAATATCTTTATGCTTCCTGTAAACATGGATGGCTGCCATTTCAGTATCAAAAAGTACCAGTGCTGGGATCATACAGATCTCACAGCTACCACGCAGGCCACATTCACAAACAGAACAAATATAAAAGTCTGTGGGGAACACGCTCCTTGTTTAAAAACAATTTAGAGTTAATAACCCCAAATTTGTGCCTGGAAAAGTATGTGTAGACCGTGGTTAACACCTCTGCCTCACCTCTGGTTATGTTTCTGAAATTCTTCTAGTAGAATTCTTCTGAATATTTAATTGTTAAGTATCTATAAATCTAGATGGGATAAAAATCAAGTGATTAAAATAATTTTCAGTAGCTTAAAATTAAACCATTTATCACTTTATAGAGAAGTCTGAGAACTCCATGATTTTTAAAAACAGATCTATCCTAGAAATTGTACTGAGCTGAAGAATTGCACACATTGATCCTTGGAAGTGGAGGGCTTGTTCGTTAGCATGTAACATCACTTGTCTTTACAGTCTTCTCCAGTTACTAAAACATGACAGCCGATATAGCTGGCTTCTTAACTTGTTTCTGCCACTATCTGTGACTTAAAACAAGAAATGTGAAATTTCCACACCTCAATTTGCCCGTATGTAATTTTGAGCATTTTTTTGCTATGTGCTTTTTCAGGCAGCTGTGTGACTTTGTTGATTGATGGTTGTAAAATGCATTTAGTCTGTTAGCTCAGTTAATGTAAACTGTTAACGTTTCAGGTAAGTCAAAGACAGTTTGAACATAAGGAATATCATTAATATGTTTGCTTTGGTCATTAGTGTCCTTGACCTGCTATTCCACTCTTAAAAGGGGTAAAAGGATGGAATGGTAAAAAAAAAAGGTTTCCCCTTTTTCCCCTCTTAAGACTATCAATCCTGTCTGTGTTGCCTTCATCACGCTGTGTTTCTTATCTGATGAAAATTATAATCTTTACGGAGCAGGTTGGAAGAAACAGGATTGTTTTGGATGGGCTGAAAACAGAGATACAGGTGTGAAGCTAGTTAGAAGGAACGTCTGCAGAGCTGAAAGCTAGATGAAGAAATGTTATGGGGTATTGAAATGTGAGAGGTAAGAAATGCAAAGAAGTGACACTATTTCAGAAGGGATGGAGCAGAAAGAGGTGGGAAGTGGCAAGGGTGTAGATGAGATGTTAGCAGAATATGAGTAAGGTGGGAATCTTACATATGGAGGCAGAAAGGGAAGTGGATTTAAGAGCATCTGGAAGGAAAAAGCTGAGGAAGTTGAATGCTGCAGTCAAATAAGAAGAAGGCCTTGTGCAAATATCAGCTATAGTAAATGAGACAAGGTTAAGAAGGCAGAACTTAGGTTTTACACATCATTTTTACGCATCAAGAGAAAGTTAGTTGTGTGGTTAGAATGAAACATCAGCTTAATTCACAGAACAGCCTAAGGAAGTAAGAGAGGCTACATAATTGTATTGAAATGAGGGAACTGCCAAACATCCAGATCTCATAGCACCCAACAAGAAGAAGAGAGTAGAATTACCACAATTAATGAAGAAGCAACAGGAGGAACCAGAAGACATTACAGGTAAAGTTGCACAGATTTTGGCTGATAAGAGCATCCTGTAGAAGGAGGGCAATCATCTCTGAGAACTGGAATTGTAGTGTCAGCAACCTACAGATAGCAAGTCTTGGACATAACAGAGAAGAAAATCAGCAATGATTTAAAAATTCATAAAATAGAGAGCAGATACCAGTCAACAGAGAAAGTTGTGAGCCAGCAAGAGTACACAGCATTTTTCAGGGACATAGATACAGATAAGGAAGAGAAAAAAAAATATTTTTTTATTTTATTTTATTTTTTCAGGAAGAAAAAGAAAACATAGCTGAGGTAGTTCACATGAGTCAGTAATAGTCATAAGAGCTGGGAGAGAATTGGACTTGCAAAATGTATTAATAGTATGTAATATGTTACAAGGAGTCTTAACCTTGATTTTTAAGATTGGATAATGACTCATTATCATTAGTAGTAAATTCACATTTGGGAATTGATCACATATATTCTGAAAATTTCTGCCTGATTTCTGGCTGATACACCACTGGGATACAACACAGTTGCTCTGCAACTCTATGCATGTCCAGGTCTGAGACCTTTGGAAACACACTATCTATACATTGTGTTCCATGTGAATGTCTTTAAGCTATGTAAACCAAGATCATAGAATCATAGAATGGCCTAGGTTGAAAAGAACCACAATGATCATCTAGTTTCAACCCCCCTGCTATGTGCAGGGTCACCAACTACCAGACCAGGCTGCCCAGAGCCACATCCAGCCTGGCCTTGGATGCCTCCAGGGATGGGGCATCCACAACCACCCTCTGTGTGAAAAACTTCCTTATAAAGGATGTGGGCAGGAAGATTATGGGATGCTAACATGTACAGAGTTCATATCAGAAGATGGAGCCTTCAAGCTGGAGCTGGAAAATAAGCTCACTACTGCAAAGATATCCACTCAAAGACCTGGCAGCCTATGGAGATCATTTAGAGAGTTACTTTTCAGAGCCTATTATACACTCCAGTAAATCTTTTCTGCTTTGCTTCCATGGTAACTTGAAAGCAGAGAGTTGATGCGTATTGTCAATAAATGCTAAGCAAGCAGTTAATTTGGACATTGGCTTTTTAATTTTTATTTCAGATGGTGATGTAACAGTAAATTTTGAAACTTCAAACGGACACACCATAGCTATTGGTGAAGAAACCATACAGGAAGAAAATGCAGTAAAAGCCAGCAGAGATAATGGCGCTTTGTCAGAGAAACCATGTGGGCCAGAAGGAAAAAAAGAAGATCAAAAAGGTAAATGGACACATTTATCAATTTTTTTCCCCACCTACTTTAAACACTAACATGTTCTTCCATCAGCACCAATACATGCTGTAAGCTCTATCCTGCAACAAGGATGCCAGCAGAACCTGCCAAGAAAATAGACTTGCAAAACATGGGTATTTCATCACTGGTAGGCATACTGTGGATATAGTAAGGTAACAAATAGAAGCATGGTATGAGCATGAAAATACATGCATAGATGTTTCTGAATTCACTGTGAACCTTTTGTTGTAAATGTGGGCAGGCTTTGGTTCCAGGTTTTCCTTTTGTGAAAGAAGACATAAAGTGCTTGTGCATCACCTTGCAATACCATTGCAGAAGCGGCTCATAGCTTAAATATTCAAGTGTTTAATCTACTTGAAAACTGTGTGTCATTTTGAAAATTACTTCAGCAGCTCGTTCCCGTTGGTTTTCATTACCTCTTAAGCACTTAAATTCCAGCTCTTCAGAAATATTCAAGGGAATATATTGCTACTACAAATTGAACTCAAGTCATTTATGGAAAATGTACTTTATGCCTATGTGATTTTCTATAGATAAAATGCACTAAATCCTGTTAAATATTCACTGTGCCCCAAATCTCAAGGTCCATATTAGTTTTGTTACCTTCATTCAGATTCACTTTGGTAACAAAGTTTGACTGGATAAGGAAAAGTTAAAAACTCAAGTGGAATCACAGGGGTATGCTGCATTTAACCTCTTTCTGTAGTAGTTGAATACTGGACTACTTCTTTTCACTTTAAAAAAAAAAAAAGAAAGAAAGAAAGAAAAAGTGAGTGTTCTTAAATATTGCTCCATCTATTGGATTTTCTAGAGGAAAGAGCAAGGATACAAAAGACCAAGAACTTCATGGCTGGCTGTTAGACCAGTATTTCCAATGTTACCTAGTAACCTTTACCTAGTGATGAATGAGCCTCTGGAGGATGAGAGGGTCAGTTTGGCTAATACAATAATTTGAATTCTTCTCTGAGCTATGTAAGTCACTTGACTGTGTAAGAAGTGGCTGGATTTCCAAGGAGAACTGCACTTCTTACAAGATTCCTAGTACTTCCTGTCTCCCAACAAGCCCAAAATACATAATTAGCTTTTTTTCATGACATTTAAATATGTATATCTTTTTGTGTCAACTAGAACCAGATGTGTATTGGGTCAGGAAAAAAGATTTGCAAAAGCCATGAAAAGCTCCTTAAAAATGATTTTGGGGTTAGGTCAGATCATTTGTTATTTTATGCATCCCTAAATACAGCCTTCTGAACCTGTCAGGTCTTGAAAGTTTTCCTAAGGGGCATATTTTTAGAGGTACACAGTTCTAAATATTGAAATCCCATCTAGCTGATGCTGCAGAATGCAGAACTGTAATGAAAAGGGGAAGATACAGTATCTATTTCAAACACGTTATTTCATTCAGCTCTCTCTATTGTGCTGACCTTAAAGAAATTTGAAATGATTGCTGTATAAGAGTAGGCTCAGTGCCAAGGTATATTTAGCTATCACTTTATCACAAATTAAGCAAGAAGGTGAGTGAATCTGTTAAAGAGTAGGGCCTGCAGATGCCTCTCACCTGGTGGTGTAGACTTCAGTGCTTTTTTATGGCAACTACAGTAGGTCTGCATCACACCTACACCCACTGGCAGGGGGAGAAATAAGCCACTGATGTGATGGTTTGCATTAGCATTATCTTGATGCTCAAAGAGCATTAAAATCAGAGCTGTGGCAGGACTATGGGTATACCTGGCAGTGTCCTCTGGTCAGACTGTAACACATGCTGCTTTTCCAGATCACAGTCTCTGTCAGAAGAACTGAGATAGGTGGAGTGAATACTAGCTGGACTGTCACGAGCAATGAGTTCAAAATGGTTTTTGTAGAGATTGATGTTAGTCTTTTTAGAGTCACAAATTCCTATGTGTAAATCTTACAGGAAGTTTTTTGTACTTTCCATGTTTGTAAGACCTGAAGACAGCAATAATTCCTGCTGTTTAGCAGTACAGTATGCTGCAAACTGCTGCCAAATCAAAGCGTTCCAAAAAATGCAGCTCAGCCCCTGAAAGTTATCAGGTTATTTTAAAACTCCTTTATGAAATGGTGGTAGCTCTTACTTGCTTTCTGCTTCAAACAGGTCTTGAAAATGAGCTTCCTGCTTAAATAGGATGATGACTGCTGATGCTGGAAGTTTAAAAAGACCAAGTGTGGCAGGCACAGTGGTCAAGCGGTAAGAGTTGGCAGCAGTGCGTCATGGAGCAGGGAATGCGTTTGGAGTTAAAAGAAGTCACAGGAAAAATGTTTTAGCGTGAGCCACAGAAGTGCAGTATCTACAGGGCAAAAACAGTTGGCTCAGCCACAAACTGTAGGAATGAGTTAAGCAAAAGTGAGTGAAGTAGCAGCCTGAAAGCTGTTCCCTGTGCTGCCAAGCATCCCTGCAAATTTTGCACCTTCTACTCACGAGTATCTTCTGTGTTTGGGGAAAAAATTCCCTTTGGAAATTTCATAGTGTGGTCATTACTTTTTGTAGCTATGATACGTCAATTATCCAAACAGGGTGTTTAAAAGGAAATTTCTCCTTTATGGCAACATAATAAGAAGCTGGCGATACAGGTGATTGAGCAATTAAGTTTTACAAAAACAGGTGATTGAGTTATTAAGCTTTGCAGATGGGAAAGCAGAGCCCTGGATCTTTTTCTTGGATTGTTTATTCACATTATATTTGTACTAGGTTGAGTTCTGAATACTTTTTTTTCCTTAGCTTGGTTTTGTTTTGACTACAAGTCACTAGCATCTTTTGCTGAAAACACAGAGCTCAACTGTAGCCATTCTCTATGAGCACGCTGGAAGGGATGCAGAGCAGCACGTGGGCAGGCAGCGTGCCAGAGTACGTGCTGCCTGTCTGGCCAGCAGGCTGGACTGTGCTGGCATACCGGGGCTCCTGATCAATGGCACTTGTTTAAAGAGCCCCTGTGGGCCTCAGCGCTCCAGGTCCCCAATGAGGAGCATTCCCTATGAACCTTGCATAGAGGATCCATGGATCCCCTTCTTTCTTCCTCTTGTACCCTACAAGAGTGTTGGAGAAGAGCAAAAGCAACATGGGTAGAATAGATATCAAAATTGTAGCTGTTTCCCACTATAGACATAGGGACATAGCATGATGGCACAGTATGCTTGCTGAACATTGTAAGACCTCCTGATATTGTGTCAGAGCTCCTTTTCTCCTTCACGCTTTCCCAAGATGTCTCTGGCATTCAAGATACACCAGAGAACCGTGAGTTTGTAGCTGAGTTGTTTGTAAACTTTGATCTTACTCTTTTTTGATGTGGCAAGTTAAGTCTTTTTGTGATTCTGGTAGATAATTTCATTGTTAACTTAAGTTGAAGAAGTGAAAGTAGTAGTTGAAAGTGAAGAAGGTTCAGTAACCATTAGCGATACACTACTTGGAA
Organism: Meleagris gallopavo; assembly: GCF_905368555.1. Lineage (NCBI taxonomy): Eukaryota > Metazoa > Chordata > Aves > Galliformes > Phasianidae > Meleagris > Meleagris gallopavo. Next base: position 51,594,937 of record NC_139405.1, on the reverse strand, counting down.
AAAAAAAAAAGTTTCATTTTGCCTACCATCAGTCAGGTAGGAGTGATAAATAACTGCACTGCAGGAAGCCAGAGCTCTCTCGTGGGTGCTTTGGGTGTTCTGGGTGTCATGGAACATAAACTTCTGAAATGTTCCAATACCATTTATAGCAGACCCAAGGTCCTCTTAGGTTTTCTCACGTATTTCAGTGAAGGAAACAATTTCTAGTCCTGTTTCCAAATGAATTAATAGAACCCATCTGTATAGTGCTTTCCCTCCACAGCATAACTAACCTGAGAGCTGACAAATGTCTAATTTTTAGTTTAAGTTTTAGTTCAGAGGTTCTTTCTCCTACGTTTTGTCACTGTCTCTTATATCTACCTTTAAATTTAATCTTCTGTTTTTCTCATGCATAAACAGAAAAAGAAAGCTGGAGTCATAGGCCCTGATCTTATGAGTATGCATACTTGCTGACCAACACTCTAATTCGCATTCAAGGGAATGTTCTTTAAACTCAAATTTTCTGAATTTCTTTTCTCAGAGGCCTTTCCTTTATTTCCCCTAAGTGGAAAAAAAAAAAAACAAAAAACAACCAAAAACCCACCAAACAAGCAACAACTGCTGAATTCAAAGTAGTAGCCTCCATCTTCCAGGGCCTTATACAGGAATCTCTCAGCAGATCAATCTTGCGAACCACTCACTGTGAGAGATAAGACAAACTTTCCTCTCTCTTGTGTTATAAACTGGCTTCCTACACCCCTCAGCTCTGTAGATCATTGTTATGTGCACCATATATAAAAGTTTATTGGTGTTTTTTTTTGCCTGACTCCCAAAGAATCTACTTGTAGGTCTCAGTCTAGCTGAGTTGTTTGCTGGCCTACAACTTGTTATTCTAAGAATAGTTTATCTTCTATTTGTCACCTGAACTATGTTAATGAGACTGAATCCAAGTTTTCTTAAAAGGAAAGGTACTCTAGATAAAGCTTTGTTTGGGCAGGAATCATCCAGTAAGTCAGCCAAGCCAGGCACGCTCCTGCCAGTAGACTGACATGAGAGATGTAGGCTTTCACCCACGTAATGTGAGTGGCAGAGGAAAGATCCTAATTTGTAAAGCTGCCGTTTGTTTTCTGTTTTTGTTTTTTTCATTATTTAAAAAAAAAATCCTATTTATTAAAAAAAAAAAATCCTAATGTGGCTGCAGGAATAAAATTGTAGACATGGTTTTAGCAGATTAATCATTGAATTGTTTGAAAATATCTATACAGATAGTATAAAGGAATATGGAAATTTACGTCTGCTCGCTTTCCAAGTATCTTATAGACCAAGAAAAGGTAAAAATATGCAGTTAACAGTGAAGATGTTACAGATATTCTGTCTTGATTTAACAGCTTACATGTTACGCAACAGTTGAGCAATCAGCATGTGCTTGTTTTGTTTTGTATTGGTTTTTTTTCCTTTATTATCTTGGAAACAACAAAAATTTAATGTGGTTACTTATGTCAAACGTTACACCTACCCCTTTTTCCTCCCTCCTTCAGGTTTCTACCCTTCCTCTGTTACAGGGTCTTTTGCACATGGTGTTGTTAACATTATTCAGTAAGCAAAAGCTGGAAGTTTGCAGACATACAGATCTGTTCATCTGTCTTCAAGAAGGATGAATTCAAAACTGAAATTAATGCAGAGGGTTGTGAGACAGCTGTTCTTGTTCAGCCTAGCAAAACAGAGCCTGAGTCTTGAGTGTATTTGGTGAATGTAACAAATTGGTATATAGCCAGGAGAGACTATGGATGAAGGACAATGCTGGCACAAATAGAAAGGAATAAACAGAGGCTTGAAATACATTTGGACTAGAAATTAAAGGAAGCTTTCAATTAAAATAGGTGTTTTCTTGAACAGAGCTTTAGTAGTAAAAGCATGAACAAAAAGTGGAACATGATTGAGTCTAAAATTTATGAAAGGATTTGTGTGAGTTGACCACCTGCACCAGCACAGTCAGAGAGTCCAAAAATGAGACAAAAGACACCTTGTGTTGTCTGGCATCCCATGTTTCTGAATGACAGTTTCCTGGATTTTGATTAATCATAATACAGCTCTCTGCATAGGCTGGAAAGGAAACTCTTGATTCTCAAAACTATTATTTAATTTCATTTTGGAGGGGTTTACCCTGTAGTAAACAACAAATTATACCTTATTTCCATCTTCCATTTTACATAGTGTTACTCCTCTAAATTGTGCTCATCTTCCAGGAGAAGAGTGCTTTGCAGCTGATAAAGATTACATGTTTATAATGCAGGACTACTGACTGTCTGTGAGCTAGATTCATATCACAGCTCTAGCTGTAGAAATCAAAAAACCTTGGTACTGTATGACAAAATCCTGTAGTAGAAAAGTTTGGACTCAGAAATTTACAAAAGTAAAGAAAAAATACAAACCAGTTGTGCATGTTTTCTGAGACTATGTCAAGGATTTTTGTAGATCTTCAGAACCACCATTTAGTCCACAGCTTAGGAACAGTGGAGCATTTAGCTTCCAAAATAAGTCATTTGATTTTCCAGTGAATATGGCATACTGGAATCTCCCTGAAAATCTGTGAAAGTTTCCACAAGAGCTGCTGCACACTGAGTATTTTGTAATCCTGGTCATGGTTTTGTTTTTTTTGTTTGTTTGTTTTTTATCTTTAGATGTTTATGTAAAAAGACAGCTTTCTTAAAAGTCTGGCCTCAATCACAATTTCTGGGAACGAGAAAATCCCATTTCAAAGTGAGCTTTCCTGAAAATCTGGCCTTTGGAAAAATTGTTCCAAACATGCACATATTATTGATCTAAATGCTTAAATAAGACATTAACATTTGCTTTGCTTTCTTATTAAAAATACAACAAATTGCTTTTACAGAAGATGTCTTGATGAAGTGTATAAAATTATTATTATTATCTGATGATCATTTGGTGACTTTTTGCTTAATGTCCTGCTCATGATGAACAGATTTCTAGATGAGGAAGAGCAATAGCAATAAAAATACCTTGAAGCTGATTCTGAGGTATTGAGGGGACAAATAGATGGACTGAGATGATTCAGGTGGCTCCTTGATTTGGCAGTCACAAACCTGATGAGAAAGAAGAAGCATCTAGAACAAGGGCCCATATTCAAGCAGGGACATGCTAGAGAGGTACGGTTGTAACACAATTTTATCTCAAAAGCATCTACAGACATCAGACCATCTCTCTCCCTCTGCAAGAGTATTCCACTGTTGCCATTGTTAGCTACTATTTGTATTTCTACAGTACTCATGCATAGACAAGGAATTTATTATATAGTGTCTTACATGAATACAAAAAAAAAAAAAAAATTCCCAGTAGGCTTGTAGTAAAAGAGAGGATCCCATGGTTAGATGCTGAAAAACAAGAGGAGACTAGACAGGATAATAAATACAATGCCAACAGCTTAAAAATTGTTAGTTTTGGTATCACAACAGATTGTAATGCGAAGGAAGAGAGATATCTTTGTGAATGTTTACATGGAGAGTCTTCCAAGCCTGAGAGCAGCAAGGGAAAAGCAATTAAATGTGTTTGCTTCAAAATTTGGCTTGCTAGTGACAAAAGCTGGTCAAGTGAGAACTGAGTATCAGTATCTCAAGTAAATGAGAAACATCAGGTTAGGCGGGATGAAACTGACATTGAAGGCCATCAGATTTATCTGGTGAGATAAAAAAAGTGAAGATAACACAGAAAATACAAAGGTAACATAATGCCAAGAGGAATTATATAGTCAAAGCAATCGGCAAGAGCAACTATCTTCATCACAGACTTCTTCATCGATATGAGCAAGAAGACTCATTGATCAAGTGAAGAAAAAGGCATGTATGTGATCAAAGTATAGCCCAGGCTCAAAAGGAACTGTAACTATCCAAGCAGATCGAGTTCTGCTGTGCAAAGAGTCTGCCAGACCTTGGTATAATATGTTTAACAGTATGGAAAGAACTGCCCTAGATAGAGATGATATCCCAGTATTCATGGGGTTAAAATTGATATTACATAAATTGTCCAGCTTAATCACAACTGAAATCTGAAAGCAGAGACATTGATTTGGAAGAAACATTCAAATTTAGTTTTTCATTAATAATTTTCATTTATTTTTCTATAGAAGACTGAAAATATTGTGTAAGAAAGATATGCTTATTTGCAACTAAGTAAAGATGTAGCCTCACATTTTGTACTTTTTTACTAATACATAAGACATATTGTGACACATTATTTAATCAGTTAAGCAGTCGAATGTAAGTTGACTAAGATTCTAAATAATTCTCCTGCATTTCTTCAGAATATGGAGGATAGAGTACTAGGTTATCATTCTTAACACTTTCTGTATTAATGACTTAAAGCAAAACACGGTGACAATGTATAAATGCACAGTTTTTCAACTGATTCTTGTTAGTAAGTAGAGTTTTAGGATGCTGGATCCATAAGGAAAAAGAATGGTATACACTTAAAATTCTTTCTGATCATGTCCTTCAAGATCTTCAAAATAGAAATTTTATCTTTTCTTGCCATGTTTGTCATAATAGAATTAAAATGTAACAATGTCTTGCTTTCTCACAATTAAATCAATTTTTCAACTTTGAATGAAGGTAGGTGGAGTTTAATAAGGAGGTACCATTTGCTATAAAAGAGGAAAACAAAGTGTAACGAATATGTTTTTTTCTTCTTCCAAAGTCTTTCTCTGGTCCAGGAGAAAGAGGTAGGAAAACAAAGATATTGTACAAGGTGCTTGAAAGAATCTGCTTGCTAGCTCTAAAACAGTAGTTCTTGCATAACATTAGCAAAAACAGTTTATCCTATGATTATATAGGCTGGAAAGAAATGAGAACAACACCATTAATTCTCTTGATTGATAAAGAGTTATGTGTGCATGTTGCTTTTAATAATTGCAGAGGTGATGCATCAGGTTCATGTTAACAAGCCTTAAACTAGAGATTGAAAAGGCTTTGTTTCTGAGATAAGGAATGTTGATGTTGTCCAACATGTTTGTTTCTGTTTTTCATCTACTAATCTTACAGTGAAAAGATACTGCTTATCTCTTGGGAATCTTTTACATAGGAAGGAAGAGGGCAGGGAATGGCCAGGAGAGCAAGGAACTGCCATGTAATGTGTGTTAGAGTGAGGCTCTTGTGGGAATGTACTGAAGTAAGTGAATTGGTTTCCTTTCAAGTGCTAAAAAAGAAGTCGTTAAAGTTCTTTTTGATATATGCTTGGCTCCTACATTCCCTGAGCATTGTAGTTTATAATAACATGCAAGTAAAGCTTTTATGCTTTTGATGGTATGCTATTACTTCTATAAAATACTTTTTTCTGCAAGGTGTGGAAAGACTGTCTTGAGTCCAAACGGGCACAGAGATGGTGTGACAGAATAAAGAAGGATTCCCATCTGGCTACCAGCTATAGTCTAGACACCATAGAGTTTGTGTTGCAGAATTTAAGTTGCATATAAGTGGCTCAACTACATTAGCTTTGCTGTTTTGAAGTGAATTTCCAGATCCTTCCCACTTATCTGTCTTCAATTTGCAGAGCACACAAAGTTCCCTTGGATGAAATTAAACACAAAGCTGCATTCAAGAACTTGTTGAGTTCCCCCCACATATGGACATGCAGCCCACAGAACTAGCCTGAAGCTACTCCACAGTATAATCTTGTGAAGTGCACAGGACAGGGACACTGGATCCCCTGTGTTACTTGTTTCACTCTACAGAGCCATTCCTATTGGACTATGAAATGTGGATAAAGTCCAGATTTCTGCTGACTGAGTAACTGTTGATTCTTGAAACTGCAGTCTTACATGAACACCTAAAGGACTTGCAGGAGGGAAGAGCGTTCCCATGCCAAATGACATCCTATTTAATTTAGTTAAAGAGTAGAAATACCCTGGGGAAGATACCGAAATAAAGGTGCTGTTTCTGTGAGCAAGCAGGCTGCAGCATAGGAAAATGTGTTGCTTCAGGGAAAATTTCAGCTTGCATGGCCATATTTGAACCTGTGGCTGAGAGAACAGCTTTGTTCACATTTACATGAATCTGAGTTTTATAGCCTATTGATTTCAGAGAACTAGAAAAAATCTAAGGGAATTTTTTACCAAATGGCATTTGCCTTGCTTAGTTTGCAGCCAGCAGTTTAGCTGGGGATACTAAAGAGGATCCTTGGAAGTCTGGAATAGATAAGATTGAGAGGAGTGCTGGGCAAAAGTCTTCAATGAGAAGGACTTGAGTTGAGACAGGTGGGAACTTTTTTTTTCTTTTTTTCTGAAGTAGTAATTCAATAAGAGAGAAAAGGTGAAGAAGTCTCTCCTGATTCCCAAGAGATCAAGCAGCAAAAGTAGTCATTGTCTAGCTTGCTGTTGAATGTTTGTGGTGTCTGTGTCAGTTGGCTTCTGTTCACTTTCTTACCCATAGAGAACACTACTGATCACTGCTCAGAAATAACTGCATCCCATGCTCCACCACTACCCAAGTCTAAGCCTAAGTCTAAAAAAGCTCCGCTACCACCAAAAAATGCTCTTGCTGCTTCTACCACCACCAGCCATAAGAGTAATGAAGCACCTCATGCTAAAAAAAAGGGAAAGGCTCCTGTTAAGCAGCCTCCTCTCCCGCCTCCCAAGCCAACAAGCCACAGTGCAAATCGAGAAGTAGGTGAGTACTGCACAGGCAGTGCCAGTTATGGTGGGTGCATGTGCATGAAGGCTTGGTCCTACCAGGACTTCTGCTTTCGTACTTAACTATGCTACTAAAGAGCATGCCACTGATGTTTTTAGCTAACATCTCACTGAGCTCTGGTTCTGCTGTCTGCAAACACCTCAGATGAATCATTTTGCTGTCTAACAAATGTATGCACAACACCAAGCACAACAGAGACTATACTGAATTCCCAGTTGACGTGCAAGTGCTGGCAATAAAATGACTCAGAGAACTATCAAAGGATCGGCAAGGAAAGAGGTGACTTTTGAAAACAAATACATCTGAACTGTCCCAAAGTAAATCTATTGATTTTTCTGTAACCTGCTGGAAATATCTACTACTCCATTCAATGTGACAAGATTACAAGTTTTCAAAGTGGTAGAGAACAAAACCATGAAGATATCTTTAAAAATTATTGAGTAGCAGTTGTTTGATCTGAAAAAAGAAAGCTCCTTAGAGATGGCCAAGCTTTCCTGAGCTTGTTGATGACTTCATGTGATCATAAATATACACTGAAAAGGGAAAATGCTCAGGCACACAGCAAATGTATTTATCACTGCACATTTTAACCATATTTCTGCAGTTATGCTAGATTTTATGTAGCTATTCTCAGGTACTGAACTTGAGTTCGAGTGGTTGTGATTTAGACAATGACCAAAATGAAATCATCCAAATACAATTTGAATGCAAACAATATTACGATGAGTTGAGTACATATATGCATTGGCCAACTTATACAAACCTTGTGTTCTCAATCCTCTTTCAGTCTTCCAAAGTCCTTCAGTCCCTCCAGTTTTCTCTCCAAGTATACTTCTTCATAACTTGTACATTTTGGCAAGTGTTGTATTTGAAGCATACAGAAGAGGACTGTTTGAAAACACTGCAAGAATGCTAAAGTTACAATAATAACTTCGCCATAAACTACCTATTAACTTGGTATTAACTGTCCCTTCTACATCAGTAGGCCACAAGAATAAATATTTTGAAAACCCAGAATTTGCTGCTTGTATTTCACTTTCAGATGGAAAACTGTTACTCTCAGCTAAAAGAACCTTGTAACAGCAGACCTTTCAGAGACAGAACAACCCACTGGGTAGAAAAGTGTTTAGGCTTTTGACCAGTAACAAGCTCTCAGATACCTCAGTTCATTAATTAAAATACATTCAAATTCCAGATTTGTCTCTTAGTAGCCTTGCTGAAATTTCAGGTGATACTTGAGATCACATGGATATAAAACATATCAATGTGCCCCTTTTACAAAATAGCACATATTCTATGAATAATTTCTTTCAGCGCTGGGTATATTGTTTTCATCTGCAATGCTTAATAAACAGAATTGATTGGGGGTGATATTTTATACTTGAGGTTTATCACATTCCTGTGAAAGTGAATACAGTGATCCAGTCCCATGAAGGAGAACAGGAATATGAGGAACTGAAGTTACTCAACAGATTTCCTAACTGAAATAGTGGAGTTAGGATGAGTGTTAACATAAGCATGAATGTTTGCACAAAATTGAATAATATTCATCAGCTTTTTTATGTAATCAAAATCTAAGTTTTCTACTGAAAAAGGGACTTGATAGGAAATTGTTAACCAGCCCAGTTTAAAGCAATAATAGCAATAGCACTACTGACTTGAGTCAAAGTGTGGGGAGAATTTCTCTGGGAGAATTCTTTCTGTTTCTGATTGCAAGACCAGAAAGGTTCCAAGAACAATGTAAGGCTTCATTCAATGGAAACATCTTTTTAACTTTTCCCAGTAATAATTATAGTGTGGTTGTGTATTTGTATTGTGCTGGAGTTCTTGAGGTTAGGCACATAACTTGGTTTCATTGATTGGAGCCTGTGTTTAAGTGCTTTGCTGAATCAGAACCAGAGCCATTTGTTAGTACCATCCACTTACTCAGTAAGGTTTCTGCTCAGTAATATGCAGGTTGGAGCCACTATTTATTTCCACTGCAATTATGAACTATTGCTTATAACATTTCTTTGTTTCCTTTTGATTTGCTGGTAAATAAAGTCAGTGATTTGTAGTGGACGTGACTGATAAGAGCAAGTATCAATAGATCCTGTGCTATAGAGTGGCCTCGTAGCACATAAGGACAGTGATTTGCCTGAAGCCGTGAGTTTTTGCAGATTTTTGCCGATGTACTGAAAGCTGCACAGCTCTCTAAATGTTTATAAACCATAATGTTCTCCTGCAGAAGAGAATGGTATACTGTGTCTTTTGAATTATTTTCCATTTTCTTTGAGGCTGAGAGCAGCATCACTATGAGAGCTATTTTTGTACCATGAGCTTATTGGTGCGAGTATCTGTATTTTGGTTCTATCCTAATCTGCTTGGGTTTTGTTTTTGTTTAAATGCTTATAGGCCTTTCAGCAGATTTCTTTTACAGCTTTCTGTTCTGCTCTATAAGCTTAGCTTCGAGGTTGCTGTGCAACTTTATAATGCTTTCACTTGTGCTCTTGAGGTTAATCATTTTTACTACAGCAGAAGAGTTTGAGGTGGATGAATTATGATGAAAAGGACTGAACTGTAAGATGGTTGTCATTTTTGTTGCTTTTTAAATGTAAGTTGAAAGTCTGAAGCTCCCAGTCCACATGATGGCTGTTTCAACACAGCAGCCAGAAATGTGACTGGAATGCAAATGAGAATACCAGTCTAACTGATCTCTTGCAATCTTGCACACTGACCATGTGTGTTTCAATATAGTAAGTATCACAGCAGCAGACAGCAACATTACTTACTAGTTAGCAACAAGTGTCGAAGTCTTGTGTCACCTTGTTTTCAATGCTGAGTTGGTCACTGGCAAGACTAAGAGCTCCAGTACACACAGGAGGTCTTTAGTGCCTCTTTGCTTCAGGAGGTCATTTGTGCAGAATGAGATCAGTAGTTTCTGCCTCTGTTAAATGGATGTACCCAGCTGAACCCAAAAGTACATCTTGTTTTAATGGCCCTCTGCTGCTTGCCATTAGCTAGGAACACACAACTTGAAAGAACATTGTGAAATGTGATTAACTGATGCCCACAGGGATCCTGATTTGTCCACTGAAAGATGTACAGAAAATCATATTGTTCAGTATTTACTCATTTGAAGCATATAGATGAAGGATTATAGAAATCTCAAGTGTGTGTTTTCATTTTTTTAAAGTATCAGCACAAAAGTCAACTAACGCAAAAAGACGCAAGAATTGTACAGTTACAAGACTGCAAAATGCTTTTTCTTTTCTTATTTTAGCTAGTGCTTCACATGCTAAAAAAACACCAGTCTCCAAGTCCTCTTCATCACCATCTACTTCGTCCACATCATCTCATCCCAAAGCCTCTAAAGAGACTTCCAGCAAATCAGGCACATCAGGAACTCCCAGGGGCAAGAAAAGGCCTGGGAAACAAACAGCTCCACGAACAGCACCAGATGGGGCTGCCTCTTCCCCTTCAGGTGCCACTACCAACAAGTTGGAAGTGAAGGCAGAAAAATCTGAGCCTGAGCAACCTTCCAGTGTAATTTCTGAAACAGAGGATGTAGGCGAACCAAGCAAGCTGGTTGTCCCCCCTCCTCCCATCACTGCTCCTCCTCCACCCCCACCCCCACCTCCACCTCCTTTTACTTCTGCAGCTGGTCAACTCATTGTATCCTCAGATGCCCAAGATCCATCCGTTCCCGGATCAGATAGTAAACCTCTTCTTCAGGCTGAGCGAGGCGCAGATGAAGGCTTGAGCAATACAACCCCAGACAGTGGTCCAGAAGCTAGTGGAGAGGACACAAAAAGGTGAGATCGTCATTGGTAAGTCATTGCTGTTATTAAAAAATAGCAAAGCCTACAGTTGAGGGAGCCATATTTCTAGTGTTACATTGCATGTCAGCACAATTTGTTCTTTGCATCTTAGAGCCATTCTCGTATAGTACTGAAGGATTCCCTGACGTGTCATTTCTCATCATCTGCCAAGTACATTATTGCTTGGCTTAATACAGCTTGCCTTGTTTCACTGACACGGATGGTCCAGAGAATCTCTGGGTGCCCCATCCCTGCAGGTGTTCAAGGTCAGGTTGGAGCCCTGGGCAGCCAATCTGGGGGATAGTAGCCCTGCTCATGGCATGGGGTTGGAGCCAAGTGGGCTTTAAGGTCCCTTCCAACCCAAGCTATTCTGTGATTCTGTGAATAAGACCCCTGTGTTTAACTGCTCAGCTAGTCTCAGATAATACTTTCTTTTCTCTCTCATAAAAGCAAACAAGAAAGGATGCTGAATTATGAGGTGGTTTGTTTTGGTTTTGTTGTACTTTTTTGTAAATATCATTAAATATCTCATTGCTAAAGCTTCTCAATTCAGTAGCTGAATTTACTTGTAGGCTTCATGATAGTTTTAGACTTTGGCTAGTAAATGTTAGTAAGTCTGCCACTGCCCAATATTTTTTCTTAGTCTCAGATACTATAAAGTTTAGTCAAGAACAAGTTCATAATTACATTTTTTTAATCAAAATAGTCGGTAGCAAGAAAATGACTGATGTTAATCTGTCTTTTCCCTGTCAAAAGAACCAGTGTCTTTCATAACAACCCACGAGGATTTAATCAAAGATAACAGTGTCCTAGAGAATTTCCTTTAGATAGAGGAAGTCTTGCTGGTACATCTGTGCCAGTATTACATTCCTGTGCTGCTTCTCTCCTTGATCACACATTCGTTTATGAAAAGGATTTTCCCACGGCAGACGGAAATTCTGCTGCTCATTTCCATGTTCATCAGTGATGGAAATGAACATTTTGCTCTCATCAGTAATAAAACTGTATTTGCACTAAATACAGTCTTTCATCCAGAACAGGAAACTTTGCAATCCTGCCTGCTCTCTGACTCACTCCTCTTACCCTCAACTTTATGAGCTGCTTTTCTCATTACCCTTTATTTACTATTGGTCCCATCGCACAAGAAATAAGCAAGAACAGTGATGTTTCTTTATTAAAACTTTGCAGCTCATCATTTCAGACCGCATCTTTCTTCCTGACATACTTACACGTATATAGGTATGTACACCCATGTGCATACACATACACTGCATAGCTTGTACATCCATATGATTTTAGAAAGAGAGAAGTTAGTGTGAACAACAGAACTTTTATTTTCATTTTTGCTTTTATAGTCCATCTCCCGTTTGAGTTCTGTGCTGCCTTAATTAACGTAACATCGTGTCGTTATGAATTAACAGCTTGGCTAGCAAAGACAACCAAGAAGCAAAGGCAGCTGGCCAGACCCACTCTGAACCAGCAGAGAGGACTTCTGATGCTGCTGCTGCTGCTGAAAGTGAAAGCAGCAGAGAGAGCCATGGCAGTGACTCTGATTCTGATGGGCCCATACTTTACACAGATGATGATGACGATGATGATGATGATAATGCGAGTGCTGAAAGTAAGTCCCTAACAAAAGGAGTGTACTGGGGAAGGGGTGGCCACCTCAGGGTGTATACATTTGTCCTTGGCTGGCTCAGAGGACCTGCTAAGTATCTGTGGTTGCTAGATTGTTAAACTGGAGCTCACTGCTTGCGCACAGTCCAAAGACACCTACATCTAAGTGAGTTTTGTGTAGCTGACCCTGTTTAGTTATGACCTGCAGGAGAGCAAAGACTAAGGCAGAGCTTTTGCGAGCACATTGTTCTGTGGGTGATTCTTTTCCAAGATGCAGTGCTGCTGCAGGGCATCTTACCAAGCAGTTGCTCCCTATCTTTTACATATTACATATGAGCGTGCTTGATACTTGTTAGTGCAAAGTGAGGAGAGGCACATATAGCTTCAAGAAATGATTATGTATAGTTAAGTTTTACCACTGCTGGTAAATGCTTCTCCACTCCCAGACAGTTGTGATCAAAAACTTGCTGAGGCCCATGCAGTTTAAGCATTGCATGGGTAGGAATGGAGATGGGGGGAGCAGGTTCAGCAAAAGAAGAGGGTGTGACAAGGTCTGCCACTGTTGGATGTGTGTAGCCCCCTCAGAATATCAAGAGACAACAGAACTGCTTCCAGAGCTGGCTGATGCTAATGCTAGCTGTTGTCCCTACTATATCTGTCTTACTGACAAAGGGATTGCTTCAGTGCCTGGGGCTGCTGCCTAGAATATTTTACAAGCACTCAGGGCATTTTTCTAAACTGCATTTTTCATTTTAGTTAACAAAACAATTAAGTATAGAAAGCACTGTGCAAGAACTAAGTGACATAAGAGAGAGGAAAAAAAAAAAAAGGAAGAGGGACAAGATAAGATAATGAGGCTAAACCGTTAAAAGTTTAAGAAAGAGAGCAGCATTTTGCAAACTGTACTGAGTAGGTAAATAAATCAACTTGTAATGTATCATACTTCAAAGACATGTAAATGTAGATCTGTCATTTTTGCCCTATCACTTCACAGACAACGAATGATCCTTCTAAAATTCCTCTATTGTTCTGGCTGCTAGCTTTTTCAACCAAGTCTTCCAACTTTTTATTTTTGTGAGCTGAGTTGAAACTATTTTCCTTTTGATGTTAATTAAAATTCCTTTCCTGCATGTGGGAACAAGGCTGCTCTGGGGAAGTATTAAAGTCCTTACTTGGTTTGTGTCTGTAACCTAAGCATGAATGAACTAAATCCACCCTCCTCTTCCTTTCCTCAGGCTCTTTGGCAAGTAAAATTCGTCGTAGGGATACTCTTGCTATCAAACTTGGCAACAGACCATCTAAGAAAGAATTAGAAGACAAAAACATCCTGCAGCGTACATCTGAAGAGGAGAGGCAGGAAATCAGACATCAGATTGGAACGAAGCTTGTGAGGTATCAGTTGCAGAGTAAATGTGGCTTTAGCGAGTTGGACTACATGACCATTAAGGGTCCCTTCCAACTCAGAAGGGTCTGTGATTAGCAGGGACTTGAGCTACATATCCCCTTCTCAGTCAGTTTCGTACACACGGTGTGTGCCTGTGCATGTTCCTGCTTTCTGTCCCTTCCCTGTTCTCTAAAACGTTTACTTGCGTACTGATTCCAACAAAAGAAATTAACATAGACTGACTTTGTAGATTACTAGGGTAGATTACTTCATCTCTGAGGAGTATCTTTCTCATAGTTTAAATTCCTACAGCACTTAAGATAATTGCATGAAAAAAAGAAGAAAAAAATCACCTGTATTTACAAACTTAAGAAAAATCCTCTGAAGTGTTAATTCTGTTTTTTATATTTCTCTGAGAAGAGAATACAATATGTCTACGCTTTCCCAGGCCTGTTCTTGTTTCTCTTGCACTCAAAAATGTTATCCAGAGAGAGTTGGAGGATGTCCTGTGTTTGTTAGAGATTTCCAGATATTGGGCAGTGCAGCCAGTGCTCCTCCAGTACAGAAGCACAGCAGCCTGGCCCCAGAACATAGCACATGGCTGAAGTGCTCTGTGAACTGGATGACTAACTAATTTATTTCATTTCATAGTTATAAGAGGGATACATCTCCGTAGGGCCTGAGGGACATTTTTCTTCTGCTAATAAAGAAGCCTGGTTGTTATCACTGCTTTCCTAACCAGATTCCAGCTTTGTTAATCACATCCCACTTATCTGTATTTCCCGTGGGGCTGATGCTGAACAAGCTGCTCTTTGATTTCTACCCTGAACTCTCTTGTCTGGCATTGTCAGTTCTGCCCAGCTGGCACCTTTACCATGTAGCTATATTCAGTGACAGGCGATAACAGGCATGAAAAGCTTATGGTGTGCAGTGCAATACTAGGGTTGCGCTCAGGTCTGAGATTATGATCAAGATTATGGCATCCCATTTTAAAATTCCTAGTGTTGTGGTCAGCATCTGGCAGCAGAGATATGGTGGAAAGGTGGCAGAAAGCAGCAGAAGCCCTGTTCCCACAGTGCTGCCAGTGTTGGGTCAGGAACCTCCCTCCTGCAGTGTGGAGTTTCTGTTTGATGATGATGAGCATCCCCCAGGTCTTCCCTTTTGTACGCAGGTCTTGTGAATGTGCTAAGGGTTCTTTGAATTAGATGGTTTTTTGGAGCCGTAGATGATCTGTAGTGAACTGTGTGGCGTTTGTGGAGCAGAGGCCAAAAGAACTTTCGAATTCTAAGACATCTGCAGCATGCAATTTTTGTGCTGAAAAACAGAATAGCCTTTGCATTCAAAATACCTAAGAACAATCTTATGACTGCACAACTTATCATAATTAGAATGCCTAGGGACTAAAGAAGTGTATGTATTCTTTCATAAAATTACAGCTGTAAATGAGAAATTTAAATTTGATGGTGCGATTTCTGCAGTACTGTGCAAGTGTCACTTCTATATTCAAGTGGTGAGAATATAAATGTTAAATGCCTACTCAGTGTGGAAGTTACATGCACTAGTATTATAACTGTGAATGGAAATTGCCTGTTGTTGAATACCTCCACATAGCTTTATGACAATGGCTGTATAAGAAGGACATAAGCAGCATTTTAAATTGTAACTTGTGATTTGGATTCTAAATGAGCCATTTATTTTGCTCTTACAGGAGACTTAGCCAGAGGCCTACAACTGAAGAGCTAGAGCAGAGAAATATCCTGAAGCGTAAGTATTTTATTCAGCTTTAAGTTAGTATTTACTTAGAAAGTGAGAACAGCATATGTTGGATTCATATGATGTTTGTTACTCTCATGTTAGATCCATAACTGGAAAAAATTGATGTTCTTGAAAATAATATGTCAACACTAGACTTGTATACTAACCTGGAATGGTAGCTGTGAAAATTGCATACATTCAAGATGCCGAGTTTTGCTTGTCACCAACCCACTTCTTGAAGCTGGTCCCAAAGCTCGGGAATGAATTAGATACCCCTTATAAGTAGTTATAGGCTGGTTAAACTTCCACCTAGTGTTTCTGAGAAGGGAGAGGGAATATCAGTAGGAGCTGGATGTTGGATAAAAGGGCAGAATTTGAAAAGTGGACAGAATTTATGGCCTGATCGCTGTCACCTGGTCAGGCCTACAAATCAAGGAGGAGTAATAATTATTGGCTTTTAGGCAACTGTTTGTGCTAATAAAATTCTGTTGCTTCTGTGGAAGCTCTGTAAAGTAAGAGTGTCATGTCCTGCTGAAAAGCAGAAGCTACTGTTTATGCACTATGGTGCACAGAAGAGGGCTTAAGGGACTCCAGTCCAATACATAACGTGAATGGATTTTCTAAGAGCGTAATTTCTTAACCTGTAGATCACACAGTCATAATAAAGATAAATTGTGAAATACAAAGGTATTTTTAGGTAAAAAACAGCTCATGCTGAACTATGTGAGAAAAGTAATTCAAAAACATCTTCAGTGGTCCAGGATACGGCCACTGAGCTGGGAACACCAGCTTCTCTGTCCAGCTGATCCATAGATGACTGAACTACCAGCGTAGTGTACCTTAGTGTATTTAACATCACTTTTACCATTACTTATTCTGAGCACTGATTTTGCAATAAGAATCTCAAGACTAGAAAGTAGTTAATAGATTTCTATTCCTGTTTCAGCTTATTTATTGATGTTTTTGGTAGAGTGCAGCGCTTTGCACTCCATGCCTCTTTGCTGTTCTTTTCCTCAGTAGCATGGTATCATTCCCTCTTGTCTTTCCTAAAAGGGACAAGGGAGAGCAAAAAGAAATGCTGGAGCCTAAGCCAGCATCTAATTCTATGAATGCAGACTTATAAATGACAAAAAAAAAAAAAAAAAAAAAGCTGAGACACTTAATCTGCTTTTTGCTTGTCGCAGAAATATAAAATATTTCAAGTTAATCTTTAAAAAGCAAAGCAAAATACAAGAAAAACCAGTGTTTGTGATGGCACTCTGGCCAGAGCCCTTTTAGACTGCAAGTTCTTTTTCAGCTCTAAAACTTTCATATTAAACTTTCATACTATTTATTAAAATGGTTACATTCCCTTACAGAGGATCATTCAAAAATGTTTACATGTCTTAGATGCCTTTGTTGTTGTAAGTAACTTTTGTGAGTAAGTGGGGGTTTCTTTCATAAAGCTTCCTTCCTCCTATTTTTAAGCAATGAGTGGGGAGAAGGGGTTATATTATTGCTCATATGTAAACTGCAGCTAAAGGAAACCATTGTTTTGAGTGGTATTTATCAGAATTAGAGATTATATTAAGTGGCAAAGATCCAAGTGTTTATTTCAGGCTTAAGTTCAAGCCAAATCCTTCAAGAGTTTCAGGAAAAGTCCTTATTTTTTCTTTTTTTGTATTTCCAGTTAAAGTGAAGAAATCAATGTTGCAAGTTCTGTTTTGATAATATTACCATATAAACCAGTTCCTAAAAATTTTGTGGATATAATGGCAAGACATTGCAGGCTGATTTCTGTAAAAACAATTTGGATAAAACTATCCAGGCTTCTGAGTCTTCCCATACTAAAACAAAGTTATGATAACTCAAGAGTCCACTTGAAGGAATAGATAAAGTCCTGTATTTTTAATACAGACATTTCTGAGCTAGTAGTATTTATAGTATTGTGGCAAAGAAGCTTTTTATTCTTCCAGAAGTTTTGGATTAAGATAATGGTATTTTTTCCTGTATCTATAAAGGACAATGAAGTTTTTGTTCTGTGCACCTGCACACTTGCCAGTGCTGGCTTTGTAAAAAGCAGGGTTTAGCCCTTCGTGCTGGTTAGGGGATATTAATGATTATCTTTGCTTTTAAAACCAGGAAAGAGTAGCTGCTTCTTGCATTCTGCAGCATTTCAAGAGGCAAGAACTTTGTTTGTCTTTTCTTTCTCTTTCCTTAGCAAGCCCACAGAAAAGTCTAAACATAGCTAATCCCCACAGGGACACAGTGGAAAGTTTGGTTTCACGCTCCTGGAGTGCTTTCTGGTCAAGACCAGGACAGTCCTCAGGCAGAGCAATTCCTCTCTTCTCTTCCCCCCCACTCTGCTATGAAGCAAATGTCCCGCAGAAGAGAAAGGTGGCTGGATTTAATATGGCAGAGGTTGCAGAAGCAATAATGTACAGATTCTCTTCTAAGTTTATCATTGGGTTTTTTAACTCGGAGACCACTATACTAAATAAAATGGTTTCACTGTGGAATCAAATCCCCATTTGACTTGTGTGCCTATGCATCTCCTAAGAGCTGCAGGCAGGGAAGGAGGGAAACCCCAGCTTGCTGAGACCTGATCAGAGATTACTGCAAGAGAAAGGCGATTGCTCAGCTGGTGCTTTGCCAGTTCAGCAGCAGGACATTTGAGGGGACTTGCAGCTGGGAATGCTGTGTTTATGCTTTCTTTCTCCACTTCATATAGATCAGATCTGCTGTTAAAACTGACTGAAACCAGTCAGAAGGGTGCTTCTGTGCGTCACTGTGTTCCTGTTTGGATGAATGAGTCAATTCATAGCTGCAGCTATCACTTGGTGTCTGGGTGGGATTTTCTGCAATACCTGAAAGACCATGAGCCCCATTATTATTAGCGCATTCATAGAATCTCAGAATGGCTTGGGTTGGAAGGGACTTTAAAAACCATCCAGTTCTAACCCACCTTGCTATGGGCAAGGCTGCCACTCACCAGCTCAGGCTGCCCAGGGCCCAATTCAACCTAGCTTAAATGCCTCCAGGGATGGAGCATCCACAACTTCTCTGGGCAGTTTGTTCCAGTGCCTCACCACCTTCTGGATAAATAATGTCTTCCTAATATCTAATCTAAATTTCCCCTCCTTTAGTTTATAGCCATACTCCATCGTCCTGTCACTATCAGACTGTGTAAAAAGTCAATCTCTCTCCTGTTTATAAGCTTCCTTCAAGTAGTGGCAGGCCACAGTGAGGTGTCCCCAGAGCCTTATATTCTCCAGACTGAACAATCCCAGCTTCCTCACCTTTCTCGATAAGAAAGGTGCTCTAGCCCTCTGATCATCTTTGTGGCCCTCGTCTTGACTTGCCCTAACAGCTCCAGATCCTTCTTGTGCTGCACTAGATGCAGTACTGCAAGTGGGGGCTCACAAGGGCAGAGCAGGGAGGGACAATAACCTCCCTCTCCTTGCTGCCACGACTTTTCTGATGCTGTCCAGGATACAGTTGGCCTTCTGGGCTGCAAGAGGAGCTGTCTGTCCACCATGACACCTAAGTCCTTTTCCAGAGGATTACTCTCAGTGAATTCCTCTCCCAGTCTATACTCATATTTTGGTGCAATGCATCTTCTTCTATCATTACAGCAAAACTTCTACTTTAAAAGATTAAATCACATTTTAAGTGTTAGTAAGAATTTGTATCAAGGCAGTGTTTCTGCAGCACTGTTACACTCAGCAGTCTGGAGAGGTGCAATTCCAGGTATTGCAGGAATGAGGGGGAGTTGTCAGTGCCATAAATGAGGGGCTGGAGAAACAATGGATTCAAAATGCTAACAAACAGCAGCCACCAGATTTCAGTCCTTTTTCTTTAGCTCTTGAGTTTTCTTTCTAGAAGAAAAAACTTGAATGTGTAACTGTGTATATGTGTATCCAGTGATTCACATATGCAGTTGCATTTTCTGTATAAGAGGTAGGACTCATGAAAGGACAAAAAATTTATATGTCAAGCAAATCACAGCTGAATGGAACCCTTAAATCATAATTTGTGTTTAATTACCTCAGTTATCGTGTCTATTGGTAGCAAAGACATTATGTTTAAACAAAAGTCTCCAAATAACAGTATGTTATGTCTGCATTCTTTAGTTTTTGTCAGTTTACAGTTCCTCAGTGGAAACGGGCCATCCATTTATTTGTAGTTTAAGAGAAAAGCTATAGATAAACCACAAACTATTTTTGCATTTTAATGTTTTAATAAAATCACCATCAACAACAGACCCAGGCTAATCTTGGCCACAGGCCTGTACGACTGCATCTTGCTGATGGAAATCTAGGGTTGGGATCTTCTCCTAAAGCAGTTCTTAGATTGGCATTGCCTTTTATTTACTGTCTTCACTTTCTTCTTTTTGCCTTTTTATCATTTTTCCCTCTTCCCCGTTCCCTTGTTTCTTCTTACATGAGCACCTTCAAGTCAGCAAAGAACACGTGCAAGTACCACAAGGTGACCTGTCGTGGTGTTACCCCCAGAATACCTGCCACAACATGGAAACCTCTTTGCAGCCAGGTTGCCTATACTGATACAGCAGATTGGCCGTAGCTGAGCCACACTGGGATTTAAAAGTGCCTTTTTGTCTATACTGGTTGGCTGTGTCCACGATGGTCAAATGAAGTTTAAATTTGTAGTTAACTTGGAATCACAACTTGGAATCCACAACCTCTAACTTTGAATAAACCAGAATCAGAATGCTGCAAATATTTCCAGGTGGTGTATTTCAGCCACAACAAAGTTCAGCTTGCTTGTAATCACGACGTGGACCAATAATACAAATAATGTTCTTCAGAACATGCATCAATTTAAAAAAATGCTGAGTCCATCTGAATATGCCCTTATTAATATTCTTGTCACTGGCACTTAAGAAACCAGATTTGGTTAGTTCAGAAATGTATTAATAATTCGTTTCATTTTCATGCCCAAATGCTTTCAGAAAATGCACATGTAATTTTATTCTGTTCTCATTCAAGTAATTGAAACATTAGACTGCTTTTTCAGGGTACTTCTTGCCTGCTGTTATGCAGAAAGGAAACATCAGAAGCCTCCTCTTTGTTATGTTCTTGATCCATCATGGTGACTCAATCTACAGAATTGCAGGGAAATTAGGCTATGAAAAAGAAATGAGAGCACACACAATTAAAAACAGAGAACGTGTGCAGGATCACCATAAAATATGAGGAAATGCAAGCCAAAACTTGAAGTCCCGAAGCTTTCAACCAAGGGAAATAACCATGTGCTGATATAATGCTTAAATATTCACTGCTTTTTATCTCTTTTAAAAACAGAGAAGAATGAAGAAGAGGAACAGGAAGCCAAAAGGGAAATAAAACGTAGACTCAGTAGAAAGGTAATGACGTAAGTTTTTGTATTGTGCTTTTGTGTACATAGGATCATTTTTTTCGTAAGACTTGAATAATCAGTGGACATACATTACTACAAATAGTCATGCCTCCAGATTTGAAATCTGTTTAAAGAGCAATACAAGCCAATATCCTTTTAGGAGGAGACGCCATTCATTCCAATTTCCCATATCTTGGGAAAGCATACAGTCTGGCCATGCTTAATATTTGTCTATGTAATCAAGGGAAAGAAGTTACCTGGGGGTTTCCTCTGCAAGCATGACCACTGCTGTCCGATATGTTCAGGAGCTCCCTAGGGCAGCAGAGAGGGCAGCAGAGAGGGCAACAAAGCTGTGTGGGCCCATCCTTTCACCCTTCTGGCTGCATCAAGCAGTCGTGGCTGCTCCAGGTGGGATTCTGCTCATTGTCCCTGCAAAATAAAATCAAGTAAAGCAAAATAAAATAATAAAGTAGTGGATGTGCTGTTCTAGTTCTGTGAGCTCATTCTGGAAGAGAATGGGGAAAGTTTCTGTACATCTCCCTCATCTGCCCTTCTCTTCAGTAATACACTTGGTGGTATTTCGTTTCCTGAATGTGATTGTCCTTAGTTAAAGTGAATGTTTATTGAGATGACTGGAACAATGTGCCTGGGCATCATAATGACTAAAACAGAACATCTGACCCCCAGATGTTAAAAAAATGTATGTTTTTTAGCTAGGCAGGTTCCTCCATAAACTGTTTATTTTCTGTATTATAGCTGAACACACAGACTGTCTAATTGTTGATGCAGAAGGACCTCTCATGTAGTGGGGTGAACAGTTGCAAAGTCACAATTAATATTCCGGGGATAACTGTCAGGATTCTTTGTGACCCACCTGACGAAGACTATTTTTATAATTGAAGAAATTAGGTTGTGCCGCTCCTCCACTCCCATGCAGTGCTCCCAGGGTAACATCTTTTTTTAGACACCTGAAAGTGACCCTATTTAGAAACACCATTAAACTCCTCTAGAGACGACATCCTACTCTCGGCTTTTCTTTTATTTTGTCTTATTAAACATGCTATTTTCTGCCTCCCTCGTACAGCTCAGCCTGAGGCCTACTGTGGCTGAACTTCAAGCAAGACGAATCCTACGGTTTAATGAGTACGTGGAGGTTACGGATTCTCCAGATTATGACCGTCGTGCTGACAAGCCATGGGCCAGGTTAACTCCTGCAGACAAGGCAAGGGGCAAATGTAGATTATAAGAAAATGATTACATCTTTCCTTTTGGTTGGATCCTCTGATCTGCAATTTCTTGGTGCCAGCATCATGAATCACAGCTGGAGGCAGTGATATTGTCGTGTTGCTGTGCATTTAGTGCTTGCAGCTAAGAAAACTCACTCAGGTGCCTATTAAGAGTGCATTTGCTAGCGCTGTTACAGCAGCTCAGGCCAAAATTCTTTGCACTTTTAAATCCTTGCTAAGCCAGGGACACAATGTTGGCAAAAAGACATGATCTTTGGAGTTCAGGCAAGGTCTCTGCAGGCAGAATCCTGCATTAGGATCACTTTTGCAGTTCATTCAAGTGAAAAAACTAGAAGCTATTCCTCCTTCCTAAGGACTCCTGGTCAGAGCTATCATTCTTGGAGTTAAATTTATGTGTGCAGCAGTCCTTCTTGGGAAGTTTGCCCCAGACATACAGCAGTGAATAATTTCTCTGCATAAGTACAAAGAATAAGATAAATTATTTTGTGATTCTATTTTAAAAGACAAATCAAACTCTTCAGTTTTCTTCCTGCATCACTTTATAAGAGGAAAACAGCAGGATTTACATATCAAAAAGTTCTGGTTCTTTTAGCACTGGATTTGAACCAACTTTCATGGAAATCCTGACTTGTGCTTGGCATGAAAAGTGATTTGTACAAGAATCCATTGTTTTCTAGCTGAGGACTATGAAGCACTGAGTTGATTTCAGCTCGTATTTTAGTATTTATGTCAGTTCATCTGACAATCAAGGAGTGAATCTCACGTCATCAAGGTGGAGACACTGAAAGTGTTCCCAGACATGTTTCTATATGTTGACTCTGGGAGGGGCTGAGCCCTCTCTAGTCCTCAAGTAGTCTGTGGGAGAATAGAGCACCCAGCATCTCCATTTTCACTGAAGCCCATCTTCCCAGAAAACCTGGGTAAGCTTCCTAGAACAAGCAGTGAGTTTCCTATCTAATTTAGGAAGCTTTTTTTAATCTCAGCTCATTTTGTAATGAACAGATGTGGAAGGTTGCTCTTGTGATCCTCATTGGCCTCAGCAGAAAGGCAAAGGCCCTGGGTCTGGAAACTCTCTGCCCTTTTCTCCCAAGGAAGTAATTTTTCTAATTCCAGTGGGACCAGAAGATAGTACTGTAAAAATATTATGGAGCTGTAGCTCTGTTGTCTTTGCTACTGATTTGGTGCTCAGAAATTACTCTCTCTTTCCTTATTGCAGCAATCTCGTACAAGCATACTGCTGTGGCTAACTGGAACCATACCCTGTTTAAAATGAAGTTTTTCATTTACGAGACCTCAGTCTGGTGATGCTGTAATTTTGTCATGTTGTATGTCTGTTCTTCATTGAAAGGCATGCATGCCAGATGAGATTTCTTTAGGGATTAATGAAATGACAGTGCTTTTTGCTTAAAATAGAGAAAAGAGAAAGCAAGAATAAACTGACATTTTATTTAGCAGTGAATGTGGGAAATAACTTGTCACAGAAACAAAAGCCTTTCTAGTATCAAAGAATCATAAAATTTGGAAAAGACCTCTAAGATCATTGAGTCCAGCTGTTGACTCATCCCTACCATGCCCACTAACCATGTCACTCAATGCCAGATCTACATGTCTCTTGAGTACCTCCAGGGACAGTGACTCCACTACATCCACTGGTAGCATGTTCCAATGCATCAAAAACCTCTCTGTGAAGAACTTTCTCCAAATATCCAGCCTGAACCTCCCCTGGCACAACTTAAGGCCATTACCTCTCATCCTATCCCTAGTTACAAGGGAGAACCCCCACCTCACCACATCCTCCATTCAGGCAGTTGTAGAGAACGATAAGGTCTCTCCTGGGCCTCCTCTTCTGCAGACTAAGCAATCTCGGTTGTCTCAGCCACTCATCACAAGACTGACAGCAGGGCGATAGTACTTGAGGTGTGCGGTCTCCCCGGTGCTGAGTACAATGGGACAGTCACCTCCCTCGTCCTGACCGCGCTACAAGACAAGATGCCATTGGTCTTCTTGGCCACCTGGGCACATTGCTAACTCATGCATAACTGGTTATCAGCCAGCAACTCCAGATCCTTTTCTCCCACACAGCTTTCCAGACACTCTGCCCCACGCCTGTAGCATTGCATTACTGTAACTTACCCAGATCCTTCTGTAGGATCTTCCTACCCTCAGACAGATCCACACTTCCTCCCATCTTGGTGTCACCTGCAAACTTATTGAGGGTGCACTCAGTCCTCATCCAGATCATCAATAAAGGTAATAAACAGGGCCAGCCCCAATACTGACCCATGGCAACACCACCTATGACCACTCACCAGCTGGATTTAACTCCATTCAACACCACACTTTGGCCTGGACCCCCAGCTGGTTTTTTTTACCCAGTGAAGAGTGTAGCTGTGCAAACCATGGACTTCTGCAGGATTGTGCTGTGGGAGACAGAGCCAGAGGCCTTACTAAAGTCTAGGTAGATCCACAGCCTTTTCCTCATCCAATAGGCAGGTCTCCTGGTCACCAAAGGAGATCAGGTTGCTTAAACAGGAGCTGCCTTTCATGAAGACATACTGGCTAGGTCTGATCCCTTGGTGTTGTTCCCCAAATGTAATGTATACATTAGAATTTTTCAGAAATAATATGTATTACCTGATGAAGTAAATTGCTTATTGTTCTTTTAACATAAGCAGCAAGGATTGACATTTGTGAAGTGCACTGAATTTATGTTGTTCTTTAGTATCTTCCAACTAAAAGCATGAAATGTCCAAATATTTTGTGCAATTTTATGTAGAATTAAGCAAACCAAGTGACTAATTCGCACTTAAAAAGTGCTATTCATCTTGCATCCTTGAAGTTCTGTCTTCAGGGAGAGATGCAAGGATCCTGCCGTTTGTACAATTACTGTGCAGGGAGCATCACTCATCAGCTCCTCTGGGGCTGTGCACGGAGATACAGCTCCCTTGCAGATGCATACTCAGCAGGTGACTGTTGACGGGACAGAGTCCTTTATCCTTTTAATGAGTGTAACAAGTGTCACATTGCACTGGGGATTGGCTTGCCTGCTGCAGTATATATTATCTTTCTTTATTTGTTGTTATTTGATGTTTTGATCTTCCTTCTAGTGTGTTACTGCTACAGATAGTTGTAAGTGAAAAGAAGTCGTTCATAGTTATGATCAGAAATGTGTGAGAACTTTGAACCTGCAAGAGCAGGGCCAGATTCCTGGCTCCTTTTGTTCATGTTTCTTATGGTTGCATATATCATTGTTGTTTGTTAGGCGGCAATACGGAAAGAACTGAATGAATTTAAAAGCACAGAAATGGAAGTACATGAGGAAAGTCGACAGTTTACCAGGTAGGTGAATCCGTCTTTTTGTGTAAGTCAGAGAGAGGACTATGACAGCTGCCCTCTGCCTTTCTGCAGGTCCTCTGCAAGTGTCTCATGACTAAACAGACTCCTGTCTTTGGTTTCCTTGAATCCCACCAGAATCCTCTTGCTGATTCTGGGGGGTTGCTGATGCATCCCTGATGCTGACAGGGCAGTGAAAGTGACTGCAGTCAATCAGTTACTAAGTGGAGAAAGATTGCTTGGGAAATCTAAACAGTAATCCTTTGAAAGGACTAAACATTCCTCTCAGGTGAATTTAACAGTCCTCCAGCACACAAAAACACGGTTGTCCTCCAGCAGTACTCCCTTGCTTTTGGAAGCATGCACTTTTGTAAATGTGTTTGGTTAGTGATGATATGTTGAACTTTAGAAAAGTCTCCATCAATATTATGGGCAGTCACCTAAATTCGTGATAGCATTTTCTGGGGAATGAGACAGAATCTAATATTCCTTGTTTGCTACTTGTAATATTTTAATCCAGACTTGTTTTATTCTCTGTATTGGATAACACGAAGATTTTGTTTGAAACACTTGCTTAAAGAACTCTGAAGTGTCCAGTTTTTAGTAGGACTTCAAATTTGGCAGATTTATTCCTAGGAGGGGAGGGGAGGCTTCTGCCATCCCCATGGCATCTGTTCGTATCTCTTGAAATTCTGAAGGCTGAAAACTGCCACCAGAAGCAGAGCTTGCTGTTAGGACAATGCAATAACACATGCATAGTGTTACTGTCTTCACTTTCACACAGAATTGTCAGATACAGACAATTGCCCCGCTATTTCAATCAAATTTAAGATCCTAACAGGTGAGTGTGAGTCCTATAATGTCACAATAAAGATTCAAATCACGTTCTGACAATTAGAAAATGTCCTTTTCAGATACTGTTCTCTACCTTTTCATTTGGCTTCTGGTGTGATTTTCTCTTCAATTTTCTCTTCAATTAGTATAACTTATTCAGAACTATAAAAATAACATATTTTAAATGGGCATCACAGTGGAGAGAAGGAAAATGTTCAGGAATTGAAATCTGGGTGAAAGAGATGGAGTGCCACCCCTTGCTTAAGTTTTATTTTCCAAGTTGCACTGCATTATAGAAGCGTAAGTACAAATATGCATGAGTCATACAAAAAGAATGAGGTATTTTTTCACTGGAATTGAAAACAGTTGAGACTGATTATAGTTGGATTCTTGAAAGCTGAAGAAAATATTCAGTGGAGTGACAAACCAATTAAAAATTGAAACCTTTTTTTGAGATGGTTCTTGGAAAATAGAGTCAAAAATAGGCATGGCCAAATGATGGCAAATACAGTTAGAGATACTACAGAGTCCTGGAGGAATTTGATCTCAAAGGATATATGATTCTCTCTGCACTCTTTATTTTCACTGAATGTGTTGTGGAGCCACTGCATAGAACTCTAAAAAGAGCAACACTAGAAAATGCCTATTTAGGTAACTAAATTAATGCAGATGTTTTAAGTCAGTTGCATTTTTTGAGCAGAAAGAGATTCAGTTTCCTCCTGGATCTTTCATTTAAAATTATGTAGTTGGCCATTACATTTGGATTGATACAGCAACAACGTGATTTGTTTCATGAAGGCCATAGACAAAAGTCATTGTCAGAGAAGGCGTTAACTCTTCTAAACAGTTTTTGTTTGAAGGATGATCACTGAGATAGTACAAACTTGCACCGGTGGTTGGTTAACAAAGATTTATTTGTGAAGCTTGTGAAGTGAATGAGACAACAAAGAAGCCACTTAAGAAACAAAAAAATTCTTACAACATACAATCAGTTATATTATTTCACATTATAAAAAGTTCTGTTATTATAGTCAGTATTTACAGTATCTTTGAATTATTCAAATCTCATGTTAAACTTGGGAAAGAAAAGCCACTGTTTTTCATTGCTCATTATTTACTGCACAATAACTGTCAGTTGAATGGTTCTTCTACTACCTATTTAGATTGATTCCTTCTGTTGTTCTGTAACAGAATCCAAGAAATGGAATTTCTAAAAATAAGAAATAAAAGCTTGGGAAGAGGATATTAGTAGATGTTTATAAAGCCCTTCTAATGGAAATGTTATGTATAGTCAATATATATAAACAATATATATATTGCTATTCTTCACAAGTAAAAAAACCTGTCTTTTTTGCAATGCATGGTACCCACTCTTAGCAGATGAGCTGCATACTTGTGAATGTCACCTTTTGTGTACACCTCCAATATTTGAAAACACTTTCCTGTTCTGTGCCATATTACTGAGGCAATGTGGGGCTTCCTTTTGTTTCTCTTCTCTGGGTTTTACACAGTGAGGTGTATTTGGGCCTTTGTTTATCACAGCTGGCAAAGAAAGTTTGTGCAGTGCTATAAAATTTGTTGCTTGCTTTAAAAAAAAATCTTTAAAATCTTTTTTTTTTTTTTTTTTTTAAGCCTCATTTTGCAGAATGTTTGAAAAACAGAAAGTTAATTTTTATGGCTCAGCAAAGCTTTTCTGGTTTACCATCAGCATCTCTCCAAATAGCAGATGCAATATGGCTCAATCTGTGCTGTTAAACAAAGCAGTTTGGAGGCTGTTGTCCATTCCTGAGACCAGCAGACTTGGCACAGCTTGGATTCCTACTGCTAACTTCTTCCCTACCACCACCAAGTGAGGGTGTCTTGCTGTCCTTGGCTGTGTCCAGTCCTCCTCTTGGCCTATGCTAACCCTGCTGTGCCCAGGCAGTGTCTGGAAGAGCAGTGGTTGGCCCAAGCAAAGCTGTGCTAGGGGCCATAGCATAGCAGGTTAATGAAGTGGACAGACACATATTAGTGCCTGAGCCACATCATAGCTGTATGTCAATTGCAGTAATATAATTCTAATTGATTTATCATTTCAGGTTTCATCGTCCATAGTTGTATGACCACATCCCATGTTTTATGTAACAGTTTTCTTTGGGGAAATCATTGTGTCCTGAAGACCCAAGAGTGCACTGGAACTTGACTGAGCGTGAGCGTATCTTGCAGCTTGCCCTGAGGTTAATGGAGGATGTGGCCTCGTCTTTATCAATGAACAAATTAATTGACTAGGAGGAGAAGCCATATGAAGTGTTTATTTTAACAAAGATACATCTCGATGCTAAGACAGAGCATGGTGCTGTGGCCAGCCCACAGAGACAAGCTGATGGTCTTCTTCATCAGAGTTTGACACATCGGGAAGAGCAGAAGACAATCACTTGAGAGCCTATGGCCAGGAACTCCTCAGACCTTATGGCATTGTGACTGGGGGTAACTGAGGAGGGGAGCGTGAGGAGGACTGAGAGCAGGAGGAGGGGGACTTCCCTTGTCAGCCAGAAGTGAATGGTGGGATGGTTGGCACTGTTTAGGGATGCACTTGGCCAGTGGGAAGAATCATTTTTAAAAAAAAAACAACTGTGTGAGCAGCTGTGCATGTAGATTCTAGTGGCTGCAGCCTGTCTGAGAAAGACAGAAAGCCACAAGTCCTCATGTCATCAGTACTTTAGTGAAGAACTGTAATTTTCTCTGGTGCCAGTAAATGCAGATGCCAGAAATTAGTCCTATTATAACTCAGACATCTTTTTTAAAAATCCTGATGAGCATGCTTCAAGAAAATACATTGAACATTCATACAGAACAAGTAATATATTTTTCATTTTTTAATGTTGACATACTCTGGATCCTCAGAAATAGGTAAACAGGATTCAGAGAGCAAACGACACCTGACGCTATGAATGCAACGAAATTATTTGTGTTTAAAAACACTCCTTTCCACCTGTCACTTGCCATTCAAACCAGAGGGATCACTATCGTCCTCACCTGTGGCAGGCAATAGTGGCAGCTTTGACATCGTGTTAGCGTGGATCCAAATTCAGAATTGAAATGGGGCACAAAAGCCCTTACTGGCAGGTTGAAGCAGTGATTGCTAATATGACATTTTACACGTGAGAATCCTTGCGCTGCTTGTAGGAAGGACTCACATATGAATCAGTGTGTCTTCAGTCTGTGGTCTTGTGAAAGTTAATAGAAAATCCTTAGAGCATCTGCAGCCTGTTTTTGTTGAGTGTGGAGAATGCTTATTAGATCCATAAATTTTTATACTATCTTGGAATTGTGTATGTGAAGACTGCTATTCAAATTAAATGGTATGGAGTGTGAAAGGCAATACATGCTTTTTGTAAGTTGGCCCTAAACCTATTAAAAAGCCTGTGGCATTGTTTACACTAAGGAATTCTCTGTCATATATTAGCACTTATTTATCCTTTGAATTATGTACACAACATTTTGGGGGGGAGGAAGGGGTATGGAATTCACATATGCATACATGTAATGCAGTATTACAATATATATGCTATTTATCCTTTCTAACGTGTGTACATACTACAATTTATTTTTGTCTTTTATGTGTCCTGCTTAGTTTTTAATTATGAAGTGTAAGTATTTCTTTTTCAGGCAATAAAAGGTCTGTGTAGATGTGATTCTTACCTCAAAGCCTGCAGTAGATTCTTGTGGAATGTTTTTTTTTTCTAAAATTGAAGATTGTTGATTTAGATGTCAGACTAAAGGCAGGAAGGCAATTTAGTGGCTTAAATTACATCTCCCTCTTTACTGATATTTACAGCAAGATTAGGTTTGCATAAATGAGGTGGATTATTTTAGTAAAGAGCACTTGAAGTAACAGGAGAGTGCTTTCCAACAGCTGCCATCCTATTATCTTAAATGAGTTGACAAACTTTTTTTTTTTCTTAAAGAAAAGAGATTTAAATGTCTGTTAGAATCATTTGTATTTTAGTAAAAATCCAATAGAGTAAGACCCAAAAATATCAACAATCAAATAAGGTAGCCATCTACATGCTTGTAGATGTACAGCAAAGAAAAGAATAAGCGCCTTCCTTTTTTTAATGGAATCAATAAGAGGCATTAAGATTCCATTTGCAGGAAACAGTTCAGCTTCTGCAAGGCCCATCATTTCGTAAATATAGAAATATCACTTTGACATCAAGGAAGCAGTGAAAATGTATTCTTTGGCACTAAATCATACAAAAATGATCAGGCCATTAGAGAGTGAAGGTTTTTCAGCAATTCTGGTAGAATTCTAATTTTTATTTTTAGAATTTGAAGACCAAACTTAAAACCTTATACCAGCACTTAATAAATAGTTCTGCGTAAGGCTTCTTTTTCTGTCGCCAAACTTGGAAATGTGTGTCCAAAATCCTATAAAGGTTTACTCTGTTGACTTTGAAGTATGAAACACAATATTTCACTTCAGAGGAAACAGGTGGAACAATTAACTACACCTCAGTACTGCTTTAATTGTTTTCAAACTGTTGGAAGTATACAAGATACTCAAGGCAGAAATACAACTGGGGTACAGAGTATAATAGCTTTGGCCAAGGTCAGGTCAGACCACATAAACTTTATAGAAGACAGCAGTTCCATTGACATGCCAGGGTATGTAAGGATTACATAAGTGAACTAATACTCATTAGGCTCTTAGGATGAAGAGAACCAAGTGACTCTGCAAGAAGACATTCCTCCAGACCAGGCTGAGAACATGAACGGCAAGAAACATGCTGCCTTCTCATTTAAGAGCTAAGGCACAAAGATGAGAATACAACTTCTGGCTCAGGCTTCCTCAAACTGCATTTTGCTGTAAGGCATGAGGATATGTAAGTGAGGTATCTCTTAGGCTTTCCCTATTCTCCTGGTTTTTGTTAGTCGCTTTGTTTTGCTTTGTTTTAAAGTATTCACTATGAGCCATTGCTGGAGACAGAATACTAGCCTGGGTGGAGATGCTCAGCTGTTCTTTCATTTCTTGTGTAATTTCTTAATACTTCCATGATAAATAATCAGATGCATTCCTTTGCCTGCAGTTCAGTAAGCTACTTAAGCAAATGTATGTAACTGGACAAAAAGAGTTGCCTTTATTGGGACTTATGTAAAAATGTAGTATATCTGGAGAAACAGAACTATAAACTATCCATTGTGTATTGTACTCATGCACAGACTTAGAATTGTATATATTATTTTTATATTCTAAATATCAACTGGCAGGATAGCAACAGCTGTAAAATGTTACCCACGCAATAAAAAAATGAGATTTTGGTATGTCACTGTGAAGCAAGTTTGCTTTACCTTATTACCTGCCTACAGCAGAGTTACTGCTCATCTCCTGGTCCTCTGTACTGATGATTCCAAGCACCTTCAAGTTGCTACAACAGCCTGTTGGACAGTTGTGTACTTAACTCACCATGATGCTGCATGCGTATCACCATGGAAAAAACAGGATAAGCCCTGAGGAACTCCTGAATGAGCAGTCCTGGTGGAAAGAAATTAAAAGGAGATGTAAAAATGGCGAAGAAAATAATAACACTTTCCATACAATACATAGAACAGGCAGCTGACTAAAAGGGATCAAGCTGTAAATTTCTTTCAGGTTGGACAGTTCATTTCAGTATCATCTAGAGCATGTGAGAAACCCTACATGCGTAGCTATGGTCCACAAGGTCAGATGTCAACTCAGATGTCCACATCCACACAGGAGAAAATGAGTGGCCTGAAGTGGTGGTTTCTGAACCGACTCTCTGGGCCATGTTTATCGCATGACAGCGTGTTGCTGTAAGGGTATGGGGGGCAGATGCTTAAGTAAATCCTAATTTATTCTTCACAAAACCAATTGAAATGGTTCTAGAATACCTCTCTGCGTTCAGGCAATGTATGTTAGTCCTTACAGTTTCAAATGAGAAATTCCTCAAAATGTGATGTGTGTAGAATCGAAAACTAAAAAAAAAAAACCTCACAAAAGGAAAAAGAAAAAAAAGCTAAATGGCAGTGATTATTTAAATCAAAAAACTTTTCACAAGCAGTGGTTTGAAACAGTGTAGGACCAGGAGCCATGCCTCTGAATGACTGCACAGGTTCACAGCCTCTTGCAGGTCTGCAAGGCTGCATCCATTGGCTGGATTTAGTGTTTGCACATGGCTCTAATGCCCCTTACTGCAGTGTCTTTCACCCCCCGCCCCTGTGCTGTGGGCCAGTACTTTCAGCAGCTTTTTGCCTGGTTATAAACATGGTCTGAGCCTCCATTTTGTATCCTTGTAAGAACTGCGTATCCAATCCAGCTGCTTGGGAGCCACCTGGAGCCCAGGCGTGGGCTGAAGGGAAAGGCCTACATGGCCTGTGATGGCCATGATGCCCCAAGGCCTGCATTCCGGCACTGCTCTTGTTGGGCCCTGCTTGTGTCCAGCAGGGATGACAGTGTGAACCCTTCTCCTAACATGCCCACTAATGCATGAAATGGGAATGTAAACCAAGCTCAAAGCATACATCTGCACTCTGTTGTTTACTGCTTTTACATCATCTTTTTTTATTTGCATCTCAAAAAGTCAAGGCCTATGCTGCTGCTGTGAACTGAAATACAGATGTACTCAGGGTGAAAAACAAAATAAACTCTCCTCCTGCCTTTAGGAGCTCCCATATTCAGCTCCATTATTGTGATTATTTTTATCTACAAAGCTCAGTGCAATACCCGCTGCTGGCATCTAGCTTTTGATGGACAAAAAACCCCAAAAAGCTGAAAGGTTTAGTAGGTTGATGTTAGATATTCTGAGGATCAAATAAAAAGATAAGTAAATTATCTAGATTTGAGGATAAAATAAAAAGTATGTTCCCCAGAACAGATCAAAGTTTCACTTTAAAAGAAATCTGAAAAAAAAGGAAATGTATTTATATAGAAAAAGGGAGGAACTGAGTAAAAACATATTTCGCTGTAATATTTTGACAGGTTTCTAGTTATTAAATGTAATCATTAGTGAGGTCTTGATTCATTTTGTCAGTGCTCCCATCTTGTTTCAAGATTTTATTGGAAACAGAACGTTTGTGAACTGGATACAGCATGTCACCAATATTTCGTTGTTTTCTAGAAGCTAAATATTGCATTGGATAGGAACAAAGAAATTAATGGTATTCTCAGTATCTTCTTGTTCAATCCCTAATTCTTTATATAAAAAGTCTTGCAATACTATGGCAAATTTAACCATATTTGATCATTGTTATGATATAGTAAAATATCGCCAAACGTATCTTCTCTTCCTTTCACTACTTTGTGTGGTGGTATACTGATTTGTAGACTCGTATAAATTTTGGAATTAAAGAAATACTGTGTTTTGGACAATTGTTTTAGCTGGTATGATTTTAAACAAAAAGAAAGATATCAATAGATTGTTTCAGTGGACTTTTGTGTGAGTAGGAGTGGGTAGGGTGTGGAGATGGAACAAGTTGTATTCCTTTCCAGTTTTTTATAGAGCAATCGCTCAAAGAACGGAACGGAATAGAACGGAATGGAATGGAATAGGTCTGGTTGGATTGGGCCTATTAAGGGCATTGTGTCCAACTGCTTTTATTCTGAATAAATCATGGCAGTGTTAATATGCCCTGTTTTGTAGACCCAACTGTACCTCAGACAAGAAACTTCAAAGAACTTCTGTTTTCTGTGGCAGAGCTGAGGTTGACTAGAGACAGGGCACTGCTCAGTGCTGAGCATTATGCAGTGAGCATTTTACGTAATTAAAAACCAAATGCATTTACTTGTATTTTAGCAGTGTGACATAGAATGATCGAATACGATAACTATAAAGACATGACTAGAAATGTCTGATGTTGCACACATGTATTGATATCTGTGAATGTAAATAACTGGAAAAGCTATGAATTAATTACAGCTTCTGTACTGTAGCATATAACTATACACACACACATATTTATTCTGATATTGTCATCTGAAAAAATAGAACATGTATTATGTTTTTTTCACAGAGGTCATATATATGCTTGTTCTATGATTTTTTATTTAACAAGCAAAAAATGTGTGCTGCCTAGTTGTACAGTACTGTAGGATACTCTGCTGTGCACAGTTCCAAGTGCCTTAGACAAATGTTTAGCTCTTTCCATTATAGATACATGTGAATGTATATATAAATATATATAAATACAAAATAAAGGAAATAACCTCAATAAAATTGTTCAGAAAATCTTAACAGATAATATTCTGTTCTTGACTCCCTAGCAAGTAAATGGGCATATGCAGCAGAATTAGAGAGCTGTTACTTGTTGGAAAGTTGTCTGCAGAGGTTGAATTAGAAGCCATTCTGTGTGGAAAAGAAATGAAGGAAAGTGAAGTTCCTGAAACCTTACTTTGAATTGACTGAACCACAGACTGGGTTGGGTTGGAAGGGACCTCAAAGTCCACCCTGCTCCAATCCCGCTCCTGGCCTGCCCACACCGGATCAGGCTGCCCAGGGCCCACCCATCCTGGCTCAAGCATCTCCAAGGGTGTTCCGAGTTTACCTTCAAACGTATGTGCTTTGCAAGAACAAAGACAAGAGCTGATAACATAGATCTGCTGGGAGTCAACCTCTTCTCCCTACCGCTAGTGGTAGGACTAGAGGGAATGGCCTCAAGTTGAGCCAGAGGGGGATTCAGGTTGGACATTAGGAAATAATTCCTCTCTAAAAGATTGGTCAGGCAGTGGAATGGACTGCACAGAGAGGTGGTGGAGTCACCAACCCTGGAGGTGTTCAAGAAACATTTAGGTGTTGTACTGAGGGACGCGATTTAAGTGGGGGATATTGGTGACAGGTGGACTGTTGGACTGGATGATCTCGGAGATCTTTTCCAACCTCGGTAATTCTGTGATTCTGTGATTCCTGACAGGGCGCTGGGGACACCTAGCGACGTGCGGGGAGCGGTGCGCCAACGGGAGCCGAGACGGTTGTCAGGCATGCACAGATATATTCGCGGTCGCATACATAGGTGAAACAGTTGTTTTAGAACAATTATGTCCCAATTTCCAATAACGGCCTTTCCGTTCGCTGCTACCACCGCAACTCAAGCACCTGCCCCCCTCCCCACCCCGCGAGAGCAGCCCGCAACTGCGCGTGCGCCGTGCCCTATGGCCGCCCCGCCATCGCTGGAGGGAGGGACCATTCTCCCTGTGTGGGGGACGAAGAGAAAGATGCGTCCCGCGGAGTGGCGGAGAAATACCCTACTGCGTTCCTAGAACCAGCCTCTCGATTTGAGTAGCGCCGTACTGCAAGAAAGCTGGTTGTTATTCTTACTAAAGAATAAAAGAACCCTTCGGAGCGACGGCCCCATGATATCCCCCTGCGGCCAGTGGTTGCTCCCCGCACGCACGCTGCAGCCGTCCCGTGTGTGGCCAGGCCGTGTGAGCGTGCGTGGAGGCGGCGGTCTGGGGGCTGCGTTACGCCATGGTGAGCGGTGGTCGCTGTGGGGCGGAGGTGGCGGCTGCGTAACGTTCATCCCGTGGGCTCTGGGAGAGCCTCGGCTGTGCGGCAGCGGCCGTGTGGGTGCGCGGAGTACAGCAGGGGAGCCCGGGCAAAAGATTCTTTCCGGATGCTTTTAATCTTTCGTTTCTTATTAATGATTCGCCAAGTATCCCTTTGCAGCCTCACAAGAAGAAGAAGCCCTTCATAGAGAAGAAGAAGGCGGTAACGTTTCACTTAGTGCACAGAAGCCAGAGGGATCCCCTTGCTGCTGATGATACCGCCCCGCAGAGGGTCCTGCTGCCTGCCCACAGGGTAAGCGACTGCCTGTCATGCGGGGTTCGTCCACGTGGCTTGAAGCTACGGGGAGAAAAGTGGCACAATTCCAAAACAGAGCCTTAGAGAAGATAGCACGTAGTCACACTTCTTTAAAAGAAGGAGATACTGCAGGGAACTTGTTAGTTGTGAGTTACTGCTTGATGAGTTAAGGGTGACTAGCTGGTTCTTGCGGACCAGCAAAACAAGCAAAGATTGACCGACCCTTTGCCTGCTCTACTCTGGCCTTGAGAGTTCCCATCTGCAGTACTGTATCTAGGCCTGGGGCCCCCAGCACCAGAAGGATGTCAGGCTGTTGGGAGTGGAGCCTGAGGAGGGCTGTCAGAACTGTCATAGGGCTGGAGCACCTTTATGAAGAAAGGCTGAAGGAGGTGCACTTCTTTAGCTTGGAGGAGAGAAAGCTTTTGGGGACCTCATTGTGATCGTCAGGAGAGACACTGAGTTTTTACACATGCCAATAGTGATAAGACAAAGCAGAATGGTTTTAAACTAAAAAAGGGGAGATTTAGCTTAGGCATTAGGGGGAAATTCTTTGCTCAGAGAGTAGTGAGGCACCAGCACAGGCTGTCCAGAGAAGCTGTGATGCCCCATCCCTGGAGACACTCAAGGCCAGGTTGGATGGGCCCTGGGCAGCCTGAACTGGTGGGTGGGAAATCCTGCTCATGGCAGAGCCTTGGAACTGGGTGATCTTTAAGACCTCTTTCAATTTAAGCCATTCTGTAAGCTATCCTGAAAAAAATATTATTAGTTTTGCTGTTTATGGAAAAAGCTTTTTAAGTGTCTACTCAGCAACCTAATAGCTACAGTGTATTAAAATAATAAGAAGAGAGAAGACTGTACAGTTTGCTGTAGAGTTGATGTAATCTGATCCAAACTGAAGAAGAGTACCACTTCTGATTGTGTGCACTTGTATTTAATGCTGAGAATTTGAAAAACTGATTGCAAAATGTGGAGTGCTCTGTTAGTGGTCCAGTTAATTTAGGTACAAGTTGTTGCTAACTGAGCCTAATTTTATTACTATTTCTTAAATGTTTCTTTTCCAAAAGCTATTTTCAACAGGGGGTTAGTAGGCTGCTGGTCTTTTTTGAGGTTTTTTTGTTTGTTTTTATGAGTTTGGGCATTGTCAATGGATACATTACTTTTATTTTTGCTGAGTTTTAAATGGACTTAAGTAACTGCTTGTATTTTTTTTTTCTTACAATTCCAAGAGCCACGAGGAGCAGAGAAGGGAGGAGCAGCGGAAATACGGAGTCTTTTTTGATGATGACTATGACTATTTGCAGCATTTGAAAGAAGCATCTGGCCCCTCTGAGCTTGTCCCTTCTTTCTGTGGACAGCAAAGCAGAATTGTCATCACAAATGAGGGTCACATAGAGGATGAAATTCAACGAATTGCTGTAAGTAGTATTTTTGCTAATACAGAGATAGAGATGTTTTTAGTAGCTGGCATAACTTCTAGAATTTCATGACACTGGATCGTGTTGGAATGGAAAATCATCGAGTAATTTCAAACAGTAAAGTTTGCAGTTGCCCATCAATCACTTTTAACATTTTGTTTTTGTGTTTGTTTGTTTTAGGCTCCATCTATTAAATTGCCTTCCTCGGTATTTGCCACTGAATTTGAAGAGGATGTGGGCCTGCTAAATAAAGCAGCTCCTGTTTCAGGTACCATAAAGTCTTGGACCTTTCTGTAGCAGAAGTTGCCATGTAGGTAGTACTCAGTAATTAATGGCACTGTAATCAAAGCAGTTCAGTTGGTGGGTTTTTTTTGTTTGTTTGTTTTTGTTTGTTTTTTTTAGAACAGTTTCAAGAGCAGCTATTAAGGATGATCTATAACAAGTCTGTGTTAATCTGTGTTTCCATTTGAGACCTGCTTCTATCAGTCTGTAATAATTGCTTTTAAGCTTTGCATAGAGGGAGGGGAAAAAAGGCCATGAGTTACTACTATTATCCAGCACATATGAACTAATAACAGGGAAAAGCTTCTTTCACTGCAAACAATATTCTGTAGGTAATGCTTTAATGATTTATGACTCCATCAGTTTGAATGCAAGGTGTGTGACTGGATTTTCATTCTCAAAATTCCTCTTTTCAATTGCTGAAATACATTTACTTCCCTTCATCAGCTTAATTTCAGTATTACAGGCTTAAAAGAATGCTCTTTATGTACCTATGTTTGTATTGTAGTAAACATT
Organism: Meleagris gallopavo; assembly: GCF_905368555.1. NCBI lineage: Eukaryota > Metazoa > Chordata > Aves > Galliformes > Phasianidae > Meleagris > Meleagris gallopavo. The sequence continues at coordinate 51,556,922 of NC_139405.1, read as the reverse complement.
CACTTTCAAGTTATCTTAGGTTTTTTGTAATAGTACTTAATGTTGATAGTTCTGTGTCCCGACAGCAGGGTGCTGGAGACACTTCTGCTAGTTACAAAAGGTTTCCCTGATGCAGTGTGGAAAGTGTTAGGGTCTGTAAGCTAGGGTTGGCAGTTGATCATACACTACTGTGACTTGGATCATTTCTGTTCTGTAATTGGAATCCTAGAATCCTTAGAGTTGGAAGGGACCTCTGAGGGCCATATAGTCCAACTCCCCTGCAATGAACAGGCACACCTCAGCTACAGCAGGTGGCCTAGGGCCTGATCCTGCCTCACCTTGAGAGTCTCCAGGGATGGGGCATCCACCACCTCTCTGGGCAACTTGTTCCAATGTCTCCCCACCCTCACTGTAGAAGTTTTTTTCCTTATATCTAACTTAAATCTACTCTCTTTGAGCTTGAGACCATTTCCCCTTGTTCTATCAAGTAATATTCTAAGCAGCATGTTAAGACAGATTAAAATACATTTTTGGGTGCCTAAGACATCTCAGGAATCTTCTTTTCTGAATGAGGAAAATGGACAAGAGGCTGATGACTTACTGGTCAATTTGTATGAAATCTACAAATGTTACTGGAGGAAACTTGTGACTTTAATATTTTGCTAGTCAAATTGAATTGCTTTTTTATCAAGGAATGTAGCTTCAGGATGTCACAGCAACTTCCATACTTAAGTTTTTTCTTTTCCATTCTCCAGGACCACGGCTGGATTTTGACCCTGATATTGTTGCAGCTCTTGATGATGATTTTGACTTTGATAATCCAGAAAATGTTCTGGAAGATGATTTTGTTCTACAAGCAAACAAACTAAAGGAAGGGTACATAAGCATTTCCACACAGCTTTATGTCACAAATGTGAATAGTAACGTTACTGTTTGTTATTTCACATGTTGTAGGAAGCAAGAGTGGCTTAATACATTTATGTCAAAGGAAGTATCACTATGTGTTACGTGGGTGGTAGCTTAAAAAAGATCAAAATTACGTGGATTATCCAAGATGAGAGATGGGTTTCGTTTGCTACCTTGAGCCCACAAATTAGTAATGATCACTAACAATACCTGTGAAGCATTTCTTAAGGTCTCAGAAATGCATGTTACCACGGTGCATATTATTTCCTTCTGTTTTGTAAAATGATATCAAAGGTAACAGGCAGTGATAAATTTTACCACGTTTATTTAAGAGTCTGGTATGTTTCCACCTCGACAAAAACAGCAGAATGTAAACGTATCCTTGCTGTCAGTGTACAGATGCGTGATCCAACACTATCAGAATAATTTCTAGTTTTTAGGCAATTGTGTCGGGGAACACAACATTGAGCAGAGCTGTGGAAATATCTGTGGATTGTTCTAATCTGTTCTGTAATTTTGTTTAGGAGATCAGATGCTGATGATGAAGATGAATGGGAAGATGTGGAGGATGATAGTGATGAAAAGGATAGTTGTAGTAATGATGAAGATTATGATTCAGAAGGCCCTTTGTCAAATGATGGGGTTAATGACCAGGGAAGAGAGTTCCTGTTTATGCAGGAAGAAACCAGGAGTCGTTTCACAGAATATTCTATGACATCTTCAGTAATGAGAAGGAACGAGCAGTTAACCCTCTTGGATGACAGATTTGAGAAGGTAAGGCAGCTCAAGAATGTGACCCTCACACAAAAAGGTGCTAAATGCTTCTTTGGTTCATCTCATGAGGTGCTGTCCTGTACGTCTGTGCAAATTCCTCCTGCCTTTGGTAGTTCGGGGCACCAAACAGCTGTTACCTGCACACACTCAGCATGTAATGCTGTGCGCTCTAAGCGTGTTGTGTTAAATAGGCTACAGTGTTAATTGATTGATATCGTTTAGTTAAATTATTCCAGTGACTACAATGAATATTCATAGTTGGTGTAACGCTTCTCCGAGAAGCTCCATTCTACACAGTAAATCATGTAAAGCTTTCTTATACAGACTTGATTCTTTCACCCCTTTTCCACACTCTGCCAAGTATACGTGGATGAAATCATGTCAGAACAGTGGAGATGTTGGCTAATATTTGTCCTGAGCAGTGACAAGCTTTTTAGCCTACTGATTGAAATTAAGACTCAACATTTTTGCAGAAGCTGGTCTGCATATTTTCTTTCGGTGTTACTTTGTTAATCCTGTGGTGAAAGTACATTGTCAGTAAGGAGGTAATCCCACCACAGTGTGTGGCAGTTGTTCAGCAAATGAGAAGGGAGGGGAAAGAAGGGCAAATAGGAAGAGATGTGTGAAGCTTTATGCTGTCGCGGACTTATTCAGCAAGCATGATTTAATTAAGATGTCCACTTCTTATTTAGTTTTTTGAACAGTTCGATGAAGATGAAATTGGAGCCTTGGATAATGTGGAATTAGAAGGCTATATTGACACAGACAACACTCGGTTGGAGGAAGTCTTGAGTGATTTCTACAAAGAGAAAGCAAAGAAGTACGTACTCTCAGATACACTGCTACACGTACATACTTATGTCACCGTGCCTCTATGCCAAAAGTTTGAGTATGTTATTTTCAGTTCATGGACTTGAAGATTACATCTCACAATGAACAGTTTGATTGGAGTATTCTCCCTTCTTTGTGTGACTGAATGTCCATCTTGTTAGGACGTGATTAAAATTAAACGCAGGCATTTTGCTGCTTTATACCATACTATGTTCTTTCTATAATTTTATTACATCTAGTCTAAGTAATGTCCAGGGATGTTCTTCATTTCTCTTTTTAGGGCAACTTAAATTACTCCATAGAATTTAAATTTGTTTTTAAGAGACTCCATAGCCAAGGAGATTGGAATCAGCTGAGTACCAACATTGAAACACTGTATACCTAGTGATGTGATAATAAACTCAAGGGCAACTGTGTTGCCACTGTGCAACTGGAGCATGGCCAAAATCAGAGCTTATAAGGCAACTCCACACCAATGTACTGAATTTACAGTGTATTCTCTTCCTCTTAAAACAAGTGATATTATCTCAGAGTTAAGTGTCTAGGTATCCACCCATCAGCCTTCTGTTTCCTGATTGAAAGGTGTAACGTGTCCCTTGTAGTGAAGCATGAATGGCCAGTAGGAGAGTATATAATCACCTCTAGTGCTTACATGCCAAAAAATGTATTCTCTTCCTGTCCTCCAGTCACCAATATTGTATCAGATACTTTCGAGATACAGAAACAATCACTGTCTAATCTGTCTGTGGCACTCAAGCTTTAGTTTATAAGTGGCGATGCTTATTCTTGTAGCAGGTTGTAGTGGGAGCAGTTTTGTTTTTTCTTTGGCTTAGGGTTTTACTGAGAGGAGATTTGTTTTACATAATCAAGTATTTCCAAGAAAAGATGAACCTTCTTTTTTTTTTTTTCTTCAAAGTTGTGTGAAATTGGATACTCTTGAACCGTTTGAAGACACTCCTGCAAATGAAGACAGTGATGAAGAAGAAGAAGAAAGAGTAGCTCTGGTTATTGAGGAACCAAAAGAAAAGTGGGATTGTGAATCAATTTTGAGTAAGTATTTGGAGTTCTTATTCATTCTTAGTACTTCAAAGTAAATGAGAGGTGATCTTGGCACTTTTCTAGCTGTACTTCTAGGTTTATGCTTCTGAAGCATAACATTAGGAATTATTGCAAGATAAAAGTACTCCCTTTGAGGAGATTACTTAATTCTTGCAATTTTCTCTATTCAAAGACTAGTACTGCGTGATTCATAATAAATGTATTTAACTTTTATTTGCAAGTTTTTTCTTCACTATTTTTTTTATCTGTGTGACCTAGGTACATATTCAAACTTATATAATCACCCAAAGCTTATCGAGGAGCCATCAAAGGTAAAAGCATTAAAATTATTCAAAGTAACACTGTGACTTAGGAGAACTTGAGAGAAAAGTGATTGTTGTCTCAGTGGATGGCTATTTAAAAGTAGATCAAAGCAGCAGAAAAAAAAGTTGGGGAGGGTATTAGCCTACAGCTTCGCCAGAAAAGGATTTGGATATATAGGGAAATTTATAAAAATACACACACATCTTTATTTATATTAGAAAGAAAATTGAGTAAGACTTGATTGATTAAGTCACTAGACGCTCAGAATTTCTATAATAGCTAAGCAGAAACTTAACAAGAAAACAAATTCCTCACTCTCTTCTCTCAATACAGCTTCTTTTAATCTATGTCTTGCAACCTCATACTAGAGATTTCTCTTGAAAATAGGTTTAAGTTGACATTTTACTGTTTGAGGTGATGTACTCTAGTTCTTTGGCCTTCTAGAAGTTCCTCATGAGAAGTAGAGCAGGGCTTGATGTGCCAGGCACGCGTGGTTTTAAAGGAAACCTTTTTCTTGAAGCCTTATGAAGGCAATATTGAGAGCCTGCTTAAGACCATTTTTCAGTAATATTAGGAGAAAGGAGAAAACACTGTTGTTCTAGGGGACTTATTCTGCTTACAGGTGTTTGATTTTACTTTGAGATTAATGTGCATCTTTCTGAGGGAAGTATATATATAAGAATGTTTGTTACCATCTCATCTGAATCTGCTAGTTTTATTCTGTGCAGACAAGGGGTGCAATCTGCACTTCCTGGAGGGGAAGCCAGAGACCATTAATACATATGCACTGTCTGTTTTAGCCAAAGCCAATAAAAATTTCCTCAAAGACTGGAATTCCCCTGCACGTCCTGCCTCAGAAAGGTCTTACTGCTAAACAGGTGGAACACATGCAAATGATTAATGGCAGTGACCTGCCAAGAGCATCGACGCAGCCCCGTTCCAAAAATGAGAGCAAAGAGGACCGCAAAGCCAGGAAGCAGGCAATAAAAGAGGAACGGAAGGTAGGCCTTATTTTAAGTAAAGCCCAGAAAAAAACCAACAACTTTATTCTGGAATTCTTTGAGTTGTAGGAACGTTTTGAAACCCATTTAATTTTGAATTTAGAAATTAATGGGCAAAGCTTTCTGGTCTGAAAGGAATAATTATTAGTATTTAATAATAGAAAGAAAGCTAGCATTATGGTTCTGCACTCCAAATTTTTTATATGGAAGTTCTGGGTGTTCTCATGTGCACTGTCAGATGGGTAACTTAAAAGGGAATTTGTATTTCAGTATTACTTAGGGAAACAAAGAGAACAGTAACAGTATTTTAAATCATATAAAGTAAAAAGTCTCCAAAATAATCATGGAAAACCTACTTGGACACATTGATAATTAGTGGTTTTATTTAGCACCAGAAATTATCAGCATTGTTAGGAGCTTCAGCTAATTAGAGATAATATTTCTGGACATAAGCACATCTAAGTGTTATACGAGAGTTAATGCTGTAAGCAAGATGATTATGACTTCTCTTTTCATGATCCATAAACATTAGTTACAGAGGTTTCTATTTCATAAATTCGTAATTGTTCATCTGCACAGGAACGCAGAATGGAGAAGAAAGCCAACAAGATGGCCTTCAAATTGGAGAAAACAAGGCAAGAAAAAGAGTTGCTCAATCTGAAACAAAACATGCAAGGACTGAAGCTATCTTGAAATTCAGGAACTTTCATTGTGGAAACATTGATTTCATCTGTACTGAGAAGGAATTGCTAACTGATAAGACTTGCCGGGCATGCACAAAGAGGGTTAATGGTATTTGGTACAGCAATATCTGGCTTGTCATTCTTTCTGAAGTTATACCTTAAATAATGAATTAATGTCTCTTTTGTCGTGAGTGTCACGGCAACTGCTGCAAACTTTTGTTATCCTAGAAATGTATTAAAATTTTAAAATATATTTTTCTTATAAACTGTCGCTGAGGAGAAGGTGTCATGTGTTGAATGCATTCAGCACTTCAGAAGAATACTGCAGATTTGATCTGATTCTTCCATTAAATTATTTGAGTTTGTACAGAGCACTGTGTCTACTTATCTCTCCCTTACATTGGCCGTTAAATATAGTGCCTTGATAGAGCAGAGTTTTGGAAATGAATGAGTGTTCACCCACTCCTTAGTTCTTTCAGGGATTGGTTATTTATTGTTTGGATAAACTTTTTGTAAGCAGAGGTGTCTAAAAAGTAGCTGTGTAGCTGAACGTCCCTCTTATGTAAGATGAGTTAGGTTTAGGTTAGATATTAGGAGGAAATTTTTCACTCAGAGGTTGGTGACACACTGGAAGACGTTGCCCAAGGAGGTTGTGGATGCCCCATCCCTGGGGGCATTCAAGGCCAGGCTGGATGTGGCTCTGGGCAGCCTGGTCTGGTGGTTGGCGACACTGCACTTAGCAGGGGGGTTGAAACTGGATGATTGTGGTTTTTTCAACTGGGGCCATTCTGTGATTCTGTGTTTTACTTGTTGCAACAAGTATTGCAAAGGCAGTAGTACGTGTTGCTATTGTTGCTGTTTAAAGCAACTTTGCTTCCAGTAGTCAACATGGCAATCATTGTGTAAAAAAACAGTAGATATTTAGAAAGCTGTGGTGCAGATGGCAAATAGCCACTGTCTGGATTTTCCTGAAATACTGTACTTTGCCTTGCATTTTGTTTTTTTTTTTCTACTGAAATACAGGCTTATGACCCAACACAACTGTTGCAAAGGCTTTCTGAAGGTGAGCAGAAAGCCTTTATTGCAGACTTAATGTGATCTTAAATTACTGGACTGTACATAAGAATTATTCTGGTGACCAGTCTGTAGCCATGAATAAAGGAAAGAGATCTGCAGTTGACCCTTCTGAAACTTCCTGTGCTCATGTGAATACATCAACCCTCGATTTTTAGAGCTGAGCATTTGCCTCTGAGTGAGAAGGCAACCTGTTCTACTGGAACAGAGAAATCAGAACAGTAGAGCGGACTGACTACTACAGAGTTTAAAGTATCTGGAATGTTCCTCTTTTATATGAACACCAGGTGGAGACAAGATAACAGGAGGGCTTAATACTTGCTTATACTGGGGGAGGAAAGCTTTTGCAATGTATTTTGATAAAGTAGTGAGTTTTAGGATAATTGAATGAACAGTTATGTCCAAAAGTTTCTTCCTTGCTGCTTAGAATGCCAAAGTCTGCATACAGTATTCACATTAAGATTAAACATGCTATAGTTTTGCTCAAGTTTTATGTTAAAGAAGTAGAAATCAACTGTTATATTAGAAAAAGTTTGGGAGTTTTCATTTAGCTTTTATCTGTACTGGTTTTCATGTGCTTCGCATGCTTAAGCGGGGTCTGCTTGTGTCATAATTGTTAACTGTGACACATGGTAACTTGGGCTGCTATAAACTTTGGCCTTCTGGTTGATGAAGGCTGACCACCTAGAGCTCATGACTCCTGACAACAGCACTGAAGAGTAAATTTGAGAAACCGTCATATCAAGATGAGCCAGATACCAGCACAGGAGCTAAATGGAACAAGTGAGTAACAGGCACTTCAATGGTTTGTGTGGAATGTAATTTTGTGTTTTGCTATAAATAATTTACGCAAGACAGAGCTTGAGTTCTTTATCAGTTTTTACCTGTCAGTGAATATGTCTAAAGTCACCTGTCCTGTGTAGTATGCTGTCATTTGTCCTGCCTTTCCACTGCTGATGAATAACAATCTTTGAAAGAGGTTGTGTTGGTCAAAACTTTGAGGGGATGCAAACAATAAGAGATGGGACAGGAGGAAGGGGCCGCTTGAAAGAGTATAGTCTAGAGTAAGCACAGACATGCAGAAAGGTGTTTCTTGGAAACAAAAGTGGAGTGTAGTTTAAACACTTGATAGAATAAGAGTGAGAAGTTACCGAGTTGCTTTTGTTCCTCTAATTGGTGAAATACTGTAGTAACTTTTCCCTGTGCCTTGGAGTGTGGTAATATTTGAATGAAGAGGTAACAAAAGCAGTTCCACATCTGCTCCTGCTCAGCAATACAAAGATTCTTTTTGTTTCAGCCAAAGCAGGTAAGGAATGCTTAAATGAAGACGTCTTTCCCTCTGTAGATTACAAGTCTTGTGAAAAGGGCTCTTTGTTATGTTCAAATATTTCTGAAAGCTGTTTTTGCTTAATGCAAGAAACATCCCTGCACTGAAACGAGAATACGTTAAGTAGTACTGGAGTCATAGAACTGTCTTCTGTGCAACTTTGATTTATTTTCGATAAAAGGTGATTTAAAAGCAAAACCCCCTAGCAGTTTGCATCTGCGAAGTAAGTCATCTTGGACACAGATGTTACCCTAGAAATGACATCATGGCAACAGTCTGTCTTAAGAATGAAGGTGGTGTCATACTCAGTGTGATGCCTTCTGGCCTGCAGAATGGTGAGGCCTTATGCTGCCATTACTTGATGGGATGAAAAATGAAAGAAGTTTGGGTGCAAATCACTTGTGTTTGATGTTCCTCCCAGAACTCAAGCCACAATGACTTAATGAATGCTTTTCCTTCATCCCCTCTCCTCTCCCGCTTATGATGTCATTATGAAAGGAGATGCCCTATTAGCAGGTATGTGGACAACAAAAAGTGTTCCTTGGAGCAAAGGAAAGCTTGTGCTTTGTGGGAGTAGGAGAAATAAAGTGGTTCTGCAAAAAAAGTCCTGACTGCAGAGGTCCTTTTCTGCCAACGTAAGGACGTTCCAGCTCGCTCTGACTTTTGGTTGTAGTGTAGTTCAGCACTCCTGGACTGTGTAACTGAGACTGTTGGTTTGAATTTTTATACAGCTGCCGGGAGTCAAGATTTGGTTCCTTGTAGAATCTGTGGAAGACAGTTTGCACAAGATGCTCTGGTAAAACTATGCTTTTTTTTTAAGTGGGGATGTCAGTGCATTTATCTGAGGGGGTGGGCACTGGGGAAGGAGGAGAGGTGGGTTGAACATACGTTAAACAGCAAATGATCTAAAAACTGCTTTCTTTAGTAAACCTGATTAGAGATAGGTGAATGTTCATAAAAATACTGTGACCTAGCACAAGATTGCAGTTTATCTTTCTTTATCTACTTCTCTGATAGCTAATTCTTGCTCTATGTCATAGAATCATAGAATGGCCTGGGTTGAAAAGAACCACAATGATCACCTAGGTTCAACCATGTCATGTTTGAAATAAAGTGTTCTCTCCTGTTGAGATATAAATCACTGACCTGTGTCACATCCTGCAACCTGAAGCTTCCTTTGTGCTCCAGGTTTCAAGACAGGGTTAGTTATTTTAGGCTTCCTGGGAGAAACAGACTAATAAACCATCCGATAAGTGGTCCCTTTGACAATCTAATGCAGGCAGCAGGCTCAGTTCCAAAGCCTGCTGAAGTGAATAAAAAGATTCCCGCTGACCCCTCTGATCCCTGGATTACAGACTAAATGGGTGGCTTCACCGTTTGCCTAAAACAACACAACTGCAGAGTTTTTCTGAAAGGGTTGGCTCTGTCCGCAGCCTTCCTTCTCTCAGTTCAATGCTGTGGTATAACTAAAAATCGAACTAGCAAAAGGAAAAAGAAAAAAAAAATAAAGGGGGGAGGAGAGAAGGATGGGAAATGGCAGAACCAAGCAATTGTGAGTGCTGAGACAAACGTGGAATTGTCAGTTCAGTGTTCGATATCTTAGATCAGATGTGTGACCAACATGATGGTGTGATCTATCAAATTTGCAACCTGCCCTAGGGAACCTGTTTTCTTGGACTAGATCTTCAAATCCCCCTTCCAACCCCTATAGTTCTGTGGTGCTATGAATTTTGTTTGATTAGACAGCTATGTATGTTTTGGGGTCAGGAAGGGAGGAAATTTCTCATCACTAGGACTTGCATGTGGTACAAGCCCTGCAATGCCTCTGTTCTTGGTGCTATGGGTTGGTATGCTCATCAGTGAGCAAAGCCCATGTATCTGGCATCCTGTGCGCCCTGCAGGGAGTTACTTGTCTTGAGTTTGCTGTCAAACATTGCTAGAAACAGAGAAGAGCTTGAAGCACATGAGTAGAAAGGCTCAAAGGGAAATGAGAATTTATAAAGGTTTATTATAGTAAAAGGAGGAAATTCCTGGCCCAGCAGAGCTGATACTGACATGCCTTGATCAGACAGTGGTGTAACTCAAACGACACAGGGAAGAGAAAAGTGAGTGAGGGAACAGCAAAGGTAAATTAGTGAGAAGATGAATAACAGAGCTAGGAAAGAAGACTAAGTAAAGAAGGGTGGGAATGGAGTCTCTAATGGTCTAGCTGCAGATGGCTCAGATGGATGTAATCCACAGCACTGGAGTAAGGATGTAGTTGTGTCCTCACTCTCACTGCATTTCTCACAAAGAGAAAACCGGGCATGCTGTTGCAGATGGGTCAGGTTGTTGCTAAAAGGCTGTACCACTTCTGAATCTGAAATCCTCCTTTGTTGTGTGGTGTACGTCTCCCATGCATTGAGCCCTGGATGTCTCCACTTAGGAGCTCTGTGTGCTTTCAGCCACAGATGGTACTCCTCTCTCTGAGCTGTCAGGTTACTGCGAGCTTTACACAGCTGCTCCCTTTCAGCCCGAGGCTGTCACTGCTCTGGCTGTGCTGATGGGATGAACAGGGCTGTTGTTTGCCAGTGGAGCCCTGAGTCTGGAATACTTATCTAAACTCAATGGACTAATAATGTAAACATCAGCCCTTTGAACAGGAGCAGTCTGTTCTCTCTCTAAACCAAGAAAGAAAGGAAGCTGAATGTGGCGAAGCCAAGGAAAGAGTCCAGTGAGACTGGGATTGCGAGCAGCCCCAACCTGTGATTCTCTGCATGTGTTTTTCCCTGCTGTCCTCCAGCATGTCTCTGGGCATGTGAAAGTGCAGCTGTACACAGCTTTTTTTTTTTTTTTTTTTTTTTTTTTTTTAAGTTCTGATGAACTCTTTGAGGAGTGAAACTGAACCTGGAAAAAAATACTGCTTCAGCTCTCTACTCTCAAATACAAGTAATATTAAAGCCTGAATTTCATGAATATTAAAGCATCGTTAACAAAGCATGATATAGCCCATTAGCAGTGATTTTTCTTTGCATCCCAGATGAGACACGAGCCCATTTGCAAGAAAGTCTTCAACAAGAAGCGCAAGCCCTTCAATTCTTTTAAACAGAGAGTGCAGGGAACAGAAATCGGAACCGTGAAGAGGCAGCCCCTGCTGAAGGTATGGCTAATGTTGGAGCACATATTATCTCTGTTTGAAGCCTTTCATTTGGTAAGGTGATTGTTTCCTCCCAGGACAAAGCCTGGATGTTGCGGATGATTCTTTCATAAGTTCTTGACTCAGTGCCAAGTTCTTTTCTCCCCCTCTGTGTGCTGCTGGTATTGGAGAATATTTCTCAGTCAGAAGCCAAACCTGCAGATACCGTGACTACTCTAGGCACCAAGTGTCTCTGCTTTTCTAGGAAATGTCCCTTTGTGTATTCGAAGTACTATGCAAGTTTCTGGCAGCCTTCTCTTTAAGGTTATGTAATGATGATGATGATGAGGTTGGGAAGACATGCATACGTGTATAGTTTTACCCATATGTACCAAATCACTGAAAATGATGGTGATCATATTATCTTTTCTATTCCCTCTTATGCACCCTTTGGTCTGCCATGACCAGAGTGTTCTTGTTAGAGCGTTTTTGTTCCTTCAGCTATCTGTTCCTGTTGTTAATAGGTGTCAGAGGGTTACTTCAGCTTCCCTGTGCCTTTCAAAAAGAAAAAAAAAAAAAAAAAAGTTTATTTTGTTTGTAACATTTCTCTTGGAAAGGGAGAACCCTCACTTGAAGACATTTTTCTGTCCCTCACAGGACAGAAATGTCTTCCTTAATTTCCTTTGCAGAATCAGCCAGTGAAGAAATCTAACTGGAGGCAGCACCATGCGGATTTTATTAATGCCATTCAATCAGCCAAACAAGTGACAAAAGCTATGCAAGAAGGTCGTCCTCTTCCTCCTCCCCCCCCACCAAGCATCAATCCAGGTTTGTGGCTCAGTTTATCATATTCTTGATCTTGTACTGATTTCTAGCAAAGCGATGAGCTCTTATTACGTACGGCTGGATTTCAGTTTTGTACCTCTCTGCACAACACCATGTGAACACTGATTCCTTCCATACTCTATTTTTTTCTGTGTTTCTTGGCTTGAGGGACAGTGCAGTGAAGAGGAAGTGGGGAGAAAGAGAAAGATAATTGTCCCTTTGTGGCTTATAAAGGTGGCAAGTTTGGAGCCAGGTGTTAGTGGTTTGGGAAGAGAGCTGGGATGCCTGTATACTGCAAATGGAACCGTTGTGTGACAAAGTGCAAAACACACTCAGACTCGCCACTCAGACTGAATGTAGTGCATATAGGCTTCCTGCTACCGTGTGATAGCTTTTCCACTATCCACTTCCCCACCCTGTCTATGCCATTAGGGGAAGTCATTTAAAAAACGTGACTGCTTTAATCCTAATAGCCAATATTCCTCATGATAGATGATTTATGAAATGTAGGAGCAATCTTGGAAAGGGTCTCTGCGGAGTCCCTCCTGAGCCATAAAGGAAGAGGGAGGGAAGGAGGAAGGACTCTCTCAGCTCCCATACATACTAGAAGTTTGTGACTAATACCAAAACCAGCTGTGAGGACTGCAGTCTTCTTCCTCTTCTAGATGTCAGCAATGCAGTATAAGCATGGGCATGTTTTCTCTCTCTGATTGGGGTTAAGCTCTTCTCTGAACTTCTACTGTTGAATACCTTAATTACTCTGTTATTTCTCATCTGACTCCACCAACTCTAAGAGCAAACCCCTTCCTTTCCTTCTCTCTCTTTGGGTAACTAGAGTTGTGCAAGAGCTGGGGGAGTTGTGGAGAAAGGAACTGGGGAAAGGCCAATTGCTGAGGGGTATGGTGGGGATGTATACCCAGTAGCTCAGGGCTGGAGAGAAAGAGCGCGTACTGTGGGGAGGAGAGAGGTTCCCATTCCCTCTCTTCCTCCTTCAGACAGATCTCAAACCTTGGTGCACCAGTTTCCACTGCTAGGAGTCTGAGATTGACAAGTGCAGTGCTTGGGCAGAGCACAACTGTGTTGAGGTGAAAGAATGCTGACCCTGAGCACCGACCATTTATTGAAAGGAGTAGGGCTGCACCAGTGCTAACTGCAATGGGGAATCAGAGCTATAACACTGCCAGAAGCAACTCTAGGAAGCACTACCGTGTGTTCTTTACAGTACTACTTTACACCTAGAAAACCTGGCTGTTTAATACCCCTTAGCTGACTGGGACAGCCTCTTAAGCAATATTTTAAGCAGTGTCCAAAGGAAATGCATTTCACTAAAATAAATGAGAATGCTGATGGCCACACTTAAAAACTAGTCTTGAAATATTTTTTTGACTCTTCAAGGAATTTCTAAACATTGCTTTAACTGCAGATTTTTTTATGTGAAATTTTGAGAGAGAGGGCCTAGGTCAAAGATATTTTAATTTGCTTTTATTAATGCCCAGGGATTTCCTTCTGATAGCGATTTACTGAGTTAATACCATAAGCACGTGTTTTAGGATCCTAAGTGCTTTCACTGTAATTCTCCTAATTTTCTAATTTGGAATTTTTGAGACACTAAGAGCTGATGGAAGCTCACTGTGATCACCAGCTGATGGAGCCATCTTTGGTACTTCAGTGAAGTAGGGCAAATCCTTTCTTGTGCTATAACAGTTGTGACACCACCTGTTCCTTTCCCATGATCAGACTATATTCAGTGTCCATTCTGCTTGAGAAGATTCAACGAGGCTGCAGCAGCAAAACACATCAAATTTTGTGAAGAACAAGCTACTCGCCGTGCCATTGCCGCCAAGATCACCAAACAGCCTATGGTAAGTACTTGTGTTGTCCTTGAGACAGATTTGTCAAATTACTTTAGGTTGAGTAAAACTCGTTTTTAATATTTAACCTAAGGTTCCAGGGAAGTTGGTAAGCTTTCTAAATGCAAGACATGAGACTAAAGGCCTAAGCATCTTTGGGGAACCAGAAGAGCAGAGCTAATTGGTGGTGTCTTTAAGTGAGCTCCTCTTTTGTTTTATTAAAAATAATAATAATGCAAACAAATGTTGTTGTGCTTTTTAGGCTTAAAAGCAGCATCCTAATGGGAGCAGGTGCACTCTTTCTTGTTCTTTTCTAACACTGTTTCAGCAATTTGGAGAATTGTGGTGGGGATCTGTGAACTTCTTGCTAGAGTTGGGCATACATTGTGCATCTTATTCTCTTACCCTAGGACAAGCAAGCAGTGACTCAGAGAAAAAAAACAACTGTCACACCTCTGTTACCACATGAGAAGAGAGTACAAAAGGTTGATAACACAGAAAAATCTACTCCAGGTAAGGAGTTCAATCAGCTATATTTATGTTTGACTTAGAACAGACTCCATCAGCTCCAAATGGATGTTGCTGATATCAAATGGCAATACAAATCATCCCGATCCATTGTGCCAATTGCATGCACAGAGGTTTTCAAGTAGGTTCTAAGAAGGTACTTAGCCTTTTAAGTTAGATGTTCTCAAACAGAAGCTTCTATATAAACCTGAAGTGTGCTGTCTGGGAGACAAGTTCCCTCTTTCCCGTAAACGATTCCATAGTATCACATTCTTTATCTTTTAGGTCAGTTAAGATGAAGCATCATGCTTTGCATGTTGTTCATTTGATATGACTCTCACTTGTTGATTGAGCCTTAAAAATTACACTGTCACATCCCTAACACTGTTCCCTCTAATCAGGATTCAGTAAAATATGCTTGCTAGTATTCATTCCTACCAGCAATCATAACCAACATTCAGTCCGTTTAAAAGATGCTTTATAGAGTTAACTGTGGTGTCATCTGTGAATGATGATAAGTACATGAAGCTCAGGGGAGACCTTATCATTCTCTACAACTGCCTGAAAGGAGGTTGTGGTGAGATGGGTAGGTAACAGTGCTAGCACGAGAGGTAATGGCCTAAAGTTGCTCCAGAGGAGGTTCAGGTTGGATATTACAAAAAATTTCTTCTCAGGAAGAGTGGTGCTGCGCTGGCACAGGCTGCCCAGGGAGGGGGTGCAGTCACCGTCCCTGGAGGTGTTCAGGAGCCCTGTGGATGTGGCACTGAGGGATGTGGTCAGTGGGTGTGATGGAGATGGGCTGATGGTTGGGCTTAATGGTCTTAGAGGTCTTTTCCAGTCTTAAGGATTCTATGATATTATCATTTGCATATCAGTGCAGTTCGATCTACTTGTATATCAGTATCTTCTATCTTTTCATTTCTGGAGTTTAGGTTCACGTATGTTAGAATTTTTTATGCCAATAACATTTTTAAATAATTATCTGCAGAGACTCCTCATGGAACACTACAAAAAAGCAGAAAACCTTTGGGTGTGTCTCCTGTAAAAAAATCTGCTGGAGAATTTGGGTAAGGAATACTCTTCTTTTTTTTTATTTTATTTTATTTCAACAGACATCTTTAGCAAGTCTCATGCTCTCCTGAGCTCTACACAGAGTTCCTATATGAACAGTGTAAGAACTTTTAGGGTTACCATGCAGGGCTCACAGACCATCAACAGACATCTGTTGATCCTATCACCCTTTTCAGGGCTTAGCTCTGACCCTCTGGGCTGAAAGGCCTGGAGAGAAGGCATCTTTTTGTAGCATCATGACTGAGTCCAAGTACCATCTACACTGCGGACAGTGCAGCCTATGTGCAGACTGGACAGAACAGGAGATGGGCGGATTAATCAGCAAAGCAGAGGTTAGGAAGTGCCCCTGGCCTCCTTGCTGTCAGGTGGCAGATCCCAAGTATGTTTTCAGTGCTGAAGAAGGAGGCATCAGAAAAATGGCTGAGGGAGCTGCTAATCTCTCTAAGGGTGATTTAATCAAGAAGGTAATGACAAAAGCAAGCAGTTCCTTGACCTGTGTAACACTTACAGATTGTTCTTGAGCTAGCTGAAAAGTTCTGTTTCCTAAAGTTAACTTCACTCACTTAAAAACATTACAATTTTAACCTTTGTGTGATGGTTTGAAAATAGAAAGTGCAACAAACACCTGAGAAGGGGCAAGAAAACCTCTGGAGAGAGTAACGTAGTGTTGTTCATAAAAACTTAAATGCTAAATATTTACAAAAGATATTGAAAGAAATCAGCCCTCCAAGGTAATAACTTAAAAGTAAGCCTTTTTATGTTATTGCTTTGGTTTAATCATCTTAGCTAAAAGGGAGTTATGTGTTTCAGTGTAAATAACCAGTATGTGGCTTGTTGCTGCTTTCAGACAGCAGACACAGACCAGAAGATAGAGTGGCTGCCTGCCAGGGACACATTAAGGTGTTTTGCAGAAGCACTATGGGCCTTAACAGTGTGGTCCTCCAGCACCTCTTCTACCCCCAGTGCTGCAGCTCAGTCTGTTGTGATGCAGTGGTAATAATACAATGGATACCATCTCCAATTAAAAATAATAATAATAATGGAACTTCACAGTCCTCCTTTATTTTTCCCTTAGCAACAAAGCTAAATTTTAGGCTGTCCTATTTAAAGCTGTGAGATCATCCGTACCGGTTGCCAAAATCTAATTAAATCATCACCTGAAAGGTTGTGGTCCATTCAATCAGAAAGGACTTTTTTCCTGTGAGGGTGACGGAGCACAGGACCAGGCTGTCCACAGAGACTGTGGAGTCTGCTCCTCTGGAGATGTTCCAGACCCACCTGGATGCTTTCCTGTCTAATGTGCTCTTGGGAACCTTAGCAGGGGGTGGGACTCGGCCATCTCCAGAGGACCCTTTGAACCTCTATGGTTCTGTGATGGTTTCAACAAAATGT
Source organism: Meleagris gallopavo (assembly GCF_905368555.1). Taxonomy (NCBI): domain Eukaryota; kingdom Metazoa; phylum Chordata; class Aves; order Galliformes; family Phasianidae; genus Meleagris; species Meleagris gallopavo. The sequence goes on along the minus strand of NC_139405.1, from coordinate 51,540,225 downwards.
AGGAAGATGCTGTGCCATGGAATTATTTCTGTATTACTTTGCTTTGATATATAGAACAAAATGAACAGTTTGAAGCTCTTTATATGTTATTTAATAGAATCTTCCGGTAAGCAACAAATGATGAATGTTAGTGATAACTAAGCAACAGATGGCAGTGTACGTGGTACATCAGCTTCAAAGCACTTCAAGCTCAAATTAAAACCAAATCTCACTCTCCACTCTAAATTCGATTGTTATTAGAAAGTGATTACTAAGCCAGAACGATGGTGGAGGCACATGTTTTGGCCAACTTATTCATTAGCAGCCTTAAACCAACTTGCGTGGTGGTGGTGGTGTGGGTTTTTTGTTTTTGGGGTTTTTTGTTTCGTTTTGTTTTTAGCCCAATTCCCAATAACGCTTTCAGTTAAAAATCATGAGTAGTTTTCTTGTTTATTAGATGCTTATAAGTAAAATGAAAAGCAGCTGGACACAGCAGTAATAAATATGAGACTTTACACTCTAGCTAGTATGATAGGTAACTATAAAAAAGACGACACTGAAACAAGTGCTACTTCCTTAGCTAGATGGTCTTAAACACACACAACAGGCACAAAGTGAGCCCAGGTGTATTAAAGCAGTGCTGCTTTGCCCTTTTTAGCTCCCCTTCGTTTTCTCCTGGGTGTGTTTAGACGTTTTTGGTATTGATTCCACAGATCACTTTTCAACATCTTAGAGAACACTGAACGTTAGGGGCAAGAACATCAACATATGAAACTTGCTGTCCCATTTTGGACTGTCTGTAAAAACTCACTGTTTAAGAAAATGGAGAGTCTGAACAGCACCAATTTAGAAATAAAGTTAAAAAGTAATGAATGTGTTCCCCAGTGTGGGCTGGGAAATGAACACTAGAAACAGTTGGGTATACACATAGGTTGAAGATTCTTTTGTTCCACCAACTCTAATGCTTACTCTTCAATGTTATCTCAGCAGGTTCACGTGGCTTCCATCTTCTCATTTTCAAATGAGTGCTTTTTTGCTATGAGAGCAGATGTTCATCAAGTTTCTCAATTTTACAGCCTCTCTTGATTACAGGAATTCTGTTGTTTAGCTGCAAACGTGTCCAAGCAGAGTTCAGATGGATAGACAGACTGTTTTCATGTCTAATATAATGTGAGGTAAAATACCCTGAGATATCGCAGAGGATCAATGCCAGACCGGGGTGGGATCTCTCTGCTCTATCAGAGCTCTACTGGGCTGTGTGTCCCAAACCTTTTCTTCCAAACTGTGCACAGAATGTGGTGGCTTTTAAGGAGAGAAGTAAGACCAAGATGCTATATGCTCTGTGCCTTACTTGTGAGCTGGAGCATATGGCTGTGTTCTGTAGGCTTCAGCCACACAGCTTTGCTGAGCTCAGCATGAGCACGCCCACGCGTGGAGCATGCAGAGCTGCAGGCAAACACAAGATGACAATGATGGTGATGGGATGTAAAATGGTTATCCTGGTTTAGGGAAGAGGTGTATGAATAGTATGTTATATGTACCCAGAGCTGTGCAGAATTAAGCACAGATATGTTTGACTTGTGCATTTTCATGTCAATGTAGAAGCTGCGTGCTAATGCAAACTTGACATTTTGTAATGCATAAATAAGATCTTGCAATGAAGTGGTGACAGCTAATCTGCAGGCAAAAATAGTTCTTTCTTTTCATTTGCGTTGTACTAGGATATTTCTACCACATACTATATATGGACTGCTGCTAAGCTCTGTCTATATTTACGATGTCAAGAATCTAGAAAAGCCATTTTGAATAGACCGAAATGTTAAAGCAGCAGTAGCACCTATTTGAGGTCTACGTCTGTGTTTTACTTGCAGGTGCCACTACAGTGAGCTGTGTTTTACTTGTAGACGTTGCAGTGTGCCTTTTATGAGTTTTAATGCAAAAATGGTTGTTCTCCCCTGGCAGCCTGATCTAGCCCAATTTAGGGGGTGGCAGCCCTGCCCATGGCAGAGCAGCTGGAAGTAGATAATCTTTGAGGCCTCTTCCAACCCAAGCCATTCTGTGTCTTTTAATCTGAGACTTGGCCTTTTAACTTGCAGTTCAGTATGATCAACATCTCTCACTAATGTATGTCAGTGAGATACATTTCACAAGAGATTGCAACCAAGGCCCAGCATGTCTCTTGGCAGCCCAGATCTCTGCTCCCATTGCAGTGAGCAGCTCAGAGTGTGGGTGTTGTGCAACATTGCAGCGTTTCCTTCTTAACATCTTAGTTTAATTCAAAGACAAGTATTTCATAACTTATTAAACCTCTTAGAAAAGCACAATCCAAAGTGTCTACTAATCACATATGATCAGGCATGTACAAGATTGTGTTGTTTGGGGGTTGTTTCCTTTTTTTTGTTGTTGTTTACAAGTACATGAGCTTGAATGAAGCCAAGCGAATACAATCTGCACGAACAAGGAAAACAATGCAGTAAACAGATACACACGGACCTTTCCAAGTATGAGCAGAATTATGAGTTGTAAAATGTGCGTGTAACACTGTTTCCAACCTTTTCACTCTTCACTAAACTGTAATTTGAACAACTGCTAACTGGGCATGAACCTACTCTTCCTACTGCTATCCCTGTTATGATGATCTTAAAATTTATTTTGTTTTGCCCTATGCCAAGATTTTTAAAAATAAGAAAACTTCTCCAGTGCAGCTGAAGAACATATTCCTGCACAAAGCGCAACAATCCCACCTTCCCTTAATCCAAATAATGATAAACTTTAAGAATATTCACATAATTATAGTTCATTAACAGCAAAACAGCAATCAATGATTCACAAATATTGTTTTTTATTTGAAGTTGCCTGGAAATAGTCCTGTGATTACCAAGGGAGAAGAGAACAAGCTTGCTTCATGGTGTATCTGTAATTATCATTAGGTACTATTAATTCTAAGTGAATTTAGTAGAAGAGATTGCATATTCTGATTCAGAAATTAGGCATCTGTTTCAGCTGTGACAGAACCCACCAGTAATGGCATCATATGCTAAAATGGTGTCCTGTTTTTTTTAAGTATGGGTTATGCAAGGCAGCAAGTAAATCCTGAAGTTGTTTGTTTAAATGTTATCTACTGGGAGATGTTATTTTTTTTTTTTGCAATTTCTGCTAGTTGGTAAGAGGACAGGGCTGTAACACCTGCATCAGCTGGAAACATACAGCAGTTTACTATAGGAAGCAAACGTAAGTTATGATTCTGATTTGGGTGAAACTACCAAAATACCACTCAGCAAAATCCACAGGATGAAGATCATCTAACCATTACCATACTTGCTGATTTCCTATGCCATTTTGAGGCAGGTTCACAACCCACTGTTTTGAAGAGGCCCATCCTGAGGTAACCACCACAAGCTCTTCTGCATGAAGAAGAATGCATGCTGAAGGCTCCCCTGGGCAATCTCCAATCTTCAATCTTTAAGACAATTCACTTCCCATTCTGAAAACTACACCTATACAAGACATCTGCTTTGGTGTAGCCATGAAGCATTGGTAGTTATTTCCAGCTCTTAGAAAAATGCAGGAGATGCACATAGCCAAAGTGCACATCAGAAGAAAATAAAGAAGTCTACTTAGGTGTAATCACAACGGTGATTTTCTTTGTTTTAAAAGAGTGGAACTAGGAGATAAGATTTACTCTTTAAATCAAAATGATTCCAAGATTCATAAAATTTGGTAATTAAGTAAATGCTTAGAAGAAATCTATATCACACTGATAAATTATTTACCTTAAGTTTGCCATGCGTATATATTTCCTGTGATTTATGGCTCATTAAAATTATTCTTCTTTCTTCTGTTCTTTCCCCCTTCTTTCCATTTACCTTAACCCTATTTCTCCTATTGTGGCAGCCATAGTTTCATTGTGCCTATTATGAGGCTTTGCTATTGCTGAAGACATTAAGCTGTTTGTTTAAAAGGTAAGAAACAAGAATATCGAGGATACTGAGGGAAGTATGTTAGTCCTCCTATTGTCATATGCTAAAAATTAATAATAGTATGAAAAATAGAGCTTCTTGTTTATTAACATTTTGAATTGAACTACCATGTCCATAACATGCTTTAAAAAAAAAAAAAAATTGGGACAGTTTTTCTTGAAACAGAAAAGAAGAAAAACAAAAAATACCCTTCCTAATAGATTTAAGTAAGAAGCACAGTCTTTTCTTTTTCTTTTTTTTTTTTTAAGAAAAAAAAAAAAGCATAGTTATTTGAAGGCATGATGAAAATGAGGCAACGTTACAGAATTTGTAGTGGATGGAAAAGAGCGAGGAAGATGATGCAGCTGGTTTATGGCCATGCCACCAGTTGCTAGCTGTAGACCTTGCTGTTGGCTGAGGCCGTTCAGCCTCTGTGATGGTTCCTCTGGACCAAATGCCATTGTGATATCCCCAGTAGTGCTCTGGTTGTCACCTTGTGGGAGTTGCCAGAAACTCATCACATGAGTGAGATCCATGAAAGGCATGCTAGTAGTTTCAGCTGCTGTCTCTGTCTCTTTGTGCACTGGGTATTTGTTAGTATCACCTACAGGCCCTGAGGAAGCTTCTTCCAGACTGATTTTGTGGAGAGATTGAGGTTCTGGTAACGGCAGGTCCTCTAGAAGATGGACGTTGTAACCTTTAACATCCACTTTGATAGGAAGATTCTTGAGGGAGCCTGCTGCAAATGAGGTAGAGCTAAGGTCATATTTATTAGACTGATGAAGGTTCAGGTTGGCAGGGATGGCTGTTGAGCATGGTGTGGGAGGGACAGCTGCAAGGCTATCTGCACAGCCCATTCTTTGCAAAAGAGGAGAAGGTTCAATAGGAAGAGCAGTTTGTAAGCTTGGCTGGGGATGAAGATGTGAACAGTTGTATTCCTTTGGTTCTGGATTATTCAAAATTCCATTCTGCACCGAGACCCTTTCAGGAAAAGGGGACAATATGCTGGCATCTTCCTTCAGTCTGAATGGAAAAAGCTGGTCAAGGAGACCTACCGACTCACCATTCTGCAACCTGCTCTTGAGCAGTTCTTGTGGATGAGTCTTCCTTGTATGGCGAGTCAAGTGGTCCTTCCGCCCAAACCTTTGGGCACAAAACTGGCATAGAAAGTCTTTGCAACCTGTGTGAACCACCATGTGACGCCGCACATCTTTACGGGTATAGAAGTGACGCTCACAATGGTCACACTTATGTTTCTTTTCCTTGGTATTGCCAGTTGGTTTCCCTGCATGACTTTTGAGGTGTTCCAGCAAAACTTCAGTGCCACCAAACTCCTGAGCACATACCCTACAGGTAAGGTCTCCACTGGTGGCTGAATGAAGAGCCAAGTGTCTCTTATAACCTAGCTTGGTGTTGTACTTCTTGCCACACTCTTCACACTTGAAGGCCATCTTGTTTGGGTCATGAGTCTGAAGGTGATTCTTTAGATGGTCTTTCCTATGAAATGTCTTTTCACAGTAACCACACTGGTGAGATTTCTGTGGAGAATGAGTGGCTGAGTGCCTAAAACAGAAAGAAAGTGTAATCAGCATTTACATTTACTCTAGTACACAATGCAGCTTCAAGACCTGAAAACACTGGCCCTCTTGAAGGAAGGCATTTTCACAAGTTCTCAGATTATTAATAAAAGCCTAACTTTTTTTTTTTTTTAGAGGAGTGTGTTAATTATAAAGCATACAGTAGGTTCAAATTGCTCAAAACAGTCTTTCTGAATAGCAATTGAGGGAGACTAGTTTCCTCAATTACTGCAAACACAGGAATATAAAAAACTGAACTTGGGGATTAACTGTCACTAAGACACTGAAGAAGAAAACGATGTCCTTGTTTTTCCCACACAAGAAAAGGAGTGCCTTCAGAGCTGTACCTGAGCAGTTTATATTTGGAAATGAAGGCTTTTGTGCATCCGTGCTGCGAACACTTGTAGGGACGCTCCGCTTTATGCACATAAGTGTGGACTGTGAGCTTTTCAATGGAATCAAATATCTTCCCACAGAGACGGCAAGGGTAACTGTCTGTCTGCTTCACTTCTCTTCCCTTCAACAGTGAAGACCGGCCATTTCTCCATTTAGGTATAAACCTCACAAGAGCATCACAAGTGTTTCCTGAGCTGGCACAGCTAAGCTTCGCAGCAGAGGAACAGGAAATGGTCCCATAGCACTGAGCAATGCTTTTGCCTAATGCCGATCCTCTCAGTTTCCCTTTGAATTTGTTTTTTGCTTTTAAGGATCCTAATTTATTTGGTGGTCTGAGCCTGGTGGTAAGGACTCGGTCTTTATTGATGCACTGGTGAGATTCCAGCAGAGCAAAAGTTGCAAAAGTACTTCTACAGCTGGAGCATATCCAAGGGTCTACAGGCTCTTTCTGCAACGAGAACAGAAGCAGGTCTTTCTTATTAGGCATTCTAAGGAAAGGTCATATTCTCACTGACACTACATCATCTCTGGGTTTTCCCAGGACGTGTTGTCCTTGGTCATTCAGCGTACTACAATACTGCTGTTCAGCAGGAAATGGATTCTCTCTAGGAGTCTAAAAACCAGAAGAGGGAAAAAAAAAAATGATTGACTAAATACCGATTTCCACATTTGTGTTTAGCATTTACTGTAGCAGTACTGAGTCCTTCACCTTTGCTCATCTCTGTGTACTGAATTTCAAAGTCTATTTGTTCTTATTATGGAATTACTTATAAAAGCAGTTGAGAACTGTACTTTAACCTTGGATTGACATCATTTATCTGCTATTGCAACTGTACAAAAATCACAGAACTAGGGCCTGCCTAATTGGGTAGGCTTCTGCACACAAATGTAGTTTACCATACAGGATTTCCCTCTATTTTTGGCTGACTCCATGTCCCTTTACCAGAAGGCGGTAGTCAATGCCCGAAGTCTCTATCCAGGAGAGATTTTTTCCACTTTGCTTCATGCTGGACATCAGACTTTATTAATTCAAAATGAAGCAATTTATTTTTGGGGATATCAAGCCTATCCTTAAAGACATTTAAGTTTTTTGGGGTTTTTTGTGTTTTTTTTTTGTTTGTTTTGTTTTGAAACATTGTATTATTTGGAATTATTATTTCTGTGAAAATAAAAACTCTACTGGATTCAGTTGAACATATTTTAAATATAGATATTTAAAACATTCAAATTAAAAACTGTGCAAAAAAAAACAAGCCCAAAACAACCACCAGTTCTGGACAAAATGTTTTAACAAAATGTATTTCCAGATGTATAGCCATGTCACTCTGTCTTTCTTTATTCAGAGACAAAGACCTCTTCTCTTCCTTTTCTGTATCTTATGCTATGGCCCCCCTATGCCTTCTTTCTGGTCTATACTCAAATCCTCTGTGCAAATGAAGCAATAGGGAGCACCTGGAGCACCTATGAATTCCAAGTTCAATTGTATTCTCTGTTTAACATTTCCTTCTAGCTTAGGTATCAGTCTTCACAGTTACATTTTCAGTATTCAGAAACCTTTCCTGTCTTTTTAAGGATTCTTACTATCATACAAAGAGAAAAGCAAACAGAAGGGTTATTACACAAGAAAGACTGAAGCAATCAGTGCATTATCTGACCAACTGGTCAAGGCATAACACATGGGAATTGCTGAGATATGTCTAAGGCTGGACAGCTTGGCTACCTAAGAAACAATCACAAACTTAAATAAGTCTTTCCAACACACCCCAGTGGAATCACTACTTCTGGATACGTCTGATGTCACTATCAGATTACAAACACAGGATATAAAGAGCAGCCTTGCTATGGATAGTTCTTCCTTTAAAATTACTCCTGGCTTTGTGTTAGCCAACTATTCTATGACTTGCTCTAGCATTACCACACAAAGCATGTAAATAGCCATAATTTACTACATGGTGACAGCCTCAATGTAGATTTGGGGTACTTACTGCTACTACAGGCAAAGGACTGACATCAGATTCTTCTTTAATGAAGACTGCAGAAGTTTCCATAAATCTGGCATAATCGGCCGCGTACCATACTTTCAATTCTGTGTGGGGCTCAATTGGCTGTGAATGGAAGAAAATAGTTCACATTTACTTATGCCTGTTTACCTGCATCAAATAATACTATGTTGAAGACTGGCGGGAGGGGGATGCAATTTGTTATCATTACTCATGTTGCACTCTTTGAATCTGTTTAATTACTGATAACTCAGTTTCAAGATTCAAACAAACAATTTCTGAGCACTGTTATCCACTCTGAAAGGTTTGAATCTTTAGAGTTTCTAAAAGCAGACCTGTATGTACAGAGATTTTGGGGGATCAAAAAGTAGGACAGATGCCTCAGCCCTCCCAACTTCAGTGAGACTTATTTCCCTATGATGTCCAGCAGTCTTTCCAAGAAATATCCTTTATGTTCCTAAAGCCCACTGAAGAGGACACCTAAGTACAGGGTATAGGCAAAAGAAAATTGCATAATGAATGTGTAACAGCTTGAACACCTCTTGGATGTATGGATTCAGACCTGATTAACGTGTGGACTTCAAGTCAAACTTGCATATTTATATGCACTGCCTCTAATGGGTGAGGCTCAATATGAATGGTGGCGATGGGCTGATGGCTGGACTGGATGAGCTTAGAGGTTTTTTCCAACCTTAATGATTCAATGCACGAGCTATATGGTACTCCCTGCCCTTCTTTCACTGAAGCCTTCCTACACAGGATTAAGGAAGTCCATAATCTGTGGTCTTCCATCCAGTCATGGAAGCTCTTGAACTGAACTACCATCTCATCATACAAGTACTTTCAGTCAATACAGCAGCAGTCAGAAAAAGAAAGATGAGTGATTAAATTAATTGGCTCAAGATTTATCACATATTAAGAAGGAAAGGAGAGAAGTAACTTTGGGGTCATGATTTATATGACTTCTTGGCGTTGTAAGCCATTTATTCATCTATAATCAAAACTAACATTCTTTCAATAGATGCACAGCCATACTGCATTGTACCTGTTGTTTCGTTTCATTTATGCCACTAGGAGAACAAACTAGCCTGGAAAGACGGCAGCTGAGTGTTGTTTCCATATGATATCACATCTTAAAATGCACTTATAACATCAACATTGCATAAGCATGGTAGGTGAAAGATAAGTTAGACTGTGAATGCTAAAAGGTGACAGATAATTGTATGTATAATGTCCAAAACCTGAACTTCTGAAGTACAAATCTGCTTGCTTATTACAACCAGCATGGTCAGCTGTATGTTCCAATAATACCTGGCCTAAACAGAAATGGTACACAGTGAATTTTTCGCTTTGCAAAGGATGAGAGGCAGAAACATCATTTAGGAGACCAATCACGCACTGAGCTCCTGCATGTACTCTAGATGGAGAAAAGTACACATGTATCCATCCATATATGCATGCTTTTGTAGCTGTAATTTCAAGTCACTAAAAATCTTCTGCCTTTACTCTAATGTGATATCCCATCTTTCTGTAAAAACAGTGGAGCCAGTACTTCCACTCTCAACATATATTCAAACTCTCTTGAGAAAAAATCCTCATAACCAGCCCTAAGGCAGCCTCACAACGTGACCAGCAGGGTGTGCCTTAGTGTAGCAGAAGGCTACTTTACCTTACTGACCTGGACAAAATCTGCAGGATGCCACAGTATTATGAATGGCACCAGCACTTAGGAGTGAGAAAAACAGGTTAACTCCCCACAGTGCATAGTAAGGGTTCCAAAACACATTACTCATCCCAAGATAGTCTTCATTTTAATAATGAAGGATGCAACTCTCCATTAATGCTCATGAGCAATTCTATTGAAAGCAGCAGTGAGCTGTGTCAATACAGTATTTAAATTCTAACGGAAATTTTAAATAACCAGTTTTGTAAATATGCTGCTTAGAAAAAAACATTTGTTCATGCTTTCCAAATAGAGTATGCTCTCAGTTCTACACATCTAGCATGTATTTAAAATCGTATTGACTGAATCAGAATTCCAAACACAGCTTAAACATTGTCACAGATTGGGATATAGTGTTATATGTTGATTTTTTTAAATTGCTTTACTATTCATCCAAAGACAAACAGTGTTATAAAAGACTTTGAAGATGCAAAGAGTTATCACCATTAATTTATTCTCACACCCTCACTGTGTGGTAAGTATGACTAGTATTTTCTTATTCTTATGTTACTCACAATGCTATACAGACATTTACTTAGAATAAAAAAGGGGGAGAAAAGAAGGAATGTTCAACATGAAGACTTCAGTTTCCTATACATGTAAGAGTTAAGTTCTGATTTAAAAAAAAAAAAAAAAGTCTGATAAAGTGGCCAAAACAACAAAAACCAAGAAGATCACATATTCATAGAATCATCACAAAATCATAGAATGGCCCGGGTTGAAAAGGATCACAATGATCATTGAGTTTCAACCCCCCTGCTGTATGCAGGGCCACCAACCACCAGACCAGAATGCCCAGAGCCACATCCAGCCTGGCCTTCAATGCCTCCAGGTACGGGGCATCCACAACCTGTTCCAGTGTGTGAATATTCCTGTGTAACTTACAGATACAGAGTTCTGTATTTTCTCCCCTAAGACAGAGACACAGTCCAAAATCCCTAGTATAAATTGATCGTTTCATGGCAACATCACAGTATTGTAAGTTCTGCAGTTAAGTCTTCAAATTTAATCAGAGTAGAAAACAATACTTAAAGAAGCTACTCAGAATCCTCTAATGCACTCAGAACACAACCTGTGTCCAAAAGCGCAATAAAGAAAAGTGCTTTCCAGGAAGAAGTATTCTTGAAAGTAATCCTGCAGGATAATCTCACAACGTGCCTATTTCGAACTGGAATGGTAACACTTCACAGTGTTCTTGTTTAAACACCGCCACCATGAACAATATTTCTGCATTTCTCTGCTCAGTTTCTTCAATACCTGCAGCATATGTACACATTACCTTTTACTGGAAAACCCCATACACTGCTTGCTTTACTATGGATTAAGTGATATAAAAGGTGGTGTGTACAAAAGCACCAGTTGCCTGAATACAATCAATCTTTCATCTGTAAAAGGGTTGGTCTTTCAGAATCTTTGTCGATAAATTGCCATTTGAATGACAGGTGAAGCAATGTGGGTTTAACTACCTTAACAGTTGTAAAGTAGACTTCTCCACAGTGCTGATAAGCCACAAGGGTCTGTTCTTCTTGGTTCCGGGCTAGCCGGACAAACATCATCCAGTTTCCACAGTCTTCATTGGGAGTGTCCAGAAAGTACTTCCCTCCATCTTTCAGTACCTGAAAGAAAGGGGGAGGATTGGAGAAATAACATGGTAAAAACTAAGTCCTGTACAGAGACTTTTTTTTTTTTTTTTTTTTTAAATTTGGAACCAGGGCTACCAATTATTTACCTTCTTGTGGTGATAAATTCTTTGAAATCATGTTTGTTTCAAAATAGATCACTCTTAGAGAACACCAAATGCAAAAGCAAATGAAGAATGAGCACCTTCTGAGGCACCCAACTAGTAAAATAGCTGTAAGGGCTTTGTATGTATTTCCAGTTTATATTTCTCATTTTTTATGTTATATAAAGATAGTATTATAAGAACAAGAACTAAGTGCAAGCAGGCAGGAAGATAAGCTTTGTGCCTTAATGTACTTCCTGAGTAGCTGATAATCTCAAACTTCAATGCTGCATTAATGCTGGTTTGCATGGAACAATCACACAAGTTGTGCAATAATTCCAAAGAGACTTTTTAACAGTCATCTCTTTTTAAAAATGTAAAATTAAATACAAATGAACAATCGTGCCAGAAAGACCTCATTCATTTTGCTTTACTTCATTCTTCCTACACTCCATTTCAAGAGAATGTCTCTATGAGTAAACAGCCCCAACCTCATACAGGACAGTTGCTTTTCCACTACACTGAATGTAGACATTTGAAGCTGCACAACAGATGCCAGCACTGCATGTATTGGTTCCAATAACCATCTAAGCTAACCATTAATTGCAAAACAAGTTTTATCTCCACTGCTTCTGAGGACTGTTTTACCCAACTTTGTCATTTTTCCAATGGAAACACTTGCCTGCTGGACAAGTCCCAGTTTAATCACATTCAGAATGCTGCTAAGAGAAATGCCAAGCAACTACTGCTGCCATGTAGGAAAAGTCAGTCCAGTCTCTTCTTGTGAAGAAATACTCTCTTCAACAATCAGAGCTGTGCTTATCACAGTACACTTTGAAGCAAACTGGGCTGACTGATAGAGGATAGGGTGAGGTTTGCAATGGCTTGGTGGAGAGGAAGGAACTGGGTGCTTAGCTCATCCATGCTCACAAACTTGCTAGATATGTACCTTACCTTTTCCACATTTGTAAGAATTAAAGTGTTGCATAGGAACAGAAGAAACTAATGCTCTCCGGTGTCATCATGCTATGAAAATCCCACAGAAGGACAGTGTTACCTTCCTGGCAGACCATTCATATGACTTCCATAAGCAAATGAAGTCTACAGCAATTACTGGACCTACAATTTTCGTTCTCAAATGAAACTGCAGAAGTATCTGTATGTATGCCTTTTTCCACAGCAGCCTGTATTCCAGCCCAAAGCTTCTGAGGAAGAAAACTCAAATGAAGACATACAGCATATAACAGGACCGTCTCTTGGAGGGTGAAAAGGTCTGATGTTAAATGATAAGTCTTGGAAGAACCAAGACTTGCCACAGAGTTCTGACAGAGACTGTGACTGGAACACAGATGTGCTGTGTGACAGACACCTGTGCAGGTGAGACCTAGGATAAGAGGACTATGATCACCCATGACTCCCAGGAAGCTGATGAGGGAAAAAATGTACTTGAAAATATATCTAGGCTAGGCTGGTCTTGATAGAGGCCATTATGTGTGTGGAAAAAGTATAAACACTGGTGTAAAGGTCCAGATCGGATGAACTGCACATGCTTATGCAACAAGGGATAGTAATCGCTCTAAAAATAAGAACCTGACCAAATAAACTGAATTATTACACTGTCTGTCAAAGCTTATACACAATCACATCATTAAGGAATGCTTCCTTACTCTTGCACTGTTCCTTCCTACTAAGCAGGTGTCCTAGTGCATATTTCTGCCACTATTGCTAAGCCAATGCACACAAATGAACCTCCCAATAAAATGGTGTAAAGTACAAATTCTCTTGGTTCTAATCCATAGAATCACAGAGTATCCCTTGTTGGAAGGGTCTTACATGGATCATCGAGTGCAACCCCTGGCTCCATACAGGACCACCCAAAATTCATACCCTAGCATTGTCCGAAGGCTTCTTGAACTCCGGCAGCTGGAGGCTCTGCCTACGGCCTTGGGGAATCTGTGCCATGCCCATCACCCTCTGGTGAAGAGTCTTTTCCTCACACCCAACCTGACCCTCCCCTGACTCAGCTCTGTGCCATTCCCTCAGGTCCTGTCACTGTCACTAGAGAACAGATCTCAGTGCTGCCACCACTCTCTCCTTGTGAGGAGCTGTAGGCTGCCACGAGGTCTCCTGTCAGCCTCCTGAGCTCTGGGCTGAACAAACTAAGTGAATACAGCCCTACCAGGGAAGACAGTACTATCCCTGGATACACTCAATAGCCATACTCCATGAAAAATTTATCAAGAACAGTTAGATGAATAGATAAATCACCCCAGAAGTGATAAAACTAGAAAGCAGGAAAGTAAACTTAGCATACAAGAACATCTTGTTACTTCTGGCTATGCTGTGCAATCCAATAATATGACTTAAGTTCATACATAGAGATCAGAAGTACAATTAATTAAGTAGATTAGAAGGCAAGTTGCCCATATGAAATGTTAAAAAACACATACGCACTTCATGTTAAGGCACAGGGTTTTTACCTGCAGAACTAGCCTACTCTCATCATAGCAGGTCAATTTTGTAGACAGTTGACCAACGTAAGGACCAAACTGTGTTCTCTTCTGTATTACTTTCTTCGCAAATACTCCAAGGACTGTAAATAAAAAAGACCAGACTACTATTAATGCAGACACAATGAACTATTTCTTGTATAGTTACAGTTAAGAAAATGGATTTAAACATAATAGTCCTGAATGCATTAATTCTTCTTCAAGATAAATATACCAGGTAAACCATTCAAAGTGTTAAGAGTCTGAAAAGGATCCAAGTCTATAAAGAGGCTTTGTAAAAATGGAACTTACATTGAATACAATTGACAAAAGTGCTTAAAATCCACAACAGGACAGTGACATGCAATTCTCAAATGTGCTGATTGTCTTCAGTGTACAAGATGTTATCATAACACTATGCTTATAGAGATAGCTGAGAAAGTTGTCATCTCCCAATATTAGAGAAGATCTATAAAAACACAAAATTACCTGTCTTACTCATCTCGTTATCTCCTACCTATAACCAATGGTGTACCATAACAGGCATCTTGCTATTCCCTTTCTGAAATGTCATCTAGGCAGAACTAATTTTACACAGCACACTGAGCATGTAGTTCACTTGCTCAAGCTTGAGCATTCAAACTTTCTATAATGTGAGTCGAAGATGCTGCAAAAAGTGATTTAACACCCTATATTCTTTCGAGTTTACATGCTGGATGAGAGATGTTACTTACCATTTTGCTTCTGGCCTTTCACTGAATACACTTTCTTGTTTTTCTGCATGGCTTGGGAAAAAGATATGCAATAGCGTACGGCTTTTACTATTACAAATTCAACATTCATTGTACTTGTATAAACTCAACAGAGCTAACAGATAGCTTCCTATTAAATATCACATCAGCTCCAAAAGATATCCAAACATCAGCCTATGCACTGAAGGTACTAGAAATCAGTCATAAATAACAGTAGCTGAATCTGAGGTTTAGTTAGATAATACCTGAGGACTATGTCTTAAGTAATGCATAAAAAAGGGCTAGTGTTAGTATTGCTGGCCTTCTCTTTATGAAATGTGGGAAAAAAGCTACAGTACTTACTCTGCTGGTTTCCAGCTCGCAGCTCCAATACTCGCAAAGTAAGGTAGTGAGGTAGGGTGAGACGGGCTCGGCTAGGAATAACCCTGTCTTTAGCCCTGATGAGTGGTCCATGAAGTTTGCATTCTCCTATAAGGCTTTTACCGCAATCCTCACACCCTACAAATCCAGGAAAGAGAACCCATTACTAAAAATGCAGTATTTCTCTCCAATTTAGTCTCTAGTAATTGTCTTGGTTGAGAACACATATTAGATTATCAATGTTTTTATTTACAGCACTTTTCCACGTTAGGTACAGAAAAGACTATCTGAAAGCCAAAACTGAAATAGGAAGGTTTGAAATAAGACCTCCAGTTTGTGTATTCCCTCCTGTGTGCACTGGTAAATCCTGACCTCTGAAGATTTATACACAGCTCACTGGGAAATGTTGTCAACAGTGACTGCGGAGACTAGGATGGCAGCAAAACTGGAGCTCAGAGTATGTGCACCTTTAAATCAAGGTATGTGCATTTATATATAGATGAGAATGGCAAGGTTGCTAGTAATAATCAAGGTAACTTGCAGAGATCCAAGAAGCCCAGGAAAGATCATTGTTTCTTTGTGATCTTGCACAGGCCCTGCTGAGTAAAAGATGAGACCCTTAGTGTATCATGAAAAATGAGTATAGTAGGTGTTACAGCCACAACTCAGTTGACAACCACTAAAGGCAGCATTCCCAGACTGTGCTGTCTATGGAAAGCCAAAAGGCACACCACATTTCCCAGGCATAGTTTCACAGTAATCACATTTGCAGAATACATGAACCATCCACAGAAGTCACTAATGAGAAAGACGTCTGCAAATACTGACATTCTCCCAGCACATTAAGGTATTTTTGGTTCAGCGTAGCTCAGGCTGGTTGCCAGGGAAACTCGTATTGAGCTGTGACAAAATGTGGCAATGATCCTCTTCAACAGAAGGCATCCAAGCACTGGAATTACACAGAGTGATGGGAAAAACAGTGCACAAAACCTTTTTGTAGACAGTAGAAACAAAAGTAGTGAACCAACAAATCATCCATGACTACCTTGTTTTGGTTTACTTCTGAAAATTCTTTTGAGCAAGTCTATTCAAGTAAGTGACAGTAAGCAATGGAAGAATGAAGCCAGAACACGCAAGAGAATTTCAGGGAGCCAAGGGAAGCTATAGCAAAAACTGGGGCTGGCAAGATGACTCTTCAGGTCAGGCTGAAGCTAGAAGCCAAAGAAAGAAGCATAAGGGCTCAGAGACAACATCTGGAGAGACACTGGGGACAATCCTTGAGAAAGGACAGTGTCACAAATACAGTATTCAGCACAGCTCCAAAAGGTTTCCATTTGTTAACTAAAGTAGGCACTAGAATAAATTACATGCCTTACAAGTCTAGTCCAAAATCTCCCCAGATAACTCCCAAGTGTTCCTACAGAGTTTTCTGGGCTTTCCATCAGCTGTAAATGAGGAGGTAGACCTGTTTATTTGTCAAGTTAAAAACACAGCAGTAGTCCATATTCTTCAGTATTTTGGGGATCACATAATAGTTTTCTTTTTTCATGGCTCCCAGACTGCATGCCTGCACTACAAACAGCTGAAATCTACTTTTTTTTTTTTTTTTCCTGTTAGAGCTACAGATAAAGAACATGCCACTCTATAAGCATCACTGAAAATGCACACCCAAAAAAACCCTAAATACAGCTGCAAGACAGATTTTTCTTGTTACACACTGCTTTATGTATCTGAAGGTCCTTTACAGCTAGGCTGCAAGAAAAGAAATATTTTCACAGTGGTTTAACTTAATAGGCTTTTAAATAGATTACCAACAATCTATGTCTTCTGAGGGCAATGAAATTATTAGGGGTCCTCTACCAGCTTCCTGGGCTTACCTAGAATAATAGCGACTTTGTTTCGAGTTGTGCAGCTCCTGCTTGGAGAGTTGTTCTATGCAAACAGCTGAAAAACATTACCAAAAGCAAAAGGGAGACAAAGAGCTGCTGTTAGAGGGAGGATGTATCTAATCGTAAAGTACACGACCTTATCACTCCATGCCATGCCACTGTGATTCATCGCAGCCCAGCTCCTGAGCAAACCTTGCAGCCCTCCTGGGGCACTGCTGCTGCGGAGGACCTGGAGCAGGCAGCGGGCAGGCCAGGAGGAGAAAGCATGGAAAACGAGCGCAACGGGCCTCCCCTGAACCAGCCTCCAACATTACCACTACTGTTCTGTCAATTAAATCCCACTGCTGCACGAGCAGCTGATTTGGTTTGAATTTTCCAAGCAAGGTGGCTCGATTGGAAAGATCTGCCACCAGATACTCTCAGAGACTGCAGTGTGACCGCAATATGAGTTCATCGAAGGCAGTTTGGCTGTTAACTTGTGAAAGCCAGCTGGTACAGCCCCAGTAACTGATGGTGACATCCCTGCTCCTGACCCGGTGCTTTCCACCACCTCCAGGTGCCCCCACAAGCACAGCACTGATCTCGCAGCAGGCCTCCATTCACAGTGGGGGAAGATTAGGTTTCAAAATAATAAAAATATAATGCTCTCTGCCCATGGAAGTGGTGGAATCACTAGCCCTGGAGGTATTCAAGGAAGATTTAGACACTGTGTTGTTCTTTAGTGAGAACTACTGGTGATAGACAGATGGTTGGACTGGAGGATCTTGTGGATCTTTTCCAACCTTGGTGATTCTATGATTCTCAAATTGAACTTTATAATGTACATGGAGGATGCTCCTTGAAACTGAAAATAATGCTAGCACAAATAAATAGCTGAGAGAAAGGTTTCTAGCCAAGACTGGGGTGCTGGCCTGGAGAATGTGACAAACCAGCTGCCAGAGCTGGAAGCAGCTCTCAATTAGGACACTACTCTAAGCTAATTGGCTTCCCCACTCACTTCAGCTGGCACTCTGGCAGCCTGGTATCTCTCGATACATGCACTCATTAACCACCTTACTGCAGACTCCAGCCTGAAGTCTCCATGCAGCATCATGAAACACCCAGACCTACCCAATGTTTGCTCTACGATCGTCTGCATTTCCTGATGTGGGATATGAAGATTGCTAGCTGATCTAGCGATTTAATTGTAGTTCCAGTCCTCGAACTACATTTACTTCATGGTGTTTCTGATGTCATGCTGATGCACCTGATACCCTGACTCTGAATGCATATCACATGCTGAAAATTGCTGCGTATACCAGAAGCACAAGACTGGGCCACTGTAAATATGGTAACTGCCGAGAGTGTCCACAGCCTTAGTTAATCTTGTGGGAAGTGGAGGTCTTTGCAATTTCTTCCCCCAAAACTAACAGCACAAAGTTGTCTTGTTACATTCTTCCTTGGAGATAATTTCAGACCAACTCACAGTCCTTCATAATTCAGTGCTAAATTACAGTGCAAGAAATGCATACGTCATTACAGCTTCACAGTGGCACCAGTTTGCAACACTCAAAACGCATTTCTGCTTTTTGTTAGGAACATTAGTATACTGCCTGATGTTTTTACAGTCTCTCTGCTCCCTTAACTTACATGTATAGAAATCAGATTAATGGATTCCATGTCATGTTTACAAGAATATGTGATAATGCACAAGCATGCAAGGAAATCATAAAACCGCCTTCATACCTCTGCTTTGTTACTCCTTTAATCTATAGACAACAAAAATAAATGAAACATTCACAGGAACTACAAGCTGTAAAAAGCAGATCATTACCTTCAGAGCAACAATGCTATAGGATCCCCTACAGGATATTCATTCCTTCTTTGCCTATAAAGAATTTCACAGAGTTCCAGGCAACACTTTATCTACCCGCAGATTCAACCACACAAGCTAGCAGATCCCATAACCAGCACAATGTTATTCTGTGTGCAGCACGGCTGGTTTCTGCCTGGCTGTCAGGAGGCTGCCAGAAGCCACAGTGCCCACAGAACACACTTCCACCTGCCAGCTGATCACAGCAGGCCGACTGCCATACCTGAGCCATTCTCAGTGTAGAGGTGCTTCCCTCGATCCAAGTGACAGCTCTCCTTGGCAATCCTGCAGACTACAGACTGGCCCGTTCTCCTTTCCCTCAGGACAACCGCAGGGCCATCAGCCCTTCACGGGGCTGCACTCCTGCAGGTAACAGCAGCCAGGCAGGACTTCAGCAGTTAACAAACACGGGTTTCCAAAGCAGTGGCCGGATCCCTGGGCAGTGCCACCCCCACAGACACAAGCCCGGCCTCAGGAGAGATCTCATTAGCGTGGGCACAGCGCCACGGGCTGCGGTTACACGAAGTCCGGTTGTGGAGATAACAGAGCTATACATAGCTATACTAGGAACGCAATCACTGCCACAAGAGCCCGAACATACCACCAGCTCCTTGGCCAATCAGCTCTAGAGCACAACTTTTAAAAAATCGTTTGCTAACAACCAGATTCCTATCAGGCAAACTTCCTGAATCTTCTCCAACCTCTGCTCTTAAGGGATGTTACGGTACCTGAATCCTCCTTCAGTGTCTCTGAAGGCGTCTGCAGTACTTCTTGCACGCACTGTGAGCACAGAGGTAATTCTTTCCTTTCACAACACCCATTTCTTGCAAAGATGCACTGCAAGAAATGACTGTTCTGCTGAGCAGCGCTCAAAATTTGCTGTACAGTTTTGCAGCATTAGAATTAGCTCCCGTGCACAGAGGGAACAAAGATCAGTGTACACAGTACTCCAAATCCAAGTCTAATTACAATCATAAGATTTGCATAGCAAACAACAGTAATTTACCCCAAAGTAAAACTGTGCTGCTTCATTACCCTTGCCCTGCTTTCATGTACAGGGACATCACATAAATATCTTGTTGAAATTTTCTCCCTTAGCATACGTTGCATTTGCAGTATTTGAGTTTTGATTCTTCTTGTGTAAAAGTATGTGAGGCTTTCCTTCTCTGTCGTTTGTTCTGAGGCATCCATTGCTGGAAAAACTTGAAAAGCTTGTTCCAGAATATTATTTATTTGGCAAAAATTCAAATTACTCAATTAGCAAACAATTAATTCCAAGTTATTTTGCCATTACTGTGGGCCACTGTCACACATTTCTTCTGGAAAAAACGTTTATGAAAGAAGTCTTACATGTCCTAAGTTTGATGCAAAACCGATAACAGTTGATCCAATTTATATTGAAGTAGAACTCCAGTTACAGTTACCAGAATTCAGAATATTAAAAAAATTATTCTATTCTAACATCTTTAACTTCTGATATTTTGCTGCGCTACATTTTCTATTGACTGACAGCCTTACGCTGTAATAACTGTAATAACTGCTCCTTAGGCCAGCATGAAAGTAGTTGAACTTCATTTTCCCTTGTGTCTCTTCTATCTTGTACAAGAACACCTTCCATTAAAAGAGAGCTACTGCTGCTTAGCTAAACACACAAAAAAAAAAAAAAAAAAGAGAAGAGGAGGGGAGGGGAAAGTCAAGGCTGACCACAGTCAGGGCTGACTTTGTAATCCCAACTGCTCACCTGAGTAAAGACTGCAAACTGTGGCATATTCACCCACACATGAATTTGTATTACTTGTGAAAATCAGTAGAGGAGCAGTCCTGATCTTGGCAGGGATGAGCAGCACTGTGAGCATAAGCGCCTATGTGGGGCCCCTGCTCCTCTGGGAAGAGAACGATGGATGGGTGGTTTGCAGACATCCTGGCAATCATCCTTAACATTAAGCACATTTATAGTAACATGACCTCATTCTACTACGATGTAAAACCTAAAAACTGAGTTACTATATTTGGAAGTAGAAATAAAACAGTACCGTGCCTTATTGCCATCCCATGCTTTCGGTCAGACTGGCAGATCAGGTCAGCTCCCTGTAACCAGGACCAGTGCTGCAGGTAAGCCCAGCCCTTAGGTGAGAACATGTGTTCAGAGGAACATTCTCATCACATCACTTCTACCACCCATGAGAAGGAAAACAGCTTGTATGGAGCATCCACCCCCAGATGGTACACCAGCAGTGCTAATCATCCCAGGCATCCCCTCCTGTCCGACACAGCTGTTGTGGTAAGCCTTGAGAAGGGACCCAGAGAGGCCTGCCTCCCATCTGACTGCAATGCAAAGCACACACATTTTCCCAACAGACAGTTCACGCATGTAAACTCTTCAGAGCACCAAAACTATTTCTTACATGAACAAATGATAACAGTGACTATGATTCATTATTAGTTCCTAAAAGAGAGTAATCATGTCAAGTACTAATGGAAGCAGTAAGGTTTCTGTCTGGTTTTGGCACTGTCAGGAAGAACTTGAAGAGCCCCAGAAATGCCATCCTTCCACCAACCATGCAAGGCTTTCTGCCATGCTCCTTCCATCCTAGGAGCAAAATAATTGGAGACTCAAGGAGCCTAGGTGCACTAAAAATTCAGTGAAGGGACTGTATACAGCAGCTTCTACAGTGAATCAAGAAGGACGTGCAGCAGAATACCTCATTCTCCCGTACCTTACAGACTTCCCAGCAAAGAGAAGTGAAATAGTACCTTCACTGTCTGAATGCTTGAAAGGGAAGTGTAGTACAGGACTTTACTGCAAACTTAAAGAAAAAAAAAAAAACAGCAGGGAAAGCATGCAGGTGTCTTTATCAAGTTTAACTTCATGCTGCAGATGAACAAGTTTATCAAAGCTCTTGATAGGTTCATTCACCTAAAAATGACTTCAGATCAAAGCACTGATTGAAAGCTAAGTTTAAAAAAAAAAAATTCTGGTTATTCTTGAGACTAAGATGTACGTGCCACATTTCTGGTACACCACACAGGGTTTTGGTTGCTATCAAAATCCATACACATAATGTACCGTTCAAATGAAGTCACTTCCTGTAGTTTACATGTAATACCTTCTAATCAGTGCAAACAAAGAGACTTCTTCTCACTGCTGAAAGCTGAACACATTTCAAACAATCAAATTGAAAAATGCAGCTTGATTTTTCAGGTTGTTTTTTTTTTTTTTTTTTTTCCTTCTCTCCTCCCTCTACTGGTTTGGCATGAAGACATAAAATTAGATCCAGAAACAGGGATGGAAGTTAACAGCAAATTAACAGAAAAAACTGCCCTTTTTTTTTTTTTTTTTTTACAAGGAACAGCCCCAGGCAGCACAGCCTGATCGTTTGAAATGCCCAGCAAAGGCTCCCGGGGAGCCAAAGCTCCTGCTGCCCATCTACTGCTACCAGCCAGCCACAGCCATGCCACGCTGATGCAGGTCAGTCCTTGCTAGCACTGCTCAAACTGCTTCACTACTGCAGACAGCAGAAAGAAAACCCACCATCCACACAGACACAGGCAACCACCAGGGGAGCCAAAGCAAAACTGCTTGTGAGCACCCTATGGCTCTTGGGCCACATTCTGGGCCCATATTCTGTGCCCCCCTGCAGCAGATGTTTTACTGACCACAGCAGAAACAGCTCTAATTGGACTCAAGCACATCTTTTTGGTGGAGATTTTGGCGGACCGGTTGATTCATTCAAGTATCAGATCTTTTAGCAGCTAATGCTACAGTTGTAACTTATGCATGTTTTCCTCAATGCACATCTGTAGAAAGACACATCTACCTGAATGCATGTGCGTATAAACACACACATCCATATCAAGTGCGTTAACACTGGCTGACAGTTTTACTCATGGCTGATCAACACCGAGGTTTCGGTTCTGATAAATGAAGTATAGAGATTCTAATGACTAATGCTTCATCTTAATCAGTTGAAATATTTCCAACACTTGCAAGACTCCCTTAAAAGGGAACCTTGGAGTAGGTCTCTCCTTAGCGCAGAAACACGCTGTCATTTCATTGAACTTGGTTGCTACTGGCCACCAAGGTCAGATATCACTCAGAGGAGATTCACAGATGGTCACAAAAGCGGCTCTTCTTAGGAAACCATCCTAAACTCATTCTTGCTCTCACTTTTGTCACACAACCTTCAGTTTGAACTTCCAGGAACTTTCCCAGCAAAGATGCCAGAAATTGGAACGCACCTCCAGCTGCTTTCTGCAGGTAGACATGCTTTGGAGAAGGAAATAAGAGCTTACTGCAGGACACAAAGAGGACTGGCATGAGAGAGAAGCTGTACTCATCCTGCAGCTGTAGATGCACGAGTCTTACGGGCAATTTAAGTAAATGAAACAAACCACTACTGCTGGGAATAAATGCATGGACTCTGCCCTATAGAAAAGAATCCATATGCTCAGCTCTTCTAATGTGTGAGTAGCCAGTCACATTAGGAATGAAGGAAGTTGATGCAGAGAAGTGAATTTACGGATACTTAGGATTAACTGTTCCGTTGTGACCTTGGAGGGCCAAACCTGAAAGAATACTCACAATCTGCACTACACTTCAGGGAAACTAAGTGTGAATAAAACTGAGAAATCAGTTTACTTTCTCATTTCAAACCTCCTATGGGCATTTCAATTCACAGAAAAGAACAAAAACATTAATTTTGTTTTGAGCTCATGAATCCCAAAACCCATGTATATTTACAACAAAGGAATACAGGCATCTTCTTTTAGAAACATTATTCTTCTAAGTAGAGGGTCCTTAACATGCTTAGCAGAACTGCTTGAACTATTACTCTGAAGAGAGGACACACAGAACAATTTCTGTTACAGCATGAAGTACCATACTTACAGATTTCCAGAACGCACAGGATGCTTCGACCCCAGCTTCTCTGGGAATAAAATGGGTTGAAGACTCTCATCCCTGGCTTTTATGATCCCATTAAATAATTTTCCTCTTTTAAGGCATGGTGTGATTTCTTTAAGAGCAGGCATTGGGAAGCTCTTTTCAACAGACACAAAATTGTATTTCTGTGAAAAGAATATTCACATGTGCAAGTGTCCTAGCTGCATTACTTATCTTCTTCCTGAGATCTAACAGATACTTATTTTTTTCTACCTTAAAGACATTCAATGGGAACCAAGGGATAATTTCTAATGTCTTGACTGATACTGTATTAAAGAAAATATATCCACCCGTGCTTCTTTAACATGCTGATAAAGCATGGATTAAAAAAAGTAGCATCAATACATTGAGAAGCAGCATAGTACATTTCTGTTACAACAGCTATTCTCCTTAGGCATAATGACAGCCTTGAGTCTACTGCTTTGAAATACAGAATTACACAGCACATGACCAGAATATTATCACAGAACTACATGTGAGTGTTGCAAAAATTTGTGGGCTTAAAAGAGACTACAGATTTTTTTTCTGTAGAGGAAGCACTCTAAACTCAGATTACAATGCATATCCAAAAAGCCCTATTTATCTTCCTGTTGACAGACGCCTTAGTTTAAGATTAAATAAAACACAAGGACTCTATCTACAGTTGTTCCTGAGGGATTCCTAGTTTCTTTAAACTACTTCCAGAAGTCACAAAAATAAAAGCAATAGCCTGCTAGAATCTAATTCTACCAAATTCTAATACTAGAATCTAAGAAGCAACCTTAGAAGGCAAAATTGCAAGCAATTCGGTTTTGTACTTCCCTAGCTGAAATAGCAAGAGCAACAGGTGTTAAAGGTCTTAAGGGAAATGCTCCATTCCTCGGGTTTGTATTTGTACAACCATAATATTTAATATCCATATTTACTTGGGGCTGTATATGGTCACATACTCCACAATGTATTTAGTATACTTTCTTCTCTTGGTTGGAATTCAATTATTTAATACACTTTGTGCTTCAACGTTGCTAACAGATCACAGCAATATTTGATTTTCATATATATCCCCAGTTTTAGATGTGGTAAAGGTACAGCTGCCTTGCCAGAACATCCTTTCCAGTCCAGTATGTTAAATATAATATTCTCTGTTCCCTTATCATCCAACACAAATACTACCTTCTGTGTCACACATGAATCATCTACCTCCCTTCCTTTATACTCACAAAAAAAGCTGTGATCAGCTGAGCTTTCCAAGCTATAACTGGTTTTTATTTACAACATTACAGTTACCCAGAAATCAAAACCCTCACTGGCCAGTATTTTCATAACACATCTCGGTTATGTTAATAAAGCAACCTACAAAATGTCTCTTTTCCAACTGAAATGCTGTCTTTAAATAAACCTTATCTCTAAATCTGAGTGCCTCCCAATGCCTATCATCTATAAATACACTTAAATGTAAAAAAATCCCTCCTGCTACATTTGTACAACAACAATACAGCTCACAAAAATAAACATCAGCCTGCGTGAAATCAATGTTTTTTCTACCCTTTTCAAAATCATAAATATATTTTTTGTTTTCCTTTTCCCTTGGAAAAACCTGGAAATTTAAAGGCAGAACCCACAAGCAAAAAATACTGATTATCTACAGTTAGGCTACATGCTTTTTATCTTTGGGATCACAAAGTATTTATTCTAAATAAAGTTTGTTTGTACATGGAACCTCAATGCTTCCAAGAAAAACAGATAAGTTATCTGCAACACAGAAGAGCAAAATGAGACAAAACATGGAAGATTGCTAGTTCAAAGGCACTCAAAGAAAAAATGCCAAACTGAGGAACACAAACTACTCCAATAAATACAAAACCTCCCAAGCACTTCTACTGAAATTATGGGATTACTCAAAAGTTTTCAGACAATTGCACAAACAGAAATACTTCAGATCAGGTTTGCGACACACACACACACAAAGCAATTCCCACTTCTCTGCGAGAACAAGACAGCACAACAGCTACTATTGCACCCAGAGCTTGCCCTTACACTTGAGCAGACAAACGACGAGATGACATTACTTAACTATTTTCCTGCATTCAGAACTTGCCCTCACCTGAAAACTGTAGCTACATGAGCTCAGAAACTTTCCAGTCACTGCAGAAACTAATATACAAACTCTGGTGATCTGTTCCGCTGTTTTCAGTAGGAAATTTACATATGAATTACACACCGAATTCCTTTGGGCCGATAAACTTCTGTACTTTCATGAAGAAAATACCACTTCCTTGTTATCGTCCTCCTCTTGCTATTCTTTGCTATCATAGAAAAAACAACTCTACCTCTAAAATCAGCAAGCATAAAGATAGATCCATTTCTTGTGTTTGAGTTTATTCACAGAAACAGAGGTTTGGGAATAAACAGGTTTCAAGAGATTTGAGGCTCCCAGATTTTCTGCCAGATAGAGACTCCGGTTACCCAGCTACCACGTGCGAAAGTGCCAACACAGTAATCTGTACTGGTCAAGAAATCATCTACTGCATTTCATCTGATCCTTAAAGATGTAAAGAGCGGTATATAATAGCCTACATAAAGACTGATGTTAAGAGCCTGACAGCAAGATTCAGATGCCAAGTTATTTCCTAATACTATTCATATTCATTAATCATCGTTAATCAAAGAATGAGGGAACATACACAGAAGCTAAAAACAGCACGAGACTAAGGTGTTTCCCATGGCACAATACAATGCAAACATTGTTTTTGCACTCAAGAATACAAATGCAAAGATTTCATAACCGTGCTATGTGTAGGAATTCAAAACAAACCTTACCTTATTTTAAATTGCACTTCTATTAAGAAGTCACACTGTTCTAGTGCAAGGTGGCAGGAAACATGCCATCTTCCTTCGGCAGAGTTTTCCAAATGCCCCTGTGTTCAACTAAGTCTAGCTCTGCTCTGTTTTGTTTTCACAAGAGGACCCATTCAGCACCATGTGCTCCTTTTCAGCTGTCAATAAACAGAGGGAGTGAATTCCCCAGAGCTTCACAAAGCTAGTTAGGCATAGCCATTCATTTCTTCAGGAAAACAGGGCATTGATTTCAGCAAATTCCCAGGGAGCAGCTACAACAAAGGGATCAAAGACCCACCTCCTTTCCTGCACGGCTCTCAGAGGAGCAGCGACAGGTTTCCTGAAGACTGGGCTGGAGCCCCAGCGACCACCGCGTGCTTCATTCACACATCACCTTCTTACACTCCCAGGACAGCCCCAGTGCAGACCGTGACAAACCCCTACATTCAGGCAGCATAATGTACTGCACGCTAGTTCATCCAAGGATAAAAAGGAAAACAAGCTCCAAGGGAAGTCCGCTGCTTCCCTGACTGGTTGAGCCTCAATAGCTGCAGACATTTTATAAACTCTCCTCTTTTCTGCCCTTAGCTTCTCCATCTAAAACAGAGAAATACAGCTACCTCCAATTCATCGTAATGAAACTTCACTGGGATGCTGACTTTTTTGGATTACTTCCACAGGCTTGAAGACATAGCTACTGGAATTTGAGGTCTGGCCTCAGAAGCCCCTGCATTGTGTAGCCATGACATTTTCTTTGTGTAATTTGCTCCAGACTGCGGCTTTTTTTTTTTCCTAGGAATCCAACGGGGTTTGTTCTGGTTTGGTTAGATTTTTATTTTTAATTATAGATGTGCTCTTTGTTAAGGAACAAGATTGCTAATCCTAGGCTTTGACCTTGTTCTGAACCAAGCATTACAGACAGATGATGCTGTGGTTAAGCTTAGGGTTGGGGTGTTAAAACTTCATGGCTACTGCTGCCATCAGTGCCACAGACTGCTTCCTGGTGCTGAGACCACTTGGCACATGGTCCACATAACTAAACACCTCATCTTCACCCAGGACATTGTCAAGCTGTATTGTTAATACTTCCAGAATAGTAAATTCATCTGCTTCTCTGGGCAGCCTATTTCAATGCATAATCGATCCCATTACAAAGACTTTTTTTTCTTACATTCAAAGGCATTTCCAGGAAGCAGACCATGGCCATTGCCCCTTGCCTCACCATGATGCATCCTTGTGGAGAGAGCACTTCCACTTTCTTCTTCACAACCACCATTTTTGTACTGGAAGGCAATGATCAGCTCTTCCTGAGCTTTATCTTCTCCACGCTAAGCACAAACAACATTTTCAGGCCTCCCCTCACATGTTAAGTTCCTTAACCTAGTGATCATTAGAGAAAGCATGACTGATGCTGAGACTGAGCTGAAGAGTGAAAAAGGAAACTGCTAGGGTATAGTTTAGCTAAAATGGATGAACCAGCTTAAATCACTGAGCAGAGTTCAAGGAGTCTTAAGTGATTCACACCAGAACTAATGTGCAGTCACCCTGCTCTTTCCATTTTTTAACAATGTACTCTTGACAGCAGTTCTGCCTGTTGTATATGAAACAGTCACCCATACTACATTCCTTATGAATCTTTTAGAGTCCTTTCTGTATCTAAAGAGAACTCAAGCGTGATGCACAATTGCCAGCTGGCAGATGAAGTTCAAAAATACCACTTTCTGAAATAGCTTGAAGTAAATATATCGCCTCCACAAATAGCTGTTATTTACCAGTCAGCTGCTACTGCTTTTTTTTATTTATTAACTGATAACAGTTATTGACAAAAATATATTTTTTCCTTGTTCTTCATTAGGAGGGAGTGAACGCTGACAAAATGGGTTCCCAAAATGGCAGTTGAGGCATTGGAAGGAATCCAGAATAAAGTATTTAAATCAGAGCAATAGGCATAGAAAATATGCTTAATGCTGCAGATAGCATAGGCTCCAGTGACAGAAGCACGAGTATCAGGCAGATCCAAGAAGTAGCTCTTTGCAGAAGTTATGACAGCAAAGTATAAGAATATGCCACTTGCATATTCTTTGCTGCTAAAAAATGATGGATAATTGAGATGAGGAGTGAGACTTGGATGTGATTTGGATAATGATGTCTTCGAAAGACAAGAGTTAAATTGACAAAGTTAAACACCCCAAGTATATCACTTGGTAGTAATCTGGGATAGTATCTGTGCAAAGAGAGATGAAATATTTAAAACAGAACTGTGATTTTTAAAGCCTCAATGAATCTGTCTGTTCTTATGCAGAGGCCAGATTTTTACAATTTTACTCATATTAAGTCATGCCTTACTCCAAGAATAATCCCACTGATTATAATGGTAATATTGTTCCACAGATGTCTCAGAAGAAACGCAAATGTAAAAGCAGACTTTATATTTAAGATAAAAGACATCAATCATGAGCACATCTGGGAATTTGATAAAAACATATGGTACAAAAAAATCACTGTGAGATGACAGAAATGTACTTACATAGCAGGTCTGTGGACATGTTTACAGATCAGGCATAGGAAACCTATATAAAATAAATGAAAAAGGAAGATCAGTTTTCTGAAGTAGCACTGTTCCTGTTTAAAATTCATGCTAGTTACCATGCACATCTTTTTTTCTAGTTCTCTAAGAAACAGGGGGAACATATCTAGGGAAATCTAAATAGGAAAAATTTCAATTAGTAAAGGAAAAGAGTGAATCTGTCTATTATTAACTCCTTAATATATGAGCTCATTTCATAAATGATGTGAAACGACATTAAAGTAATGCATTTAATTAAGTTGGAACAATTTGCTATACTCCACTTCTTCATTAACATGTATTACAAAAACAGAATTTTCAAGCACTGTGTAAATATACCCCACTGCATGCCATTTTGTGTTTAAGCCTGCTGCTTCTGGTATTCATCTTAAGTATCCTCACAGCGAAGTCAAAGGGAATATTAACTACACACAGGATAAGGCACTTTCTTTGCACTCCTGAAAGACTTCTGCAGAGTTTTAGTTTCCTGCTGAACTCTGCTCATCTTGTTTCCCATTTGTCCACTGTTTTTTTTTTCTTGAAATTTTACAATGGTCAGAGAGTTTATAATAAGAGCAGAGTCTGCCTTTGTAGTAGTTGTCTCAACAGTGTCTACCATTGTGGAATCTCAATGTGTGGATACGGATGCTTGAAGCAACATAAATAATAAGGCAGGCACTAAAATGGGGGGGCACAAGTAACAGTAAGAATCACATCAGCATATGCTGTTTTGCCGCGTCCAAATTTTGGGTATGGATTGAAGGTACATACATATGATTTAAGGTGAAAATTCCCCACTGGTGAAGAAAATGGTATTTTGTTGCTGACTGGAATGGCTCAAAGATACAATGATTACTAGTCAGATACTTCCAGATTAACTGGAACTGGTCAGTAGAACTGAGACAAGAGAAGCTTGGAAGAAGGAAATACAGGAAAAACAGAAAACAAAGAATGATAACTGAGCAAGAAACAGACTCATGTGGAATACAGAAGTGGTAGGTAAATAGGAAAAATGCAGAGCACGATGAGGAAGAGAGGAGCCCACTATGGAGAACACGCCAAGAAAGAAGCTGCGACTTTGCCAGGTGTATCCATCAGCAAGTTGAGGAAGCTGCTATCTAACTATCTCCTGCAATTTAGGAGCACACCGTAGTAATATTTTCAAGCCTGCGAAGATAAAAATCCATTCTGATGAACAGTTATAAGCATGTAAGTTGCTACCTGACCTTGAGGACATACCACTTGTCCCTGGATAGACAAGAAGCCACAATGAGCATTACCCCACCATTTACTCAATGATTTGTGTACAGATCATGGCTTCTGAGCAACAGAATAATTATGCTGATGATATTCTTGTTTGTAGGTGATTAAAGACCCAGTCTAAGTTCATGACAAGCAAAGTTACTGAGTCAGAGTTGCTATCTTACCATGCATCTCATCACAACATAATCAAACTCCCATGTACTTAAATTGTCAATTCAAGCATAAAAGGTAACATGTAGGAAAACACAGATTTTAGATGCTTCACTCTGAAACTGGAAGAGTTCTGACTTTGAAATATACAGAGCTACCTGGTGTTTGCTTCCCACATTCTTAGCCATGCCTTTCAAGCCTACACTGCCTTCACGAAATAGATGACAAATACATGCATTGCCCTTTACAAGGGACAGGGGTGAAGGATAGCTAATGGGTATACTGATGAGTCTTTATTCTCAAAAGTTCTAATTTTCAATGTAGAACCAAGAAAATTACTCCCACTTTTGGGATGCATATATTCCCTGACATAGAGGAGACAGTACTGATAGGGAGAGTTCATTAGAGACCCTCAGCAGGGAAGTTGCTACAAGGAAAGATGCTTCAGTTGCTCACACATAAGCATCCAGTGCCTTCTGAGATGTCCTAGGATATCTGAAGCACCTACGTCAGGCTGGTAGACATAATGATGGATACACAGGAAAATGAGCCCCTTCTGGACCAGCAGGAGGGCAGGATTACCCAGGACATCTCAGATAACACTAGAAGCTTATGTTTAAGCAAATGAATCAAGTCCTACAGTATTGCCATTTCTCATTTTACAAGAAGCCAGGTAGAAAACTGGCAGCCAGACTGCTAATGCATCCTTTCTGTCTGAGATCAAGGGAACTGAGGACAAAGCATGAAACAGAAGCACCAACACTTCAACTTTTCTTCTGTAACTTCTATCTTCTGCCAAAACAGCTGTCTCTGGTGAATACATAGTTTAGTATGAACTGTCTACATGCAGTGCCGCTCTAAGACAAAAGACGTGAGACAGAAGCAGTAAAGAAGCCTGGATGCTAAAGAGACATGAGCAAGTCCTCTTTCCCAGATGAAAACAGTCATGCTGAGAACAGGGTTTCTAAGCAGCAAGTTTCCTGATTTCTACTAACCATAAAATACTTCACAGTTGGACTCCATTCTGGCTAAGGGCGAGGCACTTGTCTATGATATCAATTTCCATGAATGTAGGATTGCAGAAGGAACAGCAGACTTTAATGGCATCCATATGTGACCATACTCTCCCATCCCTTTGCCCATGCTGACAGTCTCTGAGTGCCCAAGTCTGGCACTTGGTAAGCACACAGTTTGCAGACCTCCTTGAGGGCATCCCAGTTGCAGAAACACAAACTGCTCACAGAGCACCAGAGCAGTAGGTGCACCAACACAAGGAACTGCTCCTCTTCCAGCAGTTAGTCATGTTATCTCTGACAGGGTGAAGATAAGTGCAGCAAGGAGTATTTGCAGAGGCAAGGGAGTGTAAGCAGAACTAAAAGCTCCTTCACAAGCTGAGCCAGACCTTTCCTGCACTTACCCTCAACACAAACTCACAACCTCCCCTCCTTCTAGCTGCAGAAAACCACCATCTCTCCTGCTCCAAGGTCAGCCCTTTGGTGTATGAAGGTACCTCTTGCATACTGTACTGCCCTTCAATCAAGGGGATAACAACAACACACAGAATGGCACATGTAGAGTCACAGCAGTCTCTTCTTCTGTGCCAGCTAGGCACAGTGCCTGGTGGTTTCTGGCCACATTGGCCACTTGTCAACCTAAACTTAGATGGTTGGCCTCTGGCCATGCTGGCCACAGTTTAACATTCCTGTTGACCAATCTTCTGTGGTTTTACTTGTAAACCACTTGTAAACCACACCAGTCTTTACACAAAGCATTGCAGGTATATCAACCTAAATTGCCATGCTGCTCACAAAGCCAAAGCTTGTTTGTGGCTGCTTTTCAAATACTGACATGTTTCATCAGTGGAAGGGCAGAAAACGACAAGGAACAGAGTGGGGAATGTTTTCCATGCAAGGAAACTGCAGCCCTTACAATTAATTTGAGGCAAAGTCTTCCGAGGTTCTTGTGTTCTTTCATTATCAGGAAACTGGTATGCACTTATGTGCTTATCCTAAGTAGGAATTGAAGTTGAATATGATAGTTAACAGTGTTCACAGAGGGCAAAGCATGGGTTACAGGCTCATTGGATGAACAGAAGTTCAATGCCTTGCGGTGGCAAGCAGCATTTATGCACCGGTAAAAGAAGTGAAAATGGGTTCTGTACTGCCTATGAGGAGAATAGGCTGTGGCCTATGGAGGAGAATAGGCTCATTTCTGCATGAGGCAGGTAGGAGCAGTTGCAATGAGAACAGCTGTCATATTAATATGCTGTGGGTGATACCCTTGCGTTTGCATCATGATCTTGTATCATCTGCCGATGACAGGAGAACACACTGTCTGCAAGAGAGAACCATGTCATTCACAAAGACCTGGATGATGACTTTTGAACTATAATCAGAAGTAATGATTTGACATCATATGGCTCAAAAACGCACCTCAGCATCATGCCACATGCCAGAGAGATGCATTAGTTCATCAGTTGCTGTAAGGCTCTTCTCTTGATGCCATGAAGCCATCTCTCCATTTCCTCATGCAGATGAAAAGGGGAGGCTGCTGTTCTTCAGGTATCTGAAGAACGTGCAGTAAAACCTGTTATAGACCCACAATAGCCTTAAGTAAAGACAGATGGCTTATTCTTATCTAAGCATCTTTTATCACACTATAACTGAGTAAAGGTAAAATGCAAGTAAAAGCATTTTTTCAAGACAGCTAAGTAACACACTTGCAGATGTCTCTAAAATACACATGCACAGATGTGACAGGAAAACCACACTTAACCTACTTATATCAAGATTAAATCGGGAAGGACTCTTTCCTCCCCCCCAATAGAAACTGGTTGCCCAGGCTTAACTTTCAGCATACCTTATGCCTCAGGTTGTATTCGTTAGAAGAAAACACCTAATGCATCTACTATACTGCATTAGAATCCCATTAGTGCTTCCTACTTGTTCTCTTTTGGCTATTGCTAGCTCTCGTGCTGGGCATTTCTGCTGAATTCAATTTTGTTGAATTCACAAACAGGAAGGAAAATCACAACAATACAGAAATGAATTAAGTATTAATAGAGTATTAACGGGAGAAAGTAAAACACAGAGCCAAAGTTAGTATCAGTCCCAGATGTGTATCCAAAATCAGGATTTGGCTTGTGATATTTACAATTCAAACAGATCCCACAGTACATTTTTGCGCATTTCACACCTACTATAGGTAGGTATAGAATCCTTTACCATAGAAAGCATTAAGCATGAAATTATAAATCCTTTTATAATAATCAAGTAAAACAGCATATACTTGTATACTTACTTTACTAAAATTATATTTTGTTTTTTCAAATCATGGAATTATTTTATAATTATAAAACAGTGAATGAAATGTTTATTCCCATCTGGCATCACTTTCTTATGCTGCTGGTGGCAGGTCACAGCCAGACGGATGTCATGCTCACGAGGTGACCACATGTCACCCCACGCATAACTCTTTTACCATTGTAACATTATAATATTTTTCTTTGTTCTGGAGGATACTGACTCTTCCCTGATGGGTCCCATGCAACATGTAAATACTTGTGTCTCAACTCTAAAAATCTGGCTCATGGGTACTGCAGAAGTTCTTCATATGGAAGTCTTATTTGTAAATATAAAAAATAATGAAAATCAGGAGCTCTATATGGAACATCTGTCTTTTACAAAGGACTAAGTAGAGGTAAAAGAACGGTGAGCAAAATCTTACGAAGACAGTGGGCAAACAATTATGCACTCAAGGATATGGTTTCTTTAATGAAAAGCAACCAAGAGCACTGTCAATGTCCAGTGACTTCATGAGACTGGACATGCTACTGACAATTTTTTCATCAGTTAGCTGTTATTTGCAAAAGTTACAGAGTATTAAATTTCAACAGAATACATTAAAAAACTACTGCCTTTTCACTCCTTACACCAACCAACTGATATTCCAACTAGTTATGACTAGTACATTGAGATGTAGCACCATCAAATATGATCCACATATATGATCCACATATGAGCCAAACCTACTCAGGTGTATTTTCAGTTTAAGAAAAATATATTAAAAAAAATCAGAACTTTCATTAAAAGCAAATCCATTTTACATCCAGTGACTTGGAACTAGAAACACAAGGATCAAAAAATTCCAAACCTTGTTCCTTAGAAGTTTTTCCTGTTCTGAAATATGGCACTGTCTCTCATCATTTTCCTAACCTTCTATCACTTGATATTGGTCTTCTTTGGTCAGCAAAAGATATACAGCAGACAATGAAGCAAGTACTTTCCTCAGTATCTTTAAACAGAGATAGCAACAAAAGATGCCAAGGCATTATACCAAAGGGTATCTTGTGCTGGTCTTCCATACTAAGGGCTTCTGTGTCATTTGGCTTTGCAAAATCCTCCTTTTTGACCATGATCCAGAAAAGGATTTCTGCATTTCCCATGTCTAACTGCCACTGACTTTCAGGGAACTGTTTGTACATGGGAAGATAAACCCACACTTCTGCTTCTGTATTTTGCTGGGTCAAGATCAAGGCACCAATTATCTTTCTAGATGCTTGTTTTCTTCTGAGAATCAGTCTTTAAAGTGTGAGTTTTAAAAAGCCCCAAGACCCAGGAACATTCCTAAAATAATTTGCATTCCACAGCAGAGGGCAGAAACATTTCCATTTCAATGAGTCTGTGGAGAGGATTCTGGTCTACTAGCTGAAACTCAGGACTGAGCTGGCACAAAACAAACACAAAACCCACTTGTATGAAGTCATGTGAAAAAGTATTTTTCCTGTGAGACATTCATTCTCAACACATTGGCTAAACTATTCTCATCATTCTCAACTCGAATTCCAATTTTCCCTTTAGGAATAGGCACTCACTTTTAGGCAGGGCAGCCACTGACAGATGAGCAGATTGATAAGGAGATTTCCTTGTCTGTGTTCTCTTTGGGGAGCCTACCTCAAAAATCTATTCCTGGAAATTAAAAAAAGTTATACGAAAGTCTTGGCTTTAACACTATCTCCTTGCACAAGCTCACTATTAATACATCAGAAGTTGCTAGCTTTCCAAAAATGATGACCAGCAGACCAATGAGGCAGTGGGCCCACACGCTCCCACCTACTGCCACAATCACATCTGTGACCAGAAAGGGCAGATACGTATTTAGTAAACTTCAGGAAATCATAAAAATAGATTTGTCATCAGAAGGTTAACACTTTGCACACCTTGCCCAGATTATGCTGATTTTAAAAATCCCAGTTTCAGACACTCACAAACTTTTCACGTATCTACAACATGATCCAGATGCATCCCCTGTTTCAGTGTAGTGTTGCAGCCAAATTATGTAAATACTAACGTTCAATGTATTTGGTCAAATATCACTTTCAGAGTCTTGCTCTTACTTTTAAATAGCTTTAAACTCCAGTGCGGGGAAAGCATCATTTCACCCAGAAACTACCACAAGTTTTCACTTGAAAAAGGAATTCAGGTAGAGAATACTGGTGGTTTTTTTACTATTATTATTGATAAAGCATATTAACTTTAGAGGTGCTATTTTCATGGTATGCTTGGAATGCCTGTGGTACACAAGTATAAAGAAATTCAAATTTTCCAAAGACTGATTATATAATTGACTAACAAAAGTTGTATGTTCCCAAATATTATTTACCTGTTTCCTTCCTTTTCCCTTTGGTTATGACACCGTATGACAATTCCAAAAATCAGCAAGGGATGACTCAGACTGCTGCTGAATAAATGCAGATACAGATTCAAATTCAATTCAGTGAATCACCATTCATAGTCAGCATAATCACCTATCACTCAGGTATAGGAAAGAGTTGGTCGCCACTGTCAGCTAAAGATAAGTTGAAGCTCTTGTTTTCCCAGAATGACAGCATGCAGCACAGTTATAATTAGATTTCTTCTTTTAGAGGCCTGGATGCCTTCTTACTAACTGTACAGTATACACAAAGCCCCTTGGGGTCCTGTGCCACTTCTTGCATGTGACTCAAGTAGTCCAAAAATAAAAATAAAAATGTGGCATTAAATGCATAATGTATGCTTATTTAAAATTCTAGCCTTCTGGCTTCATCCTGTACAGTAACATAGTCCTAGTCTTTTCTCTGGCAAGACTGAAACTTAAATAAATGCAAGGCAACTGGCTCTTTTCTATGCAAGCTTATTTTTTCAGTGTTGGAGACTGTAAGAAGAAGTAGGAAATCAGAATAACAAGGCCAATGCTGAAGAGCCCGCAGAGGCTGGTAGAGGACAATTTCATAGCCACTATCTCCACTGAACGAACAAAACAGTTAAAAATAAGTGACTATCAACTCCCATATCATTACTAAATTAGCTACATGAAATTTGGTGCACCACAGATAAATACTAAGTATAAGAACACACTATTTCTTCAATTAAAAGTTACCCTGATATAAAAAAATCTTGTAACAATAAACTAGAAAAAATCGTGCCATCTCTGACCTTTCCTTAAAAGTTCACCAATGGGTCACTTGCTGTTACTTCTTCACTCAGTAGCATGACCTCTTCAACTCCAACTTTGACATCTAAAACATTTATTCAGTATGGTCCAGTGAGTTAACAAAAACCCAAATCCTTGACATCTGCACCTCAAGTTATCGAAAGATCATTTCAGTGATTTATAAAATCTGTATGAACATAATCTGCAAGATTTCATGCGGGATGTAAGTCTGTAGGTGGAACAACTTTAAAGTTATCCAAAAGTACCCACCATCCAGTGCTTAAATAGTTTTGAAATGTACTTTAGTGATTGCATCATGACATTACAGTCTCCAATTTCACTACAGTGTTTAAAAAAACAACAAAACACAGGGGGAATCACTATGATTCAAGAGTCATTCTCTGCTGGGACAAACTGAAAGCCCAGTTGACATTTCTTAACTATGATATTGATTATGCTATCCTGTAAACTCCAGGAATTCAAATTTTGAAGATCCCTGTCAAAATAAACAATTTGAAAATGACTATTGCAATTTCAGATTCTGAAACCCAAATACATGACTGGAAGTACGACAGCAACCTTAGCACCTAAATAAATCCACATTTTTTTGCTCATAGCTTGGAATTTAGAAAAACCCATTATCAAACTATAATTTTAAAAATCAAAGTAGATTAGAGGAATAATTAGTGCAAATGACTTACTGTAAAGGCAATTCAGAAACTTATACAGCCCAAAGAATTACTGAATTTGACAAGAAAAAAAGTTTAAGTAATATATCCTGCTTATATTTTTACAGATAAAAAATGCACTCTGCACTGTCCTCAAATCTTTTGTGAACTGTTTTACTGATGAGCACAAAATATTTGAAATAACTTCATTTTTACACTCCATTTTATTTTAGGAAGTTGATAGTCATTTCTCTAATGTCCTATTTTAAAATTCCTTAAATTTTTAATAAAATTGATTTTAAGTGGTAATAAATGATGTTATGTAAAAATTTGTCTGTATGGGTGCTGAGGCTTGCAGAGACCTCAGTGTTCTGTGACTTAGGCTTTAATGTTGACAAATCACAGAAGTTCTAAGCTCAACTTACAGAAGAAAAATAAGTTAGTCTTCTCTTTTACTGTAGAATAAGACAAAGAGTGGAAATCAATTTATTCGCTTGCTTATCCTTCTTTTCTTCCTGTCTGTGTCTCTGGTTTGGTCAGGGCAGTGTCTCTTCAATATTGTAAAAAAAAAAAAAAAACAAAAAAAGCAATACATTAAAACCAGGCTACAATTTTATTAATAAAAAAGCTCCACAGATCGTAGCAGACTCAGCAGAAAAATCTGTAGAGTAACTCATGCATTAAAAAGGGAGATGATTCTATCTATCACTCACACTAGGGATATTTCAGAGTGAAGAACAGCATGTAAATATGTCAAGTAAAGATGATTTCCAAGCATGAAAATTATTCTTGTCACTGGCAGCTGTTGCGCGAGAAGTAATAAGGTCCAGAAGCCTGGCTGGGCACAAACAGTGATAAGAATATCATTAAGATCCATCTGCAACCTCAAAAACACTGAAAATTCCTCTGCAATCTTTTGTTCTAAACAAAAGTTCAAGTCCAAAGCGAAGAGCTTCCAAAACAGGAGAGCCACTATAGCAGTAGAAAGCGTTTCACCACCTTCCCAGTCCCAACTGAGCTGATAGAGGCAAAAGCAGAGAGCACTCTTTAGAGCCACAGAACATTACGATCTCCAGATTTTATAGTAGTGGCATGCTAGCTTTGCCTGCTTATTTACTTGTGTTGAGAACAGTGACAGGTTCGTAAAAACAAATGAGTTCTGAACCAGACAGAGTATTTCCAGTAAAACTTATTTTTGCCTGAACGTACTCAGCTGCTGAAACCAAAACATTCTGCAGAAATGTATCAGTTTCACTGGCTCTGTGTATCAGCACTACAGGTTTGCGTCGTGAAATTCTTAGTTGCACTGTCCTTCACTTGGGAGAGGACAGTCCCCAGCGACTGGAAATCCTCACCTGACACTGTTTTTCCAAACTCCATCAGCACCGGCCCTGAAGGCCGCGGGAGAACAGCGATCTCTTGTCAGCGCTTGGCACCGCCAGAATGAGAAGGCCCGTCCTGACTGCCAGGTCTGCAAGAAGCAAGTGATGCATTCACTCTGGATACATTGTGTACTAGCTGTAAAATTTTTCCTCCATGGAAAGCATTCTGAAAGAACCATGGGGAGGAGCGGTTTTATTCAAGTGCACTTGGATTCATGCTGGCCTGCAACCCTGAGCTTTTCCCGGATGAGCACTGGGCATACAAAGAGGTAGTGTTTCAATGGGCAAATCACCTGCTGCCGCTTCACTGTGAGAGGTATTAAGTCACCTGTTTAATTAGTATGGGTGATTGCTGATATTTCTAAGAGCAGCTGAAGCAGAAAAGAGCTTATACTGGTTCTTCTCAGCTCCTTGATTTAATTGCTTAGAAATGTTAGTAATCTTGGAAGGGGTTCAATGCATTCTCTTCACTCAACAACACAGGTGAGCCACGACTCCCACAGAGAGAGAAAATACGGAAGGCCAGAAAGCATCCTGCACTGCCCATGCAGTTTGTAACATTAAAAAGGTCTCCTGAGACCTCTTGGCACAGAAAACTGAGCTGAAAGTTAAAACTCACTGAAAACTAAGTTCTGTTTGAACACTAAAAAAACAAATCTGTTCTTCCATCTAAGAGTTTCTCTTTTGTTTCCTCGGTCTGATTTCAGTTATGTTTTTAGAAACTCTTTAACCTAATACTTTCCAGTATGTCACTCTCTTTTCTTTGCCTACTGTCTGTTTCCAATCCTTTGTTCAGCATCATTGCCCTCTGACTGCAGACAGCCTCAGC
This sequence comes from Meleagris gallopavo, assembly GCF_905368555.1. Classification (NCBI taxonomy): domain Eukaryota; kingdom Metazoa; phylum Chordata; class Aves; order Galliformes; family Phasianidae; genus Meleagris; species Meleagris gallopavo. The sequence goes on along the minus strand of NC_139405.1, from coordinate 51,500,438 downwards.
ACAACAAAGGTGCAGAGATGGCTCTGGAGGTGATTCCACCTGACCCTGAACACAAAGTCACCTCTTGGAAGACAAAACTATAGACTAACTTAGCTATATTTTTAATGTGTACTGCACTGGTCCTTCAACCATTTATTATTCCAGGATAATATAATGCTTAGATACTTGATGTCCTCCTTGGGTGTCAATCTGTCAAAGCACTGGCAAAACACAATTTTAGTGATTTATAAATCACTTGCTTATTGATGAGCCTTACAGTATGTTTTAATCTTTAAAAAAGCTCTATTAGTTCTAAAGTTATTTATTTCTGTAGGATAGGACTGGACAGGCCAAACAAGTGCTGTAGATCACATACAGCCGCAGTGATTGAAATAACATTCTGGCTAAACTAAGCCAACACAGTTGCTGTGACAGTTAATGAACCAAAAATGCATGTGGGACTTACACTGTTGCAATTCTCTCTAAAACATGTCCACCATGCACTTGCATAGGACATCCTTGCTCATTCCTCAGCAGTCCCTCAGCACCATTCATAGCAACAGGAACCAGGAAATGAGACTGAGTGGAGGAGCAAAGAATACTGCTCCACCACGCATTCTATTTGCTTGCTACTGTATATGGTATGCCACATTAGATACCACTACTCTTTTTCCTAAGTGCTATTCTCTTACATGTGCTGCAGAAAAACAAAGCACATCTATACTGACTTCGCTATCTATGCTGTGTCACAGCAGTAGGAGGAGATGTTGGGTACTACCTTTGCTCTAGGTATTGGGTACACTGCTCAGGGGCATCATGGGCATTGCTGTATCCTCTGTGTGCTTACACACAAGCCTCTAGCTTACCTGTATCATGCTTGTGACTTTTAAGCCCAAAGCACGTGGCTGACCATGCTGGTGACAATACCATCTGCAGTCTACTAGCTGCTATGCTGCATTTGCTGCAAACAAGTTTCCCCCACAGTTCTTCAGATGGTTGTTTGAGAGCACTGTAGGATGGGACAGAATGAAGCTCCGTGAATATTAATCCGTGAATAAACCTGGCTATTCAGGTGTCATTAGTGCTCCCAAAGCATCAGCGTGGAGCCTTCCCCAACTGCTGGCATCACTAAAGAGACAATGCACAGTGCCAGCCATGCAATGAACAGTGTGAGCCACATCACACACAATGCTTGTGATAGGATGGGTCAGGCAGGTCAGCCACAACACCTCTCAGCACACAGACTTGACATTTAGCACTAAAACAGCTCCATGTGCTGTCTCGAGAGACACCAGCTGAACTGCACTCAAGTCTTCCCAGAAGGAGCCCCTCTGCCCCGCTTACAGCAAAAAGAACAGTGCCAACCTAGACAAGACTGATGTACTACTGTAAGGGATAGACACTCTATCATATCTCAATATACACAAGTGACAACTTTGCTGCTCCTCAGAATATACACATCTAACAGGCAAAGAAGAAATATCTTCTTAGAACAGACCTAGTCCCAGCTTCTTCAAAGAATGGGAGGAGGACAAAATGACTGCAGCAGGAGAACTGAGTCCCAGCAATTGGGCTGGGCTGAACATCAGCACTTGCTCTCTCACCCTGTGGGTCAGGCAGAGCTGGGAGGCCTTCCCCAGCACTTAATCATTGGAGAGTAAGGACGAGGTGCTGGTCCTAGCAGCAGACCATGGTGCTAATCCTGAGACACCCTGCATCCTCATTTAGACTCCAGCAGCAGCCCTTAAGTTAAGATGAACAAGACAAAATGTACACAGATCCTCCTCTTCATGACTAATCTTTCAGGCTCTTCACTGACACAGTCAAGAACTAGAATTTTCATTTTTGTTGTTTATATTATCATCTCAAAGATCCAGACATTTTTCTTATACATGCAAATTGAGGTTCTCCAGAGGAAAAAATGGCAAAAACAAAGAAGTTAGACACTGAGTTACCAGCCCAGAATGACTGACCTTATTTCAAACCCTTTTACAACCCACAGCAAGGACTGGAAATGTATTTCATCCGCGCCAGAGTTTTTAACAGGCTTAAGCAAGAGAATATGGTGTCAACAAGTCCAGGGATGCCTTTTGAAAATCATGGATTCTGAGTGGGATAAAACACTGTGAGGTAATCAAGTGCTCTTTCCAATTCATTAAAACTAAAAATCAATGTCTTTTAATACACTCTGTATGGTATCATAATTTCAAGCTTGGAATTACGAGCAGTTAATGCTATTTGGGAAGTATACGTTTCCCTGTCTCATGTTGTTTGTGAAACAGCTTCTCCTAAATAGTGTTCCAGGCACAGGAAGGAGAAAGATACAAGCAGATCTACTCTGTCCTCCAAGACAGAATTAGTTTACCAAGGCATTCTTGATCTCAATTTAGCACTGCAACTCTTGCTATTTTACAAACAGGGATCAACTTGCACAGGACAGGCAGAAAAATCAAGAGAAAAGAGCGAACTGCAAAATCACAGAGATAAAGACACATGGAAAGAACCGTCCCTTTTAGATTTTCCTGTTAGAGATATCTGCAAACCAAAACATGCTTTCAACACAAATTCCAAGTAGCCCATATTTAAAAGGATGCACTGAAGAAAGGTAAAAGTCAGTACAAAAAAAAAAAACAAAACAAAAAACAACAAAAGCAAAATATCTCATTATCCTTGGGATGTGCAGAGTTAAATGTCATGGTCAACTTCCAGGGTTTTCCCAAGCAGAACTCAAGGAGACTGACCTTCATTCTGTTGTAACTCTTGTTATTTCCTGCTAGTTACCATAAAATAGCAGTATCCTTGGCATCATGCTAAAGAGATTTCCTACCTGCTTACACACACACAAGCAGAAAAAGAAGAGTTTTTTTTCTGGGTTTAGTGATAATTAAATGGAGTGGCCAGCTGTGGCACGTGCTAAGCAGAAGTACGTGACCGCTGCTCCCTTAGCATGTGGAGCTGTCTCATTTGATTCATGCTTATCTTAGAAAGCGGGAACATCTTAAAATAAAGCCTGAGTGGAGCCAGGAGGGAACTCGTTGGCAATGCATGCTTTAAATACACTCCAGTTCTGCAAACATCTTGTGAGCAAGATTAAGCTTAATGAACAGGATTATTTATGCCCACAAAGTCAGGTGTAATGTGAAGTGCTAGTACAAATGAAACTTATAAAAAACAACATCAGCAAAGTCTGCCCAAACTGCAGAGTGTGTATTCACTTATGGGTGGGGTGAGGGCTAATGGTTTCGGGTTTTAATCATCAGCCACAAAGTTAAGTGCTCGAGGGAAAGACAAGGGGGGACAGAGTCCCAGGTCCTGGCCCCTACAACGCACTGTAGAATAACCATGTCACAGCAGCTGGGAGAACTACCTTACACTTCTCCCTCCCACACAGCCCTGACAGGGCAGCCAGGGGAAGAAAAAACAGGTCTTTACAAGGATGGGATTCTCTACATGGCAGATACTGAACAGGAAGGAAAGAGAAGTCACCATCTTTAGATAGGGAGCATTGGTGTGTGATCCACTGGCTTACATGCCTGCAAAATTAACGCTAACAAGTGACCACATTAAAAAACAATAAGTCTATCAGAAGCAATACACTCAAAGCACTTCAACTCATTTTATTTTAAAAGCAGAGCAATTTTAATATACCTTGAAGAAGCCCACATAAGGCTTCAGCCTGGAGGTGTAAGCACTTGATTTTACTTTTCTGCCTTAAGAGGTAATTCTTGTTGTGCTTACATGCTTTCCTGCACACAGCTCTCCAAGCCTCCCATTGCCGGTCTCAATATGTGTAGCTCCACAGAAACTGGCAGTTCTCACATCACTTACAGCTTTTATTCCCATTCAACTCATCTTCTTCTTCTTACATGAACAATCCCACTTTCTCAATGTGCAGTATTTACCATAAATTCTGAATGACTAGCTTCTATTCAAACATCAGAGATGTTTCCTGAGACCACGTAAAAATGAGAACACTGTGACAAACAGTCTCTTACTCAGTCATACTACTCCAGGATCTGTACTAGTTCCCATTAGGCTTGCAAATGAGACTTCAACTGTTTTGACTTACAATGCAGGACAATTAAGTGCACACTAATGATGGAAAATACACCTAATGCATAGGTGCAACTCAGCAGCAAGTACATGCAATATCAAACAATAATTATACCATTTGTCACTGATTCTGTCACTGTATCCATACTCCCATCTTACACACAGCTTCCAGCCTGGCACAGCTCACTGCATACTCACAGCATTGTGCAGGAGCAGCGTCCAGCTCCTCCAAATCATAGAATTACAGAAACACAGAGTAATTAAGGTTGGAAAAGAACTCTATTATCATCTAGTCTGACCATCAGCCCATCCCTACCATGCCCACTAACCACGTCCACATCCACTCAGTTCTTGAACACCTTCAGGGATGGTAATTCCACCACCTCCCTGGGCAGCCTGTGCCAGTAGCTCAGCACTCTCTCTGAGAAAAAATTCTTCCTAGCATTCAACTTGAACCTCTCCTGGCACAATGTGAGGCCATTCCCTCTCATCCTATTGCTATTACCTGTGCGAAGAGGCTGATTCCAAACTCACTACAACTTCTGTTCTGGTTGTTGTAGAGAGAGATAAGGTCCCTCCTGAGCCTCCTCCTCTCCAGACTAAGAAACCCCAGCTCCCTCAGCCATTCCCCATAAGACTTTTGCTCCAGATCCCTCACCAGCTTTGTTGCCCTTCTCTAGCCATGCTCCTGGGCCTAAATGTCTTTCTTGTAGTGAGGAGCCCAAAACTGAATACAGTGCTCACTGGTGCGGCCTCACCAGTGCTGAGTACCCAAGGATGACCACCTCCCTGCTCCTGCTGGCTACACTATTTCTGATACAAGGCAGGATGCCCCTGGCCTTCTTGGCCACCTGGCACACTGATGGCTTGCATTCAGCTAACACTGCGGATGTTTTTCCTCCATCCCAGGCCAGTGCTAGGCTACTCAAGAGATCAAATGAGGATTGGCAAGGTGAGGGAGAAGGTGAGATCTGTTCTTTGAAGCCCTACTGGTCTCTCATTCAAAAGGCTTTGCAGTGTCATGCCACACTACTGGTTCCAAATGAGCACCCCCTCTCCCAGGGCCTTCAGCACAAAGAATGCATGAGCAGCCACCAAGTCACCAGGGCACCACTTGACACTTGGTGCCACCACACATAACTAGGCATCTGGGACCCGGAATGCATGTTCTTCTGTCAGTCGCTGGTAGAACTGAGCACCAGGTCCCACTTGCTGCTGGCAATCCTACAGCCTCAGCATTGAGGGCTCTAGGGGCCATACAGGTCTGGCGCCTCTTCCTTCCTCATTCTGTCAGAGCGGGATTTGCTCATCTGGCAGTGTCACCACACACATCCTTTCCTGCCACTTCCTGGAAGGAGGATGTGTGTGCTATTTGTATTTCCTATTGAAGACACTTATCACCAAGGTGAGATAAACATATACAAATATATATAATGTATATGCATGATATAAGTAAGATGTATCCAAAACACAGCTTGTATTTTGTCCTACAAAGTCCTTTATGAGTTTTAGAATACCAGCTGAGGATGGAATATTCTATTTGAACCCCCATTTTAAAGACATACTACACTGCACCCTTCACCAAATAATTCAGATATCTTCTCCAATTGCCTTTTGCAAGGAGCTCCACACTTGTGTTCATGTCACACACGGAAAGCGACAGCCCTTGGGAAGAGTCTGGCTGTCCTGAATGCACTCTTCCAGAAACACTAGTTGACATTTCACTGTGAGACGCAGACTTTCGACAGAATAAAGACCAAAAAAAAAAAAAAAAAGACAGAAGAAAACAAAACTGAAAGTTAAAATTTAACCGATTCAGGTACTTAAAAAAAAAAAAAAAGAAAGAAAGAAAAAGTACCGGTAAATGCTTCCTCCCCCAGAATTAAGAAAGCACGTCCGCCCAGGAGCCAGCGCCTGACCGCAGCACGCTGCTGTCCCGCTGGAGATGGGTGAGAAACCGACGGGAACGGCGCTGCGGTGCGGCTGCCGGCAGGAGCTAGCGCTGAGAGCGGGGCGGTGGGCACAGATGCGAGCCCGCAGCTGTTCCCCAGGCGGAAACCAGCTCCCCGAGCAGTTCCGTGCTGAGCCGCGGTCCCACGGCCGCCGCGCGGCACAACGCCGAGGGATGCAGCCCCCCCACCCCGCCCCGCACCCAGCTCTGAGGGCTTTTTGTTCCCGAAGTCAGAGAGGATTGGACCGGGCCCAAGCGCCCATCCCGAGCACTGTGTGAGAGGCGCGGCAGACGGACAAGTGGGACGAGCTGGCGGGCGAGGGCTGCGGCTCGTGAGAAGTTGGGGGGTAGAGAGGAAAAAAACAAATAAATAAAATCAAGAAATAAAAGGGGAAAAAACCCCACTCTCCCTCCGACTGCGCACTCATCGGCGCATCTGCCTTCCCGCAGGTGCCCCCCGCCGCGCCCGGCCCCGAGCCCCCAGCCGCCGCGGTTCCTCCGCCCACCCCCCCGAGGCCCTGCCCCGCTCACCTCATGGCGCGGCTCGGCGGGCGCTGCCGCTGCCCCAGCGCCGGGCCGGGGAGCGCGGCGGCGGCGACAGAAGCTGCTCCCGTCCCCGCGGCGGTGCCCGGCCCCGGGGAGACGCCTCGCTGTGGGGCGGGGGAGGCCGGGCCGCGCAGGGCCGGGGGCGGGCGGGACGCCGCGCCTCCCTCCTTCCCCTCTCCGCCTCCTGCGGCCCCGCCGGCAGCCGCGGCCGCCCCAGGGAGCGGACATGGAGCGGTCGGGGTGGGTACGGATCTGGGCTGGGGTGTTAGTTTTGCCGCTAGCGGTCTGCTAACTTTTTTTTTTTTCTTGAAAATGTTGCAGCTCGCAGCTTTAAACCTTAGAAACTGTTGTTGTGATCGTAATGAGTCGTCAGTACTTCACGGGAACCGCAGAAATGTCCCCTTTTTCATTGATCGTAGTTTTTTGCTTTAAAAGAAGGCACTTCATGGCATTAAGATTTCCCATTTTGTACCGTTATCTTGGGTCTCTGCTGCTGACAACAGAAGTGCTGAGCACAGCACTCAGTGAGCAGAGAGCACTTGCATGTGCATGTTCAGGGAGCACTTCCTCCGATGCAACTTTTGTCCCTGGCTTCTGGTCCTGTCACGGGGCATCCTTCTTGGGGCAGAGCTTCCCCTGCTGCTCCACAACCGCCATTCTGCACTGAAAAACCACAATTAGACACACCTGAGCCTTCTCTTCTCCAGGCTGAACACATCCAACTCTTTCAGCCTTACTTCATATGGCAAGCTCTCTGTTTGATCATCTCTGTAGCCCAGTACTGGCCTCAAGTTGTGTCAGGAGAGGTTCAGGTTGTATATTAGGAGAAATTTCTTCTCAGAAGAGGATGTGATGCATTGGCACAGGCTGCCCAGGGAGGTGGTGAAGTCACTGTCCCTGGAGGTGTTCAAGAAACATGGAGATCTGGCACTTAGCAACATGGTTTAGTGGGCATGGTGGTGATGGGTTAACAGTTGGACTAGATGATTATAAAGATCTTTTCCAATTTTAATGACTCTATGATTCTAACAAGTGCCAAATAAAGAGGAACAGTGGTATCCCACACTCTATTGCCCATGCTTTTGCTGGTGAAGCCTGGCACGTGGCCTGCCTTCCTTACCGCCTGCACTGAGCTTGTGAGCCACCAGCACCTTCAGACCATTTCAGCAGTGCTGCTCCAGGCAGTCATAGCCCAGACTAACCCAACGCCCTGCTTCTACATAACATTGGACCAGGGGCTATCTCCAGAGATCCCTTCCACTCTTCCCCTTTGAGCCAGCACATTGTGTTTCAGGGAATGATAGAGGTGCTCTGGCCATGAGAAACCAAACTGGTTTCCAAAAACCAAACTCAGTACTTCGCTGCTACAGATTTTCACACAGGCATAAAGGTGCTTGCTGCAGGAGGGCAGGACAGGGATCATGGCTTCATAATCACCACGCAGCCATTGCCATATATTGCTGTATACCACTGCTCTTAATACAGCTTCTGCAAGCTCCTAAGGATGCAGCCATTAAAAGTGGGTGAGGTAAGGTCCATGCTTAGCACATGCACATAAGCAAGTGTGCAAACACTTTCCCAACTTTATTTTTTTAAATGTTCCTTCCCCAGCTCTTTGAAACCTGTGATTTCTGCCAGCAGCAAAACAGTTTGAATTTTAGTCTCAATAGATTTCTCCCAGTCTGTCACTGCAATGGAGAAATGCAGTCTAGTTTGGTCCATCCACGTCAAGAGGATTTCAAGGGGAATTCCAAACGGACACTCTCCGTATCTTTCCCACTTCTCAAGCAGTTGTTGAAATAAACATGGGGCTAAACTGCTGAGCTGGTTGTTGGAGCAATGCTTTGGCTCTTTGCAGAGAAATCAATAGATGGAAACCAGATGGATACAGACTGACTGGGACCAGCAGCTTTTGGTACAAACACACAAAGATGAGCAGCTTCTCTGGGTATGAACGCTAATGGTTGGGGCTTTTTCTGATGAGTGGCAAGCCTGGGCACAGCTAAAGAGGAACCAGCACTCAAAAGCAACTGTGCTCAGCTCCTCTGAGCTACAGATGCTCTTCTGGACAAAGTTCAATGCCCAAATTAACTTTGTGTCCTGTTTCTGATGGTTCCTAGGGAAAGTCCCCATACTGGCTCCAGCACACAGATGTGCTGCTTATCAATTAGAAAGCCCAGAATCCCACGATCTCCCTGAGGACTTTGATGGGTGACCTCAACTGCTGGCTCCTAACACTGTAAATACAAGTGAGTTTGTAAAGGCTGGCGCTTTTGGGATTTAGTGCAAAGGGAAGTCCAGGTGGGTGTCACTACAAAGCGACTAACAACCTGGAGCTGGTAAGAGTGGTGCCTTTCCATGCACTCTGGAGCCTGTCCTGCCTTCTAATGCCTGCAGTGCTGTCCCTTCTGTCCCCTTCCGAGTCCTTCACACATCCCTGGGATTGTGCTGCTGGGGTATTGAGTAGGGAGAAGGATTGCAGATCTTGGGAATGGCCCAAGCTGCCTGATACAATGCTGACCACCTCACCTGCTGTGACAGCTGCTCCTGGGTACACAGATCAGAGAGAAGGGATGTGGAAGGGAAGTGTCAAGAGAAGTTTTATGAAATTTTTACTTTGTGGCTTCATGGTTCTGTAAAAAACATTACCTACTGCAGTAGGCTTAACCACGATACTCCCTGATGACATTGGGATACCTTCCTATTTCTGTGGAAACCAGCTTGAAGCTTACCTGAGAGCAGCGACCATACTTGCTCTATTTGATTTTAATTTAAACACGAAAAGAGAAGCTCCATCCCAGAATCTGAGTTTCTTCCCACCTTCAAATAACCATCCTCAGACTGCCCTAGGGCTGCTACCTGTCCCATCCATCTTACATCCACTTTGTGTAAAAGCTTTTAAGTTCTCAGCATTCCAAAGTTCTCTTCCACACTTCATAATTCAATGTAGAATTCATCACCAAGTCCTTAGCATTATCAATTTCCTCTCCAGAATAGCATGCCTACATAGTACAGAACTATTGTAACTATACACTAAAATCAGAACTGAGTTTAAGGCATACACATTGAGCATACTACAGTACAGTTCTGAAAACCTGTTAGAAGAGAAAAGTCTGGAACAACAGAAAAAGGGTATACTTAAAAGGAAGATGAGAATATACTGGCAAAAAACATTTATGTTTGAACTAGGCCTGCACAATTACAACAGAAGGATGGGTAGAGCCTCTACAGCGATTCTTCTACCAGAATGGGATTGAGGGGAAACAGTCCTGAGCATCTTGCTCAAAAATCTGTGCATGATCCAGCTCTTGGGGTTTGATTAAGAAGGCTATGTGAACACACAGCTCTCCTCTTTTTCTCACCTACCTTAGCCTAAAAACTAGTATAGACTTTTGGTAGACAGAATCAAGGTAGCCCTTGAAGATGAGTGAGGGAAGGTTGTTCAAGTATGAAAGAAGGAATTGGAGAGACAAGAGATCTGTTAGTTGTGGAGACAGTAATATCTGTGTCATAGTTTTCACTCACTTCTGAATTCTGGGTCAGTGCAAATATTTGTGAATTCGGATACCTAATATGAAAGGCATTGCTCTTTAATAAAATACATAAAGGTGAAATCTTAAAGCAGGAGTTAACATCCAAGAATAGAGGCTGGTGAAGAAAGCTCCTCCATTCTGCCAGGCTGTTGGTTGTTCTCAAGAAATGGCATTTCTCCATATGCAAAATGAATGCTTAACATTCTGAAAAAAATACAGTAATTACACTTTATTAATGACAACTTGCTCTTGGAAAGTATCTCATCATCTGCCTTTGGGACTCCTGCCAAGGGGCCAACTGACCACAGCTCCCAGAACTGTAGCGCTGCAGGGGGACGGGGACCCAGAAAGCCCAAACCCTAGTTCTGTTTGCAGTGCACACTTGCTGCATGCCCTGAACAAGCATGTTCAGCCCCAACTGCAGCACTGGGAGGGTGCAGGAACCTGAACATGGACAAAGACGACAATCATCATGGTAAAATTAGAGCTGTTTTCCCCAGAAGGGCAGGTGCTTCTGGGCAATCTTCCAGCCCCATCAAAAACCAGGCACAAGGATCATTCTAGCATTCAGCTGTGTACCACTTGTAGCACATAGAAATTAGGTGCAACAGCTTTGAGGAGCTGGTGCCTCTTCCAGCATGGACAGAGCAGGAGGCCCCCCTCTTTGTATTTTTAATCAAAAGCAGAAAATCTTAAATTTTCCCATTCACCAGAAGAGCTTCATCAGCCAGTGTTTCTATCACCTCTCTGGTGATGTGAGATACAACTTTCAAGTCTTTGGTTTGGGGGAAGAAATGCTGAAGAGAACCCCAGAAAAACAAATAATGGGAGTGTGAAGAAGCAGCTTCTGACCCAGGACAGAAACAAACAGTGAGCAATCAGCCTAGCCATACGGCAGGGGAGAGCATATGGCATTCTCAGGAAAGCAGAGACTGTTCTTTGGCCCCAGCACAGAGGACACCACTGCAGTTTGCCAAACTTAAATGTTCGTGGTTGTAGGATGCTAAGAGTTTCTTTACTAGCACATTTTTGATGGCTGTTTTTGAAACTGCTATTTGTAATGAAAAGCAAAAAACTGTTTGAAGTCAACTCCCAAGCCCCTGGGAGGCCATACAAATTTGTGTTGGCAAATGTCATTGATGAGAATTTTTCCCTTCATTTTTACTACTGCAGGCTTGGCCATCAACACAGAACACATGGATCTTAAGTTCCTTTTTCAGTGGCTATCAGCAGTGAAAAAAGATGCATGATAAAGTTTAACATGTCCATTCTCTTAGTCTTCCTCCTCTCCGTCATTAATTTGAAGCACATTGCCACTGAAGAATGGTTTCAGGAACATAAAAGCTAGCTTTTTCATACCTGCTCCTCAGCTCAGGTCTGTGATCCTGAGGATTCTAGAGTTCCCATCAAAGACCAAACACAGCATGAAGGCCTCCCTTTTGTCCCTAGTCATTGTGTGAGGTTAGGATGAAATACAGCAGATCATAGCTGGTAGACAAGGACTGCATTAAAACTATTTTAAAACCGTTTTTCCAAAAATACAACAATCAAACTATAAAATAATTGTCTTGAATAATAACCATAAATTCAAATGAAGTAAAAATGCAAGGTATACAACTTTTACAATAATTTAAGAATATATAATAGTGCCATAACCTATTTAAACAGAATCATGAAACACTTCAAGTAAATTTTCATTTACAATTCTCATGAAGCAAGTCGCACAGCCTTTAATTATCTAGAAAAAATTACTCTGAAGAAGTCATGACAAAAATCTCCAACATGTGGGAACAAAATCAGTGCAAAATCCAGGTCCTATTGAAACTGACGTAAACCTCCCACTGACTTCAATGTCTAAACCTGATTTTCATTTCCAGTCACATGTCAAAAAAGCAAATTATTCTCAGATACTTAAATAGAACTCAGTGAGTAATGACTACTTTAATTTCATACACAATGCATTTTGCTGGATGATCAGAGGAATCAGTGATAGATGAAAAGCCAATCATACTATGTTGAAATACCAGCAACTTAGCAAACAGAGGAATACTCCAGCTTCAGAAAGCATCTGCATGTCTATCTACAATCTGTAATACATGATTACAATTTAACACAGGCATATCTGCTGATCCTCAAACCACTTAGTGGATTCGTTGCTGGTTACACCTCATTATTTCAAATTTTCAACTATCTACAGAGACAGGCGAATACGAGCCATGCAAGTGAGCTTTTCCAGGTACATCACAATTGAGTCTGGATGTTAGAGCTCAGGCTGGAAGACACGCAGGATATGCCTCTGAAGCCACAAGCATAAGTGGTTCAGAGAAAAATCTGCACATCCCTCCTTAGATTATGAGATGTGAAGCAGGTACTTCTTGGATTTGGGTCTGGCCTGCTGGGTTAGCAGACATCTCCTCTGTACTGCAGAGAGGACATATCACAGGGCAGGCTGGACAAGGTGGGACTGGTTCCACCAGTACAACTAGCAAGGAAATGGTGTTGCTGCAATGGAGCAGCAATGCACTTTTACAAGTAGGAATGCTCCGTTTAAAAAGCTGGCCTAGAACAGCCAGGAAGGCAGTGCAGGTACATTTTTTAATTCATGTCTGGTACCAATGCAGTGGACCACCAAAGAGTGATGAGGAAGAAAACTAAGGCTGAGCTTAGCACAGGGCTCTCAGACCCTTAACAGGGGAGGCTGAGGAAAATTTTGCACAGGCAGATGTTCCCAGATAATTCTTTAGAACTTGAAGAGTGTCAGGAACAACAGCCTTTACTCTACTGCCTACTGAGATGCCCATCCAAATGTGTCAGGGAAGGAGCGAGTAACATGAGTGGAAAGAAATTTAAGTGCTGTAGCAGTTACCTTTCAAAACAAGCAAAGTAAGAACGTCTCTGTTCTTAAAACATGATCTTGCGAAAGTTACCAGGATGCTCTCAATATCCTTTCATGTCTTTCTAGAGTGGGATGTGTGACAGCATTACTTTTCACTTGTAAACATCTCTGGTTTTAGATGGGTTAAATTATCTAGAGGAGGTTAGGATTTCACTGCCATTCATGACACCAGTAAACTCTCTTGACTCTTTCAACCTGAAATCAGCAACATTAATATTTGGAAAACATGCTTTAATGCTGTACTGCTGACTAGATTCATCCTTCAACATGCCTACACCACAATACCTGTAAATAGACAGGATGATGACTTGCCTGCTTGCTAGTCAGTTTCCGAGTCCTCCATTTCTTCTTGATCGGCTTCCTCTAACTGGAAAGTGATGTGACGCGAAGCCTGTTCCTCAGCAGCAGGTTGGTCAGTCTCTTCATCTGCTGTGACTGCTTGGTCAGCAGCTTCTGTCTCAGCAGCCACCTGTGGTGCATTGTCTGTTGGCCTGCGCTCCTCAGCAAGTGCCTCTATCTGATCAGGCAGAGGTTTCCGGCTAAACGCATCTAAGCGTTTTTCAGTCACCGTACGAATCAGTGCTGAAATAGAGAAAAGTATCATTAGCAAACAGAGTAAAAAACACTGTAATTTGAAATGATTTATGCATTGCTGACCTGTGAATTCTTGGGCAGAGTGGAAAAAAAAAAAAAAAAAAAAAGAAATAATGCTAACAGTGAAAGAATGTGTGGATAAGAAAAATCATCCGTGCTGCTGTAGCCTAGTTACAACCAAAGGTTTGCACTGAAAGCAGTGATTTGAAAAGGTTTACCTGGACTACCTTGTACATCTCTTCATTGTTGTCTGGTCACTTTTGGAACGGGTCACCCTACAAGGTGAATTAGCCAGGTTGCATATCATGTGATATTTTTGGCAGAGGGTAATACTGGAACTGTGGGACTCATCAAAAAGACTTTCTATTTTTGAAAAGCAGCTGTAAAACATCTGTTCTTTATTATTTTTGTTGTTTTGTCTTTGTAAGTTTTTCTAAACATTGTACCTCTTCCAAACCAATGAAAACAACAATAATTCAGCATTCACTTTGAAATATATCGTTTAAATATGGTAAATAAAGAGGCCAATGATGGAGGAAGAGGCTTTAGTATAGAAAATGGGACAACATACCAAAAGATACAGATACCAAAAGAAGATTCCTTGCTAATTTTGGGGTTGAGTTTTGCATCACTTGAGAGGACAAACGTAGCCACCTTAGACCGTGGATGCTTCCCTTCCAATTCACAGGTTTTTTATTGGATGGTGACAAAATTAGCCATTTACCTAGCTTCTAAATTCAAATAGCTTAAAAATGTATCCTTAGAGAATTCTCCTGTGCTTTTGCATAAGTAGGAGAAGAAGCCAGAATTTCAGCTGAGGTTGTGCCTGCCTTTACAAAACTTGTTGGAGAAGGTAATTCACAGTTCCTTTTGCAGAGATGATGGTTTATTCAACGGTGCATGGTTGGATATAAGCCAGGACACACAGTGGGTAAACTGGCATCAACAGAGGCTGCCAGTATTACTTATTAGCTTGCTCTAATCGTTCTGTGCATCTATAAATTGGTGCAAAACCCTGGTATCTGGCAGTAAAAATTAAAGATTTAAAAAGAATATGATGGACGATGGATGAGCTAATGGTATATCCTACAGCAACATCTAATCAGTGGTCACACTTCTTGCTCAATAGGAGAGAAAATTCCTTCCCTCAAGAAGAAATCCTTTAAAAGTGGTTCTTAAGTGTACACACCAACACATGTCACAGGATAAAAATACTAACATTGCAGTTGTAGTTATCTGAATTGGACCTCAACAAAGAAAATACTGGGTCCTGGTTAAGCTGAAAACTAACCCAAAGGAAACAAACAATTGTAATTCAAATCCACAATCACTGCTTGAGGTAAAACTGCAAGAATGAATATGTAATGCATACGTAAGAATGGGTTTGGCCTGGTGGAGACACATTCATCATAATTTTGTGCTTCTACAAAAGACAGTCTTAGACTGTCCAGGTATTTCAATGCAGCCTCTGAAGACTGACCAATAGAAGAACCCACGTGCTTAGTCCAAAACAGCCTAGAAGAAAGCAGAGGGTGATATTTTAATCTGCTTCAAAAGTAAGGACTTGATTATTGATTGCTGGAGTAGTAAGCTCTTGTTCTGATGAAAAGTGCTGGTTACCTGACCTTTCTGTCATGCCGAAAATATCGCATCTCCCAGCAGCAACGCATAAAGCCAGCAGAGAGAGAAATTAGTGCATGTTTGGCAATTCTAATACTTCAGGTGAGAATCAATCATTTAGTGGCTGCAGTAGTGATTTTCCCAACTTTAAAAACATTTTTAAATGTAAAAATAAATAAGTAGAAAACCCAAAAGCAAACATATGAAGCCACAGATGCTTGGACTTCTTGTTAAAATGACACCTGCTCACTTAGTCCATAATGAGCATACAGACATTCCATTTGTTTTGACTGGAGAAAAAACAATTACAAGTAAGGAGCCCAGATTAACTGATAACTTACAGTCAAGCATCACCCTTCCCAGAGTCTTCTTTTCTAGTGTTTCTTCCACTTCTGTCATCAGCCATGGCAGGAATTCTGTCTCAATGTCTGTAAGAATTTGGCAGAAAGAAAGCAAGAAAAAGCATCTGCTTATTAAGGATGAGCAACGGGATCTCTGGGCTGTTTTTCATTTGCTGTGATCATTAAGGGATGAACAACCCTGCCAGAAGATACTTGCTTTGCAAGAGCCAGATGAAATCTCTCAGGATTTCTTAGGTGCCTTGTCTCCTGCTTCTTTTACTGAGACTCCTCATCATTATGGACCTGGACCAGAGTCCTCTCAACTTCACTGATTTTCAAAGGGGCTTGGCATCCCCAAAGGGCAAGCACACATGAGATGCACAGTAATGTTCCAGTTAGATGAAAATAACTACCCTGAGCAAGTCAGAAGAATAACATTTCCTGCTCTGCTTTCCAAGTACATCTGGCTTCTGGTCTGCTGAAAGCATTTGTTCGCTCTGACTAAAGAGCTCTTGCTTACTCCAGTTGTGCTTTTCACGTGTAACAGTCCCAAACCTTGCTCAGTTTGCAAAACACACTCAGTTTCTGCATTTGCCTTCTGACTCATTCTGGAGAGAGTGTACCCATTCCCAAACTGGAGTCTGAGCACCTGTACAGGAACTGGATAAGTGGGGTGCATCAAAGTAACCCATAAGAAATGCTGCTGACTCTGAAAGCTTGAAAGTTGCTGATGTACAACTCTAAAATTATTTGCAGAGCCTAATTCTTATTGACCATTTTTTCCTTTGCTCCAGCAATCATTAACAAAGATTCAAAGTGACATACATATTCCTTCACTTATCCTATCAAAATACACTTAAAACAGTTTGGATCCCTCTCTCTTTCTTTCTCTACCAGTCCTAACCAGCCATTTGTTTCTATCAATATAAAAGCAGCTCTTTTCATTATAAGTAAAACTGTCAGTTCTTACATATTTTTGAACACTCGGTGCAGGTAACCAATGTTTGTAGTAAAAATGCGAGTTTGAAAACTACCTCTGCAATCACAAATGTCAATGAAGAAAGTATTCTTACATTATTCTAAATAATAAGACTATAAAGTATGTTTATAGATGGTTTGCCTTCTATATTACTCCATATATTAAAAAAATAAAGTACAAACCTCTTTCTATAGGATCATAGAAAAACCCACTCTCATGAAGATTGTTGAAGACTGAGGGAATAAGATCAGCCAAGTAACGCTTAGCAAATGCCTGAGCTGCAATTTTCTCCATGGTCTCTTTCTCTTTCTGCAGCATTTGCATCTGCAGCTGTTTGCAGCGTTCCTGTCAAGACAATACTGCGCTTCAATTTTCAGCCCCTTAGCTCTTTTGATCTAGATTTTGAAAAATCATCAGTGTGAAACTCATAAACAGCAGAGATAATGAGAGTACCAATACTTAAAACTTCTGAGCTAGATGCCAGTATCTGTGGCCTCTAACTTTACAAAAAACTCCTTGAATGCCTGAATCGTGGAGTGCAAGGTCTAGAGGAGTCCTTTGATATAGCTTTTTTAATTTTGGCAAGTCTGTAAAAATAAGGGTCTTGTGGCTGGCTAAATGAAATCCTTCTCCAATACCTTATCATCCATTGATATCTTAACTGCTTGATTATTGCAGATAGAGCTGATTGATGCCCTTGGAATAAGGTGAGGTTGAGTGAAAATTTCATCAACTTTTCACTTTTCCAATTTTATATACTATTTCATATAAGAAAAAATGACCAATGTAGGTTGGTCCAGAAAGACAATAATAACATCAACATTATTAACCCAAATAAACAAATTAAGACTTGTCATTTTCTATTTGTTTCTACTTGGTAGATACTAGTAACATAGTTTTGTACTTTGAGATCTTGAGAGGTACGTGCATTCATACAATAGCACATGTGTTCTGTGTGAAAGAACACGAGATGCTTCTCACTTTCAAGCACTCTCACTACTCATTTAGATATTATCATAATGAACAGGCGTGAGTAACAGCTGCACAATATTGTCAGGTTTGGCCTCTTGATCAGATGCCTGAGTTCACCAGGTCACTTGAGCACGACTGCTCTATTGGAACAGAACAGCACAGAGCAGGCCCATGAGAGCAAGGTTCTGTGTGAAGCTGTATGGCACCAAAACGCTTTCAGGAACATCAAACTTGACAATAGCCTTCTGCCCCCATTCAGCTTATTTCAGAGCTCATCCTTCTGTACTGGACATGGTGAGCACTGACACAGGCCTGTTTTACACATAATCAGACTTACCTTCTCCTCTCTGTATCGCCTGTCTTGCTCTTCCAGGCGCTGGACCTCAGCCAGCTCTGCATTGCGCAGCTCTGCATAGGCACGCTGATGTGCCCACAGCTCAGCCAGCTCTTCTTCCTCCATGACTTCCAGCAAAGCTTGCTCAATGGTTTTCCCAATCAGCACTTCCAGGATTGGCTTGACTTCAATGTCAAAGTCAAAGAGCTGAGGATGAGAGTGGGTGAAACAGAAATAAATGACCCCTTACCACGATCCCTCTCAACATCTTGGCAAGGAGCAAATGAGGATGATCAAAACACCTTGCAGAAAGAGGTGATGAGAAGTGGAGGTAGGGATCCAGTGTCATCTGAGGCAGGAAGCATGAATGCTGCTGGGGTCTAAGTGATTAGTGGGCTGCAGTAAGACACCACATACTCAGCTGCAGCCACTTAGGGCACTGTCAGGGACAAGCAGAGCACTGACCTGGACTCTACTGCTGCTCCCTTTTGTGTTTCCAGTCCCTCTGGCTGGATACTATTTCCACAGAGGAGAACGTTTCTCAGTATTGTGGTTCTTAGCTGAAAGCAGCAGAACCTGTGTTCGTTCCTCAGTTTTGCATGATTTCTTTTGCATGTTCTACAAGATGTTCCTTTATGGTTTTGACTCAAATTTGTTTGATATAGGAAATATGCTTTACCACTACTTGTGGATGTGACTTTGCTTCATACCTCTCCTTCTTCTATTTGTGTGGCCATATCTCTTCCTGTTTTGGCCGGCACGAAGAAAGGAGTGGGAGGTCTGTCCAAAAATGCATCCGTTTGACACTCCACATCAACCTCTATTATCCGGTCACTTATCTCTTCCAAATACAGCTCTAGAAATAAAACACAAGGATGCTCTGCATTGGATTCTTTTTTATTTTATTCCTCAGCTATTCCTGATTACTGTACTGAGTGAACTATATACAAAGAATGCTGCAAAGTTGTTGAAAGGTACCAAACAAAAAAACAAAACCAAGTGCAAATTAACACACACAAAAAAGCCCTCAAAACAATTTGCTACATAAGCCATTTGATGCCACGCTTTCTGTAATATCTGGTACAGTTCTTGGAAATTACTCCTAAACCCATTGACCTGGTTTCTAAAGAGACTCTACACCATTTTCAGTCCACCTTGAAGAATAAACAATTCTCGGTATAGATAATGGGATATGGCAATTTCAAAAAATGTACAATGATTATACTACTAATCTACTAACCATCTACTCACCATTAATAGTTATAAAGCCATAGATTTTTCTCCATTGCATAGAGAAGACTGGATCTCCAGACCACTGGACCTGATGGATTTTTAAAAAATGACACTCTCCTTCCAGGCCAAGTGGAAGTAGCTTTGAGGTAACCATATATTTTGTTATACCATGTGCTTGACTTGAATTATATGTCTGTTTCCCACTGCAGAGATTAACAGCCTTGCCCAGAAAGGAAGGCCTGGGAATATTTAAGATTATCAGCCCTATAAGATGGGAAGAAAGAGACCACGATAACCACACTAGACTGCCTCCTTCTGTGCCCAACAAAATTTCAATGGTGAAAAGTCGTTGTACATTGGAGGAGGGTTCAGTTGTGCTGTGGCACAGAGAATGCTCACAAAACCAAAGCCCACATCTGATTAGCACGTACCACAGCTGTTTTCCCAGTTTGTAAGACAACCTGAAATGCTTTCCTGAAGGGCACAACAATACATTGTATTCGCCCCATGATTACCCCCTGACAAATGTTGGTCTTGCTACAAATAAATTGTTTGCTCACAAATAGGGCAGTTTCCTGCTTTAAACTAGGGCCACTGCCCATTCTTTTTTCCCTTCCCCCCAGTAATTTTTAATGCTAGTCTTATTAGAAGAACACAGCTCTATTTGAGGCATATTTCTCTGATGATACTGGAAAAGGAAAGAATAAATGAAGTTGTCTAGTCTTGACTAGTGTTCAAGAATGTGCACTGAGAATTGAAAAACAGACATTCTTTAAAAAAAAAAGTCACTCATTAGCCACATTTATTAGTAATTAAACGGAACGAAAAATAGGGGGTTTATAGTGGAAAGGATTAGAGAACCTTACCCTTAATTGATTCTACCAATTGAATTATCACTTTAGTAAGTAAATTCAGACCAGCACGTTTTTGTTCTCAGATGAATTTTTTTTTTTTTTTTTTTTTTTTTTTTAAATCATCCCTTACCTGTCTGCACATGAATGTGCTTTCTGCCTTCCACAGGCTCAGGTGTTCTTAGCTGTATTTGCTCTTCTGCTCTCTTTCTAGCCAATGCTCTCCTCCGTGCTTCTCTCTGCCTTTGAATCTCAATTGCATTGAGATGATGGATACACTGGACAGGAGCGAACCACAAAATAAATAAGAAATAAACCACCCTGCACTTGGTACTTGGAAATACTACTAATTCCTCTTGCGAATGAAGCCTGTTGTTGTTTTTAACATTACAAATCTAGTATTTCAGATTTACTTTTCAGTTTAGACTGATTCTAAATTGTCAGTTTCTTTAAAGACTAGGGCATGAAACTAACAAGATGAACTGGATACCTACAGGCGTATTTTAATGGCACCTCACACTAAGATAAAACAAGATAAAGCATATTAAAATGGCTTATTCTCACTCAGCTGTGAGCTTCCAGGTGAAGCTTTAAGAAAGTGAAATGGACTTCCCCAACACAGGAAAGATGTGGAATTCTGGAGATGGTCCAGAGGAGGGCCATGAAGATAATCAAGGGCTAGAGCACCCTACTAAGATAGGCTAAAGGAACTGGGCTTGTTCAGCCTGGAAAAGGGAAGGCTGGGGGGAGACCTCATTGCAACCTTTCAATACTTGAAAGGAGTTTAAAAACATGAGGAAAATTAACATTTTACATGGGCAGATACTGACAGGACAAGGAGGAATGGTTTTAAACTAAAGGAAGGGAGATTTAGATTAGACATCGTGGGGAAAGGATTTTATTTTATTATTATTATTTTTTTTTACTGAGAGTGGTGAGGTGCTGGAACAGGCTGCCAAGAAAGGCTGTGGCTGCCCCCCATCCCCTCAGGAGTTCAAGGCCAGGTTGGATGGGGCTCTGGGGAATCTGATTTGGTACTTGGTCTAGTAGTTGGCAGCCCGTGGCAGAGGGCTTGGGACTTCTATAATTGTATGACTTCGGTCCAGTTATTGCAATATCAACAGAAATGTTTGTTAGATTAAAAAATCTAGAAACTTTATTGCTGTTTAAGCAAAAGACATCCACACTACTAAATTCAGTGCTTTGTGGGCTGGAAGGAAAATACCTTTTGAACTTCATAAACAGAACACGTGAAAATAGCTGTTTGAAACAACTAAGAAATAACACAAAGCTATTCCCATACAATTGCTTTTAAGGACCGACAGCTTTAAATTCCCTACACAAACAAAGCATCCATGTAGAAATAATCTCTGAAAATCACAGAATCGTTAAAATGAAAAAGATGATCATTTAGTCTGATCGTCAGCCCGTCCCTCCATGCCCACTGACCACATCCCTCAGTGCCACATCCACACGGATCTTGAGCACCTCCAGGGTCGGTGACTGCACTCCTCCGTGGGCAGCCTGCGTCACTGCCTCGCTGCTCTTTCTGAGAAGAAACGTTACCTAATACCCAACCGAAACCCTCCTTGGCACGAGAAACTACGGCGCTGCTTCCCAACGCAGCTGTGGGATGATGCCCGCGGAGAACCTACCATAGGCACAGCCTGACGGGCGTACGTGTTGCCGCGCACCACTCTCCTGTCGTACATCAGGTTGGCCCAGCGAGCGGGCTCCTTCACCCTGCAACGCCAAACGCCCACGGCTGTGGTGAGGGCGGCGCAACCTCCAACTGCAGTCCCGAAAGCCCCACGTCCCGGGGCTCCCCCCCATCCCGGGAAGGTAGGCCTGCTAGGGGCACTCACGGTTCGTCGGCCTCCAGCGGTGCTCGGTACTTGGGACGGGCGGGCACGGCGCGTGGAGGGCTGCAGTAGGTGTAGGGCACGGTGGAGGCCGCCGGTGGCGGCGGGCGCAACGCAGGCAACATGGCGGCGGGCGCAGGGGGCTCCCGCTCCCACAGCGGCGCGGCTGTAACGCGCCCAGGCAACCGTCTCTAGGCAACGCGGAGAAGGCGCTGCGCATGCGCGGGGCTGGAGGGCGCCGCTAACGGTGGTGGGGCGTGGTGCTGCGGGAGGCCGTTAGCTCGGCTCGGGCAGCACTGAGGGGTGGCCGCGCGGTGGCGCTGCCGTCCGTCCGCCGCTCGCAAGCCGCAAAGGGGCGGGGTGGTGCCTGGCTGAGCTGGAGGCTGTGCCTGAGCCTGGCTGCGGGGTCGGCACGGGAGGAGGTCACAGAAATCTGTTGGATTACATGTTGGTGGCTGGTGTACCAGTGTCCCGAAAGGGAACCTACAGTACTCTGTGTACACGCTTAGGGTCCATTGGTCTGGGAAGCTGTTGTGGGATTTGGATACTGCAAAGATGTAGTATGGTAGGAAATAGGAGAATGAGGTGGGCCCTTGGTATGGCCTCTGTATTCACTACCATAGAATCGTGGAATCACAGAATAGCTCAGGCTGGAAGGCACCTTAAAGTCCATCCAGCTCCAATGCCTTGCTGTGGGCAGGGTTGCCACCCACCAGCTGCCCAGGGCCCATCCAACCTGACTCTGAACACCTCCACAGTTTATCTG
Organism: Meleagris gallopavo; assembly: GCF_905368555.1. Classification (NCBI taxonomy): domain Eukaryota; kingdom Metazoa; phylum Chordata; class Aves; order Galliformes; family Phasianidae; genus Meleagris; species Meleagris gallopavo. The sequence continues at coordinate 51,477,928 of NC_139405.1, read as the reverse complement.
GGCTGTCTTTGCTAGTGCCCCACTGCTATGGGTAAAGGTTGGTTGCCCAAGGATAAAGATTCAGGTTGCCCAAGGAGGTTGTGGATGCCCCATCCCTGAAGGCATTCAAGGCCAGGCTGGATGTGGCTCTGGGTAGACTGGTCTGGTGGCTGGCGATCCTGCACATATCAGGGGGATTGAAACTGGATGATCATTGTGGTCTTTTCAACCCAGGCCGTTCTATGATTCCACGATTTCCTTCCTAACATCTAACCTAAGTCTCCCCTCATTTAGTTTAAAGCCATTCTCCCTAATTCTATCACTACCAAACCATCTCTCCCCTGCTTAAAAGCTTCCCTCAAGAACTGGAAGACTGCAGTAAGGTCTTCCTGGAGCCTTCTCTAAGCTGAACAAGCCCAGCTCCCTCAGCCTTTCTTTATGAGGTGCTCCAGCCCTCTGATCATCTTCATGGCCTCCTTGGGCCCCACTCCAGCAGCCCCACATCCTTCCTGTGCTGGGGACCTGGGTCTGGATGGAGTACTGCATGTGGGGCTCACAAGGGCAGAGCAGAGAGGGACAATCACCTCCGTCTTTCTGCTGCCATCCCTTGTCTGATGCAGCCCAGGATACAGTTGCCCTTCTGGGCTTCAAGAGCAGCTGTTTGCCCATCAGTACCCCTGAGTTCCACTCCACAGGGCTGCTCTCAATGAGTTCTTCTCCTTGTCTGTACACTTATCTGGGATTGTCCTGACCCATAACAAATAATGAGAACATGTTAACAGATTCTATATTAAAAAAAAAATAAAATTGTTAAAATATACTAAGCAAAACCTAACAGCAGTTAAGGGTTACTGCTATAGTAGTAGCTCTTTTTAAATCTTTGTGAGTAGCCTTGATTACTTCAGCAATACTGAGTATATAAAATATCCATGCCCTTTATTTCTGGAATCCTTCTGGAAGCCATTTGTTTTGGTTATGTTGCTATGGCAGGTGTAGGTTCTCCATGACAATACCTTATAGACAGTAATAAGTTTCAGGTATCAGAGAGTGTTTCCTTCATAGGAGGCCTGCAAGGTGCAAGGGAACCAGGAGAATGCTGCAAGTGTCACTAGGGAGAGAGGTGAGAGCAGAACTGACAAAGCTAACCAGAAACAATGGAATGGTTTTTTACAATTCAGCGCAAAAGCATTGGAAGTACTCTGCAGGAGGGGCAGAGGGCTCTGGCTTTGCATGTTAGCAAATGCCAGAATGCCATTGTTTTCATGCAGACATCACAGAATCGTAGAGCAGTCCAGACTGAAAAAGACTCTGGAGGTCTCTGGTGTATCCCTCCTGCCTAAGCAAGGACAAATTCAAAGATAGATCTGCTTGGTCAGGGCCTATCCTGGCCGATTTTGAAAGTCTCCAGGGAAGGAAGTGCTTGAGGTGGCATCAGAAGTCCTGAAAAGCATCATGCTGCTGCTAATCAATGTCCCGAGATGTCTGGCAGAAATATAAAACACAGTTATAAGTGTGCTCCAACGCTCTTGGAGAACAATTAGCGGAAGTGCAGTGAAACCTGCTTTTGACATGCTGCAGTGATGAGGTCAGAGGGAGTCAGCAAGACTGCAGCAGTGTTGTGTCCTAGGTAACTGACAGCCCTCAGATGGTGCCTTTGATGATTTTTGTAGGCACTAAGTTTAATACGTCTGTGATATGCAGCCAGTACCTACATATAGGCCTAGCTCTGACAGTGAGATACTTAGCTTTAATAAAAATATGTACCAGCTTGCAAACCTTGACAAGAGAGACATAGAAGGAAAAAAACCCACCAACGTACAGGAGCAAAAGTTGAATCCCAATGGTGAGATTACTATTTTTCTAAGCAGTGTTGGTGGTCATGATCTGCAGTTGTCAAAAGGATAACATGCCTATCCTATTCCTCATGTCTTCAAGCCAGAATAGTTAAACTTCCTTTTTTTTTTTTTTTTTTTTTTCTGTAGCTCTGCAACTTCCTTTTGACTTCAGTCCTGAACTCATAGAGCAAACAGGGCTATGAAATTCCAGGGCTTAATTTTTCCAGTGCTCAGCAAGAAAAGATTTTGTTACTCATGATTTCAAGACAAAATTAGCAAATACCATGTCACCTCTGACTCTGAGCACCTTTTTCCCTCAAATTCCTGCACAAGTTTGCTTTTCAGTATGACAAATTTCATACCCAGTGTCTAGAAAAAATCAGGGAAGTGTTGAAAAGCATTTTAGAGAGTGGAGCAAAGCACAGCACACTCAGTTTTAAACTATCATTTATTAAACTGCTAATTGGAAAATCCATTGTTGATGACCTTCCTACTGAAACTCGAGTCAATTGTGCACTATTACTCCCTCTCCAGCCTCTTTTTACCTTCCCTAGACAGAGCACTCACAGTTGTTTTCCTTTCACCCCAAGAGCTCTGCCTTATTTTCTATCTCCCTCTCTTGTGGGCAATTGCACAAAACCTGCAGAGTAAGAAGACTGATCTGCTTCTGTTGCCCCTTCACTATAGCCTCTCTGTTCATCTTAAGACAAATTGCCCTTTATCACGTCTCTTGGAGTCATAGCAGGATCATCCTTTTTTCACTGAGGTTGAGCTCCACAGTCCAAAGCTGTGCAGGAAGCATATGGAAAATGCAGACCTTGATAGCAAATAACTTTACTACAATTCTCCAGTCTTAATCTCAAGGCCAACCTTCCTGAGCACTTATGGAGAAGTAGTGAATGCTCTTCTCTTTCACATGCTCAAAAACTTATTAAGTGCTGTATCTTTTGGCTATATCTCTATCCCTTAGGAGAGACGTGTATCTGTATATCTTGTCATGTAATTTTCTGTGCTCCTCTGGATATAGGGTCTGCAGAATTCTGCAGCTGATGCTGTAGGTCAATTTCTCACCTCATAACTGGCTGCACTTAAGAGAACTGATTGGTGAATTGTATGCAGAGCTCTCCAGCTGCATGTATATGTAATCAGGGCTTTATGATGGAAACAGAATTCACACTTGGGGGAGCAGGGGAAAAGGTGAGGGCATAAACCTGCTTTTCAGTGCTCGTGCCCTGTGTATAATGAGGTTGAATTGCCTGGGCCAAGACTGTGCAGTAAGCATGAGAAAAAGCAAACATGTCTTCCACCTTTATCACAGGAACATCATCTCTTGAAATCTGCTTGGGTTTGGCCTTAAAATAATTTAAAAAAAAGCAACAGTGTTTTATAATTTTGATCTTGATTTACAGCTGAAGGGCTGGAATCTGGACTGTAGCATCTGACAAGGAAGTTGGTGAGAGGTTTGTGGGTTGTGGGGAGAAAGAATTTCAAGCAGCCGTTGGGTCAGTTCTTTTAAAAGCTGATTGGCTAAAGAGGTTTTGTTTAGAAAGTGACAAATCTTTCCTAGAAACCTTTTCTTATTACCCAGCAGAGGAAGCAGTGTTCAATGGGTTCAGGAGTTGTCAACTGTTTGTTCAGACTCACATGCTGGCGCCTCAGGTTAGAAACGGAAAGGGATATGTGATCTCCTCTCCCCTTGCAGAAGCTTCACTCAGAAGTAGAATTAAATTGATGTAATTGTCATAGCAAATGAAAAGGATTTATTTAAAATTATCAGTGATACTTTCTATAAGGGGGGGGGAGGACTATGTAATTAGTGATTCTTAGTAACAGAGAGGAAAAAGAAAAATTTAAAAAGCAGCTGGCTGTGTATATGAAAGTCAGCTGCCAATATGAAGATTGTATCACTTATCCAAAGCCCTTTTCCCCTGGATTTTTCCCAGGGTTATTGTCTGTCTGTTTGAAAAGTTCCTTCCCCTTGTCAATATCTAACCTTCCCCACTGTTCTGATGACACGTGTGATAAGGACTGACTGCTGAGAAAATTCAGAGAAAAATGTAACCAGAGCGCCTAACCAAGGTGGCTTCCTTTTCCTGTAGTCGGAAATTGTCCTCGTGGAGGCACATGATAGCCACAGCTCCTGCTGTCTGCCTAAAGCTAGCAATTCAACAGTGTATTATAATCACCTTAGTGATTATTTTTGCAGCTGGATGTGATCAGTTCTGGAGATGAAATGCTTGCTGGATCAGTTAACCAAGCAAACTTCAAAGCTAACTTGGTTAATGTCCTGACTGAATTTCCAAGTGAAATTAGTGAATGTTTCTATGCTGCTTTCCATGTGAGACAAACATAATGTGCTATGCGGAGACAAAGTGGACCAAGAAAGCAAGCTTTTCATGCCTTTCCACTCAGCTCTCACTGCCCCTTGGCAGTGCAAAGCAGTGCAGAAGCCGGCCTGCTGTGTAGAACGTCACAGCAGAGAGGTTGAACAAAAATGCAAAATTCTATGAGTGACACTTGAAAACATCGTATTTTCCTGAGAGAGCAAATATATTAATGGATCGAAGGGAAGAAAGATCATGCTACGTTCACAGAGTTCTGGCAGTGAGACATTCAGCATAAGTCTTTTTTAAAAAGTGGAAGGGTTTCCCTTTGTAGGAATCTTATGGGAAGTGTCTCAGGATGCATTCAGATGGTAGATGGATGAAATTCCTGGCGTCCATAATAACAGCTTCCTTTAGGGAACCCTGGAGCTTGGAGATCTTGGAAAGAAGGCACTGGAAATTAGTAACTCTTTAACTTGAGTACTCTTTCATCTGCTGCAGACTATCGTTCAGAATCCTGAGCTGCCTACTTATATTCATTCAAAGCACACCCCTGTGATAATTAAGTGCTGTAATCTCCAGCAAAAATTGGCAATAATATTTTTTCCTGGGTCAAGGGACTTTCCTGTGTGCAATGGGACAGTGAAATAATGATTTGCAGTATATGGGTAAGGAGTGAGTCAGCCTGGGAACAAGCAGTGATTGTGTGCTGCTGCAACAATCCAACATCTCTGCTGGCTTAGTGCCAAAGATGGTACAGATGGTAGAGAAACAAAAACTCCTGTTCCCAGACTAAAATTGGCAGATTTTTTCTATGGGTGGCATTTGGTCTCCTGTGATATATCTTTTACAATTGGAGACACATTGTGGTAAAAATAGATCACATGGAACTCCCTACAATATGTAACTGAGTTATAAGACAGTCATTTTGTGATTAGCTTTTAACATTCCAAAATTATACACACTCCAGGCAAGATTCTCCAAACCAGTTTGACTTCAGTGCTCCAGGAAAATACAGAGGTATTACAGAATCACCGAATCACAGAATGGCCCAGGTTGGAAGGGACTTTAAGGATCATGAATCTCCAACCCCCTGCCACATGCAGGGCCACCAACCTCCATATTTAATGCTAGACCAGGCTGCCTTGGGCCCCATCCAACCTGGCCTTGAACACCTCCAGGGACAGGGCATCCACAACCTCTCTGGGCAGCCTGTTCCAGCACCTCACCACTCTCTCTGTAAAGAACTTCCTCCTGACATCCAACCTAAATCTTCCCTCCCTCAACTTAAAACCATTTCCTCTTGTTCTGCTGTTATCTACCCTTGTGAAGAGTTGATTCCTCTCCTGTTTATAGGCTCCCTTTAGGTACTGAAAGGCTGCAATGAGGTCACCCCACAGCCTTCTTTTCTCCAGGCTGAACAAGCCCAGCTCCTTCAGCCTGTCTTCATAGGGGAGGTGCTCCAGCCCTCTGATCATCTTTGTGGCTCTCCTCTGGACCCTCTCCAACAGCTCTCTGTCTTTCCTGTACTGGGGGCTCCAGACCTGGATGCAGTACTACAGATGGGGCCTCACAAGAGCAGAGTAGAGAGGGACAACCACCTCCCTGTCCCTGCTGGCCACCCCTCTTCTGATGGAGCCCAGGATACCATTTGCTTTCTGAGCTGCAGGAGCACATTGCTGGCTCATGTGCAGTTTTTCATCTACCAGGACCTACAGGTTCTTCTCTTCAGGACTATTGCTTACTAAACAAAAGGCTGAAGAGGGAGAATCTCATTGCAAACAAATAAATAATAATTGCTAAAAAATGACAAGTTGTTGGCTTTATTGTAGGTGTCAGCATTGGACTTTGATGGCAAGTCCATAGGAATAGACTGAGTTTGGTTGGTAGGCCACAACGGAATGCTGAGGAGGGCGCAGTGCAGTGCTAGCTGCCTCTAGCACCATCACACATGCTCAGTCAATTCGAAACCCGCATGCATTACAAGTTATGTGTGCTTGTGTGTGCCTGTGAAGACATGTGGTTTTTGTTATTAAGCAGACATGTATGTTTTCTTATTTAATCATTAAACTTGGGCTTGTGTTATTTTGTAAAATAGTATGTTAACATGCAAACTGCAGAAGAAATATTCAGGATACTCGTGCAATCCTGACAAATTTTGTCATTTTCAGCGTCCCAAAGAGCTCACAAAAAGTATGAAATAATTTGCAATGTGTTTCTAATTAGTTCTGCGAGATGTGTATGATTAGTGTTTCTGCTGTTCTGACCACGTGGGGGCAATATACCAGTAATAATTGCCTAAAGAAACAAGTGCCAGTTTGCTAATCCAAGCAAGTGGGTTTACAGAGGCTGCACATTGTGCCTGTGTTTGTTCAGTTTTTCTCGGAATCTGTGAGTTCGATGAATCATAGATTTAGTGGCCACTTTTTTTTTCCACGTGAAAGTAACATAAGAAGTTAAATGTTTTGTGATAAAATCTAAACCACAGATAAAATTAAAAGCACAAGAAAAGAACGGTATGTATTTCAAAACATGAATGCACATTTCAAAATTATAAGTAATTCCGAAATGATCTCATGTAAGCCTGGCTTTATAGTCATGAAAGGAGTAGCAACTATTTACAAAAAAATAACCAGGGACTCTCATTCTCCTTTTTGCTTTGTTTTGGGTACAGCTACTCCCAGAAACCGTCATATCTGAGATGCTTGTATGCTGTTTTCTAATTAGCCACTAATTAGCATCTCTTCTTTGTAACTCCCTCTCCATCTTACTGGTAACTGCTGTTGTGTGGCAATGTAACTTGTTTCCCTGACAGAGAAGAATATATTCCCAAAATCTAGCCTACAGTTTTACAAAATAAAAATAGTGATGCTGCTGGTCAGCTACTTTCCTTCCTACTGTATGTTGCGTCATTTAAACAGAAGAGCAGTGCAGTGTAATAGTATAAAAGTAGCTACAGTACGTGTTGTTCCTGAGTGCTTTTAAAGAGAGACGATGGACAGTGTGGCAGTCATGCAGAAAATGTTTTTATTGTAGTGAATTTTCACAGGAGAAAACCAGAACTCTGCCAGCTCCTGAGTCATAAAAGGAAAGGTAAGAGCTAACCAAAATAAGTTCCTACATGTAAAAACATTGTACTTCCTGTTGTCTTTGCAAGGTTATAAGGGCAACACCTGGATATGTTCTTTTCCTTTTTTTGAATTTTACAAATGATCTGCAATTTTAACTAATTAAGACTTGAATCTGGGATGTTTCCTCATGGGATTTCTTTTTATTATTATTTCTCATGAGAGCAAAGCTGAAGACAATCTTTCCTTCTGTTTAGTCTGTCCAGTTTATTTAGACTAAGAGCATCTCAGGCCACTCGAGATTCACTTGATATGTGCCCATAATGACCCTGTAGGGCTTCAGTGGCTCTAAACCCAGGCTTAGTACACAATACTAATGCTGACTCGTGGTCAGATTGTTCTTATGGTTAGCAAGCAGAAGGAAGGAATGGCAGCAGGTTCAAGGGGCTTGATGAAAGAGTGAAGAAATGGCCTAGGTGACAGAATAGCTATTCTCCTGTTGGGGTAACTGCCAACCCACTTCTTAATGCAGAAAATCAGCAAGGCATTGCATCACCTGACACACACATGGCAAATGGCATACAGTCTTCGACTATAGAGAAAAGAAGAGGAAAGTAGGACAGGTACTTGGACCTGCCTACCTTTTAATTGTCCTTTTAGGGATACACATACAACATTGTTTATCAACTACTGCCTAGTTTTCCCACAAAACACGTTATGTGCATCATATTCACTCATATTTTTACATACTTTCCACCCATGAACACACACCTCTTTTTAGTGGAAGAACGTGACATGTCAAAGTGACCAACACTTCAGAAGAGCCTCCAAGAAAAAAACGTTCATATGGAGCTAGCTTATTCTGGGTCCCTTGAAACTAGTATCTTACAAAACATAAGCAAGATATCTATCTTTACAACATTTACTTTGTACAATGTAAAGAGGAGAGAGAAGTTTTTAAACATAGGATTCCTTAGCATATTGTATCTGCTCTACCTCAAAAATGGGCTGGCTGCACCGCCGTGCCACATACTCATGTTTGTTCTTTTGATAGGATTCAGACATGGTTCTCAATCGGTACACTCCAGGGGTCACAGGTAAACTCACACGGGAGTTTATTCCAACAGTAACACTGAGAGTTTCAGTTTCTGCATCAGAATCATTCACTGCAGAAACCCTGTCGCTGGGTAAGTCCTTCGAAGCTGTACAGGCTATGCCCTGTGCAAGGCTGGTACATGGATCAGATGGCAAAGCGTCCTGATTTGACACCTTTAATCTCATAGTCTGAACTGTGAGATTGCAGGAGGGAACTTGTGTGGCCACGCAGTTCTTAGTAGCTTCTTCGTAAGAGGGTGGTCTTCCAGGATTCCTCTGGTCTACTTCTCTGAACACTTCATCAGCTGACCTGAAACGTGACCTTCGTTGGTATGGTACATGCATTGGTTTGTCATCCTCGGGGCTGTTTTCCTGTACAATTCTGCAGGAGAACTGATCATCTTTCTTTGTGAAACTGTCCCTCTGGAAACCCATGTGTTTTCCAGGCCCCCAACTCTGTTGTTTTGTTAGTGTTTTCCGGTGGTTTGCAAAAGAGAATGACATAGAATGCTTTTTGATCTCTCGCCTAGTCATGTTACAGTCTTCATGAGGCTTGGTGCAAAAGGACTGGGGCCTATTTAAGAAGGTTTTTTTGGGACTAGAGGGTGAAACTAATGGAGAGCTGGTGAAGACTGAGCCATCAGAGCTCTCTAGTGAGCAACTGGAGGATGTTTTGGATAGAGAGTCACTTGATAATTGTGAAGGTAAGATTGCAAGTCGTTTGTCCAGCACCTCATTCTCCAGACCTAGCTGCTTCTGCTGAACTGGAAAACTGTCCTCACTTTTGTTTAGCTTCTGTTTCCTTATTGTGCTTTCAAAACAGTCCTGGAAGGATAGGTCTGGCTCTGAGTACCTCCTGTCCATCGTGTTGATGTCATTTTTGCAATTAGTCAGTGATGTGGCAGAGACACACGTTGGATATCTTCTGCTCAAACCAGTGCTTCTTTCTTTGGGCTGCTCCAGCTCCGAAGTACAGCATTCAGCTTCAGGATCTGGGCTGTCATAGGCAGAGTCATTCTGATGAGTAGCACATAGGTGTTCTGTAGGGACAAAGCACCTGTTAGTTTTTACGGGCCATGTAAGGACGAAAGAGAACTATCTGGAAAATATTCCTGTAGAAGTGCAATACAACACGTTCTTTTAACATTTGTTTCCACAGATGTATTCCCATATCAAACCTAAAAGCAGCAGCCCCAGTCTGTGACAATCCCTAGTCCATTCTCTTACCTGTGGAACTGTCTATATGCTCTGGTGACTCCACAGCCAAGGCGCTGACAGGCCATAGAATGTCCTCCCCAAATATTTCTGAGCTGTTTTCTATGAGGAACTCCACCAACACAGTCACCTGCAGAAAAAAAACCATCTGTTTCAGTCAAAGAGGCTGAAAATATATTGAACAGTCTTTCCTGCTGCTGCCCAATGTCTTTGTACAATGAACGGCTGCACAGAGAAGGATGGCATCTGCCAAAATCCTTGCCTATACCACGAGGCCTGACACCACAGATGGACTGATCTGCCTGATACCAGAAAAAAAAATGCTATCAGCCACAATTTAGCACTCCCCAGAGTGTGTGTGGTTAGCAATGCCCACAGGATACACACTGCAGACATGTGGCCTTTGCAGTAGCAGTGGGATCCCCAAAGATGGGTCTGAGCTGCCCAAGGATTGCAGATGGGAGTTGAACCCACTCACCTTGTCATTCATCTCCTTCTGCACCTCCAGCGGCAACATGCTGCCTGTCCCCGGGCACAGCATGTTTGGGCCTACGCAGATGGCAAGGTTGTTGGCGTCCATCCTGCTGGTGTCAGCGTTCTGGCTGATGCGGCGGAGCACAGAGAGTAACTGCTTGAGCAAGACCAGGTTTGGTCTGGGCAATTTGTCAGCCACGCTAAGTGAAAAAAGACAAAATGAAACGTTAATTCCTGGTGCGGTGGCCACTACTTCTTTATTTGAGCAAGTCTCAGTTGCTTGCAGACAGACAACGCTTCCTCCAGAAAAAGGAATGCCTATGCTTTCACTACTTTGCAGAAGTATCATTGAGAAATCCCCAACAGCAGCCGAGCTTGTGGGTAACTACAAGATCCTGAATTATGAGATCTTGACTGAGAGGAAACATTACAGCATCCTGTGTCACTGAGCAGAGGAGGTGGCATCAGAAGATATTACCAGAGTCTTCCTGAGAGTGCGTGAAAGGCTGTGGCTGTCACACAGCTCACAAAGCCCTTTCTGCCACCTTTCACCTCTGGTCATTCTGAAGGGCATAGCACAGGGCGAGCCTCACTTGTCCAACCCTGTGGCCATCAGGCCTACAGCTCTCACCAACACTTGCTACACCATACAGTGACAACATTCACAATGACACTGTCAGCTCCCTCCTCCTCCTGGCTATAAGTGATTCCTAGAACAATCCCAAATACCTCCAGGAAGTGCTTCTGCTAGAGAAGTGCTTCTCTGTGCTACTTGCTCTACAACCCCCACAGAAACAATTGCAAATGGAGAAACAGGTTTTTAAATGGGACTCAAGTTCCAGAGAAGGTGCTGGCCACTAACTTCTACACCTCTCCATCACACCAAGACTGGTTGCAGAACTTGCTGGTTGCAACACTTACTCTTTCAGTTCTTCAATTTTTTCTTGCTTGCTTGGCTTCTCCAGAGCTAGCATCCACTTGTCATACAGGTCATCTGACAGAAGTTTGGAGGGAATATTTCGGAGGAAGTCCTGCAAAGTCAAAAGACTGAGATGAGATTTTGGACACTAGGGGAGCATGGCTGCTACTTGGGCTCTCTACGAGGCAGATTGGCTGGAGCTACCTGCTCTCGAAGGTGAGCTTTGAGAGCTCTACATCAGCTCTACAGAGAAGCAGGCTTCACAGGTACATACTGTGTGCCCTTACATTAGTGCAGTAAGGGTTTATAGCTATTATCTGCTTCTTGTTCATCCCTAAATCTCAGTGTTCCTCACAGAAGAGGATGCTGAGGAGGAGGAAGTGAGTTTCCTGTCGGCATGCAGAAAATCAGCAGCAGAAATGGAGCTGAAAATCCATTGCAAAAGGAAAGAGCCAAACTTTCCCATGCCTAAAACATTTAGTTTGGTTTCATTCTTTCTTTCACCTGGAGTCCCATCTAAGCCAAATCTCTGCACTACAGTGTGCCTGTGCAAATTGGCTATGTTCTCCTACAGCTGAAAGTCAGAGGAATTTACCTTCAAAACCACTGCCAGTAGGTGCACAGTTTTGCTTTCCAAATCAACATTCCCGCCTTTGTTTAGATCCTCCTTCAACTCCTTGCGTGCTTTCTCATTGGCAGCTTTTCTGAATATCCCTTCAGTGGAAGGTCCTTTCATGTACAATATAGTTAGGAGATCCTGCAGGAAGAAAATAGACAGGGATGGGGAAAATGTTATTGTGAGTGAAGAAAGGTCCTTTAGCAGGCGAACATTTCTTTAGATACAGGAGAAAATAAAATTACTGTAGGTATACTCTGCTTTATATGGACCAGCATCTAGTTCTATCTCCAAGTAGGTTATACTGGTAATAATCTGATTTTTCCCCCAAACCAAATTATTTTTCTACTCCAATGGAGTCATCCCTGCTTCCTTCCAGAAGGAAAGAAGAGGTAGCCCCCAAACCAGGCTGAATGCCTAGAAAATATTTCTTAGAAGAGAAAAAAGTCTGTGTATTGGAAAAGCCAATTCAGTGGGAGAAATGTTGCAAGATCATTTTTAACTAGAAGATAAGTCTTTGATTATTTATCAGTGGCAGTCCATAGCTGAATGATATTTCAGGGAAATACAGAAATCCCTGAATGTTTGTGCTCCTGAAAGATTTGTTGATATGACTTCTGTAAAACCACAGAGGTTTATACTGAGCAACAGATCTACTTCTCCCATTCCTGGTCCACAATTTCTCCACTTGAAGTAATTTCCAATGGAAGTTGCATAGAGTGGACAGAACTTGCAGATCTGATCCTTTCTACATCTGGGAGGAGCCCTGAGCTTCTCAGAATTGTGCACGGAGAGGAAACACCAAAACCACTAATTTCCAGAGTACTGTAGCACAAGCACTGGGGATCCTGCCTCACTCTGGAAGCCAGAAGTATGATAAACATATCACTAGGATTGTTTACCTGGACTGGCTTGGGCAGCATGTCATCTTCCCCACAAATAATTGCCAGAGGCTGGCCAAACAAGGTGATTTTGAGGCCAGAGTCCAGCTGCCCTGGGGAATCTCCGCTGGTGGAAGTGCGTCTCAGAGCAAATGGCCACGATATCACCTTCTTTCTTTTCTTCACTCCATCTGCTGCAAACAAAGGAAAATAAAAAAAATCACTTAAAATAAAACAACAGAGTTATGCTTCTCTTCATCTGTGCGCAGTGTTATGTGATGTGGAGTGAAGAGCAGAGGTGTATGTTGAAGCAACAACTCAAACTAAATGGGTAGAAACTGAAAGACAACTAAGTTGTTGCTAAGGAAACAACTGCCTAAACTTTAGAACTCTGACTATCCCTCTAAGGACACCACCTTTCCTGTTTTCTAAGTTTTTTTTTACACTTTAGCCACTATTTCCTCTTAAAGAATGGGAACATACAAGGCACAGAACAGTACATATCTGACATTTATAAAGATTTTTGATTTCGCAGAGGTTTCCGTGATAGCTATCTAAGGTAGATGTGTCACTTGGGCAGCTTACAATGACAGTTTCCACTATGCAGTCTTGTTCATGAAGGAGATACCTCCTCTAGAGCTGACCATCACTTTTGGGCTGCATTGACTTCAGGGTCAGAAATTTCTTAGCAAGTGTTAAAAGCTATGAGAAAGTCACAATGCTATGGAGTCATATAAAACTTGCTTCTGATAAGCCTGAAAAACAGTGTGACAGGACAGCTTGCTCCACTTCTGACCCTGTACCATGCTGGTCTCCTCCCAGTTGTTTGCACCATGAGAACAAACAAGTGCAGCTCTGCTGCAGCTGGGTGTGTTTGCCCTGGTGTGTAATCATATGGGTAGCGGTGACCTGTAGGACCACACCCCAGTGGAGATGCTGCTGTCAGAAAGACATTCACTGATGTTGCTGCCAAGGGCACAAATAAACCTGGCTGTGAGGACCACGGAATAGGGATGCATGGGCAGGCATCACCACCATCTGCACTGAGCAAAGGGAGGCCGCTGCCTCCTGGGTCTGGGCTGCACTGAGGAGCATGAGGTGAGAGGTTCTACACAAGCATTGCAAGCATTACATAAGAAGGTAGTTTCTTAGTTTGTTTTTAAAACTCACCAGCCAACTGGCAAAATCTGTCCTCGGTGTCAGCTGGACCCAACAGGGGGCATTTCTTGGCATCAGCCTGCAAGAAGCACGTCAGAGTTACAAGAGGGCCTTGAGCAACCTGATGCAGCCACACAGAAACCCATGAAAGGCCCAGGGAGCGAGCAGAGTGACCAGACAGCTGCCGAGGGAGCTCTGGACTCAGCCATGATGCTGCTTTGCTGCCCAACAAGAGTGCTGGTGGCAAAGGACTGCATGGCAGCCACCCTGGCTGCTGCCCGGCCAGTCACAGCCCCAGCGCTGAGTTACACAGCTGCTGTGACTCCAAGAAGCCACAGCAGGACACGAGCTGTCTGAATGTGGGAAGGGGGAACAGCCTGCCCATCTGCCTCCCACTGGCACTGGGGATTTCCTCCCATACTCTCCCCATGAGGAAGGCTCTCTGCTGTGGGATCCTGACCGGCGTGCGCAGCAGGGACAGAGATCTCGCCTCAGTGCCCAGCAAAGAGCTGGGGAAAAAAATAACAACTGCTTACCTCTGATGGGCACTCAATCAAACTCTCCATGTTTCCAGCATTTAGTGTCTTTGACTAGGTAAGAAAACAAAGACCGCGTGTGAGTTATTTAGTGCTACAGTTTAGAAATCAGTGCTTTTCAAAGTTGCTCTGTTGACAGAGCTGAGATAATGACACTCACAGTATTACAGCTGCTAAGCACTTTCATTAGGAGTTTCACTGTGGGAGCTCTGCACTGTCTGGTTCCTCAGGTCCTTTTGTTTGCCTGCTTATTGAACAAGGAACAGACAAAAAAAAAAAAAAAGAACTTGGTAAAGCTGCACCCTTCTTTCCTTCTTTTCCTTTCTGCCCCACAAGCCAGCCAAGCATCTCAGCGCAATCCTGACCAGAAGGATCGCCCACCCAGTTCAGCCATAAAGCAGCACTCGCTGAAAGCTCCCTCTGTAATGCCCTCAGTCCTGTGCTCTGTTTCCCCCTTCATTCACTCAGACAAAAAGCAGCTTTCCATTTTTAATCCATGCAAAAATGAGCAAGCAGTGACAGCTATGTGGGACTGTTGATTTGCAAACACAAAGCTAACAAGCCAGTCAGCTCTGCCCACGAACTGTTGGTGCACATCTCTGTACAGCTGCGCCTGGGGCTCCCCCAACCGCACCCCAACAACGCATGTTCGTCCCCAGGCTTTGCTTACCCAAGGAGCGAGTCCCGCTGGAGCTCCTTCACCTCTTGTGGGCTGCAGAGGACAGGGCAAGCAGCATCATTTCCCTGCCGCTAATCCTTTGGGCAGGCGCAGGCGACTAAACAGTTCTACCCCACGTGTGCTGCCTTATATAGTGCAGAACAGCAGGTGGAAATTCACAGGCAGGAAGAAGCATCATGGGGCAGGACTGAGATGCTGCGACATTTCTGGCTTCCTCTTTCCTTTTAGAGGAGCTCTGTGTTGGGTTGTTTTTTTTTTTTTTTTTTTTTTTTTTTGTTTTTTTTTTTTTTTTTTCCCCCTTAAAGAAGAAGAGAAAAAAAACACCCTTGTATCTGTTATGCATGGAAAAGATGAGCCACTTGCCAGGTAAAGGTTCCATCTCGCATCACTGCTGTGAGATGGGATGTGCAGAGGGGGGCTGTGGTGTGGGCAGTGAAAGGGCAGTGGGCACCACCTCTTCTTTGGCCCCAGAGATCAGGGATTGTGCAGTTTAAAGATGCACTGCCAGATCGACTTGCACTAAGAATAATTAAAAAGAGGAGGAGTGAAATAGCCAAAATTCAGAGAAATGTTTTTGTACATTTTTTACAAAACTAATTACAGCAGTTTAATGTCTGAAAGCAATGCAGACACACACTTTGCAGGTGCCAATTAGTTCCTGAGAATCTAAGTGTCAAACAGGCTGGGAATAGATTATCTCGTAAAGTTACACTGAGCAGTGAGCTGTTCATTGCTGATATGAAGTTTGAAACAAGCTGACTAGAAAGGAGAACTCTAATGCTATTCTAAATGCTATTCTGCTTTAAAAGAAGAAATGATGTTAGGTAGTAATACAGTTGCATATAATAATATGTAATAAAAACTCTTGATGAAAATACTTTTTAATTAGAAAGGTGTGTCCAAGTAATAAAAGATAAATCCATCTGGAGAGCTCAAAAAAGCCATCATTTGTGAAATGCATGTGCAGGCTTTACACTGACAAAGTGAATTATGATATGGTATTCTGGGCACCAGTCTTGATGTAGGGGGCTGGAACTGGGAACCAAAGGGCTGGCAGTATTTCAGCAGTGGATCCAGCAGGAAAGTTGACTGCCTTGTTGAACTGGTCTCACTGGTGCTTCCCCTGGAGGATGCTGTACTTCTTGTCTGCAGAGGACAAGGCTGTGTCACAGATGCACATCTGCTGCTGAATTCACCCTTAAAGCTCTTCCTTGCGTAAGCACATCAGATCTGTCCCATGGAGTATTGACCCAGGGATGTCTCTGCGAGGCAGACAGCTAGTCGCAGCTCGGTTCTGCCTGGCAGAAATCCATGGTACAATACTCACTTCTGGCTAGACAGAAATGTGTCTGGAAGGAAAAGAGGAAGGCTGCCCTTCTTTTCAGGGGGTGGAGGTGGTGTGGGTGAACCTTCAAGTTCTCCTGAGGTTTTGTAGTTTCAGTGTTTCTGTGGACACACCCTTCTGTAGACTGGAGAGAAAACTTATATGAATCAAAACCACTTACAGTCCTGTGCATTTAATGCTGATTTTTTAGTTACCACTGTAACTGATTTTTTTGTTAATTAGGAGTCCCATGAGGCTACAGTACATACACCATTTCCTTACTACATTCCATGGGCTGATTTACATTGCTACAAAAATATCGCCAACCTGCATTGTGTTCTCTCGTGAATTTCTTCTGAGGCTCCTTGGCAGCTGCAGCACCCCTGCTGATGATCCCAGCAGGACTTCTGGTACATGTACACGTGTGATAAATATGCATCTTAATGTATCAGTTTATTAAGCACCTAGGAGGCATAGGGAACCTTCGCAATTCAATTCTGAGTTGCCCTCTCTTCCAATACTGTACACAGGCATATTTCTGAGCTCAATTTGTTTCACGATTAAGACACAGTATTTGTTCTGGAAAATGTGTGACTGGTGAAGAAAATGAGGGTTTAATGGGTGGTGATCAGCAACACCAGAGGCTTAGGTTACAAATAGGACACAGCTGTACACAGGGCATAATGCTCTGAGTTTCCCAGGAGGCGAGCTACAGTAATGAGAGTGTATGGACAGCACGTACTGGGCAGCCAGTTGGCACGCACTGCTCTATCTCCATCTAATTAGGTCTCATTTATTAACAGTTTGGGGGATTTGAGCATTGTATTATGTGTGCAGGCCTTCTTGTACATATGGAAAACATTGGTGGGGTTTTTTCACTCTCATTATTTCATTTGTTTTTTATAGCTTTCATATGCTGTGCATCACAGACACTTAATTTGTGCAAGAATGACTTTGAAGCAGCTTATTTCACTGCAAACAAGCATGTCCCGTCTGAATAGCAGGCACAACAAAAGCTGTGGCTCGGTGCAGTGATTACATGGCCACCCAGCACAGAGCCTGGCTGTGCTTGGTGAAGAACAGCAAAGAACTCCTATGTGTTGGCTACTGCCATCATTGTCCCAAAGGCAGCGAGTGCCTGCCTCCACAGCCTCCTCTGCCCTCAAAAAATGGGCCGTGTGGATGTGAGCACCAAAGCCAACCTCCACACTGAGTATTAGCAAGTATCAGGATGTGTGATGGGGAGCTTACAGGGATTTTGCGGGAGTAACCTCATGTCCAGGCCATGGCTGCTCTGGTCGACTCCCAAGCACTGTGTCCAGCCAGTTTCTGAGGAGGTTGGCATAGCGCTTGCTACTGACACATACTGAATTGAGACATTCCCTTCTTTCTAACCTTCTAACCTGAGGTCAAGCTGAGAGGTTTCTTTCCCTGCGGATCTTACTCCCAAGGCTGTAGCAATAAAGAGGCAACACCAGCTGGGAGAAGGAATGAGGGTCTGATGGTGAGAAGAGAGAGGCAGGCAATCTGCTGGGGCTGGAAAGTGTCTGTTTTTCTTCCCTCTCTAGCAAACCACAAATGGGAAAATCCCAGCCACAGCTCACTTTTGTCTGCTTCAACACCACAGAGGCACATTTTACATTATGGTTCTTAAAACTGGGAGTGTGAACAAATCCTGACAGTTGCCTTAGTGGTTTTGTCTTACCAGCAAGGAGGCAGTAGAAGTGATGAGTGTATGGCAGGATGCGCCTGAAGCAGGGACTCCTTTAAGCCCATATATAATGCAGCAGGAAGAGTCAAGTTCTGCATCAGTGCATCTCGATATGGAAGACAGTCTGGATTCCTGTTACATCTTCACTGGCACAACTGCAGTCTCCTAGGGGAACAGTAGGAGCATTTACCAAAATAAGGAAAGCAATTGTGCCAGTCAGAGTTGTGTTTTTATGTGGAAAGGAAAGCTTTGTGTGATCTGTACACAGAGCCAAAGAACAGTGTGTAGACCATGGAGAGCAAGGCACATTTCTATGTGACCTCTCAGTGCAGCTCTCATTTCCTACCATTTTCCAGGGTGGCTTGCAGATCCTATAGGCACAGTGCAAGGTCTGATCAGAGAAAGGAGGTTGGTGTGTGTTGTAATGAGAACAGTCCCTGACCCTTCCAGAGGCAGCTTAGAGCTAGATCCATTAACCCAGCTGATGCTGAAGTCTTGGAGTTAGTCTTGTGGGATCTGGACTCACACAAACCCTGCTTTTGGAAAGTGAAACCCACTGTCAGTTTTTCCCAGCTCTGCTCTATTAGTTTTTGTCCTTAATCAGATATCAGACTGCAATGTGGGTGCACCACCCTTCTACACACAGTTATTGCACAGGAAGGAGTTACAAAACAAAAATAATACTACAAATACAAACCAAAGAGTATTCTGTGCCCTTCTCACGACACCCACTTTTTGTCTGTGCTTGATTTGCAGGATGTTTTTTTTTATTCTTTTGTGGGCACTCCCTCCTCCTCCAAGAATATGTTGGCAGTTCTGAAGATTTTTACTAGTCATCAGCTGACTGATTCCACTGGGTGCTTTTCAAATGTGGAGGACTGGTGCATGCAGATTGTTTTTTTCAGAGGGTCTGTTCTAGTGCACAGCTTGCTGGTGTATCTCAGGAGATGCTTAAGAGTCACTCATTCCCTGGGCTCCCTGAGGTGGCCAGCACAAAGGCCTCTGGGAATTTAGGTTGCCCTTCAGTTCTGAGCAGATCTATATATCAGTCTTTGTTTACTCACAATGAACAAAACAAAACAAAACAAAAAACACACACACAAAAAAAAGAAGAACTCGTAATTAGGACTTAATTCTACTCACTTCAAGATTTCTTGTTGAAAATACTCAAAAAGTATCAAAAGTGAGAATCTACTTACTTATAACATTTTCTTTTGTTATTCCAGCAGCATTCTCACTTGTTTCTTTATTTCATTCATTTGTTAATCAGAAACTGAGCTGGTTATTTTCTGTCAATTTCACTTGTTCTCACAGGAAGATTATATTCCCTACCAAAACCAGAGCAGTATGAATCTTGATTTTGCTTTTCAGGATTAATACAAGTGTTTCCCTTTTATATTTTTGTTGACATAAGCTTGTATTTTTCCTGCCTCTGCATCTTGTGTTTTGCTTTGAATCTAAATCATCTCAAATCTTAAAATGAGAATCAGTGGAAACAAGATTTCACACTCATTTCCTACTTGCATGTGATTTTCAAGCATAACTCACTTCACTTTCACTCAGTGTAATGATCTGCAGGCTGCCAGTGTCTCAGGAACCCATCCATAATAAAACCCAAAAACTTGGCCTGAGTGTAATTCTGGGGTTCATTGTGTATGTGTCATACCAATATAAAAACTAGAGAAGAAAGCCAGGCTCAGGAGTGGCAAGACCTCACAGCTCAAGCATTTAGAGTGGGAGCTGCTCCAGGCACAGCAGCTGCCTGTTGCCTTGAACATGGCTGTCACTGGATGCACTCAGGAGGGATAACCAGAAGAAGCTGGAATTTCCTCTCCTGTTGGCTTCCTGTGGGGATATGACAGAACATCCCCAAACTCCTCATCATAGTGATGCCTTTGTGAGTAAGTTCTTCCTATGTTGTACCTACTGCCTAGGTAATAGGCAGAAATGCCAGTAACCAGATCCTCATCGCCTCTAAATGAACCGTGAATGGAAACATTTATGGCCACACACCTGGACTCTGTCCTGCAGGCAAATGTAATGTAAGGCAAGGCAAATCTTTCCAAGCGTAACTTTGCTGGCTGGAGTCAAACTCCTCTGAATACATTTGGCCCCACTCTTGCGAGACCTATTTTCTGTCATGCCCTCTGTCTCTGTGAATGCACATACACTCACAGCAAAATAAAATGTTCTTCATGTAGTTTTGGCAGCCCATCAAAATCAAGATGATAAATTTGAAGCAAACATCTCCATATTAGCTGGTGACAAATTCAAGACAAACATCTCCATATTAGCTGATGACTGCCATATTGTTGCTACTAGCAACAGCCGCCGTGTTGCTGTTTTTTATAAACACTCTACTTTTGCATCATCTACTTTTTGAAGCAGGGCTACCTTATGAGGATCTCAGAAAGCAAAAGCTCATCTGGCATGGGCTCTGGCTGCTACCACAGGGCACCAAGAGGCCTCTGGGCAAAGAGTACTGTATCTCTCCTGCAGAAGGGACGTGGGGACCACGGAAGTGCACCAAACTTCAGACAGGGCCAGCTGGCCTCAGGCACTAGCACTCACCAGCAGAACCATGGAAGCAGGGAAGCCAGATCCCAGCCTCTGCATCTGCAACATCACTGTCAGTCACTGCACAGAGAGGGCAGCAAGGAGAACAAAGCAAAGGTAATTGTGTGCTGCATTGTCCATTTGCCAGCTCAGTGGCGGCTGAGATTTAAATGGAAGATTTTTTTCTCCCTTCTCACTTCCTTTTAAAGGTTTGTTTGAGCTTTACCTTTTCACCCATTTAGCAGATGACTATGTTTGAGATTTTTCACTCTCTGAAAACAATCACTATGTGTGGTCTTACAGTCATCAACTTCCTTATTTAGTAGTAGCAAGAAAGTTTGTAAGCAGAAGATACATCTTTTACCAGACCAGTTTGTAAAGGTGCAAAACCTTTCCCTAGGTGTGAAAAGAAGTGCCTATCTATCTTTGACCTAAAGAGAAGTTGAGAAGAAATGCTCTCAATTTTACCAGATATATTATTCATTCACATGGTTACTTGTTGAAATAGATAGGTGTCCCAGAAGTACTTGAAGAATAACTCTTCCAAAGGGAAATTGAATTTTCTTCCTTATAGGCACCAGCAGATATAAAGATGCTATGCCAAAAGGTGCACGTTACAGCAAACAATATTTCTGTAAGCCAAACACCATATCTCTACAACATTGTGCGGCTGCGTGAACTGATCCCGTCCTTGAGTAACTTCATCAAATAATATTCAGAAAGTAAAAATGAGTACTTATTATTCTGTTATGTTGGGTTATGACAAACCCAAAATGCTGTTACATTTGTAAGGTGGTCTTCCATTTGATAGGTAATGAGTGCTATTTATAGGGCTGTATACATAGATTCCAGCATGCAACTTTTAAACATGACATCCTGAAATTACGATAGCTCTAACTTAATCATCTCCAATGTTACTCTCAGATAAGACATTTGCTAAGCTTAGGCACTGAAATACTACATCTTGCTGCAATTGACTACTGCCTGTTATTTTAAGAGAGCCAGATGTGGTAGGAGTTTGGCAAGCCTGTGTTATGTCCAATAGATGTCTCTCCTCCCTGCAACATTTCTGTTTACTTTCAGAACCACACATTCCCAGAGTTTGTTTTTTTTTTGTATGAGAGTGTGCTGCAATGTAAACTTGTCATAACTATGAAACTATCGTGAAAAAGCAACACAGGCAATATTTGTGTATTGATCTAAAGTAAAATACTAAAGAATGTCTCAAGCGAGGAACAAGTAGTTACCATGACATTTAAACAGTTTACTCATTAAACAAACAGTGTTCAGTAATAGCCCTATTACAATTTTTTCAGTCTAGCTAAAAATTTTAATTGCATTCTGTAGTGAAAAGTAGTACATACAGAAGAGCTCAGTAAAGAGCTTAGCAGTAGTTTCCTCTTCTGTTTCCTGTTTGCCGCATGGCAAAGAGAAGACCTTAATTTTAACCTCATTGGGAAATCTTTGACAAACAGAAGCATTTTGAATTTGAGGACAATATGTTACTTTCATATGTTATTTTCTGGGCATTACCTATGTCCCTCAAGGTCTTTGCAGTTCTACTTACCGCAGTGAGATGTGAAATCTTCTATCCAGATCGCACAGTGAGATGTGGTGTGAAACCTTCTATCCAGATCAAATGGTCACTTAATTTAAGCATGTAGCTTATTGTCATGAGGAAATATGACAATGTCACAATGAAATAACCATTCAGTACAGTAAATGACATAGCCATTCTATCTAGATCCTGAAGATAACTCTCTTTGCCTGAACTTTGTTGTGGGGTCTGAGATGGGGGTACCTGCATAGTCACAGCAAAGGCAGGAGGGTGAGATACATGGTATCACAAGTCATCTGCATGCTACTTCCTTCCAAGTTTGCTTGTGAAGGACCCCATGGCTCTGCAATCATTGCCACCTCAGTATGCTTTAAGCTCCTAAGGAGGCTTAGCAGCAGGAAGGGTCTAATTCTCAGTGGGGCTGAGAAGCCCCAGTGGCAGCGCCTCAGAAATCCTCGGCCCACAGCTACACCCTCTCTGACACAGTGTCTAACTTCTCACACTCAAAATTCTTCATTCTCTGATTTTTAGTTTCCTGTGTCAAAATCTTTCTCTAACCAAACAAAGCTGTTACCAGATTTGGCTGGGTTTAGTCCTTGATATATTTTCAATCACGGACTCAGAGTTTCACAGACAAGGCTTATGTGAATTCACTTTTTTTTTCCAGGTTTTTTATACTCCTCTAGCACTTCCATTAAGTTTTAGTCTCCAGATTAATTTCATTCACAACAGGCAAGCGAGCCACTTCTTCTCTAGGCAAATAATTTCCTAAAAAACATTTTGGAAGTCAGTGCCTGATATGTAGAAAAAAAAAACACTTTTTTTTTTTTTTTTCCACTGAGAAAAAGCCATTTAACAGTCTTGGATAGCTAATCATGACCAGTCTATCTACATCAAAACAGTGTCATTTTTTATCTGGGATGCACAGAGACCAAGGCTGCAGAAATCGGGACTTCTTCAGTTCTAGCTGTGTATCACAGAATCACAGAATGGCCAGGGTTGGAATGGACCTCAAGGATCATGAAGCTCCAACCCCCCTGCCACATGCAGGGCCACCAACCTCTCCATTTAATACTAGACCAGGCTGCCCAGGGCCCCCCGCTGTGAGGGAAAGTATCTTTGGAGGGAAAATTCATTCTGCAAAGTTTCCAAATGTACATATCTTATGGTATCTTGCAACTCGAGAAAGAGACAACCAAGCAAAACTGCATTTTTGGGAACTAACACTGGGATGTGCTAAGCAGTAATAAAGAGCCTGTGTCTCCGGACCAGTTGTGTTGTGCTTAATGGAATGGGATCATGGGAGCCACCGAGGGCTTTGGAGAGTTGGATCAGGCACAATGGATGTGAGTCTGCAGAAAACAAGACATCATTGGTTCCATCATTCTCAGAACAGCATGTTCAGGTTTTCAGATAAAGATTTGATGGCTGTGTTCAGGAATTGAATTACAAAGATGAGGAAATGAAGCATGGAAGGAAATTAGATGGACAGCTCATTTTATCTCTGAAGGCCTGTACCTAGGTGTCTGGAGGTCTGCCAGAACACACAAAACCTCTTGTACATTCAAGATACAAGAAGACTGAGGATAAGACGTAGCTGCTGATTTTTACAAATGTTGTGTCTAATCATCTAAAAAAGCCATTAGGATAGCGACTGGAAGGATTATGTCTGTGGGAAGACTTCATTGTCTGGATCCTAGAGATTGGTCAGGGAACATCCCCTTCCACAGAATTGATACTGTGTGAATACTGAGCAGTGGCTCAGGTTTTATCAAAGTATTCGGTTCAGTTCATCACTTTGCAGAAAGAGCATAAATGAGTGCTGGCTGAAGAGGCTGAACATTTGCTCCCAAGATGGAAATCACTGCTTTATCCTTTTCACTACTACATTTTTCTGTTCCTCTACTGTAATCATTAACAAATAAAAATCAATGGGATTGAACTTGAAATTCCCCTCTTCCATTTTCAACACACTGATGTACGTGCAAGGTAAGCCCACCTTATACGCCCCAAATTACTTCTATTTAACACTGGGAGTAGAATACAATAACTTATGTGATAAGAACAATCATCTCTTTGGTCAATAACTGATTTTCATTTAGCTTGCCTTTGAGAATTTTGGCTGGGGTTTGGACAGTATTCTATGTAGATAAAAGTGATTTTAAGTAAATTAAGAAAGAAGATGCCCATCGTTTCCAGTTTAGTTTCTAGATGCTGAACTATATTTTACCAACTGAAAAAACGTTCATCAACTTGAAAATAATTTCCAACATTCTTACACTGAGATAATTTTCCAAAAAGGAAATGACAGACACTTTTTTTTCTCTTCCTTCTCTTTTTTTTTATTCTTTATTATTGCTTAGCAGATCTTAGTGTTAGTTCCCCAAAACAATTTTGCTTGGTTCTCTCTTTCTCGAGTTGTAAGATAGCACAAGATATGTACCTTTGGAAGCTTTGCAAAATGAATTTTCCCGCCAAATTTTCCCTCACAGAAGTTTGTGCTGCTGTTTGTGTACCCACATAGCTAGAACTAGAAAGATCCCGAGTCCTGCAACCTTGTTCTCTGTGCATCCCAGACAAAAAGTGACACCATCTTGATGTAGGTAATGCTCAAAATAAACTTTTATCAGAGATAAGTGACAAAAAAAAAAAAGGCGGGGGGGGAAATCCCAAAATTTGATGTCAGATTGTGCTGTTATGAAAGTACACCAATAAAAGCCTTTTGTCTTCAAATATTCTATTGCTTTTCATAAAAAAAAATCTGTACTAAAAATGGGGAATTTTCATTAGAAACTACTGACTTTCACAATGACACACGTAGAGGGGTTCTCCTTTGTGCAGTCAAGGTACAACTCAAATGTCTGTTCCTTAGAAGTAAAGAGGGGATGGAAACAGTATCTCCCCATTTGTGGGATTTTACAATGCGAGCTGTAACTCTTCATTTTGCTTTTCTATACTATGAATTGAGCGTAGCGAAGTAAAACTAATCTGTGCTTGACCAGTGTTTTTCAGCTGTCATCCCTTTTATTTTCAGTATACCTGAAAGGAGAACAGTCTACATGACAAATTCTTCAATTATTTGTACAGAAAACAAATGGTAGAAGCATAACCTAGATAACATCTGACAATTACAAGGATGGATTTAATGGAAGGATGCTTGCCTGGATTGCCAATTCTGGGGACGCAGGAAGAAAATGGATGAAGAGCAGCATTCAGACTTTGATGTGAATGGTCACATAAATGTTATACAGGAATGCTGCAAAGTTTGGATGTAGAGACTAGATGTTTCAAGTGGTGCTTGAATCAAGTTTTACTCAGTGACTCATCTTTTAAAAAGTCAGTGTGATTCAAAGATCTACAACCAACCAAGATCTTGTGAATGAAGAGATTTCACTGTGCCCCCAGTTGGATTCTGCTCTGAATCCACTCTGCCTTAGAACAAGCTATGGGGCCACAATTAGATATTTCCTCTAGTGTAGTTTCCTTTAGCAGAAGTGCACTGGATCACTGAGATCTTTATTATGTCTCTATCGTGGTACCACACAGTATTGACTTCTACCATGTTAATAATCTTGTACATAGGCAGAAGCCATTTCTTCACCTCGCGTATTGAAAGTGGTATGTGTGACCACAGGAAAATGAGCAAGGCAAAATTTTCTTTAATAAGTAGTGCTATAATACAAAGAACAAAATAGAAATCCTCCTAAAGCCTCATCAGAATTCAGGAGGTGTTTGGATCTGCTTCTAAAATAGGTTACAGTTAAAAAGTGTAGAGAAAATATTAACTGATTATGTGATTGCATGTCACAATTAATTTTCAATATGGACTTCCCACTCATCGCTGGTACCCACCACATTTTACTGGCTAATTTGATTCCCATTCACCAGCTGCCCCATGGGAGGGTGAGCATATACTCACGCTTCTCTGAGCATGTCAGCGAATACACTTAAAATTCAGAGTAGCTAATAAATCTCCGATGCATACTCTGACTGTACTTCTCTTTAAAATTAGCTTGTTGTTTTGGGGGGGAAACGATTATGATCCATATTTTTGTTATATGGATCATATATATTTGTTATACTTACAGTCCTTCATTTGAGGGTCTTACAAACCTCAGTGTCTTGGCTGTTAAGCATATGAAAGCTACAAAGTGATATTAACATTTTTGTGTTATTTTCTTACAGGCCAGTCAGCTTTTGAAGAGGTAGAAAGTACCAAATACTTCAAAGACCTTTATGAAGTTTGGTTGCACTGGAAATACTCTGTTAGCCTGTCCAAGTAACAGTGCATAAACTTTTAAGGCCAACCTCATGTCAGCACCAATCCAGCAAATCAGCAGCCCTGCGCTGAGAATATTGGACAGCTGTCAAACAGCTGCAACAGAGCAGAGAGGAGAGAGATATCCAGTTAATTGAACAGCTTCCACCTGTATGTTGCACACAGTGCCCCTGGGCCCATGCGATGGGGAAGCAGCAGCTGACAGAGATGCTGGGTGAGGAGCTGGCTGACTTCTCAGATGCAAATACTCATCCTTATTTTTGAGATAGCACGTTAGTGCAAGCCACCATAAATTGTTTTGATATGACCATTGCAATAATAAAGGGTTCAAGTGCCTTGGCTGGTGCATAGTGGTAGGGCTTCTGACAAGCCCCTTTCCAACCCTCTATGATTCTAGATTCTAAGGGCATTTGGGTGACATATTTGGGTAGACAAATATGCCAAATAATTATTAGTAGAGACAAATAATTCTTTTTTCTCTTGTTTTAGGGCTCTTTTCTCCCAAACAGTGAGTTTTCTCTTACTTTATTGTGAATGTTGTCCATTTACGCCCACCTTCTCAAAACTGTCTTGGGCTGGGTTGTCACTTTTCTTTCAGATTTACTAACATAGCTAATTCTCCTTGTCACATTTCAAACACAGGCTTACGAACAACAGAACTTGAAGTAAAAGGATGCCTGTGTCTGCAAAACAAAGCAATAAATATGTATTTGGTTTCTTCTAGTAAAGATCTTGGAAATTACTTTGAAAGAAAGTGTTTTTGGTTGCCGAGTCAAACTGGGAAGTGACTGCTTTATAATTGCATGGGCAAACCTTCATTAGCTGCCCTATGTCCATGCACTCTGCTAATGTCTCCAATTACATAACTGCACAGCTCTTTTTTTCATAAGATCTCTGTCACATTCTGCATTTGAAGTGAGTGCACAGGGAGTGGGCTTAACATAAATACAAATAATATTCTTATCTTTCATAGTTCAGAACTTTTGAATACATCTCATTCCTACCCATATGATATTTTCTAATATATTTTCAGCCCCACATTGAGATACATAGATATCACAGTTTGTTGTGATTAGGTTTTCCCTCCATATTGTTTAAGTTCTCATATCTTCAGACCTTCCACCCTCACTTTTTTCCTGGAAATTGATTCCTCTCTAGACATTGTTTCCCTACTGGTTTCCTGGAATATGTTTCACAAGAAGGACTTGTCACTTCTGCACTTTGTGGAGATGTTTATCTTAGAGGCCTAATGTAGTTAACGCCCATTAACAGGCATCACAGAGCATGATGTTGCAATTAAAAATCCACCCACTGAATTTAACTTTCATTTTACTAGTTTCCAACGAAAAACAGGAAATTGGCTCAGAAGTGATAGTTCTGTGAATGGCATTTAGTTTTTGTCTAGCCTGGTTTTCCCACTGTCACTTGTCAAAGTGTGGCTCTTTAATCTGCCCTTTCAACTTCTTGGGAAATATGTTGCAAGACTGGAGTTTTGTCTGACCTGAATAGAATTTAAGACTCAGTAACTGTGCAAGGCTGCTAACAGGATTTGACATGGCAGCATGTAGCCCAATCCTGTGCCATGAGGATTTTGACTGTGGAAACATTTTTGTCATCAGGCCACAGCTAATTCATCATCCAGCTCAATTCTGACAGCCACAGATACATTCCTAGAGAACATCTCCTCAGCTTGCTGCTGAGTGAAGGCCTGGGGTGCTCCTAGAGAACACACTTATCCCTCCAGCCACAGTGTGCCACAGACAGGAGAAGGTTCAATCCCTGCAGGGAGGCTGGAAACCAGGACCAGGGTCACACCCCAGTAGTAGCAAAAGGACCTGCCCAGAGAGATGCTCTCCATTGCTCTTAGATCTTTCTGACAAAAGGATGCTCTTTCCACCAGGAACATGCAGGCAGCACTGGATAAAGGAGACAGGGTGGAAGAAAGGCAGTGTGTCTGTCTTCCTTTAGCACATTAAGAGCAGTGAATCATAAAATGACTAAAAGCTTGTCTGACGCAAAAGTGCATGAAGCCAAAAGTCTTCCCAGTAGCCTTTTTCAGTTCTGAATCTCTCCATCTTATATAGCTCCTATTTACTGCTGAGTCCTGTCATGCTCTCTAGATGTTATGGGCTCTCTAGATGTTATGCAGGGTGTCCAGGTCTTACAGCTCTTCCATAAAGTATAGATTGCTAAGAGGAATGGTTCTGACTGGTGTTAGGATAGCTTCTTGTGAAATATGTTGCTTCCAATAGAAAGCAAATTCATGTATTCCTGTGACCAAGAGTGACCACTTTCCACCTAGTGTGGAGTACAGAGAAAACACACCCTTGCACACAGAATCATAGAATGCCTTGGATTGGAAAGGATCTCAAGATCATCAAGCTTCAATCCCACCGCTGCAGGCAGGGCTGCCAACCTCCATATCTACTACTAAACCAGTATTACTAGACTAGTATTACTAGTACTACTAGACCACATCTGCCCTTTTTATTCCAGCTGCTTACACATGCAGATCTCTTTGCTTACCTCACCTGCAAACCTTACTGTTGTGATGTTGCTCACTTGCTGCTTGAGTTGTTTATAAAGAAGAAAAGATCATTTGAAAATAATGCGTTCACTAAAAACAAAGTGGTGCTTCTGCTTTCACTTCCCGCATTCTGACACAAGGCTGAGATAGCCCAGATAGAATGGCAGATGAATGTTATTCTCTATGACCCTGCACAGTTTTGTGAAATATCACCAGAATTCACGATAAAGTGTCAATAAAGGAGCTGACGGGTAGACAAAGGTAACTATAATTTATTACTTAACTTTCTTGTTGCACACAACTCACAGCTTACCAAGACCCAGCATGGGCTTCAGGCAGAAAGTGATATCATATCTCAGAGGGGAGCAGCAGGGACTCACTTCTCGGTTGCCTTCTTAGGTTGCCCTTCTTAGGACAACCATCTATTGAAGAATGATTTTATTGGAGCAGAGCCTTGGGAATGGAAGCCCAGTGTCTTAAGCGGTGGAAATCAGCAACAATCAGTGCTGTGAAGACAGACTGGCTGGCCCTCCTATGATTTTTGACCTATGACTTGTTTTTGTTTTTTCCCTCCAGCCTGCAATTTCACAGAAGCATAACATGTACATACTTCCATTTTTGGACATGATGAGTACAATCGATGTTGTACATGGCAAAACTGTTTGCTGATGGAACATACAATGAACTCATATTGCTCAAGGTGCTGTTCAAACACAAGCACAAAATAGTAGCTTTTACCCAAAGAGGATGAAATAGAAGTCTGAGACTGTGTGGACGCATGCACTATCTGCCTTTTGCACAATGAGGTGATGTAAGGACCCAGTGAGACCCTGCATGTCAGCGTAAAAGTGGATGATCATAAATATTTACTGGGTATTTCCTCTGTCTAAACTGGCACATCTACATTCAAATTAGAAATCTATACTTTCTCTATTGTCCAGAAAAAAAAAAAGGAAGGCATGTCTCCTAAGATAGGAACATACGGCAAGTCAGAGGGTTTCTGCATCCAGAACTGACTCTTTCTCCCCATTGACTGCAAGGGGGCTTAAGCCACAGGCTTAGATGTTGAGTATTTCATATGACACCAGACTGCTGTTCCTGAATTTGGCATATTCAGAATAGCATGTACAACACAGAGGGGTAGCAGCTTCTTTCAATTCAAGAGGAGTACTGGAGTCAGACTATCTTTCAGATGAAGAAATAAAGTGTGAGGGAATTATGATTTCATTTTGCTCTTCTCTGTAGTAAAAAGCTTCCTTTAGTTCCTAATAAACACATTCTCCTTGTGCAGCCCTTAGGAAAAAAACACAACCATTTTCCTTCCACCCATACTGCTGGGTCTAACTACCTGTGCCTCCTAGAATCTTCCTAACTAGTGGAGTGGGCTAAGATAAAATGATGAGTGCATGGCATGAACTTCCCATCCTTTGGGAGAGCCTGTACATACCATTTCATCTGATCTTGAGACTGCGCTGTTGCCTTACAAAGGCCACATTCATAGGTAAGTCCCATGTTGGGCTTGAAGGTTGTAAGGCAGTGCACATCAGGTGGCCTAGCAGAAGGCATGGAAACACCCATTTCAGCAGATGGGTGTAGCATCCAATGCTCAACTCTCCTAAGCTCATTTCAGCTAATCCTCTGAGGCTCTGTGGGTTCCCTGTGTTCTTCAGCACAAGGTTATAGTTGACTAGCATCAACTCCTGTTGCAGCTCACTTGGATGAGATGGGCTATGCTCCCTTGATCACTGAAGCAATATGTCTCATCTGTATCCTTTACTATCTACTTTTTGTCTCTGGATCCCACCTGAGAGCAAACCCAGATGGGAACCACTGGGGAATGGTCCAGCAGCTGCAGGCAGATGGTGACCCACTCAGCCCTGACCTCTGTTTTCAGTGACAGCTGTAAGAAATGTTTCTCTCTGAGCAATGTGTTTGTGTTAAGGGTAATCCCCAAGGGTGGCAGTGGCTGCCTTAGCTTCCCATTATGCTACTGAGTTGTCCCTTGCTTTGCCCAGGGGCATGGTGTGTGGACCAGGTAGCCATTGGTTTTATGCTTCCAGTTTGACCAAGCAGAAGGCAAAAAGGCAAAAAAGAATGAGAATAGAGGCAGATCTCCAGTTGCAGTTGTGTGCCAGGAAGAGTCTTCCCTGAAGGCTGCCTAACAGGGGTGTCAGTGAGGGGACTTTCCAGCCCACCATGCATTCAAAAAGCAAGTGCTGGTGACATTTATTCACACCCACCTCCTGAGAAAAACTGGCAGGCTCTGAAGTGTTATACTTTTTGTTTGTCTGTTGGGAGGCTGAAAAAGTAGGAAAGAAGTCTGCTTCCTCATGCTGAACTAAAAAAGGAAGCAGGGAAAAATGAGATCTTTCAATTTCACCAGGTAAAACCACTTCTAGGTTTCTAAAAGTCTAAGCCAGAGAATAAGAAATTAAGAGTTTACACAATCATAGCACATCACAGAGTTTGGCACCGTTGCCTCTCCCTATAACCCTACATAGTTTGAAAATACAGTGTTACAAAATGGAGAAGATAACCTGCCACAACGGCCATGGCAGCAAATTTGCTGAGTAATGTGACTGAAAGCCACATCAGAGAAATTTTCTCTGTAACACTGGCTCATGTGACTGGGAGCATCATATGATCCACAGCAGCTGGTTGGCATCTTGCCTCAGTACCTACTGGCATATTATGTAAGCATGAAAGTTTGCTACAACTTAACTGGTTTCTTTTAAATGAGCTCTTCAGTTCGTCACTTGTAAAATTTCTCACCCTGGTTTGAGCTATTCCTTTGAAAGCAACTTTGTGACTTTTGCTGTTTGAGCAACTTGTTGAATTTCTGCTCATCCCCATGATCAGAATTCTCCATTTGCTTGTTCATATTAGACATCACATGTCATCCTCTCTGCAGCCAAAGTTGCATTGGAGCAGGGTTTAGCAGGTTTCTTCCAGCAAGGACCAGACTTGCTTGCACAGGGTTGGGGCTTCACAAAATGGCAGCCAAAGATCAACTTCACTGCAAAATATAGTAGGGAGTTTAAGGTATCACCACCTGAGAAACTGCCAGCAGCTCCAGCATTCAGGAAAGTGTTGGGGAGTGTAGTCTGGAATGTATGCTAGCAGACTGCTTAGTCAGTAATTACGAATGACGATTTTTGAAAATGCTAGAGGTTAGGATTTTTTTTTCAGATTATCTTGAAACTCTGAGAAATTACTATTGCCATACTCATGTTTCAGCAAGTAGCAGTGGGCCAGCCCAAACTGAAGCAAACTGTCTTGTATCCCTGTTAACACAACCCCTAGCTGACTTCAAATTACTTTTTCCCTGTTTTTTCACTTGGATGGTGTCACTGTCACAAATTACTTAAAGACTGCTAAAGACCCTAATACATGTGAGAAATTCTGAAGACCTGTATCTATCAGTCTGGATGCAAAAAACCTCTTCTTTTCTGGGACTTACTGCTTACACTTATGTGAGCTGCATTTCTGATACACTGAGCATGGTTTCCATCGATCAATCCATGTCTATGGAACACTTTCTTCTTTCCTGCCATGTTCCTGAGGCATCCAGTACTAGCTCCAGTAGAAACTAGGTGTGTTTTCGAACAAGAAAACTTGTATTTTGAGGAGGTTGGCTGATTTGCCATCTGAGTATTATTACCTTTGTCTGCCATAAGAAATCCTTGCACAAAGTAGTTAAATATACAAACATCTGTACATGCAGATTGGCCACGTTTTTGTCTCACCATGATTCCATGATTTTTACTTGGAAGAAAAATACAGACACCCAGGGCAGATTTGTGTACTGCATGTATAATTCACACCCGTAACTGTTCTGAGCCCCACAGAGCCCGTTTAAGTGGACTATCCCGGCCTTTCTCCATGCTGATTGTGCTGAAGTGTTTATGGAGCAAATCTGTATTCAAACTACCTGAAGAGCTTCTGCAGTGTGAGCTAATTCTGAGAGTTTGTGCTTCTCTGTACAGCCAAGCACAATCCCATTACATTATACTTAAGCCTAGAAACTACTTAACAATGGGGAAGACCAAAAGTCTGGTTGGCAGAAGCATGCAAGAGGAACGCATACCTTGTGAATGAGGTTAGCATTTGTTTTAGCTCTGGAGGTCTTAGGAGCTTTCTTCTACTTCCTGATTTTAGAAACAATTTGGGGAACATCCTTTATTGTGCTATTCTGGAACTTCTGCCTGTAGTTGCAATTGAAACTAAGATTTCAGAATGTGTGTGGTGGTGGGAAGTCCCTACAGGTGACCACAGCTAACCTCCATATCCAAATATTCACCAGCTAATGGAAGGCTTGAACACAGGTGATTTTTTAACTTAAGCCATCTCACAAATGTATTTTTAAAATGTAGGATTGTGTGACTTAGAAGATCGTGTCAGATTGGTGAGCCACCAAATACAGTGTTGTGGCCTAACCAGGGCAGGGGGCTCAGCACCACACAGTCATTCACTGACTTTCCCCTTCCCAGTGGAATGGGGAAGAGAACTGGGAAGAAAAAAAAAAAAAGTAGAACTCAAGGGTTGAGATAACGCTATTTTCTAAAAGAATGAGAAGGAAAAGAATGATAGTTAGGACTATGTCATAGTTCTGATGTCAAATGGTATCAAATATCCCTTTGTCCAGTTCAAGTCAGCTGTCCTAATTCTGTTCCCTCCCAGCTCCTTGGCCCCTTAATTGCAAATGACCTTGGTCTATACATACTGCATAATAGCAGCTATAAACATCAGTGTGTTATCAACATTGTTTTTCTCCTAGAACTGAATCATAGCATCATCCCAGACACTCTGGAGAGAACAATTCCATCCCAACTGAAACTAAGATACTTAGATTTCTACCTCTAATGGCAATTAATGTTACTTGCTTCACAAATAATTACAATTCTCATGTACTTATAAAGAAACCATATCTTTCAAGCCTCCTGTACATTAATATGGTTTATTCTTGACAAAGAAAGTATAGGAGAAGGCTGATTTAGGTTCTTATTTCATTGGAAACTGCTTGCCTAAAAAAAGAAAAAGCCGTAATACCAGTAAGCACTTCAGTCTTATAGTATATCAGCTTCTGGCCCTGCGGAAAAATTAGAACAGTGTTCAAAGGATAGTTTTGATAGGGATCATGAATACTTTTTGAGTCATCTAACTAGAAGAGTGAGTTAAGGTGTCCGGCTATTGCTCTAGTGCCTTCTCATAACATCACTAAGGCAAAAAATGCTTGAGTGGGCCTTTTGTCGAAATTCTGATTATAATTACTGTTTTTCTTCCATGAAGGCTCTCTAAAATTCAGCTTCTCATGTATCTCCTACACTAAGGCATAAGAAAGTGCTTCCATTAAAGGCACAACCTATCTTCTTTAAGTTCCAGCTGAGCTCACATTCACTTTCCTCTGTCAACCAAAAAGAGGCCGGGAAAAGCAAAGACAAAATTTACGACTGCCAATTCTTCTACCAGGGAAAAAAGAAAAAGAAACACCCCAAAGAACTGGAAAAGACTGTTGCTCCTCAAAAAATGCTGAAACTCATATCTCAATATTGCAAAAATGACATTGCAAATCAATTTTAAGAATTCTGGCTATAGGGGAATTTCTGAGGGGATGTCTTTCTAATACAATAACTGATACTTTTTTAATTACCCCAAACAATGGAAATGAAAAACTACATCTGAGCAGACTCTAAGAAGAAGTCAGAGAGGACTACAATTAGATCTTTCTGCTCTTTTTCAGTCAGCTCTCTCTGACAAATCACTTCTCAGCAGAAATGAATAGTACTGATGAGAAACACAAGATGCACTTAGTCCATTAGTACGGCAAATAGTTTCAACTGAGGCTGAATCAGGGGGTGTAGCCTCTGTTATTTCCCAGACCTTCAGACTGATAAGTTAAGTTCCCCGTGAGTAATTTGAGAAGTGGAGGGTGATGAAGAAGCAGCAACTTGTCTGAATGTAGGAGGAGAGCAAAAAGCCAAAGAGCTGTGGTGGGCTGGCTGAGCTGTGAGGCTGGGTGTCTGCACGCCTGAAGAGAAAGGCCGTCCAGGAGTGACTGCTTATGATCATCTCCTCCTAAAAGAGGTTCAAAACAAGGTGGGAAAATGAAGATCTCCCATAATGCATAAGAAAGGGAGCTGGGACTACCAGTCTAGGTGAGGATGTCCCTGCAGTAACACTGGACCTACATTGGTGATGAGATGAGCCCTACATTGAAAGTTTGTGCTGGTGCTCCCATTCCCTCTTCTTAGACAGCAGAGTCCCTTTATCCAGTGCTACCAGGGAAACAAGCATGGCTTGTGGTGCCAGGAAAGCCTGGTTCGTGGTGCATTTACAACGTGTGGCAATTACCTGGACAGGATGCAGAAGGAGGATGTGATCATTTTTACTAGATGTTTGAGCCATGCAGAGTTTAGAAACATGCCTATATGTCTACAGTTGCAGAGAAAAAAAAATCCCCCAGATGCTAGAGAACCTCACACTTCCTAACCCATTCTGCATTTCTGAACCTCTGCTAAGGTTCAGAAAACCTTTCCTTTTATTGCTGCAAAAGAGCTGTCCTGGTCCGCTAAACAAATACTTTGCTGAAAGTCCCTAACCAGAGCTATTTATACACCAGATTACAGTGAATCCAGCTGGCACCTGGTCTGAGTGGCAGCATTTTCTGAGTGTTGACAGTGTACTAGATTCTTGAGGCACTTTTGGATAAAGGGTTTAAAAAGTATCTCTTCCGTCCACTTGCCTAGCATCCTTCATTTTCTTCCATTTGCAAAGGTTACAAAAAAAAAAAAAAAAAAAAAAAGTTAGAGCCAGGACCCTGAATGTGCACTTTACCCAGCAGTCTTCAGAGGAACATTTATGGTCTGTAAAGCATATGAAATCTGTTTAAAGGTTGGACCTCTCTTTATTGTGCTGCGTCTCTTGTAGGACTGTGTTTGCAGCCCCCCTCAGACAAAGCCTGTCCAGGGAAATTCCCTCTCAGTTTTAAGAATCTTCCTGAATGATTACACTTAAAAGTTTCTTGAAATAAGCAGAGTGCCTCTCCCACATCCATCTGTTTGGAAAGACCTGCTCACAGGGTACCATCTAGACTGGAGACTGTGTTATGGGGGTCTGAATGGAGAAGTCCCAATAAAAAAGTGCAGTAGGAAGAGGAGAGCTGCCTGTGACTGAATGCAGTATCCAGGAGCTGTGGCTGTAAGGAACAAGTCACTCTCCTGGAAGGAACACTTGTCTTTTGCATATAAAATGAGAAGTGTCAGATGGCTGATTTGAAAGCCAGAGGCAAATGCTAGATAAACAATCATTCAACTGTTTTGCTAACGAAAGGCTGCTGTGTCAGTATGTCAAATATAGAGACCAGATTGGGGTCTGAGGGTGGGCATGCTTGACTGATGCTGATGTTTTCGATCTAGCAGTTACTATGATTATTATAAACCTTATTTATTACAGCACAGTGCCTGGGACTCAGTCAAACCAGGGCACCAAATGGAGGTCAGATCTCTGTGTGGGCAGGTGATAGCCTGAACACATCAGGTGCCTGGGGTCCGTATGCAAAGGAGGTGACAATTTTGTGTGACTGTGGTAATCCTTTTGAAACAAATATTCTGCCACTGCTTTTCTGGAAGATATCTCCACAACCCAACTAAGACAGCCTAGGGATGTCTGCAGCAGTAGGCCTTCTGAAGCTGTGATCCAGGTGGAGTGGGGACGGGGCACTTATGTACCCATTTGCTTGGTCTGGGTTCCCAAGCACCACAGCCATGGTGAAGTTGTGGCTGCATTACTGAACTGCTCCCACAACCTGCTTCATACTGGGCCCCAGCCAGGCCAAAGGAACACAAGGAATGAGGAGAAATAAATATATTTGATTATTCTCTTTACAAAACTGTTTTGAAAATGACTTTTGCATCGTGAAAAATTTAACCAAATAAAAAATCCTTTCACTGAAAACACTAAGGTTTTCTCAGATGAAAAACAGTTATTTGAAACGTGAGTCAACTTCTTGCATTCCTTCCATTTTCAGCAAGAAAATCCCTAGCAGACTTCCCCTCATTCCCCCCCCAAAAAATAGATTCTGAGAGCTGTTTTAAGAAATCAAAGAAATCAAAATTTTTCAAGTTTATACCTCAAGTCCATGCCCAAAAGACCTGTTTGTTTTGCTTGGTTTATGTCAGTAAATGTGGCAGATTTGCCCTGCTCACCTGTGGTTTGCATAGCACAGCTCCAAACAGAGTCAGATTTTTGCTTTCAATTTGGCTCTCAATTCATGAAGAAGTTGAACTTTGAGAAATCCCCGCAGACAAAGGCAGGCCGCAGTACTACAATTAGTCAAGTGCAGGATTTTCCCATTGTCTGTTTATAACTGACTGGAGAGTTTCTTGTGTTTCTTGTTATATTTTTAAAAACATTTAAGGTAGGGGGTTTTAGGGATTATTTTTGGAGATAAAAATAGAGAAGAAGTAAGAGAAAATGTTCTGTGTTTGACTTGATCTTTATGG
This sequence comes from Meleagris gallopavo, assembly GCF_905368555.1. Classification (NCBI taxonomy): domain Eukaryota; kingdom Metazoa; phylum Chordata; class Aves; order Galliformes; family Phasianidae; genus Meleagris; species Meleagris gallopavo. The sequence continues at coordinate 51,440,693 of NC_139405.1, read as the reverse complement.
GATACGATCAGTGTGTACATCTTCCTGCATGGAAGTAGGGTTACTGGTGCTAGCCCAGAATTGGTGGGAGCTCACCACTGTGTTTCTGGGAGGCGGAGATCCAGGGCTTTGCAGGGACCAACTTAACCACTGCAGAAAAGATCAGCATGTCACTGGTAGTAGTTAAATACTACTATTCGCCCAAGAAAGTGAGGAGTTTTACCTTAAGAGATCTCTGGATGTTCTTGGTTGCTTTCAGATGCTTATTCTTCTCCTATCTTGCAATTAGCCCTAATTTTTGCAAAGTAGAAATGAAAGTGACATATCAGAGTCATGGTTGGAGTGATGAGAACAATGAAGAGTGAGAGCTGGCTTTGGCCTTGAAGGATTATGCAAACAATACTGGAGAAGCTGATGGCAATTGCGCTCAAGGAAGGAATGTAAGATGAGAGAATATCAGGCTGAAGAGAGATTTTTCTCTCTTTTCCTTTGGAAAATAGGTAACACGGAAACAGGTTCATCCATAAAGCCAGGAAAGAGTCCATCGGACAAGTCCACTCTGGAATTTAGCTAGTGAGTCTCAGAGTGAACCCAGCAGTGCATGCACCTAAAACACTTTTGCTTGTGGTTCACACAAACACCCCCAGGAGGCCCTTCCTTCCCACTTGGAGATCTCAGCAGAGAACCCACCACTTACCTTCACCATTTTTTCCTTGCAGTTCAAGCTTTCAACAATGCCTGATACCTGTGTGGTTATTTCCACATTTTACTTTTCCCAGTTCAGAAAGCTACCACATCTCCTAATACCTCTCCGCGCTAAATTCAAGAGACCCTTGAGCCAGCTGTTTCCTCCTCATGAACAAATTCACACACATACCCTGAGTCATCTCCTACCCTTCCCTGTAGCCTCTTGGGCTGATACCACTCATATTCTGCCTACAGAGTTTTTTAAATCCTGGCAGAAGTTTTCTATGGGATCTTTCAGTGGTTTTGTCAAGTTTCCAAGCTCTTTAGAAAAACAGAGATACTCAACTATTTAGTTTTTCAGATCCAATGCTTCAAAAACTTTCGTGAGATAAAATTAGTTTTCATACTTCTGCTAATTGTTTTTTATACACCCAAAGGTCACATCAGGATTCTGCCATTACAGGACAGTGCAATAATTCAGCTTCTGTGTCATGGCTCATAAATCCCTTTTGCACACGCACCTTTGGGACAGGTTCACAGTTTGGGAGAAAGCTTTTTTGAGGGCAGCACCATCAAGAGCCCTGAGTTTGCTAGGGAGCAGTAAGTAATAAAAACAGCTGGTATTTGAGGGCTGCCCATCAACTGTTCAGTAAGAAACAGACAAACGAATTTGGCCAAAACTTATTCTCCTACCCAGAAGTGGACAACTCCTTTGTGCTCCATTTTGGTGTTAAAGCAAATGGCATTTTGCTTTTATGCCTATAACTGATTTAAATTAAATAGCCATCCACTGAGGGACAGGCACTCTGCACAAAGCATCCAGGAGGCACTTTATCCTCTGGTGAGAGCTTTTCACTAGGTGCTTGAAATCCTGGTAACTGCCATTTCTTTCATGTGCAAAACCATCAGCATTGCCTCAGACTGCAGCTTTATGGGGCTAATATCTGCACTCCCATGTCTACATGGGCACTGTAGAGGAGCTCAGAATCCTCTGTTTCAATCAAAAAAAGCCCCACAAAAATGCAGGTCAATACACACTATGTCAAGGTTCTCTGTTGGCCTGGCTAGCTGATAAGCATTTGCATTGAAGCAGTAAAAGGCAGCTAACTTAAAGGGCTGTAAAGATGTTCCTTTCCATGTTCACACATAGCTTGACAGCTGGGGACACTTTTCTGTTCCCTTCTTGCCCTCCACTCATGTTCAGCCCATAGGGAAGTAGGTTGGGAAGCAGAGGCCAGGAAAGCCCCTGGCTTGTAGTTAACTCGGCAAAGTCTGCCCCAGCATCCTACGCCTCCCACTCTGTTACACAGCGAGTTAAGCAGAACAGGTGAATTTTCTACCTTATTTATACGTGGTTTCCCTAATAGGTAACACTCCAGTCTTTTGGGTCATGGAGAATGGCACTATGTCCAGGTGGAGGCTGGTGACAAACAATGTCCCCCAGGAGCCTGTCTTGGGATGAGTGCTCTTCAGCATCTCCCTCAGTGACATCAGTGATGGACTTGAGTGGATTCTCAGCAAGTTTGTCGATGACACCAAGCTGAGTGGTGTGGCTGACATGTTAGAAGGAAGGGATGCCATCCAGAGGGACCTTGACAAACTCGAAAGGTGGGCCTGCATGAACCTGATGAGGTTTAACACTGTCTAGTGCAAAGTTTTTCACTTGAATCAGAGTAATCCCAGATGTATATAGACTGGAAGAAGAACTTGAGAGTAGTCCTGTGGAGAAGGACCTGGGAGTCCTGGTGAATGAAAAACTAACATGAGCCAGCAGTGTGTTCTTGCAGCTTGGAAGGCCAAAGGTATCCTGGGCTCCATCAGAAGAGGGGTGATTGTCCTTCTCTACTCTGCCCTCACGAGATTCCATCTGGAGTACTGTGGGGCCCTCAATACATGAAAGATGTGGAGCTGTTGGAGAGGGTCCAGAGGAGGGCTGCAAAGATGATCAGAGGGCTGGAGCACTGCTCCTACGAAGACAGGCTGAGGGAGCTGGGCTCATTCAGCCTGGAGAAGGCTGCAAGGAGACATCATGGCGGCCTTGCAGTATTTAAAAGGAGGTTTATAAACAGGAATGATTTTAAGCTCAAGGAGGGAAGATTTAGTTTGGATGTCATGGGATGTTACTTACAGAGAGAGTGGTGGGGTGCTGGAACAGGCTTCCCAAAGAGGTTGTGGATGTTCCATCCATGAAAGTGTTCAAGACCAGGTTGGATGGTGCCCTGGGCAACCTGGTCTAGTATCAGATCTGGTGGTTGGTGGCCATACCTATGGGAAGGGTGTTGGAACTTGTTGATCCTTAAGTTCCCTTCTAACCCAAGCCATTCTATGATTCTGTGATTCTATGGCCTCAAAGATAGCTGAGTCTGGGCATGTTGTGAAGCGTGACCTCAAAACACACCAAAGTTTGTCCACCTTAGAAAACTGCTGCTTCATTTGACTGTTCCCCACCTTTCTCGTGGTTTGTCACATCTTTTCCCCTGAAGAGCAGGTGACAGGGTCACACACTTCATGAGAAGTAGGAGCAATGCTCCAGCAATACCCGCCCTTGTGCAATGAGAGGAGCACACCCATGTGATGGTACACACTGCTTCCTCCTGAGGCCTTGATTTCAGTGCAGACTGTGTGGCATCAGGAAACTCAGGGCTGGAGCAATTTTGCAAAGGTTGACATTTACTATTAACCAGTTCTGTGGAGACTGAAGTAAAATGTGCTGTTTGTAGGAGGTGGTTTGTGGATGGGAGAAAGAGTAGGAGTAGGAAGTGCCATGCATGATCACAATGTTTATCCACTTCAACCTTGATCTTATGGACTGTGACCTCCTGTGTCCCTCAGTCACACAAGGCTGCAGGCACCCAAACTTGTCTGAGCTTGGATGCTGAGCTCACTTGGCTGGCAGAAGAATGCTTGGCAGTAGATAACTGTTTAAAGCTGGTCTTGAAAGCTTCTCAGATGTGGCAGCACAGAAGTAAAGTCATTGGAATTCTTCTGGTTCTATTCACGCTGATGGCTGGAAACATCCTATATGGGCTGAAATCATGGCAGACGTTGAAGCTGACATGCAGGCCAAACAAGCTTGCAGTCATATCACCCTGATAAAATGACATTCACTCGGTTCTCCTACCTTCAGAGTCAGATCTTTCTGACAGAGGGCAGGCACATACCTGAGGGACCGTGCACCAGGCAAGGGAAGGATGAGAGTCTTTTGGCTGTGCTCAGACCTGTTTGTCACAGCACTGGCAACCCCCAGTATCTCTTCTTTCCTGTTCTCAAAGGTCTCCATCTCCACTGGAGAGCAGTGGGCTTCACAAGTACATGCTGAGTGCCATTGCATTAGAGCAATCAGAGAACCAAGCTCTTATCAGCTTTTTGCCTGTAAGTTTCAGTATTCTTTAATGAAGAGGATGCTGAAGAGGAGGATGAAGTGAATTTCCTGAGGGCATGCAGGAAGTCAGTGAAAATCTGATGGAAATGGAAAATGCCAAACTTTCTGTGTCTGAAACATTAAGCTTGGTTTTGCTCTGGTTTCGAGTCCTATCTAAGAATTCACACCCAAGCCACTGCCAGCAGGGCCAGGTTTGCTTTTCCATCAGCCCAGGGCTCAACCAGGGTTGAGGAGGACCCTGCAGCCCCAGCACAAGCAATCACTCAGAGGAAAGCTGGGGTTGTTCTGTGTGACCTAAAAGCAGCTCTGTGCCAGGGACATCTGAGGAGCAGTCCTCTAAGGTGGAGGCTACGGTGCCACAGAGAACAGCCTCAGAAACAGTGAATATATGGTCTGATTATTAGGGGCCCAGCTCTTAAATACTCTTGTAGCACCAGGAAGTCTTGTGCCCAGATCTGTTACATCATAAAAGGGAAAAGTGGGTTTTCTGGGTGGGTAAGGGGGACAAAGAAAGTGGCATACATGGGTCGTGGTTGTGCCCAGGGCAGAGGATGTCATTCCTGCTGTCCTCTCCTACCTCTTGGTGAGACCAACCAACACTGACCATGGCAATGCTGTCACAGCGCATGGACCTGGCACAGGGGTGACATGACACAGAGCAGTCCACATCTCTTCTATTCAAAGTCACCACCCTACCAAGCAGGGAGACCTTGTCCAGGCTGCCTTCTGGGGATGGCCAGCTCATGCCACTTTTCAGCTGGAGCCTAGGAGCTGCCAGCTAGATCTCACTGGCTCATGCAGAGCCCTGATGGGAACACCCGAGCAGACTTCTATAGGCAGCTTCATACTGCTGAGCATGAGAATGATCTAGCTGTAGATCCTGAGAGGCTACTAAATCCAGGGCTTACAACACTCCTAATGGGCTTGGCAGGACTGCATATACCCTGTGAGGTCCCTATCAGACACGAGTTGCTGTGCTGAGCCCTGTCCCTGCTCAGCCAAGGTGTGGGCAGCCTGTGAGCAAACATGCTGCTGGTGATGCTGTGTGTACTGCAGTGATAGCTCAAGGGAAATGCCAAGAATGAATGTCAGTGCTGGAACGCCCACAGTATGTTTCCTTTCCATCACCAGGCAGGATGTAAGCTGTCACAGGTGCTAATTAGCTGCTACTGAGACCTCCAATGAAATGGTCATGATTTTTGTCAGCCTTTTTCTCATTTTGAGGCCATTTCTTCTCAGACCAGTCCTTTGACAGGGCCACAGAACTGAAGCCCCCATGTCACTGAAGTCTATTATAAAGTCTCCTTTCTAGGTATGTCACTTTTCAAAAAACATAAAATTCTCTTTTCTAAAAATAGCTTGTGAGCATTATGGAGTGCTGGCTATTTTTGGGTACAGATGTGATAGTCCATATATCTGAAATACCCACTGTACCCTAAATCCAGAAAGGAAATGGTGACAAGCAGTAAAACAGCAGTAATGCCTGAAGTCCCTCCAGCTGCTTCAGAGCTGTGTGAATGCCCTAGTCTCCTGCACCTGGAGGGAACAAACACAAAGCCCCCACAGCTCCCAGTGGTTGGTCTTTGGGCCATAAGGATGTGTGCATGAATTCAACCAGCAGCAGTGTCATACTGCTTCAAAGCACACACTGATGCAAAAACATAGTTCTGGTTCTCTTTAAACAAATTCAGAATGCATCTTTCATTAGACTGTAATTTGCCAACAGCCCAAAGGGGAGTTGCAAAAGCCAAGTTTCTAGAACTCACATAAAGACTGGAAAATGATAGAATGAAAGTTTAAGGTCTCCACCAACCGTGATGACTATTTTTTTTCCCATTGAAAGGCTTTTCAGTTTGGGTGATGTATTTAGTGATGTTTTTTTCATCAAAAACATAGTATTTCCACAGAAAGCAGACACCTTCTATAATGTCAGCCAGATGATGAATTTCTTATCAGAACATTTCTACAAACTGTTTTGAACTTACCTGTGCAAAAGGCTATGTTACCTATACAAAGAAGAGTTTATAAATAGGCCCATTTTCACAAAACTGTTTCTCAAGCTAAGTACTCTCAATTAATGTGAAGTACTTTAATTTATTTCTTGTGTTAAAAAACAAGGACCCCCTAATGGATCCTGTTACAGAATCATAGAAATAGAATATTTTGAGTTGGAAGGGACTTTAAACCCACCCAGTTCCAACTCCCTACCATGGGCAGGGTTCCCACCCATTAGCTCAGGTTGCCCAAAACCCTGGCCTTGAACACTTCGAGGGCATCCATAGCTCCTCTGGTAAATCTGCTCCAGTTTCACAGCACTCTCAGAGCAGAGAGTTTTTTCCTTAAGCCTAATCTAATAATTAAGCTAGCATTTAATAAAGAGACAAGAATTAGCCTGAAAAACTCAGCTTTTGTATTTGCTTCAGGTCTCTGCAGTTCCTGATTGTCTTATGCCTGCTTATGAGTTAATTGGTCCTATCACTGTGCTGTCTGCTTCTTTCTTTGCCATGTTCCTATGAGGAAAGGCAGCATCACCAACCCAGTTACAAATAGGGACTTGTGCTTCAGAGAGGACAAACGTTTCACTAAAAGTGATGCAGGCAGTCTGCACCAGAGCAGGGGATGGAGGCCCACCTTGCCCTGCAAAGCAGTGCACTGCTAGCCATGTTTCCATACAGCTAGAGCTGCAGTAGTATTATTATTTTTTTTTCCACTCATTTTTTCCCCATCAGTCTGTTTATGAAAGAAAAATCATTCTGGTCACAAGGAGGTTAAAACATTTAGCTAGAATGAGCACAGAAAGGATGAAATGTGACAGAAGACAGAATGAATGAGGAGAAAAATTGAGGGGCAGAAGTGGTGTGGTTCTATAGGATAAGTAGGAGGATATAGAAAGGAAACTGAGTCTTCGAGCTGACCCGTAAAAGTCCCTTGTGTTACAAGCAACCCCTTGATTTCATCTTCAGAGTCCTTGTTTTGCAGCAACCTTTACTTGAGTCATCCACACCTGCCCACTTCAGTCCTGCAGCCAGCAAGACACCTCCCACCACACATAACCACAGCCTCACACACAAGGGTCTCTGCTGCCGGCCCTGGGCTCCACATGACTCACCCCCTCCATATCTGTGCAGTTATTTTCCTGAGCTTTCTCAGCTTGGCAGAGCATGTCTGTCACACCATCAAAAAACAAGTGAACAACAAAAGGCAACTAAATGTGGTTGAATGATGACAGGATCTTCAGTGCTGGGATGGGATCCAAAATCTCTGCAGGGAAGTTCAGCTATTGTTGTGCCTCCCTGCTTAGACCTGATTGCCTGGGCAGGGAAAAGAGCCAATGCAGCATAGCACAAGCAAGAGGCCCCATGTCACCTTCTACCAGTGTGAAGACCTCACGAATGGATGCTTGCCTCTCTAAGGAAACACAGAGCTAGCTTAGCTATCAGGCTGGAAATCAAGACAGCAGTTAATTTAACTTCTTTTCCAAAATCACACCAAAAAAAGCCACAAATCAGTCCTGCCTCACTCTCCTGAAAGCCCGTTTCTGTGCCACCTTCTCAGCTCCTCTCACCTTCTCTAATTGCACTCAAAGACACAGCAAGAATTGGTCTGGGCCCACTGATCTGCAGGACTACTCCAGTCTCCCAGTGCTAGCCCTCTGGAGAAGTGATCCTGTTCCCCTAAGAGTCTGAAGAGGAGGCACCTTGTTTAATGACTTTCCATGGCATGAGTAATGAAGTTACCACCTGAAGAGCAGCTCAGGAGGTACAGAAGAGGCCTGATACAAAATAAACGTACAAGGTGATTTAAATGTCCTCCAGAGAACATCCTAAAAATAATTTCCTTTAGGGTCTTAGTCTACTATGGAGGATGTGCGTTTTAAAACAAAGCTTTGCCCTTTCTGCTTCTTGAGGTTTATTATTGATAAATCCCAGGGACTTGTGACTGCACGCTTGTTAATAAACAGAACGTGAGCATTTGAGTGTGCTCATGCTACGTCTTCCAAATGCTGCTGTAATAATAGCTCAGTAGGTCTAGGAACCAAATCCTGTGGTGACTTTCTCGCAAGAACCCACTTTTCAAAGTCTGGATCTGCATGAGATGATCAGAGTATGTCCTACATGTTGCTGCAGCCAGAAACTGGCTTGTGAGCTGAAGGAAAGTGGTCCCTAGGCAGCTGAATCTGCAAGGTGAACAAACTCACCCATTTTCTGGAAGCAAGTGATGGTTCATTGGTACAATTACCTGCATTTTCCCTGTCAAGTAGCTTGTGAATCTGTGGGGAAATCATCATTTAAACCAAGAACCTTAAGGACTGGATGGTCCATGGGTCTGGCAATTGGATCACAAAGGCTTTTGCTTTGTCTTAAAAATCCTCCTGGCTAACAAGTGGCTATGAACTGTAACAATATGACAAGTGCTCTTTTGTATTGGTATGGCTTTCTGGATGCAGGAAAGTTCAGGGGTTACTGCACCTTCTCAACTATGATTGCTGTGAATCATGAAAGGTGACTGTTTTATGCAGGTGGGCTGTTCCCAAAGTTGTGATAATTTTCTGCCATTAAGTATAATAGAGAATCTTCTATGAGTGTTCATGTAAGTGCAGAGGCTCTATTGCAGGCAGATTCTGGAGCACTACTCTAGGAACACAGTATTTCAGTACTGACAGGACATTATGATACAGAGGCAAACTTTTCTGGAGTACGTTCTGGAGTCTAGCATGAGGAAGACTAACCAGTTTCTGCTGATCACAGACAAGTAGAAAGTTCTTTCCTTTGGGCCTGTGGGCTTCCTGCATTGCATCACGTCATGGTGAAGCCACTAATGGTTCAGTCACAGGGCTGAGAAGTCTCAGGGAGGGACTGCTTGCAGCACAGAGGAAGCTGTGTTTAACCTAACTTTCACTCGAGTTTCTCATGCACCTCAGAGGTTTGCTGTATTCACAGACCCAAATGTGTTCAGTGGCAGTAATATGTCCTTTTGGGAGATGAGTAGATTCAGGTCTTTGTGGCCATAAGCACTGTGGAGCTGCTGCCAGTGAAGTAGATGAGGTTCTGTTTTGTTTCCTACAGTGACTTCACCAGCCCCTTTTCCCTGCAGGGTCAGGTAGCTCCTATATTCTGCTCCTAGAGTTTGTGTGGTTTAGGAGGGGAGACTAGATATTTTGGGCTTATATCACATACTCAATTACAGCATCAAAGGAAATAGAAATGTCTCCTGTGTACTTATTCAGTGTCTGAGCTGCACCTGTCCCTCCGGCTGTAGGATGGCCCTGGGCTCCAAGATGGAGCCGTATGGCAAAGCAGGAGGTGTCAAAGCAGAGCTGCTGTGCAGGCTTCAAGCAGGAATGTTTCCAGCAAAAGGAAAATGTGTTAAAACCAGCATTTCTCACAGCTTGTTGACAGCTTCTGACCTTCATGTCAAGAAATTAATGAAGAAAACGTGCTTGCTCCAAAAACAGGAATAACTGAAGAATAATTTACTGCAAGTGCTTATACAGCTCAGCGTACAATATTCCCAAGCAAGCAATGCTCAAGAGCTCCTACTTTTGCTAGGCTGGAATCATGGGCAGAGCTGCCCTTCCTGCCTTGCCCCAGTAAGACTTCTTCACCTACTCAGAGCCTCTTGGAACAATGGCTGGCCCTGTCAGCAAAGGGTGGGAGTTGTCAGGGATGGAAGGGAGGCCAATGTGTTGCAGTGAGGTACCACAGAGTCACAGATTCATTAATGTTGGAAAAGACCATTAAGATCATCAAGTCCAACCATTAGCCCATCCCTACCATGCCCACTGACCACATCCCTCAGTGCCACATCCACATGATTCTTGAGCGCCTCCACGGACGTGACTGCATCACCTTGTTGGGCAGCCTGTGCCAATGACTCATCTCTCTTTCTGGGAAGAAATTTTTTCTAATATCCAGCATGAAACTCCTTTGGAGCAATTTGAGGTAATGGCCTCTTCTCCTAAGTAATTCATGACAGGTCCTGAGGGACTGAAAATAAGAATGAATGTGTTATTGGTCTCCAGCATCCAACAAAGCTCCCATAAAGGGTTTTGAACATGTAAAGTGTGTATGGGAAGAGGACAAGGCGTGCTTGTGCACCAAGCATGAGCGCCAGGGAAGGAGGCTATTTTGAGAACAACTGTCCCAAGAAAGAAGGATCAAAGTCAAGAGGTGGCTGTTTGACTGCCAACGCTGACACAAGGTTGATGAAGGACAGGTCCCTGCCCGGGGGGGCTGTGTTACTAAAGTCACATTCTCAGTAGCTTTTGAGATGGCTGAAGAACAGTGCGTTATGTTCACAGCTTTCCAAATGTTTGGCCCCATTTGCTGAGTGAAATAAAAGAATGACTGGAAGTGCCATCTGCTTTTCATCAAACTTTGTCCCAAGTTCACCAGAATTTCAGCAGCTTTCACCTCACCCTCGAGCCAGCTGTTAGCAGCACTCGCAGCACTCTGGCAGGCAGACAAGGCCTGCTTTTGGTGCCTATAGGTCTGTTCTCTGGGCCTTGTAGCCTCACAGAGGAGACACACTGCGGGGACACATGAGAAGAGCCCTTCCAGCTATGGGCAGAGGCAGGCAGCTGCAGTGCCTCTGTCTCTGAGAAGATATGGCACTGGTGTGTGCTGTGGTATCCCGCATTACACCTGGGGGCCATGCAGCCTCTCTGCATGCAGGAGCTTTGTATTGCAAGGCTGTGACACCACTTTGTACCTTCAGGGCTGACTTCTGAATGCAGAGGTTGCTCCCTTATTGGCGTTACCACAGCTCCTTTTGCTGCCTGCTTGTGACAACTGCCTTGAAAATACACAATCGGAAGTCAAAGAAATGAACACAGACATTGAAATTGCATATTATGTATGTGTTTCTCTTATCAGTTTTTCTTTGATAAACACTGACATTATTACCATAAGCATTTCTGAAGTCAGCTGCTTGACAAAGGGTAAGTATGTGACGAAGCCAGTGCTGCTCTCATAGCCATCGCTGTAGAAGTGTGATATGTGGGAAGGTTATTCTCCAAAGGCATAGCAGGGCATCATCCTTCAGCTTGTGACCACCAGGACCACAGCCCAGGCCTGAGGCTGGGAGCAGGGGGCAAGGTTGGCTTGTTCTGCACAGTGGGAGACAGTGTGGCACAGGGAGGCTGTTTGCTGGCTTAGCACTGTCCCCGCACTGAGCTGCACAGGTGCTACATAAAGCACCTCCAGTTTAAAATATGGTACTCATCACTGGGTTTGCAGAATCAGGATGAATTGCAGCCCTGTGGTAAAAATAGTGGTACTGAGACACTGGCCAGGAAATGCTCCCAGGCACACCTTGGGAATTCCAGAGGTATGCTCTCCACAGAGCAAATGGGGGATCTGCTCAGGGAAACCCACCTTTCCCTGTGGTGCTCTGGTAGGTGATGGTCACTGCAGAGACTTTGATTCAGGAAGAGCAGATTTGTTCCTCCTCCCGAACCTGTGCAGAACTACTCATTGCTGTTGCTATTATTTCTTCCACTGTGGAGCTGTCACAGTTGCATCTACCAAGAACAGACAGCAAAGATGAAATGAGCAATATGTTTCAAGTTATATTTGCACGCATGCAATTTGGCACCAGAGGAAATATCAGACCTGGTGTTCTTTCTCTCAAACCAGATAGGTGGCAGAGTGAGACCTGGCTCAGAGCACCCATCACTCACAACAGCCAAATACTGCTGTGTGATTGGCACTGCCTTGGATGAAACTGGGACATGGGGGAGGAGCAGTACGGTGTTCTGGCAAATAATTGTATGCATTTTGATACATTGGCTAAACGCAGTCCTGTGAACAGCAAAAAATATGTAGCTATGCTTTCTGTTTAAGAATAGATTTCAAGAGCACCAAAAAAAATCATCACATTTTTGGTATATTTGCATCTCCATTTTCAGTCAACATAAATACATTACCTGCAAATTTTCAAATGGAATGTATAGAGCTGTAATCAGAAACTCAACTCAAAAATTCCATCATGTCTCTTTACCCGTCTTTTATAACTGCAATCTTATCAGAGAGAAATATTTCTTATTTGAGAACACCCTTATTCTGCTTTTTGGCAGTACGCACATTTGCGAACAGCTGTTTTCAAGGATAAAGTACAAGAAGAGTTGAATTTCATCAAGAATCTCAAATGAGTACCTTGAGAGCTCACTGAGAACTGCAGCTACTTCCATCAAGCCAGAATGATGCATTAGTATCACAAAAACAAGGTCACATATCCCACTAGTTTTATGTTTCTGTTGCTCTCATTTTTTAACGTTTTAATAAAAAATAGTGAAAAGTAAAATGAGGTTTTTTTACTTATATACATTAACTATGTTTTACATGGGTGGCCCCAAAACTAATGCCTTCTATTTTATTACGTTAGCCCACAGTGTCAGAGACAGATGTTGGTGATATAGCAGTAGAGGTTGACCCTTCCCACCAATATTCCATCACGTTTTATTGCTGTGCAGCAGAGGGGCAGTCTGACAGAATGGCATCTAAAATGGAAATGAAGCAGAGGAATAGAATTGAATTCCTCTGTGCAGAAAAATGGCACCCAATGACATTCATCAGTGCTTGTTGAATGTTTCTGGAGAGCAAACAGTGGATGTGAGCACAGTGAGGTGGTGGGTGGTGCATTTCAGCAGTGGTGACATCGATAGTGGTACTTCCACTGGTGCAGTTTTTCACAAGCACGGATTGCAGGCTCTTGATCATCACTGGTGAAAAAAAAAAAGCGTGGCTAATGATGGTGACTATGTGGCTGTGACAAAATAGTGTTTTCCAGTTGAGAATTTGCTACATTAAATAGTGTTATTGTGCTCTTTGTATCTGTGGCAGTTTCCATGGAAATAAATAGGAGACATTACTTTCAGAGCAATCTACATTGTGGATTCATATGTGGCCCAAGACAATTTCTCTTCATTCAGCACAGCCCAGGCAAGCCAAAAGGTTGGACACCCATGGCATAACCCGCTCCTACTCAGATATACACAACAGATAATGCAAAAGACATTTGCAGATTTCAGAATTTCAGTTTTACTCACTGAGAGCCATTTCTTTAATGAAATCCCCTATATGCACCACATGGACTTAATCCCACACATTCACAAGAAGACCTACATGAAGACTGGACCATGATCAGGAAAATGGGAGGGAAAGCCTGAAAACAATCCACTATTCTTTACATTGCAGCAGGATTTGAGGTGTTGAGCATGCAGAATAACTCCAATGTTCTTTTTGAAACTGGCAGAGAAGTAAAAAAAACAGACCAAAACAAAATAAGAAACCAATCAGAGTTTAGTCACTCTTCCTTGGATGGGTGAACAGGTGCTGGTTTAAAGACATGAATATATGACCTGTTATTACTCATCTGGAAAGCCTTTCAGGGTGATGTGTCACTCAGAGAGATGCAGGGAAAAGGCTTTGCCATCTGCAGAGACTTTCAGACAGACTTTTCAGCAGGCAGTGGGCAATCTGGAAACTAAACCAGTTCCTAAAATATCAGACTTTTATTTCTACAGAACTTTCAGAAATGCCTCCAAATGTACAAACCTGCATCTAAAATTCTTTGGGATTAATTAAAGATTCCTTACATCCCTCCATCACGACATGTGAGAGTCATTGTGAAAACAGCAAACCCACTTCCTTCTCCTCTTGAAAAAGTGAATCACTTGTGGGCAAGCAGCCCTTTGCGTGGTTGATGTGCTGCGCCTGTGGGTGAGAAGGGAAAAACAGCAGAAGAGCAGGTGGGAAAGACAGAGGCAGGAGCAGGGAGGAGGGCCAGGGCTCTCCAGGGATGAAGTAAAGCTGCCTTCCCTTCACCAGGTTTTGCAGGTGGAGCAGGACCAAAATTCTCACAGACCTTCCTCTCAGCCACACCATGCACATCAGCAGTCGAGAGAGGCTGGGAAGGGGCAACTCTGGTTTGTATTGACTGCAGCTGACAGTGAGGCAGTGCCAGTTAGGCTCTCAAGTGTTGCTGAATGCGTGTAGATGCACCCTAAATACTGGCCCATGTCCTCTGCAGCTGGTGCCCAGCCAACAGCCCTGATGGGACCCCTTGTGAGTGCTTCCCTGATGGGTGGCATCCACAGGCTCCCATATCCCATGATTTATGTGAAATAAATCAGGCTGGAATTTGCCTCAAGCTGGTCTATATTAAAACTCTTTTCCGCAACTACGCTGTGCTCTTAACACTGCTGGAGTCAGTGCAGTTACTTTAAATTTACAACAGCGCAGCAGTAAACAGAATTTATCTGCTTTATCTCCTCCTCCTCATAATCCTCTCCATACTCTTCTTCATACTCCTCCTTCTCCTCACACTTCCACTTTCTAAGGCAATAAATTACTTTGGGATGTGGCTTGACACTGAACTTCGTAATGCACAAAAACTGTCTTACCTTTTCCTGCCACACAGCGCAAACCAGACCTTGCATGGGAAGACCCACGGGTGTGCAGCAGATGGAGCATGTACTGACACATACACAGGTCTGGGGTGGCCATTCACTCTTCATGTCTCGCAGGATTATGTCCCAGGACAGCCAGGTCACTCTTGGGACACTTCACTCCCGTGCTATTGCAAGGTATCTGATAAAAATAAACATATTATTAATATTAATAAATTAATAAACAATTTCTTTTTTATTTTTAATTCTTTTTTTTTCCAATTAGCTCTTATTGAACAATGGCCAATTTCTGCCAGCATTTCCCAAAGCCAGCTCAGTAGCACATAAAATACACATCCAGCCTTTACATCTGGAAGCAGTGAAGCTCTACTTACATGCACCTTCTTGCACACAAATTCTGCAGAGAACCACTGTCACTGATCTCATTTTTTGTGGAAGAGAATCAATGCGTCATAGCTGACAATGATGTGACAAAATGTAGTGCTCCCATGGAGAGAGGCAATCCTTTTTTTCCCTGGTGCCACCTGGGCCAAGCCGTGCAGTGCCGGGGTCCTCCTGGCCTCCCAGAGGATGCAATGCAGCTCACTGCAGCTGGGACCCCCCCAGGGGACAGGGCTTTGGCCGAGCTCACAGTCTGTGCTTGCATGAAATATGCTTTGTGTAGCGATGCTAAACCTTTCCCTAACAGGGATAACAACAAAGGCAACAACAAATTAACAAGCACCAGCGTTCCTCTTCCCTGGCCCACTGTAGCATTTCACAGATCATGTTTCACAAGCAGCCTCCTCTCCCTTGGCTGTGCAGAGTGGCAGCTGGAGATAACGCTGAAGGATTTGTTGCAGGCAATGATGAATTGCCTCCAGATGGGATGCTGCCCCTTGCAGTCCAGATGATGGCACTTAAGTGTGGAAACACTGGTGCTGGGCTGGTGAAAAAAAGCTTCAGCATGACCTTGAAAAGTGGAAGAGATTAATTATTGTGTTCCTGATTGTTTGCAGTCATTAAATAAGAGTCAGCAAAATAGAACACTTTTTGAAAACACTCGAATCCCTTAAAGAACAGGTTGGCACAGGCCAAAAAGATGGCTTCTGATCACTGCAGCTCTTCCCTTGCCTGTGTACAAGCAGCAAATCAGTCCCCAGCTCTGCCAGTATTACCCCCCTTTTCTTCCGGCCCTTGTGTGAACCAAGGGTCCTGGGGGCTTTTGCTTATTTGTTTTTCCGCTTGCACATTATCAGTTTCACTGCCAAGAGCATCTACTGTTTAACATACAAACAAAACTTATTTCCAAAGTGCTGGGTTCGCTTCCTGAACACCTTCTGGCAGCAAATTCAGTGGGGAACCCCCTGAGCTTTGGCATCAGCAGCACAATGCCAGTGAGGGCTCTATTGAGCCCCCAGGGCAGGGATGCACGCCAGCTCCTGGGGAAGCTGCAATATGCTCCCAGACAACGTGACCAGGAGTGATTTATTACTACACCTACATATTTGCTCATTATTTGATTTGAGCTGAAGTCTGACAGATTAAATTGTGTCCTCAGACCTTCAGAGGAGAGACAGACCATTACTTTCTGTCCATTGATGTTTACACCAGGGACGTTTTCCTGATCATTGCAAAAAGAAGGCATTTTTTTTAAACTCACACAGTGTCCTGGCCAGACCCACCAGTACACAAAATACCTGAGAATTTCGGAAAGTGGCATCTGCAGACTACACTGAAAAGAAGATTAAAATCAGGATCATGTCTGCTTATCTTATTTCTTATTTGTCTTTCTTTTGCTGCTAATGCTGCAAACAAAGCATGCTTTGTTCTGTACAAAGTCTCGTACATGTCAACATGGGCACGCATAAGGATAATCAACTTACAGTCATGTAAAGCGAAGACTAATTAAAACAGGTAGTCACCAATTTAGATAATAAAAAACAGTAATTTGACATTTATATCAGACTGAGAAGATAGGCACTTATGCAGGCTTTACTCGCAGATATTTAAGAAATATAGAAGTGAGAACGCAGTTTGGAGCACAGCCCAGTAAAACGGGAGACAAGCTCACATGAGGTGAGGGCCCCTTCCCAAAGCGCCTGCTGCCAGCCAGCCCTGTGCTTTTGCACTCCATCTGCCATGTCTTGTACACACTGAGCCTCAGGCTCTGCTGCCATTCCTTATGCTGACAGCTCCCCTCAGGTGTCCCTAATGGCACTGCATGGGCCACCTGAGCAGCACAGGGCACGTGTGTTCCTTGGGGCAGGGGCAGTGTGTCACTGATATTCAAAGACAGTTTATTAGGAAAAGCAAACACTGTGCAGAAAACAAAGCAAAAAAAGTGCTGCTTCTCATTGGCACGCAGATGTCCAGACCTTCTCTGGGAAGCAGGCTTTCTGCACACATCACAATTGCATGGGAAGACAAACACTGTAACCATAAAAGTCCCCCTTCCTCATTCTTGCCCTAAGATTTTATTGCTTAGCACAGCACTATATGGTAGGAAACATCCCCTCAGTCAGCTACGGTCAACTGTGTCCCCTTCCAACCTCCTGTGCAGCCCAGCCTGCTTAATCTGGGGGGAAGAGAAGAGAAAGAAAGCCTTGAGCAATGCTGTAGGAGTGCTGTTCAGCAGCAGCCAGAACACCAGTGTGCTATCGACACAGCGTTAGCTCCAAATGCAAAGCACACCACCACACAGGCTGCTAGGAAGAGAGGTAACTGCACCCTGGGCAGCCCAGCACAGTGAGCACACACACACAGGGCAGAGTGCTGTCAAACTCAACCCAAAGCACAGCACATAAGAGTACTGCCTATCATGGCAGCCTTGGCAAGCATAAGAAAAACTCCACAAGAATAATGTCTAACAACACAGACCATTAAAATCACAAAAGTTGAGAGGCTTGGGAGCTTGACTTCAGAAAGGTCTTGTTCTTTTTTATAGTTTGCAGACTAAACTGTGGTGGTGTCCTCTCTGAGCTGGGGCCAACAGGAACACCATATGTTCTCCCTGCTTTCCCCTGCCATATAGCTGGGCTTTCTGGGTCCACCTGCAGCACTTCAGTTCAGCAGCCATCATGGAGTGAGAGTGTGTGTGCACGTGTGTGCACCCTCTGATTTGTGTGCTGTCTGTTGTTCTGTGGATTGTATCAGAGGGCTGGGAAGTGTGGTAAGTTGGTCCCCTGGCAGGCATTGTACAGTGAATGAGTTTTACTTAACGTGTGCTGCAGCAGTCTCTGCTTGGGAAGAGATTTAGCAACAGAGAGCACCAGGTTTTTGCGCCAGAACGCAAAAAACCTTTGTGCCTTGGAGAAAAGATGCATTCAGTGTTGACGGCCAGCAGAGTGCAGCAGTGATGAAGCCATCCTGGGTCTAAGCACGTTGGTTCAGTCATTCAGCTGTTGCTGAGGGTCTCCCTGGGGTTTTATTCCCAAGTCTAGAGTTCATGTCATTCCCTGGAGGGAAACAGGAACTTGTTGCACTGGCCTCTATCAAGCACTCCTCTACTAAACAGAAGTGG
Source organism: Meleagris gallopavo (assembly GCF_905368555.1). Classification (NCBI taxonomy): domain Eukaryota; kingdom Metazoa; phylum Chordata; class Aves; order Galliformes; family Phasianidae; genus Meleagris; species Meleagris gallopavo. Next base: position 51,422,732 of record NC_139405.1, on the reverse strand, counting down.
CAGAGCTCAGTGCACCATGACGTACTGGTTCATTGGTAGGTTAAGTCCAAAACCCAGTGCAGAAAGGAGCTACGGCTTTGAACTGCCCCATATTGGCAAGGGGACCCAGCAGCCAGATCTGTCTGGAAATATTGCTACAAGTGCATAACGTAACGTATAGCTGAACGTTTGCTGACTGCTCCCTCTAGCTCTCCAAGAGAAGAAGGCGTCAGTGCTGTACATGGGTGTGGTGTCATGGTTATGCTGGCAGCTCTGCTCCTGGGAAGTGGCCAGAAATGTGGGGAGATGAATGGCTGGGCTACAGTCCTGAGACTGCAGGATAAATGGGTGTAATGCAGTACAAACAGAACAAAACAGCTCCCTGCATCGAGTTTGGCAATGAGTCATTGGCAGCCTGCATTTTTCAAGGCACAGGATGCATTTTTTTCAGGTGGCTTGAGTTTCATTTGGATTTTTACAGAGTGCATGACACACAATCTGTGTCTTGCCTGTGTGTCCAACTTCAGATATGGAGCTCAAGCAAGGAAGAGATATCCCATAATTTTCAGAGAACCATGGGACAGGATTTCTTTGGGAAGAGTGCCCACAGGCATGTTTTCAGAACAGTCAGCACTTGAGCTCTTCTGAAAAATTTCCCAGATATTTTTGGAGCCCATATGGGATATAAACTTCTTGGAAGATCTGGTTCAGATAATAACTCCTGGTTTTCAGCAGTTTGGTTCTGCCATTTCTTTTTATTCCTTCTGAAAATTACAGGAAGGTTTCCATGAGAACCACAAAACACAGATTGGAGGTCCAGCCTCCTGCCCACCCATGCACAAATGCTTTTCCTCACACACCACAGTGTGCCAGAGCAGCACAGTACTGTTCCACCAGTTTCTCATCTGAGGTACCTCAAGATCATAGAGCAGAATTGCAGAGTATCCCTTGTTGGAAGGGACCCTCAAGAATCACTGAGTCCAAGCCCTGGCTACACACAACATCCAAAATGCAAACCCTACGTCTGAAGGAGTTGTCCAAAGATTCCTTGAACTCCAGCAGCTTGGGGCCATGACCACTGCCCTGGGGAGTCTGGGCCATGCCCATTGCCCTCTGCTGAAGAACCTTTTCCTAGCACCCAGCCTGACCGTCCCAGACACAGCTCCATGAAGGTTTTGCAAAGAGAGAATTCTACCTGCATAGCAAGGAGGGGATGAGATTTATCTGCCAGGATAACTGAAAAGATGATTGAAAGTGTATTTTTCATCCAATCTTTGTAAAAATAGGTTGAAGCAATTCAGCTTTTTGAAGTGGCTCAAGACAGATCTGAGATGCAGCATGGAAATACACAGCAGGTGCAGTGGTAAGGCCATGAAGCTCAGAATTTTAGTGAGGACTCTGTTGGGTGACCTCACACTGTAAATACAATGCTTGCTGGCAATGAGAACAGTCTGACCACGAGTCAGCATTAGTATTGTGTACTGAGCCTGGGTTTAGAGTCGCCGAAGCCCTACAAGGTCATTATGGGCATATATCAAGTGAAGCTTCAGTGGTCTGAATGAGAACACTTTCCAGAAGTTCAAAATAATAATATTCACAAAAGAAAATCAATTCCAGATATTTAACTTCTATCTCTGTCCTGTTCTGTTATAGATGGAATAATAAGTCAAGCCCATTCCTGGCACAGCTAGACGCAGAGCATCATTCTCCAGACCTAACAGCTCCATAGATCTCTGTTTTGCACTGCCCCTCAGAAGTAACAGGCTATGAAACACAAAACATGTTCTCTGTGTAGCTGGTTAGTGGATATGCTATCAGCCTGCTTTTTTGCACTTGCCTTATCAAAGTTAACTCCTCCAAGTACTGTTTGTTCTACAAGGTGAACTGAAACTTAAAGGTTTGGACTCTGGTTTCAGAAATCTATGAAGAAAAAAGTCCTGTGAGGAACCATTTTCAAGAGTTCTCTGTAATTTCTGCTGCTAGAATCATAAAAGTGGGGAATCTCAGTAAGAGAGGCAGAAGAAAAGATACCCAATGACTCCTGAGAGATTTTGTCTTGCTCTTGCAAAGTGTCTTCTGGCAAGAATGTTCAACTCTTAAGATCACAGCAATGAAAAACACTCCCTGTTGCTCATCCTTAATAAAACAAGTCGCTGTTGCTCAGACCAAGTTGCTCAGTGTTTTTCCAGTTGGGTTTTGAAAACCTCCAAGGACAGAGACTGCACAGCATCTTTCAATGGCCTGATACACTGTCCTCAGGTTGAGAAAGGGATTCCTTAGCCTGAGTATGAGACACCAGTTTCAACTCATGGCCAGTGTCCTTCATCCTTCTGCCATTTGTTTGACATGAAGAGCTCAGATCTGCTGTCTTGCTGACCCACCATGGATGCTCAGAGGCTGCTGTCATCTCTGCTCCTGGCTGAACCAGCCCTGGTCCATTAACTTCTCCTCAGTGGACATGTTCCCCAGCCCCAACTATCTTAGTGGCCCGCTGCTAAACTCAATCCAGTTGATGACAATTCCTTCCCTCCAAAGCTCAACCCATCAAGTGCCAATGAAGCTCTTTTTGTAGCAGCTTTCTACTACCTATTTTCTGTATTAAGCCCCTCTAACTTCATCATAGCCCATTTAAATTGTCATATTTATTAGCAGAGGAGTTGTGGATGCCTCATCCCTAGAAGCATTCAGGGCCGGGCTTGATGGGTTCCTGAGCAGTCTGATCAAGTGATTATCAACCCTGCCCGTGGCAGGGGGGTTAGAATTAGATGCTCTTTGAGGTTCCTTCCAACCCAAGCCGCTCTACTATTCGATTCTATGATTTCAGACTGGGAGTTGAATCGCTGCTGTCTTCATTGATTTGGAAGGGCTATAAGGCCTGAACAAGTTACAAAGGCTACACATAGCTAACAGTAATAACAAATAAAGAAGTTCATCAACTGCTTTTTAAATGCAGAAAATACTTTAGTGGCTTCCTTGGTTCCATTGTTGCCCACCACCAAACAAAAGATCGTGCTGTGCACAGGCTAGTCCTTGTTCCTGATGCAAGGTCATTGTTTGATTTTATTTGTTTGTCAGAAAGAAGTACACTTGGGCAATTCCAGCTCTGTAACACGCTTCAGTTGAGATTATCTGTTTGAATTCGCACACAGCCTCTTAAGAGACTTCAGCTGAATTTCTGTATATTACCGCTAGATGTCACCGATGACACGAAGGCAAAGCCCATTTACGTGCGGTTAAGTCTCGTCGCTCAGAGGCAGGCTCGCACACGCACCCTTTGTCCACGGTATGCACCACGGCCAAGCGTGGTTGACGTTGCAGGCGTTAATTCTGTGCTTGTCATATGGGGCTTATTTAGCATAAAGCCTTTCCTAGCACTGTTCCTGCTTATTATGCGTTTGGAGTTGTGTAACGTTTTTGCCAGAATCTGCTCAGCTGGACTGAGATAGGCTTAGGACGCAGGCTTCCATAAATCTACGGTGAAACCAGCATCTGTCTTGCTGATGCATCCTGGTGAGGCATCAAAACATGTGCCTTCCCTACCTTCAGGTGAAAATCAAACCAGTAAAAATTAAAATGGTAACAAAATCTTTCCTCCTGATTTCTAACACAATGGTTGTAGTGGTAAAGGTTCATCCTGCAGAGATCTTCATGGGCTTGATGTTGTTGGCATATAGGGAACTCCAACAGGCACCCTCACTGCTAACCCATGAACAGAAGGTCAGCTCTGGGCAAGCAGAGGGGACAGGCTTGGCCAGCATTCCTGGCTGTTCCTAGGCCAGCTTTTCAAGTGGAGCATTCCTTCTCTTAAAAGTGCATTGCTGCGCCATGGCAGCAACACCATTTCCTTGCTACCTGCACTGGTGGAACCAGTCCCACCTTGTCCAGCCTGCCCTGTGCTATGTCCTCTCTGCAGTACACAGGAGATGTCTGCTAACCCAGCAGGCAAGACCCAAGTCCAAGAAAGATCTCAGGAATGACACTGCGGAGATAAGTACCTGCTTCACATCTCATACCCTAAGGAAGGATGTCCAGATTTTTCTGTGAACTACTCATGCTTGTGGCTTCAAAGGCATACCCTGACTTTAATACATCTATCTATATGTTTATAAGAAGCATTTATGACATGACTGGAGCAAAGCATTTCTAAATGTGTCAAACTGAGTATCCATATTCAGATGATTTGAGGTCAAAACTAGTCTAGTGGGCCATGGACACTTCCAAAGATGGAATAATGCTCTGTAAATTCCTGTTCTGTAAACTGCAGTAAATCAACACACTGTACTATTTTTTTTTTTCATTTATTACCCATTCCTATATGCATCCAAATACATGTCATCTGTCTGAAAAGAAAACAATCCATGCACTCAGCCCATGGATATGCTCACTACATGAGCACCCAGTCCACACTCCCTGTGCCTGTGTGTTAGCATTTGAGAACAATTTCTCAGTTTTCTTTAATGACACACACAAACAACAACTGGCAGTGAAACTTTGTTTTAGGTATTGAAGTCAATAAGACCGAGATTTCACAATGGTTTTGTTCCCACAATGGCAAAGACTGTCATGACTTCGTATAAATCAGTCTCGATATGGCTGACACCAGTTGGATAAAAATAAATGGAAAGGACGTTAAGGTGTGGCTTGTGATACCTGTAAATGTATTAGCTTCTCTGGTGGAGCATTATATGTCAGTTTTATGGATTAGTCACTAGTGAATAGACTCCTTATCATATTTTTACAGGAGACTTAGCATCGTGAGGAGGACTGCTGTAGATATTTGTGAAAAGATTCAGTCAATCAAATGCTGACTTGAATATTTGTTTTGGAAACTGTGCAAAGGGAAAGTCAGTTAGAAGACTTTTTGCCTCTTCTTCTTTGAGCTTTATCAGCTGGAAAATTAAGAGGCTGTTCAATTGCTGCATTTAAATTGTCAGAGACATATTTTGTATTCTTAAGTAGCTGTAAGAAAAAATAATGAATTGTATCTACTGCAATGATTAAAAAATATTGGTTTATGAAAGGTCAAGTCCGTGTTCAAGAGAAATTCCAAGCACCTACATCATATCTGTTATCCTCACTTACCTGAAGTAATGTGAACTATGTGCAACCATACATAAGAGAGTAAGATTAGTCATATCTAGAAAAGTATGCTTCTGATTTCATAAAAATAACTGTTCAGTTGTTTTTTTTTTTTTTGGTTTTTTTTTTTGGAAGAAGAATGTGAAGAGTTTGTTTATGGCTTGTAATTGTCAGGAGACTGTAAGGTCAACCTGAAGTGTTCCATCTAATGCTGCTTGTGATTTTCCCCTCCATCTGCTGTTATGTGAGCAGAGGGTACTTTGGGGAAGTTATGTGAAAACTTAAGTTCAATTATTTTTCCTGTGTCATTGTTCACCTGAAACAGTGTCATTTTTCCTTCATTAGAATTTACAAATAGAGTACAATCCTGTAAATAATGTTTCAAAGTCAATGCTTAAAAAAATGTTGCATGAAGATAATACTACACTATAAAAATTACCTTACAGTGATGTTGCAGAATGTAATATTATAGGGGAACGAATTCTTCTAGCCCTAAAGTATGGTACATTCTATGTTCTTTCATCAGTGTCTAACGGCTGAACGTTACTCTGCTCTGCTCTCAGCCTGGCTGAATAGGAATTTTTAAACTTAAAGTTAGCAATAGAATCAGAATTTACATAGGAGCCCTGCTTGCTCCTTCTCTTTCTGGGTAACATATAATTAAAAACATTACAGTAACGATTATAGTAATTATATTATGATTTGGTTTCCCCTCAGGTGCACTGCTGCCCCTCACAACCTTCCAGTGCAGTCCAGGTAAGGGTATTCATTAGCTGTAAAAACACACAAGATGGGTTGAAATAACAAGTAGTGAATCAACACAAAAGTGGACAGAATTAATAACTGTGCTGCAGGCAGCGTGAGGAGCATGACAACAATGATACATTTTCTACTTATGGTTTTCAAACTTCCTAGATGTATTCTAAGGTATATTTTACTGACGCAGCAAAGCAAACCCACAAACATCAGGATTTCCTTCAAGGTCCTTGTACTGCAGACCTCACAGGTGCCTATGGAGAGTCCCACAGGTCTCTATTCTATGCAGGGAGCACTAAAGATGGACTTGTGGGAGCCACCTGGGACTATGGCACTGTGGTTCTTGCTGGGGACAGCTGCAGGATTGGGGTAGAGGGCTGCAAGCAGAGGGAGGGTAAGCTGCAGTCTCACTAGTTCTAGGCTTTCTCCAAGTCTCTCTGCTCCACTGTGGAATTGCTGAGAAACTATTTTTCTGCTCTAGTACAGAAATCAACTCATTTAAAAAATTTTAAGATCATGGTCATTGCAAACAAATGGTTCAGTAATACTGGAATTCACAAATCCAGTTAGAATCACCTTTGTTTAATAAATATTGATCCAGAACATGTTTTGGTAAGAATGTCCAGATTTTCCCAACATTTCCATTTGAAACAATATTTTAAAATGAGGGCTTCCCAAATTTCAAACTGAATTGTAATTTCTCTCCAAAAGCAGCCTGAAGAGCAAAAATATCTTTTGTTAAAATGTAAAAAGTACTAATGTAGATCTAATATACAGTAAGAGTGGTGAGGCACTGGAACAGGTTGCCCGGAGAGGTAGTGGATGCCCCATCCCTGACATTCAAATTCAGGTTGGATGGGGCTCTGAGCAACGTAATCTAGCTGTAGGAGTCCCTGTTCATTGCAAGGGAGTAGGACTAGATGACCTTTAAGGGTCCCTTTCAACTCAAAACGATTCAGTGATAAAGGAAATGTTTGGTTCGTCATATTCAAGTTGGATCTTAGGAAAAAAAGTCTTCTCAGAAAGAGTGGTGATGCATTGGCACAGGCTGCCCAGGGAGGTGGTGGAGTCACTGTCCCTGGAGGTATTCAAGAAATGTATAGGTGTGGCACTGAAGAACATGTTTTAGTGGGCACAGTGGGGCTGGGTTTATGGTTGGACTAGATGATCTTTCCAACCTTAATGATTCTATGATTCTATGATAGTAACATGAGAAGCACCTGAGCTTCAAACAACTTTAAAGACAGAGGCACTTTGGGACTGGCAAGAAGAGTATGTAAGAAAAATCAGTGCCACACTAATGCATGATTGGAAAACCCCTCAAACCCAGGGACACATTGCCAGTGCCTCTGATCTCTCCTCTCTTTCCATGGTATTTCTGACTTTGGACATCTATTGACAATCTGAGGTTTGTTAAAAGTTACTGGGAAATACAGAAGATGACAGGTATACCAACAATGTGAACTCCTGGAGAAAGGCTCTATATAAAGCACCTGAGTCCCAGATGTACTTTAGTATTTAAGCAGTTGAAGAACTGTTCATCCTTAGCGAAACTGTTACTTCTCAAGGGCTGCTAAAGCCATGCTCTGCATAGTTACCAGCAAAACGAGTCGCAGAGGCATACAGGAAATGTGACTTAGCAGCAGGACTGGCTTTCATTATCAGCATCTATAAGCACATGCTGACTCTCGTTATGAATGCATGCAGCCTCTCTCCAGTCTCCTGCAAAATCAACAGAGCAAACAGAAGTGCAGCTGAAACAAATAAGAAAAAGAACAGGTTTATCATTTGGCTCTTGCTAGGTGACCCACAGCCATCCTGAGCTGGACCTTCATGCATGTGATAAGCTGTGCCACTGAGCCAAGAGAGCTGTGCACTGGTATGAAATCCTCTGTAAAGAATATTTCTCAGTAGAATCATACGCCCTTCCTTTTTCAAACCCACTTAGGGGAGGGATCATCCCCTGGGGCTGATCTCCTTCACCTGATACATTGGATTTCCATTATTTTCAAAATCAGCATGACAGTGTATAGCGGCTCTCCAGCCATGGCAGGAAAGGAATTAAAGCTTTTTCAGAAGTTCTGTCATGAATACTGTTGAATCCAGTAAAATGAAGATATTCCTGTTCCCCATATGACCTCATGGCACTTCCATTTCTGAGCATTAAAAACCAGGTCTTTGGAGGAAAAAAGGAAAAGAAAAAAAAAGAAATACAAATATGGACAACTGACTCTGGGAAATGCGTGCATCAACCCATCTCTTTCTGGCAGCAAGACTGGAACAGTAGCTACCTGCATCACACATCACGGCAACTGTATCTCCCTGCTACAAGGAAAAACTCGAGGAGCAAGCCCAGCTGACCCAATTTCTGAGCCTGCAGTCAGTGCACCGTCCTCAGCAGTTGCCTGCTTAACATCACCAAGTCCCTCCACACCTCCTTAGGGACACCCTGTTCTTTCTGCAAAAAGCATCCAACACAAAGGTAGTTGTGTGGACTTGGAGCAGAAGACCTTTAGTGTGTGCAGCCTGTCCATGGGCAGAAGCCAGCACCAGCTTTCAGTGAGGCAGATGTAGAACCAGCATTAGGGATGAGCACAGTCCTGTTAGAGGTGAGATGGGGCAGAGGCGGGCGTGGGCACCATGCAGCCCTCACATCTGTTCTGCTACACTGATGTCTCATCCTTGACCTTAGCCTTCATTAGCAGTGGGTTCTCATGGTCCAATCCCACGCTCCTAGACAATAAATATAAGCTATTGCAGGTCTGGCTCATGAAATTTTATTTCTACTGCCTACTATTTAGGCAGCTGGTATTCAATGTTTTCTCAAGTAGAATACCTGACTAATTCTTACAGGCAATCAGGACTGGAATGCACAGTTTCTTACTTCAGATGTTTATATGAGAAGCAAACTTTTTGGCTTGTGCCCATATTCAAAAATACAGATCAGTCATATTTGTTCATGTCCACGATGCTAGAAACCACAAACACAGGTCAGTGCTCAGCTTACATGGTGTCATACAAGCAAATGAAGAAACAACCTTCCATCCTCTTCCAGTGTACAGTCAAAGCAACAGGCAGGGAAGAACAGGCACATAAGGACATAACTATTCAAGTAACATTAAAGTTTATCACCAGAATTGCTGTTTATTATTTATCAAAGATTGCAAAAAGCTTTTGAATGACAGTTAAACACAGAGATGCCTGTGCAGAGCAGCATTTCCATACCCATCTCCTGCAGCAGCTGACAGCATCCACCTAATGACAGAGGGAGGATGGGGCAGGCTGCTCCCCAAAATGCTTCCGCAGGATGCGCATTTACACCTCAAAGAGATCCTGAATCTGAATCAGAGGTGTTTGTGTTGAACATCTTCGCATGGATTCTTCCTCTATGATTGTACCTAATTGCTTTTTGAACTTCTCACATTTCCAACGTCCTGTAGCAATGAGTTCCAAAATTTAAGTGCATTTTGTGAAGAGGCATCTTCTTTTGAACCTGTCTCCGCATAATCTTATCTGGTGATCCCTCTCTCCTCCCTCCTCCCTGCTGCCATGTTAAACATTTCAGTAAATACTTCTCCCTAAATCCAGTGGAAACTTTTTATATATATACAGAATAGAATTATATATATCTATCTATACAATAGAACAAAATTCTTGCATATTTAGATAATTCAGCTGAGTTGAAGCATATGTGTATCTATAAGCATGTAAGATGCATCACTGACCTTCCCAAATTGCAAATGTATGCTCTCTGTTAACTCACCAAAAACCCCTGACGATGCTAGCAGAGATAACCTAGCTGATTCAATAGTAGCAATGCAACGTATGTAATTGGTGAGAACGTGCAACACAACCCCATAGCGCAGATCAAGAGCAGCTGTGCTAGGGGTATTTCCACAGAAGCAGAGAGTTGCAGCAAGTAGGAACACATCTCCTAAGTGAGCCACTTCCAGCACTTGCAGTCTGAGTACAGCCGTGAAGTCAGCATATTGCTCACATTTTCCTGACCGCATACTAAAGCAGAAGTCCTCAAATAGATCATTGATATTGCCGGCCACATCTTGAGTGCTTAATACATTCTTCCTCCCACTTCAGTGAAGCAGCCCAGTCTTTCAGAGAGAAATGGTATAGAAACCTCACCTTATGCTCCTCCATACACTGTATTTATCATGTGTGCCTCTATAGGATTGCAGGATTGGGAGGCTTAAGCAGCAAACCCCAGTCTCTGCTGTGACCTACAGGCCAAACCTGCATCTTTCTAAGACCTACCCCACATAAGGCCTGGGCTCATAGCACGTCTGAAAGCACTTTCTGCTGTAGCGCAGCTCAGAGGAATGGAAGAGAGATGGAAGAGTATAGGGTACAGTAATATTTCTCTCTCCACTTCCTCCACTGATAACAGCCAGCCTTAAACAGATGCCGCTTTAAGAACGCAGCACACACAGCAGCTCTCCCACAATAGCACAGCACAGGCTACCTCTTAAGTCTGAATAAGGAGAGCACGTTTGGAGGAAGTGAACTAAACGCAGCAGGAAGGACCACCACATCCATGAGAGGAAGTGAGGCTCTCAATGCATCACTTCTCATGGCAACCACGCAGATATGCCTCAAGCAGCCCTTCACGGCGTGAGCCAGCCGCAGCCAGGCACCACAACTAACGCAGCACTGCGCCACAGCTGCCCAAAGCGCTACGCAGCGCGGGCTGTTCTTTATAGTGTGCTATTTTAATCGCGCTCGCTCATTGGCCACCTTCCGCATGACGACAGCGGCTCTCCCAGGACAAAGTTCCCTCTGCACCTCCTCCCCACACCCTCCCTGGGTGCTAGGGGTGGCCACCGAGGTGTGGCGCGTACGGTAGTATTTGTGCGCATGCGTAATGATCGCGCGGGAAGGAGAGCAGTCACCTGGGCGGGGGCGCGGTGCGCCCTGTGACAGCTCAGCAGGGCAGTGTTGGGAGCCGCTCCTGGGCCTGTGGGCTGTGCTGTACTGGCTGGGCAGAAGGGCAGGAAGACTGTAGCTTCTTCCCTAGCTAGAGCTGAGGGAGACAGGAATTGCCCTCTGTACCCTTTTAACTCAAAATGGGGCGGGGCTGAGGGGAGGTTCCCGCCCAGCTGGGCTGAGGGCTTCTGCTGGTGCGGCGGGTGGGCTGGGGAGGGCAGCGCCACCCGAGGGCGGGGCGGTGTAAGGAGCCTGCAGGCAGGCTGTGGCAGAGTGGGTTGTAGGGATATGAGGTTTGGCATCTTGTGGGCAGCATCTCGTGGTGCTGCTGTCGCCTGTCTATTGGTGTCTCCATAAAAGAGAAGGGTTGATAGGCTGGTAGGGGAGGCAGCTGTAAGGGTGAACCTTAGCGGAGAGAGAATGGAAGAGTCCCACTGCTGTGTCAGTCTATTAGTGAAAGCACTAGGGTATCCATAGAGAGTGAGTGCACAGGTAGCTGTGCTGTCTTCAGCTATGCCAGGCTTCACAGAAGTGTTCTGCCCTCAGAAGTGCTGCATGTGGACTTCTGCAGGCCCCTGATGCTGGCAATGTACAGCAAGCCCTAATTCCATTCAACTTTGCTGATTTTTATTTCCAGGTAGGTGCATGCTTGCTTACCCTACTCCTCCAAAACCAGATCATATAATTTTAGAATAATTTGTGTTGGAAGGAACTCTTAAAGGTCATAGTCCAACTCCCCTGCAATGGACAGAGACAATCTGCAGCTAGATCAGGGTACTTACAGCCTCTCCAGCCCAACCTTCCTTGTCCCCAGAAACAGGGCATCAGTCACCTTTCTGGGCAACCTGTTCCAGTGCTTCACTACCCTTACAGTATTTTTTTTTCTTATATCTAGTCAAAATCACATATCTTTTCACTTGAAGTCATTTCCCATTGTCCTGACACAACAGACTGTTATAAAGAGTCTTTCCTGAAGTTCCTCTTTAGATGCTGAAAGGCTGGTCTCAGGTCTCCCCAGAGCCTTCTCCACACTGAATGGCCCCAGCTTTCTCAGTCTGCTCTCACAGGAGAGATGTTTTCATCCCTTGGATCATTTTTGTGATCCTCCTCTGGATGTGCTCCAGCAGGTACATATCTCTCCTGTATTGCCCCATCCCTGGAGGTGTTCAAGGCCAAATTGGATGGGGCCCTGGACAGCCTAGTCTAATATTAAATGGGGAGGTTGGTGGCCCTGCATGTGGCAGGAGGGTTGGAGCTTCATGATCCTTGAAGTCCGCTCCAGCCCTGGCCATTCTGTGATTTCCATATCTGGACGCAGTACTCCAGGTGAGGTCTCACCAGCATAGAGTACAGGAGGTGGCATAGCTCAGGCCACTGAAGATTTATTTTTGGCATGTAGTGCAACCACTTTGTGAACATTTACCACGTAGGCTAAATATGTTATCAAGTCTTGGCGCCACTCAAAAATAGCCACTGGAACACCTGGCAGATAAAAGATGTGTTATTTTCATACTCTGTATTTATAGAAACAGTTGGTGATTATAGTTGAGATGTATGCTTTCAGTAGCTGCAGTCCCTCTTGCTTCCAGTAGGACTGCTGGTATGCGCCTGATACTAAGGTCAGAAAACTCCAGTGAGAACAGAGAAAGATAAGATTGCTATTTTATGTGGTCAAAGAGCTCAACACGTGCTGTGTGCCAGTCTGTACTGGGAGGACAGTCGAGTTGTAATTGCCTAGTGTTCTTCCATGGGTGTGGATTTTTCTTCAGTTAATCAAACTCTGTTAAAGTGAGACAGTGCTCTGAAAAAGCAGCTCAAGTATTAGCTTGACAAATCTAGTACAAGACTTGCCAAACAGAGATAATTACCTCCCTTAAATCTTCCAGGAATCACCATCTGTAGAGTCCTTGGATGTAGTAATTGGAAGAATGCAGCAGTTGAGCTGTGTGGAGATAGATGTGGGAAATCCCTAAACAAAAGGAAGGTCTGTACACACTGCAATTTCTGGCAGTGAAACAGGTTTGAAATGCAACAACATATTTGTGTGGCCTGGTGATACTTGTGTAAACCCTTCATCTCCCAAAGAATTTGTCTGTGCAGAGATGATCTGTGTTAATCTGGAGCCTGAGCCAAAAGAATCCTGGATGGCTTCTGCCAGGGGATAGACCTATCACATCCTTAGCACACAGACAGGAAAGAAAGACTTTTTAGAGTCTTGTCTGTTAGCATCTATAGTAAAATTTTACTTGGACTTTGACTGGTTCAGTTCACGCTGTGTCCTGATTCAGATCATGTTTTTGGCTAGTGGAGTTACAACAAAATACATAAACTTTGCATAAACTTTTTCTGTTTGTCCAACTTCTGTTACAGCGTTTCAGAACCTTCTTCTGTTATTGCTTAAAGAAACTAATTATTCTCGAAAGTATGTAATCGTTTAAAGAATTTGCTGCTAGTTCTTTGTAATAAAAATTCCTCATAATTTCTAAAGAGCAACCCTGGCTTCTCGTCTTTTATATACTCAGAGCTGTATTGCGCTTTTATGTGTATTTACATACATAGTACTGTTGTAGGAAGAACAGAGAAATGCATTCTTTTCAGCATCACTGTTTTCTTCTTTCAGAAGAAATTGCCGTATTCCATATCATGGAAGTACCAGCATACAGATTTTACACAGAGCTTCCATCACTGATGATCACATCTAGATAATAAAAGCAAGGAATCTCTTGCCTCTCACATACAGAGTTTAATTAAAGTGCCATTAAAACTTATGAGAGATTTTTCAAGACTTTTAATATATTTGACAACACAACCTCAGTGTGTGTCAAGATTCACAGGATTTTTTATGGAGCCCTCTGTTGAATTGTCTTTACTGGGAAAAAGTTTGGTAGGAAGTAGAAAGTAAAGTTTGCTGTTTTTACACAAATCTGCCTCATCTGGTTAGCTCTGTCCATGTCATTTGTTTTGTGTTGCTCTATCCAAACAACAAAAAAGTAATTTTTAGATTAACCATAGACTCAATTTTAAGACAATTTCCAGTGATTGGAAAGTCAAGGTTCACTGACATTAAGGTTCAAATATATGCAACATAATTTCAGTCTTATTCCCTGAAAAGTGGTTTTGAAATGATCCATACATCCCAAATGCTTCAGTTAACTACAGTTTAAAAATAACGTGAATACTTACAAATCCATCTGTCAGCTAAGATCTTTCAAAAGGTAGTATCTGAATGCAAATTTTACTACTGTTGAGCTGACTATCAACTGCCTGGTCAAGCACTTCTGCTGATATTAGGAAAATAATCCTTGAGTGTTTGGTTTATCCCCTATAACTGAAGCAAACACAGATTCTCCAGTTCCCACTGATTTCACTAGGAATTAAATGAGGACTTGTGTCAAAAGCAAAATGCAGGTCATTCCCCAACATTAAAACAGTGAAACTTCATTGTTAGTGGAGGTCTTGTGTGCTTTTCGTCACTTAAGTGTCATAATTGCAGGTTACTGGAACCAGCAGTTTTACTACCACCAGCAAACAAGGAATGCCAGTGAAGTTTTGCTCTCACTAGAAGTCTCATCTACTGCAGGAGAATAAAGGATCTGTGAGTAGTGTTTAAAAATCATGTAGGTCCTGTTTTTGTCTTGCCAGTGCAGTGGCCAACTCTGCAGTGCACAGCTCAGTTTTCTCAGACCTCTGGATGTCAGAGAATGAACTGTAACAGCTTGTAAGTGAGGAAAGTTATAGTCATGAAAGGGCAAATTTTAGGTTGCAGTTGTTGACATATTTGTAATCGATTTCATAAAATCAGATTCTACCTATCTCATTATTAAGCAATTTGCAGTGCACAGGGAAAGGTAGGCTGACTAGTAGTCTGTCTTTGCATTCAGAAGGCAGCTCTTCTAAAAGGTTGTTCTAGGAGGGTGGTTAAATGAAGTGAATTTGTCACATACAAAGGTTTTTTCCACCAAGAGCCAACTGTTGGCAGCCTAATGAGAGTCTGAAGATCTGTTTGTAAAGCCAGTTGTGTTGCTTGTTCCAAATGTTACTGCATAGAAAAATAATTGCAGCTTTTATCAGAAAAATGTGAGCTCCAGAGTTGACAGAAACAGTACACAGTTTTGTAGAGAATGTAGAGGTCATTTTGCATGCATGGGTCAATAAGGGAAGGAACTGCACCAGAATGTGGGAGGATAGAAAGCAAATGTCTGAGAAGGTCTTACGCATGCAAGAAAACAGGGCAACTTGTATGTTGCGGAGACTTACAATGTGAAAATCACTTTTACTAACAATTGCAGTTCCAAGAAGTTGTCTTGTTAACTCAACCTGTATGGATTAGTCAAGCATTTTTCTGCTGTGGAGAAAGGAAAAAAAAAAAAAAAAGGTAATGAAATTTGGTACCTGCTCTGTGATATAGTGACCAAGAACAGAGGAGAATCTGCTTCTCACACTGAGGCAGATAGGACAGGACAATACAGAAGCTGCACAATTATGTCTTTGTGAATGCTTTCAATTTTTGAAGAGTATTTTAAGATGGTTTTAAGATATCACTAATGTTGAGGAATAATCACAGTTCCTGGTATTTCCTTTCTTACCCTTTTGCTATCAGGTACCTATCCTGGGCCTGCTCTTCAGTGACTGAAACTTAGGAGCGTTTTGGAGTAAGGCTGGGGTCTCTTTAACGATGTATTCAAGCTGCATGAAGCAAAAGTCGTATAGAAATAAGAGAAACGTTGAGTTTAAAAAAGCATGTTGGAATCATTTTCAGTTCCTCATTTTTTTCATTAACAATGTTGCTTTACTTTCAGGTGGCTCCAGGCTGGTAACAGAGAGTGCTTAGGCTGGACTAAAAGTGCTTGGTTTCCTCTGTAGTGTTGTGTTTGCTCACCTGAGTGTGCCAGTACTCCCATAGAAATGCAGTACTTCATGCAACAAAGTATTTACATGGCACTGTTGTAAAGCAGGCCATAAGTTACTTCCTTTACTTGGGGGTACATTCTGCTCAGGGCCGTATTAATTGAGTATTAATAATTAGTGAAAAAAGTCATGAAGTATAATAAATCTTGTTACGCTGTTAATACAGCGTTTACTGAATGCTGTAGCAGGCCCTTTCTCTCTTGCATGTGCTGCCCATCCACCTGTGACAGTGAAGGTCCTCAGGTGTCTCACAGCAGTCTGTTCCCAGCATGAGGCACCTCCAGCCAGCACACCCTGTTTATAGCAAGGGTTTTATTAACTGCTTGCACAGATCAAAGCTCTCAGTCCCACCATGCCCAATCATTGTGGCAAGGTCTGGATGGGTAATTCCGAGCAATTTCTACCTGGGAAACCTCCTTGCTGGTTGCTGACTATCGACAGTGAAAGAGTTTTTCAGACAAATTCAGGGTGAGTCACACTTTCCTTCCTTCCTAGGAATAAGAAGTATTGCTTTATGCCTCACTCCACCACCCTCTCCTGTCCCTCCTCATCTGAGGCGAGAACCAGTGCCCTCAAGATAGCTTCCTCCCCATCTGGGGTGAGGAGCAAAGGGTCTGCACTGCACAGTAGCGCCACTGACAGAAAGAAGAAAAAAAAAGTAGTGTTGGGTTAGAGGGTGCAAAAGAATAATGGAGCAGAGCAGAACAGCCAGGCTTTTGAGGATCCCAGGAAGCAGCATGTAGCTGTGAGGTACGTAGCTCCAAGGTAGAAATCTTGTGTAAATAATAATCCTTGAAGAAGGCATGAAGGAGAAACTTCAATAATTCAAACAGTAGCTTCACATTTACCTTCCCTTTCCTTGTTTCTACTTATGCATAGCCAAGTCTGCCTGACCTCCCTAGTGCGAGCACTGCCACCAAACATCATTTCATATCAGAAATAGCATAGGCCAGCAGGACTAGAAAAGTTATCATCCATCTATGGTACTCAGCACTGGTGAGGCTGCACCTCAAGTACTATGTTCAGTTTTGGCCCCCCCACTGCAAGAAAGACATTGAGCCCCTGGAGCATTTTCAGAGAAAGGCAACAAAGTTGTGAGGGGTCTGGAGCACAAGTCTTATGGAAAGCAGCTGACGGAACTGGGATTGTTTAGTGTAGCAAAGAGGAGGCTCAGGGGGGATCTTATCGTTCTCTACAACTGCCTGAACGGGGGCTGTGGCGAGGTGCGTGTCAGCCTCTTTTCCCAGATCACTAGCAAGAGGACTAGAGTGAACGGCCTCAAGTTGCAGAAGGGAGGTTTGGGTTGGATATTAGTGATAATTTCTTCTCAGAAAGAGTGGCAAATGGAACAAGGTTAGTGTAGTTGCTGAGCCCCTAGTTTGTTCTATTCATATCATCTTAGTTTCCTAGAGAACAGAAAGCTTACCTCTTCCACCTTTACCTGTGTTTAAATAAGATTGCAGAAGAAATCAGGTAATAGCACCATGACTAAAAGGAGCAGCATTGGACCTGTAAACTCTTACTAAATGCAAAAGAGCATGCACAAACTCTAAACCTAGTGTTTGATAAGGCCCATTAAATAGGTGGATTACTGTGATCCTATGCTCAGACTGACAAAATCAGTCTGACTCTGACCTCACACAAGTGCAAAAGAATTTCTGACTTTGTCCCTGTATGCTGCAGGTCTTTGGATAATGCTTAAACCACAAACAGTTCAAGGTTATCTTTTCACATTAACAAGGCTTGGCTGAAACAGTAATCTAAAGTAACCAATTAAGAATTGCAATGGGAACCCGTGCTGAAGTCTCAGAATTTTCTCTGCAAAACCTCTGGGTTAAAGGCCTGATCTGGGCTGCAGGGCTTTGACACTGAGGCAGAACTGCAAGTTTGAGAGCTGTGGGAAGGGGTGCACTCACAACCACCACTTGGAGCTTTCATTCTCTTCTCTGCAAGTAGTTTCACTACAGCTGAGTTTGCCATAAATAGGTTCCACAGAATTATTTTCTTGGTCTAAAAATGATCCACTTACCTTTTTTCCTGTTCTGAGATTGCTTTTAGGCTGTGAGTTGGAATCCATCTGGGTGCTGGATAAGCAGCACTGCATTTTTTCTCAAGGGAGGAAAAGCTATGTTTATTAGAAGAACAGGAAAATAACCAACATTCATATCTCAGCCCTACAATGTGCTTGTCAGTGCAAGTTTTACTGGGTTCTTTAAGGATACTAATTACAG
The DNA here is from genome assembly GCF_905368555.1 of Meleagris gallopavo. Classification (NCBI taxonomy): domain Eukaryota; kingdom Metazoa; phylum Chordata; class Aves; order Galliformes; family Phasianidae; genus Meleagris; species Meleagris gallopavo. Next base: position 51,404,841 of record NC_139405.1, on the reverse strand, counting down.
AAACACATTGTTTAAGCACACACAGTTGCTGCAATTATTTTTCTGAAGCATTAACAACTCAAAGAAAAACATTATACTCAAAATTAAAAAACTCAGCCTCAATTTTACAGCCATGGTTAATATCACTGGTCAGAGATTTCAGGGCTAGGAGAGAGAATTTAGATTATTTGCCTTCTCTACCATGAAACTCAGGTTGTCAGATAGGAATGCCAATAACTTTTGTTTGGGGCTTTGTTTGAGTTAGATTGTTCTCTGAAATTTAACACCTGCAAAAGCAAACAAAACTTTTCCTTCTTATTTAAGCCATTATTTACTCACCATTGCTATGTAGTGGCATTTGAAACATAATACTTAATTGCTTGTTGAAGCATAGAAAAAGAAATCGTTTCAGATACTACCCACTGGCTACTATGGTGAAATGGTCTCCATAATCTTGCTTGAAACAACAATGCTATTTCAAAAGTCCTTAAGCACTGCACTACTATACTGCATGCTGCATTTTAATATAATTCCTGTACAAATTTTTTTTTTGTTGTTCCTTTTTTTTTTTTTTTTTTCAAAATAAGGGTGCAGACTGAACTCTGAGACAAGGAGGAACTTTGTGCAAGAGTCTGTGCTGTAATCTAAAGGTTATTGTTTCTTATCTGTACAGATCCGTACAACACAGCTAAACCCACTACAGTGATAAGTGAGCAGCTATTTCAGGCAATAGGGGTAGAGGGTAGAGAGTAATGCAAGGAAAGAGCACATTTAGATATCAGCAGTACAGTAAAAAAGTGTTCTTTGCTGTGACATTGCTTACTTATGGGACAGTCTCCTAAAAGGAGCAGGAGAGTTGCTATTGATTTGAATAAAATTGGGGAAAAAACGCTGTGTTGCTGGAGGCAGTTGTGCTCAGAAAGAAACAGTTTGGATGAAATGCTGCTTGACAGCCAAGAGAGCTTTCTTGAGTCCTGTCTACATCGCTTTCTTGTGACACCCTAGCTGCAGGTCTCCAGGATGCTGGTAGCTCCTCCCCGGCACACCTCCTGTGCAGGGGGTCCCCACATAGGGACGGACGGGTGGCATTCTTCACAAGGACATCCAGCTCTTACTCCACCCCGTGATTCAGCCGCACATTCACACCCAGTTTTGTTGTCGTTTCTAAGGCCCTTTTGGCATTCTCCTGTCTCATAGCATAAGGTTGGTGAAGCAAATGGCTAAACTCAGGATTGTTGGTCTTCCCACTCTTCTTGGTGCTGCTGTCCTGTGTTGCAGAGCAGCCATGGAGGGCTTGGCAACAGAACTGCCCCACAAGCCAGGCCTGCTGTGTCTGCATGGAGTCTGCTGTGTCTGCTGAACCCTTGTTGCAGACTCTTGCAAACCAGCCTCAAAGACCAGTTTCTCACTGACAGTAGCCAAGAAGCTGCTCATGACTCCATGCCCAGAGTGCTTGGACACTCTGAATTGAGGTCACACCTAGGAAGTCTGTGTTTCAATGCACTGTGTCAAACCAGGCCGCATTACTTGGTATGGCCCAGTGATAAACCTTACCTTAACCACATCCACATAAGAACCATGTTTGACCTTAAAGCTGAACTTCGCAAAAGAAAACTATGATTGATATTACGTTTACACCTCATTTCCCATCTGTCCTGGCAGATAGACCACAGTCAGGGAGGCCAACACAGAGTAACCCAGTTTCTTAGAGGAAAGGGCCATAGCAGCGTATATATGCTTTTGGACCAACATGGTTCTCAAGATGTTTCCAGGTCCTAAGCTCTTGGTCTCAGATCTGCAAGGCCAAATGACATTGTTGGGAAAAAGAAGCAAACCAATTGGATACAGAAACTCTACTTCATGTTTGATTGCTGCAACTACTATGATTTACCACACCAAGATAATTAAACATACCAAACAATTAGCTCATGAACCATCAGCTCTGGGGTCACCAGATCCTCTGCCTCAACAGATACCAGGTGGAAGGACACAACACCCTGCTTCTTGTGTCCAGCAGCAGATCATCCTTATCCTCCCACACTGTAAGTGCTTGAATGTCAAATCAGAGCCATGGACCAGCAAATCTGACTCCAAAGGCATTCCTAGCAATTACTGGGAGGATATGTGGATGAAACCTGGCACGAAAGGTGATCGTAAGGTTACATGTTATGTATAACCAAATAGATTTTCCTCCTCACCTTGCTTTTGTCTTTTATTAGAAGAGACCAAAGGATTCATCATGCAGCCTTTTAAAGAAAATCAGCCTATTAGTGAGTGAAACAAAGCTAAGCTGCATTCTGCCTAGGAGCAAATCACATCTGTATGTGATTTAAGTCATGGTGGTAACATCTGAGGCAACACTCCAACTCTATTTCAAAGGTTCAAGTGGTACTCAATTAGTACCTAGCTCCTGAGTTACCTACTGCAGACAGGTGAAATTCACCTGCTATTTTAAAATAGTGTAATTATACTATTTTCCAAGGTGTTTTGAGGAGTTGCTAGTCAACACGTTACAAGACTCGGTGTTTATCTTTTGTGTCATGCGTCAGAGGTAATTACTTCACAAAACAGGTGTGTCACTGGGAAGCACTGAAAACTCCCTTTGTTTCAGGTTACCTGAATGCCTCAGTATGGGAGGTGAGCAATAACCAACCCGATCCCCTTCTCCTCCAATGAGGCCTCATAGAAGTTACTGGGTAAGGTAGCCTCTTTGTTTCTGAGTTACTGGCCTTAAGGTAGCTGGGGCTGATTAGATAAGGTGACTCTATCTGCAGCCTTGATATAAAATGAATTTAGTTTGCCCTCACTGTATAGCAAGGTCATTGAAAACTAGTTAAGGACATATGTATCCATTTGTAAATTGTAAATGAGCTGTTTGCTGTGAAACACAAATAGCTTTTTCTCATGAATGAATATTTAATTGAAGTACAGTTCTAGGTAAGTCCTTACAAAATATTAGAATTAGAATTCAGATCTAGTGAAAGTTGGCAGTGTTCTGCTTTGTTTAGCAATGTCTCTCTGCTTCTACCTGCTTTATATTTGGTCTTACATATTTATTGGTGCCTGCCTGTTTTCAACATTATTGTTATCTCAAAGCAAACAGAGGATTTCCCAAGAGATAGGACGATTCTTGTACTTCAGCCTCCAGCTTAGTGTCTTACTCATATACCAAGGTCCAAATTACCCTCCTTTATCCACAAGAGAAGCCTCCATTGAATATTCTTTTCTGCGTTGGTTGTTCCCTACGCAGACTGAATTGCCTTTGGACAGCTGCAGTCTGTGGAGAGCAGAAAGAGCTTTTGCACCTAATATCACTTTGAAATGCTCTTTTCTCTAAGAAGCAGGTGAAGCAGAGTAGGAAGGCTGATGTAGTGCCAGTAATAAGCAGCAACCCTGATATTACTTATTAACACTAAACAATCTTATGCTACAAAGCATTCAAAGGGAGAAAGGTCTTGTTGTACAGAGTATTTAAATATTTAAATTTAGGCAAAAATAGTGAAAACATCTGGAAGAGATGGTTCTGAGTGGAAAACAGGAAAAAAATGGGACCATCTGAGATTCACCAAGTAACCTCTGCATCAAGCAATTCCTTATGTTTGAATTAGGGAAAAACGAGGGAAAACTCTCTTCTACTGTGTTAGTTGGCATAAAACATCAGAGTAATGTACAGCTTATATTACTGACAGGTGAGGCAAGAACCATACTAGATCTTTGCTCAGTATTTAACTGTAAATTGCGTTACTGACAGGGCACCTTCTGAAGTGGAATCAGAAAACCAATCACAGTCAATGCAAACAACTTCACAACTTATAGTGAAAGAGCACTTTGCTGTGGAGAGAACTGGAAAGGTGGTAGAATCGCTGTCAATTAGTCCTGAGTCTGAGATTTAAGGCCTTTCTAACATTAGAGTCTTGATTTGAGAATCACTGGGTGAAACTCAACAGCTTACTTTACGCTGAAAGTCAAACAATATGGTCCTTCTGATCTTAAAAGCTGTGAGTCAGTATGATATCACAGGAAAAGAAAATATACTTGATATCCATTAATTGTACATTTTATTTTGTGTGCTTATTTTAGCCCTGAAATTCTGAATTTTGACACTAGTTGGAATAGCTTGTTACTTTATTTTTGAATTCCTACAGCATCATCCTTACAGTGAGAGCAATAGAAGTGTCAGTGATGTAGATTTTTTCTCTCTATCATCCAGTGGAGACTTTTTTGCCTTCACCTCCCTTTATTACTCACACCTGCTGTAGGCACACATCTGCATTCCATTTGTGAAGCACATGAACTAAGCTGGTCAACATTATTTGACCCACTCTTTTTGTCAACACTGTCTTTATACATCTCTGGTTTGATGCTTAAAAAAAAAAAGAAAAAGAAGAGCTGGTCCCTGTAGAAATAATTCAGTCTTGCAGGGGTTATTTGAAATACATGGCACTGAGCTCTGCTTCTAATCAAACTCCAAATAAAATAGCACAAAGAAAGATATCAAGGTAAAATAGAGATTACCTGTGCAGGGGAACTCCCTTCCTCTTTCCTTTCTTATCATATGCATTAAGATCATTATTTCATTTTGAGACGTAAAAGCTGTGTTGCCCCTAGTTTCCATTTGCTTCAAGTCTTGGACAAACACGGCTGGATTTACATGTGTAGAATAATCTTTACAAATCCAGTACATTGTGAACATCTATTGTCACTTAATACATTTTTAAACAATGCTTTGTGATGTGATTGTTCTCATTCAACAGTTTGAGCAAATTCTTATTGCTTTTTCTATTATTTATTTTCACTAATGAAATCAATAATTCACTGTGGATTTCAGTTACAGAGACGATTATTGTAGATTTTCCTTGCTTGATCACATGCATGTTTAAACTGTGTTCATCTAGTATGTCCCTGTACAACTCCATCATGGTCAAGCAGAGTGTCATGTAACCTCAAGGAACAATTGTGGATGCAGCCTGAAAAAAAAATAAATGCAAAGATAAGGGTCTTCCAGCATGTAACTATTGGATCACTTAACAGCATTTATTTCCAGGCCTGAATTCACCTAACCATTTCTTAGCAGAAACTCGCACTTACTGGAAAAACACATTAATTGAACTTGGCAGAAACTTCTCATTTAAGGAACAACAAAAAATGAGGAACAAGCTTTGAGCTCTTTTACCATGTATATCCCCTTCAAAAGAAACAAAAGAGACCTGGAGAATGTCAACAGTGCTTTGAAAGAAAACGCTCGTCCACTGTGACCTGAATTTGTCGGGTTTTCATTAAGCTCAGTGTGGGTATTTAGGGAGGAGCTCTCAGTTCAAGCAGAACTGGAACTCAACAGATCCTTGGCTGCTCTTCCTGGAGCATGATAGTGCAGGAATGCCAGTGTTTCAGGAATTCTAACTGGGAATAAACTGCCTATTCACAGTCATGCACAACGAAACAGAAGCTACTGTCAGTAATACCATATGATTACTTTTCCTCCTACAGATCTTAGAATTGACAAAGAAAATGATCCTCTTCATTTTAAACCTATACAAAGTGGTTCAGAATGTGGTATGCTTTCTTTTATCTGCTATATTGAATGCATGGCCTGTAAGTTCTCAGAAGTAAGTCACTCTGTGCTTCCAGTTAGAAAAAACCCCAGGAGTAAAACTGCAAACAAATCACCAGAGATGCTGCAAGATTATTCCAACCATGCTTGGAAAATTTGGATAACACTTCCTATATTCAGAAACTAGAAATTCAAACCTGCCTCTTACTGAGACCGTTGATTTTGTGTGGGCAACCAATAATGGTTTTTTAGGACATAAGAGTCCATGCTTCCTAATTTCAGGATAATCACACTTAGGAAGATGTGTTTTAACTAAAACATGCCAGCACCAGATCTGTTAAGCAAAACTACTTTATACTGATAGGATTTTCTTGAGAAAATTCTGTTCAATTCTTTGAATTCATAAATGCTTTACATCAAGTTGAAATGTTATTACAAGCAGAACAGCAACATTAAATTGTTTTTCTCCTTAAAACAGATGGAAGATCTTAAAATACAGTTTGGTTAGAGGGCAGTAAGGCACAGGAGCTGTTACAGGGAAGAAAACAGAAACTGGGTCCTGCTACTGACCTGCTGAGCAATCTAGGTCCTTTCATCACCTCCCCTGCTTTAGTAATTCCTGTAAGTTGTTAGTAATGCTATACTCTTAATAGAGCAGGTTAAGAACAAGTGTTGGATCAGAGCATCTGTTAATCCTGTAACTTAAAGTCTTCATTTTGATTTGGCTCTTATGCTTGATTGTGAGGTCTGGTACAAAATGCTGTAGTTAGGGTGCCTATAAAGCTTTCTCCTGTTTAGCCAATCCAGCCTAAGTCCAGAACCAACTGTGTATTTTTGTTGTTTTTTTTTAATATGTAAATTTCCCAAGCTTCTACATTTGAATCTGTTTTTTTCATATTTCTGCCCTACACTGTCCTGATGAGAGCTGATTTCATGCGTGCTCTCATGTTCCTTCACTCCTGGCTCAAATGGCAATTCAGTCTGTAAGCATTATCAGATAGTGCTTTATCAGTATTACACGTGATGCCCATGCTCAAAAAATTCAGTGTGCTGACTGCCAGGACACTGTCAAGAAAGCCACAGAACTGAGAGTTTTCATCCCCTCTCTGGAGATGTGAGCTAGTCTGGTTTTACTGCGTCTGCAAAGGATGAATAGACTTTTGTATAAAAGGGAAGGAAGGGGTAGCCTTATATACCTTCCCATCCAATTGGGACAGAAGTAGGGAGTGAAATGTAAAGGAAGAAACTAAGGGACCCAGAAGAGAGTTTCTCACTGTAACAAAAACAACTTGCTGCCCTGCTGAACTGAGAATTTAGCAACTCACAGTGCTCTGTAGCAAAGGTGGTTTGAAAACACTTCTTGCAAAAGGCAAAAGCCCAGCAAGGAGGCAAAGGGTCTCTAACAAACACTCCAACATGGCAATTGTTCTTTCCCCTTCCACAGACAACAGTACTGCCTGTATGGGTTCAACATGTTCTCGTTGGTTGGGTTTGGGTGGAGAGGTGTTGAGTAAGCTGGTAGTTATGGATACCATTGAGGTATCTATCTTTCCCCATATATTGCAGGTGATTGTGGGAGAATGGCACAGGGCTATGTGCTGTGGCAAACAGGAACCTACAGATTGTATGTTGCCACATTTAACTATTAGTCACCTAAATTCCTTTTGCCTCTTTGTAGTTAGGAAGTAATGGTAACTGCAATAAAAATTCTTCTTTTTCAATCAAGCCAAAATATGATATTAACAGCAAGGAATGAAAATACCTACCTGCTTTTCGCACCTATATGCTCCCATAAAATAATCCAAGACCACCACATAGTGTTCCGAGTGAGAGTGGCAACAACTAGGTTCTTACAGTATTCCTTACAATTATTTCTTGGGCTCAGCAGTCTGCCCAAAACAGTGATGTTCTGGTCTGCTCCACATCCAGTACCATCCTACTGAATAAGGCATGAGTCCCACCATAAACTTATTGCTTAAAAGAGGAAGTCTCCTCACAAACCATATGTTGTCAAATTAATCTGATTAAAGTTTATCTCAGTGGGATTGTTCTATCTGAAAACAGAGGCTCTAGCTGTTTCCCCAAAATGTTTTATCTCATCTCCCTCAGAAGCCATTTAGCTTTGATTGTTTTTTCTCACCTGCTGTTGCAAGCTGCTTCACATATGGCTCAGTTTTGACAGTAAAGCTTCTCCTGCTTCCTAGGATCACACAAGAAGAAGGGAATATAGCTGTGAGTTCCATCAGTCTCTGTTCCCCTCCCTTTTCTCAAACCTGAAGCAAAGGTGATTCTTTTACTTGAATATAGCACTATGAGTGAGCGCCTAGCACCATCTCTGATGGTGGAGGAAAACACAGGACTGTGTTTTTGTTACCATCCTTGGCATTCCCCAGGGTCTCCACAGCCCTGTATCTTTGACATGCTGGCTGTTACCTTGTTTTGAAGCTTCCAGTTCCTTTTCTTGAAATGAGGATGTTGAAGACAGCAGCTTGGATCTGCACGTTTCCTTAATCTCACAGCTCACCTGCATGCCATTGTCGGTACACCGGAAGACCTGTGTCCTATAGTCCGTTGCCCGTGACAACGTAAATATGATCTGTTCTCACACCCCAGCAGGCGGGAGGCCACAGCTCCCACAGGTAAAGCAGCTGGGGGCTCTGCAGGAGCATGGCGGTGGATGAAGGGTGAGGAGCAGGGGGCACAGGCACAGTGCATTGTGTCTGTGGGCCTATGAATCCATTGGTTGGGTTGTGCAATCTTGATGCAAGAGCATCAGCTGAAGCAGCCTTCTCACTTTGTAGTTTCTAAGCTCCGGTGGATTCACAAACTTTTATTTCATGCTGAAAATGTTTTAATACAAAAATCCATCCTGCCTTTTGTTTGAAGTAATTTATTTTGGGCTTCGGAAAAAAAAAAATCAACAACAACAAAAAAAATAGCAGCTTTTAGAGACTGGCGATCGAGCCAGTCGCCCATACACTAACACCAAAGAGTCTTCCTTCCCTCTCCCGCTCTCCAGTTCGGCAATCGCCAACCCCGCCGCAGGCGGCAGGGGCAGAAGCAGGTGGAGTACGGCCCGCCGCCATGTTGCGGTGAGGGTCTCCCGCTAAGGGCCGAAGAGAGGCCGCGCCCGCGAGCACGGGGCGGCACCGCCAGGAGTGCCCGTGCGGCCGCCTCTGGCTGCCGGGTGCCGCCCGCCGCACCTGTTGCATCGCTCCGAGAGCGGTCCCGCCCGGGCCGGGGTCTCCAATCCGCGCCCCGAGTTGTCGAAGCGCGGCCGGCGGGGTGTCGAGCCGCTGGGCGAGGCCGCCCCGTGCTCGCAGAGTGCAGGGGGGGAGCGGCGGGGAATGGCCGGTGGCGGGTGAGTCACCGCCGCGGCCCCACCTGCGTACTTAACCGCCGCCGGGCGGCCGGCGCCACACTCGCGGGTTGTGCCGTCGCCGGAGCCGGGAGCGGCTCTCACTCCTCCTCCTCCTCGCGGGGCGCTCGGCTGAGGCGGGGCAGCTGCTGTATGAGCGTTGCTCTCTGGAGCTGCGGAAGCACCGACAGCGCTGAAAATGCCGAAACCGGTAAGCGAGGCGCGGGGACTGCCCGGGTATCCTAGGCAGCTGCGCCGGGGCTCTGCCGAGACGCCCAAGGAGGCTCCGTGGGGCGCGGACTTAACCGCGAGAAATCTGCGGAACCACCCGAGCGGCCGCTTAGAGCGGGAAGAGCAGCCGGAGCGGCTCGGTTCAAACGCGGAACCGCCCTAAGGAGCCATGCTGAAAGTCGGGCCGCTCGCCCGGCGGCGGTTGGAGGGGAGGGCCGCGCCCTGGGGCCGCCGAAGGCGCTCCGCCGCCGTGCCCGAGAGGGAGCCGGCATCGGCGGGAGGCTGCGGGCGTTGGTGCGCTGCCCTCGGAGCGCCGTGACCGGGATCGCGCGGAGCTCGCCGGGCACCGAAAGGAAGGGGTTACTGTGCTCCCACGTCCGTGAGGTGGCAAAACTGCACCGGCTCTCACTTGGTATTTGTGAACGCTTAATGACAGGTCCTCGTTTCCTGTCTTCGTGATTAAAAAATGAAGTCCCAGAGAATCATAGTACCATTCCCCCAGTGCTACCGCTGGATCTGTTGCCAGGTAGTCACTAGCAGTCTTCATTAAGGCGTTTCTGCTCTTCTCTTTCTTTTTTTTTTTTTTTTTCCCTCAATTGAACAAACTTGAATACTTTCAAACTTTTTTGTTCTCTTTTTTTTTTGTTTGTTTGTTTTTTGTCCTCTGAGCCCCCTCCTGCGTCGGTTTGCTTTTTTTTTTTTTTTTTTTTTTTTTTTTTTTTTCCTAGATTGTTTTGGTTTGAAATCTGCTGCCACCCTGGCAGTTAGAAACAGTAACTCCCTTGAGGAGCTGGCTGGTGCAGAGCTGCCTGCACTCATTGATGCAGGCAGCTTTGGAACTCTGAAGAGCATAACCAGAGCAGATTGTTGCTGTCTGTTTCCAACAGAGGCAGTACTTAAAGCACAGCACAGTGAAGAACTTCCAAGATTATTAGCTACACCCTTTGGAAGGAGACTAGGCAAGCTTATCCTTGGGGTAATAAGCAATGGATGTTCTGCCACTGTAACACTAAATTTAACTAAGTTAAGGAGAGCTTAGATTAATTTACATTGCAGTTTCTGTAAACTGAGGGGGAAAAAAAACAAAGAATTCTTTCTTTTTTGAATTCTTTGAAGAAGTGCTAAATCTTCATTCTCCCTGGATGTATTTAAATAACAGGAGCTGATACTGGAAGCTATGAGTAGGTGTGGGAAAAATCTCTTTATCTCTCTGCGGAAGGACAGCCATGCTTTAATGGTTTCTGAGACGTGACCTACTGTCCAGGATTTATGGAGAGGACTCTTTGTCCAGAGTTTGTGTGGTATAAGCTGTTCTTTTTGCAGTCTGCATTCAACCCCACCATTAGGGGGGCTGACTGCTGCCTCAGTGGATGCATACAAGGAGAATTTTGTAGAGGTTTTTTTTAACAGAACGCTTTGGTCTGACTGCTGCAGATTGAGAGTGTATTCAGATCCTTCAAATCCAGCTCATTTGTTCTTAATACAACTAAGTAGGATTCCTATCACTTTGCAGGGTGAGGTGGGAAGGGGTGTGAAGTTGTCACTCCAGAGCAGAACTGTACTCAGAAGGAGTATGATAAGAGCCTTTGATGTGTGTGGCGACTGATATCGTAAACTCATAGGAAATGAGGAGGCAGTTTTTGTTTGATAGGTCAAATACATGAGTACTAATGAATTCTACCTACACTTGTTCGCGTGTGTATTGTCAGCTTGGCATAAGTATATACAGTGTTGTTTGTCAGACCTCCTGCTGATAGGGATGTGGTTTTACAAGCTTGTCAGCAGTTGTCATCTTAAAAATTTTTATTTCTAAGCAGAAAATAATCACCAAGATTTCGGCAGTTGCTTTCTACCTGTCCCCAAAGCAGCAACGGTAAACCTCCATACAGAGCTTCTGTGGTAACAAAAAATATGCACTCAGAAAGCTTACAGGCTGGAATTTAGTCTTTCACAGTAAATAAGTCCAGTGTCAGTAAAATGTGAGTGATTTTGATTATTAGTAATGTACCATAGTGAAGTACTAGAAAGCGAAGTGCACACCAGATTCTGTACCAGTGCTTTATTGCTGTTTGTTGGATCAGACACATGTCTAGCGTGCTCGAAATAAATCTTGGCAACATTTCAGGAAATAATTCTGAAATCTTCTTTGATAATAAAGACAAGTGTTAATTTATAATTCAACACAGGCTTTCTGCCATGTATAACAGTTATAGAATAACAAGATCTCTGGGTTAAGCTGTAAATATGTAACTTCTGGTTCCCAGCTCTTAAGGGTTTTTAGCTGGAAGTTCATGAACAGTTCAGAAGCTTAACTTCCATCTAGTCTGTACAATAGTTCATAAGGTTTCACGAATGGTAAATTATTACATAAAGAGACACGAGATGTTATCTTGTTCAAATCTTGCTTTGTTTTCTGAGAAGAAGCGAAGTGTGCAATAAACTGACTTGATCAGCCTTGCGTCTTTTCATTATTGGAGTGTCTGTGCGCTCACTGTGTTTTTTCCTTGATCTGTATGTTGCTAGCTTATTTCTATTTGACTCATTGCATGGATGGTGTTCTAGCTGAATTACATTCTTTGGCAAAGCAAGCCAGTCAGATAGAGCCACAGGGCTGCAGACTACTGAACATTACTTACAGAAGGAGAAGGAAATGTGATCTCTGCTCTGTAGACCTGTTAATTTGATCTGACCTATCAGCATTCTGTGGTACTTTTTTGAAAGTAGATTATTCTTTATACTCTTAGAAAATGCTGGGGGGGGGGGAGGGAAGAAAGCATCACAAGAAATGATGTCAGCTTTGCAGTAGAGCATTTGATGTAATGTCACATAAGAACTTTTAATACTTGTCTACATTTTTATAATACTCTTAAAGAGAGGTCAGCAATAAATGCAGTCTATCAACTTCTGCTGCTAAAAGAGAGTGCGGGGGAATATATCAAGGCATCATTTTCTAACATGTATATTAATAGCCTGTGTTCAGAAAGCTGAGCATACCAACAATATCTGCCATTGGTGGGGAGGGATATTGTTGATGCAGAGAGCCATCATATGTAGGAGTATAAAGCACGTATATTAAAAAACAAACAAAACAAAAAAACAAAAAACCCCACAAAATATAAAAACCTTCCTATTTCAATAATTAAACTTGGAAGGGTGATAGAAAGAGTTCCCTCAAACTATAGGATAGAATGATAGGTTGTCATTCTTATCCTTGTCCAGAAAACACAAATCCTAAGCAGAACCTGGAGAAGAATTTGGGGTTGATTGTAGGAGGAAAGCCTCCTCACAAAAAGGGAGCTTGTTCAGTTTAAAATACAAAAGATTTAAATGCCAAAGAAAGGGAGGAATTGCTTTAAGCAAGGCTTATAGTTAAGGGGACTTTCAGATATCAGTGCAGTTCAGTTTCTGGTTGCTTTCTCCTCCCCTGAAGCATTCTAAGCCCTAATGCCCTTAAGATAAAGTCTGTCGAGGACACAATGTGGTGCTGCTGCCTGTAGGAGTGTGCAGCTGGAACAGATAACTCAAAAGGCTTTTCCCAGTCCTGTGTTATTATTAATGTGCTAGTGTGTGCCTGGCACCAAGTGGTTAGACGAGTCCTCCATACCTGTTTGCTATTGAATATACATGCATTCTAAAAATGAACACGAGGACAGCGTGTAAGTCTTCAAGCCAAACCTTTATCTGTCTGTGAACACCTAATGGCATTACGATTCAGCATTTGTCATAAGCCAACCAGAAAAGCTAGAAGTGTAGCAACAAGGATTTACTCTAAATACTAATAATTGTTGATATTTTCCAGATCTTCCCAATTTCTTCTTAACTGCGTCTTCTAACTGCACGTAATAGTTTTGTCTTCAATTTCTTCAAAGCAGATTTCTGTAAGAGGACTGAAATAAGACAAACAAACAAAAAAACCCCACCTTTTAGTGATCACAAATAATTAACATGCTCTTGGCTTATGGATACTTATGGATTTATGCAGGAATAAGTTTTTTGTTTTTTTTTCTTCTGAGCACAAATTGTAATGCATCAGATGATACAGTATTTAGTGCACTTGCTACTAAGGGTGCACGCTCACACTCCAGCGCAAAATGGAAGAAAGCTAGTATCAGCCAAGTGTGCAAAGTCTCACTCAAGGCTTCAAAAGGAAGTTGAAGGATTCTATTAATAGTGAATGTAGGGAGTAGTTCAGAAATGGTTAAAGTTAGAAGAGAGTGAGCTCACAATTGTGCCAAAATCCAAATTACTGTGTGAGCTGAATAAGCATTCCTGAGGTCAGTCTGTTCTTGTTAGCTGCTTTGGAGAAATCAAGTGTTAACTGTTAGTGTTAGTCACTACTTAAAGAATTTTTTAGGCTTCTTAAAGGGCAGAGGGTGGAGATAAGCTTCCTGTTCTACTTCCTCCGATGTGAACATCTTCCTCTGCTCACAAAAATAAATAAATAAATAAATCAGTGATATGTCAGGACTTTTTGAGAATAATTCTTCTTAATGGCCACTGAAGGTTCCTTCAGTGTTGTTCTTGTTTGGCACGCTGTATCCAAAGGGCTTTATGTGCACTGTAAATCCCATAATCACTCAATTGACCTTGAAGGAAGGCAGTGCTGCCTAAGATCATTGAACCACACTACACACTGTTAAGTAATGTATCTTGGCTGTGCTGCGTGGTTGTTTTTGAAACCTGGTTTCAGCATTAGGTAATACTTAGTCTCTGAGCTGAGAACTGCTTCTCCATGGAGGCAGCTGAAGTTTCAGGGTTTTACTGAGCAGTGCACAGCATTTTATCCTTCTAGGAAGTGGAAACAGTTGTTGCCATGTGAATCTATAAAGAAGGCTTAGCTCGGTGTTACAGCTAAGTATGTTGCCTCCACTCTGCATGTTTGTTCAGATCCACATTCTGTTTCTAACCCCTGCTTCATAGCGTCTTGATGAGTTACCTACCTTCAACTTTGAGAGAGCATGGGTAGCGTGTACTGAGCTGGGACTGATGAGCACCTCACACTGTAGCTGTCAATTAAAATAAAAATCCCGAGTCAGAATTAAAATTCAGGACTCTGAACTTCTGACTAAGGGGTGGAAACTGTTTCTTACAAGCGGTGACTGTTGTGTTTGGCTGTCTGTTGTGTAGGTTCCCTGGAAGAGGTGCTGGGACTCCTTGTGCAGCTTCTGTAACCTTTGCTAGTTTTGAGATTTGAGTATGGAATTGCTACATGAGAAGATGATCTCATGTGGCAATTGTTTCTCCCTTCGACTTCCATGAGCAAGTGCTCAAGCTGTTGTGTAAAGCTGAGACATCACTACCAGTGTCTCTTTCTCTCTTGATTTTTCTGCATGGAAATATCCAGATTCACTGTTGCACTTCAGCTTTGATGTGGGATGTGCGTGAGCGGTTTCTCTGGGGATGTGAGTTTGTGCACATCCAGCTGATTAATCTTGAGCTGAACGGTGCTTCTCAGTTCTGTCAAGAGACCAGCATTCTGCAAGTGCGTAGAGGAGATCTACAGGCTGCCTACTAAGTAAATAAATGGGGTCTGAAGAATCTCATGCTTGTACTAGAGTGTCTGAATTTTGCCTGAGTAAGCCCAGTAGAGAACTTCAAAGACTGCTATAGGATCTTGATTTCAGAGTTTTTTGCCAGAGCTGAAGTTGTTCTTTAACATATGCAGAATGCACTTTAATTGTGAAAGCTTAACTGGCTTAACTTTTTTATCTTTGTAGAAATAGGTTTATTATTATACAATATTCCTGATGGCTGAAATGTGCAAATTGGCAGGTGAGTTCCATAACTGATATAGTATAGTGAACTCAGAGCAGGAGAAAACAGCTTCCCCCCTTAAAAACTGATGCAGTCTTGCAGGCAGAGTTTCCAGAGTTATGTTTTTGCCCCCTTTATGAATTGCTGTACTTGTTGCTTCAATAGTGAAGGACCTGTGTAGTTTCATTTCACAAGTCCTCAAGCTTGTTTTAGTGGGTAGAAAGGAATATTTTGCTAATCTTTCCACTAACTTTTCCTATACTATCCATAATGTCCCAAGAGCAATCTGTCTGTGATTAGCTGACATTCCAGGACTTGTAATGACCTACCTTTATCTGGGAACAAATAGTACGTGTTGCATACTGTTTGAAGTACTCTGTTGGGAAGTGTAAGCACTGCGATGTAATGGACATAGATCAGGGTGTCAGCTATCGCAGGTGATCACATCATATAATCCCGCTCATAAATTTTGCAAATGCTGTGTGATGTGTTCCATCGAAGTCCATGAGATAAAATTAAAGGACCTGATTACAGAACAGGTAAAACAGAATGGTGGGGCATCAAATCAATAAATCCCTCTTTGACAAATGGATTCATAACTGGAATGCAGATTGAACATATATCATTACTTAGACTTGTGTGACATGTTACACTGCTATTTCTCCTTAAGTAAATGCAGTTTATGTTCTTCCTGCCTCTTGATCTCTTCAAGAATGTGACTGGCCTTGCCAGGTTAAGGAGAAAGGCCCTCTAGCCAAATACTATGCTTCTGCTGCTGGCCAAAAGCTGATGCTTAAGGAAGAGCACTTGAAAGATACGCACCATTGCTTTCCTATGAACTGATGAAATATTAGAGGCTGGAAGTTCCTATATAATGAGTTAATAAGTGGATTTCTGTGAACTTGTCTAGCCTCCCCTTGAAAACACGTGAACTCCTGCATCCAGAATATGCCATAATGAAGCTGTGCTAGATAACCTTCACAGTATTTGGAAAGTTATCTACAGAACTCCTTGCTACAGCACTGCCTGAAGAATTACTTTCTCTTGCTTAGAACTGACCAGTTTTGATGCCCCGTGTGTTCTGTTGATAGAGGCGGTGAACGCTTGGTCTTTGTCTGCTCTGTTCTTATCACCCGTGACTCTATATGCTCCTATGTCCTAACCTTGGTTAACTTTCTTCCAAACTGAAATCCTTACCAGTTTGGTTCATCCTTGCATGGAATAATTTCCATGTAAATTTCATCTGGTTCATGTCTGATGCAAAATACTGCTTTGTCTTCTGTGACATCTACATTTGGGAAGAGTGCAGTTGCTGAAAATGTTCTCGATTTCAAACTCTCAGCATAATCCCGAGAGTAAGTCAGCCTCTCCTTGTGTTCACATAGTCCATTCTGCTCCAATCTGATGTGCCCTTCTTCTACTTCAGAAGTACAATCATTGTATCTTGTGCTAGTACTGCTCATACTGGGTTTGTTGAAAAATTGCTGAGAGCTGACAGGTTGTGTTGTTGTGTAGTCTCAAGATGAGCATCAAATTTTTGGCTCTTCAGAATTATGGCTTGTTTATGCGTGCAAACTGTTTTCTAGAACCTCTGTCTTTGCATAAGTGCTGGAGTAAAAGGTACCAATATAGGTGCTTAGATTAATGGAAGGCTTTGAGGCTAGTGCAGCTTTTTGTTAGATGATTCATGCCTTCAGACCTTGCTTCTCTTTGTTGTGAGTTTGTACTGTGAAGCTCAGCTGCTATGTAAGTTGTTGCCCTCCTGTTGTTTCCAGATGAAATGCCAAATGTAGGTAATGGTGTTGGTATTCTGTGTGGATTGCAGAAGGATTGTATTACATTGTATAATTGACTATCATAAGTCTTAGAGAGATTAAGTTACTTTTAAATACTGTAAAACTAGAATAAAACTTGAAAGCTTCAACCTCAGTATTATCTGCATTTGGCCCAACGTTGATATTTGTGACAGAAGACCAGCTGAATGATCTGGTTCATTCTGAACTCTCTGACTTTGTGAGATGAAGCTTATTTGAAGATTAGTTGCGAGGTCTTCTATAAACTTGGTGTGTAAGGCCTTAATCTTACACCTTCATTATGTTTGATTGGATGCAATGGTTGTAATGACAAAATAGACTATATATGAAGGAGTTGGATCCAGTGGCCCCCAGCTTCCCTCTGTGTTTATCCTTTAGGAACAAAGGACTAATTGTTGCTGCAGTCTGTGTTCTTAAATCTGTCCTAACATTCAGTGAGGGCAGCTGGCTCATCCAAGCAGCAGTCCCCAGTCTACTGTCGTGGTGTGTTTTGTGCTTGTACACAGATATTCCCATAGTACAGCATCAGAGAGTCTCTAAAGGTTATTTTTCCCTTCCAAAAGAACAGCTTAAACCCTCCTATTACTTCCTAACTTGGTCTGTGTTGAAGTATACCATCTGGAGCCAGCAGAGAAAGTGAGATCAAGTGTTTTACATGAAAAACCTCTGAGCTCTATAACAGAAAGATGACTTGAAAGAGTCAAACTTAAACTACATTGCTTTATGTTTTGTTAGAACCTAGGAATGCCTCTTAGGAAATTTTAGATTTGTTAAAAAAAAAAAAAAAAAAAAAAAAAGAATTTTAATGCTTAAAAAACTGCTTTGTATCAATTTTTAAATTTCTTCCTAAGTGGAGACAGTGATGAAGCTTGTTTGTTGAGGGAAACCTTTGGGCTGGTGGAGAAAGTTGTTGGGATTTTGTTGTTTTTTTTGTTCGGTTGATCGGTTGTGTTTTTTTTTTCCTAATTATTATTATTTTATTTTAATTTCTCTCTTGGCTTTTCTCTTTCGCTGAGGAGCTTATGTTACCTTAACAGAGCTGACCAAGGGTCAGAGGAGGCTGCTGGATGTCTGCAGCTGAGATTTTCTCACTTGGGAGCAAGGACAGTTAAAGATACATGTTTCCCATGCCTGAGTGAAATGCTCATGATCTTCTGGCATGCAGGGTGTTACTGCTTGACCTTAGATAAAGAAGTGAAATTCAGCAACGCTCAGCTTTTCACACAAATGCCTGCTATGCATTTTTAGTATATACTAATAGAAGATATCAGACTCTGGTTAAAGAAACTGAAATAGTCATATAATTTAGTATGCATCTTCTGCGTATCTAGGCTAAGTCAGTTTGAATTTGCATTCTGGAATTATCTTCATGCTTAATTATAAGTAAGGTTTCATGCTGTCTCACAAAGAAGAGCCAAGTGACCTTAGTGCAAAACCAAACTTAATAGATTGGCATTCTTCTGATCTCTTTGTGTACACTTAGGAGGAAAATGGAGTTTGTTCTGAAATTTCAGCCTGCTTTGTTAAAACTGGATTTTCTGGATGACTCCCAAGACCTGAGTAGGTTTTCCTACCTGCATGCACAACACCCAACCTTCATCACAGAATCACAAAATTTTAGGGGTTGGAAAGGATCTCTAGAAATCAAGTCCAGCTCTGCTGCTAAAGCAGAGACCCTACAGTAGGTTGCACAAGTAGGCGTCCAGATAGGTCTTGAATATATCCACAGAAGGAGACTCCACAACCTTTCTCAACAACTTGTTCTGGAGCTCCATCACTCTGACAGTAAAGAAGTTATTCTGCGTGTTAGCTTGGAACTTCCTGTGGTCCAGTTTGTGCCTGTTGCCCCTAGTTGTATTGCTGCTTGATAATGAAGAGTCTGTCCACATCGATTTGACTCCTGCATTGTCAGTATTTATAAACAGTCATGAGATTCCCTTTCAGCTTCTCCAGACAGGATTGTCCTAGATCTCTCAGCCTTTCCTCATGCAGGAGATTCAGAAGAGTCTTTGGCTTTGAGATTTCATGTCAACATTATTCTTGGTTTCCCCTCAAATTACTTTCTCTCTTAAGGAAAAACTGCCGCATGGGTTGTTGTGGTTTTGGGGTTTTTGTTTGTTTTTTACCTTTCATGAAAGCTGCAAGAACCTGGACTCCCATTGGCTTGAGTAAAAGAAAGAAACTTCATTTTATTGTAGATGGCATAGTTATTGGTCCATAAATATTGAAGATTACTACAAAAAAAGTATTTCTAAAAAGATTACTACAGTTGCACAAGCATTGAAGTTGACTAATAGATAAGGCTGACAACTATGCTGGACAATCCGAAACTAACTGCTGGCTTTTTAGGCTATTATAGACAAGTCTGTTTACCTTCTGTGGTATTTCCTCCCGTCATGGGAAGGTGAGCAAGTTTTTAAGGAACAAAGAGCAGCCTATTCAACTCTAATCTTACCTGTTGCAAATGCAGAGGTATCTAACTCTGCTTCATAAACTCAGAGGAATTCCTGTGGAACGTGAGTTAATGTTCCCATTTACTTGCCATGAGGAAGCAATGTTTAACACAGTGAGACCTGAAGGGAACACGTCCTTTTGTTTGCAGTCAGGTCTTCTCAATTTAACATGGTATGCTGAGAAACTGGTCTGCTAAATCAGTGCAATGAGCTCGCCATGTCGGTCAGGTCAGGTGGATGCCAATGGAGCAGTGTCCTGTTTACGTTCTGTGAGCTGATGAGGCTGTTTTCTCTCCTGTTAGCAAACTGTGCTCAGCAGTGTGGAAGAAAATGCTCACGACTATTTTGCTGTGCTTCTGCTGCCCTCTCTGAAATACTGGGTGTTGGGCATGCAGCATGGAAAGGATTCCTGCACAAAAAGAGGGGGTGAGCATGTGGGTCATATTGAAGGCCTTGTTCTGTGTTGTGCTGTAGGTTCTTCTTTGCTCTGATAGGAATAAGGTTCTCTCTACTTCCCCCAGAAGAGAAATTGCAGGTTTGTAGCTTGCCTTCTAATTCCAGCTTTCTGAACATCCTGCTCGGGAGATCCTCCATATCATAAAAATCTGTAATTGGGGGGTGTATTCCAACTCTGTTGCTGCATGGAAGTGGATGTATAGTATCCCAGTATCTTACCACTCACTGTTTTTTCTATTATCCTATCTGCAAAATAAGGGGGTTTGGGGTTGGATTTTTCTTTTTTTTTCCTAGTTGTGGGCTGTGTATTCACCTCCTTCTGGGTTTAAAAGCTCCTGTCCTCTTTACAAGCACTTCGTGCCTCAGATGAGGAAAAAAAAATAAGTTTATATTTAAAAAGACATCAGTGATGTGCTAGCAAATCAAATCCAGTTTTACATAATTCAGGAGAAAAACTGATCTGCAGTTTAAATGCCGACTTTCCTTGACTAACTTGTTCCCTTTCAAAAGAGGCATTCAAACTTGGATGACAAAATTCTAGCTGGCAAGTCATCATCCAAGCAGAAAAGAGTAGTCACCTCCTGTAATGCTTCCAGTGACCAATACACTCAAGAATGTAATTTTTTCCTACTATGTAATAGCATCACACCAGGAAATGTGATGATCTTTTTTCTGGGGATTATAACAGACCATATCCTTGTCTCTAGTCCTGCTGGTTTTGGGCAGACAGCCTGTTGTTTACAACCTGTAATTTGTTCATCACCCTCGTCTCTCTTTTCTATCCTCACTTTTCCATGTGTAACACATGTAACCACGTCTCAGAGTTAGCAAGCTCTTTGAACTCTAGCCCTGTCCTGAACAGTTTCAGTTTTCCACTGCATGCTGTTTGTGGACCTATGCACTCCATCTTCCAGAAACTGTAAGAATACTTCACTACATTTTGTTACTCCCTGCACTCCACCACATACATCCCCCTTTCAGCTCCTTGGCCAACCCTGAAAGGATCAGAATGTGTGTCCCTAAAGTAGATGTGACAAGAGAAAGGTGCTGAGCACAGCTGAGCTTGGAGCCTCAAGGATTTCTTCCCTGGACAAAACTGAATATTTTTTCCCCAAGTAGTTTCCAACATCAGGGCCTACAGTTACGCCATCAGTTAGCAGCACAATAGCTGTCGTCAAACAGAGCTGACAGTGTTCTTTCTTTGTTGTTGAGCCTGTTTCCAATGAACACTAATACATTGAAGGCAGAGGAATAGAGAGCAGTTTCAGTGCCTTTCCTAAAGCTGCTGTGTGAAATGGCTTTTTCTATTATCAGCTGCCCAATCACTGTATGCATCTATAAACAGGTCTGGTTGCTAAGGTTGAAATGTAATTATTTCATCCATGCAGACGCATTACAGCTCAGGGGAAAAAGCTTGTCATTGATTGCAAATACAGTAGTAGTTGTTTGTGTGGTGGAGTAGCAGATATAGCATACAGACCTGCAGAAGCAAGAGTGCAAGCTGGGCTGGCTTCTGATTCTTAATACTGTTTCTTTCAGTTCTTTGCTGAGAATGCTATATTCCTTCAGCACACGCAAATCCGTGTGCTGTGCAGACAGCTTGACTGTGTACAGGAAACTTTTACAGGGCTATATATGCATTTTTCACAGTAAGTGCTGTGCAGTTGCAGCACTTTAACAAACCCTTGCACCCTCTGGTACACGATTGGTCTGCTTACGTGTACCAGGTATTTACTTGGGATTTCCAGACTTTGTGCCTGAAGAAAGAAGGCATTTCTGTTTATGTCTTTCCATTATGATGGTGCTCTTTGCCACCACTTGGAAGGATGCTTCACTAGCATTTGCACCTGCAAACCTGCTAGTTAGGAGACTTGTCTTTATCCCTCTTTGGAAAGAGGAAGAAGACATTCCTGGCCATTATCAGAGGCATTTAGAGCTGCATAATGATAATATGGACAAAGTAAAGTGCTGGTTTCTCTTATGTATGTGTAAAGGTTGGTATTTACTGCCCTTTATCTTATGGAAATAAATTGTATGGCATTTTAAATGACTTGCAGAACTTCATGGTTGGTTGTGTAATAAAATTGTTCAACTGAATGTAAGGGCAATTAGGTTTCCTTCATGCATAGGTATGTGAGATATCCACACAGCTTGCTGTTTATGGAGTACGTGTTGGTGGTGGTTGTTGTTTTCTTCTTCCCCATTCCACCTCTTTTCACCTTCAATGTAGGATTTTTTACAGTAGAGCAGTTATCTATCAGGAGATGGATGGTCAACTCCAAAGGTAGCATGTTGGCTGCAGCCAGAGACAGATTCTGGACCCACAGGCCCATGAGTCAGACAAAAAGCTGCCTGCACATACAGTGCCCAACACACTTGGGAACTGTTCATCTAAGAGAGAGGTCTGAAGAGGCACTGTCACCTTGGGTTTTTATCTAGGTCATAGATCTTACACAGAGAAGGTGCTGCCTCTTACTACATGGTTGGCAACACGTTGCCTCCTTAAGAGACAGCATTTTCTGAATCTGTTTTTCAGGTGCACAGTCTCTGAAAGGCTGCAGTCTGCCATGGACTGATTTAGCTTTGTAAGAGTTACTGTCTCGAGGAAAGTAAAGAGTAAGTGCAAAATCTGAGGGCACTACTGATACAAGAAAGAACCCATCCTAACTGGTGTAACTTCTAGTGTAGGAACTTTCCATAGCGTTAAGATTATTTAAATCTGCTCTGAGGTTCTCTCCAGTTCAGTCTTTTATTTTATTTCTTCTTTCCTGTCTCTGTTGGAAGTGTAGATAATATTATTGTTCTACCCTGAACAATCTGAATTCGTGGAATTAGCGTTCAGTAAAATGAGTTCTTCAGTTTCTGTTGTCTTTATGACTCATGGAGCTTTTTTTTTTTCCTTTCAATGCAAATGGCATTGTGTTGGCAACCGCTTATTTTTTCCTCTGTGGATCAAATTTGTTAGCAATCTTGCGCATCCTAAGCAGAGAAGGATGAAAGCCTTGTGTTCTGCAGTGCTTCAGTACACACTAATACCTAGTTTTCTTTCATTTTAAGCATGTTAGCCTTGGGCGTAGAAGTGTAATCAAATTTTTACAGCATGAGTGCATGGATTAGGAAGCTGAATCTTTCTATCTAGGATTGTAAGCATATTCTGTGCATTTAAAATCTTATTTCGTGTGTAAGTCATGGACTTTGTTGTTGTTGTTGTTGCCCCTCTCCAACTGGGGTGAAACAATTAAACTATTTGCTTATGGCTTCAGTTTTAGACCTGGAATACTGCCAGGATTTGGTAGGGATTTCACAAATGACCTGTTTTGTCCATGTGGGATAAGCAGAATTTTGCGTGTGAAGGTTTCCTTAACTTCTTAACTTTTCTTAACTTCTGTCTTGCTCTTTTTGTTGCTTATAGGAATTAGAGGTGTTTCCTATTTCCCTCTGCAACGATATCTTGCGTTATTTTATTGTTGTTCATCTTGGGCTTTGATTTAGTCCTCTTGATGCTATAGGGAGTTTCTTATGATGTGAACTGTATGTCACATTCATGTCTTCTCAGCCTGGCAGACAGTGAAGTTTTTCCAGACTGCCTAAACCAGGGTTTCAGGTGGATTAAGCTCTGACTGTCTGCTTCCTTACCTGCTTCTCTGTGGCTAAAAACTTGTGTGGGGTGGTTGTAAAGTATGCAATTAAAAATACATCTAACCCCTTTATATTCTAGAAGTCAAGGCTCAGAGATGAGAAGCAGGAGGATGTAATATGGCAGAAAGAACACTCCAAAGGACTTTGCCAAGCAGTCATCTGTTCAGGGAAATGACAGCTGCTAGCAGTCCTCTCCTTAGTCTGCCTGTCATGTGATGTGGGGCTGTTGGATAACACACCAGGGAATTCCTCTCTATCCTGCTGGTCGTTGAGTCCTTCTGAGACACAGAAATTAACCTTTACTGCCCCAGATGTCTTTGGGAGCTCTTACATAAGCAAGCAGTCATGTTCCTCTGTTCTTGTGGCTGACAGTTGAAGTGGTAAGCAAGGGACTTCAATTTTTAGTTTTAGTGCTAAAGCATTAAGTTTCATGGGTTTTGTTTGTTTTTAATTAGCAGATAACCACTAAGGAGATAAAGATGGCTATCCTGATACTGACAGGAATTCAGTGCTCAGCCAACATCCTGCACCTTTACTGGATTGAGAAGCACATCCTTTAAATCTATTTAACTTGTGAAGTGGTATTCATTTTTACACCCACTGTGGTGTTTCAGCCAGAAGTGCAAATAACTTGCACAATGCAAAACAGCGGATTATCAGCATATGTTTTCTTGAGGGGGGAGTAAAAAGGGATTAGATTATGATTAGGGATTTATTGCTGAGAGGAATTAAGCAGCAGGAGCTTCTTAAGGTCGTGGCTTCAAATTGCAGTCTTGCTGTTCTTCAGAATTTGCTATCTTTGCTACACTGTTTGAGAAACTTGGTTCTTAAGCTGCAGGAAGGAAGCCTTAAGCATACTCCTGTGATCCAAAGTGCAGCAGTTAATTGTAACACATTCTTTTACTTGACATTTACTGTAGAGTTTAAATGTACAAAATTGAATGGCTAGAAACTGCTGCAGTGTCTGGGTTTTATTGTGAGTGATTTGATCCCTATCGCGCTGCATCCTGTGGTTCCTTCACACATATGCCTCTGCACTAGGTGCCAGTGCTGCAGCTGCAGCAGGCTCTCGGGGTCTGTTAGCTCTTGCTGTCTGTAGCATAATGTTTATAAAATGCTCTGTTTAATTTGCATTTTGTCTGGGGCCTACAGGGAAGCTGGGGAGGAACTGTTTAGAAAGGCAGGTAGTGACGGGACAAAGGAAAATGGCTTTAAACTAGGAAAAGGCAGATTTAGACTAGATATTAGGATGATATTCTTTGCTGTGAGGGTGGTGAGGCACTGTAACAGGTTGCCCAGTGAAGTTGTGGATGCCCCCTCTCTGGAAGCATTCAAGGCCGGGCCACATGGGGCTCTGAGCAACTTGGTCTAGGGGGAGGTGTCCCTGCCTATAGCAGGGGGCTGAAACTAGATGGTCTTAAAAGTCCCTTCCAACCCAAGCCATTCTATAATTCTCTTCTTTTTAAAATCCAAGCTACAAATTTTACTTGTCTGAGTTTGGGTTTTTATCAGTTTGTTTTGTTTTGGTGTTGTTTTGCTTCCTTCTTTCTGAAATGTGGTGTAATATTGCAAGTGATGTAGTCTCCTGTAATGGAAGAGCTGGAGATAATCCATTCTTGATTTGCTGTTATCTTGCTGCTCCTTATGCTATTCTCTGCAAGCTTGGCTGTTGCTTTGTATCCTGATTAAATGCTAATAGACTTTTTCTAGTCATTAGCTAAACACTTGCCTTCTGCATACAATGCTAACTCCTGTCTTGCACTCCTGTCATTGGAACAAATCTGGTTAAAGTGTTTCTTCGCTAATGTTAGCTGTTAATGAACTCTTGCCCTATAATATTATTGTTATTGTGCTGAGTAGATTCTTATGAGGTGAAGAATAAAAGTTTATCAGGTTATTGCTTTTTGCCTAATCAGAATAATCTGAAGCCGTTAGAATCTCATATTAATTCTAGCTGTAATATAAATGGAAGTTAAATTACAAGTCTTAAATTCAATTTAGTCATTAGGGCCTTTTGTAATCAAAGAGATGGCCTGTAGGCAGCTATTTTGCGTGCTTTGCAGAAACCCTTTTTCTAAGGGATTTTACGCCTGGAGATTGACAACTCTAAAATGCTGCTTCATTCAATCAGTAGCCAATTCTGTGTTGAAAAGGAAAACCTGCAGAGCAATCTAGATAAGACAGCAAAGTCAATGCTCCAATTAAGTTTGGTGTGATAACAAAAATATAACTGGGGTTTAAATGCCTAGAGTATAAGGATTGTGTTAGTGTATAAAAAAAAATGGAGACTGTATTGTGTACAAAGAATTGTATTCACACGGAGAAATAGTTTTCAATGTACCTTAAACAATGCTTTTTGTTTTTCTCCACAGATCAATGTTCGAGTTGTTACTGTGGATGCAGAGCTGGAGTTTGCCATCCAGCCAAACACTACAGGCAAACAGCTGTTTGATCAGGTCAGTGTGGGATTGGTACAGGGCTCTTGCTGCTTAAGCTTAGAGTATGTTTAAGACTACTGGTTTCTTAAGTTTGAATTCCAAACCTTTCTACCTTTCTTTTCTCTGCCTCTTAATAAAAAGGCCCTGGTCCTAAGTTCTCTAAAGTCCATCACAGTGAAAGAAAAAAGCAAAAATCCCTGCAGGTATGTTACATTCTAGTGAAACCTGACTTCCTAGCGGTGTTGAATGACAATGTATTACAAGGAATCTAGAATGTCTAGACAACATAGGTTGTGTGTAAAAATACACTTAAGCTTTGAAATGCAGCTTAACTTTTGTTCATGTCTTAAATTCTAAAATAGAGATGTTGCCCCTTGTGCATAAAACCTTTCAGAATGAGGTCTTCAGACAATTAATGAATGTAGATGTAGATGTGTTCATCCAGAAGCTGAGTTGGAGGTTACAACTTGCCACGGATGTTTGAGTTTTCCAAACTACTAGAAAACCAGAAGGGTTTGTTTGCCATGCAGAAGCTACAGCATATCATGCCATGTATAAAGCCCCTGTGCAACAAGAAAGAGTAGAGACTTGCCTAGCCTGCCTCCAGAGATTCATAAAGAAGTGGAGAACACAAGTAGGGGAATTCCCTTCTCTTACTGTTACTCTTCCTGCCACTGCATTAACAGTGTACAGGTCTGTTTGGTGATGGACCTACAAAGGTCAGGTAATGACAACTAAACAAAGAGCACTTTGTGGAACTTTATTAGTCTTAAGTAGTTTGTCATTATAAAACTGATTTAAGACCTTGGTTTCATCAGAAAAATCAACTTCTGAAATTTAAAATAGAACAAAATAATAAAAAGAGCTGGCATCTAGATATTTCTGCTGAAACTCTGAAAACTAAGAATTGATCTGTGTAGACTTCAGTTCCATGTATTTATGAAGTGCTGCAGTAATTCTTTTGCACTTCCCCTTGTCCCCAGCTAGTCTTGATAGCAAAGGGTGGTTGAGCTTTAACTCAAGTAGGTGAAACTGGCTAAACAATGTTTGTTCGTTCTGAATTTCTCTTGGTACAGTTTCTCACTTCAGTGAGTTAACTAGAACTTGCTAGGCTTTATGGCAGTGGTGCAGACTGTAGTGAGAAGTACTCTTCAGACAAGTTTCAAACAAGTCCAAGTTGCAGAAAACAAAGGTAAGAACTGGGAGAAGGAAGATTTATCTGTTGTAAGTGAAGATCAGGTTCAAGACCATGTAAAAAAACCTGAAAGTACACAATTCCATGGGACCTAATGAAATCCATCCACTGGTTCTGAGGGAATTGGTTCTGAGGATAAAGTTGCCAAGCAGCTATCCATCCTATTTGAAAGACATGGCAGTTTGGTGAAGTTCCTACTGACTGGGAAAGGGGAAACATAACCTCTGTGCCTGGTGAGATCATGGAGTAGGTCCTCCTGAAGGCCGTAAGTGCACTAAGGCACATGGAAAATAAAGATGAGATGATTGATGATCACCAACATAGCTTCAGCAAAGGCCTGACAAACTTGGTGGCCTTTTATAATGGAGTTACCGCGTCAGTGGATAGAAAAAGAGCAGCTGATATGAACTTGTGCAAACCATTTGGCACTGTCTCTTATCATGGTCGCCAAATTGGAGTAAAATGGATTTGGTGGATGGACCATTCACTGGATAAGGAATTGGCTGGATGGTTGCACTCAGAGTTGTGGTCAGTGGCTCAGTGTCCAAATGGAGGCTGGTGACAAGTCACATTCTTTATGGATCAGTGCTGGGACTGGTGTTATTTAACAGCATGGACAGAGATTGAGTGCACCTCAGCAACTTTGCAGATGACATCAAGCAGTTGACACACTGGAAGGAAGGGATGTATTCAGGGAGTCTTGGGCAGGCTTGAGATGTAGGTCCATGCCAACCTCATGAAGTTCAACAAGGCCAAGTACAATCCTGTACCTGGGTGGGGGCAATCCAAAGCACAGATACAGCGTGGGTGGAGAATGGCTTGAGAGCAGCCCTGAAGAGAAGGATTTGGGGGTTTTGGTTGATGAAAGACTCAGCATGAGCCAGCAGTGTGTGCCTGCAGCCCAGAGGGCCAACTGTATCCTGGGCTGCATCAAGAGAAGCATGACCAGCAGGTCAAGGGAGGTGATTCTGCCCCTCTGCTCTCATGAGAGTCCACCTGCAGTATGCATCCACTTCTGGGGCCCCCTACAAAGGACAAGGAACTGTTGGAGTGAGTCCAGAGGGGGGCCACAAAGTTAATCAGAGGTCTGAAGTGCCTCTGCTATGAGGCTAGGCTAAGAGATTTGAGGCTCTTCAGCCTGAAGAAGAGAAAGTTCTGGAGGGACCTCATAGTGGCATTCCAGTACCTGAAGGGGGCCTACAGGAATGAGACTTTATAAGGGTATATAGCGGCAAGATAAGGGGAAATGCATTTAAATGGAAGAAGGCAGATTTAGACTAGATATTAGGAAGAAATTCTTTACTGTGAGGGTGGTAAGACACTGGAACAGGTTGCCCAGAGAGGTGGTGGATGCCCACTCCCTGAAGGCGTTCAAGGCCAGGCTGGATGGGGCTTTGAGCAACCTGGTCTAGAGGGAGGCATCCCTGCCTATAGCAGGGGATTGGAACTAGATGATCTTAAAGGTCCTTTCCAACCCAAGCCATTCTATGATGATTCTATGAAACAGAAATTTATTTCCTCCAAGAAACCAAATTATAATCACTGAAGAACTTTGCAGTACACAATAGTACCACAAGTAGTGTGCTTAGCACTAGTTATAAGTTTAATATCTTTTGATTTTCACTACTGTGGAATAGATTTAAAGTATTAATCAGCAATTTGATGAAGTGCATCTGAAACACCTGCATATTTTTGGAGCTAGCATGTAGTGTTTGACCTTCCATTCCCTGCACATCACCCTTGTGTTGCCCTCCCTACCTTCCATGTTAAACCAAAACAGAAACCTCAGGTTTCATCTCTGAGGACACAACAATACAAATGACTAAAAGCTATGCTTTTAAAAGCAGCAGCTTAGACCAGGAAGTATAAATATGCCCTGTGCTTTTCATGACAATGATTTGTTTATATTGTTAAGAGTCAGGGTCATCTCTGGCGGAAGAGAAACTACTTTCTTAACCTCTCACTGAGAAGCAAGAACTCCTGAGAAGGCAGGATACTTCAGATCCAGGATACCCCTCGTCTGCTAAGTTGTTCAGAACCTCTGAAGATTGCTCTTGTTGCAGCACTTGAGGTGTTGTAGGGATGGAAAATCACCTCCTGAAGATTTGGCCCTTACCTCCTGTACCTTGGGTTTAAAGCCTATCATTGGAAAGTTATCAGTAGCTTATACCTTGTTGGGATACACTTCTACACATCAGAAGGGAACTTTGGTAGAACTGCAGCACAAACTTGGGCAGATGAATACTATTTTTCACTTCAACTTTTCTCACAGCTCTTCTTTCTCTTTACTGGGCCCTTATCTTGGATGGAGTTTGCACTCAGATAAAGCATATGGAAGCAACAGGTTTGCACAGGAATGGGGAGCGGCCCAACTTGAGCTGCAAAACCACTGCGGAGGAAAAGACTGCTGAAGAAGCAGGCTATTTTTAAAAACCACAGCATGATTTCTTAGTCTGGCTATCAGCTAGGAAAATTACTCAGGCACTGCCCTTCTGCTTTATTGACTTTTCTACCTCAAATGTATGATGCATGAGAGCCAAAACTCCCTTCTAAAGAAAGGGGAAAATAATGAAACCACTGAATATTGAGTACAGCTCCACTCAAGCCGCAACTGTATCTGAAGTGTTCTGAGAACCTATGTAGTGGTCTCTGAAACTGGCTAGAGGACATCTCCTTGGGTGGTCCAGGCTGTCCTGTGCCTTTCTACTAACAAGAGAAAGAAATTCCCTTGGGGGAGAATGTGCCCTGGCAATTTCTGAGTGGAACTGGCATAGCCGGTGCCTTACAGGGCCAAGCACAAGTATGCAGTGTCCTGTGACCCATCAGCTAATAGAGTTTCTTAAAGCAACTGCAGTATCCCTTTCGAGCAGGTCATCTGACTAGGAGGGCATCAGAAGACTGAAGAATTGAAAAACCTCATTAAGCAAACGTGAACTTGCCTAGCTCTGTTGAACGAATATACCTTACACCTTCAGTCCTGGTTTTGAGGGATTCTTTGTCCATTTTGGTAGAATGGACGGGCATCTGCTTTATGCATTTTTGTGCATTCACTCAGCCCCATTATCTTGGATATAAAAAATATTTGGGTTCTTTTTTTTTTTCTTGTTTTACTGTGGAGGAATTTTACAAAGCTGTTTCTCAGAATACAGGCTAAAAGATTCTTGTCTTTGTTCTTGTTACCCCAAATTCTGAAGCTTAGCTTAATATTTTTCCCTTTCTTGCCTTTAAGTTTTGGGAAGAAGCTGCAGGGCCATAACTTCTGTAAGCTTTCCGACTGTCTTAATTTTTAGAGAATGCATACCTTTTCTTCAGAAGAGGCGTCCAGAGATAATGACCTGATAACTGCTTGATTTGTGCAATTCTTCATTCTGACGATGTTGCAACACTTTCTTTGTGCAACAGGAAGCACCACTCTCAACATACGCTTGCATTTCTGCTGGGTTGAGTAAAGCCTGATTCTGACCCTTAAATATATCTGGCCTTCAGAAAACTTGGTACCTTTGTGGTGGAACAGGTGTTTGGGGGACGAGGGAAGAGGAGTTCTAGTCAAGAGAAGGCTAAAGTATTTTCAAGTCCAGCTCTTTTATAAAATAAAAACAAAATTCTGGGGTTTCAGGAAGTGGGTGGCTGTACTAATGCGTATGCGGTTTTCTTGGCCTGCTTTTATCACTAAGCATTATGTTGTCTGTTGATCAAGATGACACATAAGGAGTACTTCACAGAGTAGTAGCCAGGATGATGTATTTTTTACCCACATCCCTTACCAACCCCTGGCAACTCTTGAGTACAAACTGCTGGCCTCTGGCTTACTGGTAAGCGAATTTAAGGGCAAGTATTGCAAAAAATTAATAAGAGATCCCCTAACTATTTGCTTTGGAAAAAAATACTTGTATTGCTCGAAGAGTGCATTTAGCACAAAGTTTGTTCCAGTAAGTGTTCTCTCTGGCCAGTGTCCTCAGCAATGCTTTAAATAGGGAGGGTGAAATATCCTTATTTGAGCTTATAGCCCAGGTAACTAAGTAGGTTGCTCTGATAGCTACAAAGGGCTCAATAACTGAGAGCAAATTCTCAGCTACAAAGTAGTATTTTTCAATATAGTCACCACCAGCTGTGCATTTGTGCCAGTGATGAACAAAAAGAATCTGTACTAGCAGAAGTGACCCACTGTTTCACAGCTGCTGTGATGGCACTGTTGCTGGCAAATGTTGCTCACACAGTCCATCTTTCATCAGCCCAAACAAATGAAAGCCAGAAGGCACCAAATCCAGTGGGTGTGGTAGGACAACATTGGCAGTGTTCTCCATGGCCTTCAAACTGGTATGGAGGCTGGCATTATCATGTTGCGAGAGAAAGGTTGTCTTCTTCTCTGGCCTGACTCCAGAAGTTTGAGCCTTCAGCTTAGTCAGCATCACAGTGTAGTGCTCAGAGTTGATGGTTTCTCTGGTGTCAACGGGACATCTGGGTTCAAGGAAACCCAGAAGGATCACCTCTTTTGTAGCCCAAAAGATGGTACATATTACTCTGGAAGGTTGTATCTTGAACTTTTTCTTCAATGGGGAGTTGACGTTTGCCACTCCATGGGCTGCTGCTGTGACTCTGGCTCCTAGGGATGTTACCACATCTTGTCACAGGTAATGATGTGATCCAGGAAACTATCACCTTCTGCTTTGTATTGGTTCAATAGGTCTTGACAAACTTGCATGCAGTGTTCTTTCTGTTCTTGTATGAGTATTCTTGGGACTCACCTGGAGCAAATTTTAGGATATTCCAAGATTGCTGCCACTGCATGCTTTGAAGCTGATATTCAGCTCTGCACACAATTCCCTGGTCTGCCAGTTCATGTGGGTGAGCTGATCAAGATGCTCTTGGTTTCATGGCATGATGGCTGTGCGTGGCCATCCAGACCGTGGCTTGTCTTTCACATTTCTGTTGCCACTTCTGAAACACCCCACCCAGCACCTCACTGTGCTCACATCCCCTGTTTGCTTTCCACAAACATTCAGCAAGCATTGATGAATGTCAGTGTTTTTTTCTCTGCATGGAGGAATTCAAATCCACTCCTGTGTTCCGTATACACTTCCATGTCAGATGCTGTTCTGTCAGGCTGCCCCTCTGCTGCCATCTATTGCACAGCAACAAAATGTAATGGAATATTGGTGGGAAGGTTCAACCTCTACTGCCATATCACCATCCGCCTCTGACACTGTGGGCCAACATAATGAAATAGGAGGCATTACTTTCAGAGCAGCCCTCATTTAGGGTCTGTCATGCTTTCCTAAGTTGCAGAGTAGTTCTGAAAACCTCTTGCTTTCCACTCAGTTCAGCTCTGTGGTAATGCTTACATCACTGTACCAGGGGCTACTTTGCAAACTAGCATCAGGGGTGCATTTGGATGTACATCCAGTGGATCTTCCCAAATCTCAGCTCTGTCTTGAGTATGGCTTTGCTGGCAGATGAGCTAGCAACAAACTACTGAGTGATAATAATAAGCAAGTGAAAATAGGAGATTAAGAACTTCTTAGGCTATCTTTTCTCACGAGGAAAAGAAACATGTTGAAAAGAGATCTATTTTCACTAGTAGGTGTATGATCCATACAGAAAGGGTGTTTCAGGATCTTTGATCTGGTTGGTATTTACAGTGTGCGAATGTAGCCAACATCAGCATGTTTTACCGAGGCAACTGTGTATCTTTGTCAACTAGATGAAGTTAAGAGATGCAAGAGGAGCAGCTTCAGTGACTGTGGGATTTGTGAGGATGCATGAAGTACTGGTGAACTGTTACCTACCAGAAGTTTTTTTGACCTTTCCGTTACAGGTGGTTAAAACCATTGGTTTGAGAGAAGTGTGGTACTTCGGTCTGCAGTATGTAGACAACAAAGGATTCCAGACTTGGCTGAAGCTGGATAAAAAGGTAATTGCTGATTAAAAGTTACAGCTTACATGATTCCCCATGTGTTAGTGGCTGCAACTTCATAAACCGTGTACTTACTGATTATTCTTCAATATGCATAATTTAAGAATTATTTGGGGGAAGAACTTTGTAACGTCTCTTCATGTGAAGTGTGACATGGTGGAGACTTGGTCTTGGTCTGAATGGTCTGAATGGTGGAAATTCTCACTGTAGATCAGCAGCTTGATACTATATTCTGCTGTGTAGAAACAGCTGGCTTTCTGTCTGGAGGAACATCTTGACTAATAACAGCATTAGTCTGCTTGGCTGGGATCAGTTGCTTCTGTTGATTAAAAAAAAAAAAAAAAAACAACAGTTGCTTAAGTGGCAATGGTAACATGCTCAGATGTATCTGATCTGCTTTTGTTTGTGAACTGGCAAACTTGAAATTCTTAGGAGGGAATGAATTCTCTTTCCTGATGGGGCAGTCAGTGACATACCTGCTTAACATAAGGGGGCTGATGTGTCACAAGTGTAGAACACTAGATGGTTTGCAACATAGTAAACCCTGCATTTTTCAGAGGCTGAGATTTGCTTACAAGCAGAATTTTACTGTCCAAGTTTGAAATAACAATGCATCTCCTCTATGTTCTCATATGAGTGAGCAGCTGGAATTAAAGAATGAGAATAATTGGTTGTCAGTCACTTGCTTGATGCAAAACTGCAGGAGGCCTATGGGCTGTAGCCTTGGAATTTATTTCCTAGAGTGCAAAGGCCATTGCACCCTCTTTATCTCATGCCAACAACTAGCATGGTTAGCAGGAGATGCACTGAGCTGAAGATGGCTACTTCACTCTGGAGTGACACCTATTTGTCTTCATTAAAGGAAAGAGATGGGATGGAATGTGTCCATTTTTAATTAATTTATTTTTTTTAGAGACTGACTTCTCAAATAATTGATAGAGTGCTGGAGTGTGTTTAGCCTAAGCTCTACAGGGAGCTTTGTGTATTTAGTTGGAGGTGAAAGACCTCTGTGTGCTGGAGAGTTCTCACTGTAGGGTGTGGGCCCCAAGTACTACAGAAATGTACTTCTGAAAACAAATGCCTTTTAAGGCAAATGTCTTAAATTCCTTTTTATGTGCAAAAGCAATTCTTTGTTTGCAGCCTTATTAAGTTGTGGTATCATCTCTGTCCTTAGGTTTCTGCTCAAGAAATCAGAAAGGAAAATCCCCTTCAGTTCAGGTTCCGTGCCAAGTTCTTCCCAGAGGATGTGGCTGAAGAGCTGATACAGGACATCACGCAGAAGCTCTTCTTCCTTCAGGTGAAGGAAGGAATCCTCAGTGATGAGATCTACTGTCCTCCTGAAACAGCAGTGCTTCTTGGCTCCTATGCTGTACAGGCCAAATTTGGAGATTACAACAAAGATGTGCACAAGCCTGGATACCTCAATTCAGAGCGTCTGATCCCCCAGAGGTAAAGGAATCAATTAATTCAGCTTCTTTTTTTTTTTTTTTTTCCTTCTCCTCCTCTAGTTATACAAAGTTTCACTGAAAGCATATTATTTTTCAGTTAAACTGTGTATATCTGATTTCAGTCCTCTTTTGATTTCTGTCCATCATGTTTGAGTATGTTTTTATGCTGTCTCTTTGAGGTGGTTAGGGAGAGGTAGTTGGGTGAGTTCAGCAGAGGAAATCTCTGTAGGTTTCAGCTGTTCTTTCCTAAGCCATGTTGCCATGCTGGTAGTGTGTGTGAATGTCTCATCTTTAAGAAGAGGAGATGTCAATTGTGAATGTGCCCTCCCTGGAGAAATGCAGGTTACTTGTTCTTAATCCCAGTGTACGGTACTCAAAATCTCATATCTGCAAAACATGTTATGAGGCTAGATAGTCTGTCCCCACACAAGTTAAATATGTTACCAGATATGTTACCTCATGATGATGCTCCGCACCGTATCTAATTCCAGGAAAAATACCAACTTTTTGTTCATTCTGAATAGCTCTGCTCCACAGGGCACATCTTCGGGCTGAACAAGATCTTCATCTTGGTTTCCATGAGACTTCATGAGTAGGACTATAGCAGATATCAGCATTGATGGGCACAGCAGAACACAAAGTCTAATCTTGCAAATACCTCTCTACTTGTGTTTAGGGTGATGGATCAGCATAAACTCTCCAGAGAGCAGTGGGAGGAACGGATCCAGGTTTGGCATGCTGAACACAGTGGTATGCTCAAGTAAGTGTTTCATGTTGCTCCCTAGGCCTAGTTGCCTCGAGTTTGCCGTTCTGACAGCATGCTTTGGAATAGCCTCCAAGAGTCGCTTGTGTGGGAAGCTCCTGGTGTCTTTCTAATCCAACAGGGAATCAAATGGCAAAATGGTAACGTTCAGTTGGGTTTTTGTGCTGGTGCTGAGAATCAGTGGCTTTCTGAAAGCCCTGCACCCAAGTACAGTGCATCAGTGACGACTTTAAGTGGATAAAACTAAAGGTGTGTCTCTAACCTTTAAGTTCATCGAAGCATTTTCATTGGCAGATCGGGAAAGTGTAGGGTATGTTCTTTTCACACTGACTGTACTTTAAGACAGTGATGAACACTGGAAGAGATGAAAGTTGCTAATTGTCTCTAGAAATATCAGGGCTTGGCAAAGGATATAGAGTGTACGTGTGTGTGTGCACAGAGGTAACTGAAGGCATAACTTCTGAAGTGAATCCAAAATGCAGAATGTTCAGTTGTAACTGCTGCATTTTGATATGTTTAGGAAAAGGTTTGTTGTTTTCTTGTCTTTTTCTGAGCACTCTTTGCTTTCTGAGATAATCAGGGAAAAATGAAAAGCTAACATCTGCTCTCCTCCCTGCCTCACCCAGAGAGAATGCCATGCTGGAATACCTGAAGATTGCTCAAGACCTTGAGATGTATGGAATCAACTACTTTGAAATCAAGAATAAGAAAGGAACTGACCTCTGGCTGGGAGTTGATGCCTTAGGGCTCAACATCTATGAAAAAGATGATAAGTAAGGCTTTGTTTTCACTTCTCATCTACTGGAGTGAAGGCTGGTGTGGGAGCCAAAGGGCATTTCTTATTAACAGAGTGAGGGCAAAGTTTAGAACTTGCTTGTTGTCCTGTAGGATGTGAAGTTGTGCTAGGAGACAGGTGCACTTCAGATCATTTGTGCTTTCATGACTTTCCTGATAGCCTGACCTGCTCATACAAGAGCAGATGTCAGCTGTAAAAATGTCATCTGGTAAAGCAAGTAATGGTTGTAGAGCTGAGTCCCAAAATAAGGAATTTACCAAGCTTTTTCTTTAGGCAGGTTGCCAGGTATGCCAGCAGTAAATACAATACAGGAACCTTGATAGGCCAATATATGTCTGCAGTGTGTTAGGACATCTGAGGCCATCCCTGTACTGGAACTAATGATAGATGTGTGTACAACTGCCAGTTTGTGAAAAAGGCAGGTTGTGGGGTAGGTGTGAAACCAATGCCGGATAACACCCAGAATCCAGGGAGGAGTTAACTTCTATTGATACTGTAAACCAAAGAATGAAATGAGGCTTTGCTGAGGTACACAAAGTTTTAATCAGCCCTTCTGGTAAGGACAGAGGTATTATTTGTTGGTTAGTAGGTGGAAAATAATAGACTATCTATAAATAAGCATATACAGAAGGTCAGAACAGCTGTGTCTAAGCCTACCAGTCTCTTCTAATACTCCAAGATTGAAGAGGACTGAAAATGAACTTTTTTTAAGTGAAAGGATGCTGGCTAGACTGTGTCGTTTTTTTTTCTGAATATTCCAAGCCTTGATTTCATGTCATACATCTGTAACAGACTCTCACTGAAATACAGTGGGGATTTAACCCATTTTGTTTGTTTTCATCCATAAAGCTTTGAATGTAGCTAAAATATTAATTGGAGCTTCTGTTAAGATGGCAAAGAGAAATGCAGACTTTTCTGCAATGCTAATATGTGCTGTCACCTGGAAAACAAGGAGTGTCACTTGAAAGAAAAGTAGTTTCGCTCATGTAATACCTGAGTCTTGAATGACAAGTCTTGCTGTGTAACCATGGTCGCACAAACAGGTTTTTCGGGCTGCAGCAGCAGACAGAACGTAGCCCTTGACTGGAGAGAGCCATCAAGAGCATTTGCAAAACTAATGTAGTGCTGGAATAAATGGCTCGTTTCTGCCATAACTCTCGATAACTCTGTCATTAAGTCTTTCCAGCAGATACGAGGACTAGAAAAATGATAATGTGCATCCTACCTATGCCTTGTATGTGCAGAGTTTTGGACTGGGGAAAAACTGAAAAAGCAAAGATTTCATTGCTGAAGCTTGGCCTGAGGAGGCAAATGATCCTGTGCTACAGATGGGAGTTTGTTCTCAGTGAATGTCAGTCTCCTGCCTCTAGGCGTTTTCAAGCGAGCCTTTTCTCTGCAGTAAGGATGAGAATCTACAACAGAACTTGGACAACTGAAATACTTCAGTTAATGTCGTACCGTATTATCTAAGGGTGAAACACTTACAGTACTATGAAGGAGGCTAGAGTAGTTACTTAATCAAATCATTTGTTGTCCAGTTCTTACTTAGCGTTACACGGCACCTGTTGCATAATCTCGCACTTGAGGTAAAGGTTATGGGATGGTAAATTCTGAAGAGAACATATTTATTATTGACTTCTGATTAAAACTAAGCAGGTTATTTTAAGCTTGGGCCAATGAAATTATGTAGGAACTTTTGGTTCTGATGAAGTTGAAGCAAATCCCTCCAAAGTTACTACTTTTTTCCTTAACCGATGTGCTCCATAGGAGAGATTCACACAGACTTGGAGTGATTCATTATGCTGATGTACGCTTCTCTAAGTGCTGAACACTGCATACTCGTGCCTTCAACCCATTTGCTGGAAGTAATTGTCAGCACTTCAGTGTGCCAAAGAGGGACACATTGAAGGGGTTAGATAATAGCAGGAAGATTGCTTGTTGGTATTAACATTTATGTAAGACCCAATTCTTAATGATTAACTGCTATCTCTAGAGAACATGTCCTCGGTACCAGAAGGTTAAAAGAAGTGTAATGTGATACTAACCACACAAAGGTGGTATTTAGTTGGGGCAAGGGGAGGTGAAGGAATTCATTGCAATCAGATGCACAAGCCCTTGAACTTGTTGCAGAACTGGGAGGGCATGTAAAGGTGGAGTACTAGGATGGCTCAGAAACATGTGATGTGATGAATAATTTGCTGGTTTTTGTATGCAAGACTGTGGAGACATTGAAAAGAAAAATGAGTAAGGTAAAAACCTCGACTGAATAGCATAAGAGACTGTAAGGGAGGTGATCAGGCATCTCCCCTGCTCTTCTATGGGATTTTGTTTCAGCTGTTCTCCTTGCTGTTGGGAGAGTTGTGTCAAGCATTGCATCCCGCTGAGTCTGTGTTTTAGAAGTAATGTGAGAGAAAGAATAGAGTTTATTACAGCATCTCTTAAAATATTTTTCCTTTTTCCAGACTGACTCCAAAGATTGGTTTCCCCTGGAGTGAAATCAGAAACATCTCCTTCAATGACAAAAAGTTTGTAATAAAGCCCATTGACAAGAAGGCACCTGTAAGTATATTGAGAATGGATACTGCCTAAGAATAACTGATAGCAATTCGTTTCAGAATGAAGTTGTGTCTTTGAAGAGAAGAAAGCTGCAGGTGTCTTAGATGCAAAATTAGCATCAGTATCAAGGATGTATTTAGAACAGTCTGCTTTTCTGTGCAGTTTAGGTAAAGAGCTTTTGGATGTATCAAATATAGAGAAAGGCAAGGATGCTACAGCTGCAGCCCAGTTCTTTACCTCCAGCAAGCTAGTAGGCGTACGCTTAAATCTGAGATTCTCTGCTTGTTCTGTGAGTCTTTTCTATAGCTGGATTGTACTTTAAGATCTCTCTTCTCTCCATTCTATCCAGTGTATGGAAGCTGGCATGCAATTTTTTTGTGGTTGCATGATTATTTAAAAAAATTACCAGTTGCTGCTGCCAAGCTGTGTGTATCCATATGGTTGTCCTTCTCAATGTTCACTTCCACCCTACAGAAGTACTGAAAGCCACATAATGGCCACCATGTCCAATGACCTACTTGAATACTAGGGTAAATGGCAAGGATGTGATTTCTGTGGAGAATTTAAATGTAGCTGCCCTTGAATATTAATGTTTTATGTTTACACACTTCAGTTATTCTAGTGAAAAACTTGCAACTTATTTTGAGCTGTTGAGAACTTGAATAACTGGTATAGGTGGGTGTCATTCTGTAAGTCTTGTGAAACTGCTGGAAGAGTTGAGAAAGACCTCCTCTCTTTCTCTTCCCCCACCCCAGTTATTGACCTTGGTGGATCAGTACAGACCTGAGAAACAATCTGTAGTTCAGCTTTGGTTAAGGGTGATGTCTCATGGATCTCTTCAGCAGAAAAAGGCGCTTCCAGTAACTTGGTTGTTAAACACAGTGTTAGGGTGTCCTTTCCTCTAGCTAACAACCCCTGGGTTTTGAGGGAGAGGGGCTTCTTTTTGTGACGTTTCCTGTGCAAACCAGCAAAAGCCCCCAGAGATAGAAAGGTCCCTCTGTCAGGAAAATATTTCTCAATAGAAGAGCCTCTTTATGATTTGGACTTGTACATAGTACAAACGTTAATGTCCTGTTTGTGGATCACAGCTTTTCCATCCACTCCCTAACAGTAAATCTGACTGAGTTTGAAATGGGAGGCTTGCAAAAGGTTGATACATCAAGGTGTTTACAATGTTAACACCAATCATGTTTCCTTATTGTCTTCGTTGTCTTCTTCCCCGTGGGTGGTGTTACATTTCAAATTAGATATGAAAGAAGAATTGATCTGGACACTAATTCTGAACAATCAGGAAGTTGTCCAGATCTTTTCATATGCTTGCATCTCTTTTGGAAATGGCAAGCATTGGTAAATAAAGCAAAAACATTGAGTCCACCCTGGATGTGGGTGGAAAGCTCCTCTTCGTTCTCCACATCATTGTTTAAATGGACATTAATTTAATGGATGGCGTTCTTTGTCATCTTACCCACAATAAGCTTTTTAATTTTGAGGTCTGTCAGTCCACGTACTCCAAGATTTTCAGCACATTTTTAAAATACCAAGCAGCAGAGCTTCCAGCTGTGCTAGTCCAGGGGAGGATGAGGAAGGGAGGGGAATTCTTTATGCTCTTATGTGAATGTTTTGTCCCTGGATTATATGGCATTAAATGATGAACACAACCACCATCTGTGCCCTTAGAATTTACTTTGACTGGAGGTACACCTTGCTTCAAGATAAGACCTTTTCATCACAAAGTACACAAACAATCTGCTAGAAATAGGAGGTCAGGCTGCAATTAGCAGTATTAGATTTGTATAGCTCAGAATGCCTCTGGCAGGACTTGAGGTCTGGGAGGCACAGCACACTTTGCTGATTATATGTGCAAAATGCATTGAAGGACTTAAGTTTTCATCAGTGAATTCAGGAAAATCTACAGTGTTACTTTAATAGTCTGCAGTACATTTTTAGTTTCATGCTTTATCTTTTCAGTCACAAAACCACAAAAACTTAAAAAGTTTTTGCTTCATATTGCCCAGCTTGTTACCAGCCAGCCCAGTGTCTTCTGCAACTGTACCAAACTTGGCAAAGCATCTTCTAAGTGGAGACCTTTCAGCCCATAAATTCTCTCTAGAAGGTGCTTTTTCTAGAAAAGTAACTTGTCAACTCCTCAACTCCATATGGATTTGAAGTGGATTATATAACCAACAAATATTGAGCTTCAGATAACTGTGCAGGTCCTGCTGTGACATTCCATTAGCCAGTGGATGTCTGTGTAGCAGTGGGAGGATGATGTCTGCAGTCAGCTGTGCCTGAAAAACTAACTGTGTGCTGTCTTTCCCAGGACTTTGTGTTTTATGCCCCTCGTCTGAGAATTAACAAGAGGATCCTGCAGCTCTGCATGGGCAACCACGAACTGTATATGCGACGCAGGAAGCCTGACACCATTGAGGTGCAGCAGATGAAGGCCCAGGCCCGGGAGGAGAAGCACCAGAAGCAACTGGAAAGGTGAGCCTGTGTACAGACAGTGGGATGGGGAGGCAGAAGAAAATGATACGTATCTGCCAGAGTTCCTCAGGTGGCTTCAAATGAGGCTGTGAGCCATCTACCTTTGAGTAAGGCGTGTGCATATAGTCCTAGAGCTCTGGCTCACAGTGGTAGGACTCGGGGTATCTTGCAACGGGAGCTTGAGAATTCTTCTGGCTCACATTTGTGTAGTCTGCTCTCCTGTCTGCAGTTTTAAGAGCTGGTTCTTCAAGGAACCATGTGCATGAAGTCACTGTGTGCTCCTGTGTTGGGGTACTATACCTTGAGAGAGGTTCTCCTGTCTCTGGTCTGTGTTGGACTGTGGAGTGGTTGGGAGCTAAAGGAGCAGACTTCAAAGGCAACGTGTGTATGCAGTGAGAAGGTGAGAGGACTGGAAGACCTCTTAGAGGCAAGGGAAAAGGATTAACAATTCTGCTGGACTCTCTACTATGGCTGCAGGTTGCTTACGATTCAAGAAATCATCCTGATTTCTCCTGTATTCCTGGCTTTTTTATCTGCATTCCTCAGTGCTCATTTCTACACTTCCTTGATTTTCCTTATGACAAAAGTAATAAAACGCATCTCCTCTGCCATGTAGCACAGAGCCATGATTTTCTCTCTCTACATCTAGTGTTTATTTGGTTCTCTAAAGTTCTGGGGTAGCCAACAGAAAATAGAAGTACTTTTATGAAACATGAGTATCCAAAACTGAACAAAAACTGAAGTGATTAAGGATGCATTTCTCAGTGCATTTCTGTCTTCTGGCTCCTGTTTGTGGCAGTCACACAACCTTGTCCTATTTAACTGTCTGAAGAGATAACCAGCCAATTGTCTTGCCTTGCTGTGGTTTATGTCTGAAAGTGAGCTTCAAGCATGAAATCTGTTCCTAAACAGGCAACAACTAGAAAATGAAAAGAAGAAGAGGGAGACAATTGAGAGGGAGAAGGAGCAAATGTTGAGGGAAAAGGAAGAACTGCTGGTGAGGCTACAAGAGTATGAAGTGAAGACTAAGAGAGCAGAGAAAGGTAAAGTGCTTGCATTGTTTAACCAGATCATGTGTATTGTGCTTCACGCTTAGCTAAGTCTAGTGACACCGGGATCTCCTGGCAAGGCATACTGATATCTGCCTGTATGGATAAATAC
This sequence comes from Meleagris gallopavo, assembly GCF_905368555.1. Taxonomy (NCBI): domain Eukaryota; kingdom Metazoa; phylum Chordata; class Aves; order Galliformes; family Phasianidae; genus Meleagris; species Meleagris gallopavo. Next base: position 51,362,851 of record NC_139405.1, on the reverse strand, counting down.
ACATGCATGCACTGCTGACGTCATCCAAGGCATAAGTCATGACATCTGCTGCTATCAGTGGGAGTTGAAGGTCACAGTAACTCTGTTTTTCCCTGTTGCTGAGGGGGTTTTAGCATGAGCCTTTTGCAGCAGTGAGAACCAGAGCTCAGCTGGCACATGCTTTTTACTTAACTCCAAACAGAAGAAATGGTTTGGTAACAGGTCCTTCCAGTGAAATGGAAGCTTCTGTTTCAATGCACAGATGAGCAGCTTGGAGACAGCATCATCTGGTCCTCACAGTAAACTGTCAACTAAGGGCAGCAGGATCATGTCAGTGCAAATGCCTTGTAGATGATCTAATTATAATGTGCAACCGACAGCTTTTGAATTTGGTTACTTGCCGTATTTTGTGCAATACCTACTTGTAAGTGCAGTGAAGAAATATTGCAGGCTGGAAGTCATGTGCATGTCATGACTTCTGAAGTTAACCTATGAGCTTGTCTCTGCTTTGCTTGTCTTCTGGTGGAGTAACAGCCTTGATCTGTTTTTTCCCAGAGCTCTCAGATCAGATCCAAAGAGCTCTTCAGCTGGAGGAAGAAAGGAGACGAGCTCAGGAGGAAGCAGAACGTTTGGAAGCTGATCGTCTGGCTGCTCTGCAAGCCAAGGAAGAGCTGGAGAGACAAAATATTGACCAGATAAAGAGCCAGGAACAGCTGGTAAGACCCAATCACTTTTGGTTAAGATATGCTATGCCACCTACTTAAATAAGGCCTTGGAATCAAAAGGGGAAAAAAAAAATCAAGCAATCTATACTTTGTTCTTAATTTCCTATTCAGTCTTTACTAGAGGGGAGTGTAACATGTGGGTCTTTTCTCAGTCAAAATTGTGTATTTTTTATAGGTTTTTTGGGTTTTTTTTTTGAGTCCTTAATTCTAGTGTTACTATTTAACAGGCCGCAGAGCTCGCAGAGTATACAGCCAAGATTGCACTTCTTGAAGAGGCAAGGAAGCGTAAGGAGAATGAGGTTGAAGAATGGCAGATCAGAGTGAGTATTCCGTCAAAGGTGCTCTGAAGTCCTGTGCTTGAGCAGTGTGTAATGTGGTGCTTTAGTCAAAATTCAAAATAGAAAGTGTTGAACACAGTCCCGCATGGCATCCTTGTCTCTGAATAGGAGAGAGGTAGATTTGACAGATGGACCACGCAGTGGCTGAGGAGATGACCACACTCAAAGAGTTGCAGGCAACAGCTTGGTGTCTAAGTGGAGACCAGTGACAAGTGGCATTTCTCGTGGCGTTAGGGCTGATGCCGTTCATTAGCTTTGGTGACATGGACAGCAGGAGCGAGTGCCTGCTCAGCAAAATTGCTGATGTCAGCCTCACGGCGCCTATTGGTGACACGCTAGAAAGAAGAGATGCCATCTGGAGGGAACCTGACAGGCTCAAGAGGTACACCTGCACAAACCTCATGACCTTTTCACTTTTGTTTGTTTTCCCCAAAGGCTAGGGAAGCCCAGGAGGATCTGGTAAAGACGAAGGAGGAGCTGCACTTGGTAATGACTGCTCCACCTCCACCCCCACCCATCTATGAGCCAGTGAACTACCACGTGCACGATAACCTGCATGATGAGGGGTCTGAGTACTCAGCCTACAGCGCAGAGTTCTCCAGTGAGGGGATCAGGAATGACCGCAACGAGGAGAAACGCATTACTGAAGCGGAGAAGAATGAGCGTGTGCAGAGGCAACTGAAGGTAAGAGAAAGTGTTTGTTGGGAGGAGGAGAATTAACAAAAGATTTTGTTCATGGACAATAGATAATTTAACCGCTTGGTTAAACACAAAGCATGATTTTTTTTCTTTGCTTACAGGTCCTAGAGGGCAGTTTGAATTAAAGGCGGTGTACAAAAAGGTTGTTCTTGTTGTTCAGGCTTTGAGTCATCAGAAAGTTGCATCATCCATACTGTTCATGGGAACAATATGTTGAATCCACACTGCTGACTTGTCTGGTCATCTAAGAACTGTCAAAAGTCTCACCAAAACCACTGCTGTGGGAAGTTGAAAGCTTCTTGTGTATAATTTGTATTTAATGTTCTCTCCATTGCAGGCACTGACAGATGAGCTGGCGCAGGCTAGAGATGAAGATAAGAGGACCCAAAATGATATCATCCACTCGGAGAACGTGCGACAGGGCCGTGACAAGTACAAGACGCTGCGGCAGATCCGACAAGGCAACACCAAGCAGAGAATTGATGAGTTTGAGGCAATGTAATGAGTGCTTACAACAAGAAGGCAAGACTGTGGGAAAGGCAGATCTTAATGCTGTGGTTTTGGTTTTGTTTTTACCCTGAGGAGGGGTCATTGTATGGTATTTAACAAATGTTCTCTAAACCCAGAGTGTTTGCATCTTCCTTTTCTTCCATACCATGTATTAAATTCGGTATAGTTAAAAATCGATCTTACCTCTGCTCCTGGTAACTTGCTCATGCCTTTGCTTGGTGCCAAAAGGCCTTATGTCACATCTCTCTTTAACCAACACAAATCCACATCTAGTTGTAGAGGCATGTCCTGCGCAGGTGCTAGATTCACCTTGGACTAAAAATTAGCAACTGGGGGTGAATTTTGTGCCATATGTCTTTGTGTTACAGTGTAATGTCCAACAGGTGAGAGGTCACAAGTCAGGAATTGCAAACAGCTGTGTGTGCGCTGATGCATGCACATGCACTCTGTTTTCTTTGTCTTTATGCCCACCTGACAGACAAACAAAAGAGAACTGACAGCACCTCAGAACTGTACTGAATTGAAATAAGGCTTTTCCTGATTTCTGTGCTTAACTGGAGAAGTGCTGCAGCAACAGCTCCAAAGTGCAGCACAGAACAGGGCACCCTCCTCATGTAACTAGGCAAATGTTCAGTTGGAATAATACACTACTGTGTTTGCATTCCAGTTTCATAACAACTGATCAGTTATAGCGTAGTATTTATATATATATATAAAATATGCAGTATGTGGATTGAAGTAAGTACTAGTTTAAAAGGGAAATAGTTTTGCTCTGTATATTTTGTTACTTTTCAGATTTAATGACTCGCATCTGTAAAGACGCCTGAACACTGTAGTCTGCAGTATAACTGATTATTTACTATAAAGCATTATTTGTAAAGATCATTTTTTTACTTAATGAAAATTGATATGTACACATGGATCCAATATATACAATTTTACTGCACCTATTTTTCTAACAAATTTTCTAATTTTTTAATGTTTGATTTAAAGTTTCAGACTCCAAACATGAAGGGACTGCTTGTTTATATCACAGGTGTATCTCTCTATTAGAGAGCATTTCTGTGACCATTCCTTCCCCACTAATCTCCCCCTTTCCCTTGAAAATCTGTTAGAAAGTGAGATACAGCATGGTGTCAGCTCTACTTTTCCATTTACAACATCTGTGCTGCTTTATATTTGAGTTGAATCTTCTTGTGTGGTGTTGTGTTTTTTTTTTTTTTATTTGCAGCAGCAAACATCTAAATAAAAGATCTGCAAAGTAACAAAGGCTTTTGAGTTGAGTGTTTCATGAGTAAAGAGTGTTTTCTAGTGAAAAAGAGTGCTGACTTCTGGCTTCCAACGCTAGTGTATGCTTCCCTTCTTTCTTACGTCCTTAAACAGCACTGAGCTGGCAGGAAGGGATAATACTTGCTGTACTGACGAATGGTGACCATCTTCACCTCAGCCCTAAGGGAGAGGTGAGTAACAGCAGCACCAGGTAAAGCTGTATAGGTGAGGTTTCTGACTCTCACGCTCCTTCACTGGAGGCAAAGGGAACAGACAGGGTGGCTGAGCCTTAAGCGTGCATTTCCACCAGTTCATACGAAAAAGTGATAAGCTGAGCTGTGCCATACACCATATGGATCTGTCTGACTTGTTAACACCAGTTCACAGCAGCTGATGCTAAAAACAAGGAACTTCCTCTAACAGCATTTATTCTATTAGCTGATGTGCCACACTCCTCCCACCAAAGGAAAATTTATAACTAACCTGTTAGCACAGCACACATTAGAAAGCTGTGAGGCATGCAGGCCAAATCGTTTTTTGGAGCAATAGTATTGGCACTGGGGATAGTTCTGAAGCTGCTTATTATAATTATGCAATAAGAGATGAGGTAGTTTTTATTTCCCTTTGGTCACAAAGCATGAACACTGGAGTGAAATGATAACTTATTTTTTAATAAGAAAATGATCATTTATCTCTATGCAATATTCCTTATCTGGAATGTGTTTGAACAACTGTAGCTCTATCACCAGAAAGAGAAAGCTGCATACCATCTGTCTATTAGTGCCTTGTCAGCATAATGCCTTTCAGTTTGTTACTCCTGAGAAACAATAATAATCTTTATCTCTAGGCGAAGCGTAAGATAAGTTAACAAAGCTTTAGATTTTTGAGAAATAAAACCTTCAGTATCACAACCATTCAAACTTACAACTCAGTTCCCCAAACACAGAAGTAGATACTGTTGTATACTCCTTTCACCAAGCTTAGAATGCATACGCACCACTCCAACCCAAAATACCACCCTCTGAGAAGGGAAGGCAGGCCATTATATTCAAGACTTGAAGTTTTCCATATTTGAATGCAGTATAAGTGTAAAGTCCATCCACGTGTTTGGCCTGCGGAACACTTCTTCCCATTGAAGCACTGACGGAGAAATGGGGTCTGCGAAACCAAGCAATTGCTCTGCAAGAAAGCAAAATGCAAGGTCACAGGGCTGCTTTTCACTTCATCTTACCCACAGATTTTATTAGGTTCAGGCCTAAATGACTGCACAAACAAGCTGTTTCTCCCAGTCCTTAGGCAATTTCAGCTGTTCTGGAGTTCTTTATGTCTTATTTGCAATAAACTGCAGTTACACTTCTGAAGCATCATTTATATGCTGTTAAACTTGGATCGCTCAGTGAAGAACTCAGTCTGCAGCAAAGAACTTTTTTTGCTGCATAGCCAAAAGTAAAGGAGCAAATGTACAAACCAAAAGTGGTAGAAGAGGTTGGTGCCACTTCATCTTCAGTGACTGTAATGCATTGCTAGGCTGAGGGCATGGATAACTGCCGTCACTAAGAAGCTCTAACAGAAAGGCAAATGCTTTAGGAACATCCAAACAAAGCTCATGAGGAAGCCTGCAGATAATATTACTAGTGGCATTTACTGTCAGGGAAAGCAGACATGAGAAACCCCATTGGGCAATCAAGTAGCAATACTTCTCTGTTCAACAATTAGTTTAAGTGGGGCCTGGTCACTGAGCAAAGGATTTCCTGTACATTTCTCAGCCTTCAGAAAGTTCTCTCTTTACATTAGACCAGAGTTTGGACACGCAATAGTTCCTGTAAGACTTGAGCAAGCTTCACTTTCTGTACCTTCTATTGGAATAACATGTGAATATAAAATAAACACAAATATCAGCAAGATTGAACTCTAATAGACTGCTACTTCTTGAACTCAGTTTTGATGTAGTTTACAGCATTTTTAAAACAGCCAATTTGTAGAGAAAACCACTTAAGAACAAGTCTTGAATCACTACAGCTAGAGCTCTGTATGAATCTTTCATTCCCTACTCTATTTGTCTTCTGCAGGGCCAAGCACTGACCCAGAACATTCTCATGCTAACAGATAGCTTTGGCTGTCAGTTCCCATTGATGACCTGGAGCTTCTGCACAGACTGAACTAAAACAAACGCATTGCTTCCAGCAGGATCAAAGCCTGAGACTGCAAGTAGCTTAGGACACGGACTGGGGGCTGTATGTCAGGCATATGGTAACAGCACAGTGCAAATATAGTTTAGAAGGTAAAATAAACTTTTTCTTCCACCGTCAGCTTTTATCAGTAAAGAACTTACTTGCACCAAGCTTAGCTCCCCCTAGGAACTGATCACGTGAGCCACAAGTTGACTGGTCCCAGACAGTCAAGTGTAGACATGACTGCTGTAGCTGAGCTGGGGTAACATCAAAGACAAACAAGTGTTTCCACTGAGGACAGTCTTCTTTCTTCACCACAGGTGACTTTTGCTTTAACTCTGCTTGGTCTGAAAGGATAAGACAGCTTTTCCCCCCACCCCCCAAAAAAATAAATAAAATGCAAGTTCAGCAAGTTTACTGATCCAAGCAGTATTTCTCAATCAGAAAACAGAACGATTGCAGTACTCTAAGCAGGGTCCTTTGATTTGCCTTAAATAGCTTAAGCACAAGGTAGAACATGATGCTATTCAATTTCTTTTGGGGATTGGCTTTTTCATCCTGCCCTCAGTGTGGGTCTCCAAATCTGCTTTTCCTCTGTTGTCAGTGACTGTTAAAGGAATCCTTAGTGGACTCTAGATTTTAATGACAACAGCAAACTCTGATGTTGCATTCAGGACACCTCGCTGCCCTGCTGAGGGCCGCTATTCTGCAGATGTTCAAGTGTGAACTGGCACCACTAAGAACAAGTCTGACCAAGTGTGGACAGTGCCATTTCCATACAACAGTCCCCTGCTGAAAGCAAGCTAATTCTTACCTCTGCACAGGAATATTTGTATTATTTTCCATTTGAAGTGTTAAGTCTCATACGTACCCTTTAACAAACGAGTTCAGCATTCCAGCAGATCTCAGCACAGGCAAGTTCCTGGCCCCAAATATCATAACCTGAAGCTGGCAGTTGGAAAATTCTTGGTCTTTTTTTCCTGAAACAGGAAAGGTTATCACATTAAGTAACCAGTTAGTTCAGTTGATAACATAAGATGTCATTAATTAAAAAGAAAAATTACAATTTTGATAAGGACTCACTGCTGCATAAGATAATCACTGCTCTGTTACAGCTCTATTTACAGGGCAGGGACACATGGAAGTGCAGAGAGAAGAAGAGTAGAAGAAATCCAGTTGGTGGCTTAGGGGTTATTCAGAAAAAAAGAGGCAGTAGAACTAATCTAACAGCTAATTAAGGTCTTTCTATTGGTCTCTACACGTTCTACGGTCCTGAACACAGCTTTACGGGACTTCTAGACCCTTACGTATCTCACCATGAACCAGGGAGGTAAGAAATGAGGTTGACCTATCCACTGCCCTCAAAATGTCTGTATTTCTACATCAGCAGATGCTTGATCTGATACACTACTTCAGTGTTTAACATACTGTGCAAGTCATCCATCACCAAGAACTGAATCTTGATTGCACATTTTGAACCTAACATCTTTCAAGTGAAACAATCACTCTAAAATGAGACCACGAGAGGAAGCCAAAGATGCTGGTTTGGTATCTTGGAGCCATTCCCTTCCACCTTTTTCCTAAATTGGCAGTCTCTACCTCGGACAATGAAACTACTGCACCTCCTTCAGAGTAAGGTGTACCAGCAACACCACAATAAGCACAAGCTTGCCAGACATCTCAATGGTTCATACTGAAACCATTACAATGATTCCTTTTTTTCTGGCATTAAAAATAACAAAAAGTTGTAGCTGGAGAATGTTTGGAATGTAAAAAAATTTAAATATAATATACTATAAACTGCATACAAACTCCATATGAGAATTGTCAGTTCTTCATTGGTCTCAATTCTTTTCTAGCCAAGGAATTCACGCACACTGGAATGTTTTATACCTTCCATCATCCACCTTTCAAACTGGAAATTTTTATACTGGGCTGGTACCGACAATCTTGCAGACACCAGGAGTTCTCCACTGTATTGAATAAGATTATCTTCAGGCTTTTCATGCTGAAGAATGAGACATACAGAAATCAGAATTACATTCTATTCCACCTCATTCTCACAGCTCATTTATATATGTAGCAGGTCTTACTTGAGAGCTGGATTGACAGCATTCTTGCCCCAGTGACCTCAGAAGGACGATCATTACATCCACTTCTTAAGACAAAACTAAGCACAAATTAACAATCACCTTGGATTGGAGCTGGTACCAGTTGAATGATTCCATTGAGCTATCTTCAAAACTCCACGCTGCCAATGGAATCACCACTTCTCCCAAAAACACCCTGTACTTGAGCGCTCCTGCATGCCACACAGAGATCTGAAGCTGCCGACTTCCCAGCTGGGAGCGCTCAATCTTGTACTGGAAAGATAAACAGCATTTAAAAGTAGTGCACAGGATGAATGTTCACAGGACGCTCACAGGCAGCCCAACTAAAGCATGGCTGAAGGCACCTGGATGCAGACAGAACTATGCTGTCTGAATGTGCTTTGCAATTTACCTGTTACCTCAGTCCTTAAATGCTAAAGTAATGTCCCATGCAAATGCAAAAAAAGCTACATTCCAAAAATACCTTGGCCTGCACTGCTAATTATTAATCCACATCCTTAAATCATTCTTGACTATTTTATAGTTGTTTTTTTTTTTTTTTTTTTTTTAATCATCATTTTTTTCTATTTCACACTCCCAGTACAATTTAACTGCTACAGTTGGAGGTCAGTTCAAGATCAAGACACCTAACAAAGGTCTAAAACTTCCATTCTGGTCAGCAGAGGCATACTCAGTGCAGTCAGTATGAGCAAGGAAGTAGTTCAGGAGACCTGTCATTAAAGCTTTGATCTACTCCCTAAGCATAGTTAGAGCCCTCTGAGGTGTTGTTAGGTATCTAAGATACCCACAACGGATTGGTAAGCACGATACCACCTACAGCTGACCTGGAAGCCAGAGGCGATGGCATGGCTGCAGGCATTGCTACCAGCACTGAGGTGCTGAATCATAAGGTGGCTGTAGGCTATGGGACAACAGCCCTGAATCACTCCAGTGGCTCCTGAGAGCACCAGTGCTGTTCACTAACACAGCCTCCTAAGTGCAGGTGTCTGGATTTGCAGCCAGAGATACCACTGAGTTGGATCTCAGCTTTCAAGAGCAGTTTATCTGCACTGGCACTGTGTTCAATCGACCATTTCCGCGTGTTTAAATAAATTTAAATTATTTCTAATTTAACTAACCTGAATGTTCACATAGCCAGCTTGGATATGGCTCTCATTGCCTATCAGCTCTGCATTACTCTGGCATTGAAAAGGAACTATGAAAAAAGAACCAAATATTTCAATGACAAGTACTTTTTTCTCCCAACTTAAGCCCTGATATTCAGACATACTGAAACTTTCATGTAGTTCAAGGAGAAATATTATAAACTTATCCCTCCATTAATTTTGTTTTCTGCCTGTTACAACGCGTTACTGAAGAACACATCATCTTATTTGCTGCTGCAGCTCACTGATGCACACAAAGAGATGGGTTTATAGTGATCTCTGCACAAAACTGGAGCAGGAAACAACCAAACTGATCTCAGCTCTGTCTGCTGACAGTACTTGGCTTCAGCTTCACATCCCATTAAGTGTCTGTGAAATTAGAATAATGGCTTCTATGTTCTACACAAAGTTATTACAAGGTTACTAAAGTAATAGTGTAAGGCACTAATGAATTCAAATCATACCTACTGTTCTCTGATGGAATTACTAATGTTTGAAATGAGACAGTCCAAAGAGACAGTCTGGTAACAGCTGCACAGGGAAGAGGGAGCAGACAACATTTTAGCAAAGTGGAATTCAGTCAGCATTCAGCTAACTGCAGAGAGACGCTCCCAAGGACACTGCATAAAAGGGTATCAATTGAAAGGGATAGCAGAATGAAGTTAACTCTGCTCTGCAATGCGCTCAGTTCCTGAACACACCAAATAAGCTTGTAGAAGACACTATAGAAGACAATTTGCTTTTGCCATAAGGTATTCAGAGCAACACATTCATTCAGTGTTTTCACGCACAAAAGCAGATTTAACTGAGAGTTCACCATTTATTAATGTAATTCCAAAATTCTATTTGCAGATAGAAACCCATCATTTTTTAATGGCTGCTGTCACTGACTTCTAGAATTGGCCCACCAAGACATTTCTGAACTCACAGGACTGTACGTCAGAGGAGGAGACATTACCATGGAAAAGCACGTTTAGCAGAACACAGCTGCAAACAGTACCTTCAAAGTCTCATCAAATTCTGGATCCACTGTGTTCTTTTTGACAGCTGTCTTCCGCTTACTCCGAGAAGATTTATCAGGAAGTAAATAAACCTTGACATACCTTGAGAATAGAGAGGTCATACAGAAAGTGACCAGAGGGTGATTAGTAGAAAAGCAACTAAAGTGTTTGAAATTACCTTATTGTTGATTCAACAAAAAACAGTTAAAAAAGTCTTCTGGAAGCTGAGTTGAACCAATATCAAGCATCAACACCACTTACCCATGTTTAGGTCATTCAAAAATTATGACTTAAGCATTATTCTCCATATTAAGGAGAATAATTGGTCATGTTTATGCTGTAGCTTCAAAATTGATGAGTATTAGCAATAGAGAGTCATGGCTCACAATCTGGCAGGCAAATTTTTAAACCAGTGTTTGTGGTACGTGTTTCAGATAACATGAGTTAAGCCAATTTTTAAATGACCTCTTAATTAATAAAGAGTTTAGATAAGAGTCTCATGTAATCAGTGCAGAACTTACAAGCATTCCCTATTCTTTCCAAACCTATCTATAGTTAAAACTACTTTTTAAAATATACAAGTATAAGAACTTTTAGCCTCTTACTCCATCATCCCCTATCAATTTAATTAAGAAGTAGGCAGTCAGACTTCAAACTAGTCAATCAGCTAAACAATTCAACAGGTTTTAAACACAACTTATGAGTTTGTCAGTAGTTTTTGTCTTTTTCTGTCAAATGCACTGACTGTACTTTTTGTGTTGGCTTGGAAACCAAGATAAATATATGAATACATGAATATATACCCTTAGAGAACATCATGTTCACTGCACAGCTCTTCCCACATCACTTTTCAGGCTTCCTGCAACTGTTTGCCTTGCTAAATCACCAGGGGACTTGGAGAACTTTGACCCACTCCTGAAGCACTCCCAGAGTCCTGCTCCATGAGCTGTTTTTTCAGCAAGGCTCTTTTCCTCACCAAGCTCATCTTTATGAGCTTCCTCCACAAGATATGCAAAGCCACATTCCTTCTGAGTGAAAGTGACTGCAATCATGTGACAGCAGGGACAAGAATATGTAGTTAGGTATTCTGCTTGATGATTTTCCACAAATCATTACTTCGTGGTCAGAGATCATTTAGTAACAAACAAACAAATCACCAAGGCTTAACCATCCAACTAGTCATTTTATCCACAGAAGTAAGCATACTGCTTCTTGCGGCAGTACATAATTATTGAGCACCATTAAGCTTTAAGAAGTGTCGCAGTATCTGAAATTTCCATTCTTACTGATGAGGAAGGCGGAAGCATAGAAGTGGTGAGTGTGCAGTCAATGTGTCTGGCAGTAACCCACACTGAGTCAGTAGATAAATTAGTAATATGACTCACCTTTCAATTTTCCATCTCGTATTTTAGCCGTGTGTCTATTAATTTTGCAGGCACAACTTAATAGCTAGAATCTAAACTGCCACTCTCAAGATCCAGAGGTGCTCATCAGCTACACAGATAACCAACTGCCTGCTCATAGGCAGGGAAAGAGACAATTAATAGCAGAAATTTGTGAGAACAAGTAGTGCTAATATGAAACGTGTGCTTTCCAGTGAAGAGAGGTAGAAAGTGCAGATATGCACTGGATGTTCTGAAAGTCTTAATACAGCATGCCATCATATATGAATCCGTTTCAATTATAGCATATGGAAGTACCTTTGAAACAATAAGCAAAACTTATTTTTTGCTTAAAATTGTTTTTTTCTCCTTCTCTATAAAATACTTACGGATTACATTTTTTCTTCCTCTCCTCTCCATAAGCCAGATTCTTGCATCCTCTGATACAAATTTCTAAGACGCAAGCCTTGAAGATGTATCTTATGGCAAACTCGATTTCTCCCGTGACATTCGCTTTGCCAAAGTTGCCGGATTCAGTGCAAGTGCTGTTAAGACTATACAAACTCCCCTAAGAAAAGACAAATGTTTCAGAAAAGTAGCTTCAGATCTAGGAGAACAAGACATTTATTTCCCTCAAACGTCAGTACTACCTTGACTACATTGCTATTGTTACACAGCTATTGGAAATTGTGAAGATTTCGGGTAACATGTACAAAAAATCATTCCGTTGCTTCCATAGAAGCCCTGAAAATTATAACTAATCCCAATTCTACTGTTCTATTAAACTCACTACTCTACTACTCATTATTCTAATTCCATTAACTCACAGTTAAGTACTTTCTTAGGTAATTTCTAGATCTAGAAATTGTCTCCCAATAAAACTGCTATGTGGTTTCCCATCATAAAAGGGGCTAAGTACCTGAAAGGAAGAGAGTTCTGTCCACAAGTGACAGTTACAGAAAAATCTCCGAAATTTACAAATACACAAATTACAGATCTGGACTGCTATTGATGCTTACAGCATCAGTACAATAGAACCTGAGATACTAGGTTCTATTAGATATTAAAAAAACAAAAGCATCAGTGCACAACCAGTAAACACTCTAGAAGATCACCCGGTTCCATATAAAAATGACAGATTGCAGCAGATTGCTCAGGAAATATTAATATACAAAAACATCCAGCTGTCATGGGTTAGCACATTAGGGAGGTTTTTTCTGGCTCACCTCAGCCACTTTGTTTCTCCTTTCATCTACATGCACCTACAGGGAAAGGTTTGGATGCTCTCCGTCCAGATAGATATAAGCAGTATTTGTTTCTAGCATTTAGAGAAGTCATGACACTGAAACAAACAGGAAGACTACAGCCTTTTCTGTGGCCCAGCACAGACACATAACTCGCTAGTGCTATTCAGGCTTCACTGTAACAAACTGCCAACCGGGTCAGAATAATTTGGTCTCCATTCATCTATAATGGTGCTCTTCAAAATAAGCTCTAGCATCTTTTTAGATACCATATGTCATGAGGACAAGCTTGTTGTTGGGATTCATCTCATGGTAACATCGTTCCAGATTGCTAAAGTATCTGCATTAGACCACTCCTCCCTCTGAAAAACAACACTAACCCGCACAGGGTTGGTTAACCAAGGAGTTCTGCATTGCACAATCAGCAGCTAAGACTGCAGAGCAGTGTTTATAAGATCAGATCTTTCTTCTGTGCAGACACTCCTGCCAAAATGTTCTCGTCAATGCTGCAGATGTGCTAACTGGTCATTTTAATATTCATGGCAACAGCTTACTTAAAGAAGCCATCAACTCAATCTTATAAGCTCAAACCTGATGGAACAAGGATCAGAGTGCTTATTAAGGAAGTCACAAGTGTTAGGGCTGTTGTGACCTGATGCAAGTTGCACGTAATCTTGCTCTCACCACAATATGTGTATTAGTGCAATCTCCCTTGCAGCTTTGTTCAGTTCTGCTCTTTTATATCCTGACATAAAATAGTTTTATTCTGACCAAAATGTTTATTTTCCACAAAAATCTTTCGCTAAAAAAAAAAATCTATGTACATTTCTATCTCATGTATCTTATTAGGAGTTCTATGTACGTGACCCAAAATTTATTCCACAGGTCCTCATATTCTTAAAACCTGGATAGCTATTCTGATTAATGATATTTGGATTGAACGCCATTACATTCATCTCCCACCTGATCAGAAATCATGTTTATATATATATAAAGTCATTGTAGATATCACTCATACTTTTGCTTTGTAAACAAGGACCAAGGACTTAGCAATGAGTTATGTACTGCACTCCTGCTGGCATGACTGGAAATAATATCACACTATGTTTTAGAAGACATTTTCATGGAGCAGTCATCAACAACAAACATTTACCCATAAGAGGAATTTTACAATTAAAACTGGATTGTGGTTGTCTATAGCCTAGTACAAACGGCTGCCAGTAGAATCACAAGTGTCCCCCAAAAGCACTGTTCATTTGTCAGTGCAACACCTCAGCCTCCACAGCTCAGTAAACATGAAAAGAGTCAAAATCCTTGTTTTTTATCCCCTGTGAAGTGAGCAGGCTGGTTTAATTTTGATTCCTCAAAAGCCATTTTAGTTCTCTTCTTTACAAGATCAGTCACAGATTCTTTGGACGCTTCACCCTGATTAACCTCATCACTAATACTTAGAAATTAGCTGCCAAGGTTAATCACAGAGACTTTAAAGGATGTACTCAATTCATTTACAACTAGCTTCCTTCTCTGTAATTTTCAGTATTCAAAATGCTATCCATCAGAGGAAGTTTCAGTAGCATCCTCTAAGCCTATCAGCTGTTCCCCTGACTTCCTTAACTTCCAGTTTTCTCTTCATTCACCAAAGTTCTGACATTTGAATTTCCACTGGTATTTGCATTACCACACCTCTTGCAGAATAACAAAAGCCTTCTGTTAAATGAAGTAATAAGAAAAAGAAGCTAGCTACTAGTCTAGAAAGAATCATGTTCAGGATCTCAACACTAAACACAAAATGGAAAGAACGTTAGCTGAATTTGCAAAACTCAGAGGAACCTGATATATTAGTTATTCACTATTAATGACTATACCCATCTACCAATTATCTGTTATTAATTTTATTGGGCTTGTGCTGTGAATAGTTCAGTGTTTCTACAATGACCTTGCTAAAAGCATTTTATCAGAAAGAAACCCAAGTAAAATTCTTACGTTCTGTAATATAAATCAATATCTTAGCTTTTACATCGATCTCCATTTGGTACCTGTTCTGTTGTGCTTCACACTTAAACTTACATGTTTCCTGCCATCACAGAAAACAGCATCACTTGTGGGACTGGTTGTTATGTCTTCCTCTTGCTTGCAATTCCTTTTGGTAAGAATTTCATTATCATTTTGAGCCCCATAGAAGAGATCTTGAAGACTGGGTACACTTTTCTTCTGTAAGAGATTCAACAATTTATTTTGTTTTTTTTGTTGTTGTTGTTTGTTTGTTTTTTAATAAAGAGAAAAGCTTCAGTTCCTTCAGAATGGTATCACACAAAAATTAAGTAAATATCTACAACTCACGTTGATTGATGTCACACAGATGGCACACTTCCAAGATAAATGTAGCAACTTCATTTAAATGTTGACTTACAACATGCCCATTTCAGCTAGCAGTACATTCGTTACATCCATAATTCTTTAAAATCAACACGCCACCAGCTAAGCTGTGGTTCACTACCACAGCAATTGCTAATCACAGTCTGCAAATAACATACCAGAAGTAGTAATATATCAATAAAAGACCTTACTAGTCTTTAACAAAACAGTAATTTTGGAAGGAAAAAAAAAAATCTTGCCTCAGGAAAACAAAAATAGTATTTTGTAAAATGCATGACACATGCCCACGTCTATTTATGCAAGAATGAATGTAGGTTGAAAGAAACCTGAAAATAGAAGCAGACTGACAAGTTCTTATTTAGCTTTCATTACAGAAAAAAAGATCTTTTTTTTCTGATTTTTTCTTGATTTTAAGACCATTCACTTCCTCACTCTTCCCACAAAAACACTGATAATTGGCAGAAAAAGAAATGTAGTAGCAGAACACCTTGAGATTTACTTTCAGCCACCCCCGTTACAAATAATAATAGACTTAATAGAATGAAGTGCAGGAAGACTGGCACATATGGCTCACTGTGACACAGCATTATCCCTGAACAATAAAACTTAGGAAAAGGGCATTCGTGGTTCAAAAGAGAGTGAGCTGAGAAATTTTAGGGTTAGAATCTAAGAAAACAACATGTATGACAAGGATTACCCAAAAGACTAGAAAGATGATAGTGTGACTGAATCAACAAAATGATTAGGATTTATCTGCGTGGAAAAAAAAAGATTGTATACATTTAACAGACCTAGGAAACTCTCCTGCACCACCAGCAGAAAGAACTAAAGGATGAGAACAGTCAGAGACAGTTAACATATTGAGACTACTTCTGAAAAAACAGGACATAGAAAATCCAAAGCAGTATGCTGTTATTATAACACACAGAAATTGTTATGTGTAAAAACTGCTGTACCTTACAAATGAATGTAGGAATTAATTAAGTTTCCTTACAAGAAGGAAAAAGACAGAAAACGTATCCAAGATATAGATTCAAAAAGATAACCTGAAAACAAAGTATTTCTCAGCAGTGAGATTTTTGCCTGGTTTTTAAAAAATCTGAAACACCAGTTTCACTCCCTAACCAAAGCAAACTGCTTCATGCTGTATTTTAGCTTCTGCTTAAATTGGAAAGACTTCTCTGTTAAGCAGAAAATAAGTGCAAAATAAATACCAGTGCTTAAGCTTAGCATCAGATCATAAGCAAGACTCACATCCAGCCCTAACTCTGCAACAGTACACATCTACTGTCACAGGAGCAGTAACCCACAGGTACAAACACACCACAAACAGCTTCTAAAGCCTGCTTGTTTTTTCAGTGAGTTATGTATAATAGAACTTAATTCCTTAGATTCATTTGATGAACTTAAAGAGCTGATAATGGGAGGCCATAGAAAATGCTATTCAATAAATTCAGTCTTTAGGCTTGCTGGCAGTGGTTGAGATTGCATTATTTTTTTCTTCTATTATTGAATTTAACTGTAATCTCTTTCAACATTAATCTAAAGGAATCAAGCTGAGAGCATACCATAAATACGGAAACCTTACATGAGAAACAGATCTTGCCCTTTAGACCAAAGCGGTGCCCCAGTCTTATACCCTACGTAATCAAAAGGGCAGCTACATCCATTATTTCCTGGACACTCCTAGGAGAAACGTGCATACTCTATGGGGGGGGGAATTCAATTAATTCTCTGAAAAATGAAAGTTCTTTCTGACATGTTAATAAAGGTAAGTGCGATTCTACACCTGGGATCAGGCAACCCTGGACAAAAAACAGAGAACTTCTGCATAGTCTAACAGTCCCATAGAGCAGATGACAATTAGTCTCAACACAGGCTATGAGCACCTGAGAGAAAAGCAACCCACTCTCTCCCCATGTGATGGTCTTTGTAAAATCCCAGTTAACATTTCAGATCCGGGCTGAGACCAAGTATGGAGACTCAGTCAAAAGTCATGTGAGGAATCAGAGTTCTAGCTACAGTTAGTGAACATTAGCTAAAGCCTTGCTCATAAATAAAAGTAAATTCCCAGCATGCAAGTCACGATTCTTGAATTCTACTCCTGAAACAGCTCTTG
Source organism: Meleagris gallopavo (assembly GCF_905368555.1). Lineage (NCBI taxonomy): Eukaryota > Metazoa > Chordata > Aves > Galliformes > Phasianidae > Meleagris > Meleagris gallopavo. The sequence continues at coordinate 51,345,782 of NC_139405.1, read as the reverse complement.
CAGCTAGAGTTTGTGTATAGCAATTTGGATACCCTGCTTGTAATATTGATGGCAGTGTCAGACTGGCTCCTCCTTTGCTTCCTTCTTTCCACATTATGTCCATAATCTGTCGTTAGCAGACTTCTGTCAGCCATATCATTCTGGGACTTGGAGATTTCTGAAATGAATACAAAAAGAAGCCACTAGAACAAACACTGCTAGCAATCTTTTAGATTTAAAGACAAACAATGTAACTTTCAAACTTTTATCCTAGAGTTTTGCTACAGAACTCCTAATAAGAAACAAATGGGATGGCATATACTCATTTTGTCTCATTATAATTTGCTTGCCTGAATCTTTCCTGCTACTTTGACCAGAAATTACAGTCTTCGTTTCCTTTCACTACAGCTGCTGCAAGAAATTGTTTCATGCTATCAAATACAGTCTTCTAACAGAAATAGCTACTACAGTTCCTATATACCATTTGATTTGTGTTTATTAAGTATTTATGTGGGTTCAGGATAAAAGTAAGATCATTATAACAACATGTAGTGAACATGATAATGGAAATTAGAAAGCAGAGGCACTGAAAAATATTTAGAAATTAATTCAAAACATGAACAACAGAGATGATGGACTCTGATCCCAAATCACATATACTACTCAAGATGAGAAGTAGCCCTTGTTGACTTCAATAACACTACTTATAAGGATAAGCTTACATCCACATATAAGTGCTAATTCAACTACATCTAGTGTATTGTCAAATAAATCTATGGGACAATTGGACATTTAGTGCACCACTTTTTGTTTCTTATTCCTCAGGGTACAGTCAGAACTTCATTTACAGGGAAGGGCAGCAGTCATTAGCAATTTCTGGCGATTAAAATCAGTAGGCATAGCAGCAGACACTTTGTCATAAATCCTAGCTAGTTTCTCATGAAGAATTAATAACTTTGAAGTGGTACATGAAACAGCTATCACATCTACTTCATCCTCAAGAAATAAATGTTCCTCCCATAACACAAATCTCTGTGGAGGAACCTCAGACAGCAAACAGTATGTCAATACGGTACTCAAAAATAATGGCACTCTTATGTGTGATTTTTAAAGCCACTTTGGATTACTTTTGCTCTTAGCAGCAATTAGTTGCCAGATATTTACTGTATTCTGTGCACCATTAAGGGATCATGCGCCATATTTATAAGTAAGCTCAATGAAGTCATCTCCAACTGTAAGTGAAATCAGGTTTTTAGATACACAGTGGGAACAGAGACCATGAAAGAGACCGAAGTGAGAGATCCAAGAATAAATATAATCTAAGTAGTTGAACAAAAAACTTTCCTCACATTCTCTTAAAATGAACACGTTAAGAAACAGATTATCGGGGGGAAAAGAAAAAAAAAAAAGCATCTTTATTTTTCAGGTCTGTTTCTCCTTTGGCATTTCTACCCAAACGGTTAGTGTGATGAGAACATTGTTCCAAGAGGAGTTTTGCACTGCAAGTAAAACCACAACCAGCATCAACCATTAGATTATAATCTTCTGTTGATGCCAAACCATGCCAGAACAGGGAGGTAACATCATCATGAGCAGACTGTGCAACAGAGGCATTGAGCTGCACTGCTAATCCTTTGTTCATATTACTCTCATACATACACAAACACCAGCTCTGGTGACAGAATCAGAGGCAGATTCAGAACTAGGTTCTGCAGGTTTATTTACTGCAATACGTAAGAGCTAGGTGTATAAAAACCTAGCCAATCCAAGACATTTCTAAGTAGGAGAGAGAGTGTTAATTTTAGACACTAGTAACTGAAAGCATTTATGAGCACAGTACCAGGTTTTAGTGAAAGGCCACACTGTCTGAAAAAGCTAGCTTCTTCAGTCACAAAGCCCAAGTTCTTCCCTCTATTAGAGTTTCTGTATGTTTTAACTATTGACTTTAGTGACTGTAACCAGCCTGTTATTTTCTCACAAATTAAAAGGATCTTATCCTAACTGAAGATGACATCAATTGAGTGGGGCTTCAGATACAACTGAGCTGACCTAACAACCTGCTGCCACCCCCCACTCTGTAACTGCAGCTCTTCCCTCCCTGACTCCTGGCCACATGGGTCCAGCACCCTCTGTTGCATGGGCTCCATCTTATAAACTCTAACTTCAGTCAATTTAACTCAATAACCAGCAGAGAAGTACCCATTTGTTTTGCCTAGGTTAGTGGTCTGCTCTTTTAATTGGCTTCCAGAGAGGTCCAGAAACACTGGTTAATTAGGTTAAGCAATAGCAGCATGAGGTCAGATACACAACAGAGGAAAGATGGGAGAAAGTAGGACCTTCCTTTTAGTAAAAGTGAACTATTAAAGTAACTTGCTGTGGTCCTGATAGGGTTTTGGACTGCAGTACGGTAACTGTGTGATACAAACAGACTGTAAACTAATAGGATACATTTATTCACATTCAATTTAGTGCTACCTTAGCCACACACTTCCAGTGACAAAGCATCCTATTGCACCCTGCACCAAACTTTTGTTCAGGAGAAAGATACTGTACCTTGCATAGCTTTACTATGTATTCATATAGATACAACATTAAATTTGTGTAGTTATGGAAAACAGAACAGGCCTTTTTGATGGATGGAAGAGGAAATGGCACTCAATGGCTAAGATAAGAGGATGAAAAGTAGAAAGATACTAAAGCCAAATTTATTGAGATCTAATCTTATATTTGAGTTGTCAAAAATGGAGTTAACGGAAAATACTAAGGTCGATTCAAATGCATGCAAATCTGCAAGCTCCTGTAATCTCCACAGAACTCGGAGGTATTTTTCGTCATCGATGCCTTTAATATCCTCATCACAAACACAGGGCTGCCCCCATTGCATAGACATACATACATAGTCTGCAACCTAAAGAACAGCAAGCAGCATATATGAATGGAGTTAAAGGTACTCCATTTGAACATCCACTAAACTTAAAAATAATGCAGTATTCTTGCGTCTTTATAAGAAAAGCATTCTTGGTTGGTAACATAGCTTACTGCTTTATTTTTCTGATTGGCTCAGTCTTGGCAATAGGCAAGTAGTCAATATCCTTTGTTTATAATTGTCTTATGGCCAACAATTTGGACAAAAAAAAATTTGAAATGCTCAACAATGTTATCCTAGAGTACAAAGCAGTGGAAGCTACTTACTCTTTATGTGTGTTGTGAGAGACAAAAACAAGTTTTCCACAGATTTATTAAAACTTTTAGACTGTCCAAGTTCCTGCAAATGGAAAAGTTCAACTGTAAGAAAGCAAGCACAAAGTATTTGCTGTTATACAGTTTCCTCCTCCTGCTATGTACTGCTGAGAAGAGCCTAGCGTTGTTACCTTGCTAAACCCCAGCCAACAGGTAATAAATGCAGGATCCAATAAAGCCATCTCTGCCCCAGGCTGAACAAGCTCCGGTCCAGCAGCTTTTCTCTACAGGACAAGTGCTTGAGCTTTCTTGGTGCCTCCCTGCTAAACATGTTCCCAGTTGATCAACATCTTTTCTTCAGTGAAGTACCCAAAACTCAGATACAGTACTCCAGACACAAACACGAAGTAGGAGGTTAATCACTTCCCTCAAAAACTGGAATTGAACTGAAAACATCTCTCATGATAGACTCTAACCTTTCTTCTATTACCAATGCAGCATGAGGGGAAAATAAAAAGCAACAAGAGAACATTTACGTGGCAGTATGACGTTACAGCATTTATCACTGCCTACTGCATCCCTTTAGCTGGCCATTACATATGAATGGAAGCATGAGAGGTGCATGAACATCTACGTATATTTTGCACAAGTGTATGTTATGTTTACCTTTGCGTCACTTCCTGCTGTGGACTCAGTGTAAGGAGGTGGAGTTGGAGGTACAACAGAAATTTTACTAGAAAGTTAAGAGACAAAAAACAGTGCAAAAATTAATATCTCATGCTAATACATTGAAAAATAAGCTAAATACATGCTCAGTATCTTTATTATCTGCCTTTCCTGTAAAATCTGAAGATCTAGGTTCCGCTGCATGACAGGCTTTTTATTTTTATAAGAATTTATAAAGAAAGACTTTATAAGAATTCTTACAAAGAAAGACTGAATTAAGTCTGCCTTTCTTTCTCCTCAATCTTGGGCTGCTCTAGGCAGAACTGTCAACTTAATACTGTAGGAAATATATAACACAGGATAGATTCTCTAGACTTTTTTTTGGCTGGCAGCACAATCTGAGTCCCAAGCACTGAAATGCAATTCCTGTGCTACATGCCCCATTTTTCTTTCAGATATGTTTTCAGAAAGCAGTTATCTTTATTCACAATACTATAAGGATCCTTCCCTTGCCTGTGTCCTGGGCTGTTTGAGATCTTTTACAGCATTCCAGCCATTTCATCTGTTGTAAATAGCCCTGGTCTGTAAATAAATAAATACTTAAATGTGACTCCAGTCTGTTCTCACAGCACAATCACAGACCCGAAGGGCAGCCAGCAAACTTCCTTTTGATTCCCTTTCACATATGCTGTATCTAGGCAAAGGCAAGTACTTATGTTGCACTGGTTAGGATCATAGATAGCTATCTATAAGTTTCTGTCTCATGCATCTATGATTTGCCAGATAGTTCTCATAAAATTGATGTAACCTCTTTGTATCTTTCTTAAGAACAATAACAAAAAAGAATAGGGTTTATTTTCTACAATACCATTTAAACTAGATTGTTATTCCATTATATATCACTAATGATAATTTGAGCATGCTTATGCTTAGGCCTTCAAACCATCAATGGATTATTTAGTATAAAGTAGAAGGGATGCACTCTCCTGAATATAGAGCTTCTTGTCTCATATTCATTCTAAAGCTATCAAAGCAGGAAAGTCTGACATTGAGAAAATATTAACATTATTGCTTTTATACCTAAAAGATGAGGCAAAAATTACTAAAAGTGGGTAAATTTGAACAACCAGGAAAATAGGTACACAAAAGATATAAGAAAATCTAACAAAAATCCTGCACATTCCTTCATTTCTAATCAATAAGAAACTATTACTCTAAAAACAGTACTCTTTTTCTGAAATTGAGACCCTTCCTATGGGTTACCAAGAGATGAGTGCACATTTTTTTTCCTATATTTTTTATCATTTGTACTCCAAAGATACCCAAATTTGTTCTTTATAATAAAAAGAATACTAAGTGATATCGTGTTATGAATCAGCTCTATTTCCTATGCAAAGTGCCCTCAGAACATTTCTCCTTTTATGAGTATTACCTCAGTTTCTGATAAGATTTCAAGAGCTTTGCACCAGCTGTTTCATGCCTGCCTGTGAAGGAGGAAAAAAGAAGTCACTTAGCAACATCTGCAGTTATTAATGCCTACACTGCACTTTCTCCAAGTCAGTTTATTTTCAGGAAATAGCCTGTATTTGCAGGAGTTTGTGTACATGCAAATGTACACAATTCAATTAATCCCCATCTCATAAATCAACATACGTCCAAGGCAACACATAAATCTCTCCTATAACACAAATTTTATTGCAATTTCACCTTTTCTCCTTTTTCAGGTGATATATTCAGAGATGCTCTTTGCAAACCCTGAGGACAATCACATAAGGATGCCAATGGGCATCTTCAAGTTGCCAAATGCCCTCAATCTCCTGAGGAGGTTGATGGTGCATGAGAACATAACTAAACCATAGCATTCAAACATTAGGTAAAACTTGAAGATATATTGCAAGAGTAGGCACATGGTAATTTCTTCTACCTTATGATAATTCCTTTCACCCTTCCAGTTCCTACAGAACTGGATAACAAAACCCTTTTCCCCCCACAGGGAAATAGCAACCATATCACATTCCTCAGATAAGCAGCCCCACAATGTTAAAAACAGCAAGGAGCAAGAGCTCCACCAGGCACAAACAATGAAAGCTCATAGAAATGCAGTTTGCTCCTGAGCGACCCTAAACAGAAAGAATGGCTAAATGTGTGCAACAACCACCACTGGAGTGGTTTTAATCACTAATCTTTCCTAATAACAGCAATGCAGAACAGTATCATGTGACCCATGCTTTGCTGAAAACATAATTAATCACATTCCTTACAGGTAAGTAACACATTCTGGTGGTGGTAGGAACAATACCAACTTACTGATGTTACAAATTTCAATCAGAACTCTAGATTTAATGCTCTATCATTAATAAGTAGTATCTGGATTTATTTTAACATTAAATGATTCCTTAGATTTTTAACTGACTGGTCAGCGAAGGCAATCTATCACTTTCACGAAAACATGATTTTTAGGTAGAAGTTACACAAAATTAATAGAAAGCAGTTCAGATACAACTTTTTTTATTTATTATTATTCTGCAACATGAGAAATTCACTGTAACAAACTCAGTTGATAGAGAATGCTTCACTCGCGTTTAACCATCCAACCAGAAGGGGGCACTGTCTCTCAAGGCTTGAAGGATACATAACTAAGCAGCTGCTGGAAAGTTTTCCACTTGTTAACTCGTTTAACTACAGCAGCTGGTCTAATCAAAGGAAGCAAACAAAACTTACCGCGCCCTATAGGCTTACCTCGTGTACGTCCTTAGAATCTTGTAACTTCAATAACATTATTGTTAGGCTAACTAAGCAAAATGCTTCAAAGCACCCACAAAGCTCTGACAATGCAAAGTGAGGACATTCAGTATCTTGCAAAGCCAGGTTTACTTCTGAGGAAAACATACGATTTCCCAACTGATTGTTAAAATTACCAACTACAGACTTTCTGAAAAGAATATGAGGGAAAATTATTAATAATGGACACAGAGTACAATTGTGCTTTAAACAATTGGCACTTTAAAATCAGAAATTGTCTTAGCTAGAATGGAATCAATTTGTTTGTTTGTTTTAATTGTCTTAGCAGACACCATAGATCAATTTCCCAAAACTGTTCTTTGGTGAATACTACTCAAAATTTGCCTGATTATATTCTTCCATTTATCCATTTCTTTCAATTCAGGTCTAGCAACAGATATTCAAGGTCCAGCACTTCCCTTTTTACCAGCTATTCTTATCTAGATAGGGATAACCTAGGTAAGATACAATACTGGAAAAGAAACTGTAATATGAAGGAATAGTCAGGCATAAAGGGAAACAGCCACCTATCTCAAGAGGAGCTTCAAGGAAAGATGAAGGAAATTCTTTCCACCTTATTAGTCACTGTGGGTGAAAAACGAAGACCAACAGCCCCTTGGTTTGTGAATCACATTTGCCACAGGGCAACCCATCTACATCCTCTGTAATTTATTTTAATGCTTTGTATTTTTAATCACACTGAAAAGACTGAACAGAAGGCAATCGCACAGCTGGCTGAAAGTAAAGAAACAGCTGGTGTTTTTAGCCCTTTGTTGATTTATAGCTACATGTTTTTCTTTATTTCAAACTCAAGGAATGATGGAATGGAACTTAGTGAAAATAATCAAAGATCTAACTTAAACAATGGATGCAAGATCATTTCTTTCCTCCACACAGATTTTAACAGTTTCAGATTTATTTCATGTGTCACTGTATTTCTTAGTAGCCTCATGTGCTCATCAATTCAAATTGGTACGGTCAATAATTTTCTTATTTTCATTATTCACACAAAATAAATTGTACTTTCAGGCATTACCTGCTAGCTTGTGTTCATGCTTCATTTAGCGTATAGACAAACAAGGCAAGATAATGCTTGAGAGATCTTCCACCAAACGTCTGAAGCAGTAAATACGGTGGTAGACTACATTCTGGGTTTCACTTAGATGAGGACTACAAATTGCACAGCATGGCTTGTTCCAGTATTACCTTCATTTGGATATTTCTTTGCTCGTTCTTCAAAGAACCATTCACCAGCCTTTACTTTCACATCTCTGAAAAACAAGAAAAAGACATTTGAATCATCATTTTCCAAAAAGTGCATTTCTCTAACTGTTTAATAAGCACTTAAATAATTCAACAGTCCTTCTTAATCCTACCAGAAAACTAGGACTTCATGACTGCTCACACTGACCGACTTTGTTGTGGATCTGCAAACAAATGACTTCTCTCTCCTTTCTTACTCTCCTCATTTTTGCTATGTAGAACAACTCACCAAAAGCAATCAATTCGGCTCTGAAGCCCGGAATCCTAGGTCCATTCCAGCTTATACAAACTATTTGCAATGTAGCTCCAGGCACTCGCGCAGCCTTGTAAGATGGGGAAAAGAATCTATGACAGGATACGCTCCTGAGCACAACTTGGGATAGTTACCAGGAAGTACATACCAAATTCAACAATTCTGAAGCAGGAGAGAAAACAGTCTTTCTTCACTTCTATGGTGTAATGACGGATTTGTGGCTCATTTCTCTTCATGTTGAAGAGACTAATATCAGTGATGGCAGTGTGATTCATACGTAAGTGGATCACAGTATTAGATAATGATTAATGTATATAAAATTATGTCAGATGAAATAGCTGTCAAGAGCAGAATTTCAGCAGATTTGACTCCTGTATTTGTAGTTTCCAACTGAATTAGATTAAGTGTGCAATGTGAACCCATCCATTATTAAAAAGGTAAAAAAAAAAAAGTATTTAACTGCTGTATTTTCCACACTGTACTGTACTCTCTAGGTATATGTAGAAGGAAGGTGGCACAGCCAGATTCAGCCTTCTTGACCCTAGTGCAAGCACTACCTGATTTGGCATTTTCAGTCACTTCTATGAGATGCATCAATTTTGAAGCTGCAGAACTCTTCTATTACTTTACTTATTACTCTTGTGGTACCCAAGATTTAAAAGTATGGCCACTCAGGATGTGAAATCAGCACTTCCATTTCTTAGTCATCGTTCTTCCCCTCACCAGAATAAGCAGAAGGTGCTGACTAGTGCTTACAACACAGCTGCATTCGCTAAGATTTGCAGCCTTGATGCAAGGCTCACTGCAGGTAACTGAAGGAGACTGACTGTTTGAATGAACTTTGCACCACGATTAAATAAGATCAAATGTAAATTCTGGTTGTTTTTTTTTTCTTTTTTCTTTTTTTTTTTCTTTTTTTTTTTTTTTTTTACTATAATGCAAAATTCACAGAAGAATCCCTCTGTATCAGCAAGACAAAAAATAAAACTTCCTCATAAAGAGTCAGAATATATTTTAATCCATTTAAACAATGCTTTCCCATTCTGACTATTAAATATCCGGACAACTTTATGAAATAATTAAAGATGCACAGTACTACAGCAAGGCACTTTGGTAACTAGCTGCTAGCTAGAGGGGATTTCCACTATCGCCACCAAATAACTGGAAACTAGTTTAAATAAAAAGAGAAAGTGGGGAAGGGGGGCAAATCTAGACAGGGATACATATAGTTGTTTTTTAGCCTCTATTTTTAGTGTTCATAGCATTAAGCACAGGCAGTGAAGCACACCAAAATTTAGCAACTGCTTTGTACTAAACACAGGAGGGGTTGATTTTCTATCTTGTGTGTAAATTGCAAAATAAATTGAGGATTCAGAGAGCACCATTTCAGTGACAGTTTACAGTCTCTTCCAAGAACACAGAAAATGACTTTAAACTACAATTAGAAATTAATTCAGTTTATGACTAATACCTTCTCTCACATTTCTCAGGCATTATTTAAATCTCATTTTGATATCTTAAGAGGGAGTGAGGTGGTGCATTATTCTTGTGTTGGCATATAGTAAAATTTCACCCAAATGCTCACCCTTCATATAGGGATTTATATCAACCAGCAGAGCTGTTGACTCTCTTTCAAGACTCTCTTTACTTACAGATTAATTTCTTTTTCTATCCAGGGAGAAAATATATCTAAATCATTTGATTTAGGAAGATTCTGATTAATAGAAGGGACTGTGAGGGAGTGTTTTGATATAAAAGTTGTACCAATAGATTAAAAGGAAGATTATTTCCCTTTTTCAGGAAAACAAAACCAAGGTGACAGAGCAAAATAAGTAAATAACAGTTTCAGTAACCAAACCTGGATCTCTGCTCTGACCGTGTTTAAGCAGTTCCTGATAAAATGCAGAAGTTGTCAATGATGTTAAATACATACAAAACATGATTTCACACTATTCGTTCATCCAGGTTCCTCATCTCAGTAGTACGAGGCAAAAACAAAACAAAACAAACAACAAAAAAAAAAAGACAGAAGAAAAATGATAATGATCAAGAACGTCAAGAAATTTGCTATACTACGCAGAACCCATTCTGATGCACCAATTGAGTGTCGACTCGGGGACATCTATTGACTAGAGTGCCATCTAGAGTTCAGATACTAAGACTGCTCTGTTTTTTGCAATTAACATCTTTGCAAGAGAGATGACACCACCTCTGGCCTACTCTGAAAATGCAGAAAAGAACTTCTGACTCCATGAAGCACGGGCAAAATTCCTATTAATTCCTCCGGTCTTCACCCAACATATTCATTCTTTCTGCCAAAGGCTTTGGTTTATTATCTGTTTAAAGCAATAAACACACAAGAACAGTGAGCATCCAGTATTGAAAGCTAACGTAAACCAAACCAGTGTAACCAATAACTTCCCGAAACCATTAACATTCCTTACCCATGAGCATAGCAAACGGTGCATTTCCAAAGGGAGGGATTCAGGCAGACACGGCATTCAGAGCACACTCGATGACTGCACCCATTGCACACCGCACCTCTGTTCAGCAGCAATCCAAGGGATTTCTGGCAGCGAGCACAAGACCTCTCCTGGTATTCGTGGCTTACATTTCTTGCCCCTTTCCATCGAAGCTGGTGCAGCTGCAGTTTCAGTTTCCTAATAATTCAGGTCAAAAAGGAAAGAAGGGAAAAAAAAGCAACAGTGCAAGTTACAAGCTGATCTGGTTGCACAAGGTTGGAGATACATCCTTAAGTGTGACCTTATTGCGAGCTCTGGCTGAAGGCATCCATACACACAGTGCATTCTGTGGTTCTGTGTGATTCTCTGCATTTTTTTCACAATACATACAACCAAAAAGCTGCAGATTGAATAACAGCCTAATATAAACGGAGTTCCGTTCACATCAACTTTACCCACTCAGCACAGGGCACTGAAATTATGTGTACAACTGATCACATGCTCACATACAAAAATTTAGTCTAAACTGTGCTCCCTTTTGATGATCACAGAATCATAGAACAGCCTGGGTTGAAAAGAACCACAGTGATCATCTAGTTTCAAACCCCTGCTGCGTGCAGGGTCACCAACCTCTAGACCAGGCTGCCCAGAGCCACATCCAGCCTGGCCTTGAATGCCTCCAGGGAGGCACAATGTTTATTGATGATGTTATGACAACAGTTGTTAATACATTAAGATTACTTGATTAGAAGAATCAAATCTTCTATTAAATAATAGTAACAAATGCATCTCCTGAAGGTCAAACAAAAACCACATCTGACCTAAACATCTAAACCTCCCCCTTCCATTAACCTTGTTTCCATAACAAGCAACAAGAGACAAGACCTGTTTTTCATTGTTAGCTACATCACCAATAGTTGTCAATGACTTTCTAATCAATTCAGATTTTTAATAACCCTTTACTTACTTTTCATAATCATTTAACAAGTCCAGGTATACTTACATAAATGTTTGCTGTAAACAAAGTTTAAGTGTCTATAATTTATTAAGAGCGTAAAACCTTCTAACTTAGCAATACAAGCACCATGTTTTACACGAGGAAGCAGCGTGGCATAGCAAGATACAAGCTGCAAGAAAATCCTTACACAATCCCTAATACAAAGCAATTATCCTTTATACTTTACAACTGGGATACTTGTATAGCATGAAATCATTACACAGAATCCTTTTTCTAACCAGTGACACCTATCGACATCCACTGAGAAAGCACAGTGCTCTTGTTACGTTATATATGAGAAGGAGCAGAGATGGATTCAGCATAGTAAGGAGGTGTCTGACAATCTTCCAACTTCAGTCCTGGTTCAACAGAGGTTAAATTATCCAGCCATAGATCTGAATGTGTTCTGCATTATCAGGGCTATACAGGCATATGTAGGAACATGATAATAAGAATGTCATAAAGCCTTCACTGGGGAAGAAATAGAGGCACCAGCTGAACCGTCTATGAATGTTAAGTAAAGTTCACTAAGTAGACTATTCCCTGAACAGCATTTGCTCATCTTTAAAGTAGTCAATAGTGTGATAAATCCAAGAGGCTCCAGTTAACTCCTGGTTTTCCCACAAAATTAAAACTTACTTGCTAACAAGAAACAAAAGGAAGAATACGTGGGGAACGACAGCAAAGAAGAAGAAAAGCACTCCTGAGAAAGAAAAAGAACAGCAATACACAAAAAGAAAGGCAAGTACCTTACTCTTTCTTCCTCCGTTTTTCTCACCATCTGGTCACGGTACAGGACTTCCAGAACAGCCTCTCGCTCCAATTCCTTAAGGAAGTTTAGATTAAATTCACAGGCCATTTTCCCCAAACTTCACAACTGCTGACTTATTGCTTTACCACATCCAAAACAATGGCTACTACGTTAGAGAATATAATGGAGCTCTTCAGAGATCTGAGTGTTTATCAAGTGTTGCCTGTCTTCTTACTTCATTGGTGATAGGTTTTGCTGCGTCACACTCTTGAAGAAAAAAAAATAACTGTATCTGTCTTCACACAAGGCATCATTTAAGTGTCTCTGCTACCCAGGGAACATGAACAGCAAGGTCACAGCAGCCTTGACTTTTTCACATCAAAGAACTTGCTCTTTGCAGAGTGGTTCCAAAGGGATGAGAGCTGTCAGCAAGGTCCCAGGTATGGCTTCAACTGCCACCAGGTGGATGGAGAATTCACTGATAGCCAGTATAAAGGATTTGGGAGAATGGTTAGCTTCACTTGGTCTTATAGATTTGGAATTTCAGGATCTAGAGAGAAAAATAAAGTTTTATTATCTCTTCTCCTCACTTCTTTAAGCGATTTCAATAGTAGGAGTGAACATTCTGGAGAACACATTTTGCTATACTCAAGACCTTTCATGCACAAATTCAGATACAAAAGAGATTTTAAGACAGCCTCATTCTTCAGAAAGCCTCAACATAACACACTCTGCTATGAATCTCCATGTTTTTCAGACAGTGCAAAACAACCAATAAAGAAGCCCTAGACAGTTTCCAGCACAGGTTCCACGACAAGAGGAGTCATACTGGTTGAGACAAATCCTCCTTTCTAATCTCATCTTACTGAGCAGACAAAATAACGCAAGCCTATAAGAAAGATGGGAAAGATCCTTTAAGAGTCATTTCTATCAATAACCTGACTTCTGTTAAGCCTAGATAAGACATTTTTCACACAATAATGACATTATCTTTGTTAATACACAAAAAACACCAGGACGTTAAGATACGTATTTTTTGCAGCTCAGTGCACTAACCATTTTTGCACCAAACATGATATTACTGTACAAATATATGAGAAGTATAAAAATTAAAACAGATTCACAAATGTATTTTGGATATATTCTCTGATCTTCATTTCTGTAAAACTCCTACCTAAATATAGCAACATTTTAATGCAGCAAAGTAGAAAGTTATTCTTGAATCCAGTGTAGCTAACACGCTATATTCAGCTTTAATATTACTGTTTAGTACATATTATAGCAAATGTAAGTGTGTCCCAGTCACAAAACACCAAATACTAAAGATGCATATGTGAAAACAGGTCAAGTGTTTCGAACCTCATGTGAACTAAATACAGTCAGATTTTCCATTAGGGCGGAAGGGGAAAGCTTCACTGAAGCAGTTAGAGATATTTCACTGACACATTTCAGCTGAGAATTCAACCAAATGGAACATTATTTTAAGCTATTATAAGAGTTGTCAGGTTAAAAGAAAAATCTTCAGCTGTACGAGTGACAGTGAATTTTTGAAGTCACGGGGAATTAGCTGACATACAGCTTGCCACAACTGAACTACATAATGTCACACAAGCAAAAAATGCAGGTACTAACTTCTAAACATAAACAGCATACATTCCATTATTTTATATTTCTTTCAGGACACCCTTCAACAGACACCAGAAGGACAAAGCATTTCACAGAAGAGTTAATAAAGAAAAATAGACTGGCTTCCTGTGGAAACAAAAGAGACAGAGATAGGCATAATCACATTTTACTTCCTTAGCAAGTGCAATTTCACAGGATATTACTCAGTCCAAACCTAAAAAGCAATTTTTTAACATGCTGTTTTCAAAGGTCCCTGCTACTCTCACCTGCTTTAATCTTTCACCTCAAGGATATGACCAAGGATTGACTGACTGATGCTTAGAGCCTTTGGTGCTGTTTAAGTCAATACAATCTGAAAGAGCAGTCGGTACAAACTCAGGGAGCTCTGCGTTATATAGGACAGTGAAACAGCCATTAGAGCATCCAAAAACTGGAATTCCTGGGAGTTTACAGAAAGCCCTAAGGCTGGCTTATTTACAGTGTGATCAGAATATCCTGCTGAAACATCAGAATAAGCATGCAAATTCATTACAGCCATTGGTAGGGGGAACATCAAATCAAACTGCTGCAGTGAGCTTAATGAAAATACAGAAGTGTCTTACTGAGCTACTAAGAACACCCCAGTGTGTAACAGTTGCAAGGAGCAACATCTGCTTTTAAGAAAGCACAGAATTAGTCACTGCTTGGTATCCCTTCCAAGCTCTTTAATAAAGGACCAACTCCTTCCCCACAGAAAAGGAGAAAGCTTTCCATATTTCAAGTCTAAATTGGGAAATGGATTTCAAATGACATCTTTACAAGAAAAACTATAAAAATAATTAAGGGCACACAGAATCTTTCATATTTCTTCAAAATCTGTATTTTCAGCCGTTCAAGCCTACGCAAATCTAAATTGCAGAAGGGAAGGAATAGTTGGGAGCCTTCCTTCTTACTACACTGTCATTCCCACAGCTACGGTCTCCAGGAGGAACAGCAAGATTCCTCAAAAAGACTTATGACCTCAGTCCGTTGGTGATACCACAACCATCGATCTCTCACACCAGCTGGTCTATTGCTACACTTCAAATTCCATTCACGGTGATAGATCTTTTAAGCACTGAATCGCCTGCCAGCAGCAGAGAACCAAAAGGGGCTAGGATCATCTTCAGACACCAAAAAGCAGAACAGATGTACTGCAGAGAGAAGTGCCAGGGGCCCTGTGTCTAACAGCATCTGCACTGTGCAGACAAAAAGCCTGCCTGGCTCTCACTGCTAGGCAAGATCATCATATGCTACAGACAATAAAGATAAAATCCAGCACAGAACCAGGAGTTCTGCAAGTACTGCAATTATTTTTTTTAATCTTCGTGAAGATTTAACCTCAGGTAGCCATTACGTTCCATCAGATTTTTTGCATTTACAAAAATAATTCGAAACCTTGTTTATTAATGGGGCCCTTCTGAATGGAATTATTCTTGTGCCTCACAACAGATTTGAGTCCTTAAACATTTCCAGAAAGCATTCAAGGTGGACTGAAAAGCTCACCACCACTGTAAAAGAAGAGCTTTTCTAACACTGAAGCTGTTTGCACTACATTTGTTTTTTAATAGCATTAATGTTGCATTTACCACGCAAGGAGGGCCATTACAGGAAAAAAACAACTTAAAACCTCCACCGATGCTCTACTTTCATATTTACCCATCAAATCTATCCATCTTACACAGCTAAGCTCACAAAACCAAGCACCTTCTGCGTAAAACCAAAAGTAACAGCAACCTGGTGAGTAAATACCACGATACTTCTCCCTCCTCAGCATAAACCTCGTACATCTTTTCCCCACACATTATTTTAAATAACATACTTAAGAAAATTTAGCAGCAGGCAGATTGTAGAATAGCTTTTTGATAAAAGTGTGACAGTCTATCATACAGGAGATCAGAGAACCAACATGGTCACATCTTAGGAGAAGAAGGTGTGCATGCATACAGTGCAATCTCAGAAGATTTTGCTTTTTTCCTTTAAAATCAAGATAAAATAGTATGCAGCTGAAACATAATCAAAAGGCCTACACAACACATGTTACACTTTGCAAGAAGTAGTGTATTTTATACAATTTTAGGCTTACAAATGCTTGAGCTGGCAAGCCACTTTCTCTCAAAGCAATTTTGAATTGATGTATTATTGATATTCTTTCAGATTCTTCAGCATTAACGAAATAAAGATAACTAAATAAGTACAGTTAAAGCGATCTTCTTAAGCCAGAGCCTTCACTGGCCTGAGATAGTTGGATAATTTTGTTAATTTACACAAAAGGTAGGTATCTTACACCAGTAGCTAAGACACAGATTGAAGAGGCTCAGAATAAAGATTATCATCACAAGGGTTACTGGAACATACCGCTGTTTTACGTTTTCTAGATACCATACATTTATTCTTAATCAAGAACAGTGCAAGTGTTATTTCATATAGCTATACAACAGTTCAATTTTCATGTCCTTATATTAATATATGAACTTGTCAGTGTGCATACAATACATATGTATCACCAGACCTATGCCTTGTGATTTTAATAATCCCACCTCAACAGCTAATGTAAAAAGATGGTATTTTAAATTGCAATTATGGCCTTCCCACAAAGCCTTTACAGTCAAAACAATGCCATCTCAGTAAGTAAAAATGCATTCCTTTGTATAGCATCATATAGAACAGTTAAAAAAAAAAAAGTTGTCCTTACCTTTTCAACAGCCATCAAAGGAAGATGCGTGGAAACAAACTGCTTTAAGAAATGAGTAGCACTCCTGCTATTTACTTATCTTCCCTGAAAGAAAACCAGTAGTTGTACTCCACCAAAATTAGACTAAAGTACGTACAGAAGAGCATCCTCAAAACAGAAGCTATCAAAGAATTCCAGTGTTCTAACAGTTTTTGCAGTCTCTGGTTTTGTCACCAGCAACAATCAATCAAAGAGAAGTTAGTCATCTTTCTAACATCAAAAAGAGACTTAGCACAACAGAACACAAAAGTTGACTGATAACAGCAAAAGAGACTTGGTCTCCAAGCCACACACAGGAAAAGAAGTAGTTTTGAGTTCCACGTAATTTCTTCTTCTGATACCATAGATGTGAAAATACTACTAACCTCAATTCCCCAGAACTCACACAGAAAACACTGCTTGTATCATAGGCAGTTCTTTCTTCAAAACAAAATACTCAGCTCTGAGTAGCAAAGCAAATACAAACAGAGAAAAGCAGACAGATCAAAATAATTCATTTTTACAGATCTAGTAAAAACAGAAAATCGGTCTGAATAAATAAACCTGATTTAAGTTAAAAGGTAGAGTTCTATTTAGATTAGATATCTCAGTTCACTCTACTACAGAAACAAGCACAAGCAATGAAGTTTCAAATTGAATCTAATTTATTTAAAAGTCAGGAAATTTACCTGGAAAGCCCTTTTTTATAGACTGATTCTATCAGATAAATCATACATAGACTATAGAAACCCTAATTAGCATTCTGGGTGTTAGAAGAAATACTGGCTTTAGTTAAAATTAAATCAAGCACTGCAATTCTACTCATGTGGCAAAATGAATCCACCTGCAATCGTGTAAACTCCTGACACTTGGTAGGTTCAAGTATTTCCACCTGTGCTCATTAAGCCTAATCATGTTCAACTGTACTGCTCAAGAGACAGCAACAGCTAGCAAGGCACAGAGCTAAGCCAAACAAAGAATGCATAGATAATCTGAGCCTTTGTTTTGAGCAAAACTTTAACTAAATAAAATAAACCACAGATTGTAACTACCATCAGTAAGAGGCTCATTAAGCCAGGCTGGAGGAACAAAGCCATGAAGCTACACCTGAGACCAACAACAATACACCTACCAGAGCAGGGCAAAAATAATTATCTAAATTGCTCTTGGCAAGGAGAGAACTTTGCAACCCACCCTAGAAATCTCTTTCATGCTTCGTTATCCCTGCTGCTGGATCATTGCTGGCTGAGAGGAGAAGGTTGGGTTCATCCTGAGATGCTGGTCAGAAGCAGCAGGAGATGGGGTCTGACAAAGGTTTGGGATACAGAGCAGAGGCACACCTCAGACACGAGACTGCAGCAGAAGGCACAGCTGCGGCAATCAGTGCAGCTGAAACCCACCTGTGCCCTCAGGGTCTCAAGACTACAACTCCTAACCTGCATGCATGGGGCTAATGATTCCTGGTATAGCATAGGCCTTTGCCTTTGCCCCCACTGAGTTATTCTCATGGATATCATTGGTAATCTGAGCAACATACAAAAACTGCGCAAACACCAATCTAAAAATGCAAAAAAAAAAAAAAAAAAAAAAAAAAGTGTAGCCTTTAAACTCGTTGCTTAGGCACTAAAAATAATTAGATCAGCTTAAAACCGTAAGGATATTCTTTAAGTCTCCCTGGTTTTGTACTGTGATTGTTTTTTGTTTGTTTGTTTTTTCCCAGTTCCTGAACATACACAACACACTCAGGCCTTCTTTTTAAGCTTTGTTTCTAAAACCAGAGTTCTGAATGCCTTTGTCAGGTCAGGACCTTTAGGGTGATGACACACTGGAACAGGTCACCCAAGGAGGTTGTGGATGCCCCATCCCTGGAGGCATTCAAGGCCAGGTTGGATGTGGCTCTGGGCAGCCTGGTCTGGTGGTTGGTGACCCTGCACATAGCAGGGGGGTTGAAACTCGATGATCCTTGTGGTCCTTTTCAACCCAGGCCATTCTATAATTCTGTGAGTCATTCTATATCATCTCTCGGATCAGATTTGAACGCCAACCGCCCGCTACGGGCACGAACACCGCAGCAGTCTCCCCGCCCAGACCTCGTGCGGTCGCTATGGAAACCGCGCCACCTTGGGGGCGCAGAACCCAACCAGCCGGTAGCTGCGGCTGACGCAGCGCTCCCCGTTGCTACGCGCTCGAGACGCGCAGCACGCGCCGCGCAAGCCGGGATAGTGCGCAGGCGCACTGCCGGCCGTACGATCCGGGGGGCGCCGGACTGCTCTGCTCTCGAGCGCGGACTGGCGCCAGACGCGCAGGCGCAGAGCTGACTAACGCAGCGAGGGCAAGCGGGAAGCGGCTGCGCATGCGCATTGCGAGGCGTGTGGTGGAAAGCGGGGCGGCGCCGAGAGGGTTGTTACCGTGTGAGGGGCCGCGGCGGGACGATGGACGACTTCCAGGCGGGGGAGGAGGTAACGTCCGCGGGTAGGGTGGCGTCGGGGTTGCTCCGGCGTCTTCTTTCAGGAGGCTGCGGGCCGGAGGAAGGTCGCGTTCACCCCTCGTAACGCCCCAGGCCGCTGGGAGCCCCTGGGGCTGGGCGATGCCGGCGGAGTCTGCGTGCCGGGCAGCGGAGGGCGGAGGGCAGGAGCGGGGCTCCTTACTGTGTGCAGCGCCTGCAGTGCTGCTCCTGCGGAGGGCCGGCGTGACAACTCGCTGCATTGTTCTTGAGCAAGTCCGCTGTGACTGTGTCAGACAATAGCAGAGCAGCTGTAGGGATGGAGGTGTGTCGGATTGGCGCTGCTTTGTCCTGGTTGCTGTGCTGCGCAGGTGGGGCCGCCCCATCTTTGGAGATGCCCGAATGCCACTCGTTTCATCTCTACCTCCTGGAGCGTGAGAGAGGGCAGAAGAGGGTAGGGAATACAGACAATATCACAGAATCACAGAATGGCCAGGGTTGGAAGGGACCTCAAGGATCATGAATCTCCAACCCTCCTGCCACATGCAGGGCCACCAACCTCCACATTCAATACTAGCCCTGGCTGCCCAGGGCCCCATTCAATCTGGCCTTGAACACCTCCAGGGACAGGGCATCCACAACCTCTTTGGGCAGCCTGTTCCAGCACCTCACCACTCTCTCTATAAAGAATTTCCCCCTGGCATCCAACCTAAATCTTCCCTCCCTTAACTTAAAACCATTTCCTCTTGTCCTGAAGTTATCAACCCTTTCAAAGAATAGATTTCCCTTTTGATTTCCAAACGGCAGCTTTCTTTATATCGCTGGTTGAAACTGTCATGACAGCTCCTCCTTGAGCTGTGAATCGATGCCTGGTCTGCACCAGTGCTCTGAAGATGTCGGTTCTATTCAACTGTAAGCCGTGTCTGCACTCTGAGGCTCTCTGCAGCCTGTGAGCCACAGACATTAATGCTTACTGTAAAATGGGCTTATATGTGGACAGATATGCTGTATGCATTATTTTGTGATGCTTTCAAATTAAAATTTGGGAGCTTTAACTCAACGTCTGTGTTAGTTTGTTACTTTTGATTACTTTGCAAGAATGTTCCCTTGACTGGGTTTGGGGAGCTTGAGTAATGATGAGCTATGCCAGACTCTGCATCTGGCTCACAAGAAACCTGACAAGCATAAATTAAGCTCCTAGTGTATTTCCTTAACAATGTTTGAACTGTGTACATAGAAATGTGCTCATTGATGATTTAAAGTTCTCTTTTTCTTTTTTTTTTTTTGTAGACATCTTTTGTTGTTGATGAAGTCAGTAACATCATTAAAGAAGTAAGCTAACACTCTCACTTTGGTATGGAAGTATGCTATGTTGTGTGCTAAAAAGCATTCAAGCAAATCTGTTGTCTGGAATTCTATTACACAATAGCTAGGCTATTATTGAGGCGTAGGTAATCATGGATTAATTTAACTGTTGTTTAAGTGGAGATGTTACTTAGCCTTAGTTGTGACATGTATTACAACTTAAAAACATAATGAAAATAATTTTATATACTTCTTTCTGGTTGCATTCACAGATTAGAATTTCTAGGTGGATGCTGTATGCTAAAACCTGTCAGACAGATGTTATGTTTCATTAACATACAATTTTATATAGATCATCTTCATATGCATGTTACTGTGTCCTTTTGAGATGCTTTTTCTCAAGAATGAAGTTTGTTTGAAATGATTGAACTAATTCTTGTTGCTAGGAAACTAATTCTTGTTGCTAAGAGGTTTGTTTTTTGTGTCCAGTTCCTCTTGCAGAGTAGGTAGATCTGTAAATGGGGTGGGCATGCTCTGCTGCACAGTCCTGTCTCCTGAATCTGAAGTACTTTTGTAGTTACTTCTTGAACAGTTTCTGCCAGAAAAACTAGTGATGTAGTGATGTAAAATGTGCAACTTTAACGTAGTTTTATTTGTCTTTTAAAGGAGAAGCTCTCCTCATAAGTAAACCAGATTGCTTGGGTAACGGCTTCTGCTCTATTAGTCACCAAAAATTACATGAGTCTTTTGATTTTGGTCTTTGTTCCCAAAAATGACTGCTGAAAACTCCATGCATTATTTCTGGAGATTAATATCTGTGAATGAACTGTTGTTCTGTGTGTTTTTTCAGAACTGTATAAATGTGAGACCCTTTAAATAACTCAGGCTCCAGGACATTGGGATAGGAATTACTAATGAAGAATAAAGATAGCACAAAAGAGGAAGGAATATACGATAATAATTTCTGTGTCTGCTTCAAACTCTGAATTGCCAGTTCTGTAGCATTTTAAAACACTTCCAACAATCCTGAATAGTATTTAAGTCCACATCTGTGCATTTGCTGTCTCATCCTCAGTGTTCCACATTCAGATGAGTTAATGGGATTGTTGTAGACTGACAGCAATGTAACTTACGTGTTTGTTGCCCACAGGCCATAGAAAGTGCAATAGGTGGCAATGCCTACCAGCACAGCAAGGTGAACCAGTGGACAACAAGTGTGGTGGAACAATCTCTAAGCCAGCTCACCAAGCTGGGGAAACCTTTCAAGTATATTGGTGAGCTCAACTGTCTGTTTTCTGATAAAGCTGGAACAGTGAACACACTGATTAAATTTAACAAAACACAGTTTAGCAGGAACCATGTCTTTTAAGTACTTGTAAGCATGCATGTCTGTTTGCAGGTGTATGTATATACATGTGCTATAATGAGCATAAATGTAGCTAAACATCAGTGATAACAATACATTAATAGAAGTTTTTCTACTGACAAACAGTGACCTGTGTGATTATGCAGAAGAATGGTGCTGGGCTGCATACAGCAAGCTCTTGCTTCTGGGACAACTCCAGTGATGGTAAGGAGCAACACTGCTGGATGCTTCAGCTTGCAACTTTAATACTAATCCTCCTGAAACTAAGCAACATAGATTTAAAAAAATAAATAAATAAATAAATTCTGAGTGCTGTAGTTTTGAAGTAACAGCAGTTTTGTATTTTTTCCACACTGCTGTGATTCTGACTCATAAGTGATAACATGAGATGCTTAACTGTTGCGAAAGCTTCATTCATAAGGTTCTTAAACAATGAATAAACATGCACATAGAAGCATGTATTTTAATATTAAGTCACTGTAACTTTTTTTCTGTCTCTGAAAGCTTTGTTTTGTATCTGTAGGAACCTGCACCGTGAGATGGGAGAATAAGACCATGTACTGTATTGTCAGTGCCTTTGGACTCGCAATATGATTGCCTTGGAATCAGTTGTACTTCAGTTCTTTTCTACTCCAGCACTTGATTCCATCTCTGCTCAAACTGTGAATGCACTGAACAACTTCCAGTTTTAATGTACCTTTTCTGTAACTTTTTTCAAATGTGAAAACATGCTGTTACATGGTTTGTGTTTGTATTTTTAGTATTGTACCAGTGTTGCCACGCTGTCTTAAAACTTCAAGAACTTTTCTTTAAGGTGCTAATACTGAAATCTGCTGCAGCGTAAACGTTCTCTAGATTTCTTTTTTAAAACCAAATTAAATAAGACACCAACTTTCATACTTTGTACTCTTGGTTAGCATTAAATTATTGAAATTCATAACTAGTGGTGTGACTTGTTTAAACTTAAGCCTGCTGGAATTCCTAAGAGTTCCATTTCTGTTACCTCTCTTCAGTATAGTTCAGATACACATCAGACAATTCACTTGAACATATTCCAAGAGAATCAAACATCTACGGGAAAGTAACTTAGTTGTATTTTTTTGGGACCTGTTTAATCTGCTTATACTGCATTTCAGACACAGAAGAGTAACAGAAATAAATGTCTTCATTTAAAAAAGGCAAGTTTTATGCATTCTAGAAGTGCTTAGCAAGCTATACATAAGAAGTCACGTACTGATGCATTTAGTATGTTAAGTCTTAAAACCTATATTTATTTTTCTGATCAAAAAGACGAGTTCTGATATACTATCAACTATAATGCTGCTGGTGAACGTGCTGTATTGTGAACACTTTATAAATAAGAAAGACAGTATCTAGTTATGAAAGTGTGAGAGATACACATTTCCTTATGGTTAGAAAACTGTACAAAGTGTTTCAGAATCACAGAATTGTAGGGGTTGGAAGGGACCTCTAGAGATCATCGAGACCAACCCCCCTGCCAAAGCAGGTTCCCTACACCAGGTCGCACAGGTAGGCGTCCAGGCGAGACTTGAATATCTCCAGAGAAGGAGACTCCACAACCTCCCTGGGCAGCCTGTTCCAGTGCTCCGTCACCCTCACCGTGAAGAAGTTCTTACGCACATTCGTGCGAAACTTCGTATGCTGCAGCTTATGTCCGTTTCCCCTCGTCCTGTCTCCACGTACCACTGAAAAGAGACTGGCCTCACCACTATGGCCGCCACACCTCAGATATTTATAAACCTGGACCAGGTCCCCTCTCAGTCTTCTTTTCTCAAGGCTAAACAGACCCAGTTCACTCAGCCTTTCTTCATAGGGGAGATGCTCCAGGCCCTTCACCATCTTTGTGGCCCTCCGCTGGACTCTTTCCAAGAGGTCCCTGTCTTTTTTGTACTGGGGAGCCCAGAACTGGACACAGTACTCCAGATGAGGCCTTACCAGGGCAGAGTAGAGGGGGAGGATCACCTCCCTCGATCTGCTGGACACGCTCTTTTTAATGCACCCCAGAATGCCATTGGCCTTTTTGGCCACAAGGGCACACTGCTGGCTCATGGCCAACCTGTCGTCCACCAGGACGCCCAGGTCCCTCTCTGCAGAGCTCCTCTCCAGCAGCTCATTCCCCAGCCTGTATTGGTGCATGCAATTATTCCTCCCTAGGTGTAAGACCCTACACTTGCTTTTGTTGAACCTCATCCGGTTTCTTACTGCCCAGCTCTCCAGCCTGCCTTCCAGCACAGCATGTCAGCCAATCCTCCCAACTTCGTATCATCAGCAAACTTGCTGAGGGTGGCCACTATCCCCTCATCAAGGTCATTGATGAAGATGTTGAACAAGACCGGACCCAGCACAGACCCCTGGGGGACACCACTGCTTACAGGTCTCCAGCCAGACTCTGCACCACCAACGACGACCCTCTGCGCTCTGCCAGTCAGCCAGTTCTCAACCCACCTCACTGTCCACTCATCTATCCCACACTTCCTCAGCTTTGTTATAAGGATGTCGTGGGAGACAGTATCAAATGCCTTTCTAAAAATCAAGGTAGACTACATCTACCGCTCTTCCCCCATCCACCCAGCATGTGACAGCATCATAGAAGGCCACCAGGTTGGTCAAGCACGACCTCCCCTTGGTGAACCCATGCTGACTACTCCTGATAACCTCCTTTTCTCCCAGTTGTCTGGAGATGGTATCCAGCACAAACTGTTCCATCACCTTTTCAGGGACAGAGGTGAGGCTGACAGGCCTATAATTACCTGGGTCTTCCTTCTTGCCCTTTTTGAAGACCAGAGTGACATTGGCTATCCTCCAGTCTTCAGGGACCTCCCCTGTTATCCAAGACCTCTCAAAAATGATGGAGAGTGGTTCGGCAGTGACCTCCGCCAGCTCTCTCAGCACACATGGATGCACCCCATCAGGCCCCATGGACTTGTGGACCTTAGTACTGCCTAGGTGCTCACGCACGTCCTCTTTCCTGACTAAAGGGAAGTCTCCCATTCCCCAGACCTTCTCACTAACCTCCAGGGTGTGGGAAACCTGAGGGAGAGCTTTTTCACTGAAGACTCAGTGAATCTCAGGCTGTCTGCAAACAAAACACCAAAATTCCCTGGTTAATGTGTGCAAACACAACCTCCTGGATCCAATCCAAGTAACCAAGTTTAAATATACACAAAATACACAAGAAGTGAAAAAGGTAAGTAATAATGCAGTAGAAGGAAAATAAAACCAAAGATACAACATAAAGATATAAAACTTTATTATGAACATATTTAACAATGACTATGCACACTATGCACATGAAGTCTTCCAAGAAACTCAATACTCAATTTTTGCTTGAAGTGGTATTTTTTGGTTCGTACTCAAGACTAGAATGAAGCTTTCCAACATAACAGATAAGTTGCTGTCCTTAATACAACCTCTAAACACAATATTTAACATGTCCCATGCACGCTTTGTCAAAGCAGCATTTGATTTACAGCTTCTTATTAAACAGAGCATTTATCTTACACATTTTATACCATTTTGGTACACAAATACTCCATATTTTAGCTTCATTTTACATATTTACAAACCTCTAAAAAAATTTACAGTAATGCAAAGTTTCTTACTGGCATATGCAAAAGGAAGTGGGCAAAAACTAAGTGACTGAATACAAAGTTGTCTTTTGGCTCAGAGATAAATTAAAGTCTTTTCTAGCTGGAAACATCCTTCATTTTTATTTTTTTTTTTTAAACCATATTAGTTCCATAGGTCTCCTGGACTTCCTTACTCGTGTTGAACCTTACGCTACTTATTCTTTGCCAGTCTCAGGAAAGTTTCCAACCACTCCTAACACCAACTCTATCTAAAGCACACGCTTCAGAAAACAACTGCTGTGAATGGGTTCATACTCAACTATAATTGATTCCCTCAAAGTCCTATCTTGATCACAATGGACATGGAAGTCTTGCAGTCGTTTACTAGCAAGCATCTCCTGGAGAGCAGCAGCACTACATCTGTGGTAAATCTTTGTTTTCCAAGCTCCAGAAGGGCATGAAATATTGAAGTATTTTTAACAAAAAGAAAGCCTAATATGGCTTCTTATCCAGATCTCGTTTTATCCCTAGGTTACAATACATTACTTGGTGATGAATTTATGCCACCTACTCCCAAGCTGTTTGCAATCCAATAATATTCCTCAAATACTATCTCCAATAAGGAGAGTGAAGTTGAGATATCTTGCCAGCAGATCTGCTTCACTTTTTCCACTATGAACAGTATTTGCTATGACAGTTCTTCAGTCAAGCTTACTATTACACTCTAGCACTTCTGAAATACTGAACTATTTTATATGGCAAACACTGCTTAGACAATCTCTAAAGAAATTAAATTACTACTGTAGTGAGACATTTAACTTGAAGCACCTATTTCCCTATCTGAGCTTTCCTATTTTCATTTCAAATGTAGTCATGTGGAAAAGTTAAGGTACACAGTGGCAAGTGAAACGGGCTGAGAACAGCTTTGAAAAAAATATCACATTTTCCAAATTAGATTTAAAATATTTTTAGGCAATGAAATCCCAAAGTATGACACTGTACTTCAGGTTCGACTATAACAACCAGTTTCAGACTGCGATAAGAAACAGTACACTTTGCACATTTGTCAAATCAAGTATTTTATCAATTCAGAACAACTCAGAATTAAACAATATGTCAGTCAAAGAGATTTGAATAGGTAAGGATCTGAATTTTTGAAAACTTAATTCCTGTACTCACTCCAGTGGAAGTGAAAGGGGCCTGGGGTACACAACAAGTGTCTAGTTGGCTTTGGACTAACTGTGCAAATTCAAACAACTGTAAGCACCAAGAAAATCATGTAGGGAACAATGAGATTGGGCTCATCTCTTTTAGGTTAAAAACCATCACCCCCTATACTTGTTAAAAATGTCTAAAAGAAAATGCTGAAAGTATGGTTTCCTAGAGTTCACTAACAAAAACCCACCAACTTGGTACACCTCTGTAACGTTTCCTGTATGTTCTTCTAAATGGACACCAATTAACAACAAAATTAAAATCTCTCCCCCCCTGCCTTCTTCCCAGCCCCCCTCATTTTGTTTCCTTGCTTTAGCCATACAATTGTGCTTTGGCTTCTAACAAACAATAACTTGGTACACAAAGCTGTAAATTCCAAATATCTTCAAAAATTACACATTATATAGACACACAAATCTTACCACACTAACAGAGTGCAGATTTAAATCTGAACTATTTTTCATGAAACAGGTTTGCATCCACGTGAAGCAGTTCCTTTGATCATCTATAAGTAAACTGCTACTTTGTGAAGTCTCCCCTTAGTGCTCTTGAACAGCTACAGGGAGATTATTGTGCAGCCTAAACCAGCTGCACAAATGCAGAATAAATCTACGCCCCCCCAATGTGATTCAGCAAGTTTAGTACAACTTCATTGCACTGCTCTGCTTAGACTAGGTCTGTCGTAAGCATGATTTACTAGTGTAAGCCAGCACCATTTTCTGCCTAATATATCTTTTCCACAGCAGCGGGGCAGAGAAATGTTACAAAAGTACATTACAGTTATGAATCTATTTCTTAAAAAAGAAGAGACTGGCCAAGTCCTTGAAAATTCAGAAGTAGTTGGAAACAAATAGCATCCAGATAAATATAGAGCCGAGCGGTAGTGTGGAAGAAAAACAGCTTTTAAAAAGAGAAGCAGCATCATTGTATGAGGAATACTGCATTCCTATAACGCTGTTCCAGCTGTATTCCATACTGGAATACAGAATCATAAAATGTATGGGTGAAAATTTCAAGCAGTACTGTTGGCAACAGAGAAATTGAGCTATGCACAGAATGTGCTCAAAAGCTGTTAAGCAACTTCAAGGCGTGAGCACCCGTAATTGTTCCCAGAAAGCATATTAACTGCCAATAAATACAACTTCATGAAAAAGTCTGATGTAGAAAAAGCATCTACAATGAAATGTTTGGAAATATGAAGTTATACTTCTCTGTGGAACTTTATACTATATTCTTTTAAGTGTAACAATCTTCTCCAGAACACACACACAAAAAAGTTCTGACTTCCTTCTGAGGTTTATTGCTGCCTAAATATTTTCTATTTAAAGGGCTGTTGAAAAACAAACAAACAAAACCAAACAACAACAAAACAAACAGTTTTGCTGGGGTGGTAAAGCACGTTATGAAACCTGTATCATACAAATAACTTTGGACCACAGCCCATTTTTACTCACTAGAACCAATTTGCACATATCCCACACTTGTAACGTATCTGGTAAATCCATTTAAATGGAGTTAAAACAACAGTTTGAAGTCTATACAACCTCTTAGAAGGAGGAATGGGAAGCTTTTGTTTTCCTGTATTTCCAAAAAATAATATTAAAAAAAATGGAGGCAGAAGAGAGAACCTTAAAGCACATCTGTCCCTGCCTCCAGTCGAAATGACTAAGGTAGAAAAATGAAAGGGAAAAGAGGCACTTCATACAGCAGCGAACAACAGAAAAGGAGCTAGCAAAAATGCAAGAGGTTTAAGATGCTATGTTCTACATAATCCTAAGGGGAGGGGAAACAACAACAAACCACCAAGCAGCAAAGAAGCAATTTTAAGATCCGTACATAATTTGTGACACCTCGAAACGGACAGAGACTTAAACGTTAGTCCAGAGACATCATGCCAACAGGCATTTTATAAGATGCATATAAATTTTTGTTTCCTTGAGTTCCCGCCACAACCTTTTCAAGCATTTTTTTCTTTTCAGCTTTACCTTTGTAAACAGAAACAGAAGTAGAATATCCTTCCTGGAATTCCATGTTCAGGTGACAACAGACTGTAAGTAAGCCAAGGAAGTGGTCCATCTAGGAAAACTTCAAAATTGCTTTAATTCCAGCTGAACAAGTCTGTCTGTATCAAAATCATGCCATCAGTCACTGTCCGATTCCTCTTTAAACTTGGCTCTAATAGCTTGGCCATTCTGAAGTGGCATTTCTTCATAGTCGCTCCTGTGAAACAGGTATTTTTTAAAAAACTTCTGAACATGATGATCAGTTAGTAAGTCTAAAATAGGAAAGTTCTAAAATACAATGACGCATCAAATTGTTACTCGAGTAAGAAGTTTGTATTTTTACATTTCTTTTGCTTCCTTCTGTGGTTATGAAAAATACGCACGACTTCTCTCCAGAGACTGATATACAATAAAAATTACTGCAGCAGCTACAAACCACTACTGACAAGGATCAGTATGCGAGCAAGCTGGCACTACTGCTAGTCCACTATTCATCTAACTAAATGAAGGCAAGCCACTGCAGGCTGCACGCAGCTACTCTAGCACAGGCTTGTTCAGGTTACTGCAGTATTAAATCACTCCCACTGGTCAGCCCTTCAGTGCCTCTGCTTAAAAGGTGAAAACAACAAGGGCAGATAACCAGTTTGTTCAGCATCTAGCACAGGAAAGCCTGACCCGATAAGTTTTCATCTGCTACTATAGTTTTAATGTTACATAAACTCACACAAATCCTGGAAGTTTTGCTACATTTGGTTATTGCTATTTTGATAAGTGATGGACACTTAACATGGACGATTATCCCTCTCTGTAGCATTTATGTATGAGTCACCCCCTAGCTGACTAAACTTGATTCCTCTTCCCCAATTTGGAAGGAATTCCCTTCCATTCACATACCTTTCTGCCTTCATTCCATGACCTATCCTATCCTAAATACTAACTTACCCATTTGTGTCAGAGCCTTCGAAATTCCTTTGAGAAACCAAAAGGAAAAGAAAACCAAAATAATCAAAATAACACCCATTCTCATTGTATTTCTGTTTCAGAATAAGCTACTTCTGTTACACAGGCAGTCTACTTTCTCTAATAATCTATGAAGTCTTCAGTTACAGTTATTTAATTAAGATGGAAAAGAATATTACAAAAATAAAACGCCAAAAACACCTCATATGTATTTTATAGTCTTACCCATAAATCACATCATCATCTGAGTCGTTCAGCATAGAAAAAGCAGGATTGTCCTTCAACTGTGATTCTGGAAAAATACAAATAAGGGTTAATTTAGCACATTAAATTTAGAAACACAGCTGCACTTTTACTCCAACACTGAAGCAACAGACCTGAAACTTACAAGGCAATCATGACAACAACTTGACAAAACTGTATCCAAGAATTCTTTCCTTTAAATTCTCCACCCTTCAGCCCACAACATCACAGTGTTATAATTTTAAGAAATGACAATGTTCTCTTCATATGTTCAGATATATATGATGTGGAGCTCTTGGAGCAGGTCCAGAGGAGGGCCACTAAGATGATCAGAGGGCTGGAGCACCTCTCCTATGAGGAAAGGTTGAGGGAACTGGGCTTGTTTAGCTTGGAGAAGAGAAGGCTCCAGGGAGACCTCATTGCAGGCTTCCAATACTTGAAGGGAGAGTATAAACAAGTGGGGGAAAAGCTGCTTACAAGAGTGGATTGTGATAGGACAAGGGGGAATGGTTTTAAACTGAGACAGAGGAGGCTTAGGTTAGATATTAGGAGGAAGTTTTTCCACACAAAGGGTGGTGACGCAATGGAAGAGGTTGCCCAAGGAGGTTGTGGATGCCCCATCCCTGGAGGCATTCAAGGCCAGGCTGGATGTGGCTCTGGGCAGCCTGGTCTGCTGGTTGGTGACCTTGCACATAGCAGGGGGTTGAAACTCGATGATCCTTGTGGTCCTTCTCAACCCAGGCCATTCTACGATGCTATGAATTGCTTACACTTACCATATAGTGCATTCTTTGAGGGGGAATACACGAAGGCTAACGTGTAGAGATAGAAGTTCAATAAACCATAAAATGATAAGAATTCTGCTGGTAGAAAGCGTCAAGGATTTTTCTCAATACAGCTCCATTCACGTAAACTTTGGAAACAAGATTCAAAACATATGTAAGCTGCTCCAACAGAAAGAATGTTTGCCACCATGAAGTTGGAGAGCATGAACAATTGGCATTTTTTTTAGATTAACTGACAACTAGTATACTCAAGCTGTTTCTAACTGAAGATAAATCTTCAATTTTAACATGTGAAATAACATTTGCTGAGATAAGTTCTTCTCCTCAGTAGTGAAGCACATGGTAAAATCAAATAGTTCTGACTTCACTGCTAAAACAAAGCCTGGGCCTTCATTCCTTTTGAAGAGTACCAAATGTAGCTGTGATTTATTTGATATAAACAAATTAGACTGAAACTGTCTCAGCTCATAATCTTTATAAACAACTATTAGAAAATAATGGCACAATGCTCTATCAATTTTGATCAGGGTTTCAAAAGCCTACCTAAAAGTCAAAATACTCAGTCCTTACGTAAATCATTTTTAAGTACTTCCTAAAGAAAACCAGATTAATATTCTCAGTTGAGCAGCATCACAACACAAGGATATAATTCTGATAATGAGTTGACAACTCAGCAACAAAGTTGTCCTGTAGAACTTGTGCTCCAAAGCGTAGATAGAGTATAACAATGCTGTGGGGGAAAAAAAAAAAAAAAAAAGGAATGGCATATAGGTATAATGAGCCTCTAAAATGCAAAATTTAAGTGCAAGCTTGATAGAGGAGTATATTAAAAAGTAATTATGTTAAAATGCTGTTTATTTGAAGACACATTTTGTTTTCCTATTTCTAAATTATGAATGATTATTTTGTGACTTAAATTCAGCAGTCAATTTAATAAAGAAAAAAAAACAACGCTCTACTTTTGTCATATTTCACCCACTAAGGACAATCCAAAAGCCAGCAGCAATTTGAAACAACTGCTTGGGGTCGGGGACAGATATAAACAATAATGTAAAAGTAATTCTAAACTTCTGCTTTACAGAACACAGCTTACAAAACTCCAGAAGAGATCAACAGTGCAATGCAAACTACTCAGCAATACAAAATATATCTCCTGCTAAGTCTTCCAGTGTATTGTGGCAGTAATGGAAATACAGAACTGTCTATAAAAACCTTAAGAAAGGGCTCCAAAAATTATGAATTGATTACCAAAGTGACCATATTAAAAAAAAAAAAAAAAACCTCTCAGTTTCACTGAGTATATTATTAAAAAAACAAAACCAAACCTTTTCTTTCAAGACTTTAAATACATAAAAGTTTGAGTACTGAGAAATGTTCTCTGAAAAGCCTTACCTAATGACGAGCACTACGAAGGTTAATGCAGTCAAGAATTTTAACCTGAGATCTGATAAAGATTGAGAAAAATTATTATTAGAGAATTTACACCTGTATCTAGGAGAAGACAGCCTGCTTAGAGAAGAACCAAAAGAAATACTTACCAACATAAGGCATGTTACGGAGTTCTGAACATGCTCTCACTATCAGGAACAGAAGGTAGAGAATATATGTGGTTGCCACCACAAGGAAGAAGATTTTCATTCCCTATAGAAAGAATATTATTTAAGAAAGTTTGGTCTATTCCTGCTTTCTTCAGTTGTACCCTACAACAGAAATTGTTAATTTCCAAAGCACAGTACAGAATGGTGTATTTATTCGGGGAAAAGATGCTCATGAATGGAAGTACAAAAAGAGGATGGCATATCTCAAGGTAAACTTTTTTTTTTTTTTTTTTAAACAAATAGATTTCCTGAGAATTATACAGGAAACCATATAAAGTATATCTTCCTCTTCAATAAGGAAGTTTTACATTTTCTAGTACAGAGGACCTTGGGAAGAGTCAAGATACACAAAAATGACTTAAGAAGCTTAAAAAAAAAAAAAAAATCATCATCTTTTGGTTCCCACAGTCATGAGTCCCTGATACAACATGTAGTGTGGAGTCTCCAGATAACCAAGATTATCACAAGACAATTGGGTTGGAGTTCAATATAGCCTACATGTGATCCGAAGCAAAATGAAAAGTACCCTAGTAGTCCAAGTAAGATCACCAGGCCAGCAATTTTCTAAACTGTTAGATTTCAATGGAAATCTGAGAGCAAATGCTTAACTACATTCGAACAATTAATCAAAGAAGTATTTCTGACTTACCTGGAAATTACCTGTGTCAACTCTGTATTGATACGTAGGATCATGTACTTCATTAACACTAGAAAAAATTCAAAATGAAAAATTGGTACATATAACACTACAAAATACAAGGTCAAAAACAATACACAGACACAGACCACTAACAAAGAAAGTGTTTAAAGTTACTACACGAAGATTAGAACTAAAGATCTTGGCTGTAGAAATCGGTGCAATGCCAGTGATTTCAATGACAATTTACATGACATCTTTTTCCTTTCTAAATCCCATTTTTCAAGGAATATGGATGATTTTGGTAGCCAGCATCCAGACTCCCTACATGTGCGCAGAGAACTACCGAGCAGGTGGAGGAACTAGGAAACAAACCTATGAGGAGTAGCTGAGAGAATTTGGATTGTTTAAATCTGCGGAAGGCTGAAGGTGACCTCACTGCTCTCAACAACAGCCTAAAAGGAGGTTGCAGCAAGGAGGGTGCTGGGATCTTTTCTCAGGTAACAAATGATAGGAGGTGAGGCAACGGTTTCAAGATGCACCAGTAGAGGTTTAATCAGACATCAGGAAGAATTTATTCAAGGAAAAGGTGGTAAAACACTACAATTGGCTGCTAGGGAAAGGTAGAGTCCCCATTTCCAGACGTAATGAGATATGTAGATGTAGCATGTAGGGTTTGGTAGTGGGACAGTGTAGTTCTGGTTGACAGGGGGACTTCATGATCTTATGAGTCTTTTCCAACCTGGATGATTCTTTTATTCTGTTTTTATCTTTTTAGAAAATGTGTAATTTTGTAAATTCCTACAGGCCTTCAGGATTTACTGTTTCAATCTTATCTTTGGTGATAAGAACGGTACTCAAGAAATAACAGCTGTTTAAACCTTTACTTCATACAAATTCTGCTGATAAAACATTAAAACCAACATTCCCTGCAATTGCATCACTTTCAAAAATGCGCAATGGCAAGAAATACATACTGAGAAATATAGTGATAGACAACCAATTGAGAGTAAAATGCTCAAGAGATTTAAAAACGTGTCAAAACTGACAAAGTTTTCTGCGTGGAATATACTGACACCTTTATGTAAGTGACTGAAACAGTGAGAAAGAGGAAAAACACTGAACTCATCAACTCAGTTTTGAGAAGCATAGTTTGGCTTAGATCTGTTAATACTAACTGGGCAGGTTGAACAGTTTTGTTAAACTGTGGTAACAGGGCAACTGATGCTTCAAATACTGAAAAAGCTAATAGGAAGAGCGTGTTGGAGGGAGCCCTAACACACTGACATATTGTCTTCTAGTTCTTACTCTGATTTATAAAATTATGTACTAGTAAATTGTCCATGAAGAATTCTGTTTTCAAATCAGTCACATTTTGCAGAACAAAATATAATTTCAACTCCATTTCTATGGCACAAAGAGGAAGAAGATAGAATTATAAACAATCTTCACACTCCAGAGCAATTTCAGTTCATAACTTTTGCATTACATTTTAAGTTACTTACGTTTGCCATACTCCTAATGTAACAGAGGCGAGCCACAATAGTCCAACAATAAGGAATTTGGGCAGATAGAAGGTTAAGCACTTTCTTTCTCCCTGTTGATAAAACAATAGCATAGTCAAGGAGAGAACCCACATTTGAGATTTGAATCCATCCTGGCAGAATAAAATAATCTTTCCTCTGTTTCATTTGATGAATTAAATTAAGAAAAATCACCTTCAATATTTTTAACTTGTACAGCTGATTGCAGAATACAAAAAAAAAGATACAAAATTGTATCATTTGCATTAAAGTTAAGATACAGAAGAGACTTGGGGCATCCTGCTTTTCAGGTTCCACATATTTCACTGATACTGAAATGATAGGAATCTGCCCTACAATTCACAATTCCTTTATGCAGTATTATAAAGTGATTTTAAAAATGAACCACCATCACAAACAACAACAAAACCCTTCAAGCAAGAACAACAGTACCATCATTCCAAAGCTTTGAGCAGACTGCCTCCATTTATCTCATTTAGGTTTGGCAATCTCAATGCATTCTACTTCACCACAAAACATTTCAATTCTGTTTCTTACATTGTACTTTAAGATTAAAATGTCACTTATTTTTTAATTAAGTTTTTAATTTGTCACCTTTTGAGATAACTGAATAAACAAGTACTGTCTTCTCAGTAAGCATGCTAGATATGGTTGCACCCCTACCTGTACTCTTATACCATGGTAGACACAAAGCCAGAACAATAACAGTGCACACAGAAACAGTGATTGGAATAGGTCATCCAGCATTCCAGGAAACCAACTGTTCACCAGAAAAGAAAGGGGGAAAAATGGGTCTGTAACAAAAGAAAAGAAGTTAAGCAGGGGGGGAGAAAGAACAGTCTTTTAGTAGAAATAAGTTGAATTCATCTTGAGAAGAAAAAGATTTTTTAAAATTACATCAGTAAATGAAATTGGAGTTTGTTCTATCTTACAATAATTTGCAAAGAAAATGGTGCCTTCAGCTGCAATTGACTGTAAAACTACACAAATATGTAGTTGCTAACATTTCTGAAAGACTTTGTGTTTTAACAGACCTTCTGCTAACCCACTTTTCTAGGTGATGAACCACAGAATACCTGAAAGACAAATATTCTTTCAGTACTGCTAGAAAGTGTTAGAAATTGATGTCGTTTATAAGACTAAACACAGCTTCTGTTTTTAAATATAGCATGAGCATAAGAAAAATACAGAAGTAAGGCTTATCAGGCAAATACAGAAACTACATTTATATGTGAAAGGGTCAGCATGGTTGCAGCTTCCTACTGCAGTCAATTTTAAATGGAGTTGAGGGAAAAGAACAAAGCCTACCTATTGATTATAACCTTACATTTGATATGTTTTGGAAGTGTTGTTTTTTTTTTATAAATTAGTTTTCTGAAGTCTTATAGACAGCTACCTGTAAGTTCAAGGCCAAACTTGAACATTCTCTCTCTTTTTGTTTCTTTTCTGCTTTTTTTTTTTTTTTTTTTTAAAAGATCGTTTATTAAAACCCAGTACCGTTGTAAAGCAGGAGGAGAGGAAGGAGGATAGACATCCATTTCTGTTCAATACCCCAGTCTCTCATGGAGAATTTTCGTAGAGAATGTGCAAACAGACACTAGAAACATACAGAAAAAATTAGAAGGAAAAAATAGTCTACATAGCAATGTACAGCACATTGCAAACACTACTTTGAAAGGTCTTTGACACTGATAACGCAGTGAAACAGGAGTCACATCTTGTTCCTCCTTTAGCAATAACTTCACTGGCTTACCTCAATGCAAATTACTCTCAAACTGAAAAGGAAGCCAGCTAGTATTGCACTAACAAATGTGTGAAGAAAAAAAAACGCTGCCTAGTTACTGGTCACACACTACAAACGACTTCCACTTAAAGTCACTTATTAAAAAAAATACATATCCAGATCCTATACAACATTCACAGTTCACCGGTGAGTGACATCACATATGGGAAAGAAATGCTATGAAAGTAGCTAAGTATTTTTAAATCTTACTTTGAGAATTTTGCTTTTTTATTGTTCTACTGTTTTACTTTTCCCCCCAGACATTTCTGTTCCAGGGGCACAACTGTGAAGTGACAGATAATCTAAATCACAGAGTAATTTACGTTGTCAGGGACACACGCAAGTCATCCGGTCCACCTTCCCACTCAAGACAGCGATGACTCTAAAGTTAGATCAAGGGTATATTCAATTGATTTTTACTCGTTTTCAAAGACAGAGAACAAAGACTGTCTGGGCATCCTATTCTAACGTCTGAGCCCACTGAAAAAGCCATCTTATTTTTCTATGATCTAATCAGAATTTTTTGTTTGAAGAAAACATCTCTCCCAGATTCAAAAGTCAGTGTAAAAAAAGACAAGCTTCTCCCATTTATTCTTAATGTTCCACAATGCCACTTGTAACTACATAGAAGCAAGTTTAAATGAGTATTTTAGAAACTTTACTAACACCCATTCAGTAATTTCTCAACTCTACAGCCTGGGGCTAAGTTATTAAATAACACTACTATGCAGCATTACCCAAAAAAATTGAAGCAAAAATCTTACCGTGACCATAAAGGTGAGAACTACAAAGACAAATCGGAACCAGATTTCCACTTGTGAAAATGTTGGATTGTATGTCTTCCACTACAAGAAAACAAAAGAAAAATAGCTCAATGTTTTATTTTAATTAATTAACATCTTTTGCAGATACTCAAAAGTTCTCTGGCTTTTCAAAATTTGAAGGTATAACCAAATTCCCCCACGTCACTATGGAAATACAAAGATACATTTTCTCTCAAATCAAGGCTTGCTTTAGGAGAAGGAAAAAAACAACAAGTATGCAATGAAAGGATAACCAAAGCAGACTAATCTCTTTGCTTCTCCTCTACCCTGCCACTCATTGTAACACACTCATTGAGCTATCACACATCAAAGTATTTCTTAGAAATCAACAAGGAGCATCCTTTTTGATCTCTCTCATGTTCAAAATTTGAACTTCAGTAATTGACTAAGTTCTATGTTCTTCTTTATTACCAAAGTCAAATACATAAACTGATTATGAAAATGTTGATAAGGTACAGTTGTGCTTTCTGTAACAAGTTTGTTTTCTTAAAGCTTGTTTTTCTTTCAGAAGTGAGACTCAAGAGAAGAATAAATGAGATAACTAGACACGAAGTTTCTTGAAGGTTAAGAACAAAAGCTGCCTTAGTCCTCTAACTATTAGATGGGCAGAAATACTCACTATAACATGTCATTTTGTATGACTCTGTTGAGAAATTATCTCACATCTGGTCTGCTTCTCTTCAGAAACTACTTCTGAAATGCATGTACTGCATATGCTCTGCTCGTCCGACAAGCTTTACCTTTCAGTGGATTTAACCTACCCGTAAACCTCTATCTTGTCTTTAAGTGCACATGTAGAATGAAAAGTTTATGTGAAGAATCCTCATCTACAAAAGAATCTGTTATTTCAACTGAAAGCACCACAAGCCACTGTAAATACATTGGTATGTTCACTTGCTATGGGAAAGCAGAATCTCTGGATTGGGTTTTTGGTTGTTTGCATGAAAGAAAGGCTGCAAAGCAAGATGATAAACTGTAGAAGTATAAATGCCCCAATACCTCAACCTGCTTGAAATCCACAACTAAGCAAACACATTGTTTTTTTCTTTTTCTTCCCCAACAACTTATTTTTAATAATGCACTTTATAAATTAGAATACATCAAATATGAAGATTCAGGAAGCTTAGTTAGTATATATAAACCATTTCTGCTTTACAGTAAACTTTCTTTTTCTGCCTGCTCTGACACACATAATGTTATATACAAGCAGAATACAACATAGTTACTAGTGTTATAAGTTCAGTTTAGTTCCATCTTCTCCCAATGCAAATGTTTCTAAACCTCTTTTGGGAGTGATTCAACACTTTTTTTTTTTTTTTTTTTTTAACTGTTTTATAAACAACCTTTAGTACTGTAACTTGCCCAGTTCATTTTGCTAGGAACTGCCTGCTTATTTAACTTAGGAAAAAAAACAATTTACTCTTCCTCATAAGCAGAGTCAAACAATTTTTTTCATTTGCCTTTGTGTCTCAAATCTTTCAGGCTGACGCTTTTCTAGAATCTAGAAAAATCCTGCTAATTCAGACATACCTCCTGGAAAGGCTAAAAAAAAAAAAAAAAAAAGCACGGTTTAGAAAGGCAAGATCTCTATGAGAAAATGCAGAAAACTGGATGTTCTAGTCCAGCTTGTCTACCATTAAATACCTCCTAGGAACTACACTAAAATTATCCGTCCCTGAAAGCAGCAATAGAAGTTCTAAAAGAAAATGCTTTCCCTATGAAGATAAATATTGCTCCAGAACACTAATAACACAAATACTGCAACTCTGAAACCAGCAGTGACAGAAAGCTTTATTACAATGCATCTTTATATTTCATGTTCAAAAATAAAGTAACTTTTTATTACAGTTAAAGCAGACTTCTCCAGAGATCTCTTTTGCTAGAACAAAACTTTATACTTACTGTGAAAGTAATATTCTGTATGGCATACGTTAACTTATTTAGATCTTCAAAACTAACAAATATGTTGTATTGAGTGTAGTTGAGGTAGCCCAGGTGAGCAACAATGATTTCACTGCATTTCTGTGAACACATACAGGGAAGAGTAATATTTAAAAAAACCTACAATTTATTCTACAAAATTCACTGGTAATATAGGTTAGATAACTTGTTTCTGAGTAGGTAGATACGGATGATGCTTATTACATGCCTTATCAACAAACAACCTTGATTTATCGCTATACATTTCTCATAAAAGAACTTCAGCTATTCTCTTCCTAATGGATTTCATTCTGGATAAACTGTTTCAGACATCTTTAAATTCAAAACTAACTAAAAGTTTCACTAGAAACTCAAAAAACTTCTTGTGTGGGAAGTTTTTTCCCCCTCAAGCACACAAGCTAGCTGCTTTCAATCAAATGCTCTGCTACTTGCTGGACAAGAATTTTTCTCTTCTCTAGAGCTCAATACCTGTTTTTCTTTTCAAATTTTCCTTCTCGCAGTACTGTTCATCTGTTTAATCAGCACACAGTACTTTGCTGGCAGAAAGCTACAACAACAACAACAAAAAAGGGGAGGGGGTCTTTTTGAGGTAGTAGATACAAGCTACAGAAAGAAACAAACTAGCAATGTAATGGAGCATGCACACAAATATATTTAAAGTACTGCAGCAGAGTTTTCTTCAAGCAGACACATACCTGTGCACAACTGAGCAACCGTGTCCGGTTGTGAACTTGATTATTAACATAGGGTGTGCTTCCATCCTTCACCACTCCAAGCACTTTGACTGTCATAGTAACATTCTTTTTGAGTGATACTGTAATTGAGAGAGAAAATGTTAAGCTATTGCTGCACGCAGAAGTAACATCTCAAAAAGAGATCCAAATAAAGGTTAAAATGGATATGATATCCAAAAGTACTTGGTTATACTTAACAGGAATAAGGTTCAATTATATTAATTTCAAAACAAATATGCAAAAATACCCCTTCATTTATATATTCTGGCATTAAGTCATACAGCCCTTGTACTGAATCCTAACATGTTAAGAATTCCTGATTACAGTATTTCTCTTGTACGTACAGGGAAACTTCACTGCACAGTCAGTAAGATTACAACTTACACATCTAATTTCTCCCCAAACAGACACAGACTCTCTACACACTGCTGTTTTCATAGAAATAATTCCCAACCTATCCCATGCACCTGTTGCATTCAGTTCTCGAGATGAGCTCAATCCATCCCTTTACTGAGGGGAAGGGGCAGAGATGAAGAGATTGTGCCAGAGGAAAAGCCCACCAAGCACAGCCACAAAGAAACAGAACTGTGCACGCAACAACAACAACAACAAAAATAGAATACACAAAATTAGGTTGCTACAGCAGATTCCTAAACTCTAGGTAAGACTCTCACCATCATGCTGATCCAACTCGACTACACAGGTCAGCCACAGCTGTTGGTTATAAGTAGACAGTGGTGGCGAACTTAAATTAAAAGGCTTCAGCTGTTAAAAAAACACAACAAAAACCCCACCAAGGTTAGCATCAGTCATTACATTACACAATACATCTGTAGTCATAACAATGAAAGGTACATTAGGAACAATATTTTTCAGGAATACATTTAATATGTGCTATTGCATGGACAGTACAAGCACCCCACAATACATCTACCAATGAAGCAGCTAAAGCAGCACCTGTATTTTGCACAGCACTGACATGCACTGACTACTTAAAGCACATAAAAGCAGCAGCAAAAAAAACCAGTTCTGATATGAGAGATTTAGCCTAAAAAAAAAAAAAAAAAAAAGTAATTTCTAGAACTTTACCAGCTCAGTCAGACTTGTGACCCCAGCCCATCTGCTACAGAATTAAAACAGTTTAAACCTAAGTATTTAAACCACAACTATTTTTCTACTGGTTTTCTAGAAATCCCACATTCAAAAGCATAGGAGGTAACATTAACAAAGAAAATCTAATGCAAGAAAGGCATTTTTAATATCAATTAAGAAAAGTATTTTTTATTTTTGACATCTACCCATAATACAGTAGCAATTTAAATGTATGTAAGAGACCTACTGACCAGAAAAAAACCCTCCAGAAGTGTCAGGGCATTTAACGAAACTATACTTAATTTTTTTTTTTTTTAATTATTATTTTTTGTTAGCAACTTCATAAAAATTATTTTAGTTATTTGTTTGACAGCAAAGAACTGGACAGAAATAGAGAAACTGAAAATGAGAACATGAAAGCTTAATATGGAATTCTTCAAGACAGTAAAGATTCATGGTAAGAGGTCAGACTGCACTATTACAGCCACTTGAAAATGGACAATTAAGAAGGAAAACAGACATTCCTTCCCAGCTGAGAAAAAGGAAAAGAAAAAAAAAATCACAAGAGAGTTATCATTATTTGTCACTGAGAACATTGTTTTTCTGTTTCCTGTTCTCAGTTTCTCATCCTGGACCCTCACAAGAATCTCCAAGCATGAGTTCACCAGGGAATGCTATCAGCACTGAGTGTTTCTTCACCGTAATTCTTGATGAAGTAACACTGCCCATCACAGAACTCTCTACCTTACCTACTTGCGAGAGACTAAAAATTGGTGCTAGGTCACACAGTGGTAGTAAAAGGACTGAATGTTCTGTTTCAAATTGGAAAGCATCAGGTGGCCAAGAAGCTTCCTAGTAGAAAACTAACTACTTAAAACAATGGGACTAGAGAAAGGGTGTATTTGACATTATGGATACCAAGTAAAATATTTGGATAATCCAGCACTATTTATCAACCCTTACCTTTATGCTGCTATTTAAGTCAGTTCTTGCTACAGAAGTTTCAATTACATTAGGACCTACATAATAAAAAAGAAGGAAGAGAACAATATTGAAGGATCAGTGTAAATACAGGATTTCAAAAAGCTGTACAAAATACCTCCTCTCTAAGCAGGTAACTAGCACCCCATCTGGCAGATGTTCTAAGTGAAGGGTAAGTCACTTAGGCTTCTCAATATCATTAATAAACTTGGCCAAAATGTTTCCCCCCCAGCAGATTCTGCCATAATCTTCCTGAGCATAAATAAGGTGTAAATTATTAACCAAGAACTCCACGTCACAAGTTCTACATGCATACTCCAAATTACAACAACAAAGACACGGTGTATTTTCCCTAAAGCTACATGCTGTATGTTCTATGTTTCTCTCCCTGTATGTTGCAGTCATGAAAGTAGTTGGCTGCAGATAAAAGCCAAGTGAGCAGCAGAGGCACTGCTGTTACAGCACATAGAAGCCCAATCAAGGGCTGCAAACGCATCTGAAAAAACAGCTTTTTTAACTGCGCTTATCTCTCCAGTTTTTATGGCCAAACTGCTACCATCACCCAATTGACTTGGAAGATAATGACTATATTGCATTGCACTCACAACTGGACAAATACATTACATTGCATCTGACTGAGCGATGATAATACCTTTTTATGTATACGTAGTGTATTTGACTGCATAATTACTGACAGTACTTTGCAGCTCGTGCAGGATCTTGACCATATTGGGCTGTTCAAGCAAGGCAACCCACAAGTCTGTTTAGAAACAGTGCTCAGAGCAGCCAGATTGGGACCCTTCTTTTCCATAAAAATGGGGAGCTGTAATATATTATGTATACCATCACAATAACTGTAATTGCACAGAAGTTCTACAAACAAGTTGTCCTAAAACACACAATCCATTCAATCGACAGTTTCAAGTCCACCTGTAGTGGGAGATATCCAGCTCTCTCCCACATTCCTGCTCCAATGGCAATCACTCCTCCAATTTCTCCAGATGAAGACACACACACTGAATGTGTACTGATTAACTACATCTGTCCACTCACATCCTGCTCCCCTCTACATCTGAATGCAGTAAATGGGGAAACTACAAAACCTTTGTTTATTTTAGAAAAAAACTCCAGCAGCTGTCTAGCTGAACCCTCCCCTCCAAAGAGATGGAATTAGATCAGGATCACATACAGGTAAGTCCTGAAAACCTCTAAGCACAGAAACTCCCAGAACACCCCTGGGCAACCTGTGACCACTCTTATGATTAAAAATAATGTAACAGCAATCGTTCTTAATATCTAACTGCAATGTCCTGCATTCCAGCTTGCATCTGTTGCCTCTCTCCCTGTCACCATACACTTATGAGAAGAGTCTAGCCTCATCTTTTCTTTATCCTCTGATAAAGTCGTAGACAGCAATAAGGTCTTTCCTTCATCTT
Organism: Meleagris gallopavo; assembly: GCF_905368555.1. Lineage (NCBI taxonomy): Eukaryota > Metazoa > Chordata > Aves > Galliformes > Phasianidae > Meleagris > Meleagris gallopavo. The sequence goes on along the minus strand of NC_139405.1, from coordinate 51,302,613 downwards.
CTTATATACGCAAGAACACAGAGGACTAGGGAGAAAGGGACAGGATTACGGAGAAAAGGAAATGATACTCAGGCACGAGTACACACACAGAATAACTAAGCTTGAGAAAATCACAGGGAGTAGTAGGAAAAGGTCTGCAAGTATATACTGGAGTGTGAACAAACACTGAGATGCACAGCATAAACAGGGCTTCTATGTGTGCCTGGGTCTCTGGTTTCAGTTCCAGTCAGCTTTCCCTGTCCAAGTTTCTCTCCTGTTTGGTATAGCAATTTAACACAAGTTACCAGTCCTTAAAACATGCTGTTCCAGCCATTATATTAGTATTGAAAACTATGCAATAAAGACAGTTTTTCTATAAAGACCATGGAATTCAAAGTTATGACAGAGAAGCAACAGAAAAGAAGTGAGTGAGCTCATTCATGAGCTCATTCTGGACAAGAATTTCATGTTAGCTGACAGAACAGTTAAGATAAACATGTAGTATTTGCTTGGGCTTCTATAACCACTCTAACTACAATATTAACCATCTTACAGACCTTAAGCTTCATATTACAATTCAACTTCACTAGCAGCTATGTGCTACAAAGCCAGCTGAGAATTACTGAACTTCCCAGTTCTCAAGTACATACAAACTACTGCCTGGGTACATTTTTGGCCAGTATTTTTGTCTCAAAAAGCATAATTGATTTTCTGTAACTGCTCAGAGTTGATTAGTCATCACATTTCAGTACTTAAGTATTAACAAAAAAACACCAGAACAAAACTTTCTGAAGAGCTTTTTTTAAAAATAAAACAGAAAATATGAAAAAATACTGGAGCAAAGAGATCATAATCCCAGTTTTCAAAACTGAACAGCAACCAAAACAGTAACTCAGTTCTACTGCCACGCCTCTAGTAAGCAATATACTAAAGCTTTTTAAAGCAACTGACAGAAACATCTTGTGGTCTTATTATTGAATAAAACAACAACTGTACTTAAATTACATTGTTATTGCTTTCCTTTATTTTGCTAAGTTAACAGAATCACATTAGGAAGCAGAGAACCACTCTGATATGAGAAACATGAAAACTGCATAGGTACAGAAAATGAGTTCTGCACCTTATCCTGTCCTTGCACTCATCTCACCACAAAAATCACAAAGACACACTGGGAAAAGGGAAAGTGAGCAAGTGTAACCTGCAAAAAAACAAATCCACACCTCTTAGGTTACAAGAACTGAAAAGCAACACCCTCCTCAGAAAAAGCTATTTTCTTTACTCAGATGAGTAGTTATGACTGCTAACCTTCCCAAAACAGAACTGTTGAGTATGGGGAATGGTATATAGGTCACACATAAAGCTGGATGCATCTCCCACCTTCTCATTTACCTAGTGGGTTTGGTGAGCTTAGCTCAGACTGCACTCTTTGATGAGTGAATGCTCTATTGTTCGTGCCCCTCCTTCTGTTCACAAAGTATGAAGCTGTCAGCCAAAGCCATTAAAAATCACCACAGCGTAAGTGTTCATTCCGTAGTTCTCCTCCCAAGGTAAACAACTTTCTTTTAAAAATAATTAAGTTATAATAATGAACTGCGTCCAAGCTTCGTCAACAAAGCCATCCAACAAACCAGTCTCACAAGGAAAACAACTTTCCAGCTTTGCCAACTCCTGAAGGGAACCACAGACAAGTCCTGGAAGCCTGGCACAGTGCAGATGTTGGAGTGCTGCTTACAGTAGCCCTGGAACAAAGGCACCCATAGCACTAGATCTGTGTGCAGGCAGATATAATCCAAAAGACCTACAGCTCTATTTTAGGACTCACTCTCAATTAAGAATGAAAATTTCAAAGAGCACAGATGGTTGCTCACCCACTCTCAGGTAAAACAATTTTAAGCAATTCTGACAACTGATCTAATTCCAGTTTTCCATTTTGTCATTCGTATAAAATGTAAAAGTATTTGTTTAGTATTTTAGTCACAAAATAACGCCCTTCAGCATCCTTAAGCAAGTCAGAGGAAAAATACACTGGTTTATCTTCAAGAACTGAAATACAGTCCGCTTAAACCTTAGGCCTCTACAGTAAGTCAAGCAGCAGGAAAGATGGACTTGTTCCACAGGTAAATTTTTAATGCTACCATGAATAAAGTGCTTTCTGTAAGTATGGATATACACAAAAAGCTCAAGACAGGCAGGACTGGATGAGCCATACGCCTCTGCAGGCCTCTTCCTTCTAAAAGGAAGTGAAGGATGGGGTAAAGATAGACACAGGTGCAGAGACGGGTCAAGATGGCTGTCAGTGAGCAGCACAGATCATGCCAGTCAATACAAAATAAGATGTCATGTGGGGAGCTGTTAAATGGTGTAGCATGGTAGTACCCCTACAAAACAAACAAACAAACATGAGAGAAGAAACGTTCCTCCCCTGTAAGAAGTAATATTTCTGCAGATGTCTCGGGGCAGTATGCTCATTAGCTTTCACCCACATCTGTAACTACCAGGACACTAAGACAAAGAATACAAAAAGGTAATGTTTTAAAAAGGCAACATCCTTACCTGCTATTCCTATGAAGACTGTCAAACCAAAACAGACAAAGAATACTACAAAGACCAGGACAAAATGTCGTTTGGACAGCGTATATAATCGCATCGGTGCCAGCCTACAGAAACAAAAGAAAGCACAGAATTAGCTGTCAATCATATTCCTAAATTACAAAAAAAAAACCCACCCCTACCTGTTGGACAGATCAATACAATGGAAAGAAAGATGTGATGACAGAAGGACCAGCATGATAGAACACTACTATATAGGAAAGGAAGAAGACTGCTCACCCGTATCAGAAGATTCTAGGTTTGTAGGGGAAAGCTTCACCAAGGAGGGATTTCCATAAAGAGACCCTTCCCCAGTGGCAGTCAGCCCTTAAATGGAGCCTAAGAGAGGCGCAGCCAGGCTCCACTCCTTCCAGTACACATCTGAACTGCCTTCATCTGTGCTCCCAGGGCTGACCAGGTCCTTTCCCCAAGTGCTCAATCAGTGGTTCAGGCTGCGACTCAATAGTTCCCATACAATCCCCTTCACTATTCATTCCTCCACAAAAAAATATTAAACCAGTCTTTGTGGTAACATGCAATACTAAGAAAAGAACACAAACTAATGCTACTTTATAGAGCAAAGATAACTACTAGGGATTATCAGACATATGAATGGGTACATACACCCATATCCCAAAACAGACAAATTCTGCATGTTTTTTTTATACTAAGGCAAACAATTCACTTTGAACTAGTAAAAGCATATAATAACAATTTAAATTTTCTTAAAGAGTTAAGTATTACAGAATAAATGACATTTTTTTAATTAATGGTAGAGTTTGAAATATCAAAATATCTGTTTAATGATGATGTGGAAACAAAGAAAGAACACAGCAGTAATGAGGAATGCAAGCAGGGGACTATAAATGTTAAAAGTTTGCACAAGGTGGCTTTACAGGACTCTGGATAGCATCAGCAAACACAGGGTAACTTTTGTGATCACTTGCAAGAAGCAATAACCCAGATCAGTTTAAAAGGTCTCAACAGGTGTTTGTTCAAGGGAAACCGGTGTGTTGCACATGAAATTGTCACAATCACAAATAAGAACAGATCAGATCTCAGCTGCAGAGACCATCACTCAGAGGCCTCGCAGACAAATGCAATTTTAAGTTGACTTTCAAAAATCCCAGTTCATAGAGGTGCTTCAAACCAAGACTTTCTGCACAACTTTTGCAGAGATATAACTACACTACTTTTCCTAAACCAAGGTCTTAACACCTCAGTCTTTGTGCACTTAAAAGCTATTACTCTTGTGCTGGTGTTAATAAGTAAGACATATTATCTGACTGACAATTTTTCAACGGTACCTTCAGTTCTACAGATGATCCTTGTTTACCAAGAACATCAAGTGTGGGGTATTCTCTTGATTTAACAAGAACTCTCCAATCTCAACAAGAAAGTGCCTGCTACATGAAAATCGTTTTAAAAATGCCAATATGCCTTCATTGAATGTGACAGCCTAAGTGGATACCACATGCTCCCTGGAAGAGCACCTACCGAAGACTGCTCAGTATATGAAAACTAAATCCATGAGCTGGGAACAGCTGAAGTGAGAGAAGTGACATATACATGTAGGGAATGCATATCTTAGCTTATATCTGGAAATATACTTAACAGCCGCAGCATGGTGCATGATACACTTCTGACTTGCTATGCACATTCCTTGGCTCTGTTGATGTGCTTCCAATTTTCCAAGTTTTTGTAGACATTTGGAGGTGTATTACGTGTCATACATGTAAAGCAGCTTCACTTCCTCAAGGGAAAGTCACCAGGGTTCCCTCAGCCAGCACTCACAGCTGTACAGTTACCAGCAATCAGCACCTTCCCTTAGTGTTGCACCAGAACACAGGCGTGCTCACAAGCTTTCGAGGAAACCTGTTCCAGACATTGGTTCGTTCTTTATTCCAGTTTCTCTGGATGGGGCAACACCTAACAGTCAAAATGGGTTTGCATACACCTGAAAAGCAGGTGTGCCGACACTTTACAAGCAGAGAAAACCAGACATGCCGTGTCTTCTCCCCTTGTCTTTCACACTGCTACTCCTGAAGTCTCATTTAAGAGAGTGGGTGTAGGTATTTCACAGGTCAATGCTGCTGTACTGATCTGCCCAGAGACCACGCAAAAGACCAGGGTAAGAAGAAAAACAAACAAATGGAGCTCATCTGAGAAAAAGAACATTCATTGAAATGATCCATGTAAGGATTTGGAAAATGAGAGCGAGATACATACTGAAAAGTATCAAAGAATTGTAGAATGGCTTGAGTTGGAAGGGACCTCAAAGATCATCTAGTATGCACAGGATTTGCTCACCTGAGTATGCAAAATTAGATCCCCTCAGACTCAACTCGTATCCATCTCAGGCTGTTGTACCAGCAGTTATCAGTATGTAGTACTTGCATTGCCATGTTAGCAACAATCACAAATTGTTAATCACAAAGCATATTGCCCTTGGGAAAGGAGAAGAACTCCAGTCTGTAGCATAACAGAAGCAATTCATCTCTTTAAAAGAAACTCATTTTTTTCTGACCCTTTAAAAAGTCTGAAAATATGAACTTGTGGAAGTGTAAGAGCCAAAAACAAAATCAGCGAAACACAAAAGGTAAGCTATTCATTTTCATTTCCTTGTTTATCACAACCAAATACATACTTCAAGCAGGCTGGATGTACCAAACCGTACATACAGAAATCATACACACACATCTTCTGAGAAGGTCATATCTACCAGCAAGACAGAGGAAAGCAAGAAAGGACAGAAGGAAACAAAACAATAGAACCTGAGAGTCAAGGCTGGAAAAATACAAGCAAATCGAAATAAGAAGAGGAACAAGAATAACAAGTCAGACCCACAGAACATTTCTATGGGGTTTCAGGTAACTTAAAACGCACTGATAAATATTGACCCACATTGGATGTGATGGAAGACATGCATCTGTGGATTAAAGTCCTATGTAATCAGGTAGGATAACTGAACTTCGCTCCCTAAACTGGTCTGTGAGCCCACAGTTGTGCAGCATGCAGCTGGCCAGCAGAACCATCCTACATAGTAACAATTTGGAGATAAAACCGGTTGTGTGACCACATTGTTAGCAGTCCTTCAGAAATGCCTACTGACATAGCACCAAAGTCCATTCTGACGAATTCTCTACAGATTTACAAGAATAATTCTCACTCCCTTCAGAAGCCATTTGCTATGAAGCTAGACCTTAAACTAAGGTGATTTTGGCCAAAACATAGTTAAACATCAAGGCTTTTACTCACAAAACCAGCAACACCGGAACCCAGCAGCTTACACCCCAACATTTCCATCAATGCTGAAGTGATACAAGTGCTGTGCCAGAGAACTTTCAGAGACTTTGTGAAAACACCTCTCTGTTCTTAAGTCACAATAACCCCACAACACTTTTTGTTAAGAGCAAACAAGAAAGCTCAGCCAAATATTAACTGCAGTTATCATGACAGCCAACAACAATTTATTACGCTCCTACAGAGTGCTGTAATTTTCCCCACCCCTCCTTGCACTCACAGAATTTCCTTGTAACTCTGTGGTGTCCCATTTCAGCCTATCACCATCTGACAAGACAGGCAGATAAAATGACTCTCCTGCACGCTCACTGTTCTACATCTGCCTTTTGGAAAGAGATCATATAAAAATTTATGAAGACAGATCATCAACTTGAGTTTATTTCCCACCAACATCTGAAACGCCTAAAAAGAATGAGATATTTGGAAAACACTTAAGGGAAAATTCAAAAAGAAGCCTCACTCTGGAAGCACTTGTACAATGGAGTAAAGAATTGTGCTTCCCTTTGTCAGTGGAAGAAGCCTTCTCACTCCAGCCAAGGCAGTCTAATAAGGCTCAAGGAAAAACATTTCATGTTCACAAATTTGTCAGGAAATTTTCACACCCTGGATTTCTAAGCTAACTCAAATAGAAACTGATATTTTATAGCTACATGAGATTCAAACTAACTGCAAAAGAGCAGAATGCACAGCGATACAACAGAGATATATGAGACATCTGAAATGGTAGTCAGTAAAAAACCAAGCTACAGCAATGTAACTTGCAACAGGTAAGCAATGGAAACGCATACTTGTAATAACTGCAATCTTTCACTAGCCATTCACATAACAGACATAAAGGTGAGTTACATTTTGCTTTTTGAGCCACACTTTGCCTCAGGCTATTTCTCATTTCCTCAACATCACATCACTTCCACTGCCTACACTATGCAGCCTCTACCACAACATCATTACTAAAAACAAATTAATAGTTATAATGCTCCTCACTTAAGAATATCACTTCCAGATGAGGAGGATGGGACACAAGTAGGATTAAGAAACAGTTGATATCAAAACCACAAATAGTTCATTTTTACGCATGTTCTTTAGCCTATAATGCTCTGTCTCCAAATGCTCCTTTTCGACTCTCCCAAATGAAAGCACAGGAACCACTCTGATTTAAAGTGCTGCATATAGGTCTCTCACGAGCTTCCTCTTCTCCAGACTAAACAATCCCAGCTCCCTCAGCTGCTCCCCATAAGACTTGTACTCCAGACCCCTCACAGCTTCGCTACCCTTCTCTGAACACACTCCAGGGCCTCAATGTCTTTCTTGATGTGAGCAGTACTCAAAGCGTGGTCTCACCAAGTACATAAGGAATACACTATGCACATCCACAGCACCGAGATTACCGGCACATACCCAATTTCCCCCTTTTAAAGGCCATTGCTGGCACACCATGAATTCCCCCTTGTAGATGCATGATGTCACAGTAACAGCTAAGGAAGGATGCAAGACACACAGCCGCATGCAGCAGCAGCACTGAGTGGTACTGTTACACGACAGCCGAGCACAGTTACACCAAACAGGTCCCGTGTTTGGTGACTGTTTTATGTCCTTCCTGTGCTGCTCTCTGACGTCGGAGCGGTCAGCCAGGGCTATCGCTCTGTTGGTGCAGAGGGACACCTGGGGAACAGGTTTTTCTCTTGCCTTCACCGATACAACCTGAGACGTGGGGTTATTCACCATATGGAAAGAAAACTTTCCGTGTGTGGCTTCTCTGAGTTTTCTGATTTGCAGAAATCAAGTCAAATAATCACAAATATCAATCCAGCCCCACCGATCTATTTCCTTAACGAGAAATGAGGTGCGCGCCGGATAACAACTCGGGTTCCCGCCGCTGAGCGGAGGACTCTTCTTCCCCGTCCCGACCAAGCGTCCTTTAGCCCTGCCGCGGGACGGGCCTCCCCGGGGCTGTTGAACGGTCGCTCGCCGCGGTCACTGCCGAACTGCGGGGCAGAGCAGTCCCGCGGCGCACCCCACCCGGCCCCGGCAGCTCCCGCGATCCCCGGCCCCGCGCCACCCCGGCCGCCCCCCGCCGCCAGCACCACTACTCACGGCTCCATCCCGGCGCCGCATGCGCAGTCAGGCGCCACCCCCGCCGGCCGGCGCCGCAGCCGTGGCAGGACCGCCGGCAAAACCTCGCGGCGGCTTCCGCCTGCGTCACCCACCCGCCCGCCCCGCCGCGCAGCGCCGCCACGGGGGCGAAGGGCGACGCCGCTAGGAGGGGGCGGCGGCGCTACGGCGAGCGGCAGCGGACACGGGGCGGGGCGGTACCGCGCACGAAGCGGCTCTGCTGCCGAGGGGACTTCGTGCCGTGCTCGGGTGCTGGGGATGGAAACTGGGAGTGAGCCGTTACCTCACACCCCTTAGGAGTAACTTCATTTTGCACAGGTGCCGAGATGAAGCTGGGTTTTATTCTGCCTTCCTGCCGAGTCTCCCCAGGCTGGGCAAGTGCTGTCAGTGCCGCTGGGGGAGATGATGAGAATTGGTGAACCGAGGATGTTGCCAATTTGTATTCTGTGCTCAGTTTTGATGGCTGTAACATTTGGTTCTGAAAGTCCGTGCTGCAATTAGAATCATGGAATCATTACAGTTGGAAAGACCTCTAAGATCACCTAGTCCAACCGCCAACTCATCACCACCACACCCACTGACCACATTCCTCAGTGCCACATCCACATGGCTCTTGAACACTTCCAGGGACGGTGACTGCACCACCTCCCTGGGCAGCCTGCACCACTGTCTCACTGCTCTTCCTGAAAATAATTTTTTCCTAATATCCAACCTGACCCTTCCCTGGTGCAACTTGAGGCCACTCCCTCTCATCCTATTGCTGCTACCTGCGAGAAGAGGCTGACCCCAGAGGTACACTGGGACACCCAGCGCCCAGCCCGGGATGAGACTCAGAGCTACCTTCCAGCTGTGACATGTGTCACGTACGTAGGGTCCAGCCGCCCCAGTGTGACCCCAGAAATAATCACATCAATCAACCGACGTACGATTAAAAAACATCTCCTCCATGCTTCCATTAAAAGCTTGCTTAGGCAGCCAGATGGTTTCATTGCAGTTCGTTTTGAAAGGCACTTAACATCAATAATACACTCTCAATAATTTTACTTGACTAGCCTAGGGGCAATTGACATTGTTACTGGTGAGCTGCCAGCCCTGTCTGCCCCCGTGTGGCTGCGGTGAACCTAAAAGAAGGCTCCTGGCAATGCGTCCAGCCAGCGTCACCAGTACCCATCACCTCAGTGAGAACTTACAGCATGGGGGAATCACACCATAACCGCACAAAAAGGCTGTGCTGAGACATTCCAGGCCCAGCTGTGTCCTTCACACTAGAGCCATTCAGGGCAGCCCGTAGGTCATTCTGTTAATCTTGGAGTATTACTGCTAAACTCGACGTCAGCACAGTGCTTCCCTGTATAAGCTGATAGGCCAGCAGGTTCATTAACCTGACATTGTTTTTTCATGAATATCAAGTTGTTACTTACAGTTAATCAACTCTGAAGTCAGACCTCGATTAAGCCACCCTCCTGCTCTCTCCTGTTTATCAGGAAGGCACTTTAATTGCTTGCTTTCCTATCAAAATGTTTCCAGCATGCTGAACTCCGCAACATTAGCCTGAGGAAAAAGTAATGAAACTCCCACAGAAATACTTGCCCGCTGACTGCCAGGCTATACCTTCCAGTAAGCTTGGCATACCTCACTGATGACATGTTCAAGAGAAAAATGTGCAGGTATTTTAGTACAATTGGCAGTAAGTTCATTTTTTAAACCCGTATTTTACTTAAAATTGCTTAACACAGAGAATAGAGTCATTAGCTGCCAGCTCTCCACCAGCTCCTCCTGCCCTTCCATGGCCTAGCAGGCACAGTGGGGAAGGAAGGAAGCCACTGGTGGGAGTGGAGGCACCCAGTAACAAAGTGCTCACTGAAATAGTCTGTTTGCAGCCATTTTTCAGGGCTAAAAGTTAGAACAGGCTCTGAAACTGCTGTAATAAATCAAGGGCTGAGAGGATAATGTATCACTTTTCCCTTCTTCTGACTTCTCTAAGATTATCTACTGCACCAAGCATCTCCCAGCATGCCAGTGACTTACGTAGAAGCACTACGTCCATCCAACCTTGTTCTGGGGTCACCACTTAGGTTATTTAGTATCACATGCATTAATCTGCAAACTTCTTTTGTACAAGCATACCACAAAGTGCCACCCTATCTTGGAGGAACTATCAACCTAGACAGATGGCATTGACTGGCATGCTGAGACATGGCTAACTCTGCTCTCCTCATCCTCTCTCAGGTGCTGGTCATCCAGCACTTGCTCATGGAGTTGTATACCAAAAGGCACAATTTGGAGACTGTTATGGGTTATTGAACAGAACAAACTCACTAATGTGGATTCCCTTTCATTCGTACAGTATGAATGAGTGTTCTGCAGCTTTGAGGAGTGAGGATGACATAGCTTGAGACGGCTGATGAGCCTCTCATCTTTAGTTGTCACCTATTCCCAAGGAACAGGCTGCTCACATATGGCTGTTGAACCACATGTTTAAAAAAAAAAAAAGAAAAGCACAGTGCCTTAAAGGAAATCATCACCAAAAAGATGTCACTAGAGTGGGACAGCCTCAGAGCTGAATCAGAAGTGACTCACCCACCATGCAGTGAGAGCACATCTGCTTGGGATAAGAGCTTCACCAGCTGCCTCTGAGCTAGGTCATCCCCCTCACCGACTCCCCACCCAGTCCCTGAAGATGAGCACATACCAACGTAATGCATAAGCAGAGTCAAGAAGAGCTACTACCCTGCCAGCCACAAAGGGCACAAAGTTTGGTATTCTTCCATTTCTTTCAGTCTTGAGTGTTCCTGTTCCCTGTTGGCACTCCCTAGAGTGTCCCTACAAAACTCAGAAGTCAGACTGCAGCAAAGTTTTATTTATTTATCTATCTTTCCTAGCAAAAAAATGATTACTTGCAAACTCAAGCCCCTCTCCTTCCCTAACATTTAATGGACTAGAGCTCTCAATTTCCATAAAGGCAACGGAAACTATCAGTCAATGCCAAATGGCTTCTCAAAAAGGAGGAGAGAGTTAAGTGGTTAATAGCCACACATTTATGTATATAGTGCATGAGAGGAAAACACATGCTCTTATACGGTTTTACTGTCTTTTCACTTTGTTGGTCTGATATATTATTTGCTTTTAGTGATCTCACTATTTTAGACAACCTCTTTGTTTTGAAGGCCACACCACAATTCTTTTGTCAAGTTTTCAAAATGTCTTCTGTCTTCAGAGCAGTTAGGCTCCCCATTGCATCCCTGAGTTGATGCTCATTTGTAACCTCATTTGTAACCTGACCAAAAGTACTGAATAAAATAGAGAAAAAGGATGAAATTCTTAATTATCCTTCCCGCAAGTGAGAGTTGGCTGTAAGAAGAATGCACTGTAGTATCTAAAACTAGTGACCACAGATCTTACCAAGAATCTAAAGGCAGATGGCACTGCTGCATCCATCGATCCATGTATTCATGCAATAGCAGGTATGCAGTAACAGTAGCAAGAAACTTAATTGGTTTAAGTCAGTGAGGTTAAGATCCTGGGAATGCAGAGAAATACTAGCATGGTATCTTTGTCATGAAAAGCTGTCTCCTTCCCAAGAGCACAAAATAACTCAATTTCACCATTTACCATCCTAAAAGTTCTCCAACTGATACCTTGTGGGGATACGCTCTCTGAAGGAAAGGCAATCTAATGCTAACTCTACAAGCCCCTTTGATTCAGTGGGGTTGTGTCTTCTCTGCTCAACACAAAAAGTCCCTCTATATGCACTTGCAATCATATAACAGTGTTAACAAGAATTTATTTCAGAGAGCTTGGGTTTCTTCTGGAAAGAAAACTGAGTACATGCATATCCCAGGACCTCTCATTTCTTAATCCAAAGGTTATTCCTCCCTTCTTTACTCATTCCAGCGTCAGTACTCGTTACTGCTCTCCAGAAGCACAGAGGTAGATCTTCATCACACCTCATTGCTTTCCATGGTACCACACATTGTGTCCAGATGCAATGAGCCCTGTTCTGACAGCATAGACCGTGGCTGTGTTAAATTCTGCTAAGCTGCCAGGTGCTTTTTCCACCCTGCATGATGCTCTGCAGTCCTTGCTATTGAGAACAAGAGGCCAGGTTCACTATGATGTTCCACAGCCTTCAATGGGGAAAACAGGCATAGCATACTAAAATCCAATGGCCTAAGCAGAAGAATTGTGCAAAAACACTCAGAAGTAATAATGCTCAAATCCATAGTAAAGTAGAGCTCAAAGGAGAGCACCTCGCAAGGTGCCTAGCCTTTCCTTTTGCCTGAAGGGAATAGTCACCACATCCATGTCTTTCTTGGTATGCACTTGTCTTGTACAGCATCATCATTCACATACCTTTTTTTTTTTTTTTTTTTTTTTTTTACAAAAACATTACATAACTTTTCATTCCCCAACCTGTATTTGCGAATATTATTGTCTGTGTAGTTCCTGGCATTTGATTCTCCTATTTTTCATTCAAATTTTTCAGATCATTTCTCTGAGCAAAAAATTCATTTAGTTTATAGCTCTTTCCTCAAATACATTTGGAGTCACAGCATCATTACTGTTGGAAAAGACCACTAAGTTCATCTAGTCCAACCATCAGCCCATCCCCACTAGCCATGTCCTTAGTGCCACATCTACAGTTTCTCGAACATCCCCAGGGATGGTGGGTGCCTGCCTCCCTGGGCAGTCTGTTCTAATGCACTGCCACTATTTCTGAGAATATTTTTTTTCCTAATATCTGAATGCCTGAACATCCCTTGGCCCAACCTTTCATTATTTTCCTAGCTTTGTGCAATCCCCGAACATGAATACCCTCTAGCTATTATGAACACAGCAGACAGGCACAGAAGCAGTGTACAGTTCCATCCAGAACATCCACCATTCCTTCCAATCCACCATCGCCAATAACTATCATAGCCTAACCAATTTTGTAGCTCTCCCAGCGCTGTTTCATGGCCTTTTTATACCCAGCTATATGGCGGGGGATAGGCCTAGCACAGGGCCGTGCAGAGGGATATCCGCACCAGGCACCTGTGCGATATGGATGCTGGAGGCAGAAGGGGGGTGTTGGGTTGGCTGTGCGGCGCCTGGGGAGCTGCCAGCCAGCAGCCGGGCCTTGTGCCTTAAACCGACATCAGATCCATTCCCCCTCGGGCAGGTCCTCTGACCCACCAGTCGGGACACCCCGCGTTCCCCGCTGCCAGCCCCGCGGAGCCATCCCTGCGACACGGTCCCGCGCCGGAGCTCCGCACCGCGCCTACCGGTAATAGCGGTCATCCTTGTAGGGGGTGAGGTCCTCTCTGATCTCCCGGTAGGTCTCCCGCACCCGCTTGCAGAAGCGCTTGAGCTCGCCGCACAGCGGGCTGCTGAAAGCGGCGAAATCCGCCTCCATGCCGGCTCAGGCGCCGCGATCCGCCATGCCGCCGCACGGCCCGCCCCGCGCTGCGCCGCGCCTCGGGGTGGGGCTTCCGCTCGGTGCTGCTTTTCAGCACCACGGACAGCGGCAGCCGCGGCCCAGGGGCGCGGGGGGACCTCTGCCTCAGCTGAGCGTACCTAAATGGAGGCTTCATGCCTTATATGCATATATACGCAAACCATTCCATTCTTAAAAAAAAACATTCTGCCTCTGTTTACAATGAATGCCCTGATTATTCATAATCTCTTACCTTTCTGACCCTCCGGCAGCCTAATATACATAAGAGAAATTTTATGCTAAACCCTCTTTTCACAGTCATAAGGCTGCAAAGGGCCCAGTGTTAGGAATTACATTGTTTGGAATTTCAGAATGGCTTCTACTGATGGCTTTTCATTTGGAATAGTGCTGTTTTGCTTTCACCTGTGTTAAACTTTAAACTTCCCTCAACACGACTCTATCAACTCCAACCTTAATATTTTCCACGAATTCATGTCAGCTGCGGTGTGCACGCTAAGAATGAAAGCTTGCTGCTACTGATACATTATTATTGTTTCCAGAGAGCATAGATATAAATCTCAAAGTCTGCTTTACTGTCCTTCCCATGGAAGCATCTTCCCTATGTGAGTTCAGGAATTCAGACTGAGCTGTTTTGCAGCCTTGCCCTCGGTCTATATTTTATCCCTTGTAGTTATCAGTCAACTTCCACATCTCACCAAGATGAGGTACACAAGATGTCATTTCAGGTGGTGCAATGGAGGAAGGACAACATGGCTCGCACCATAGGTGGGGTAAGGAGAGGAAGAATGATCTTCAAATGTGAAATTCTTCTTCCCAGTTCTGGGTATTTCTAAGTCTGAAAAGACACAAGCAACAACATAAAAGCCACACACACACACAGTTAGGCTGGAAGGCTACAAACAACCCATGAACTGTTCTGGCAGAAGATCCAAAGGAGAGCAAAGAGACTCACCACTTTGGGGCAGAGCTTGATCTCCGAAGCCACTTAGAAACCTAGGCAGTGGCCTCAGAGGCTCTGCAGGTTCCTCATGCTCCAGTAGCAACTTCCTGCATTTTGCTATGTGCAATCATTCAGTCTCTACCAATGCATGCAGATGGTCATTAAGCAGGGCTACCCCGGAGTGTTTACTTCATTGTAAATGCTTCATTGGAGAGCAAGATTAATTCTTCTTTGAAGGGAAACAAGGCTTAAAATTCTCTCTTGTATATATTGTTTGGTGATCTCAGACTCAGAGGGAGGAGTTAACAGTAGGATTTTTAAATATTTACCAGAAGGAAGAAATAAAAACATTTGTGGCTTTGGATGGGCAAAAAACACATTCACTGCTGGGAGTTATATAATTAGCGTAACAAAGTAATAAAAAGTATGCTCAAAGACTAAAACTCCTTACCATATAATTACTTACAGCTAAGTGACCTCTACTGCAGAGATTTAAAAAACAACAAACAAACAACAAAAGAACAGAGTTGCTTGAGGGCCCAGAGCAGCACCATTACAGAGATGCAATATAGTTTCCTCCTCATTGTGCTGAGCATTACCCAGATTGGCTTCAAATCCATCTTTTCCCTGCACCATCCCGAGGGCACTCTGGTACCAGAGGAAATCTGAGCCACCGTGGAAGGATGATAAGCTAGCAGGTTACTTGCATAGAGAAAGTGTTAGCACTGATCATATACCATTAACCTACTGACTCCTGCTACCAAATAAAGCAGACATCATCTCAAATAATTACCAAGAATTACAGGGTTAAAATTCCTAGGCTTATTTTGCAACTGTGTGAGCCAATTGCATAGTCCCACTGAGGCCCATGTTAGATTCTCAAAGACTCTAAGAATGTAAGGGATTAGTCTCTTAAGGTCACTGTGTTGATAAAATAAGCCATACACATAGCTATATGCATGCAGTGATGTGCTAATTGAACGTTCTCAGTGTAAGGCCACGCAAGCAAGTAGGGCTGTGATTGCTGTGCTTTGTGCAGCCAACAAAACACCCAGAGGACAAGCAGAGGTGTGGCTTGGGAAACCTCAGCCACCTAAAAGCAATTTTGAGAAAATGATGAAAATTATGCCATAGTTACAAGTCTGCTCTGTTTGTTTCACTGTTCTGTTGTGTTTGTTTTTTTCTTCCTCAAGTGCAGCCCCTGATACACACTAGTAGCTCCCAGATAACATTTTAAAGGAGAAAAAAAAAATAGTTTCTATCCAAATGGCTTCTACAAAGAAGTTTCCGATGTTCTTTCTTTTTAAAAGAACAAAAAAATTAAAACAGACTTAATACATTAAATTAAAACATAATATTAAACAAAATATTAAACAGTCACTACTATTAAAACCACCTGCCTGTTTTCTTTTGGTAAATTCTAATGGATTAAACCATCACTCCTCAGAAGCCAAGAGATCACACTGCTGCCTTTATAGGTTGTCATTGTTTCCTGCCTGTTTGGTACATTGATGGATTAGAGTAGGCTGGCACAGAAAAGCATTCAACTCTGTAGATTGCATAAGTTCAGTAAAAGCAAAGAGAGGTCAAAGACACACATTTTTTACAAGATACAAGAGCAACCAGCAAATTCCCTACACTTTGACTCTGAGGAGAACAACTTGCCATATGCATTTCCAGGCACCTTGAGCACACTTCACCAAACACAGCAACTTCTGTGTCAGCTTTGTTTGAGTTCTGCTGCTTTTTATAGCACGTAGTAAGAGCATCAAACTGCATCTGAGAACAAGCCAACCCAAAGCAACATTGAGAATCCTATAAATCTAAGTTAGAAGCTAAATGTCTGGAACTTCATACATCCCCTGGGTGCTCCCAGTGAGGGGGAGAACAGCCCCAGGAGTCTATAACTACAATGTGATCAAGCTCAACATCTGCTCAGTGCGTGCAGCATATAATCTCATGTGGACAAAGTTTATTTTGGAGGGGGAGCTTAACAGAAGCCTCCAACACAATTTTTCTGATTCTCCCCTGTGTATAGTTACCATTTTACACATTAGCCACATGCATTAGATTCTAATAGTATCTAAACACAAACCTTAGAAATCCAAGGAAATTCATCCAGATTATTACTTTAGGCTCTTTCAGAAGGAACAGTAGCTGGTGCTGAGACGGTGAAGAAATACATGCTGGCAATTAAGATCTTCCTCCCCCCCCACCCCTCAGCAAAAGAAGAAAAAGAACAACCAGACACAGCTGTTTAGCAAATATTTTTCCCTTCAAAATTGTTTTGAGCTGGAGAGAGGCAGCTTCAGAATGAAACAACTGCTGTTTCCCTTCAGAGGGGAGCTAAGGACTGACACATCAGATTGCACACAAAAAAAAACACACATTCATGCTGACTTTCCCAAGGTAAGACAATACAAGCTGCTGCCATCAGGCTGCAAATACACTTCTGGATCTAGCTGCCTGCAGGAGCTGTCCGTGAGCATCCCTGAATGGGACGAGTAGGAACTGTGCTAAGCCCCACAGGAACTTCAAGACCTTGGTCTATCCTGCCATATTCTTCACTACTGCCTTGATACTGGAAGAAGATAACCCCTGCCCGCCCCCAAACCACCTTGGTTTGACTGTTGCCTTCTGTCAGAAAACCAGTTGGTCACAGCTAATCAGTTCTGTGCCTGCGGCTGTTGCCATACGTCCCTTACTGCTCCACAGTGGATCACGGCGTGTGCTGGGTACTGGTTAGTCTTGGGGAGCTCAGCAGGAGTGTGGTACTCACAGTGATGCAAGGCTGCTCATTTATTTGAAGAGTGGCACAGAGGCATCAGCTGGGACAGCCCTTGACAGATCATCTTTAGCAAATAATCTCTTAGCTGGCAGGGGCTTTGGAGCCATGGCTAGCTTGTCATCACTGTGAGGAATGAAGCTTTCAGCAACTGGCTGCAGCCGGGAATCCTGACCCTCAGATCAGCGGTAAGAAACATTCATCTCTTCCTGTCTTCGGAGACAAATTTTTCTGCCTGCTTTGAAGAGATGTGAAGACAAGAAAATAAAATGAGATCTATCATTTCTTTTGATCAAAAGATAAGAAGATTCCCTTGAAAGGTAGTTTCAAGGATTGGAAAGGGGAAAACTTAATCACCACTGATTCACACTCCTTTGTGTCTCTTAGTATGGCCAGGCAGGAAAAGCCCATTTGGAAAGCAAAGGAAGGATCTAAATGGACTAATTGGGAGTACGACAAGGATATGTAACCAATGATGTTGGAAAGTTAGGTTAAACAGGTTATCATACTAAAGAAGAAAGCTTACCCTTGTCCTGGACTCACTGAGAAGACTCCAAGAGGAGTGATCTCCAAAAGAGATCCTTCCCCAGTGGCAGTCAGCTCTTAAATGGGTTCTGGGAGAGATGGAGCCAGGCTTCACCCCTTCCAGTAGCACAGGAGAACTGTCTTCATCTGTGCTCCCAGGGCTGACTAATTTCTTGCCTCAGGTGGTCAATCAGAGGTTCACGCCGTGATTCAGCAGTTCCCATACACAAGGTAAAGGTAAGTTACATTTTAATGTGGTGTTTTAGTATGATTACTAGATTTCAAGCGTTAATCACAGTTAGAATAAAAAATAAGTTTCTGATGGCACACATTAGCTTAACTATCTCTACTCCTGTTAAAAATGGTAATTGAAAGGGAAGATAAAAACTCAACAACTTGTGACTTCTAGGTAACAAACAGTGAAGAATTAAGACTACCCACTTACTTTTAATTACTGTCTACCATTTGTATTTTGGTTTCCTTAATCAGTGAAATAGATCATTGTTTTTTACTTCCTAATTCTTACACAGCAGAATGTGTCAAGCATACTTCACAAGAACTATCTTCAAACCATACAGCTTTATTTTCTAAAAATATTTGAGAAAATACATATAACATTATATGCTGCCAGTTATAAAGTGCCACTATAAAGTGCGTATTTTATTTTAAGCAAAACATTTGATGTGTATGCTTTATGTTGATTTTAAGATTCCTATTATCCTTTCTTTGAAAGTCAGGTCTCTTGTGAGATAAAATCTCATCTTTTAGGAGTATGCAGTATTAATTGAATAATAATATGGCAATAATAAAGCTAAACATGGGTGGCAGGCTGATGTAAAGACAGGGACATCACTGTCAGGGGCAAAACAGTCTTAACACATGGAAATCTAACTTAATTTATTGTCAATTGAGATCAGTATTTCAGTTCTCTCCATGGGCAGCGGTCCCTTTGACAGGGCGACATGGAGCACCTTCTTCTCCTCCTCCTGCCTTGGTACTCCCTGATGTTTCTCACTTTCTTTGTCCCCCCTCCTCTCTCTGTCCGCCATTTTCTACCCTTTCTTAAGCACACTTTCCCTGTGGTGCCGCCATCTTGGTGGTGGGGCCCAGCCCTGGCCCGAGGTGGGGCCATCATAGCAGCCAGCTGTGTCCAGCCCAGGGCAGTCCCAGCCCACATCACAGAGGCCTTGCAGCCCTCTTGCTGCCAAAATCTTGCTACTTGAGCACTACACATTATTACTCTGATGATGTTTTTACATTATTTATAACAGCTCTGTTTGTTTCTGAACTGTTTTACATATATCTCAAGGGAAGCAATTAAACAGCAAAATAATGAAAAGTGCCAAACATTTTGGAAAGCTTCTCCTTTCCCTCTTAGAAGCAGATTATTGCCTGCATGCACAGCCACATGTGCATTAATGACAACAACCTTTAGGTACTGCTACATCTAACCAGAAACATGCAGTAAAACGAAGGTTTTACTCTGTGCCTGTGCGTCTCCTCTCTTCAGCTAATTGCTTCTGAACCACAAAGCAAAACACAAAACTATATACAGAACATGACATGCAGCAACTTATTTTTACTCAAATAGAAAACATAGGCAACTAGTTTTGCAGCCCAAATTGCAGAATTACCAGCATATTGGAGTAAACCAGCCCTTGCCTGCACAAACCAACAAATGTGTCTCTTTCTCATTCACGTGGGACTGCAGCTAATTTGCAGGACTTGGGTGTAGTTCTAAGCTCCCAGATCTAAACGTGTGTAGCCAATTCAGGAGCCCATGCAAAACAGGGCCTCCTCATCCTCAGGCCCTCGCTCCTCCTTCCTGTGTAGGAAGGAAAGAAACCTGTGTGTGCAGAGTGAAGAAACCAGTCGTGTCCTCCAGCCAGGTCAGCATCTGGCTGATGGGGGCACTAAGAATGCGGCAAATGCCTCTGGAGCTAATTCTCCTTTTGTCATTGCATCTTACCCACCAGTTAACCTCTGTATCTAACCAAAATGCATTTAAACAGAACAGTGTTGACTGGAACATCTCATAGGATGGAGAACCCATGATTTTGTTCTCATGTCTGTCATTTCCTTCATTGAACGTATTCTCTTCGTATTTGGTTTTAGCCTCCCTAGTCATTACTGCCTGTTGTGCTTTTCTCTGCTAAACTGAAGTGCCTTTTGATACCAGCATTTTAGGTTTTTAAGATACTGAGAATTGTTTAATTATGCTCTTCTCTGAAATAAGCTAAATAGACAAAACTCTTGCTGAAAGGCATTTTTTTAAATTTTTGAACTTCACTAATTTTCAACATTGCCTCTTTTTCTGAGATTGTTTAAAAACCTAACCAGAAGCACGCACAATACTCTGTCAGGTGAAATCAATTCCCTACTTTCAGTGCCCTATTTAAAAATTTAAGGATCGTGATATCTTTTTGTAAGAACATCTCTTGGGTCTGCTAACATACCACAGTGAGATACTTGTCTGCTCTGACCTGTTACTCGTCAGACTAGCAGCTTTTTGAGCTAAATTACTGATCCTGGATATATATATGTACATTCCTTGCTCCTAAACATCTAACTTCACATTTGTCTGTAATAAAGCTGCATTTTGTCTGAAATGTTATGACATTTGGCATATGGCATTCTCCTAATTACCATTCTGGCAGCTTTGTGCCATGTCCAGATTTTATAAGTCACAGTTTTGTATCTGCTTATGAGTCCTCTTTACCATCAGATCTAGTACTCTGCAAAATCCTCAGAACAGAAATACTCTGTTCGGTGGCAATGCAATAGGCTATGTAAGTTCATTCTTAATCCATTTAAAGCACATCTCATTCACACTAGTTATTGCTAATTTCTTCACTGAAATCCAAGGCAGTACTTCACCAAAGGCCCTATCTGCAAATTGAGGTAGTAACCTCAAATAATGGTGTCAAAGGACACAGCAGGGTAAGACCTCTTTTTTTACCATAGTAACATATCACCTAAAATAAGTTTCTTATGGCTTATATCCTTATATTCCAGTTTAACTGACTCCTTTATCGTTCTTTTTATTAATTTGCTTGCTGCTCGGGGTCAGCATGTGTGGCCTGCTACATACTTACTTTTCCTCCAATATTGTTAGCTAAGCATTCTCTCAGGTTCCTGGAATTTCTCAGGTTGACTGTGTTAATAAAAATGAACATCCTTCTCTGGAATTGTCATCAGCCTACTTTATGCCATTCGTGATAACAAATCAGCCAATTCTGAACCTTCTGAAAAAAAAAGAGTGAAAAGGGACAAACTGACATAGACCCATTCTGTAACTACACTACCTAAGAAGTGAGTTTGGCATTCAGTTTAGTACAAGTGTAAATCCACCTATTTTAGCAGAAGAAGAAAGAAGACATTAGAAGTGCTCAAGTCTAGCAATATGTTCTCCAGTAGTACTATGTGATATCATCTTGCATTGCTAGCAGACTCCCACATTTTTTTCCATGAAGTTAGTTCATGCACTTTGTAGCTTGTCTCACAAGAGAGACTTCCTTGTGGAGCTAAAATTGCAAAACTGACTCTGAAGCTTGTATTCTCATAACACACTGCTTGGTGTCATGTAATTTTTGCTTCTTTGTGTGAGAAAGGAATTTCCCGGGAAGTATTACTTGAGGGTTGTACAGTCAGTTTCAAGATTCCATCCAGTCATTGCCACCCACAAGAAATGGCTGAGAATTATTAATATTACAGCTTTTGGGATCAGTGGCAAACTAAGTCCACTTTCTGCTTACTGCATCTGTGCTTGGAGCAATTGCACACGACGCAGCTTACTCTCATCTCTGCACTGCTCTCAGATCTCAAATGCTTTGATGATTCAAGCTGTCTCTCCTGGCTGACTGTGGGTGTACTCCCTGATTGCTCAGGGAATTACAATAAATATTCCTCCTGCTGCTTTGCTCAGATTCACTGCTTTGCAGTCTCAGGTGATTTTTGTTCCATCAAGAATCTGTGTTTCACATTTATTTTTGTGATGTACCACTATACGCTGCTGCAGTCTCTGGTTCCCTGGCCTCCTCTGTCTTTCCAATGGTGATGTTGGTCACTACTGCTGCAGTCTGAATGTTCATTCATCACCTGCTCCATAAGCAGGCTTCCCCCTGGGTGGATTCATAGAAATAGGATGAGCTGCCCTGTATTTCTGTGCCCACCACTGTACACCTGAGAACTGCAGGTTTTCTCGTGGATCTGTCTGCCCGCTTTACAATAGTGAAGAGAGATGATCTCTCCTCAGTTCTTACATGCTGCTATGAAAAGCCCCTGGCCCCCACTGCACTACAAAAGCAGTGCAGAATCATCTTCCTTTGAGACTTGGTGATATGCTGTATTACACAATAGGAAACCAGACTTGTGCTGGAGATGTTATTTTTTACGGCTTAACAAAAACATCAAGGGACATAAAGAATGGAGCAGATAAAAGGAAAGCTATTAGGATGCAACACTGAGGAGCTGAAATAATAGATTATTCAACTACTCTGAGTCAGGCACAGATAACAGTTGTTATAGGGCTTCTCAGTGTCTCTGTGCTAGAAAAATCATTGTCAGAAACCACCTGGGTGGAAAATCCAGTTAATTTGGTGAGCTTGCTGTGTATAAAGCTCTTGTGAGTAGCACTGAGCTCAGACTCTATGGACCAAGGTCAGAAAATTCAGCCTCTAGTGTCGTTTGAAGTAGCAAAGTTTACTAATGCTTTTTGAAGACATGAATGTTGCAAGATTTTGTTCAGATTCTACAGCCTTTGTCAGCCTGCAAGCAGTGATAAAGCTTTTAAAAATGATGCCCTCCCTGTTGGCAACAAATTTTTCCATTATAACATTTAAGCTTTAATACTTACCAGTCAAAAATTGATTCTTAATACAATAACAAACATTCATTGTTTAGAGGCACCATAAAAAGAGGGCATGTTTCCCTTTACATATAAAACATGTTAATATAAAACATTCAGAAGATTTTATTTCAAACAACATAATTCCCCTTCATATCTTACAAATTTTCAGTGAAATGATCTTGGTGTCTCTTCATCTTTGATCTTCTAGTAGGGATTCAGTTGCGCCTCTTTGTTTAAGCAACAGCATAACTGATTTGGACATTTGTATTGACAGAGGGCACCTCCGACTTTAATAAACGTGAAAGACAGCTTTGATGGTGACAGTCCAAACATCCAATTCGGTCCAGACCAAATTTACCATCAGTTGTTCAGTCACAGCTTATAAAACGGAGCAAAACACCTTTGCGTTGAAGCAACTGTCTCCAAATCCCAATGTAAATGCACACAGTGCAAACTGACAATCTTTGCATGCTCAAAGACAGCTTCATTTGTTGTTGAGAAAGGCTCACAAGAAAAAACATACTGACATCTTGTATTGCCCATAATGGGATTTTTTCACCTATGTTTTAGACATCTGTTGGAATCTGCTATGCCTGAAGCTATATCTGCAAGAGTTTTCTATCTGCACCTGTAAAAGCACTGTAGCAGTGCTACATCCTCCCAGAACACGTAAGCTTGCTCCACAAACATGAATCTCTGGGGAGCACTGAACTTCATCTGTAAATACTGTCCAGCCTTGTGTTCCAACCATCTGATACTCTGGGCAAGACATAAAATTTCTGAATAGAAGACTGAGCTCAAGAATAGCTGTATCTTCAGTGGAAATTATGGATGATTTATATCCATCCCTTGAGGCATACACTACCTCCAAACAAGTCTATCAGCTTCTCATGAGAGAATTTAGAAGTGTGAGTTTTTCACAATGGTCTCTGATTTTCTTAGGGGCTCAAGTATGACACAGAGAATTCATCACATAGATTTACTCTTTTCTGCTAAGAATATGATTAAGTCTGAGCTGCTGATGAGATTAAAAACCTTTCTCCATTCCTACAGTTATGTTTTTGAAATGGATGCTTGCTTTGGATATTCTGTTGAATCTCTCTGCACCTTTTATTATCATCTTTCAGAAATATCAAATCTGACATAAATTGTGCAGCTTCTGTACAATCCAGTAGTGCTAATGACCTGGTGATGTCAATGCCTGGTTAACCCTCTTCATCTGCTGGATTAAATTAATTCTGTATTAACAGAAACAGCAGGAGTCACAGTTACTTATGATCTATACAATGTGGCCAGCACAAAAGAGACTGCTTTGGCTCTCTGTGTTGCAAAACAATATTTTTCCTATCAAATTTCTCTAACATCCTTTCCTGAGCACTTTCGAACTCCACTCTTTCTGTTGGTACTTAAAAACATCCTACATTCCCTACTTGGACACCTACTCATAATGTTTCTATGAAGGCAAATCAAAGACTTCCTCTTAAAAGTCATTATATGCTCCCTCCCTCCTAACTTGATAAATTTTAATAGGTTATAGCATTCAAAATTGGCCAGCGAGCAGACTGACAGAATATGGCTCACTAGCACTGACTGCATTTATCCAGAACTCTAAAACTTTTCAAACAAAACTTCAACACCCACTCAGAATTTTAAAATTATATGCACTTATGGGTCTTCATGAGTTATTTTGAAATTAATTAGTTAAATTGTGGATCTCTGTTGTTTTATATGATTACTACCCATTCATATAATTACTTCCCTGCTTAACTATTTTGAGAGTAAATTTCATCGTACATCCTGTTCTCTGAAAGTCTTTAAATGATTATTTCTGAATTGCCTGCTACACTATGTCTTCCAAAAGAATTCCGAGATCCAATTTAAAGACAGCTGATGTCATCACTTGTCTCTGTAACTGTACTTAGAACATATTAAACATCTGTTCTTTTGATCAAATTGTTTTTGACTTGCCTCTTGCACTGAGCAAGCTATGCAAAATACATTAATGTAGCAACTTTGGGAATATTATCAATACTGAATTCCATGTTTTGGTATTTCAGTTTTTCAAACCTGGACTCCAGCATAGGACAGCTGCATTTCCTGGATCTTTTCTTCATTAGGTTGTCTGTAACTTCACAGATGCAAGCAATCTTGCTATGAGGTTGTTTGTTGTTACTATCTTTGAAAAAATAAAAACATTTTTCTTTTGGGTGTGACTGGCTCTTAGTATGCAACATTTTCTATTTGAGAATATTTTAATTTTAGATAATCATTTTCTCAATTTTCTACCATTTTGATTCTCTTTATATTTAACGTTCATATGGTAACAATTTCTATAAAAAAATCAAGCTTCCATAGCCACTATCTTTGTAGTGATGATGGTGAGGATGACCATCATTGTAGCATTTTGCACTTCTATATCTGAACACAAGTGACTGACACTTATGCATCAACTCATAAGCTTCTTATCTCAAATACTCGGTTTCTTTCCCCTCTGAAGTAAGGGACATTCTATCACATGTGTTGCTGATCCACCCCAGGCAGCTTCACTGACTTCCCTGAACTCTCTCTCATTTGCTACTGTCATACTCATCCAACAGCTTTTTCATCATGAATACACCATTACTTCTGATGACATTCAGTCTGTGGTATTTTGCTCATGTTTTCCACAATCTTCAGAGAAGGAATCATTTGGGGAATTTGGCAGCTCTCAAAAGGATACTCTTTGATTGAATTTATGGCCTGAGGGGACACTTCGTTGGCATTTGGAAGTTAGGCAGTTCATAACAGAACTTCCAATGTGGATTATATGTAACCCACATTTTTTGAAAGATGTTCAGTCTTTTTACAGTCACTGATAAGTTCTGTTGATCAGACACAACTCAAATCTACAAAAGTCACATGTTTTATAAATTACAGATAGCATTATTAGTATAATGTAATTAGGAACAGTAGCAGCAATTTTATGGACAGAACGATATGGAGAAGTTACAAAGTACTTTCCATGTCATACAAATGGAGCCAGTCAAAATGAATGCTTGACACCTCAGCTTACACTAGTTACCACAGCAGCTCAAGAAGAAAAATCTTGAGGTGTGTTCATAGATTTCAATAAAGCTGAGATGTTTCCCTCATTAGAAAGAATCACAGTGATGCCAGATATGAAGATGAGACACTGCATTTGGCTGTCTCCAGATGAGGCAAGTAGAGATGCTGGATGTTTAAATCATCCTGAGTATCTTCCCTTTTGCAGTAACCAACTCATTCAGACCCTTTTCTAAAGCAAACATTCAGATCATGAAAAAGTGAAAAAGTCCTAGATGGCTTTGACAAGAAAAGGAAGAAATTAATCTCACCAAAACTGCACAACAAAGGGAACAAAGTTGCCCTCATTTTAGGAAAGAAGATGGTCACCACAAAATGCAAATAGAAAGGGAAAAAACAATGAAAAAGTATTTACTGCAGTTCAAATCTAACTTTTCTCCTTATCCTTGGGGAAGTGAGAAATTGAGGGAAGTGAGGAACCATTGTAAAAGCTAAAAATATCAGGAGATGCACAAACCAAAATATTCCCCCAGATGAATAGTTTTCACTTTGATCAGACAAAAAAAAAAAAAAAAAAAAAAAAAAAAAAAAAAAGGTATGAAATGTGTTCATTTTAAACAGAGCAGAAAATGAGAATAAGGCATACATGGCCATAATGGATGAGGAACCAGATGAAAGGGCTGAGATGAATTTCAATTGGCGTGAAGTGCTGCAATTTTTTTCCCCTGATCTTATGCAACACCCTCACAAACTAGGTAATTGCTTAGCTTCTGCATCTATCCTGTTAACACTGCATATTGAAAGCTGGGCTGCTGTTGAAAAAAAGAAATAGCAGTAAGTAAAGACTGCTATTTTATTATTCTTTGTGATTCTGGTAGTAATGCCAACAGAAAATGGAAAATGCCACAGACCAGAGAACACCAACAATAACCTGTCTCGATGAAAAAGCCCACAGCTAGTAGTTATTAGATCATATATACAAGCTTAACTATGTGTATAGCTGCTGTATTCTCAGTTTCTCTTTAAAGAGCCACTGATTAAACAGTGTTCCCTCACATTTCCTTCTTACCTTTAACCAGGCAGCAAAACCAGAGGGCACGGGGCCCACAGAATTCTTATTTTTGTAAATACACTGCATCGATAAATAAAAAAGCCAGAGAAAGCGTAAGATTTCCTTCTAGAAACAGATGACCACACAAATCTTTGTCACTGAACTATGACACACAGCAAATCAAAGTTAGGTCTGCCTCCTCTATACACTATGCTCCAGGTTTATGCTTGCCTTAGAAGTGCTGGAATAGGAATAGCTGCACTGGTTCAAAATTAGAATCCATTTAAGACTCATGCTTAGCTTCCTACAAAAGCCATTTGCTAATCCTCCTGGAAGAGAATGGACAGAGGAAATTCATGTGGTATTTACTCCTAGTACTCTCCCAGTCTCTGGTTACTGCCAGAAACTTTCTGGCTCAACTGTCGTGTCCTCAGTCTCTCCTGAGTGGCAGAAGTCATTTCAGAGACAGTTACTGCACACATAAATCTACACTTGCTTATTATCCCCCATGTGGATCACTCTGCATTTATCCATGCTGAGTCTCATCTGCCATTTTACTGCCAACTGTGATAAAGGCCTGAGATCCTTCATGACTGGTCACTGTTTTCACTATTGTAACTAACTTCATATCATCAGTAAACTCTATAGCTCTGTATTCAAACTTTTTCAAGGCCACCCATGAATATGGTAAAGAGGTCAGGATCCATCAAAGACTTCTGCAACACTCCACAGGTAATGTGAACCCATTATGAGAACTTGCTATGGGAATTGACACCAAGATTCTCTCATTTATGCTACAGTTCGGATGTACATTATGCCAGGTATGATACTTTACTACTGCTTATTATTATGATTTCTTCAGTCCCTGAATGTTTATGTTTGTTAAAAATGTGAAGGAACACTAGCCATCACAGCATTTTATTCTGTTATTAAAGACAACAGACAGAAGAATTCCTTGTGGTAATGTTAAAGTTTCCAGTGTATCGATGACAGCATGAGAACTACCAGAAATCCCAAAGATAACCTCCTTAGAAAGGAAAACAAGCAGAGGAGAAATGGCACAAGAACTGGTTGATGTTCAAGCAGTTGGGAAAATTATTACCATGACAATTTTGCCATCCGTCCTCCCATACGACTGACACAGTCCTATGGCCTGGTACATGGACTGGATTCAGTGGAACTTGAAAACAGTTATTGAAATCAGAAGGCACAGGGGCTTCTAGCTATTTATTATTCAGGTCATTCCAGAGGAGGCTTGTCAACTGCTTTTAAAGTATTTAAGGTGCTCAACATGATGAAAATGCAACAAAAACAAGTCAGGAATTTTCTAGTCTGCAAAATTTTATTAAGCAACAGCTGGACAACTCTTACAACTCCAAATTATCAAGGAAAAATAGGGCAATGAGTCAATCTGCCAATCATGTAGACAGTAAAGAATTTGGACAAACCACATTTTTATAGGGAAACCAACAATGCTTTCTAGGCACCTCCTGCAAAATCTATTACACAAGATACATGAAAGGAGAGGCAGATCAAGCTATGCTTTTAAGTACAGTGGAAACCAGGTATACCATGGTACACTGAGGAAAAAAATAAAAAAAAAAAAAAAAAGAGAAAACATGGGGTTTCCCAAAATTTACTAAAAAAAAAACCAAACCCATGTAAAACATGTAGAAGTACACAAACTGTGTACCAATTTTCAAAAGCATTCAAAAGAAAAACATGCTGGGCTTGCTAGCTTAAGAACATGTGCACCTGCATGACTGTGTACACTCTTTAAATTAAATAAAAAAAATAAAATCCAAAATCAGGTTTAAAGTTATAGTACCAAAATAACACGTTTAATAAACAAATGCAACTCCCTTACTTTTTCAGGAAACACTACAGTGCCTTTTCAATCAAATGCATCTCCATGCTATTCCACAACACCATATATTTTATCTACAACAAACAACGAGATCTTGAACAGACAAACCCTTCCCCAAATGCACAACACAGAAAATGAAGAAACAAATGCTGAAGCAGTGAAGCAAAGGGAAACCAAAGGCAAATCATGTATAAAGCAAACAAAAGAAATGAAGGGAAAATTATGATAGTTTTGAACAAATAGTTTGAAACAGAATAGGCAGGAATTATAAGCTGAGCTCCATCCTGATTAAATACTTGAAACTCAGGTGTCTGCACACTGGTAGGTTTCTCTTTTATTATTACTTTAATCTTAATCCATATTACCAGATCCAACCATTTATTTGGACAGTAAGAAAACTACTCTACAAGTAGATGACATTTGTCAGGATTCAGAATTGCTGAATCAGACAATATTTTGAAATTTGTAGTTATTTAAATGAGAGGGCAAGGACTCAGAATGATCTGGCACACTTGAACATCATAGAATCACAGAAGAGTTTGGGTTGGAAGGGGCCTTTCAGATCACCTAGTTCCAACCCCTGCTATAGGCAGGGACACCTCCCTCTAGACCAGGTTGCTCAAAGCCCCATCCAGCCTGGCCTTGAATGCTTCCACCAGCCCTCTAGGCAATCTGTTCCAGTATCTCACAACCCTCACAGTAAATAATTTCTTCCTAATATCCAGTCTAAATCCACCCTCTTCCATTTTAAAGCCATTTCCCCTCATCCTGTTGCAACATGCCCTTATAAGAAGTCCCTCCCCAGCTTTTCTGTAGGCCCCTTCCAGCCACTGGAAGGCATCATATCATTTAATTTCTTTGGATACTCTTTGGAACTCTTTGGATAAGTAAGTATTCAGATTTTCATTTATTTATTTTCAAATCTCACCAAATCGTGTTGTTTTGATCCTGCAGTCAGCTCCAGATCAGCAAACCTATGCACTTGCACAGAGCTTCATAACAATCAGTTTGCCCTGAAGAACAAACTTCTCATTATAAATTCATTTGCAAAATCAAAAGTTGAAGAGTGAAGTTTTTAATTTTTGTATCAAGAACTGCTTCACTGAATCCTTTTTCATTCTCTTATTTGGTTGTTTTTTCTCTTAAAAATCTCATTTCCTACATGCAGCAACAATCCAACTGCCAAAAGAAATGTTCTCCTCATACATCTCCAGAGGTACCAAGCAATATGCAAAGCTGCGTCTTTTAATCTTAAAACATCTCTGCAGGATTTTTTTTAAAGAATTAAATAAATATGAAATAATCATTTGCATAGCCCACCTTTCACAAGCAGTAGCAAATCTTATTCCTTCGGGAATGATGCATGTAAATTCCAACCTTGCAAAAAGGACCATGATCCCTACCTGCAGTATACTCCTGAGGGTAACAGAGCTCTATGCCAGTAGCTGCTGGTGGAGGATTGTGCTTGCTGCGAAGGGACTTCAAAATGAAAAAATTCCTCTACCAGAATTATTTCATTTTTGTCAGCAGTATATTATTTGCCCTCATATACTGGGAAAAACATTACACCAACCTCCAAATCACATAAACAGCTTGCTCTCCTGCGCTGGAGTCCTAGAAATGAGAACAATAAGGCAAAATTCTCTAAGACTGCTTTGTGGCTGCCATTTTACTTCCAGAGTGCTTCAGGTGAGTTTACACAGAACTGTCAGTATAGCTGTTCGTTAATGCTGTACAGTTGTTTTAAATGGATATACAGGTCAAGTCTGTCATTCTTACCTTATAATCATAGAGTGATGGCAAAGTGCATTTTGGTTGCAATTCCACTCTGGTAAGTACCTTGATGTAACCTGGCGAGGTGAGAAGTGGGCCCTTTGTCAGCATGCCGTGCAAATGGCTCATCTGCTGCTAATCCCCAGGTCAGATTTACTGGCCTGGAGTGGTTTGGGATCTGCAGAAATGTGTGATTTCCAAACTGTTGCTCTGGCAACCATTCATAAAAGCCAGTAAAAACTTACCCTGTCTTCTCTTTCACTCAAATAAGTTTTTGCACATGGATTTAAAGTGTTGCTGACAGGTAAAAGGGCACCAAGATAACAAAGGGTAACACATATCTGGCTGCAAATGCACAGAAATTGTCTGAGGTAACAACCAGGCAAGCTCCCTATCATTTGTCTGGAATTTCTAAGACCAAAAAAAAAGACACGTGAGGGAAAGTCAGACTGTCCAGGCTCAAGGCTTTGTGCAGCTTCATAAAAACAATAAAACAAAACTAGATAGAGAAATGTACAACTGTTTCTCTGTGGCTGCAACACGGAAGGTTTGTCTGAGATGAACCTATGTGCAGATTGACTGTCATACAACCAAGATCAGGCAGCCCATGGCACCTCTTTCTGCTGCCTGGAACTCAGTGAATAACTATTACGATGAAAATTCCTTTTGTAACTCTTTCATCTCTCTCTCCCATACTTGCATTGCAGAAATGCAATATTCCCATTGCTTCAATATAAAATTGATCACTCTGTGCACGGTACATATCATACAAGACTTTAAGTGCCAATTTACAGTCTCTGTTAGGAGCTTTATTTTGAGGGTATCAGCTGTATTTTCTAAATGAATCAGGTTCTCTATTGCACCTCTTTGCACCTTTAGAGGAGCAGATTCCACACAACCACCAGCTGAGTCAGGGCTTTCTCCGCTTAAAGCTGCTGCAGGCAAACTCTCTGGCAGCTGCATGCTGCTCTTGGAGCTAAACTGGAAGGAAGAGAGAAGGAACGGTGTCTCCAGTGTGTCTCAGTGGAGGAGCACCATGAAGAAGAGAAGGTGCCACAGGCAGAGGTCAGGGCACAGCTCAGTCAGCTCCATGCAGTGGTAACTCAGGAATCAGCAGCACTATGGCTGCGCTGGAACCAGCTGAGCCCTGCTGAAGGAGTGCATTAGCCTGAGTATTGAAAAACACATTTACTGCTGTACTCTTTCTCGTGCCTCATCTAGCTCATACTAAGCTAGCTGGCTAGTGCACTGAAGTATGCTACTGTTAAATCCTACCAGGCTATACAACGAACTTACAAACTGAGCCTATATTACACCCTCTTTTATCACACAAGCCAGCCTATCTTATAATTAGAGAAAAAGCATTGCACTAAACAAGAGGAAAAGCTTTGTATTTTTTAAAAGCACTCCCAACTGAAATATGTACTTCAAAACAAAGGAGGGAAACACACTGTGGAGGACAGATTTCTGCAGGTCCCAAAGAAGTCATCTACATTCTTTGTAGTCTACAAAGACCTTCAAAGCAAACTCACTGCTTTTAGATACACCAAAATATTTCTGCCTGTCTGAATGATGAAATTTTGCATACTAGTCCACAAAACCAAGTCTTCCTATATACACTTTGAACTTCTTGCAGCAAAACATACAATTACTTACAAATATGCTCTTTAAATATAAATAATAAAGTGTGTATAACTCACTGATACATAGAAATAAAATAATCCCTTAATCACTTATTACATTACACAAGATAAATAGTTTGCTTTTTGGATGTTAACAAGAAATCTGCATTAAATTATCTTAAAAAATCACTCAGAATTTCCTAAAAAAAAAAAGAGAGAAAAAAAAAAAGAAAGAAAAACAGCAAAATAAAACAAACAACCATGAAAAGGCCCATAAGACCCCCAGACTGTCAGAACTATTGCACAATTGAAAAAGAAAAAAAAAAAAAAACAAAATAAACAGCTTTGGAAAAACATATTCTGGAAATCACTGTGTGTATAAAAGAACATTTTTTTGAATATCTTGCTACATTCTTCCTAGAAGAACTTAGTTATCTACAGAAAACTTGGATCTCTCAAATTAAATATAAAGTGTAAAATCTATCTTTTGGCTGAATGCAACAGCAATCTTCAGGATTTCAGTGAATGTATTGTGGGAGCTTTTAAATCTGTCTCATATGTCATATCTCAATGAAAAACAAAAGAAATGTTGCTTTTACTTGTTCTTTGTACAATTCAGGATCCAGTTCCACTCTAAGAATTTATACCACTTCCATTTCTTTCATTACAATTCAACTTAGTTGAGAGTAGTTTCTATCTCTAATTTTCCAAAGCATTAAAACCCTCAATTTTAATTCCCTTTAGGGACTCTGTCAAAGTATTTTCAAAAAGACAGAAAAGTATTTTATCTTATAACATCTGACAAATAAACAGGAAGGCTGGAAATTGTGTATACTTTCCTGATTTATGATGGTTGTTCCTTGTGCTTTGGGCAGAAGCCACCAGAACGATGCAATCACAGGCTTGACCAACAGAACCACGTTAGTAATGCTGTTACCTGTTATATGTGTTTAAGATTTGTGGTTATACATTAGTAGAAAACTACTGATAATTGGAAAAAATTGCTTATGAATCAAGTGAAGAGGAATATTGTTCCATGGAGGGTTAAAGAAACTGCACACAAAAGTCCTAATTAGACCAGATTTTGTTCAGAAAAAAACACTGATGTTCTTTGCATGTGGTAACAATTTTGGCTTAAAACTACAGGCAATGTTCCTTTCAGCTGAAGATTTCTAATGTGAATGAGTCGCCCTTCTCCCAGACAGTGAGCATGTCATGATATAACTCTTGTCTATGGTGTTCAGCATATGCCCATTATATTCTAATTTGGGTATGACTGGTAAGCACAGACTTCTGGGTAGGAAAGGACACTAATCTGCCAACTTTCCTCTTCACATATTGAAAGCAGCAGAACTGAGAATTCAACTGACTGTTTGCACAGGGTGTAACTCAATGTGGACAAATGGCTCAATCGTGTTTCCTTTATAAAAATCAATGGGAAAAATTTCCACAGATTTTAAAGGGAACAGAACCAAACCATTTCAGTTCCTCCGTCCCACACACATTACACATACGGGCACGCAAGCTGCCAAATAAGTAATGCACATGAGAAAAAATACAAATAGGCCCAGATAACATAGAGAAATCCAATAAAATTAATTGAAGCAAATGAAGTCTGTTAAATGCCAAGGGGAATGTTGTGTCTGACATGTAAGCAGAAGCTGCTGAACTCTGGGATCATACAGGCATGGTGTGATCTATTGCCCATCCTTCCTTCCTACCACTAACTGTTATCTATCTCCAAGGAAACCACTTTGCAAAGGGTTCTTCCTGGACTCACCCTGTGGGACTTTATCTGTGGATGATCTGCCTCTTAGTCTCTCTTAGCAGCTCTCAAACTCCTCTCTGACTGATATTTTTTATTATTCCCTCTGTGCTGTATTGCTTTACAAGTGTCAGCAGAGCGGAAGTTTCTTGCTCACTGCATTCTGGTAAGCTCTGCTACAGCAGGGTCCTCTCTTACATGATATGCTCCTCTAGAATAAATTAAATACAACACAGAACTGCCTTGACACTAGAATTTTCAAAAAGAGAGATAAAATCACAACTGTTTATCTTATGTTATACAGCTTTTCAAGTAAGAAGTTAAAATGGATAAAAGACAAAGCAGCCATTAACATCTCAACTAATCTTCCTCAGTGTGCCTTTCACATCAAAATAATAATTTCTGAAGGAAATGTGGAGTTATGTTTAGTAACCTAATGTCCAAACAATTACAGGAATAATTACAGTTTTTGTGTATTACTGTGGAAACTGTTTCCATACCAGAATGTATTCCATAGCAAAATGCAGGCAAGGAGAAAAGAGAGAAAGCGAAGAAATATATACACAAAGATGGACAATACAGAAAACCTTCTGTGCAAGCAACCCTTCTAAATGGTCAGCAGGTCTGCATGTCCACCAGAAACAAGCTGCCCTCCTATCAATAAGCCATCCCTCGTAACACTCCATTTAAACTTTGGCTTGCCACTCTTTCTTACCTGGAACATTATATTCACAAACTACATCACAAGAACTACTCAAGTAATAATGGTGATAAAAGGAGTAATTCTGTTCAATTTTTCCTTCCACTTTTAGCTTATTTGTCCTCCAGCCAGCTATGATGTTGTTTCCTGTAACGAAATTGCTTTCCTGATGAAATTGCTTCCTGTAATGACTTGCTATACTTCTGTCTCCTTCCTAATTTTAGCACAGATACACTGTTGTGGAACTTGATTCCTATTGATTACTAAGTAGATGAATACATTGGGCCTTCTCAGTCACTTGAATGACTCTGTTTATAAAGTGTAAACACATTTAAATGAGGAGCGTGTATAGGCATGGCCTTGAAGTACATCTGGTCACACTGTACCTCTTCCAGCTGCAGGCCAAACCGAAGAATACTGCTGATCAGTATGAGCAAAGAAGGAATGCTCTTAATTACCTTCTTCCCTCTTTTCTGTCACCCAACGAAAGATGTTTATCCCCAGTAACAGCACACAAAACAAGCAGACATCAACTTATTTGATACATTGAGTTTTAAAACCACATTGGTAACAGTTTTGTTTCTCTTCTGAGTAACACATCGTTATGTATAAATTAAATATTGACCTACAGAAGCCTCCCTGGAACTTGTGGTACTCAGTTATTATCAGAGATCAGAGAAGAAACATGTGTCTTCAAGTATTATAGCTTCTTTTTTTCTTTTTTTTTTCTTTTTTTTTTTTTTTTGCTGCTGTCATTGATGTAGTAGTAGTAGTACAAACTGGACCAAAAAAAAAAAAAAAAAAAGTTATGTTCCCTGTTTTAAAAAGAACAGCATGATATAAGGCAGTCTATCAAAAAGAGCAGTCTTTTTTAATCCCTCTATGAGCTTACATCAGCTATTGTAGCAAACACAGCAGAACCATCACAACAAGCCAAAAGCCACACTTCTCCACATAACACTGAATGGCTCTCAACCCTTTGCTCTTTCTGAAACCCAGCACAATGCTTTAAAAAAAGAAAGCACCTGAAAACAAACAAACAAACAAACAAACAAAAGAGAAGAAAGCCCCCCACCCTCCACCCCATGACTGATTAGAGTTAATGCCCTTCTGTTGGGCACTAAGAGACTTTTCCAGTTTTACGGCCTTCCTCGCTTCCAGGCACCTCAGCGCACCTAACGTAGGCTGCCCCGACATTTTCCAGTTTGGACTCTATGAGAAGGTTTTGACAACATTTTCCTCTCTCCAGGTTTCTGCTTGTTCATTTGAGGCGTTGAGTCACATTAGCCAGAGCAACAGCAAAGGCTTGCACTGCAGAAAATGGATACTGAAAGTCCAAAATGTAAGCATTGCCATCAATCCTTCCAAACTGCATCACCTGGGAAGCAGAGGAAGAGCGGAGAAGGAAAAAGAGAACAAGGTCAAAAACAGTGAATGTAGAAAACAGAGAAGAATAAGAGTTAAATATTTTTGCTCTTTTGTAATTACACTCCTGTTAATCATCCTGAATTAATATGGGGTAGTCACAGCATGGAGTGGGAGGCCAAAGAAGAGTAAGTGTACTGTAATAATGGACCACATAGACTACTTGACTAATATTTCACCCTATAAATTGAGCATTAAAACATGCTGAAAATTATAAAGCATTGGTGTAAGTACAATGTTTCCAATGACCTCAACAGAAGTGGGTCACATCAGCCTCCTTCTTCATGCAGGAAAATAATGTTCTCTCCATTGGAGAGATTCCATCATCGCCCCATCAGGAAAACAGATTTCATTTTCAAAGGAAGGAGCTTTCAGGGAAAGGGAATAACCAATCTTCTGTCTATAGCACCTCACATTTACCATGTTATATTTCTTTGGCAGTTCTATTTTCCTTTGTATAAACTTTCCTAGCAAATAATTAGACTGAGAATGAATTAGCAAAGAGCAGTGAGAGCTGTTTGAAACGTAAAGCTAGGGTAGTCAGGTTGTTCTTCTACAGGGAGTATGTAAAGTTTGGCCTATTAATATTGCGTTTTCATAAGCTTAATCAGAAGCCCTGATCGTATCTTTCTACAGTGAAGTTTCTTGGGCTGGAATGTAAGCAAGTGAGTTGAGCTCTGTTCTATCACCAGCAAAGCCTATGGTCAGTGTGATTTTGCACGGGGGTTCATGGGTATGCACCCATGGTCATTGCTTTCTTAACAAGCTGCTGTTTTGCAGCAGGACAAAACCAGGAGACTACCACTGGTTATCTATGTTGAATATTTAAGACGCTGATCTCCCAGGTTAAATTGGAGAGAGTTGAGAGCTTTGATGTCTTTAATAAATCAAAAGTGACATTCAGAGATTGTATGGCTGAGCCTGGAATTAAACCTGTAACTCTTCGACTGTCCAGTGTC
The DNA here is from genome assembly GCF_905368555.1 of Meleagris gallopavo. NCBI lineage: Eukaryota > Metazoa > Chordata > Aves > Galliformes > Phasianidae > Meleagris > Meleagris gallopavo. The sequence goes on along the minus strand of NC_139405.1, from coordinate 51,265,890 downwards.
CTGCTGATTTATTAATGGCCTGGTTTTGGTGTAGTAACATCCCACTCAGGCCGAAGGGGGAGACTGTGAAACAAAATACTTGGATTTTCTAGCTTCCCAAAACTTCTCTGTCCATAGGCTGCTTAAAAGCAGGCCACTGAGCCTCTTTCTGGGAGAGGGTCAGAGCTTCCTCTTGTACCTTCAGGATTAAGAACAAGCAGCCAAGGCCTGATAACTCAGGAGGGGAAATTTTGATTGAGGGAACCTAACTGAACCCCCATCAGTTCTCCTGAACAAAGCACATGCCTGGCTCTGTAACCGCCATAGGAACCGAGCAGTGTTCATTAAATGAGCTATCGTCCAAACTCACTGCCTTCAACTTTAACTGTAGTCAAGGAAATTTGTTGCACTTTTCTCCTTGCAATTTATTACAAAAACTACTTCCCTTCAGAAGTAAAAGCTAGTGATATTAAAGGAAGCTTTTGTTCTTATGTCTTACTGGATTAATACTGAATATACCTGGTACATTTACATTACAACTGCACTTTATCCTTACTTCTCAATCTAGCACTTTGCTGGTTTTTATTGTTTATTTCCTATGCGTTTTCCCCAAACAGCAGCCAATGTGAGCTGGAGGCACTTCGCTGTACAGAGACAGGCTGGATTCTGGCACCCACCCCCCCACCCAGGTGCAGCATTTGCCACTGCCTTCCTACCTGCCGTCCTTCCAGCTCAATCTGGAAGTTTTTTGCCGACTCCTGGGTCACTCGCCCTCCAAAGTCCAGCTGATAGACTTGTGTTGCCTCGTTCCACAGTGGCTGCTTGTTGGCCATCACGTACACAAAGCCCTGGCTCCCCAGTCTCCCGTCCTCCTTCTCGCTGGCCTTACGGCACTTGAACTCATCCAGCTCACTGGCTGTCCTCAAATTCCTTTTGGTTTTCCAACCCTTTTTGCTGCCCTGACTCTGGTTCATCAGTTCATCTCCACTGATAAAAAGCTCCGGCTCACTCTCTGAACTATCCTGAAATTCATTTGTCTTATTCAGCTTCTTGGACTTGAGCTGGTCTTTCTGGCTCTTGACTTTCTTCTTCTCTCTGCCCAGCCTTGGGCTGGATATTAGCGAATTGAAGTCAGTCAGTGTCCTCGAATCCTTTTTGACCTTGCCCTCGGTGATAGCCTGCACGTTTCCTTCCTCAGCGCGACTATCCAGCCGCTTTCGGCTCTTCTTGCCGAATTTGTCTGTCCTTTGAGGAACAGGACTTTCTGTCAAGGAGAGCACCTCCTGGAAGGTGTCCGCCGTCTCCACCATCACCTCTGTACCCACATGGCCCTGAAGCTCAGTTGGTGGGGGAGACATAACCGGCTTCTCCACGACGAGGAGCGGCTTTGGAGGCAGAGTGCCCTGGGGATTCTGCACCGGTGGGCATGCGCTGTAGGAGCTCCATGGGTGCAAGGCTATCGGTGGCAGCTGTAAACTAGAGCAGGCGCTACTTCCAGGATACATGGGTGGCAAAGGGCAATAGGAGAGGTTGGGTGGATAACCTGGTTGAAGCACTACTGTGGGCTCCTGCTGTGCAAACTGTGTTGGAGCCAGAGCTTCTTTGGGGGAGCATGGGGGCTGCATTCCCTGAAGGGGAGGGGCACTGTAGCTTCCTGGGTACGGTACTCCGACCCCATAACTTGTCTGGAAAGTGGCAGTGGGACTAGTTGGAGACTTAGGGGAGACAAACGGCATTCGAGACATATCCAGATGCTGAGTCTGACCAATGATGAGAGGAGCTGGTTTTAAAGGGTTGGGTACAGAGTTCTGAGATGTCCTTTCCTGAGGAACCCATATCTCTTCGCTCACCATAGGATCCCACTGGTACGGCGGTGGCCGTTTTACACCGATGGCAGCCTCCGTCAAGGCCACAGGTACGTGCCGTATCGATTTTTCCACTGGACAGTGCTGAGAAAGGGCTTCATCCTCCGTAAAGGCAGAGTTGATATAATCTGCCCGGTCACGGGAATTGTCAGGTGGGCTCAGCAAGTTGTAGGAGGACTGGGAGGCCAAAGGCGATGTACTGACAGAGTGAGCGATGACAGAGCTGTGCTGGGAGCCACTCCCTGTGCTCATATCAGGTCTCATGCCACCAATGCTGGAAGTGCTGCTGCCAGAGTTGGCATTAGTGATGTTGCCCACACCACCAGCACTCGTGGTGCTGCTTCCGCCACTGCTGCTGCACTGGCTGCAGGTGTACAAAGCAGTGGGTATTCTCTGCTGGTACTGTGCTGTCACAACGCTGCTCTTGGCTTTTGGGGGAAGCTGCAAGGTGGCTCTCTGATTGTCCACCAGCTGGGCCATTTTCAGCGCTGCCTCCCTACTATTCCTCCGCAAAGTAGCATGGATGATACTGCTGTCCAGCCTCTGTGCAATGCTCCTGCCCTGTGACAGCTGGCTGGCAATGTCGGGGTAGGGCGGTGGGTCCCCAGTGGGGATGGAGTAACGGGGAACTGTCAGCCGATTCAGGGTGGCACTGGTGCAGGGTTGCTGCATCTTCTTCTCAGCAGCGGTGATGCGCAAAGTGGCAGAGCTGCCGGGCCCTGGTAGAGTGTAGGTGCCCTGGCCACAGAGCATGCGGGTACGAGGTCGGCACACCTCCTCCACATTCCCGCTGCTGTCGAATGTTGTTATTCGCTCGTACCCCAGGGGCGGCTGGTAGTGCCCCGCAGGGTAAAGGGAGAACTCCCCCTTTTTCAGGCAGAGGTCGAGGGGCGGAGGTGGGGGGACAGGTGGGGGTGGCGGGGGGCCCACCGTGGAAACAGTGCCAGGGTAGGGTGGCGGGGGGTTCATCTTGTTCAGCTGCAGCTCCTGAGCGGCCCCAAAGATGACAGCATCGCTCTCCATCAGCTGTGGTCCCGGTCCTGGACGCGGGGGCTTGGCCTTGAGTGGGGGCTCGTGTTCACGATCACCGTGGTCCCGGAGGTCGGCAAGGGCGATGGCGGGGGGTGGCGGGGCAATAGTGGGAGGTACAGGGGCAGCGCGAGCCACATCTCCCCCGGTTGGTGCCACTGCCCCAGGGCCAGGGAATCGGCCTGGTGCCCCTGGGAAGGGTCCCGGTCCCTCACCCCCTGTCTCGGCCGGAGGGTTGGCCAGAACATCCAGCTGCACATTCTGGTTGGCCAGCAGCGACTGGACCAGCCCAATGCTCTGTGTGGGCGACATGGCCTGGGCCGAGCTGTGGATGGGGGCAATGGGGATGTTGACGGTGCAGGGTGGGCTGCTGGCAGGGGCACCTGGAGCTCCAGGCACTGCAAAGAACAATACAGCCCGTCACTCGCTAGCCTCCTTGCATGTGGCAAGGCCTCCTGCCCTCTGCTTGCTCTAGTTCAGGGCCCATTGGCCTTTGCTAAGCATGGCGCTTAGGCACGCACAAGGACAGCAAGTGTCAAACCAGAAAAACCTCCAGAAGTGGCATTTCATGTATTTTTTGCTTTTATTCAGTACTTTGAGGAAGATATTTGGGCAGCTAAAAAATGTGCCACTGGGAAAGTTCATGGAAGCGTTTACATGAAATTCAGGAACTGCGGGGAATTCGTTTTTAAAGTTAGTGGAAAAAAAAGACCACTGCATGTCTTTTGTACTTTGTCATTTTGTTTTACCCTTGACTTTTTTTAACTGCCTGCTTATCTTTATGAACTTACTTAAGAGCTCAGCTGCATTTGGAAGGGCTGCTATCAGACCCTGAAATCAGTGGGTCAGACATTAGTTTGAGCAAGTAAGCCAGACTATCTGCACTGACTCCCATTGCACAACAGACATTTCTAACATTTGGAGATCAATTTTAAGTTAGCTTCGTGGCAGTGGTGCTTCAGAAGTAAAGTTCAGCACTCGTGTTTAGGCCACACTATGATTGCCATGAACTTTCCCAGAGCAGTGAGTTTATCTGGTGGGTCTGAACTAGCACTCACTCATCATCCAGTTGTAATGACCACTACTTAAATCAAAACAAAGTTTTAAGAATTGAGATTCACATTAATTTTCAGGTAAGTTGTTTTGATGATAAAGATATCAACAATCAAACAATACAAAAGAAAATCTACCCATAGATCCCTGGCTGCTGGCACCTCTTTTTTCCTCTAATCCTAAAGCTACTGTATATGGCTCCCAGGCTTTCTTTAGGGCAGCTGCTATGTAGGGGTAAGGCACAAAACAGCCCTCACTGACCCAGGCTGACACTCTCTAGAGCCAGTGAGGTGCTGCTTTGACTTGCTAGAGAGAGGTTTGGGCAGAGGATGCTATAATGCTCCTCAAGCCTGCCTTGATCTGACAGCAATTACAAACACTGACTTAGATCTTTGATAAGCATTCTCTCTCTCTCTCTCTCTCTCTCTCTCTCTCACACACACACACACACACACACACATACACACACAATGCCAGAGAAAAGATGAAGAAAGCGGAAGATCAGCAATGAAAGCACTATATTAATTAGCATAATAATCCCAGACTTGGTGAGCTTAGGCAAACTGGAAAATACAGTTATCAGCTGGGAAAAGGCAAGTATTATCCCTTGAGTACAGTGAGTGACAGAGCAACCTGTAACACAAAGAGAAGGAATACGAAACAGAGAGAGGAATATGATGGAATGAAATACAGAAAAAACTTATAGAAGTTTTTGAAAGCTGGTTGGTGTAGAAAAGATGTGAGGAAAGAGATGGGAAGTAAGAGAGATTCAAGAATTAAGTGTTGTAGTCAAGGCAACTTCAGAATCAATGTTTGGACAGGCTGCAATCAGAAATGTGAAAAGAAACAGACAAAAGTTTCCCACAGGTGGTGGTGAACAAGTGACAGTGCAGCAGTTCTCATGATTGTAAGCAGAAAGCATGGAATGTGCTCCAACAGCTTGCAACTCCTTCTGCAAAAAGCACTGATTCCAAGAGGAGCTACCACTGAAAAGCCAGAGGGCAATAGGAAAAGGAGAACAGTGGAAGCAAGTGCAGATGCAGAAGTCAAAATAAGAAGGAATATAGATAGAAAAGTATAATAACATATAAACAAAAAGATAACCTAAGAATCTTGCAGAATTTTTGCTAGTTCTGCATAAAAAAATACTCAAAACAAGAAGCAAGTTGTATCAAGCAGATTTCTGGCAGGAAATTAGAGTTCTATCTACAATCATTTGTGTGTGCAAATTCTGTGGAGATCTGTGGTTTGCAAGATCTCATCAGGCAAGAGATCTACTAGTCAGAATTAATCCAGTCACTGCCTAGTTCGTAATTAATTTCTAATTAAAATCCTAGTCACCTACTCATGCCCTGTGATTACACTTTCAATAGCATTAGGTTTTTATCAATATTAGTAGCCACAGTGGAATGTGGAAGGTTTGCAGATATTTGCAGATATGCTGTTAAGTTTTAACAGTACCTCTGTTTGTTCCTTCAGAAGGCTGACAGCTAAATTTCAGCAGCCCTAAGGCAGAGCAATTCTGTGCCTGGCTGGGAGGCCATGCACCCATCCTGAGTTAGCAATTTGGGCTTCTGAACTTAAGGTTTAATTGTTAGCTTTGCTTGAGCAATCCGGAATGTTGCTGTCATGAGTATTAAGTGCCTATCCAAATAACATCTCATTTGTCACGGTGTTGCTTAATATCCCAATGTGTTTAAATCCAACTTTTTTTTTTTTAATTTCTCCAATGGTTTTTAATTTATTTGTTTGCATAATTTGCAAGTTAAATCGATCCACTGTTTTTCTGCCCTGCCAAATCTTTACTGACTACATTAAAAAGCACCTCTCCCGGAGTACCTCTTTCACAAATTCCACTGCCCAACAGCACTTTCTACTGCTATTTTTTTTTTCATTTGTTTGTCTTTAAATTTCTCAGGTAATCATTACTTACACTGCAATACATTTTTCCATTCGTATAAAGCCATTTTTCCATTGTATGCTTACTGGCTTTAAGAAAGAATTCTTGAGAGGTTTTTGAAAGTTTCAATAGCCTGTTTGCCAAGTCAGAAGGAACTTGAAAGAAAAAAGTGGGCAGAAGAGGAAGGCTCTTATGGAAGATAATCTATTATCACTCTTATTATGTTTCTCAAAAAGCAGGAAGAAAATTCTTCACAATTTTCCCTATATTTCCGTAGTGCTTACCAACTTGTAATTCAGAACACTGTTTCAGCTCTTTTAATAAAATTAAAAGCATTGATATTGCACATCAGGAAGAGACACAAAAAACTTTATATTAGCTTTCTTTTTCTATTCAATTTTTCTGTTTTTCATGCATGAACTAAGTTTCATAGGAGAATTTGCTGAGTGCATAACATATATGATCATCAATGTCTCTACTATTTTCTTCAAATCTTTCTGAAGTAAATATTTATTCCTTCAGATCCTACAGATATATTATCAGGTAGACACAAATTAAGCAAGACAAGCCCTGAAACATGGGAAATGGGCTTCATTTTAAACAGTTTAATATTTCTCTAAAAACACAGAGGACTACTTTGATGCTTGGGTCAGTCACAAGTGTGTGAGCTTTCAGCACTCAAAAGATTCAAAATAATGTGAGAACTTTCAATTTAATTCTTCAGTGCTCACACTTATTCTTCCTCAAAGAGTGCTGTCTGTTCATGGAGTCCACTGCTATAGTTCCAAAAAACTACAATGTGGGAAACATGAATCCCTCACTAATATGAGAATTTTGAAATTGCATTAATTTAACTTCACGGCTATTGATTTTATTGTTATTTTTAATTGGAGCAGGTTCTTAGTACTTCCTATCCTTTTATATATCACACTTGAATCACCTGCATCCAAACTTTCCCTGTACTGCTTGAATGTCCCACTACCTTACATCTTAGTGAAATTTCTGATCCTCCTTCTTTACATAACACTTTACTATTTTAGCCTCTTTGTAAGCCCCTTTTACTGATAAAAATACGAAAGGGCATTTAACACTCATGTGTCTGAGTAAGTCAGGAATTGGCTCAAGCTCCTGCCAGCAGATTGTGCTTTGCTTCCATCAGCTCACAAGAACAACCCCTTTGGGCTTCCAACACAATATAATTCTGTTCTACAAAGATGCAGAATGCAAGGCTCCAATCTACACAAAACTGCTAGTGAACTAAGTAGAAGATGATTAATGTTCCAATTCACATGAAACTTACCAGCTCTATAAGCAATAAATAATATGCACTAATCTTATTCTAATCCAGTTCTACAGGATTCCACCAGACTAAGGGATTTTGATTTGTGTATTTATCAGAGGGAGCTGATCTGTCCTGCAGGTAGCTAGAGCCATAATTTGAGAGGCCTACAGTTCTTCCTTACCTGGTAAATCATCTTCATCTTCACTGAAAACGTTTGGATTAAAGACAGGCAGGTTAATGTAGTCCATTGAAATCTTTCGCACTTCTGGGAGATAGATTGTCATCTGCCTGGGCTGAAGATGCAGCAAACTGGTTTTATATATTACTGGAGACAGAATGTGACAAGAAATAATTTTTAAAAATGGTTACACAAGGAGCAGATAAAGCTATAAAAGAATTAACTCAAGGCAGATAGAAGGGCTATTACAATTTCTGTGTGATTTATTAATAAGCAAATGCATATATGAGACATTCTTAACCAAATCACTATGTAATACTTTGCATAAAGAGGACAAAAGGGATTGCTTCTTTCAGATATTTCTCCTTAAACAGAAGCAGCATCTCTTTAGTTAAGCTGTGGAAATAATGAATTACTTCATCTGTACTTGCATCTATTTTTAGGAAAGAAAATTATTTTTCTATTCTACTCTTGGAACTCTTCACCACAGGATGCCACAGATTTATAAGAACTCAGGGGAAAATGGGAAAGTGCTCAGAAAGGAAATCTGCTTATTACATACAAAGGAAACTCTCCTGGCTCAGGTAGTCCCTGGGACCCTGGTCCTGCAGACTGTGACAGTATCTGAAGGAAGTACCACTGCACACTTACTCTTCAATTATATAATTCTCTACATATTTACACCGAAACTGAGAGAATATTGAATTAGAAATTCACCTGATCTGACCCAGTAAGTCATTCTTAAACTATCTTTTGGCAATCATTGTAAATGTGGATGTCAAAAAGCGATAACGGACTTGTAAAACAAAGTGGCTGGAATCAATCACCCTGTAACACTTCAGTAAGCAGAAGGCGCAACTGCCCTACAGTAGCTGTCTGTGGTGTGACAAATCCTGAGGACAATCTTTGCTTGAAGGCTGGTTCAGAGGCGTTCATCTTGCCAGTAGCTAGGATTCCATCTCTTGTTTGATGGCAGTCAATACAGACACAAAAAATATCTGTTTAATTTTGCATCCAGAGCACTGTTATTAGTTCTTAGAGCTTCCATTGGTATTCCAGTTCAGAGCTCAGTCCTGCTATTGATTCTACAAAATACCCTGTTCTTTGCTCAGCCATTTTCTTTCGGTAGGACTGTCTAGGGAGAAAAGGCCTATCCAGAAAAAGATCAAAAGAGCAGACAATCGCTACTTTTAAGGCTACCAGATTGTGAATAGCCCAGAAAGAGAATCATGTGATAATGCTATCCACTGAGACTTGTAGAATCGTCAGCATGGTCTGTAAGAGCGATTATTACATTATTTTGGTGTAATTAGCAAGTAAATTACTACAAAAAACGGATTTTTAAAAAACGCTTCTACTGTCATTTTCATATCTTCCTTGCAAAAATGTTGTCTATTAGCTTGGGTTTTGTTCAAATAAACTGTAAGAATAAAGGTCTGTACTTTACTGTTAATTAATCTATTACACCTGAGACTTTTAACATTTTCATCTCATTATTGTATTTATAGATCTGAATCTCTTTTAGGTACAGTGAATTTTGTAAATTCTAATTCCCACTGTCCAGAGAAAACAACTGCTTTGTTAAAGAAGCTTTTTGATCACTTAAGAAGAATGTATTGTGTTGTAAATTTCTTATTTGTTAAAAAGCTTGATATGCAAAAGGAAATAGAATTTGCTTTTACCTGCACCAAGATTAGTTGGTAGGAAAGCAGCCAAACCCACAATTTTAAATTTGGTTCCCCAGATGTTAGATGTGACCTGAGCAAGGTAGTTGTGCTACAAAGAAAAAACAAGATCATTTTCACCTAGTAAGATCTGTATAAGAGCAATAATGCTACTGATAATACTGTCAATACAATTTCAGCTTTTTTTTAATTGAAATACCTAAAGTGTTTATGTAGCAACTGTTATACCTAGTCATTAAAAAGCCTCATTTTGATATCTGAACACCATCAGAAATTACATCTACAACAATCACTTAAAGCTGTGGAAGTAGTGGAAGTACTAAACAACATGATAGTTGCTTAGAAGAATACGACTGCTTTCTTCTTCTGTACATTAGGAGCCCAACTAGTTTGTATTTCAGAAAATAATACTGTCTGTCCTTTGGTTCTATGCTTCAGAATCACTTTACAGAACTATAAATAAAATATAAATGAATTACTCTTAACTAGTTTCCAAAGCAGTTTCCCAAACCACTGCTTCCATGGTGATCAAATTATGGGTATGAAAGATTAAAAGATTTTCTCAAAAGCCAAGAGTTAAGCTGTCCATATCAAAACAGGATCCAAGCCTTTGGTCTCATGTCCTGTTTTGCTATGTAACTGACCTACTATAAGGTTTTCGTAAGAAGGAGAAAGAGAAATGACAGAATGGAAAAAAACAGCTGAAACAATACAAAACAAAAAGAATTCAGACTGGTATTAATTAAATGTGTATCTAATCCAGACAGTTTTACAGGCTGCTAAGTTTCATTTACCCGCAGAATGTGAACAACATAAAGAACACCAAGTGCTAATTTCTTGCCTTCCTTCCAATTAAGGCTGTTCCACACAATTATGAAACAGAGAACATTTGGCCCTGTAGAGCAATCCTGTCTCTGCAGATCCCTAGCAAAACAGAGAACTACAGAGGCATTAGGACAGCTCAGAAAAACAGAGTAAGAAACATTTCTACATATACTTTTCAAACTGTCAACAACATCAACTCATATAAAACCTCTCACTTGGATTCACACTGACAAAATTACTGGGGGCAGAACTTAGCAAACAACGCCTGATATTCCACTGACACTTCCAAACATTAATATTGACTTGTATCATGCAATTATAGCAGCATTCCATCTAGTAGCTGTAACTACGTGAAAAAAAATTATTCAGGATCACTGAATGTGTACCAGCACATGGGCTCAGGTCTGGTAACAATGCACACAATACCTGAGTAATATCTTCTAAAGGAAACTCTCTTCGGGTTAGGCTTGGTGAACCAATAGAAGGTTTCCTTATTGGTAACCTTGGTGATCTTGATATCTCTTGTGCAGCTCGTGACATCTTTGGAGATTTGCGAGCCTCTATATTGATTCTGCATAGGAAGCAATAATTAGAATAATCAACTGGCATGCAAAAAGGCAAAAAAAAAAACATACTTAAGAATATAAAGATGGTAATGAAGGCAGCTGGTATGGTGCTCTTTAAGTGACTAATGAAGAATCACAGAATGGCCTGGGTTGAGAAGGACCACAATGATTATCCAGTTTCAACCCCCCTGCTATGTGCAGGGTCGCCAACCAGCAGACCAGGCTGCCCAGAGCCACATCCAGCCTGGCCTTGAATGCCTCCAGGGATGGGGCATCCACAACCTCCTTGGGCAACCTCTTCCAGTGTGTCACCACCCTCTGTGTGAAAAAGTTCCTCCTAATATCTAACCTAAACCTCCCCTGTCTCAGTTTAAAACCATTTCCCCTTGTCCTATCACTATCCATCCTCGTAAACAGCCTTTCCCTCTCCTGTTTATACTCTCCCTTCAAATATTGGAACGTCACAATAAGATCTCCCTGGAGCCTTCTCTTCTCTAAGCTAAACAAGCCCAGTTCCCTCAACCTTTCCTCATAGGAGAGGTGCTCCAGCCCCTCTGATCATCTTAGTGGCCCTCCTCTGGACCTGCTCCAAGAGCTCCACATCCTTCCTGTACTGGGGGCCCAGACCTGAACGCAGTACTCCAGATGGGGCCTCACAAGAGTAGAGTAGAGGAGACAATCACCTGCCTCTCCCTGCTGGCCATCCTTTCTTACTGCAGCCCAGAACACAGCTGGCCTTCCAGGCTGCAAGTGCACACTGCTGGCTCATGTCCAGCTTCTCATCTACCAGGACCCCCAAATCCTTCTCCACAAGGCTGCTCTCAAGGAGATCTTCCCCCAGTTTGTATAAATACCTGGGATTGCCCTGACCCAAGTGCAGCACCTTGCATTTGGCCTTGCTGAATCTCACTAGGCTCTCACGGAGCCCACTTCTCCAGCATGTCCTGTTCCCTCTGGATGTCTTCCCTTCCTTCCCATGTGTCGATTGCATCACTCAGCTTGGTGTCATCTGCAAACTTGCTGAGGGTGCACTCAATGGCATCATCTATGTCACTGATGAAGATATTGAAGAGCACTGGCCCCTAGCATAGCATATATAATCATAGACTATATAATCTATATAGTGGAGAGTTACAGTTTAAATGTAAAGATGTGTAAAGCTTGACACATTTGCAGTTACTCAGATTGGGTGACTTCGGAATCATTTAAGAAAGCTTACAGCACTTCTACCAGATGTAGTATATGTAGCAAACCCTCAAGAAATAGAAACATGACACTTCAATTGGCAAATCTCTGCATTAATACGGCAAATCAAGGCTCCATAACCAGTGATCTCACTCTGAGCCAAATACTCCTGCCCCACATTATACAAAGGGCATCATGAGTAAGAAGAGATAATGTAACTGAAAAAGTTCACTGTGGGAAACAGAGCAAAAGCAAAAGCTTTTAGAAAACCAAGGCAGCAAGACAGTTTCTTTACCTGAGCTATTTCTGTTCTAGGCTCAGGTATTCGTGGCTCTTTCGTCAAGTACTACTGAAATAAAAACTTATTTCACACATTACATTCTCATATAAGTAGATGCATTTTCTTTGCTTTCTGCTAGGACAGCCTCATACTATAAAGCCTTTGGAAAGGCATTGTTTGCAACTGAAAGGGATCAAACCTGTAACATGAAGCTGGCAGGCTGACATCAGTACCTATGAGAATCATCACAGACACCCATGAGGCTCTGCACAGGTTGAGGGTTCTGTCTGTGCACACAATAAATGTAATGAAGAGCTGGCAGGAGAGCAACCAGACACATTAACAATTTAGAAACTTGTTCTGCGTTCCATTACAAAGCCTTGTCAACTCAGTGATTGGGAGGATATTTGCTAATCCTTCCTTGCAAGGTTGCCACAGCAACAGATGTGCCCCCTATAACTGGATCAATCGCATGGATCTCTTAACTTGAAAATACCCCTGAGGAAGTACAGTCTTTAACCAGACCAGGGATTCTAAACACAGAAGACTTAAAACATGAATTGTCTGAAGGACAAAATATATTCCATGATGGCAAGAGTTCATGTACAGCAGAGGCAGTGGTGGGAGAGTTCATAAGGTTTTTCTTTGAGACTACTTGTGAAAATTGAGGATGCTGGGAAAGAAGGGTGCCTTATTGCTCCCCATTACCTTTTGCCCCAGAAGTTTCCTCAAAGTCCACCTCAACATCAATATCTGAGATCAGTCTGGAACTGCACATGGCAGAGGACCTCAGTGCTCCAGAAGGCTCCTATCTGCCCAAAGGAGTTTGCTTTAAACTTTATAAAGTGTCAAGAAACTGTCAGAAAGGAAGAAGGGGAGGGAGGCAGAAAGAAAACCTGGGAAAAAGATGAGGCAATATTCAAGAAATGATTACCTGGGGAGTTTGGGTGATTTGCTAGCTCGACTGATTTTGGGAGATTTCTTTGCTGCCCAGTCATCACTCAGTTCGATATCGCTGGAGTCAGAGCAGTTGCAGCTGTCAATCACAGTGGAAATCAAGCTGTTTCCATAGATTTCATCTATCAAAACAGGCCCCAAAAAATGTAAGTGCTGCTTCAGAAAACTGATATCAATTACAACCATCAGTCATCAGAAGCATAAATCTGATCCATGGGCGGTAGATGAGATAAAAGTATAAAGACATAATTAACTGTTCTTTATCGTGCCTAGCCCAAGTTTCCAGTGGTCTGAACTCAAGTGTACATGATTCAGAGGGCTGAATCACATTCAAGTGACTTCAAAATCGAGATTAAAGGATATTTTCTGCTAATTACCAATCTATTCTCTTCTACTCAAAATATAACAAGTTCTCTTTGACAGTATGATACAATTTGAGAGGCTTGAGCCTAGATCATGCTAAAAACTCTTCCCCAGCAGAAAAAAAGGAAAAAAAAAACAGATACCAGCTTCCGTATTTTTTTATACAGATTTTCTTTAGCTGTTGAACTTTTAATATTTAAAGTCTTTCTAAATCATTTTTATGTAGAGCTACAGTTCACTTTTACCTGCTTTCCCATCTGTTTTAGGATCCATAATGACAAACTCTGGCCTCAACTTGCTGATACGACGTCCTTTCAGGATGGGCACCAATCCCCCAAGATATTCCAAGTACAGAGTATAACATGGACCACCAACTTCTGGGTCATCTTCTGTCCGCTTCATCGTGCAATGAAGACGTTCATTGCCAGCTGTTGGATAGCTGACAAAATCTCTCATATTGTTTGGGTCTGGGATAGGAGGCTTAATGAAACCAAGGAAGAAAAGAGAAAGTTTCCCATAGGTTACTGTTCTTTTTCTTGGGGGGGATGATTTAATCTTGACACAACTAACTGATCTTGAATCCAACTCTAACTTGGCAGGTCACTTTACTCTGTGGGTTATGCATGAGCGACACACAAAACAGTGGGGCTGTTTATTGCTTAGTTAGGCTTAAAACAGCTTAAAACTGAGAAACTAAAAGTAATCATATCAAAGAGGAAGGCTGGACTTGTAGATAACAAATCTGTATTCAAATTCCAGCTCTATCAATCACAAACTTGATAACAAATTTTAACTTGGGTAACACAGTCAAGTCAAAGCTTCAGAGTTCTATCTTGTCTCTTGCTGTCCCCAAAAGTGAACTTGGCCATTCACGTTCCCATTCCTCATTAGTACTGGTGCGTTCTATTACACCACGCTATTATGTTGTCAGCTCTTGGAAGAGCTTGTACCTGTTCTATCATCCCACTCACTTCTGAATACATGACCCATCTCTGACGAGGATCTATTTGCTTGCTGTGTAGAGAAATATGAGTCTGAAATTTAAGGTGGCTTATTTTGCCCTGCTTGCCAGCAGGCTGCAATAATCCATGAAGAGCACAGTCCAAAAGCAATTAGACTGCTTTTGTCTATGACAATATAGCCTGTATGACACAAATAACACTAACATGTGTTTCTTTACCACTGGTCTACTGAGTGCTCTGTATCTCTGGAGATCAAGGAGCCATGATTACAGCAAGGCATTTATTCTTCTTTGGCAAATGAAATGTTTCACAGTCACACAAATTGCCCTGATTAGGAGTACACAAATGGAACTGTATTGAATCATTACATTACAGGCATAATTTGCTCTCATTTAAGCTGGGCCAACTCAACAGATTTCAAATTAGTTATTCTAGAGTTATACTGTTATAATGACAACCCAAAACTTGTTTGAGAAAATGCTGCTATGCATGCACAAAAAATACATACCACGAAAACACATATTTAGATGTAGGACATGTACTAGCTAATGCTCTAGTTTTACAGGCTGTGATAGAGTTCTGAAATCCTAAGATGTACCTGGGAGCAAAAATATGAAAAAATAAGATTGAGCAGATGGCTCTGCAAGCAGCTCTGCTAGTGGTACAGGAAAAGATATAATATCTGCTTTATTTTTTCATAGCACTGTTGGAGTAGTAAGGTTAGAAGAACTCACGGTCACTAGAGATATTTGGGCAAACATGGATCTTAAATATACCTCTCCTGGCATTATAAGGAGTCTTGCAACAAACAGAGAGGTAACAGTTTTACCACTGTGAATGTCTCCTAAAACCATGACACCATTTCTTCTGCAGTCTTCCTGAGCTAACAGCTATCTGTACCTTGGAATGTCCTTGGAAAAGCCATCCATGCATAACAGCGCAGATCAGTGTGTGTAAGCCCTCTTTTCACATTTCAGTAGGCACCACACTAATCATCGACTTTGCTGTCCTTGAACAGGAGTGACCCTCAATCACGCTTTTTTATCATAATTATGTAGGGTCAGGATTTTATCCATTGTCACCTAGGAGCAGCAGGGGGAAGAAAATCAAGCATCCCCTTTCTCTTTCATGCGCACACATGCTGCTTTCCTTTTACCTTGATTGTTGGTATGAAGGCAGTGGTGAGGTATGAACAGAGCCGAGGGGGAAGGGTGAGTTTGCTGATATCCTTGTCATCCCGCAGACAGCTAGCAATGGTCTGCTGGCACAGAAGCTGCAGGCTGGAGACCCTGTGCTCTACTCTGACAACATATAGTGCAGGCCCAGAAGCCATCAGCAGGCGTGAATCCCTGTGACCCCAGCAGATGGAGATGATAGGACGCTGCACGGGGAGGAAAAGGGCACAACTTGAGAAGATCATACACGTTCACCCAAACAATTGCACAGCGAGTGATCATCTGAATACATCACCAATTAAGTTACACTAAGTCTTCTAGAAACTTAGAAAAGCATGCTACTGCCCACAAAAAGGGAGAAAAATGTGGACACCTGAAATTATTGATACCCATGGTTGATACACACGCAGTTCTTTTTACTAGCAAAACTTGAAGCTCTTCACACAAGGAATTGTCTATCAAATTCATCAATGAGATGAAAAAAATGAGGCGCTATAAGGATATATGACTTAAAAGTCACACACTGCTAAAGAGCAGGATCTTCTGAGGCACCATCCATGTTATTTTTTCAGTCGTCTAATCAACCTTCATCCACTGTTAATGGATCCCATTTTACAACTGAAATTCAGACTACATGTCCAGAGATAGCTACTAAACTAGCGGACAAGATTCACTTGGCTTTCTTGTCTTGCACTCCTTCTTTTGTTGCATTATGTCTTTTTTGAACTATTACCGGAGGAAATGAGCTGTAAGAGATCACCATGGCCTTTTTGTCTCCTGTTTGTCTATACTCAAATACATCCAAATTCAAGGCAGTCAACAACCAAGAGAGTCAGAGGTGACTGGCCCTAAATGTCAGACTTTGGAGCAGCATAACAAAAAATCACTCAAACTCTCCCTTGCACATTATTCCATGCTGCATGAATATTGAGTTCACACGATAATAGCAAGCTGTGTAGAGATTTAGAACAAAGTAAAAAAGGATTTCATTGCATGTGCCAAGTAACTGCCTGACTAAAAACTGAATGGAGTGGATGCTTTTACAAATATCAGCTCTTAGGAACTATGCCTGTTAAGGTAGGAGTAAACTTGTTTTCCAGAATGCAAGACACTCCTCATGGGTAAAACTGTCCCACAAATATCTCTGAGCTCCTTCCCAGACAGCTCCTTGTGCTTGCTTTCTAAACATTTGGGCCAAAATCCATCTTTTTTAATGCAAAGCACTGCTGTGTCTTGACATCTTATAGCACTATCACTGTTATTCTGACCCTTTGTGAGGGTAAAGTGCAGCCAGCTGTCATATCTTGCTTGATGTGCTACAAACATCTTTGTTTGCACATATACACACACTCTAAGGAATCTTCAGCTCATAGCTGTTATCTCAGTACAAAACACCAGCTTAGGATAAGGAAGACACTCCCAATCCATAAGGCACACTGTAAAGAAGGCTGTTATCAGTGAATTGAAAAAGGCTCAATCCTTCCTGTGAAGGACTTCCTTTTTTTCACAATCCTCAACACTTAAAAATTCAAGCGAACATATTCTTAACTAAATTATGAACTGTATTTCCCTTAAGGTCAGGCTCTCTTTGGAATATCATAATGCACTGAACAAGAATTAACTACACAGAAGACAAAGGTCAGGGCACACTCAGTAGTAATCTTTATCTGCTCCTCTCTGCTAATATGGTACCCACAAAATGGGTTAGATTAGCCCAGAATATACTAATCTAGTTTGGGAGCAAAAAGTTTTCCCTTTATTTACCAATTCAAAAAGCTTGAAGATGAGAAACTAGGGGAAGATGTTTTTCAGTGAATGATATAAAGCAAAATGCAGTTGCACAGCATGATATCAGTGCACAGCATGATATCAGTGCCTATCATCAAGATAAAAGGCTGGTGGCAGATTTTTTTTTTCAGAGAAAAGACCTTTCCTGCTATGTAATCTTACCCTAGATTTAAATTTCAATGAAAATTCTGGTTTTAAAAGCAGAAAACCTTGAGAGGCAACACCACAAACACTTCTCTGGATGCACAAACCTTCAGGCCTATTGATATGTAAATGGAAGCAAAAATATGTGAATATTGTGATTTTAACAGTAATTGCTAAAGGTATTTTGTAGTGAACTTCAAAAGAACTGAAAAGTCCTTTGTGTACCATCGATAATTACTACACAGCTTGTCATAACCATAACCTGTGGGGCTGTCTTTGATAAAATATCTCTATTAATGGGTATTTTCGTTATTTGAGGGTAAGTTCAGCCCTCATACTGTTTAATAGTGATAAGACAATTCATGCTGCTTGTAAAATGTGATTGAAAAGGCACTGACAAAAGTTAGGCAGCTGTCACATCTGAAGTATGACAGTCTGAGGAAGGCACTAGGAGAAGTGACCCCGATTTCCCCAAGAACTGCATTTCAGCATGGGCAGAACTATCTACCTGATAGTAGTGGGATAGTTACCTGATAGTTGTGGGATCCAAACCACATCTGTCTGGTGGTGTTGGATCAATTAAAGCTTACCTATAAATAAGGTGAGGGAATAAACAAATATGTGACTTTGCACAAAAATGTTTATTTCTTGCACAGTTTCACAGCAGAAGAAATTGTGAAGTCTACTACCCCAGCTATCATAATTCAATACATCACACCCGGACAGCCCTTTGCTCATCCAGTTATTTGAGTCAAATGAAACTATTTCTGCCCTCAGATTACTGTAGGGCAAGAGAGGAGCAGATAGCACCAGTGCAAGAACATCTGTAATCTTAAATGCATTCCCAAAGAAGAGATTTTTCAGTAGCTTTGAAATGTTGGGTGGGGCCTTTGGCAATAAGCACCGTGGAGCAAAGGATGAGCAGAAAGCCAGATGCCAAAAGAGATTGCTTCATGGCATGATCTCATCTGTTTCCCAGCAGGCAACCATAACTCAGCCGTTTTCTAACTTTTGTAGGCTTGATCCCATTAGTTAGGCATATATTTATGTAGACAATACGTACAAGTGGGTGTACATTCAAATGCACACGTACACATAATTCCTACAAGGGATGAACTGCTTGCGTCATGACATTTGTACTCTCTTTGTGTAATTAGTCTCCCATACACATCATGTTCTACTCTTAACGTTCTCAGTCTCGGCAAAAGGCACTTACACAATATTGGTTTGCATTTGCTTACTGATTGACCACGCATGCTTTGCCTCCATTTTCTACAGAATGCTCAGATCCCCAGTATCCCTCAAGTCTAATATCCAGCAACACTTCATTTACAGAGAAGGTCTAGGATTTCAGATGAGGTTCATGGAAAATTAGAGCATGATTAAATGCCTGGGGAAGTAAGAAGATCACCCAAATGCCAGATCTGACCTGACCTTTAAATGTACTGCTCCAATAATATTTCTCAATAACGAGACTTCCCACTCTTTTCCTTGAAGGACAGGGACATGAATCAATTATCTCTGCAAGACAATTATTAGCTGGCTACAGCATTCCCTTCAAACACTGCTGAGCAAAAGCAATTTATCTGCAGTGTTCAATGCAAAAGTATTGTTCCTTATAAAGCACCTGCTTATTTCCATTATTTTAGTAAACAAGGAAGAAAAAGTTGTTGATACAGATATTGCAGACTCCAGCAAAGTGGAATTTTATTTTCCACGTTTGCACACATGTTCATTTCTTCTAGGAACAAGGAAATGCACTAGCAGCAAACTTCTAATGATTATTTCTAATCTTCCTCTGCATATAAATCGGGTGTTGAAAGATCTTAGCACAAAGTATACAGACCTGAGTGAGTTCCTGATTTAGATGCAAACATGTAAAAAAAACAACAAAAGAACAACAAAACAAATGTCAGAGGAATTCAGCTTTGTATATTAAAAATAATGAAGAACAAAAAAAATGTAATGTTTTATAAGGAGAAATATTGTCTGAAAACACATCTCAAAACCGGTCAACAAGTTCTATTGCCATTCTTCTCAGAGTGAGTTTGAAAGTCTCTCTTACAGGAAAAAAACATAATTTATAAAATTTTCATCACTCGTATAAAGTTGAGTTAAGGAGAACACCATGCAAGCTGCTCCTTGTTGCATTTCTTGAGTTCAGAAATTCTAAGGTCAGGGGACCTTAGGACCCTTGACTACTGGAAGTCCCACTTGGTAATGAGATGAACGAAGGCAGATATTTCAAGGCAGAAGATCCAGGAAAAGGGGATTTTCTGAGGAGAAGAAACCAAAATGCAGAACTGTATCCAGTCAATGGTACGTACAAGTAGAAACTCTAGCCTACACTGCCTGCTTTCTCTCACTGTAAAGTGCTATTGTGGAGATACACATTTTGTCTTTCCCTCTGCTTTTTTTCAGAGAAATCAGAAGGTACAATGGCTACAGTGCCCATCTGGCTCTCAGAAATGTCTCTGTACTGCTCTGTACATCTCTGTACTGCTCTAGAGTTCAAGGATAACTACTGGAAACAGTGCAACTTCTTCATTCTTTTGTTCCTATGTTTACAATGGGAATAATACTAACTACTAACGACTAAGAGAATTGATGATAAAAGCAATAAGTTCCATGACCTTACCAAAAATTGTATTACTTATATGATTTTTCATGGAGCAAACTCTTATTTGACTTGCAAATGTTTCTTATATCCTCTGTTTTTACAGTGATTTTTTTGTTTTTGTTTAGATTTCAGTACAAATGTGAGATTCCATCTTCGCAGAATGAGGCTGTTCTCAGCCAAATATAGTTAGACAGAACCCGTTTTGCAGTCCTGATCACAATCCATTTGTGCAGCAGTCAAAGATGATCTCACGGCCTGTTTGTAAAACATTAAGGTACTTATTGAAATCCCAAAGAACGTTAGGCCAGCTAGTTCAGAGTCGCTGCTCTTGTTTATCTTTCTGTAACAAAGTAAATTCTCCAAAATTTTGGTGCCATCCAATGTAAACTAAACAGGACTCATTTCAGATGATTGAAAACAAAAGGCAATGTTAATTCGGAAGCAGTAAACCTGAACACTGAATGTGAAATTAATGAAGACAAAGTAAGCAAGGTTAGCTCAGCTGGGGAACATAAAAGGCAGCCTCTTCCTCTCACAGTCCTTTTGATCTGAATTTAACCTAAAATTGTACCTCTTTTCTCAGGCTTAGTAAAATGAATTCTACCAATTACCAGATTTCTGCAGAAGCACACAGTCTTCCACCTAACTGTTCAGGTGCCAAGAAGTTTCCAGCAAAGAAGCAGCCTGTGAAATGTCACAAGGGCTTCTGCTGATAGCAGTATGGTTAGAGCAAGCAGGTCTTCTAAAAGACACCTGGAAACCTCTGCTATAAAGATGCAGACTTTGGTATATTGCTTTGAATTAGGGTCTAAAAGTATTGCACTAAGAAAAATGTGACTACACTTTTACTGCATCTGACCTTCTTGCCCATACATATAGCAACTGATTAGGAGACATGCTGGGCTCAACCTGCTCTCATCTTCTTCATTGCAATCCTCGTGTAATCTGTTCACACAGCAATTACATAACGAGATAAAATTATAATCTAACCTTCTTTAGGATTATAAATTTGAGATGAGATCAGTACCAGGGTTTCTAGATCCATGCTCTTGTTCCCCTGAATATATGAGAAAGAAAATTATAAAAAGCAAAGGAACCAAAATAGAAATAGCAAATCTGAACCAAGAAATGGGATAACTTCATGGGTCTGGTGAAGTTGGTAGACACCCGTGTTTAAAGTCCAAAGACAGAAGAAGACAGAAAGCGGCTTTATCCACTCAGAAGTAAGCTTTCTGACAGTAGGTATTGTTACCTGATATAAAAAACCCTGTCTGCTCCTTAGATGAGAAATTCGGAAGTGACAGAATTCAGTTGCAGCATTTCCCATAAACGATTTAGCAAGACTGCAAAACAGCCTTGAATGAGGCCACTTACTGTTAGTCCCATATATGCTTAGTGCCAGGAGAAGGTTATGAGGCTTTAATACAAAACATAAGAAATAAACATTCTTCTGATTAAGAAATTATAACCAGCAGAGCAGTCTGCAGTTTTAATCAATGTTTTAAGTGCTGGGAAAGCAAGGCCATGAAAAAACTGCCAGCTAGAAGAATTGGGCACAGTTTCAGTTCATCAGGTTAATATTTGTGTACATGAGAGCGAGAACAGTAATTACTAAGATTTACAGGAATTGATAATGTGTTTATATCAAATCAATAATCAGTATTCTCTGGATTATGAACTCAGTTTTGATATAACTGCTTCCAATAACATTAAAGTCTGGTGTAACTTTCCAAAGGGATTTGAGATTTTTTCTTTGCACTACATTCTGCAAACATATATTGCAAATATATTTTGCAAATGTATTGCAGAATGTCAGGCTGAAGTCCCAGCACAGAGAGCTCTATCATTCTGTTTATGAATATTATTTTTCATACAAAGCTACAGTGTTCATTTGGATACTTCTATACAAGCGTGATTTCCCTACCTAGGGTTTTACAGTCAGCAAACTAGGTTTATGAACCATAAAATCCTACACTGAAGGTGCTTAGGAGAGTTAATCAAATGATATGGAGGATGGCAAAAACATATTAAGGCTGGAGGAGAAGGTGGCATACAAAACACCTTGAAGGAAACCATGACAACAGCCATCATCAGGATCAGCAAACTGCAGTACCCAAATCTATTTTATGTTAGAGTTTTAAGTGCCTTTGTGTTAGGTAATGTTCCAGTCAAGTTACATTTAAATCCTACATCAGTTTTAGACTGAGTTTTACTACGAACAATTTATAATTTCTTGTTTCCTTAATACTCTTCCAATATACGCAGCAACAAACGAAGACAGTTGAGTACATTTTAGTGATAACAATTTCAGACATCTGCTTTATCAAAGAGTTGGGACAGAAGGCGACACAGAAACTCAGTTTGGCACCAGCAATCCACTACTTCCTGTGTTCATTGTTGTTTTACTTCCTATGAAAGTAGGAAGTAAAGTATTCCCTTCCTAAATTTGGAAAAAATGCTCATTTAGAATACGCTTTTGCAGTCATACATTTGCTTGCTTTGGAATAAACAGTTTTAGTACCAGAAGAGTTTGAGATGTGTAGATTCTTTTCTTCCATTTACGTTCAGTAACCAGTGATGAATTTTATGAAATACCATTACAAGGCTGATTGCCATTTTACATAGAATTAATGAATTTGCTCTGATGAATTTGTTATCAGACAAATTACTGGGACTTGACTCACTAGCATATCTGCATATATATTCTTGGAGCAGATGCGTGGAATAACAAGTTACTAGTGATATTTTTGCAACAGCAGTTTTTATCTGGTTTTGCTAGTAAACCAAATACTTTGCAATGCTCTAGCGTACCTGGTACTTAGCTGGAAGCACTGTTAGACCAGCAATTACACACAACAGTAAAGTCCACATGAGCAGATACAGGTGTTTTCTGAAATATCTCCTTCACTTCCTCCTGCAGCTGAGTTAAATACGAACTTAAGTGCAATAAATAAAGAGAATAAACACTGACAAATGACAGGAAAGGAGTGGCTCCACTTCTAGGCAAGCTTATGCACGCAAGTTTTTAATTAACATAAATATATCAGTTGGAATATTTTTAGCACGGTTTCTCAAGGAAATAAGCATGATTGTTGTGTTAATGAGTGGTTTCCATCTCTCTGACTTTCACTTCTATCCTTGTTCTGAAGCTGTTGGCCAATAAAGAGGGGAAAATCTCCACGATACTGAAAAACTGCAACTTTAGTGAAAAATAGCAGCTGGAAAGAACAGAGGGGTTTGGGTTAATTATTTTCACTATGAAAAGTACTGTGGTATGAACTTAGCAATAACCCACTCTGTATGACCTGTCCATTTGTTCAATGAGCATTCATGGGGAACAGCACTAGAAACGGTGTTGATCTGGATGAGGGGACTGAATGCACCTTCAGTAAGTTTGCAGACAACACCAAAGTGGGGGAAATGTCGAACTGCCTAAGGGTAGGAAGTCATACAGAGGGATGTGGAGAGACTGGATCAATGGCCGGAGGCCAATGGGATGAAATATAAGACCAAGGAAATACTTCTTCTCCAAAAGAGTGGCAATGCATTGGAAAAGGCTGCCCAAAGAAGTGGTGGAATCACTGTGCATGGAGGTATTTAAGGAAAGGGTACATGTAATACTTAGGGACTACTATGGTTCAGTAGCCAATATTGATGCTAGGTGGATAGTTGGACTAGATGATCTTAGAGATCTTTTCCAACCTTTCTGATCCTATGATCCTACTATTTAATAGGTAAAATAATTACCACTCACATCAACCACAATACATGCTCATTTTCCCCCAAGTGATTAAGCAGAGAAGAAAGGAGAAGAGACGAATGTATAAAAGGAAGTTGAAGGGATGTAAGAAGAACTAGAGGAAACGAAAGCATGGAGGTAAGAGAGAATTTGTGGTTGTTGGGAAGAAAATGGGGAGACAGCAGCAAGCCTGTACAGATATACATCTCAAGGCTATCTGTCCCAATCCATTCTACTGCTCAAACAACTTGATTTCACCGCTTCACACCCAAGTGCTGTACTGGTTCCATAGGTAACACGGACATACTATATTCTGGAACTGAGTAACAGAATAAACCTTTAAACCTGGTCTGGGAGTAAGTATCACTGGTATAATGTTTTCTCCAGAAGTGATCCACTGTGAATATGGGTGCACTATTTTGCTTGAAAAACTATGTTTAAGATAATAAAACTGCGTATGTATAAGTCTTTTAAACATCTAAATCAGCATTAGGCATCTCTGTACTTATATAGGGTGGCTTTGGAAAACATCATTTTATATGTTACAAAACTAAAGAATTCTATCTAAATTAGAGTGCTGAACTAGTAAGCACGGGTTAATGCTAAACGTAAGTAAACACAAAAACTCAGCAGCCAGTTTACTATGTCATCCTTTTGTATCCATCTCAGCTCAGGGTACTGAAAAAGAAACAATAATAGATGGTATCATCATTGATTACATGTAAACAACATTTTTTGCCACTTTTTGATTTCAAAGTTGTTATAATTAATTAAGTTTCACTAGTAACAGTCAGAAATCAGAATGGAGTCATCTCTACAGAAAATGAGACAAACTGTAGAGTGACTTTCAACTGTGTTCTGGAAGAACAATGAAGAGCTACAAACAATTGTGCTCCTGAGCAGCACACAGTCCATGTCCTTTTGATAGTCAAGTAACACAACCAAAGTTACAATGGAAGTCTGTACAGAAAGTGGAAACAAAAATAAGACATCCTGATTCTTCCTTGTCTGTCTGATGCCATAACAAGTAAAATATTGCATCAGACCAAGTGATCATACTTTAGAAAATTATAGCAGTAACAAGAGCATATAATCTTGATACTGGACTTGGACCATATTATACCAGTTCTTGGCTCTGCTACAACATCAAGCAAGTTATCTATTTTTTTGTCCTCACTCACTTATCTGAGAAATAACAGAATTTCTCTTTTCTGTCTTGTCCACTTGTGGCCCAATGGTTTTAATAAAAAGAACATTTCTTATTTTATACTTGCACAAGACCTAGCACCGTGGGCCCTAGAATCAGATGTATTCTTGGATGTTTACTGTAATATAAATAACAACTACGGAGCATTTTTATAATATTGCATTTTGGAATGCAGTAGGACATTTTACAATCCTTTTCATATTACAAGTCTAAACCAAGAAGTCAATGTATGAAAAGTATGCCAGAAAAGCATTAAAAACTGACTTAAACAATCTCTCTCCTACCTGCACAGGTGTCTCCAGAGTGTAGATATGTTCCCCGCGCACGTTGTAGAACTTGACAAGCGCGCTTTTCAACAGAGACCCATTGCCAAGTTCAACGAGCTGACACTGCTTCTCCATCCCTGCTACTGCAAGTAGGTCTCCTTGCGTGCACCACTGTACCACCACATCTGAAATTGCAAAGATAGTTTACAATAATCTCTTATTAGAAGCAACAGGAATCATTTTCCAGCTGCACCAAAGTGATTTGAGAATCTAAATTATACTCTTGGAGGTTACATGAGTATTTAAAACCCTAAATCTTTTCATCAAAATAGCAGCTAATACGTTGTAAATGCACTTTTGAGAATGCTGCTTCCTTTTTATTGTGTGAACTGCAACAAAATGTCTAACAACTCACTAATGAATCTATTCCTGTGGTAAGTATAGAATGTAAGTTAGTGGTCGTTCCCAGGTATGTAACTATAAGAATTTAGTAGCAATATTAAAACTAGTGAGGAAGATGTATAGCTTTGTGGTAAATAAGTGGAGTCACTTTAATGCCCAGATAAATAACCTCACTGAGCAGCAAAGACTGTCTGGAGAGACCTATAGTGCAAAAAACCAGCATGTTTAGTAGTGCCTCACATTCTCACTGGCTGTAAGTGTAACTTTTAGTATAACTCAAAATCTGTACCGTCAAGCATGGAAGACTTTTGGATTTTTCTCCATAAATACATATAGCCTCCATTTCACACGTTTTCTTTTGACTTGACTTCTGAAAATCTAATCCTCAGTCTAGCAGGAATTTGCCAGAAGCACACAGGGATTGCTTAGTCTCTCATACACGTGGATATGAATATACAGATCAGTTACTTCTATAGGCACCTCTCAATGAGGAACACCCACAGTTTAATTTAGGGATGCTAACTTCAAATTGTTATATCTTCCAGCTCTTTGTCACACCAAAACAATATTTGTGCTCCTGCTTGTGTTTCAGAGGCAAATTTGCATGTACAAGGAATATTGAGCTAGTCTTTAAACCTTTTTACTCTTAAACCGGAGGTGAAAGGCAGCTATTTTGTGCTGAGACAAAGTGATGGTGAAGACAAAACTTTTGTGCTCTGGGATGCTCAATCTGCCAAGAACCTTTTGAAGACATTTGTGGGCGACAAGCTGTCTTCAAATGAAGAAGCAGGAGAGAAATGAGAGTTGGCAAGAAGGATCTCAAAATTGTTTCAAGTTGTCAACTTGTCATTTTCAGGGACTTCTATGTGCAATTTAAAATGGTTTTGTATTATTTCAACTTTCTGGTATTCCTCATGGGAATTATGCTTCTCATATATCAAGGCAAGGCACATGTTTCTCAAGATAATTTTTTCACAGCAAGGCACTGCATGCCTCTTTTTTTTCTGTTGGTCCTCAGCCCTCTAAGTAATCTACAATGGGATTTAATTAATCTTTTTCAGAGTCTGATGATGGGTGTTTTAGAAATCAATGATGCAGGCAGATCAACTCCATTTGTGTTAACTGGATTAACTACACAACTACCAAAGTGAAACAACAATCTCCTTCAGATAAATGCCTCCAAGCAAAACCTGAGTTGATCCCTACACCTAGAGGAAGAGGAGTAACCACTGCGTCCAGCAGTTTTCTCTCTCAGTCAAAACTCCTAGAGCAAAGCTGTTGCAAAGGCGGTGAAGAGCTGGATGTCATTCACAGCATCCCCTGGGAACAGTATGGCTTCACAGTATGACACACCACCAATGGGGTCTTCAAAGACTACTGAAACTTGACATAAAATAGCTCAATTGAGAAATGTGTCTCACTGCAAGCTCAGAGATTAGAAATCAGATGGAGGATAATGGAGTGTAATGGTCTGCAAGTGAAGGCATGTTCACAAGTCTTTAATAGAGAGCGCTTTAAATGTGCAACAGGTCTGCAGGTAGCAATTGCAGCTAACTAGTGTATCTAGCAGATGTAGTTCAATAGTTCTGTAAAGATCAGCGCACTGAGAACCACTGAGTTAAAAAGCATGGAAGAAAGAAAATACTCAACTGAACGGTTCAAGAGCTCCACTAGACCTAACAAAACGTCCCAGAGTGTTTAAGCTGTATGAAAGAAGAACTTCATTTGGGTAACCAAACTCTCATCTAACAGCAAAAGTTCTTCTACATCAATTTAATGTGAATATTCCCAGTAAAATTACAACTATGCAAGCCAGTAGAACAGCAAAAATATTTTGGTATTGCATGGAAGAGTTTAGTTTTCTGCTTTAAAAATTTATTTAGTAGCCTACAGCAGCCTATAAAGACAATGCATCTGCTACAGAAACTACAATGCAATACCTATAGATTTCAGACAGTAACACATGAATTGACTTACACACAATACTGGAAATCATTCATTCTTAGCCGTGTTCCAAGTGGCTTCTGAGTATGGAGACCCCTGTGCTGGGTGGAGTTGCATATTCTTGCACATGATAACAACCAACAAAATGACAGCTGCTTGTCAACAATTTTAATAAAAAGGTACAGAAAATGTGTGTATCCATATAGTAACTAAATTTAAAATACTTTCCATAATGAAACTGTTAGCTTCAAAACAAGACAGAGATATCCCAAACACCTTTCTTTCATTCTCACGTTGCCAATCCAGCAAGATGTTGCACATTCTTCTACTGATGTCAATGATAAAGTCCAGTTTACAGTTCATAAATATATTTTACTGTAACTTGCTAAAAGAAGGTGATGTAATTAAGGGATCTTTTTCCATTAGTTAAAATCAGTGGGGAAAGAGAAACAGGACAGACATCCTCATCAAAATGGAGCCTCACAGCACTAAACAGAGAACAAGATGGGTTTGTTTCTCCTTCTGGTTCTAGCAAGAAGCACAGACTAGATGACAACTGAAAACCACTTATCTGATCTACTATACTTTCACAGTGATGCTGGGCACACAACCCAGTGGATATTACAAGAGCTTCTCTATATTGGTTCCAGTTTCCCAGATTTAAAGTAGCCTTTCTGGCAAAAGAAGTTTTCTGATCATAGGATTGCCTCATGAAGCTACTTTTTGCCAGCCACATACTTCTTGGGTTGGGACAGACAGAAGCTGGAGTCGGATAGAATTCTCCAATGTGAAGTTATATTCCTCTGCATATCTGATCACCTCAAAACTACTGCGACCTTTCGCCAACAGTATTACACTGTTACAGAACAGCCAAGGATTTGCTCTGACAGCTAAATTTTCTCTTTTTTTGTATCTAATATAATACTGATTTACCTGTAGAGATATAAAAAAAAATCAAAGGAGCCTATTTTTAACCATGTGCTTATGTGTCTTAGTGAATTAAAACTTGTCTGCAGGCAAAATACCATAAATTGCCAGCACTGAGAGCGCTGGAAAAGTTAAGGACTTTTTGGCAAGTAAGATCAGTAAAGATTTCAATGTAAATAAACACTAAAATAAATTAAAATAAACAATAAATAATTAAAATAATTAAAATAAACATTAAAGCATATCATTTAGCAAGATGTATAGTAGTAATCAGTGAAATTTTCCTTCTCAGAATAACTTGCCTCTTGGTAAATAACAATCTTAGCAAGTTTCCAAAATTTGTAAGACATGGGAAAGAGCGTTCTGATTCTTATCTGGTTACTAAAAGCATGGGAAGAGACATTGTGAATTAAGGATGAACACAGTGTTAATGTGAGAGGGCCATTCACACAAACAAACAAACTTATTAGCACATGCAGCTGAAAAATGGCAAACAGATCAGTTTGCTCTGCAAAGCTGCCATAAAAACATGATCTAAAAAATTTAAACATTAAAAAATAAAAAAATAAAAAAATTAACCAAGCATTTCTTTTCCACCAGCAGGTGTCAGTGCTGATAATGGCAATACAAGCGGCTGAGCTCTGGCTGGATAAGAGCTGGGTTAGAAGACAGACACAAAAAGGTAACATACAGATACATAATTCAAAGTACAAGTAAAACAGAGCATAAAACGGGGTGAAATATTTTCCTTTTTACCTTTCAACCCTGAGCGGATGATAGTAGGAGACAAGTCATCATAATTGTTCATTAAACTGATGTCTCCCGACGTGAAGCTGACGGTCAGTAGCGGCTTGGTGTTCTGCACCGGGACTGGATATGTAGCTGGTCCATCTGCAAGCACAAGGTTCTGGAGTGAGTGAAAACTAAGCAATCAGAAATAACTACATCAAGGCTGAGAGGCACTGTAGTTAGGCTTATTCTCATCAGGTGTTGTTCAAAATTTTGAACTACTTGCTTATTTCTGCAACGTCTGTAAACAAAAGCAAAGCAGATACAGTTAGTTAATTTGTCTGCTTCTAGGAAGCCACAATATTTTTTCTCTTTGCTTTTTCACTGCAGCATACCCCAAATGATTTACGGATCTTCTGTTAAGTTACCCAAGAATGGTCTTCTACCCTCCTCTACTGTCAACTCCCCAGAGTTGAAAGTCAGTGCTTTGGAAAGCGTCCTTGGATCCCAAGTTGAAAAACAGCATAATAAACACCATCATCATGCTAAAAGCTATTTGTTACATAAATTTCCTGTCTGGGCAAGTAATGGGGACTCCTCCTGAAGTCACTAGAGACTTTGTAAGATCTTCTAGGAGAACATACCAACCTTTCACAAATTGCTGTATTTTAAATGTTAAGAGCTAGGAAGCAGCATGAAAAATTGTGTGCCATCCTGCACAACAGGATTCAATGAGCTCAAAGGTGAAGATGAGATCAAACGAATACTTTACTTTCAAAACTATTTCTATAAAGCCTCTGTTTCCCTGGGCTTATTTTTCAGCATTCATTAAAATTCACTTGTTCAAATACTTAATGACCAATGCTGCCGTCTGCAGCATTCACTATTTAACTCCATTTTGTTTACAAAGCTCAAGAGGAGACAGTGCTGGATCCTGTTAAAGTGTTGCTCTCAATGCATGACCAGCACATTCTCAGTCATCAAAAATGGCAAAGGCGTTTAAGAGTAGTATTGCTTCCTGAACCTGCAAAAAGTCAATCAAAAAGCACTTCAGAGAATGATGTCTAGTAATTAGCTCTGTGTGTGTATGTAATTTGGTAAAAGAAACTCATCGAACTTGCTGTCCTTTCTACACTTCTGTGTGAGTCAAAGGCTTGTCACCTTTGAGAGGTTTATGCTGCATCTGCTCTAAAGAAAACAAATCATGTTTGGGTAATCATTAAAAGCAGACTTGTAGGCTTGTAACGAGTCCACCCACCCTGATTGACTCAGAAAAAACTATCACATTTGGATCATTTAAGCTCTCATCTCTGTACTCTGCAATTTCACCACCCTCCAACTGGATTTCAAAGGTATTATAAAAATTCAATGTTATTCCTTGTCTTGCATTAGAAGCTTGCTAGGAAATTTGAAGGTTTGTGGGTTTTTTTTCCTACTAAATCAATAAATCTCACTCATTATCAAGAGTCAGGCGTTAAAGCCAAAACAAAACTCGGGTCAAAAGATGCTAGCATTTTTTTCAGATGATTACATTCCATACCAATATTTGCTAAATATATGTTTATCATACTGACATGCATATAAGTGATTCTGAAAAAGATATTTTTGGACTGAGTCCAAATGAGAGCTAAAACTGTAAGAGTCCTCAATTCAGTGGTTCATATCCGAAATACAGATTCAGAATCATTTCTAGCTATCATGTATTTAAATCTTTATTGCGCAATCATTGTTGCCTTAATCCTTTCGTATCTTATTTGTAGAATAATCAACAGCATTTACAAAAAGAAGTGATGACCATATCCTACCCCAGACTGTACATACATGGTAGCTGATAGGTTTTTGCAATTTATGATTTCCAAAGAGTTTAAAACCAAAGCACTTCACCCAAGAAGTTTTATACTTAATAAGGGTCATGATGGATTTCCTCCAGACTCTCAAACTGGCAATGTGTTCAGAAGTATGGGAATTAGTAATTTCAGTCAGCTCCAGTCACCCTCCATCTACCCCATGTAGTTGCAGGAAATATTTTTATAACCACTCCTATACGAAATTTATTGAGCTCTTTGTGTCAGTACTATCAAGGATGGAGCTATAATGATGAGTATTATCTCTGCTTCACAGGATTTCTTTAAAATTAAAGATGCAGTACCTTCTGCCATGTCTAGTACTGTTATCTTTTCAGACAAATATATATAATATAAAATACAATGCATTAACTTTTGTGACTGCCCTCTACCTATTACGGACCATGGCAATATCTCACATGTGCTTATCAGTGACATCTGATGGGCCCCTATCTACTTTTTTTCACTTGGCCTCACTAAAAAACTTTTCAGTTTTGTGCTGTTACCTCATTGTGCAAATGGAGGCAGAGCAGCATGGGTGAGGTGTGTCTTGCAGCATGCCATACTGGCAGAGTTGGGATGAACCCACTCCCTCATAACAGTATTCTGCTCCACCCCCGATTCTATCTCAAGAGCCATACATCATCTTTTGTCTTCTACCTGCTTGAAACCACAGCCATCCTGTTATTTCAGTACAACACGACTGCTCCCTGGTGTTCATAAGTGCCAGCAAAGCTAAAAGAGAAGGACATGCAAGGAACCTACCCTGTGGTGGGGAATAGTCGTCCGAATCTGTGTCGCTCTCACTGCTGTCCTCCACCAGGAAGCTGGGGTAGTTCCAGGACATGCTGAGGATGCCATCTGACTCATGAAGGAGCACATGGGCCAGCATTCGCCCATGGCAGTCCATGACGATAACCTGACCATCAGCAGTGCCAAACAGAACCTGAAAACAACAAAATGGACCTCAATCCCATCAGAGGTCAGTGATTGGACCGTTCTTTGAATGCATCTTTCAGATAGCTTGCTATGCTGGAAATGAATTGAAAGTAAAGCAGACAAGGGTTTTAACTGGTGCCACAACAGGACACTGCAGCCTATCAAAGATGTACACAACAAATGAAGTCAAAGCAGCAAAATCAAATTTGTCTGGATTATCAAGAAGTCACTGGACTTTGTGTCCCTTATGTGTAGGAGTTAAAGCAGTTTCCACTAACTCAGAGTCAACTGACATAGCAGGGGGATTAGAAGTGGATAATGATTAAGGTCCCTTCCAACCCAAGCCATTCTACGATTCTATGACATGGGAGAAAATTTTTTGCCCAGTTAATATTTCTGGGAAGAATAGTAAACAATGGGGAAGACTACATGAGACCTTGCTGGAGCTTTGAAAGAGGTAGCACAGAGAAGGAATGTACAAAACAACTGCCACAGTTGTTTGATTACATATCTCAAAAAAACCCATGCATGCTTACTTGAGGGCTGATAGAGGATCAAGAAGTGATATGGTCAGCTCCTAAAATCAGTGAGCAAGTTTCACAGTGGGATTTGTTTTGTTTACTTTAGTATGAGCCATTACAGTTTATCTGAGCTTGGTCTTTACCACCACTAAAGTGAGTTGGCAGAAGGGCTACCACAAGTTCTACAGTATTCTTAGCTTATAGAGAAATTTCTAAAATTAGGGCCAGAAACCATGCCATCGGTTTATACAATATCAAAATGCACAGCTGACAAATATGAGATCCTAGTAGAGACTGCAAACAGCCCATGAGAAACAGAAAGCTGAATAGAAGAGGACAGGTTATTCGATTGACGAGCAGAAAGAAGGTTGGAGACTGTGCTCCAAAACTAGAGGTAAAAAGCAAAACAATCACTCACCTGGAAGAAGATTATTACAGCCCAAGAGGAAGGCAATACGTTACATGCTCAGGAAGGGTAAAGAAGAACTCCCACCCACCACTTGAAAAACAAAATGTATAAGGCAAGTTTTTTTTTTGTGCTCTTAAACTGTAGCCAATGTGTCTGCCTGAAGTCAGACTGACTGGAACACATGATTTCTTTTTAATGAGCATTTTTTGTCTTAAGGTTTTGAATAAGTTAAGATCCTGCATATTTGATGAATTTTAGAAAAAAAAATCAGAAAACAAGGTTTAATAAATCCACCAGATAAACGCAATAGCCAAGGCTTCTGCTGCTACCAAATAATTCCATGCCAGACAAATATATTTTAAAGCAAGTTAAAAGGCATTCATCAACTTGAAAGCTAGTCAGCATTTAGAAGGAAGCTAAAAGGAAGGTTAAATCTTATACTTGCCCTTCAGTCTGCTACATATTTTTTGGTTTTATAATCACACTTTCAGATAATGTAATTTCTCAGTTGTCATGTTAAATAACCATACAAACTGAAGGGCCAATCTCCTGTATTTTGGAAAGAAAATGTCCAAACCACAGACTTCGTCATGTCTCTGTGAATAGGCATGTAAATGTAAGATTCTACCAATTATACCCCCAAATCAAGAATTCATCTAGCCTTGTGTCTTAACTCTAACAGTGAGCAAGTATTTGAGGAAAAGTACAGGATGTGCTGAACAAACACTTCACCTGCGTACTTACACAGCTTCAGACAAAAAATACTGCTTCTTCTTTGTTTAAAGCCTGCTGATGATTTCACTGTCTAATCTTCACTTCTTAATACCGTAAGAAATATGGGATAATTGTTCCTGCTTATTAACATTCTCAGCATTGGTCACAATTTCATAGATCTATTATTGAATCCCTTAGACCTCTGAAGAATCACAGCCTACTTAGTTATCTATTTCCTTGTACAGTTGTTATATAAAGCCTCAAATTACCTTTGCTGACCCCTGCTGCTGTTACTCCACCTTTCTTCCAAGATGTGGTGACAGACTTGCAGCATTCAGACTGCACATTTGTATCAGATATACAGAAGTACTTCCATAGGAAACAAATGCCATGGTTGTACTTCTTAAAGTTTCAGAAGACTGACTTCAAAGTTCTCAGGTGCAACTAAGAGGCACAACCTACTCTACGGAACCTGGTTTAACAGGGGAGTTGGACCTATGATTCTGTGACTTTCACTTCATGAACCCATGTTGACTATGTCCATATAAGAACTTCAATCTCACACTCCTTTCCTTTTAGCCATTTCTTCTATTTTTCTGTGACTTGTACCATCCCACTTACTTTCCTGCTGTTAGTTATTTCAACTGCTTTTACAACCACAATCAGGGTATAACCACTTTCACTAACTACTTTCGTAGCTCTCTACAAAATAAACTTCTCCGAAGCCAAAACCCTACAAGCTGTCACTGCTAGATTCTCGTACTAGTTTCAACCTTCTCTATAGGTTTGTTTTGTTTAACAATTTCCTAAAAGTTTTATAACTGCAAAATACCTAGTTGAAGAAGTAAGACTATTTTTTCCCAAAAATATCAGTATACCAGTTCTGTCTCCTAAAATTCTGCAGAAATGTTCTATAATTGAGTAGAAATAAATGTCACTCATTACCTAGAGTTCAGTCTAAAGCTAATTCTTTTGTGTAGCACTACCCTTAATTCATTTAAAACGACAAACTTCTATGTTATTTTCTAACTCAGACCAGAACAGTTGCATGCAGGCATCTTAATTCTTGCACTGGGACCAAAGATAGCTCTTTAGCCACCGGGAATTATCAGAAGGTACTCCTCATCTCTTTAGCCAGGCTACAGGTTTCAAGAAGCAGCATAAGTTTTCGGGTTATTGTAGCAATTCAACTTTTAAGATGAAAGCATTTATCAGGCTGATAGTTCTGCTGGCTGAACTCCTGCTGAAGCTGTATAAATGTCTACTGGTGTTACCATCCATAACATTAGCCAAGCTATAAATGCCATATTCAAGCTAAGTATGTCAGATGAATAAAATTCTCTTGACCTTCAGAAAAAAGGTCAAGCCACGGAGTATACCTGAAGGATCCAATGGGAAAATTAAATGGCTATATTTTAGCTGCATACATTCATATTTTTACAGATAATTGCAGACCTACAAGATCTGACGAAATGTTGGAAAAAAGTAATGTGCAAGTCATAGTGACTTGTTCAGATACAAAAGCTAAACAGCAATTTAAAAAAATCCCAAGTACTCATTTTGTGGTTCTTTAGCCCTTTATCCCATTCTTCCTCTTCTTGTCTCCTCTCCTTTTGTACTGCTCATTATTTCAGTTATTATTACATGCATTACCATTTGTAGAATTGCATTTGATGAATAATATGAAATCTGATAGCAAAACACCTTAAATCATCCATACATTTAAAGTGTGACTCAGACACAAAACGAAAATACAGTATTTCCTTACAAAACACGTCAGATGTAATGAATCCAATACTGCAGTGAAGCTGTAGCTGATTAAAGGTTTGTAGAAATGCACAAAACAAAAGAGCTACCATTTCTAGAGCAGTCTTCAGTGGTGCCCTGATACTTTACTACTTGAAAGAAAAACTGTTAGAAATCAGTGGGACAATTCACACACAGTTTTCTAAACATACTCAGAGCTGAAAGCTGGGTTAAGTCCTGAAACAGAGGTGTCTGGGTTCCTCATGAAACTCATCCCTGTGTTAATTTCTACTTATAACAAATCTGAAAAACACCCTTCTATGAAATCTACGGACTTCTTAGTCTCTGTGGTAACTTATCTTGTATTTCACAAGCTAGCTTTGGTAAATAAAATGGGGTTTCATTAGTATTGAAACAATTAACCTTGAAATTATAATTTAAGATTACAATCCGCTTAAATTCCCATGATCTCAAAAAGTCTTCAATTCGCAGCCTGAAATGTGTGAATTCCTGTAAGAGACATGGTAATCAAAAGACGGGTTATTCTGCTCCCAAGTTATTTTTTCATGAAGAGATGAATATTAGAACAGATGAGTAGCTAAATAATTCAGACCATGAGGAGCAACTTGAACCTGTTCAGTGACTTTGCTGCATGTGTATCTGTTGTGCTGAACTGCTACTATTCCCATGAAGTCTGCTGAGATGCATCTGGACCAGATACAGTGTTAGTATAAATGTTTTGGCAGCCCTGAAACCTACAAAGCTATATATATAAGAGCAATCAAAAATCTAGCACCATGAATGTTCAGCTCAGGAGTTCCACTACTTCATAAGACAACTAGAATTTACTAGATGTTACGCTATTTTGGAAAAATATATTTTGCTTTTTATTTTGGTTTATTGTACATAAACTGAACTCATCAACAGTAAGTATGCACCTACCCCAAAAGCAAAGGGATAGACCCCACCATCTCACCACATCTGATTATAGGCAGCAGCTGAGAAAATTCTATAAATCATAATAATTTATTTAAGTCAGTTAAGCTGTGTTGACTTATATCTGCAGAAAAACTAGCCACTGCATCTTAGCCTGTCCTCACTGTCTAAGAAGTTTTGCAGAACTACAGCCATTTTGACTTTTACAGTTATAGTATAATCCAATCCCAATAATAATACATTTGATGACTTTGTATATGTATGAAGAAGAAGACAACTATTTTCAACCTAGATTTGAGTTCTACAAACTGTGTAGTCAATACTGCTGCAGAAGGATATTGATAAAATAAGATGTTGCTCTTGTAACATTTGGTACTAACACGGAAGGTTTCTAATACTGCTAGTCAAACAAAACTCCCAGGAAATCTGGTCAATACATTTTTGAAACGTCTTCATTCTGTATCGGGGAAATGACTGAACCTTTGGTTAAAGTTCATGCTGAAGTCAGGATGGCACATTTAGATACAGATAGTCCAATATCATAATGCTACAAAGCTGGAAAAGGAAAATCTGCTTTACTTGTGTGGGCTCAGGATTTTTAAAACAGCCCTTTGACTTTTACAGAGCACGCACATTTGACAACCCAGGGAAGCAAAAGTACTTCACAGACTGAGCTAATTAAAAACAAAACAAAACAAAACAAAAACCTTGAAAATGAATCTAGCAAACTCCATCTTAGTACTATTTATTTTAACACCAATTTTATTTATTTATTTATTTATTTTTAATGGAGAAACAGGATTTCCTTGTTAGCCTTAGAACTGAGAACACTAGCCAACTGATCTAGTCTGGAAAGAAGAGACCAAAAGACGCCTTACAGAAGTTCTTGACCATTCCAGTCCCTCTTCTCTGAGCTTTCTCCAATTCCCTTCCGTGAGACAGTGACTTATAAAAAAAAAAAAATTAAATTTAGAATCCAATACAAGGTGATCTGACAGTTTGGACAGAAGGCTTTGTGCTTTTCAGACCAACCAGTTCCAAGACTCAGTTTTTCCTCAGACTATTAGGAGTCTCTTAACAATGAAGTAGTAGTCCAAGGCAGAAATATCATCATCTTATGGTGAATAAAACTATGGATGGACTCACAAGCTATTATTATGAGTACTGTGCCTAAAACTGTGTTTTATGAACAATTTCACAATTTGCTCAATGAACTCCAGTTTAAGGCCTCCAATTTCTCTTAGATTTTGCCTGGTGTGACTTACAATTCTTGTTTCAAACATTCACTAGGGTTGAGGTTTAAAGGGTTCCTTGTTCACCCATAAGTTTTACAAACCTTGTTCTTTCAGCATTTTGTTTTACTTTCTGCCTTTGTGGTTTCTCTTGTTCAGCCCCATCTTGTTGCCACTGTACCACACAACACTAACACTGCCACTAACAGTTAATCCTGTGTACCTCTGAATTTGCAGCCGTCCTGCCTGATGTTTGTCTTCCTGACATTCCTCTTTTCAAAGTTTAGACTTGTCTTTATCTGCTTCCTTTAGCCTCCTCCTCCTAAAAAGTCAGCACTGAACTTCAGAAATAATGCTCTGCAGAACACTAATAAAATCAACTGAGTGCATTTGCAGTGTCAGAAGATGCTGAGTACTTCAAGAAAGCTGAATCAGTTCTGTTTGCTCTAATTTAGCCATCTAGCCAAACATTAGTATTCATGCTAGGAACAAGCTTTACAGTCATCACCACAATGCCACCATACCAACAGATAAATCTATTTTGCTGAATCAAGATTAACTGAATTATAAACTGATTAATATGCAAAATGATGGATCAAACTTCTATTTGTGCAGATATGCTTAATAGCATAGGAAATACGTGGAAAATGATTGACTTTAGATATTTTCATTCCATAATATTAGCCTAATAAAGTCTGCCAGTCTTGTAAAGGTTTAGTTAAGACATTTTGCAGTCCATTTAGTCAAAGTATTAGCATTTTGCAGTCTTTGTGTTCTTCTTGTTTACTGTTTCTCCATCAGAAAACATGAGACAATGCATCAGTAGCCTCTTAGGATACATAAAAAAACAAAAAGGCTTTTTTTCCCCTTAGTGTGGCATTTCTGGCTTTACTTCTTTTTACCTCAAAATGCGGAGCGAAAAAGAGAATCAGACGGAGGGAGACAGCTGCTCTCTCCTGCTGAATACTTTTTTATTTTCATTAAAAATTCAACTGCTGTAAAATGATTTCCTGAACTGATGCTAAAAGAGACATCACCACAATTCACACAAAAGCTCGGGGGGGAAAAACCACTAGGTTTCCTTTGACTGCATTTGAGTCTAAAAAAACTGAAAAGAGGTTTTTTTTGTTTCCTTCAGAAATGAGAAATTACTACCCTGTGCATGGACAATACACCATCAGATCATCCAACTAACTGCATATATACACAGCACTGAAATTCCCATTTGAGACTGTTAAAACTTGCAGAAGCAGTGCTGGTTTAGTTACCTACTTTCAGGCTTGCTCCTTTTCTTTCCTACAAATTCCATTGGGTTTAGATACTATTAGAGAGCCCCAAATGAGAAGACAAAGTAAATACACTGGTGACAAATCTTTGTAATACAGATTGAAATTCTAAAACCTGGGGATTCAAACTGCACTGGCTTTGTTTCATTCTAAAACAGCACAACATAGCTGAAGGAGTGTAAATGAGAAAAAACTGCCCTTAGTTTCAGGAGTCACAAATGCAAGTAGTTTCAAAAGCAGGATGTCAGACTATACAGTTGCTGTGGACGTGGGAGGATGGAAGCAATTGTGCAGGTGAAGATAATGTTATTTAAAAGCATTCTGACAAATTACAGAAAGAATGATTACTATATTCCTCTCTAATTATATCCACACTAATTCTGACTTGTATATTTCCTGACACGTTTCTACATTCTTTCTTGACTCGAGACACTTTTTAGAAAGCATCCTATAACAATCAGATTTCTTCTGTGAAACAAGCAGACCATTGTACAATGGTTATGACATTAACAATATGCCTCAGTTTATTCCTGACATGGAAAAGAACTGCTGTTTGTTTTTGTTGTTTTTTTTTTTAACTTTTGTTAGGTCTCAAACTGCTTTCAAAGTAGTATGGGAAATGAACCAAAACCAGCAGCTGAAACACCTTCTCCGCAACATCTTCTGTAGCTTTTAACGTGGACAGGA
Organism: Meleagris gallopavo; assembly: GCF_905368555.1. Classification (NCBI taxonomy): domain Eukaryota; kingdom Metazoa; phylum Chordata; class Aves; order Galliformes; family Phasianidae; genus Meleagris; species Meleagris gallopavo. Next base: position 51,226,526 of record NC_139405.1, on the reverse strand, counting down.
CTCCAAATCTGGACCACTGAGCTCCCACATAAGAAGTATGTTGGAATGCTCTTCAAGCAGTGTGATTTTCTGTATTCTCACTAAACTCTGCCAGGAAAATGTACACATGCCTATGAAAAATATATTCTTTACACGTATTAAATTATACGTAGCAACAAAAAATATATATTTGGTGCCTCTGGGTGAGAAAACACTATTAGTTCTAACCAACAACCACTCAATCAAGAAAAGAAATTAACTGATACTCAGAGCACTCACATACACTTGGCAGTCTCCTCTACTGTTCCCAAGCCAGGGTTTAGCTATTTCCTGAAAGATATGCTGCCTGCTGAAGTTAAAATTTCCTTCTGAGTTTGAAAAGTCTGACAGTTTTTGCTGTGGTGTTTTTTTTTTTTTCTCCCCCTCATTAAAAATGGTATTACTTAGCAACAAGGACTGCACTCTGGGCCAGCCAAACTGAAATACATACATGTTCATGGAAGCAATTTCTCCAACTTCTGCATTCTCTTTTTAGGTCCTGGGTGTTGGCAGAGAGAGGTAGGTAACTCAATATGGGCGAGGTCAAGTGTAAGTGAATCAATAAGGAGACAGGCTGAGTAATAAGCTGTTACCAAACAAGGCAATGCATAAGAACGACTGTCTTCCCAAAAGCAAGAGAAGTAGGGAAGGACTAACCCCTTTCCAGTTGACATAGCTGTCCACAAACCCTCAATGTTGGAACACCAAGAAACTGACTTCTGCGCAAAGAGCGCAATTTGAATCCATATAGGATGAAACATTGATGGGAAAGAATTTGGAGAAAAAAAGATACTGTTTCTATTATTTCATTGGCATACTATCTCTTTCTGAAAACTCCATGTAAAAATCATGTGATGTTACCCTTTCAAAACACCACCTTCCATCTTTAATCTCCTACAAATGCTAGCCTTGCTTTCCCAGATAAAACCTACTGCAGAAATCCACAAGTCTCCTCCTCTAGATTCTACAATCCTCCCTTACTGTGCAAATGATTCAGACTGCTCACAGTCCCGAATGCATTTGGACAAAGTTCAAGACTCATGTTGGCTCCCTGTCTTGTTATTAACTTCCAAAAAATTGACAGATTGAGTCCCACTGGTAATAAAGTTTAAATTAACCACTCCAGCAGAGACATTTCTTTTGAACCAAAAGATCACAAAGCTCTGGATGAACCAAGTGCCTGGGGCCAGAGTGTACTCAATCAAATGGCTCTGGAAATGGAACAACACAGACTGTTTCTGAAAAATGCTGTAAAAATTTCACAGTTTAGAAAGTTTTTGCTCTGTAAGAAGAAAAACCTTTTACTCTCCTCGTCAACTCAAAATCAGATCAAACAAACTAAAGGAAAATAAAATTCTGAGTTTATATTTGACATATCCTCAGAAAGATGGGCCATTTTTGCAGGTGACATTTTTGCCTGAACTGCCTAAAAACCAACATAAGTATGTGCTGCTGCTTTGCACAGGTGAGCTACAAATCCTCCTTCTTACTATTTGCCCAAGAGTTGAAGCGTAACAAAAGAGATTCAAATAAATATTCCGTGTGCCAAAGAGAGGAAGACTGTAGGCTACGTAAGCAAATCCTTCTATACAAGAACGAGCAAGGTGAGATGAGAGGCAAACTATTCTGTTCTTCTGACACTTCCCACAGAAAGATTCACACAGTGTCTGCTTGCACTTATCTTTATTTTGCTGACTCAAACACTGACGGTCCAAAAATGTGAAACAGTGCTGGATAAAAAAATGCTAAGTGGGCCCAATAACTGAACAGTACAATGAGTCTTCATCTCTTCCTCCATCTTTAGTTTGTCATTTCCTTTGAAATCCTTTCTTTCCTGACAGAGGAAAGACGTGTACAGAACTTAATAAACCCCGGATTCTGTCAGCTGAAGTAAGAATACTGTGACCTATCCAAGTGTCATGCCAGATCAAGGCAAAGAGTTTAAAGATCTCTTTTGCTGTTCACTTTCTTCAGTAACAAACATCAAATCTTTCTATCCTGCCTACAAGAGCCTGCAAGGATGAACAAAACATTAGAACATTTATATTCTTCTCTTCTGACAGAGTCATGGCAGGGAAAAATTATTTGCAAGACTCATCTGATATGATGCTGACATGAAACATTGCAGCAGATGAGAAAACATGAACTACGATGCCATCAGCAGCTAAACAGCAGCTAAACAGCCTCCAAATAGCACAAATAGAATAAATGGCACCAGCTCACCAGCTCTCACAGAGCCTTGCTGCTATAGACAGCATGAGGAGCATCAGGGGGAAGATTAGGCAAGGCTCAATGGAGCTAGTGGGAAGAACAAAACACATTCAAGCATCACCTTGTTGCTCAGCTCCTTAAACTATCTGCTCAATAATTGTGCGTTATTGGCCAGGGTTTCTGGCAGAAGAAAGACTTGTCTGGAATAGACCCACAGAGAGATGCCACAGCTCCTGAAGCCACAAATGAACCCCAGAGGCTCCAAAGAGAACATATTTACTCTCTATCCTTGCAAAACACAAGGCAAAGACTATAAAGTTATCATCTGAGTACTGATAGCTCCTCACAGCTACTGAGAAAAGAACAGAAGTGAGAAAGGCACAGTGCATTCAGATATTTAACTCTTTCCCATCCTTTTGCAAATCATATTCCCAGCAGAACGATGTATGAACACCTACTTGAGACAGAAAAGGTGAAGGTGATGGTAATGGCAATGAAATTATTTATATACACATGAGATAAAAACATCTATTGTTTCAGATTTTGTTGCATATTAAATACAAAAAAAGAAATGAGAAAAAGAAAGGCTAAGCAGCTCTTAAATTTCACATTTCTTTTTCACATAAAATCTGTCACATGGCATCATAAAAATCAAAAATCACCAAGCAGAGATGAAAAACAAAATGTTTCTGGCTTGCAGCATATATAAATACATAAATTAAGAATACCAAAGTCTACAAAAAAAAAAAAATAATAATAATAAATCTAAGTGTTTATAAAAAAACACATTTTGTCTATGAAAGGGTGCAGTGGAGAGTAAAAGTTCATAAAACACTTAGTATAAGCAAGCAGAAATCATTAATTTTTAATAGAAAGTCTTCCACAAAGGCCTGAAATGCTTCTAAAAATAGCCCAAAATATTAGGACAGTTTGGTTGTGGCGTGCTTTGCTTATCTGTTTGTTTTATATAACAAACGGATTTATCTTGAAAGACAGCTGAAATCTCTTTCCTCTGTCTTCTTTTTGCATTTTTAGCAGTACTGCTCAACTATGCAGCATGCAATGTTAAAATCCCTATATGCGATTTAACCATTGTCTGCAGTTTTTCAGGCTTGAATAAACCGCTGAGTTAATTAACAGCACTTCTTCAATGCTATAAAAAGCCTCCAGCCATTTTTCTCACTAATTTGTGCAATTCACCCAATGAAAATAAGTCTTTCAGTATTCCTCAATGACTTTATCTTACAGTACCATTTTGAGGGGTTCTACTCATTGCAGGATCATTTGATAGTCACTGCACCCAGAACAGATTGGGGAAAAGATGTATTACTACACAGTAAGGAACAAAAATACAGGTACTTCCTGGAATTTTAAAGGCTCCTTTATGTGAACCTATAAAGATTCTTGGCAGGGACAGGGAATATTGTAGTAAAGACCAAATCTCTGCTTACACTTTTTTTTTTTCTTTTTCATTTGTCCTTCCAACCCTTCCAACTCTCATAATCATTAAGGTAAATATTTCTCTTTCCTATATTACCTCAGTTTGTAGCTCTCTTTCATCACTCTGTCAACTGATTAGAAGGCTGTCTTTAAGACCTTTTCCAGACAGTTAGATGCCTGTGCATAACCAATCCTGATCAGTGTGACTCCTGCAACATCAGTGACTGCCTGAGTCAGACGTGAGTTACAGCACCTGATGAAAACCAAAACGGTAGAGGAAATGGAAAGCACAAATTCCTTGTTCCAGAGTAGCAGGTAAAAGAAAGCTCAGGTGGGAAGATGGTATCTTGGCATAAATAGATGCAAGATTGTAAAACATTTAAAAATTCCTTATTTTTAAGCCATGTTCTGGAAGTTAGGAAAGGCTACTGTTCCTACTTTCAGCTTAGGATTTGCTCAGAATAACTATTTCCCTGAAAAGGTTGTAGCAAGTATAAGTCATAGACCATTGACAAAAATTGGGAGATCCGAAAGCAGAACGTACTTAAATAGGACTAAGGCCATGCCAAAACAGGCAACCAGAGAGGCAAACTCACGACAGCCTGGTGCCATGAGTAGCCATTTGACAGTGCTTCTTGTTAATTACCTCATAACTCCAGGCCTGAGATCTGCTACTGCTGTGATGGTTTAGGAAAAATGCTGACATGCCTGAATGTCATGTTATGAGGTTACTTCACAGTTGTCACTATTCAGACTAATGCCTCACGAAGGTCAGCAGTAATCCACATTCACCTTGCTGAGGCTGCCACAGCACAGCCCCCATCAGACTGCCCAGAGCAGACAAAGATGAGCACAGTCTGCAAGCAGAGGTGGGAGTCACCTTGGGGAACGGATCGGCCTCAGCTAGGAACACTCCCTGTGCACAGAGAGGAGGAAAATGCAGACAGTATGAAAGCTGCCAGTAGCAGAACAAAGGGAATGTAATAATGCTGCTGTGTTAGTCGAGGAACAGAGACGGCCATTTTGCTTGCATAATTTCCAAGTGAGAGTTTTGCTGTATCTCTGATTAGCCGCTTAGCACAGCCCAGTACTGATACATAAGACACCAAGGGATGTGTTAGCACACTGATCTCTCTTCCCTCATGTGAGCTCTTGCCTGGGTCCACGCCTCTGCTCTGCAGTGCTGGGACTCACGGCTGAAGATAGGCACTGAGGCCTGTCCTGCTTCGTGCTCATTGTGGAAAGACACTGAATCTTTTGTTATTGCCGTGGGAGTAGGGGTAGCAAGCACTGGGAGCAAGAGTGACTAACAGCATAGAAACTGCCTTCCTGCATAACTTCTACAAGCTACAAATGATTTAAAAAGAATACAGACTTCCAGAACCCTACATTTTTAGACAAAACAATTTCATCCATTGGTCTCACAGTTTTTCTTCCAATGCCTCACAAGACCTTACAGTACACACCACAGCTATTCCTAATTGTGCTTGTATTCTCTTCCACTAAGAGCAGTGTTTTCTACCTAGAGCAGCGTTTTACCTAATTAGGCACAGATCAGATTCAAAGTAAGGTTTTTATTCACACATTCTTAGTTTTAACATACATTGAATTGTGATGGGACCATGTACAACAGTTAACACTGTGTCTGGGAGGATGTAAATCAAACTCGTTAGCTGCATGCATACTTATTTCCAAAGGAAACTGAAGGAAGTGCTGTGGTAAAGTTCACACACACCCATTGTCTGTCATATATTGTCAAAAAGAATTCTGGTAAGTGTCTGAATTACCAAAAAAGCTTACAACAAGAAAGAGGAGGGAAAAACTGAAAAGGGACCTTGCTACTATCAGAAAAGTCTAATAAATTACATTAGCTGAGATACACAGAACAAAAATAGATCAATAACACCTCTTGGGATATCCAGGATTTAATAAAATATATTCATTTTCATTAAGGCTTCCCTCTACTAGAGACTGATTTACTTCTGATTTCCTTCACACACACAATAGTAAGCAGAAACAAACCCAGTGAAGTCCAGAGAGTTACACTACATTGCTATAAACATGAGGATGATCTATTCCTTCACAGTTCCCACGTAGTCCTCTGACACTGTGCTCTTCTTTCATCATGAATACAGATAAGCCTCTTTGCTGAGTAAAATCTAGGAGGGAGAGGATGGCCCAAGGGCAGCAAAAGTTCACAGAATACAGTCACTGGGAGCTGAGCAAACATACAGGAGAGGAGGTGAAGCACTGGGAAAATATTTTACATGACTTATGAGCTTAGGAAAAATCCTCAGTTACTTATTGACATTGCTTCTGTAATTATAAATAAACCCTTAGGCTAGATGAAATTCAAGTTTTTCTCACCTGGGAAGTCATTCAATCTACTTGATATGCATGCCCCCTCTCTGCAAGCAAGCATGGTACAACACCACAGAACAGTCTCCAGTGTGAATTCTCCTGTGTTATCCAACATTTCCTACCTACTTTTCATCCCTACATGATCCTAGGTGAACTTTCTCAGCAGAAACATACTCCACATCATCCTGAGGAAGTAGGCTCTACAGCCTCCTATAGCCCTGGGAAAACCAATTCAAAAGAGAGAAAGGAAGGTCACAGTCCTCAGTGATCTCCATTCATTCAAGTTTAACACAACTGTGGAACTCCACTCAAGATACAGAGGACCCAGTCTTGTAAAGTTTTCTTGTTGTATCTGATTATTATTCTCTGGAGCCATTGGTATTACGAGGCTTTGTGCCTTGGCCAGAAGAGTGCTCTGGTTATAGAGAGTATAAGAACGGAAACACTGAAAGCTCTCCATACAAGCAGGTCTACAGAAACATAATGGAAGTGACAAAATTCAATTTTAGACCTTTGCAGTAAATACAAAGATTTACAATCAAAAGACCTGTATTTTGAATTAGCTAAAGAACCCCACAGCTCAATATCCAAAGTCGAGACCTAGGTGTGAAGTACAGTAAAAATCTGCCAGTAACCTACATGAGAAGATCATCTGATGACATACAAATCTGAGAAAGAAAGTACTGCATCAGGTTGTATCTACTGTCCTGACTTCCTCAGGGCAAATTAGTTACAAGATACAGCTATATGCTCAACTTCAACAGGACTATATCCACCTTCGCCATTTCTCTAGCCATCATCCCAAATCTAAGCTACCAAAAGTCTTTGGAAAATGTTAACTATGGAGTTTCAAGCACAGGTGACATCAGCCATGACCTCAGATGCTTTACTTACAGGTCTATATCAAAACCCAGCAAGGTAACAAATCCAGAGGCCACGCACACTCTATCATTATCACCACAGACACAGTTAAAAGTCTGACTTTCCATTTGCTGTATTTCATGTAAGCATTGCTAACTCACCTTTATGTCAAAACAAGAAGGTGGTTAGCAATAACTGTAGCTCCAATGATTCTTCTCCTCCAACAGAAAGATGGTGGTAGGAAATTCTCCTCTTGCAGAGCTGCCAGAGAGCAGCTGTAGCAGTCAGTGATAGACTGCTGGTGTCAAACAGATGGGAGAAAAGATAGAAAATGAGGCTGGAAGCAAAGAGGAAGATGTGCACTGCAGATGACTGAGAACTAAAGAGTGAGTGACAGGACAGACTATACTGAGAACATTTTTATGAAGACAATAGTAAAATAATACTGAACAGCACACTCCCTTGAAAATTTAGCTTTCCAAGTTAATCCTGTCAAAAGTCATGGTGTTATGAGGTGCCATGTTTTTCAGGAATATCTTCAGTAGCAGTTCTCACGGTGCCAGAGATGTGACAAAAATAATATTATGAAAACATAAATTTAAATGTTCACATTTATCTTTCACTCACAGTGTAAGGCAACAGATTATATTAATAGGGAAGATGCTGAAGCTATGCTAGACTAGAATACTGTTATCTCATTTTCAGACACACATCAGGAGAGAAATGAGATAGGGAGATAAGCTAGTAAGGGTATCCATTTTTGTATGTGCTTATTTGTGTGCAATACATTTAAAGTTCTTTTTCACCCAAATTTCTATTTTTGGTATGAACTGAGCAAAGCCTCTCCTAGAACCCCATAGAATTCTATTTCCTTGTGCTTCTGGAGACAAATACATCTTAATACATATTACAGGATCTCTTCAGCAACTCTGGAGAGCAGTACAAAGATTCATCATCAGTTAACATGCAAACTCCATCATTAAGAGAAGTGTGCAGAGCAATATAAAGCTTGTGGATGGTTTTTGTATCTGTTTCAGTGAGTTTGTCAGCAACAGAATCTCATAACTCAAGCAAGCAATTTTCACACAGCTGGAAGTGGCCATTATGTTCATATGCGTTTATCTGGACACTGAACAAGTGCTTGTTTTCTGGAATAAGTATTTAAAGAGTATCCAGTTTAGAAAGTACAAACATATTGGCTAATTTGAATCAAAGGCAGTCCGTCATCCCAAATTAAACACTCAAGTGAAGATAGTTCTAAATACAGCAGTGAACTACAACTGAGAAACACACAAATGCAGAAGCCTTATGTTTAAAACATGGGACTGAGAGCTATTAGATCTTAGTTTCTCTCCTACTTCTGCTGCTTGACTTTCCCTCTTGATCTTGAGTAAATTATTTATTGTCAAGACTTGAATCTCCCCAGATTCAAAAAGAGGCAGTTAGACTCTCTGGCTTTAAAGAGCTATGTTGAAATAATTTATTCATTATTCTTTGCAGAGCACTCTAAAATTATTAGATACTGCTCTAGAAATGCATATTATTAGTGCTACTATAGTCTACACACAATTCCCAAAATAACCCTGAATATATCTTGCATGGATTTATGGTATTCTAAATTAAAGCCAGTGATACCTTGAGTCCTGAACTAGTAAGTTGTCATGAAAGTGTAGAATGAAGCAAAATAATCTAGTCTTGATCATATTACAAATGATCTTTGCACTATCCTAATCCTATCATTTCTTACAGTACTATATTATGCATACATTAATTGTAATGACAGCAAGTATATGGAAGGAAAAACCACTGCATGAAGGTCAACAGCTGAATGGCAAAGAACCACTGCAAATTCTGAGAATGAAACCAACGCGCTAGCTCAAGCCCCACTATAAATGGTGATCAATATGTGATCAATATGATATGCTTCATTAGAAAAGCAGTAAAGAAGAATTTTTTAACTGGCTTTTTCAAAGCTCAGCAAGTTTTGGACTCAAGGGTTAAAACAACGGCCTTTTTAAAAATGATGTATTTTGCATAAGGCTGAGAGGTTCTCCAACATTCAGGATCAATTCAGTCCATTTGCTCATGTGAAGGCAAATGTAACTACGTCCGTTGAACTGCTTTTGCTGCAACTGCAAACTGAGAAGCTCTATAATGAAGCAGCTGCTCAGATGTTTAATAGTCCATGCTGTATCTCTGCCCAAATGTATATTTTCAAGATAGCTGCATCAACAAATTAGGGGTATGATTACAGATTCCTATCTGAAACTTTGATTAAGGCTGCACAGAATTGGGGTGAAAGGTGATGATAGGTAACTTGGTACATTAGCATATCTGACTAATGAGAATCATGGGATTAATTAAATTCTCACTATCTGTGGGAGCAACAGTTTTGAGGGAAACCGTTATTACAGTGACCATTTTATTTAATAGCTTCTAAAGAAGTGCATTCTACAGCAAGCCAATGTGATAAAACTGACAGCCTCGAAAAGCTCCATTACCTGTTGGTCATCGGGAGTCCATATGCCACATGTGATCTGACTCTCCAAGTTTATTTCTGAAGACCAGTGTCTTTGTCCGCTGACTGAACCAACCAGCACAAATCCATCTCTATAGGAGATGAGTGCTTGAGTCCCATCATGGCTCCATGTAAAGTCGCTTACCTTAGTATATCAAAGATAAGAAAACAGATATGTTAGACATGTAGTAATTTATTTTTGTTTTGATAAAATTTAGCATCGCACAGAGCTAAGCAGGGCAACTATTAGCCCAGCGGAACTGATTTTACAGCAATCAGGTGAAGCAGCTGTCCTTTCGAAGACAATTCTTGCATACTCCATTCATTAAAGAAATGTTTCATTTTCTCCTGTGTTTTTCAAAAGGTATAAAACAGTACTCATTATCTTTTTCATTTTGTCTCTCAGGACTTCATAATTCTGGACTGAAGAGAAAACATGCATACCAACCTGTGCCCCACGATCATTTACAAGCTCCACAGACCATCTGCCCTCATATTGTATCCAAACAAATATTCCTCCATCTGCATCACAAGTTGCTAATTTCTGAAATGGTTCATTCCATCTAACCAGCACAACCTGAAAGGATTACAAAACAAAAATAGCATTACCAAAGCTGTGTAGAGCATTAACAATTTTACAAGAAGAACTTAAACAATAATGTCAAATAAACAACACTGCATTTAAATTCTAAAGAAGATATACAAAATAGCAATTTTCAGCGCAGCATTAAGCGTCTTTCAAAAACAGCTGGAACCATTTTGTCATGACTGTCAGAAATGCAGGCGTTCTTCCCATCTTCCTCTTCCCTCTTCCTATCAGACCTTTTTGGAAGGCACCACATGCTTTCATCTAAAAACACACTCTATGGTAGTATGTAGCATTTCATTATAGAAACGGCAAGCCAGATGCCCCATACCCAACCCTCTTTCAAATGATTTCCCCCTCCACAGTCTCAGGGTCTGTTGGACCCCATCTCAAATCCTCAACTCTGGTGACTCCAAATTGGATGCACTGACAGCAGATTCAATTTGAATACTCACATCACTAGTGACACACACCAAAAATATAGTCACAGATCATTAAAACATAGAAATTTCATAGAAAAGTTGCTTTGCTATAGAGTGGAGAAGGAATACAAAGCAGCTGTAGATTCTTCTCTGCATGCTAGGGCTGGCTGGGCTTTTCTGGAGAATCTAATCAAGTCTAACCTGTCATACAGCTCTCTGATTTGTAATTAATATCAATTTGACAAATAGAGAATCTCCCAAGGAGATCTTCCATAGAACTGAAGCAAAAAACATATGTCATCCTACTGCCTGAAGCAGAAATCAGCTGTAAAACCATCCAGTTAAACCTTCTGTTAATGACTTCTTCTTAAAACCTTTGTTCCAAATTAGATTTATTTCAAAACATTCAGATTTGGATAGGATGCTCACATTCATACACAAGAAGGTTTCTCCCCCATTCCTTTACAGAGATACAGCAAGTGCAGATAAATAAAACAAATACTGAATTATCAATCAGCAGAATGGTAATTTTAACTACTTAGTGGGCATCTAGGTTTATGCTTTTTCATAAACCTAAACACATAATTACAGCAAAGAGAGTGAAAGACTTCCCTGGAATATATTCTCCTCTTCACTGAAAAGCAACGATGATCCTAAATGTTCCAGTCCTGAAATGAACTCTGAATAGACAAATCCACCACATTTCACAATGAAAGGAGAAGTCATTTTCAGAATAAAGATATAAATATGTATGTCTGAAACCAAAACTGAACAGCTGAAAAAAAAGATGATCTTACATTCACTTAAGGAGTGCTATACTTATTTGCAGCGTATTCACTACAGAATGTACAAATCAATGTAGCCCTCCATGCCTGAAGAATCAACCACTGAACAATTAAACAACTAAAAGAAAACAGTTTCTTCATGCAGACTTCAAAATTATGTGGAGAAGTAAGACAAACTATCTCCCTGCTGCTATGAAGCTAGGGAGATTCTGCATTTGAGATTTTGCAGAAAAATTCCTGGCTCTCCTCGAATCAAGTAGAACTCATCCCTAAAACACCACTATATGGATTATATCATACATAGGGGTTTTTTGTTTGCTTTGTTTGCTTATTCTTGGAAGAGAAGTGAATAAGATATTCCAGCACAGTAATACCAACAGCTGTATTTTGGTTGAAGACTCGCTCTGTCTCTTCTGTCTAAACAAGAACAGCACTAATTTTTCATTTTTTTTCTATTTCTTGAAAATCACAGCCATCATTTCATCCACCCTGAGACAAAACACAATAACTACATAATTGTACTTGCCAATATTACCAAAGAAGTCATGAAAACCTCATATACAACATCAAGATAACTCTGAAGAATGTTCATCTTCAAGACTGGGAGTTGGTAAGGCTAACAATTTCCTTTATAGACCAAAAAATACTTATAATCAGTCAAAATCAGATCTCTAGTGCTTAGGGAATCCTCACATTGGACCTTTCATAGATTGAACAGAATAAATTGCTAGAGGATTTAGAAAAAAAAAGACGAAACTATTTGTTCAAATAAAATTAGGCTTTTCAGTGAACACAATCAAGCTTACTACATGCCTCAAAATTGCTGTTTTATCTGACAAAGATTTGAGACAAACATATGATTTTACAGATTAGCCATACCAGCTGACTTAATGAAAAGAATTAGGGGAAAAGTGGCAAGAGTTACCTTGGCGTGGTTTGCCTCCTTTCTGTTTTAAATATGAGCCTTCTTAAAGATTGAAGATAACTTTTGATTCAAATTCAGTGCAACATATATTTTCTTTCAATTTGATAAAAACAAAACCCAGGGACACATTTGAATGTAAGCATGATTAACTAGAGTCCTCCTCCTTCCTTCCCAATTAGATACAAATTGGTAACTTCCAAATCCTCTATTTGGTGAGCTATGAAGGTCAAAACTCCAATAAGCCCCTGGCTTTAAGAGTAATAATCTTGCTGCTTTGTAATTACAAATGAAAGTGAGACAATGATTTTATATGACTTCTGATAACACGCTCAATAAGTAAGTAATTTTGTAATTTGAAAATTCAACTTCTTAAAACACAGAACAAATGTTATCATTTTAGAAGGTCACTTCCATCATTTACATTTAACATCTGACTATAGGTGCTGACTCCACAGCTGCTTTGAGTCTTTCCAATTTTGTTTTAGGCACTTACAATATAGAAGCTGAGATAAAGAAAGGAAGAAGAATTACCCCGAGTATTACAGTGACTTTTGGCTTTTACATTGTCTAGAATGTAAAGAACATGAAAACATGCCTCATCGACAGTGCACTTAAACAATGCATAAGCTTGATCTACTCCTCCAGAAAAAGAAATTTTACCAAGAACCCATAAATGCAAAGATAACATCACTTTCACTAACAGCTACAACTCACAGGGGCCCCATCTTTACTTCTCCTACCTTTACGGTTCTCCTCTTCCTATTCAGCATCTTCTTGTAGGCACTCAAGGGCTAAAATGTTTCATCTTCCAATGAAAGAACAAAAACATTGGTGTGCCAAAGAAAGTTGCCTGTGGACTATTTGTGGTCTGCATAGCCTATGCATATTGCTTGTTTATTTATTTAAAATTAACTATAAAAATTGCAAATGGTGCATATTCTACTCTATAAAAATTTTGTATTGCAGACATTAATCAGCTTCTAAATTGGTACCTCATACAGGCTATTATCTCCCATGAATAAAACTCCAAGGAACTCCTAGCCTAATATATTCATTTAAGTACAGTGTAAAGGCCAGTATATCACAGCAAATAGGATTCTTGCCATGAACTTCAATGAACTTTTGAATCAAAGTCTTATGTTTTCTTTGAGCTCCTTTTGGACAATGCTTAATGGTGGAAAGTTTATTTGAAAAGTGGAACGTTCCTTATTTTTAATAGCTCTGCCAACTTGATTTTTTTGAATTAAATTTAATTTACATTAATGGTGCTGAAAACTCTCCCTAAGAACTGTCTGTATGTTATAATTCTACAAGCAGCACAATCAATAAAAAATAAAACCTTTTGAAATCATTTTCACCACAAAATAAGGACTTGTCATTAAGACTCCACTGCAGCTTTCATACTAGACATTAAAAAATATAAGACTTATCACATATTACATTTTTATGGCCTTCTACAAAGGAGTGATGATGCTGATAAACAAAGGAAGGGCAACTGATGTCATCTACCTGGACTTGTGAAAGGTATTTGACACGGTCCACATTGTTAACTCTGAATTGGAGAGAGAAGGATTTGAAAGCTGGACTAATTGGTGAATAAAGAATTGGTTGGATGGTCGTAGCCAGGTGGTTGGAGTCAGTGGATCTGTGCATGCATCCAGCTGAAGGCTGGTCACAAGTATGACTCCCATGGGTCAGCCTTGGGACCAGTGCTCTTCAATAACATTATCAGTGACGAAGACAATGGGAATAAGTGCATCCTCAGCAAGTTTGCTGATAACACCAAGCTGAGTGGTGAAGTTGACACAATGGAAGGTAGGGACAGAGAACACTTCTAACTCAAAAATGTCAAGTACAATATAGAAATATTTCGGTACATTTACACCTCAATAAGCTATGTGTCATTTTGTTTAATGCTTTCACTCTCATTTTTCCCCTTTCTCCTTTGTATTTGCTTTCTGATGCCATCCAGAGGGACCTAGAAAGGCTTAAAAAGTGGGCCCATGTGAACCTAATGAGGTTCAACAAGGCCAAGTGCAACACTGCACTTGAGTCAGGGCAATCCTGAATATGTGTACAGTCTGGAAGAACACACTGAGAGCAGCCCTGCAGAGAAGGTCTTGGGTTGGACAAAAAGCTGGATGTGAACCAGCAGTGCGTTCTTGCAGCCATGGATGCCAACTGTATCCCAGGCAAAAGATGGATGGCAGCCAGGTGAGGGAGGTGATTGTCCCCCTCTGCTCTGCCCTCATGAGCCTCCACCTGCAGTATTGTGTCCAGGCCTAGGACTCATAGCCCAAGGAGATGTGAAGCTGCTGAAGCGAGGCAAGAGGAAGCCAGAAATACGGTCAGAGGACTGGAGCACGTCTCCTATGAAGAAAAGCAGAGTGAGCTGGGCTTGTTTATCTTAGAGAACGCTTCAGGGAGACCTCACTGCAGCCTTCCAATAGTTAAGGGGAGCTTATAAGTAGGAGAGAGACAAACTTTTTAAACAGTGTAATAGTGATAGGACAACGGGGAATGGCTTTATAATAAAAGAGGGAAACTTAGATTAGATGTTAAGAGCAAATTCTTTACTCAAAGGGCAGTGAGGAACCAGCACAGGCTGCCCAGAGAAGCTGTGGTGCCCCATCTTTGGAGACACTCAAGAGCCAGGTTGGATGGGCCCTGGGCAGCCTGAGCCGGTGGGCGGGAAACCCTGCTCACAGCAGTGAGTTGGGACTGGGTGGGCTCTAAGGTCCCTTCCAGCCTGATGCATTCTATGATTCCATGACTTTGTAAGAAAGCAGGTGTAATTTGCCTACGTGAAGCAGCAAAGATACTGTTTTACAAACTGTTTCAACTTCTGCTTTAAATTTTTATTTCTTAGAAGTCCAAGTTTGAAATGGCAAACAGAGACTAAAGAAGCCCGAATGCAAACACAGTGGGTTATCACAGTGCCCTGAGGACAAAGCGGGTGGAGTCCCATTTTTAGAGCGATTCCTCGATAAAACTGCTCTGAAGGTATTTCTTCCTTTTCTCCCATTGAACCCTGCCGTACTATAATGTTCAGTTCTGTGTCACTCATATCTTTTCATCTTCTCTGGGCAGCCTGTGCTGGTTCCTCACTGCCCTTTGAGTAAAGAATTTGCTCTTAACATCTAATCTAAGTTTCCCTCTTTTATTATAAAGCCATTCCCCGTTGTCCTATCACTATTACACTGTTTAAAAAGTTTGTCTCTCTCCTACTTATAAGCTCATGCACATGCATACAAGAGAAAAGGAGGCCTGGGGAGAACGCTGTTTTCAGTCCCTCCTGTTATACTGAGGACATGCAATCTGATGGACATTCACCTCTGTTACTCAGCTTGACATCACTTTCCACTGTGTACAGCACTAATTGCCGTGCTCTGCTAGTGTCCATCAACTCTGCAGTGAAACCATTCATCTCCAAAAAAACTTCTGAATGAGCACAACTTAATAAGAGACCACAGAAAGCTGGCAGCACGACTTTTTACCAGTGGCTATTCCTTTGCTTGTACTGTGGCAGACAGAAAGCAATCTTACATACATATTCTAAGTGTTAAAGAATTATCATGACTAAAAATATAAAATACATATAACTTGAAAAAATAATTTAAAACAAGTAGAAACTGCATGGTTTTTTATTTTTATTTCCAAATGACACAGGGTTGGTTCTTTTTATGAAAAGCTTCTACTTTGATCAAATTTTATTTTCAACCAAATACTTTAATTGTAAAGATTCTGACCAACTCTATAAAAACTTAGCCACCTGCTGGGATCATCAGGGCACCAGCAGCCTCTCTGCACCATGGTCAGGACCTGCACATTCACGACATTTTGATCTTGTCTATTCATCATCAACAACACTATAATTGGTGAAATCTTGGCCCTTGGAAATCATATGATAAGCTGCAGTCGATTAGAAATATAAATTGATGGTATCCAACTTTTGTGACTATTATCAAAAATTTCTGATTATTTGAGGTATCTATCTTTTGTCTGGCTTCCTTCCAGCTTTCTCTCAGTTGCATTTTTATCTTGTCACCCCAGCTGACTCAAGATCTGTACTTCCCAACATTAAAAAAGTTGGTTATGTATAAAATTAGTAGGAAAAACATTTTAACTAATATGCACTCACTTCTAGAATAACGGATAATGAAAGCCAAAATAATTGATAACACTTCTCAGCAAAAAATGTGCAGATATGAAGTACAGTTTATAAACCGCAGATACTTATTGCTTTCACAGACACTCCATACAGTCCATTTGGTAAAGGTCTCGTCATATGGCAAAGGAATTTAAAATGCTACTTCAAAAAAGCAACAGACTATTTTTTTAGTTATTTATTTATAGTTATGCTTTAAAAGTTCCACTTTCACTTCATCCTAAAGGTTTTTGGTTTTTGGCTCATTATTGCAAATCAAGGTGTTAGATCCAAAAATAAAAAATAAAAAATAAATTGAGTAATCTCAATTTTGAAGTGGCAAATATGTCATTTATAGCAAATGTGATTTGTTCCCAACAGAAGCCATGTTTGGTGATTTTAATTATGTAATACTGACCATTTTTTTTCTCCACATATTTTAGCACAATGTTAGACTTTGCCAAACCTTATGATATTCTGAGAGCTTTTCTTATTACTAATATCATGACAGTTTTTGGAGGAGGTAGCTGAAAATATTATACCAATCAATCCTCCAAGAACAGAAGTCCTTAATCTAGATTGCCTTACAATATTCATTACTGACATCTTACCTCTGCTATTCTTAAATTATGTAGTCTGTAATTGCTATATAGGCAAAGGACAAGCATCAAGAGAAAATATATGGATAAATAGTTAAAGCAATTAGTTCCTAGAGTTCCTTATCAAATTTAGGAAGATGTTATTACAGAAAGGAAATGACAGTCAATGTAGTGAGTCATTTTTTTCATCTCTGTTCCTCCATGCATTTTACTGGAGAGCAGGCATATGCTCTAAAGATACAAGTCTCCAGCACTGCTTTTCCCTTAGCAACATAAGATATGGAGATCTGCTTGTACACGGAGCAGTGCAGCAATAAGGAATGGAGAACACTTAATGGACAACTCGATTACTACATGATTTCCCACAAAAGGAGAGCTGAGTTATTTTATCTGGTGTTAACATTTCTGAAACTACAAGTCAAATCCTTGCAGGGAGGACAGGATTTGATGCACTATAACTCAATTGAGCATATAGAATATTAAACACTCTATGAAATTGATTACTTTTCCCCCTAATATATCATACTACATTTCTAATGCTATTGAAAGTCCACTTTCCAAGCAATGAGGACGAGAGACCTGACTGTTCTGAGAAACTGCTAAAGATGATAATGTTTCATAATGCATACATACGCAGAGTACATGAGTCCGTCTACCTGAAGGCTTCTTCCAATCCTGTACTTTTAAGAAAGTACCTTTATCTTTAAAGAAACATATAAATATTGGAACAACGTACTGAGAAATGGGACTGGAAAATCTACCTAGGATCACCTCAACATCACCCATTTGCTCTTCTGAGCAATCATATTATGCAATTTCCTAGTAAGTAGATTGATCTTCAGTTGTATTTACAAACATACATAAATACATGCATATAGTGCATGCCACACACTGGCCCACGCTGGTTTACTAAAGACAACAAAGATGAAGAGATGTATAAGTACCCATATCAAAGGCAAAAGATGACTGCACAGTAGGGAACAGAAACAAAATGTAAAAGCAAAAGGATCAGACAAACCAGTAACTACCTTTACTTGCCAATACAGTTCAGTACATTATAGATACAGATATATAAATACTGTGCATCTATATTCATTACAAACAACATGGGCATGTACATGAATGTACATTTCCATTAAATTCTTGAGGAATCTACAATAATTTTGGACATTTGTCAACTTCAAATTAGTTGATCAAAGTGGATTTCTATAATTAAAATATAATTTAAAAGTGAAAATGAGAGCATAAAATAAGCAACAGTCTGGTGCTCCTTGCTGTACATTACCTATAACTAATGCTTAATCCTATACAGGATTTCAAGGACATCTCATCTCTAGAGTGCTGTTTCTGACTCTAAACCCACCAATCCAAACAAAACTGGTTCAAATAAAGGCTGTAGGATTGCTTCTCAAAAGAATCTGGGAAGTGATTCACTTCTCCAGCTGGGAAATTGAGCGGGGAGAGCTGAAGCCTGGATATGAGCTCTGCCACTGCTTCCCTTATCTGGGACAAGTCACCAGATCAACCCTGCAGGTTTCTCATCACTGCAAAAGGTGACAAAAACTGATCACTGTAAAAATCCCAGCACCTGTCCTGCAACGAGATCCATCCACACAGATTTCACATGAATCAGCTATGTGCATTCTGTGGCAATCAGTGCTTTCCAAGGGAAAACAGGAGTTTTCAGCTGCTTTAAAAGATAAAAGCAGTTTTGTGGTTCACAACTGCACATGAGCTCACTGCTTTCTGGAAATCTAGTACTGTATATATTTAGTTAAATGAAACCTGAAGTTTAGATATTTTTCAAATATCAGTATTTTTAAAACAATGTCTACAAAAGTGTCTCCCACCTAACTACTCACGCCATAAATCCATTGCTTGTAATTTTTCTTCCTTTCATCTTCACATACAGCCTCCACTTCTTGTCATGACAAAAATGCCATGATAATTCTCTCAATTCAAACAACTTCAGTCATGCCAATGACGAGCATTATGTAGGTATTCTTCCTGCTGGAAGGCTGTGCTGCCATTCAGCGAGACCTGGACAGGCTGGAGAGCTGGGCAGTAAGAAACTGGATGAGGTCCAACAAAAGCAAGTGTAGGGTCTTACACCTAGGGAGGAATAATTGCATGCACCAATACAGGCTGGGGGATGAGCTGCTGGAGAGGAGCTCTGCAGAGAGGGACCTGGGCGTCCTGGTGGACGACAGGTTGGCCATGAGCCAGCAGTGTGCCCTCGTGGCCAAAAAGGCCAATGGCATTCTGGGGTGCATTAAAAAGAGCGTGTCCAGCAGATCGAGGGAGGTGATCCTCCCCCTCTACTCTGCCCTGGTAAGGCCTCATCTGGAGTACTGTGTCCAATTCTGGGCTCCCCAGTACAAAAAAGACAGGGATCTCTTGGAAAGAGTCCAGCGGAGGGCCACAAAGATGGTGAAGGGCCTGGAGCATCTCCCCTATGAAGAAAGGCTAAGTGAACTGAGTCTGTTTAGCCTTGAGAAAAGAAGACTGAGAGGGGACCTGGTCCAGGTTTATAAATATCTGAGGTGTGGCGGCCATAGCGGTGAGGCCAGTCTCTTTTCAGTGGTACGTGGAGACAGGACGAGGGGAAACGGACATAAGCTGCAGCATACGAAGTTTCGCACGAATGTGCGTAAGAACTTCTTCACGGTGAGGGTGACGGAGCACTGGAACAGGCTGCCCAGGGAGGTTGTGGAGTCTCCTTCTCTGGAGATATTCAAGTCTCGCCTGGACGCCTACCTGTGCGACCTGGTGTAGGGAACCTGCTTTGGCAGGGGGGTTGGTCTCGATGATCTCTAGAGGTCCCTTCCAACCCCTACAATTCTGTGATTCTGCTACCAGTACTAGGGAAAAGATCAGCACTTATGGTAGAGAGTTAGTTTGCCTCTCTTGGGGTGGCACATTCAACTTCCAATCCTACTTTTCTTATATTACCTTCCCTAATTAAAACCCCACTGACCTCTCACACACAGGGCCTTGACTTTTTGTTCCCAGAAACATTGCACACAGGTGGAAGTGTTTCACTTTACATACACTGCTGTTGATTTCCAAGGTGCAATATGCATGAAGGAATTATTACTAAGAAGAATGCTACTATTAACTGCAAATATGGTGTTGCAGCAAAGGATCTGTTAATTTAGAACAGTAAGTGTCTAAATTTCTTGCTTTCTTTTCCTTTCACACTTTCACAGTGACTTCAAAGTGAAGTCGCTGCTGCCACTGAAGAGCACGGGAAAAGTTTTCTGAAAGCTGCAGTTAATGAAGGTGATTATTCCATTAAGGAAAAGAAATGTGTTTTTTCTTCCTATAGATTAGAAAATAGCTGTGCCAGAGATAATTTACCATATTTGGGGTTACATTTGTATTGGAGGGGACATTTGTAAGAGAGAAGACCAGAGCTGTATTAGCAGTCAAGAACTGAGTCTATACAGTTTTCTAAAAATTACACACGATCTTCTTCATGCCTTGGAGCATGCATTGCTCAAAGGTGTCTGTGGGACACCTCCCACACTGAGCTCAGCCCACCAGGATGCACAGAGCATTGCAAATCCCTTCCTTGGCATCAGAAAAGTTTTCCTGAGCTCTCCAGAGCAGTTACATTCACTACTGTAGCTTTCTGCAAAAGCAATGACAGCTGGAGAAATCTGTGCTGACCCAGAATTAAGGCCCTAATTTCTCAATATAGAATGCAGGGCATTTTTAGGAAGAGAAAAATGGCCAGCTTATGGCAGCAGCTGTTCGCAGATTGTGGTTTAAAAGTTGGTGAATGAATGTGTTCTCTGAGATGAACATTTTGTTACGAGAAAATGCCATAAAAATCCAGAGAATGGTATGATTTGGAAAGGACACTTAATGATCATCTAGTTCCAACTCCTTGCTGTGGATGAGAACATCTCCCACCAGACCAAGTTGCTAAAAGCTTCATTCAATCTGTCTTTGGCCTTCCAGGGATGGAGCATCCACAAGAGTTACGAGGGAACTGGGACTGTACAATAGGACAGAAAGAAGGCTGAGGGGAAACCTCATCACCCTCTACAACTACATGAAAGAAGGTTGCAGAGAGGTGGGAGTCAGCCTCTTTTTTGAGGTGACAGAATATGACAATGCCCTCAAGTTGCACCAGGGGAAGTTTAGACTCTATACCAGGAAGAATTTCTTCATGAATAGTGTCATTGTAGGGAAGTGGCAGTGTCCTCATCCCTGGAAGTATTTAAGAGCTGTGTAGATATGGTACTAAGGGACACAGTTGAGTGACGGGACTCAGTAGGTCAGGTTGATGGTTGAACTTTACGATCTTGAAGGCCTTTTTCAACCTAGACGATACTATGATTCACTCACTGCTCCCTTGCTCTCCATGTGAGCAGCAGGTACTTTTTGCAAGTAACAGCACAGTTGCTCACACATTGGGAAGTGTTGATTCCGCAGCAAGTTCTGTTTATTTGCTTTGCAGACGGATGCCACATATGGCTATTTTTAAAAGGTATCTTGGGGTGGGCATCCCACCTGCCACATACATCTATTTTTAAAAGGTATTATACAGTTGGTATCCAGTTCCTAATAGAAGGCAGTTCGACCTTTAAAGACTCAAGAGGGTGATTCTGGCAAGTAGGCAACTGCAAGTAAAACTTGTTTTGATAACTGCTTTGAGGATTGAATGTACTCAATGTGACTAAGAAGTATTTTTAAAAATATCTAGGCTGTCAACATCTCACTGAATACATTTAGGAACCTTGATAGTAAACTGCCATCATGAGGACTCAGAAATGTTCTAAAGCTTTACAAATCTTACAATGCTCAAGTCATATGCTTGAAGTCAAGAAAGACACCCCCAACATGTATTAAACCCAATGTTAAAAGGATTTGCCACATAACCATTTTCTATATTCACAGAACATAACACGTAATCTGATTACTTACCTTAAAGGAAAGCATTCCTGTTATCCCTCACAGGTAACAAACAAGACACCTACATGAGTAGGAGTAAATGAAAATGCTAACTATACCAGACCCAAAGGAATTGCTCTTTCCACTTCAGAATCACCATGCATAATTGTGGTTTCAAAAGACATAGGGGACAATGGATATTCTCTAAAAACTTCAGGAATGGGCTATATCCAGTGTACATACAATAAATGTATTTGGGCAATTGAGGAGCTCTGTCAGAACTGGAAGTTGCATGCAAGAAATGAAAAATGAGGGTTGCTAGCAATTTGTTTTTAACTGGATACCTGTGCTCATTTAAATAAGTTCTCTAACTATATCTTCAAGGGGTATTAAGGGAAATAGCTGGGTATAATTTGAGGAAATGAATTAAGGCATGAAGCCAACCATCCACATGCACAAGCTGTCTGTGTAGTATTGCTCCTGGATGGGAAACTAGTAGAGGTCTGCTGCTTCTCCCCTCTAAGAGACCAGAGAACTACGGTGATAAGGCTTATAAGTTTTTACGGTTAATTTTCACCTCCTATCTCTTCACAAGAATTATTAAAATGCAAAAGAACTTTCACAGAAAAAAATACCTATTTCCACAGAAGAATATTTTATTGGACCTACGTCATGCTTTTTTTCCAGTCAGGGAAATTCCTTTGTAGTCTGTACACTACTACTATCTCAAGTTAAGAGTCTTCCTATCCTTAAGCATCCCTGCAAGATACTTCTGCTTAATTGTTCATACATATTCCCTAGAATTGCAGAGACAATCCCGAGTTTTCTAAAAATAAAGCAGATCTGAATGTTTATAAGGATAAACAAAGACCAGAACAGCACTTCCATCTCACTCGTTTTTAAGATTTCACTTTGCTCTAGTTTCTGTATAGATAAAAGCTCCACAATAAAGAAAGACCACTTTTTCACCTAACGAACAACTGCAGAGCAAAACAGCCATCCCTTTCTCTAACAAACCACTGATGAGCGTCATTAGGAAAGATCCACTGCTGTTAAAAAGAACACAGATGCAATACCTGTGTAGAGTTGGCAGTTTCTTGACTTCAAATATCTAAGGCCAAGTATCTGTCCACAACAAAAAAACATCAAATTTAAAATTCTCAATTATTTGGGCTACATTACATTAAAAAATCTATGATCCCAGTGTTCATTAAGGTCTAACAAAGTTGCTTTACAGATGGTATAAAACAAGATCACTTTACATCATCAACATTTACATTTACATCTGAGCTATGTAAAAGAAGCTCCTGTAAATGAATGTCAAGCTTTAAGAACAACTAATCAACACTTGTTGAATTTCATCATCACCATATATTAATTCACTGACATAACTCCCACTTTTTTTATTTGAATTAACCAGCTCTTAAATAACTATGTACTATTTTGAGTGCGTAACTCAAGCTGAGTAGAAATCTGTAGTCCAAGCAGTTACAGATCATAGGTACAGATCAAGAAAGGAATGAGCAATTCAGATAACCTTGGAAGACTCCATGCAGGGAGCTGGGACAGGCACAAAAGCCATGAGCTAGATGCAGAGAAGCAAACTGGGCTCTCTGGGCTCTTCAGCTTTTACTTTGAAATAGCACCCATCTCTTGTTTTTCTGAAGTATCACAATCCCCTGCTCTGACCACAATACGAATAATTAAAAATCCCAATATTTACAAACAAAACATTCAGTTTAGCATATAATTATAAGCAAGACACCAGATAACTACCATTAATTATTTCCTTATATGTTACCTACACAAAGGTAGGTAATATATAAGGTGAATTCCTGTGAATTCCATCATTCCTGATTCAGGTTTGAGATACACCAGCCCATTTCATTTGGGATGGATGCAATACAAATCTCTGACAATTTGAACACTAGCAATACTCTAAGAAATGCCAAGTAGCAGACTGTGAAAATGCCACTCCTGCTTTGGCCAGTCTGCAATTCTGTATGGGCTGTATTCAGTGCTAACTCTGTTAGCACCTTTATCTTCCTTTCTTATGAAATAAAAACAGTGTCACAGAATCATAGAATCATAGAATAGCTCTGACTGAAAAAGACCTTAAAGATCATCAAGTCCAACTGCAACCTCACCATACTACCCTAACTCTAACAACCCTTCACTAAATCCTATCCCTGAGCACCACATCCAAACGGTTTTTGAACACATTCAGGGATGGTCATGATGCAGCTGGCCAAGTGACGAGTAGTTTTACTTCTATTTGACTTTACAGAGAACACAAGAGAGTGATAAATAAGGAATGTGATCTGTTACATTGACAGAAGAATTGCAATAGTGAAACTTGACAACCCTGGAAAGGAAGAATTGCTGCTTTCTTTACTATTGTAGCACAAAAAAAACATCAACTAGAAGAAATCCTCACATTGCTGGAACTGCACACTTTAATTAAAAAGCACTAATCTTTAAGTTTTCAGTCTTGAAGACAAAGCAAAAAGCAGGCTAAGGAAGCCTGCTTCCTTATCCTTCAGTTCACTCAAAAGAGATGAAAAGTGATGAGAATTGCACAAATTCCTACTCATTTCTGTCCCAGTGAAATCTTTAAGAAAGGTTCACCAGGCAAAGTATTTCTACTGTTTTATTTCAAAGCAAATGTACCACTATTTAAATAATGTTTTGATAATGTCAACATTTCCATCACATATCATTGAAGAGTTAGAGATATCAAGTTGAAAACAACTACTTCAAACAATAAGTTTATATTTCCCCATGTGGTATTATAGCTAAAAGTCTGCCAACATCTTTGCTACCAAACCTTCTATACCAAGCCATGTTGAAACTAGATGATCTTCAAGGTCCTTTTCAACCCAGGCCATTCTATGATTCTGTGACATGATACCTCCCTCCCACCATAAGACTTCTGACTCCAGTCAGGCATGCTCTCTGTATTTAAACCTTCAGCCATCACATCCATGGGATGGATATTTGCAATGATGGATTCTAGACCATATACACATGTAGCAGTGTAAATTGATTCTCCCTTTTTTGTCATCCTCTTGCAAACGCTGATTTTCTACTATTTATTCATTCAGCATCATTTCTTACGCCTTTGAGAAGAAAAAAAAAAAAAGATAAAAGAAAGAAAAGAAAAAAAAAGGCCTTAACCAGAACAACACCACAACAAGATGGCATTCTGCAAGAAACGTGGAACAGACATCCTTAAAGTAATTAATACCATAGACACACAGCATGGGATTAACACGGGTACCATTAACTAAACATTGCCATAATACAAGAGGTTGTCCACATACACTATGAGTCCTGCTTCCTGACTGCCACAATTCTATGAAGTCCAATTTCAAAAACAAAAACCACTGCCACTGAGACATTCCCTCATCAAGCAACAATGGCATTACCTCAGACTGGACTGAAGAAAATTATTTTCTTTATTCTGTGCTAAATTTTGCTTTCTTTCCTCTTGATAATTTACAGATTTTAAAGTGTGGGTTTTTTTGTTTTGTTTTGTTTGTTTTACCATTCTTATATGGGTTTGAGGAGCAATAATAGTAATTACAGGCTTAGAGATAATGGATTCAAAGAAAACAATAAAACAAAAATATGCATACTGGCAAAGCGGAGTCATGAAAAGTGTCAGTAAGTACTGGAATGATGTGGAAAGAAAAACAAAGGAAAGACATTGGAAAAAAAAAAACAACAAAGGGAAGATATTACTAAATATGACTGTAAGTAATGGGACGATACTCGAGAAATCATATTTTAGATGAAATGTCAAGTAAAACTTCCAGCAATGAAAGAAATGACTGAACAATTGTTAAGAAAAAAAAAAAGTGTAATGAAACCAACCTCTGGAAACACTTAATACACATTTTTACATAGCTTTAAAAGGTATATTGCAGGGATTTATTTGTTGTTAACTGTCTACACATGGTTACTGCAATTGAGTGATTACAGTTAAAACATTATGTTCTCATTCATTATTACCTGAGATTTAAGAAATGTTTTAACAATATAAATACTACTAGATTTTTTTATTTATTTATTTTCTACTTTTTCTTAGAGAACTGTAACGCTTTGAAGTTCACTTGAATGCTGAAGTGTTGTGCAAAAAAGAAATAAAGGTATATTTCAGTACGAAAAGTATGTGGCAAAAAGATAGCTGTTTTATGCATGAGAGCAAAGGGAAGATGATTTGAGTCTTTACAAAGCTACGATTAAATCACAACTGTTGTTTCTATGTGTAGACTGGGGGTCTGGATGATGGCTGCCTAGATGGTCTATGATGCCAACGTGTTGCTCACTGCTTTGTATAGGCCATAGAATGGGCACCCAGCCAGTCCTCCTGACACTGTGCACACCACCAGATCTCAAAAACAGCCTCTGAAGAATGATTTTGTTATCAAGGACAACTTGCCACTTTTTGCGGAAGCTGACACTCTTGTCATGGGGAATACATACAAACTGGAGAGTTCTGAATGTTGCATCTCAGAAGACAGTGAGGGAGAGCTACCAGATCACCCCTGGGCCCAGCCTGGCTGTCAGCCTCACTTATCTTGAAATATTACATTTATCAGTGCTAAAAATAACACTGTATGATGTGGACTCAGGCACTGCAGAGTGCACTGTTATGTGGGGAAACCATGACAGCTGAGATACTGTAACTAAGCCAGTCACCTGGATCACCTGGACTTCATAGTCTTAACTGCAGTTACAATTCAATTAATTAACAGTATTTTAACAGAAATTACAATGATAGCCTTCATAACTTCCCCAAAATTCTGTTATTGTTACTGCATAAGCACAGTATAATATCCTTTGATTTCCTAAAACGTCCAAGTAGGATGTTTTTTTTTGTGCACCATTTCACTAATTCCAATCAACCGGTCTGTGTTACAGCTGCAAATATACGTTTCCTTTATCAAGAGGATTTGATGATAAAAGTCCTTTGAAATATCTTTTCCATATCTTTAAGACGTGCAGCTTCGTTAATTATTGCTTGGGTGTTTATTTTAAATTATCCAAAAACATCATGCCATCCAAAGAGGAGCAGCTCAGAGTGTAGCTGTAGACTTAGATGAATGAACAATTCCTGAGGACGTTGCTATCAGATAAAACAGCAGGACTACATCAGTGATGTTTCCTAAATATCAGCCACAGAGTTAAAATCAGTTAGGGACACATGACATTCAACAAAACCAAAATCCTGACAAAAACAATCAGTAACATATATTCACAAATAAATTTAGGCACGAATGCCTAACTATGAAAATCATGCACACCGTAACTGCACCAAGGAGACATTCTGCTAAAATAAATTTTCTTTGTTTAGGGTTGCCTATATATTTTTTTTCCAACAATTTAACGGGGGACTTCAGGTAAAGACAACAGTTGCTTATGGCAAGCCTTTGAGTTGTTGGAAGTGAAACAATTCCAGAAGGCAAACACAGAAAATGCTCTTGCTTTAAGGGCATTTTGAAGAGCTGCATAGTTTTTATTCATACACATAATCTATAAATCGATAGTCGCATCAGTTCCTGACATTACTGCACAATTCTCATCACCCAAAGAAACTTAACTATGATGATGCAGACTGTTCTGTTCAGCCGACTTATGAAGAGCTGCCTGCACCACTAAACTCAAACATTACCCACATAGGACACCTGGAGGATCATCACCAAGGTTTGCACTATTGGGAGTCAAAGCTAATTTCACAGATTTTATACAAGTATTATACAAATTACAGCACTAAAATCCTACTTAACATTTTACCTTAAGAAGGAAGAACAACCACCAGCAAGGAAGCCTAGTAGCTAGAAAACATAACTCCAGTAGCTAGAGAAAATCTTGAAATCACAAGTATGAGCCTTAATATCTCCTTCAAAATTTGTCAGCATGGATTATAGCATCTACAAATATTTCTGATATCCACTGAAATAACCCTTTGAAACCTTGTTAAATTCTTCAGCCTAACAACATACCACCATTGTGACTTTTATAATTTAATCACAAATCTGAACAAGAATTTCCTTGTACCAGTTCTGGAATCTGTTATCTATTGATTTCTTTAAATTTCCACTTGTTTTTATGCTTTAAGACAAAGAAATCAGAAATTACCTCAATCTATCTTTCGCATTACCATTTACTGTTTTTCACAGTTTCAGCATGTCTCTTCTCTGACTCATCTGCTTTCTAAGGCAAACATAATTTTCCTTACCCACTCTCCACAACCAAGATTTCCCAGATCCTTATTCAGTTTCATCTCGTGTTCCCAGAACTCCCACTAACTCTTGATACTATTTTGAGGTGAGATGAGGGTGTTCTTGATAAAAAGACTTCTACCTTTGCTAACACTCTCCATGCTATTCTCTAATGCTTTTCTTATTCTTAATGTTATGCTTTCAAAATTACTGGGACTTTTTTCCTCTACTACTGAATATTTCAAGCCAGCTGCATACTGAGGAGGAGTTTCCTATTCTCAGGTCCAGCTCTTGCCCGCTGAACGCAATTCATACAGCTACTGATCCTGAGTGCTATAAAGCACGACACTTGGCAGCTCTAACTGAAGCAACCTGGGAGTAGTTGTGCAGCACAGATCCAGAGCACAGATCCAGGGCACTATTCAACAGCCCTAAGTTGTTGCTGAAAGCGTACATCAATTTGCACTGCTTCACACATACCACATTTTGCTTACAGCTGAACAAAGTTCATTCTGTTTAATGCTACAGTAAAAATTACTTTAAGAATCACAGCCTTGTTGTTTAGAAAACTGGAGTACTGCATAGCGCAGCTGTCAAGTCAGGTTACTTCTACGGAAGGCAATACCCTACATTGTTAAAGTAAGCCAGATGTCACTTGTTTTGAGCCTGTTCATAGAGCAGCCTAGTAAATACTTGTTTGGCCAAAGAAACATTCAGTGTAAAGGTTATGCTTACTGATAATGAAAGAATCAAGCAATGTCGAGCTTTCCTGGCTTTTTTTTTTTAATACATGTCATACTGTTAACATATCCTCTTTGTTTTTTCCTCTGTGGTTGCTAGAGGCCAGGAGAGGATACATGTCGTGTCTGAAGTGTCATACGTACAGTCACCGTATAAATGTGGTGAGCAAGGAGCAAGAAAGTGGTTCGTCATGAACCCTGTGTGGAGCTATTAACCCTCTTTATCTTGTAGAAAGAGCCCACAGGGGCATAATCTCATTAATTGCCTTGTATTTCTTAGTCAAGGTCTACAGTATATATTTACATAAGCATTCAGAAGTCATGGCCCTAAGTCAGATCTATGTGCCTCGTGGAGAAGCTTTCTCCACTCTTTGCCAAGAGGAAGCCTGTTTCATGGGCACCAGCACTTGGAACACAAAATCTGAGGTGTTTGATCATTTGTATTCTCAATAGTCTTGACAACACAGCACAGAGGTGCTTAGAATAGAATCTCTGTTTATTAAAGTCTATTCAAAAGCAGCTTGAAGACATCTGAATTAGAAAACGATTACCTGCTGTTCTTGTCATAAGGATTCCACATGCCTCAGGACTTTTCTAACTATATTTTGAGAAAATATTGAGATCACGAGTGAGACTGGTGAATTTGGGGGGGATCTTAACACTTCTGTTTTGGCTGTGAAATTATTGGCATTTTGCCCCAAACTGGCATCACTGCCAAAAACAGAATTCATGATGGAAAGATATATTTTTCTTTCTTCCACGGTACTCCATCTCCCACTATGGCTATAAATAATGCACAACTCTCATGCAAAGTGAATTAAAAAAAGTTGAGGGCCAGAAATATATACTCCACAAGCATGCCCTAGAAAAACTTTATTTTCAGGCAGCTAAGTGTTCCAGGCTAACTTACCCACCCACTCAGCATGGACTCAGAGCTAGAAAATATGGTAATTCATCCACAGTGAAGAGATTTTCTTCCTAATTGGCTTTCTGTGAGCTAAATCTGCACTGCTCTAGGATTCAAGCTGTGCATACTCTCACTATTCAACATGACTATCATTTGAGTCTCATTCCCGCTTACACAGCCTAAGCATTTGGAGGCTTCATAATAGTTTCAACCATTTCTGTCGAATCTCTGAGTCAGGAACCTGACTTTGGATATACCATATACGTAATTCTCATTTTCGCAAAGGAAGCTATTGCTGTCCAGCAAAATGAGAAGTCCAGAAACAAGGGTAAAACTGATAAAATACAGTTTTTAGTGATAAAGAACTGCTATTTAGTGTGTACTCACTAGCTATGGGGACAGCAATGCTATTCCTAAGAAGAGAAAGGAAAATTAAGGGGCTCCATAGATCACATACTAAGATTACTTTGGTAGATATTTCTCCGCATGCGAAAAAACTGTAGGACATAAACCATCTTTCCTAATTACATACCCTTTTCCTGAAGCACACAGTCTGTACTTTGGCATCCACTTTACGTCAGCACTGTGTGACAATACCCACAACACAGTCAGGTTTGTTATGCTCAAGGTACTCCTTGGCTGCCATTTGCCAGGGTAAGGACAGCACAGCACTCCCAGTGCTGCTGTTGCTACTTATGCAACAGAATGCCCAGAAGCATTTATTCTAGGACAGAAGTTCTCAAAATGGGAGCCACAAATACTGTTCAGGAATTGCAACCACCCTCTCTTTGCCTAAAATAGATGAGAGGAGGTGATCCAAAGAAAATGTTTTTGTAATAAGAGGTTAGTGCACAAATAGGGTACAAATTTGTAATAAGAGGTAGCGCACATTTTGCAGCACTGGACTGAACAGTTTAGCAACTATTTTCAACCTACAGCAAGGATCATGACCACAGATAAATTTAAAACCAAGCACATCAACTTGGCAGAGTAATTTTAAAGACTGCTCGACATAACTGCAGGCACATCCTAAGAAACATAGTTAGCCACAGAGCCAGGTTTACAAGGAACAACTGCGTCATAAGGCACACAGATAACAACTCTTTCACAGTGATGCAGCAGATGGAAATGCAACATAAAATGTGATTTACTAAATGTATCCAATATCATGTTTTGCAGAACTTTCTTCTCCCTGAGAAAACTCAGCATCTTTATCTTTTCATCCATATTTGAGACAAGAATGTCAGAACATTTTTGCCCAAAAGACAGAGACAATCAAAGAAAGAGGCCGAAAGAACTGAAATTGAGAGAGACACTGAACTCTGAAGTTCACACATACACAGCTCTTTAAAACCAGCAGAACTAGACTTGTTCCCAAAACATCTAAGAGATTTAGCCTACTCTTTTACCAAATTTACAGCTGGAAGGTTTGGTTCAGGACCAAAATCACAATAGCGAAGCAGAGATGATAGGGAGCTGCAGAAGGAAGGCCTGCAACATAACAGGCTCCACATCCCTGAATCAGGCCTCAAGTACAACACAACAAAAACAGGAAAGAGACAAAGATCTTAATCTGATGGGAGAGGTGGTGGCACAGCAACAGCTTGGAGGAATTACCGCTGAGCTTCCCTCAGCCAACTGTCTTTCAATTCCAACTACTTGCATAGACTCACATGGATGAGACAACACACTGATTGCTACTTCAAAAACTATTAGTAAATGAGATACCACATATGATAGCATCTCCTCCTCTACATTCCATAAGAGGTACCAAAACCTTTCTGACCTGAAAATGTTCCTCAGTGATTATTTTGACAGAATGACAAAATGAAAAAATAGGAGACATAAAAATTGAACTAAACATAACACAAACCACACAGATATAATTACATCCAAATCTTCATGGCAGACATTGAAATGGTTTCTCATTGGAATTCAAGTTTAAATTCATAAACACAGATATATGCATCACAAACCAGAATCCAATCCAAGCCAGCTCTGGCACAACACTGACACACTCTCTCTGCTTGGAAAGAGCTGTGAATAGTAGAAACTTGAAGAACAAACAAGAAATAAAAAAAAGCTACCCAATCCAAATGAAAGGCAGCTGTATAAAGTTCTTAAAACTTTCATATAATGCTGTAGGAAAACAAGTGCACTGCCCTGCAATGCCTCCCCGCCCAGCCTAGACCCTCACCTAACTGTGTGGAGCCACATGGTCACAGCCTATAGGAAGGCAGTGCAAGCAGCATTATCGCACCAGATACACAGCGCACGTTCTGTGTCAGTGTCCAAGCCATTCACGACTACTCCATAAGGCCAGATTCTTCAAAATAGTTTCATATAAACTGCGTGTCACTAGGGAGGCCTGTGTGTCTTTGAAATGACTCTAAGAAGTTTTGAGTCAGTCTGGCTGCAGACGCAGACGCACCCAGCGGTGGCTGCTGCACAGTCTGTGGATGACAGGCAAAAGCTGTCACAGCCACACCATACCTATTATCCCCAGCGCGTCCTTCCTTTCTTCTCAATTTCCATCCTGTCACAGTTACACAGTGATCCAAAGAGAAAAAAGAAATAGTCACCAGTGAATACAAAGAAAGCATCATTAATAATACTAGACACATCTCTTTGGCTCTTATGTAAACTGCTGCATTCAGAGAGCTTACTGGTCTCTACAGAGGATGGTTCAAGATCACTCTCCTCAAATTAATGTGCTTTATTTTCCTCATCAATAAGGTGAAATAACTCATCCAAGGTCATACAGCCTGTCCAGGGAGACTTTGGAATAAAACCTGTGCAGCTGGAGTCCCAAAGCACTAATATCTCCAACAGGGCAGTCAGTTCCTACATTACCTGCAACAGGAAGACCAGGGGAGATTTGACTCTGCTGTACTGCAGGTGAGGGCAAATGCTGACCTTTAAATGGTTCCAGGTAGATAAAAGTGGTAGTCATTCTGCTCTGATACTTTCAGGTTGTTGTATTTTTTACTGGGTCAAAAGAACCACCTGAATTCTCCTATTTTGATCATTCTGATCAATTCAATTTTCTGCCCTAATGACATTTGCATGCCGATCTTGCATCTCTCTGCCATGTGAACTGACAGAGTAACATGTAATGTCAACAGCCTCTTTTCCCCGTAGACTCACATCTCTTACTGGTGGGCTTCACAAACATTTTCTGACAAAGAATACTGGTGAATGCAGTTTCAATACAGCTCTGGCAGGTCATTTTACTTATATTCTACCTTTTCACACTGTATGTTTCTTCAGCCACTTTCTATCCAAACTGTCCTTGGCTTCATCCTGTTTCTCCCTCACCTCATGGTCACTGAACCTCGTTCTGGTCTCTCTTCCTCTATTCCTCATGTCTCAAGGTCTTTGTGAAAAACCATTCATCCATCACCTCCTCTGTTTTCCTCACTGCCAGTTCCCACTCCTTGTCTTCACTGTTAGGCTTTCCATTTCAGATCCCCCTCTATATATTTTGCCTCATCTTCCCACCTCTTTTCTCAGTCTTTTTGAGTTCTCTCCCCCTCCTCAGTTCTTCCCCACAAATGGTTCTGCTGCTTTCCCCTCCCTCTGGTTCCATTTTTAACTTCGTGCACATCACTTTCATCTCTCCTGTGCTCTGCATTTTCCCTAATCTCATGCTCAGCTCAGTAACCTCAATGTGCAACCAAAGCAGAAACAGTGTAAGCTCATAATCACACGGAGCCATTTTATGGGACTGATGCACATGGAATTTAACAAGCACAAGAAGAGATAGGAAGATAATAACAAAGAAATCTTTAAAGATCTAACAACTGAAGATTTGGAAGAGTTATAAATTGGTCAAGTAACAGCCTTGGAGAATATGGAGACAGAAATCCCTATTCCACAATACAGAGATAACAGAAATGATCAAAGAAAAAAAATCATTCTGAGCTAGACACTCATAAAAATTTCAGCCCAAGTGGTTCCAGCTGACACTCTTGTAGGCACTGTAAAACACCATCTCCTAATGAGAAGTGTCAGACAACCTCAGTAACAGGGAGGGCTTTTACCTACGAGTAGATTGCTGCTTTACCCACGACAGTACGGCATAATTCCCCTTACAGCAAAATGTACTCACTTAATCCTATCTATACTTACTCCAAGGAGCAGTACAAGAAATTTCTGCTGTGCTCTCTGTAATTCACATGCTGCATAGTACCTTCACCTATGCTTTGCCCCTGAAATATATCCTCTGTACAGAAAGTTCAAAACATTAACTTTCCAAACTAAATGCAACTATACCAAAGACAGGTCTCTTTGTATTACGTTCAGTGAAGTTGCCATAGCAGTATTAGCTTCTGGTCTGCATGCTCCTAGCATACAATTGTTTATCTTTAGAAATACTCATTTTAAAGTAGTCTAACAGAAAAGCCTTCTGAAATTAAAATTATTTATGTTTGCCTTTCAGATAGGTTAACAGTCAGGTTTTGGGAGAAGGAGAATTAAGGGAAAGAAGAGGCAAGGATCTCTCTTTGCTGGCAAAAGTTTGGTGTAGAAAAAAAAAACTTAAAAAAAAAATCAGTATAATGAATCCAATGATGGTAAAATATCTGATGCAATTATGTCATCTACTGTACTTAGTAAGCTGTTTTTCTAGACTGTCTTCTCACTAAGCACTAAGAAATCAGAGGCTCTGGATCATGCTGACATTCTCCCAACAGGCCCTCTCTAATGGCAGCCAACATAAAATCACAGTGCACCAGAAATAAATTTAAGAAAGTTCTGTTCTCAGGTGAGGACTCAGCCACCACGTGCATTACAAAATGCCACCTTTTGAACACTCCTAGTTTTCATCTACCGGCTGTTGTGTACATCTAAGAATCCAGTTCATTAATTCTACATTTTGAACTCCTTAAATGAAATTACTAAATGTTCAGCCTGTAGGAGCATCAACAGTTAGAAGTCCAACCACCTGAGGCATCTGTGACCAAAGTAGTACCTTGTTTTAAATGAGATGTTACACATCACACCTCTGCTTTCTAATACATTTTCTTTGAAGAATACTTGCCAGCAATCCAATTAATGGGTGAAGTTCCAAGTGCACTCCTGTTCATAATCAATTCAGTGGCAATGATCTGGGGCTAAGTAAGGACGCCGTGCAATCCTTAACTGTTCACAGTGAACATCTTAGGAAATCTCTTGTAAACATCACACATCACAATGAAGGATCACGCACCAGTCATCCCCAGCAGTTAACTGTGGCTATATCAAAACCCCTAAAACTGAACATGCAAGAACTCAGCAAAAACTAAGCAAAATAGATCCAGGTTATCAAAATTGCAAAATTCACTCATATCATTCTGATGCAGATTCAGTGGAATTAGGCCAAATTTACATGATGTACTAACAGCAATTGCAGCAACACATCAAGAGTGGAAGCAACAAAGCATGAGCACAAATTCCCTTCTTGTACCTTGGAGGATCTTCATGCTCCAACAGCATCTCTGGGACAGCAACAGGGCCCTGCTCTGCATTATGAACAATGCTGAGTTTGCTACTATCATTGGTAGATAATGATTACAAGTAAAATGACACAAGGAAACTATTTCAACAGGAGAGTGAATCAGAGCTGATGAATGCAGAACAGAAAATCAGCAGCTAGTTGCTTGAATAAGGCTGAAATAGGGGTAATGAGCTCAGTGTTGCCCCGCTCTGCACTGCTGTAAAGAGGGAGAGGGTTTTGCATTTTTCAAGCAATTCAAAATATTTTAGGCTTTTATCACAACACACTGCTAAAGAGATTTATTTTGTTTGTTTGGAATTTAAAAATGCTGACACACCAAAAATCCCTCAGGGTAAGGACAGAAAATTATTTTCACATGGAAGCATTTCAACTGATGACAAACGTTTGCAATGAAGAGAAATGCTTTCCTGAACAGCACTTCTGTGATCATCTATACTATGTCTGTACTACGACCCGTATCTGCAAAGCTTGCTTGGCCAATTATGTTAAATAACTTGAAAACAGTGAAATCACTGAATTTCAGGAGGTTGTATGGTTTAATTACTTCTATTAGTCTAACTGAACTCTCCACTCAGGAGGTGTAACTTTGGAACAGATGCATTACAGAGACATCTCCTCACTGCCATATTGCTGCTGTAAAGCTAATAATAATACAAAAACAAAATATAAAAGTAAAAGAAATACTGCTTGGATTTGTGAGCACACACAAAGATATTTTCTTTCACTTCAATTAAACTTTTTTCCATTTCAAATAATCCATTTAGCTGATCAACATACAAATCACTCTAAGGAACACTAATTCACTGGAAAATTAAGGACAAAAAGAGAACAAAAAGTAATTAAAGAAGGACAATATTAGGCTGTTTATTTATTCTCTCTCTTTTGTGAAGTATTACAAAGCCTGTGTATTAAGTAACGCCCAGCATTAACTGGTTGTGCACCAAAAGTTTTGTCAGGCAATGTGAAGAGTTCCCAAAATACCAGATCAGTCCATGTGAACTACTTTTAAAAACTGCTGTTAAATTATATGCTGTCTTTTGGTCTCAGACACTGATGTACAAACACACCAATGAAGTTAGTAGATGGTTTTGGGAATTACACCACTGTAAGTAAAAGCAACGCTTTCCCAAACTCAGCAAATAACCCTATGACTGCTTTTTTTGCTAGCAATTTATTGAAGCATTCGCAGTCATTCACTCAACAGCATACCTAAAAACTAAACAAACAAATCCAGCAATCAATCAAGTGAAAAGTTTTTTTTGTTCAGATACCAAAGACCACACTCTGCAACATTTCCCTACTTAATAAAACAGCACTGTTATTACAGAACAGCCTACAATTAAGTTCTGAGAAGTGAAAAAGCTGCTGACCTCAGAAAGTCCTGCTTCACTCTCAGCATAGCCGTGAGTAATTCGTAACACCTCACAAGGGAACACCAAGACCAGCAGCTGCGTTCCTTCCTTGACACCCACTCCCTCATGCCACCAGTTTTGAGTAGAAGAGCAAACACTCATTAAGCAGAGGTGTAGGCTTAATTATATGGGCATTTTCTTTCAAGCAAGCATCAAATGACAAGACAAAAATGGGAAGCGTATCAAAACACAACCACATAATACAGTTATCCAGGCACCTAACAAACACCAGGAGATGTTACTTATCTAGAAGCTTGCCACAGATCATAAATAGGTCTTAGAAAAACTCCAGTATAATAAATTCAGTATTTCAGAGCAAATGGTAGTATAAATGCATTAGGATTCTGATTTTAAAATATCACTTTCTGTAACTTCAAGACACATCCACACTGCAGTTCCTCTGAATGGTTCCATCAAAGACTAATATTACCCCCGAATAATTACAGATCTATTCATGATGTGTTGTATTTCCATAGCTATGCATATATGCAGAACTTTCCCTTCTTATTTTTTTCTTTCTTTTTTTAATATATTTTTATATATTTTTTATATATATTTTTTATTATATATTTTGTTATAATGCTTCCTTGCAAAAAAGCTCTACTTCACAAAAATTAAGCAAAAGGAAGACAAAAGATCTGTACAAGATTAAGGAAATACTTCTTATCCTATTGTCTTTAAAGTGTAAAGGGCAAGTCCACTGAATTCAGTCACGTAGTTACGTAAAGATGCCACATTTTTCAGCTAGTTTCTCCTGTGTGGCCCATGGAAGTCAGCTGTAGAGCTCCAACACTCTTCAGTCCATTAAACTAAATCTCGAGTCAGAATATCCTTAATTAAGGAAGCTTAGTATACAAGAGTGCATTTATCACTGCTTTGGCCAGATGTTAGTAGGGTCAGAATTGATTCACTGTTCTATCAGGAAAAGCTACAAAATCAAAGAACGAGTAACTGTATGTCTGGCCTACTGTCTGAGATTCAGTAGGCCTAGAATTGAGATAACTATTCTTCATTGCCATCACATGAGGAAACAATAGGTTCAATCTATACTTATAGGAAAATGAGAAAGG
Organism: Meleagris gallopavo; assembly: GCF_905368555.1. Taxonomy (NCBI): domain Eukaryota; kingdom Metazoa; phylum Chordata; class Aves; order Galliformes; family Phasianidae; genus Meleagris; species Meleagris gallopavo. The sequence continues at coordinate 51,188,898 of NC_139405.1, read as the reverse complement.
AAAAAATAGTAAACAATTTCTCTAAAGAAAAAAGTGTTGCAGAAAGCCATCGCAAATCCTTTTTTTGTCCTGAAGTGTCCTATAGATCCATGCCTAGGTTCATTCAAGAGTCAAGAATTAACTGCAGGTATTAATCTTGGTGTATGTGTCTGCATGAAGTCACTCAACTGAACGCCCGCAGGTCTAGAGTTTACAAAGGCTTTAACCTGAGATATTTGTGCTTCCTTATCAGGTAAGAATCACAGTTTTCCACTTCAATAAATAAACAGTTTAGTAACAGTTAATTGAGTAATCACTGCCTCTAGCCTACCAAAGGGATCCTACTATTTCCAAAGTGAGCTCATTTAACAGATTAGAGGATTTCTAAAACTGATGCCAGTGATGGATCCTTACACAGCTGTAGAAAAGAGGGAGAATGAAAAGATGAACTAGAATGAAATGCAAGCAGATAGCAACAATGGGCAGGATATAATAGCTAATAACCCTTAACCCTCTCCCATGCTACAATCTAGAAAGAGTGACTTCCTTGGGAAACAGCCTCTCTGCCAATGGGACATCAGCTTCTAGCAGATTGCAAGCTACCACCTGCAAGCCAAGAAGGGCTATTCTGATTTAACCTAATCGTCAGATAATTTGTGTTGGTAATTTTCCTTTTACACCACTCACATTTTCTGTACTGCATTCTGAACTCTATGAACTTCATGAACATCATAAATAAGAACAGATCTGCTTTTACCTTAACCTTACTTAAGCGAAGAATTTCCAGGCAACTGAAGGGGACTCCTGGGAAGGAAGGCAGCATCCATTCACACAGCAGATAGCATCTCAACACGTTTGCAGGGCATTCCAGGAAGGTGGTTCACAGCATGAGGCAGTGCAAACTTTCTCACTGGCAAAAATGACCAGGGAAGTCCCGTGGCATCCAAAATACTTGGGAAAATACCTCCATTCCCAGAGAGAATGACAGATGGCACACTCCTTTGTTAGCAATAACAGCATGAAATTCAGAGGAGGAATGAGTCATTCCCCATTCCACTACTCACGGACCAAACAGAACTGGCTTGAATTTATGATGATCATGCTCCAGCTATAAAGTATATCCCTGACATTAAAATATAAACTGATATTAATTTCAGGAGATGCATTTTCCTCCCTTTTTTCATCTACTTAAGGTCTGTGACACTTCATCTCTTATCAGCATGTGTCTCTCTCAATTACACTCTGTTTCTTGCAATGATTTCTATTGTTTACTTGCTTTTCAGCAGCATATGATTAACTAGAATATGATTTATTTTCTTTATCTTAGCCTATCTGTAACCTCCAAACTAACAATCGCACTTCAAACTGACAAATGAATCGGCTGATTGCAGCCTCTTCCCCGGGCTCTGACTGATCAGTTCCTGAATCATGTGCTGGGTGAGCACACTGTGGTCTCTGCTGAATGCAGCCCACGTACCTAGCTTCAACTCTAGAACTGAAGTATGGATCAAAAAAAAACCAAAAAACAACAAACAAACAAACAAACAAACAAACAGTCCTCCTGTTTCTACCAAAGTATTTTAATTCTGTTTTTCAGAAGCAACCATCCTTAGTTTCCAGGTCCATCTCTACAGGTTGCCAACGCATTTGTTTTTTCCATATCTTCTATCTGCATGACACAGCGTTATGTTCATATTGGTAACTGGCTTATTTTGTATCGGTAAACAGAACAACAACATCCAAGAGAGAACTAATGCTCTTCTAGACTAGGAAAGGGATGAACAAAGTGAGCTTAAATCCAGCTAAAGGATAAGCTTTGTTGTCTGCACTCTATCTCATTCAGTTTTTAAATTAAATCCTGTGGTTGAAAGAAGGGCTCTACTAATCCATACTGGAGAGGCCTAGCATGGCCCACCAGACAGCACAGTGCACAGGGCAGGAAGGAGAGGGCAACACAAGTGCCCTGCTGAAGACCTTGCTCTGTGCCCCCTATGCCTTGATAGATTCTTCCTGAGTTCAGAGCCAATACTGCAGCTATACTGAAAGCCAATATTGCTTGAAGTAATTTATATCATCACATGCCTCAGTATCAGTCGGAGAACCAGCAAGCGGCCTTTACTTTATGGATCACTAGACAGAATTCAAATTAGATTTCCAACCAAAAAAGCAGGGAGTTGGAAAGATAACATTTTATGAAGACTGCTGATCCTTTTCAAGATCATATTTGTGAGAAAACAGAGGTCACATGTGGAGAAAGGAGGCAAATAACTTCTAAATTTGCATCTACACCTTAACTAGGTGAGTTTTGAACAGTGGTTTTCTCTCCCAAGCTGCTTGGCATTTTTCTTCTCGATTTCTCCCTTTGGTGCTCCTGTCAAACACCAGCCCTTAAACACTGTGAAATATAGCAGAAATAGCTCTTTTTCCTCACATACAAGGATTATTTAGTCAACTCTTTTTGTGCTAAACAGGAGAGCAGTTGTCTTGCTCTGCAGAAAACTGAGAAGTTAACATATATAGCAGAATATATGCTGAAACAGCAGACCTTCTAAGAGCTGGTGGCTACCATTACAGCTGCCATATAAAAGACTAAACAAAGGATTTCCAAAGGGAAAAGAACCTGCTGCTGTGCTCTTGCTCAACCTCAGCTATTCACCATATGCAGACACAAGGAGTGACCCAGAGCACACTACAGGAGATTTATATTATTATATCTTAAAATGCTCACTTACACAGCTGGCCCAGAAAAAAAACAACAGAGATGAGTCTTCAGAAAGATACAGTCTACAAATCAAGCTTAGAAGCAGGATCCTAAAAGAAATTTAAATTCACAAACTATTAACAGCAAAAAGAAATCAGAACAGTTTATTTCCTATTTGGAGCAAATTATTAGAAAAGCAGTCCCCACTTTAGTTCCCAAGCTTGGCTCCAAGTCTGAATTAATATTTCTGATCACCCGCTCTTCCTAGTTAGTGTTCAATATAAACTTGCCCTGGTGCAACCTAAGACCATTTTCTCACATCCTATCACATGTGACCTTAAGAGTAAAGGAACAGAAAACGTATCAGGAAATACATTCAGGAAGAAAACCCTGTCTGGAAAATCTGCTTAAAGGTGTACAGACTAGTATAGAATAAAGAGAATAAACACAAGATAGAATATTATATTTACAGGGCTGTAAAATTAGTTTTAGAGGTTTTTCATTATTATTAAATTATAAAGCCATATTACAGAATTAATTGAACTTCAGAGAAATAAATTATAATAGAAGCCAATTAGAAGAACAAACTCTTCAAGCAGATAATTCAATCAGGCTACCAGTATTAAGCTACAAGAGACAAATTTAGACCTTTCCACCTCAAGATAAAAGCACAGTTAATAAGGTGAATAGATGATGACTTTTCACACACTAATTACATGGGTTTGTATTTCATGCATCATTCAACTCAGTCTCTGTCAAGCAACTTGGATGTACCTTCAACATCACTTCCAACTAATGATCTAAAATGACAGCAAAGGATGCAGTCGTTAAGTACAGCACATCCACACCAGTATTTGTGTATATACATCCAATTTTATATAAACATTATGGAGACACTGATAAATATGATAAATATCACATCAGTTACTCTAGTGACCCTCATGTTCAGTGTCATATGAAGGTGCATTTTTTTTCCCCTTTATTTCTACAATCTTCAGGGGAGAAATGAATCACTTTTAAGTAAGCAGGGAGCTGTGCATTTTTTTCCGTTTCAAAGGGAATTTTTCCATATGATATTGAAAAAGTACCCAGCAGGGGAATACAGCACCATTTGTTACCCTTTTTATTCTATTCAGAGATTCTCTTTCTCAATAAACTGTTCCTTTTAACTGAAGTCCTGGCCACAAGGCTGTTTGATTTCACCAGGAATAAATGGAATGCTATATATATAAACTACTTCATCCATTTTTCTGAAAAGGTCTGGCCTGTGGCTGCACTGGAAGTGGACATAGGGAATACCATCAATAAACAGAAACATCCCACGTGATAGCTTAAGAAGCAGTGCTTTGGAAAATAATTTAAGGATGACAAGATTATTGCACAAGCCTGCTGCAGTCTTATTGTTCTTCCAAAGGATTTATGAAAATGTACTTGGCATGAAAAATTTTACTGCATACATTATAATTAAGCGATATCTCTTAATACACAAACACTATAAATGCCTACACTCCTCTGTAGGACTACAGTATCAAAATGAAGATGTAATCCTAGTCCCAACTCATACAACTGGCCAAAACCCATAGGGATACAGTTGTATATCGTTGCCAACAATAGTTTTTTCCACTAATGTTAGGGAAGTAGAATCACAAAATAAGATAACAACTGACAATGGCACATCTGATTTCTATGACTGAATATTCCATTTAAATTCTGCAATGAATATCCAAGAACACCCAATTTTACATGAAAATAAACATTACTAAGGATTCCAGCTCAGCAATGCACCTAAATCTGAATTTAAGTTGTGAGATCAAAGTGTGTGCTTAAATGCTTCCACAGAGTGAGACCACACAAGTTGGCTCTTCATTTCACTTCCTGTTCAATATTCCATGTTTCATATTGTGCTACTCCCCATCTGCACTCAGAGAAGCTGCAGTCACAAGGCTTCGAAACACCCTGGTCTGCTCCAGCTGAGCTTCTTTGAGCAGGGGCTGGACGAGACAACCTCCAGATGTCCATTCCAACTTTGCTTATTCCTGGCATTACTTGTGTGTTGTTTTTTTTTCCTTTGTAAAACATCCCACATATTTGCATAATGATTGCCAAGCCCTGTGTATCACGACAACAACTTCACCTACATATGTGCACTAGAGACTACAATAGGCTAAAACAGGGAGAGCTGAAAAAGGACGATCATTTTGTTCAGTGTATAAAGCTCTTCATTGTTTATTTCAGATAAATTGTAGTAAAATACAAGCTAGACAGCAATATTTCAGACACTCTGTGCTTTTTGTGGCAATTTGAAAGAGTGCCAATTTCACAGTTGTCTAAAGCAATCAATAAGGTAAGGTAGGATGATTCAAGGGATTACTTATCTTTAAAAGCATACTTAAATATAATGGAAGGAGAGTTAAACAACTTTTACAATGGGATATTTCAGAGTACATACATGAAAAAATGATATGTCCCTCTTCTCTCCTATACTATCTTCAAGAGTAAAGTTCACCTCAATAGATAGGTGAGAAAAAGCCTATTATTGCATCATCTTTGACACGACCGTGTTATCAAAACCCCTAATGCAGATGTATCTATAGAAGCGTGTCAGTTTTAGCTAAACACACTGTGAGATAAGAGTACAAAGCTCAACTCAAGCACATATGAGGGCTGCTCCAAAAGTAATGCCTCCTATCTTACTATGTTGGTCCACGATGTTAGAGGCAAATGGTAGCGGTACAGCAGTTGAGGCTGAACCTTCCCACCAATGTTTTTCATTACATTTTGTTGCCGTGTGACAGATGGCAGCAAATGGCGTCTGACATGAAAGTGTGTATGAACCAAAAGGGTGGAATTAGATTATTCCTCCATGCAGAAAACACTGCACCTATTGACACTCATCAGTGCTTGCTGAACACCGATGGAGACCAAAGAGTGGAAGACAGTGCAGTGAGGCAGTGGGTGGTGGATACGTTCATTAAAAATGTTATTCCAAGCCTTGATAGACTCCAAATACTCTGCATGCACTGTGTTGCTTCACATGTGCCTACCACTTCATCCTGCAACTATTTTAGCTTTAAGTCTCTTGAAGACCTTCTGAAATAAAAACTTTACAAAGTGTTTTCAGGAGCTTATTATCATGCTGCTTATCTTTTTCTTGTCAAAATGATTCCTAAATTATTTTATATTCCCATAAAAGTATTTACATATCAGAGAAAAACATAATAAGGAAAAATGTCAAAATACACCCAGTCTTTTTTATCCAAACTGCATTTTTGTTATCTTCCTGAACAGCAGATGCTAACTACTTTATATTTTCAGTTCTGGATTTGGAAAGCAAGAAGAAATATAAATATCTTGGTTTTTGCATTTTCTGTTTGACTCCCTCCTGTACTGTTAAGCTGAGGCATACTACTATTTGCCAGGAGGTAAAAGGAAAGAGGAAACAAAGAGGGAGATAAGGCACACGAATGAAGAGATAACAAACTGTGAAGTGCACTAGAGGAAGAAAACAAGCATATCCATAGCACACTTTCTTCCTTTGAGATATTTTTTTCAGATGACCTTTCTCAATTTTACACCAAGAGCTTAAAGATCAGTAACCACTTTCAACAGTGCGATCTGCACAACACAAGGGCTATACAGATATCATTATTTTAGGGTTTGATTACTCCAACTACTGTATGGAAAGTTATGAAGTTCTACTAATTTAGTGCAGAAAAAAAGCAAAAAAAGTCTCATAATCACTTAATGTATAATAATGCAAGTATTAGAAAATGTCAACTCCTCAGATATTATTGTCTAATTACATACTTGTGGTATTCGGTTCCTTAAGACAAATTACTATTGCCCATTGTACCCAGTATACATCACAAATAATCTGTCTCTTAAAATATTATTTTGGAATATTTACATAAATTCAGAAACAAATCTCAGAGCTGAAACATTGTAGCATTAATAACTGTCTGAATGGCAAAGCTCAAGAGTGCTGCAATCAACAGCACTGAGTCTGGTTGGAGGCCTGTAGCTAGTGGTGCCATCCAGAGGTCTATTCTGGGTCTGGACTTGTTTAGCATCTTCATCAAATATCTGAATGAAGGCAAAGAGTCCACCCTCAGCAAGTTTGCTGATGACACCACGCTGAGAGGTGTAGTTGACACAATAGAAGGAAGAGGTGCCATCCAGAGGGATCTGTAAAGGCTTGAGAAGTGGGCCTGCATGAATCTAATGAGGTTCAACAAGGCCAAACGCAAAGTGTTGCACTTGGGTTAGGGCAATCCCAGATATATCTACAGATAGGAAGAACTAACTCACTGAGAGCAGTCCTGTGGATAAGGACTTAGGGGTCCTGATGGATGAAAAGCTGGGCATGAGCAAGCAGTGTGCTCCTGCAGCCCAAGAAGGCCAACTGTATCCTGGGCTGCAACAAAAAAGGTGTGGCAGCAGGGCCACGGAGGTGAGTGCCCCACTCTACTCTGTACTTGTGAGCCCCCACCTGCAGTATTGTTTCCAAGCCTGAGGTTCAGCACAAGAAAGACAAGGAGCTGCTGGAGTGGGTCCAGAGGAGGCCACAAAAATCATCAGAGGGCTAAAACACCTCTCCTATGAAGAAAAGTTGAGGGAGCTGGGTTTGTTTAGCTTGGAGATGGCTCTGGAGAGCTTCCCATACCTGAGAGGAACTTTTAAGGAGGAGGGGAATCAACTTCTTACATGGGAACTATCCAGTGATAGGACAACAGGGAATGACTTTAAACTAAAAGAGGGGAGATCTAGGTTAGATGTTAGGAAGAAACGTTTTACCCAGAGGGTGATGAGGCACTGGCACAGGCTGCCCAGAGAAGCTGTGGAGCCCCAAGGTCATGTTGGATGGGACCCTGGGCAGCCTGAGCTGGTGAGGGAACCCCTGCCCAGGGCAGGGTGTTGGGGGCGGGTAGGCTTTAAGGTGCCTTCCAAATCAAGCCAGTCTATGATTCTGTGGTTAGCCTAAGTAATGGTAGATGCAGCTCTGCATTCTCTGAAGATGGTAAACTTGGCCTTTCAAATGTAGATTTTTTTCAGATAATCCCCAATATGTGCACCACGATGTAGCCATAAAGCACTAAATCCTATCTGTCTGGATCAGTTCCAGGTATAGTTTTCATCCTTTACTCTTCCATGATATGAAGCTGTTGATAACAGCTCTTGTGGATCAAATTCAGGAAGGAAGTCAGTACATTTGCATACAAATAAGCAGCGCTATAATCCAGTAGTGTCATTCTCTGCCTCCTCTGGATAACTCAGATTCTATTTTTATTTCTGCAGCAGATTATCTTTGTGTTTCAAATAAGCAGATATATGGAAGGTCTTTCCAGGTCAGCCTAACTGATTCTATTCACCAGACAACTGATATTTTAGCTCAACTGGGGATGGTGTTTTTAAAAGGAAGTAATGAGACTTTAACAAAGAGAGAAAATGTGAACTGCAAATATATGAATTGTAGATTATGAGGAAGGGCTGGTAATCAGAAAATAAAATATTTACTAACAAGTTTTGCTTCAGCAGAGGCTTAGTGCAGCATTTCAGGATTTATTTATAACACAGCTGAAGAGAGGGGAGAGAGGAGCATATACACACACACATGCACACGCATGTATACACACACATCTCCTTAACCACAAATTTCTCATTCTAACCTGTTAACGAAGAAATATACCATTTTCAGATGAGGGAGGGACTTCTACATAAAGCAAAGAATCAACAGTTAAATATGAATGACACAGGATATACCAATATTAGCAGGTGCAATACTTCAAGAAAATTCAGAACTCAGAGGTAACTCTTAGTATAAATTAAATTGAAAGAGGGTTACTAAAATGCTGAAGACCTTGCTTTAAATCATTCCTCTGTCCCAAGTGATCTTAGTGCAAGACTGTCTTATACATTGTAAAAGCTCCTTGAAATCTCATGCATGATTCAAAAAGTTTGTTTATTTATCTGTTTAAGGATTAATGGCTACATCATCTTCCCCTACTCTGTTTAAATTAAGGACAGATGACTTTTGCTCTGTAGAAGAAAATTCAATTAAGAACTGCATTACTAAGGGACAGCCATGTCCCTCTGCACTGGAAAAACCAATGACAGAAGTTGGCCTTAGAAAGGATGATGGCCCCTTCTGTCATAACAGGCACCACGTTTCTTAAGGGGAAAATGTGCCACATAGAAAGGCTTTGCTAATTCACATGCAAGGCCTCTCTTTTGTTCTCTGATTTTTAAGTGGGAGAAAAGGGGGGGGACAACAAAACATTTAGCTCAACTTTTTTCTCTCTAAATTAATCAGCCTGCCCCAAACTGCAACACAATGAGAGTCACATCTCTCAATTACTGGCATTGCAGAAGGCAGGTAGTTCATGTACATTAACTACATATTTCTGATCTCAGAAGACAGACAGACATACAAGATGTAACATTAGTCCCAGAACTTACAATGTTTGGGCTTTCTCTCTTTAATATTAGGCTGCATAGTTTCCAACCTTTATATTTTGTAAATTCACCTTCTGTTTGGATGAGCTCATAAGATAACATATTCCTGCATAAAGCCTTCAGGAGTCTGCTGGGTCTTATGCAAGCACCAACCCCAGGAGCTCTCTTCCTTGACTTAAGGTTTTGGATAACTAAAGAATAATACTTATTATTTTTGCCACAGGTCACGTTAATGCTCTGAGGTGTCAGCTAAGATGGAGATCCCAAAATGCTAGATTTTGTACAAATACACAGTCACAAAGTTTAAAATCTACACATGCTAACAAAAGAGTGCTGAAAGAGAATTAATTTCATTCATATTTTAGGAAGGAAAAGTGAAATAAAAGAAGAAAGCATTAATACTAAACAGCTGCTACAAAGACCAATCAGCTGGAGCTGGCCCTGAGCCATGATTTATTGCTTATTGAAAGACTGTCTCCCTCCTCTGCAAGCTTTCATAGATAATGCTAAGGAACACCAGAGGTCCTGAGAACTTGTGGTTTCCCACTACAAGGAGAGAAGCATTCTTGGCTATAAAGGAGCAAGCTGTCAGAACGAAACTCCACACCTTTATCCACACAAAGATAAGAGCAGAATCAAATCACTATAAGGAAATAACTGAGAAAATATTTCATCCAATCACAAAAAAGAAAGTTTGAGATAGAGACTGAAGAAAGTAAATCCCAGCATATAAACCCAGCTAGCTAGATTGAGCTGACACGAAAGATACAGCACCAGAGAGAGCCTCTAAATCAACAAGAGTTTACTCTGAACCTTATATTTACCTCGGTCATTAAATAATACTGAACTTGCTCATCTTTTGCGGTTTTAGAACTTATTTGCTCAGCCAGCTATTTTGTTGCTGAATAGTAAAAATGTTGCTATCTTCCCTGACAGCCCTATTGGATGGGAGCCTGATAAATCCTGTGGTTACTGACTCAAATTAACACCTTTACTATCCTCCTCCTCCCCCACCCCCCTCCTTCCCTTGGTAATTTCGCTTATTGGCTGCTTTTGCCTTTTTTAATTCATGTACCCCTAGTGCTCATTTTCCAGGCTGGAATAACATAAGTTCATTATTTCTTTCACCTTGTTGAACAGCCAGAGCAAGCAAGAGCCCAGCTTCTGTAAAATTGCTTTCCACTCACAGTGTTCCCTGAGGTTCTTTTCTCTTTAAAATATTCCCTTTAAAATATTTGATGGGTTTGTGCTTCTCCCTTCCTCTTCAAGTGGCACTCACAACTATTACCTAGCCATTGATACCTAAGACCTCAATGATTGGTTTAGCAGATAAATGTTTACACTGCGCAAGACCGAAGCGCCCACAAACTGCTAAGCAAAGAAACAAAAATAACTCACGCACACAATAATCAGTAAAATGGATCTCAGAAGGGGAAGCAGTGACTTGAGTCTTTCCATTCTCTGAGAAATATGCTTTCTGTGGGCACAGCCAGCCTACTAGGCCTTCCCTGATGTTGCCGAGCACAAGGCCGTATGCAGAGGAAGCAGTAGGGCACCACAGCCTCCTTGCCCCTAAAGATCACCTTGGCTTCAACACTGAGAATCAGCATTAATAAATAACTTGGTTAATAAGTTCAAGAAGCTATCACCAATTACCTGGTATTTGCTGCAGGTTAAGAACACACAGAAAATAACCATAAATGGGAGAGGAGTGCTGCAGTTCTTTTCCCTCCCTAATCTGCTCTCATGTTCGAGGCACTGTGTAGCATTTAGGGAACACAGTCCCAACCCAGCCACCAGCTCCAGGAAATAGACCACTATATTGACTTCAAAATGAAGTCAACTGCAGGATTAAGGCCTGTTACTGGCTTTTACCAGTGCAATTCTAACCCATGAACACATAAGTCAGGTTGATGCTTTCTTATTATCTAAATGCAGTAAGAGAAGAAAACTATTATTATTACTTTTTTTTTTTTTTAGTGTCTTTCAGTATTGTATGTAAAACATGCTTCTCCATAGCTGCAAACCCTGACATTCATCTCCATGCTCAAGTGCAAGAACTTCACCAAGCAGCTTTGGAGCCCTGTCAATGTATCCATTACTACATACCAATCACAGACCTAAAGATTAATTCTTGAACAATTTGCCAGGAATCCCACAATATAATAGGCGACTGTTACTTCAACACTTAACATGAGTTAGCATTTCTCCAGGTTAAACTATCTGTGGTCTTTTTACTTTTGAACACCAACTATTAAAAGTGCTGATTATAAATTGGTTTTAGAGGCTCCCAGAATAAACACAAACGGATTAGGCATTCTGTAGTGGGGTTTCCTCCTTTTCATACTGTGTGGTTGTGTAATTAAAGAGTAGTTTCCAATGCCTATGCCTAAAGCAGAGAATTCATATTACACAGACCAATTTAATTCTGGAATTGTGTGACATTTGTGCACTCCATATTTCATCTGTCGTAGTGTTCTTTCACAATTTCTGAAGTGTATTGTACCCACTCATTTCAGCACCAGAACAGGTGCAACAGCCTAACACAATCCTATTTTAGATAAAATGAACGTATTTCATGAGTGAGATGCCTTACCAGCACAAATGCTTTCAAGTTCAGTACAAACCATTCAGGCATTGGACTCCTCTCTGTTAAGATTAAAAGTATTGTGATATAAAGAAGGTCAATCCAGAGCTGCTTTTTCTGCTCTTTCAATAGTAATAAAATTTGTGACAACTGTCAACTATCATTAATATGGTCTGTGCAATAAAAGATCATATAATAACGTAGAAAGATTTATTTTGTTAGCTGAACTGCTTAAGGAAAAAAAAAAACTAAAAAGCAGCAATTACTGCACAGAATAATTTTTGAGAATGTGCATCTTTCCACAAATACATTACTTATTTCAAAATCCATGACGGATTCTACTGCAATTATTTCTTCTAATGACTGCTTCAGTAGGCTTGAGGTTTGACCCAAAATTTGTGGTTCACCCTCAGAGCTCCTAGAAAGGTGAAGAACTTGGCACGATTGTGAAGTCAACTGTGCCTTGTTTGGGTACTGCATATCAAGAAAAGGAGCAAAAATCATGCAATCCCTTATCTCATCCAAAACAACTGTCTCAAGGGCTGTGCAAAGGAGCCAGCTGACCAGTGCCCAAAAGGAGCTTCCTGCACAGCTTTCCCAAATACAAAAGTACTGAGCAGCCTTTGGCCCAACTGGCTTCATTGGCATTGCACCACTTCTCCCAAGAGCACAACGTGGCTCTCTTTCTCAGTTTTGCCTACCAGGACTGCAGGAGCAGAGACTGCTAATACAGTCGCACTCTCAGCATGGTGCCCAACTCAATCGTCACTCGTCCAGCTGAACATAGATCAGTGCTGACAGACTCCGAACAGAGTACCATCCCAATGGTAGACTGAAAAACAAAAAAGAGCCTCAACCAATCTGTAAGAGACAGTAATTGCATAGAAATGCTGTCAACTTAACATTGTAAAATTAATAACTTATTTTACACTATTGAAATGCATAGTAGTACTGTTCCCCTACAGGCAGAATACAAATCAAGTTTAAAGAGTATGAGCAAAAACTAAATTGATTTTCACTGAGCTCCACACAAATTAGTTCATTGTTTAATGTTCATTATTTATTGTCTACCCTTTGAAAATGTCCTAACACCTGAAAGTGTTACAGGTGGCAAACTCTGCACCTGTTCTGAGTTCTAAAAAATAGATAGTCCGGAATACAAAATAACAAACTCACTTGTGTGCACTTCCAAGAACAGCGATTATGCAGAGAAGCTTTTTCTTTTCTATAATCCCAACTAAACACATTAATTTTCTAGGAACTCAGAATAGCCTAAGAGATTTTCACAGTGTGTGTAACTCATTTCCACTGCACTTGTATTTTCATCTCCAGAATCTATAGAGAAGAAGAAAAATGAGAGCACTTGTTGAGATGCCTTCTCATGTAAAGGACTGGTGTGAGGCACCTTTATAGTCAATTCAGCAATCACATTAAACACTACTTCAATTTCCCTTTCCCCAAAGGAAAACACTGAAATAATTGATTTTGTGAAATTTCTGCGGTCTTTCATTGGAACAATAATAGCTATTTTACAAAGAGCTCTGACAGTATCAAAAGACAACACTAGGAGAGAAGCGTCTGGTTATCTGAGCGCACAACTACCAGCAGCCAGCCCCAGGGTGCCATTAACTGCTACCAATTAAAATCTTGGCCTTCCACATTTCTCTCAACAGCTACACATGAAAGAATTAGTATTTCAGTAGTACCTTGAAGCAACTTACAGATTATTGACATTATTGCTACTGGATTATCTCTTAGAGGTAAAATGAACTGTTTTAAAGGCTTAAAATTTTAATATCCTCAATGAAATAGAAATTTGCAACATCACAGGACAAAATAAGTCTACTTTTTTCAACTGCAAGGGAAGATTTTTGTCCAAAATAAATAGTGGGACCAAATTACAAAGTGACTGAATGCTGCACTTAGCTGTATGTTACAATTTATGTCACACTTGTGGTCAGACTAGATGATGCTATGGTCCCATTACTTTGGGCTCACACAGATTTCAAAAGTTTCATCCTTCCTATCACAATGTAGACATTGACGCTAGGATTAATGCCACATTAATATTACGCAAACAGCAGAAATTAATATTAGCACCAAAATAATTCTGTTTTTATGTAAATTAGATGCACTGCAGAATGCATCTGCTTTCTTTGTCAAGAACACAAATTTTTTTACTTCTACAGCTTTCAATGTTTTATTTTAAATTAACTTTGTTTAAATGGTTTCTCTAACATTTGCAAAATCTAAAGTTGCTATTTTCCATGTTTCTTAGTTGTCTCCTCAAGAAGAACAATCAAAAGGAAAACCCCACAGATCATTACAGAATTTAGCATGCTGGCCATCAAAGGACTGCTGACAAAACTAAAACCAACTAAATAAGCTTATTAATCACCTCGCGCACACACAAAAAAATAACTCCGCCACTATTTACATCCAAAACAACTGAACAGAAGCTTCCAAAACCATGGAAAATGTGACTACTGAAAGACAACTCAGATGAAAAATAAAGCTACATTTCTCAAGTGAACTAAAGAAACTAAAGCACTATAAATAGGTCATAACAAAAATAGATCCTGCTTATAAAAAGAGCTATCAAGCTTGGGAAACATGCAGATCTATTTACTCCCTACTGGTAATTCCTGAAAGACATCTGTTGAAAAGAAAGCCCATTCCCTGTTCTGGTGCAAACATTACATTTCAACATCACTAAATGGGAGGAATGACAAAGGGGAAAAGGAGTCTTGCTGGACATCTTTCTCATTAACATGAGAACTTCTGCATTAATCTCCTTTCCTCCTCTTCTCTGTTCTCCCATTTCTCTCCCCATGCTGAAGCAACATCATAGTTAAACATCATAGTTACTGGGAGGCCAGAGTCAGCTTCCCCCTTTGCACCCCCCAGTAAACATATATTAGATTCCCTAGAAAGATTTTTCAACCAACTGAAGCTATCTAACACTTAACCGTTTCTCTTGCAGTTAATTTTCTGAATCTTTTCAATTTATGAATGAATACAGAATCCACAATTGGGTGGTTTCATTTACATAAACAGTAGACACCACCTTTCACCTTTCACCAGAAATGGACAACTAAATGGCAAGCAAGTCCATAATCCAATGGAAAGCTATTTTTTCCCTTTGATTTGTTCAAAATAGTAAAAGGAACTTCAGCTTCCACATGATTTTCTTTCTTTTAAAGAGATCCATAAACATAATAATGTGGCTTCTCAGATGTCAATAGCAACCTCCTCTTTGTAATCTTAAATGCTCCTTCTTATTAAAATACTACATTTCTCCATGGGTATCAAATTCACCTTATATAGTGTAGCAAGACACAAAGACTATCACAGCTGAACTGCAGGTGGATTTGCATCCATCAATTACAGTGACATGCAGGTGTTAGAGCCAAAGGAGAAACAAGGTCTGGTAACTTGGAAAGCAGTAGCTTCTATATTCTGTCCCTAAGTAGTTCTTCAATCAACTCTGTTCAGTTGTGTTACTAGTAGCAGTAAATACTGTTGTCTATGGCTTGCAGCTAGGACTGAAGAATTGATTTTAAAATACTTCTTATCCCTCAAGTGAGTAATTTTAGATGCCAGTACTTTACATGTTGGTATCAATGCCATCATCATTTTAGATCATGCATCGATACCAATGCATTTACGCATGAAGCCCTGCTAAATAATCCAATTTGAACACCAATTAATCTAATTAATTTTGTTCTTCTAGTTTGAAGAAATAATTTCTTGGTCAAAACTCTGCAGATCCAACCAGGAAAACATTAGTGATGGGACGAAAGCATCCCAGTGAGTCATAAATAGCAAATATCTGCTCAATTCTGTTAACAAGACCACACTGATGTTGTTTGTGAACAGCATCCTCCATAACAAGATAGGCTTAATCAAACCTAAAATTTACATTTTACAGACAGAGGAGATAATGCCACAAATTCACACTAAGGTCTGAAGTTTCAGTTAAAGCTCAGGCATGGTCACCCAGAGCAGGGTGCCCAGGCCCACATCCAGGTGGCTTCTGAAGATCTCCAAGGAGGAAACCGCACAGCCTCTGGCAGCCTGTGCCAGTGCTCTGGCACCCGCACAGCACAGAAGTGCTGCCTGCTGTTCAGAGGGAGCCTTTTCTATTTCAGTTTGTGCATGCTGCCTCTTAGCAGTGGGCACCACTGAGTTCTCTAATGTGGAAAAAAAACAAACAACTGGACTTCCCAAGAAAGAAAATTTACCACAAGTAAGGCTGTAAGAACCTCATTTGTGTTCACATTTGAATTTCTTTGCTACATTTCTCTCATTTACTGATACATCTTATTTTAGGTTTTAGTCCTTAAACTACTTTAGAGCATTGTCTTTTTTTCTGTTCTTTACAAATCTTTTACTAGAACTTCATACCTTTATATTTTTGCTCAAGTCTGCAGGTGCCTGTGTTCCTCACCTATTCCTTGCATCTTAATGTGTTCTCAAGGGAACATGCTAAATTGCAGCATTTCCATACATTTATTTTACTCCATAAAACAATACCAAAATTAGCCATTTAATCTTTCTTACTAAACCGCTTTAAAAAATGCTTTCCATTCTTCAGATGGAGGGCATATATTACTGAATCAAGTCATTTGCAAGCAGGAACAAAGAAGTATTGTTCTTATGCCACTGTAGCCAACATGACAGCTGGGAAGGTGTACAATCCTATCTACATAAAAGCAATAGAAAGATGCTTTTTTTGAGAAAGAAGCACCTCTCAACACACTTATATCAAAAGTATATTTTCATTAACCCAACAAACAACCCTTAACTGTCATTCCTATAACAACTTCATCCAACCTTCTAGCAAGCAGATAAGTAATTTTAGTTCTCTGCTTGATGCAATTCAAAAAGACTTCTCCACATTGCACAGAATGGGGTTCCTAAGCACAGGCACATATCTCTCCACCACAAAATCCATCAAGAATTACGGTTTCCAAGGAAGACCGACTCTGGAAGAACTCGAAGTCTATAATCTGCTTGCCTTGATGCTTTTCTTCCATAACTGCCCTTGGTAGAAATGCAGCTTCCCTTGGACTCTTTCACAGCATGAGCAAAGGTCCAGCTGTGACACTGGCAGCTCTGGGGAGCCTGAGAGCCAGTGCCATCAGGACAGCTGGTACCTCAAGCATGCACGTTCAGGGACTATGCACCTCCAGGAGGGAAACATACCTTGCAGAAAGATTCTATGCAAGACTCTTGCAAGGCTTGTCAAGATGTGTCCACAGCCAAGCAATTCAGCACCTCACAGCAGTAGCCTTTTAAACCAAACTCCTTTCCTCCCATCAACAGATAGATCTCTCAGCTGCCACCTGCACATATAACACTCCAGGTATGCCAATGTGATTTTGTCAGACTGACTCACTTAGCTTTTGAAGCCATTCAACTTCTTTTATCTGTGTATGTGCATGCTGAATGCAGCCATCCTTCATGCTGCAAAAAAAAATCATCATTCATTGACACTGTTTTGACAAATATTACATGGAACAAAGAAGTAGGAATTGCACTATGAGTCCACGTCAGGTTCTGTATCCATCACCAGCTAAAATGTCCCCCCCCGCCAGAGTTGGTTTCAAAGAAACACACTGGCTCTAACTATACTAAGAGGTAATTGTCATTAATACGTCGGTCACCATTCACAGCTGTAAGGGGGTGGGAAAAAACAGAAGCCATCATTATGCCACTGTGTGGGTTTTCATTCCCATTATGTGTAGTTCTTGTACCTCTAGTCTCAAAATGGATATAAAGCAACCTGAAAACACAATGAGAATACAGGGAGAAAAAAAACTAAAAAAGGCAATTCAAATGTATGGAATATATTAGGTTCTGTACAAGCTACAAACTAGCACTATTTTAATCAGGAAAAAAATCACTATTTATCATGTCATAGGCTATGATATAGATTTATTATACCATGAGTGAACAGGTAACAACTATTACTGCTTTTTCTAGTACAGAAATTGAAGGTCACTGAAGGAAGTTACAAGGACAGATATTCAAACAACAAAAGAACACATTTTTCCACAGAACTCCCAGGTAATTTGCACAATTCATTATATAGCATATGCCAGAATTTTAAACAGATACAAAAAATTGTTAGGGAAATCCACAGGAGACTGTGATGCAGATACAAAGCCCGTGTCCCTGGCCCAGGAAGATCCTAAGCTGCAAGGTTGTTAGAGAGTGAGGAAATGCACAGGAAAGGCATTACTGAGCTTATCAGTGCCTCAGCTCTTTCCTTCACATTGGTACTGACCATTTCCAGAGGAAAGACATTAATATCTGCACATTTGATCTGATACTGTATTGACAATCCTAATTACAGTGGACAAAGCCTTCAACATCTAGAACTGCATGCTGTCCTGTCTCAAACCGGTGACATGAAGCTACATATTAATTATAAACGCTGCCAGTTGCAATTGCCAGTAGCAAAGCAGGCAGCTTCATGCATATTCACTTCTACAACAGTAATAGAATATCCTCAGTTGGAAGGGATCTACAAGAATCCTCCCTGGCTCCACACAGTACCATCCAAAATCCAAACCTTGTGTCTGAGAGTGGTATATCCAAATGCTCCTTGAACTCTGGTACTGGGGCTGTGCCCACTGCCCTGGGGAGCTGTTCCATGCCCATCATCTTCTGGTGAAGAACCTCCTCCTAACACTCAGACTGACCCTCCCCTGAAGCAGCTCCATGCCATTCCCTTGAGTCTTGTCACTGTCACCAGAGAGCACAGCTCAGCAATGCCTCTCCGTTCCACTTGTATCTCAGCATAAAGCATTACTAGGCCAAATCACAGTTACCGTGAATACCCCAAGACCTTGCAGGACTCCTTTCACTGCATCTCCACCAGAAAGTCCAGGCATAAATTTCTGGCCCAAACAAATCTGCAAGTAAGCAATGAGAATCCAGCTGGCATGACAGAAAGTGGAACTGAGCTCCTTCAAAAATATCTAAAGGCTCTGGAGCCCATAATTAGTATTAATCAGACCAGAAAGACAAACATGCTAATCACCAACTACAGCTGAAGAGCTGCTCAAATTCCAAAATGAGAATGGAAACTCCTATGAATATAGGAAAAAAAAAAATTATAAATTGCAGAATAGCAGATAAAATGAAACAAACAAGCAAACAAACAAACAAAAAGACCTGACCACTAGTATTCCATCTTATCTGAAAACTCTGAAGTCTGTGGTGTGTTTCATCACATCAGTATACCAGTAGTATGGTAACAGTTTTCCAAAGTCTCAGAGCATACTACCAAATGAAAAACAGGAATTGAGAATTGCTAATTACATATGAAGACTGCCTCTTCCTTTCATACTCATTTTACACCACACTCCTGTATAGCTGACCATAGAAAGCATCAATCCTTATGTTCACTGAAAGCAACAAGGAAGAGGACGAGGGTTCCCCTGGACACGATGAGTTTTGACTCATGAAGACAACTGCAGTGATGAAGAGAGCTGCAACAAACTCAGAGCTCTGTCTGATGCAATAGAAAATGTTCCTTTATATTCTGTTTGCTACATCAATTACTATATGTTTTATATGAAAACAGGCAACTTCCAGCTTTGCCAAGTATCCATTTCATGCAAAGACACTTAAAAGGAATGAAGGGAAAAAAGCAAAATATGGTAACAAGTGAGAACATAAAAATATTTTTAATGTAAAATGGTGTGATTGCAAGGGAGGTGAGAGGGAGAGAAAACTACAGGAATGTTACTTGAGGAAAACCATCAGTGGAACTGAAGAGATTATTTATTGTTGTTATTATTATTACTACCATTTAAATAAATACCTAAATAGGCCATGTGGAAAAAATAAGTCAGTAAGAATTCCATAAGGTTGTAACTATGCAAGGCAGAAACCAGAAGTGGGTTGCCAGAAGGTTTAATGAAGGAGCAGCATAGCATTCAGGGTGTGTTTCTTCTGAGTCAGGTGGGCCCTACAAAAGTGCCATGCTGAGTTTTAGGCTTTCCACCAGCCCTCAATAATTCAACCCATTTGGGGACAATGATTCGGTCCAGGTAAAGCACTGCAGTTCGCATCACAGAACTGGCAGTAAACTGAATTCGTTAAAACAAATTCACAGCAAGGGTTAAGGATACGGGATGCCATATCTTGAGGTGTCTTCCACCCATGACAGCTTGCATTTTTGCTTAACATTTCACCATGCTCTTTTTTTGTCCTTTTCTGGCAGCTTCTTATGCAAGTCTTTCTTTCAACAGAGATATTTTTATCTATTTCGTATCCCTTGCCTTTGCTCTTTTAGCTGCTATCCATCTTCTTCCCGTTCCTCTAAGTAGCTGGGAACAAATCCCTTTGTGGGTGGTTTGCAGGTCTACTGGGCTTATCCTTGTGCCCAATTTTTTATTTTTTATAAAAATGCTTGGCTGTTGCTTCATATGACAGTTTTACATAGGGATTTGGTTTTAGTGCTTCATATTCAACCCATGGATGTCTCACAATAGGAAAATTAAGAAATAAGCTAAAATAAATAAGAATGACATTCAAATGGTTTCACAACACACACGGGCAAGAATAGAGTTGCAGCAATAAGGCACTTGAGTGATAAATGAATTAAAAGGCTCAGACAAGAGGTAAACATCCAAAGGCGCCATTATCTAATGCCTTTCATCCAAAAGGACCTTGAAGCACTTTATTATATAGCTTTATTTATAAAGGCAGATCATAAAATAGATTAACATTCTGGAAGCTCTAGCATGCTATTCATACTAGAGTTTGTCACAGACTCACAATATTTAACAGCTTTTGGACATCAGGAATTTTGGCATCCTAGTGACTGAGAGATCCTGCCTTGGTCATTTCTGCTCTTTAGCTTGACTCAGTCAATCACTGCCAGGGTCCTTCACTGACCAGCACCCTGCAAAATGGGGGAAGCAAACCCAATTACTCTTCTATAGCCCAGCTGCAGTGTAGATCTCTACCACTGCACACGTGCACTAACTTCCTGCAGCTGCGTAAGGCATGCAATTCAGCTCTGCCAGTGGGCTAGCATGGCCTTGACAAAGCATACGGGCTCAGAATTCATAGCACATGAAAAAAAAAAAACAACAAAAAACACACAGTGAGGAACATATTTATAGTTACTTGAGTAGAAAGATTGCCATCACTGTTCCAGATACATTGCACTCATCAGCACTGCTTCTGAAAAATGCGGTCTAAAAAGCCCAAAGGATCACACTTCCTCTACTGCTCACACATCTTCTGTACAGGATTTGCTAGGCCTCCACTTCATATTGGCAACAGAAAGCACCTCCAGCTTTAAGGGCGATTTACTTAATAGCAGCAACTGTTTAATGAATATATTTGCTCTCCATGTGTATTCAAAATTCACTTCTGGTGATATTCAAGAGAAGTTACCAACACAGATTTAACACAGTAATGTAGAGAAGAATGCATGCTTTTGTTGTTCTCAAAACTAAAAGACTGTCTCTGATAGTACAGTAGTGCATTACGTCTGCTCAAACCCAATGAAGACACCATGTTGGAGAGCACCATGTTGGCACAGATGCCTCATCATCTTTAACCTGCAAAACCAACTGGTGAGAAGTAAGAGCTCAGCCTGATTTTTCAGTCTAAGGTGGTATTTGCAGCACTACTAAGCAAGTTTGTTGGTAAATTCTTTTTGTTTCTCAAGGGACTCGGGAATTCATTAATAATAAAAAACTTCACCCCACACACTGCCTTACTTTCTCTAGTTTCCAACACCTACCCTTGGGAGCCACACTGCTGTGCTTCTGATCTAATTAAACACCTCTGATTCGCACTCTTAATAACCACTGCAGTACAGCAATACATCACAGAATTTCTAAAGAGTGATTTAAGAGTCAAGCTCAATAGGACAAGTTAGTTCTAACATCTCTAACATCAGCAGCACTGAACTCAGTTATTAAAACCTCCCATTAGCAGGAATCATTACACATCCGCTGGGCATGATCTGTGTCACTGGAAGTGTTCTGAAGCTTCAAACAGGTAACTTCTAAGCTGAAGAACTGACTGAACCACAATAAGCTGAATATAAAACACAACTGAAAAAAAAACAACTCCATACTCTGACAATTCAAGATTTAAAGTTAGCTATGCTGTCCATCAAGGACAAAATTCCCTCAAAACTGCATTGGTGTCCACATGCTGCAGGGCCAAATCTCATGACCAATCTGTGAAGATGAGTCATGAACATTTATTTTAAAATAATTGGCTCATGAAATCAGATCTTCAAAAGGATAACAGGATGGAATGACAGAAGTAAATGCTTTAAGACCAAGAAACGCTGGCTGTGTAGAATGACAGCATGTGAGTATATAAGAAAATGAATTAATTCATCTTCACAGTTCCAAAGATGTTAAGACCATTACTCCTATTATTCAGAAAATGAGAAACACTCTGATTACGGTGAAAAGCCCAGTGAGAATCCAATTCTCTGCAGCAACATTCAGCTGCCTCAGTCACACGACTTCCCATCTTGTCAAGCAATCCTCTGCATCCTTCATTGCATATTTATTGATTTCCAAAGCAAGCAATACAGACTTAGCTCAGGAAACTGTCCCCCATCCACAGGGTACCATTCATCAACCAAGTAAAAAAAAAAAAACAACCCTGTATGCAGTCAGATAATTAAAAACTTAATTATAATATGTATGCACCAACACAGTAAACAAACTGACATGGTAAATCAGCCGCAGGTAATCCAGACATTTCATAGCTTCTGATAGCTTAATCTTTCCTGCTGATACACAGTGGCTGTCTGCCTAGGCTTCAAAAAAAGAAAACCTTTGTGTTGCTCCTGACATCCATCATCAATCCACAAAACGATGAGCAGGACTGATATCAACTACCCACATTTAACTAACAGCTATTAAAGTTGTCATCTCTGATTTGGATCACTTGCTACAAAAGATGAAGATACTTTGACCGTATCTGATAGCTGTGTACAAAACAATGGGAATTTGGGACTTCAGAACAATAGATCCAACTCCTCGGTCTGGCAGAAACTCCTGTTATAAAAGCAGCAGGCTTTTATATTATATCCCCTCCAGTTATTCCTATGCCTCAAAGCCAAACAGTCCCAAATTCCCATCCAACCCTTCAGGTTGCTCTGTTCCCCAGGTCTTGCTGATGTCCACCTCTGCCTAAATTCTCAGCTCCTATCCTGCACTTACAGATGCTGCTATTTAATTTATCAACAAATAATCACTTATCAGATCAACAAAACAAACTGGTAAAAAACAAAACCAAACAAAAACCCTAACTGAAATAAGTAACAATACTAATGGATGCTCACCATGTCAAATTCTCTATTTTCCAACAGTACAGTAATAGTACAGGAAAGTTCAGTATCTAGAGAATGAGTAGAAATAATGCTCCAAACTCAGCTGCTACCAATATTTGTACCAATAATTTAGGAATAATACCTTAAAAGCTAGCTACTTCTAGCACTACTAGGAGTATTAGAGAAGTCAACCTAAGAAACAAGACTGCTTTGGTACTGAAAAATTTTCAATGTTCTGTCCCAAAGATCACAAATATAATGACCTCGGTACAGAAAGGACATTGAAGTGCTGAAGCAGGTCCAAAGAAGGGCAACAAGGCTTGTGAAGGGCTTGGAGAATACCAGGAGAGAATACCAGAAGAGACTGAAGGAACTGGGGCTATTTAGTCTGGGGAAAAGGAAGCTTATTGCTCTCTTCAGAAACCTGAAAGGTGCTTACAGCGAGAGCGGGTGCAATGCAAGAGCGTCTCTTCTAACTGGTGACAGGACAAGGAGAAATGGCCTCAAGTTGCGCCAGGGTAAGTTAGATTGGATATCAGGAAAACTTCTTTACAGAAGGGGTTGTTAAGCACAGGAATAGGCTTCCCGGGGAGGTGGTTGAGTCACCATCCCTGGATGTGTTTAAAAACCATTTGGATGCGGTGCTCAGGGATGTGATTAACAGAGGGTTGTTAGAGTTAGGGTAGTATGGTTAGGTTGTGGTTGGACTTGATGATCTTGAAGGTCTTTTCCAACCTGAGTGATTCTATGACTACAAAGAAATTAAAAATTAATATAAACTCAGTGTTTTGGAGTAGCTGTTATCTCGTATATGTTTTATCATTTTCAGACTAATAAAAATATTAAATCTGCGTTTCAACACAAAGTCTCACTCACTGCCATGACAGAATATTTCAAGTGAAGTAGCAAAACACCTAATACTGCACAGCAATAATTTCCATCTCGGGTATGTATATCAAAAAGCTGCTTCTAATTTGTTTCAGCTATCATTACCATTGAGTCTTTATGACAATGAAATATGTAGGAAAGCAATACTGAAAGTGCATGAATGTCTATAGGAAGAGTAGGCATTATTTCCTTCAAAGCAAGGCAGATAAACAAGCAAAATACAAGAACAGAAAGCTAGAGTCCTTACTTCGCTTGAGAGAACTGAACAGGAAGCTGGCTGAGGGAGGACTTAGAGACAAGGTTTAGTGAACAATAGTGGTGGTAGGTGGACAGTTGGACTAGATGATCTAGAGGTCTTTTCCAACCTTAATGATTCTATGGTACCACAGACCATCAGTGAATGCCAGATCTCCATATGTTTCCTCAGTTTCACAACAGCTACTGTTTTTATTTTGAAAGATTGGCTTACTCCAGCCACATCTGTGTTT
The DNA here is from genome assembly GCF_905368555.1 of Meleagris gallopavo. Lineage (NCBI taxonomy): Eukaryota > Metazoa > Chordata > Aves > Galliformes > Phasianidae > Meleagris > Meleagris gallopavo. Next base: position 51,164,470 of record NC_139405.1, on the reverse strand, counting down.
CTCTCCTGTGCATAAAAAGGTATGTGCACACATTTACCCTAGGTAATAATTACCTGCTCCTGCAGATTTCTAGCAATTCTGTTTTGTGTTGGAATATTATATGGATTTATCCTCAGAAAGATACTCTGTCTCCTCTTGCACATTAGTTTTATCCCACATTTTAGCTAAAGTTGAATGGCTTCTCTCCACACCTGCATTCCTAGCACTTCCTGCCTGCTTTCAACAGCTCTGGTTTTTGATGCCATTCCACCAGTTCAGATCCAAAGGTCTTCACACAGATGTATAAACAGATTTCTGTTGCCTGCAGAGAACAACCAAAATTGCCAAAAGAGGCTCCATTAACCTGAGAACCTTATCTTCCACCACCAACCTGAGAGCTCTGTTATCAACCAGAGTGAGTGAATTGAGCTCCTTCCTCCTGGAGTCTTGTCATGGCCAGAACCTTTGACAAGTCTCTTGAATAGAAATGAATCCATTATACCTTCCATTTGCATTACATTCTGACCAGGCTAAACAAAGCTACTTTTTGGTGCTACTTCCATTAATAAAGCCATCTGTGAACGTTTCATTTCCTTAAAATGTAAAAAAAATAATAATTATGCATGTATAAAGATACAATTTTCTAATACAATCATTTCACAAATAATTCCAGAGCTGGAACATCACAGTTTTATTTTGAAACCTTAAAACCACTTCAGTTTAAAAATTCACAAAAATAAGATTTCTCGATTACAATTAGTTCTTGCTATTTCCTGTAACATTTGTTAGACAAACAGATTGATTCTCTTCACAGAAGCTCCTACTGTAAAGGGAATCCTGAGCATTCCCTCAGAAGCTTGCATGTGCTCATAAAAGACACTATCAGAGCAGAGATACTGGTTGCCCAAGGACGAGTGCTGACATTTTTTTTTCGTCTATGCTATTACATTCTAGCTATACTTGACAAGCAATTACTTGGTGCTTTATGTTCAATTATATTGTGAAATGTTTATAGTTTGTAATGGGTACCTTATCTGTTCAGACTATCTCTAATTTGATGAATTCCTCTGGGAACAGTTTAAAGCAAAGGCTTAATGATTATTATGGCTCAGAAATTGTATCGTAAAACCTGATTTCTCCACTATTCAGATGCTCAGTAGATCCTGTAGCTATGCTTATGTATGCAAGGCCTTCAGAATGACATACTGACTTGTGACTTTCCTTTTTCAGGTGCTCATATGCCAACAGTCAATAGTTATCTCACTTCTTCACTATATCTAGAGACGGCTATGAAAGACTTTTTTTGTATGCCATGGAACATATTTAAGCTTTATCAAGAATTTGATTTAGAATTACTGATTAATCAAGAGAATAAAAATGTATTTTAGCTCTTATGAAGCCTGCATTAAGAAATTAAAAGCACACAAACAACCAGCTTAAGCCCAAAGTTCAAAAAGATGTAATCAAAGAGTCTACCTACACAAAACCTCACCGTCTTTGTCCTTCCTGAAAATAAGTACTGAGAGTAGCCATGCAATAACAATCTTAAAGCAAAAGTCAACACCCAGTTCAGACAGACAGAGAATCCACTTCCCAACAGGACCCTTCTCACAGAAGCACTAATTCTGCCTGTCTCTGCAGTGTTGTTTTGTTGTCGTTGTTATTGTGTTTCATAGCTACAACAATTTGAGGACAGAGAAAGGGCATGGTTTGTAGATAGGTTTCACAACTTCTATTGTATTAACTAACAGGGTTGTAAAAATCAGGCAAGCTTTCAGAAATACAAGTCCTTTCAGCACCGTGTATGCCCAAAAGCTTGTTTTACTTCTCCAATTACACTAGCTTGCCTTAACAAAAAGATAACATTTCTGCCTCTAAATCTTGTCCTGTCTTTTCTGTGCAGACAGGAAAGCAGGAGAGATCTGCAGTACCACTGCAGTTTACATCAGCGTGTGCCTTGGACCACGGAGGAGCCTGTAGCCAAAAGGCATTGTTACAGCATCTCTCTACCTCAAGATTTCTTAAGCGTCCACAAATTACAGCTTTTCCAGAAGGCAACGACTGATCCCTATGCTGTCAAGACTTCTTTTCTAATCATAAAAGAAATCATAGTAGAGATTCAAATGTCAGTTACAATTAAAACATATATCTGTAGTTTTTCCTATTTTCTTACCAGTAACACTACAAACCAACAAACACTGCTGAAAAGGTTTATTTGTTTTTATTTTTAATGGACCTCAGGAAAGAGTCTGTGTTGCCAGAATTGTTCAGAACTTTTACATATAACTCCGAAAAGGTGGACAGAAAAAAAGGAAAGATTTCTTTTTAGCATAGGAAAGAGGACTTGTAACTTCCTTTTACTCTAAAACAAACCCAAGATAAGAGCCGTCCAGAGACTTACATAAAATAATGCAGTATGAGAAGCAATAGTTCTTGAATACATATATATATTTTTTTTTTTTTAAAGGACTGGGTTCTTTTGAAAAGCTGCAACTAAAAATAATTCATTGGACAGCCCAGCTGAGATATGTTTATATCCCTTCCCACTTCTAAATCCTGTGCTAAAGCAAACAGGGTATTTTTTGCAGTTACAGTCATGTACTTGGACAATCCAAAAAAATTAAACGAATGAGCAGTTTACTTTACGGTTACAGATAAAATTGCTGTGCATACTCTCTAATGTATTCAGTAGGCTACTTAATTTGCTGCATCAGAATTTGCATATTCTTGCGCTACTTTTTAAACGTTTCAGTCCAGAAACTAGCATATCAAATCTTACTAAAATATATCAAAGATGGCATGTTAGTTAGCACAATGAAAAATAAACACATGCAAAATAATTTTGAAACATTAATAATTTTAAAAACATCAAGTGCCATAGAAGCTATGAGCCTTTTAATACAGTAGAAACCCATTAACAGAATGCCTACATCAGCACCATCCAACCAATTTGATTTACAGGCACCTTGTAATCTTTCACTGGAAGATACGCACCCATTTTTAATTGTTAGAATTCTGAGCATTATGTTAACGAGAATCAAGACTATAAATATTATCACAAAATGCAGTAATTTCTCCGACACAGAACAAATGGAATATGCTTATTTTAATCCCTTGCTCTTCCCTAGAAACTACAAAAACATCAGGACGTTAATTAAAATATTTTAACAGCCACTTCCTAGTTTCCAACACTAATAACCAACCTTGAAGCAATTGTAAAAACAACCCTGGCTCAGGCTACCAAGCACTTTGTTCACAGTTATTGTCTCATCCAATGAATCATGCAAGTCCACCACTGTAATGTGCCTGCCAGTAATTCAGTCCCAGAGATTCTTCATTCTTACTAGTTCTGATATGCTGTAGGCATTGCTTCTACAGACAAAAAAGGAGCTGTGTACCAAAAGGTTTTCAGGGAATCTTTTCAGCAATCATAAAAATACATACCGCAAAAATACATGACTAGCATCCACCTTCATGACCTGCTTAAAAATAGGCTCATGTTCTTGCCCAAAGCACAGTGCTGCTTTACCTTTTCCAGATTTTCACTCTAAAATGAAATACAGTGTACTGCTCTGCTTGCAGCATATTGCTTATTATATCCCAAACCGAAAGCTTCTAGCTTCTGTGTTTTCACCTCTCCTGCTCGTTCATTAAAGCACTTTATGCTTTATAACTGAAGCACAGTGATATTAAAGCAGGAACGTACGTCAGAAAAAACAATAAACTTTGCTTATCACACTAGCTTTAAGTGGAGCCATTCCAACATTTTATTTAAAGAATCTTTCAACAGATAAACTTAAAAGGAAAATATTTTCTAAAGAAACAATCTTCTTGTCCATTTCACTATTTACCTTTCACCAGTAACAAACCCGGCATTACAGTTTCATTCCCTCCCAAACCACTAAGATTGTCCTCTAAGAAACAGGACAATGTTCAGTAAGTCCAGTGAAGAGTTTTGTATAGTACGTCATCTTGTACGCACCAGCTTTCCTTCACACCAATGCTCAAACTATCTGGCAGCAGCCAAAGACCTACCACAAAGCTAACTGCCTGAAAAGCAAGTTACTTCTTCAAGTATGATACATTTGACACCATCATATCAGCCTTGTAGCCCCATGCAGAGAAGTGAATTGCTAGCCTCTATTCTAGTCCTTCACACATTCGCTCTTAACCAGGAAGATTTCTAGAAACACAACCTTATTCATTATTATTATTAATGACAAGCTTGGCCCAACGTAATTTAAGAGCCCACATCCAAAAACTTTTACACAGAACATTCTCATTTGAGACTCCTGTGCCAATCACTGGGGAAAGGATGTACAAGTGGCATGGCTCAATCCGCAGAGCAATGATGCTGCAACCCAGAAAAAGAATGTTATGACTGACTGTGTAAACACAGCTAAATTAACCAGAACCAGAAGGCAGCACGCACATCAGCAACTTTCTCACTTAACTGGCACATATTAAGCCCAGCCCCATAGTTCCACGTTCTGCAACAAGACTTCACGTCCCATTTGCAGCACTTCTTCTGGTGTTTCCAAGACACATATTAAGCAAATGCAGAAGTGGCTGTTGTATCTCATGTTTCAAAAAACCAACCCCAATATGCAAATGAAAGACATACTGATAACTCAAGATGGCCCAAAGCAGATTGCTGGATGCAAACATCGCTCTTTCCCTTGGGAAAAGTTGCCTCCACATTTTTTTGACAGAACTTCATACAAATATGTACATGAATTTGTCTTTTGTCTGTAACAATCTATATAATATACAAAACACTCCTGCCCATACACACTTGTGTGCAGACCTACACATCACTGTCACCTGCTGCAGAACAGTTAAGTCTGTGATTTCATAAAAACTGATAGACTTTGCCTAAGCAACTCTTTCACCCCTCTGCCTTTCTATTAGTCTTCCAAGACAGACTTTAATACTGTGTAAAAGCCATCAGCTATCAAAGCTTTCAAAATTCTGACATGCATTTGTTGACTTTGTGGAAACTGGGCAAATTCCAGATCCATTTTCAAAGTACACCCTCACCATAAGCCTCATGCTTTTCAGTTTACCAAAAGAACTCCAAACACATTTGGATTAGTCCCGAGCCTCCTCCATGCTCTCCCACCACGTTACAACCAGAAACACTACAAAAGAATTAATGCTATCATTTCCAAAGCCAGCATCACTCAATCTTTGAATCATAACACACGGTTTGCTTACCTCGCTGTTGTGGCCCCTCAAATTGAAGTTGATTCTCTGAGGGGTGTTCCGGTCCCTCCTGCAATGGCTGGAAGTAAAAGTGACGCCTACAACTCCTCTGCCATTGCCTGTTGCCAACCAGCCTTCCTCATAGTACCGCCGCCTGCATACGGGTTTCTCCTTCTCGCTTTTGGGAACTCTCCCTTTCCAGGAGAGGCAGAGGATGTTGGAGTCGCTGCAAAGAACAGGCCCATGTTCCACTGCTGCATACATGCTTTTTAAATATTTTATTTTTTGACATAGGAAAGTAATGTGTCTAGCGCACAAAATTTAAACCAATTTTTTTGTTTTTTATTGATAAGACTGACCTGGGATAGATCATTGAAAGGGAGGAGGATGGGGTCAGTGTTTATAAATATCCACCAAATGCATAGTGAAAAATTCCTCTATAAAAGATGATGGCAGTTGGCTAAGAAAAAGTAACACTTAAAAAAAAAATTCAGGTTCATTTTTTGACGTTGAGTCTGTAGAGTGAGGGTGCACTTATCCTTTGGAGAGACAGCTACTTCGTAAGAGGCGCTCAAGAAACGGTTAAGTCATCTTTTTGCTCAACTTGATATAATCTTTATACAGCCTGAGATTCCAGTTTAGCGTAATGCAATTCCAGAGACAAAGAGTTGCAAATGTGTAGGTTTCAAGTAACTTAAGGCTTTTAAGATTTCCTCCAGTCAGATTTTCTTCAAAAGTTCAGTTGCAGAAATTTAAACACACGCACATACATATGTATATATATGACATTCATCTTTTCCAAGCTGCCCTCTGGCATATCTTTTCCATCTGACGTATTTCTGCTGCTAAAGCTGAAAGAGATTGCATAAAGGGAAAAAAAGGCACACAAACCGTGCGAAACAACAGACCCAAACTTGTGCAGGCACTGGTGTGCCAGGCCAGATGGGAAATCCCTCTTGGTACTGAACCGCTCGTTGGATTCAAACGTTTTTGCAATCCAAAGCCAATCCAATTTTCATTGCAGCACTTTTTTTCCACCAGAGACCCAACAGAGCCTGAACCGTTTATCACGCTATCTTGCCTGCTTTCCCACTTTTTGCTGCCACACACGAATGACAAAGAAACCCCCTCTTCATTTATAGCGGAATCAAAAATGCTCCAAAGCTTTTAGCTTTTAAAGCAGATAAGTTTGCCTCAGGTGAACCATGAAGTTCTCTCTCTTCCAAAACAGGCTTAAATGTCAAGCTGTTTTTCCTTTACTTTTCCCTTTTTTTCTGCTACAAGGAATCACAGACTTTTCATCCTACCAAAAACAAATGCCAGAATTAATGCACATCAAGTAAGCAATCTTTCACAATCTTCTAAAATTCAAGGAAGGAAGAAACGTATTCATCTAAAAAAAAAAGAGAAGCAGCATTAAAAATCTGACTTCCTGGTTTCACTATTTCTCTAGGTATTTTCCTTGCTTGTTTTATCGGATCTTTCCTTCTTGATGCTTGTCTACAGCACAGATTCATAGTTCCAGACACAACATTTGCAGTTGTACAAGAAGGAAACATATGAAGTATTCCAATCGTTTTATTTGAGTAACATTAATGAGCTCAATTCATTAGTATGTATATCACACTAAGTGAAAAGAGGAAAAAGGAGAGGAAGAGAGAATATGTAAGACGATGACCTGGTTAACTCAAGAAGGATGATGAGGATTCTTCAGTTCAATGCCCAGACTTGTCCCATAGTTCCTCAACTTACTTACTTTCAGTCATCATCGCTCAACATACAGTCACGATTTATTAGTCCATTCAGAAACTACTGAGCCCAAAGCATACCGTGCCAAAGACGACACATTTTGCCCCTGCAATAACAAAATCACTTTCCTCTGCCCTCAGTATTCTTATGTTTCCCTCACAATTACTGATTTAGACTGTGGAGGTATTTCTTAGGCTTTTTCTGTGTGGAGGGTGTTTTTTCTTCTTTTTTTTGCAAACTTTTTTCACTCGTGAAGACCATGTAGTAAGTTGAATATTACTGGCAGGTGTTTTTCCATGGATTACCAATTCCTGTGCTGTAAAGGTGCTCCATCTGGTACTTAAATTAATTTTCATCAATTGCAAAGCTCTCAGGAATACGTGAAAGTCAGTCTATGCGATGACAAAAACATGTGCACTTTCATGTACGTGCAGTACATACACCAGCTCGGTGAACCTGGTACTCAGAGCTGCAACTGGCTTCTCAGCTTAGCTATGGTAATCTTGTAAGGCGCCTGTCACTCAAAGCTTGAAATCTCAGCCTTCTTCCAACTCTGCAAGACAAAACACACACAACACACAGGAAAAAAAAAGAAAAAAGTGAAAAAATAGGAAAGTAAGCCACAAAACAGTTTAGAGATATAGAAACTACTGTGATAATAAACAAAACATGACATTTAAGCATTTTATATAGAGCTTTCATACGAAATATCTATATTGTATATAGATACATGTGTTATTCAGACACAAAGTACAGTATTTTCTTCTTCATAATTCATATGCATAACTGATGAAATGTTTTCAAGAAAGACACACAAGAAAAAAAAAAACTTTTTATTTTTTTTTTTACTGGAATTGCTAATACAAACTCCTAACAAAGACTCCACAGTTCTGTAGAGTGAGGGTTGGAAAGGGAGGTGTCAGTGACAGAACAGACACACAGATTCCAAGGGATTAAAAGAACCACAGACTGATTGAGGTTGGCAGGGACATCTCTGGGTCCTTCATCTCATCCAGCCCAACCCAAGCTCAAGCAGGGAAATCCAAATACATCTCAAGTACACATGTATGCAGTTATTACTTCTGTACAGCTCTTGCTAAAGAAATCTCATTTAAACAAAGAATTGCAATGGTTGCATTCATTAGCGCTGTAAAAATGGGCTTGCCTGCACTTCATGTAATACTGTACTAACCTCTCTTTCTGAGTAACCAACCACTTCTTTTTGGCCAAGCATAGATGTACTTATAACAATTTAAAATATCTGTATCTATAGACATAGATAACAAGGCAAGGATATAAGGCAGTTTACAAATCAGCTAGGAAAACGGTCCCTGAGGTTTGGTGAGTCACTACTGGAACTTTTGAGCATTACAGCTAAACAAGATATAAAAATAATGGCTATTACCATTTTCTTTCACAATAGCATGGCTTTGTACAACCTTTGTATGCAGTTTCTGTCCTCATTCACTGCATAGAAAATCAACAAGTTTGAGAAAAGGGCCCTTCTGCATCTTGGACAGTAACCCACTCTCATCTGAGTCTGATTCATGATCAGTTTGAGGATTAGAGAAACAAAAGACTCCTCTTCTTAAAAATATTCTAACTGCATTAGGAAAGCTGGATAGGCAAAGATGAAAATATCTAACTACAAAACATTCAGTCATTATTCAAATGTCTCTCTCTCAATAATGTCCTGACTACAAGACTGCACTTATATTTAAATCACTGAAGGTCAGCACCACCTTCATGTTGTACTTGAGTTCAGTAGATAAGATTAAAAAATACCTTTAAAACTGTAATTCAAAAAGATAGGCTGAATTAAGATTACATACATATTAAGATCTAGTTCTTTCCACTCTCCTTCATTTCCATCTGCTGAATATTTCCTAAGAAATAACCTAATTAGAAGATTCAGAGGCAAGTCTTCCCCCAGGAAAATCAGTATCTGATTTAGACACACACACCATTTTTCTTTTGCCCTTACAGCAGCCCCATAATCCTGCTTTCTCTACAAGTTCAAAGCAAGCTTTTTGCCTTCTTTTTCCTCTCCAAGAAACACAAATGAATGGTAACTACCTCTGTTGCAAGGCATATGGAAGAAGGTGAGGATAAAAAGCCTTATATAAGAACTAGCTGCTACTTCAGTATAATCTTACTACTAGCCTGAATGCAGGTTGGGCTCTGCAAATAACGAGAATTTAGCCTTTCAGATCAAGCTTTCAAACTAAAGTTCTAACCGTAGGTTTTTAATCATCAAGCTTTATGCACCTATTCTTTCAGAGTGGGAAAGGTGCACATCATGGAAGTTCACTGGATCATGAAGCAACTGTTTTCAGTTATTTCTAAGCGCTAGTTGGCCACCAAGTATCAACAAATTGCAGCAATCTGGTTTTACTCTCACTTAAAGAGCAGATTAAAATTTCTTTGTTCTGGAAGATGCTACTTGAACCCATGCTATAATATGATTCACAGCCCAGCGATGTAAAATTAGGTAGTTAGCTAATGATTCAAAAAATCTGCAGCACAGGAAAAAGGATCTACAATTATTTTATTTGCTGTGCGGTATAGCTCTTCTTGAATGCAAAACCAGCAAGTTAAGTTCTGACATTACAGGAATGAATTCAAGTATTAATTTAAGGTGGAAAAAAAAAAAAAGGTTATTAGCAGTGGCTCTCCCACTTGTGTCAATATTTAACCCAATTTAACTCCTAAGTGTTTCCATTAACTTATATAAGAGTATAAACATTAAGCTAGTTAGACAACCAGAAAAATATTTGCTTGTTCTCATGCATCTTTCATTGAGGTGTCTTTCTTTTGTTGACAGAAAGAAGTCACGCACAGCCAAGTATACCAATACTGCAGCAAGCTCTTCAGCATTTTATGTTTATTCAAAACCCCACTCTTCACAGCTTAGAATAGGGTATCTGAATGTGAGATTACAAGGAGACTGGGAGGGAAGGGAAAGCAGAGAAGGAAAAAGGAAAATGCAGACAAGTACTCTGTATTCTAAATTATTAATTACCTTAAAAAAAAAAAAAAAAAAACACATACACACAAAGAAAACCTCACAACAGCCTGCATTTTCAAGATCCTGACCACGCAAAAATCTTATGGAAAGAACTGTAAGCTACAGAGTCTTTGAAAAGTCAAGCTACCCTATTCCAGGCTTTTTAGTCTAAGCAATTTTCCTCCTATAAAACTTGCATGAGGTCAAAAGAAACAGCAGTTTTCCCTCCATCTGCCATGTAAGAAGGGAAAAATAAACACCTCTGTCAATGAAGACTGCAAGATACTTGAGGTAAGGGAAGGAGACCTGTTCTGAAGCATCAAACCACAACTGGTTCTGCACAAGCTGACAGCAGATGATCCCACCAGCTATCGAATAGTGGTTATGGGATTTACCTTCAAGGTTACTGCTAAACAAAATACTACACAAATGGCGCTTCTCATAATACAGACATTCTATTACAAACTAACAGAGCTAGAAGCTAGCCAGGCATAACACCTTTTTGTTTATGTAGTCCAACTTACAAAGCAACATAAATTGAGTAATCTTATTCAAGTGGAACAAAAATTCTTTATCAAAATTAACTACTCAGTTCCTAAAGGACCGAAGTAAGATAACTGGTTTGTGGGGGAAAAAAAAGCCAATTTCATAAGGAAAAAAATATAAATTTTGACCTGAGCAAGTACTCTTCTTTTCTTTCACTCATCTCCTCTAGTTATCTTTGTTTCATTCACCTTCCATTATGCTGCAAGTCATTGAGGTTTTCATTCTTCTTTAATATTAAAGAAGAATATGCAGTTTGGAGGACACCATTCTAAACAAATACCAGAAAGGGTGTAAAGCTGTTCTTCATGCCAAGACAGACAAAAAAAAAAAAAAAAAGCTAGAACAAGCTTAATTTGTATTCCCTTTGTTCTTAAATTGCTCTCTCTCCATAAATTTCGTCCTTCTGCAATTTTAGAAGTTCTTCCCCTGATCCATGGCAACTGTATGGCCTGGGCAGGACAGTCTAATTTGAGATGTAAAGACATCAGTAACCCCAGTAGAGCTGCACAGAAACAGGCAAGTGGCAAAGGCATAATGCCAGCCACTGCAATCATAATTGCCAGTGCATTAATAGAAATGCTGTAATGTAAGTCATATGTGGCTATATTTTCATAAGAAAATGAGACAGAAAATATATCTCTTGGCAAATAGAATGAAATGAAGCTTACATTAGCAGTTTCTCAGCAGATACCCATCATGAATATTGACAGAACTTATTTCAACACAATATTCCAATAATGAAACACCATTAAAATGCCTTCAGGAAAGCTGTTTTCAGGAAAAACACCAGTGGTCCTTAAGTAAACTGTCAGAAGCTATTAATTGGGTGTCGCCAAATTTACACATTTTGGAAAAGGAAGGGGCCTGGAAATATGAAAGACAGTAAACTGTTAAAGTCCAGAGTACAGAAGTGAGGTAAACAAGCTGTTACACTGTTCATGGGGAAAAGAAACTGGAAGAAGCCTAGCACCTTTCCTACCAGGCAGATCAGCAAGCTGATGTAGATGAAAACACATCCTCCAAAACCAGCAGCTGACTTCCACCTGGACCAGCTACCTTACATCAACAGAGCACACACACGCACAGCAGGGCAGGGGGCAGGGCGAGAGGTGAGTGCCACAGCAGCCCACATGGCTCTCAGCTGAAGCTGTACTCAAAAGCTTTTCCTTTTTTGCTTGAAGCTGAATCAATCCTAGTGCAGGCCCAGCAGGGTCCTGCATTCAGCAGTGCCAGTAAAACTGCAAAGGTGGTGGAGCTGTACAGCACAAGTGAGAAACAGGGGAGGAGAACTTGCAAACAGAATTGCATTTGAATGCCTTCTAGGGTAAAATTTGGGCTTAACGTTTCTGAAATCAATGTACTGCCCTCAGAAGGGAAGAAAGAAAAGCTTATGTCTAGGGGTGAATTTAAGATGGCCACCACAATGTCCCAGAGCAAAGGCTGGGACACATGCCATGCTCTCAGATAACACGGAGTAGGCTGAAACACTTCAGAGGGATGTTGAAGGAGCTGTTTCAGAAAAGAAAGAATATACTACCTTTGTTTTAAAAGTGGAAAATTACAACACTGAACCACACATTCAAAATCCTTAGAGCTGGAAAAAAACGTAGCATGAACAAGAAAGTCCTTTCGGTTACAGGTATGAATCTTCTCTCTCAAAAAGGGGTCAAAATCCTCACAGCACAGAGAACATCTGCATGATCCATATTTCAGGGGACACTCACTTAAAAAGTGGAATCAACTGAGTCTTGTTAATGACATTGAAAAATGTTCAGCAGAGCCCCAGCTCTTACCACGTCTTTTCCACTGAACTGAACGGACTGACCTTGCCTGTAATTACAGCGCAATTCCTTTCCCTGAGGAACACTGCAGCCTGCAAACTTCCCTCGAGCCTGCAGCAGCTCTGTATAGTTCCTAATTATCTCCAAAATCTGTCCACAGGCTCTCTTAATACTTTCTTATGAACATACATTAAAGTTTTGCTACACTCCCCCAAAATCCCAGTATACCCTCATATGTGACCGCAACACTGGAAGTAATTTTAAAATTAAAAAAAAAAAAAAGAAAGAAAGAAAGAAATAGGAGTGGGAGATGAAGGAGTAAAGCAGAAGCCGCTGGTTTTCAGAATTCAGAAGAGCCCCCCATAAAGAATTATTTCTGTTCGATAGCAAGGATATTTCAGTCAGAAATTTGATAAACAGTGGGCACCTACTGCAAAGCAGTGCGGGCACAGCACAGCAGCAGGACAGGACACTGCGCCAGGTTTCACAGTCTTTGGGTTTGAGGAAAAGGAACTTAGCTCCAGCCCTGCCTGTCCCTTAGATGTGCCGCAGCCAAAGATTTCAGACTGTGTTGGAGGACTTGCATCCAAAAGCATTGCTTGGAGGTCTAGGTGCAAAGGAGGGGATACTCTATACTTTCACATAAAAGACACGCAGAGCTAAGGAACAGCTTCATCTCTTTCCCATACCTGTTCCCTTTTTTTTTTTTTTTCAAGCACAATGTTTTTCTCCTCAAGGTTCTGGAAGTCTGTGCAAAGTCATCTATGTTAAAAGAATACTGTGTCACAAAGACAGATCGAAAGAGTGATTGCCTTATTGCAACCTTGAGAAGAGAGTTGCTATAGAGGCCTTTCTAAAAGTTGAGAGCTTTAAATGAATGCTCTCAACAAAGCAAAGATTTGTGTATGGAAGTGAGTCATTACACTAGCAAGACTTGGAGGGCATCAGATCAGCCGTGCACATGTGCCCAGGGAAGTGAATGATGGTTTTGAGAGGACTTGTCTATATGCCAAGTGTTGACTGGTCCTCTACAAACAGAGGCAAGGAGGCCAGTAAGAAGCAAGCATTCCCTATGCACAGTAATACCATGCTGGGTATCTGGCAAAGAGGCAGAAGAGGAATGGCTTTAAACTAAAACAAAGGACATTCAGATTAGCTATTAGAAAATTTTCATTCAGATGCTGATGAGGCACTGGCTGCCCAAGAGAAGCTGTGGGTGTTCTGGAGGCGTTCAAGGTCAGGTTGGATGAGGCACTCCTGGGCAACTTGATCTCGTGAATGGCAGCCCTGCCCATGGCAGGGGGCTTGGGCTTGGTGGGCTTTAAGGTTCCTTTCAGTCTGAGCCAGTCTTTGACTCCATAATACACACCTTTGTGAACTGGAACAGCAGCCTTGTGTTCAAATATTTTTATTTTAAAAAGGTCTTTGCAATTATGATTCACTCTTCACCCTGGCTAACCCCTCCTGTTACACATATAAAACATTTAGATTGATAAAACAAAAATTTCAAGCCGGGAAAAGACATCACAGTACACTGCAGTGCAAACAATTCTATCATTCAAAATGGTACAAAAATGTGTTAGATGATCACAGATGAACGAAGATTCAGAGTGTAACATAAGTCATTCTAAAAAGGAATTCTGAATATTTCACTTAAATGCTGTAAGTGTAAAAAAGAGACTCTAAACTTTGTTTATAAAATTCATTTTTACATTTAACTCAAAATTTAATTGAGATGCTGATTCTTCCCATTCAGCTTTGTCAATCTGCAAAGAGCAATTTTTGACAGGTACCGTTTTAAATATAAAATTTATTCATTTAAAATTGTATTGATATATCCATTTCTTAACATCCCAATACATCCATATTTCATGTAATCTGTGTATCTGCAGTCACCAGATCACGTTTGTTTCTCTTCCCAGTTTCAAAGCTATGGAAAATATCCTTCCTTTCAACAAACACTCAGGTTTCACCAAAAAAGAAAATAAATGCTATAGATCGACATTTTTTTTTTAAAGTAGAAGCAATATTTCTCAGCGCTTTATAGCTAGTGCTGATATTAATTTTCATTTGTTTTCCCACAGAAGTTATGTAAGTGCCAACTTCTTGAATCCAATTATTTCCCTTATTCAATTCAAAACTCTCAATACCTTTTCAGTATTTTTATCTAATCTATGCTTATGAGATTTTCTGTTAACGCTCAGTTTCAGAATCCATCACAGCAGCTAAATCTATAGCTTCCAGATACAGAAGATAAATATACCTGAGAAACTAATGTACTCACATACACACAAAAATAAAGTGATCCACATTACACAGGAGAAAAAGCACTGACATTCTTCCATTAAATTTTTTTCTTTCCCAAGTTTAATCTGCTGCCTTTACCAAAGAGCACAAGGATCTTCAGATCAACATGGTGAACTTTTCAAAACTGCCAGGGAAAAGACTGACTCAATTGAAGAATGTCAGCTTCATACATTTTTTCTACTTCATTATGAAAATTGGAATTTGGGGAAATAATATGATGGCATTTCGTAAGTGAAGTACAACTTAGGTTTTTTTCCTAACGAGTACAGGTCACTCTCATGCACAAAGGTTGGTCTTTTTCATTACTATTTTTCTTTTCTCTTCTTGAACATGAAAGTAAATTCCTTAGGATTCCATCCTGGTTGCAAATTCTTGTCAAAAGCAACAATAAGATAAAAGGAATATGATGTCATTTCATAAATAATATAATTTTGACCTAAATTTTAAAGCCATCTTAAAATAAGTGGCTTTTTTTTCCCCTTCCACACCTAGAATTACTATATACTTCGACAAACTAATTTTAGTACAATAGCTTTTCCATTTAGTAAATACTTCACAAAGTAGCTCCACATCTATATAAAATATAGAACTTACTACACTCATTTTTTCTGTATGTCTATAATAAAATGGTGAAAAACAGAACAACCCAAGGAAAAGAACTACTAACACAAACTACTACCCTGGCTGCTCCCCCTGTAAAATGCCACATCTATACAGTGGGTTTCTCTTCTATACATCACTAAGTCTACTTGCAAGCTGCCAAGGAAAATGCTGCTGCTTTCTCTGGTAAGCAGCTTGGCAAGGTAACATCTTAATCTCATGGTGTCAGTGGTCCCCTTGAGCTCAAAAAGTCTATTAAAACAATTTACATGAAAACATCTTCAAGAGTTCAATTCTATAGCTTAAGAGGATTTGTATATCCCAATTTCTTCTAAGATTCAGGGAACATAAGATGGCATACCATCTCAGTATCTAATGCTGTTATGAAACCCTAATAATTTCTCCATCGACTACTATTTACAGACCGTAGAATAACAGGAGGTTACTTGGAGAAAACTAAATGCTTTCTTGTTAACAAAACTAACTAGACTGCACCGATATCAACACTTCAGCTGTATCTGTATCAAACAGCTGTGAGCTGCAGTAGACTGATGCACAAAAGCACAAAACAAAAATTATTTCAACAAAAAATATAAAATATTCAGCATTTCATAGAGCTGATACAAAGTTTCTGAAATTATATAACTCAAGAATGACACTTCAAGAAAATTCCACCCCAACAACAAAAATGACACTATCTTCCACTTATTGTTCTACCAAATGACAGCAGGAAACAAAGCTGATGAACAGAAATTACCAGACTGGAATACAAAAATTCCCTTCCTAACAATTAAAAGAACGAAAAATCTAAATTAAATATGGGATAAAACTAGTTATACAGTGATTCTAAAAACGCTACACTGGATCATTAACCTATCAAGCCTGCAATACGAACAGCAAAATGAAGCCAGACACCACAAGATCACAGACTGACAACCCAGAGCAATGCAGGGATCCAATTACCAGCAGCATCTCCTGCCAGGCAGCCAGGCTCCTGTGGGGACAGATAGCACATACTAGGATGTTCCACACTAAAGCAGCATTTGCTTCTTACATAGAACCATGCAGATGTCACAGGATTATTGCCACTCAGTGCTTCCACGTTTACATTTATCAAAACTTTAAAGCAGAGCATAGCACAGCACTTACAGCTTTGTGACTTTCCCCAGTGCAATGTATCCTGCGACTATAAGATGTCGCTCTCCTTGAAATGGTCAAAAGCTGAGATCAGGGCTGACAGCAAATGTCCTTTATTACTGCTCCTCAAAACTGTGCCCGAATTGGCCCAGAGCTCTAACAAACTAGAAAGCAAACTCCAGCTCTATCTCCTGTGAGCCTACATGCCACTGCAAATAACATTGGGGTCCACACAGGTCAGCTATGTTCAACAATTATTATTGTTTGATTTCCTCTAAAGCGCAGCTAGAAATAACTGAAGCTTTATCAATTTTCAAAGGAAGCTTCTATAACTACATTGGTATGCCCTATGGGAACACGACTCTGTTTCTCATAGCAACCTTCAATGATTTAAGCAGCGAGCCCTGCTCTTCCCACAGCATCATTAATACTCAGAGAGCTTCATCATTCTTCACCAACAGAAGAAATGCATTCTTAGTAAAATACTGCTCTGCCTCAATGTCAGGGATCTAGGACATTTTGCTCTGCAAGCAAATAAGGCCTTGCCATTACCTTTAATCATGATTTTTCACAGCACTTCACAACAAAGTGACAGTATCTTGGGGTTTTCTTTTTTTTAATTCTTATTCCATTGCTGTACTTTAATTACGCTCAATAGATTCCATTTTTTACGCTCTCTCCTAAACACAGATCAAATTCCATAACATTTTCAAGAAGCATTTTATTTAAATTTGGCAGTGACAGCTACTGTTTCATATCTATGGGGATCCACCTGTTTACAGATGCTGAAGCTCTCTGTCCTTAAGTGACCGCACAGTTGGCATGTGACACTGTTATCAATGGCAATTTAATGCCTTCACAATACTTATCTATCTCTTAAAAAATAAAGTTTTATGGCAAAAGTAGGAGAGTTAGTATACAACAAGGCAGGGCTGCTTCTACAAGCCCTTTCTCACTACTTGCAGAGTGGTGTCTAGCCTTGAAGGCAGGTATGCATTATAAAAATTTTTAGCAGCTTTCCGTAAGTGAGTATGACTCCTGTTTTACTAGATGAGGAAACTAAAGACACAAGCTTACAAGGAAAGTAAAATGTTCAAAGCAACCAATGCCACAGAAAGACTTCTTAATCTCAAACACCTCAATGACCTATTCCTGTTTCCTAGGTCCAGCCAACCTTGGTCCATCTGTTCATTACCTGGTGCCTGTCTGACTTCTCTTTGGGCATACTCTGCTTCCTAAACCAAGAGAAAATAAATACTGAAACAAACAACAAAAAAAAGCAAGGAGTATTCTCTGAGCTGAAGCATCTCACTGAAAGGTCAAATGAGCGTCAGAGCTGAGGCAAAGGAGCAGGCAGGACCCAGAAGTGCAGACTAAGGAACAATAAGATGTTAGATCTGTTCAGCTGGGCCACGGACCTTCCCCAGGAACACAGATGGAGAATCTTTTCCAATACTGAAGGGGAAGACAGCATCAGAATAAGTAACAGGAACGTACCATTATAGAGATCCAGTCTGTAAACTATGATCCTATCATTACTTTATCCATCTTGCTTCAAAACCTATCTATCTGTTTTGGATTCACAGGAAATGCCATAACCAACATTCTGCTTTTTGTTCTCATATTTAAAAATAACCATTAACATTTGGTGAAACATATCATGTGTCAAAATACTTCTCCTGCAGCTCACTGCAGGAAGACAGGCACACAGGCTGTGTTAATTCAAAATGATTTACAGTAACCAAGTGTGGTTATTATCTCCATCATCAATCAAGGAAATTTGATTTCGATATATAATTTTGAACCTGCATTTCTACTCCTGGTGTGATAGAGTCTACTACTAGGTAGTAACCTCAAACTGATGTTGATTTACAAGTAAAAACAGCCCCACATTTGATACCTCTTTTTTACAAACTGTAATGCCATAATGCATTCACATTTAAGTAATCACATAACTTAAACATACATTTATCCAGATTATTTTCATACCTGATTTTAGAGAACAGTAAACAGTCTACTTCCTATTTTCTGAACTGCTATATAGGTACCACTGGCACACACAGCATGCATTCCTGGCATGGAAGCTTCAGCATTACAAGAGACAGCCTAGAAAAAGAAGGTACCACTGCCACCAGTCAAATCCAATGTCACTGTGGTTGCCAGGGATAGGAGGAAAAAAAAAAAGTTGCAATACTGTGAAGTATTATATTATCTTTCAAACTCGCAAGTGTGTCAAGCTGGTTTCAAAGGAAACTGTAATTTCATTTACACAAATCCAAATTATACAAGATCTGGACAATATTTAGACATTAATTATAAAACTACAATAGACATTTTGGATACACATGCTTCTATTATGTTCTGCATTAAAAACTACATTTGTTTTTGTTTTCTCCTGTTAACAAAAGAAGTATTATCTTTAGCTCATGAACTGAGCTGATGGTCTCTGGACATCACATCCTTAAGAGAACTTGTTGAGATCAACAGCACATTTCATCTCCTACATTTTACAAGAGGAAAACAAGCTTTTTCATAGTTTCTTATTTTGAAGGGAAAAAAATTGTCAAACTAAACTAAAACAGAATTTTCTGCCCGTGCCTACTGAAGAAAATCTGTTGCAAAGTGAGCTGCCCCTTCAAGCAAACTGAATTCAAAATTTACCAACCAATTTCTCTCATTTTGGTCATCTGAGATGCTTAAATTTTCAACCAAAAGCATTTAAGAGATAGTCATCATACTTATTAGCAAGTTATTTTAATTACATTTGATGAGTTATGCTGAAGGCTAAATTTACTATAATGTTTAGACTAAAAGTACACTTAAAAATAGCACATCTTATATCCCTTCTTAGCTACCCTGTAAATACTCTAACACACTCCAATTAAAAAAAAAAAAAATAAGGGGAAAAGTTTTGCCTGCAAAAGCCACCTCCTCCATTTAGGACTTGAGTCTTTGTTGTCATTACAAGACAAAAAGGTCCTGAACCTCAGTTTAAAAGCAGGATAAATCTTTAAAAGAAGATAAGGCTGAGCTAAAAAGTCAAACCATCAAGAGAACTGCATAAAATATAAGCACACATTCTCTCCTCTTGAATCAGCAGTGGAGGGGTTACAGTCTCCACCACCTACAGGAGGGGAAATATCAGGCTGTCACAGCCAGACTTCAACATGATTTGTCTGCTAAAGCCTTTTGAACACACTAGTTTTATTTTCTTTGGGTTTTTGTGTTTTTGCTTGGGTTTCGTTTTTTCTAAAAAAGGAAAGAATAGGTTCTTCGTACCTCAAATGTCAACATACACAAGATTTCAGACAGATGAATCTGGCATCGACATGTCAGATTCATAATACACAGACCATGTTGAAATTAGAATTTCTGCTTCCTCCTCAGCCCTAAATTAAAGCAATCTACTTACATAGCCAAAAGAGAGAAAAAAAAAAAAAAAAAAAACGATTATTTGTTGAGCTCTGCAGTGTCATGTGGCAGCAGTAAGGTCAGCCTTTAGAAGTTGGCTCCAACCTGAGCAGTGACTAATCTGCTCCCTTCCTACTGAGGACAGCAGGTCAGGACAAACATCGCTCCTGTAGGGCAGCTAATGATGAGCCAGAGGGAACCCTCTGACAGGAAAGCAAAGGCACAAGGAGCAAGTTTCCTTCTGGGGCAATGAATTAAGGTCATACAGAGAACGAGCCTGTTGTAAGTTCACAGGGTGAAGAGAATAACACTTGAGATTTATGCCATTTCATTTTGAAGCCGATGCGAAAGCTCTGAATCAGACTTTAGGCATGGTATCACTTTTCTATGCTAGTAAACATGCCAAGAGCACATACTACAGTGTCATCTGCCACTGAATAAAAGGGACGATGCATTAGCTTAATGGGGATGCAGGGTGCGGAGGAATCTGTGCCCTTCATCCTAGCAATAGCATCTGTAAGACACCTGCATGCTCGAAGAAGTAAAAACAAAATTGAAACGACTGAAGCAATTTATTAGCCTGCCAATGAAACGATAAATCATCTGACATCAGAAATGACACATTTATAAAATCCACAAGATAATCCTGTCTCAATAAATGAGGCATTCTTCATACAACAAGGTGGGAACGTGTATTAGGAAAACAATGTACAATCAACAATTAAGCAAAACATAGAAAATACTGATGGAAAAAAAAAATTAAGATAACAGTGATTCCTTTTGTATTATTCCAGTAAAGACCCAAAAGACCCAACTGATAAAAGTAAACATGTTTGCTTTCACAAGTGAACCATAAGTTGCAAACACCTGAGAGACAAGAGATTGTTATCCTCATGCTAGATTATTTCCAGACATTTTTGGCTATTACTGTAATTATATACCAGAGCTGGGGCCAGGGAAACAGGACAGAACAGAAATACCTCTTTTCAAACAGCATGTCTGTCCTAGTGCAAAAACTGCATATATCACATATGTTTCCAGCAGTGGAAAGTAGGAAGCGACCTTAACAGCTGATCAGGGTATAGGTTCAGCAAAATATGCCTCCACATACCCAATTTATGAACACATTCGGATGCTGATTTTGCTCATAACCACAAAGAGCCAGGGCATTTAATGGAAGGATGACTGTGTACTACATGACACAAAATGAATTTCCATGATACCAAGAATCTAATAAGCCACTGATAATAAATATTTCTTTTCTAGCTGAGAAAGAAATCTGTTTTACTGCAGCATCTTCAGGCTTTCCACTGACACCACGTTAGGAAAGAGGCAATTGTCCCAAGGCACGTTTAGACTTATCACCAACATGACAGAACGTCTTGTTTATAATTAAACTCATCAGTAAGAATTTCAGAGTTTAGAGGACAAAAATCAAACAGAATAAATAAATTAAGAAAATCTAAGCTTTTGCCCATTTTGTTTGTAAATATCAGAACAAATATGCAAAAGATATTCCATGCAAATAGGTGCTAGGGCAAATAGCTCAAAATTTGAAGTATCATAGTGTTTCTTAAGCCTTTGATCCTCCAAGCAATATAGAACATGGGATATTTCTTTATAATGTCTGAAAAACTTCATATAAGAAGAGACACTGAGGCTTTCAGAGCAGCACCTATGTATAGATCTTGTCTGAACATGTTTTTGTCTAAGCAGCGTTTTGACTATGTCAACACTAGAGTTCTGAGCCTGAAATTTTCCAAAACACAGAACAAAAGGTCTTTGGCTGTCAGTTCACAACAAGAGTGCAGCAAAATACACTAGATATCCTAATGCTGCCAAGTAAGTTGCACGCTTCTGAGAGTTCTATTTTGTATGGAAACCAGCATCTCCCATAACTTTTATCACTCCTCCTTGTTACCACTTAGTCATACTTTAAAAGAGACAGCTTTGAAAAATTCTGCTAGAAAAGCTTGAAAGAGATGGCCAGAGTGCTACGGTACAGGCCACCTAAGAAACATCACAGCACAGGTAGCAAAAACCTTCAGCAGTATCACTCAGAGGAACAATGCACAGTATCAACAGCAGAGCCACAGGAGCTTATCCTGAAATGAAGTCTCAAAAGCACAGAGGGACAAAAGAAGAGACGGGACAGTGGTGTATCATCTTTTGACAAATGTAAACCCCTAAGAGAGCCCTGAATTTACTCAGGTACTCAAAGATGGCAAGTAAGCCTCTGAAGAGAGAATAAGCCTCTCCAAAAATAGAAAAGATCAAGAGAGGTAAACAAGATACCTTGCAAAGAAGGCAAGCAGCTCTAGGCAAGACACCTGGAAAGCCTTGCACCACAACTTGAGAAACCAAGCAAGGAAAATTAGCATGAAAGAATGTGATTTTGTTTTTCTCATTTTTGAATAAACATCTGCACCAAAACACTGATAAATCTCAAAATGACAAGCAAGGACCTTTTGGACTTTTCTCATTGCTCTCTTTGACATAGGGAATTTTATCTTTGCCTTGTTGCCTCGAACTACAACCCTGTTTGCTGAGTCTCTACTTGAACCTGAAATGCAAGAGAACAGACCTACAATCCGTTGAATACATGAGACAGCTAGGATCACATCTTTATCATGATTTTAAGTCTAATCCCATAATTACTGTCTCTGGGGGGTGGAAATAAAAAGCAACAAAAATACCAAGACTGTTTCAAACAATACCCAACTCCTTCACATAAAACACAGGCAGCACCACGAGGAAGTTGAGACTAAATAACCTTAGTGCTTAATTCTGGTCTTAACCAAAGTATGAAATGGATAAAATGTATTTTTCATATCACATACTATCCTGTTCAAATATAAATCTGAAGCATAATAGCTGAGTAAATATTAAAGAAAGTTATTACAGGAATTAAGAGTCTGTTCTCTAAAAAGTAAATCCAAGCATCGGACGAGATTTTTTCAAGCAAGAGTAACCCTGCTTTATTCATTCTGTTTCAGTAAACGCAGACAAAGGATTATGTAAAATGAAAACTCTCCCTACACACAGATCTGTGGAGAAAAGACATCTCTATAGATAAAGTTGAATAGTCAATAGAAGTGTTTTCTATTATACAAGAAGCAGAAATGCACTCAGGTGCCCAATCAACTCTTCCACCCTTGCCAACAAATGACCAATACAGGCTCATCACTGCTAACACCCAAAACTCCCAATATACCACATTTTGACTCAGTGATACACTGAACCCTTTTCTGGATCTCCTACAAACAGGTGGAGGAATCATTCAGACACAGCAGTGCTTTAGTGGAGACATCTGACTACGTGCCTTACATACAGGGATCACGTTTTCTGCCAGTCTTTTCAAAGTATCGCTACTTCAGCACCACTGCTGACAGTTGACAGACATTACCCCCAAAAATAAACAAGAATAATCAAGAAGCAGATGAGTTGCATTACACTACTTTTGGTCCACTCTCTCTTATTTTGGCCCTGTCTCCTCTTCTGCATTTTTTATTTTAACCTTTACACAGCCTACTCATCCTCTGTTAAGTGAATGTTTGACTCGTGTCCAACTACATGATGATGTCACTTAACATGACCTTGAGTCTTCAGTCTTCTATCCAGTATCCTGAAAGCGCTTCGCTAGCCTAAATGCTCCTAAGGAGAAGCAGGAAAATAGCATTATTCCCATTATACCACTGAGTAAAAGACAATTAAGCACCTGAAGGCAATATAGAAGCTCATGACAGCAGCAGGAGGAGAGTAGGAGTTCTGACTCCCAATCTGCTGCTGCAACCATCAGCAAACGCACAACAGAAGTAAAACCCAAATGTAACTATCAACCTTAGACTAACACAGGTTCATAAAGAAAAAAAAATAGCAATCACCAAAATACTAATCTACATGAGACGACAGTTGCTTTTTAATATGTTACATTTATGGGGCAGCTCCTATGGGCTGCTTTGCCTTCCCAATCACAAAGACTCTGCTACAGCAAAGACCAGACAAGCAGAGGCAGTACTTTGAACACACACCAGAAATTACTGGAATACCTGAAGTTATCTGGCAGATAAGTGGGACTTTCCCTACACAAGTGATTCTGAAATTTGATCCACAGGACACACACGCTTATTTATTAGGAAGGCCTGGATAAGATCCCAGAAGTCATTAGGATGCCTCAAATGAATGTAAAAGACTATTAAAATTAAGTGAAAACAGAACAGAACCCTTTTCTAAAAATAGATCTCACTCTGCAGCCAAAAGTGTGTGCGTGCAATTGTTGATTTATTTCTAACTTGGAACAACTTTCCAGCTAGATTTTCAGATCAGCTAACATAACAAGGTGCTCTGAAACAAAACAATGAAAGGCATTCCAAAATGTCACTTGGGGCGATCAAAAGAAAAAAGGAATGAGCATGACCAGTATTTAAATGTCTTTCACTGAATGCTTTCACACTAGTCCTGCCAGTGAAAAACACAGTAACACAAACGTCTTAAAAATATTCCAGAGAAAAAAAAACTTATTTGAAGAGCTTGGGTAAGTGTTAGGCTCAGAAAGCGATTAAATCTTAGTCTACATACCAACAAATGAAAGAAGTAAACATAAGTGAAAACCATCATTTCCACGCTGGTATGGACACTGAGTCATCAGGTAACATTTGTCCATGTGACAATGCAGCTGGAGGCAAATCAATACAATCTAAACTCTGATGACACATCTGTTCCATTACACCTTTCTTTGCCAAAACTAGGCTACTCGGAGATGATCCACTCCTGGAGACACACTACAAAAACTAGGTTACTACCACCCATGAGAAGGTCCCACTATTATTTAAGGAGAGTTTTCATTCTCTGTCAAACATGAAGAAAACTGGTATGTCCATCAATAAAAATTTGCAGGTTTCACTCACCCCTGGACAAGGAGGGAGAACACAAATTCAAATGCAAACCAGAGAACAAAGTTTCAATGAGTGATGCTATTTTAAAACCAGTAAGAGCTTGTGCTGTCACCACAGCTCTAGACAATCAAATCACAAATATTTTCTCTCCAAACCAAGAAGAAGTTTCCTCACACCAGAAGTATTTAAACCAAATTCCAAAGGGGAAAGGGGATGAATGAATTAAGAAAACTACCTAACCTTTGGAATAACCTCCCTTTGACAGTGACTGAAGACTTTACTTTCGTGTCCAGTGAAAACAGAACACTATCTTCTATAAAATCTTTAAGTATTACTGGTCACTTTTAGCCCAAAACAACTGCTATTCTGGCCATCTGTTCTCTGTATTAATAATAGCTATTGCAGAATCCTCCAACAGAACTAAAAACAAAGCTGTATTATGAGAATATCCAATATAATTTTCTTCATCACCACCCATGCTACAATGTCAGTGGCGGCTCATTTATCTCCTTTGAAGAAAGAGCAATTTCCAAGCCAACTGTTTTATTAATAAAAATAAGTACTTAACCTTTTGAGAATCTAAGATGGGGACTAATATTGCCTCCTAGCACTAGTGCTGAGCTCAAATTGTATTCTTCATAAGTGTACTTTCCTCAGTCTTACCACAGCTCCAGCGAAGACGTCCAAATGCAAAAATTCTCTTTGCAACACTGGGAAATTATGTACACTGGATCAAACATGTGTTCCATTGTTACTCTACTGCTCTAAAGAAAGAATGGCTTCTCAGCAGGTTGGTTAAATCTGGAAAGAATCCACCTCTGAAGTCTGTAGTTCATAGGAAGAAAACATAATCACTTAATCCTATGCTTTGTATTCACTTTTAATAGAATCTATTGCTGCATAGAAGGTTTTTTTTTTTTGGTTTGTTTTTTTTTTTTTTCCTCAGCAAAACAGAATAATTTTTGCCTACTATCATAACAGGTCTTGCTATACCTAACTTTAAAAAAAAAATCCCTTTTTTTTTTTTTAGAAAAAATTCCACTTTGGAAAAGCTATAAATGGTTCCAAATCTCATACCAGTAACATGAGGTTGTTTAATTTTATCTCTTTATCATTCATTCATGACAGCAGATTTTCACTTCCCATATCATTATAAGACTCAAATGTGTTTATTTAAATCTCTCTCCTAGAATTCAACCACCTTTACCATTTTGTCTAATAAATTTCGTGAAGTTACCAGACAACGGGAGCTGCATCCCATTTTCTGTTCTGACAAATAATAAAAAAAAATAATCCATGGAATACATGCCCATGAAAGATCTTTGCCTTAAGCATCAACAAAAACATCTTTAAAGATCTGCTAGTAAACATCAGTACTGAAAAGGAGGAAGGAGGAATCCAAGCCAGGAATAAGTCCACATCAAAGTGGGAAGATCCCAGGAAGGCAGCAGAGCCATCAAACCCATCTCATTTATAATACTGGCTCTTAACAGATGAAGTAAAAATTCAAGAAGTAGGGGCTGCAGGAGAGAGCCATTTCATTACATACTGTTCTGTTTCCAGCTATTTGGGAATGTCTTACAATGTTTTGTAGATAACTGTGCAACAGATATGGGTACAATACCTGTCCTCTGCTACACCGCTACGGAAACTGCACACCAAGAACTAAATCAAAACTTTCTCCATTCTTACAAACATTCACAAACTCAGCCATTACCTTTCAGAGGCTCACAAGCATTCTGCAGATTCAATTCATACATGTATTAACTTTGTGATCTTTACAAAAAGATACATTTCTAAGTGCAAAGCCATCTGTGAAATGGAACCAGAGAACTGCTGAAGACTAATGCAAGGTATAAGCAAACAGGACATTTCTATAAGTGAGAAGATGGAAGAGTTACTTCCAGGTAAGTAAGATAGAGTCTGCACATGTCTGACAATCCAGATGTACACACAAAGCAGTCAACCTCATCCATACAAGTTTGATATCAAATTTTACAAATTAAAAATAGCAAGCATTTGCAAAATGGATTGAAGGATTATAGCTTTTAACCTGGCAACAGTGAAACGGCACTGAGGACTGGAATTGGATGATGTATTAAGCCCCTTCCAACCCAAGCCAGTCTGTGATTCTAGCTAGAGAAGAACACCTCCGTTGCTATCATTCTTGCACCACTAGATGCTGCAGATGTTAATGTCTCTGAGGGTTCAAAAAGAGATTGCATAAATTCACCACAGCTATTAAAAACCAAACGATTCAATACCAAATTGTCTGTTTAGAGATCTCTAAACTGCATCCTGCTAGAAGCTGGTGAAGCTTCCTTCAGACAATCCAGCTATCTGCACACCCTAGGCACCTGCTATCACTCACCATCAAAACAAGATACTCATGTGGAAAACACCTCTGGTCCGAGCTCATTCTTGGTCTGCATTTCTTTGCATGGGGAAAATGAAGGTAAAATATCTAAAGCTGGTTCAACACCTACACTGCTCAGTTCCCTCATTTTCAAGCACTATGTAGGGCACTTGTATGGCAGCCAAGATATTTATATAGCAACAGTTCTTAATATACTTGCATCACTCACGAGAGCTGGGGAAGGCACCACAAATAGATAACTCTTCCTCCCTCTCCCTTAGCTGAATTCACTCCCCCCTTGAGTTTTACTTAACACTTAAAATAGCTTTCTGAGTAACATTTGTGATATTTTTAATACAATGTTAACTATTATCCACAGCCTATATTATCTACAAGAGAGGATTTGTGTTAGTCTCCCTTCCACGTACTTTAGTCAGGTATTAGACAGGTAGACCTTCGGGACTACGCTCTATTTTTTAGTTATTTCTGACTAAGAGGATTTCCTAGAAGTCACTCCACCATTCCGATGGAGCAGAGACTCGTTCTCTATGAAGCACAGCCAGCAACACTTAGCTGCAAAACAGAATGAGGCTCCCACTGCACTGGGTACTGCACCAACACAGAACAAAAAGGAGCACGTGCAGCTCTTGCACCCTCCCCTCTCAATGTAAGAACACCATAAGTCAAGGTCTTTCTACAACTAAAGAACCCCTGTGGGACGTGATCCACTGCTGGCACACGGCTATCAGCCCACCTTCACTTTTCATTATGACTTTATTTCTGCTCATCTCCAAAAACACTGCCCTTCAACAATGTTCTTAACACACATGCAGAATCACAGAATGGCCTGGGTTGAAAAGGACCACAATGATCACCGAGTTTCAACCCGCCTACTATATGCAGGGTCACTCACCACCAGACCAGGCTGCCCAGAGCCACACCCAGCCTGGCCTTTAATGCCTCCAGGGATGGGGCATCCACAACCTCCTTGGGCGACCTGTTCCAGTGCGTCACCACCCTTTGTATGAAAAATAGTGCTTTTATTTCATACTGTATCCAACATCAGAATCCTTCCTATGTTTTTCATCTGATTAAGTGGTGCCAGGTAGAACCAGTAAAGTATATGCAGTAATTTTCTTCAAATGGCTGTATGAATAGACATGGGTCTGGGCTCCTTCCAAATTTTACTTAGCAATTATTACTCAAATTAATGAAACAAGAGGTGTTTGAGGATTTATTTAGAAATCAGTTTAGCTGACAAGATATTCGCTTCAGCAAACATTTAATGAGGAGAATGTCTTCACAGGAGAGGAATTTATTCCATACAAAGCAAAAGAATAAATGGTACTAGTACTGAAAAATGCTGGATTTCTTACATTCTAATGGGCAAATTAATCTTCAAACACATGTTTTGCAAAGAGTACTCTGGACTAGACAAGGGCATCAGTGATGACAAACCCAGGAAACTAGGAAAGCATTTATGACTCCTAACAGGGTGGGGTTTGCTGGCACTGAAACTATCCATGGGCAACAATCAAACCAGCCAGATCTCCATGCCATGCAAAGGGCCCAGATTTCCAGGGGGAAGCTCTCCAGGACAGCTGTGATACAGTCTAGCTATCAAGGATTTGATGTGCAGCTGAGAAGTACTAAGATTTTTCATAGTATATGCACAAAGCAAAAACTATCAGAAACCATTTAAAAAATTAAACTTTTAAGTAGTGTAAAAGTAGGTAAACAATGACATTAATTAAAAATAACACAAAACAGACAATAGCAGATGAAATAAGCAAGGATGAAAGCAACAGTCGTGTCACTCCCCCAAACCCCCAAAGACTAGAGGTGTCGAGTCACAAAATAATGACCACACAAATAGGCAAAAAACTCTCCTTCATGAAACTGGACCTCTTGAATCTTTTTCCAAAATAATCTGAATCTACACAGACCTAACAAGTCTAGATCCTCTCGTGCCTACAGGCAGGCCCTGTTTTGAAACTTAGTCAACTGAAATTGCTGATTTCAGTGCTTGCTGCCTGCAAGCATTTCACTACCCTACTATCCCCCTAATGAAGGGTCTACAATTCAGACATAAGCAAATTTCTGGACAGTATCACACATAAGGAGTTTCCATGCAAATAAAACTATAACACCGCTGTTATAAAATCTTTTGTATTTCCTAGCAAGTATTGTTATCCCTAAATGTTTCCATTGTTTCCAACTAGAAAACAGAAAATAATTTCTTTGTGCTATTTTGGAAAATATCAACACAGTATAAGAGATCTCAAGTCCTAAACTAGATTGCTTATTAAAATGCACCAATAATAAAATTGGTGATAATCTGCACACCAAAATTGGTAGAAGTAGCTGAGGGGAAAAAAAAAAAAATACACTATTTTAGAGGGTGCACCTCACACCTTGTGCCAGAAGTTTGTTCTGCTTCCAGAAGCATTACGAAAAATGGGATGCTTAACGAGAAGAAACAATTCCAGCCAATAGCAACGAAAGAGCAAGATTCCAAATCACTCTACCTCTAATACCTCTAACGTAGCTTCTGCACGCTGAAGAGGAAGAAAGCCAAGAAGATGGAATGGTTCTAGCAATACAAGTAACTCATTCGAAACTCCCCCCACTTCTAATAGATATCAAAAGACATCTGTACAAACCCACTCCACAGCCAAGCTCCTTGGTAACTGGAGGCATGCACCATGATTACTTGGACCCCTTGAAGAGTAATTTGTCCTGAACCATTCTCTAACTCATCCATGAATTCAGTTAAGCCTTCTGCAGAGTCTCTTCTGACACAAAGCAGAGAAGCCTGTTCTACCCAACAGCAAGCAAGCTCAGCTCCCAGCCTTGGCATGGGAGGTACAGTACAAAATGACCTCGGGCACCATTAAGCAAAATAAAAGTGCTACAACAAAAAACAAGTTCAAAACAAATGTGAACTTGTGGGGTCTTATCAATAAGGAGATGACGTTTTTTAGTCAATACATGATTTTTTAACCACTTACAGAGTTTCTTGGAGCAATCACAGTTGGACAATGATATCTCTATGAGTGCTAGTTGATGACCCTCAAATAAGAAAATTACAATTACACTGAATTCTTTTGCAAGGTGTTTTGAAACCAACTAATGAAAAGCACTGTTAAAAGCTGTACATTCTAAGTAAGCTTAATAATAATATGAAGCGTGTACTAATTTTTTTCCTGGGTGTTAATTATAAACAAAACAAATTGTATTTGGAAGTTCAGCAGAAGCAATCATTTCTGTGATAAAAGGATTCAGGGAGCTAATAGAAGTTACACTGCAGCACTTTGCTTGGTGTAAGCTTACAACAGAATCATCTGAATCTATTCAGCTACTTACTGAAAAAAAATACAGTGAATGAACTGCCCATCAGGAACTCAGTATAGCTCCCAGAGCGAATAGGCAATTTCAGAATAGTGAAATATGGGAAGGGTTTTAGAATAAATACCTGTTGAGTAGGTGAGAACGAATTCCACAGGTTGCCACTCAAAATAGTGATGTATTGTACAAAACAATCCACTTTCTATAAAAGTCATTCACAACAGCAATAGCTGGCAGCCTTCTGGGCTGTTCGTGATTTTTAAAGCATCTACCTACACACAGACCACAGCCTACTGCTTCATTTCAGCCCCACAGAAAATGATAATTACCTTTTTATAAAATTCCACTGGGGGCAGTGCGAGACAGACAATTTTTGGAAATAGTTCCATCTCACTTGGCTCTCATCACCCATAAAAAAACGAGACCCACTTGTCCACATTTCCCTTTTAAGAGCTCTCTTGGGTTAGGGGCTGCAAACACGAAGCTATTTCTCAAATCAGGATTGCAGGATGGAGTTGTGAGCAACCCCAAGGATCACCATCATTTTGCTATTGCAGAAAAATCTGTAATGGTACGATCGAAGCAGTGTAACCAGGAACCATGATGTAAAAAGAAGTCTGTTCTGTGAAAAGCCTTTTTTTTTTTTTTTTTTTTTTTTTAAGTGAGAACTGACTAAGCTTTCAATAGAAACAGTTAAACATTTGTGGCTCACATTCACACAGTCATCTTCAAGGGTGCCACCACCTTTCATGGCAAAACACTCGCTTTCCCCAGCGAGTGCTTGGTATTCTGCATTTCATTAGTCAGATAGTTTAGGGCTTCAGACTTACACTTCACAAATCATTTTCAAAGACAGCCATTAAGCAACAACTGCGCTGTTTACAGCTGCCGTGCGGGAACGCAGCAGCAGCAGCACGTACCTCTTACCTAACCTATCTACAGCAGGCGCGCCGCTCGCCCACCACCAACACCGGGACAGGCGCTCTCAGCCCGGCAAAATGAAGTCACCGACGAAAACGACGCGGGTGCAATCCCATATTTTAAAGAAGCAGAGAAATATCTTCTCTACGGAGGCCTTTGTCTGGTCCTCGCCCGAGATATCGCGGGGCTCCGAGACCCGAACGTACCGATAACCCGGGCGGCCCTTCACCCTGCGTTCCCCCCGGGACACCCGGGCACGCTCCCCGAACCGCCGCTGCGAGAAGCGGGCACCCAGCGGCACTCGGGGCCGCCGGCCGGTTCCATTCTACGCTGTACGACGCGGCCCCGGGAGCGGCGCCGGCCGGGAGATCCCCGGCGCTTCCCCGGAGCGCCGCGAGAGCCCCGCACGGAGGGACGGGGAGCGAGCGGGGCCGAAGCGGTGCCGACGGCATCGCACCCCGAGAGCCGTGCCGCCGGCCGGCCCGAAGGAGTCCGCCCGCTCCGTACCGCCCGCGTCAGGCGCAGCCGGCGCCGGAGAAAAGCGTGCCACCCGGCCGGCCCCAGGCTAATCGGAGCGGATCGCCAGGGACGGCGGCCCCCGCCCCGAGCGGGCTGCCCGCCCGCCGGAACAAAAGGACAACGGCCGTGGAGCTGCCCATCCACCCCCGCCCCGCCGCGGGGACCCCCACCCCGCACTCACCTCAGCGGAGCGGACGGCGGCCGCTCGCAGCCCCGCGCTCCAGCCCCGCGCCCGCCCCGGCCCCGCGGCGCCTCCCCCCGCGCCCTCCCTCCCGGCTCCGTCTCTCACCGCTACCGGATCGGCGGCGGCGGCTGGGCCCGACTCCCCGCCACGTGACCCCCACCGCCACGTGACCACGCCGCTTCCCCGCGCCGGCCCCGCCCCCGCCGTGCGGCGCCGCGGGCCCAGGGCCGCCCCCCAACGGGCTCTCCTCACGGGCGCTGGGCGGCGAGGTGGGGCTGACGTCGTGTCGTTAGCGGGAGTTCTTCTTCGGGGCAGGCTATCGCTCAAGTGTTTTCTCGTCTCCTGGGTTCAACTCGAGCCATCTGCGCCCGAGGGAGCAACAGCAAGCTCAAACGCAACCTCTGAACCCCGCGACTGGGACCCAGGGGCATCCTAGCTGCTAAGAAAGCCCCAGCTTCCAAAGAGAGAGCAGAAGACAAAAGTTGTAACATTTATAGCAATAGCACACGCTCTTTAAATTGCCTACCAGGATGCTGCTGCCCCATACACAGCCACGTTACAGCTAAGGAAATGACTGCATCACATCAGTCTTTCGCAGCTGCCATTCGGTGTGCCTGTCACTTACAGTACACTCTTGGATCATCAAGCATGCTAAAACACACTTAATTCACGCTCCAAACTATTTCTAAGTAAAATATGTAAAAGCGAGAGGAAACTCAAGGGGAAGAGACCACTTCTTCCTTCAACAGGTTCTACTCCATCCATTCATCCAACGCAACAAGCTTGACCAGTTCATCATGCTAGGGAGCTAACAGCAGAAACATCTGAATGACAGAAAAGGAACTGCACATAATATTTTCTATGAGTGTTTCATGTCAATGGCAATAACAAACATGCAGTTTGAAAAGGAACACAGTTCTGTTCATTTCAGTCACACCAGGACGACAGTTTTACCACTTAACCAGCTATTAGAGGAAGTAGCTCCTTCCATTCCGTTTCTTTGAGCCATTAATCCCGTATTCACAACCTTTCCCTCAATGAAATCACAGCCTGGCCTCTTTTTCAGGAAAACTGATGTCAAATCCCACTTATCTATAACAACACATAAAAACCTCTGAAACTCACTTGCATTAATGTGTCAGACATATGATTTTTTTTTTTCCAGGTAAGATATATACTCTCTCACACATTAAATGTTTTTTGTTGCAGACTTTTTTTTCCCCACCATTTTATTTCATTTTTCATGCCTTCTTCATTTGCACACTTACTTTATGTTCATTTACTAAGGGAAGAAATGGGCAGAACTAACAAACTAACTGATAACAACAGCAAAAACAAAACCAGTTTTTGAGTTAGCCAAAGGAAAAGTGACAGATTTCTACAATAAAAAATACTCTTCTCTCAAGCGTATTCATAGCAGGCATGCAAAATGAGTTCAATTCACACTCAAACTTCATCATTATGAAAACCTATGCAGATCTTTGAGCTCTACAAACTAGTCTGTCTAATTATTTGCAGGATTGAAAGCTTGGCATCAATAATTTGCCTGACTTTCTGTAAATAGAATTAAAATAATGCATTTTTTAACTGGCAACATGTATTATTATTATTTTCAGACTTTTACAAGAAAATTAAATTTGTACACCATCCCTGTAGTTGTGCAGTTCTAGTGGCCCTATGTAAACAGGGAGTTGAACCAGGTGACCTTCAGAGGTCCCTTCCAGTCTAAACCATTCTGAGATTCTCTACTACATTACTTCACATCATTATAGATGTTAAAAACACCTAGGATTGTCATCATTAGATGCTGGATGCTAGTACCAAGGGCAAAGCTACTCATCATGTTTTAGTGTGGCAGTCTCTGAGACTGAAAAACCTAGAACTGATGCTCCATCTATTCACAAGTGATAAGATTCCAGGAAATTCTGCCCCAGATGTCCCAAGGCTAGAAGAAACTTTAAAATATTGATACAAGTGATTAATCTGAAGCTTGAGCAAAGCAGAAGTGTTGCCAATGTCTGATCACTAGACTTAAACGTATGCCATTTTTATCAGTTTTTTCTTTGCTTCTTTGGCTTGTTTTGGTTTATGATCTCCATGTAACTATGATGATAATGAAAAATTCCACTATATGAAAGCCTCCTTCACCGTTGCTCCTTGTACTTAGCAATTCAATCAGCTAAAGTTCTCCCTAGCACCTTCACAGTTCTTATTATAGTACATTAAAGAAAGAAATGAACAAGAATACATATTGAAAAGGTTTTTAATACTTGTAGCAAACAACTTTAGGAACCAGCTTCTGAAACAAATACACCCTCAGAATCCCTTCTCCCTACAGCTTCTTCTTACTCCTGCCATCATATCAGAGACTGAACAGGCAGAAATGGCTTTACTGAACATTTAATTAAAATTTTAAATTAAATTTCAAAGCCAAAAGGGAAACATTTATTAGCTTCCAAAAATTCAGATTTCCTGGACCTGCTGACAAATTTGTTTAGATGCTTGTCTTTGGCTGCTCCTCATTCCTTCTCTCTTGCTCTTCTCAAACACCATTTACAGCTACCTTTACCCAGTGGCAACCCAGTCATCATTAGAAAGATGTTACATTCCTCAATCACACTGTCTGTCAAAATCAAATATAGAAAACACACTATGCATTACAATGGAAGAGGTATTTTTCGGAAACTAGATAGTCCTAACATTAAGAAAGCTTGTTCTCCCAATCCATCTGATATGTTGGCTCTTCTGATAAGTACAGGACCTTCTGTAAGCAAAATAAATTCTAGTTTATCAAACAAAAAAAAGCTTGCAATTAACAAATAGAATTTAAGTGCACTAACAGTTTTTCTCCTGTGTTGCTTGTGATCTTGTTTAATTTCAAAATTTAACAGGAAATGGTAGTTAAAAGCCTCTTTTCTACCTTCTTATCTACCTTGCTCTTATACCCTTTACCTTCAAAAGAGCAGGAATATAACTAACATTGCTGACAGATTATAGAGGATTGCTTAGCATGTTTACTTGGCATAGCCAATGTCAGTAGTGACAACACTGCACAATTGTGCAACACTTATCTGCAAGTGACACCTTCACTGATACAAAGGTAGGCACCATTCCAAATTTTCTGTGATTTACAACTCGGCTCATCTTTCTTGTAACAGAAAAGTAAAAAATTGTGAGTCTAGGTGCTACGTCCCTCTACCTATTGTCATCCAAGAATTTTGTTGTTCGTTTGTTTCCCAGGAGACTAGTATTACAGCTAAGCAGTTACCTAACAAGAGTTTTGGTGCTGGGTGGATTTTGTGTTGGAACACATTCCTACACATGTATTATTAGCCTTTATGTATAATAAAACTATTTGTTTGAAAAAAAACAAACCAAAACAAAACATTTCTTCCAGCACCTTTCTACTTGCTGTTGTTACTACCACCTAGAATTGCTCAGGTACACAAAGCTAACAGCTAACAGATACTACATTTTTTTATTTTTTAAGAAGTGTTTCATGAATGGCAATTTTAATGCAGTTTTTATTCTGTAATTAATCTGCTTATTACTGCCACACAATCAGAGGACAGATTATTATCAAGTTTTTTTCCTATATGAAAAATATAACCACTGGCGTGCAAAGTATTACCATGTTTTTCCTCATATTAAAACTTTTATTGTAGAAATTTGTTAACTTTTCCTTTGGACAACCCAGAAACTGTTTTTGTTGTTGTTGGCCTCTGATTTACACTCACTGAAAATGATGTGGCTTAAAACAGAGCAGTTCTGAAAGCAGGGTAATGGTATGGATACATTCAGACCAACCAGTAACATCTGAAAATGGCAGTTTCAGCTGCATCATTACAACGTGGTGGGATTCTCAGCCTAATTACAGAAAGAAAACATTAGGTGACTAAACATCTAAGAAATTTCAGAACTAAATAAATAGCATTCCAAACTCTCCTACACAAATGTCTTTCTAGTGGGGTTCTTTGAAGTTAAAATAGTTCATCTGTAGCTTAAAGCATTTCCAGAGTGAGACATATTAATTCTTCAAAGCACAATAAATCTGTTACCCACTATTACCTATGCTGCACAATTTTACAAAAAGCAGTTTAAAGTATTGGTAAGAGCTCCCCTTACTGGTCTGTCTTGAAATTGTTAGGCGCACAACTCTTCTGATACAAGAATGAAGAATTAACTCTATTCACATTAAATATCATATTTCTATCAGAGCACCTCTTTCTTATAAATTTCTTGTTAGTTGTTGAGTCATAAGACCAAAGATTTAATTTACGAGAAATTTGTTTTTCCATCATTAAAAACCTACAAAGTGTATTGAAACTTAAATGTGTAGCAAACATAAGCCTTGCCAATGTCTGAGTTATACAATAGACATGGAGATCCAATTCTGACATAGTGAGTAATGCCTCATTTCACTCATCAGTAAGCTCTACCCACTTTCATGGGATCATTTGTGAGAGTCAGTGCAGAGAGAGGACTCGAATCTGCTGTGAAATTGGAAAATGCAAAAAGATTTGTTAGAAAAGCTTACTATTTTTCTTCAATGGCCTATTGTCTGGTAGAAAAAACAATTTACCTCTCAGCCTCTGTTCATATACATATTTTTATATAGACAGCTATACTGTAGCAATGTATTTTTCCATCAATATTATTTTTAGAGACTTACTTTTGAAGGCTCAGCTTAGGGGGTTGGCTCAAATTTGACACTTATGGTGATTATGCCAACTAAGAAAAGTTAAAATAAGCCATGTTAATAAAACCATGAAATCTCATCACTTACAACTCATAGAAGAGGATCTTGTTAATGCATAAAACATCTTTTCTAATTTGTTCTCACGTACTTGAGGTGACCCCACAGAGTTCTCTCTACCCATTACTGGTTATTCCTTTCTTTACTGTATTGGATAATTATTCTCCCTTGGCTTACTGTTGTACTGGAGAGAAAGAAAGGGAACTTGTGTGTTTATATCATCCCAAAACATTAACTACAATCTGCATTTAATTAATGAAAGTCATTGATAAACCCATTTAAAGTTTCAATTACTACTCAAAAGTTACTCACAAAACGCAATGAGGTGAACTCCAAAGATCTTTTTTCAGAGCTATTAAGTAGCAAATAAAAGATGAAGTTCAAGTAAGCATCCCTTAGATGACAGTCCTGTCACGCTCTTCCTCTGGTAGGCTAGATCCCAGAATAATCATATAGGTTGGAAAAGACCCTTAAGTCAAAACATCAATCTAGCACTACCAAGTACACCATTAACAATGTCCACATCTCTTAAATACTTCCAGGGACTCTCTCTATTCCCTAGACAGATAGTTCCAACTCCTAACTGCCCTCTTCTTGAAGCAATTCTTTCGGATATCCAACCTAAACCTCCCATAGCACAGCTTGTAGCCATTACCTCACATCCTATCTCTTGTCACCTGAGACTAACACCTTGCCTTCCTTCAGGTAGTTGTGGAGCACAGCTCTGAAAACCAAGCTTCCCTTTGAACTGGTAATTAAGAAGTCTTTCGTTACTAAAACCAATAAATTTGGCTGTTTTGAGCAAGAAGCAGGATAAGAAAGAAAGGCGTAGCACATTCTTCTTGTTTCTGTTCTTTATATCTTGCCATATTTGCTATCAAAAATCTTTGCGGGTTTTATCATCGTGCACTAGCTGCTTCATTGAATAAGCCAGTGTCTAAGTTAGCAAGTTACACATGCAGATTTTTTACACTTTCAGTGTAAAGAAATGAGGACTTATCTTTGCAGATTTTATCAAAGGGGCAGTAGAGGACAAAGAACTAAAACAAAAAACAAATTTCTTCTTATTAAATAGAGCAATCAACTCTTTATTTTCCCCTTCCTATTCACATAGGTTCTTGTGGTTTCATATTAGCTTCAGTAAAAAAAAAAAAAAAAATAGACAAGCAGTTATATCTAAAGCATTGGTCTCAAATTTGTACTGCCCCTTCTATTTGCTATCGTTGATTTGCAAGTAACCAGTTTACAGCTCAATGTTATGGTGCAGGATTACAGATTTTGCATTCACCCTCTGTCAAAATCTTAAATCCTCACCACCACTCCTCAAACTCAGAACAACACAGAAGCGATAACATCAGTAAAAGCAGGTAATTATTATGGAGTGCATGTAAAGTGTGTGACAAAAAAAAAAAAAAAAAAAACAAAAAAAAACTATTATTTTGGTATCTAAAACTCATTAAGTTAGAGAAGAATTTGATTTCATCTGACCATGTCTCCAATGTATGGGGATGCTCCATCAAGCGCAGACTTTCTTTACATTCTATGTCACACTATAAGCAAATTTAATCAATTCCACAGGAATATAACATGTCAGGAAGGTTCATAAAGCATTCCAATACAGAAACATCACTCATTTTTGGGTCATACCATTTCACGAGGTAACTCTAAAGGAAAACCAGAAATCATACATCAAAAATACCCCTCTGCACACCCTTAAGCGTATCATCTTATGGATTTTAATGAAGATACCATAATATTTCAAAGTGAGAAATAAAATTCAGTTCAAGAGTATTTTGTCTATGAAAATTACCCATT
Organism: Meleagris gallopavo; assembly: GCF_905368555.1. Lineage (NCBI taxonomy): Eukaryota > Metazoa > Chordata > Aves > Galliformes > Phasianidae > Meleagris > Meleagris gallopavo. The sequence goes on along the minus strand of NC_139405.1, from coordinate 51,125,954 downwards.
TTCCAGAATAGCCACTTTAGCGTAGAACTTAGTAACCACGGTCTATTAAAACAGTAACAACCCAAACTACTGAAACTTGCTTTTTAAGAATTGGCAGCAATCTCATTTCTCATCTTTTTTATTTCTGAGTAATAGGAAAAGAGTTCTGGTCCATTAACTCGCCCACTCTCTCCTGGAGGAAGTTAACCAACTCTGCTAATACAAAGACATGAGTTTCATCCAGGTCTTGTATGATGAACTTCTTTCCCAAAGCATTTGACTCATCCAAGTAGAGCAGAAACTGCTTCATTGCTGGGTCACTGTAGAGACAAATATACATCAGATTCCACCTCATTGTAATAAGATACAGCTAAAAATTAAGAACACCCTTTTAAGACATTCTCAAAGTTCTTTCAAAAACTGTACTAACTTCAAGAGCTGCTCACAATCAAAAGATTAAGATGCTATTGAAAAAAAATTGTTTCTCTGGCAACAAAAAAATGTCTTGGTTATTGCAGAAATAAAAGTGAAACTGATAACCAAGTCTAAAAAGAACTGGCTGCTAAACTGGCAGAGAAATGCCACTATATTGCTATTACAAAAGTAACTTGAAAAAAAAAAAAAAACAAAAAACAAAACAAACAAACAAAAAAAACCAACAACCTCACCTTAACAAGGTGAGTTTAACCTTGCTGTTTTCAGAAACAGTGCCATAGAAACATGCCATCTTGAAACATGTTTTTAAGGGGAACCAAAACCCAACACAGCAAAGATCTCAAAGTAGAACAGCATAGAAAGGAAGAAGTCATACATGAATTATACATTTAGCACACTGTAATTGAACTGTCCCTTCTTTTTCATGTTATCATCTCGCAAGTTAGATGTAAGCAAAGAACACTTCAGAAGCTTGAAAATTACATAAACATCTATGTTATACTGATCAACTAGACAGGGAATAAGTGGGTTCAAAATATAAACTTTTGGATCCACTGAAATTTTAAATCATTCAGACTTAATATTTATTGACAATTGTGGGGTCTTCCCTGTTTTTTATTTTTCTAATAAAAAACAGGAAAAGCATGCTTTTGATAAGAATTGATATTTGGGTGCAGTAACTGGTAAGTGGACACGTGCAGGAAATAAATTGCAGTCAAGTAGTTCAGAATAATTCAAAATTATGAATATGGCTGTTTTGACAAAGTAGTAAACAGCAACATTATCTTAGAAGAATTCCTTAGACAATTATTTATTTTATACTCCCTTACCTAAAAGGTGTATGTGATGCAAAGGCATGCATTAGAGAACCAAATCCCTCCGCATGTCCAACCACTAGCAACTCAAAAAACAAGATTAGCCTCAAAGTATTAAAACAAAATGATTCTACACAGTACATAATTTTGAGGCAAGGAGAGTAGGAAAGTCTAATCTCCATCTTTTCCAGAGAAGCTATTACTTATGTGCTCTAGAATGTTAGAAGAAAAACAAAGGTTACACAAGTTATGGAAAAGATACCAAAAGTGTGTGGTCCTCAGCCTTCTTCTACACATTCTTTTTGATGGGTGCACAAAGGTTTATTTTTGCTTGTTTCTCTCACATGACCTTACCAATACACTATGATTACCAGAAGCATAAGCTAGTATGCCCAGCCTGTATGTTAGGCAATATACTCATTTTCACATAATCAGCATACAGGACTGTAATCAGTGCCAGGATGTGTGTGTTTCAGCAGAAACACTGATCTTGTTCAGCATTTGAAGATTATAATTATTGAAATTTTGTCCTAAGAACAGTTTAGCGATATACTGGAATAATCCAGGGGGAAGGAAGAAATCTGCATATTATCAGCATTTCGTCTAGCAAAGCCAATACAAAAGTGAGTTTCCAAAGGGGTTGTTTAAACTCTGATGGCATAACAGACGCTATAGATTTCTTGACAGATAAAAGATTCCTTTCCAGGGAGGATAATTACGTTTCATTCTAATACTAAATGGGAAGTGATCACAATGTTGTACAAGAACACACAAATCTTTCATGTAAAAGAACATGTAAAAGAAAGTGCAAAAAAATACAACACTGTACTAACTGCTTGAGATAGAATTACAATCTACTGTTTTGCCAGTCCACAATTCCGCTTTGGGTGTCTTTTGAAAGTGCAGGGAGGCTGTTCCTTGTGTTCAGGTTTGTCAGTCTGCTAACATGCAGCCAAATTGGAACAGATAAGCTTTTTATGATAGTGGAATTCATGCTCCAAGATGCTCATACCCAACTATGAGGCATTCAGATGTGAGCTGGCTAATGTCCAGTCAGCTCAGAAGTGAACCACAGTAGACACACAGCTGTATGCACCATGCAGGACCTTCTCCACTTGTGCACTTATAGTCTCTGTTAGCATGTTTACAGTTTAAGCATATAGCAGAAATCCTGTACATAATATAATGACTCCACAAACCTTAACTGACAGCTCCTTTAATTTGGAGGTAATTGTTAGTCTAGGGATTTCAGACTGCACATAAACAAACTGACTGCACAGACACGAACAGCTTACTTTCTGAAATTATGAGCATACTCATTTTAGAGTAGCCAGCCTTGAGTGGAACATGAACTGGAATCGATGAAAAAAGAAAACAAAGGATAAAAAAAACAGACAAGTTTCCCTTTAGAATCAGTACAGAAAACACATCACCCAGGAACAAAATTAATCAACATTATTTGCAAAATAACAAACAAGAGGTACACATGATGTTAAAGTCTGAGTAGAAAACAACAACATATTTGAAAAACTGAGTTCAGAATTAAGATTTCCTACAACTGCCTCTCTCTTTCTTCCCCTAAAGACCTCATCTTTCATTTGTCTCAGCATCCTTTACCATACAAATCCATTTTTTGGCCTAGACTCTTAAAGCACCTAAAATATTTCCAGCTCTAAAGAAACAGTTGAGCAGATGTTGATGCTGTCACTAACCATTCAATCAGAACGCCCTTCAGAACATTCACCATCCTTGCAGCTCTCACAAACGCTGAAAGGTGCGGGTGGCAGGAAAAACTCCTGGTTGGGGTTACAGACAAAAGCAGATGAAGCCTGTAAGAGAAAGAAACGCCTCCGCTGAACTCAGCGACCCAGGAGGGGGAAAAAAAAAAAAGCGAGCAGAAAGCCAAACACAGTTACCCTGCGCCTGAGCCCGCTCCTACCTCTGCATACACGCAGTCACACATAGGCACCGCCCGCCCCAAACCTCCCCCCTCGTCCCGCCAGCATCCAGAACGGCTCTGCCTTCCTCCCGCCCCAACCCTCTCGTTGCCGCATGCGAACCGTGGCCTTGCGAAAGGCGGCCGGGGCGAAGGCAGACAGGCTCCGACCTGTCCACGGGCTAAGCCGAGGGCGGCGAACGAGTAGCTTCGGCCCGGCAAGCCCTACCACCCCCGCAGCCGCGCAGAACGCACTCACCCAACCAGCCCACACGCACGTACTACGCAAGCGCGGCCCTCGCTCCTCCTATTGCCCTCCTCACGCTGCGCTGGGATTGGCCGAGCGGCGCGCGGCGCGATGGCGTCATGGGAGCGCGTGAGCGGCTGTGCCGGCTGCGAGGAGAGAGAGGAGGCGGAAGGTACCGGCGGCGGCGGGGCGAGAGAGGGGAGGCGGCAGGGCGGCCGGAGGGGTCCGGGCTGGGGTCTTTTCGCGGTCCGATGCCGCTGTTTGTCAGACCTCAGCCTTGAAGCCCCTCCTGGTTTGGGGCCGGCTGCTGACAGCGCCCCGGTTGCGGGGAGGAGCCCGCAGGGAGTCCGTGCTTATCAGAAACGTAATTAATGAAGTCGAAGATAACCGCGGTGCTGAAAGGAGATAGGGCGGAAAGCTGTGTGCTGTGGTAACGCTGGGGTGGTGTGAGCGGGAGTCATCCCTGCTTCGAGATCGGAGGGCCTGATTTTGGCCGTTCACACGCGTGGCACTCCGTCTTTTTGACTGATCGTCACTGTGGCAAGGCAAATGTTCAATATCTGTATTTTCAGAATAAGTACGGGGATGATTTACATCTGTTTGAACAGATTAACTTCGCATTTCTATCAGCGTATTGTAATGCAAGCGCTCACATGTCACATCATGACATTTTAACTTCAAGTTACTTCCACAGAATACCCAGCCAGTGTAATTCTTGCACTGAAAATATGTCTGAATGTTTGGATGAAGTCTTCAGCAGAAAGAATGCAGAGTTTGATTGGTGCTGTAGGTAGCCAAAGCCAATTAGATCATTGTCCTAACTTCAGGTAGGCTTTTCTTGTATAGGTAAAATGTATAGGTAGTAATATTTGCTAATGTATAAAATGGTGTATATAGACGTGAGTGGTGGATGCAGTAATTGGCTCTTTCACAAGGCCTAAATTGCTTCATTTCTTAGCACTTCACCTGTACAACTATACATTTATCAAACCTCACTGTGTAGATGCTAAATCCCTTATTAACTGTGGCGTTACTGTGTAAGTCAGCAAGAAAAGACAAATGTTATCCAGCTTGCCTTCTAGCACCAACGATCTATGTGAATTGTTAGAGCCTGCTAAGACAATGTAAAATATTTAGATGTTAAGCTGAAATGAATTATGAACAGTTGATTACAAACTTGTATTAAGTCATGTGTTGTATTGAGCACTGTCTTCACGTGGATGTGACGTATTTAAGTGAGGAAATCAGAAAAGACTTCAAAGCAGAGCACGAGCCAGAGATACATACTTACCAGTATTAACATAAATATGTAATTGTATGAAACACTTCTGAAAACTTTTATTGTAATCAAAATGCAAACTACTAAATTCAGGAGTTTATAATTTTTATTTCTTTTACTTAGTGTTTTATATGGCACAGAATGTAAAATATGGGGGAAAATGGCTACACGTTTTCTACTATAATTCCCAAATTGATTTTTTTTTTTTTTTTTTTTTTTCTGAATATACAGAATGTCAGTGACTGCTTACTGCATATTTTGCTGTAGACAAATAGGAACTTCTGGTCCAGCCACCAAAAAACAGCCATCTTGGGATGATATAAGTAAGTACATTTCTATAAGTATCAATTGGAGGTGTTATTAAGAGAGGAAAAAGTCTGTGTGGATGTAACGCTGTGCATGCTTAAATGACAAGAAGAGATCTACATCTCTGCAAAATTTGTGATCAAAAGTTTTATTTTCCTAAAGTGGATGTCTGCTTCTGACTTGTTTTGCGTTGTAACAATGATAACTCTAGATAATGCTGATGATGGGAGTCCCACCAAAATACAATCTCATTAAATTATTTTAAGCTCGTTTTTATCTGTTTTTTCTTTGGTCATTTCTTAATGATTAGCACAATGAAAACATTGCATCCATAAACTGTTAGTAACAGGGCAGCACTTGAATAAACTTTGTTTCTTCCTCCTTTACTTTTTTTTTTTTTTTAAAGTTCTACAATCTTTTCTGCTTTTTTTAATATCTTGTGTATAAAATGAAAATTCTTACAGTTCTAAGGTGTATTTTCCAGCACTAAAAGACAAGATACTCCTATTTCTGCTCTTCAGGAATCACTGCATTTTTTTGTCTCTTCTTTGCCAGTTATTTCTTCGGCATGTAACTGCTTCTTGTCTGCATGCCACAATTCTTAAAGTCTTGAAAGGCAGAAGCTGGTGGCAGTGGGTCTAGGGCAAACCTCCTGGTTCATGCTGAGGAAAATCAATTATTCATGATAGGTGAGATAAATTCCATTGGGTTTGCCACTTCCCGTAGCTGTAGAGTTGCACTGTACTGACAACCTTAAGTCCAGATAGTCAGCAGAACTTCACCCAGGACAAATAATTCAAATCAGACAGAAATCCCTGCATTTAAAAGGGAATCTGCTGCAAGTGGTATGTGTTTATTCAATTCTTTGCTCTGTAAGTTAGATTCAGTGGAATTATTTGAAAAATATCTTTGCTTAGAGAGATTCTGCAGGGCTTTTCACATACACTGAATATCCAGTCAAGAAGAAAAAGCTAACTCCTTAGCATAATTTGGAGGTTCAAATGAATGCTAGTGATATAGACAGATTTTTTCCTGTTGATTCTTGCAGCTGGGCAGTGAATGCAATTGACAGGTAGCAATACTCACTTTTGAGTAATTGACAGGTAAATAGCAGCAGTAGGAAACCTTTCATTGCCTACATTAAGAGAGCAGGAAACTCTAATCCAGCAAGATCTTATTTAATTTTAAGTAGTGATTTTCTAAAAGCTAGACAAAAATAGAAAAAACCTTAGTTACTGAAGTTCTTACTGTCTGGTAATCACACGTTAACTGTTTATATTGACTTGATGCACACAACTTTCTTTGACGTGATTTTTTCATTTTTCAAGGAAAAATTGCAAAAATAACTGGATCACTTATACTTGGGTAAGTATTACTATCAAGCTTATGTAAACTATGGATACAATAAAAACTTCAATTCATGTTACTTTCAAAAAATGTGACAATATTTGAGGGGGTTAGGTATGGTGGGCTGTAATTTTGAAGCATATCTTCTGGTAGATTTACTCAATTATTTTAGAGTTTCCTTTCTGTGCTAAATTGATGTAACCTATGGACTTCTATATATGTTTGGTAAAATCTGGTATTTGTAATTAATAAATAAAGGATGATTTATACCAAAATGATTGTTAAGATATTTTTGCTGTAATCTTCCTCTTTTTCAGTAGTATTCATACACAGCTTTCTTTCATTTAAAGAGGTTTTGTATTCATTACATATGAAGTTTTGTCCTTAAAGAAGTTGCTGCAAATTGATACTCAAGCTATACATCAAGAAAAGCTTAAATCCCATGTGTACATACGTACATCTTCTCTAAATCCAAATGAATATCAAGGTAAGATGTCATTGTTTGGAATCTAAAAATAAAATTTTAACAGCATACAATATTTCTGGAATTTACTTGTATATCCAGAAATATACATTTTGAGATATGTTACAAAAATAATATTCACAATGTCACCTAATTTATTTTTTCTTAAGAGATATATATCCATATGTATATATAGTTATCTTATAAAGTATAAGTATGAATATCTAAAAAAAAATCTACTAGACAGCAGCTTGAAATAACGTGTGATATCATCTTCCAAACTTAAATAACCTAAAAATGCTCTTTTAGGGATCACGTACCAAGCCAGAAAAGAAATCCATAGAGCAGTAAGGAAAATTCTTGAGGCAGAAGCTAAAATTTTCCGGAGACCTTTTAATGGTAGGTGTGAAAAGCATGGCTTTACCTGTGAATACTACTCTATAGTAAAACCTAAGCCCTTTTAGAAAGTGAAATAACTATTCTTAAGAACTTAGTATTTCCTCTGTTTCAAACACAACAGAACATGTTATTTAATAGCATTTAATGTAAGTTTCTGAATCAAAACTTTCTGTGTATTAAAACTTTTATTTTTTTAAGTAAAAGTAATGTTTAAGAAGAGATTTGAAGAATAAATGAAGATTTATTTTTCCCCATTTCAGATGGGAAGTGAAGCTTACAGTACTGAGTTAATATTTGATATCAAAGTTTTTTGAAATCAAAGGAATTTTTTTTCAAAACCTATAGTAATAGAACAAGGGGTAACAGTTTCAAACTGAAAGAGAATAGATTCAGATTAAAAATTAAGAACAAATTGTTTACTTTGAGGATGGCGAGTGTCAATTAAATGACTCCAGGTTCTTTTTGGTGGTGCTCAGCAAAGGACAAAGGGCATAAACTGGAACACAGGAAGTTCCATATAAACATGAAAAAGAACTTGTTGACTTGGGTCTCACAGCACTGGACCAGGATGCCCCAAGAGGTTGTGGTCTCCTTCTCTGGAGATATTCAACACCTGCCTGAATGCTTTCCTGTGTAACGTACAATGGGAACCTGCTTTAACAGGGAATTGGACCATTTGATAAACCAAGGTCTCTTCCAATCCCTATGATTCCATGTTTCTGTGAGGCATGGGCACAGGCTGCCCAGGGAGGTTGTGGGTGTCGTTCTGTCCTATTTTACTGCACCAATTAGTTGTTAATAGTAATTCAGAGAAATACTTTAACAACGAATACTGAAGTACTAAAAGAAACAGATTATTTCTTTTTAATTCAGTGAAATGGAAGTGTGCCTGTTAAAATGCTCATTAGGAATAACTTGGTTTTTATTTGTTTTCTGCTAAAGAGCACTTTAGTACATTTGATGGAGAAGATCATGAATGTGCCTTATGGCTCCTCTTAAAAAAGACTCAGTCAGAAGACAAAGAGGTCCGACTGCAGGCTGTGCAAGAGCTGGCAAAGAACACTCACTGGCATGGTAATGTATGCTGGTGTAGCTCAATTCATCTACAAAAATGCAACCGTCTCCATTATCTGCTGCAAAGCTTCTGCTGCCCTGGAAAAATTGCTAGTAGCTGAAAGAGGTGTAATTTGGACCAGAATCGGTTTTTCTTTACATTGCAAGCAATTTTTTGTTCCTAATACTCTTCCTCGTTACGATCAGAAAGATCAAGACACTGGAGGGGCAGTACAGGAGTATAATAGCAAAGGAATTAGCATGAATGGAATAGTGTTACACAGGAAGAAGAAAGGTGCTCACCCATCTCCAAAGATCTAGGCTTGCAAAGAAAACTCCACAAAGGAGTGAGGAGGAAATAGATCCTTCCACAGTAGCAGTCAACCCTTAAATGAACCTGTAAGCCTTCACCTGTGCTCTTAGGGCTGACCAGGTCCTTTCCCCAGGTGCTCAATAGTGGTTCAGGCCATGACTCAACAGTTACCATACACTCATACAAAACATGACTGTAACATGGGTCTCTCTCTCTGCTTCCCCACTAGATTATCAGGACCACCATTTAGTATGATGCTGTCTTAGTGCTGGAGAGCAGTTCAGGTTCATTGGTTCCTTGGCCTTTTGAAGCTGTTAAGAATGGTACTGGTTCTGGTAGTAATTGTTGTAAGGCTCTGCTGGAAAGGGGTTTAAGGCTATGGTTCAGTTAAAAAAAAATTGGTTAGGAAATGATAGGTAACCACAACAAGGCAGTGGTGACAAACTGGAAGTAGAGGACTTGCACACCCAAGCATTATAAGCCGTTTTCTGTCCTAGTTGTTACTGTTACCTTAATACTGAAACATCCTAAGGATTTTTAACTTTTCACACATGTATTCCACAGAAAAAAAACTACTTGGATTTAATGCCATGGTATCATCAGTTACATTGTTATTGCATTACACGTCTGTCTCGCTCCAATTTATAGGAGGGAGATGAAGTTCTTGTAATATCTGTATAGCCGGCGTGAGATTAAGAAACAACGGTTCATATGTTAGTCCAACCAGTTTATTATAAATCAAGGAGACAGGGAAGGAAAGGAGGGGGATAGAAAAGATAGGAAAGAAGCAAGAATTGCGTAAAAGCGGGGATAGTCACCACCAGGATCCAGCAGCGGTCCCGTTGCACGACGTTTGGAAGGTCCGAGGCAGAAGCAGCAGGGGGGGAGAGAGCAGCAGCGTGGCCGGCCTTGGGCAGCAAGCAGGTGGCAGAAGGAAGTCGCGGAGCCGATCCGGGAGGAAGCAGCAGGACTCAGGTAGCAGGCCCAGGAGAGTCCGTCAGCACGCAGGAATTCCGTAGTGAGGGATCTGATGGCAGACACCTTTGTTCTTCTTCAGCATCGTGGTAGAGCACAGAGCAAGTCCGGGAGGGAGATGAGCAGAGTAGGTCCAGGAGGGAGAGAGGCAGGTCGTGAGGCTTCTCATGGCAAAATCCTCTTCTTCATGAGGAATCTGTTGCCAGAAAACCTCTTTTATCCTTCTTCTGTGGCATTCCTGGGCGCTTGAGTAAGAGTCATGTGCAGCACCTCCTGAGATGGCCATCTTCCTGGAGATAAGCCCACACAAAAGACCGCTTCACAGCTATTTAGCTGCAGCTTATCTCTCTCTCCTTGCCCGTGGCCTTGTCTATCAAAGTTCTCCAGACAAAGGGTTTCACAACCTTTGCCCAGGACTTGCCTTGACTTGAACAAGTCCATCTGTGTCCCCAGCAAACTTTGAGACACTGATGTTAACAGAATAATATCTTACAATGTCATACACTTATCAGTAAATAGGGAAATCTTTTATGTTCTTTTCCCCCTTTGTTATTATAATGTTATAATGGGATGGAAAGTACTGTGATAACAGCAGGGTGGCAAAGTCTTTGGCTGCAACAAATGAGAATGGGCCCAAGTGTAGCTGCTGCAGAAATGAAGGAAAAAAGCTGCTTTCCTTTGGAAGGCCTCAGGTAGGCAGATATCTCCAGCAAGAGATGCCCTCACCTCCACTGCCGACCCTTAAATGAGATCTGGGAAGGGCTGGAGCATGACTCCACCTCTGCCAGTCACTCAGGGCATTGCATGCACCTGAGCTCCCCTGGGTTGGCCCTGCCTTCCCACCAGGTGCTCAATCATTGCTTCAGGCCATGACGTGCATTTCCACTACAGTTATCTACTTCAGTATCTTTTAAATCACACTATAAAGCATGGTATAGAACTTAAGGTTCTTGAGTCTTCTCTGTTCTTAAAGCAGCAAATATCCTTGAACTCCCAAGTAAAAGGTATACATATACACCCTTTTCTCCACTCCATCACTACTCTGTATAAACTAGATAGCACTCTTAATCCACTCTGATTATCCTGATAGTAGATTCATTTTACATTTTGTGCAATTCCACACAGTGAAATGTATGTTGCTTCAGATAGCCTCTTTCAAACTCTAATTATCTCAAATTGTTTACCTCAAAAAGTTGTATTTGAAAACATTTGAAAGCCAGTACCTAAACTGAAGCTGTGTGTAATAATTCAGTATGGCCATCTTACATTCATGCGGGAAGACTGCCAGCAGATTTTCTCAGGCTTCTTTCCCTGGAGACCTCCTGTATCATTCAGTGCATAAGATAGCCAGTATGTGAGAATTTAGTTGCTCTTTGTTAGATCCTCTTCTCTGTAATACTAATTGCTGTAATATTTGGATGTTTTACAAGCAGTAATAATTCTTGCCAACTACCTCATGAAGAAAACAGACTTTTTTTAGTCTGATATTCCAAAACTCATTCCAGCAAAGATCTGGACTGGAAGTATGTGCTACCTTTTCACAGCTAGGACCAAGTTGTTCAGCATATATTATCATAAGTACTGTGTCCTGCTCATCCAAAGCACAGCTTCAGTGATATCAATTTGTGGCTGCAAGTGATCTGCACCAAGGAAAAATGATGTCTGGTCTGTGGTTGTGAAGTCTCTTTTAAGTGGTTTGTCATTTTTGTTCAAGAGATGTATAACAGCAATGAGGCTACAAACACTTTTATAGCGAGTTGTTGATCCACTTCAATATTGTCTTTTCCTTCAGTCTGCCACTAATTTCAGTACATGCCTTTCAATTTCTCCAGCTGTAAAATAGATAGGTTTTGGAAATTAGGTATTATTTAAATCTGTTTTCCCTTCAGGAGGGTGACTTAAAGTTTGTCTCGCAAGGACAGTAAGTGTTCCAGTAAGGAAAGGCTACTTGTACTGTGATGCTGTCTTGCATTGTCTGAGGTTACCTCATTTTATTTTACTTTAAAACTAGCTTCATAGAAACAAAGCTTTTTGTATCATTTAAAGTTCATGCCCACATCTTGGCAGTATTTCAGTTTAAAACTTGGGTTAATATTGTATGCAGGAAAAAAAAAAAAAAACAAGGTTTAGGCTTGAATTTATAGTTCTTGCATTCTTTTCACAGTAGCAATACTGAACTTTTGCATTTGTTCAACTCACATGCGAATCTTTATTTAACTGATTTGTAATCAACAATTAGTGCAAAGGTCTATTTTGTTTCAGCATAGTGCTGGTCTAACAACTGCTATTTTTATCTTTTGGAATTTGTGACTACAAAGTCAGAGCTTATTAAAGAGATTGCAGAAAAGTTATTCTTTTCAACTCAAAAAAGAAATTGGAAATTAAATTTAAAGCCAAATGAAATATTACAATCAGTTTTAACCTTAATGCTGGAGTTCTTACACTACAGATTATCAGTATGGTACCATTGCCCAAACTTGTGATCAGAGGACTGCTATAGGTTTGGCTCGATCCAAAGATGTCGACCTTCGCTTTTTCCTGCCTCCACCATCACTGCCAAAAATGAAAAGTGTAAGTAAATGGAAAGAAGATACCAGCTGATTTTTGCTTACTTGTGGTTACTACTTCCATTGTTAATGGTACTAAAATAGAATTCTTCAAAAGAAAAAAAAGAGTACCAAAACAAAAAAAATCAAAACATCAGCTGTAATGCACCTCTGGAGCATGTCTGTATTAGTGAATTATGTGATGCAAAGAGCTGAAGATAGGAGTTTGATTATTGTTCTTCGACTGTATGTCCAAATTATACAGTGTAATTTGTGCAAATCACAAGTGTGATGCATATGCTGCTGTCCATGCCTAACAGGCAGTGCACTCATATTTATGTGATTGTAGATTGCCTCGATGGCATTGACAGAATTCTACATGTAGAGAGCTCTCCGGGGGACCTTGCATTTTCACTGCTAGCGTGGTACTCCAGATAATGCTGTGGCACAGAGCTTTAACCTTCATTATGTCAAGTATGGAAACCATTTTAAGTATGCTATAGGACTCCCAACTGCAGATACAAGGCAAATTTTCTGCCTGTAAAAATTCCTCCAACGCGTTGAGAACTCATAGATGTACCTGCTGTCTTTCACCAGAAATTCTTCTGCCTCCTTTTAGACATCTTAACCTAATTTTTAAATTTGGAAATCACAGAAAAATGTTTGGGGATGAGCTTTATAGTTATTACTATGAACTAAGCTTCAGTTAGCTTGTCACAATACTTGCTAGATTTAATTGAAAAATATTCCAACAAAATTCACCGAGTGTGATTCTTAGCTGCAAAAATGCTTTGCACCTTGATACAGTGATTCATATTAATCAGATAAACAAATACTTAACATCTGAAAGAGCTTAAGATACCTATCTTGAATTTCCAAGCAGCTTCAGAGTTTCTGATTTGGAGATGTGACTCCCCCATCCTTTTTACATACAGTAATTTTTACCTGACTTGGGCCCACAGAACAATTAGATATTAAAAAAACACCGTCTCTTTACTTCCAGCTTTTGTGTGACAACAAATCCTAATGGGTAGATTTAATCTTGCTTTGATTTTGTGTTAATTACTAAGTACATATAAACAATGCAGTTTGAGTAATGCTGTCTCTAGATCTGCTTTTTTAATACATGGAACTGGCACACAAAGTATAAGACGGTCTTCTGTAACGTTGCTAGAATAAATGCTGGTAGAAGTTCCTGTCACAGAACACCTGTACATCTTAGCCAACACAACTCTGAAAACCAGCTTTAGTTGGTAGTGACATTCTAGTTTAGGATTATTTTTATGATATAAGATGATCTCTGTAGCAAAAATTAGAATAACTCTAAGTTCTGTGGCTGTTGGCAAATAAAGTTGTTGAATCTTTTTTTCCTGTCAGTTATTACAGATTACTAAATTGACATCTGTGTGATTATTTTGAAAATGGGAGTAGTGTTGTTTTTTGTTCTGACTAATAATTCATACATTCATTTTAATATAGCTCCATCAGTATCACTGTGTAGTGAAAGGTGAACTTTAAGGCATCTTGTGTCAAGAGGAACCTACTCTTTCACCATTCCAGGCATATTAGGAAAAGGCCACTAAAGCATGAAGCTTAAAGCTTACTTATCATCACTCAGGTGGCTGGTTTTAGTATTAATCACTTCCAGAGTTTTTACAAGAGTAACTACTAAACCCACATTGCAGAGCACTAAAGTTTAGGCCTTACTAATATAGCTGCTTCAATTATTTAAGATCTTTATTTTCTTCTATATTGTGTTTTGTTTCAGAATTTTAAAAAGTTGAATTAAAAACTGTTTGTGTTTGCTTCTCACAGGATTATCTCATAGAAGATGAGCTTCGCTTGCTCTTAGTTTCTTTACCTCAGTCTGGCCTTGATCCATGTGTCCAGTACTTCACATCTCTTGCTTTACGTGAAAGTAGTCAGACTCTTGCTGCACAGAGGGTGAGTTCCCACTTACAGACTAGAACTATGATTTCTTTATTCAGAGCTCAAAGACACAAGCCTATTTCCATATTTTTCAGCTTTATGAAGTGAAAAAAAAATAATGCAGTGTCTTTGTTACATTACAACTTAGTATAAGCTCTTCTACATACGGTCCACAAGCTTGAAAGCTGCTTTATCTTTCCTAACTGTACTAGTTGGTCTAGCAGGAGATATCTGCTTTGTGGGAAGGCTTGTAAGTAAAGATTTCTTTTCTCTCAGTCTTCATAAAGAGATTTTTCACATTTCATCTACTGAGATTATTAAACCTTCTTGATATCTTACTATCAAACTGATTGCAGCAATTGCAATTGGTCATGAACTGTTGTATTACACGGAAATACATTCCTGTAACATGTCACTATTGCCAAAACCTAAGTCAAGTTGATTTTTGCAATCAGTGACTCTTACTTTTGAAAGTTATAATAAAAAAAGAATACTGTCATAATGTTACTTAGCAGGGTTTATTTAGAGATTTCAGAATACAAAAACTCTGTATTCCCTAGGACACAAATAAGAGTAATATTTTCACATGGGGATTCCATTGTTTACACAAGAGGTCTTGCTACAGAAAGAGCACTTGCACATGTAAGACCACTCTTGGAAACATTTTGACTAATCGCACTGTCCTAGAAAATTATTTCTTCTTAAAGTTTTACTGGTCTTCCTGATGTATGATAGAGACAGACTGGCCTCTTAGCACTACGCTAAGTGTTGAACACCTTATTTTCTCCTGTCCCTGTTTTTTTTTTTTTTTTTTTTCTTTTTGCAACTCTGGAAGTCTAGATTAAGTCTGATCCTTGCTTCCTTATTTTCAAGCGAACAATTTTAAGAGATTACATTAATTAGTGTAAGAACCCTGCATTTTTCCCCTTTATTGTGTGTTTTGAAGTTAATAGACTTCAAAATAGAAGCTTCTGTCTGAAAATTTATGTAATACTTTCAGTTAAAAATAGTAGACTTTCTTATAGTGTGCTGCTATATAATTTATACACTTAAATTCATACATGCTGAGCACTCTTTAAAGAGATTTCTCTAGATCATTACACACATGCATTCTAATTTAGAAATGCTTATTTTATGTAGCTATTTGGAACATGGTATCATTTTTTACTATTTCTCCTTTCAGGGAGGCTTATGGTGTTTTGGGGGAAATGGACTTCCATATTGTGAGACATTGGGTAAAGTTCCTTCAGAGACAGTAGAACTCTTTTGCTTGCAAGCTTTAGTGCAACATTCTAAGGTAACTGTCTTTTTTAAACTACAACTGAAAAACAACATTTATAAGTATTCTTTTCTAAGGCTGTCGTATATTGGGACTGAGTTGCCATTTTCTTGTCTCCTAACTGCTATCCCTTTTGTAAGGGCTTTCAGAGAACTGAGACTGATGTGAATCATAAGAAAGCACAACAAACTCGTTTTTCTGATGTCAAGTGCCTCTGTAACAATCAGAAAGCTAAACAGGTGGAATGGTGATATAGGAAGCACAGTGACAAAGGGACTAGCACAATGGAAAAGTGTTACAAAGGAAAAGAAAAAGTGCTCACCTGTCTCTGAAGATCTGGGCTCCACCAGGAAGGGATTCACGACCAGAAATCCTTCCACAATGGCAGTCAGCCCTTAAATGAGGTTGAAGAGGGGTGCAGCCAGGCTCCACCCCTTCACACAGCTGAATTGCCTTCACCTGTGCTCCCAGGGCTGAGCGCATCCTTTCCAGGTGCTCAATTAGTGGTTCAGACTGTTTCTCAATGGTTGCTACACAGCCTCTAAGTTCTATTATTATTACTAATTAGCCTGTGAAAGTTCTTTAATTTCTCAGAAGTCTTGAACATTGAAAAATAGCATTGAGAATACTAAATTGTTATTTGTAGTAGAGATGGATAAAGTGTAGTTTGCTAGTATTCCTTTCACAACTTCCATATGCATAGAAATTCTGACATAGTCTAGAGTTTTCTATATTCTAGATTTTCCATTCAATCAAGTTGTGACTGTACTTACACAGAATGCCTCAGTCTTTGCTAAAAGCTTCATACCTGAGGACATAGCAGTTTCATGACCACAATACATTTTTAAGCCCTGTAGATGTGTTCAAGTCACAAGCATTTGGTCAATATTGGTGGTGATCAGTCTGTGTTCATCTTCTTGGACTGGAATCTATTGTTGCCCTTTAGAAGAGTAAAAATGTATATTTCAAAGAGGAAGTATTCTAGCAATTTCTCTTTAGGTGGTAGACCATAAGAGGCTTCAATTGGCAGTGCTTTAACAAGTGCAGGCCTGCACTTGCAGGCATTTGACATCAGAAAAACAAGTTTGTTATGCTTCCTTATGTAATTTGGTCATGCCAAATGGATATCAATCTAATTTTCCTCTGATGTGAAGGAGAGTATAGTGATGATTCTCAGCATCTTTCAGGTTGTCAATCCATAGTTATCATGCATTCAATACATTAAAATATTTACTTCATCTTGTAGTAGAGAATAATAAATACTAAATGAATAAGAACTCTTATGTAATAAGGGCCACATCGTATCAGCTCATAAAACTACTTTCTGCATTTAACAGCATCACAAAGAAGCTTTTGCAGAACATCTACTTATTGTCATTGTATTTACTGTATGATGTTAGGTTTCATCTCACTGTGATAAAATTGAAGCTCAGGGTGGCCTTCAGCTGCTGCAGAGGATATACCAGCTACGTAAAGATTCTGCAAAAATACAGAGAAACATAATTCGCATTATTGGAAATATGGCTTTGGATGAACGTCTTCATTCATCCATAGTACGTGCAGGTAAAAGGAAAGCAAGTGCAAGCAGCCTGAATGCCAGACTGCCAGTTCTATATTCTAAATTTTTCACTGGATTCAGTGCTATTGTAAAATGTAAGGGACTGTGATAGTGGTGTGGTTTTTATATGTATGTCTTGTATGCATGTATATGGGTTTTTTTCTTGTTTTTTGTTTTTTTGTTAAATAAAACATAAATAGTTTAGACAGCTTTGGTTTAAAAACTTGCACATGTTGACTAGCTGATATGTGTCAGAGCTAGAGGCACTGTAAGTCTTTGAAGGATGGTGAAAATTGGGACTTCTGGTATTTAGTTCAAATTACTGACAGAAATCTTCTGAATTTCCTACTCTCACATATCATCTGCATTATTGATCTTTTTTTTCCAATTTACTGTGTTCTAGTGTCATAAAGGAACTTTATGTCTTTATGTTTTGGAATAAAATAAAACATGCCTTCCCACTCTCCCTTGCTTTGTATCAAGCTAGTAACTAAGAACAAATAACAGCGGCAGGAGGAAGAGATGAACTCACACAACTTCTGGTGCCCGTGGGTGCCCTCGCATCCTGCTGTTCGTGCTGCTTATGTATCAGACCCTCACAGCTGCTCCAGGTGCAGGCCAACCCTTACCCTCAGCTAGCTCAAGCTAGCACTTGCTGAGGAGGTTTTCCACCAGATCTTTAACAGTGCTTCAGTCCGCTCTGCAAGCCAATTTTAATTTGAGAAATTTTTCTTCACAAATTTTTTTTGTCAAATTTTCACACTTTTTAAAGATTTTTCCTCATTCATCACAGATCCTTACAATCATTCTGACTCAGTTTTCTCTAAAAGTATTTAAATGCTCTTTGTGTGTGTGTGTGTGTGTGTATGTATGTATGTATGTATGTATGTATGTGTATGTGTATGTATGTGTATTGCTTTGCATGTCTCAGTACTTTGTGAGCAGCTTCATCCATGTCTAAGAAACAGTAAGCTTCATTTTTAGGTAAGAGTCTGTAAAGTGTTTATTTTTTCTTGAGGTAGCTATGACTTAAAACTTCATTGAGGAATCTGTTCTGTCAACTATTCTTTTATGTTTCTCAAGTGTAAACAGAATTTTTTGGTTTTTGTTCTAGAATAGCAGGAGAATTTTAATTACATAAATGTTTTTGCACTCTGGAATTTAAAATTAGAAGTTGTTCTTCAGAGCAATCATCAATTTTTCTGCCTGCCATTATTCCTGTGTGCTGTTCCCTTTCTTTCCTGTGCTTTGAGTTTCATTTTCTCTCTGGAACATTCCTTATCACTGTATTTTTTGCATCTTGGCTGCAGAAAGAGAATCAAGATGTGTTCTCTGTCTGACTGCTGCTCTGATCTGCTGATATACTTTGTTTTCCTTCTGGGAGGGGGTTCTGCTTCAGATTATAATCTGAATAGCAGTAAAACACATTCCCTCCTCACCACTCTGAACTTTTTAATTTTGCCATTTCCACTTTTCCAGCAGTGGCTTTCCTAAAGTAAAGAGAAGTGGGTTGAAGCAATTTGTTTTGATATTGCCATTCTTGCATTCTGATGCCTATTTTCACAATTACTGCTGTGAAGGATGATGTTTGTGAATTTTCTTGTTGGGATGATGTTTCTGCCGCTTTGTTTTTTCAATGTAGGTTGGGTTTCTGTACTTGCTGAAGTAATGAAATCCCCGCATGTCATTCAGTCTTCTCATGCATCCAGAGCTTTGGCTAACCTAGACAGGGACACAGTGCAAGAAAAGTATCCAGATGGTGTCTATGTCTTACATCCACAATATCGTAGCAGGTAATGCAGAAGGAGGAACTGTATGTGCTATAATTTGAGTTATTTGCTATAGTGTTCAGTTACAAAACTTCAGAAGAATGGATTCAGAGTGCAGCTCTACTTTTGTTACCTGCTCCTCTGGTTCTTGATGGATTGACTGGACTGAATGTAGATCCTGTAATGTGAGAACAGCAGGAGTGCTCGGAGCTGTCCGTAGCAATGAGGAGAGTGTTCCTGTATTGTTTGGAAAATCTAGATGCAAACCATTACATGAATTATGGTTTTGCAGCCTTTGTACTGGTGTGTCTTGGGATATGATGCCTAGCAGTTATTTTGCTGATAGCACCCCATTGGCCTCAGCTGCAGTAAAAGAAGCTGAGGCTTCTTTTTTTCTTTTCCAAGAATGTTTATCTGGGACTGAAGCAGCCTCCAACATGGTATGTCACTTAGCAGCAACTATTCTTGGGGCCATTTGTGTTAGTGGAGACGGTGGAATCAGACAGTGAAGGTCTCACTAAGCTGCATTAATAGTAGGGGGAAAGAATATTGATTTTCATTATGGAAGAATACGAGACAAGAATTTGGTATTTTACATACTTCTGTCTAGATCTCTCTTATGGGTGAATCTGTGTTTTTCATCTTGATCTGAGTATCCTCTGTGAAATATCATGCAACGTCATGGCATGTTGTCCATAATACAAGAAACCACGTACGGTGTTTGAAATAGCATTTTGATATCACCTAGGTTAAGAGTTCTGTTCAATTTAATTTGCTAAAAGAATATCTGTCATCTGTCTTTCACAAATTCCTTTCTATGTCAGTCAGCCCATCAGAGCAGACATCCTTTTTGTTCATGGTCTTTTGGGAGCAGCATTTAAAACATGGCGACAGCAAGACATTGACCAACCTGTGGATAAAAAGGCTTCAGAAGTGCAGGAGGAATACAGCCAGTGCTGGCCAAAGGTAAAAAGACAGTACCATTATCTTGAACAATTGCTGGTTTTTTGTTAATGAGAGCTGTCTAGAAAATTGTATGACTTCTACTCTGTTTTAGGAGTAGCGTATTTTGTGTTCTTCACATGGTTTTTGTCAGCAAAATGAAATTTTCAACAGGTTCCGCTTGCAAAGGAAAATCTCTGCTAACAATGCACTCAGCATCATTCTTCTGGTGGTGAAAGAGGAGGCAATGTACGCTGTCCTCATGCTCTCATTCTTTTAAAAAATTCTACTGCTTAGAACAAGATACCTCTGTGAAAACATGAAATCACATTTTTAATTTCTTATATGAATGTCTGAGTACCTGAGTACTTTTTCCGGTTTGCCTTATTAAAATTATTGGTAAATAAGTAATGACTGCTTCAAGCAACTCACATTGATGTAAACACCAAAATATATCTGCAAAACATAAACTCATCAGTCCCATTGGCCATGTTAGTAATTGTTGTTCTGCCCAGGAGAGGGAGCCAGGAATGCGCACATTAGTAATCCACTCCAGCCTTTGCCTTCGTTTTGATTAGCAAGTTGTCAATAGTTTGACAGTCTTTAATAAAAAAAAATAACAGTGCAGGTGTGAGATGTATTCGAGAATTCATGAGGAACAGAAATTGTACTTGATACTATATTCATAATAACAGCTTTGCTCCATTGTTGCTAAAGTGTTTGCAAGAGTTTTTCAAGTACTTCAGTAATAAGCTCTTTTTGGTGGTTTTCTTTATTTAGACGTGGCTGGCTTCAGATTGTCCTGCCCTTAGAATCATATCTGTGGAATATGACACCCGTTTGAGTGACTGGAAAGCAAAATGTCCTGTTGAGTCTCACAGGTAACAAATGCACATCTGCAGTTTGGAGGAGGGAACAGGAGGGTGACCTATACAGCTAATTATTTGAATCACCTACGGTGAAACAATGAAATTAACTTTTCTTCTTGTATTTGAAAATAAAATTTAAAAAATCTTGGCTAAAGTCATAGTTTGCTCAAGCTTTATATCCTCACAGGTTAACTCAAATTCTTAATTTCTTATAGACTGCTTCATGTGTCTTCATTGTCTTCAGTGTCTTCAGGCACTAAAGTGGTCTATTGATTTAGATATAACATTAGTTTTGCTTCTTTAGGGAAGTATTTATTAAGCTTAAAATGGCCCACCAGTACTTTGTAAGTACAACAAAAGACTTGCTGTATTATGACTTGATGTTCATGGGAAAACAAAGCTTATAGTTTTATTCAGAAGTGTTAATCCCTGCAAAGGGATTGCCATTTGTCTTTGGTAGATGAGCTACAGAAACTTTTTTAAGATTTAGACTTTCACAATACATTATGAAGCTAACAAGTGAAGAGGTTTTAGACACAAATTAAGAATTAATACATTGTTTCCAGCTCACACTGTTTTTTGGCCAAATAGTAATAGTGAAGTTTCATAAAACTCCAGCGCTGAAAGTTATTCCCCCTAAGACTGGTATTCAGCTTACTGTGTTCCTTTGTGCTTGTGTTTGTTTATTCATTCCAGGACATCTATAGCTTACAGGAGCAATGAGCTTCTGGAGAAGCTCAGAGCTGCTGGGATTGGAGAGAGACCCCTGGTGTGGGTGTCACACAGCATGGGCGGTGAGCACATTGCCTGTCTGGCAGAATGCTTTTATTTATCTGCTGTTATGTTTCAGAATGAGACTGTAACCAAATTCAGTTTGAAAGGGGGTTATTCTGAATAGTCTATGTAGAACACTTGCAAAGATCTGAAAATGTAAAATAGATTTCTGTTTTCCTGATGTGTTGTTTGCAGTAGCACACACATTTTGAGTGGATTTGTATTCCTGTTTGTTTGTACTGTGTTGATTCAAAAACGCAAAATCAATGAATTGAAATTCATGCAAGTGGAAATTCAGAGGCAGAATTTTCTCCATCATCTGGCAAATGTTAGGTGTCATTAGCAACACTAAAAGCAAATTTAAAAGTCTATGGACTTGGATTTATGTTGTTCAATTAACATTTTATTTTAATGCCTTAGTTGTTTTTTCCAACTTGATCTGACATATTCAACATGCTAAGGACTAATCAAATGAGGCAAGAATATGGTTAGTTGCTTCATTGCTAATATAGCACCATCATTATTTTCACAGTGGTTTAAATCAGTGCATTAATTCAGCTTCTGTTGCCAGGTCTTCTAGTGAAAAAGATGCTGGTGGATGCTTCCAAGAATCCAGAAATGGATAAAATTGTAAACAACACGAGAGGAATCATATTTTATAGTGTACCTCACCATGGCTCCCAGCTGGCTGAATATTCCATAAATGCTAGATATCTTCTCTTTCCTTCTGTGGAAGTTAAAGAACTCAGCAAGGGTACGTCACACTTTGCTACCATTTAACAGTAGAGATCTCTGCTAATCTGTTCATGATGCTTTTTTTCCTTGTTTTTTTTTTTTTTTAATCATCAGAAAAAGCTGGATAAAAAATACATCTGCCTTTTTTATGGTTAGTGTTGTGGGTTGAACTGTCAAGAGTAACTTCTCTATTTGATTACAGACATGGAGAGGGGAAAGAGAATCAGAAGAGTATAGTATATATCAGAATTATAGAAGAGTACTGTAGGTCATTTAGCAAAGTAGTAATGTGTGCTGGACTTCAGACTTTCGTCTTCTGTATAAATTCCATGCCATGCAGAAATGTTACATATGATTGCTGGAAAAAGGAATTACAAGCAGAACACTACTCCTTTTACTGGAGTTCTTAATTTTTCCAAAGCATTTTATTGGGATTGTAGTTTTGTAGACACAAGTTTTAATTGTCTGTTCAAGATAAAACTGCAAAAAATAACATTATCCTTTCACAGATTCTCCTGCCCTTAAAGTGCTGAATGATGACTTCCTGTCTTTTGCCAAAGATAAGAAATTTCCAGTGCTGAGTTTTGCAGAAACCTTGCCAACACATATAGGCAGCATGTTGAAACTGCATGTCGTACCTCTGGAGTCAGCAAGTAAGTCAAATAGTCACTTAATTTTCTTTAATTTTATATATTTTCCTGTAGGCATCGATAATGGGGATTCTGTGGTAGGAAGACCTTGGAAAAAACATCTGTTATATTTGGGGTTTAAACTTTTGGCTGTTTAAACTTAACTGTTTAAACTCAGCCTGCCTGCTGAGATGGGAGGCAGCTGTGTTTGTAGCTTACGATAGCAACTGTTAGTTTTGAGTTTTCCAAATGCCAACAATACTTATTGAAAAAATGCTGACTAGGTACATGGCTGATGTTACATTGTAACAGTCCCTTCCTTTCTAATAATGATTGTCGTTGTATGGGTAGGCTGAATAGTGTTTCAGAGTCTCCCACAAATTCCAGCTATCTTCTCCTTTAGAAAATAAGAAAGAAAATTAGTAAACTGCTAATAGAAATTCTTAATAAAGATAATAGAACTCTGGACCAGATGGTTGACCAGTGTGGGTTTTACAGCAATGTTTAGCCAATCAGACTATTAACAGCAGGTATTGATGCTTTTAGCACATTAAAAAATTACCAGGCCAAAGCAGTTAAAGGGAAGACGGGGAATTGCTTTTGAGAGAGCAATTGCTAATGCAGGTTGTGCTTTTCAGTCTAGCTGATCTTACAAACTATGGTCATATTTCTTCTTCTTTTTTCTCTCTCCCAGAGTTAGGTATTGGAGAACTTATTCCAGTGGATGTAAATCATCTTAATATTTGTAAGCCAAAGAAGAAGGATGCTTTTCTGTACCAGCGTACATTGAAGTTCATTCAGGATGTTTTAGCCACTGACCTTGGGGAATGAGGTTTTTGCCATCCTTGTCTACTTCTATTTAGTGTAACACAGTAAGTTCTCCTAACAGTTGTTAGAGGATCTGCAAAACTGCAAAGATACTATGTATGTCGATAGTATCCACTGCTAAAACAATTTTTGGTACATCTTGAACTTAAGAGACATCACTAACTTATTTCTGAAATCTATTCAAAACAAATACAAACTGAAACATACTCATACAAACTTGGCGAAAAGAAAATGGGTGTTGGCTTAGAGTAACCATGATCTGTTGGCAAACCGTGTGCAGATTCTCCAGCGATCTGGCTGAGAATGGATGGAGATGTCCTTCTGGAGTAAAATTAGAGTATGGAGGGTGCCCAGTGCATCTCCTTTTAGCCAAGAAAAGTTGCTCTGAAGGTAGGTCTCAGAAATGTCCATATGCATTTGGGACTTTAAGTCTCATGGTTTGTGTGAGAAACAATTAAGATGGTTATTTGTTATGTCAAAGGTGGAAAGAAGCATGTGGTTGCTTTAAAGCTTTGGTTTACTGTCTACGTTTAGTATGACAGAAGTCTCAGAAAATTCATGTGTGTGAAGGTAGCATTTTGGTTAGTGACCCAATCACATTTTTGTAATTTGTCTTTTTGTTTAATAGACTTACCCAGATTTGTTAGCATCTGTTTTCTGTCTGAGAAAGAGATAAAAGCTTTACTAATTTCTGGAGGTTGTCTTGCATAAACAACTGTAGTTGATTTAATCCATTTGTATAAGTGAGAAGAAAAAAATTTAGAAAAAAAACAAATGTTTACATTCTTGTACATTTCTCCTTCAATCTTAGTGACTTACGAGATTACTTTCTATAAGACAGCATGTATCCAGTCAGATTGAGGGCTGTTCTGTGCTTGGTCATTTGGAAGGTACAGAACAGAGGCCAGGATGTTTTTCTTTGAAGGCTCATGGAACGTACTGAATAGGTGTCCCCTGCTCACATTACTCATTTAAAAGATGTTCAGCTGATTTAAGAAGAGCACTGAAAATGCTCTCATGGGGTAAGACAGCTGCAGACCCCAACAAAGAAGCTGATGCTTGGAGTTTGGAGCTCAGGTCGAGGGAAAATTAAAACAGGAAATAAAAATTGAGTGATTATATGATCCCAGTCGAAATGCAGAGGGTCCCAGGGCGCTCAAGTGTATTTATTGGTGTAGATACAAAGAAAGACAAAAGGATTGTCTTATTTGAATTTGTTCACGTTAAGGATACCTTAACAGCACTGATGAGAAATAATTATTTTTAGAAAAAATATGGCAGCACTCAGTCACTTTCTTAAATCCTAGGTAGTTTGCAACATAGTAAGAGAAGCCCAATCGAAGTGCCATTTCTTTCCTACCTTCCTTTCCACTCCCAGCTCTCTCTGAAGACAAACAGGATATGATTAGACTGTGTTCCCGTGGCTGACAATTTGTTAAGTAAGGCCTGATGACAGGCAGAAGATGTCTCTTAGCATCACTTGTATGATATGGATCTAATCTTACCAGCCTTAGAATAACAGCTCTAAAAGCTACCAGAGAGATGTGCTGCAGTCCTTTATGGGCTTGGTGCAGGCCATTGCTGTCCTGCCGGGTTCTGAGGGAGCTGTTTTTATTACAGAGCTCTCTGGCCCAGGAGAACATGACAACTCAAAACACATTGTTTGGAAGTTGATTCTTGCTGAAGTTGCATGGTAAAATTCACAGCCCGCAACAGTACAGAGAATGTGCAGCACTACACTCACAAAAGAGCCTTTTTCCCCATAATCAAGATATAGGGAAGAACACTGGATGGCAGTATTTCAGGTAGAAAATGTAATAGAATTGTCATAACTTCTGAAGAGGTTTATCCTGTTTAAACTCTGGTTTAAACTTCAGAATGTAAATATATTACAACACTTTGTACTCACGAAGTTGAGAGCATGTCAATCCCATTGCCAGTAAACAATTTCTAATAACTGACTCTGCTTGGTGTGACAAACCTTGCAGTGATTTTAATGGGCTTCTTTGGCTTAAAGGGATTCAGATCATTGATGTTACATGTTAATATTGTTCAGTAATGCATCTGTGCTTTGTTACTGTAACTGGAACTCTCAATACAACTTTCTCTTTTTCGTTATTAAATATACATATGTGTAACTTCTAAAACTAATATTTTCAGTTGTGCTTTTTTGGGAATAGAGTTACAAAATGTGTTTTTAAAAATGCACTAAATACACCACAAAATATATTAAAGGTGATTGACTGTAAAAAGAATGCTCTAGTTCATCTCATATTTACTGAAGACTGTTTCTTGAGACGGTCTCATGCTGGAAGAATGTAATGTTTATCCTTCGTCTAAGGTAGAAGGCATAGAAGTGGGGTCACAGCTGGTCATTGTGGTTTTGCCAAACTGGGGAATTTTTTCAGTTGTGCTTCTGGGTTTTGCAAAAGGACTTCTTGAACCATAAACAGACATTGGTTCTAGACCCAGAGGGCAAATGGGTTGGCATTTGGCATTCTTGTCTGCTTCCTGTTAGAAACTTAAGTTCTTATGCTTCCCTAGTGTCAACTAGGTCCCTAGTTAATTCCAAAGAGTGTTTTTGTATAAATTCATAGGATTCAAACTGTGCCCTTAATCCTATCCCAGCTGGAAACCCAGCAGCAGATGTGGCCAAGGGTGTGAGTGGTGGTAGCTCATCTGCTGTGGAACACAAGTGGTAAGATGAGAAGGAAGTATTCATAAGGATGTCAGTCTTTGCTCTTGGGACTGCCCAGCACTCTACCAGTGATATTTATCTAGTAGTGATATTTCTGGTAGTAATCAAGTTCTGATGGCTGTTTTCACACTGGTGCAAGGAGGGTTTCGCTGTGATTTGTGTTCTGTGGTGCTGGGCAATATAGCTGGCCAGGAAAGGAGAAATTTTCACTCCAGTTAAACTGTCAGTTTTAGACAATTTTATAAGAGTGAAAATTCCAGCAAATATTTTAGGTTTTTTGGTTCTCTTTTTATCTTTCAGTTATGTCCTGCTTAAAAAGCTCATGAGGCTAAAAGGAGAAATCAACAGCCTTCCAGGCAGGGTTTTTTTTCTGTTTTTCCTGCAGGAAAGTTGTGAAATATATGCCATTGCTAGCCTGGTGGAAATAGCACTGGTGTAGTGTGGTATGAGCAGGAGGCTGAAGAAAACATCTCTCAATAGAAAAAAAGAGAAAAGAGAGAGCAGTTACAACGTTGGGTTCCTCTGCTCACCTCGTGGGGGGGAGCAGGCTTAGCCGAGGATTAGAGGGAAGAATCCTCACCTCCTGCAGTTGTTTGGTTGGTTTCACAAATGCAGAGCGGGTCTGGCCCTGCTTAGCTTGTCCTGACCACTAAAACTAGAACGCGGGTCATGAGCACCTGCCTCTGAAAAGCACTTGGCATTGAGCACAAGCAGGAAGGATAACATCTCAAGGCAGCACATTGCTCCCTCTGTGCTGCTGCTGTTTCATCTGGGATGTTTCTTTCTTTCTCCTGAGGTGCTGCGACTGACAGGGATGTGCTGTTGCTGACAGCACCAACCAGTTAGCTACAGGGTCTCTTTTAATGGGCAGCTTGCCACAGATGCAGCCATCAGTTAGAATGCTAGAGGCCGCATACTTGTGTTCAGGAAGTGTAATAAAGTAGGTTTTATTTGACTTGTATAAATCTACTTTAATGGGCTTTCTTGCTACCACTTACTTTCATTACCATTTAAATTAGCTGTCCTAGAGCTGTTAATTATCTTTGTAGGTGGATATGGCCATATAACGTTCTTTCTTTTTTACTGCTCTTGATGTTTTATACTGACACGTGTCCATAAATAATCACTGTATTTTTGAGGAGTCCAAGACTCTGTGAGGAACTGACCAGCTGCTTCTTCCTGCTTCACCAACCTGCTCCCAAGGTAAACTAACACTTCTACAAGAAGCTCAACTCAAGATTTCACGCATTTGTCTTTTGAGTTTTTTGGGATTTTTTGTTTTGAAGTGTCTGGCAAATGAGGGAGCCGAGGAGGAGGGTGCACAGAGAAAGGCTGGAGCCTCTTATCGGGTGCTTTGTGTTCAGTCTTGTGCTCGTGGCAGCGAGGCAGCAGGCTAGTGAAGTTGGAAGGCAGCTGAATTGTGGTTTCCGAGCAGCTGAGAACAAGTCAGTCAGAAAATCTTCCTGTAGGAAGAAGGAAAAAAAAAAAATCAAGATCTTTTGTTATTAAATCAACAAGTTACTGTGACAAGATGGCAAACAAATGGCATCTGTGCTGCACAGCAGTACTACGCAGGCCAGGTGAGAGCCTGTACAGTTGCAGCCGAACACCATGGATATCTTCACTGAAATCATGGCCTTCTGAGAAGCGTGACTGCTGGCCTGCTGGCAAATGAGCAATGGCTCCATGAAGAAGATCATGCCTGCTCTGAGCTGAGCAGCACTACTTTGTGAGCACACCAGAGTAAGCGACAGATAAACTCACCTGAAACATGGGTCCAGCAGACTAGTGGAAAATGCCAGGGAGGAGCAGAGCAGGCACACAGGAGTGCATGCCTGGAGTTTCTGCAGTTGTAACTGGGGTGATGCTTCTCCTGCTAGGTTATCATGTTCTGAACCACAGAACATGATCTTCTTTTCTTTTAAACCTTTTGCTTGCAAGAACCTACACTGAACAGATTACTGCGTACAGCCTTACACTGTGTGCTGAGACTGCCTCCTAGGGACACCCCCCATATAGATAGATGTATAGTGCACCTAAACAGCAGGCTTATGCATGCTTCTTAGAATTTTCTAGTCTTTGATGCAGTTGCCTGCATCCTAATCCTAGAAGCCCACCAGGGAGCTCCAAGCTGAGCTCCCTACTGGGCTGTGAGAGAGCCTGAATCTCTAAAGGATGATTCTGCTATCCCCAGTTGTGTGTCTTGTGGCTTAGCTTCAGGGTCTGACAGCCTGAGTTGCACTGGAATAAAGTTGTTAGGCTCCAAGACCAGCTTGTTCCAAAAGAACTGTCCTTGTCCATGTGCTATTTTAGTGGAAAGTATGTGTGTTGTTTAGGGTAGGCTTGCTGAGAACAAAGACCAGGATGGTGTTTTGGAAAGGTGGGAGGAAACTAACAAAAGGTGTCATTAGTCTCCCTATAGGCAGAGCAATATTTTGAGAGGCTACCAGATAATTTCAGAATAGCTGAGCCATGTTCTTAAGCCATTAAAAGAACTGCACTTAGAAGAGACCTGTTCTGATATGGGGGAAGAGGAGCAGTCATTGGCCTGAGCTGGAGCAAAACCAGGTACTTCTCGCTGTTGTTTAGGCAACATTGCTCATGGTTCTGCTTCCCAGTCTCAGAAACCACATCTTGTATTTTACTTTCTATGCAGGAATGAGTTTAACAAGGAAAGCACTATGGTCTGCCAGGACTGCAGCTATCTCTATGCTGATAATGCCTAAGCCTTGTTTCCATGGTGGAAACTTACTGGCAGAATAATACCAGCATTACTGCTGTAGTTACACTGATATGTGTTCCCCCTGGGGATATCTGTTCCAGAATAACTATAGCAGTCTATTCAAGGTAAGGCTACTTTATTTCAGGTGACAGAAATGGGTTAATATATACATGTCAAATGAAAATGTTTTTATTAACTTTTTTTTTCCATACATGTTCTTGCATATGATTTCTGACTGAAATAAAATATCTTCAGGTGGATTAATAAAAAGAAATAACTTAGAATAAAGAACTTCTCAAACAAACTGGATTGTGGTTTGTATACAACATTAGGTTGTATATACTCTGTACACCTCCCTCCAGGGGCAGTTTCTTTGTCTTTAAACAAAATGAAAATGAAATGTAGCATGGACAGATGATGTATCTCCTTAAATAAAAACCTTTATGCAAAATTTTGCATTGTTACTATTACTTCTGCAGGAACATCAAGGGAATGAGTTTTACAATTCTAAATTATTATTTGTATTCTCCAAGCTGTTTTTGTTTTGTTCTAGGACAAGCAGTTTGTTGAACCCTTCTGACAGTGCACCACTGTCTTCATCATCACTGAATGTCACCCAGTGACTGGGGAGTTTCAAGTTTTCTGGACTGTGTGCTGCAGAAACAGCTGACGGCACCTGGCTGGAAAGATGGCAGGAAGAATCTGTGTCCAGGTCCAAGAGATTAGTGTTCTTTGCAAGGGAGCTGCTATCTGAGAGCAGCGGAGACTGGCCCTCTGCTACAGTAATCAATTCTGTATTGGGTGCCAGCTGTGGGACTGTGTTATTTTCTTGCCTGGCAGAGAGTGTAGGAACTGAGGGGGCTGAGCGCGTGGAGGCAACCTGAAGGACAGAGTCCTGAGGCTGGGGGCAGCCAGGATTGTTGTTGTTGGAGTTGAACATTAACTCTCTAAGAAGTGGGTTGTCGCTGCTCTGGAGAACTTGCAGATGAAGAGCTGCAGGAGCTGACTTTTTTCTTCGTGGTGGCACCTTTGGGATGAAGGAAGCGTTCTGGGGAGGCGGTGCGTTGGCCTCAGCTGTGCCTGGGGAGTTGGGCCGCTTGTCACTGCTCCCCCTGCTCTCCTGAGGCTTCCCAGGTTGTGATGTTCTGGGCTTAGGGACTGGAGTAATCTTGGTCGGACTGAGAATAGCTGCGCCTTCTAGACAGGGCTCTGGCAAGCCAAAGGGATTCTGTATTGTCTGCTGGTCAAATCGCTCTTCTCTAGATGTGGCCTGAGAGGGTGAAAAGGAGTGATAAATTTGAGAACAAACATGGTACCTTAAACTCTGAGTCACTTCTAGTACAAGTTTTACTGATGGCATTGCTGAGAAAAGCTGACAGTACTGAAGAAAACAAGCAGTACAGAGAGAATGCTTGACAGCACCATTTGAAACTATGCCTGTTTGATTCTTCCTCAAGCATTATGCCTTGGACCAGTGTCCAAGTGTGCTATCTGAGGACAAGGATCCTCCCAGCCCTGTTCACTCTCTGCATGAAAAATACTCCTCTTTCTGAGCATCTCTTTCTCATGTTAGGATTTAGCTCCAGGCTGAATTAACACAGTTCTGAAGAGTTATTTATTTGTTACATCTCCCTGCTGCCTAGCATTATTTAAGCAAGAATGCGTGAGGGCTGAATTAATGAGGGCTTATTAGCTCACACCTTTGGCCATGTTCTGGTACGTAAGCTTGAAGGACAATTGGCTTAAACTAACTTAAGAAAGGTATTAATGGCACTGGCACATCTCACTGATGCTAGGAACTGAAGCTAAAAGCAAATTCTCAAAATGCAATTTAGTTTGTATGTTTTTGCTATTTAAAAATATAGAAATGTAAGAAATAGTCCAAGAGGCTGTGGTTGCTCCAGATTTCTCATGCTCACTGTATGTACTCAATGTAGCTGAATGAAGACATTTTAATGCTTTACTACTGTCCCATAATATTAAAGATAATATACAGGTTTCTTTTATGCAGTCCAAATATTTGATGGACATATCCTCTGCCACTGCTGTCTGTAGGCTGGTATTGAGTTATCTTTGCACACCTTTTTAATAACAGAAGTGGATTGAATACAGATTTTCAAGTACAGCACTCCGCTCTGAACTCACTTGGGGGAAGACGTGGAAGTCTGACATGAGAGTCAAACAGAAATAGAGAAATTCCTGCAAAAGCTTTCATACAACTAACACCAAGACAGCAGTGCCTCTCAGCACTTTGCAGGAATGCCCTATGCGTGGAGGAAGGATAAACATAAAATAAATAGACTAGTCTTGGTTATTGAGTGATGAAGGAAAGGGCACACAGGGTGCTGCCTGTTTTTAATTCTTACCTGATTCTGATAAGTGGAGATGGCCCAAACCCCATTAGACAAGGGTGAATGCCTTTGCAAGAGTCCTAACTTAGCACAGAGCTTGCTGAGGCTCTGTCTAAGGAAGAATCTAAAAGGTTACATATTTTTGTCTTGAACTTCAACTGCTGCATTTCAGCAGTTCTAAGAGGAAAGAAACTGTAGACTGTGTCAGTGTAGAGACTTGACAGACAGGTTAAGAACCCATACCTACAGGTTTGTATTTTTAAGACCCTGATCTGTTGAGTAGAATCCAAAATCCAAAGTGAAACATTTAATCCCATTATCAGGCATGTGAAAAAAAAGTTGGATGAACAGGACACTGAGCAGCATACGGAGAAAGAAGCTGACACAGTACAGAGCAGAATGCTCTGGCTGTGGTTAAAAGTAAGCACTGTGATAAGGAAGAGATGAGTCTTAAAACCTAGAAATCAGCTGCCTTTCTCTATTTGGGATTCAAATCAGAATTTTATCCTGAAGATGTGTACCTCTGCTTCATACTAAAGCAGCTGGGCTTTGCCCTTTAGTTTAATAAAAAGCCAAAGAGTGCCAGTATTGAAAAAGTCAGAAATTTCTGTGCAATTCTGTACCTGGAAGTCTTTCTTCCTGATTTTACTAAAAACAATCAAACAAAACAAACAAGCAAGCAAAAATGCAGCTACAGGTGATGCAAAGATGGCTCTGATGGTTCATAATCAACAGAGCAAAAACACAGGAAGAAAAAAAGCAAAGTAGAGGGTGACTTCCACATGAGACAGTCAGTGGTTTTTCGTGGTCTCCTCCTTAAAACAAAGCTGATGCAATGAGGAGAGGAAGCAGAATATTGGAGCCATGACAGTTTCAAAGTCAGTGCCACATACCTTGACAATGCTCGGACAAACCAGGAGTAACTAATCTAGGAAAACTGACTCACAAAGAGAAAAGCTGAGTAAAAACCTCGGGTTCCTTTCCTTTCTTGACTGCCTCAAACATTTTTATGACCACAGCAAGCAATACTGTTTCAGAGCCTGTTGACTAAGAACTGGGCACTGTTTAAATGTTAGGGCTTCAAAATAAGTGTTTAACAGCTCCCCCCCACACACCCTTTTTCCATCCTTCACAGCATTTGAGGCTCCAACTCACATTTTCCATTTTGGCTCCGGCCCTTTGCAGAGGTACTGGCTTCTTCGTAGTTGGAACTTTGGGTGGAGGCCGATGGGGCACAAGTGCAGGACCTGCCTGTGGGCCCTGAAAGGACAGGGACTTTGTGATGCTGGGAACAG
Organism: Meleagris gallopavo; assembly: GCF_905368555.1. Lineage (NCBI taxonomy): Eukaryota > Metazoa > Chordata > Aves > Galliformes > Phasianidae > Meleagris > Meleagris gallopavo. The sequence continues at coordinate 51,093,483 of NC_139405.1, read as the reverse complement.
CCTCGGGTTTGGTGAACGTTTGGTTTCGAGTTGGAGCAGGCTTCAGTGCATCTTCCTGTAATCCTGAAAAGCAAAACCAATTAAGTGTCTAGCAGCAAAATACCTCCTTTTACAGTCATGTTTTCCAAAATGTGCATGTCTAAAGGGCATGTATAGTGCTGATGCCTAGAATGCAGGTTTTAGAAAAAAAGACCTCTGCGAACCTGTATCTAGAATTTGTAAATGACATTTTGTAAACAGCAGTTGAGGAAAACCTTCCCTGTATGAAATATTTCATGCCAACACGCAGCGCTGTGTCACCATTGAGCCAAGTGGGTTAAACACCGCTGGGGTGCAGAAATACTGGGCTCACGTTCTGAGCCTCCCTTTGCTCCAGTTCCCTCATCTGGATAAACAAGGTGACAACACTGAGTGCTTCCTGTAAGCAAAGAATTGTAAATGCTAACTAGGGTAGAGTACAAGCTATTGAAAGCGATGCTGACTAGGCTGGTTTCCTTACCCAAGCTGATGAAATGGAATTTCAAAATTAATGGGGAGTAAACCTGATTTCAAAGATAAATGTACAGCAGTGTCTGAAGAACAACCATCAAAATGCCTTTATGATATTTCTAATTAAAATGGATTATTCCAGACTGCACTGTGTTTACAAACAAAAGGGATTGTTCTCCTAAACTGAGCACCTTGCAGACTCAGATAGTGCTCTCCAATCATAACGTATTCTTTCTTCTTTATACAGCATCAGCAAAAAAAGGCTTGAAACTCCAGAGAGCATATTCACATGGCCTAAATTTCCTGCTCTAATTTGCCCTTGTGAAAATCTCTCATCTCCATGGCTTTGACAGAGAGCCTATACGGGGTAGCCTTTCAGCACAGACTTTAGCTTTCAGCTAAAGGTAGCACAGACTTCTATGCAGGTAGCAACTATACTTGTCATCCAAATGTGAATAAAATCCAGGTTATTTCTCCCACTGCTGTATTTACTCTATAGCTCTGTTTGGAATAGTGAACATCACTATGTGGAGCAGCAAATGTAACTCTGAGGTAACACAAGCAGTTGATTTGAGCTTTCTTTTAATTTTTCAGACTAAATCTGGACATAAATAATCCAAATGCTCATAGCAACAGGTTCTGCAACAAAATATACAACTTGAGTTACCTTGGAAAAACAAGGCCAGCATTATCAAAACTGACAGATAACGCTAAGAAAAGTCTTGCAAGAATGTGCATGTCCATGTTCAGCAGAGCCTCTGAATAGAAATAAATGCATCTGGGCTATGACAGCAGAAGGATAAATACACCTGCAGAATTCTATATTTAAAGATTTTTGGAAAGTCCATTAGAAAGCTGGGCTTACCTCCTTTAGCTTCCATAAGACATCTGATAGCTTCTTCTGCTTCCTCAGCAGTGGTGGTTTTGATTTGCTTGACATTGTAAGGTTTACTTATTCCAGTACGAACTTTAGGCTTCAATAAAAAATACAAAAATGAGTAAAGCTGAGAGAATAATTTTTTCTTGTGTACTTGTAATCTTATGGCTAAGCTCACCCACCTGTAAAGCTCTGGTTTTGCCAGTGGCTGTTAAGAAATCTATAAATTCTACAGAAATGGTGGAGAATCTTTTGGCAAGCACTGGGCCCTTGTTATCAGTTGAGGAGAAAGGCAGATAGCTAACTGCCACAGCTGGTCCCTTAGCCATCCCTTGTTCAATGCATTATGGCTTCCATCTAATAAGACAGGAGTGGGGAGGTGTTTCCACATTTGTTAACATGTGTTAATAGGTTGGCAGCTTTGCTGGCACCAGCCAAGACTTTTCCTGTATGCCAGGCTCTGGGGTATCCCATCAAAACGAGGTAAGAAGAGAATTAAAGCACATTATCATGGTGCTCAAAATTCAAGTTAGCATTCGTCAAAGAACATCACAGAAAATAAACTAACAGTGCCCTGGATGTGCACCATTCTCTTTTCTTGCTCTTCAGCCTCTCCTTCTTGACAATTTAATACTGTTTTTCTCAGGTCCAGCTGGTCCTATGGTCTAGTATTACAGTACCACACACTCATCTTAGCATTTCCAGCTCAGGCAGGCGATGGACTTCTTTCCTTGTACGACAAAAGCGTTACGTACTTGATGCTCAATGTCTGCATGGAAGGGGGAGATGAGGATGATGCCACATGGCCGCACTGAGATGCAGGACTCACCGGCTGCTGAGGGGCTCCAGGCAGCAGCTTCGCCGTGGCCAGAATGGAGCAGGTGGAGTGGCTTCCTGAAGAGAGGGAACCATCTGAGGAAGACTTTTTGCCTGATGTTCCAGCTGAAAGAGGAATAAAAATGGCTTGTTGCTCTCAGTAATCTGCAATGACAGATTACTCTCTTTGAAACATGTTTGTGACAAATGAAAGAGACACTGTCACTGTCCCTGCTACTCCAGGTGACAGGCACATTAGGTAAGACCTTCCTGAGGGACGTCAGAGTCCTTCTGCCTGGGTGCCAAGAGGAGCACACTTTGATCTAGGAGGAATAAATGGGCTGAAGCTGTTACAGCTATAAGTCTAGGATAGAAAAACCTGAACACAAATGAAATCATGAGCTGTTTCAGGAAGCATTTTCCTAGTTAGTCTAACTAACAATTTAGTTAGCTGAGCATTAACGCTGCCTTCCAGGCATAGAAGTACTAATGCCAGCATTGTCACTTCTATACAAAAGACTCAGAAATGAACAGGAATAATACTGAAGAACTCATCTTCCAGCAATGAGTCTGACAGAACCTTTGAATTAAGACTGAAAAATATATGAACATAGGGCTGCAAAAACCAATACAGCGTATAACTTGTGTCACACAGAAGACCCAGACAATTATCTGGATTTAGCAATTGGCATTCTTACAAAAGCAGCTCTAAGAACATGAGCAATGCAGTATTGATGACTTCTTGGGTGAGTAGAACTCAGGTAAACTTGTGTGCTTTACTGAACACAAAAGTGAGCAAGAGCTACTTGTAAAGTAAAGTAGAAAAAGCCAAATAGTACACAACAAGCATTTTGTCAAAGCTTTTAACAAGAAGATTGCAGTTAAATCAGACACAAGGAAACTATAAGAAAACACCCAGCAACTTACTAAGCCAGCAGGCATAAATAATGATATTTATTGTGACAAAGTGGCAGGTCAACTCATTGAACTGAGTGATGAGTTAGTGTTGTCATACCGTACTCACTAAAGCACGGAGCCTTTCTTTAAGGAATATCTGTCACCCTAAAAACAGACTTCCCCCATTGCTAGCTGTGGCTGTAGGCAGACTAAAATAGACTGGGAAGCAAATAGAGGAGCAGCTTGACGTTTCAAAACAATGTCAGTTTCTTCATCACCCAGAAATGGCAGGCAAAACTGTTCAGCTGAGGCCAACACTATGTAAAAGAAAGTTAAACTCACCAGGAGGAGGAGGCCTCTGGGGGGGCTGGAGTGGCCGAGGCCTGTTAGGAACGGACAGAGACCTGCTTGGAGACCGGCGGTGACGCTCCCCGCTTGCCTCCAGGTCCAGCTTCAAATCAACCAGGTCTGCATCATCTAGGGAAATTTTAGAAAGGATCCATGTCAGACACTTGCTGAAGAGCATGCACCAAATCTGGGCCATCTGTAGAGAGGCAATGACGAATGGCAATCCCGAGCCAGTTATCTCAGTAACAGCACACGGCTTCTTTCATCCTGTTTGCTCCTCTGGAATAGTTCCCTGCTCCCACCAGAGAAACATCTACCCAATCTTATGTCAAATGTTTCCCTCTCTTCTTTTCCAGCATTTGTTAACTGTTCCTGCTGACGCACAGACTGCCTGCATCTGATTTCTGGGTTACTGCTCACCTCGTTACATTGAGAGCTTTTCACAGGCAGACTTCAGTGACCTGGTATCATTCAAACTCAGGCACAGCAGCCATGGGAAAGTGAGTCACAATCAGTTCCTTATTCTTCCCTCATGAAGGTTGCAATTATCTCTGAAGATTAAGCAACCTTCCTTGCTCAGAACTGTTTTCGTGACAGAGAAAGATCTATCTGAATCACTCCCTCATTACATCTCTCTGCTTTCCAGCAATGTTTCATAACAGGTACACCTGCCTCGATGTGATAGCCCTCAGATGCAACTGAAATGACTGTGCTATTGCACTTTCACTTCACCTTAGCCTCTCTGACAGATGGAGAGGAGTAAAGATGGCTTCCAGCTCCCAGCCAACTGCACTGGGGGCTTTCACCTCAGTTGTCTCACCGCCTTCCCCTACCCAGCCTTGCAGCAATGGCCTTTAGGGCTCCAGAACCCACTTGGTTTAGTTTTGTTCCTGTGGTTTGGAGAGGAGGGGGAAGGAACTGACAAGCAGCAGACTCTCCTGCTTTAGGCATTCTTAGATGAGTTCCTGTTTTTCAGAAAGTTGTACTCTCCAGGGAATGCTGAGCTGCCTCACACTTTCCTGCTCCCACTCAACACCAGATGGCAGCCGCAGAGACACAGCCTGTGATCTGCCCAGCCTGCCCCCCCTTCCTTCTACATTTTCTCTAAGCAACAGATATGGCCTCATCAGTACGATCCGAGGTGCCATGCAGATGCCTAAAGGCACAGCTGGAAATTCTGGCAGTCATACTTAGCACAAGACAAAAATCAGCCACTGCTGCTTTATCCCTCCTGCTTAAAAGACTGCTGGGTTTTGGCAATGGCTCTCAGGAACGTCTGACCTCAGAAACACTCATGCACACTAATGTGCTTCTGCCTTTGGTTTCTTCTGCATCTATCACCAGCCCTACAGCCATCATACCTTTGATAAGAGGCACTCAGGCAGAACTGGAAGCTTAGGGAAGCATCTGGAATCGCAGAGACTTTCAAGATGGACTGAATACATCATATTTTGACTTTGCAAGATCATGACAGTCCCTGAAACTCCTTCAAACTATACTTTGTAGCCACTTACATACTTCTTGATATATTTTTTGTGTGTGAAGAAGAGCTAGTACAGGTGAGAAGAATGCCTGCAATTCTCTGTAGTGTAATGAATCATCACATAATAGGCCAGAGGTTTTTGGAGGGCAAGCCATCTCATAGTACAAAGTGATAGTTTTCACTGTATTTAATAATGACTGATTACTCATTGGCTAAGGGCTAAGTTTCTGGGTCTGTCTATACACTGTACGCAGCATACAGCTTAAGGTGGGTCAGAAAGCTATATATCACTGTGATTGTTTGGAATGTCTGCCTGTGTAAACTTAAGAATTTAATTTAATCTTTATGAACTCTGCTTCTGACTCAGCCTTTAAAAGGCATTAGAGTTTTCACTTTTATGTCAGAAGATTTTCCTCTGTGAGAGTGCAGAAAGAGCTTCTGAATTGCCTGCTGATGTCAATGAAGTGTTTAAGATGCAACCCAGCCTGTTTCAGCTTGGCCACTGAGACCTGTCCTGATCACATGCCAATGTAATAAGGCTGTCAGTGTGGCTAGTTCTTGCTGCAGTTTATAGATGTATTCTCTTCATAGCAACAGCTTTACTTTACAGAATAATTTCTTAATAATGTATAAACAAGCCAGGTGACCAGAAAAACAGAGCGGCGTATTTGCAAAGCTCTGAAAGAATGAATATACCTGAAGTATGAACCTCAGCTTCTTCAGAAATAAATAAAATAGAAGCAAAGGAGAAATCTTAACTTTTGAAGTCGGTTGTTTGAACACAACTTCCTGAACAGCCCGGCTTGCTCCAGTCTGTGCTGCCACAGCGATTGCTCAATAGACAGAACACAGCTCATCACCAAATCAACAGCAATTCTTGGATTTGACTTTGCTCTGGCCCTTACCAATAAGAAAATAAAATACAGATGATTTTGTATTTTATGCCCTGGTGCTGTACAATATCAAATGAATAAAAAGAGATAATTTATTAAGACTCTAAAAGGAAACTGGCATTTCTCAGCACTACCACCTTGCCCTGGGCTGGAACGAAGTAAGATCTAAGCTTTATTATTTGTATGGCTGTGTTGCCTTGGTTACAATCACAAGCAATAGTTGTTGAGCACTACATGAACATGTATCAAAAAGATAATCATCATCTTCAAAAGACCTACAATTAAATATAAATGAATAGGGAAATACAGACAAAAGGAGAGTAAGCAACAAGTGTTCAGGTCTTATTTAAGGAACATACATAATTTACCTTTATACAGCCGTGAGTTTTGTCCAGATTTGGTTGAAAGAGCTGTGGGTGAAAGGTGTCCAGAATCATCAGGCAAATATTCTGCTGTGTCTGCTTCCAGGTGTTGACACAAAGCATCATCTAAATACTCATCTTCATCTTCCACTATATCACCTGAATTAAAATATTAAATAATACAGACTTCATGGAAAAAGTGCATAAATGAATTGAACATACACAATGGGTAGGCTTCTTTTGTAATCCATGGCTCATTACAGTTTGTTTCTATCCAGACAACTGTACCACACATTGGATTTGCTAACATATTCTGTTAACACTACACTGATAGGGCAATCTTAGCAATAGTTCTCTGCCCAGGCATAATGCTGGGTCACAGTTTTATTTACAATCCTCTTTTTAAGCAGTGTGGCTTCATTGCAAATTAAAATACCAGCAACTCAAACTCTGTGCAATCAAAGCCGGGAAAGCAACTTCTCACAACTTAGCTTAGAAACCTGCTACCCACCTTCTGAGTCATAGTCCAAACTCGAGAAGTCAAAATTTTCTTCCAAAAGATAGGAATTTGCAGTGGGGGACATGGGGACAACACTGTCCCGTTTCCGAGCAATTTCCTCCTGAAGTCCCTTCAGCCAGTCCTTAGTTTTGGGACGGATCTTCACTGTCCTGCCTCTGACCTAACACAAAAAATTAGTTCCCGTTTGTCAAGCAGGGCACAAAACAAAAACACCTGAGCAAGGTAAGTGTTGCTGCTTGCTTGTAAGCAGTATAATTAATGCTTCATCTTAGATAATAAACGAAAAGGAAGCACACTTCATACCCTCATAACAGCTTTTCAGACTGTAATGATATTCTTGAAAGAAAATAAGCTTCACAGCTCATTAGGAGATGCTGCTGCATTTGGGGGTTACTTGAGAAAGAAGCAAAGTATCAGCTATGTATTAAAATGATACTGTGATATTCATAATGGAGTGGGAGGGTTCCTTTTTTTAGTCAGTAGCTTTAAAACACACAGAACCTCGTTACCTGCTGCCATCTGTAAGGAGGCTCTGCTCAGAAAATCTCAGATATGAGAGTCAATGTATTGACTGATTGATAGTTGATACAAAGATTAAGATGGCAGCTGATGGTATGTGTTACTCCATGACATTTAGGGTAACAGATATCCAAAATAGTGTCTTTGCCAGCACTATTAGCTTGGAAAGTTCCTGACTCTGGTTCTTAGCCCCTTCACACGTTGTGTACATACAACAGTGTTCAATTCTGTGCTATAATTAGATCAATGAAATGAGCCAAGTTAAAAGATAAAACTCCAAATATGAAAGAACAACAACAGTTAAATCCACTGCTTCAGTGTTGAGTTTACAATGCAGCTCCACACAGCATAAAGGACAGGGTTGATAAATTGTAGAATATATGTGTGGGAAGGAAGAACAAGGGACTAGAATATAAATTACTTACAGCTAATGCTGCACTTGCCACAGAGGGCAATGAATCATGTTGTTCTAGCTTGGGAGAAAGAGTTTAGAGAGTACACTTAAGGGAAACAAAAATCTCTAAACAACAATCTTGAGCATGCTTTGGCTAAAGACACAGTCTTCTAGAGCTTCAAGTGCCAAAGCAATGGCCAAGTCCACGTATTCTGCAGTGGTATCGCAAAGCACTGCTTAGGAACCCTAAGAAAAGCTACTTTCTGCCCTTCTGAAACTGAAATACTGCGTTAACATTAAGAAGTTCAGCAGCTGGGAAAGCCAAGGACTTTGTGAGCATGAAGGTTCTTTGAATAAGGTTAGTTAAATTTCTAACTAAATTAAGTATCTCATTCTAAGCAACCACTTTTGAGAAACCTGGTAGGAGATCATTATAGTAAGTATGAGATGGTCTTACTTTGATACCATCTATATCCATAACACGAAGTGCTGACTTGCTGTCTGCAAATGTTACCAGCATTTGGCCTCCACTGATCCTAGTGAAAAAAGACAGAGGAGAGAAAACAGTGCACTTCACCAGTGAGTAAAAAACCTTAAATGCAACCAGGGTCATTCTGTAGAGCCATTTATTTGGTTCCAGCTTTATTTTACTCATATGTACATTTTGGGGAGAAGCAAGAGACCTATGAATCCCTGCTGAGCTCCTCCCCTTCCCCTCTCCTCCTCTGTGTGACCCCAGTGACACGCCTGTTACTGCATCATCCCTGAAGAAGCATAACACACCTTGGCAGCTGTTGGCAGGATAACCAGTCCAATAACTACACTCCCTTACAACTTTCTTTGGCATGCTCCTCCTCAACCTAAGAGGACATATGATGTCCCAAAGATTTTTACATCATCAAACTGTCTAGTGAGTGTGAAAGAGCGCTGTAAGAAAGCACAACTCCTCAGGGGAAGGGGCACCTAAACAAAGCCTAGATTATTTCTGTAGCAGGCTCAAAAGATATCCAAAATATATGTATTTCATTTCTAATGAAGAATTAAACATAGTGGAATTTCATGTACTGCTTTCCAGTAAAAAAATGAATTCTGTCTGGATATAAAGAGAATTGCTAGTCTGTGTTTTTTAACAGGTGATACACCACGTGAAATCCCAAATTTACCTGACCAGAACAACAGTGCCATAATCCTCAAACATCTGCATAAGCTCTGTACGCAGGTCCTCAGGAAAATCATTTTTCTCTTCTGGCATTGGTGATAGCAGATTTACCACTACCGTGGCATCCAGTGGTCCCTGGAAAGATGACACTTCCCGGAAAACACTCTCACGAGCTCCTTCATTGACTTCCTGGACTTCCACTTCTACAATAGCTAACACAGGCCTACAAGAAATAAAGGAGAAACATCTATTTAAAATTAAAATCAACATTGCCCAATTGCCACTTACATAAAGTTAAAAACAATTCTATACATTTCTGGTAATTTAAGTCCACAGTGTCAAAGTTCATTATAAATATTTAGTTAATCACTTCCTTCTTAGGCATACCAGGCTTACTGTGTATGCTCTACACAGAAAGAGAAGCAGAACAAATTACTTAAAGTCTCACTGGAAGATAGCACTGTGGTGCTGGAAATTTGGAGTCTAGTGGATTGCTTCATTTCTCCTACAGAGAAAAACCATGCCTTGAGCACTGTTAACTGTATTTACCAGTTCTTCATTAACTGAGTGTAACAGTGAGGACACACCACAGACAAAATCAAATAACAATTGCATGCAGCAGTTCTAGCAAACCTCCAGTCTAAGATTACCAGGATACTTTGCTCCTTTTTAACTAGCTATCTCCCAATGCCACCACAGAACAGGAAGGCAATCTATTCTGCTAAGCATGGCCACACAAAGATGCCTGTCTTCCAAAAATTAAGGATTAAGTACTCTAAGGATTCAATGTGGCAACAAAGAGAACAAAATAGCTCAGTTTGAAAGGACCTTCAGTGAACATCTAGTCTTAGTGCCTGACCACTTCAGAGCTAACCAAAAGTTAAAGCATATTATAAAGAGCATTGCCTTGAGCACCGACAGGAAGAGCACCTCCCTAGGAAGCCCATTCCAGTGCTTCACCATCCTCATGGTAAAAGAATGTTTCCTAATATCCAGCCTGAGCCTCCCATGGTGCAGCACTGTGCTGTTCCATCATGACCAGGCAACAGAGCTCAGCACCTCTCTCTGTGCTTTGCCTACTCAGGGAGTACAGGACAAGAGATCACTTCTTGGCTGCCTCTTCTCCAGACTGGACAGCCCAGGTCTTTGTTCTCAATCTCTCCTCACAGCAGGTGCCTTCCTGCCCGTCACCAGCTTTGTTGCCCTCTTTTGGCTTATGAGGGCCTTAACATCTTTTACATTTTGGCATACTGACATGTGTTTGCTACATAGCAATGCAATTAGTCAAAACAACAAACTTGGTTCTTCAGCAGTTTCTTGCTTATTACCTCTTTGTGTGTTAGATCTAAACACAACTGGGAAAGATGTCTGAAAGAGTAAAGCTTGTCTCATCTCCCTGAATGCCATCTACATTCTCAGAATTCCACCCGCATATACACACAGAGTAGTAACTGGAAAGGCTGCTTCTAACTTTCAGAATTACTATTTCCTACTTGCAAGAGAATATGCATTACCAGAATGTACGAATAGGAGAGCCAAGCTAAAAAGGAAAAAGAGAGGAAAATAATGCAGAGGAAATGATAGCTATTTCTATTAGCACTGTGAATCGTTATGCATTACCATATGTCACAATGATACAGCCAAGCCTTTTTTCTAGCACAAACCTTGGGAAAGTAAAGCTGCTGACTGTAATTTTTTTTACAGTTCAGCCCACTGAAATAGAAAACCAATGTACAAGAGCCATGTTTCACAGATTGCATCCTCAGGGTCCTGTAAAATGAGTGCAGAAGTTCCACTGCTTTGTGGAACACTGCAGTATCAAAGCCCTGACACAGAGAACTTGATTGCATGAGGTGTGTTCTCTCATTGCTGGAGGGATATAGTACAGTCCTCACATGTGAGAACACCATGAGAAGCACAGAGACAGCTGCCATGGATCACTGAGTACTGCAATGAGGAGCAATATTGTACTGCTTCCAGAGGGCCTGAATGAGTGTGACAAAGATATGAGTACAAGGGCATTTCCAAGGTGTATTTATTACAGAATTTGTTTCAGAGAAGTGGAGTAGTAAAAGTTCAAGGAAGAAAGGTCATTTATATCCTCAAAGAGAAGCTAATGATACAGAATCACAGAATCATAGAATCCTTAGAGTTGGAAGGGACCTTTAAAGGTCAGCTAGTCCAGCTCCCTTGCAATGAACAGGGACAGCCAGAGGCACTGTTCTTTGTTTTCACATCCATCTCCAATCTCCATTTATAAGGGCAGCCCAAAAGTTTAACACTTTTTCTTTGAAGAGATCACACGTGGCCCTATAGACACAGCTTACGCCTCTCCAGGCCACACTGTCCCACACAGGACCAGTGATACTTTCCACCATGGTAAACATCCCACCACGAGGAGAAAAGAAAATAAACATAACAAACCACCAAACAAAGAACAACAAAAAACCCTCCAGATTAGGGAACAGAAATTATGTGTGTGGTGTCTGCTACAATCAGACTCAATTCTATGCTCTTAAGGTACCATTCAGTATGACACATTCTAGCCTTCTAGAACTTCTGATTATTTGCTTAGGACTTTACCTGTGGTCAGATGCCTGTAGCTCAGCTCTCCCGTAGTACATCAAGGCTCCAGGGGTCCAGGTGTGTCTGACTTTAGTTTCTGCACTCAGATCACTGTCTAGAAGATTAATCTCTCCAGCTGTGCAGCACAAAACATCATTTGAAACTCACTTACAGCTGTTTTTACTAACAGTGAAGAGATAGTTTATTAGGATGTCCTTCACAGATCTTAGCAGTGAGATGTGTAATGTTGTTACCAGCAAAATGGCAACCTGAATGTCACTCAATCAATCACTTGCACAATCTGTGTTGATCAAGGGTCATATTTGTATTTTTCTCCCTACTCCCCTTCTGAGCATGGAAAGATGCAGTATTTGTGAAATATACTGCATACCTGAATAGTACACACAGAGAGAAGAGAAAGGAGAGAGCAACCTTCAAATACTTATGTTATAATGCATTAAAGCAACAGAAAGCACTCCGGACACTATGCTAGAGTGGGGTTTTACATCATTGTTGGTAACAGTAAAGTTTTTAGGTCACTTTTGGGCTAATGGATAACTATTTCTTGCCTGTAGAGCTGGAAATGAAAGAAAAAAAAAAGCAAAAAAGAAAAAGCAAGGAAACAGGATTAGAGCTGAGAGGCAGAAGAGTGAGTTTGCCTCCAGTAGAAAAGGAAAAGATCTATGGGAGCTATGGTGACAGACTGATTAGAAAAGCTTTGCAGGGCTGGGAAATTGCATGAACAGATAGCAAAATACCCACATGAGCTAGCCCACATGCAGGAGCCTATCTACAAGCTCTAAAGCAAGGAGCCTGCAGGGAACCACTCCTGCATGGTGTGGGCTCTTGCAGACATGCTAGATGTAGTACACATAGAACATGGGATCCATTGGCTCAAGTCCTTCCAGGCATTAGTCTTACCATACAAAATAAAGAACATGCTTTGAAAATGCTGAAGGGTTTTCTTTCTTCTGAAATGAAGAACAGTCAGCCCAAGAGGGATGCTCACTATTCTAACTTCATTACTGTGTCTACTACAGTTTTCCTTTCCCAGATTACATCTCTATAAATGGTTTAGGCTCTTCATTTTACTTTTTCTTTCCCTAAGTAACCGTGAATAAATCTGTATCACATCAACATGTATTCACTGATTGCTGTAGCTTTGCTTTGTAGTTTTCACACTTAGAAGAACTCATGGTATGACTTGGATTCTTGGATTCCAAGCAGAAGTTCCCTGGCATTATGTTTTTGATGTGAAGTTTTGCAGATTTTATGAACACCTGAACACAGATATGCCTGCAGACTGAGAGGACAGCTATAAAAATTGTCACTGGAAACACAAAGAATTTTTTTTTTCATTTTGCTACTGTATTCCCTGAAAAACAAATCAAAATTCTGTACGGATATCTACTGTACTGGCCACACCTCATCTTCCAAGTACTTTATAAGTACTAATTAACGAAATCTCCTCAGACTCAAGAAACTGGCAGAAACATTCCTAGGAGTTACTAAGGCACAAGAAGATACAGAAAAGTGCTTACACAACTACTGAGAACAAGACAAACAACAAATCTATTCTTTATCAACATGGGAACTCTATGTGGAGTAATGATTCTGCTGAAAAGCAAGAGAATAACTTCTAGATTATCACAGGTGGGTTGCTGTCAGTTCCTCAGCTAGCTCCAAGCACATTTTCAATCTGTAGCATGAAGCTTTTGTTCACCCACTCAAGAATTAAGGGCTGTCTCTGTGAGTTATTCCAATGAAGCTGAAATACATCTGCTTTAGCAAAGACCTTGCAATTTGACTATGTCTATGTGACACATCCAGCTCTCGCAGCCCAAAATTCCTAAACTCCCTTTCCTTATGTGGGTTCTGGATCAAAATGAAATTCAACATTTTCAAATAAAGGAAGAGAAAAAAGCCTACACACCTGTTTTTTCAAAAGGTAATTTCTTTCTCCACCAAAGAACTCGGTCAGTCCAAGCCGGGGTTCTGCACTTGTCACTTGTATCATAAGCCTCCGACCCAACATCATATTTATATGTTGGTCCAAAATTAATAGTCCCTTCGTGGAAGTCTTTAAAAATCTAGGGAAAGAAGTACCATCTCTTTGATTGAGTTATAGATGAGGTAGGTGCTCTTCTATAACTCAAAAAGCTCTACCAACTTTTTTGGAATAAAGAACATCCTGATTTTTAAACAGATTACTACGTTCATGTACTACAAATAAATGTCTGAGAAGAATGTTTCCCTCTCTCAAAGAATTAGAACAAGCCAATACACTGGCATTCAAGAAAACAACAACTTTAAAGCATAAACAAATAAGACACGCTGCCTTACTTTTCCACTGGATTTTTGCTGTTGTAGTTGATCAAATTCCATCAGCGTTTTCCAATCTTGACGTTTGAGAAAATAAAAGACTTCCTCATATGTTAGATCAAGGCGATAGTTAAAATCACCACACCAGAAGACGTAGTCATGAGAGAACACATTCCGTCCCTAGTTTAGAGAATACAGTTAGCAATAAATCACACTTAGGAAAAGAACTTCTAAGTGTACTGAAATACACAACGGAGTCTCTCAATTACTAAATACCAGATCATGTACTTCCCATATCCCACATATTAAAATCCATTTCAAAAAGGAATACTTCCTTCACTGTCTTTTGTGCCCCACTGAGCTGAATTTTGTAAACAAGAGTATCAGGTTTTTTCCGTTTTCTGAAGGTATGCCTAAGCTGGGAACTCCAGTTTTAAATTCACAATTTGGCTGAATGTATGAATATAAAAGAAAATTGGTTTGTTTTCCTAACACATTTCACATATGTATATTTACTCATTTTAAGTAAAGCACAAGACATACCGCACTACCAAAACACATTCACAGCAACAAAGGTCTTGATTAAGAATGAGCTCCAAATTTGACCTTAGGTGCACAGTGCCATAGTTTTCTAAATGTACTGAAATAAACCATCACTAGAAATTCACTCCAGTCCTACGCTTAACATCCTATATTCTATGCAGTCATTTTCCTTTAGTCAAGCCATAAGCTGCCAAAATTCTCTGAATGCCTCTAAAACAGCTGTAGCTGTCATAGCACTAGAGGGCACTCTTTATATGCATTTTACACACAAGGTACATTCAATTACTTCAAGTGCAGAGAACATAAAATAGCTAATGAAATATTACAAAGAAAAAAGACCACAAGCACAACTTTACGGCCATATAGAACAGATATCCTATGCAGGATTTCCAGACTGTCAATACTATTTCTTACATAAAACACAATTAATATGCTGCATGTGCCAAGCCTCTAAACCTTGCAAACCATAGGGAGTTAAAATTTTATGCTTTGCAACCTAAATGCCATTGCCCGCTGACTAAACAGAATACACAGACTGGTCCATTCCCTCTCTGCTTTAGGACCTCTCCCGAGAGGTCTGAGGAAACACTGTAAAAATTTAGGGAACCAACATTAAGGGAAGCAACGAGGCACTACTACCATATCCCATGGGTTACTCATTGGCCTGAGGAGAATACATGTGAAATAAAACACTACAGTGATTGATTTTACACCCTTCAGGGGAAAAATTATTCATATGGACTAATAAATAGTGCCTACTTGCCAACGTCTGAAAAAAAACAGCACTACCTGAACAGTGACACACTCAAGAGGACACAATGAGGGAAACAGAATGTACCTTATCAGACACCAAGAACTGATACATTGTACCTATCAGGAGCAGATAAGACACTGATGTGCCGAATGGCAAGGATGGTCTTTGAGGAATCCCTGCTATCTAGTGCCAGCAAGAGCTACATCTCTGAAAGCAACACCAGTCACCTAGACATCATACCCGAGGTCTCACAGATTTGTCAGTTAAGTCACACTGTCCTGAAAGATCAGCTTGAAAATTGCTCAAAGGCCAGGACTTTTTGAGTGCTGCAACTACTGTATTTTTGAAAACTGTCGAACTGCTGCAAAGCAAGTGCCATATTGGGTGATAAAGAACACAAAAAGAGACAACGTAAAGACACAGTCTTTACCTCCCACGTTTTCAGCACATGTACACCTATTCTTACCATTGGGAAGCTGAGTTTCTGTGTTATTTCTTTATAGTCTTCATTCCTCTCCTTCACCTGAGTCTGCCCAGCAGTTAAGTGACTGCATATGAAGCAGAAACTGGTACTGTAGAACTGGAAACGGATGCTCACTGCCCCTTTATTTCCAGTCTTTCCTCCCATTCCTGTCTTCACAGTGTCTATTGCCACATCCCTGTATGAAAATAAATAAATAAATAAAGTGCCACAGGGACAAGCATTCAATTAACTTTGCAACACAAAGGAAAAATCTGTTTACAGTGCCATGCCTCCTTTCTTTCCTCTGCAAACTGAGGCCTGAACAGAAAGTCTGCTGCCATTAGGCACATCTTTCACACTGTGACCCTTCTTGATGATGTTCACGTACTTTTGTTTCTTATAAGTTACTATAGAAGTAAAACTATTTAAAATTAATTTTCTCCCTCTCCTTTTCCTTGCAAGCAATATAGCAAGAGATTATTTCTGAAATAGTGGGAACTTCAGCAGGATGTACATTTCAAGTTTATCTCTATCACGATCCTAAAGACATTAACTAGATTACCATTGCATTCCCTTTTATTCTTTTGACTACATGAGAATCTGTTTTTCAGACAGCTAATAATTCAGCTGGTGTTACTATCCACTGAAACCCAACTTTACGGTCAGTGCCACATTTTTCAGTCCATTAAAAAGCAACAGACCATAACCCATAACTTGTTAAATCAGATGCAGTAATCATTGGATACAACTGTTTAGATCTAACTCTTAAAATAAGTTATGCTTTAATGACAAATTACTTAGATCCTCCACGTTTGATTATGTAATATTTCAATGTTGCGACTAGCATACACTTAATGCATTTTCCTAAAGAAAGATGAATTGCTTGGCAAAGCAGACCTGCCTGCAGGAAAATTCCTCTCAGATTGCCACTCTATTCCAAGAATAAACCATGCCTGTCTGATCAGATAAGCAAATGATGACATCATGGTTGTAATCAACTCCAGCACCATGTACGTCCTTCCCATTGAGAAAATTTCCAGACAGAAGCCAGGTAGTTCTAGACAAGAATATTACTGGCTTTAAGTAAGGGGCAGGGGGAAAACACTAAGTCCTATTTGGCTTCCTGCCAGGCACTGGTAACCTGAATGAAGAAAGACATTACAGGTTCTCCCTGTTTTTCTCTTTGTTTTCATCTATCTTTTTCAATTTCTTCCCCATCTTTTCTGCCCTCCTATCTTTTTTCCTCTTTGTTGGCCTCTTTTCCTGATCGCAGAAAGCTACCAGAAAAGACACCCTCAGGGAGACAAAAAGAGGACCATCACTGTTTGCTGTGAGAAGTTGGATTTTGAGTGCTCAGAAAGAAGCAAGCGTTCAGTCTTTTCTCTGAGTAGTACTTCTGTGAAGTGAAGTACTTCTCCCTTTCTGCTTCCTGTGTATCCAATTGCTGACTGGTATTTATCTGACTTCTATTCATGGCAAAGATTGAGATAAGCCACTGTATATGCTTGTATTTTTTCATTCCTTTTTCAGTACTCCATAAGCTTCTGCCATTCATTTTATTTCTCTATTCTCTGATTTCTGTCTTAATCTCTTCAACCTCTGTAAGTATAGAAGCTTTTTTGCACTTCTAATCATTTTTGCTTTCCTTTTATAGAGCATGGGAAAAGCTACATAAGCACATAGGTTAGATTTGATTATGCACAGCTAGCATGCAGCAATATATCAGCATTAGATAATGAACTCAGTCACTACAAACAAACCCTTCCCTTTTTCTCCCAGTTTCAGAGGCTCATATCCAATTCCTAGCAGTTTGACAGTTGCTCTAGACTTTAGGACAAGAAGATGCCCAAGGATAGATTCAGCTAACTACTCATTTCCTACCAATTCACACTTAGCTTGTACAATTCTTGCCCAGGGCAAAAGCAATTTAATGCACTAAACCCTGCTGCTTGATACTCTTGCCTTTTTTAATAAAAATGAGAATTTTCTAGGGGCAAGAAGGGTTTGTTTGGGCACCAGGGACATCCGTGCTAGTAAGCTGAAGACGCATAGCTCTGGGCTCTCCTAACTAGGCACATACTTCTCTTTCTTGTGACATCTCATAGACAAAAATACTTAATGGGCAGTCAAATATCAGTGAGAAAAATTATCTCTCTCCCTTTAACACCTCTTCCCAACTTTTCTACAATTCTTTTCAAGTCTGGAACTGTGTTCTGCACAGAACTAATAAGGATAGGGCTAGAAAGTAAAACCTGTCCTTCAGGCAGAGGCAGGCACTTGCCTTCACTTTATGCTCAGAATACTCTTGGACATTCTGAGTCAGGTCATTCATTTCCCAAAAAAGGTGCTACACCATGAGTGCCCACCTAGAGCACGCCTGGACTCCTTGCTGACTGGAAGAAGATATATTGGGCCGGATCTTTGGCTTCTCAAAAGGAGAGACTCCAAACTACTGCTGCCTGGAGACATGTCTCTCCTACACAGGAATTCAGGTTTGCACAATTTCCACCAAGTTTAAAAATCACTCCCACTCTCTCTGGTCAAACTCCAGCAGCAGGCACCACTGAAAATGTAGACTATAATGGCTTGGGTTTTGTTTTATTTTTACCTGATGAAGGGGACATGATAGGGTCGAACAAAGATGAAAAGACAAACACCAACAAGCTGTGCTGATGTCAGCTGAATGTAGCGATGAGTCCTGGAAATAGCCTTTTGAAGCTGTTCTCCCCACATCTTTCTATTTGTTGTACTGGAATAAACATAAAATCATTTAATGGAATCACAAGAAACCACACACAATCAATAAAACGAGAAGATTAACTGTGCCTTAGGTTTATAAACAATCTATTAGGCTCTACACATGCTGATTCCAGAACTAGAAGTAATCTAGGATACATGGCAGGGATTGTGAGCCAGCACAGAGCAAGCAGGGTCAGCAAGCCAAGACACAAGCAGAAATAGTTATGCCACTTTGGGACATGAGGTGCATTTTGTCAACTGTACTAAGAATGATCTATGCTGTAGTAATCATAACTATAAAACCAAAAATCTATGTCAAATCTTTTGACTTATAAGATTTCTTATACTCAATAAAGAGACCTCCTGGCTCCCTTCAGAGGAGTTAGCTACTGACTGTTCTTAGATGAAGCCTTGTGAGTGGGTGTATATAGCTTCAGTTTTGTAAATCTAGCCTTATCTACAAAGTCAACTGAATCATGTGGGTACACCATCAGCTCAGCAGTTATGCCGAACACTGCTGTAACTTGTAACCCAAAAAAGACAAAAAAAAAAGTCACTGAGCATGTTTTTCCAACACCATACAGGAATTTAAGGACGAGTGTTAAACAATGTCATCCATCAGAATCCTTCTCTGCCAACACAAAGACATAGAAAATATAGTGTTTTCTAATGCACAGAAGCTTAAGAATAAAGAGCACTTTCAGCAGTATATGTTAACAGCAAACATGTTTCCAGCTATAATTACATGCAACAGACTTGGAAGGAAGTATTCTACATACTTGACACAAGGCACAACTCTGGGGGCTTTTGTTTGACTCATTCTTTTTGGGGAATACTGGGCTTTAAAACAAAACAAAATAAATCCAATTTACCTGGCATTTACAATGTTCCCAGCACTTAATTCAACCATCTCTTCAAATCCCACTGCAAATATGTCAGGAGGGCAGTTTTCATCATCTGTTGTCAGAAAGGGAAAAAGTCATACAAGAATTACCTTATTGTTTCTTCTAATGACTTGTGTTCTAATTTGTGTCAGAGATCATTCCTGTAGCTCTATCCTGTGCATTCCCTGCCAAGCTTATACATAATCATTACTTCTTTAATCTAATCTCACAAAACAACCCCTGCAGTTCCTCCCAGCTTTTTTCCTGTCTTTCTCCCACCAGTTGGTCTCCAACACTCTCACAGAAAGAGTTCAGAACAATCACTATAAGCACTATACTGTAGCAGTATTAAGATGAAAAAGTATTCAGTATTCTCCCTCCCTCACCCCGAACATAGTAAGGACACAGCACTTCACTACTTGCCATTTTTTCCACCCACTTTTTGCCCAACTTGTCTATCCATTTCCTTTTATTTTTATTTTTTACACCAAGTCCATCTGATCTTACTGTCTATACAAAGTCCCTATATACTATCCCCTCCCTCTCAATGTATTTAGAGAAATGGAACTTTATGGAAACTTTAAAGTCCTTATCTTCATAGATTAGGTCACTCAGGAGCACAGCAACTCTGTCTTCCCTGATTCAAATGTGTGAATACACATTTGTGTAAAACACTAAGGACCAAATCCTCTTCTATGATAGTATGAACTACTTCTGTTGACCCTTCAGGTCTGCCCATTATTTAAAGGGTTAATTTTTTTTTTTCTTTGCAGTTCTGTTTATTTGTTTAAACTGTCACAGACCCAAGATACCAGTAACTTAAATGAGCATGAAGACCTAAATAGTAGAAAGGGAATCTAAGTCAGAAGTCTTATTTTCTGCCTCAGAAAATAAGAACATAAAGAGAAGTAAAATATAGCTTTACTCTCAGTAGACATAAGCATTAAACTAGAACAAGATACTTACCCTTTCTTTTTTTGGCTTAACATGACAGGCACTGTCACGTTAACTACTTATTTCCCATTCATAATTTTGAACACATAATTACTTATGCTGGCACTGTATTGACATTTCCATGTACAGAGACCTTTTGGTGGTCATACCCGAGCTCTGCACATTAACATAACTCAGCTCCATTTCAGAAGCTACTTAGACATTCCATATTCTGACTGCCAATACCAATTAGTCCTGCTCCTCCAGCTCACTCAGGGGAACAAGGGACAGCAGAGACAGCGAATAACAGGCTCTCATCAAATTTTAATATCATGGGCACAGCCATATGCCAGTACAGATAAACTGCTTCTGAACAAGACTGGACCAAGCACCCACCCAAGCTGTTCAGAATATAGTTGTCTGCACTGAATTGCAAATCCATACACTCAAGAAGTAAGAATTCTGCCTCTGAAACCAGGACAGGTTCTAACAGGACAGCTTATGTAAGTAGCCAGGGATCTGAGGAATTAATTCCTGAGCTTGAAGGGCAGGAACATAAATATCCCTGTGATGCCAGCAGAAGGTTATATGTTCCACTGTAACAACAAAAGCACAGACTTTGCCATATCTTCGGGAACAGTCATTTTTCAAATGACAGAACATTCATTTTTCATTTTTCTTAATAAAATCTGGAAATACAGTACAGTAACTGACTTTGTTCATATGGAATTCAGTGGTTAACTTAAGCAAGCCAGAAACGCAAGAATTTTCTATACTTCTAAGGAAAGGCAAGATGAAGAACAAGGGGACATTCCAGGGGCACCTAAGCATAAAGCTTCCACCCAAAATAAAGAACGAAGAATGGGGAAACTGAGGAACAAAAGAAAATATGTGATGCAGAATAGGCTGTACAGAGCTATATTGGTCTGAGTACATCCTTTGGGTTTCCAAAAAATGCCCTTCAGGATGATGCCTTGACTCTGAAAGGAACTGCTGGTCAAAACTGGTGTTCTGACTTGCAGATCCTAAAAATACAATACCTATTGCAACATCAAATGCATTTTCTGATTCTGAAGCCTTACCCTGAAATTCAGAAACTCCAGAGAGCTTTGGAGAATCTAGCAGCCAGTCTGTCAGCTCGCTGGTACCAAGGATGTTGCTTCGAAACTGCTTCCCTCCATTCACATTCCAGGTCCCCATGGCAACACGAACACGCTTGAAGCTTGTGAATTCAAACTGACGCTCTGACATGGCCTTCAGAATACTTGGAGTTACTGATGGAAGAGTAGAGAGAGAAAGAGAGCATGTAAAACAAAAATGTGCAATAAAAGCAGAGAAAGGATCCAGAGAGCAGTGACATGTTAGTTACTATGAAATAATGACAGCACCCTAGCAGCAAAAATGCAAAAGCTAAAGAATAACTCCAGTAGCAATGGCAATAACTGTAAGGCTGATGCTATCAATTTCTCTTCCAGACTCCAACCATCTTACAAAAGCAGCTGTGCCTGTAGAAGTCAGTCAATCACTTCCAGCATATATTTTCTAGAATTTCTTCAAGTAACAACTGAACAAATTCTTTTCTCCTCCCTTAATCTTTTCAGTTTTGCCTGCAGACACTGAGTACGCCACAAATTATGACTTAAATCCAAGTGCTACCAAATTTAGATGAGGGAAAGATAGAAAGTAGCACATCGTACCTTCAAAACTAGCACTGTCACAGCTCTCTAGCCTAGTCAGAAGTCCTTAGAGGAAACTGCTACCTTCATTATTTTTGATGAGTATAGACAATTAAGAGTGCATTTTTTCATGTGAGTAGCTGTAATAACCTTAATCTTCAACTACTCGATAAGCAGCAGCAGGCAGGCATAGAGAAAGTATCTATACTGTCCTTGTAGTCCACAACGGGGACAGCCTCAGGACTGAAACGGAGCTGAATGGCTCATGTCTCCCCTGTTAAAATCCAGCAGTTCTCTGGAGCAAACTGGCAACATAATACTCTTGTGGGAACAGGCTATCCTGCATTCTGCACATGAGTTTCTTCTCAGAGAGAGCTGGGCTGGTTGATTCTAGATGGGTGCAAACAGCTATGTATATGTTACGGACTATCAGAGCCCTGGAGTAAAGCAGACAATGAACCAGCATAAATGTGCCTTTAAGATCCAAATGGCTAAGAGCACACGCAAACTGCAGACTTAAAATAAGGAGATAAAAATGTTGAACTCAAGAGACTTCCCCAGGTCAAAGTGACCTAAAAATCTTCCCCCTTCAGTCCATCTCCTTCATCAGAGAAGATAATCAAACAGCAGATAAACACGCTGGAAGTCCAAAAAAAAAAAAAAAAAGTGAGAATTAAAATTTACAGGATTCTGCAACAGTAACTTGAAAAAAAAGTGTTTTAAACAACACAAAAGTAGTTTATTTATAGAATGATGCAATTGCTTATATCTGACAGTCAAAGCCAGACAGAAAAGAAAAAGGGTTTATGCTGGCCTTACCCAGCAGTGCAGTGTGATCCATGAGCATCTTGCCCTTGTCTGCATATTCCTCACTGAAGAAGTCACCCATGAGAAGCAGCTTGATGGCTTCCTGCTTTACTGCATCAAAAAAATTTGACTGAATGGTACGAGAGACAGAGCGGGCTCCATCCTTGAGCTTCCCAACCTACATCAGACCAAGATCATCAGCACAAGAGGCAATGAGATAAATCAGATACCTTTCTTTGCAGTCACTTCTGAGTAAACAGCTTTGCTGCTTTTCTTTACCTTGTGCTTTCCTTCAAGGGCACGGCTGCCAGTAAACACTTTGCTCAGATTGTGACCATTGAGAGTCCACATTGCTTTGTATGATTCCACAAAGCGCTCAACTATAGATCTAGAATTCAACCCAAGGATCTCCAATTGTGTAAGCAGGATCTGGGTTTGGAGGAGAAAGGAAAAAAAAAAAAGTGAAATAAAATCACTTTTCTTGAATATATTTTGCCTTTTCTTCTCAATTTAATTATTGCAGCCAGCACCATTCTATAACACAGAGCCAGCAAGAAAGACTCGGTGAGGCTTATATCCCTTTTCTTTCCTGTGTGACAACGTATGCAGTATGGACACCTGTGAAAGGTCCTCTGATAAACTTACCTCCAGTGCAATGAAGGACTGTACGCTGTTAGTACGATCCAGGCAGTCCAAACAATTCATTCGAAAAGTACCTGTCTGCAGGCTTTGGTAATTTAACACAAGAGGAGGGAGGAAGAAAAGCATATTTTAAAAATAACATCTAATCACGGGTTGATTGAACAAGACCGTCAAATGTTCAGCTTGAATATTCCCACCCACATTTTGACAGTGCAAGCATACTGTGCACACTGTATTCCATTACATATCTAATTACCTATGTCTGCAACACAGTGCTTGCAAATCCATGCATTGGTGATTTTCCAAATTCTAAACCACGGAGATGTAGTTAAACCAAATGATCTATTTAGTGCCATGACTACATATTTTGTTTCAAATCTGTATTTCCAGATGGTCACATATGCCCATGGTTCAAACACAGAGATGAACCTGGGAATGACAGGAAGGCTGGTGCCTGGCTATACTGGGGCGTGGGGGCAGGGACACTCACCGTGGACTTACATTCTCGCCCTTTGCAAAGACGCCGAAGTCTTCCCAGTGCAATTTCAGTTGAGGTCTCAGTAAATTTTCCAGTTTTTCAGTTTTCCCACCTTTTGCAAATTGGTGGTAGTCAAAGTTTATCATCGGAGTGTCTGCTGCATGGGAAGAGGCCCATAGCAGTTTCTGTTTAGAAATTGAAAGGAAAAAAAGTCCTGTTCAAGTCACAGCATAAGATTGATACCAGCATGCTTTTCATTGTTTGTAAATCAAGGTTTTAATTTTGAGAAGTTCACATGGAAGTTTGAAATGCCAAATGTAAAAACAGCAATGAAAGTTTTTCTTTTCAAAACTGAACTGGATTGCTATATCCCAATTTTCCTGCAGCAAATCTCAAACTATGCCTGCAAAGCATACCTCAGCACTGCTCCTGTCTGCACCCTGGCTGGTGGCAGCCCTACACAACAACAGTGATGCTTTGGGCAAATTCAGGGTTAGGACCCTGACGTGAAGGATGCCCAGAGCTGCTTAAGGTACATGAACATAACAAAGCATGAGTGTATTTTGCAATTCTTTAAATGCCAAGAGAAAATGTGGCCCTAATTTTAGGTGGAGTGTGGCTGAGGAGGAAGTAAGAGACAAATGATATCTCAGGAAACATACTACAAAGTTTTGTGGCAAACCACAAAAGTGAAAGAAGGAACAAAAATAGCCTCATTATTTCATCTCCCATTTCCTCATATACATTTCCGTAATCACCACAAATCTTATTAACATCTCTATAATAGATACAGCTGTAACACATCCTGCTTTTCATGGCAAAGCCAGAGATAATTGTTTTATTAACTTTAATTACGTAAACCTTTGTCTATTCCCTTTGTATTTGGACATACTCATCTCAGGAAAGGGATGCTTTATTCCCTTTGTGATACAAACTGAACACAAAAAACCACCCTGATATTACATTAGAAGCCTATATATAACTGTATCAAGTTAGTAATTAAATCTTCCCTCCAGAAACAAATTTAGAGGTGTTGCATGGTGTTTGGAGGAGAAGAAGCAATATATTTCATTACATTATTATAGAAGTCAAAACACTTGGTATTTGCACCAGATCCATTGGTGCTGGTGACAGACCTGAGGTGTAAGTCGTTGTCTACACTACAGTACCGCCTTCGCTGTAAACATAATTATATCTGTTACAGAGGATGTTTGTGAGAGGAACAGCATTACTGGGAAAAGTACTGATTTTTTGTTTGGTTGTATAACAGGCAAAGTCATGATTTACAGTTTTTGTTTGCCCCAGTTGCACAAACTAACGGTAGTGTAGACATTCTGATCAAGGGAAACCAGTAGCAGTGGCAGTGACTACAACAGGAATATTCTGAGCCAACTCAGAGAAAACCTGTAAAGGTTGCAGCAACCTTTGGGAGAAAAGTACGTGCACAGGAGGGAAGATGGAGAAACAAATTAACATCAGAATAGGAGAAAAGCTCTCATTCCTGACCATTCTTTAATTTATTTTTAATTTGAGTCCTTTAAAATCGTTGGACTAAAATCTAACTACATATTCTTTCTTATGATTCATTTGTTAAAACACAAAGGTAAAGAA
This sequence comes from Meleagris gallopavo, assembly GCF_905368555.1. NCBI lineage: Eukaryota > Metazoa > Chordata > Aves > Galliformes > Phasianidae > Meleagris > Meleagris gallopavo. The sequence goes on along the minus strand of NC_139405.1, from coordinate 51,068,309 downwards.
AAGACTAAGAGGTGGCTGTTTTCAGTTGGAATGCAAGGTCTTTGTTCTAGAGATGTCCTATTTCTTATTTAATTTCTCATTGTATGATACTGACCAGAATGCTATCTTCAGGAATGCAAGTATTTGATAGAATATCAGAACTAAATTTACAAGAAAAGTCAGGTTTGTATCTTTATATTTGAACATTCAAGTTTTCTTATCTTACAATTACATTCCAACATATTTTCAAAACGAACTATAACAAATATTGTAAAGAGAGCAAAATCAAGAGGCTATAGAGGCCTAGCTGTGTCAAGCTGAAATTCAGTAAAAAGCTGAAATCAGAAGCTAGGACCTGACCTTCCTCACTGTCTCACTAACTCCAGTTGCAATTGCTGTAATCATATTCTATATAAAGGAAGACCTTCACTTTGTCATTTTGCACTGGAGAAGTTGATCTCTCCCAGCACTTCTGGAGAAAGAAGAAATGATCGCACAGAAAAACCGCCATTAAAATGCTCTTTGTCTCCTTCCAGTAGAGAGGTGCTTACTTTCAGAGTAAGTATTTGAACTCAGAACTGTTGTATCATTATTCAGTAGTAATAAATAAATGTAACACTATAGGTGTGTACTTAAAACATTCTTCATACAATTATTTGTAATACATACTCCCAAGGGTCTATGTCTGATTTCTGAAGTAATGAGCACTTTGGAGGCAGGCTCCCATCAATCTCCAGGCTAATGCTTGCCACAAATCCCACTCAGTGACAATCTCCAGGTTCAAGTACACATTTGTTTTAAAAATCTGGCCATGAAAATATCATTCCAGACTAAAAGACAGGGCAGCTTTTTAAACTTCCAGTGTCAGTCATCCTGAAAAGGAAACCCAGACGCTTTCAAGCATTAGCTGTGTCTAGGGACATATTTAAGGAAAAGGAAAACGTCTCTCTATAAGCCAGATTGTCATCTAGTGCTCTGACAGTTAATTCCCATCACAATTAGTGATAAACAGCTATTTCTCACTATAATCAGAGCAATCAAATCTTCCTCTTAGTAAGCTAGAGCAAGGTACTGGCCCAAAAGCAGTTCTGACAACCTGATGAGGCACATGGAAGAATATAGTAACTGCGCTGTTGACTACATACTATGGACAAAGCTGACCAGCATTCAACATGAACTACTCTTAGAACAATTAGGGCATTGTTATTTTCAAATTCTGGTTTAAAATAGTAAAGGTGCGAGGAAATAAGCAAGAAGACAGTCCTGAAAATCAAGTCACAGAGACTATAAAGCATAATTCCTTGTAATATCTAGTAAAAAAAAAAAAAAAAAAAAAAGAACATATTCAGATCTAGTATTCATCAGGTACTTGCCCAGAAAGAAAATAAAATATATTTTCTTCCTGCTCAGGAAATCAGTAGTTTAACAACAAAATAAAAACAAAATGCATGTCTTTTACCTTGAAAGCTCTGTTGAGCACCTCCTCTCCTCCTCTGCTTCCCAACAAATTAACAATCACTTGTTTTCCATACTGCTCCTTCAGAAGCATCATATGCCTACAGCAAAAGTAACCATAACAAAAAATAAAAACAAAACCATGTAATACTGCCTACTACCTTTTTTCCAAAACACAGAAGTAGAGAGCACTGGTACTTCCATTTAACATGCTTCAGCCATGGCAGCTACAGACATCGTCCTCAGCTTCCTTGAAATCAAATATTGATGTGCAAGTTGTGCAAGTATGAAATTAAAGAACACATTATTTTGTACTGAACATAAAAAGCAGGCCCCAGATCTTTTGTTAGCTTTGGTATTGTCCAAAGTGTGTTCCCATCTCTTGGCTCTCAGCCTAGAAGCTGCACAGAAGAGATGATCAGGAAGGAAAACATACTACGCTTCAGCAGGAATTGCCCAGCATTGCTGAGCCAACATTCAGTGGCAACAACGGGATATAGGATTCCAGGACCAAAGTCAGAGAGGCATGAACACATCATAGGTGATGAGTTCAAACATCTCTGAGCTGCTGCAACCCACAGCTTACTTAAAATTAAGCAGGAAGGTTAGTAAATATAAGTACTGCTACACTGGATAAGACCAAAAGCCCTTATAGCAAAATAGCCTGGTCCAGACTCTTCATGAGAAACATAAACAGAACAAATATAAAGTGGTATTTCATCTGGCACATATTGCCAACCTCTCAAAGCCTGACATTTAGGGAATCTAAAGTCAAGAGCCATTAGCCAGATACAGAGGCACCCATTCTCCCTTAATACATTCTTTTCCAGTTGGCATACATGTGTTACAAGAGCTGTGCTGGCTTATGAAGAAACAATTAGAACTTTAGCCATCTTATATCAAGTACTACCACCACCACAACAATACTTAAGAGGAAGCTGAATAGAAATAGACAGGAAAAATAACCACACAAATGGAACGCTGTTACTTGCTTCAAAGCAACATGCAATGACAAAGTGTCAAAAAATCAAAATGTCAAATATTCATTTTATTGCATGCATCTTTAAAATCTATAACCAGAGTTAAGCCACACAGAAAACCGTGGCAATGGAGAAATGAAAAACTTAGCATCATATGTTTCAAGAAACATGACTAGATATACTTTCTGGCATTATTTGTACTTCCAATTCTGCAGCCAGTTCTCTGTACACCAACTCTTTCCGTACATTTTCACCCATCTGATTCCAGCACCAAGCTCCTGCTTCTCCAGCAACATTATTTTCAAAGAACAAAACTGCTGAAACACAAGTCACCTGCTATGAGAAGAGCTCCCCAACAATTTGTCAGAGAAAGGGGATAGAAAAAGATCCACTAACAAGATAACCATTTGCTTCTCACAGTGTCTTCTCAAAGCATTAACCTATCACACTGGAAAATCTAACAAGCTAAACTCTCTAGCACACTCAGAAACTCTAGCATGTTGTTACGTCCGAGCGCCTGCTTCCATGTATGCTCTTTGTCCATTTGCTGGCACAGGCTGCCCACAGAGGTTGTGGATGTCCCATCCTTTGAGGTGTTCAAGATGGACTGAATGGGGCCCTGGGCAACTGGTCTAGTATTAACTGGGGAGGTTGGTGGCCCTGCCTTGTGGCAGGGGGGGTTGGAGATTCATGATCCTTGAGGTCCCTTCCAATCCAGGCCATTCTGTGATTCTATGATTTCATGATTTCCAAAAGGCTGTCTTTAGCAGCTCTGCAAAAAGAGAGATCCTGAACTTCACCTAACCTCGAAGCTTTTCTGTGCACAAGGAAAAGAAGGAACAGTGCAAGTTCATGTTTCTTACAAGAGATTAATTTTCACCAGTTGCAATCAGAGAGAACAGATTCCCTGAGCAAAAAGATGTTACAGAGTAGTTCCTTACTGAGGTACTCCCAATTTGTTGTGCAGAATAGGAGGATGCTAAAAAAGTTTTCTTACATGAATTCTCTCTGCTATGGAATGCAGAACTCTATGACAAAGACTCAGGAAAAGTAGTGAAGCAAATTAACATGGCACCAGAGGACAGCAAGACCATGAGTCTCAAACACATCTGAATTCAGTGGCATTTAGGAGTCTTAACAGGCTTTCAGAACCTGGGCTAAGTCCGTTTGGAGCAGGGACTGCTATGGTACATAGACCCTTCAGATTCCAGGTTCTGCTTGGGGTTTTTCAGTAGAGCAAAACTATTAACAGTTCCTAAGATCACGTTTGCTAACAGTTACAGTAAATGAAGCCATGGAATTAAGATATTTTACATAAAACCACCTTTTAGCTTGGACATAAGATCTGATTTGCCAAAACCAAAGCAAATCAGAAATGAATCACATGATATGGCACATAACAAATTAAAAATTTCCTACCAACCAAATACTTCATGTAATGTTTTCACTGATGTCCATGGGACATCACATTCAGACATTCACAGAAATCATGCTGAGAGAGACTTTTTTATGATTTATAGATGCCATGTTAAGTCTTGATGGCTTAAAAAAGTTTACCAGCCAGCCTTTGAGTAACATAAAAGAGCATCAGCACAACAGCACCATACAATACCAGCTGTGACAGAATAAGATGCTATTATTTTAGTATAGCAGTGCAACACTGAGAAAAGCAAATCCAGAATGGTTAGGAAGCAGTGTTAAATTTTTAATTGTCTGAGTTACAGAGGTAAAGAACACATGGGTACTGTAAAGTCAGGTTTATTTAAATGTTACAAGAGGATACACAGGCCTTTCTTTGGCATATCACTCAGCTTTTCCAGAATCAACCTAGGAGACCAAATGATTTCAATTACTAATATAAATACAGAGGAACATTCATGAGAATAAGTGAATAAAGTAAACACACAATGATCCTGCAACACCTGGGGGACTGGCAACCTCATAGAAGGGGTGTTTTACATCTCTAATGATTCACTGGGAATGCATAAAGTTGTGGAATCTCAGATAAATGCCAGGCTGCTATGTTACTGCCGAAGTTGAATGAAGCTTACCTGTCAAAAGCAGGAGCATTAGCTTCTAGACCCCTGTTAAGCCTTAGATGATAAGAACCCACCTAAAATAAAATATTGGAAAGAAAAAAAGAAATTATCTGTAAATCACTAGATGTCTCCCTCTTTCCTTAAGAGAAAAGCATCTCTTTAACAGCATCGGATACCCCTAACAGTCTTCACACACCCACATACATAATTTCCTTAAAACAAAAGCCACAGCTTTTATCACACAATTAGAGATGAAAAGATTATTATTAAGCAAAGGGATATCTTCTACATATCTTTTTGTAACCAAATAAATCATCGCTTCTCCTTGCCAATTTTCTCTAGCAGATATCCCACACTGCATCATATGAATATGCTGTGTGTCCAGCACTTTTCCTGCCCTTCATCCCTCAGAAAAGGCTGCAGTTATGCTAGCTCCATGGACTAGGGAGGGACTTTTGATAAGGGCATGTAGTGACAGGACAAGGAGAAATGGCTTTAAACTAGGAGAGGATAGATTTAGACTAGATACTAGGAAGAAACTCTTTACTGTGAGGATGGTGAGACACTGGAACTGGTTGTCTGGAGAGGTTGTGGAAGCATTCAAGCCCAGAGTGGATGGGGTTTCGGGAAACCTGGTCTAGATGGCAACCTGATCCCTCCCTATAGCAGAGGGGTTGGAACTAGATTATCTTAAGGGTCCCTTCCAACCCAAACTATCCTATGATTCTATGAAATATGATGGATCAAATCCTGTGCCATAAATCTACACTGCTAATTATTTATAAGATCATATATTGCTGTCTGTACATCATCACCTTCTGTTATTTCCCTAATAATGTTGATTTATGCAAGCCTTTCCAACACCAGTGCCAGCATTCATGTCCAAGGAATAAGAGTAATGAGTATTCACCAACAGGTGAATTCCTTCTGAATGGTACTTAGGTGCTAGATCTAGAGATAAAGATGTATCAAATGATTATTAAAGAATCTTAAAAAAAAAAAAAAAATTACGTAACATCTCTCCACTAACACATTAGAATGAATGTGCATAGTCAGACTAGTTGCTTATCCCTCTGCTCTGAGAGGAATGGTAGGATGATTCTTTCTCAAGCTTCTAACAGTACATAAATTATAACACATATGTAACCTACTAGGCTTCACGCATTAATCTCCTAATGAAATCCTACATCTTTGCCTTGCAGAAGGTCAGGTCAGATAATTGCTACTGTTTGACTGAAACCTAGTAAACAGGCTAAACATTATACGTTGAAGGTAAAGTGCTCTTACAGAGCTGCTGTTATCCCTAGATACTCCAGTTTTATCCAGAAGGTCAGTATAATCAGAATGCCCCTGATAACCAGACAGCTCAGAACGAAAGGTTATTCCAAAATAAATACAAAGTGTTATAACGATATTGCTGCAACCTTCAGCTTAGGACATCAGGACATAATCCCTTACAAAAACTTTCCAGCAAGGCACATGAACATGTGAAAATGCTGAACCTCAGTGACTGTATCTGTTTGCCTGTTGCGTTGTTTGGTTGGTTTTCCCTTTTATCTAAATACAATTTCCTATCAAGCAAACCTAAAAAGAAATAGCTCAGCATTTTCATAGAATGAGCTCCGTATCACAATAAAAAAGAAAAAATTACAAAACTAAATATTTAGAAGTAGAAAGAGAAGTAAGATAGGCTTTTCGATTTATTTGTTTACCTGAAGCCCCGGTTGCTCCCAAAACAGTGGAACAGAACCTCTGATCTGCACAAAGGAAGAGACATCGTCGTCCAAGTAAATTGTCTGCAAAAATAAAACAAATGGAAGGAGGTCTCCAGTTAGAGCTATCCATCTGTGACTCCTTCATCAAATGTGTTTGAGACCTGAACACAAAGGGTGAAAAAAGTAAACAGCGTATCTCACCGTATCCCCTTACTGCTCAGCCACTTTTCCATGGTCTCACAGGCAGTGGAACAAAGTACAACGTATTTGCTTTCATGTACTCACAGCAGATTCAATTCATTACTCACCAGAAATAAGAGAGAATTTAAAACAGTACCACTGGTAAGGCAGAAGGAATCTTTCATCCACGACAAAGATGGATTTGATCTACTGGTGCGGAAACTCAGGAAGACCAGGACATGCTCTCCCTCTGTCTCTCTCACAAAATTTAACTGCAAAATGTCATTGCTCCTTGTGACTGATGATGAGTAATGTCAGGTGTGGGACAGGCTTATCCCATGCTTTATTTACTATTTCTTATTTCACTGCATGTCATGCTTTGTCAATGTTCAAATAAATCTCAGTGGAACCAGCAACTTTGCCACTCCCATTCCAGGACAAAGTGAACAGCGCGTTATCTATTTCTCTTCAAGAGGGTTTATAGCCAGAGGCTCCAAACTCTCCATTGCATTCCCAGACCGAACCTCAAACTCCTGCTGCGTATTTGTTATGATCACCGCTACCAAACTGATTTCTAATCAGATTCACTTGAAATACAAAGACTGATTTCCCCAGTTAGCTTCCTCCTCCACCAGCTTCGAGGCAAAGCTCACATTATACATTAACTTAGCACAGAAGGTGCTATCTTCAGACAGGGTATGGCCACAGAGCAACTGTGTGAAACCCAGCTCTCTCTCCAGCCTATACTTAGCAGCGGAATCCTGGCTGTTTTCCACGTGTGACACATGATACACATCTCTGTTATCTCATGCATCACAACGAGCCTTTTGCAGCCCTGCAGAGGAATGGTATCCACACAGGTCACTCAGGTAGCTGCTTCTCTAACTGCATCGTATCATTTAGCGCAACTGCTGCCAGCTGGCTGCTAGCCCCCAAAATAGAAAAGAGCATGAAAATGAATTACCGTACCACTTTAATGTGGCTTTTTGCTTTTGGATTTGCCACTAGATGTTCCAGTTGGGTGGAATCAGGTGGAGCACCTTACCTGAACCTCAACCTTGCCACCAATGCACAGTTTTTAGTTCCACGTGTGAAAAGAAGCATACATCAGAGAGGCAGGTATTTCCATATTTTGTCATCAGTTTTATTTAGGTATCTTTTACAATATTTTTGTAGTACCCTCAAAATTATCCCTATTTCGCTAAGATGAAAGATTTAAGCAGCCAAGGACGCAATGTCCATGTTTGAATGATAGCTAGCTCTGACACACAGCAAAATGGTATGCTTTTAGTCTTAAACCACTAAATTAAGTCCCTTTCATGTTGCATCTCACCCTAGTACCACTCCAGGAAGAAAGGGCAGGTACTTCATATTAGAATGTTGCTGATTGAAGCTCTTTGCAAGGTCTACCTCAACTTCAGAAAACATGCACTTCCAGTGAAGTTTTCTAAATGTTGCCCATAACTGAGTGCAAGAACTAATTACCATAGCAACACATTTATGTACCTTTCTTTACAATTCAGTGCTCAGAAGAAATCACAGAAACAAAGAACCAGCTTCAAAGGAGTCCAGCTCCTAGCTCCACAATAATCCCACAGTTGGACTGCAGGAAGAGTGAGCAGGCCCACCTTCTTCCTCTTCATTTTCTGAGTCAGGCTGTCAAAGATGAGTCAGAGACTTCTAAACACCCAATCATCTTTTTGCACGCAACCAAGAACCCAGAGGATCCAGACTAAAGTAAGTAAATTTGTATTGCTTCACTGACAGACTCGGTATTATTCTGATTCATACTAACCAAGGATTCCTGAATCTATGAAAAAAAGAGTCAAGACTGGATCACTCCAAAATTTGACAAGAACAATCAGTGATGAGATGAGCTGAAATAAAACATTAACATTTGGTGACAATGATTACAGATAAAGCTTCACATAAAGTACAATTTGGCTACTCAAACAACTTAATGCAGAGGACCCGTTTTCCTGCAATCTTCTGGAGCATCCCTATTTCCATAACAGAAAACTTCACAGTTGCAAGTATCTCTTTGGTCAGCTCTTTTTAAAACATCTCAGCTGCAAATTCTCTAGACTCACTGATGAGAAATAATAATAATTCTAACTTTAATAGCTGCAGTTTAACATCTTCCTGAGCTACAGTTTAAATAGCAAGTATTCCACCACAGTTTATAGACCCTGAGCGTACAACCTTCCTTCTTTATGCCAAATACAGTAGAAAAATACTGACCAAGCATTTCCGCCTTTCTGCACTGACAGAATTTTTATTCTGCTCATATTTCCATTTACCAGTATTGTAAGAGTTAACAGATGTTTGCTTATATTATTATTTACATTTTCTGTTCACTGTTGCCTCCTCTATTTTCTGCTCTATTAAGCTGTCATTTGGAGAACTGAAACAAAAAAACATGTTCAAAAAACTATTTGTGGATCACTCCTGTCATCAAACACGATGCCCATAGCCTGGTGTGATGATCCTTTGTCAGGATGAGGACAAATATTGAACTCGCCTATGATGATAAGGCATTTTAAACAAATTGGTATTTTTATGCACATTGTCACATAGCTTTCAGAAATTCAAATGAGGTTTTTGAATTGGGACCATGGCCTCTTCAGTACAGATCACCCACAAGAAAGTTCTCCACATTAGCACGTTTCTTTTTGCTTTTTAGTTACAGGGCTTGGCATTCTGTTCTCTCGAGCAATTCTGTGGTTTTTCACAATCCTCTCAGCTCATTCTCGTGACCCAGATGAATCTAAAATTATTTTCTTCAAAGCTGCCAGTGAATTGGAAAAAGACCTCATATTTTTTTTAATGAATGAGAGGGTAACTCCCAGTTACTGACAGTCATTCCTTCCTAAACAGACTGTAACAAATTTACTAGGCATTACAACCAAGTAAATCTTCTCTAAATTTCAGCAGTATTCATTGCCCTTCATTATTCACCACTATGACCCATGATCTTGACATTCCCTTCTCCTATGCACATCCCTTGACCTTAAAGATAACAGTGGCAAGAACCTTCCTACCAGCAGACCTCCTAAGTGAGCAGCTTCAAAGACAGAGACTAAGAAGACTTCCCAGATCAGAAATGAATGTGATCTTAACACCTATACACACTACAATAAGACACATTACTTAACCTTACTTAAGTAAGCATTGGTGAAATTACAATTGTAAATTCTTAAAATTACAATTACAAACAAAAAACTCTAACTTTGCTGCTTATGCAATTCCAGCATTTAGTAATGGATAGGTACAGAATTTCTTTTCTCATATTCTTTCAAGTCTGGATCATTTTTTGTCCACAGTGTGATGTTTTCTACAAGCACATATCTGTCTTGCTTTGTCATTCTGGTTTTGACTTGGTTGACCTGTGCCCTAGTAGACCCATTTCTCTTCTTCTAAGGCAGTGCACAAAAGATGACCAGTACAAGATAAAAGGCTGTTCCTTTTTAAACAGTGGTTTATTTCCAGAATTTACCTGTTCTCTGTTTAACTCATGGACAAGAAAAACATCCAAGAAGACCACAAAGACCACATGTTCCTCTAACCATGCAACAAGTATCAGCCACGTTTTGGATAATGCTTTGCTGTTAGGGTTGATATGTGCTGCTAATGCTATGATGACTTTGTCTTCGGGCTTCAGAGAACTAACCTGTTGAGGAGCCTTACCTCCATAACGACAACATTGTAGTTGACTACTTGTCCCAAGGAGAACATTCATTCCTATCAAATTTTCAAAACACTCAAGGATGACTGCTTGATTCTCAAAAGGCCTGGCCCATAAAACAATCCAAACTATTTAGCTGAATGGATTCTGAGATATATTTTCAAGTTTCCAATCAGACAACATAATAGCAACTGGATACTTAAACTACATGGAGAACCTTTTTGCTTTGTTAATAAATACATCTCCTGTCCTCTGACATCTGGTGTCAGAAATTGTCGTGTGTTTATTTTGACTCCTGCTTAGTTTCCTTTTGTGGTTACCTTCTCCAACTCTGGGATCAAGGGTGATAGTGCTGAGAGCTCAAGAGGGCAACAGTCTCATGCTTTCTCTTCGGTTGCATACAGCCAGACCTTGGCCCTCCAATCCAAGGACCTCTCTTGGTACACAGCAAAAGTTGGTGTACAGGTACTGCTTATTGGCTTTGAGCAAGAAACAAGCCCTACTTCAACTAGCTGGTGTTCTAATCCCAGCATGCTTCTTCCATTTATCACTTAGTGAATAATTTATTCACTAAACTCTATCTCCTGCTCAGCTTCATTAGAAGGAAATAATTATCCAGTCACAACTTCCAATGATAAAATTAATCACATACTCAAGAAACTCACACACAGTTCATGATTAAATGGATACCAATGTGGCTTTTTTCTGTGATCTCCATCTCTGTCACACCACTCACAAAAAGCACAGATAACAGATGGTCTAAACCTACCTCTCCAGGACTCCTTTTAACTCAGACCAACAGGACGCAATAATATACTTGCCAAAATAATCCTCTCTGTCCTGCCTGTGGCCACAATAGGACTGTATCCAGAAAATAAATTAACCACATGATTGCATCCATTCCTAGCCTGGAGATCTATCCAACATGCCCAGGAGATATTGTGAAATAGGGATCATTTTTCTTCATCGGTGTCCAATATTTTTTCTTAAACTGGAATAAAGGGAACATCAATCCAAATTCATGGCATTTCCTTCTAATGCCTTGTCAAGGTTTCCATATTAGACACTTCTCTGAACAGTTCCATGAAAGGGAAAACAATTGAAACCATTTGTTAATCTTTGGTAAATCAGAGTTGTTCCCCTAAATTATACACTAAGACATTAGGAGTTTACCTTCAATCTGTGGAGAATATTTGGGGCAGAAGCTGAGATGTAAGCAGTGATGAGCACACAAACTAAGTGAGGAAAACATGCTTTCTTCTCAATGTTATCAGCAGAGAAGAATTAAAAGAATGTGATACAGCCTCAGCTTCAGCAGATTGCTAGGCCAGGTAGAAAGGGTGATGAGGAAGGAGAAAAGCAAACAAAGCAAACTTTGCTCTCAGCAGGTACCTATCAAACAGATATGAACAAAGTGAAAATGTATCATTTAAACTATCACTGGAAAATTGACTGATTTTAAAACTTTACTTGAGGATTAATTGCAACTCTGCAATTAGAAAGGGTATGCCAATATATTAAAAAAAAAAAAAAAAAAACCCTAGCAGCAAATTTGGAAGTACACATTAGAGAGATTTCAAAAAAGCCCTCATTTTTCTCTCTTTTGTGTTTTATTTTTGCTTGCCAATTCTATTTTCTCATTTTTTCCTTTATAAAGATGCAAGCCAAATTATCAAATACCCAAAAGACCTACTGGTAGAGGACTTTTTGTTGATTCTTGGTTTGTTTCTTTGTTGTTGTTGGTTTTTTTTTTTTTTTTTTTTTTGTGCATGCGTGTGTGTGTGTTTTTGAAAAGTAAAAGTAAATGAGATATTTAACTTTTCCCCACTTCTTCTCAAACACTGTGAGTCACAGCAGTTCAGTGAGCCCACAAAAATGACTCATTGCAGAGCTAAAATGCCACAAGGCTAGCACAGTGGGAGACACAAGCATACCATCCATGCATAAAAGAGCTGCCTGGAGATAAAACTAAATGTTTCTCCCTCTTCTGAAAACAGAAAAATGTTAGAAGCAATTCCTATTAAGGGGGAAAAAGTCCTGGCTTTTCAAAATCCTAGGGTGCTACTTATCCATGAAAGCACAGAGCAAGCATGCCATTATTCCGTAAAGGCTGCAGCACATGGAAACAAAATGTTATTCAGCCAAGATATTACCTCACAGGAGATTAGTCAGTAGTCTACTATGAAAGTGAGAGAGAGTTTTTTCTTGGACTCTTCCTTCCTAACAGTAAGTGGATGCCAGCTTGAACTGGATCTCAGGAATCTCAGTGGTTAGCCCAGTTTTGATTTTTAGGATGCTCATTTTGTAGAACTAGTGTTTATCACCATTAGCAACAGTAAACTTCTTTTCTTCTTTAAAAAAAAACCATAATCCTTTAAAATTACAAGTCCCTGTTATAATTTTCAACCTACTTGAGCCTTTTGCCCTGCATCTATTTTACTCTTGCTCTTTTGCTTAACCAATCGCAAAACTATCAAAAACCTTCAGTCCTCCCACTTCACAGCAACCCCTGGCTAACTGCAACAAAGCACAGCAGCTCCTGCAAAGAACTTGCCCTGGCCCAAGCCAAGGGAAGCATTAGTAACCAACTGCTGTTTTGCAGTTCACCAGGAGCCAATCCCCAGGCTTTCTGCTGAGATGCAAAGGCAATCTTATTTTTCATGCTAATAATTTGCAACAAAATCTACTCCAAACATATAATTAAATAGAAGAGTAACTTTTGACCCAATCAGTGAGCAGAATAGCAGAAGTATTCCCTATAATTAGACAACTGTTAATGGTAGTGCCATGAATGTGAGACCAATTTGAAAGAAAGCTGACAACCCTCTAACATTTCCTTTGCATATCAGCAAGAGAACACTCTTCAAATCCCGAGTAACATACTTTGCATGAATGCTCACGAGAAGGCACTCAACTAAAAGAGTAGACCAAGTTATTACATAAAATGACATGTCCCTTTTTCTTTTTTCAAGTCCTAGAGGAAAATTCTACTTTTTGGTGAGCAGACCTATCTGCATTACTCGATGCACTGACAAGCTTTCTAGAAAGTTGTACATGCTGCAGGATCTGACTTGCAGTTTCTTTGAATCAGAGGTACAAAAGAGAGTTACTAGCAGAGGATTCACAGGCTGAATTCAGAGGTCCAAGTACTGCAGTAGAAGGCCAAATTGGACTGGGTCCTGGGCAGTCTGATCTAGTGCATCAGAAGGCTGGGACTGGATGATCTTTAAGGTTCCTTCCAATCCAAGCCATTCTGTGATTCTACAATCCAATAAGCATAACTTAGAATCACAGAACAGTTTGGATTGGAAAGGACCTTAAAGTTCCAACCCCACTGCCACGGAAGGGATATTCCACTAGATCAGGTTGCACACAGCCCCATCCAACCAGACTTTGAACACTTCTAGGGATGGGGAATTCACAGATCCTCTGGACAACCTGTTTCAGTGCCTCACATGCTTTGAGCAAATAATTTTTTCCTTACATCTAATCTGATCTTTTTCAGTTTAAAGCCATTATCCTACAGGCTCTGATAAAGCTTTCTAGTAAGCCCCCTTTAAGTAGTGAAAGGCTGCACAACCAGCACAGTCAGCTTCAGGCTGAGCAATCCCAAGTCTCAGTTTGTCTACACAGCAGATGTGCTTCAGCCCTCTAGGCCAGGCTACTGAAAAATGCGGGCAAATTAGGAAAAAAAAGAGATATAAGCAAAGAGCCATCCACATCCCAAATAAGAACTTTGACCACTGAGCAGAAAGTTATGCGTGTAATATTGTGCACGTTATGAGAATTTCAGGGGGATTAAACATCACAGGAAGATCAGGTAATACCAGCCTGTGACTCCTCCAGGCTCTTCAGCTAAGCAATGCAGTACTGTCACATCTAAGGTAGCTCTACATGTGTGAAGTACACTTAAGCAGAATCAGGGGAATCTTAAAGCTGTAACATCAAGGCAACATCTTAAAGGATTGCTGGATTTTAAGCAAACAGGAGACAGAATGTATGCCTACATCATGCAGTGGGGTAACAGAATTGACGGAACTGAGTAGGCTGCAACACTCACACAATGCCAATGTCACGAGGAAATACAGTGTTCAAGAATATATACTTGTGAGGTGGGACACCATCTTGAGTAGTCAAGCATAGTCTTACAGCTACAAATCTTCTGGAAAAGGCGAAGGCAAAGCTAGAAACTCAACTATGTCATGCAGAGGGGTGTTACCAGTCTTCCCTTCTGAACATCATCTAAGTAATCTATTGTCATTGTACCTGAATATACATATAGAGATGCATATGTACATACAGATAAACATACTACGCTACATACATTGTTTTGCAAAGATGTCCAAAGGACACTGAAAACAAGTAAGTTTTATGAATGGATCCTTGTTCTTTGTGAGAACTACTACCAACCCGTATATCTATTCCACTTACAGAGACATCCATTTCTGTATTTTAAGTATGATATTTCTGACTCCTAGTAATTTCAGTTTTGATTCAAAAAGGAAAGCACTCATTTCAGCTGGTAAAGATTTCAGATTCTTCAGGGTCCAATGTTTTTTCTTCATTTTCAAAGTAGCAAGTACAGTAAAACCAACAGGGTGTTATTTTGCTTTGCTGTGTCAATCAAATGAGCCTGTTGAATGCACTTCACTGGTGTATTTCCTCTCAGCATCAGCTGGAAATAAGTTTCTATTACATAGTTACAAAAGCTGTATTATCTCTCTCACTGGAGAGAAAGCCCCATAAAGCAAAGGGGTAAGTAAAGTCTCTTCCAAAATGAGTTGCACTGGAATTTGCCTAGCTGTGAGAAGATTGTGTTTTTGCTTTGTTTTCTTTACTAGTCAAAGATGACTTTACTACTAGTGACCACAGCTCCTTTGCTGGGCAGTTTCCTTCTGACTAGTATGACATATTTGAGCAGTAGGAGTTCCTCTTCACCATAGTACAGCAATCATCATAATACCTACCCTTTTATAAATGTCCTCACTGTGAGCAAGGCATAAGCTCTGTGAGGCAGGAAATCAGTAATTCACCTTCACTTAAAGTTGAAAAACTTACTGCAGAAAGAGATGACAGCAGCAATTCAAAGCAAGTAGGAGTAACTTTACATGCCAATACACACAGTCATAGAAATTTATTTTCTCCTATTCTCCTATTTCTAGGAGTCTTCGTCAAGAGCCAGAAGCAAACATCAGCTGAAAATCACTTGCAGCATCCCTAACAGAATCCTTTTACTTCAGTGTAGTACTATTTATGCCACTATAGTGCAGGAGACTTTCAATGGCTGTTCCAGTAAACCTGGTAGTGTGGACTACCAGAGATACTTTAAAAGAGTGAAAGAAAGAGAGAAGGAGAGAAAGAAGGAAGGAAGGAGAGAAGGAGGGAAGAAGGGAGGGAGGAAGGAAGGGAGGAAGGAACGTATACAGACTTTTGCTTTATAATAACTCTTTCAAAGTAGTTTTATCAAACATTATCTAGTATGGTAATTATGATGACTTTAAGATTACTTTAAAATGTATGCAGAATGCATTAAGAAAATATTTATTCTGGAATAGATTTTAAAACATCCTTTTGTTTAATACTTGTACACAGGCCTCATGACTAATGCTAAGTAAGCTGCATGCAATTAAATACCTTCTTGTTAAACATGCTGGTTTCACACAAATTAGCACACAGAGCTCTCTGTGTTGTTCAAAAACTAATGTCTATACTTCATCACAATATCAAATGGCCATGACTTTCACATTCAGGAAAAAAATAAATAAATCAAAAGTATGGAAAAACCAGAAATAAAAAAAAAAAAAAAAAGATTGTAAAGAAATGTTTAACGGGTAAGAAAGAATAAATAGATCTGTCATGGACTAATATTTTAAATATTCATTGAAAAAAAACTTGCAGAACTCCTTTAATTCTTGAAAACTCTGCCCCAGTTATACCAGCCAACTGAATTATTCAAGGCTATCGGATACATTCACTTACCTGCTCTGTCTCAACAAAGTTAGACACGTGTCCATCATCATTGACCCCTCGAATGTGAAACCGGGCACCAGCTCGCTCACAGCTGATCCGAGAGATAAGGCAGGCTTTTGCCTTCTTGTGAGAAGCATAAACAGTGCGAATGTCCACTACACCACAGATCACTTTCAGCAACCAGTCAGAGCAGTTCACCTGGTAGTGTTTGAAGGGAACATGCAGTAGCTGGTTCCTGCAAAGTTCAACAACATACATAACTGTTACTCAATAAAGTAAGGCAGGCATGGATGCCATCGCTCAACAATCACTAATTTAAGCAATTTATATTTTGTGACCTCTTTTCTGTTGCAGTTTCACCTTCTCTGAAATGAGGAAATATCAGGAGGAAATCCTTGTGTACTAACATGGTAAAAAAAAGCATCTCAGATTTTAATAGTACACTACTGTCACACACACTCTGCCCCTCTAGCTTATAAATTCAGGTGCAAATGTTGCTTCTTCTAGCTCAAGAAATGCATAAATACTGAGCAGTCTTTTTCTTAAATTACAGTGCTGTTAAACTAATTACTTTTTGAACAGTGCTGCCTAGACCTTAACAAACACTACAGGATGAAGGTCCATTTTAAAACCCATCAAGACTTTCAGGAAAACTCCAAGCAGAAACTGGACCTGTAAGTCAATGGAGATGTCCAAAAAGTGCTATTAAAATTTAGAAGATTGGGTGTTTTAACCTTCAATTTATTTTAAGACCAACAACCCAAGAAACCTATCATGCCTGGTTAACAGTGATGCTAGTCTCCTCTATTGTGACCTTTCCCTCATTCCATTTTTCAAAATGTGACTTTCATCACAGATGAAGGCAGAGAAAATCCCTCATATGATCATTTATTGCTCCACAGCAGATCTCTTCAAGAATTACTACACCTACAGAAAAACCCTGAAGGATTATATTTCTGGAGCACAACATCTCTCTGAAAAGGTGCAAGTCAATCTTACATTTTTAAACTGATATGTAACTGAAAAAACTCTAAAACAACTTGTGGTATATCCCTTCCACCTTCTTTTCCTAGCTCTACTCAAAGAGGAAGTTTGAGTGAGGGCTCAGGCAAATTCCAGTACTTTTTTTGTTGTTGCTGCAGTTCAATTAACAAATGAGTTGCATTGCTTATAATTAGACTTGTCTGAAGCTTTTTTAATATTTCCCATATCACATAAATGCCTCAAGGTAAATTTTCTTTGGAGCATCTTTTTGTGCTAAATGTGATGTTGTCACCATTCATCTCTGTTCTACATTGGAACCCCTTCATGAACTACCACTGGATTAGCCAGAAACAGAAAAGAATATTCAGAAGGTTCAAACACTTATTTTTCAAGAGCTTCAAAAGATGATACAGGTAAAAAGGGTTACTTTAAAAGTTTATATATTTTTTTTATATTGTTATTTATTTATTTATTTATTTTAATGAGGAGATACTGCCACCTTCGGAGTTTCCACACTGGAACACACCTCACTTGTATCATGTATCAGACTTGACATGCTTGGAAAGCTTTTTGAGCTTTTCTGATTTTGCATGATCAGGAAAATCGAAAGCAAGTTTTACATACCTCCCTTCTGAGTGAAAATGGCAACTCTAAACTGTATAATTTGAAATAACATCATAGCTAGAAAGAGTAGTCAGCCTGAATGAACTGTTCTCTTGTGTTTATCAGCCATTATGAATTGTTTTGCCTATTTTATATTCACTTACTTCAAGCCACAAGACGTACTGAGGCCACAACCTCATTTATCTCCAGTACAACTATGTTTCCTATATATATTTCTATTTAAAACAAAACCCAAAATCATAAACAAACACTGCCAGAACTTGTAAAAAAAGTCTGTCTTTATGGTGAACCCACCCAACTGATATAAAACCCAACACTTGTGTTTTCCTTTCCACTCAATTGATATTTTCAACAAGAAATACTTGTACTTTGCTTTATAGGCACAGTAAGGATTGCAGAGCAATAGATCACTGGAGTCTCCTTCTGTGCAACATTTATGCTGAGATGCAAACATATTAATATTGATGTTTTCAACACAAAAACTAGGGCACTTATTTAAGGATTAAACTACAGTCTCTAAACTCATACATTTTTAAGATGTATACGATTTGTCAGCACAGATGACGTGATTTATGAAAAGTTCAAGTGGAGGTTACTGTCAGACAACTGTTAAAGTAAGTTATTACTGCAGGGGAAACTATTCATAACTTGCAGAGGAGGATTTCTGTAGTGTGAACAATAAACCTTATTTCTGCTGTGTTTTTAAGACATTTCCAGTTATTAGAATTGCATTTCACTATCAGATTAATTTTAATTAAATGAAAGTTACTTTCTTGACCCTGCTTTACAATGAATTCACTAAGGCCACAAGTCATGTAAAAGGATATGACAATGAAAGGTGGCACATCTGGAACACACGTGTTCCTTTGTCACTGAGGATGTTTGACCTGTAACATACAGATGGGGCTGACAGAAGACTTGGGTACAAACATGCAGTACTAACCAGAAGAACGAGTTACCAGATTCATAGTGGTTATCACCCTGCTTCTGAACTCGCACAGTCAGGTCAAAGTTTGAGCCTGCATTAGGCCAGGAGAAATAGAACATCCCAGAGTTCAGTATTTTCCTCAAGGCAGTTACACGCTCCTCTTCCTTTGTTTCTTCCTGGAGAGGACAGAAATCTGTTGCAGTAATTTTGTAAACTTCAGCGTCCAGGATTTTTCCCACCGACGTACAGCCCGTCACCAGGACCAGAAAGTGCAGCCGAGCGTTACCTAGAAGGCGATAGTTACAGAAGGGTTACAGGAGGACACAGCTATTTCATTTCCTTCTGTCATGTGTAATGCTGACACGGCTCCAGCAGAGGACAGCATCCTTGCTTCAGGAAAGAAAAGCAAACCACAAGCACATCATCCATGTCCATTTGCATTTCTGAGTTCCTTTTGACTGTAGGTGAGTGAGTAAAATTGCATAATAAACCTCAATATTTATACATATCCACCCTCTTCTGTACCAGATTACATTTCCCCCTTTTAGTTCATGAAGTGCAATGAGCTATCTGTCACATCACTACTCAAAAACAAGTTTCGTCCCCTGGAGAACATACATTTTTCACTGGATTTGATTCAAGGAAAGATAGAACACTGGTCATTTGTGAGATTAAGGACATTCTTTGCTGCAAGTTTTTGAAAAGAATTCAGAATTTTAAAGTTATCAAGCCTACAAAGGTTTCTGCTGAAGCTGGCTGTGTCCAACTGTTCAGGAAGATTCTGTATTACCAGTTCTCAAGATTTACTTCTTTTGGATCACAAAACAGAGTGTACACTATTGGATGACAACCTCAAATACTGTTAGAAACTATTCTATCTCTCACAGTTGTGGAGAGACTGAGACCATGAAGCAGCTGAATTCAAGGGGCCCGAAACTCAAGGATAAGTTTTGAAGCTCGAGAACAGCACCACTATCAGATCTTTAGTACATAGAACAATTTCAACCTTTCTAAAATGTTCACCCTCTCTAAAATGATAAAATAATTAAGCAGCAGTGTAACAATTGTTCTGAAAATGCTGGTTCTGCCTGGAAGAAACGGATTCACTTAAATTGGCCTCTTACGGAGGCAATGTCATCCTACTAAATCAGGTTAGTAAGAAAAGGCAGAAGAAAAGGTAAGCCAAGATTTACTGCTCTGCTAAAGCAGAAACAACAGCTGACCTGCCAATAGCCTGTCACTGGGCCCTATTTAGCTAAGAGTTTGGTGACAATCTGGTGCAGCAAGGTTTCAATCATCAAAAGTAAACACTTTTGAATCATAGAATAGTTCAGGTTGGAAAAGACCTTAAAGATCATCAAGTCCAACCACAACCAAACCATACTACCTTAACTCTAACAACCCTCTACTAAATCATGTTCCTGAGAACCACATCCAAACGGATTTTAAACACATCCAGGGATGGTGACTCAACCATCTCCCTGGGGAGCCTATTCCAGTGCTTAACAACCTTTTCTGTAAAGAAGTGTTTCCTGATATCCAACCTAAACTTACGCTGGCGCAACTTGAGGTCATTTCACCTTTCAGATATTGGAAAAGAGCAGCCTCCTTTTCTCCAGACTAAACAGCCCCAGTTCCTTCAGTCTCTCCTCATAGGGCACATTCTCCAAGCCCTTCACAAGCCTTGTTGCCCTTCTTTGGTCCTGCTCCAGCACCTCAATGTCCTTTCTGTACTGAGGTGCCCAAAATTGAACGCAGTACTTGAGGTGAAGCCTCACCAATGCCAAGTACAGAGGCAGGACTACTTCCCTAGTCCTGCTCACCACACCATTCCTGATACAAGCCAGGATGCCGTTGGCCCTCTTGGCAACTTGGGCACACTGCTGGTTCATATTCAGCTGACTGTCCAACAGTACACTAACGTCCCTTTCTGTCAGGTAGCTTTCCAGCCACTCCTCCCCAAGCCTGTAGAGTTGCCTGGGGTCATCATGACCACAATGCAGGACCCAACCAACTTTGCAGGACTGCTCTTCAACTGTCCACAGTGGCCCAGCATTCAGAAATGCAGACAAGTTCCCTTGCAACAACTAGCTTGTTCCTGAAATGTCAGCAGAGCCCTTGCTTTCAGATCACTGGTAAGCTACAAAAACTGGAGTTGGGGCTGGCTTTCAGCAGGACTACAGTATTTGTGTAGGCACAGGGGACTGAGATAGCAGGACAAGGTGGGAGATTGGATTTTATTCATTCTGCTGTGTTCTGCTGACTTCAATATTGCATAAAGGCCAGCGTAGGTGGTATTTATTAAAAAGAAAAACAAACAACTGTTCATCACATTTCTTTCTGTAACAAGGGTATGCTGTGTTCTCCTTCTTGAGTGTTCTACAGCACATTTTCTGCACTTTTCTAGACAACGCTGTAGTGGAGGACTACAAATACTTATAATTTGATAGTTTATTAATTCTTTGCACATGAATGTGCATAATTATAGAAGATCAAGAGTAGAAGATGACATCAGTTATCACCATGGTAGTTCATACCCAACTAAATTCTGCTTTGCAACCTCCAGAAGAACCAAGGGTCAGTTGTCTTGCAGGAAAGCTGATAGCTTCTGTGACTTTGGTAAAACCCTGCAAAGCTAAGCAGCTCAGAGTAAACTCAGTTCATGACAATTTGAAAGGAATGCATAGAAACACTGTTAATGTACGCCTTACTATCAATCAGTTTCAGAGATAGAAAATAATTAGTGACAGGCTCAGAGAGCTGGCTGTCTCAGATGCTGAGGCAAGGAGTACAAGCACCACCACAGTCTTCAGCAACCTTTTCCAGAGTGCCTGGGGCACTCTGCACTGTCCGGGTGAGAAAGATCCTTCCCTGTTGATGCCTGATGGATGTGCCACTCTTGCCTCAGTGCAATATCCTAATAACAGTGCTCACGCCTGTGCCCTGCCCTATCCTCACCCACAGAGATGTAGCCACAGGGCCCGGAGCAGCAAGAGGGCTCTGATCAACCCCTTACATTCCTAGAGCCTCACGCAACAAAATTAATGCTACCAAAAGACTATACAACTATTCACCTTTTAATTATGTCTCCGTAAAATCTAAGAAATTATTCACACTAAGCTATGCAGCTATACACAGCAGAACACACCTTTCTCCATGTTTCCCTCATTGACAGGAATATCAGTTTTTGTGTGGGAACTTCTTCTTTCAATACCAAATCTTTTTGCTCATGTTGCCTCTACCCTACGTCTCTCTCTTTTGATCCAGGCTGCTTACGATTTTAAATAAAATGATTACTACATTAATCAAGCTTGTGATGGAAATGATAACTGAGCTACCTGCACTTGATCTTTTAGTTAGGCATTTTCTCAGCTTGAAAATGCCAATTCAGAAGGAAAAAACGTAAGTGTTACATCTCCAAATAGTACCTCATTAGGCAGAAACCTAACATTACCAGCCACAGGACACTTCTGCTTGTTTGTCAGTCGCTGACTTAACCACTTAACACGGAAACAGATGTACCAAGCACAAACACACTGGTAGAAATTGCTTTGATTGCTTCCCTCAGGACAGATGCTGCTGTTACTGGTGCATGTAACTTTTATAAAAACTAAATTTTAAATTGACTTTCTCCATTTCTAAGACTTGCAGATGCTACATCCTTTGGTAACTGTTCATTTGGTGGAAGAAAAATAACATTTTTAGCTGACAGGAATTTACTCAGAGATTCTTTTAGTTCCTACGCAATTCATTTTTATTATCCAGCAATTCCTACAAAAGAATGTGAGAAGCTGCATTCCTGGCTTCCTAAACCCTCCCCCACAGAAAATCTCCTGCTCTCAACACAACTTAGAATTTCTGACAGTACAGACATTTGTGAGGCCACAGCATGAGAAAGAGAGAATTTTCTTGTAATGAAATTGTTTTTGCTGAGCTAACTATGAAAATACCACAATGCTAATGAAATCGAGAAAACTGAAACGCAGACATTCCTTAAAACAGCCATAACTACTTCATTAATTCCTGAAGCTTTAACTTTTCAAAACCACAGCTCATTATCATTTCCAATATTGTAATTATAGTAAAAATATTGTTACTTTTTAAGTTTGCAGTGAAACTGTTCCTATGCAAATAGCATCTAAAGTACCATGCTAGACCGGTCACCACAAAAATATATCATACAGTCCAGTCAAATCCACTTGGCAGCAGCATTATGAAGCACATTATGAGGCTACTGCCTTTGAAACAAGCTTAACAATGTTCAGAGTATTTATATTTGTTCTGATCAAAACATCTATAGCTAAATGGATTTAGAAAAACAAAAACAAAAACAAGCAACACCTAAAGTCAATAAATGAGCAGTCAAGCCTAAACCAAAGTTATGCCCTCTCTGGAGGTCCTCGCACATCTGGAATAGGAGACCAAACTCCAGTCTCGTTTCTTAAAATAGGAGTCCACAGCTGTTATCACCGAAAAAAAGTAACTAGTAGAGATACAATGGGAGGAAAATTACACCAGTTTGTCCTTGATGTCAATGTGCCCTGCAGTAACAGAAAGTATGCTGCATTCAGCTGGCAGCTGCAAAGCAAAGGATAAATGGGACCAGCACTAAGGCTGACTAAAAGCATCTCAGAAAACAGAAAAGTTCTTTCCTGTGGTGTGATCAGGGCTCCAGGTCTGGCACTCACCCTTCATTCTTGTCAACGGTTTACGGGCTGGTTCGGCCCGGTTCCGTGACTAGAAGGGCGGAGGGATCCGCGGATCCGCGCCCCCGGGAAAAAAAAGAAAATAAGGGACCCCGAAATAATTGAAAACAGTGGCAACAATCTGAGGTAAAACAAAGTAATTTACTAAATATGGTATCAACAGAATTTTATAAGGAGAGAGAATGTGAAATTGATAGTGGATCGGCCTTACCACAACGCTGAGATGAGAAGCGCAGGCAGAGAAGCGCAGGCGAGAAGCGCAAGCGAAGCAGCGCAGGCAGAGAAGCGCAAGCGAAGCAGCGCAGGCAGAGAAGAGAGCATCAGGTGACCTTGCCGGGAGTTATATCTCCTCGCTGACCGCAAAGCCCCCTGGGGAAACGTAGCTGCTCTTCTCCGCTGGACAGGCACCCGGAACTTGAGCATCAGCAGTCAAACCCCCAGTACATTGCATGATGTTATGATGTGGAATACCGATAATGAAAAATCATGAAACCATGACAATTCTGTATCAACAGCCACATTAGCTGCTAAGCCCTCGCAACAAAAAAGTCTTTTCTTTTTCTTTTCTCTTCTAAACTTTCACAAAGAGTTTAATGTACAATCCCACTTTCAGAGCAGCCATAAAAAGAAGGATTTGGAGGTGACATTTGAGGAAAAATTCAACATGAGCCAGCAATGTGCACTTGCAGCCCAGAAGGGCAATTGCATCCTGGGTTGCATCAATAGAGGTGTGACCAGCAGGTCAAGGGAGGTGATTCTGTCCCTCTACTCTGCACTCATGGGACCCCATGTCGAGCACTGTGTTCATCAAACACAAAAAGGATATGGAGCCAGAGGGTCTAGAGGAGGGCCACAAAGATAATCAGAGGACTGGAGCACCTCCCCTATGAGGGAAGTAGGGGGCTGGGGCTGTTCATTGTGGAGAAGAGAAGGCTCCAGGGGGACCTTATAGTGGCCTTCCAGTACCTGGAGTGGGCATACAGGAAAACTGGGAAGGAACTTCTTATAAGGGTAGGTAGCAACAGGATGAGGGGAAATGGCTTTAAATTGGAAGAGACATTTAGACTAGATATTAGGAGGAAAATCTTTACTGGGAGAGTTGTGAGACACTGGAACAGGTCGCCCAAAGAGGCTGTGGATGACCCCTCCCTGGAAGCATTCAAAGACCAGGCTAGATGGGGCTCTGAGCAACCTGGTCTAGAGGGAGGTGTCCCTGCCCATTGCAGGGGGGTTGGAACTAGATGTTCTTAAAGGTCCCTACCAACCCAAACCATCCTATGAAAGTGATTTAAGAACATTAAGAACTGTAATAGAATATCACAAATGTAGAAATCTCTAATTTCCTCACAGTTTTTTTTTTCTCTGAATAAACATTTGAGTGAAAAGTGAAGTGTTTCTTACGAGATCATTATTTTGCCCCATTACAACTATAAATCACCACAATAGTCTGTAAAAAACCCTTTAGAAGAAATGTTAGAAATGCATTGTTCCCAGCAATATGTGCTGAATGCCCTATTCGTTAAGTTGTACCAGAGAGGCAGAGGAGGAAGAATTTTTTGGCAGAAAAGCAAGACAAAAATAACTTCTGTCCTTATTTGTTTTTCAAAAGCTCTTGTGAAGCCAACTACTTTAATGGAATTTCAGCAAGCCTGCAGGAAATGCAGTTCTGGTACGTCACACCTATAATGAGCTGCAGTTTCTGTATTTAACCTGTCTACTTGACTCATGACAGTTGTTTCCCCCGTATTCTATGGGATGACTTTCAGACCTGCCTGTTAGGTGATACAGTTTAAAGAAGGCAATATTCATTTCTGACTTTGTCCTTTTAACTTGAATATTCCACATAAAATAACCTTTTAAAAATGAATTCAGTCCGGTTTTTGATCACTCTCCATTCCAATATTCATGCTATTTCCACATATTCCCTCAGCATGCTTCATTTCCACAGCATTTTATCTCCTCACATAGCTCTACTTCACTTTATAGTCTACTAAAAAAAAAGTCAAAGGTATTATTGCCTCTCATCTTTCTTCAAAATTAGCAATAGAGTGCAGCAGATGATCTGTTTCTAAGCAGCTAGCTGAATATCTCCAATGAAATCTATATCAGAATCACAAAAAGAAATTAAGTTTTTCAAATGACATTTTTAGCCTCAAAGATGTTCTTTCTCTTCTAAACACAATTATATATTAGGAAATGTACTTAGTTGACCTCTTTGCTTTTGAAAATTCTTCCTTTAGGCTGTCAAACAAACACACTGCAAGTACAAGCGTAAGAGTATATACAGACAAATGATGTCAGAGTGCCTCCCTAAATACAGCAGCTGTACTAAGTAAACTACGTGACGATGACGTCAGAATATTACCTTCTATATGCAGCCTCCTTCCTGACATCACAACGTCTAAACCAAACACTGCAAAACCAGCTCATTGCTGAAAATGTATTTGCTGCAGCAAGATCTTTTTTGGTAGCATAATTTTGGATGAGATACAGCTCAGAAACACGGTATACAATTCATTCTGCTGCCATCTATGTCACAAAAGAAAGCAGAAGAACTTAGTGAGTCATGTTAACAGACAGAAGTACATAGAAGTGAACGTTATCACTGATGGGAAACATTAACTTTGTGAGTCAGCCTCACATATTTCATCTTCTCTTTTTTGAAAAGCATGATCTACTCTGGCAGGCATACAATGTGATTTATTTGGATTCCTAAGTAACGATACTTACGGATTAATTAAAGTGCTCAGAGACATCTTTTCACATCTCAAAAGAATCTCCCCTTCTGCTCTAAAATATACTCTTAATATCCCAGTGGAATGCACTTTTTAAAATATTTTCAGTTAATTTATTACTTATGATCCATTTTCAACGGTAAGCAAAAAAAAAATAGTGATACTCCTGATCACTGATGGGCATTGAGGAGCTGGCCAATTATGCTCAAACAGCTGCAAACATTTAAAAAAAAAAAAAAAAAGTTATATTGCATGCCTTTCTAGTGTTAATCTTTTATATAAGCAAAAGCTAAAGGGATGAATGCATACTTACACATAAAATGGAAAATATGAGACAGAAAAAAAATGGGCTACCTTTTTACTGGAGAAATAGCAGGCAGGCAATCATCTTTGCTTTTTTAAAACATGCTTTGCAGCAGAAAATGTTTGCTTACCTTTGCTTACCATTACAGCATGACCCTCCTGACTTTTCACTCAATCACAATTAGGAGTTGGCCTCCACTATGAACCTTTTTTAATCCAATTACCAACACAATTTTTAACAGTGCTTTCCAAAGGAAATCCTCTACCAGTACTTGTAATTTGACACTAGAGCAAGACAAATGTGCAGTGATAGAGCTTGGAGAGGAAAAACCTCACACTTTACAGGCATTGAAGCAGATGTTCAAGAAGTAAGGACATGGGGAGCAAAGAAATAAAAAGGAGAAAATAAGGTTGAGTATATTTTATACCCCAGCTGAAATTAATTTCTTTTTAATATGAAGTCAGATAAGAAGCTTTTAATGAAAGATATGAAGTTTTTAATATGAAACCAGATATATTTAGTTTCCATCATGTACAAGAAACTCATCTGTAACCTGAAGAGCTTGACCACATTCCTTTATTATTACAACAGGTTTAATTAGACTCCTATGAGGAAAAACAGGTCCAAGTGCCAAGAAAAAACAATCACAAGCCCTCCATTTTTAATTGCGTTAACAAATTGATATAAATCTCTATGAAAATGCATAATTAATTCCACAAGAAACACAACTAACAAAAAGCCCGCATTTATTTAAAGAGACTCGACAGACCTAGAGTTTTAAATGCTGACACACAAATCTTTCGGATTGCAGCCACCTCTTCAGATCAATCCCACATCACACTCCTCGAGCCATAAAATGGCAAGTGAACTACAAAAAGATACACTTTATGTACTGATTTAAATAAGGCAGTGCTCATGCCACTGTTGTCTTTGAGAGATTCCTTGATCAAGGACCAAGTTGTATGGAAATCAATACTGTCATCCCCTCAAGTCAAAAGCAAGGCTTACATTAAGAAGATCGTGGGAGCAAAGCTTATGCTGTTTTCCTTAATGAGTACAGATGAGGTTGGAACTGTATAATGCTTTAATATCATTAAGCTTTTGTTTTAATGCATCCTATTCATCAGTAGATTTGAAGTCTGCTTTGCAAAGTACTATTACCTTCAAAGCAATTATTGAAGTTCTCTTCCTAAAAAATGCTGTTTCCATTAAAATTCCCGTGGGCAGTATAATAGCAAGTCCTGTGCTGTTCCCAAAGTGTACCAAAACTGTACCAAAATTGAAAGTAGTGATATGAAATATTCCTTACATTACTAGCAATATTAGTTAAAGGCCTGAAGTTAAGGGCTTGCTTCTACAAATCTTTATCCATAAGAATTTCCCAATTAAAGGCAATTGGGCATTATAGAAAGGATAGGGCTGTAGGACTGCAGTCTCAAATAGTCATAATTTTTTACTGTTTAAATACAAACCTTCATAAATAAAAAATAAAAAAGTAAGAAAACAGAATTTGCCTTACAGAAATGTGGTAGGGAAAAAAAAAAAAGATAATTATCTTGAGACAGTAAAAACAGACAAAACAAAAGCAAAAAAAAAAATCCAAAATTCTTGGGCTATCACTTAACAGTATGCTTTTGGCACAGCATAAAAAAGAAGCAGATCTTTTCCAGACTACAGATAACAGACTGCAATTAGCTTTCACATGCTAAGTGGAGAACTTGAGCCATTTGGCATTACAGCATGCCAGTGTTGTCTGGACATTTTTATAATCTCAATCATACTGACGCTCACTTACCAGATTTAAGCTGAAGCTCTCCTAAGCAGCCATAAGCATCCATGAGTTTTTCATATTGTCCTTTAATTGCATCCTTTTCTTCTGGAGCTGAGAAGCAAAATGAAAGACAGCAAACCTTAATTTTTGGTTTTCATCACATTTTAAGATTGTTATAGTCTGCAGCAATCCACCCCTGTTGATCTCATTCAGAAAGCAAAACCACAGAGACCAGCCCTAAAACCTTGTGAGAGCACAGCCATTAAAAAGAGATGGGACAAAAGTGCACAGCCTTTCCACATGCCATCTCAAAAGAAAGAAGGGGGTACTTTGTCCGTCTAGAAAATATGATCATTAGTAATGCTCTAATTTTACAGTGGAGATGTTAGCAGATGCCACATCAGTTTCAGAATTCATAAAGGAATGTATAAGCACATTTGAACTTCACACTGTTCTGAACTAACAGCAAAAGAAAAACCCAAACACAACTGTCTGAACATAAGCTAAAATACAATCTATCTTTTTTGACATATAAAAAGAGATGGATTCTGTTTCCAGATTCTGGCAGTCTAATTTCTAACAGAATTGGAATTTTTTATAGGAGATAATTCAATGCAGACACACATCAGATGTTGATTTCAAGAGAAACTGCGTTTATACCTTAATAGAGTAAGAATTAGCTGTTTAAAAACAAATAAATAAGAGAATCAGATGCTGTTGCTAGACTTGTGTGTTTCTGCATTAATCGATCCCAATGGGCATAAGCATTAAGCCAGAACATGGTCAAACATGTCCCTGATACCTTAATGCAAAAATAAATTATTTCCTGAACCAGCAGGTATATATTTCCTAACGAGGAGCAAACTTAGCCTCCTGAATGAGTAAAACAGTAACCCTCAAATGCCCATTTACTTCTTCATGAAGTAAATGGATGAACAGAAACATGGCACTTTCAGAAGTTAGCTAGTACTTCAAAATCTTCTTCTACTAGTAAGCTTCAGCAATTGAAAAAAGAATCTAAAAGCTTCTGGTCTAACAAGGACAAACTGAGCTGCCTGCAATGGATGACAGAAGGAAAAGCAGCAGACTTTTCTTTATAAACCTGAAGATGCAAGGAGCTCAGAGAGAAGATGGAAAATAAATGTCCATCTCTGACATTCTGAAGTGGCAGAAAGGACACTTCCACTTGCACAATTCCTATGAATTCCTGAAGAGGCAACTCTTTTGAAGAAAATTAAAACATATTTGTCTCAGTTTTAGCATCTGTCACAAATAAAGAAGAATTGTTAATTTTTTTCTTAATTCTATTTTGCTTTCTACAAACACCTAGTAAATCATCAGAAAACAGTAAAATGTTGATACCACAAACACCAATGAAATAAAACATAAGCAATTGAAAGAATAAAGAGATTTCTTTTCGGTAATGCAAACCTCTAGGCAGCAACAGTCAAGTATTCTGTAATAGTACTTCTTAAGGGCTGGGCACCTCAAAACAAAAACCAAACAAAAAACACCAAAGAAAACTTGCGCAAAAAAATTAAAAATAAAAAAAAAGTTTAGGAATGTTTCATTTATATATATATATATATATATATATGTATATGTATATATGTATATATATGTATATCATAAAATCACAGAATCCTTAGGGTTCAAAGGGACCTTTAAAAGCCATCCAGTCCAACTCCCCTGCAATGAACAGGACACCACATCTATAACAGGTCGTCCAGTGCCTGATCCAGCCTCACCTTGAGATTCTCCAGAGACAGGGCATCAAACACCCCTTTTGGCAACCTGTTCCAGTGCCTCACCATCCCCACCGTAAGAGACTTTTTCCTGATATCTAACCTAAATCTACCCTCTTTAAGCATGAAGCCATTTCCCCCTATTCTATTGCACAGACCCTGCTAAAGAGTCTGTCCCCTTCCTTTCTGTAGCTCCCCTTTAGGTAGTGAAAGGCCGCTATTGAAAGACCACCTCAAAGCCTTCTCTTCTCTGAATGGCCCCAGCTCTTTCTAAACAGTGTTAGGCCTTCCTAAGTATTAAAGAAGAGAAAAAGAGTTTAGAAAATTGACATCTCACTTCATCTCTAGTACCTAGGAAAAAGCAGCAACAGCACGCTGGTATCTTTCTCTGAAACTTCTTCTCTGCCTCAGAACTTTGTTTTTGTTACATTTAAAAGAAAAAAGAAAAAACATAAACAAAATTCTTGCTCTAAATATTCCACCTTCAGTAAGAAAGAGGGAATGACTGAAATAAGGAGAAATTTTGATCTTAGACTGAGGCAGAACCTTACAAACTTGCAGGCAAGACACATCCTGGAAGCATTTAAGCAGCACAATACCAATGATAAGAAGCACCCAGCTCTAACACATACAGAAACCACCGAAATTTCCCAGGCAATTGCAGCAGCCATCAGCTCCTGGCATGGGACATCTCCACGTGCACAGACCTGGGCTTTGCCAACAGCAGTAGGGGAACACGCCTGCTTCTGGGCAGACAGTAGGACTGAACATTTGCCAGCATGGCAGCAGCAGTCAGGGTTTCCAAAGGAGCCACCTAAAATTGAGGAGCACCTCCAACACAAAGCTGCAGGAGGCCGCTGGGCTGTGCTGCCTCTCTTTCTCGCTAGATAACAACTTCCCCAAAACTTCTATCATATGGCAGATTCTGATACTTATTCTAGAGGATATTTAGATTCATGAAACCAAAGCAGGGACAAAATGCTTCTTCCCTGACCAGCTCCATGCACTCTGGATACAGCTCGCTCCTCAGGCCAAGAAGAAACAAACCCAGCCAACACATCTGTGCCATATGAGCACATAAGCTGGGAGGCCAGAATATTTTAGTGTGTGGAGACCAAATTTTTGTGAGGAAAAGCATCTATTTGTTACAGATACTGCAGGCTCCTATCCCATTACACTCCCTGGTGCTATACCCTGAGACGATGCCATGCTGCTTGAGACAGGGACCTGCTGTAAAAAAAAAGATACAATGAAAGGATGACCAAAGTGTGACTTTACAAGGACACTGCAGAGGGTCTGAGTCAATTTCATATCTTATTACTAGAAATAATTAATTGTAAATCTTCAACATTTCTTATTGACATCTCATCACCAAACCTGATCTTAAGACTATTGGCTAGCAATGTGAGGACACAAAAGGGTTGGAAAGCAAGCAACTAGAAAAACAAAACAACCAACGCGCTATTGGATAAAGAGCAGAGCTAAAGGGAAAAATTACTACAGAATTCTAAAGTACTGTTGATATACAGGGAGAATATAAAACACACAGAACAAGATTGAATGATATTGTAAATACTGTCTTAGTAGAAACATTTGACAGCTAGACATGTCCAGATACACAGCACATTCCTAATCAGTAACATGGCAATCATTTCCGTGTTTTCCACTTAAAGTTTTCCATGACAGAGTTTTTATTGTGTAAGAGCTTTCTAAAAGCTCTAAAATGCAGAAGCTAAAAGTGCTGTTTACTCGAAAATCTAGGATGAAGAATGGACATTTAACTACATTCTGCCCACAAGTAAAATCCTTTCTTTTTCAAGAAAGAAAGGTGGAAAATATATGTACATACATACAGTTAATAAAAGGAGGTGCTAGCTCCTTCATCAGCATAGAAGCTGATGAAATTCACCATGAAGTTGTGTTACTTGGGGAACAAGCTGACTTTCCCAAACACACAATGCATTTGTTTGGTGTTTAACAATGGCTTCAGGTAGCAGAGAGTACATCTAGTAATTATCAAACTCCTCTAAAGCTTCCCAGTAGTATTTTTTAGCAATCTATCCTTCCACTAAACATATAATTGAGTACCCACCCTTCTGCACTAATTACAACTGTGTTGTGTGTTTGTAAGAGCTTTATATAATTGCACACTGCATGCATTCCTCACCATTTTTAATACTATTTAAAAGCTTCTGATGTAAATAATATGTAAGGTTAGCACGCTAGCTGAAATTTTCAACTCTTGTGAAACAAGAGGGGCACAATAATTCAACAAAACCAAATTATAATAAATTCTATCAAGAGTGAGCTGTTTCAAAGCATAAAATATTTCAGAGCCATGCAAAAAAATGACATACTACTATCCAAGTGTGACTTCCTGCTTACAAAAGCTGCACATTTGATGTAATGTCTAGCAGGAATTGGCCAGGTGCACGCAGCTTCCTTTATTCAAGTTGTGACTCCCAGACTTCACCAGGAACCACCATGGCTGCCAGCCCTGTCGTGCCCAGAAAGCCCAGTGACTGCAGGAAGGCACCTCAGTCCAAAGTCCAACATCAAGGGCAGGGACAGTAACACCTTCAACTTTCAGGTAAAACCACGGAACGAGGTCTTCAAGAAGAAGGTAAGAGGCTGGGTTATGGATTCTGTCTCTCCTCTTAAGTCTGATTCTGGAAGTATTTAGATACCTGCTTAGCAGCGACAGAAATACTTCAGAATATACAAGTATGTAATTGCAGAACTGTTGGATTGATGTGATGGAAGCTTTATTCGTGCTTCTTCTAGTATTTTGGTGAAAGAGGTGTGAATTTTTACAAGAAAGAGCAAATATATAATTAAACAAATTTCATACACAAAAAAACGTGATAAAAAAATACACACACCGGCATCTTAACATAGAAATACATCCAGCATCTGGTGTTTTATGAGTGAAGATAAACGACATGCTTACAACTCCTGTTTTTTCTCAGACAAACCTAAAGCACTTTGTTGTATTGTCATTTACATTCATAACCTTTTGTTGCTAAAAACTTCCCGTTCGCATCCAGTTCAAGCTACACATATGTTACCCAAGCCAGGCTGTATCCTCTAACACAATATACATCATGCAATACAGGGCTGGGAAAAGGTCAGAGTTCCAGTTAACAGTCTGGATACTCAAAATTTTAAGCAATATATTCACCAGCTTTCTATAGAACAGAGTTTTTTCTGCTTGAAAACATGACAAAGTGGCAGTTTGGAGAAGTTCATCCCAGCTTTCTATATAATAGGAATCATTCTTTTCCAGTAAGGGATTATGTTTTCATACTTGTAAGTGTGGATATGGATATATTCACTCACAGCCAAGGAATGGACTCAGAAGACCATTGTACCAGCCACTCCTGTGGTCTGCAGGCAGCCAAGAACATAAAGGAGAAGTTCCTAAGTCATTTCTCTGAAGCTTGATCATTATCTTTATGTGGTTAATGTTACATATTATATATAGTCATACAAAGACACAGACAGCGCAGCCGACATCAGCAAGGCTTCTGTCAGACTCCTTCCACTACAAAAGGTTTGTTTGAATCCACAGATGGGAGAAGTTTGAACACTATTAAACTTCAGAAAATTTTATAAAACACTGTATTTTATTAAAAAAAAAAAAAGTAAGCTTTAGGAATGCAAATACAATAATGAGAGGAGTTACATAAATAATGAGGCATATGAGTAAAACAAGTCATGCTGTTGGGCTCACTGTTTCTGATAGCGTGTAGCAGACAGTAATACATTCACAGTATGTTTGCACAATTACTCGTGCTTTATTTCCACAGCCTCGCTCAATGACGTATTTGTAGACAGAATTACAAATCCAATGGCAAATGGCGAATGTGCACACAGTAGCATCTGGCCTCTCATTCCTCCCACTGCCAGACTCAGCCCCAGCTTCACCTGCGCCTGAAGCTGTGGAGGAGGCACAGAGCTTCTCCACCACCTAACTATGCCCATCTGCTTCCAGTACAGGCTCACCTCCCAGATCTCTGAGTGACAGTCTGGAGAAAAAACCTCCGGACACGTCTGCAAAGCATGCACTTTATCAGCTCTGAATTTTGTTATTTTCAAAACACTGTGGCCAGTTAGGATCCATTCTGATGGGAGCGGTAACATCTTTTAATAATGGCAATTTCAGAATCAAAGCACTTACAAAAGTTTTTAACTGTCTGTATGTCCTTTGGCCCTGCCTTTGCAAAAATACATGTTTGTGATGAATTGCTGAAGCTGAGCATTCCTATCGACATCATTTCATTTCTATAATAAAGTTAGAAAACTATATTTGCAGCTATGGCTTTAATATGCAGCTCACTTCACCTATGAAGTATTAAAACTACTGCATTAAAAGTAGTGACAGCACTTCTATCTACGTTCCCTCTCATGTAAGCAAAGGCTTCTGAACCAGTGACAATTTTTCCTGTAACACTCTTCCATGGCAGAAGCTAATTACTGATGTTCTAGTTCAGTGAACTCCTGGAGACATTCTTTCATGCTGTTAAACTCAAAGCAGAGAGTTTTACCCTCCACCCTACAGTGACATCATGAGAAAAGGAGGGAAAAAAACTATTTTCTTTAGAAGTACTGTTTGAATTTCTGCTAGAACAGAAAATTGTACGACTCTTACATCG
Source organism: Meleagris gallopavo (assembly GCF_905368555.1). Taxonomy (NCBI): domain Eukaryota; kingdom Metazoa; phylum Chordata; class Aves; order Galliformes; family Phasianidae; genus Meleagris; species Meleagris gallopavo. The sequence continues at coordinate 51,033,854 of NC_139405.1, read as the reverse complement.
CTTCACTATACAGAAAAAGGAGTTGCGATAGGGCAGTTAGTTTTCCCACTGTGATTTTTGATTCCTTGACCTTTACAAAAGTTTCTCAAGTTAGGCTTCATATACAGACTGAATCTGGTTATTTTATGAATTCTTGTCTTCTCAGACAGTTGAAGATCCTCATAATATTTTTCCACTACTGAAATTGAACATGCAAACACTTTTCAAGTACTAAAATTAAGAATTCTGAAAAAACATTGTCATCATAACCTTTACAATACATCAAGAGAGGAAAAAAGTGTCTTGTCTCCCATGAGATAGTATCAAAGTTTTGGTTTATATATTTGAAAGGGTTGATTCTGAGTTTGGCAGAGTTTCATGGCCTCTACTGATATCGTGCTCGTACACATATGCATTTTCCAGATTTTTTTCTTATAACATTTCTTCCTCTAGGATGATTTTCAGTCAGTTTTGCTACTTAAACTTGATAGCAGGAAAGGAAGTGACTTAACTTCTTCTAGTAAAAATTCAGATGCCACGTCTGCTTAAGAGCAAACTAGACATTTGGTAATTAAGAAAAAAAGAATAACACACAACAACTGTAATTTCCTTCCAGGCCTTCAACTGTCCATCTATAATTATTCCTTTCTACACTTGTATCAGATTAAGGCTGCTACTACAAAACTGCATGAACAACTTACAATATTTGTACAACTTACACATTTGTTTTGATTTAGAGCATGGAAGTCTGCAAAAGGCATAATCACATTACTTCTTCATCACCAAGGGCATGCAATTCTTTATATCTTCATTTCAGAAATGGAAAATCAAAGTAGCCCAAGCCTACTAGCCTTAGGTTTGTATTTATCTGAAATGTTTTGCAGCCAGTAACAACTTGAGGGCAAAACAAAACTGACCTTGTCTCTGTTGACATCTTAGCCATGGAGTTTCCTTTTTACAGTTCTTGTAAATTTACCATCACAATACCTGCTGCTGGTTTTCCCTCCTTTTCTGGTCCTTCCCTTCATAAATAGAAGAAAGGAACTAAACTGGCTCAACTGGATAAACTACCTTTTCCTCTAACATAGGAACAGAACCAGGCAGGAAGAGAAACTAAATGAATTAAAATGGCAAATTCATTAACACAAAGTAGGCTGGATGCCAATGCATGAATGATCACAGTTATCTCCCTACTAGATGACTTTCCAAAGGCATGGGAAACCAGCTTTTACAGCAGCCACCACGGAACTGCAGAATTGCAGGGGTTGGAAGGGACCTCGAGAGATCACTGAGTGCTAAAGCACAATAACATACATTTCAGAAGAGACCATATGAATTCTTTAATCACTTCCACACTTCTAGCTACAGGTATTCAGATGAAAGACAGCAACACTGTGAGAGAAAAGCCTATTTTAAGTTGAGGATTCCTTAGATTAGTGAGATTGTAAATAACCTTCTCAATGACTAGTTCTACAAAGGTCTGAGGTCACTAGTTGAACACTGGTTTCTCAGTCCTACTCATGCACATTGGCTTTAGACAGTGGATTTGCTCTGGGTTTGGATTGGAATAACACAAGCCATATCAAAATTCATTGATTTTTTACTGTCAATACAGTTTTGGATCAGGGAGGTTGTGCACAATGCTGGTCTGTAATACCAGACCCGTCATTTTGACAGCTTAGTGAAAACTGACCAAAAACATACAGAATAATTTTTCTGCACATCCACGTCCACTCTTAACAACAAATTTAACAAGTAACAGAACTCTTAAAGTATCACACAACATAAAACACAACACAAAGCAGGTTGTGGCAGTAAAAGAGCTTTATCAGGATAGGTTAAAATGTTTCCACTTTCAGAACCCTTCTCACCAATCACATCTGTCTCCTGTAGACCAGGTTGGCCTTCTTCGCTCATAAAAAGCCCCAGTACCTGACCACTAAACATGTTAGTCTGGAAGCCTTGTCGCAGCGTATCATGGAAGATCTAATCCAGCTTCCTGTTGCTCTCCTCAGCAGGCCATTGTAACCATGCAAAGCACAGCATACACACACATTTTGCCACAAAGTTCACAGTTTAGCTCTCTCCCTTTTCCCCCGGATGCATTCCACGCCACAACAGGGGTACAACTGCCAGAGGAGGTAAGAACCGGCCACAATTAACAACAATCTATCATGTACCCCTGCATTACTTTTTGCACCTTACAATCCCTAATCACCTAATTTTTCCACGAGTGTCCCAGCATCACCCACTGTGGTGCCACAGCACGCGATGAGGCGATACCGAGAACACCGGTGGCTCCCACTATCCTGCCTGACAGCCCCCGGCCGCCGCACCGAACACCAGATGCACCCACAACCGTGCACGGCACGCAGCAGGAAGCCAGCTCTCTTTGCGGGATGTCAATCTCAGGCAAGTCATCCACGCCAAACTCCGCTGTGACCCGCCGGCGCGTAAACTGTACTCCTCATCTGCTGGCCAGCACTGATGCAGCCGGAGAGAAACTTCGGGCACCGAGTCCCATCCCGCCGGCGGGACCCTCCTCTGGAGCCCTCTCCGCCCCGGGTGCCGCGAGGAGGTTACAGGCACCCGGAGCACGGAGGAGGCTGGAAGGGCTCGGCCCGGGCCGGCGCTGCGGGAGCAGCCGGCCACCTCCCCGTCGCACGGCGGGGCAGCGTTGTTCCCGCAGACCGCCCAGCCCCGCGCCTCCCGGACGCTTCCTCGCATCCACGGGTGCCCCGCGAAAGCCGCGCGCTGCCCCCGCCCTGACTTACTGAGCGCCGCCATGGTGCCGGCCTCCAGCAGCAAGCAGTCCTGGCGGCCCCGCGCCTCCAGCAGAGCGCTCGGCCCCGGCTCCTGCTTCCACAGCAGCCGCAGCCCTTTACTCAGAGCCATGGCAGCCGCCGCTCACAGCACCGGGCGCAGCGAGTCTCCGACGGAGCTGGCGGCCCGCGGCTGGGCAGCGCCCTTCCACTCTCCCCGTTTCTCTTCCCACCCACGCTCCCTCGTAAACTTTCCAGAGTCAACTTTGTCCCTTCGGCTCCTCCTCCGGGGCAGGTGTGCTCCGCCAGCCCTGCCCGCGGCGGAGGGGAGGAGCAGCGACATCCACCGCCTCGACACGGCCACACAGCGGGGCGGTAAGCGCGGCAGGCTCCGGCTGCTGCCCCGCTCCTCCGGCCGGGCCTCAGCCGTGGCGGTGGGGCGAGTCCTGCCCGCGCCGTCAGAAAGCAGAGACAGTTGGGAATTATTTCTAGCAGAAATCCTATTTTACACAAAGTTCACAGTGCGAATGAAACGAGTGCGATGGGACCGCAGCCCTCTCGAAGTCCGGAGGTTGTAAGAAAGGATGTGAATTAGTCATACTCACTTCTAAATAGCAAAGAGATGCCTTTCTTACAGCTGTCTTATGCAAAAGGCACACTGAGAAGCTCTTACATCTTTCTCATCTCTCACGTGACTTCTTTTCATAGAGAAAAGTGCTTTCTTGAAGTGAAAGGCTGGAAATACCACTAAAACAGTCAGAGCTGCCTATGGACAGCTGTGTCACATGGCTGTAGGTAGTTGCCCTGGATTGTTCATTTGTGTGTTTTAAAATAATCAAAAACAAATGAATAAAAGATGGCCTTTTAAACATGTTTCTTTTGCCTCTGAGGAATGGTTCCTTGTTATCATCTGTGAACTCCATTACGACAGTAAGCCGGCACTTGGGGGATGCTGCTATGCTGCTCTGTTGCCCATGCTTGTAATTCATGAGCAGTTTTTATCAGTAGCTTTTTTCACAGCAAATTACAAGGAATTCTAATTTTGATGAAGGTGATGGTGATAACACACCAATGTTTTTGGTTGTTGCAAAGCAGAGTTGAGAATTTCTCTGCTTCTAGCACTGCCCTATGCTAGAAGAGCTGGCATTTGTCTTCCCAAGGAACCACAAGACGTTCCAAGCCTTGCTCTCCTGGAATCAAAGAGCTATGAAGGTTGGAAAAGACCTCTGAGACCATCAAGTTCAACTGTTGACCCATCCCTACCATTCCCATTAACCACATCCCTCAGTGCCACATCCACACATTTCTTGAACACCTCCAGGGATGGTGACTGTACCACCTCCCTGGGCAGCGTATGCCAATGCCTCACAGCTCTTTCTGAGAAGAAATTTTTCTTGATATCCAACCTGAACCTCACTTGGTAGAGTGGCTGAACACCTGCCTGCTGATGGGAAGCAGCAAACAAATTCCTTGTTGCGCAGCATTTGTGTAGTCTTTATCTCAACCCACAAGTTCCCATGCTTTCACCTTTCTCACTGGTCCTATCCCACATGAGGTGAGTAAGGTGATTAAGTGAGCAGCTGGGTGGTGCTGAGCTGCTGCCTGTGTTAAACTACAACATACAACTTACTGTTATAAATTAAAAAAAAAAAAAAAAAGTGTCAGAGGAGACCCCACAGCCCCTGGCAGCCTGTGCCAGCACTCCATCACCCGCACAGCACAGAATCATAGAATCACAAGGTTGGAAAGGACCAAGGATCATCTAGTTCAACTGTCTTTCTATTACCATTGCTACCAGAAGCTACTAAACCATATTTCATAGTTCTTCATCCAGACACTTCTTGAACACTGCCAGGGATGGCAACTCCACCACCTCCCTGGGCAGGCCATTTCAGTGTCTGACCACTTTCTGAGAGAAAAAGTTTTTCCTTATGTCTAAGTAAGCATAAGAAGCGCTGCCTGCTGTTCAGAGAGTACCTCCAGTGCTTCAGTTTGTGTCCATTGCCTCTGGGCACCACTGCAAAGAGCCTGTCTTCACATTTGCACCCTCCCATTCAGATGTTTGTACACACTGATGAAATTCCCCTGAGTCTTCTGTTCTTCAGTTGAACAGATCCAACTCTCTCAGCCTCTCCCATTGGGAAAGCTGCTCTGTTCCTTGGTAATCTTAGTAACAAGGTAACATAAGACTGAGAAAACAACTGGCAGAGGATGACAGAGTGCTGAATAAAGTCACGCAGTTTACCATCCTCCCTCACACAGAACGATATTCACAGGTAGGAACCTTGCCTGATGTACAAAGTGGACATCCAGAGGCTTTTTATGCCTTATTTTACGGTAGATAAAATCTTTTCATTTAACCCAAACTACCATTCAGTACACAAAAATCAATTTTTATCAGAAAATATTGAATTTAATGGCTCACCTTTTTGGTAACTTTTGGAGTTGACCTGTCTTTTGCTGTGGAGCAATTGTATGTGTCTGACATGGAAAGTGATTAACTCCGCAGCTGAGGATTCTCCCAGGTGAAACCATTCTCTTCTCCAGAGCAGCTGCTTTCACCCAGGCCAGACACCCTCATTAACTCCTCAGCAATTTAATTTTTTTTTTTTTTAATTTATTTCATTCTCCTTTCTCAATGAACTTTTATTTCCTGTTCTTCCAGCTCTTTTTGCATTTCCTATATTTACAGGAGAAGGAGGGAAGTCTTTCATCATATCTCCCCATCAGGGGGAGGAATCTTAAAGATCTGATGTTTGCTGACCACAGTTATGTGCAGTGCAGTACACACAAAATGGCAACACTGCCGAGTTAGAAGGTGAGTCTCTGTCGTAGCAGGATCACATCCAGCTGACAAAGTTTATTTCCTGTTCACTCACCTCCATCAAACAGATAATAATGTCCGTTCTACCTTTTACAAATTTTTCAGCCTGGTTCTTTGGCTGTTAGGAGAAATTCAGCTGTTGCCTCAGCTGCCATGGACAGCTGTGATTTCTGAAACACTTTTAGCTTCTTCAGAGCCATTATTCAGTTTCACTCGTATTTTTGATCCCTCCCCAGCCCCGAGTTTACCTCTGAAACATGCTGTGCGTTATAATGACTCCCTCCCAAGTCTTTATGGAAATGAGGTTCTTGTGGCCTGGTAACCTCCTTAATGAGAAGGAGTCCTTAGCAGGTGGGGCTGTGTGCTGATCCAGAGATGCATCAGAAAGGGCAGCAGGGCATTTACCAAACAGTACAGCAGAATCTGCATTATTCGGCAGTCTGCTGGGATGTGTGGAAGAGCTGTGTGAACCTCAGATCCTAGACTTTGGGGTATGGGATGGATGAATGTTCATGTCGGCTTTTGTGTGCTGCTGAGTTGCCTTTGTAACAGGGGAACTTACTTACATACAAAAAACTTTGTTGATGTACAGCGGGAACAAACATTTGCGTGCCCATTCTTATGCAACGGCGATTCTTTTTAAAGCTCTAAATCTAAATAGCAAAGATTACTAGTGAGGACAGTTCTTGGAGATTTATGGCCACTTGAACATAGTCACAAATGCCTCACAGGAAATGTGTGTGTTCTCGAGGTCATTGAAACAGTTTGGTTTTTGCCATTTCCAATAAATTTTTGGGCACTGTGATCAAAGAAGAAATAGGGGAAATACCTCAAAGTAGCTTTTCCTGCAGATGACATTTAGAACAATTAGTTATTGCAGCTAACGTGCAAAAGTTTTTATTGTTTTCACATTTTTGGTTAAAATTAGAATGTGCCATAGAGAAGCATTTGCAACATTTAGGCTAAAGTGCTCCAAGTGTTGCTATGAAAGTAGCTGTGGGCTTTTAATGTCACTTCTTACATTCTCCGCAAAATTGAGAGAAAATGTTTCTATTTTGGTTGGTTACTTGTGTTCTGACCGTGTAAAGAACTTTGTGTGCAAAAGGCATCTGGTATTTTGTTCCAGAAACAGGCTGATATACCTCGAGCTAGGTCACTGTATCTCAACAAAGTCAACAACATCTTCTTAAAAAGAGCACAAGCGATAAATCAGCATGGCTTATTTGTCTGTTTAGAATTTGACAAAGAATGTTTGACCTTTCCACAAGTACTAGAGCAGTAATGCAGACACTTTCTTTACTTAAGACAGTGTCAACATTTTCAAATTTCTGCTTGCTTACAGCCTTTCCCAAGCAGCATCTCCTGCATTCTGTGATCCTTGAAGCAGGAAAAATTAACTTAATGCTAACATTTTGTATCAGTATTACCTTTCAACCTATTACTAGAGGGAGAGAGCAGTGGGTTAATGAAGACGACTTAAGCTTCCAGGCTAGTATGGCATTAAAACATATAGCTAATTTCATGAGTAGTCTTACACATCTGTACTCAAGTGAGACTTTTCAAGTGAATCAGACAACTGTAGGACCTCTGGGGATCATCTAGTCTAAGCACCTGTTAAAGCAGTTTCCCTACAGTAAGTTGCAGAGGAAAGTGTCCAGGTGGGTTTTGTATATTTCCAGAGAAGGAGACTCCACAAGCTCTCTAGGCAGTCTTTTCCAGAGCTCTTGTCACTCTCACTCTAGAGAAGTTCCTCCTCATGTTCAGATGGAACTTCCCGTATTCCACTTTATGCCCGGTGCCCCTTGCCCCACCACTGGGAACTGCCAAAAAGAACCTGGCCCCATACACTTGACACCTGTCCTTTAGACATTTATAAGCACTCATAAGATTCCCCCTCAGTCTCCTCCAAGCTGAGCACTCCCAGGACTTCCAGCCTTTCCTCAAAAGGGAGATGCTCCAGTCCCCTAATTGTCTTTGCATCCCTCTGCTGGACTTTAGGAGCTGCATTGCTTTCTTTCCCAGAACTGCACACAGTGCTCCAGATGTGGCCTCTCCAGGACTGAGTAGAAGGGGAGGATCATCTCCCTCAACCTACTTTCTGTACCTACACCACACCTTTTGAATGCACCCGAGGATACCATTGGCCTTCTTTGCCACAGGGGCACACTGCTGGCTCATGGCCAACCTGTGGTCCACCAAAAAACCCAGGTACTCCTCTGCAGAGCTCCTTTCCAGCAGGTCAGCCCCCAGACTGCTGATGCATGCAGTTTTTCTGCCGATCGAGCAGTTGTTCCACTGTATGAGCAGTGCAGGTTCAGCTGCTCATGGTAGTTGGGCTGTAAGCTGACTGGCTTTGGACTTGAGTTGAGCCAGGGCTTACCTGGCTGCAGCTCAGTGTTGGCAAAAAATGGGCTGTGAATTCAAGCTCTGAACTTGAGCTGAGAGGCTCTCTGGTGAAGGGCTAGCACTTTTGCAAGTGCTGCTAATGAAAAAATTGTGTTTGAAGTCTTGCTGGGAGGTCAGTGGAATTTCTCACCTCCTCTTCCACTGACTTTGACTGTATGTATGCTAAATCAAAGACATCTATCTAAAAAGGCAGACATTACTTTCACGGATAATTGCTTTTTCTTAAGATACTATTTTCAGTAACAACAGCTGTTTTAAAGTTTAAAGTTCTTCATCCCAAAAGTATGTGCAGATGAGCAGCCTTAGTCAGGAGGCATTTGTTTAGGCGGTAAGAGTGACCAGACAACCAGATACAATTTTCATGCTTTCTTCCAGCTGACAGGCTCGTGATTAGTCATAGGTATTCCTCTCTTGTGTTCAAAAGACTTGAAACCCACAGTTTTCCTCTGCTTCTTGCCTAATTTCCTTAAACTCCTTACAGGAAAACCAAAGCACTTAGTAAAATAGAATGTTCAGATTCAAAGCAAAATGCTTAATGTCTATAGAGACAGAGATGTGGCACATAAGCTGGGAGGTTTTTTTCAGTAGGCAAAAGGTCTTTTCTTTAATCTTTGGATAAATCGTATATGCTCCTGTTGAAGCATGAAAGCACTTCTGTGATTACCCTGTATCAAGGCATGCGGTTTTGATAAGGCGACAGAGGCCTCTCCCTTGTGCATGAACCGACTGTGAAGAAATCTCCAGAAACGGGTAATCTCAGGTTGCCTGTTGTGACATTTCTCTGCTATGTTGTACCTACTGTTGCCACAGGGCACTGAAAGAGAAAGGGTGCAGCACATTCATCCTGAGGACCTACTCCATGCTTGTAAGAAGGAAGAATAGAGATTTCCTGGTTGTTCATAATCCGTGAGTTTCATTGCCTGTTGGTGTTATAACTAGCTAGACAATGCAGAAAACACATGAATACAACCAGAAGCTGATTATGATACAGAAGATGAATGTGAAAGTAAAGTGTAAATAATTAAAAAGAACAATGAGGGGTGGGAGGAGAGGGCGGTGGGAGGAGGAGGGCGGAGCTTCTGCATTCAATACCTGATTCTAATTAATGTTAATTCATGTAACTCTTATTGAACTATAGTCTGCCCTCAGTGCAACTGGGTATTTGAGGGAGAACATCTTCTAAGAATTTTGATTTAGTAGGAGTTGTTTGAACACCCAGAAGGATAATGCGGCACTTTAAGTGCATTTATTTTCAGCGCTCACTATTTGCATTTGTAGCATTTTCTAACAGGATTTTGTTAGTTAGATGAGCATGTATTCTTCATAGTCTTCATAGAAATGCATTTATAAACACAGTAAGTCTAATACTGTAAAGTAGTCTCACATTCCAGATCTGTTTTTCTTGCATGCATAACACAAAGCTAAAGCAAAACCATAGATCTTTTTGTGAAGTGAATGTTGGATACATTTTGTCTTTGTGGAAGTTTCAGATTTGGTCAAATAATTGGACAGAAAGAAGGCCTGGAGGAGGGAAGAGAGTGGTCCATTTGAGGACGCCACTTTTAATCAGTCAAATAATGACATCAGTGGGTTTTTAGAAGCAAAGTGCTTACCTCCAGAAACATGAGTTTGTGCCAAGAGTGCATGAGATCACTGCTTTCCAAAAGAAAACAGATAACTTACTTTGGAGAACGCTTTGAGGAAAAGTAGAATGCTGTTCTTTGACTCTTCATCTTAAGTCAGTGACTGCATTATCAGCATTTTAACTTTTTCTGTACTTTTCTTCAGAAAAATCCCATAGTCCTGTCTGTAAAACTGTTTTAGACAAAACGTGTGGCAGCAGAAATCAGCAGTACCACCATGCTGGTAGCATGACAGAGCACAACAACTCTCCAGCACTCAGTGCCACCACCTTGTGGATACAGACAAAGGGAGCCTTCAGCTTCCATCACTGGCAGTAGGCTCATTGCTCCCAAAGCTTAAATATAACCCAGAACTCCAATTCTCACGTGCATGTTCCCATGGGAAGCATTCCTTAGATGTAAGGTTCAGCATTCGCTGCTGCATACTCCTTCCCATACAGAATTTCTGGGCAGTGCCTTTGATAATGGACTACTGATTATACACAGATACCAACTAACTGCCATGGATCCAACCACCCTCTCAAAGCAACCCAAACTGCCTTGCACAAAACAGTTTTTTCTTCTATTACCATGTCAATGTTTTGTTGTTTTTTTTTTTTTTTCCATTTTAGTTTTCTCCAGAACAATATATGTGGTGATTTTAAGTTCAAGTAAAGCTTGCTTCTCTTATTTCATGTTATGAAGAGATGCTTTGCAGTATTTATGTCTCCTCGTGATTTAGAAAGCCCTAGCCATTCATTTTCAGATCTGAGAGGGGTTTCAGACAAGAAAGCAGAGGGAGAAAGAGGAGCATAGTAACAAGCTTACGTGAAGGAAGGAGATCATATTCATTTGTCTGAAAGGCTTAAGTATTCATACTGTTTTTAAAGCTCTAAAAAATGGTACTGGGAAATAAATGTCAAATGATCCTCTTCGGCAGCTTTGTGATGATCTTCCTTGGACTGGGCAACTGAAGTGACAGTGAGCATCGATCAGTTCGAGGCAGAGCACTTAGTGCAGTTCAGTACAGCAGCAGCCAGGAACTGGAGATGTCTTGCCTGTGTGGAACAAATAAAAACTAAAATAGTACAATAGAGCAAACTGCATAAGGAGTTATTTCACAGTGCTGTAATTTATCTGCATCTCCTTGGCGAGTGCAAAGTGCATAACTTGCTTTCCTTTAAAGGGAAAGAGGTCTGGAGAGAGGCGTATCTCTGTTGGTGAGGCTGTGGAGGGGCAGCTGGCTGAATGTGCACAGCTTGAGTGAGGGGAGCAGGCCAGAAAGAGAAGGACTGAGGAAATACCATGGTTTAAAATTATTTGAACAACCATTTTGGTATGCTGTGCTATTCCTAATGCAGCAATTAAATCCCTGGACTTTGTTACAAGTGAACTTTGATTGGCTTTCATTTGACTGTCTTGCCTCTATTTGTTTTTTGACAATTTGACATGTTTACTTAGGTGTGCTGTTCTGCTTCAATGAAACAAGGATTCACATCGCATTTATAAAAGGCATTGCCTGTTCTCCTAGCCTGTGCCACGTCTGCTGTTCACACACAAACCATGAGGAGAGGCTGAGGTTGGCCAGGAATGATCCGTCCCCACCCCAGTGCAGGAGTCTTGGGTTACACTGTCTGCAGCCCTCGTTAATCCCTGCCGGGCTGAGGAGTGCTCGTGGCACACATCACAGCAGCGAGGAGGCTCCTCTAGGGCTAATCAGTTCCACTGATTGAATGCTGCAGGAGCTGCAGCTAGACTCATTTTAAGCCCATTATCCTGTTTTTACTTCCCACTCCTTACGCTACCATCACCCTTACTGATCACCAGCCCTCCCTTCTCCTGCTCTGTTCCCTGCTGCTTCTTGTCTGGTTCCATCAAGTAGCAGTCCTTGTGCGTAATTCCACCTCAGCCATCCCTGCAAATACCTTCTGTGGCTTTTAGGGATGGTGCAATGACTGCTTTCATGTGCTCTCCTTATGGAGTGGCTATCTTGATATTTTCTGCATATTTTGGTAGGGGTTCAGCTGAACTCTCTCTTTACTCCTTCCAAAAATTTGAAATAAACTTTGTCTGGCCCTGGAGATTTATTGCAAGCTTCATGGAAGGGCCAGAACCCATGCAAGATCTCCACATGGAAAGGCTGATGTAGAGTTTGTAGTCTGGATAAAAGCAGTGATGCTATTTGAGTTTTGTGTGCCTCATGGACAGGAGTGTACTCCAGACTCACTGCTAGCCCAGCAGCTGCCACTCGGAAGGCTGACCTGGCTGGAGCAGAACCCACATGCTCTTGAGCATCTGTGTCTGTGCAACTCCTCCAGCTCAGGCGGCCCTGCCACTGGCAGGGGAAGCGGTAGAGGCACACGTGTCCATCTTGTCCTCCCTGCTGCAGAAGTGGGCCGAGGATGAATATTGCTCTCTGGCTTCACAGCAGTGGGAAACAGACCAGAGTCCTGCACAACCAAGTGCTTATAGGCAGCAGCTAGGCTAGTGTTAGTTCTAACTAGTTTCTCATCTATTGCCAAGTAAGGGCAAAAATGCTTATACTGGGAAAGAAACTTTCTATTCCTACTCCTTCCCAAAGGCCGGCCTTGGATGAAGATGTTGCTGTTAGTTTACTAAGTGCAATCTGGTAAAGGCCAGGACAGTGCCCCTATTTAAGCAGGGAAGCCAAATGAAGAGTTTCCTCATCTCTCTTTGCAAGTACAGTGAGCACTGAGCAGTGCAGTCCTGCAGAGCACATCAGTTGGGAACCGTGCTGGGCAGCACTGAACACCACAGCTCTGCTCCAGTAGCGAGCCGTGGGCTTTGTATTTAGCATCTGCTGCACTACTACAGCAAAACTTCTCTTCCAGCTGTTGAATTTTTAAACAAAATCTCTACTGAGCTTAGAAATGCTAGTCAGGAACCAAGCAACAGACAGAAAACTGCCCTTCACCTCTGCATGGCCCTCACTTCTGAGGCGCTTCCCCTCTGGCAACGGTTTGATGTGGTGACTCATCGTATTGTGTGCACCACATTTGACAGGATCTTGGGGCTGGCTTGGAAAGAATCTGATTAAAAATAATATAAATAGATGAACAGTGGATAAACAGTTGCTCTCCCTTGTTCCAGGATTCTGAAGGGCTGAGCTTCCAGAATGTCACTGGAAATTATAGTCAGCTAAAGAAAATATAAAAGGAGAGGGGAGACTCTCATATAAACACTTAAAGGGACTTTGAAAATTGCCAGTAAATATTTCAGGATCCTGACACTGTTGTGCTAATAAAGTGATAAGGAAACCATGAGGAAAGCCCTACAGAATGGTTAGAAAGCAGTAACAGCCATGTCCTCTGCCCCAGGAGTGGAGACAGAACTTCAGAGCTGTTCCCAAAGTGAACGCAGTGCAATTTACTTCAGGTATGTAAGAGAGTCCTGTGAGTCCAGAAAGCACTGCAGGCAATGCTCTCACAGGAGAGCAGGGAGGTACTGTCACCCAAAAAAGCGTTGAGCAGAGATGGAAGCAGAAGGAATGGATACATTTTGCTTAACCTTTTCATTTAACAGAATTAAGAAGTGAACCATCTTAGATTTAGAAATGTTACAAAGAATTTGTGATCTGTTGAGTTTTGCATGTAACAGCAATGTTATCTGCCAACTACTTTTACCTGAATATTGTCCTTAGATAATTCATCCTAGAAGATGCCACCACTCTGTATACGAAGGACTGTAGTGTACTACACTGGGTACCCTGACTAACCTAGTGGTCTGGATGTAATCACAGATCTTAAAGCCTGCTAAATATTTTGCTTCTTCATTAGAAGTGCTGATGTGTTAGGACCCACAAGCCTTCCAACATTTCACATAGGTTACAAATAAGAAGCTAACCCCTCACATTCCGAAGGTCCCATTTTCAGCTCCTTTTCCACCTCCTTTGGCACAGAAAGATGAGCGCACGCTCTTCACAGGCCCTGTCGAATATTCTCCAGTTGGCTGCCTCACTATTTTCACATTGTCAGTGGGTAACCAAACTCATTAGTCACTGAGGCATCATGTAATTGCAGGTGGATGTGGGTAGATGATATGACAAGTGATTTAATAGGTACTTTTCGCATGTGTCAGAAACGTTACCACTGCAAACTGTCAGAAGCTGTGGAGCAAAGCATCAGGGCAGCAGGGAGGCACGAGGGAGGAGGAGGAGGAGGCGGCTGCGGAGGGGCTGGGAAGTGCAGTTGTGAATTTAGCTGAATTTCAGTATCAAATTCCTTCCTCCGAATCAGCAGCTGGCTTCCATTCTCAGTCTCCTCATACATTAGTGGCACGTGATAGTTCATTTGCCCCTCAGATCCTGTCAGCAAGATACTGGGAGGGTTCTGACACCTGGTACAGCAAATGGTGAGAACACCTGTCCATCTGCCTCCCCAGCACCAACAGACAGCTGTAGGTAGAATCATGCCCATTCAGAGCAGGTTAATTTACTGAAACCACATATGTACAAATCCCATTTTTGGAGATCCGAGTGTTTGCTTTCACATCACTCTGTTCTTTCCTAGGTCAAGGAACACACTGCTCAGAAAGGACACTCTTAGGCACCTGTTTCAGTCCCAGGACACTTCACTTTGGGTAACATGCAGTGCTCTTCCTTCCCCACGCCGAATGCCATGTTTACTGCAGATGCGTTCTCAGTGTGACACCTCCCTTTGTTGTTCTCAGCCTTGTGAGCCCCCGACAAGAACAGTTAATCAATTTGATTTTTTCTTTCCAAGGCAGTGTGAAGGAGAGAAAGATTTCAGAACACCAATGATACCAATAAAGAGTAACAATTTTAGATGTGCATCTACTGAGATTTGATTGTGACAGAAGGTAATGTCAATTACAAGTGACCTTGAACTGATAAATACTTGCTAAAGCAAACTAAGTTTATTAGACAATAATTAAGAAATGCAGGTCTCTATGGAGAGTAGATGTAAGAGGAAAACTAAGGGAAGCAAAAGTCTGCTGCTAAGAGAAAACAATAAATAATACACCTTCTTGTTCAGCCCTAAATGAAAAATGTCACTACTTTATCAGGAGGACTATATTAAAACTAACCCAAAGAGTAAAGGCCAAGTCAGAAAACTTTTGCTACCCTAGGGATTGATTACTCAGCTATGACAAATGAAATGCAGGATGGCACTGCTCACATCTTACTCTAATTTATTTTGTTTTCTGGCTGCATCTTCAGAGTGAAGGTTTTCTACTGCTCCCAAATCACCCAGCCTATGCCACTAATCACATCTAATTCAAAACAAACAAACAAACAACACCAAAGACAATCTAATTTCTATTCTGGGTCAACACCATGCTGTCGCAGAGCCATGAATACACAGTAGCACTGTGCTCTCCTACTTATTTGCAGTCAGGAGGGTTCCATCAACCATGAGCCAGGCTGACCTGAATAATGAAATCTCACAACATACTCTTAGCCTTGGCTGTTCTGCAGTCAACGAGCACTATTATTATGTTCAGATGCCTGCTTTATGGAAGGCACATGGATGCTTCCTCATTCTTCTGCTGGCCGCTGTGTGAAAGCCAATGAAAAGCCGTAAGGAGGATCTGACTCATAGTGCATCACCCTGTGAAAAGCAATGTGATGATTTCAAAGAAAAAAAAAAAATAGTCTTGTGGGTATAGATAAATATTTATTATCAATTGTACTTCATTCTACTAGAAGTCCTTAAACAGTTTTCCTTTTTTGCCAAAACGTTGCATCTCTGACACAGTCGCTACTGTCACAGCTTCCCTGCACCGGGAATGCACAGCTTACATATAGATTCCAAAACAATCTATTCCAAGTAAAGAACTTTCAACTTTAGTGCATACGGAGCTATTCAAAGATTGGTAAAAAGAACCCCCCTTCCCCCTCCCAAATGAAGAATTCATTACAAAGAGATTTCATTACCAAAAGTGAATATACAAATGCTAAAAAAATGCTGGCTTGAAAAAGTGATTTCAGAATGTACTGTACACATTGTAACAATTTATTATATAAGCTGCTTCTGCATGCAAGCAGTTCTTACATTTGGTGTAAAACATTTATACACATTCTTTACAATTTGTACATATTTAAATGGCTGTATCAAACAACACTGCGCTATGGAATTTTGGAAGCGAACAACTAGAATTGGGAGGAGAAAAAGACAAGGTTTATAAAACGTGAACAAAACCCATGACACTGAAAAGCATCTGGACTTACGCTAAAGTCTCTTATGTTTTGGTTTCAGGTTATTCAGGCAGACCTAGATTTTCCTTCTAGCACACAAAAATAACACCAATGCAAAATAGAGTAAGGCAACTATTCAACCAACAGACTGTACCCGTCTCCTAGAATGGCTTATGGGAAAATGCCTTTGCTTTAAAAGTTTGCTAAAATGTTTATATTCTAGTCATACTTTTGCAAAAAAAAAAAAAAAATTGCACTTTGGCTTTTTGGATTGCTTATGGCATTTAAATGAATTACTGTAGTTGATGCCCACTTAGAACAGCGCTGTTATAAAAAGCCCAGGCCCCAGGTGATTTTAGTACTAAGAAAGGTAACTTCAATTTCAGATACGATGATCAAAGTACATTTGTGTGATAACTGAGGTACCTTTGTCACCTTTCAGTTTGCATTAGAAGGTAACAGAAAGTAAACCCAAGCCAACAGCACACCATATTGCAACATGAAGACCTGAGCTCTGCCAGAACTGGAGGACTTATATCAGTTTGTGAAGACACGAGGGTCCCCTTTACAAAAAGGCTTAGAACTCTCGAAGAGGTACAGCTATGGCCTAACATTGTGCGGGTGTCAAAATGCTGGCATAGAAAACTGTTTTTCACACCTTCCTGAATGGCTCTTTCCTTGTTTGTACTTTGTCTTTTTACACAGTGCATAGCGAGAAAGAAAGAGCCTGACAGAAGCTCTGAGGTGTTGTGCCACAAGAATAAGGTTTAATTACAAAGAAAAGAAGAAAGAAGAGCGGATTATATTTACCAGAAGTCACAGTGGGAGCAGTATGCCATGGCCACGTGTGGGAAGCAAAACTTAGAACAAGTGTTTGCTCAGCCGATTATCATGAACATATAGGGAAACAGTCACAAATACAATCCCTTCTGGCTACTGAATTGTTAGAGAACTGAGTATAATGAGTAGGTAATCATTTTCCCAAGCTCATCTGCTTCCTCACTTACACAAATTTTAATTCTGATGCTGACAAAGAATTTTTGGAATAGCATCTGATAGATGCAAGTGTGCACGAGGTCCATGGCAACATACCAGTTTGATGATTTAGAACCCTACAACCGACAGCATTATATAGCTGTTTTTGCTTAAATAATGACACAAAGGGGAGAGCATTCAAGATAAAAAAAGAACATTATCTTCTGGATTCAGGCAGATAAAGTAAACATTTTATATAATTCTTTTTTTTTTTTTCCCCATAACTGATTCGTTTTTTGGCTGGCAAAGGCTAACAAGTTTTTATTGGCATTGCCCCCAGATCAGAAAAGCACTTCAAGGTGGTTCTTCATTGTTGACTACTTCTCATTCTCTACATCACAGGAAAGCGGCTGAGTGCCTGCCTCAGCTTCTGTGCAATCTGAAACAAAGAAACAGAACATACTTAGTAGGCAGTCACTTTACACTATTCAGAAACAACAGCGCAGGCAGGCAAGAAATCAAACAAAGTGTTCCCTCATCTTCCAAAAATTGCTGTCTTTCCTCAGTACCCCCCAACAAGTACAAGACTGTCAACACTGTTCAGCTGCTCTCTTAACACCACAAATACAACACGATATCTAAGGGAATCCATGTATCCCGACTCTGACCTGTTGTCGCCTTCTCCTGAAAAAGACTATGTCAGAACTGTCAGTAACAAAGTGCTGTTTACACAGCAGTAATGAACGGCCTTGGCCTTGGAAGGCAGTCAGCAGAAATATGTAATCAATAAATGTGGCTATTAATGGCTGGAAATTGTTCCTGGCTTTGATATAAGCCACCAGTAATCCCTCATGCTGCTTAGCCTCCAGCAGTCCAACTCTCCCTCACAATGAGGATCACTGACTTCATTTATTTGACTGCAAATATTCTAAGTTCAAAATCCCAGGTGCACTCAGGTATGTGAAAAAACAAAGCAGTAATTTTGCTTTGTTTTTTTTCTCCTCCAAGTCTCACTGAGTTTGTAAGTTACATCCTTCTTCATGTCATCGTAATATTCAGATAGTCTGTTACAGCAGTATAACAAAGCTAGACTTTTTGCTAAGTCTAATACAGGCTCACCTTATGCTTCAGGAGCTATTACAAAAGGTTATTACATACATGCATGAATTCTCTGTGGCTTGTTTTTTTCTACATGCTGAGACACAGGAAGTACACATCCTGTTAATCATAGAATCACGGAATATCCCAAGTTGGAAGGGACCCACAAGGGCCACTGAGTTCAAAGCCTGGCTCCACACAGGTTCACCCCAAATTCAAATCACATAAGAGTTCCCTCTGTTGTAATCAGCCTTATCCTTTTTCATGCATTCTGAAAGCAATACCGAATGCCAATTGCTTGGCCTGCTACAAGCAAATCAGAGAAAGCTCACTTTTCATACTCACCCCTGACAAAAAAGGAAAAAAAAAATAGCAGCACAACAAGCAACAAACCTTCCTGACACTCAAATGTCAAATTTTGCGATGCTCAGAAAGCACAACTCTGTTGGTTTGTACACGTAGGACTTGCAAAGCATTCAGTTATAGAGATACTTGTGCTCACACGTATACTTCTTGCCTTGCTTGTTTTGTACTTTCTCCTGTCAGTACCATGGGCAGTGCTGTCACCCTGCCTGTTAGGTTCTCCAGCAATGTACTATGCACTGTAAAAGCCATTGAATCAAGCATGACTTTCAGGAAGTGCAACTATTTGGCCAAAAGTTTTCTCTGCTGGACATCTGAATGCAGACTGATGTTATGCTAGAGGTGTGTCAGCCATTTCTAAGGAGACAAGGAGAGAAGGGGGGCTGCTTTGCTCCATTACTGTCACCCTTCTGCTTGCTATGGATCTGACTTGCAGTTGGCTGGAGGAAAGAAGCAATACTGCTTTCTGGAGAGGTGTCTTTTCCTTCCATGAGAGATTACACAAGCTTGGTTATGCCACAAGCCTTAAATATAGTGGAGCCATAGCTACTCAGAAAGTCTAGTTACCAATGTATCAATGATGTTCTGATATCCATAATTCAGGGGGACTACGAGAAGAAAGCCAAACTTTTCATGAAATCTATTTCACTCCTGCAACAGGGCTACACATCACAACAGAGTTCCTGGGCTCTTTCCACAGCTCCCATGACAGCCAGCACTGTACATGTGAACATAGATCTGGTCCCTGTGCTGAGTGAAAGAGGAAGTTCAGTACAAGGAGACTGTCAAGCTGCAACCAGAAGAGGTTAAGAACTGGGACAAAAGATAGAAGGAATTTAAGAGAAATATATGCGCCTGGCTGCATCAGACGAGCCAGAAGAACTGAGCAAGGTGACCTGATAGGGGATCTGGTATTTTCAGCAACTGAAGATATCCACTGAAGTGCCACTTTTTGCTACATGAAGGGCAACCAGTTACTAATTACTCCTTTAAGTCTAGCCAGTTTCTAGTATAGTCAGACATTTTACCAACATATGAGAAAAATTGTTCTCAAGTTGCATTTCATTAAATAGAAAGAGTAACATGCATAAGAACAATGTTAAAGGAGGGCATATTAAAAAAGTCACCAAATCACTGAATTGCCACCCCACATGCCTGCACATCAGTCTGTAAATCAGAGAAGCTTCCCTTTGTCCTTCCACACTTTAGGACAAAAGTTTCATTCTAATAGCTTTATTTATTTATTTATTTGTTGTTGTTGTTGAATTTGTTGCAGGAGGTCTTCTTTACAGCATTCTTCAGGACAGTTTGGTAATATCTGCATGCACAAATCTAAAACAAGTTCTTTGTAACCTCAGTACTGGCATTGAGAAAACCAAATGAAACTAACGACAACTAGAAAAACCAAGCTATCAACTAGCACCAATAAAGTGCTTTCACCACTGTATTTTAGGCCTAATATCACACAGCCACACACACATCTGTAAGGAAATATGTCACTCGTTCTTCTTTCACGGCGGCTTCGCCCCCCTCCCTTTTACAATTCTTTTCCAAATATTGTACTGGGAGAGGTTCATACAGAAAGATGACTAAATACAGTGAGTATTTCTCATAAAAGTTCAGTACAGTATGTGCCAGGAAAATGGCACTGAAATCCTGCATCTTACCGTTTCATAAAACTGTGCCTGCTGCTCCAAATAAAGACGAATGACACTGTTGTAGTCATAAATCCGGTTACTGTGGAAGTGATTCATCTCAGCTGCAATTAGATCCAGGAGGCAAATCATTTAAGAGAAGTGTTCATAGTTAGGAAAGGTTTCCCTTACTTCAGGTTAGTTACTGTGCAACAAGCTCAGTGTCCAGCTCTGCCACTATATTTACTATTCACGTGCCCACAGTCTTTATCCTGCAGTACTGAAGTTATGATGGAACCATACATAGAATTGGTAGGGTATCAAATGCTCACTGCTGAAGCACCAATGCTTAAAGCCAATATTGTTACAATATTCAGATGTACAAAGATTTGATAAAGAAAACAAACAGGATTTTGTCTTAGTGAAGTTAATTGTCCTCTTGGGAAGTTTTTCAAACATATTTGGCTTGGGAATTCAGACTTCCAAGGGTATAAATAAGTTAAGGCACAGCTGTAAACATTTAGATAAAACAAAGATACAGCCAGTAGTTTGACCCATTCTTGACTGTTTCAGAAGGAATCTGAGAAACTGCACTACTGAAGCCATTCTTTTCACCACTTTCTGCATCTTTTGTCAGATGACAGCTTATAGCTGAAATAAGTGAAATGTATTTTGAGATATCAATAGAGGAAGAAAAAACATTTGAGACTGCAACAGCCATCCTCGAGGTCTTTTCCCACGATTACCACTTGAACAGTACAATACTTTTGCAGCACTGCATCCAGGAAGTAAATGGTGGGAAAAGGAAGGGGGGAGATTTTTGTTCTTTTAATGGCTCTGTGTGCTGCACTGCCTTCTCTCTGTAAAATACTAAGTACTCTTAGCTTCAAGTTACCTAAAAGAAGCTAAAACACTCAGCAATGAGTAACCACATTGAAGGCAGTACCAGGATATAACCTGCAGGTCTGAACTCTGACTCCTCAATTCCCTTTTTTTTTTTTAAGGTGCAGTGTATTACATCTCCTATTTCCAACATCTCTAACCTAAAAAGTTTGAAGAACATCCAGGAAATTAAGTCTTATCTACAAGAATATGACACTCAGCTGGATCATGTCTGATTAAACTCTGAGTCAGAAAAACACATGCATGTTCTCATCTGCTTCCTGCACCAAGGCCCATGGCTTTGCTTTATTTTGAGACTCGCTGTCATTTCAAAATGAAAGAATTAGTACTCTGGGATGCTCTTATTTCAAATGTCATACTGCTACTGCAGAAAATACACATTTTGGAAATGCAATTAAAAGCAAACAAAAGAAGAAAAACAAAAAAGGGAGGCAGGAAAGCAGCTGTAATTCTAGGAAAACAAATAGGTAACAACAATTCCTGGTAAAACAAAGATTCTTTGCCAAGGTTTTTTTCTTAAAAATCCTTCAGCTCTACAATATTGCCATTTAGCTCCAAATTTGTTTTACCTTGTAGTGCATAAGCCATTGTGCTCACACGTTTCACCATATTCTGTTTGTCCTGTGGTGTTATTTTACTGGTTGCAACTAATTTGTCACTTTCCTTCACTCTTTCTATCGCTCCCTGTAAAAACCAAATGAAGAAAGATTAAACAAGTAGCCAACTTAAAGGTCTTCACAGTCATCTAAAATTCCACTAGCCACATTTTAATTTTGCACACTATATACACAGAATGACTGATAGGTTTGTTATTTTGCTTCACTGCTTGCAAGACGTGACTTAAAACACAGGCAGGAATGTGGTAAGCAAGAAATTGAGTTTGGTAAAGGCAGTAATAAGCAAAGATACATAGACAGGAGACAAAAAGATCAGGTTCCAAAATTGAGCTGAGTGACACAGGAGACACCAAAAGCTTCCAACTACCAAATGTACCACTGTAGAACATTATCCACATGTTATACAATATTCAGAAAACAAACACTGTTTTCCAAGAGACTACAATTCACTGCAATATAACATGATTCAAGAAAACCCTCAAGTCACAAGCAAGAACAGTAAAAAGAAATGCCTCCTCCTTAACAGTGGATTTAGACTGCACTTTCCTTTTCATGCCGAACAATATTCAAAAAACCCTGTTTATGCTGTTGGAATAACATTTGTTCTTCCCCATGCAGGTCTTCCCACTGCCCAACTCTTACGAGTAAAGGTCCCTCACATACCTTATGAGCTCCTATGATGTCAGGGAAGCAACCAAGAAATCCCTTATATTCATGATTTGTTTCCATCAGGAAGTGCAGATCTTTCTTTGGCTAATAAATAAAGCGTATGTATTATTAAAACTACCTGAGACATTAATATCACAGACACAGTAAAGAAATAACAATGCCAATAAATGGGTTGGGGAAGAAAGGGAAGACTAGAGAAAAGTAAGTGAAAAGCTTAATTGTTGGAAAAAAATTGCAATTTTTTCCAAATTTAAACATGTCTTTATTAAAATATAAGCTCTTTGAGCACCAATAAGCAAAAGCCTCAGTTCTTTGTTCTCCTTAACACTGGCCTATCAAGTGAGGTGCTTTCCCCCAAATTCTCACAGGATTTTCTAGTCCTAGCAACTGCAGTTTCAAGCAACAACCCCATTGCATATATGTGTACCTACACAGGTGCACCTCCTTAGTTGCTTGCTTGTGAGGCTGTGTAAGAGCTTCCAGATTCAACCTTCAAATTAGGCTCTATATTTTGGAAATCTTAAACACTCTGCAAACACTGATTTATAGCTTAAACACCAATATAAAATCTGGATTTATTTAAACTAGATTGTTACTGTAGCAGGCAATTGCACAGCAAGACATAATGAAAAGTAGGAAGATTTGGATCTTGTAGACATCTGGGGTACACAGGGTAAGATTGAATCCTATCCTTGATTAAATCTCATTCCATTGTGTAATGAACAAAGTTCACTGACATCAAGAAACAAATACATGTTAAGGTAAAATAATCATTTTAGCATTTTAGAAGCCAAAATGGCTTTCTGTTCCAAGAGAAATACCTTCTTATTGCTTCCTTCCCAAACTGACACAGAATCATAGAATCATTGGAGTTGGAAAGTACCTTTAAAGGCTATCTAGTCCAATTCTCCTGCAGTGAACAGGGACACCTACAGCTACATCAGGTTACTCAGAGCCTAGTCCAGCCTGACCTCGAGTATCTCCAGGGATGGGGCATCCGCCACCTTTCTGGGTATCCTTTTCCAGTGCCTCATGACCCTTATTATAAAAAAAACTTTTTCCTTATTTCCCATCTAAATTTCCCCTCTTTTAGTTTGAAACCACTTTCTCTTGTCCTATCACAAGAGAGCTTACTAAACAGTCTGTCCCTTTCTTTCTTACAACTGCCCTTTAGATACCAAAAGGCCACTCTTTTCTCCACAGTGCCTTCTCCAGGCTGACTAGCCCCAGCCCTCTCAGCCTGGTGAGGGTGCATTTAAAAGTATTAATAGCAGTTTCACTTAAGTGGTCTGCATCATTAGCATTTGTTACATTTTAGTAAGAGAAAAAGAGAAAGAATAGTCAGATCCACATAGGTAATGTATTTGTACATGCTATGTCAGTGTGAGCAATGTGTGTCACAATGCTTCTACCTGATCTGCTACAAGACTGGCGATTTCTTCATAGGTTTTTCCTGCTTCTGTTATTGCTTCATTGAGATCAGATTCCCCTAAAAGTGAACACCAGTGTTTAAATTACAGTCACATCTTGACTCGAGACAAGTTTCTGAAATACAGTCTTTTATAATTACACAAGCCTACTCATCATTTCATAACCCAAAATAATAGAAAGGTTGGAAAAATATTGGTTTTATACCATTAAAGAAGGAAAACTATTAAGATCTTGTACAAAATGAATACTGAAGGGACCATACACTGTTCTATCATATCAGCACCATTCATTTCCACGCTTCAAAATTATATGTTATTTAGAAATACAGGTATTCCCCCACAGGGAGCATCAGGAAGCCTACTAAAGTAAGAAGGAAGGAAGGGAGAACAAGGAGGGTGACACTAGGAGATAAACCAACAGTGTTCAAGAGAGATCTGAAGTTCTGTTTTTTTTTTAACAAATTATTTTCATACCTGACAAGCAGCACTTTCTCCATAATGCCCTATGGAACAGTGATGCTACCCTTAAGATTTCCAGCAGTCCTAGATTGTAATTATTAAAAGGCATGAAGGGGAAAAAGAGGCCCTACTAACATTTTCTCATTGCCAACAAGCTTTCTCAGCTTTTAGGGAGCTCTTCTATCATATTTTCAAGCACAGTAAGAATCTCTGCTTTTGAGAATAAGCTTCCAACTTTCATCATCACATGAAACAAATAAAAGGCTGCAGAAGCTACATGGAAAAATACTAACATCACCACAAATCCTAAGCTAGGCAACACCACAGGCACTAATAACACTGTATTACTAGCAGGACATGACTATGTGAGACAAAGATAGAAACAAGCCTTACACTCTTGTTTTTTCATGCCACTTTACCTTCCCAAAACACTGTTTTTCACTTGTTTTTTTTTTTTTTGTTCTTGTTACCTTGTCCAACGCACTCAGTCAACAGTATGGAGAGCGAATCAAGATAGAGAAGGTGGAAAGTTTAATTTGCAGTTACCAAATATTAGCTTATGAAAATGTTATCCTTTCAGACACACCTTGATACTGGGCAGAAGTTAACAGCCTTTAAAGAACATTCTGTTTTTATTCTATAGAATATTTATCAATGACTTAACTGAAAATTACCAAATGTCGATTTCATTAGTGATTGATTCGAACATTAAAATAGTTTCTTCTATAGATCTTTAACAAATTATTTTATGTCCTACAGCACTCTTTCATTTCAGCATGTCCTAAAGGAAACAGAGTAAAGACTAAATGTTGCTTAAGGTCTATCAGTCAATTCTTACATTCCATTAGACTAGTTTTATGATGGCAAAAGCTTTGACAGAAGGCTCATTATCTTAAGCACTAGTAAGCCCAGCAATACAAACATGGCTAAAGAAACAGTTGTTTTTCTCCTATTTAAGCTCGTTATGATAAAACAACAATAATACCATTGAGACACCAAAAAGGTATGTAATTCAAAAGTTATCCTCTTCCTATTAAACTATAAAAAAAAAAATAATCAGAGAGATCAGTTCCTCAGGGAGGAAAGTGATTTCACTATTTTGGAATTGCATAGGTCTGTTGAAAAGTAACCTTGAGTTTAACTTAACTGTTGCTTAGGCAACTGCTAGATTTCTAGGACAAAACATCGTGTGATTTTTATTCAGTTCAGAAGCCAGGTTGGTCTAGGTATTGCTGTTCATTTTGTAATTCCATAAAAAGAAAATGACCTTTCCTATCTGAGTATAAAAAAGGAAAAAAGAGTACATGTATTCAAGTAAAAAGAAAACCTCCCTGCTTCTGAACTCACCCAAGGGACTTCCATATACTGGAGATGCAAATAAGCCCTCCAAACACATGCTTTTTCAGTGGGGGCAGTGGAGCTCAGAGTCTGCTGCTTCTAGCAGGAACAGGATTAACAGGCATTCACTCTGCTATGGAAGTGTACCCTTAATGATACAGGTAAGAGTTGTTCCAGAGAACGGATCACAATAATAGACAGTTACATGAGAGGCAGAATAATATCTGCAGCTCCTCACATTGCATTCTTGTCTTCTGCAATCTCTTTCTCAGGCCATGCTATGGCAGTCTTAAAGAGTCAGATTTCACCTGTCACTTGCTGCACCCTTCAAGTTAAAATACACATCAGCAGAGTCAGGTCGTGCTCCATCAGTCAGTCCCCAAACCAAGCTACCTTTCTGAAGTTACTGCATGCAATTCACATGCTCACACATCAGAGCAACTCAAATTCCACCAGCACATTGCTCCCATTAATTGCTGTAAGCGTGGGTTTCGGTAAGAGTCTTTTTACTTGGACAAGTCCACTTTTTTAACATTCTCAGCTTCTCAAGAGCTGTGCAAGATGCTAAGCTGGGAGTGGGTAGCTCAACTTGAGCCATGAAGGCTGAACCGGGTCCCAGTTCAAGGATATAGACAGGATGCTCTTTAATGAAAGGAGAAAAAGGAGGCCCATGTGCTGCTGGCATCTACAACAAAACTAAAGTAGTGTTCATTACCCATATTCCCAAGAGAAATGGAAAGGCCTTCAAAGTTTTGATTAAAGATGCATGTAGAAAGACCAATTAAGAAGTCCAGTAGTATTCTACAGATATTTTAACACAGTCATGAGGAGAAACTGATATTTTCACTGCTTCACAGGCTTGCCTGCGTGCTGTTACAGGGATGCGAAGGAAGATGTAAAAGCGTGAGGAGTCTTATGGAAACGTTCAACAGAGCACCTCTCAAGAGTTTAGCTGGTTGGTAGATGCCAACAGCAATCACATCTGAGGGAATACACTGGCCATGTTGAGGGAACAAATATTCCATAAGGTGTGATTAATTTTTGTCAAGAAGTAATTTTTTTTCCCCCTCAAAGTACGTTTTAAGAGAATCCAGGAGTAGGAAAAAGATCAAGATTGATGTACTAAGAAACAACATGTAGCAAGACTTTTCTTGGTGCAAAGTACTTCTGAGACTTGCCACGTTCAGCACTCAAGCAGCCTGGAAGGCAAGATATGCCTGCGGCTAACTGGTACAACCGTGAAGCTTACATGCAACTTACCTAAGAAAATTCTTGAGGGGTGATGTAGGATTAAGAAATTTCACTACAGTGGAATGGCATACCATAGCATTTGACACCATATAAGAGAAGCTGTAGTATTTAAGGCTGCATTAAATGCAGATCATCACACAATGCATTAAGACGGGCAACTCAGTGCCAGGCTGCAAGACACTTGCAGACATATTCTGGAACTTTCCAACATATATTTCTGGACTAAAATCATACTTTCAAAGCACTTGTTCCTAAAATGGATTGGACAGTACAGAGGCCCATGGCCAAGTTACAGGAAAACCTTTCAGTGTATCATTAATAGTTTTAAAAGTACCCACGCCTCTGCAAATACTGGAGCCAAATTCTTTGTATGCCCTGTGGTGGGAATGAATTGATAAGGCTCATTTTGCAGCATAAGAAAAACAACTTGAGTGAATCAGCTTAACACAGGTATCTTGACTGGTGCTATCTTAAACATTTTAGACTGAAGTTAGGAGAGAAGGAAGTGGACATTCAATGTAAGGCTCTGTAGAGCAAGCAGGCAGCACTGAAGAAAGAGTTAAGGACAACAGATTTGTCCCATACAAACTGCAAATGAACTGACATACCAGATACGTTGCTAGAAGTCAGCTACCAGTAGCTGGAAATGCTCATGTAACAAAACTGCCATCTTCAGTGGTCTACACAATTAAACTTCCAGAATTTATCATCAGAAGTAAACAAGCACAGGGAAGTTGGGTATGAGTCAGGATGAAGAAGATGAAGTGATCAAGCTACCAACAGAAACTGAACTGAATCCTTTTCAGTATGGTCAAAGGAACCAATCTTCTTTATTGAAAGTCCAGAAAAATCATACCCCATACTCAGTCTAGCTAATACTTCTTTGTTTGAAAGAATAGGTTCAGTGCTGTCTTTAAATACTGAGATTATATAAGCTGCATTCTATCAGTTTAAATTCAGGAGCTTTTATCTCTTGCACAGAGAGTCTAGTCAATCCACAGATCTCTAACTGAAGTAGCCATCAAATGAAACTGTATGCAAAGAGTGCAAAGAGCAGGCATGGCAGACTGAAGGCAGCAGTAAAGACATAAAAAACAACACGTGTACTGCATCCGTTGTCTTTTCCTGAAAATTGAAATTAAAAAGAGAAGTCCCGTATGTTCTTACTTCTGTGAAAAAACAAGCAAACACTGGTGTACCAGCTATTAAAAAAGCAAAATACATGGATTAGGAACAGAGACTATCAGTGAAAAGGGTATTCTTCCTCAGCAAAACACCAGGATGCAACCCGGTGCAGCTGGGCAAACAGCAACATCCTTGATTTGTTCTCAAGAATCACGGGGTCTACTTTTTTTTCATACCACCCAAATTGAAAGGCTGATCTACAAGTTTGCATCCTTACTTACAGCCATTATTCCTTTTCTTTTACCCCAGTAAAGATTGCACATTATAGTTCAAACAAATTTCAATCCTTTCACAAGAATTCTTGTAGCAGATTATATCTGGATAGGATTTACTGTCTTCTAACTCATGCTGAGTGCACATAGCTACACAAATTCTCTGCTTGGTTTTCATATACAAAAGTAACATTTTCAGTAAGATGCTACACTCTAATTCTGAACAAGCAAGCATCCTGTCCAAGTACAGGACAAAGATGAGAACAAACAAGAAGTATTCCAGTACTTCCAGCATCGGAGATCCTGAGTTTCAAAATGGACTGCATTTTAATACATGCTTTATGGGGAAAAAAAGTGTTAAGAATACAAATTGAGGAACAGGTTATAGCCCAAATAGTTAATGGTTAATTAAAAGTCCTAAAATAGAAAGACTTCAGGAAGTGTCTATGCATCAACCTTTAAGGTTTTAGAACAGAGCAATTTTGCTATAAAATATAAGAAAAAGAATTGTAGTTAACCTGAGAATTCCAGAGAGAATATATCTCATTAGCTCTCTTTGGGATACGAGGAAACATTTCCCAGATAACGAATTCAGCACAATACAGTAGAATTTTAAGTTTGACTTTACAGACTAAAGAGAACTTGAAAAGTCTGCAAAAATAAATTGCACTTGATTCCCTCAATTCCTCTCCTACAACTTTCATACCCAGCATGACAAACTCTTTTTCAAGGCCTTTGAAGAAGAAAGGATAAAGGATGGGAAAGGCTACAGCAGCCAACTCCCCATCTCAGTTAATGGCATACAAAAATCATGTAGTAAGTTTTTAAGTTTTTCATCCTTGTGTGGAGCTGTTGTTGCACACAACAGTTCTGCAGAAATATTTTCAAAGTTGCATTTCCTCCCCTTTCCTCTGATATAACAGAAATATAGGCCACCAAAAAAAAAAAAAAAAAAAAGCTACAGCATGTTTTGTCAGTTAGCTCAGTGATTAGATTATATATTACTCAGATGAAACTGAACTCCACCACTACCAACGCAGCACCTGATTCCAGAATGAAAGAAACAAGACCACAGATTAAAATATAAAAAACAACCATAATAAATATGGAGCAACAAGGTTTTAGTAGTTTTCCAGAAACATGACTGACATCTACATTCAAAAAGGAAAGAATCAAGACCTTTGCAAAAAAACCCCATAGCACAATGTAATTGAAATATCTTTTGCTAGCTGAAGTACAAATGAAACTGCAGAAGTACCTTGGTAACCACTAGTGCTGAAGACCAGTGCCAGGCTCTGCAGTGCTTTTCCGATCTTCTGGTATTCCTTGGGCAGTGCTGAAAGCGATAAAGGGATGGGAAAAGAGGGAAACAGAAGCAAAAATCTTTAAGATTTAATCTTAATTTGCAACATTTCCAAAACTTGAAAGAAGCATATGTCAAAACCAATGAGGTATTACACTCTTGCTAGTAGTGAAGAATTTACAATTACATTCTCACCCCCTTCACCCTGCTACAAAAGCTTCAAAACTGGATAAAGCTCTCTGCAGTTTGGATTTTTGAAGGCCACAAACAGCTGGGAAACAGTGTGCAAATGCTGTAAAAATTTCACTGCACACTTAACCTCAGTCCTCCAACTTATGTGTATAGTGAGATTTTTTTCACCCTCCTCTATAAGGAAGGTGACACGAAGCAGAAATCTAATATTCTAAAGAGACAATTAGCTTACAGACCTCTAATACCTAAACTCTCCTGAAATAATGGATTTGATAGTTAAAGAGACTAGAAACCAGGCTTATTGAGGAATAAAAGCTGATGTAACTATGTGAATTACAAAGCTGAATTCTTGAGTCCATTTATTAAAAATATATGCATAATTTGCTTCCTCACAAATTAAAAAAAAAAAAAAATGATTAATGGGTATGTGTTTATTACTAAAACTATCACCACTCCAGAGGCCTAAAAAGCAATCTGAGCAGTGAAAGCAGTTATTTTTTGTTCCCATTGTTTCAAATAAACTACCTACACTAGCAAGGAACAGAAAAAAAATAGATTTGCTTTTTGTTGTCAAATATCTGTGCTCATGAGGGTACACAGCAGTTTTTGGTTACTCTAGCATTACATACAGTTGGATTTTCAGAGGGACCCTTCTGTAGCCAGAACAAAAAAAAAAGGATTACTTTATTGATCATCTATAAAATCATTTCCCAGGAGTGAGACTACTTATGAAAACTAATGTTTCTTATGGAGCAGGTAAGATTCAGAGTTCTAAAACTCTTTTTTTCAGCCATTTACTCATTCCTGACACCCCAGTGGTAACTTCAGCAAAGAACATCTTCATTCCATTTGCATTTCTGACTGTCAGTCATTTTAAATGTTACGGAATGGAATGCATAGAAGTCATTGCTCAGGAAGTGCCAAAAATACTTCTGATTAGGAGTTCAGACTAGAACTGACAGAAATTTAAATTATTCAGTCTTTCAAGTCCAGATTTTGCTATTCTCCCTTTTCCATTCAGTATGCATGTCTGAAAAGTCAGAAGTTAAAACTGCCGATCACATCTGACTTTGTGTTTATGCAAGCTAATTAAAAGCTGCGACCACTGTAAAAATGATTACACAAAAAAAATAATTACATCCCCACAGCACTTATGTCATAAGTTTAGAGAGATTTTAACAGTGAACAGAATAATGAATTTCTGCTGTAGCACAAGTCACAGCCAACCCTTAACTACAGTGTTTCGATCATTTTCTTCTGTGACTGCAAAGCAATGCTATTGTTGTAGTCTATGCTGACAGACTCTCCTTCCCCTGACCTTTTCTTTCTACCCAGAATTGCCAGTAATGATCCCCTAGTGAAATGAGGGCTCTACAATGTTAGAGTTGTGTTTTGTGCGGTAAGAGAGTTCAGATTTAGACTATTTTTAACGTTAGCAGCAGGAGGGTCAGTGATGTGTGGAAAGAAACCTTCCTCATCAAGTGGAGGAATGTAAATAGTTTAAAACCATATCCCGCAGGTGCTAATGTAATCACTATCAGAAAAGACTGAGCTTCTACACTTCCCATTCCTGCTAGTCAGCTCCAGATATTCAACTGCAATGTAAGATTAGATACCAATGAAGAGAAACTTAGGAGGCATTCCAAGTCTGGGGACAATGTCTGGGGTGGAGAGAGTGGGGGGAAGGAAAGAACAACAACAACAAAAAAGTAGATTTGAGGAGAATTATATAACAGGTCTTTGGTAGTCAGACACTACAGCCTGCCCTGAAGTGTTTATTATGATTCTCAGCTGTAGTACCTGCTTCCTTTAATAGCTGCCTTGTGGTGGCCACAAACACTGAACACTGCTGTGGACTAGGAAATTAGTGCCCAGGCAGTCATAGGGACTTGGTGTGAAGTTCTGCAACCCTAAATATCTGCAGGAAGGAAGAGACAAGATAGGAAACAAAAAAGAAAAGAAAAGAAAAAAAGAATAGGGCTAAAGAATAAGTTATAATCAAGTTCCTCGGTGTTCTTTTTTTAATTAAAAGAAAACTTTTTGAACTCTTTTCATGTTTAAATCTCCTCTCCTAGCATGCCAAAATAAAAGGTTAATAAAGTGCAACAATTTATGACTTGATCAAAGAGACGGTCTACTTTGCCCACATCACTAAAATGTAGATGAATGACAAATAGAACAGATGCAACAAGAATTTAGATGGATGACTGGAATTATTTAACTTACAGTATTTTTAAGCCTACAGGCGGGGACCAAACAATTCTATTATGGGCAAAAACACAAAAGAACTGAAAAACCTGCTCAACTCACCCTTTCAGACACCAAAAACTGCAAGAAAGGCATATAAATCTCATTATAATTTAGGATTTCCTTTAAACTGTGCTTTGACTTACAAAAGAAACAAACAAACAGAACAAGAATGAAAACACTGTTGAGTTCAGAAGAGACACTTACGCCCTGTACACCTCTTCCAGTGCTCTTGTCCCACTGTCAGCAGCTCTTTAACTCCATCATCCATTGCTTTGGTGAACCTACCCACTGCGTCACATTTCTGTTCTCTGGGACATAAGAAAGAAGCAAAAACAAAAACAATTTAGATAGATGCAGAGAGAAGGTCGCCACACTAACAGGAAGTTAGATGTCAGAGTTATAGGAGCAGCAAAATTCATGTAACCACTGAATAAATATAATTGTTCCAGACTTTATTAAAAACTGTCCAACTACTAGCAAAATTGTTTCAGCAAATAGCATCTTTTTACTGAAGAACTATTGAACACTGCAAAACTTTAACCCAAGAACTACTGAACAGCCTGATTTGTCCACTTAGAGAATTTAGGACTTTCAAGACTATGAAAAGAATATTTCATGCTTTATTCAAGGACAAAGTTATCTTATTTGAAAGCGCAAAGCATCTGAGGAAAAACAGAAAAATACATCACAACTTCATAGCCGAATAGATTGAGAAATAACAGTTGAATTAGGTGAATAAACTGAAATTGCACAGTTTTAAAGAAGGAAATGACATCTAACTGACTCCATACCGCTCAGTACAGTACAAAGACTGATGTGTAGTCCTCTCTAATATCACTACTGTATCTATCTCGATTAAAACAACTAAAATGCTGTAAGTGATCTTCTAAGAAATTAATTGGACAAAACACTTTCCTTTCCCAGGATGGCAAAACAGCAACAGTAAAGGTAAGGTGACTGCAAAAAGAACGGCCAGACCGTGCTCTCCTCTGTTTTGTTGATGGGAGCCTGAACTCGAAAAACTCAAAAAAAGAACTGAGTCCGGAATACCGAATGCTAACACCAACAATGCAATAAAATTATTATACATTATATATATATATATATATATATATATATATAATTTATATAAATAAATAGATATAAATATAGATATAAATGCTGTACTATCAAAGGTTCAGCAAGCTGCTTTTACCGTTTTATTTGCATTTTCACTTCTTTTCCTGAAAATGCCATCATATTAGCTCATAATAAAAGTGGTCTTATTCTGGGGCTGATGTTGGAGAACACTGGCATGTTTCAGACACAACATTTTATTCCTCTTGTGTAAAAGAAACCATGAGGTTATCCTTTAAGGTAAGATTTAAATACACTTCCCAAGTTTCTTTCTTTATATGAATCAAGGCCTGCTTTCCATTCTTACCATTTACAATTGGAGGTTCTCCCTCAACTATTCCTTCCTAATTAAAAAGTAAGAATTAAGGCATTCGACCACCTTTCTTACTGCTAACAGTACAGAAGCAGTGACAGAGCAGACTTGAGAGCATACTCTAATGTGTAGGTTCACACAAACATTTTTAATAGCACCCTGAGAGGTTCCCAGGCACTGGAACACGGTGTGCATGTCTAAGGCATCAGAGTCACCTTGCAGTGCCAAAAGGTAAATTCTCAGCACCACCCCAGGCTGCCCACCTCAGCCAGAGTCTCTGTTGGAGCTGCCTGGTTTGCAGTAGGGGTTTCTCACAGAAACATTAACAGGACTGATGGAGTGGGGTTTAGAAGTGATACAGCACTGCCACTACACACAGCCTGTCCCACTGGTGGTCTTGCCTAACATTATAGAAGTGATGGGCTTCTTGCAAGTGTTTGTATCAGTGCTCGCTCTTCTCTTGGGTACATCAAGAGGTTTTCAAGCCACTTATCTTCAGACACCTAAGCCCCACATATAAACAGCAGAAAAAAAGCTGTCATCTTGAAGCATTTTGCAAACATTTAAATTATATACCTATGGGTATATAATCAGATGCGCTCTCTCCTGGTTCATCTTCTTAGGCTTTTATACCACTAGGACAACTACAGCACACCACTTCAGAAAAGCAGAAAGTTTGAAATCCTCATGTTCAAAGTGGAAGTGATGTATGAACATCCATTCTTTCTGATTAGCACAGAACTGCTACAGCACAGTTGTTATATGCACCTTAAAAAGTACTGCAGCACTTGCATAAAGTCTACGCTGGGCTATTTCCACCTGTAGGTAGGCTATTGTTTTTGCTCCTATAAATACTTCTAATACTGTCCCTCTAGTTTATTCAACAACATATACTGAGTTAATATAAAACTAAAGTAATAAACATAGATACATAGTATGCATGACATATTATTAAATGTAGGAATTTGGATAATGTTTTGCATCCAAAATGTTTACTATTTTAGTTTTATATTAACTCAGTATATGTTGTCTACTCAGATTTATATCTACTGTAAAAAAAAAAACATGCAAATACAAAAAAGCATAACACAAACCAACCAAAAAATACTAAAGCAAGCAAACCAACACCTTACATTTCTACCATGTCAAGGTCAGGAGCTTCTGGTTCCATTGTGGAAAAGATCATGACTCCGACAGTTTCATCTTTTTCTGCCTTCCGCTTTCCAGTTTTCCACTCCTTGAGGAAAGACAAAAAAATAAATAAAGAACCGATAATCCACTGTTAAGGACGTGCACTTAAACACTGACTAGAATGTCTAGGAGAACAGACCACCCACCTTAAAATCTTTCATATGAATCATAGAATCATAGAATTGCAGGGGTTGGAAAGGACCTCAAGAGATCATCGAGTCCAACTCTCTTGCTAAAGCAGGTTCCCTACAATAGGTCACAAAGGCAGGCATCCAGACAGGTCTTTAATATCTCCAGAGAAGGAGAATCCACAACTTCTTTGGGCAACCTGCTCCTGTGCTCTGTCACACTTACCATAAATAAGTTCTTCCACATGTTAGTACCAAACTTCTTATGTTCAAGTCTTAGGCCATTACTCCTTGCCCTATCGCTACACACCACCAAGAAGAGCCTGGCCTCATCCACTTGCAGTCCACATCCTTTCAGTATTTATAAACATTTCTCAGATTCCCTCCCAGACTTCTCCTCCCCAGGCTGAACAGACCCAGGTTACTCAGCCTTTCCTTATATGGGTGATGGTCCAGGCCCTTTATCATCTCTGTGCCCCTCCACTGGGCTCCTTCTAGGAGATTCCTGTTTTTTTGAACTGGGGAGCCAAAAACTAAATGCAGCAGTCTAAATGCAGCCACACTAAGGCAGAGCAGAGGTGAAGGATTATCTCTCTTAATCTGCTGGCTACGCTCTTTTTAATGCACCTCAGGATAACAATGACCTTCTTGGCCACAAGGGCACACTGCTGGCTCACTGCCAATCTGTTGGCCACCAGGACTCCCAGGTCCTTCTCCATAGAGCTCACCTGCAGCAGGTCATCCCCTAGCCTGTACTGATGCATGCAGTTATTCCTCACCAGGTGCAAGACTCTACACTTGCCTTGTTAAACCTCATCAGGTTCCTTCCTGCCCAATTCTTCTGTCTGTTCAGGTCTTGTTGAATGGTAACACAGCCTTCCAGTGTATCTGCCAATTCTTTTTATCATCAGCAAAGTTGCTGAGAGTGGATTCTATTCCCTCATCCAGGTCGTTGATGAAGATGTTGAACAAGACCAGACCCAGCATGAAATCCTGGGAAACACCACTAGTTAAAGGCCTCCAATCAGACTCTGCACTACTAATGACAGCCATCTGAGTTCTGCTAGTCAGCCAGTTCTCAATCCACCTCACTGTCCACTCATCTATCCCACATTTTTTAAGTCTCATAACAAGGATGCTGTGGGGGATGGTGTCAAATGTCTTGTTGAAGTCAAGGTACACAACATACAATGCTCTCCCCTCATCTACCCAGCCAGTGATGACAACATAGAAGGCTGTGGTTGGTCAAGCATGATTTTCCCTTGGTGAATCCACGTTGACTACTCCTGATAACCTTCTTCTCTTCCAACTGCATGGAGTTGGCATCCAGAACAAGTTGTTCCATCACCTTTCCAGGGATGGAGTTGAGGCTACCTGGCCCGTTGTCTCCTAGATCCTCCTTGCTCATTTTGAGGACTGGAGTGACACTGGCTATCCTCCAGTCTTCAGGCACCTCTCCTGTTTGCCAAGACCTTCCAAAGAAGACCGACAGTGGTTCAGCAATCACCTCTGCCATTTCTCTCAGCACATATGGGTGCATCCCATTGGGGTCCATGGATTTGTGTGCGCTGATTTTGGCTAGTCACTTTCTGACCAGATCCTCTTCAACCAACAGAAAGTCCTCTACCCAGATTCTCTCTCTTACCTGTGGGGTCCGGGATTCCTGAGAGCTAATCTTAACATTAAAGACTGAAGCAAACAAGGCATTCAGGATCTTTGCCTTCTCAGTGCCCTCTGTTACAAAGGCACCCATCTCATTTAGGTAGGGGACCACATTTTCGCTAGTCTTTCTTTTACTGTTGGCACACTTCAAACAAACAAACAAACAAAAACTTTCTTGTTATCCTTTACCTGCTTTGGAATGTTTAATTCGAAAAGGGCTTCAGACTTTCTCAACATCCCTACAGTGTAACAATGAAAGTTTCAGTTGGGCCAAGGCTTCTTCAAGAGTTTTCCCCTTTTGCTTGAGCACTTTGTTTTCTAGATTTTGTGGTAAAAAGGCCCTTTTGTATGTACTGAAAAGCATACAAAAAGTATAATGGCAATTATATTCAGCTGTATGTGCACATGTGGTAGTACTGATATCAGAAGCGGCTCAAGGTGATCACAAGACTCTTAATGTAATTGTCATACTGAGCTGTTAGTGGAAAGAGAAGGAAAAAATTCCAGATGCATCAGATCTGCTCTGTTTATATCAGTCTGTAAGTTAGATTCTAAGAGCCAGTGATTAACTAACATGATTATAAAACTCAGCACTGTCCATTCAAATAGCACTTAATTATGACTGCAATTATTATATTAGTAAACCCTTTATTTCAGAATAATCAGGTTGGAATAGAATTCAGGAGGTCTGTAGTCCAACATCCTACTCAAAAAGGGTCAGATGTGACCTTAGTTACTGAGGACTTTATTCAATCTTGTCTTAAAAACGTGCAAGAATCATTTACTTTTTGAGGAGTCAGTGTGAATTTAGTATGACTATGTGTTGAAAATAGCAATTTTCCTATTCACTTCCTCATCAGTAGATACTTGATATCTACATTATTAACAGAGCTTGAGCTCAATCATGAATAAAATATTACTTACTGAAGGTGAAGATATTAATCCCCCCAAAAAGAAATGCATAAGTAAATGAAGGGAAGGGAAAGGGAGGAAATTAGAAAAGGCTTGGTATATTGGGTCAGGCTGCAGCATAATCCCATTACAACTGATTGCAGTGCAAAACCATATGTGGGGATTTTTTGTTTTTAAATATAGTACAGGATGAAAAACATTCCAGTTCTGCAACAAAACAGTTACTATTGTTAGCAAGGCAATACCAATCAGAGGACTGCAGCAAGCCTGACAGAGGTGGATAAGGAAAAAACCCTAAATCATTTCTTGTATGCCCTGCTGGAAGATGCAAACTGTCCTTAGACTGGCAGCAATGCTACTTTCAAGACTGTCAGAGTGGCACAGAGTACTTCACAAAAGCAACTCTATGTCTTACTTTAAGCTGTCAGCTGAATCTACCAAACCCAACAGGTTACAGATTCTTGCTGCTGCCCACAGGGGGCAGACAAATCAGAAGACTACGGAGTGTAATTCTTACTTTGAAGGGGGAATGGTGGGTGTTGGGGGGACAGAGGGGGAGGGAACAACTCCTAAATTCCAGCCATTTCTTACCTTCTCATCTCGGAAATTGAGAAATTGCTGGAAAACTTCACTTTCTGAAACAATAGGATGGCGACACATCCTTGTCATCCAAGCTTGCAGCCTCTCCATACGCATTTTGATAAATTCTTCTTCAAAGCGCCCTGTTATACAATGCACAGTAATTGTTATATTTCCATTTCAGTAATCGGCTTTTCTTTTTTATATTTATGTATATACACATACACATATATACATACAAACACACTAGAAACCCACAAACAAAACCTGTAATTTATGTTTTGAGTTATTAAATAGAGGCAGAACTTACATGGAGTAAACATTAAGGTAACTAATCAGAAAAACCCCAGATCACAGTACTGGATATTGCTCCTTTTAAAGACAGTTAGAAAACACTATAAGAACATAAACCTCACCCACAACCAAATCACTTTCTGGAAAAAAAGAGATTAATAAACTTTTGGATGGAGAAATTAAGATAGCCTGATGATCCAAGACAAGCTAGGCATGGACTTGGAATATGTTTTTCTGATACAGTCTAAAAAATTATTGGCAGGGCTCTACAAAGTTTGAGGAAGATGAACTAGCTACTTCCAAGTACATCATATCTAAATAACACAGCATTTGTATTTGAGTAGTCTGATTTCAAACAGCAGATTTTATTTTTATGGTTGTGAGCAAATGAATGTATTTGACAAAACAGAAGTCTCAATACATCTTATGTATGAACTGGTTATAATACATATATGACTCAGTAATTGATCTTTTTTGTCAGATTACAGCACCAAGTAACCAAAAAAATATATTTTTAAACCAGTAGTGCTTCAGTACTGTGTGTTTGTAAGAGTATTTTAATTTTACCACAAACTATATCTAAAGAGAATAATATCTAATTTTTAAAAAATGGACTACAGACTTCTTAAACATGATTGAATAGGATATATTTGAAAGAAATGAGAGATTCCTTTAGATAACAAATGCAAACAGTTTCAATATAGTTCTACTGTAAAATTACTATGGCAGCAGCTTGACAAGCAAGGATTTTAATTTATTTATAAACTGCAAATATGAAAAGTGATAAGCACAATTTCTCAGTGTTTCCTGTAACACTTCAGAAAAAAAAGAGTGTAATGTTTTTCTTTTTTTGGGGGAGGGAGGAGTATCAATTTAATTGAGATGACAAAGACTTGAGTATTAAGATACAGTTAAAACGAAATCTACGGACTTCATCAGGTCTTCTGGTTTCCTTTCAGTCCACAAGCACAAGTTAACCTAAATATATTGGTGAATTCCAAGTACGAGGCTATCTAAGGGGAGGGGAGGAAGTCACTTCCTCACTTTTCAGTTTCCTCGGCATTTATCCCAGCATTTGCATCAATGCTTAGCTTTCTTCAAACACAATTGAACTGCTGCATTTTTACTGATGCCCACAGCCATGTGGTTGGCTACATGCCTGCTTTTGCATGCTTGTTTTTGGCTGGTTGTCCTAAAGCCTTTATAAAAATTTTACCAGAAAACATACAAGTAGAAATAGGCAGATTTTATACAGGTTTACTCCTTTCCTCACAAACACTCATGTGCCCTTGCAGAAAGGGAGCAAGAGACTGGTGAAAACGCACAGACTGCACATTCAATTGTAGTTACTGACTTCGTGAGCACTGAAGTTGTGCAATCTCACTTTCCTTAAGTAAGAACAATTGACTTTCATAGGCTTTGGAGAGTTTGGTCAAGCCAAATGGGCATTAGACTGGAGCACAGTGCTACACAAATGAAATATGCTCTCTAAACCAAGGTGAAATCAAGCAATAGGAGGAATAGCCACAACATTTTGCTTATTGGCAAAGAATAGGTTTTAGAATTCTCCCTTTCTTCTGAGAGCTTTGCAGCAAAGGTCCTACAACATAACACTTTCACAATCAAATGCAAAAGAAAATTAAAACAAAAATCTCAAAACAATTCCTCCAGACAATCTGCAAATACAGAATATAACTAGCTATCTATTCTCTCCAGCAGCGAATATCTTCTGCAATAATAGGGAAATAACAGTAAGTAAACAAACAAAAGAATAATCCACTTTATCTTGGCTTTAAATCAATGGCCTAGAGAAATAAACTGGAGATACAAAGTGATGCTTTTACTGGTGGTGTTTGGTTAGCAACAGATAGTTACAATTCACCATAAATACTGAACAATGAAAGGTTTTTCTTGATATCTTTTTTAAAGAAAATGGGGAAAAAAACACCCAAGCAGTAAGATATAACTGAAACTTGAACAAAAATTCTCTCCTTATTTCTCTTCTGGAGCTGTCTTGAACAGTCACCACAAAATGGTAGAGTTCTCAATTCTTGTTGAAGTCATGAGGAAGGCCAGCAAAACTGCTACCTTGGACTTCTGGTGGGAGGACTGAAGTGTTCTGGCAGGGGAGGTTCCCATGATATTCAGTCCTGAAGGGTAAAGGGGTCCAGGAAGGCTGGATGCTCTTCAAGAAGGAAGTCTTAAAGGTACAGAAGCAGACTATTCCCCTGTGCCACAAGATGAGCCGGTGGGGAAGAAGAGTGATGTGAATAAACAAGGAGCTTTTCCTGAGGAGAAAAAGACAATCTGTCTTCTGTGGAAGAAGGGACAGACAACTCATGGAGAGTACAAAGAAGTTGTTAGGATACGCAGGGAGAAAATTAGAAAGCCAAAAGCCCAGCTTGAACCCAACTTGACTGTTGGGGTAAAAGAGAACAAAAAACGTTTTTAAAAATATATTAACAGTAAGAGGAGGGCTAACGAGAATCTCCATCCTGGATGCAGCAGGGCATGTGATCACTGAGGTTAAGGAAAAGGCTGAGGTTTTCAATGCCTTCTTTACATCTGCCTTTAGAAGTCAGAACAGTTATCCCTGGGGTATTCAACCCCCTGACCTGGAAGTTTCAGATGGGGAGCAGAACAAACTCCCTATGATTCAGGTGGAAACAGTTAAGAGACTTACTACTCCACCTGGACTGCCACAAGTCCATGGGGCCAGATGGGATCCACCTAAGAGTGCTGAAGGAACTGGTAGAGGTGGTTGCCAAGCTGCTTTCCACCATCTATCAGCACTTCCGATTTCCTAGAGAGGTCATAGAGTATTGGAGACTTGCCAGTGGGATTCCCATGTACAAGATGGGTCATAAGGAGGATTGAAGGAACTACAGGCCTGTCAACCTGACCTCAGTGTCAGGAAAGGTTAGATGAGCAGATCATCTTGAGGGAGATCACAAAGCATGTGTGGGACAACCAGGTGATCAGGCGCAGCCAACATGGGTTCATGAAAGGCAGGTCCTGTATGACCAACCTGATCTCTTTCTATGATTGAGTGACCTGCCTGGTGGATGAGGGAAAGGCTGTTGATGTAGTCTACCTAGACTTTCGCAAGGCCTTTGATTCTGTCTCCAGTATTCTCTGGAAAAGCTGGCAGACCATGGCTTGGACAGGTACACCCATTGCTGGGTAAAGAACTGGCTGGATGGGGCCAGAGAGTGGCGGTGAATGGAGTTAAATCCAGCTGATGACCAGTCACAAGTGGTGTTCCCCAGGGATTAGTACTGGGGCTTGTCCTGTTCAATATCTTTACTGATGATCTGGATGAGGGCATTGAGTGCACCCACAGTAGAACTGCAGATGACACCAAGTTGGCAGGATGTGTCAATGTGCTTGGAGGTAGTAAGGCCCTACAGAGAGATCTGGACAGGCTGGATAGCTGGGCTGAGGCCAATGGGATGAAGTTCAACAAGATCAAATGCAGGATCCTGCACTTTGGTCAAAACAACTTACAGCAACACTACAGGATTGGAGTTGAGTGGCTGGAAGACTGTGTAGAAGAAACAGACCTGGGGGTGTTGGTTCACGGTTGGCTGAACATGAGCCAGCAGTGTATGCAGGTAGATGCATTGGTCACCTTGGCTTGTATCAGAAATAATGTTGCCAGCAGGAGCAAGGAAGTGATCATCCCTCTGTACTTATCACTGGCAAGGCCACATCTCAAGTACTGCATTCAGTTTTGGCCTCTCACCATAGGAAAGACCCTGAAGCACTGGAGTGTGTTCAGAGAAAGGCAATGAAGCTGGTGAGGGGTCTGGAGCACAAGTGTTATGGGGAGTGGCTGAGGGAACAGGGATTATTCAGTCTAGAG
Organism: Meleagris gallopavo; assembly: GCF_905368555.1. Taxonomy (NCBI): domain Eukaryota; kingdom Metazoa; phylum Chordata; class Aves; order Galliformes; family Phasianidae; genus Meleagris; species Meleagris gallopavo. The sequence goes on along the minus strand of NC_139405.1, from coordinate 50,992,144 downwards.
AAGAATAGGCTCAGGGGAGACCTTATCACTCTCAACAGCTACGTGAAGGGAGGCTGTGGTGAGGTGGGGGTCAGCCTCTTCTCCTGTGTAATTAGCAGTAAGACTAGAGGGAACGGCCTCAACTTGCATCAGGATAGATTTTGGTTGGATGTTAGGAAATACTCCTCCGAGAGAGTGGTCAGGCACTGGAATGGACTGCACAAGAAGGTGGTGGAGTCACTGACTCTAGATGTGCTCAAGAAACATTTATATGTTGTGCTGAGGGACATGGTTTAGTGGGAAATATTGGTGAAAGTGGACAGTTGGACAGGATCATCTCAGAGGTCTTTTCCAACCTTAGTGATTCTATGATTCCTATGAGTCCACAAACAAGTAATAAACATTTACCTGTTACTTGCTTGTCTGGAAGAGATGGGATTGGAATGGCTAATCCAAATTTAACCAGGAGACGCTCGTACAACCAATCAAAGTGCTTGTATCTGTGGTTGACAGATCGATTAGTGTTCTGTAAGAGAAACACAACTCTGAATTTTGACAGGCATCTACAGATAGCAACATGAAACAAGTGTGACCAGTAAATAGGTGGAACTTGAAATAAAACTTATGATGTAGTCTTGAATCTATAGTTACAGAACTAAAAATGCTAGGAAATAACAAAGCTACTCTTTGGGGGAAAACTTGTGTCAATCACCATTTATAACCCTGTAACCAACTTGAATAAACTTATTTATCTGTTCAAATGACCCACATTTGTGAAAGAGAACAGCCTGTTTTAGATACACTTACAGTGCAGGTCAGCTGATACTCAATGTAGCTCTTGAGACCATACATTTTTGAACCTTTTTTGGGATCTGCCACCACACAATCAAATGTAGAGGTAGGATAAACCCACATTGGGCCATAATCACCAATCTGTAAGAAATTGCAAATATTACTGTTTTAAATTGAATACATGACATTGTACCAGCAGCAAACAAGGAAACAAACAAAGAAACAAATACATTCCATTACATGAATGAAGAATATTTTCAAAACAGAGTTTCTAATTCTCTTCATTTAGAAGTTTCAGACGCTTTCAATGAGCCTGAGAATCAAGAAACACAGGGGTTTCCTGCAGCTAGATATAATTTACCACAGTTGTATTTAAGTACAGTTGTATTTAAGTACATTTTTTTCAAATAACTAAGGAGCAATGAGTTGTAGGTATTATTACCTCCATCATATTTCACTAAAATAGTATAGATCTAGAACAGTCTGTTTATTAGATCAGCAGATGAACTCACCATCATGACTGAATACAGCAAACCTTCATGAACGTACTTCAAGTAACTATTAAGAAAGCTGAGACACTGTAATACATTTTCTGCCCTCTCTGTTTCAACAAGGCTTGTTTTTCACATTCACAAATAATGCAGGTAAGAAAAACATTATTAAGAATAATTTTGAAAACAGAAGAACGCTTAGAAGAGAAGAGTTAAAACTTGACTCTGAAAAAACCCTCAGTGATACAGGACTCTGGAATGCAGTCCATCATGACTTTAAGTGGTGTATAGTTTCATAATGACAGTGACAATTCTAATTATGTATTAAACACCAATTTTGTCTGACTCGGATATATTTAACAACACTGAGACTAAAAGTTAACTTGGGTAAGAAGAGAAGTGGAGAGAATCTAAAAAATGAAACAAACCAAAAAAACAATAACCAAAACAAGTCAGAAATCAACCATCACCCCACTTCCTCCCTAAAAAGAACCAAATAAAAATCCAGCCAACCCACTAAACAAAAGTCACACCCACACCACAGTCACACTCACTCATCTACCTCCAACTTACAATTATGGGAATCTTCTCTTTTGGTTTTGCTAGCTGCTTTGCCAATAGATACTGTTCCATTCCAGGTTTCGCAAATCCAGGAAATCTAACCAAACCAAAGTGATAAATTTACTTTGCATGCCCTTTCAACATGCACAGAATACATCACCACTAAGAAAAACACTTAGCATTTCTCAAAAATAAAAAAAAATTATGACATGGGTTACCAACTATTCACCCTGAAAAAACAGAAAAGTTTGTGCTGCTAATCTCCAGCTTTTGTCTGTGTAATACAGGCTCCTTCTTGCATGACATGTAGTTACTTGTGCCCTGCAGTCCACCAGAGCAAATGTAACAGGAGGGCATGAACTAACACTTGCCACACCATTCACTGCAGCCCATACTTTGCAGATGCACACATGCACGTACACACATGCACACCTTCTTGCTGTTTCAGACAATGAGAATTCAATCATCTTAAAGAACAACGAAGTCTGGATTTAAAAAGTACTTCTAAGTATGAGTTAAAATAATTTGTCCACCAATTAGAAAGAAAAATGCACAAAATTCACTGTAGCATCCTTACACAAAGGCTTTACGAATGGCAAATAGCGGTTCTCTTTTTAATTAAGAAGATACTTAGCCCTTGAAGTATCTATAATCTACTACTTGCTTTCAGAAACACTACAAGTTTTACATACCTTTCAGACAAATGCTTTTAAATTATTTTTATGCTGGTCATAGTAAATGGGTTTGCAACAAGTAGCTGCCAAACTGATGGAGAGGTACTGCAGCGTAACTGGACAAAATGTCCACTGATGAACAAAGTCAACCATCTGTGAATGACTAGTCGTGAAAAATTTAACCAACAGTAAGTCCAGAAATGCAGAGCTTGTAAAAGCATTATTTGTTTGTATAACATCTCCAAAAATAGTTTCATGATGTACTTTCAGGGTTTCCTGAATCTATATTATCAAATCACATAGAGCCAATACTTAATCCACATACATCTTAATCCCCAAAATATTATTTACACTGCATATTTCAAGAAGGTTTAATTGCAACACATCTATGCTACTTGAAAAATTCCAGTTCTCTTCAATATATACACATTTGTTCTGTATTTTCCATTACTTGTTAAGTGGTAACTTCATAGCAGCTGCACGAGAGTTTCCACGCTGGGACCCCCCAGCCTCTGACGACTCAGTTTCCTTGTAACCAAGGTAAGATGGTGAAGATGATTTCGGGTCATCCCAGTCATCATCCCAATCATCATCATCAGCAGCTGCTGAAGTAGAGAGGAAGGGTAAAGACAGTTACATACTTTCTCTTTAGAAAGCAGAAGCACTCTCCTCAACATACATAAACGGATAATCAACAAGGTAAATATACTGAAGAGCTAGCTGATCTTGCATTTTTTTATTCTTCCTCAGTTATCATCCACACCAAGTATATCCTAATAAACACTACACTACAAATCCACTGGGGCTACAGTGATTGGAAGAAAAAAAAAAAGAGAGAGATGCTGATGTGTAAAAATATTACAAAAAACAGCACTGCTCTATATTCATATACTACAGGTTAGTAAGATCCAGTTGTAAGTTTTCCTTTATTTTACTCCTTTCCTACAAATAGGTGAGGAGCCTTCTGAAAGACTACCATCTTCCTAAAATCAAGGATTTGGAGACCATGTCTTCACAGACCTGAATGCATAAATTCAAGGGTGTTTAAGTTCCAGTTATTCAAGTTGAACAAAGTGTCTAAGAACAGATTGCCCGTGAACAAGACTCTGGCTTGAGGCAGGTTTGAGGCACCCAGTATTGTGGATCTGATTTTTATTTTTATTTTTAAATATTTTTAAAACCAGCCAATGACCTTCATCATTTTAGTATTCAATTTACTCATATGACGATTTCCTACCTGGAAGATTTTTATTTTTATTTTTGTACTTACTTTTTATTAAGCAATTCATTTCCTACAGTTGCAAAAGATTAGGTAAGTCCTACGTCCATTGTCCACCTACTCTAATTTATTCAAAAGTAAGAGTATTATTAGCACACCTGGTCCTTGATATGCCTGTGGATGACCAAATGTTGCTGCTGTATCCCAGTTATTTGAAGCACTGTTCCTCTGGCCAGCTGCACTTTCAGGTTTCGTTGCCCAGCTGTCTCCAGTAGTTCCATTATCCCAGTTCCCAGACTTCCCAATATTCCAGCCTGACCAAGGATCACTGGCATTATTTACCTACATTGTGTAAACACAAAACAAAAATAAAGAAAAAATTGATTAAGACAGGAGCAAAGAGCACACACTTTCTTCCTGAAGTCTTTGATGTCCTGCTAAAGGCTACAAGTTTACATTCAGCACTTCACATTTGTTCAGTTCAGTAGCAGCAGCCAACTCTTACATTCCAAAATACACAGTTCTAAAATGCAGTAAGCACCTGGAAGAACCGATCAGCTTTCCAGCAATGTGACACTAGTACATGGCAATAAACATTATATCTCCCAAAGGAACTTAAACAATTTGTTCCAACATTCTTAGGAAGTACTCTTACCCGTGGTAAAAATTATTTTACTCTAATTTCAAGAGTACGGCGTATGTGAACTACTAAATACATCAATCCACAGACTAACCAGGATATCTGAACCAGAAACTTGAAAGTCAATGATTAGTATTTTACTGAATGTTTATTTCGTCAAATGAAGATCAGTGGCTTTACTAAAAGCAAATCCTAAGTTGCCCACCACCAATACTGGGTGCACTAGTTTGGAAGTTTGGCCAGGAATTTGAGCAGCTTCCCTGTTAGATCTTAATTCATTTAAAGCAAAGATGAAGGAAGGAAAGAAACATCTGCCAGGAAACAAAGTTTGGCATCTCCCTGTAGACCTACTCCGCCAACATTCTACTGATGTTGTAGTGGAGGTGGAAACCTCAGGGAAAGAGCACACAGCAGACATGTCTCTAACTACTGCATCAATTACTGACAGGCTTACCTGTCAGTAAGTTGGATGAATAGCCTAGCATCCTGCTCTGTGATTTGATTTTTAACACTGCGTTTTAAAAAAACATTGATTAGTTAAGTGCAGTCTACTCCAAATGCTTCAGTACAAAGACTAAGTGGTAGAAAGAGGAAAAAAAAACCCACAAATCAAAACCCACACACCCAAAGTGTAGGAGGAAGGAGGAGGAAAAGGGGAAGAAAGAAAATAAAGCCTACAAAGCTTGCTTTGTTCAGCAGAGAGAGGAACTGAGTTGTGAGTGTGAGAAAAAAAAAAATATCTCAAAGCCTGCAGAATTCAAGGCACTGTCTTTATCATGAAGCAGCATATCAAGGTTGCCTAGTATAATTAATTGCTATGACAACTTACATAAAACTATAACATTTACATGAAACTTGGAGCATTTTCCAAGGCAGAAGATTTACTAAAACTCCCACTATGAGTCAACTTATTCTCCCCAAACCCTCCAAAATCTTCAACATACCCGCATTCCTTACAAAAGTTAAAATTTAAATAGAAATCACTACTTAATTTCAGCTTACTAAGAAGACCACTTGTCTGCAAAATCTGAATAAGGTCTGGTTTGTTACAGAGTTTTGAAACATCCTCTTGTAAGCAAGAAAAGCACATTTGTTTCTGCAACAAATGCAATTTTGTCTTCCAAACATTTTAGATTTTTCAGGTATTGAATCTTTTTAAATACAAAAGTTTAATTAAGCAGCTGCACCTGTGACTTTGCTTTATAATACTTGATGCTACCACAAGTCAAGGCAGTTATTACAGTAAGAGCATCATACTCTGCCCACCACTTAGATAAACAAATACTCTTTAATAATGCCAATGCATTACTTTTCTGCAGTTCTCTGAAGTAATCCCAGGGAATCACAAAACATGAGCTCTTGCTTTAGTTTTCCCTAAAACAAGGTCTCCTGACAGTCAGACTTCACTGTCACTATCAAACCTTTAAAAGATGAAAAGGCATGTACTATTAATATTGCATAGTGCGGGCTCTTCAGGCACAGAGTCCCTAGGAACTGGAAATCAAGGTGAAAGCCTCTAAGCTGAGTGGAAATCTCCATTCAGAAGACCCAAGAAAAATAAGTGAGCCAGACAAAAATTGGTCTCTAGAAAATGCTGGACTGAGAGCAATTGTATGGACAGCTCCTACCTTGATAATTTTTTTTTTTTGAAGATGAAACTGATGCAAGAACACTACTCCCCTAGGAGAGCTATATTGTTGAGGTCTGCTAATTCTTGGATAGCTGATGCATACTGCTAATTACAGTGAAGTTGTTGTTGGCTTATAGGGTACCAGGCTGCTCTTCTTATGCTGTTCACCCCATACAAGTTTATGTAAAGTGAAAAAAAAACCAACAACATGCCATCAGAATTTATTGACTTTGTTAAAGGAAAACACAAATGTTGGGACTCACCCACATGGAAAAGCATGTCTACTCCTAATGCAACTTAGAGCACCTAGAAGAATTTGCATAATATTCATTTGCATATACTTCTGCAATATATGTTGGGCTGATCACTGGCAAATGAAAGCCCAGAAGTGGGATGATTGCCAAGAGGCTGAGTAAAGTTTTCCTCTTCTCTGTAGTTGATGTGAAATCTGGTACATGAGTGGGTGGCAAAGAAACCTTAAGATTCACTGCAAAAAAAGGGGGAGGTAATAACAGTAATACTGAATACAGTACTAAAGAATGGCTGTCAAAAGCGATCATTACAGAACTTGCAGACAGTTGCTCATACACATTAAATGCTGTACAGCACGGGGAAATGGATTACTTAAAACATCTCCAGGAGCAGTTTATCTCTGGTCCTACAGGGAAGCACTACTCTGAAATCACTTTTACCTCTAAGATGTCCAAAAAAGCTCTGGGATAAGCTCTTTCCCCTAAGCAGATGACACATATGGCGCAAAAGGTGTGGGATACGCTGTTCTCATTCAGCTCCTTTCAGCTGAAGGGCACACATTTCTTTCCAAGGCACTGGCAAAGACGGTAAGAGATGGGTTAGAGATGTGTACACAGGTGACACATCTCGGAGAGCATTTACAGGTCACCCAAACATTCTTCAAATGTTTGCCTATACACACCACACATGCTGTGGACGCTTCCAAGCAGTAGCCAAAATCAGTAAATGTAGAGGAGGGTTCAGGAATCCAAAGGTCTGCTTTCCTCAATTGTCTCACAACAACATGGAGGCCCAAATAAAGACAGATCATTTATTAAAGGAATAATCTCAGTTCCACTCAGCAGTTCCACAGATCTCAGTAGCTGACAAATTCCATAAGAGAAACCATTTCTGTGGCTTAGCTCTGGTTGACTAAACCTTAATTAGGCCAGCAGGTATTCTGTAAGTGATTAACTTGCATGTTCTCACACCTTAAGTATTCCATAATTGAAACTGATAATCCTCTGATCTCTCTCTAGGCAGCACAGAAAAGATGAAGAGTCCCTGCAAGAAGCTATTATTTAGTTAATCTAAGGACAGAGTACACCTAACATCCAAACATACAAAGCAATCGCAAACACAAATGCACAAAATGCTACACCATGTATAATTAAGAAACTTTGATCTTCAAATGAAATGCTGTGTCTCTGCTCCTCAAGTACACCGAAATTAAACTGAAGGATAAATTCCTTAAAGGCAACCAATCTTCCCTTTTGTAGACCACTACAGCCTTCTTCACTCCTACTGCTCTGAGAGAAAAACCAGAACAAAAACAGCTATTTGGGGGACAGACAATGGAGGGAACACATTGCTAAATATTTTAAGAATTTTCCATTAAGAATAGATGCAAACTCACTTTAGAACCAGATGATTACGGGTAAGGGGGATGAGGAACAGACAGGAGAATTCTCGCATATTTTTGAAGATATAATTATAGTTGAAGAAGAATTTCACAACAGCAAAATCCTCAGCTTAGGGATGGAAGGTCACTATCTTCATCAAATGAATCAAAAATGGAACATGAAAAAGCGACATTTTTGCTATCTTCTAAGAAGTTACAAAAAAGAAAAAAAACTAAGTCACCGTGGCATCACTCTGTCCTAGCTAAAACATCTTTTTTTGACCTCCTGACTACGTAAATTACTCCTGGCAGACTTCTTCCTCATACTGATGGATGCTTCTGATTGAAGAATGGATCACTTTTACTCCCAAAGGACAAAAGCCAAGACAAACCAAACAATGTTCAGATGCTAAAATTAAACCGATTACCACAGAAGACCCCAGGTAGCTTGCCACCAAAAGTAATCATTTCCAACTGTAAGAAAGAGATCTTGAAACCTGCTTCAAGAGACAGAAGCCACGCTGAAAAAGTGAAAAGTGAAAACAAGCTTGATCATATCAAGGAAAGTACAGGTCAGCCAAAGCTCAATGAGAACTATGATACTCTTGAAGAGACATTGAAACAGAGGCTATTCACAAAGTAGCCGAGAAGCTGCCTTGCTTCATGGTAGATTTTCATCTATTAACTTCTGACTCAACTAAAAAAAGCCATGTTTGTGGGGCAAAGTAGTATTTTTAGAAAGATATAACTTGGAAGAGAAAAGAAAAAGTCCATACTTCAGTGATAGGATGAGGAGAGGGAAAAAACTCCCATCTGTTGGTACCCCCATTGATTAAAGGAAGTGATAATACTTTCTCTGAAGTTTGCTTAACTTTAGCTTTGTCATTTACAATTCTATATATTCATCCAATGAGAATGTCTCAGGCTTCCGCTTTCATTACCCACGCAGGAATATTTAAATGGCAATCAAGTCACTTTAATATCCTTGTTTTCTTTTTACTTGATTTCAGGTTTCTTCTCAAAATACAGATGAGAAATGTCAGAGACTTATCCAAGTAGCAGTCACAATAAAGGTAGATACAGAAGATTCCCTTGTTTCTATTTGATGTTGTTCTCTAGATATCCTAGGGTCAGGCTACAAAAACTAAACCAGTCTTTATCCTTTCATTTTGGGAAATGCACTCTGTATTTTTGTTTGATAAAAGAGAGCAGGGGTTTCACTCATTGTGTTTTTTTGTAGGAGGAATAGTTGAAGAGTATGACTGGCCAAGACTTTTCAAAGTACCATTCTAAATGACAAATGTCAAAGACTTCACCTTAAAGATATGATCAATGAGCAAGAAAAATTTTATATCAGAAACAGTATAGTGCAGGAACTGCCCCCTACTGTGGTGAAGGAGATGGTACAGAACACACACGCCACATGGCACTATGTCTGCCAAGTAGGAGCACTTCTACAACTGACAAGACTGTCACTATTATCAAGTTAAAACATTCTTTGTATACTCAGTGCCAAACTGCTAGACCAGAAAGCTACCTCACAAAACAAGAAGTCAATCAAAAACTGAGCTACAAGAAAAGGAATGTGCAAACACAATAAACTGTGGGAAAACTATTTCAGGGTTAGATTTTGCCTTACAGCACGGAATCACGATGAAGAGTGATCACAATACCACAACTTAACAACATGCTGTCTGAGCCTTTATTCCGTCGGGACTCTCACAAAAAATCTCCGTAATTTGGATAGGCATAACCACCGTCCTATTTTGGACAATCATATTTTTGTATGTGAATGCAATTCAATTCAAAGCATGCAAGCCACTGTCTTATGGAAATCACTGCCTGTTTTTTTGTTAAAAAAAAAATTGGTCACAAACTCCTGTCACAATTCTGAATGTAATATCATGACTTAGATCACAGAATTACAGAATCAGAGAATTGTAAGGGTTGATGGGGACCTTTAGAGAACATCCAAGTCCAACCACCCAAATGTGGAGGAAAGGTTGCTTTCAAATTACATGTAGCAAAGGAAGATGTTGAAGTGTCATCTGTAACAAGAATTGGAATTTAATAATTGTGAGAACCAGCAAACCAGGATACTGAGTATTCTGGTGATTTATGAACAGTTATAACCCAAATAGCTTTGCCTGAACTTCTTTTTAGACATCTTTTACACTACATCCTTCAAGAGATGATTTATGTACTATATGTGTATATAACTATACATTAAGTCTTACAAACATACATTTACAGGTTTATTACTTACAGAAGCATGTTTCTGAAGTCTATAAAAAAACCAAACACATAATTGCTACTTCTATGGTGAACCTACCTATATACTTTAGAAGGCATTTTTGCATACCAGTTTAACAAGACAGACTGAAGTCAACCAAACACGAGGGAGTCATGCACCTCCCATTTCCCACAACAATACTTCTACCTCACTGAGTGCACACAGCTATGCCACAGAATTGGAAGTCTGTTTCAGGAATGCAATAACATGCACATTTCCACAGAATAGTGCACTTCTAGTAATAGTGCTATATTTATTTTCTTTGATCTTAGTATCTGCTACTTTCCATAACCATTCTGGTGATGTATGCTACACAAATTAATGAACACAATTTGTCCTTACAGCATTAAGCTGCAACTATTGGAAAAGATATTAAGTACAGCTTTGGGGATAGCTTCCTTAGTGTTCTTCTTATGCTTGTTTAACAACTTAGTCTACATACCTGGCAAGTTAAGAATTGCTTCAGTTCCTGCACACCAAACCAGGCGCTTTCACTATTTTTGATTTGTCCTGACTATACAGAATGACTTACAGAAGTTTTCTGAAGGGAAATGATCTTCTGGACTTAAGAAAGTTTATTTTCATATTCTTCAGCAACAGTGTACCAGTTTATCTTTCTTCTACTGGGAAGAAATTATCCCAAATCATTTCACTTACTACTGGCTAAAACAACATGTCTGACCTACCATAATTTAAGTTCATTTCAGTGTCATCATTGCTAGTGTTATTTTAATATCAGAAAAACTTACAGGTAACTTCCATGACTCTTTAAAATTAACAGCCTTCAGTGTCAAAGGAAGAAAACTCCTCATTCTTTCACTTTCTTTATGTAAAGACTATAAGATCAAGACAGCATGAGACCCATAAAAGCCACGTAACAGGTTGCATCTTCACCATTTAAGGATTACTTAATTACTTTGTTGACTGATTTATTCAAAGGCCTTTCAGATATGAAACCACAAACACGATAGGTACATGTAACAATAAGATCCATCTGTTTTTCTTCTCTGGGGATAAAATAGTCACCTTTAATCATTTATTCCCTTATTTGTATATAATTAGCTTCACTGCTTCCTCTGGTTGTTTTCGTCTGCCCCAGTTATTTTCTACATGTAGTTCTTGGAAACATCCACCTTCTCTTGGTTATTTGGGCATGACTGTTTGCTACCTGCTTGAGCCTATTTAAAGGAGATACTGCAAGCTCTACCAAGATATTTATTGCTGGCACATTACTGACTCAAGGAATTAGCTAGGAAAGAGAAAACTGTCAAGTTGTGCCAAGTTCTTCCCTTCTCTTTAGGAAGTATCTCAGGACCCCTCTTCTATTTCATTTTATATTTGTAGCTAATCCAAGTATGGCAGCATACCAGTGCTGGGGTCACTGCATCTTTCTCAATGAAGAAAAGGAAGTTAGAAGAGTAAGTAGAATTAATTATTAATTTACGGAACAACAAGAAAAAAGATCTTAAAAAAGCAAAGATAAGGAGCAGTGCACTGTTCAACCTGATGATCTTCTTCTAATACCAAAAAATTAAGGGTTCCATAGTAAGAAACCAGAGACATCTTATTTTCCTAGAAAGCAAAGGGGAATGTAAACAGAAGGAGGAACTAAGTCTTATTTAAAGAGAGGCAGACATAAGGATAGATTTGGGAAAACTATTGCATGCAGCACTTCTATTTGACAAAAGCAATCTTTTCCCTGAGATATAGCAGAACATCTGAAGTTATGTCAACAAGAGTACAATGCATAAAGCTCAAAAATAAAATTTGTTGGAATTTTATTTAAGCCCTATCAGAAGCACATTGAGATTTAAGATATATTTCTGAATGGATGGACTATCCAGCTGAGGACTGGAAAACCAAGAGAGAAAAAAAAAAAACATTCTTGGTCATAAAGTTTATATTAAAACAGCAAGTCTCTTCCAAAAAAAAAAAAAAAAAAAAAAAAAAAAAAAAAAAAAAAGCCTAATAGTAACTTAGCTGGATCTTTTATTTTTAATAAGGCTTGGTACTGAAAGACAGCAAGACAGACCATTCTGTCTTTGCCAGCAGAAGTATGGTTGCCATTTCAAGAATTAAGTCATCTTTTTGACTTACTGAAACTGGAGACTGTGGATATTATACACATAGAATCACAGAATGGCTTGAGTTGGAAGGAAACTTGAAGTCCATTTCATTCCAAATCCCTGCTGTGGACAGGGCTGCCACCCATCAGATCAAATTGCTCATGGCCCCATCCACCCCAGCCTTGAATGCCTCCAGGAATGGGGGACGTACAACTCCTCTGGACAACCTGTTCCACTGCAAAGTTACAGATATTTTAACGCAACCGTAATATATTAATAGTAATAAAAATTCTAAGATGTCCTGTTTATTTACAAGTGTTTCTATAAAGTTTTCCTGTAATAAACTTAATCCCCCAATTAGTGTAACAGGTAACAAAATGTCAGTAGCTAGGAATTCTGCTTTTTCTTATTCAGTACACCAGACTATATCTATGACAATTTCAGTTTCCACTACATTAACACCTAATTTTTTGTATTTCTATGCTTTCCACAGTTTGAACACACAATTTTATTTGTAGATGAAGCACACTGTATATTGACCCAATCACTCATTATTCAACCTGAAAATAGCAAGTCAATTGCTTACAACTGTGCATCTGCATACAGATCAATCCAAAGCACCTGAACAAACTTTTGTTAATACAATGACTTCCTGATGCAACAGTACATGAGTCAATACAATCTTTCAGTATATCTGGCTTTCCTATGTCAGAACAGCAATATTAAATCTTTTTTTGCTCCACGTGACTTACAAAGGAGCAATGCATAAAATTCTAGTATCTTCATTTTACAAATGAGACACAAGATCAGAGATTACAGAAGGTGGCTTTTCTAGGGGAAAAAAGAAAAAATTCTTAGAAACAGATGGAGACAATTAACCATAAATTTTTTGCACAGAGAAAATATCATGTACTAAAGAGCTCTCTGATCTGGAAGAAAGGCATAATATCCAAAACTACAGCCAGACTGCTCAGTATATAAATTAAATTCTTACTAGCAATAAGACGTGAACAAAGTACCAGATCAGTGTCAGAAACTGAAGAAACTAACATTCAAAGCAAGACTTAGGCTCTTCTAGAAAATATATTTAACCCAACAGCAGTTTACTGAGCCCAGATTTAAAAAAAATAAAAAATAAAAAATAAAAAAATCTTGAGGAAATTGAAATCATGACAAAATCTTGACAATGCAACAAGATGGTTTCTGCTACAAAAAGGCAGGAAAGCAAGAAGCCCAAACATATCAGCTTGAAGGAATTTATTAGCTTCCCCCACATCTTGCATGACCTTGGCTGCATCCAGATTCACACTCCCCCTTGCTCTCTCTCTCTCTCTCCATCTCCAGCAACACAGTTTTACTATAATGCACAATGGTATGCTGCTTCTCCAAACAGTCTCACAGAGCATTTGAAGGATAACGGAGAGGACTCAAACACATAAGAATAATGCACTGATGAAAATGAAACAAGCTGTTCACTTGGAGTTACCCTATCCCAAAACTTGCTATAAAGAAACTGCAATTTGTTTGTATTACAGATTCGGTATACTGCTGATAAACTGTTAAGCACCTGCCTTTTCAAGCTTTGCCTCCTCTAGAAATGCATCTTCCAAAACTACGTTGATGTAGTAATTCTCTATTTCCAACAGAACAGATCTTTTATTATAATTCTTCCTTCTATATAGGCAAGGGGCTTTTTTTTCCTGCCCTTCTCTAGGCACATGAGTACCCTCTGTTAAGCACAGATGCCTTTACCACCATTCAAAATAGTCTAATCTACTTTACAACAAGTAGTTGTTCCAAGGTAAAATTTATTTATATATTTCATTCACAAGAGAAACAGTACTCAGAATTTACAGAATTAGGTGCTGCAAATATTTCAAGCCCTTCAAATTTAAAGTTTGGCTAGAAACTCTTAAGGATGAAAAGCCAGAGCAAGGATAACAGCAGAAGAAACGATGTTCCCACTCTATCTTCAAAATTACTGTAAATTAGTGAGTTAAAAGGAACCTATAATCAGTGGTTTGTGTTCAGCCCTGAGATGAAAAATTCATGAGGTATATCTGAAGTTCTGCGTTTAACCTAATTATTCACAGGGCATCAATTAAAAAAATAAATAAATAAAAGTAAAAAAATAAAAATAAATAAAAATTGAGACAGTCATAGTGAGGTCTGGAGCTCTAACTGTGTGTGGGTATATATGTGTATATTACACATATGTACTCCATCTATGCAGTACCTGAATGTACTATATACATGCCACAGTATCACAGACTGACTGAGTCCGGCAGGGACCTCTGGGTCCATCTGATCCAACTCCTGCTCAAGTAGGACCACCCAGAGGAGGGTGCTGAGAACCATGTCCAGGTGGTCTTTACAGATCTCCAAAAAAGAGCAGGCAACCTGGGCAAGTGTTCTCTCACCTGCCCAGTAAAAAAGTGTCTACTGATGTTTGGATGAAGCCTTCAGTGTGTGTTAGTTTGTGCACAATGCCTCTTGTTCTGTCACTGGGCACCACCATAAATAGCCTGGCACTGTCTTCTTTACACCCTTCCATGATTTTTCATGGAGCACAACATCATGAAACACTTACAGATGACATCTGTCCGCTCCTCCACCAACTTTTCTATTAGACAGTCGTAACAAAGCAAACTACAAATGATTACTGAATAATTATAATCTTTTAGTTAAAGGCTAGGCAACCTTATATTGGTTTGGCACTGTCTAGCTCAGTACAAGAAGCATAAATTAAATATCATACACTCATGTATACTGACTATAATGAAAACATCACATGTACAGTTTTCAAAAGATCTCAATTCATCTCTAAGTTCCGTGGTACAAGTTACAGTTAAGAAAACTAATAATTGATTTTTAACTGCCACAAGCTAGACACATTTTCCCACCTACTACAATAAGTAAAGCATTTACTTTCCATTAAGTGACAGCTTTGCATGCTGCTGCTGGAAAGAGCAGATTTTGCTCTTGTGCTGACCTATGGACTTTGACGTGTTTAATTGCTCCTATGTGTAACATATGTAGCAATCCACATAACATAACAAACTGCTTGTGTTTAAGATAATGGCCGTCTTCATATATTTAACTTGAAGCTAAACACTTGCAGCTTAATAAAATGACATGTTGGACAAAAAGTACAAAAAAATAAAAAATAAGAAAAAAGGAAAGAAAAAACATTCTTCTAGAAAAAACAAAGTCTCTTCTCCAATTGACAAGAGACAATGCCAGAACTTGCTTCATCTTTTTTAATCAAAGAAACAAATCTTACTTAAATTCTGAAAGATATATATCTATCTCTGGCTCATGATGCATAGAACATTCAAAAGTAGCAAACATTAAAAAAAAAAAAAAAGCACAGTTCCTTAAAAAGGTAAGCATACTAACACAAGCAACTTTATCTTAATGCAAATTTGCTAAAAGTGAGAGTTCCTTTACACATGACTGGAGTACAAACAGAGACAACGGTAGTCAGAGTTTTACATGGTTGTAGATTCTAAAAAATAAAATGCCTTATATTTTGAAGTGGTAGTACACATTTTTTCAGCAGTGACAGTAGCTGAGGAGACACACACAATAAATAATCAACAGAAGCGTTCCCTAATGAAAACATAATTACTTCTATTAGCAATTCCATGAGGGTTCACAAATACAGTACAGCATAGCTGAGAAATGCAAGTAGTTATATTAACAAAACTGCCATGCCCAACTGGAGACCTACCTGATTACTGCTTTTTGCAGCCGAGCTGGTCTGAGCTGTATTTGAAGAGAGAGCATCAAAAAAGGCTTGGTCAGCTAATGAATTACCACAACTAATTCCATCTTTTGTACCGTCAGTTATAATCTGAAATGAGAAAAGTTGCAGAAGATTTTTTATGCTTCCATGAATTCAATTACACAGTTTATCATATATCATTCTAACACTAGATGTTAAGATGGCAGCATACATCCTTTCTGAATTTAAATTCAACAGTACTTTTTACAAGTAGTAGTTCAATAGTATCTTTTACAAGCAGTTGAGTCTGGAGGACTTAGAAGAGGAACTTAGAGATTTCCAGAACAGATAGAATCAGAGTGCATTAGCACAGTGTAGCACATATGTGGCAGGAGATACATATGTATAAATTCATTGGGGATTAACATTGTTGTTAACATTACTGCTTGGAGACTGGGAATTCAGGATCAGTTTGGGACAAGTTAGGAGAGCAAAAAGCTACTTAGAAGTTAACCAGAAGAATACAAGAAACAAGATTATGCAAGTCAGCATATCTCCCAGCCCGAGTTTTGGGTTTTTTTTTTTTTTTTGCTTGTTTGCTTTGTAAAAATAAACAGCACCGGTGAAGGAAGGGAAGGACATGCTTTAGACACACTGGAGGAGTTACAGCCAGAAATCTTGATCTAGCTGATGACCTGCAGATGTATACACGCTCTGTGTTCCAAAGATGAATGAGATTCCATGCTTTACATTCAGAGATCTGTTCCATCCCCACCCCAGTAACATCAGTCTTCAAGCAAAGAACAGATCAACACAGAGGAGACACTACAGGCCCTCAGGAAGATAAATGGAGCAGTCCCTGGATTTGGGATCCCACACTCTGACCCCTAGATCTGCATATCTATTCTAGAGATCTCATGAGCATGTGGCATGTCAGCCACAGCAAGAGCAGAGCAAGCTTGTATTACTCACTTTACTTCTGCATCTGAGTTCTAAGATTGGAAAACAAAATTGTTGGATCACGAGACAAAACCAGAAGCAAACTCAAAACAGCTCACGTTCTGCATATCACCAGGATTCACGATGGCTAATTTTATGTTGCATTTCTTGGAAAACCACTCAGAAGCACAGTAGTTTTAGATGACATTTGCCACGGTCTCCAAAGTCTGCTACAGTTGTTTCAATAATATACATTCTGAGTATTAATACTAGAAGTTTCACATTTGAGCTGGTCAGCAAATCAGATGATTGCTTTTTCAGTAGTTCTGCTTTTTCAGCAGTTCTGCCTTTTCAGCACGCAGTGATGCAGGCACTTACCTCAACATAATCTGTTGGGACAAGTCCTCTTTCTCCTTGGCTGTTTTTTCCTTCTAACCACCCTCCACCGACATCCTAAAAAAATAATACAGAAATAGTTTTGCTAGATGGATCCCACAGCATGCTTTAAGCAACTCAGGAGGAAGCACTGTCTTGTTGTCAAGTGCTGAATGCGAGATTCAAAAGACAGTTATGACTACAACAAACACTTAAATCTGCTGAATAAGGAGGTACTCGTTCAAAAGAACACAGACCATATTTGTTTAACAGGACTACTGTGGGCTTTAGGCTTAACAGGCATGAGAAGAAAAAAGTTGATTTTGAGCACTTTCGATCATTCATGCAACCACAGACAATTCTCTTTGCATAAGATACAATAATTTGTGTGCTGTTTCCAAAACATTCATTTTATTCAGCATTATAAAGAGGCAACATGCAAAGAATTAAGCTATTGGTAGCATTTGCATAATCTGGACTTCACCTGCGGAAGCTGCAGATGCGTCCAATAAGTGGCAGCTATAAAACAAGAACATTATGGCTAACCTCAAGGTTCAAAGGCACCTGCCACACAAGATCTGGAAACACTCCTAGTTTACATTTAATATCACTGAGGCATATCTTAGTCTATCAGCTTGGAAAGAACTAAGACAGCTCAGATCTCAGCATGGCATCCTGATATTGGTTTTTGAACACATATTTCACATGCATTTGCAGATAAGCAAAGTCAATTTCAATACAATGCTTTGTGGAATAAGACAGCTATGAGTTAAAAATCAAGCTGCTACTTGAACACAGTTACACGTCAAGTTCATTCATAGGTGAATATTGGAACCATATACGCTATACAGTAGTTACTGAATTTCAGGTTCTTAATTTGCTTTTTAATTGATGTATTTATTTATGCACAATATTTTTTCTTTTACTTAAAAAAAATTATGCAATCCTGCACATAACGAGAGAAGTCTGCTTATGTATTCAAAGATTTAAAATAGTAAAGACCAATCATTTACTGAAATAAACTTTCATTTGCTTTTTTGTTATAGAACTAAATGATCACACAACACCACAAACAACTAGATATCTCAGATTACAAATTCAACTAGTTTGGTTAATCTGCAAGAATAATAATATCTTGAGCCAGAAATCACATTTGTACTGCACTTAATAGCAGTCACAGAATCACAGAACTGTAGGGGGTTGGAACTACTTCTGGAGATCACCAAGTCAAACCTCCCACTAAAGCAGGTTTCTTATAGAGGTCACACAGGAAAGTCCAGATGGGTCTTGAGTATCCCCAGAGAGGGAGACTCCACAGCCTCTCTGGACAACCTGTTCCAGCACTCTGTCACTGGAAAGTTCTTCTCATGTTTGTAAGGAACTTCCTGTATTTCAGTTTATGCCCATTCCCCTTGCTTTGTCACTGCACACCAGCGCATAGATTCGGGCCCCAATCACTTGACTCCTGCACTTCAGATATTCATGAAGTCATGAGATCACCTCTCAGTTTTCTCCAGGCTGAAGAATCCCAGGTCTCTCACCAATGGACTTCTATGATTTCTGCTACTGCTGTCTCTACACTTACCACATAAAAAAAGACCAAGAGCCTTCGTTGCAATCTACCCTACAGTTTAGTCATGGACAGCATGAAATAAGTTTCTACTTTGCTTTGATTATATTGCCTTATCACACAAATGACTTGTTCAGGAAAAACCAGCTTGAGAGCTGTAAACTATTTATTTAGTCCTACCATTGGAAAAAAAAAAAAATTAAACTCCTGATTTAGTTATTATTTACCTCTGCTCCCACAAAATATCCTGCTGAAGAGGATGCTGGTTCTACTAAGGGTCTGTTTCAAGTATTTATAGCCAGTGGAACTAAAAAGTATCAGGATTATATATGATTATGTTCTTTCAAAAATGTGCTTAGGCTTTTTTACTTCCTATGAACGAGATAATAAAATCTGGCTTCAAAATGAGGATTTGTTTGTTTGAAAAAGAAAGCCTATTCACTGAGCCGTATCACTGAAGATTCAGAAGCATCATCAACTTATACTTACCTTTTAAAGTGTAAGAACTATAAAGGCATGCTGAAATTAATAAATCAAACGTCACTGCTCAAGCATATGATTAATTTAAAATTTCCTTGACAGCATTATCTCAGTATTTTCCCCATTCCTTCACTGTACCTTGCACATACTGCTTTAATTACAAAAGAAAAAAAAAAAAAAAAGAAAAACAAGAGAGTACACACACAGATGTTAAATGCATCACCATCACTAGCTCACCCTTCTGCCCTAGCACTCAGCACTACTTAGATGAAAAAAGTCAAGCAAAAAATTCCAAAGCAATTCCAAAGCGTGTAGGCAAAGTCTGACAGGGCCTCCATTCTCCAGAATTGTGCTCATTGTATTTGTTACCACAACACTGCTGGAAAATTCTTTGGGTTTAGTTCATGTGCTACTTCAGGGGAAGGTAGACAGGGATTTCAGATGCCACCTAGAACATCTTTTCCTTCATTTGCTGGAAATAGGTCAGGACAGTGCACTGAAGCCCTGTTTTTCATTTCTCTTACCGGGTTGGTAATTGTGATGATCTCCCCTTCACTGACGGTCAGCTCGTTGTTTCCAGGCTCAGCAGCAAAGTCGTACATAACACGAGCCTATATGTTAAAAGAAAACAGCAGTGAGTCTTCTGTCACATTCAGAAGATTTAATGGAGGAAGTACGACTTAAATAGCAGAAATAGTGGACATAGAAAGAATAATTTCAACAAGTAGGGAGCTGACAGTTTCTGAATTAGAACCCCAAGTTGAATGTTAACACAGACTTTATGGCATTAAAATCTCCTTAGAGCATGTAAGAGATGATCATTTTAAGATTGGCTGTTTTCTGCTGTCTCCTGAACTGCCTGGACAGGTTTTTTTCCAGGGGAAGAAGGCAGCAAACAATCCAATTAATATTTTCTTCTACGAGACACATTTCAACTCCAGTTTGGGTAAAGGGGACTGTTTCATAGAGTAAGCAATTTGGCCAAAGGATACCAAGCGTTACTGCAGATGTGGGTACACAAGAAGTAAGATGTAAAATTATGTTCTAAAATTCTTTTTAAACAGGAGGAACTATGCAAATGCACATAATGAGAGTAGCCTGTTATATATTGACTGGAGCAAGGGGAAAAAATAACCCAACCACCTAATTATTAAGTTTTTAGACACAATACCTTCAACATGTATTGAATTTAGTCTTATGCTCCTTAAAAAATTGTTTGAAACACTAACAAAGCTGTCTAGTGTTTAAAGAACAGTTCTGCTTTATATACTATGCCACAATTGTATGTAAGACTATATTCCCAAACACCTTTTCATTGCTTTCTATTAAATTCCAATTTAAAGCAGAAAAGACCTTCAGGAATAACGAAGTGATTATATTTATTTTTCTACAAATTGTTGAAATTGATGCAGAGAACATCTGACAAAAACACGTATAATTCATCCAAGAACCTTAAGGGAAGATCTAGCATAAAAGTTTTAGCCTGTCATTTAAAGTGGCATATTAGATAAACTTTAAATCTGATCAAGCAAGAGAGCAAGAAACCCTTTATCTAAACTAATCTTTCTTGGAAATAGAACTCATAATACTACAAGAACTTACAAATAATAGAAGCCTCTGTTGTGTTATCTCAAGTCTCCATGTTAGCCAGGTGCCCCAGAAGTAATCAATACATTATTTCATCTGATTGATAACAACAGCGAAGTATTACAGAGCAGCAAAACAGAAAGCAAGACTGCTGGTCAGGAAAACCGAGGTGTTAGCAGACAGCGCTAATAACTGTAACAAAAAGCTTTTCTTCTCCAGCTAAAATACCAATGTATAAACTCAGTTATAAGAAAAAAAATGAAGATTTATGGTTGTATAGGAAGGTCTCTAAAACTGGTAACACAAGCATTGCTTTACAGGCCCCCCAGTTCACAGAATGATCAACTAAGAAAAGAAACCATCTCCCCATTAGCTCCTCCGGGAGCAGCAGAAAGTCTGATTTGAAGAAACACATCATTTTCTCCAGCCTATCTGCAAGACTATCATATCACTATCAACACACATGCTTTTAGTTTGTGTGTAGTACTTCAAGTAGTACAGATGGCATTAAGTTCATGCTTAAAAAGAGAGTTCACCAGAACACGTGCAATTTTATTAGTCTTCAGAAGTGGTACAACATCCTACAGCAATGACCTGACTGGAAAGCTAAAATACTTGTGTAATAACCTTGAGATCAGGTGCAAATACTTCATTCCCTAATGACTTGTTCAGAGAAATCTGGAAGAATTCAGCATGTATGGAAGAAAAGAGGAAGACAGATGCATAGGATTTAATAAAGTTCTTGTGTCATGTCTACCCACTCACTTGCTCCAGATTCCTATTTCACTGATACTAGAAGAAAGGGGGGAAAAAAAGAAAAAACCAACAACACTCAGGTTTTCCCTTGCTGCACTTTGACAAATTGAAAGAACTCTGGCACTAAAAAAATGGATTATTGTAAAAACACTTGGCATTTGAGATATGTTTGCAATTTGATCTGTATATCAATAACCCAAATATATTCCTCAGTGGTTTTTTATTATTATTATTTTTACTTTTTGCTGGTACTCTCCCTCTTGCTTCATTTATAGAACACAGCAAATCCTCTAAATAAGTAACAGTTGCCACGCTGGGCTGCATTAGGCCCAGCACTGCCACTGGGCAAGGAAATGGGTTGTATGGCACTGCTCTGCTCTGTGCAGCCTCACTGCACAGTGCAGAGCAGTGCAGTGTGTGGCAGCAGCCTCACTGTGTGTGGATTTGGGCACCATAACATAGGAAGGACACAAAGCTATCAATGAGGGGTCCAAAGGGTTACAAAGATGGTGATGGGTCTGAAGAGAAAACTGTAGGAGGAGCAGTCGAGGTCCCTGTATTTGCTCAGCCCAGAGCAGAGGAGCTGAAGAGAGGCCTCATGGCAGCTGCAGCTCCTCACAGGGAGCGGAGGGGCAGCTCTGAGCTCTGCTCTCTGTGACAGCCACAGGGCCTGAGGGAACGGCATGGAGCTGTGTGAGGGGAGGGACAGGCTGGGTGTCAGGAAAAGCTTCTTCACCAGCAGGGAGGTTGGTGGGCATGGCACAGGCTCCCCAGGGCAGTGGGCATGGCCCCAAGTGTCAAAGTTCAAGGAGCATTCGGACATCACTTTTAGGCACAGGTTTGAATTTTGGTGGTGTTGTGTGGAGCCAGGGGTTGGGCATGATGAACCTTGTGGGTCCCTTCCAACTCAGAGTATTCTGTAAATCTATGACCAATTGTGCTCATAGCTTTTAAAGTAGGTTGCCTATCTAAGCCCACGCTGGTAAGCGATCCATCCTTTATCATTCTGTTCAAGTATATACAATGAACGCCATGCATTACAGCACGAAATTTGGAAAATATCAGTGGCACCCACACAAAATTTGATCATATCTTTGAAAATACTTTCCTCATGGATAAGACTTCTACGAAAAAAAGATCTTGCATTATGCTGCAGATTCATGTGTTTCAGCCACACGCTAAAGTTTAAAAAACTTGTATCACAAGATGACAGCTTCCCTAAGATAAATAAGGGCAGCACACACTACAAAGAAAATAACCAGAAAAGGTTCAAAGTATGAAATTCCTCTAATAAATGCACACCTTCCTTTTAGTAGTTAGCACATTAGTCAGAGCTTCAGTTATTTAGTATGGCACTTTTCAAGGGATAGAGATTCACAAGGTTGGTCTCCTTCAAAAAGAGACTGTGGCTCATGGGTGCTCTCCAGCTTCACGTCCTAGTTCCCATGCTGCTGGGAGCAGTAGCTTCCAGATTCATAGAGAGAAGATCAAATTCCCTATTTCTTTTCTGGAAAGTAACTGGGGCAGATAAATCTTTTCAAAGAAATTAGCAACACGCTAGAGAAGCAGAAATCATAATTTGGGAAGCCTGGTGAAATGTCTACAGAAGAAAAAGAGAAAAAGAACTAGCTGCAAATAATTCCATTCAGAAATAGCTAGTATTTCTTCCTACCACACTGCTGCCATTCCCAAGGGATATGTGACAAGGCTAAAAATTAGAACAATTAGTATCCAAAGTCAACAGGAAAAAAAATGCTTTAGAAACAGAGGTAAGAGCCATCCCATTTCTTTCCCACCTCAGAGTATTGAATATACCACCTTCCTTCCAACAGTAGCATCATTCAGATTTATTTAACCTTCTTCCCTCTTTATTCTAAAACCCAGGTTCATCCAAAAGCTGTTACATACCCCAGGACTGAATAGTTTTTCACTGCAGCAACAGCAGTATCTGGTGCTGTGATTTAACAAAACTCTTTGTTTTAGTCCATACATCACAATTATACCAGACTGCCATGTTAAGTGTATATTTGGATAATCTAAGCAGAAATATTAAGTATCTCTTAAAGTGCTTATGCCTCTGAGCCTGGAAAGGCAGCTACTTTCTGTCTTGCCTCAAGTACAGAAATCTCTACACGTGTTTCTCTTACAGGCATTCCCAGGAGACAAGAAGCAAACAAAATCACAGGTGGAAGGACTCTAAGAACACTGTCTCCATCTTCCTCCAGAAACCTTACCTTAAGAATTCAAGAAATTATACACTGTTTTGGAAACCAAAATTTAAATGATAACGAGTTATTACAAAGCAAATTAAAATGATGCTGATCTTTTTAAACTAATAAAATGCAGATTGAGAAAACGCACATTGCCTGTACAATGCCAGGTATTGCAGTTTCTGTATGTGTGTCATGTATCTACCTAGACAAACCTACCAGTGTGAGGATACTAAAACTACCTCTTCAAACATGGTTTAACACCATAATTTTATTAAACTGTAAGTAAAAACTAAAATTTGATTTGTCCAATAAAGATGCTTTTTCTCTACTGACAAATTGGGGTGGGTTTTTTGTTTGTTTTTTGTTTGTTTTTTGTTTGTTTTCTTTTCAAGATCAGAATTAAAGCAAATTCATCCAGAAAGTGAGATCATAACATTCAGATGTCATTACTCTAAGTTCCCTCACCAGCTGCAGCTCCACAAATACTCTATAAACTCAAACCGAAAAATGTGTCTCTTGACCTGCTGGCTCACTTTCTTCTGAGCAATTTTTCAACTGTAAAATAGCTCAATAGCCTGCAGCTACTCATTTGGAAGTAACAACACTGACTATAAGCACATTAAAAGCAAATTAAATACAGATAAAAAGCTAAGAAACAAGGACATGCATCATTTTGTCCTGCTAATAAAAAGATGCTTGTTATAGAGGAAACAGAGCAGGGAACTCCTCCCTTCATCCAGTAAGCTGCACGTGCCTCCAGTACTTCAGGCAGACACGTGATCCAGTGTACACACTGGATTAAAAGCTCTGCCTGGCAACCCAAGGGAATGGTTAACAGAGCAGAAAGTTTCCAAAAGGCACAGGGGGAAAAGTTTGAAGTGTTTATGAGGTAAGATTCCCATGAAAATACATGAGGCTTAAACCACCAGCACTTGTAGAACTAGCATTAAGGGTGTAGTAAGCATACCTTACAACTACTTCTAAATGCTAGTCTGTAAGAAAGAAGTGACTAGGCAAGTTTTGAAGTGCTGAAGATACTTAAAAAATATTTTCTCTAAACATAAAGACAATGACATTAACCTTCCTCAGTAACTCATGCTCTTCTCGGGTGAGGACAGATCAGCTCTTCTGACCTTAGAGACAGCAAGCTACTGAACAGGACTGAACTGTCTTGCTAAAAAATATCTTTCTATCTATCTATCAGGAAAGACGCTCCCCACACATCCACAGCTGATAAATTTTGAAAGTTCTTCACAGCTCTTGGCACAGATTCTTTCTAAGGAAAGCTAACTATTTGCACACAACTGCATTTACAAACCAGAAAATAAGGAGACCGCTTAAATCCTCACAGTGAGCAGCAGTCTGGTGAAAGAATCAAACTCAAGTACAGTACAGGCAGCTGAGGAAGGGTCAATCTACTGAGATACCACAGCAGAGCAGACCTGAGACTAGAGGAGCCCTTCAGATACTTCCAGCTGCTTACAGATAGAAGGGAAGACTGAAATTCAGGTGAGTCCAGCACTTTTTTGATAGTAGTTTTTAAAAGCAGCATTCAGATGGTGGTACTTTCAACACAGACATAACACATTTGGAACTTTTACTCATAGAATCCTATTAGAAAGGTGCAGTTACCCTTGGTGGTGCCCATACAGACATACTGATGGGGCGACAGGGAACCAGATGACGGAATCCCACACCCAAGCAGTATAGAAGCAGGGTAAACTCAGTTGCAGAAATACATGCAAGACTCCCATGTGATTTTAGAGATGTTTCCAAATCCTGACTCAGATTCTCCAGTTAAGCATGTCTGAGCATTCCACTGCATTAGGTGCTTAAACTAGGTATTATTTCTCTCTTAAAGCATTACTTATGAACCAGCTATCAATTAGCAAATTACTGCAGATAGTAGGGAACTCCCACTCTATCAGAAGACATTTTTCTAAACCAATTTACCACACTTCTCTAAGTGCCCATATTTTCCTTTCTAAACACAAATCTATACCAAGTCTCCAAATGGACTACAGATTAAAAAGCTTCCAAACTGAGAAGATTAATTCTGGTTACACCAGCACACGCAACCGGAGCAAGCACTGCATGACTGTTCCACAGGTGTTAGGCAGGATACATTTATCTCAAGTGCAATCAAAATCTCCGTCCAGATTCAATCACTATTGTGCCTCTGCAGTCAAACTACCCATGCTCACAACTCTCTGCTGAACAGAAGTGTAACTGTGTGCTTCAGAAGCCTGCCATGTTGATCCTCCTGGTATCAGCCTGAGATCTCCGAACAGGCAGCGTTAAACCCTTGCAATCCTGTCCCCAGAGAACAAAACTAGGAAGAGGTAAAGGTTTCAGAAAAAAGTAGCAACGTTCACCAATAAACACTGCCATATTGTGACCTACTCATTAAGACAGCTTGCAGTCACACAAGAGCGCTTCTTCTACGCAAGGAGATTATAAAACAGTAATTAATCCCAATAATTAGAGACATGCACAGTTTCACTAAGGTAATCTAATGAACTTCAAGCCTTTTCAGACTCACCACACTGTTACAGGTGGTGCATCTCAATGCACCAGCTGTACATGGCAATCTAAAGACAAAGGAAGGACTATCAAAGCAATCAACCTGCATGCAAAAAAGATGCTACTTCAAATAAAACTTGACTTTGATTCAATGCATTCTAATACAGACCAGCTTACAGCCATTTTAAGCTTTTCTGTTGACAGAGTATAAAAGCACAAGCCCCCATAAAGTTACAACCCAGTCTCTGTAATCAGCAGTTCACATAAGAAGACATTAGACCTCGCCAGAGCACACCAAGCAATTGTTCCGGACATCAGTCACCTACTTTGTATCTGTCACTTATAAAGGATATACTGGCAGAAGAAATCAAAGAAAGCAAGCCTGAACTGCAGTTTCCTTGCAAGTGGCTAGAAAACTTGGAAGTTTGGTAAGATATGACCAAGCTGTTGATACAACTACAATTAAACTCCCATATACAAACTTCCAAGAATATGGTCTACCTATCCTCAGTAAGAAAGGTTCTTAGTTTTTCATTCTGTAAGCAACCATTTTTATAAGACAAACGTAGAGCTAGTAAGGGAGGAAATGATAGTATTGCTGAAAAAATTGTGCTAAAACTAAATACTGACCACACTAGTTTATGGTACCGTGATTTTCAGTTCACCTCCCCAGAGCTTTTTTAAAATTCAGTGGAGGAGATAAAACATTTAAGCTTAATTCCCAGATCTGATCAAGTTCTATGACAAAATGAAGAGCTTCATCAGTCATGGCCTTGGTGCTGCTGAAAGGTGAACTGTATTGGCTGGGCTCTGTGGCACCCCAGGACTTAAATAAGACCTAGGAAGAACAACAAATGTAATAGCGTTATCAAGTGTCTTCATGACAAAGGAGGGGAAAGAAATTCTCATACAGAAGAGAGAACCATTTTAAAGCCACCCTAAGAGAACTGTTCAGTTTTTTTCTTGAAAACTAGCCATTTTTGTTGTATCAGCCAGGAAAACCAATATTTTACTTGATTTAAACTAGAATCAAGAGTACAACTTATTTTTGCCCTGAACACTGATAACTGTAATCTCTAAATGCTGAGAAAAAGAGAGCAAGTTCAAAACCTACTGTGTATAAACAGAGATAGCATACGAAGACACAAAATAAAACATAACCATTCCTCTGCCAAGGAGGAGCAGATGGCAAGTCAGAGCAGAAGTCAGCAACACAGAGATGAGTTGCAAGAAAATAACAGTCACTGGCTGTACACAAGTCCCACACTGCATAAGAGTGGGACTGAGGGATTTCACCTGGGCCAGTCCCACTCGCAGAAAACCCAGGTCAGGCACCGCTGCGTACCCAGAAGCAGCTGTGATGCTCAGGCTCTCCAGGGACCTGCCTAAAGCTGTGCTGCCAGCACCTCTGTATAGCCCCCTCCTCCTTCCAGCCGTACTTTGCATACTGGAAAACCCTCCTGTAAAGTAGCTTCCTTTAACACCCAGGGGAAGCTCTGCCTATAGCCTCCTTTTGAAGAGCTGCTCTAAAATACAGGAGAAAATTAGAATTTTTACTAACAAAAAACCCACTGGTTTGACCTTACCTAGCGGACTTACTGCGAGCACGCCCTCTCAGCAGCAGCACCCAGGGCTGTCCCTTCGCCCTTCACACCACACCATGTCCTGAACCTCCCCTCCCTGAGAGCAGCTGGGCCAGCCTGCATGTGGGCAACTCCTTTCATGAGTAGCTGCATCTCATGCCCTTTTCCTTTTAAGAGCTGTGGGTTTCAGAGGATGAATTGTCAAAGTTAAGATGAATTGTCAAAATTAAACAATTCTGTTTTTAATTGCTTCTTTTGCTTTTTTTTTTTTTTTTTTTGGCAGATGTTCCTTAGCCATATGAAGCTCAATGAGAAAAACTGCTTTGGAAAAAACGATAAGACTCAGAGCTCCAGTGCAATTTTCCAGTAAGCAACACGCACAGCCTTCTTCTCTTCGGTAGCACTGAAACTTTGCTAGTGGAATTAGGGTCCTAAGAACGCTTTGCGTTTTAAACTTGGAGTGACTTGGGAAGCTCCTTTTTGATCACAAATCGCTGACAACGCTGAGATAAAACTAAATGAATTAACGGCAATGATTAACTAAATGAATTAACGGCACAAGCTCTGATTTTTCACCCCTCTCAGAAAAGTTTGAAGTGAAGCTGAGTGACCTTCCAATTGCAAAGCATGCCTTGAAATAGGAAAGTTTTAGCTTTACACGTAGACCACTGCAGCAGCTATTTAACGTAAATAATTCCAGTCATCTCAGCGTTGATCGGTCTTACTGCAGTGCTGGCCGAAACAAATCACTCCCACTGTTTTACAGTCCCTACGACCTGCTTTTGCAATGCTCTGCAGCGCTGCTTCCAGCACTTGTGTTGCAATTGCACGTAAATACAATGCAGGATGGAACTAATCCATTTAAAATAGCAAAATTCCCATATCATTTCCCCTCTGTAAATTTTCATTTCTGAAATGTGCCAGCCATCCTAATCAAATACAGAAGTTTTCATAAACAGAACAACGTGGGGATGTTCATATTGAAAGCGATTTTTGAAGGCATTAAGAACAGAGGTTCTAAAAGAGGAAGACAATTTGCAAAGGAAAACATGGAAAGAATGGAGTAAAATAACCTTCATTCCAAAGCCACAGTTAACTGTAAAGACTTCTTGCTGAAATGATGCTGATATGTGGAAAAATCAGACCAGAATGAAAATCTGAATCACTTGCTCTATAAGACCAGATGACGCTCATAACATCTGATACCAGAGTTCCTTCTCTCTCACTGCTGTAATTGTATTTTTAAATGACGACCTCTGGTAATGAGTCTCTGATGACTCAATGCCCAGGTACTTAAAATAGCTTTGAAAAACTGAGTCAGAGGAATCATTACCAGAGCATAACATCATACAGAACCTCAGCACCCTGCCAGCTTGCCAGCCCAAGAGCTGGCTCTCATATGAGAAGCCTTGCACTAACAATTGCTGGAATGTAAAGTAACTCACTTGTCACTGAACTTTTAAAAGACCTCAAGGTTAAAGACAGAAGAATGGAAAAATCTGTACCTTTACAAAAAATGATGGTATTATTTCTTGTGTTGCTGAGCTCATCCTAATATCTCATTGTAACAATAAGTCATGTATTTGAGGTAAATAAGCATTACCTCAAAGCATTTTCACCTTCTCTTACACTATTGTTACCACTTTTAAAAAGTCCCAAGAAGTATTTTCACATCTACTTAATTATAGCTTAACAAAACCTTTTCATGAGATTAAGACCATTAAGCCAAAATGACTACTTAACCTAACGAGTTTTGTTCCATCACATCCTAAGTTTATAAATGAAATCATTGTCAATTAAGTCTTGCTTTGCTGAATTTAAGCAGTGGAACATGCCAGTCTTGTTACAAACCGATTCACATAGCATAGTGATAAGTATATATATAGTGATAGTATATATATAGTGATAGTATATATATAGTGATAGTATATATATAGTGATAGTATATATATAGTGATAGTATATATATAGTGATAGTATAAGTTCATCCCAACTCACTGATAATATTAAGATTGATTAATTGAATATTTTCAAAGATACAATTTCCCAGAACAGGCTCTGTACTGTCAAAGCCAGGACAATACAAAAGGCAGACTTGCATAATGCAAAGTTTGGAGCACTTGGCACAGAGGGATATTTCCCTTCCCAGCTGCAAATCAGAACAAAGAATTGTTTCTGCCTGATTCATTGTGTAAACATACAAACAGCTTCACAACGATAGGAACAAAAATGTGAGACTTCTGTTGGTGAGACTTACACGAGTAGGAGAGCAGAAAAAAAAAAAGATAATCTATATTCTATTTTTTCCTATCTGGTATTTTCAGACATAAAACAATCTTCCCTCAGCACAAGTAGAAGAATCATGCTAAATTCAAATACATCTAGCTAATGACATTCACAAAAGCTATTCCAAAGCCCTAAACTGCAAAAATTTATTAGTTATATCTGTTTTCTTTTAAGAACAAAATATCCAGCCTAAGATCTTTCACATCAGTGGACTTCTTCCCCTGAATAAGGGCCCAGACCTATTGACAGAATCATAAACAAATAAAGAAGAGTTCCTGAAGTAGACACGCCAGTGAAGAATCAAGAACATCATGATGAAATAACAGGTGTCCCTAATGTTACAAAGTAAAAATGGTAGATTTTTGGAGTCAAACTTAGTGAAGGTTACCAATACCTGCCTGGCTCGCTTGTAAAAGTAACTTCACCAACTTCAACAGCACTTCTATAAATCAGTTGACCAGCTCCAAGCTCTATCTCCACTTTAAACATTAAACCCCACATTGTTTAGCAGTGCAGGTTCCATCCACACACACTCACCTACCAAATTCCCTCAATATCATCCTGAAATTCTGGCTTCACAAAAGGCAGAGCATTAGCTTTTGCAAGAAATGGATTTGCCTACCTTTTTAAACAAACACCTCTAAATATAGATGACAGTAGGGAGCACATTATTAAAAGTCAGCATATCACTTCCTGACATTCGTGGCTCTCCCTATTCAGTGAACCTCAAAAACAAAAGAAAGGGTATGAGTAAAGCTAGAACTTTGCAAACTGAAGCAGGGAAAGAGGAAAGGCCAAAGAAGTCAAGACGGAAAGCACAGAAGCATTAAGAATGAGAGAACCTGACTGGCAACTTTTTTTAAGCATCTATCAGAGACATACATTTATACATCATTTTCTTTGTAACTGGGTTTTGGAAATTTTTTAAGCTTCATTACACACTTTTAAGCTCAAGCTCGTTTTGCCTTTTTATTGCACAGTCAAGAATTAGGAATTAGTAAATTCAACTCCATTAATGAAGGAAACATCCAGGCTAACATATCCAGTGTATCAGTTCTTAAACACGGATGTGCCTATCTCTTATGTTTGGTTCAGTTAAATTGCTGTGAAATTTGGGAAGCTGGGATCCCCTAAACAACACAATTTTATTTATTTATTTTAAAGCTTGCCTCAGCTTTTAGAGCATGGCCTTGAGCAAGCCCTTAGGAAACCAGAAAGGCCGCTGCCAAGTTACAGTTAAGTATCCAGCTAACCTAAGAACTGCCACCAGAAGTCTCACATCCACTGTTTTCCGCTCTCCAGTTATATTCCCAGCCTTCACTGTGAATGTCTCCCCCTCTGCACTTGCACCAAACCTTTTGCATCTGCTCTGAGCAAACTTTTACCTACTTCATTAGATGGAAATGGACAAAACTTTTCCACTGCTCTCCCTCAGTTAATCTTTTGCTATTTTAGCAAGTTATAGTCACTCAAGGACAGGTCTGACAAGCATTAGTGTCAACAGAGGGTCAGCACAAGGAGGGAGCAGCAGCGATTGCGAGGCCAGCTCCCACCACTAGACTGAATCCCCACAGTCCTCAGGAGATGTGGGGCCTGCAGTATCCCTGCCCTGCTGACAGTTAACTAATACATCAGGAGAGCATCAATAGAGGCTTTTTTTTCCTTTCTTTTTTTTGCATGAAAATAGTAGTTATTTCCCCAGAAGGTTTTAGTATTTCAGTGAGAAAACTCATGAGCTTAAATGGTGCAGGGAAGAGCTAGGAGATGATGAGATTAAACCACATCTTCAGAGCACTGTGGGAACTTAAACCGCACGGTTTATCACAGAGGAAGGCAAGAAGACTGGCCAGAGTTCACAAACAAATTACAGAAGAAATGCCATTTTCTCCTCATAAAGTACATTCTAGTTTAAACAGGAGTTAGTTCAGGAAGCACAGACAGCCTGTGCAGTACAGGCCGCGCCTGACTGCCAGTCATCCCCACCAGCTATACAGGTTGTCACGTCATGGATGTTTCTGAAATTCACACTCCAGGTGACCAACTACAGTTCAATTCTGTCAACATTTTCTTGTATAATTCTGATATGCTTCAGAAGGAGAACAAGTGGAAGGTGGCAAACATATCTGCAACTTCAAAAGGAAAACAATTTCCAAGCGAAATGGTTACTTGTTAGTTGGCTGAGTTCCTAAAGGCTGTTTACTGAGCCTGTCACTCCCTTACACCGTTAAAAAAAGGTATCCTTTATTACAGCTGACATTTGAACAAGTTCAGCAAATTAAAATCCACAGTAGGATAATTAGCTGAAAGGGACCTAACTCACGGGTGAAGCTTAAAGAAAATAAAGAAAGCTTCTCTTCAGCAATGCTGTGTTAACAGCTAATTGAGATAATACTATTAAAAAGAAACATGTCAAGATTTTGCTATCACTTCCCAATTTTAACATGCAAATAAATTACTCTTTCTTGCAAAGTGTGAAAAATAAATGAAAAAATCTTGTACCACCTGATTTCAATACAGTTCTGGCTGGTATATGAGAAATGACATGTCCTTTATTCTAAGGCCATAATGACTGCAACAATTAATTTC
The DNA here is from genome assembly GCF_905368555.1 of Meleagris gallopavo. NCBI lineage: Eukaryota > Metazoa > Chordata > Aves > Galliformes > Phasianidae > Meleagris > Meleagris gallopavo. Next base: position 50,959,541 of record NC_139405.1, on the reverse strand, counting down.
ACAAAAAGTGAAGTGAAAGCTTCCATATATATGCATAAAACGTCATGAGATCTCACAAGGATAGATGCTGTAGCCCAAAGTGAGGTAAAAAAAAAAATCAAAAAACATAAACCATTTGAGCACAGTGCCTGCTTAGCATACCGTGTATTATGCTTTACATCCACACCTGTAATTTTATTTTTATTGCTACCTGCAGTAGTTACGTGTGTAGTTGTGTGAGTAGTTACACATGATTCAGACACAGCCCTCAAATCAGTGGAAACCACCAATAATAAAACTAAGTCCATTAACAATATTCTAAAAACCTGTACAGGCCATAAATTTCACTATATTAATTCAACTGCATTAATGATGTTGAAACCTACACCACTTCTCGGGTGCATCTAAAAAGGTTTACTGAAACATGAGTGAGTAACCCTCTGCTCAGACAGCTGGAGACTGTTACTTAGCCATCAAATCCTACCCACTGAAGATGCGGGAATTCTCTGATACTGAGAAACACCACACAAGCAGCGTGCTATACGACAGGTGCCTCGGCAAAACAAAAAGTGTTTGCATGGCTGGGCAAGTTTCAGAATCAGATCAGTCTGAAAGTATTACTTCAAATACCAAAAAGCCTCTTGGAATATTTAGACAGCTTAGAGATGACGCTTACCCATCTACACGAGCAGAGACAAAACAGCACCGCCACTTTCATCAACCAGTATAGTAAATAAGTATTGTTAATTTAGAAAGATACCGGTTTCGGATAGGATGGGCTAATTTTGACTGTTGCGTTAATAGCAGATACTGTTGAAGAACAACGCAAAACAATTTCACTTCCTCCTTTTTTTTTCCCCCTACCAATCAGACCCTGCGACTCTTAGAGCAAGACGCACGCCGCAGCCCTGGAGAGCTGCCCCGGCCCTCACGGCCACCACGGCACGCAGCTCCTTGTGCGGAGCAGCCCTCAGCCCCCCGCCCCTCAGCCCGGCCGCTGCCGCACGGCAGCCGTGTCCGCCGCGCCGCCGCAGCCCTCGGAGCCCCCGCATTCACCCAGCGGACAGCCGGGACGCCGGGCCCAGCAGCGCGCAGGCCTTCCCTCCGCACAGCCCGGCAGCCGCAGGGGCATGAGGCGGCACCAGCCCGGCCTCCAGCCGCTTTCCGTCCCCGCAGCCGCGCCGGGCGCGGCGAGAGGCGGAAATCCAGCAGAAAACAACTTCGGAGCCGGTGCTGCCCCTCCGAGCCCTGCGCGCGGCCGGGTGGCGGCGAGGGCCCGAGCGCGGCGCGACACGGCGGTAGCCCCCTCCTCCCCGCCCGGCGGCGAGGGGCAGGCCCGGGGAGGGGACTCACTCCGCAGACCCCGAAACTCAACCCTCCTTCTCTCCCTCGGTGCCCGAGCGGAGCTCCGCCGACCCCTCCGCTGGGCCCGCTCGGCGCAGGGGGCGCCCCGGAGCCGCCCCGCCGCCCCCCGGGGGCCGCTCACCTTGGTGGCCATGGCGCTGCCGCTGCGGGCTCGGCTGCCGCTCTGCCCTCCCCGCCGCGGCCCGCGGCTGCTCGCTCGCCGCGTCCGGCCCGCCCGCCGCCACTGGGCCGCGCAGGCGGCTCCTCCTCACCTCCCCCGGTCGCCGCCGCCGCCTGGGGGCCGCTGGGCGGCTCAGCAGCCGGCCCGGCGCTGGGCGGGCGGCGGCTGGTGTGGCAGCGAAGCCGTGCCCCCTCCCCGCAGCCACTGCGCTCTGGCGCGGCATGCGGGGGCAGTGGCGGGGCCGCTTTGCCCCCCCTCGCCGTGAGGGCTGGAGGGAGGGAGGGAGAGCTACAGGGGGAGCTGCTCCGAACAGACCCCGAGGGCGAGTGGGTCCCCCATGCCCCGGGCCTGCAGCGCCTTTACATTTCGGTTAGGTTTTGCCTCTAATTCCTATTCCTGGTGCCGGGCGGCTCCGGGGCTGTGAAGTGCCCCGCGGTGTCGACAACGCGGGCAGCACTGCTCCGGCCGTCAGAGGCCATTGGAAAGCTCGCAGAACTCTTTCGTTATCTGTTTGGAGTCGTTATTCCTTGGTTTCCTCTGTACAAAGATTCTAAACAGCAAGAAGAGGAATTTCCCTCTGCCGGGCTCACTCTGCACCTTTCACCGAGATGTGTTCTAGCACTGGTGCTGTCAGGCCTTGGTGTGTGGCAGCAGGGATATGGCCTCAAGAATCCGGCCAGGGTCTGTGCCATTGCTGTCAGACACTTTGCCAACATCTCACAAACAATAACACATCTTACTCAATTTCCAGCTTTGGGGAAGGTGTGATGGGAGACCAAAACAAAGGGCAAGGAGGAAATCAGGTGGCAACAGTAATACGAGGTTCATGGACCACATGAAACCCACCTCTGCCACGTGTATTTGATGTCTGATCAGGAGAAATCTCCTTTCTGTGAAAGGAAGAGGTGTGGATGCTAGGTTTGCCAAGGAGATTTCTAAAAGGGAGGCTGTGATCCTGCTCAGCTCCTTACGTCCATATTTCCCAACCTGTAGAAATAACAAACCTCTCCTCTGCTAGTGGTATGTTTTCTCAGGGAAGGAGCTCTATTAAAGAGAAAAATACGTCTGCATTTTTTTTAAGTAAGAGAAAGAAATTCCATTTAAATAGGACAAGTGAAATAGTTTCTATGGAGAGTGTGGGTGAGGAATTGAGAGGGACCTGGAGCAGTCACCACTATTTTTCAGATAGTTGAGATAATTAATTAGAGAAGTTTTCAAATGCCATTACCTCAGGTTTTAACTTCTCCAGAATTCACTGAAATGTGTACAGTTTTTATTCCAAGTTTTATTCCTTACGACAGCAGTGCATGCAACCCATAGCACGCTTTTGCAACACTGCCTTTAATTTGAAGCCCAGTTTTGCTGCATGGTTGCTCCCAGCCTGGTGTTTCATCTATTTCAGTCGCCCTTCATGAGCAAACCTCTCTGAAGCCCTGCTTCCTTTTTATGCTTAGGGAACCTGGTCCTTAACTTTCTTGATAATAATATTTTCAATGCAGCACACTGAAACTTGGTCTTAGAGGTGACCTAGTGAGGATTTTTGTAGACTTTCGTACAAGAAGTGGGGAAATAGTCTCCACTCCAACCCCATACTGTGCAGAGAACAGCCCAGCAGAGGTCTGGCTGAGCGGTGGGAAGAAGGCTGGGAGAAGGAGCTTCCAAGCCAGGGTAGAAAACAGCCCACTTGCTTCCTGGATGAAATAGGGACTTACCCATTTAGATATTAAGAAGAAATTCTTTACTGTGAGGGCGGTGAGACACTGTAACAGCTTACCCAATGAGGTTGTGGATGCCCCCTCCCTGGAAGCATTCAAGGCCTGGCTGGATAGGGCTCTGAGCAAACTGGTCTAGAGGGAGGTGTCCCTGCCTATAGCAGGAGGGTTGGAACTAGACGATCTTAAAGGTCCCTTCCAACCCAAACCATTCTAAGATTCTACAGAAATATTTTGTCTCTGACATTTTTAGAGCCAGAAAATGGAAACTTCTAGGTGAAAGAGCAGAACATATTGATGTCTGCTTGTATGCACTTCTTCTTCACATTATAAGCTGTAGGGATAGAGATTCTATGCAGAAGCACCATCTAAGTTTGCCACAGTTTAAAGGTGGCATAGCTATGTCCACAGTGCTAGCAAGGAAAAAGGGCCTGGACTGATTTCTGATTGGAGTAAGTCCACCTGCTTAGGATTAGATTAGCTCCCAGAACAGCAGATTTTTCTGGTCAGCAGACTTTTGGAGTGGTTTAAAAGTGAATTAGCCAGGTAGCTAACGGTTAAGCAATGTGCAAGTATAGGTATTCCCTGCTCAAGGAAACTCCTTGGCCCTGTAGATGGACTAGACCTGATATAGACAAGGGCTAAAGTGCAGCCACATTTTGTAGGACCAATGCATAGTTAAGGAAACCTTGGATTTTATAAAAATGACATAGGTCTGAAATCAAGAGACCCAGCATTGTCTTATTTAGAGCTGGTCAACAGGTAGGTATGTGAAGCACCCTTTCTCCATTTACCTGATGTTATGTTTTTCTATGTGATCTATAATAAACTTGAGGCTTTCACATCAGCTGGAGCCTGTTATTCTTTACATGTGGTCAGGACAACTGCAAGAAGAGCTTCATTTGCAGCTGCTAACAAGTGTGCTTTAACAAACACTGCTTGGCCACGTGGAGAGTAAGAAACAAAGCCACAAATTATTCAGCCTCTCTATATGCCTAAAATCTCCAGTTTATAGTTTTCCACTGTGAACTACTCATAAAAATAATTCTTGCCTGACAAGTTTTAGGGATGAAGGAAATGCTAACATTTCTTTCCAGGTGAAAGAATGTTCTGGAACTATTATTTTGATGTGTTCTTTCCAATATTGTTCACAAGTAATTGCTGTTGATTCTTGCATTAACGAAGACATTCTTAGGAATCGCTTAGGATTACAAATAAATGCATCTCTTCCTACTGCAAGCTTTATTGTTGCTTAACACAAGAGGTCAAAGAACAATGAATTGCCAATAATAGTCACCTAGTATTTCCAATTTTCCAAATTAGTTAATTTTCTGCTACCAAGCTGAGTCCTAATTAATTAAGACTGGATGTTTGCTTAGCTTTAGACGTACAAGAAGTCTTAGTGGCATTTCTGTAGGCTGGAAACAGAGGGCTCTGCATGGAGCTTATCAGCTTTGAAACACAATTGGTTCATTATTCACTTTGTAACAAAGCCCCAACAAATGCTTTAATAGTTAAATATCTCAACCTCAGAAAAACAAAAAGAATCAACAACAGAATAAAATCTTTTACCAAGCACATAAGTTACTTTTTTAAAAATATGTTCTCTATAGATTTCAACTAAGCATGTATGTTTGTTGTTAACCTGTCTACATCATTTTCCAAGAACAATTGCTGCTACAGAGTTCATTGAGATCTGTTATAGACCATCATCAAATGAAAAGCTCCCACCAAGTGCTATGCAATTTTTAAAATTAAAGATGGACTCTGGGAAAAGATATTTGCCAAAAATTGTTCTCTGCTGGGCAAGGCCTGCCTTGTAGTTTCACCATCAACTGAAAGTCAGTCCTTGTATGGGCTGTGCTGACTTAAGCAAGCCTGGAGGGGAACGATAAAAAAAAAACAAACACAACAGTGTTATTTAGATAACCTTTATGAAGAAAACCATCTAGGGAAAGAACTATGACTTGCATGTCTCTAAGCTGCCGTCCTCAGGTGTGCCTTGAGTTGGTGCACCTTGGATTTCTCCCTGCTAGCAGGTTCTGCTCTTAGCACTACTCAGACAATGCATGGGAATTTACTGGTTTTTCAGTATCACCCATCTTTCCTGGGTCATCCCGCTGCATCGATGAGTTAGCAATAAAGTTTTCAGTGTTCATTTCATGGAACAATTTAATTACCTTTCATCAACTAAGTGACATCAACTTTGCAAATGGAACAGCAGAATGTCAAACACATAAGTGTCAAAATCTCAGTAAGAGACGTACTGAGAGCATGCTGTCCCAGGCCTTCGTTTTCAAAGGTATTTCATGAAGTGAAAAGTGATTTTTCTTCCTTCCTCATTGAAAAGCTATCAATGAGATGTGAACAAGGTTAGCTCCATGTTATGTGCTGTTAACTACGGAATGAAAACCAATTATAGCTACTAATTGATCATGAAAACCTAACAATGAGTAGGGGTTAATTAACTACAAAGATATTTCATACTTCTTCTGCTCCTTTTTTAATCATCGTGCATAACTTTATCAGCTGATACACTTCTTGCTTAAATAAAAATGGGCACAGATTTCCAGTTTCTGAAGCCTTCAAATGAAGTGTTTAAGTAATGGCTTAACTTGGAGATAAAGAATAACAGGGTATTCTTTATCTTCAGAAGCCATGCATGCATGTTTTCATGTACCTCCCCGAGAGGTTCTTCAGGCATCATGTTTTCTCCCAGCTGACCAGAGTTTCTGTTAAACAGGAGTTAACACAATTTCTTTGATGTTTGCCAGATAGCAATATGAATTAAATACTGCTTTGTCCTATTTCCTCTGTCCTTCCCTCTCCAAAATTGGACAGAAAATAATAGGAGTTGCCCTATACATGAAACCTAAGGTTAGCTGCACAGAGAGTGCAGGCAACAGGAGAGCAGCTGGAAACAGTATGCATGCCTCTGTACAGTGTGCCATCATCTGCAAATTTCATATGAAAAAAATACCTATTGAAACATTCCAAGGAAAAATGTTATTATTTTCCTTTATGTTATAGTCTGAGTCTTTGACCACAAGGGTCCCAAACTCATTTAGTTGGAACTGTCTGTGGCAGATCCTTTTAAACAATACTCTGCTCCTGGGGCTGGAAGGTCACTATGAAACTAGCCCATCTTGAAATACCATAGGATGTTAGGGTAAGAGTTCCCCAGCTCAAAAAGCTATGGAAAAATGTACCCAGAATTGCACCAAAATTCCTTTCAGTTTTTCATTCTCAGAAATCGTCCCTGAATAAGCAGTTCTGAGAAAACCTGTACTTTGTACATTTGCTTTGGACTTCAGGGTTTTGTATGCTTAGAGCTGGCAATGAAGCACCACTATTATCTGAACTCTGGCATACTATGTTGTTATTCTTCTAGTAAGTCCTGATTTGATATAATTATATTTTTAATAAATACAGCTAAAACTGGCTTTCTGTTGCGTATGCATACGCTGTTTTCTTTACACTGGGGGAAAGTGCTGTGCTAAGCTAAAATTCTGTGCTCTGAGGGGGTGGGATTTTTTAACATATTTTTGTAAAAGTCAACAGTTTTAAATCATGCTGGTGCTGGACTTCCTGGATTCAATTTTCTCTTTCAAAAACCCATGAAAACAACCAATGAATGCTAAAGAGGTATGAAAAGATACCCTGAAAAAAAGGAAAAAAAAAAAAAGAAGAAATTAAAAGGGTGGGAAACGAAATGCTGTTGCAATATGCTGTTGGACACTGAGAGCTATTTTTGTTTTATTTTTTGTAAAGCTGGTTACATAGAATAAGCTTTGAAATAAATGATAATAAAACATCCAGACTTTTTTGTTCAAGAAATGGAACAGATAACGTGAAACACCTGACACAAGTATCATTCTGAATTTTTGCATTCCTTTTAGGCCTGTACACTGATTGTTAGCATACCATGTGTATATATACTGCTGTATGTGCATTTCATACACTTCTATTGGCTTGCGTTCGGATTTTTCTTAATATTTTGTATTCATTTGGGTCTCAACGCAATGACTGCTACGCTCAGTAGGTTTTGAACTCATCTTTTTTGAAAACTTGAATATGATTTAGCAAAGAGAATATTCAAGAAGTACACTATTTCCAAATATGCTGTTTTCTGACTTCAGCAAAAGCCAGGAACTATCAACACCTATTGATTCTCACCACTGCTGGCTCTGTCTATCAGGAGTGCTGAATGCCTGTGGCTTACTTCCATTTTCTCCTGCTGTGGTGCAAGAGCTTTGGAGAATCGTGGAGTTGTTCTTTGCTCTCCAGCTAACTGTGCACATACATGAGATACTTTAAAAAGCCGAGGATAGAACCCAAATTTCCTTCTGATCGCTAGTTGTCTTGAAGATACAGATAGAGAAGAAAGCTGCAGAGGATTGCAGGGCTAACATTAGAGATTTGAGCCTTCTTCTTCTGGGATCTGAGCTATCACAGTGTGGAGCAGTGGCACCCATGATTCTGCCAGTGTGGCAGCACTGGCTGGCTATGTTCCCATGCACAACACATGCAGTACTATGGTATTTTTATGGTAAGATCACCAAAAGATTGAACCAGGCCCTATTGTCCATTACCTCCATGACTGCTATTTCCTTTAGAAATACTAGACAGTTAAAGTACTCCATAGAAAGAAATTCTAGATCAATCGACCCCCCAGGTTTCATACTCACATTTAATGAACATAGGCCAAGGACAAAACAAACGCAAAGTAACAATTTCTGGGAGCTATTGTTCACCTGCTTTCTCTAGCAGGGAAAAATGTCTAGTATCTATGTTTATCTGTCTCTCTATCTAGAGAAAGAGTTATAAAGACTCTTTCCAGTCCATGTAAGTTTCTCTCTCATGTCAACCCATGTTAGTTCTCCAATTCATAATCTAGCCCAGACAAACTCAAAAAGGAATAAAGAAAAAAGTAGTGGCTTTCAAGAATTTCATTATTGTGTAACTAGATGTACTCCTTTTATATAGTTTTTCCTATCTTGAAAAATGAACTTGGAATCCTGAGGTTCCTTTTTACCATACTTTTTGTGTATTAAAGTCATAGCCGATAAAAGCCATGCTATCCTAGTAAGGAGATAATATTGTACCACAGAAGAAAAAAGCAAAGCCTCTGGCAAGATGATCATCTACAAAGCAGGCTTTGTAGTCTGCATACCTTGCATTGCTACTGAGGAATTATGCAACTGTGGGCTGGTCAGAAAATTTTAAGTATCTAAGAAATTGTTTATAATCACTGACTCAAATCTGGATTTAAAAAAAAATAAAAAGCAATTCACTTTGGACAGTTCATTAGCAGGAGTGTTAAACTTATATTTGACAGTTCCAAGACTCCTTACAGGAGTTTTAAAATCCTTTTGGCAATCCACTATTACTACCAAGTCTATGCAAGCATTTCATTCATTACCAGTGCTAAAAAAAAGAGATACTTTTGAAATGTAAGCATTTCATATCTTCGTTCACACTAGCTGATAGTTCTTTTCACTGAATTACCAAAAGCAGCCTGAGGGGTGGTTTTATTTCTCCTGTAAGGGCAGCTGTCCAAAAATCTGCAAAAATTTCCAGGAAATCTGACTTTTACACAGAGGTTAAAGAAAGCAGACAGAGAAAAATTCTGCAGCTTCCTTTCTAAAGTGCAGATTTTCTAAATCTGAGGGACAGGTAGTAAAATCTAAAACTTAATTCAGTAGGGAGCAAGAAATGCACTCTGTGAATTGAGACTTCCCCTTTAAGTTTACAGAATAGCCTTGTCCAAAGTTTTTGAACTTGAGAGAGATATAACAGATGCAGCACTCAGTCATGTGTCTTGTTTGTGGTTAGCCACACAAAGCCTTTTTTTTTTTTTTTTTTTTTTTTTTTTTTTTTTTTAATTCTGAGCTCTACTCCTTTTTGTTGTTTGGAAAAAGAAGGACTGAACACAGCTGGTCTTGACACGAGCAATAGTCAGTGAAGATATAAAAAAGCCCTATCTCATCCAACTAGCAGATGAACCTTAATTACCTCACAGCAATGTGATTACCTGTGAGATGTCCCCAGATCTGGGGACAAAGAGGACCTGCTGTATCACAGAATACTTTTTCTAATTTGCTTGAGCCCACCTGTGCTTTTTTTCCACCACGTGACATCATTCGGTTTGTCTGCAGTGAAGAGTTTATCCAAAAGGGGCTCTTTATCACGAGCTTGCTGCCTTTTGCCAGTCACTGCTACATCAGTCCAAGATTTAAAATATTGCTTCTATAGACAATGAAGTAGAAGAGTTAAATAGAAAGGATACTGTTTTAAAGTTACCATAACAAATGAAAGAGGAAATGGGACTGGAATCTGACATTCAAAAGAACAAAAAACACACAAAAAAACTAAGCCTTGATCACAGTGCAATGAGGCAGAAAACCTGCTAATATTTGCAGTTTTGGTTTGCGAATCTTCTGTTTCCAAGCTTTGTTTCCCAGCATAAGCCTGCAGCATTCATCCCTTTTTCCCCTCACAGTCTGAGCATACTTGTGAGCAGTACAACTGCCTGGCTGTCCCCCTTTCAAAACTAAATGTATCACTTCACTACACTTCTTTTTGCTCTTATCAAGGCATATTGCAGACTTCAGGCTGAATAAATTTATTTGCTCATTTCATTTCCAGATAGCAGGAGTTTTCCCCATAGCATTGCTTTAGTCGTTGAATTGGTTGCATGTTGCTGTGCATGCCAGTCAAGGCCTTGTTACCAACACTGCCCTATGTTGGTGCTCCAGCTGCAACACTGATCAAAATCAAGGCTTTCCCTCATCCTAGTGTCTCTGAATTTCCAATCTGTCGAGCTGCTTTATCCAGCATTAGAAGCCCACCCTTGGCCTCACCTTCCAGGCCACCTCTCCCAGTGCTGACCCTGTGCCTGCAGTCCCCAGCGATCCCTGCTGAACAGCAGCTCTGACCCAGCTGGCAGCAACCGTTTGGGGCTCTTTTCAGTCTGCAGCTGCTCAGAAGCACCCTTGTACAAAAGCAGCTGTAATGGCAGGCTTCTCCTCAAGGTCGGATGATTTATAGGATTGAACTCTCCAGACTCTCAGTCACGTGATCTGGGAGAGGATGATGAACAGGCAGAGAGGAACTTCAGCTGAAGAGCTGTTCTCCGGGATCCAGAGCTGTTCCTATGCGTGATAGGAAGATGTGCTTCCTTCATGCAGAGGCCTGCTCCCTTAGCTTCCCTGGCAGCAGGCCTCCTTCAGGTATCTTCATGAACCAGCAGATTTAGTTTCAAAAATAACTGACCTTGCATATTTGCTGTCTTTACGAGTTGGCTTCTGGAACGTGAATACCAACAGGCAGTTCAGGGTAACCTAAGAGCATCTATTATTTTCCCTCCCTTCTTAGCACAAGCTAGGTTTTGCAATATCAGAGTAAGCTGATTGTTCTGTTCACTGGGAAAGCTGAACTAGCAGATTCTGCTGTGGGCTTTCAGTGAGCCATGCAAGTGAGGAGGGGAGATGCGGTTGTGTTTTAAAGCAGCAGTAGATTAATGGCTGTGCGATGACACTTTGTGCTGGCATGGAGACAGCCTGAGCCAGCACAGTGCCGGGGCCTGGCAGCATTCTACTGCTGCTGCACTTTGCTCCCTAAGGCTTGCTCTCAGCTGGCTGTGGCAGCAGTGCAATGGGAAGTGCCCTGATGTATTGAGGGCTGAAGGTCATCTAAAAATAAAAGTAAAAAGTGGTGTGTCTTTTCTGCACGTTGATGCCAGCTTTGTGTTCCTGTACCACAATTTGGACACTCAATACAAATCTTCCATAGAAAGTTTCTTCCACTAATAAATGATGCTGTGTGCTCATATGCTAGGTGGTTTCCTGTTCAGCTAACTGCAATCTACCTACCAGAAACTCCTCTAGATAATATTAATTAATAAATCCTTATTCCTTATTTTCCTCTATTGCTATTTGTATTTGGGAAGCCGTACTGCTTATTTTTCATCACTTCCTTTCTTTCACCAGGCAGATGGCTGTTCTTTGCAGTTGTACAAAACTAATTCTTCTCAAAGGAGAGCTATCTTTGAGTCCTTCAAATGTAGAAATTCAGATTTTTTTATAAATTGATTTTGTACATACTGGCTCTGAATTTCATCAGATATCCACTTTGTTTTGGGGATTCTGATATTGGGAGCTTCTATTTCACCACATACATCAGCTCCCCATTTACCCACCGCCTCATTCGTTGAAGAAAACATTCCTTGCCTTTTTATGCCAGTCCTTGATTGCTCGATTGCCCTTCTCTGTACTGCTCCCAGCTTTCTAAGGTGCTGCCTAGAACAATGCAAGTGTAGTGAATAGGCAGATAAAGACATCCCTGAGTTATCTGGAGTTATAACAGTCACTGCTTACTCACCATTGTATTCCTCATGAATTTCATTTTCTTGTATCTTAAATTCAGCTTCTCTATCTCTGGCTACTTGGGCCAGTTCTTGTTTGGCTGAAGTCTGAGTCAGGGCAAAATCTTAGCAGGAAAGAAGGAACCAGATTTCCTGTAGTGCAGTAGAGAGGAAATAAGTAAAATTTGTGTAGCTCGTAATATGTAGCTTGAGAGAACTTAAATGGGTATTTGTTCTACTGTTCTGATAGGGCAATTAAATTGGTGTATATAAACATGCAGTACCTCCTTGGACTGGGTGGAGACCCTGGATTCAGCTCATGAAAGACTTCAGACTTACAGTCCAACTGATACAGACAACAAGAAGGAAGCATGGAAATGATTTCGGGTTTCTCAGGACTAAGGCTGACATGGGACTGTGTAAGTCCTATGTCTGGAACACAGTTTTGGATACCTGCATTGAAGGTTGAATGATCTGCAGTCATTCTGAACATGCAGTGTGAGGCCCAAATCACTCAGATGTGACTGCGGTTATGTAGTTCCTGGCTTTAGGATTTGGACAATGGAACCCTGGGTTTTTAAATGAAAGCACTGGGTTTTTTTTGTTTGGTTTTTCTTTTTTTTTTTTTGAATGAATGACATCTTAATTTCTGTTACATCTGCTTTCTGTGAAATGTGCATACTCAGATTCTCTAATTTAAAAAAAAAGTCAGCATCTTATAACTTACTGAAGAGGAAACATTCTCTTCTGAGGAAAATTCCTATCCTCTAGTCTTCAATTATTCAGAGGTTTTGCAAATATCTAGTTCATAGGAATTTTGGAAATTATTCTCTCTGTTCTGTTTGAAGGTCTGGAATTTCACTGTTTTTTTCCTGCTTTCACCTCCTTCCTATTTTGAAATATCAAATTGCTATATTCCATTCGGACTTTTGCTTCCATTAGCAGAGAGAACAGGTGTGCTACAAAATGTCATAAGCTAAAAAGAATAGAAAAAAAAATCATCAAAAGAACTGGTTGCTATGCTTCCATGCTAATTCCAAATTGCTGTTTGAATTGCTTAACAAATTGAATGTTTGTTTATATTCTATATCCATAGAATACAGTTCCATAGATAACAGTATACTTGCCAAAGCCTATCAAAAAGGTTAGAAAATTATTTTGTAAAATGTTCTCCTTTGCAGTAATTTCCAATGAATACTTTTGTAAAAAGACAGGAACACATTTGTGTTAAATCACAAAGGAATGCTAATAATCACCACATTTTGATTTCAAAGCTTGGATAAACTAACACATGAAATTCCTTAAAATAGCCTTTCAGTCTTCTTTTTTTTTTTTTTTTTTTTGTTAACCAAGCGTTGAGACTTGCATAATTGAGCAGAGAAGAGCTGAAAAGCTGATGCATAATTTGTTTTCAACTAAGATGGGTTTCTTAAATTTGCAGAGCTGGTTGTTAGAAGATTATTTTCTTTTGGGGGAAGCTTAAAACTAAGTACTGACACTAAACTCCGCTAAACAAACAGTAATATCTCTGACGTTGACATGGAAATTTGGTAAGAAAACTTCTCTGCTTCTAAGATTTTGGAGACTTCTTGGCTTCAAATCCATTATAAGCCAAGAAGTCACATCTTAGGTTAAATCTTTGAATGTGGGAGAACTGCTTCTGGATTTACATTTTCAGAAGCTGTTTTACTGACAGAAACAGAGATGAAAACTTAATATACATTTACTTTGCCATAGGGGAGAGGACTATACTAGAGCAAGAAAGGAAAACACAGTGTGCTGTCTACAAAAATAAACAAGGAAATAATATTGACTAGAAAAATGAAAAGGATGTTGTGTTTCAGTAACAAGCAGGCAGTGTGTATTTTGGGTAACAAGAGGATACATTGCAGCCTAATGGGAAAGGAAGAAAATATTGATTCTTTACTATAAAATTTGGTATTTTTGTCTTCATTAAACAATGTGCTTTTAGTCCCATAGTGTAGTGTTTCCTTTTACATATATTCCAAAGCAGGACAGGATGGGGGATGAGACTGCAGAAAATAGGGAGAAAAGCTGTGTAACGTCAATTTTAAACAGAAGGAAAACAGAGAAGCAGCTAATTATAGTCTGAGGAAAACACTTGGAATAGCCTTGGTCCTTTGGGAGTGACTGAGAAGCAAGGTAACTGTCAGGACGGGTTTAAAGCAGAGCGGTCCCAGCAGACAAAGAGCATGTGCCTGGATGAGAAAAGGAGGTCACATCTAAAAGCAAGCCAGCTAGGGAAGAGACAAAGACTGATCCTAATCTCTGAGATATGTTTAACCTGTTTTAAGCCAACATGTATGATTAATTTGTTTGGGAGTGGGGGTGTTAAGAACATGTTCGCTCACATCTTTTTAAACATGATCCGTTTTCCTAAACTGGGCAGAGAAAAAAAATGCCTTTTGTTGTTGCTATTTTGAGATTGGTGTTTTCTTTTCCTGTTTGTTGCTGCTGTTACTTGTTTTTTTCTTTTCTTTCAGGGGGAAACTAACAAATAAAAACAAATACCCTATTAGGCAAACGAGAAATTGATTGAAATCCATTCAGAATACATCCACCCCTTTGGTAACATATTCCAAGGAAAAATAATGAGCTTTAACAGTGTGGAAGCAAATCTTCATCTAAGGGACAAGCTCTGCAGGAGGGTAGACGAGAAAGAAGTCACTTGGCCTTGACACAGAATTTTTCACATCTGAGAGGAAGTCTCTTGTTTGGGGCTTTGGAGAGTGTTCTCCTGGGGCTACAGGACATCGCAACACAACACAAGGAATCTAACAATCTCATGCTGTCAGTCCACTACCCTTCCGCAGTGGCTGATAGGTGTTTTAGCTTACTCCACTCAGCTAGGAGGTTAGAGAACAGTTTCCTGATAGCTAACACAAGTGCAGAGGTACGCATGAGATTTTGCAACCTTTGCTGAGGTTGGTGTTCACACCGCTCGTGTCAGTGTCACGATTACTCATCAACATGAATAAGGATAATACTGCCCAGCCCAGATGCTTGGTACACAGGGTAATATGGGACCTATGTGGAAAAGCCAGAAGTAGCCTGCTGATTTCAGCACCTCTGCTGATCAAATAGGCAAAAGTCCAACAACATTAAAATATCAAATCATCTCCTGGGGGTAAAATCTAGTTGTGAAAAGAAGCGTAGGAATGAGAGAGCAGAAAGAAAAAAAAGAACTATCTTAAGCATCACTCAAAATTGCAGATCCCATGTAAGGAATCAAAATTCAATCTGTGCAGTCTTTTCTCTGTGACATTTGTAGTTTTATTGGGTGGAGGAGCTGGTCCCACATACCACTTTTTGCTATCCAGCATCCAGAGCAGGCCCATTCAGGGCAGATGTCAGTGGACTAGAATGCCTGGATTGAACACGTGGAAATAGGGGTGCAAGGAGTCTACCTCTGAGTCAGCGTCTCTGGTTCTGACCTAGGAAAATCATTGCCAGGTCTGTGAAGGAAACATACTCTAATGCACGATAGGAATCATGTAGTATTTTATGATGCTAATGGATTGATACACTTTCCAAACAAACAAAAAAAAAATGATATTCTTGAGGACTGCAGAGTTTCAAAATGGGCAAAAAATATTGTGAAAGTGATTGTTAAATTCCAAGTGCTACAAGATGTAGAGTGGCTTAACCATGGAACTGTAGCACATGCATAACGTGCCCTGCATCAGCTCCACCCTTCCAGCCAACTCTTTTGACAAATAGCTTGTCTCCACATAGACTACGCTCCCAGATTGGCTCCTCTCTTGTCACTAAAAATGCTAAGGCAGGTGCCAGGTTAGGAGGCAGTACTTTTTGATCTCAGGTCATCTAAGAGAAGGAGAATCACGTGAGGGCAGAGTAAGCCGTCCCATGCTATTTTCCTTGTCCTCAAGTGCAAAGGAAGGACGTTTACAATTTTACAGTAATAATTTCTTAAGGAGGCTTTTAAAACTCAGCCTTGTTTTTGTTCTATATGAGACTAAAACAAAGCAATATTATTTGTGAAATAAATGCTACTTGTTCATTAGGAAAACCCTCTGCCAAGCTGCAAACACTTTTGGCTTTGCCTGAGCTGATGGAATGTATATGTTGGTATTTACCAAACCAGGGAGAATTTCTGACTGCAGAAAATCTCTTTTTATGCTTAAATAGCTGGACAAGGCAAAATAACACTTCTTAAATTTTCTCAAGCTTTAGGAAGTTGCACACTGCCTCTTTGCATTTTCTTTTATGTCTCATTTTCCAGTTTTTTTATAATTTCATGAATAGAGTTGTTTGGGGCTTGTTATGTTACATTGGTTAGAGGCTGGTGAGGAAAGGAATCCTTGAGCTGACTCCGTTCACTTAGTATACTGACACTGCTTGAGTACTCCTAAACCGTACTCCACCCAGGTCTACACTCTTCATCTTGATTTCTAAAGCCTAAACATTATGTGGACCTTTTTGCAGCCAAAAAGATCTTGCATGATTTAAACTTACACCGGAAAATCTCATTAATTTTATCCCAGAAAATCTTGGTTCACATACAGGGGCTGCGCTGCACTGTGTAATTTCACAAAGAGAAAAGTGTTAATTAATGCAAACGACACACTTCTGTGGGCACAAGAAGAAAATATTTAAAGAGAATTTCACAAGGTGGAGGATAATGTACTTCTTAATTAAAACATGTCATCATTAAAAATGATTATGGTCTTCCCAACACGTAGGCCTTTACTGACCATGGAGAAGCTTTGGATCAAGCTTTGTGTGTTGCTGGGCCGATGGATTCCCTTCAGCGGTGGGGACAGGTTTCAGTACAATGAGCAGGTAGCCATTGCCTGTCAAAAGACAGAGAGATCTTTTTTACACAATTTAAATTGATTGCCCTTTAAAACAATCAGTTTTGCAGAAGGCTTTGAGAATTAGACTGGCTGCAGTCTGTGGCCCCTCCCACCTGGTTGCTTGGGAGGTATGTGGGATAAATTCTGTATTTTCTGACTTCTTACAGATCCTGTAACAGTGAATGGCAGCAGTGATTTGTCAAGCTTGAACACAGTTTCCCTTCATTGTCCTTCAAACTTGGACCTCCCTTGTGATAGACCTGGCATGCTGCATGGATGGCAGCTCTGCCCAGACAACAGGAGCTTCTGTCAGCAGGAAAGTCATGGAAATTCGTGAGAACTGAGCCCTCCTTCACAGCAATGAAGCCTACCAGCTGGCACTGGCTGCCATCACAATTACAGACTACCATAGCAAAGAGATGTGTCCAAGGAGTGCATTCGTATCTTGGTGCTCTGGAGACTCCTAAATAAATCAAGGTTTAGCAGGAAACAAATTAATCAGGGAGCAATTCCTCTGCCTGCTTTCTATAGAGATGTCTGTTCTTCTGGAGCTCAGGAGCACTGTTGATGTACCAGCTGTTCAGTGCTAGCTTAGCTCTGTTTGTTTGCTTTTTCAACAACTTAATTTTGAAGGTTCCTAAAATATTACAGGGTAACCTATTCTATAGATTTGCATGGAGAGTTAATGAATACAAAGATACACAGATATGCACACTTACTGTGTGGTCACAAGCTTGTATTCACTTCAGAGATGCTGGAGCATGTTACAATTTCTTAGCATTTTGTTCAAATATTATAGTTTTAATAATTCTTTGATCACCATTCTGTGATCACACACAGACAACCAAATCTATCCTGAATGATGCTCCATCAATTTTAATGATACTGCAAATGATAAGCAAAACTAATCTTGATCGTAGGCCTTCAAAACAAAAACTGAATGTCTCACCATTAGTGCTATAGGAATAGCAAAGAAATTAAAATCCCCTGGTGGTTCTTACCCAGTCACTGCTGCCTTTACAACTTGGTTACATTCCAGTTTGAATTACTTTTCTATTGAAGGTAGCATATGTAATTATCATTTGCTAACAGCACCTATCTAGTCTGAGACATGTAATGGATCTGCATTCTTGAGGTCTGACGAATGGTTCTTTAATTACAGCCACAATTAAATCCTAGCTGTGTCCTTTGACCTGCTGCCTTTCTGCTTTAGGAATGCCACACATCTGTGCTTGTTGTCGAGGTCACTGCCATTCCAGCCAACATTGTCCCTGAAGGCTCACACCCAGCAAAACACTCGGTGATTCACCACTGCAGCTTGAAAAGGCTGAATTACCCGCTCAGTGATTCCAGAAGTCATGAGTGTGCTGCTGTTTCATCATGTGCTTTGTTGTGAATTGCAGGCAACTTCCTTTTCTCAGTCCTTTAACTCTGACAGGCCAGCTGTCATTTAATTGATTCTCCATTACTTGTTATTTACACATCCTCTAGAGATACTTAGCTCTGAGTTCATCACATGTTTTGCTGTGGGGTGTGTGTGTTTTAATAACTTGCTGGCCAAATTTCTTCTTGGAGTGAATCATACTGCTCTGCCAAATCTTTCCTCCACCACTCTCAGACAGTACAAATTATTAACCCTAGTCACTAATGATGACAACATGATAAGAAAGCCAGAAGGAACCTCAAAAGCATGCTGAAAGATCCTACCTCTGAGAGGCAAATATGCAGGTCTAGCGTCTCTCGGGTTTTTGGTGCTGATCTCCATCTACAGAACGCATCAGCTGTTCCCTGTTCCTTGTAGCCTCTTGCTGAAGACGATGACCCACGGATACTCCATGAGGATTATCTATGTGAAATATTTGACTGCTCCCAGCACAGCATCAACTCTCTAAATAAACACAAAATTAGATTTTCACATGAGCTCAGCCTTTATGTAGCCACTAAATGAAAGGTTTCAAAATAATTTTGCACGCAGTGCACAGGAATCTTAGAAAAACCACTCCTTGACAGCTGCTGTCAAGTACTTTGGAGGAAGCAGGAGTTATCATTATACAAAACAGAAAACTAAGAAAACTATATAATTTATATTTTAATTAGATTTACATCAGGAAGAATAGTTTAACAGTTTCTTAGGAAAGAGTCAACATTTTTCTTCTAAAAAGCAGCTGGCAAGGTCACACAACTCTAACAAATCTCAAATGTCACCCTGATGACTTCCATACCTTTAATCAACCCTCACTGTTGTATCCGCATGCATCTGTTTCAAACTATTTTTTTGCATAATTACAAACTAATTTTGAAAGAGATCTTCAGTGAGTTTCACAATTACAACCTCTGCATATGTTAGTATCATAGAAACACTCTGACTAGCAAATTACATAATTATATCCAAAGAGGAGCAACGTTCAGGATGTTTGATAAGGTATTTCTTGTTCACGGGTCAGTACAGGAAATTCGGTGTCAGACACATCCTGAGAAGATGGATGGTATCCTGTGATTTAGGGACCACTATTCTATATAAAACAGTGTACTTCCCTTTCCTACCCTTCTCTACTTGTCAGAATTATATTGCTTGCTTAGGGAAAAAGGAGAGATGGAATTATTTTTTGAACAATATCACGTTAAGCTTAATTTCTTTGTCTGCCTGGGGGTAAATATACCAGTGGGATCAGGACCTAACTGTTATCACACATTGCTAGAGAGATGGTTAAACATACTATGGAGACAGTAAGTACAGATGGATATGGTCTGAGACAACTTCTTTATTTTATATAGTTTATTTTGCTATCCTCTGAAAAACCAAGGATATACATTCCTTTGTACTTTGCATGATAGGCTGCCTCACTGTTTCCTCCTAAATTATTGGGCAGAAGTGAGGGCTATTGAACTGAAGTAGTTCCTATTCTTTCATTAGGAGAGTTGCGAAATCATGTTGGATCCAGCAGCAAATTCCCTTTGCGGTCCCACTAATGCTTTTAATGTAAATTATTAAAGCCCAGACATGGGCATTAATATATAACATTTTATACAGCTTTGATTTGCTGAACTCTTCTGCTCTGTATCCTGAGCTGCTCACAGAGATTGAATTTCCTGAAAATCAGCTCCTAAATCAAAACTTTTATCTTTCTTGACACAATATATCATGGCTAGAAAGAGCATTGGCCTCTTTCACGATTCATAGAATCCTATGTCAGGCCATGTGCCCAAATTTCAGCAAATCAAAGTAGTTTAAGCTGCTTGGTTTTCTGAAGATGTGCCATCAAGATTGCCCTTTGTATTATTTGTGAAAGAAACATTACATTTTTTTCTAAAATAATTCTTGCTAGGCTGGTGTCACTCATTCTACTCAATAGCTTGGCTATAATTCATCCATTTATCTTTAGAAGCAGATTATAATAGATTATTGATATGTTAAGTAATTGGAGCATATACCTTAAGAGCCAGATTTCCTTTTCAGAAGAATCGTGTGCATTTTGATTAGCAGTGTAATACTGAGTAGCACACACAGACTGGTAGATGGCACACAGATACTTAAGATACCAAAATAAAGCTATCTTAAGCCCAGAGAAGAACTGTACCCTAAGTACAGGAAATGTCTCAGCTCTTTTCAGAATTGCAAGTCCAAGCTAACATGAATTTATTTGAATTAAAAGTATACCAATGAACATATTTTTGGGGGGTGAAATGACCTTCTCTTGACTTCTTTTCTTCTAGCTGTATTCTCAGACTTCCTCAGTTTGTACTCTGCATATACAAAGTTTTGGAGAACTATTTTCCTGTGATTAAGTAGAATGCAGATTACAGTCCAAGCACTACAGATAGACCTATAAAAGGTCTGAAAAAAATCAGCAGTACAGAAGTCCAGCTGGAAAGGGGAGACAGAGTTGCAGAGAAAACAGCTGCACTTGATCTTGAGATGGACGGTCAGGAGGAATAGGAATTTCCAGCTTGGATTAAAGGACACAAAAGTAATTTTGGATAGAAGCTTCATCACATGTTGTCTGAGCGCTGCAGTCCATTTAAGTAGATGCTGAAAACATCAGTATACCAGATAATAGATTCCAATAAAACCATATGGAAAACAGAACCAGTTTCCGGATTTTTTTTGTGTGTGTGGTGTGCGCTTAATCAACATGCTTAATGTTCTATTTGGTTTGATATTCAGCTATTGATGTTTTAAATCAGATTTATGAGCTGGATCTGACTTATTTAAGACCGGTCTTTTCCATTTGCCTCACATTACTTACTTTTGGGAAAGAGCAGCTATATGGGGCTTCAGACCATTTGTTTTGGGGTTATTCTTTACTGACATAAGGTCTATTTAGACAGAGGCTTTTTGACACAAATATTGCGTAAAGCACAAATATAGCACGGCACCCTTCGTGACTGTGTGCTCAGTGATTCAGTGATGGCATTGGAGCTGCTACTTAACAAAACCAGGAAACAGGCAAAAACATCTTGGAAAAAAAAAAAAAAAGGCAGAGAATAAAGAAATAGCATTTTAGTTGCCTTTTATAGCCAGGGCCAAGAATGCAAACAACCCAATAACTCCTCATCTATTTGGTTAATACTGTGACACGTGTTCTTGTCCTCACGAGTCTCTCAGCCTCAAATCCCTTAAAGAGCCCAGAGGAGTGGCACAGCTCACTCCCCACAGCTTCAGCAGATGCAGACAAGCCCTCTCTTTTTCTCCCCTGGCATGAGCCTCCATTGGGCCCTGCAAGGTCGTCACAGCACTGTGAGCCCTGGACAGGCTTCCTCTGCCTGCTGCGCCAGCTGTGGGACTGCTCTGCTCCACGCAGCTGCAGAGCAGGAGAGAAGCTGGCTCTGTAATTAACTGCAGGAACATCCATGGAACTTGTTCTCTGTGGACCAATCACAGACAGATGAGGTTGTGTTCACTGCACAAGCAGCATTTATTCAACCCTCAGCACACAGTACCTCAGCTTCCTTCAAGCGGGAGGGAAAACAGCCACAGAAGCCAAGGGCTTCTGGGTTTCACTTTGACTCATGATTTGGCCTTACTTAGTCACATCATCTCTTTGCTTTTAGTTCCCTCATGGAGGAAAGCACACAATGCTGGATTTGACTCGGCAAGGGAGCTCTCCCAAAGGAAATAAACTGGAGACTGCTGTGCAGAGCAGCAGCAACTCTCCCCACGGACAGCATCCACAGCAGAGGTGGAGCAAAGTGCAGAGCCAGGCTGTGACCTGCGATAAACCGTCACTAATCTTGAACCTCTGGAAATGATTTTCCAGGTGTCAATAGCACGGCTCCCCAGAGCTGGCTTTAAGTAGAAGTGAAGCTGTGGTGCGATCCTGCCAGCTCAGAAGGGCAGCTGGTTGCCTGTTCTGCTATGGGAGGAGAGGGTGGGAGAAAGGGCAGCAGGTAGGACAGCAGGCCTACTTCTGCCCAGCCCGAGAGCCACCTGAAGCAAGGGAAGTTCTCTGCCTCAAAAAATACCCCAAAAAGGGGCCCTGTGCATATTCATGGTCACACCTGCAAACCTACAGCATGAGAGACAGAGAAGTTCTATCCAAGCACCCAAACCAAAACAGAGTGAAGATGTGGATCAGTGTGTGGTGAAGAATTCCTCTCTGCAAAGTCTCGTGATAAAATTTAGAATCTATAATCTTCAACAAGGAGTTTTTGAAGAGAACTAAACCAGCTTAATAGGTAGTTTTGAGAAGTGACCCCCCACGTATATAATGCATACATATAGAAGTACAACAGCACAGTATTACCACCATAACAATTTATAAACAAATAGTTATTTTCCTTTCTAGTTTCTAGATTTTTAAATTCAGATACGGTGACGTTTTCCCCTCAGCCACACAAAAACAAGGCTAGAGGTTGTCATTTATCATTTGGCAGCAGGAGCTGAAGCTTAGCAGAGCAACTCAATAGCTTTTGACAAAAGCATGAAAGCTGGCAGCATAAGAACCTGCCAACACAGGCCCTTGCCAATATTAACAGATAGAGAGATGGGAAAATATTTCAAAGCACCAGTGAAGGAACTTAAATGCTCTTTAACTGAGGGGTGCTTTTCTACATCTATTCAGCCTGGCTGAAGATAGGACAGGGAACCAAGCAGTTCTGGCCAACGCAGTTGTTCTGTGCAGAGCTTGATGCTTGCCAGTGCACTGGCTGGCTGAGTGTAATTCCTATCATTCTCATAGGGACAGTAAGAAAGTGGTCAGCCAGGGTGGAAATCAGGAGGAAGTCTGACACGTGTGACCTATGCATCCCATCCTTGCAGGACATCAATTATAGGCAGGTTTAATTACATGCTTTCACCCACAAGACAGAGAGCAGTGCTGGGGACTTGCTTTGGGGAGGCAAGTGCAGTGGGGCTGGGCCAGGAACACAGTATCTAACTGTGTTTTTCATCTCCAGGAGAGATCAGAAGAAATACCAGCCCAATAAGTAGCACATTAGCTTTAAAAGGCCTACCTCAGCTACCTGCTCCAACGCTGCCCTAAGTCAAATGCTTCACAGGAACTCAGCAGGTGAATTTCAGCACGTGCCTCCCACAAAGTAACATCCCTGCAGCAACATCTAAATATTTCAAAGCAACTGCAGCTCTGGGAATTGAAATGGGGAGGTAGCTCTTACAGAGTAACAGAGAGTCCTCTATGAGGTCTGAGAAGCTTTTCTCCTGCTTAGGAATGAGGCAGCACCTCAGGTCCTGACCCAGCCCCAGAACATACTGCAGTCTGTGGGCAGAGAACATTTTCCCTTCAGTTTCCCCCAGGACTTTTTTTGCAGAATAAATAATTTGATCTTAGGTAACATTTCAGATCTCACATTTTGGTGAAGAAAAGCCAAAGCATGCTGATTAAAAGTCTCATTAAAAGATTTTGTGATGACTAATACGTCACATGGAGAGATAACTCACTTTCTGCTTCAGAAGTGTGGTTTGGGACAAGCTGTTCTTCACAGAGCCTATACTGCAGGGAAAGGATTTAATTAATACTGTGTCCACAGTAATTGGCTATGTGCATTAAATCACATGAATTTCACGTGACAAATCCTGCTATACGCTGCCCCGTGAATTCTTACACTCATACCAAATACAGGAATCATTATGTGAAAAATTCTGCGATCTGGCATATGAAAGCCTCATGCGGAAAGACATTCTGCCTCACAGTGGGTTTGCAATCTGTTAGGGCTCAGGCTGGCACTGACGCAGTAGTTACTCAACTGAATTTAACATTTGGGAAGGCAGTAATGCACATGGTCAGACTGAAGCAGGAAAGGACAGAAACAAGTTTGGCAGAAAGCAAAACACCAGGCATAAAGGTAAAAACAGGGTAATAACTTTGGTCCTGCCTTGTTAATCTAAAATTCTGTCTGGCAAGTACATCCTGAAGAGAAAGGACACAACATACACTGACTGCACCTTGAGAAGGTACAATATATGACACGATCAAACTGATTTTATTGTCTACGCTGTGTCACCTAGATGAGGTGAAATCCAGAAATCTTGTCCTGTAAGATAAGAAAGCATGGCTTTCTCTACTGCCTTCTGTAAGAATCTAGAGAAGTTTTAGAACAATTACTAAAACATAAATGACAAACACTCCTTTACTGCTCATGGCAAAGTGATAAGGAGGAGGTCACCATTCCATCTTGTTAAAGGAAAGCTATTTCAGAGCACAAGTCTTTTGGGTGCTCTGCTTTGGGAAAAACTTCTGCACAGACACTTGATCAAGCCTCAGACTACCTAAGCTGGGCCGTAAGGGTGTAGTACAGTGCTGTCAGTGCAGTCCATAATCTAAAACAAGTTTTGCTGAGAGTATGCTGGGGGTACTCACTTCTGCTTTTATCCACTAAAAATTATTCGTTCTGACAGAACTACTTAGTTGACTGGACCAGGGGTGGAATTACTCTGGTTGCTTTCATATTTCAAGTCCTCCTCTGAAGCCTGGGAATTTTTATGGGGTTTGCCTGAGGCAAATCTCAAGAATGAAGATTGGCAGCTGAAAAAAATTGTTTTTTCAAGGACTTACCTGAATGCCAAAGAACGCTGATTCTGGAGGCAGCCCAGCGGGTACTGGGCTGTGCTTGAGAAGGGGAAGAGCTGAGGAACCTGTGCATGGTCTGCAAGCACTGCTTGCATTTTTGCAAGTAAGCAAATAACACGAGAGCCTGAAGCCAGTGGTGGAGCTACTGCCATAAACAATCCCTGGACTGGTAACGCACCTATTTGCTTTTCCTCAGAAAACAACAGGGAAGATAAAACAAAAATCAGATTTGATATGGAGATCAAAAGACGTGTAATGAGTAATTGGACAGGGAAGCCCACTACCACATGCATCACAGATACCAAGATCTTAGCAGGAAGAGAAAGCATCAGATATTTATAGGAAACAACAGAAACACCTGAAGACTTATTACAAACAATCATCCTGGATGTTACGGAATGGCTGAAAAGAATCAGGTTTCACATCTTAGGCCTATTCTTCCCAGCAGAGCACATTTCTTCTCTGCCTTGTGGCAGGATATCATGCATTTTCCCTCTGGCCATTGCAAACTGATGTCACTGATCTAAACAGATCGATGACCTGATAATAGCTGCGGTTCTCTTTTTGTAATTTGTAATTCAGCCAACTGCTAGAACTTGTTCTGACTTCCTATTTTATTAATTGCAGAGAGACAGCTCAGTCTGATTACAAGTATCCTTATTACTTTAATAAGCAAATAAAGAAATTAAGCAGTTCTGGGGAACCTTCTTATATGAAACCAGACCTGATTGACTTAGTCTAAGTCATTTATTAGGACTCTACAGGTGCCACCACTCCTGCTCTCAGGGAGGTTAAGTCAGAGGAAATAAATATGTAAATTAATCTTATTTTGAGCAGAATTGATCTACTAGCTATTGCTTAGGGGAAGAAAACTGCTCTCCATCAAAACTCTACTGAACAGCTCTTGCACTCGTAGTAGTGAAAGAGATAAAAGCTTTTTTGAGAGTGCTTAACTTAGAAAAGTTTTTTGCTCTTTCTTATCCTTTTTGCTTGAAGAGAAAATAGACATGTATATTTTAGTAAGCTAATTTGTGAACAGCCAATACTTCAAAATGAAATAAAATTTACTGAGCTGTCAACATCTTTTCTTGTTGGTGTGGGCACTGGGAGAACGGCTGCAAGCCAAGCAGCTACAGCTGGTCCTCGTTCCCTCTGTCTATTGCAGGCATCTATTGCTGTCATCCAGTTTCTTTTCATAACAAATTCACTTAAGGGAAAACAAAACAATAAAAAAACTCACCTTTTCTCCATAAAAGACTAGAGATGAAACTGAAAGTGTCAATGTGGAAAAGCAGCATTTGGGTTTCAATATGTGGATGATGGACTGAAAAAAACAAATTTACAACTTTACAGTCTTCCCCTGAAAAGTGTTGCAATTTTAGCCACCAAGAATGTATCTGAATCATCTTGAAATGTGGTTTGCAGTGACGAAAGATGATGTGCAAAAACAAGACTATTTAAGGATATAGACCTATGTACTATGCAGAAAAATGGAAACCTACTGGTCTGTATACTCTTGGGTGGTCAGAGAAAAGATCTGGAGGGCTAATAACAGCGTAGCTCCAGCACAGGCACACATTCAGCTCTAGATAACTGTGAAGTTGTTGTGGAAGTACATTTGCCTTTCTTCCCTTTCCTATCTGGTAAGGACAGCCCTAGCACTAGAACAATATCACTTTATCACTGCTTCTCAGGTCCCTCAGCACTCAAGTTTGCCAGACAGTAGTGAATGTGCCAACAGTGAGCTATACTCGGGCCACAACACAGATACAGAAAGCCAGAATATTCCCTCTTCTCTTCCAACCCTGTGTGCTACTTAAAAAGGACTGTCTGGATTTTGGCTTGCACAGTAAGTGCTTTGAATTACCCCAGCAATGCTGCAAGGCTCTAAGGCTAGTTTCATTGCAAGGTTTCTACACTGGAAAACAAATTTCAGCATGTGGTATCTGCACTGTGTTCCCCTTGAATGAGGATGCCTGGATCCTTGCACTTGGCCAGCTCTTTTCTGCGACACTGGATTTCTGAAGATTTTAGCAGCTAAGCCTGCGCAGCAGAAATATAATTTTTTTCACAGAGCAGCAGTGTGCAGCTGTCTCTGGGTGGGGTATCACAGAGTCTGAAGTCACTTTTGCACAATTTCCCCCTAGATCTGTATTGTCCATCTCTTGCTTTGTGGAGTGAGCAATAAGGACTCCATAGAACTGTTCCAAGATCTGGATGGTGGTGGCAACATTCCTCAGAAAGCCATATGCCTCTTATGTCTTCGAAAGGCAGCTGGGAGACAGACGTGATTCACCATTTCAACATCTTGGCATGTTTGCATCCCTGCGGAGCTCTCAGCAATCTGAAAGACAGAGACTGAAGCCAATAGAGCTGCAGATTTACTCGAAGATCTTTTGAACCTGGACAGCACCTGCAAATTCTGGTAGAGCTGAGTGTAAAATCAGGTGACTTGGCAGATGCTCATGCCAGAAGCACCAAAAAGCACTGCCTGGAAAAGTTTGTCAGAGCCAGAGGTTCTCAGTTCTGTTCCTAGACTGTGAAGTTGACTGTTCTCCCTCCTGCAAGAGATTCATCTTTTATGGACTATCAACATGAAGTCCAAGAATTACAGAGGATCTGAGAACTAGAATTTGTGAACCATTAGACTTTATTCTCCTGATAATACCATTAGATCTCTGTATAGCTTCTAACATATCATGGCCTAAGTTACCACAATGTTCAATGTTTCCTTCAGCAGCGCACCATTGGAAATGCACTGAACTTAGGGAATATAATGCCACTTTGCATTAATAAAATAAATACAGACTGAAGTGCATCATCCTCTTATTTTCTCTCCTTATGGGATGGCACAAGAGTAAACCCCTCCTGGAATGAAGGCACCTTAATGCCTGACTATAATTCAGTGAAAAACAGTTGATCTGCAATGATTCTAATTCTATATATTACGAGTACACATAAACCACAGTACAGCACATGTTATTCTGTCAACCTGGGGCACCTGGGAACTGTAGAATATGATAAACCTGAACCCTAGAATACACAACTTTTAAACTGCTGGTAGTGATTTTCACTGCAGTAAGTAATTTTAGTGAAAATACCCAACCCTTCACCAGGGGAGAGGAGGAAAGCAAGAAGCCACATTTCATGTACGAGGAAAGAGAAGATTAAGCTAAATTACTTTTCTGTCTGGGAACTGTGTCTGTTTTGTAATAGAGTGTTATTTCCCAGAATGAACCCAGGCAGTTTGTTGAGCATCTGGTACAGTAAACATGATGACTATAAACAACTTGCTTGAGATCACGCAGCAAGTCCCTGATCCAGCTTCCGAAGTCCCACGACTTAGTCACCAAGGATAAGCATACATGGCACACTTACCCCAGATGACTGGCTCTGCTGACTGAGCACCAAGATCAGTTCAGCAACGATTACTGTGATGATGCACCTTAAAATGTCCTCACTTATAAAACAAACAAGTCCTTAGTACTACTGTTCTGGTTTCACATGCAGGCTTTCACTTCTTTCCAATCATATGAAGAAACAACCTAAAATCACGAAGGGCAGGGTGTACATGAAGCATCACATTTCCAGAGATATGGCTGTTATTTCTTTCATGTTTCATACTTCATATATTCATTCCTGTGCAGTCTATAGCTTCAGCCAAGTGGCTGGTCCAGAGATCTGCTCTTCTGAGATTAAGTTCTACCAAATTTCTGACCTTCACCTCCATCTCTGCTGAGATCCCATGGTTTTAGAAGCACTTTTCTGCCAAATGCCAAGCTGTACCAAAGTCTGACTTGTACTCTAGGTTGGTCTTAACTTTCACACTTTTTTTTCCTCTGCAACCGTTTTTAATCCTGTCAATTCATTTGAAAATAGTAATCGAAATTATTTTGAAAAAAAACTGAACTGATGGAAATGGAGGGTAAATCCCATTTACTCTGTGCGCTGTGTAAGCGGAATTCATGTCTAAAATTGAAGCACACTCTGCGGATCCAAACAGTTTCTGCACAAACATCCTCAAGTGCAGAACTGCGTACAAATAACCTCCTTACCCACACTTAGAACAGCTGTTAGTGAATCCCTGAAGAAATACATTTCTCCTTTTTTAGTGTCCCTCTCCTCTTCTTGTTCCCCATCATCACTCCTACAGATTTCCATTTCTTTGTGAAATGAGGATTGAAACTCATGTTACAGACACTGAATGGGTGGTCAGACTGTCACACAAATGCCTCACAGAAGTATCCCTTCTCCAAAGCATAGGAGCTATCAGGAACACAATACAACATATCCAGCCCTGCAGCCTTTCTAAGAGCTGAGGCTATCTGACAGAGCTGTGCCAATGTAATGCCTCTTCTATCACCATGCAGTACTACTTAAGGTAAGACCTATCCAACCACCGCCAACAGACTCTCAAGAGCGCTGGAGACAAGTCCTCCACACTATCTGCACCAGAGCAAGGAGTAATGTACTGTGAGTTCATTGCAACTGCATGATGATAACAAGATTTCTTTCGTAAGAATCATGCCAGTTATTGTATGAATTCTGGTAGAGTTGGTAGCCGCCACCAACAGTGTCACAATGCCATCCACTGAAATTAAGTCATTAAAAATTTCCGTCACCTCACCAGTGCTTTTGGTTAACACAGGGTGATCTAATTACTTGTTCACCTTTTCTTCACTTCAAAAGTTGTTTGGAAACATTGGAAATAAAATTCAGTAAGATGTTCCGATTCTTCTTGAATATGTTCTGTGAAGGAATTTCCCAAGCCCCATCATCTTCCCTCGACCAGCAAGTACAGCAATTCCTTTTTTACAGAGCAGCCTGAAGTGTCTTGTGGTAGGAGAGAAGTTCAAATTTGCTAGGCACAAGTTCTTCAGCAAGGAAAGCAGGCCTTCAAGTAGTTATGAAAGGAAGAAGGAAGTGTTCTAATGGGCAAGGAGTAACATAGGCCTCTGCTGTATGGACTGGAGAAGTCATAACACACAATATAAACTAAATCAGGTATTACAGAAACAGGTATTTGTATCTATTGGAATGTGAGGACAGGCTAGATTATTTCAAGGTCCCTTCTAGCAATACTACTTAAAGACCTTCCCCTGAATTAACACACTCAGGCAATATCCTACTGCAGAACTACTATAACCTACTGTAGAACTAATGTTGGTTTAACTTCTTTATCAGGCCATACATCTCTAATTTACTTTCTCACAGTGAAAATCAGGGTGACAGAACAACAAAAAACACCCTTACATAACACATTTCATTGTAGAGCTAAACCCAGAGCCTGCGATGTGGGTTGAATTAGAACAAATGGACCCAATTTTAAGACTGGGAAGCGCCAAGCAGGAAAATCAGATAATTCCCCCAAAGACACAAAAGCTTCTCGCTTTTTTTGGAAATAATGAAAGACAAATCAGAACTCCAAATCTCGCATTTTACTAAAGGCAACACTAAAACAAGAAGTAAGAGAAGATATCAAAATGTAATCTGCTTACCAGCTCATGCATGCATCCATTTAACACTCATAGCAGGGTACTGATTCCACCTCTTAAGAATTTAACTTGGCATCAATGTAAACGTATTCCAATTGTTCTTGTAAAACATTAACCTGAGGCAACTATGATTCAAATCTTGGCAGATACAGCAGTGGAGAGGGCATGTGAAGTTTCTAATTGCTAATCTTACCTAAATCTTGTCTGATTAAGTCACTGGAACTGAGCATGTTAGTTTCCAATATCTCTTACATACAATGGGTAAGACTAAATTGCCTAACCAATTTTGCAATGTAAAAGAAAAATCAAAAGACTTTCAGAAGACCTTGGCAGCAGACAAAATTTAATCTTTTTGAAGTGCTATTATTATTTTTTTAAAGACTTACGAATGATTACAAACTCTTTCCTATTCACTGAATAGCTATCATATACTAGCAACTCAAAAACAATTTTTCTAATTTCATTTTGTTTTTTAAACAAGAACAATAATTTTTCTGTTATTGTAATTTAGTCAAGACATGCTTTTGGGGTTATAACACTTGCCAAGAGAAGATAAAAGACTTTCCTCCTGGGGAAAAAAAAGAAAAAAAAAAAAAAGCAGCTGTTCTGGAAGGGACTATAGTTCATTTTCAATTCCCTACTGTTGTAAAAACAGTTATGAATAGTAGCAGTGAGTTTTCTGCAGTCTCTAACTTCTCAATTTGCTTAGAGTACCTTCTGCAGAACTGCTTAGGTCAGATTCTGACAAAGTTGATTATTTGCCTTTGAATGGCAGATATATTGAATTCTCTGTGAAGCACCCATTTGGAAAACAAGGTCTCTGAGTCATAAAGAGATAGAGACTACAGGCACGTACAAGCATTGTGTGAACCCACTTCACAGAGTGGTTTTTCACTGAATAGCCTGACTAAAAACTGTAGTAGAGACTTCCTGTATCATTACAAGTGTACACAATAACTGCCTGGGAACACTCCTTTTAAAGGTGATGGCAGCTATTAACTATAAACCAGTAAATAAACATCTACATAAGCAAAGAGAGTACCATGCCTCCTGGGTGACACAATAAACACATATTTGTTTGTAGCAAAGATATGTTCAACATATTTTTACAGGAAAAGAACGAATACATTTTCTCCAATACTGAACCAGCACTTCATTGAAAGCAGCAGTTATTCTAGAAGAAGATAAAAACCTCACATTTCTTTTTTTTTTTCCTATCCAGTAAGCTTTACATGCTTCAGCATAACCGCACATTTAAACATGGTTCTGCTCTTCTTGTTCTCATTGCCTTCTAGTTCTTGGTGCCGTAGTCCAGATATTATTGAACATAGAACCAGTGATAGAAAGAAAAAATTTACAAGTGATAGATTTGCTACGAGACTGGGTGAATAATTTCTTTTTGTGTATGTGTTCACTCGAGCATTAAGAATTCACTGAATTATAGAACACACAACCTGAATTCATCCCTTTTGGAAAGACAGGTACTGAATCATTCATAGGACGAATCGTCCACCAAACCGCTTAGAGAAAGTAAGCTGCTATCTTGAAGCTTTCAGCGGACTTTCCAGTCAATGCAAGGAATTATTCAAGTTCAAGCTGAGGCAGATTGGAGAGCTGCAGAAGTACAAGAGCAGCTCCTTTTCATGGGAAATTTTCTTAAGAGTACAAAAGAAAGCTAGATATCAGCATTAGCTGCATATGGCTGAAATACCACACTATTGCAAGGAAAGGAAAGGAAAGCAAAGCATAAAGCAAAACT
Organism: Meleagris gallopavo; assembly: GCF_905368555.1. Classification (NCBI taxonomy): domain Eukaryota; kingdom Metazoa; phylum Chordata; class Aves; order Galliformes; family Phasianidae; genus Meleagris; species Meleagris gallopavo. The sequence goes on along the minus strand of NC_139405.1, from coordinate 50,927,841 downwards.
GATTGCTCAGACGTTTTTCTAAGGAAAAATCAACTTACACAATCATGCTGAACTCGCGTACGTGTGTGAGAGTGCATCGTTGCAGTAATAACCTTGTGGATCCTGAAAGCTGAAAATGTAGAGCCTGGTACCCAGAATACAACAACTCCCAGCCATAATGCAGGAAGCTGTGTCAGAAGGCTACGGGAGGCTGCCACATTGCTGATGGAGGAGAAACATTAAAAATATCCATTTCTCTGTTGAGAAGCAGATAGGCCTTGAAGTGAGGACAATATATTCTCCCCATCACCAAGCTCAGACTCAAGATGGGTTTGTTTCCAGTTTAGGAAGCAACTATAAACACTAACTGAAGCAGTGGTGACAAACGACAAAGGTGAGCCTGGCCAGAGAAAAGGACTACTTAAAAAAAAAAAAAAAAAAAAAAAAAGTATAGCAGCTCTTTTCCCACCTGAATTTCTTTGGAATTCCTACAATTGTGGGAAACCTTTGTTTGGTTCATGCATTACAAGAAAGTTAAAATTTATCTGCTCACGTTGTCCTAAATGTAACTGCATCTTTGCTATACCTGTAAATTCTTCTGTTTGCTAAGGAAATTGTAACAAAGACCTACACGTGCTGGGGAAAAAAAAACATACAACGCAAGCATGTACATTCCTGTGAAATAGGAAATGTGACATCTGTGGCCCAGCTGAAGGCTACAGATGTCATACTCTCTGACTCTAAAACCACACTTAGAACTGATTCCTCCTCTAGAGATGCAATTAGAAATCAAAAGAGGAACTTGTCTAAACGTTGCTTAGAAGAAGCTTCCTAGTAGATCATCTGCTCCCATTGACATCAAGAAGCAAAGTAGGATAGAGAAACATTGGGAACTGGTCACTGCCACCTAGAAGAAAATGCATGACAACTCACAGAGGTAACTGTGCAACTCAGGTGATGCAGAAGAAACCTGAAAACATTCTCTTAGGGCAGAACTGACTGATCATACTGTCCATTAGAAAAAGATTTATCATGGAAATTAATTAAGCAAAACACTGCCTGACTCTGTGAGGACAGGACAGTACCTCAGACCTACAGCGTGGCAATGCCTTTGGTTTCTTTTATATTTTAATTTTGTAAGGTAATCCAGGAAAAGCCAGCTTTGGAAAAAGCAAGAGAAGTTCTCTTATGTTTTGAGACCGGTTACTTATTTCAGTACACCATTCTGAATATGAACAAGCATCCATAATGCGGATGTGCACGCACTGATAACTAATAATGTGAAAGCATGCTGGGTCAACAGCTAACCAGGAGCAAAAGATAAAGTGCTAACAAGACAGAATTTTTGAGGGCTATCTGCCTGCTTAGTTTGCACAGTCATTGTGAGTCATATAACGGGCTCCATGCAGCAACCTCTCTTCTTCTCCTTATAACATATATGCAATGTGTCTGTCATGCACTGGTGCTACTAACCACTTGCTGTGTATCTCGATAAAATGATACTAAAGGCTTGCATGCTATTTCCTTAAACTTACGTTGCTTTGCATTCCCACTAACAGTAGTAACCACAAACAAGTATCAGATGAATGAATATGGCAGTGCTCGTGTGAGATCAAATAAACTCTAAGATATGGAATGATTCTGTTTCCCTGAGTGTAATCTAATGTTATTTCCCTACAGTCAATGAGAGAAATGCATATCCTTAAGACATTTTCTGTACATATTCTCATCAGCATCTTATGCCTTCGTTATGTCAAAACATACTTTCGTAAAATTTTGCAGGATGCTACCATCACTGTAGCCAGTGGAAACATTTGTAGGAAGCAAATGCAATTAGACTCAATGTCTGGATCCAGTCCTCAGACATCAGGTTACCAATTTTTATGTCAAGAACACAAGATCATAGCAACTGACTATTAGTAAATTGGACTGGATAAGAGAGGAATAAACTTGCCATAGGTTAGACATAACATATGAACTATTAGAATAATATATGCTTTAATCTCTGCAAAGGGATTTACCATTACCATTTAAAAATACAATTTTTTTTTAAAAGCCTTTTAAATAGTAAAACCTGGAATCTGGAGCAGGTCCTCTCCTATCATCTGCACTCATTCTATCGTGCAGTAACAGCTAGTGATGCAAGTACTTTTTTTTTTTTTCTCCCACCAATTTTATATTATAAACTGGTTTTAGAACAACTAAATAACCAAGAAAACATAGTATGATATGTTACAAAATATCTACTTAGGAATGGAAGAGGATTCTAATCTTTGATATGAGAAAAATTATTCAAGAGTCAGAATATTAGAAATAGCTGCTTGTCATGTAGCTTCAGAACATCAGCATTTAACCTTGTTTCCTTCATAAAGGGTAACTATAATAAAGATTAACATTATCAATGTGAAAATTACCATAGGAACATAGCAATCTGAGATACAGCATAAAGAGCACATAAGAATAAAACCACTATTCACTTAGGTAGAGAGTTTATAAACATGAAGTAAATCAACTTTCTACATGGGTAGATAGCAACAGGAGAAGGGGGAATCGTTTTAGACTAAAGGAAGGGAGATTTAGATTAGAAGTCAAGTTGTTTACTGAGAGTGGTGAGGTGCTGGAACAGGCTGCCCAGAGAAGCTGTGGATGTCCCATCCACAGACATGTTTAAGGCCAGGTTGGATGGGGCCCTGGGCAGGTTGGTTTAGTATTAGATATGGAGTTTGGTGGCCCTGCCTGTGGCAGAGGGGCTGGAGCTTGATGATTTGAGGTCCCTTCCAAACCAACCATTCTATGACCCTATGACCTCATATTCTTGTTACCAAACAATATTTTAGCATGTTGAATTCACACCCTTTTATCAACTGTGTATGGGCTGGGAGAGTATTTGGTACTTTTGAAATGAGCCCATGATAGGCTATAACACTTCTCACATCACAGATCACCTGGCCAAGCTGTTTTTAAAACAGTCCCTTTGTGTCCTTCTGTATTTCTAACACATAACTCCCACGCAGGTAACTGCCAGCAGTAATTACCAGCTTCAGGTTTGAGGAGATTTAAACTACCGTGAGGTTAAACTTAGTTTTCGCTAGTTTTCAGAAGCAGCAATGATTCTCAACTCTGGAAGGGCATACGATACACCAAGTGGAACTGGCATTCATGTTTTTAGCCAGTGGAACTGACCTGAGTATGTCCCGCAATGCAAAATATCTCCATGCGACAGAACTATTTGGTTTGTAAACCGTAAAAAGTTAACCTAGATTGTGATCTTAATTTATATTTTCATGAGTCACAGAAACTGACTGAAGTCCAGGTTTTAGGTCCAACTGGCTATATTGCTACTAAGGATAACATTTTCACTCAAAAGTGAACAAATTTGATGAAGGACTCACTTAGAGTTCTGAAATCATACTATACCCATCAAGTTTTCCAGTGTGATGGCACTTCTGGTATGGAAATAGAGAACCTAATAACAATTATCAGTGGGGAAATACAAAATACTGACGAGATTTCCCATCTTTAAGCATGTCCAGTGCTTCAAGCTTCCCATCAATTAGGAATGGACCACATTTCTTATGTTTACAAATGTGTTTTCAAAACAGAAATAGGAAAATACAGTAGCAGGGAAGAGATTGAGGGAAGATCAATTATTCATTTTTTTTTCATGTTGTCTTCCTGCAGTTTCTTTCTCTCAAAGTCTGACCTTAATTCTCTCACATTTTTCTTTTCAGAATGTTTTTAAAGGCATTTCTAATATAAAACATCTCAATATAATTGAGCATTTTTTAAAATTTGTTCAGATAACATTGAATTGCCCTTTTTTTCCCCCGTTTTCTCTTCTCCCTTTTTTTTTTTCCCCACTGCTTACAAATAATTCCCTTTTCCCTCCATGTCACCTGCTAATCTTCTCTGTTCTGCTTTCCCTCAGCTATTTCCCTTTCATCTTCTTATTCCTGTACCCTCTGAACTACCTCAGAAGCAGCTTTTATTTGCTCTTCGTAGCATCCAAAATTTGTTCTACGCTTCACCCTGTGTTGTTAGTGGTGAGCACTCAAATTACATAGTTCAGTGTTACCAGACAGTAGCCTCCGGTTGACAGAGCTGAACTGCTGCATCAACTTGAACTGAATGGAGATTTGCACAGGTTTAAATGGCTTTAAAACCCATCTTTGGTAAGTCCAGGCTGTGTGCTTAACCAGATGTCAAACTGCAAAGTCTTTGCGGGCAGGCAATCACAGCTGGTATGCACTGACCCTGATGGATCTTGAAAAATAGGACAATTCCAGTTAAACAAACTACACCTATAACCTAAACAAACTGAAACATGCTCCATTCATACCTGTGGATTATTTTCAACACATCTCAAAATATATGCTGCCTCATTTCACTTTGGCTGGGAAAAACGTCATTTGGGCAGCAAATGAACTTTAAAACAAAGAGTCAGGCTGGTCCCGAGCCTGAACATGCCATGCTCGTGCTCCTCTGAGAACCACTGATAACAAGGGGATGGGGAACAAAAAATACATAATGATATTTCATGCAAAAAGTTTACACCAGAAAAGAACCAAAGTAAGGGTCAGATCCCTCTATACATTGCTGAATTCTTCAAGCTGTACTGATCTTGGGAATTAAAAGACAAACAGAAGTTCAGTTTTATAACTTCTACAGATATGCTTCTTCATTTTATATTTTGAACATTAGATAATGCTTTATTTACCAAGAAATACTATACCCACTATGTATGAGGACTGCTCCAAAAGTAATGCATCCTATTTTATTATATCAGCCTAAGACTTCAGATGCAATTGGTGGTGGTACGGCAGTAGAGGTTGAACCCTTCCACCAATGTCCCATTAAACGTTGTTGTTATGTGACGGATGGTAGCAGAGGGGCAGTTTGACAGATGGTGTCTGACAAAAGTGCAGATGAAGCAAAGGTGTGTCACTGAATTTCTCCATGTGGCAAAAATGACCCACTGATATTCATTGATGCTTCCTGAACCTTGATGGAGACCAAACAGTGGATATAAGCAGAGCGAAGTGGTGAGTAGCACAGTGCATTTCAGCAGTGCTGACAGTGGGTCACAAACATTGGTGCAGATTGCATGCCATGCTCATAACAGCCTCTTGATCATCCCTGGCAAAAATGCATAGCTCGTGGTGATGTTCAAAAATAGTTTTGTAGCTGAGAATTTGCTCTATAAAAATTGTTATTAAACTCTTTGTATCTGTTGTAGTTTCCACAGAAATAAAGAGGAGGCATTAGTTTCATAGAACCACAGAATCATTTGAGTTGGAAGGGTCCTTTAAAGGTCATCTAGTTCAACTCCCCTGCAATGAACAGGGATATCCACAGCTAGATCAGGTTGCTCAGAACCTCTCCAGCCTGACCTCGAATGTCTCCAGGCACCGAGCATCTGTGGAAACCCGTTCCAGTGCCTCATGACCCTCAGCGTAAAAAACTTCTCCCTTATGTCCAATCTAAATCTCCTCTTCTAGTTTGAAACCATTTTCCCTGTCCTATCATAACAGACCTTGCTAAAGAGTATCTCCCCCCCTTTCTTACAGCCTCCCTTTAGATACGAAAGGCTGCTGTCACGTCTTCCCAGAATCTTCTCCAGGCCGAACAACTCCAGCTCTCTTAGCCTGTCCTTGCAGGGAAGGTGTTCCATTCCGTGGATTTTCTCTGTGCCGTTCCTCTGGATGCACTCCCACAGGTCCATGTCTCCTGTACTGAGGACTACACTTCTGGTTGAAGAACTCTAGGTCACGTCACATCAGCATGGAAGGGCAGGATCACCTTCCTGGCCCTACTGGCCACACTTTTTTTCATGGCTTGGGACACACTTGGCTTTCTGGGCTGTGAGGGCACACTGCTGGCTCATTTCCAGCCTGCCATCCATCAGTACCCCAAGTCCTTTCTGCTAGGGCTGATTCAAAGTGACCTACGTATATTTAAACAAATAAGAAGTCTCCACAGCATAACAAGTTGGTATTCTGCCTTGCAGCACATGCTCCACACAGGTCTTTGGTTTATGAGATCAGGTTTTTTTTCCCCTAGGATCATTCACTAAATTAAAAGCGAAGCAGCTGATCTTCCATCTAGAAAACTAATGTCACTGAATGTATTAACCACTTTATATAGACATACACCAGCATCTATAACTTCATATGGAAATACATCTGCCTGCACCATCTATTAACAAGAAGAGATGAAAAGCTGATAAAGGGATGCACTGACATACAAAAAATGCAATAAAAAATGACATTTATTACATTACTGGCAAACTGATATGAATATATAAAACTCCTTCTTAAAACAAAAATGTCTTTGAGAAATCACAAGAATAAGGAGCCTTTAAGAACAATTTATGAAGCACAGCTTCATTCTGCATATGCTCTGTAGATATCTAGGAGGAAAAAAATGTTATTTAAAGAAAAACAAATTAAATAGTTTTTATCAGATAAACCAACCAGTTTCTACACATTCAAAGATTTTAGATTTATGGAAAAATGAATACTCTTTGAAAATACTGACTTTCACTGAGGTCACATTAATAACTCATGTGAACATTAGAACTATTTAATATTATTATAGCAATTATCAAACAAACAAACAAAAAAAAATGAAGGAACCCCCCTGTGATATTGACTAGGATTATTATTTTGAATATCTAGCGTGAATGTTCCGTAATCATAGTTCCTAAAAAATAAAACAAAAAAATCTGTAGAATGACGAGTAGTTACTTTGCTGACTCATTCCTGATGTATACTCAAGTTCCAAGTATGGGAGCTCCCAAAGCCGATACGCACTGAGATAGAGGTGAGGAGAATGGCCCCAAAATCCTTTTCAGAGGCACCTCTTCGATCAACTTGCTGCTAAATCACTGTCTGCTGTCAATCAAAGACTGCAAGTACCACACCATTTGGGTTAATAGACTTAATTCCAAAATCTTCCAGCAGATGTCCTCACAAGGCAATTGTGTCAGGGATGTTAGAGACGTTGCCATTCAAAAAGACCAAGATGAGAAGGAAGACAAAAGTTGTAATAGGATGAATAAATGTATCTAGACAGACAAATTAGTATTTAAATTACTCTGAAGTACCAAACAAAAAAACAAAGAAACAAAAAGAGAATGCTAAAAACCATAAGGCTGTCATCTTAGAAACTAAACAGTCATGAGTAAATACATCACCAGAACAACTGTTCCAGTGCTGTTAGCTTGTTCTTATTCCTCGGTTATAAACAAAGAAATAATGTTTGAAAAAATGGTGAAAAACATGGTGAAAAGTTTCACATGAAAAGCAGCATAAATATGCTAATACTACTGCTCTTTTTCCTGTTGTTTCATGTTAAAAACCAACACAGACTTTGTTGTGCGCTCAGAGCTGATGTGCAGCTTTCTGCACTATTCCCTGGTGACAATGACATACAAATGTTGTCACAAAGCTGGTATTCTTGGAAACATGAAATCCCTCAGGGATTTTAAAACAAATTTGAAAAGAATAATTTGCTAGAAACAGAGATCATCATCATTGTGCTGAGGGGAAAGTAAATGTAACACGTGATAAATATTTGACTTGTCCTTCTGTATCATGGGCAATGCATCCATAGTTGACAGACGCTATGAGATGATGATTCAGTCAAGTACTGTTCTAGAAACTCAAAGCAAGGATTCTTTAACCAGGCCAACAAGACAAGCATCTCCAACACTCAATCCATCATCTGCTTTAATTCAGATGCTCATGGCTTCATACATGAGAAGCCACATCAGCGAAAGGTGAAATCAAAACAGTGAGCATCATGACTCATTTTCAAGAGCGTATACAGAAATAAGTGTAGATATTTGAGGCTTACTGGGAGACCAATAACAGAAACAAGTCAGCTACTGTAGTTTGGCTTGTAGAAAGAACTTGAGGCTGTCCCTGCTTCAGAAATGTGGTGGGAAGCTGGCTAAAATAGCTGAGACAGACTTCTTTGCTAGAGGTTCACTGGTGGACCTCCTGCTGCAGTTACAGTCAGAAAGTGTTGATATGTTCCACTTGCTGAACTATGCAAAGTTAGCACAAATAATTTATACAAACAGATTGCTTGTGAAATCTTAGAGGAATAGAGGTTTTGTCAGTATCTTTGTTTGATGATGGCTGGTTTTCTGCAGGCTCATTATCCACACAGTCAACAATGAAGAACAAATTTTTAGCTTGATATCAGAGAATGACCATGAGTGAACAATATAAAGCTGCTACATTTCTGAACTAGCGAGCATTATAATGCCATAACCACATAAGATAAACTACATTCTGAAATCAGTTTGTCCTGGAAAAAGAAGAATCCAGGTCCCATACCTGAAAAACAAATACAGTGTTAAAGCCAATCAGCTATCATCAAAACAAATAATCTTCTTAACCTTTTAATTGCTCTTTACTTAAACAAACAAAACATAAAATAAAGAAAATAATGGCTCAAAATCAACATTTCCATTTAAAATACTAGAAAACCAACAATTGAAGCATCATGGCCAGGAGGTAGCTATAGTATATGATTACTTCACTAAGCTGTCTCTTTGTCTTCAATCAAAAGCCCCTCACCCTTCAGCCACATGGAATATAGATTACAGTTCAAGCAGACACAAAGTCTTCCATTTCTGAATACAGACTCATGATGGGAACAAATACACATCTCAAACAAAACCAAGAAAGATGCTGAAGCAAAACTTATCATAAGCAGCTTTTTCTCCATAGCTCTGGTTTCATTAACATATTCCAGTTATATTCTTCACAAACGATGTCAATAAATCATAATCTTCCCATCTTTCCCCAGAAAAACTGTACAAGGATAACTGTACACATGCCCAAGAAATAGAGGATGTCATTTTTATTGGAGGTCCACAGGTAATTGTATCACATTAGGGAGTGGAAGAATTTTGTAGTATGGCACAACACAATATCTCATTCTAAACACTTAAAACAGAAGGTTAAATGATATGCAACATGGTAAATCAGTAAGTCTCCATCTTCCAGGCACCACTGAAAAAATTAAAATAAACTTTAATAAATTGAAAAAAATATATAGTCCATTAATTTGCACTGTCTTTAAATGAAACAGCACTTTGAAAGTCACAAATAAAAAAGCAGCACTTTCTCTTAATACCAACACCACTGTAACACATACTGTAGCGTGGCATGCAAATCCGTATCTGTAGTCTTTTTTTTTTTTGTATTAACAAACGGAATGGTAATTTTTCTATATCAAATATTAGTAGCATAACATGTAAGTGCAGATCATTCTGGCCACGAGTGTGGTAAGCCTTAACAAGTGTGTATTACAAGAGCATAGAACACAGAGCATGACACTTACATCCAAGAATCTCTCTTTTGTACTGAACATGGTCTTTGTTACAGACTGAATTCCAACTTGCTGTACCCAAACTGCAGGAAACAAGAATATTGACCATTTCTGTTTTTTCTTAAAAAAGAGATGTGGTCACCATCAGAGCATAGCCGTTAACAGCCTGGTCAAAAAAATGCCATAGCTCCACTGAAAAAAATAAGCTGTTTTTTTAGTAGACTCCATTATGCAATAAAGTTTCCATTATAGCCATGTTACAAAGTCTTACAGTGGTACTGCGGTGTCATTCCTGTTAAGTAAAGATTTGTATGGACACCAAGAAAAGGTGCAGTGTTCAAAGAAGCTGTTCAAACTGAGCTAAGCTTCACAAGACCACGTACTGAGTCTTCATGCAAAGAATCCTGGCTGGCTAGACTCAGGACGTGCATTGTATGGCTGTGTGTAATAGGACTTCCACTTGGCAGCATCCCAGGGGGTGAAGGAGCTTCTTCAGGAGTAAGAAACTGATGACCTTCGTGTTCCTCTTTCAAGGGTATCATGTCTGTCAAACCTGTGTCTGATGTGAGATTTGGCATGGAAGATGGTGGTGTTGGTTGCCCTAGAGTTAGAGTTGCACAAGGCCCACTGATAGAAGTCTTTCCAGGTAAAGGTAGCTCTTCACTAGTTATGCTGGGCTCACTCTGTAGTAGTGGGGTGGCAGCAGCCTGCAAAACGAATTTAGTGCTCTGAATGCACTGATCTTGGTCACACTGTAGAACGGAAAGGTGTAAAATTATAAAGCAAACAAAACAGAAAAAAAAAAAAAGAAAGAATATGGACAAACGGTATGGGAAAGGATGGGATGTGAAGAGAAAAAAGGAGAGACATTAGTATCATCCTATGGTTAGCCATCCAAAAATCCCACTGCATGCATAACTAAGTCAGGGCTTTGGATTATTATCAAAGTAAATTATTTCCACTGATCACATAAGGGTTTTTGCTACCTCCAAAATAGTATTTTGTAAGTATTGTAATGCAGATACTTTCTTAGACCTGTTTGAAGCCACTTGGAAAACCAAGCTGAACAGTCCTTGTGTAGCTCACTGCCCAGGACACGCAAAACCTGCCTGATTGGGGGCAATAGAAGCAGGCAGGTACATCACTTCTCTCTACTTGTTTTACCCTTGAGTAGCTGGCAGTTCAGAGGCAAATTCAAACTTTATCCCATGTTCATAAACAGTAGGCGAGTGTCTTTTATTTTACTGGTCTTTCTGAGTAAGTACTAAAGCACTACAGATTTTTTGGATGCCGATGATGATTTTATGTAAATATAGGCATCAACACTGCCTCTGTGATCCCACTTTATTTTCCAATTTAATAAATATATTCTTACTCTAGAAGATGTGTGCAAATAAGGCAGCACTGTCTATATATTAATTGATAGAAAAAAACAACCTGCACAATTTTTAGGCTGCTTCTCGATCAACTTAATTTTGATAATATAATGAATCAAGCTCGCAAACAAGTTTTCTGGCAAGCACTTTCACAATAGCAAGACAAATTCAGCATTATATAAATCCAATTAAGTTCAGTGAATATTACTAGGAACACTTTTGGCACTGCATCATTCCCAAGCACTGTTGATATAAAACTGTCATTCATTCCCAGAGATGACAATACAGGCGGGTGTTTCAGCTCACTAAGGGGCCAGCACATCTACTGCCAAATTAGGTTTCTTTAACATTATCTGGAATGATTTTGAGAGCTTCTAAAGACAATAAGTATTAATTCATCAATTATAACATCTGTAGTTTTTCCAAATCCTGCTTGATTCATTTGCACCACTACTGTTGTGTTGTGCAAGACAAATTACACAGTCGATTAATACCACTATAAATTCAATGCAGTAAAGAAAATTTGGAAGCAAGGTATTATATATATAAGCAAGATATTATTATATATATACATACACACACACACGTTTATTCTTAATTAAAGGATTCTGTTAAAGAAAGATATTCTACTTTATGACTAACTCCTTCAATCTATGTCAAATTACTGAAAGACATTACAAATCCAACATCGGTTCAAGATATTTCCAGTCCCAACCATTGTTACTGACGCAGCAATTCACAAAAAATTCCCATTAATGTTTGCACTGTGATGCAAACTCACAGAAAGACTTTTGCTTCCTCTAGTATATGATGAAAGCCATTACTATGAGTGGTTCCTCTGACATGTTCAGATCTTCTGATGCTATCAGATGATGGATGCACATGCCATCATATTCCAAAAGCTTGCAAGCTGACTACTTAGTCTCAGTAGATAAGCACATATTTTAAACACAGCTAAGGAGTTCAGAACCCTGACACCAAACACTTTCAGAGAGGCAAAAGTCTGATCCTTACACTATCCAATACTTCATCTTTCAGAAAAACAAAGGAACTGGCTGTTATATAAACTGAGTTTGTACAAATTGCAGGCAATTTTTTTCCCTAGATAAAACCGAACTGCTCCAGATGAACAATTTAAGTAGTCCCAAATACTTTCAGGGGAATTATTCATAGGCTTAAAGCCAAAACTTGTCTAAGCACCTTTCTAAGGAGAAAATTGTTCAGCACTTTTTGAAGTCATGCTTTCAATTACTAATTCACTGTGAATAACTTATTCTTGATCAATATGCTGTTACGCAATTCTGCTTGTTTAAATGAAACTACAGCCCTTGAACCAACCTTCCTATGTAGACCTTAAAAATCTGTTACCCAGCTCTTCAAACTTCAGAAAGGACAAACAAAATCCCTGGAAAATCCTATCTGAAAAACAGTAACTAAAAAGCATGTTAAATAAAGGAACACCTACAACTACTGGATACGCTGAAAACAATTTTAGCAACTGACTTACTGCTTTAGTGAAGCTTCAGCACAGTTCTTCAAAAGCAAATCATTATTTAATATGTTGAGGCAATACAAGTTCATAGTCTTAAAATAGCTGGAGGTAATTTACTTGAAATCTTTGTATGGTCTGAATTAATTTTCTTTTTACTGAACTCTACCGCATCTCAGCTGAATCAACACCAGAAAGACAAAGCAGCATTAAACAGAATGCTGTAGAACTTTTTCAGGTGCTGTCCATCTCTTCATTTTCCATGCACCTGTGACTTCCATAAAGCCTTTTATCTTACTCAGACACACAATTTCAGGCTTTATTTTTTTCCCCTCTTTTTTTTTTTATTTAATGAGGAGCGATTATCATGAAATACCTCATGTACAACAAAAGGCTGTGATCAGCTTTCAAAAGCAACTAGGTAGATGGGTTAAACGAAGCTCTCAAAAACATATGATAGAAGCAGCACATACTATACCAATAGACTAATAGTAAACTAAACAAAGAAATCAGATTTGTTTATAGGGCTCGCATGTTTTTTCCCCACTAGATTTAGTATATGATTCTTAACTAAATTTGAAATCTAGGGGCAAAGGTCTACCAGCTGTTAAGTCACAAGAAAAAAAAGAAGGCAAGCTGTGAAATCTAAATAATTAAAAACTAATGTAGAAATTATTCCACCAGTACCTTCTTACTTTAGATCTACTGATTTTATTTTCTACTTGCGATTTCCACTGTTTCAGAGGAACAGCATATTCCAAAGGTAAGACATGTTTAATAGATTCTAAAGTACAGAATTTCAATATATATACGCATAGAAAATTTCAGCCATTGCTATTTTATTTTTTACATTAAAAGGCACTAACCAAAGCAAATTAGACGCAATCTAAAACTCTTAGTTTATTTCACAAATAAATACAAACAACTTTGCCTGAAACAATAGTCTTAATTTTCTCTAGAAAATCAGCTTTTTCCCTAAGCTACATAAAACATACACGTTAATGAAGCTCTTGTACATGGCAGTGTTGTTTTTACATTTCTAATGCCAACGCAGAGATAAATTACTTTGAATTTAAAATTAACTCGGTTAAAATTGTTCTAATGCTGGTAACATTAAAGAATTTTTCAGTCCTCAAAGATGAAGGAAAAATAGGTTAAATTATCTGAGCATCTCTGAATGAAGTACAAACAAAAAGTTCAGACATCTGACAACACTGAATGACAGTGCTAGGCAATAACAGAAAAGATGCTGAAATATCATACTATATAGATATGACAGATGAGCAAAAATGGAGAGATGGAGATGTGTAACTGTTCACAAGGGCTGTAGGATTCTACAGCCAGCATCATGGTACTGTCCAGCAGCCGAGCAATGAGCACAGCAGACAATGGACAGCTTAACTAACATGAAGTGCAGTGCAACGGAGCGGTCAATGAAGAGAAACAGCTCTGACGTAAAGGGACAGCTACTCTTCTCTTCCAGGGATTTTACTTCAAGACTAGATAACAGCTTCTTCTTATGGACTGAATGATCAGGAATGGTTGGAACACACTGGGGGAAGTCCAGGAGCAAAACCTCTGAAAGAAGTCTCGTCTATGCACTCTGATACTGCTCTGCTTGGCTGCAGTGAACGTTGACTAGGTAAGGTCCCCAAGTTCTGTCTGAGGCCATGAAAAATCACTGTACTATAGTAAATATTCAAGGGAACACATCTGTAAAACTCTGAGCAAAGTGGGGCCCCAATCCTTGCTGATCTTTGTATTGTCATTGTAGAAATATTTACCCCTAATAATGAGAATATGAAAAACCAAGGGGAAAGTACAATGAGACAAGTCAGAGTAAACATTCCCTGGATCAGCTGGAATCCTTTTTGCAAAACAGTACTAGAAGTACTGCTGTGAACATTCAGGAGAGGACTCGCTGCACGTTTCATAATCTTAAGTTGCACATGCACTGTAATAGAATAAAAGAGACAATAAACCCTTTAATTACTGAACTTGCACAGAGAAAAAGGAGAACTGAATATAAAGGAGTCTGGATAACAAGCAGCTCCTTGAGCACTGATAGAGAGATACCTAGAATGCTGGATAATAAGTGAATTTCTTTATAAAATGAATCTGTCCTGATACAAAGGCAGACAGAAGTAAAATCTAGCACTTCAATAAGGCATTAGAGAATCTCTAAAGATATACAGTAAAAGTAAACACAGCAAGTTCCTCTTCAGGGAAAAAAAAGTGCATAGAGTGAGATGTATTCTGTATTTTTTTTACAATGGACTACTAAAGAGGAAAAGACCCTGAATTAAAACCCAAGAATCAACTCAGGCTTTTGTGATAAAGCTAAATGTTGCAGAAGAGCAGATTCAGGTAATAGTTGGGTTTAAGAATTAAGAACTTTTCCATAATACCAAGAAATCAAACCTTACAAAGAAATGATTTCACAATGGTTAAGATGCTGCATTTCACACAACCCCTCTACTTCTTTAGAATGAGAAGAAAAATACTTGGGCAATGAAACTAATGAAGATCTTGTAAAAATAATTAGCAATAAAATGCTAATAGGGAAATACTATGGAAATATCAGATCTACACATCATTAGCTCCAAGCAATCATGCCTGTCATGTGGATAAGAATATTAAGAAATTGGCTAATGAATTTACCAGATTCATTTAAAATTATATTGAAAAAGAACACTAGGAATGTCTCAGAAAATAGAATTATATGTGGTACTGACCTTCAGAAAAGTGAGTATAGCTTCAAATCTTACTATCATAAGGCAAGCAGTAAGGACAGAACAGGAGAAAAAGCTCTTTTTTATATAAAGACCTAAAAAATAAAATTAAAAGAAATAATAGTATGGGCCTTTGAAGCACTGATAATAACAAACTTTTTTTTTTTTTTTAACAAACCCCAACTTTCTGAGATTGTGCCAAATTAAGTCAATAACAAAAAACAGAGCAGATCTCATATAAAACATTCCATATCTCAAAGGCAAAAATCACCACCAAAAAATTTTAAATACAAAAACAGCACCCCACAGATGGTATCCTGAATAAGAGATAATGTATTGCATTGAAAACAAGTGTCTGGCAATCTTAAATGTAGATTGATATTTGTTGTTGTGGTTTTTTTTTCTTTTTTTTTTTTTTTCCAACTTAAATGCGGAAACAATGATCTCTGCTAGGAGATACATTAGAATAAATGAAAGCAAAATATAAAATATTAAGCATCATAGAAAGATTTTAAATATGACCAGCGGCTAGTTGAATGAGGCAAAATAATTCTACATATAAAGGTATCAGTCAATGGGTAAAAGATTTGAGGGAGAAAATGGAATGAGGGAAAAGAGAGTAAAAGCGTGATAGAAAATGCTCATTATTTTTTTTCTTTAATACCAATTGGCAAGAGACATTCTGTGGATTTAGTATCACATCTAGAACTTGAGATTCAATATAGACATAAGATGTAATGTATTCTTGAAAAAAGTAAAAGGAGTCTTGCTATAAAACTGTACTAGAACACACTTCAGACTTCTGATAACTGATTTCCTACAGTCAGTCAACTTGCTAAAATAGTGTAATTATCCCTGGTGATACAGATTTTAAGTCAAGGAATATAACTTTATTTCTCCTTTTCTGAAAGTATACTAATACAAGCTGAAGTTTCAGATATACACCATTCAAAACACTTCTTTGAGACCTACCCGCCTCAGCTCTAAGAACACATTTTTCACTGTAGGTCTCTGCCTTTACTCCCAAGAGATATGCAACATTTCAGAAGGGAAGGCAGAATAATATTCCATGTATTGCCTAATCTTTGTCAGCGAGTGGGAAAAAGGAAATCTTTTCTTCCACAAACACTTTCCTTCTCCAGTTCCACATCCACTGCAGTCTTGGGCTTGAGCCAGTCAATTGCTGAAAACTTCAATCACCAGAGGAAATTCTGACATTCACTTCTGAACTCTGAGTAAAAGGAATTCTAGAGAATTTTGTAGTGACTCCTTCTCTAAAATAAATGGAATGTCAAGTGCCTTGTTTGTCCTTTACTGTAAAGTGTACTACACTGCCTTTCATTTAAAAAAACTACAGCAGTCTTTTTTGGGAGACCAAGTGAATGGTTGGCATTCCCAGCACTGCTGGGAAGAAGTTTGCCCTCAAACTTCTGAAGAAACTAAGACTGTATACTGGGATGAGAGAGACTGGTTATGGAAAGCTGGGAAAAGCATTACAAGTCACTTCATGGGAAAAGTTTTAAAGAGAATGATGACATTTTACTTGATTAATCCAGTAATACTTAAATTGCAATAGAAAATCTTGAAGCCAAGTAGAATGGCTGAAGGCAACTAAGCAAGTAGTAACATGAATTAGAATTTATTTTAAAGATTCCAATATGTGGATGAGATCTTTGAATTAGGAAAATTGATTTTGTTGTTTGATGCTTCGTGAGATAAGAAGTAGGAGAGAGAAGAGTAAACATAGGTTCAAGGTTAGAATGCAGTAAAAGCAAAACATTAAACAAGAACAATTAAGAAGTTGTATCTCACTGCACTGCTGCAGGAAGGAAATATATTTATAATTTCCTATGCCCCAAACAATTCAGGAAAGAAGGAAAGATTATGAATAGGGAAGAGAAAACAATGCTAGAGAGACAAGGAAACTAAGTAGATCTTTAAAAGCTTGCAGGAAAACACTAGAGAAATTTTAATGCTAATAGCCAGCTGCCACTAGAATCCAACTGGTCTTGGATACAGACCAGGAATAATACCCTGAGATAAAATGGCATGCATCAGTGTCTCAAAGAGATTCCTCCATACAAAATATGACCCCAATACATATTTAAAGCTTCTTCTGTAAGATCATTTTCAAGAATGAAAGCTGTACATTGCAAAGTGACTTTGATAACTGTTAAAGAACCTAAACTTGCCCTGGCTCAGATAATGTGATGTTCTAGGACGTAAAGGGGTTCAAATCCTTGAAGATATGCACTTGCGTATTTACAAGTATTACACTCTAAAATCTAAACAGCTACCTGTTTGACTTAAAGTAATACTATAACAGGTATCTCCATTTCTGCAGATAAATTTGGCCTATCTTCAATCAAACTGATACAAGATTTGCTCATTAACATCTCATACAATGTCTTCTTACAATGTGACTTGAATTCCTATAAGGTTAACATAGTTTAATGCAAAGAACCTCTTCAGGGCTTATGATCATAAACAAGAAACACCTTCAGAAAGTTCAGGCAGTCCCTGAAAGAACTTGGGCTATCTTGAGTTTTGCTTTCTTTACCCTCATGTGACAACAACTCCTTTCCGTGGTTAAATTTTTTTGAGTAAAATTTCCACAGAGCATTACCTTGTTCTGCACAACTGAATCTCACAAAGATTTCAGACTTAATATGATTCTAATACATTTCTTCATAAAGGAAAACAACGAATCCTCCACTTCATAAGTAGAAAAAGCATAGGAACTAGAGCAATAATTTTATACCATATTATCAGCAATGCTGGAACTAATCTGTTTGAGAAGAGTTACACTGGAAGGCTTTGTGGCCTCCTCTTTGTTGGCAGAGAGTACATAACTCATGTCTTCTTTGACAAAATCTTAAAATTCAAGATACGTGGAAAACAACTCAAAAACAGGCACATATGTAAGATGCTTGCCTTTGGAAAAAGATCTCTGAGTTATTCTCTTCTTCTTGGCACTGGAAATCCTATCTTCCATTATGATAGTAATTGCTACCAGCAAAAAAAAAAAAAAGTAAAAACTATTGGCACAGCTTCAAAATATGTTTTAAAGTTTTGTTGTAACAATCCAGTTGCCATATTTTGTTCATTGAAAGCTCACTGTCCTCCTGTCTTCCTTCATTATACTTGTCCCTTAGAAACTCCTTTGTTCATCTTTGCTTTTTAAAACATATTAGTCTATGCAAAACTGCAGCGTACAAGCAAAGAAGGAAACAAATACACAGAAAGTGCTACACCAAATAACAATCAGCTGGAAAGCAATGAACCAAAGCAAGTCTACAATACTTGAATATTCCAGTTCAAAACACAGCACATGTCAAGAGTACAAGTCAAAACACCAGTATACTCAGTAAACCAACAGCAAGAAAAGCCTCTCTTTTTCAAAATCCGGGAGCATTAACTATCACACTATGTGAAACATACATTACAATGTTCTTCTTTCTTTACTGTTAATAAAGAAGTCATTCCACCCAGTGTCAGCTGTATCCCGTTAGTTATTACTTGATTAGTTCACATGAAAGTGAAGAAGGAAAACATTCACAGGAATCTTGATGAACAACACTACGGGATGATTCCTACCATGTTGCTCTGAGATTGTGTGGCCCCATACATAGTAATGCCATTTGATGGTCCTGCTAATTGTGGCGTATCTGGTTGTATAAATCCTCTTCTGTCAATTAAGCTATGGAATAATCAAAATAAAGAAAAAGAGAGTTAGAACAAAACTTTTGTTCACTAATTACCTCCTCTAAACAAAAGGAAAGAGAAATCTTACAGCAGTCAACAGACATTAATGTATTACCAATATCTTCAAAAGTCACCTTTTAATCATCTGAATAAGTGCAAGACTTCATTTCTAACTATCTGCAAAGTTACTGCTTCCTTGTAATACCTTCCATACAGTTATCTGTACCGCTACTTGTCTGGAGGCTTAACAGGGACAAAAGACTTAGAAGCTCTACTTCGAAAATATGCATATTAAACTACAGGTGTGAAAACAAATTACAAACTCACTAGCAAACTCTGAATCAGAGTCCATTTCAAAGGGTCTTTTATTCTTTCATTTTTACACCTTTAAATTAAAAGCTCAAGTCCAGAAATACTCATTTCCTAAAAACTAATCATAAAATTTAGAAAGAAAGATGAGCTTTTGTTTAGACAACTTACTTCCCAGCTGCTTCATGACAGCTACCTAACACCACTCACAGTGTTCCACTATTCTTATCAAAGTGATGTACTTACAAGAACATGTTAAAAAAAATGTTTTGTGGGGAAATTATAGAAATAAATAAAATCATACATAAGATTTTAAAGAACAATAACTGGAATCACCCAATGCAGTTAAAGATTTTGCTGAAATTCCATATTTAATTTTACTCTCAGTTTGAGAACTCATTCCTTACTTCGGTTCTGCTAGTTAATAATCATATAAAAAGGTGAATATAAAGACTGTAATACGGTAATCTACATGAACATTAGCTCATTACTTCCATACAAAACAAGAACTTTTCAACAGCTTATGCTTCAATTCATTCTTGTTGTTGTTTGCTTTTAAATTAGTTTCAATTACATTTTCACACTTTTTCTTTTAAATTCTTAGATGAACACGTTATTTCTCTGTGACATTAACAGCGTTGCTTCCCATCTGGAAAGCTACAAGTTTGATAGGTCAAGAACGCTAAAAAAAATTAATTTCCTCCTGGCGTCCACCAGAAAACAACAACAACAAAACAATCCCACAGGATATCAAATTTTAACCAAGATATTTTAGATGCTGCTACTAAAAGACAGGAATGCCTTAAAAAACCCAAGAGCTAAAATCAGCATGGAACTAGTTCTATTTGCTGACTTATAGAACTTCTAAATCACCCCTAAGTCAAGATAGCCTCAATTTTAAAAGATAAGCACATGCATAGAAATAGATAAGGCATTTCCCCTCTCAAAAGTCAATGATGCTTCCACCACTCATAAAACTGTTTAAGATCTCCTCACGAAGGTCTGCAGAACAGATTTTTAAAGTACACTCACAACACTTAGAAATCAATCGGAAATTAAAATCTGCCTTGTGGAAAGCACTCCTTCAAAAATCATCATCTGCTTCAAAATAGCATATGATTGATTATGTCAGAACTCTAGTTAGACCTATCTGACAGCTATGAATCAAATTAAGATTTGAAAGTTACTACTGAGGATACGTAAAGTGTATTCTGAATTTTCCAGCATGACTGTTAAATGAGAAACATTATCTTTAATGGCAGTGAGAAAAGTTTCAATTATCATCTTAGTCTACATTCTATTTTGAATTTTAAGCTGCTATTGCTAGTAAGGCATCTTTACCAGAATTTAAGGGAAACTACATCTGAATATCTAGTGACTTGGGTTGTAGCTGAGATTAAATATTTCAGAGAAATTTTGTTTTGAAACAGTATGTTAGACTCTTTGATTTCAGACCGGGAAGAAAGTACAAAAAATGCAATGCCGTAAGTTACATTGTAAAGTGAGTGAATTTTTAATCAGTCACAAACTACCTCCCTGCAGAAACTCTGCATGTACTTCAGCATCTAAATAAATTACATTAGCACATGGAATTCAGGAAGAATATGTACAAACTCTGTGAAAACACAAGAGTCAATGCCAGTTTGGTCTATCGCATGAGGCTAACTGCATCCATCCAAGTAGCTATTTCAAATATTAAGAAACATTTGTATGGCTTTAATACTTATTTCCACATAGGGTCAAACAAAAGATTTGGAAGCAAGGCATCAAGTTTTTCTATGACAAACAGAACAGCAGGATTAAAGGGCTGGCCTAAGGCACCATCACCGGAGTCAAGAAGCTAAGGCAGGATTACTCTTTCCCACACAGGGATTACAGTGTTAACCTAGAACAAAGAAATCATAACTCGGTAATCTCATTCATTAGAAAAGATGCCAGCCTCTCCTGCTGACCTCCTAGCGTTCTGTGGAAGAGTTTCTGGTATTCATAAGAGCAAAGACAGAGATGCTACATTCAAAGATACACCTTAGCCACTGAACTATCAATTCATTTCCTCTTTTCTCAGTAGTTCAGATTCAGGTCTTATCTCATTTCAGGCAAAGCAAACAAGCTACAACCGAAAAGTATCGTCACAAAATTAATCTACAAGATGAAAGTCATCTTATACTGGGGAACTGGGCCTCTTCTGTACACATATTAGACCAGCTATCTAATCACCAGGCACTGAAGTTAGATGAGAATTGTGACCCTCTTGCTGCCAGTCATTCTTTCTCTAGTCTCAGCTCTGCCTGTCATTAAATCAAGCTAGAGAACTTTATCTAACTCTGAAAGTAAGACTATTGCAGAATTGTAATGGAAATATGTGTCAGAAATTAAACCAGTAAGATTTTCTAGAATTACTTTGGTGTAAGGGAACCAAGATTGTCCTGATTTTGTATACTCTAAAAGTAGCATAAGTAAAGAAAAGTTATCATCCATTTAAATAAAAGAGTTCAGAGACAAAATAAACAATTATCAAACTAGCTACAGAATTTAAGATCCAGGTACATCCCTCTCAGAGACTCATACCGCATGCATTAGATTTGTAAGCGTTTATTTAACTTCCAATAGCTCATCATGCAACATTTCATTACGAAGAATTTTTTACTGCCAGCAGTTTTTAACTGCAGCGGCAAAGGTTCAAAGAACAAATAATAATTCTATTTTAATTTCAGAAATCAACCTTAAATCCACGTATTTTATAGGATCCAATCACTAACTCAGTTTAACCAAAGTTTACCAACTTGCTATTCAATTAATGCTTTTAAAGGACAGCAAAACGAAACATTACTTGCTGAGTAAACTCAAGAAATTTGAAAGAATATTTTTCCAATCAATCATCATTGTGCCTTCACTTATGCTAACAGTACTTTTGATGCTCTTACCTTGGAGAGAGGGGCCCACAGAGTGCAGCACAGCAATTAGTAAAGATGTTGCCATAACTGTATGGATTATAGTTTTCTTTACCTCTTTTATTTGACCACGATCCTTTAATCTGAAGAGATAGGAACAAGTTGCATCAGATGTAATACAATACAGAAAATGACTGAGGCAAATTAAGGGTTCCCAAAACAGCAGCATGCTGCTCATAGAGGCAGACCAGAGAAATCCCAAGACTGCACCTCCCTAACAGCTTTGGGCTATTATGAAAGCTGGAAACTACAAACTTACATGTAAGCACAAGCTCTGCCTCCATAGATTTAGACAGTCAAAAATCTCAAAGGACAAATACGATCACAGTAGGAATACGAGCTCTAAACATTTTTTTGCATGATGGTCAAAGCTAAATTTTACAGGTATTACAGCCTGTTCCACAGAAGTGGTTCAATTGCAACATACCATTACAGCCAGCAATAAAGCACTTGTTTCCCATACTCTTGGGCAACTTCCAAGCTGTCCACATAGCACTATTTTCCCTTAAAGCCCACAAATGGCTCTAAAATATTATGAAGCAATTGCAGTCATTAAAGCAATTGCAGTCATTATTGCCTTTTATCCCATACTATGAGTGTTTTTTTTAAGGCAACCTTATTTTGCTGCTTGTGAGGTGCTTGAGAGCCTGACTAAATAAATGCCTTACTGTATTCAGCTGAAAACGTGTGCTTTAATTTGTGTTATACTGCTGCAATTCCCTGCTATTTGACTTTCAACAGTCCAAAAGAGATGTGAGGCCTTCTTGTTTGAACACTTACAGAGGCACATTCCAAGCCTGATCAGTAAGTTTTTCCTGTTCTGTATGTAGCTTTCCCAGTTTGTAATTGTAACTGTTGCCTTAAGTAACGACCAAGCATTTATTTGACAATCTCTAAGATACTACTTTTATATGAAAAAATACCTATTAAAAAGGTACAACAGAAAATTACAATAATTTTAATCTTGCAGTAATTTGTTAGAGTAGCTGCTAAACTCCAACATTTTCTAACATTAACTAATTAGCTTTATTTTCTCCTTTCATTCATTACCTATCTCTCACTTGTTAGTGAGCAAAAGACACAAAAAGTCTTTACACAGTTAAATATAGTTTTACACCAAAACAACAAAAAACCACGTGCAAAGCAGACCAACTAGAAATGAGAAAGTTGACTTTTGAATTAATGACATACTCCTCACGAGAGGTCCTAGACCTCAGAATGTCAAGGAAACTAGAAAAAATATGATAAAAGGAGAAAAATTTACTTTGAGAATTCATCATACTCCAAAATTTTTTACAGTAATAATATTTTCAGTCAAATGGTATTTAGGACTCCAGGTAAATTTACTGAATTAAAATGTATGAAATATACTTGTTTCTTTGTCTTCTTTCTTCTGTATTTTCCTTTTTCAATATACAGATCCTGTATATTGAAATATACAGGATATATGACATACATAATGGACACACTGTATAACCAGAACATCTTTAAGCCACAGCTACAGTACAAAAGAGTTCTTCTGACATTTCAAATCAAATGTGACCAATTTTATTCCTTCTTTCCTATTTTGACATTCACAAAACTATGCACCTGTGACTGGTCTAAGAATTACAGAAAAAAAACACAATGAATTTTAATCATCTCACCACCATATAAAAATATGTATGTGGAAACTATGAACTTACATCTTCATTTGTTGTTTGATTGGAGCTGATCAAATACGTGTGAAAACCTGAGAGGCCCACAATGGACCATACAGAGAAAAAGCACACCACAGCTTCCAGCACAGTAATTGAATGTCAAGGAAATACACGCAAATGAAAAAAAACAGATAACATATCCAATAAAAGATAGTTAAAATTACAAAGTTCTGTGTAGTCAACTTATAGTCCACGACTCTATTGAGACCTTCAGGTTACTTCAAAGGCCCCAACAAACACTAAACTTAGAAAACTTACTGTCAATATGCTTTGCTGTACGGGTTATGTAACATCATCAAGACAAGAAAATATTTTAGAGTCTATGCACTGAAGAAGGCCAAAAATTATTGAGTGGCTCTGATCTCAACTGCTGAAATTAGAATTTACATGTTCACTCTGAAAATGCTGCCACACTTCTATTAAGACAGGTACACTGACAAATAACAGAATAACACTTCTAAGGGTTTGGGGAAACACAAGATTGGTTATCTAATGCTAGTTGAATAACAAAGACTGAACAGACATCCTTAAAAATATTTAGTGTACAACAGGTGTCTTGAGCAAGGGTGAAGGGATTTAGATCTGTGCTTACATAACTAACTAGAAAACTGCCTCTCAGTTATGTGTGTTAACTGTTGGATTGTCCTGTCTATCTTCTGCTACTGAAGCTAAGATGCAGAAAGGTATCCCAAAGCTGGCACCAAAGCGCATTAATCCAAATTGAAATACAAATCCACTTGCTTTCTCAAATCTATCTCTCTGGATATTTAATAACTGGGTATATTCTATTTTATTACTGTGAGTGTGCCTTAATGACCCAGCCTTGGGAAATGGCCTGGAAAACAGTTCCTGTTATGCCTGAGCAAAAACAGAATCACAGAAAGACCTCATTCTAGCTTTCCAGTATTTGAAAGGAGTGTATAAACAGGAGGAAGAACAACTGTTTACGAGGGTGGACAGTGATAGGACAAGGGAAAATGGTTTAAAACTGACAGGGGAGTTTTAGGCTAGATATGAGGAGGAAGTTTTTCACACAGAGGTTGGTGATGCACTGGAACAGGCTGCCTCAGGAGGCTATGGATGCCCCATCCCTGGAGGCATTCAAGGCCAGGCTGGATGTGGCTCTGGGCAGCCTGGTCTGGTGGTTGGCAACCCCGCATATAGCAGGGGGGTTGAAACTAGATGATCATTCTGCTCCTTTTCAACCCAGGCCACCCTATGATAAATCTACTATCCTCTAACTTAAAACCATCACCCCATGTCATGTTACTGCAGGTGTCTCAAATTAATATAGGTATCCGTTCTCCTTCCTTCATCTTTGATACAGAATCCCTTTAGCTACTGAAAGACCACAGTAAGAGCCTCTCTTCTGCAGCATAAAGAACTCCAACTCTCCCATCCTTAGCTAGGGTAGGCTTGGATAGCTGGGGGATACTTAAGTTCGCAGATCTTATAGTATTAGCCCCAAACTAATCATGTTAAAGAGGAAGTCTTATCAACCCACAAATGACTGTACTACTATTAAACAGTAGCTGAGGAACTACACAGTGACTGTTTGAAGAAAACATCGGTCTGAATAAATGAGAATTGCAAAAACATGGCAGAAAAGTTCTTGGAGAGCAGCAAAGCTTGGTTTGATGCAGGCAGAAGTCACTCTGCGAGCAACTGCCAAGAACTGGTAGAACATCCAGACGGCAGGTTGGCAAGGTGCAGCACACAAGGACTCTTACGCAAGGCACGCACATACGTGAACTTGCAGGCACTTTCTCATCAGTGTATTGTAGGGCACAGGTGCACATTCACAAGAGTACCCACACCTCCAGAAGGGTAAGTGAGAGTAAGGGAACCCTCAGCCTTAGGACTAGAAACGGGTTTCATTACAGAAAGTTATTTAAATACTTGTAGGTGTTTATTAACATTTATTAAATGTTAAATGTTGGTGTTTATCCTTTCCATTACTGGTACTAATCCTGAATATAGTTCATTGATTGCTGGCTAATTAAAGTCATTAATGAATCAATGAATTGCCTCAACCTTGATATAGTTTAAACTGCATTAACTGAGTGTTTTTTTTTCAGTGCAAGAGTAACCTTTACGTTTTCAATTTCTCCCAGTGGGAGCAGTGTAGACAAGAAGCATAGAATTTGCTAAGTTTAGCATAAACATTAAAATACAGGTTACACTATTAGACTAACTTCTAATCATATATATCTTACTCCTTTTCTTTATTTGATTTCAAACTACTGGAGGTTGGTCTCTAGGAAAGTCAGCCAGCACCCAGTGTCACACAGTTACTGCAATTTATATAATTCCTTTAATTCTAAAGGAGTTACCATCTCAACAATAAGACAACAAAACTGCTTCTAAAGTCTATACACTTAAAGTAAAAAAAAAAAAAAAGCAGCTTTCTATAGAGGGCTTCCTGTCTATAGTTTTTTTTAAATTTTTATTTAGTTTCATTTATTAGAATAGCCACAGAATGCTATTTTCTGCAACATCTTTTGTTTTTTAGGGTGCATGAACCAAAAGCAGAAAAGGCTTTGGATCCTAGAAAAATAGAATAAATCAGGAAGACAACAACAATTGGAATATTGTTATATTCCAATAGGATAAAAATAATCTGTATACTAACTGTATGGTAACCTTTAGAGAAGTCAGTTTCCAAGACAACAGTAACTCAAAATATTCCAGAACAAGGACACAGCCTTAAAAGATACAAACAACAGCCTTATCATTGAACCTATCAATAGAAGAGAAAAATGACAGCTCACCATTACACAGAGACAAGGGCTTGAAAAAGCATGGATAGACCTAAGTAATTGCAATGAAATATTCCAACATCCGTTAACAGTTAGAATTTTGTATTGCAGGTCTGCTCTGACAAAATCAACTGAGAAACACATAAATTGCCTGTATAACTTTAAAGTGGCTAAAAAGTCAGCAAAGAACTTCATGACTCAATCTGTTTCAACAGCAGTCAAATTCCAAAGTGTACTGCTGAGCAGCATGTTCTAACTGGTGTTATCTCCTCAAGCCATGGGGGGAGCCACACCAACACAAGATAGAATATGAGTCTCAGCTGGTTGTGCAACAGCCATAGCTAAAGCAAGAAGAATATGTAAGAATGGATATGAAAGTAGACTGTTGTTAGCACGGGGGGTCAGAAGGTGTAAAACAAGCTGAAAACATTAGGCACAATCCATGTGAACATAACTGGGCTTTGAGAGGCCTGAAATACTAAGGATTGTACAGATGATGAGCACCGCTCAGTGAATTCTACACACCAAGAGGAAGAACCATTAGGTCAGAAAAGGCCTGAAACAGAGGGAAGCTCTCTGCAACCTCATCAGATAACTGAGCACATCAGTAACAGGATGTTTCTTGCTATGATTACACTCCTCAGAGTGAAAATGCAAAAATAACTTCCTCCAGTTCCTCAAACTGAGATCCAAAAAGTTCTCTAGAGCAGGTGGATTTATAAGTTAAATACGAAACATACAAAAAATCTTTCAGTAAATTATAACATATTAGCATAATCAGGAATCTCACATAGATTTGTTAGCAGTATAGACATAGCAATGACAAAGCAATGTTGTCTGTGCCTGAAGAGACTGGCCTACACAACACAGCACCCAACCAGACATTCTTTATTGTGAACTGTAACCAAGCTTTCAAATTGTCCAACATGTCACTATCAAACCAGGCTGTTTCTTTGACAGAACCATTCAAATTGGCATTAGTCTTACTGCAAATTATGAATGAGAAGCCCATTGTTCCTGTACAGGGATTCTCAAATGTGTAGTCAATTACATTCTAATTTAAGGACAATTGAAAACTGTTCTCAGTTTGAAAAAAAATAAATTGAAATAATCTTTTGTAAGGAGTATTTTGTTTGGAAACTACTGTTGTGCTATTCAGAATAGTTTGTTTGTGATTTGTAAAATTATTTGTATAAAAGAAAATCCGAACAGTGGTTTTGCTTAAACAAGAGTTGGCAGCTCAGTGGTTCTATGTGATTAACATACAGTACAGACAACTGCAGAGTATGGATAATTTGGCACTTGGAAAAACTACCAGGAAAGAGTAGTCTGCCTTTATATATAGTTATGAATAACTGAGCACACAGGAAGGAGTTTTTGCTTTTTAATCTACTGTCAAAAAAGAGCAAACTGTATGATGCACAAGGGCCAGAAGAGGATTCCTTGACACAAATATGGGAAATAATTATTTTCACACTAGCTTTGTCAGAGGTACAAACTGCTTATTCTGACATGAATCAATCAAAATGTTTACGTAACAAGTGAGAAATTTAAGAGTCTATACAGAAATATAAGAAAGAAATTAGAGGAGTTTTGCCAGCTTCCCACTTTACCATTACATTAGCTGCTTTGAGGTAGGATCAGAAAGCGTTTTCCATTCTCACTGAGTAGAAAAATACAGAAGGCTTACCTGAAGTGGTAAAAAGATCTTGGAACATTTACAGAATAGCAGACCCCCATGTATTCATATGTATATTTTTATATATCTTAACTGAAGTTGACACTTGAAAATACTTATCTAAAAAAAGAGCAAGTTGATGTAAGAATATTTCTAGGAACTGAACTCTTCAGGGACGGATTATGACTTCAGAGGTTGCACAATCTGTTTTTTCTGTCCTGACACGAATTGGCCATTTCAGATTATTTCTACTGTGAGAGCAGAAGATTGTTCAGTATTTTAAATGAAACCATAGCATGGGAACAACGCAAGGTGTAATCATGAATTACATTACAAATAAATTGAGTGAATTTCTGTCACACATGAAAACTACAGACCTTTGTTAGGAGTACTGCTTACAAAAGACGATGAATCAAAAAACAAACCCAAATAGGCTAGTCCCTTTCCTACCTCCAGTATATGGTGAGAAATCCTGTTGTGCAGGAAGTGATGAAATGATTAGCGGATAAAATCCCAAGTATGCATAACCAACAAAAACAAGAACACAGATACACATCTCAGATGTTACTGTGTAGTAGGATCTAAAACCTTTTTCAGTGAAAGGATATCTTGCAGGACTGTCCTTCAGGGCATTGAGGAACCCTGCTTGTTGAGAACCTGTAGGAACAGAACCGAAATTACCAATTCAGTAAGAAAGTGGACTAAAGGCTGTTTTCACCATGGTGCACACAGTATTTGAAGAGCAATGAAATAATCATAGGATAAAGCTTACTAATATGAATCTGAGATTATGTTACCTAGCAGCAACATCAGAAAAAGACCTCAGGTTATATTATCAGGATAACATCTGCAGGATATTTTCTCAGTAATACCAAATTGATGCATGCAAACTTTCCCTTGAACAAGATTTCTCACTGTTCTTTTCAGACCTAGTACGTTAAAAAAAAAAATTGTAACCTACTTCTTTCTTTTGAAATATGGTTTTCAAAAGCAACTTCTTGATTTGAAAAATTTACATCATAAATCCCAATTCTCACTTTATTCTGGAGACAAATTTGTCCAGACTATAATCCTCTTCTTACTGCACCTGCATTAGAAGGTTTTTCTAATAGATGCTAATTGCCTCTGGGAAAACAAGAGAATATATACCAGCCAGAAGGAACTCCGGAACTGAACACACAAATAAACTACAGATGGAGAGGCATCCACTTCAGCTCTATAATCATTAGATATTCACCAAATGGGGCAATTTGACAATTGGCTGATAAATATGAAACTAAATACACAAAAATGAATTAGTCTGTAGAAACAGTGTCACATAAGACACATTCTTTTTGCATTTTACTGTGCAATTTAAATTATTTAAATGCATCCGATTGAAATTTTCCTTTCAGCTAAATCCATCTGAAGGTCTGAAAACAGAAAAATCCTGATTAAGATGTCTTTACAACAAATGAGAAATGTCAGTGTGTGGATATTTATACACACACAACTGTCTCTCGAGATCTGTGTGGCTAATTTTGCTGTTCACCACTAAAAAGAGAGAGCTACTTACCTTGTGTCTCTGAGCCTTTTCAGACTCATAGCCTTAGCCTTAACCTTAAGGCACAAGACTATTGGAACATCCCGGTATGTTCTTACTGTTTTTAAGATCCTTAATGGCAATGGCAGCAGGTAAATGTGATCTCTATTCCCTACTGCTGGTCACACTCTTCCAAGCAGTTTCCAGCGTATCAGAAGGGAAAGGTTACTTACTGCAACATACAGCTGAAATACTAGTAACTCAAACAGATGAAAAAATCTGTAGATAGATACTAGTACTGAAAAGCTTGGGGAGATGGAAGAGAATCCTGCAGGATATATCTTCCAAGTAACTGACTGACAAAGTCAGTTTATCATATTTAATACTCTGTGCAAAGATTCTTAATCCTGGAAGGGAAACATTTCAAAGGGAGGTCTCAAAAGTAAGGCCATAAGAAAATAAGAAGTTTGATGCATCTCATTTCTAATCATCACTTACGTTCACCAAAAATTAGAAAAATGGCAGCTTGTAAGATACATTAAAAATGAATTTGTATAAAGTGATTTTAGAATAAAATTGTTTCCTATGTAATCAACAAGGTTAGAGAAGGAACTTTGCCATTCCTATCAGGATGAACTATTAAATGCATATTTACTTATTAAAAAAAAAAAAAAAGCCTCCAAGTTGCTAATAAATGTCTCAGTTCCTTCTTAAAAGATTATTGTCAGAAGGCACTCAAAATAGTACAGGATACGTAAAATGAAGTCTTGCTGATGGGACAGTATTCCTGCAAGGATCATCTTTGGAAAAGGCTAAGAACAGGATTTGACTAAAGCCAGCATGATTTTCTCTGGAATCCAGGATTTTGCCAGGACATGTGGAAATATCTACGAATGACCTTTGAAACACTGCAGAAAAAAGCAGCCCCAGGTCTCAAGACTTTATCCAAGCCAACTGAATGTGAGTTAACACACTCAGTGTGTTACCAAATCACTGTGCAAACTGCAGAGATTCAGATTAAGCAACCGAGCCTCCTGCTTAATGTTGTGCATCAGCTCAAGGACTATAACTGCTAAACAGCACACAGTTGATTGCTATTAGGAAGATGAACAGGAGGGCTTCTAGAAACATGGTAGGCAAAGAGTTCAGGGGCCGCATTTGTGAAGAACTTCTTTCTGGACTAAGAAAAGAAAATCTTAAATAAATTTGAAAGCTGAGCTTGAAGCTTAAATATAGTAAAACATCAAGTACCTACTCACAGTTCATACCTACTTCCATTGCCTTTGAGGATCAGTCTTTAGAATTATGGAGGTTTTTCCTATCTCATCCAAGGCAGATAAAACTTCACGGTGAGAAAATGTTTTACAACTGATTCACTTAGACAAGTCAGCATTTAGAATTTTACTGTATGTTATCTGTAACACCTACACAAAGCTGTAGTGTTTCTCAGCCACACGGAGGCACAAATAATTTCTCTGATCTTTGTCTAATTCACACAGAATTAGATATGGACACTGAAGTTAAAATCTACTGGATAAATCCACTTGACATAAATGTTGAAATACTAGCATAATACTGTAATTCGCACACTGAAATCTGCAAAAAAGCTTTGCTGTCTTTGGGAAATAAAGATAGGTTAGCTTCAAAAGTAGCTTTACATTGTCAGATCAATCACATTTTTAACTACTGAATTCTAACAGACTAAGATGGCAGAAAACGTGCTGCTGTCTTCTGTGCATGTATATGCTCACGTATGCCCAAATAAATTTCGAGGATTTGAATATTAGAATAAAATGTTTTCTTTCCAATAGTAACTTTTCCCTTTTAAACCAACAGGGACGTCTTTTCTCTGCTCTTTCAACTGATATTTAAAATGCTCTGTCTGGCAGTGAGAACAACTTGATCCAGACTCCCCAGAGTCAGTGCCCCTGGCTCTAATGCTATATCTCAGACAGCCACTCAATACTTTTACCACTCTTTAATGAATCGGGAATAAGAGCAGGAGTTTGTTTTTCAAACTTTCATCATAGCACAGCGTAAGTAACTCAGGAAATTGAAAACAATCTGGCATATTTTCCAGTAAAACATTCTCTAAATATCACTATTATCAAATTAGCTTTATAAAAGAATTATAAACTACAGTTATTATTTCTATCAGGCTTCCTTTGCAGTAAAGAATATAAAGAAATTTTTAAAAAAATCACATTTCAAAATGACTGAAAAAGTACTGTTCAAAGCACTATCCTATATAATTAGCAAAACATTTAAGTTTCCTAATGAGAATGGATCTAGAACCCCCACAATATACAGAAATTCTTTAAAGATAACTCATAACTTATCAATGCAAATTGGGTCATCATCACATAGGAGTTAACTCAATTTGTTATATGCTCAGGGGAACAAAAAACAACAACAACAACAAAAAAACACCCATCACCCAAAAGTCTTGAAAATATCCTATCTTTAAACCCAATCTAGAATACGAATAAAAATCTAACTTATGAATATTCATGTTCCTATATCTCATCTGATTCACTACATTACAAAGTAGTCATTCGCAGAATGTCTATGCAAATGAAAGTAATATGTTAAAAATAGGGTCAAGAAAGACGTAAACAACAAAAGAAGTGTAAAATAGCTCAGATCTAAGAACAAAAGCTGTTTGGGAAAATGATGCTAACTTAGTCATGTGTGTTGCTTTTCCAATAAACTGCCTACAAAATGATTAAAATCAAGAAAATTAACACCGTGTTAAGGAAAAATCAATGCTAAGTCAATGACTACCATGACCAGGGTCTGCTGGAGACCAGAATGGGAATTGCTGAGGGTTGTGAAGCTTTAGAGAAAAGGCAAATAAATAAATAAATAAGCCCTGAATGATCAAAAGATTAAATTAAAAGTAAAAAACTCAAGCAAATGGCTACATACGTAATCTGATTTCACCAGCATACTTACGAAGAATGACGTGGGTGATAACGAATGCAAATATAAAGACTGTCAGAAAGGACAGAGATAAAATAAACATATAAAAAAATCTGTAGTTTCTTTTCCCCACACAGTTGCCTACCCAGGGACAGTGGTGATCAAACCGTTCTGAAATGAGAGGCAGAAGAAAAAAAATGGAAAACAATTAATAAAATGCTGTTTACTTAGAAAAAAGCTCTCTGAACACTGCATTAAAACTCAAAATTTAACTAGCATTTGCTAAGTATCCCCAGAGAAACTCTTATTTAGGAGGGAAAAAAAATAGAAAAGAAAAAGGAACTTTTAAATGAAACCTTACAGCTTTTAAAGAAATTCAAGCATGGTTGAGGAAAGCCCCTGTTAAACTTGCAGCATTGTTTGATAAATTGCGCAGTCAGACCAATAAGCTTGCATTTATTTATCCACTGTTAGATGGAGAAGTACCAATTTAATTCCACTTTTTCCAAAACAAGATTTTCTTCCAGTGACATTTCCATTCAGAATTGGAATTTTTGTATTTACATCTCCCGTGATCACATATCTGACTTTTATGCCCAGTATCATCTCATCCATTAGGCAAAACGAAATATTCACAATCTCATTTTCTTTTATCACTTTACTCAATGTATTTTCCATTCCAGACCGCTTATTTTCCCACTTACAGTTGATAATGCCATGAAAAACCACTCAAAACAGTAAAACCATTCACACAAACCATTTTCCAGGCATTAAGATTCAAACAACCTTGTAAAATTTGTTTATACTTTACTAAACCAACCTCACTCCCTTTATTTTCTTGAGATATTAAAGCATTAATGGGACAGGAAGATTCCAGAGCAGTTCAATAAGGAGAGTCCCAAAGAAAAACCCAATGATGGAAAACAGCAGTTGGACCAGTGAGCTCTGCAGCCCTGGGCAGCAAGGAGCCTCGTCCCAAAACATGGGTAATGGAAACAGAGCAACTGTCAGGAAACTAAATGGCCTTTTGGAACTGGAGAGATTATGCCAACATAACGATAGAATTTTCAATTTCTAATCAAATCCAAGTTCATAACACAAGGCAGATGCTCTCACGTCGACTGACTCTCGGTCTCCAATTCTCATCCAAATCCTGTTTTGTTCTCTGTGACTTTCGTGGCTCTGCTGACGTATGATAACAAACTATTTGGAATTGCCCTGGAAAGTTAAACTATAAATTTGAAGTCCTTAAGCTCTATGTTAAAAAGGCACATCTGTTCAAACACACCAGTTTATTTTAACTATGTCTTTATGTTGAAGATCTGCGTGAGAGGTTTTCCTTGAAGGATGTATTTCGGATTATCTCCATTAAGGGGAAGACAAAAAAAATAATCAAAACATCATGCAAAACAGATTTCTCAGTTCACCACACTTGCAGGTTTTTTGTTTGTTTGTTTTAATGCTTTTGCGTGACTGTTTGGACCACAAGTTTCTGCCATAAATCTGTTTCAAATGGAGCTATTAAAGGTGAAGTTGTTGAATTTCTTATGATAAAATTTCAGGAACACTTTGATTTAGAGAGATTACTAAGTATACCAAGAGTGAAATACTTCCAGTATCTAAAAGAGTGGGCAATATTACCTCCCAGAACAAGTAGCTACTTGTTTGAACAAGTAGCATCAGCATTTGAACAATGCTGATTTTCACATTTGTGCTTGCGAATGAGTCCTTATGGTTTGAAAAATACCATTTTATTATCATTTTATGGGTACCTAACATAACACATAAGCAAATAATACCACAAAGAATAATACAGTTATACAGACTTCTAAAAAGCATAACTAGGGTACTTTTGTACCCCAATGCTTCAGAAATAAAAAAATGTAAAATCATGACATGTCTTTGGAAAATGAATTCCATGCAAACACATTCATTCTCTTCTATGCTCACAAAGCAGGAATAAAATTCTACCAATATTAAACTCAGTTTCCAGCTACCAAACACTCTTTAGATCGACTTAGACACATATTTGGTTAATTCAGATAAATGCAGGCACAAATACAAATAAACTCACTTATCTACAAACAGGCACACACAAATACGTACAAACATCAGTCCATTCCCTAATAGAGACTGACTGTTACTTGCTCTTTCTCTCTCTTTCTATCTTCAGAATTTCTGTATAAGCTCAAAGGATATGCTTTCTCAGGAAATACCGTACTAACCACTGTGAAGCCAAGTAACTACCCAGCACACTTAAAAAGCAGAAACAGACTGAAAAAAAAAACAAAACAAAAAACAACAAGATAAGTTTTAGAGGGGTTATGTGAGTTATGAATAAGCTGGGCCTCATTTTTCCCAGATAGTCATAAAATACAAAGGGATGCGACATTTATGCTATAATGCCACAAAACAGCATCTTAAATAGCAAGGGATTAGAAAACAGTCAGTTCCAGCAAAAACAAACAGTCACATACTAAGCTGAAACTCCTAGCACTGTTGACTGAAGTATTAATTCTCTTCGGACCAGAGCTGTTTCCTCTTCCTTGCAAAAAGTCCTAATTTAATAAGTTTTAATGAAGAAATAACAAGATATCAAAGATCTCATCCAGAAGCCTGCAAACTGAACAATCAACAACCTGGAAAAGGAAGTTCTGCCTGATGTCTTTACTTGGTCTGGGCAATGTTGGCAGCAAAATCAATATTCACCTTCACTGAGAAATTAAAGAATACCGATGCTGAGAAAAACTAAAAATTCTGGCCCGTGTGAACTTAAAATATAGAATAAACATAAATGCAACTGGTAGGTGTTAAGAAGAATCACAGACTGTTTGAAGGTGATGACTGTGGTTTTGGTTTGACTTTACAGGGTATCTAGACAGCTAACGTGTTCTATATTTATCCTACACTCACACTAAGGTTAATGTAAAAACATTTGCAGCAAATGAAAGGAATCAAAATATTGCTACTACAAACTCTTGTTAATATAAAGTATATCAGAATTATCAACAATGGAGGAAGCTAAAAGGTATGGAGTTTGTCTATGAATATAACCTAGGTACAAAGAGGTAACTGATCATCTTCCTGCACTCAATTTTAAGCAAAATAAGCCAAGTATCTGCTTCAGTATGTGGGATGGTGTCACTGCCATAACAGCCTACAATAGAGAACTACTGCTGAAAAACAACCTCTTGCCTGTGTGTTCACGGCTTTCCTTCCACAGATCCAGACCACTGCATATCTAACCTGGAGTGGGGGAGGGAAATAATGCTGGTTCATAAAGTCAGACTGACTTCAAACAGGATAATTTTCTGTTGAAAAGTTTCAATATACTTTTCAGAATCTGAGAACAAAAGCTGATACAAACAAAAAGGACTCAAAAACCCACATGAAATCTTTAAAGTGATGTATCAATGAAGAAAGGAGACAAGTAAATGAAGATTAAAAGTGCTGCTGTAAAGACAAAAAAAATCAAAGACGTAACAAACCTCAAGAGATGTCAGCAAACCCCAATAGTGACATTACCAATTGTCAACTGTCACCCAAGTGATCTGTAACTTGGAATTCGGATAGTAATTGCTGAGGTTGACCAGTACTTCCATAACAAAATCCTGAGCCAACTTAGAGCTTAGCCATAATGAAAGAGGTGGGCAGATGCAGCCCTTCCAGCCATTTCATCCTGCATCCTTCTTTCTGTGTCTAACTGTTGCTGACCCAGGTCAGCTGACTGAACTGGCAGAAAAGGCAAAAAGGAGTTACTTTACTGGTTGCTCAATGAGTAAAAATGGCTTTCCAGCAGCTGAATGTTACTAAGGTATGTGTGAATGGGCACAAAGGAAAGAACCACACAAGTGGGGAAAAAAAAAAAAAAAGCAGAGGAAGCTCAGACACTTTAGGAGCAGGGAGCTGTTGGCATGACCCAGCTGTCTCATTAAAACTCACCCAGTAATATATGCCACATGGGTGTCATAGAACACACAAATTACATCCTACATCAGACACATCTCTCAGTTCCTTTCCCTAGAATATTTAGATCTCATAACTTGCTTAAGAAGCAGTAACTGCTGGATATCACAGACAAAAAAAACAAAAGAAAACATTTCTGATTTAAAAATCAGTTGTCTGTTGGGGCTGTACAGATGCAGAGTATTTGCTTTAAAAGCCACCTGGAAGCACGTTACTTGCTGCTCAAAGAGCCAAACCTTTACTTTACTGCAGCACAGCACGTGGTCTCCTTAAATGTTTATCTTCTACCTTTCAATCCCTGCACTCCAGGAAAACACATACAAATTGACCCTAAAGCTTTCTCTTTGAAAGTTTCTCTTTCAAAACACTCAATGAAAGCTTTCTAGCTTAACGAGAACAATAACAACAACAAAAAGCATTAAAAAATATTTATAGGCCAGCCTGGTCCTTCAGCTTGCAGCTTACGCTTTGTGTATGCAGTGATTTCAGAAATACATATTAAGTAGGTCACTCCAGAAGTAGTGCCTCCCATTTATTTCCATGGAAACTACCGGAGATACAAAGAGCACAATAACACTAACTGATAGAGCCACTTCTCAGCTATTCTTCAACAGTCACCACTATTAGCTATGCATTTCTGTCAGCATGAACAACAGCTTGTGCGCTGCACTTACCTGCATGGCCATTCAGAATATGATTTGTCTTTTATGTCATAGTTGCCACTGCTGCAATGCACCACCCATTGTCTCACTATGCTCACATCCACTGTTTGGTTCTCCACCAACATCTAGCAAGTGCTCATGAATGTCAGGTGAATGGCAGTCAGTGGGTGCCACTTTTTCTGCATGGAGAAATTCAATTCAGCACCTCTGCTTCATGAGCACTTCTACATTGGACACCATTTATCAGACTGCCCCACTACTGCCACCTGTTGCATAGGAACAATATATAATAGGGTACTGAAGGAAGATTCAACATCTACTGCTGTACCACCTCCATCTGCCTCTGATATCATGGGCCAACAGAATAAAATAGGAAACATAACTTCTGGAACAGCCCTCACATTTATGAGCTGCTTCCTTTTGCATCTGCTCAATTGAATCACTGCATACCAACATATATTTTCTGAAGCTTAACATCACAGCAGATCTACAGGTACAAAATCATCTAGGCCACATCAAATGCATATTCCAGTGAGCTCAAGTCAGAATTCACTTTCTAATTCCCCCAACTCATTCAACTAAAAGCACTACATGGAAAAGGCACAAATCTAGGGCATTCACAGAATGCTTACTGTGCTTTTAAATATTTAACACATGAAAACAGAGACCAAGATGGCAAATACCCATCAGCCCACTGTTCAATCATACACATATTCCATCTCAAGTAACTGGGCCAGCATTAATTGAAATTCTTTTTTGTAGTAAAAGGACAAGATTGGACCACTGGTCCATTGTTCTGGATGCACACTGAGCAATTATGTGGAGATACTAACACATCTGCAGCATATATTTGCCATAATGACAATTAAAGCTCTTTGTAGGACTATGATGCCATGATATGACCACATCTATTCACACTTCTCAACTTGGCATTTTGTAAGACAAAAGGGTATTTTCAGAATTTGTTTTCCCTTGAAATGCTAAGGAAAACAAAGTTAGTTTTTAAAAATTCCTATAAGGATTTTTTTTTTAATTACGGAAAGTATTTTTTTTTAAGACAATGGCTCAGTCCCACAGCCTGAACCATGTACACGTGGAAAAAGCAAATGTAACCACAGCATTAAATCCTTTACAGTCAGTTTAGAATTCCTCACAATTTAACCTCACTAATAAAAAAAATCTTGTGTCTGTTCTTCATAGCTTTTTCTTAAAAAATTATCCTTAGCTCAGATGTTTGGTTCCAGTAACTTAGATGTTATTGTTCCTAAGAAAATCATTAATATTAAAAAAAAAAAAAACAAAAAAAAACTGATGAGACTTGCCATCAACTGGTAATAGCAATCACAAACATGGACCTGTTTGCATCACTTAATATATATAACATTTACCTGTGAGACAGTAATTCCCCTTACAATGCCTTTACTATTAATTTGAAATCAGAAGATAAATTTATGATTTAAAAAAACAAAAAGGGTGAATAACAAAAGGCTTATTGCAAGTTACATTTATATGCATGCTGATGTTATTTGAGAACATCAGTTGGGGACAATACACAATGGATCCATTAAACTATCAAGCTCTAGTACTTTTATACTTTGAACCCAAATCAAAACACCTCCCTCCCCCCTCCCCCCACAAAATCCAAATGGAACAGAACGAGCCTTCTAGCCTTAAGTTTACACTCAGTAAACACATACCAACGGTTTACATCAGATTGCACTCTAGACATTGAGCTAGTCTTTACAAGACGATGCAAAGTGAAGCAGCAATATAATGCTGTGAAAAACAAGCCTCCTTTAACAAAATAATAATGCGCATGCACCTCTATACCAAATGTTCAGACATGCAAATGCAAGGGATACTTGACACATTTTATTCTCACAATAATGTAAGTACTATCCTATCGAGTTTTGCTATTTGGCTGCATTTTTAAGAAAATCAGTTGCAACGTCAACTTTTTCCAAGTCAGTCAACTTTGGTAGTGACAGACTAATGTTGTTCTCAAAAAGAAAATGAACATACTTCATTTTGTTAATAAAAGATTTATTAGGAGAACATCCAATCATTGACCTAAGATAGCTCATAGTAATTAAACTATTGTTACATAGCTCACTTCACTGCTACCTCCAGTAATCAATGTTGACTAACGAACAATAAATCCCATTGACAGCATGCACAATAATAGTGACATTTTCAAAGGCTGCAGCAGCTGTTCAGAATGGCTGTTCTCTGGTAGGCAATAGGAGCATACAAGAAAAAGTATGTTATGCATGCTATGCATGTGTATGTGTATATATATTTATATATATATAAATACATATATAAAAATATTAGGAACCACTGCCAGACACAATCATAGAGGAGGAAAGCTCAAACCACCTTACCCATCATTCTTCATCACCTTTTGAAATGTTATCAAACAAGTGTAAATATGTGGTCATATGTGGTTTCTAATGATAGTCTTTTGTACTTTCTCTTAGTAATTTCTCTCTTAA
Organism: Meleagris gallopavo; assembly: GCF_905368555.1. Taxonomy (NCBI): domain Eukaryota; kingdom Metazoa; phylum Chordata; class Aves; order Galliformes; family Phasianidae; genus Meleagris; species Meleagris gallopavo. The sequence continues at coordinate 50,888,251 of NC_139405.1, read as the reverse complement.
TTTTATTCTGTCTTCCGAGACTTACATCATTCGTAGATTTGGGTATTTTGATAACCTCTGCTCTTTCAACCATATGCAGATAAACACAAGCTACAACTTTTCTCCGAAGTATCCTATAATTACCTCTTTTTAAAAGACTTGCCTTATTTCCCAGTGCTTTGGCCTAAGCATGAAAGGAAAAAAAAAAAAAAAAAGAAATCACAAAAACCAAAACCCACCCACCTCTGGCATACATACCATGCTCCCTGATCTTCTAAAGTACATCTGGTATACAGATGGAATAATGGATAAACAAATAATACTTATTATTTGGAAGTATGCTCCATCTATCTCCTCTCAGGTACTCTGAAAAGGTAGCACACCTTCTACAAAAAAGAGCCAAAGCCAATTCTCATATAAAATCATCAAGATTGGAAAAGACCTTCAAGATCATCTAGTCCATCTACCATCAATATTTCACCACTAAACCATGTCCCCTGGTATCGCATCTAAATGTTTCTCGAATACCTCCAGGGATGGTGACTCACATATGTAAACTAGAGAGAAAAAACAAAAACAAAACAACAAAAAAGAAAAAAGCAGTTAGCCTTGTAGTTTCAACTGTTAAAAGTTAAAGAGTCAATTTCCAAGAGATCTAGAGCTAGGCTTTTACTAGTTCAAGCACCCAGATAAAGTGAAAATGTACTCTTTTCACAGTAGCATCTCAAAGCTTTTCTAAACCCAGAAAACGTAAGAAAAGAAATAGGCAAAGGTCAAGAAAGGATGTAAAGGCAAAAGGGGAGATAGTAAGGTAACAAAGGAAGATTGGTACAGAACACAAGCAAAATGAAGTCCTGACATCATGTAAATGCACACTAGTTAGAAAGAACCTGGAAGTCATGGGCAAATGACTGACACAGCATCAGTGTTGCTAAAACCAAACAGACAATGCCACTTCCCACTCTGTTTCTGAAAAAAATAGTGTTTTCCAGCCTGGAAGATGGTGGGGTCTGGAATGAGTACAGGGAAGGGGTGCTCCTAGACCTCACTGGTAATGCTCTTTTTGTCTTGTTTTACATGTGTTAGATTTCATATGCGTTTCAGTCAATAATTCCCTATTGGAAGAAAACAGATTTACAACACTGGTGCTTAATAAGAGAAACTACTTTCTGTAACAGTGATTTTTATCAAAAAAATCTGCTTTTTGGAATACTGCTGGATACATGACACAGTGTATTTTCAAAACAATACATCAATGTAAGGTGGTCAGGATCAGACACAAGACTACATCTATTGCTCAGGTAGAATGCTTAAAAAAAGCAATCATTTAACCAGAAGAGAAGTGTCTATTCACTTCTAATATAGCATATTTTCTGGGTTGGTTTTAAACAGGACCCACTTTTCTTGCTTATCCCAAATGCACTGCTTTGTCTTCCTTAGATGCTCATTCATCCTAACCATCAAAACCACTGAAATACCCTCAATGTCCTAGGCCAACCTGTATTATATTTGATTAGTTTTTAATCAAAGACTTCTTCGTGTGTTCAAGGAGTTTATAAAATGCACTCTTAGCTTCCCAATATTGGATTAAAAATTATAACTATTCATATTTTCACAGAATCACAGAATCGTATGTGTTGAAGGGACCTCTAGAGATCGTCGAGTCCAACCCCCCTGCCAAAGCAGGTTCCCTACACCAGGTCGCACAGGTAGGCGTCCAGGCGAGTCTTGAGTATCTCCAGAGAAGGAGACTCCACAACCTCCCTGGGCAGCCTGTTCCAGTGCTCTGTCACCCTCACTGTAAAGAAGTTCGTGCGCACATTTGTGCGGAACTTCCTATGCTCCAGTTTCTGGCCGTTTCCCCTTGTCCTGTCTCCACACATTGCTGAAAACAGTCTGGCCTCACCACTCTGCCCCCCACACCTTAGATACTTATAGACCAGGATCAGGTCGCCTCTCAGTCTTCTTTTCTCAAGGCTAAACAGACCCAGTTCACTTAGCCTTTCTTCATAGGGAAGATGCTCCAGGCCCTTCACCATCTCTGTGGTCCTTGTATTGATAATTTATTGATAATTTAATTAGTATTGATGTAACATATTCAAATGTCGTTTTTACTGAAGGACCAGTAGTTTTATTATGTTTTGATTTCAAGTAAAACAGCTTGATTTTGTTTCACTGTGCTCTCAAGGATCTTTCTCTTTTCCCTCTCCCCCCAAAGATACTCCCACTGTAATGGCTAGTCACTAAAAGAAACACAAGCTAATGAAGATCTAGAATCAGAATGGCCTTTCATCAACACTCTCAAAAAGCAAAATAGTTTTACAGTTGGATATAAAAGAATTAATACTCTATATTAACTGTGTAATATACAGTTTGAAAAGTCATAAGAAAATAAACTAAGCTCAAAAACTAAAATAATCTTTCAGTTTTCTAGACTCATCAGTATCTTTATGTAACACCCAACCTGTTCACTTGGAAGAACTAGAACTGGAAAAACAAACCCCTGCCAACCTAACAAAATCTTGACACTTGGCCTCATATTTAGGATCTACAGAAAAGCAACATTCCTGTAAGTGAGAAGAATCCTACCCCCTACAAAACCAAAAGCACCTATAGGATTGATGAACATGGCCACGTAGGATCCATCAAGAGCTACGGAAAACAAAGTGTTAACCCTCCAGGGGTTAACTACCAGTATAGGAAGAACTACACTGAAAATTTTTGAGAGCGTGAGAACATTCTGCAGGAAGTATCTGCATGCTTGCCCTCTTCTTCCCTTCTTCCCAGGGGATCCACTCTGGCCATGGCAGGAAACAGGCTGCTGCACCAACTGAAAGGTCTATACAGCTTAGCATGCCATTCTCATGCTCATCATGGTTTAAAAAAAAAAAAAAAAAAAAAAAAAACCCAGAAAAAAACAACCCAACAAACAAAAAGACCCAACAAGCTGCCTTCCTAGTAATGCTAATGAAAACATTTCAAAAATCAAACCATCTTCAAAAATTTGAGCTTTCAATCCTTTGAGTTGAAAGAATCTGACAAGAAAAGCTATCTTTATCCATCAATCACAGAAGAATCACATAAGAACTTATAACACATTTAAAAAAAATAAAAACGGCCAAATTCTCTTTGAGGAATAAAAACAGTGGCCCTCCTTTTCCACCTATGCTGTTTTTTTTGTCTTGGTCTAAGCAAGTTACTTTACTTGATAAGCAGAACTGTGGCAGGTGAATGCAAGGAAGACTTTAGACATTTAATTCACTGTACTAAGTTGATTTACTGCTTGCTAATTATTATTCACTGTTTTCTCTTAGCCCTTCTATACAATATTTAGGTAAATTGTTTGGAAATAGTGAATTGCCTCTTAGTCATCTTTTATTATAGAAATTTATAATTATTCATCAAGAAAGTAGAGATTTAGTGTTGAAATGACTAAATATATATTTTAAAAGTCAATTCAGAGTCAGATCTGACCACTGGCATCATAACATCAATAGTATAGCATCACATCACAATACATTAAAAACCATTCACAAAACTCAACAATAACTAGCCCAAGCTGAGAATTTATGATTGCTGTGGTAATCCCTATCTTTAGCTATTGTGTTTATATGTACATTACTTTAAATTTGTTTACATTTTAAAGCAACATATGGTACACAGAAAGCCCTTGAAGGGCTAACTTCTAGTTGCCATTCACAAAGACAGTTAAAGAAAACAAGACAGAAATACACTCAATATGTTCGTCTGTGGGAAAACATTTCACAAAATTTCTGAAAGCATTCCACAAAGATGCAAAAAACTGCATTTGTATGAAAATCCAGATTCTTCTGGATACTATTATGAAAACACTGTAGAGCTAAAGGAGTTTGAAATTGATACTATATATAGAACACTAATTAGGTAGCTTTGGAAATTCATGCTTTTGTTTAAGTAAGCTACATAGCCATCTATGGAAAAGTCATGAAATGAAAATCAGAAACAAGATCAAAAATTAACATATATACTTAGTATTAACTAAATGTAAGGGGAAAGCAGGAGTAAGTTTTACAAGTACTCAAATATTAAAAATACCATTGAAGATTCCTTACAAGATGAAAAGACCCAACAGAAAATACCAAATGAAAGAGCTTCTCTATCACACTGCATTCGCTAGCCCAGTATCATAACACCTTTAGGCAAAACTACTAAGTGGTTTCTTCTCTATAGTGAGTGCTGATTTGAAGAAAAACTCCATTCTTTTATCCCAAAGTCTCTGTACTTAGTTTATAGGTATGCAGGAAAAGCACAAGGTGAAAAACAATACATTAACCTTATTGGTAAAGTAGGTCACAATCATGAGTTGTTTAAACATCCATGTGTGTGTGAAACATGAATATTTTTGCATTGCTTTAGTTACAGTAAGGAGCTACAGAATAGTGACACAAGAACACTCAAAGCTATTGTACGATTTATTGACTAACCAAAAGCATCACCATATAGACAACACTAACTTGTAGGAGTTAAGTGCATAATATTCTGATTAACTGTACGCTCTTGCACCAACATCTGCCCCTGACATCATGGTCAACAGAATAACTAGGAAGCATTACTTTTGGAGCAGCCATCACAATTCCCATTATAAAGGCTGATGGGGAAAACTGCAGCAAATTCATTCCAACAAATGAATTATTTGAAAACAAGTAACTTTAAATCACAATTGTATATAACAAATCACAATCCTCTCACCTAAAAAAGAAATAGGATACAATTACTGCTTGTACTCTGTTCCTTTTCTAATATATATTCAGACAAATTAACAACTGTTGCTTCAATACAGACATAATCGGAAGACAGAGATTGTTTTTAAGTTCCCTCTCCCATCACTAATTCTTCTCACTGTAGCCTTCACAAATTTAGTGTTAAAAGGACACAATCAGAGTACATACAAACTGTAAATAAATTCTTCGTTGCAGTTTACTTTAAAAAGCCAAAACAGTATTTTTAAATAGGTTTCAAGATGTATCTGTAAGGGTTGCTCTTATTTATGCATTCTCTTGATGAGGATAACAACCCTCACCTTTTATTTACCTTTTCAATATTTACTTTTTTTTATGTAATGATCAGCAACTGCATTTTCACGTTGCCGGATTTGTGACAATAGCATCACAGTGTAACATCCAAGTTATACATTTGATAAGATACTTTCGTGAAGATGAGTCAACTGCAGCATCCTTGCCATATTCAACAGCTTTAACAAGATTTACGCAACCCTAATACGTCAGGAACACTTATTTACCCATGGAACCATCTACAGCTACCAACTAATGGCACAGGGCCAAAAGGCTACACTTCTCACTGTCGTGTAAGCGTGCTCATTATACGAGTATCATCTACATATGAAATTACCATACTTCCAGTGACTGCTTTATATCTAAAAATATCAGTGCTGAATGCTGCAATTACATTTCTCAGCTGGAGACATCTTGCTACATTATTTTCTTGAATGCATAAGATCCAGGCTCAACAGTGTGCTAATCAGCTGCACTGAACTCTAAATGGGATTTAATTAACTATAAAACTACTCGGATCTGATTGGTGAGTTTTTTAGTTTGTTTTAAAATCCAAGCGCATCTTAATCACCTTGCCTGCCCTCCAAACAGAACAGTCACAAAAAAGAAAGATGCTCAGAGGGAAAAAAAAACCAACCCTATCATCACAAAATAACCATAGGCCCTGACATCATCTACTTCCTCTCCAAATAATATTTTTCAGTAATTTCTTACTGATTCTGTCTTCAGAAGTTTCTAGCTTTAAAACTGTTCAAAGGCAGGAGTTACCTACAGTGTGCATTCCCCTGTGTGACCCTAGCTGTTATAACTATGCCTTTCAAAGCTGGTCCGAAATTAACAAGAGAAGCAGCTCCTTGGCTGCAGTTTAGTTTGGGAAAGAAAACAATGCTGAGACTCCTTTAAAGATCTGGAAATTTCATCGCAGATACCACGTGGTCTCACTTGGTTTGGGTGCTTCTTTGTTTAGCAGAGCAAGATAGGAAAGGAACACGCATAAGGATAGGAAAGGAACACGCATAAGAGAGGTCTCTCTTTTCTATCTTAGCAACAACTTATGCATTAGGTCAAATCTACTCATCTTCTGCCTTCTAAAATTCTTAACGTTTAACAGAGTTTGTAGGAAAAAGAATGAACACAGCAAGTGTTCTCATGAGTAACCCTGTCACTAACTCTGATCATATCTTTTCTCTCTGATTTCTGAAGCATTCATAACATACAAGTTACCAAGCTGAACATATACCATATATATATATATATATTTATTTTTTACTCACCTACGCAGTTATCACAAAGGCTGCAATGTGAGGCACGAGGTGGGCGGAAAATCTTGCAAGTAAAACAGTATTTTAGTTTCACTGTCTGTCCATTGATGATCACTTCTTTTGTTCTGGGAGGGGGGCGATATCCTCCTGAACTGGAGCCATTTGCAATATCTAAACAGGGAAACACAATACATTATGTTCTGCACATGAGCTATGCTGCGTGAACTCAGCCATTCTTGATGGCAACCTATAGGTACAAGTTTGTATTGACTTCATATTAATATACTTGAACTGGCTTCTACCCTTCTCATTCTCCTAGAATAAGTGCTCTTAGAGATAGCAAGAAATATAATTACAAATAACATCCACAACCAACTAATTTCAATTAAAAAAAAAAAAAAACCCACGACAAAACAATGCCCAAAATAAAGTTTCAGACATCTACCTTAATCCCCCAAATCTTACAATCTCATACCCCTGAGCAGTTTGTGGAAAAAACATTACAAACAACGACGGCTAGTTGCATGGTATGATGAAAACATAAACAAATGTTTCCAACAGAGTTTATTCAGTTCGACCTTGAAAGAGAAGTTTGATCTAAGGAAGATGTTCATCTCTGAACATGAAAGCAGACTGACCATCAACTCATTTAAAAAAGGAAGAGAAAACATTTCAGATGACAATTTCAAAAGCCTCCATCTGGACAAGCTGTCTTAGGAAATTCCTTAATTTTTTATTTTCTTTTTGAACACCATAATAACAAGAAGTTTGTAGAACTTCTACAGCACTTGTCAAGAGAAACTAAGAAAAGCTACCTTTTAAACAGGAAATCACTTAAAATAAAAGAAGCTAACATTTTAGTCTGGAAAACGGAAATAACAGAGGGTGTAGGCTCAATCTAGTATAGAATCTACATGTTTACTTCAGCAGCACTATCATTAGAGCTTGGCATATAGTACAAGTAAAATCAGTTATGATGAGACCTCTTAAAGACTATGATATAATGGATCTTGCTTTTTTGAAGTTTTAAGTCTAACAGTCAGTGTTACTTTTACAAATCTTGAAGTTTGTATTTTGCATAAAATCGTTTCCAGCAATTGCATTTGGAAAAAGCAGTGGGGTTTGGACTTCTTGTTTGTTTGATCTATGGACATCAGCAACCATCAGCTGCTAAAGGACTGATTACACTACATCACTGAAGTTCAATTTCATCCTTCAAATTCTCCCAGACTGAGCTATACTCAAAAAGGTGAACACGTACAAGCAGTACCTTTTTGTCAGTTTACCTGTTCTTCTGAAATCACAATCAAATCAGACCACAGAAGTGACAAAGAATATATTTTTTTTATTAATGTCAGAGACACAGAACAGGAAAATCAATAGGGAAATGAAATCAATTTTTTCCCCCCCCATACATGAATGCAACTGCATTTTGAAGTCAGGGTCACCTTCACAACTATGTTTAAGTTATTCCTATCACTCTACTGCTAGGCAAGCATGGCTGGATAACTACAAGATCCACGAGTTTTGTTTGAGGTAAAATTATTACAAATATGACTACAAGTGCCATTTTTGTGAAGTCTGCAGGGATATCTGCACAGTCTACAATCTACACATTGTGAGTCTGGGGGGAGGTGGGAACCAGAATGCTTCCTACTTAGAAAGGCATTCAAATTAGTGTCATTGAAGACCTGATAGTAAAGGTGCAATAACAGAATTAACCAATCTAGTTTAGGAAGTTCTCATGTGCAACCTCCTCACTCACTCCATAAGCATGCCTCAGTATCTATGGAACACCACTGCAAACTTGAGCACTGAAACAAGTTGGCCTCTGAGTCTCCTGGGAAAGGAAGTGGAAGAAGGGGTGCAATAGATGCAAATAAGGGAATCAGAATATGAGGCCCTTAAGCATCCCATATGGGAAAGAAGTGGTGAGCACTAAAGAAACAGTTGCTCAGAAGCAGACTGTTAGACTCTGTCAGATGCTTGGTTGTATTGAATTGCAACCAGACCCTGCACTGTTCCTGGAATGCTCAGCCAAGTCCTATGACCATGGAAGCAGAGGTTACTGTGTAGCTCCCATACCAATCAATAATACTGATTTTGACCTCAAGGCCAGTAGTACTTACCACCGTATTTACGACTAAACAAGTACTGCACATAAGTTACTAGTATATGTATTTACATGCTGAAGCATAACTACACAATAAAAGTTGCTGAAGATGTGATATAGACATTATCTTAAGTTTCATAACTATTTTTATGTTTATGCTACTTAAAAGAAACTTACTACTTAAACGATGGATTTTGAAGCATTCTAGCAGGTACAAGAGTTGATGAGGTCAAAAGGAACGACTTAATTTCTCTATTTTTACATGCTTTATTTTTCAGAACTAAGCTGAAAATACGCTTTTCTGAGGGCGGAGCACAACTGTGCTTACGCCGTCCAACAGTTAACAGAGATATGGCCAATTCCTAGATCCAAACAGGAAAGAGTTTCTTACAATTCTGGGGCCAATTCTCATACACACAGTGGTTTTTCTCCCTTTATATTACAATTAGTAAGTACAGGAAAACAGTGAAATAACATCTTACTAGCACCGATCCACATAATGCAATACAGTACTATTAGGAAAGAAAATTTAGGGGAGAGAACAGTACAAAATTGTGGTTATTAAAATCCTCTATTGCTGATTTTAGTTGCTATCGTTGAAAAAGGCAAATATGCTTCAACAGATTATACTTTCAGTATATACTTTCAGACATAATCACCAGCAGGCCTGTAATACTCTTAGTCTTTATATAAGTTCATAGACCTTACAAAACACAGCGTTATATCCATTTTTGACCTAAGAGTAAAGAAAGACTATTAAGTTCTGAACACAAATGTAGGTCATTGGCCCCAATTAACTCTTCATTCAAACATATTTATGACTACTAGTTCATTAATAAACCAGTGATTTCCATTTCATATTTATAGTTATGTAATTGTAGCTTTCAACACAGCTTAGAAATGCCAGTGCACTGAATTTAATAACACTAACATTTAAAAGCTTCTCCTCATAGAAAGTCCTAGGTATTCAATGTGTACAACCATCGAAAGAAAATGACTTTCAAATCACAATCAAAATCATTTAGAAAAAGATGTTTTTTCCTTAATGAAATATTTATTCATAGAAAATGCACAGCAATTGAAAGAAAAAAACAAACACAAAAAACATTATTTCCTAAGTTCACGAAGTGCCCTGTTTTGTCGTCTTATTTTAACATGCTTTAGCAGAATCTCAAAGGCAACTTTCCTTGCCTCTGGTGCAAAAGGGGGACTACTGGCCATCCTGTTCCATTTACAAGACTGTTTTTTCTAAGAAGATTTCCTTCCAAACCAGTGCAGTGAAGTTCAAGTTCACAGGCACAGACAATCCCAGCGCTCTAACTGAAGAAAATGTATCTCAAAATCCATGGGCAAAAGCTGATGCAAACTAAATAAAATGAAAACTGTCTTGCTGATTTGCAACAGAGTCAGAATTTCATCCACAATCTTTAATTGAATAATTAAATCTGATCTTAGTCATTCTGTTTATTAGCTTTTTTTTTTTTTTTTTCTGGGAGCTGTCAAGAGAGTAAAACCAAAAGTGCTGGATTTAATCAAAATTACTTAATCTTGAATGTGCTAAACATGCCTTGTACTGGCTTTGTCCTGGTCTCACTAATTTTTGGACTGTAGTTAGCTTCAATTGGACTGCTCATACTTTAAATATGCCAATCTTTAAATATATGCAGTTTCTTTAAGGCATAATAAGATTAACCTTTACAGAACTACCCTCCCCAAATAAATCTGTTTGACATTGCTTTTCTACATTTTTCTTTTCCAATCCATTAATAATAGAGTAAGGCAAGCTATTTTATAAAATAAGCATAGAATTCTCCCAGTAATGGAGTTGCCACCAATCTTTTTCCGGTACTCTGCTGTGACAGATTCTACAACTTCTCTATTGCAGCATTAAGTGTTCATGCACTAGACAGGGCTCCAGCATTTTTATTTTAGAAAAAAACTAAACAAAAGCCACCAAAGATACAATCCATATCCTTGTAGGACCAAGGTATCTGACTTGCTTCAAGAAAACTTGCTTCACATATTTAATGGAGAAACAGCACAGTCTCTTTCTAATACAATAAAATATTCCACTTTGCTCAAATTATTCCATTCATTATTAATTGGGGGTGATGTTTAGATGAGACAAAGCCTGGAATTTTGCATACATATCACCAGGATCCTTCCACTCAAGCATTTGCCTTTTTGGTCAACCTTCCTACAATACTAGGAACAAACCCCCTCTAGAAGATCTCTCCATATCATCATTACACAAACTTATCAAGACCATATCTTGCAAGGTTTGCCATTGTGATGCAATTTCCACCTTCAAACAATATGATTAGCAAAATTAATAACTATGAGTACTTCTTACGTTTCCTGCTGAGAGAAACAGATAATGCAATGAAAAATCTTCATATATGACCTATAACATCTAAAGAACAATAACAAAAACCCTGTAAGAATATAAGCTTCCTCTAAGAAAAGCATTCTCAGTGTTTAAATACATAAAGTTAAGCTATATACTTAACAATAGGGGGATACAAGAAGAAAAGTTTTTTTTCAATTTATTATTATTATTTTTTTAAGTGATAAGAACTTAAGTAACATTTCTCTGTTTCCAAACAGTAATTTCAGGGACAAACAATACTGGGAACCTGGCTTGGACAACCAGTAGCAGCTAACTGCATTCCACACATAACTCTTTATCTGAAAGCTGACAAGAAATACTGACCAAGTATTGCTCATGCTTTAGAGAAAAGTGTTACTGCCTTGATTTTGGAAAATGTTGCACACTATTTTCTTAAGAGTAGAACTGCATCACCATCCTTAAGTCTAGTGTTTTGTGTGAAATGTAACCTCACTTCCAGAAACAGATGTAATTGTCAGTAATTTGTTGAAAGGAAGAAGCATAACGAACAAGAGCTTACTGAAAGACTTAGCTGGCACACAAAAACATAGTTCTACTAGATTTTAAGAATATTGTTTAAAGCATGCAATACCAGGTATGATAATCAATCTCATAATCCCACCTTTGGAGAGAAAGACAAGCATACCCAAGTTGCATCTGTGAGCGGTATTTCTTAATACCATTGAGCAATTCCATGAAACACCTATGTTGCACTGGCCACAGAGATTTAACTTCATAGACTCTAAGGAAATCAGACTGTATATTTCAAAACAAACAAGAGAAGAGCTGTGAAAAAGTTGTAATGTAGTCTCAAGCATCAACAAACACTAACAAAGCATCAACAAACAGCCAAAACAAACAACTCTCAGAGATGTTACGCTGATATAGCTAACATATTGAGCCTGGGCTTTTTGAAGGGGCAAGAAACAAAGTGAGCAGAAACTGTGAATTACTTGTAGAGGATAAACTGTGAGAAAACACATAGGTTAAAGACAGTTAGTCTGAAGAAAAATCCAAAGCATTTGCATGTTATAGAAGGGCCTTTTAAGTCTGGAAGGCCCTGTTTTTTTATTATTTACCTCACCCATTCAACACAAAGATAATTATTGTAGAAGAATTGTTAAGTCTCACTTGAATCAAATGCATAAGTGATTTCTCATCTGTAAAAATTCTGCTGAGTTTGGTTGTTCTTTTCCACCTTCAGATTTACAAGTATATTGTCCTACAAACGTCTTCCAGTTTTTGAAGAGTACCCTATGCTAAGTGAGCTACAAGAGACGAAAATCCTAACTGCAAAAAAGTTTCAAAATTCCAAGTGACAAAGACTACAGAAATTCAGTGTTGACAATGCAACGTCACTGATACAGGACTAAATAAGCCTGGTTATTTTTACTATAAATAGCCTGCAAAACAGTCTTTCAAAAAGTCAGAACTACTGTCGACATTATAACGGGAAAGAATTTCAATACTCAAATGTAGTTAAAAGCAAGGAAAGGAAACGTGATGTGCTTATGCTATTCTAATGCACTATGCTTTTTTTTATATGAAAACTTACAAAATCCTGCTGTCTACCTTTTAAAAAGAAATAGGAGAAATTGAACAGATTAGAATTGGAAAAGAAGATCAAACATATGGAAATGTTCAATTCCAGAGAAGGATACACAGATAAGGCATTACCAGGCTTAAGAAGAGATGACTGATAGAAAGTGTAACTTTAAAAGATAGAAAAGGCATGGGAACAACTGTTCAACGTCAGGAAAGGAATCACTTTTTGTCAAATTAAATAATTAGGCAGCACTTAAAAAGGAGCAGCAGTTCTTTCTGTCTAACTTGCAAACTCAAAACATACAGCAGTGTTCAAAGTTTCATCAGCTTCAGTAAAAATAAGACATTAAAAAACCTTTATAAAAATTATGCATAGCCTTTAACTTGGAAGTCCCTAAGCTGTAGGTTATGGGAAGCAATAAGGGTACAGCAGGGCATTTGTATTCCTTCTGTGCACATCCACTGCTGGTCACTACCAAGGATTAGACGTCAGGATAGATGGACTACTGATCTGATCATGTAAGGCTGCTCCTGGTTTTCATGCTCCCTTAGAAACAACAGCCCATCTCAACGTTGGATGTTGTGCCCAAGTAAGTTAGAGTGCTTCTTAAAATTGTGCTAACGCTTTTTAAACTTTAAATGTACTGTTGTTACTGTAGGCAGCTAATATGCTTTACAGTAGTTTTGCCTTCACATTAAGTTCACATAGAAGCCTTTTCATTGAATAAAATAAATCAACATTTTTATAGTGAATTTCTGAAACTATTAAAGTTGTCAGCAACACAGGAAACAGTTTAGGATGGGTAGATGCCATCTAGACTAGAGGAAACAGAATCCTCAGAGTTGGAAGTGACCTTTAAAGGTCATCCAGTCCAGCTCCCCTGCAATGAACAGGGACATCACAGCTACATCAGGTTGTCCAGGGTTTTATCCAGTCATGCCTTGAGAGTCTCTAGAGACGGGGCATCCACCACCTCTCTGGGCAACCTGTTCCAGTGCCTCATCACCCTCACTGTAAAAGTTTTCTTTACATCTAACCTGAATCTACCCTCTTTAAGCTTGAAGCTATTTCTCCTGATCTATCACCATAGATCTTGGTAAAGAGTCTGTCCCCTTCCTTTCTGTAGTTCCCCTTTATATATTGAAAGGCCGCTATCAGACCATCTAGAGCTTTCTCTTCTCCAGGCTGAACAGCCCCAACTCTCTCAGCCTTTCAAATGCTGAGAATGCTTTCCCTCACTGCCCTTGAGAATAAAGGAAGGTAATGAATTAAACCTTAATAATCATCTGGGAAACAATTCCAGTCCTATGCCTGAGGGAACTACATAAATAGAAACCAGTAAAAAATATGTGAATGAAGCCCAAAGGAATCGAAAGCTATTGATAGCTAGAAGTAAGCACTATATAGTAAGGATCCAAATTTAAATCAAATCCTGAAGCAATGGAGAACTCCAGGAATCTTCTGAGTTTGAAGAATGTCTGGAGCAGAAGCCAGTGGCTGTTTTATTTGTCTGTGGGTCAGAAAACCTAAAGTCCTGTTTGTACAGCATCTGAATAGAAAACCCTGGACATGACCACCACCTTCCCACAACTGAAACAGAGAAATACCAACAAGCAAAAGAACTTCTTGGAACAACCCAAGAAGTTGTGACTTGGTGACTTGTTTCTGTGTCAAGGCCCCCATAACAAGAAGCAAACTGTTAGAGCGCTGCCGTCTGCCTTTTCTGTCTAGGTTTTTATTATTCATGGAAAATTTATCTTCTCCTTATGGATTCTTTTTGCATCTTTATAAGCTTTCCGAAGCTTATACAAACAGGATTATGAAAATAACGCATCTAAGCCATTTTTCATGCCAACTAGAAAGCAATCAAAATACTTCATCCTTTAAATAGGGACCATAACATATCCAGATAATATTCTTAGCCTATTTGTATTTCTGCCACACTACAGAATAAATAATTATACTGCACATCATAAAATCTCTTAAGTGACTATTACACCAAAGCCCATTCAAAAATCATAGATACAAATAAGAACTGCATATATGGATACTGGTTATAAACCCCAAAGTATTCGTTTGCTGTGATTAAATCGGGGAAATCCCTTAACAAAAGCATATTTAAAACATGGTCTACAAAATGCCATGCATTTCACAAAGTGGCTGTATATAGTCCTGAAAAATACCCGTCACAGCAAGATAGCTAAATCCTAATAGCTACACTTCAACAACTGGTTTGCAATCTCTTTTTGCAGACCACCACCATTATCTTTATATGCAATTACTGAAAAGGTGCATTTCCATTAAAAAGCTAAGTTGCTTTACATAAAAAGAACAGATTATAGGAGTTTTTGTTCTGAAATTTCCCCCCTCTCAACTGCACCATCATTATTATTTCCAACAGATAATCAGCTAGTAAATTCCAGCAGCACCTTCATTAATGAATTTTAATTTCAGTTTCCTTAATGGTCTCAAGAAATTCGAAGAAAGACAAATGAAAAAGTCCTACGGAGATGGCAGGTAACATAGGACAGCACCTAAATATTTCTATTCTTTCCAGCCCTTTTTACCCTCCTCTCTATTCCTCTCAAATGCAAGTGTAAAAGTTTCCCATTCTTCAGGAAGATTTTATTACTTCTGAAACAGCTTAAGAAATTATAGGTAATATTTTTCTATAGTTAAACTGTCAGCCATCAGTGTAGATGGTCCAACTTCAAAGGACCAGACCTGACTTTCTCTTCTAAACTGAGGACCGCTTGCTTTTATACAGCACACTTGTTTTTCAGCAGGGGAAGCAATGATATGGTTATTCTTTCTTTAATCAGAATTAAGATGGTTTCCCTCATCTAATGCATTTTTCATCACATACAGCTCCTTACAAGGATCTCACATTATAGTAGGACTAAATTACTTTCAGTACTTTTCATCAAAGAAGAAACAAAACAAAACTGAAGACCAGCAGTAAGAAGTGCCATGACCTGATTGCAGATGGCTTCTAACCAACCCTGAGGTCCTATTTTTAGCCAAGAAATATATTTAAAGAAATGTAGACATTTGTGGAGAGCCTTCAGATATTCTACCCCTCAACACTTCATCATTCACTTAATCAGGGATTATGGAAAGAAAAATTAATAAAATTGCATTTTCTCTCTGAAGCTTTATTGCCTTTGCTTTATTAGTTTGGGAAATAATAGCGTTAACGAAAATACAAGGTTGCTCCTTCTTTTTAAAAACGTTCTACCTTAGAGTCAATACAGTAGTAATTTTCCATTTTGCTGTATAAACACAGACTCTTGCAAATTATTCTAGATTTGTTAATACAACAAATGAAAGAACTGTTGGTCAACAGTTGGTCAACTTCCCTTCTCCTAGTACTGTTTTAAAACATGCTTTGCAAGTGCAGGCTTCTACTCAGCATCCTCCCAGAGTGGAGGGTGAGACCTACTGAGAATCTTTTCTGATGAGGCACTGCAGTGAACCACCCAAAGATGCCTTTCTGAAAAAGTAAAAGGCCAACTTATACATGTAAAACCAATGCATTTGTTTAAGTCAGGAGAAACAGATGAAGACTAAATTCTTTTCTAAACCATCACTTAAAATTCACTACGATTTCATTTTAAAATTACCTTTGTATGTCAAATTTGATAAAGGTTGAATTTAACTGTAATATACAACTTCTGTTTTTTTAATTTTGAAATTACCATTTTTTATTTATTTTTTTAATTTAGAAAGCAGCACTGTTTCCTTTATGATAGATATATCAGGTATGATGAACATCTACTCTGATTCTTTGGAAACAGCTCAGATGCTATTACTCATCATCAGGAAAGCAGAGACCAGAATGATGACTGGCAAACAAAGGCTATTTGCATTTCATTGCAATGAGAGAAAAAACAGGACTTCTGGAATTGCCACTGTGAAACAATCAGGAGAAGCTGTTCTGGTAGACTTAAAGAGGTTCTTCAGGGGAAACCCGTCCTTCTTAAAGAAGGTTATTCAATTAGAAAGACATTATAATTTCAGGTATCTAATAATAATATTTACCTGCCAATCAATTTTTTTCTGAAGAATGTCCTCTGCTCTCCAAATATTGCATTACTAAAACTCCATTAATAAAACAAAAAACTATACAATGGCCACAGAAATTATAGAAGTTACACAGGAAATGCAATTTTAAAATGTCTTTTTTAAAAAACAAAACTCTACATCTAAAAAATTGCCATAGTTTCATTATACAAAGAAGAAGAAACGTATCTGTCTGAATTCCATCCTCTTTCCAAAAATTCCTACATAGAATAAACTTTATTGAGAAAAACCTAGTGGGGGAAAGGAGAATGGAGAAGGAAATTATCATTTTCCTTCATGTGATCACAAATAGTTCTGAGATTTTTTTTTTTTTCCTCATCATTCTCAATTCTTTCCTTCCCATCTCTGAATGTAATGCCATTATCCGTTATAGCAACTTGCACATACTTCTGTGCAGCACATTATGTAGTCATTATTTGATTCTACAGTGATAGCAGTGCTTAAAAGCTGAAAAAATAAGCTCTGAAGTCAGTCTTCCTCAGATTTTTTTTAACTTTCCCCAACTGAATTTGAACTTTATCATCCACTGTCCACATATCTGGATTCTGTGAAAATTAGGAATTCTTCTATTACACAAAAGAGGACTGTAATCATTGTATCTGAACACAACTCCAGTTTCTCAGTACAAACACGTTCCACTACAGTGACAATACAGTTTCACAATGCTCCTTCTATTTCTGATTTTATTTCTTTATAAACGTAAAGACCAGGCTGACCAAAGATTTTTTAAAAATAATGCCAAGTGCTATATCTCAATTCATCTATTGGTATTCAGCTACCAGGGTCATCTAGAATCTAACAGTGTACTTCTGTGTGTCCTATGTACAGTATGGACCTTGCCCAAAGCTAAGTCATGACTGACCTTCATCCCTTGTGGTCACATCAGATGGCTACAGACTATGCACAATTAGTCCAAGTGTAGAAAAAAAACAATACAGGTTTTCTTACAGAAATGTGACTGCCAATGAATGCTCTGTTGGCACTGAAAACTATTCCAGATCCATAAAAATCAGTGAACTACATGCATCAGACTTCACAAATGCACAGTAACAAAACATCCTTCTTGAAGTTCAACAAACTGAGCTGCAACGTGATTACACAGTTTCAAAAATCTCAAATCTACGCAAAGGACACATGGAACAAGTAAAAATAGCTGCTGTACGTAGAATGTAGCAAATGCATTAACTTCGCTTCACTGAAGCATTCTAAATGCTGTTTATGCAGACACCTTTATACTCTATGACTTAGCATACTATAACAGCTGTGCTCGGAACACTCCAAACCTGGTGAAATAAAATGATCTTGCTGTAGTGACAACCAATAAACTCATCACTATTTTGAAACCCTACTTCTTAAAATAATCCATAACAAAGACAACACATGCCTTTCCAGAAGGCACTCAATCATCACTCTTGTTCCTCCAAGAGCAATTTTCTGAAACTGAGCCTTCAGGATATATTTTTTAAACAATGAACCCATGACATTCAAACAACGACTAAATTATGGAAGCTATTAAAAACAAATCTGTTACCCTTCCTCTGAGTTCAAGATTCAAAAAGGTCTCAATTAACGATTTCAAGTCATCAGCTTTTTTGTTTTACCTTAAGAACATTCTTTTGTCCAACAGATTTCCTAAGTAGAAGGCATAGCTTCAGGAAGTCTACATCACATCTGCATTCAAGTTTAAGAAAACAAATGCAATATTGATGTGATATTTTGCTGTTTCGACTAGAATTCTCTTATCATTTCAACTCACTGGCATGGTTCAGTGCCATATTCATACCAGTCACATCTGCTTTCTGAGGAAATTAAACCAGAACTTCTGCTCTATATATACACCAAATCAACCCTACTCCATAATATAGCATAACCAAACCAATTACTTTGCCCTTCAGTCAGTTTCACTAATGCATTGTGTAAAATATTATCCTAAAGAGCCAGACAAAAACTTTCCTGAAGTAAACCCCTCAAATTCATATATTACAGATGTAGGAGTGTTGGCAACAAAAGCTTTAGCTTTTGCTTTTACAGCATTTTACAGCATTATTTGTCATGGTATAAAGTCCTCAGACAGCACTAAACACTGTAGCGTACAAACATTAAGGACCATACAGGTACACAGCCTGCGCTTGCACAGGCCTGTTACACATCTTTTCAATTGTATGAGTGAGTGTCTCTCTGAAACAACTTCAGAACAAATGATTTCCCTGGCTATCATTTTGAAGTAGATACAGTAACTGTTACTAAGCTTTACTTACTTAGTACAAAAATAAGCAAATACCGTTTATGAAGTAGCTCTACAAATTTATTGCACATTTTCTTATCTAGATAGCGTATACTATTTAGTTCATCTGTAGCTTTAGAAATTCCACAATTAGAACTTGACACTTTAATCACTTGACAAGTGATTAAAACCTAGCTCACGCTCCTTTACTTGTGTCAGCTCTAAACAGATAAAAAAATACATACGATTAGTATGTAGTACTATGAAGTACAGACTTCCCCAGACTGTATCAAATTGCAACACTGTATATTAATATAGGCTTATCTGATCCTTTCACAATATAATTAATAATCTAATTAAATTTCTTCAAACTGCGAGAATACATTACTTTAAAGGATGTACAATGTTATAACCTTTGCAACATCAGCTTTCTTGTCAAAAACACTTCAAAAATTTTCTTGCACACTATAGTGAGAGTTCTACAATGCCTGCTAAAAAGTATTCACAGTAACAACTATCACTCTCCAGGACCAGCATTTTGTTTACTGTCTTTTTGAAGAATAGATCAACTGCCTTTCCACAGGAATCACGGCAGTGCCATTGGACACAGCAACTCCAGAACAACTACTGTGGAAAGATAGGAGTAACTTCTCCCAGGAACAGAGCAGCACATCGCCTTCACATAGCACATAAACCCTCGGGAGGAAAGCGAGGAGAAAACAGACCTTCAGTGTTACCTATTTGTCTCTCTAGATCTGCTGCTTCATCTGGTGTTGCACGTGGGAGGACACCAGGATCACTGAAACTAGTACGCAGCAGGGTCCCCATCACGAAAAAGAAAAGTATCCCACCAATTGCAGGTATAGCAGGTGTAATCTTCTCTGATAAATATGGACAGCTGGAAAAGGAAAAAAAAATATATTAAGCAATCATCAAATAATTCAAATTGTTCTCAAAAACTTTATCATTATCAATGTGCATCAAGAATTTCTCAAGCAGATAAATTTCTTGGAACATTTATGAAAGCTGAAATTTCTTCTTTATGTGTTCATTACACTTCTGAAATTTCTCAATCCGTGTAGTAATATAAAGCTCCAAACACCAAAACAATTATTTCACTAATGTGTAATATGTGCATTTACATAAGAAAATATTTTTCATACAGGATATTTTGAGCTCACATAATTATTCATCTATTGCCCACTTACATGAAGGAAATACGGAGGGGAAGAAATAACCTAAAAGCATTCTGCAATTAAAACTAAAGCTGTTAAAATGAGGAAATAATTTATGCTAAAGACAATCTATAAAGTGAAAATGTAATTCATAAAAAAAAAAAAAAGGGCTTAAAAACTTATACCTGTGGCACAATCCTCGAACAGCTTTACTATACGTTAATATTATATAATACAGTGGATGGTATCTCAAAGCCTACTGATTCTCTAAATCCATTTCTTGCAGCTGAATAAACTTATTTACTCATTCACAAAGTGAAGTAATTATAATGATAGTGCACTGCTGGTTTAGGGCAGCATTAACAGCCCTTTACCAGCACCAGCTCTGTAGTAACCAGATTTACAATATAATTGCAGGCTTTAGGATTACAACAGTCAGCGATTCGCCTCTGTATTTCACATGCAATAAAACCAGAAAGGACAAAAGCACCAGAATCTAAGCAACACAAAATATAAATACCTCTTCATGGTTGTGTAAAAGGTTATATCAATGCTTAGATGTTACACAGCACACTACTGGTTAATCTGAATCACTGTAATAAGCTCATCTCAGAAAACACAGACTGAAAACTCTCTTCATAGGTCTTCCAGTAGGCAGAGCCGGCAACACACAGATTGCTTCATGTATTTCTGATGCTTGCATGAGAAGTCAAAACATAAGCCTAAAACCAATAAGTTCTAGGCCTTAGGGCTTTGTCTACTGTTTCTAGGTATCAATCAAGTTTAATTAACATAGTCTTCTTTCTGCAGGCTGCCTTAAATGATGATTCAGATGTGCCAGCTTTTACACCATGTGTTATTCTCACTGTTAACTCTGAGGAAGTGATGACAACGTCAACTCTACTGCTATCACTTCAGCTGACAGGATGGGGATGGA
Organism: Meleagris gallopavo; assembly: GCF_905368555.1. Classification (NCBI taxonomy): domain Eukaryota; kingdom Metazoa; phylum Chordata; class Aves; order Galliformes; family Phasianidae; genus Meleagris; species Meleagris gallopavo. The sequence goes on along the minus strand of NC_139405.1, from coordinate 50,867,492 downwards.
ATAGAAATGCTTTCCCTACCAAATACAGCATACCAAGCATTGATCACCCAGCACAACCCTGTTCAACACACTTGGTTATTTCATTGAACACAATGTATGTAATGGATGCAGCAAGTCAAAATGTATTACAAAGCAAATCACGTCACCCCTGTGATGGATCATCTTTTCAACCTACACGAATGTACTATTGCAGGCGTAACACTTTACAAAAAAATTAAAAAGCCTACTGGCTCTGAAGAAAAAAAATAAGAGGGTAGAGCCATTTCACAGACAGAAAAGTGTTTAAATGCTTAGAAATACTTCAAAATGCACACTTTTCAGAAACCATTTTCAAGAGCTAGATCCCTGAAATCAGAGCTAAAGGAAGTAGCAGTACAGCTGGTATTTGTAGGCCTCATTTCCTTAATGTCGGAGAAGCCAGTCAGAAGGAACAACCAAACAGAAGCTTTCACAGTACACCAACACTGTATTGCTCAATTTATTTCTTGCCACAAAGGATCACTGAAATCAAAACTACTGTAATATGCTCAGACAAGAGTACAAATATGCTCTTGCAGCATGTCTTTAAAAGGATTAGAGGGACCTTGTACGTTAATGAAAACTAAGTATAGGAGTGTTATTATTCATCTATTGCATTATTCACATCACATACCAAAGGAACTGCAACTATGCTGAAGTCTGTTGACCAAACAACAAGAGCTATAAGTATATGAAAGGCACCAAGAAGTAATCACGGGGTAGCACGGTAGGTACAATACAGTTTGGATACTGACCTAAGAACAGCAGTATCTTCCACCTAAGCAACTTACATTTAAACATCTCACTGATATACAAAGAACAGAAACCGAAAAGCTATCACAACAGTAGAGTGTTTTTTTTCACCCATTACATTATACAGAATTGGTGGAAGGAGCCAATTCCTAGAACCAACTCCTATGCTGAAATACTATAAAAGCCCCTCATTGCTGTAAAGGGATGATTTACTACAACAGAAAATGTCTATGTCTTGCTAAAACTACAGTCCATCAGCAGTGACAAAACACTCCCAAAGCTCTGTACACTTTTCACCAAATGGTAAGATAATCCTCTTCCCCTAAGCGTGTTTTCAGTGTTAATGCCCTGAATTTTACAAACTTGACTTGGAATCACTTCAGCAGTTTATGTCTATAAAAAAGACGAAAGATGTGACCTTTGGCAGTAATAACCATCTGTGAATAAATACACAGACAGATGATGTGTAGCACAACAAGAGGATCTGACGTAGCCAGCAAGGGTTCATGAAATTCAGGTCCTGCTTGACCAACCTGATCTCCTTCTTTGACCAAGTGACCTGCCTTGTGGATGAGGGAGAGTCTGTGGCTATAGTCTACAGTAAGGTTCCTGACTGTCTCACACAGCATTCTCCTGATGAAGTTAGCAGCCCAGTGTTTAGACATGTACTCTTCACTGCGCGACAAACAAACTAGCAAGACAGCCAGATGCAGAGAATGGTAGTGAATGGAGTTAAATCCAGCTGGAGAGCAATCACAAGTGATATTCCCCCCAAGGGCCAGTATTGGGGCTCACTCTGTTTAATATCTTTAATGATGATCTGGACAAGGGGATTGAGTGTGCCCTCAGTAAGTTTAGAGATGATACCAAGCTGGGAGGGAGTGTTGCTCTGCCTTATGGTAGGGAGGCCCTACAGAGGGATCCAGACAGGGTGAGGCCAACTGTATTGAAATTCAACATCCCCTTGCAATACTACAGGCTTGGGGCAGAGTAGCTTGAAAGCCACACATAGGAAGAAGATCTGGGAGAGTTAGTTGACAGCCATCTGAACATAATTGAGCACTGTGGCCCAGGTCACGAAGAAGGCCAATGGCATTCTGGCTTGTATCAGAAATAGCAATGCCAGAATAGCAGAAAAGTGATTGTCCCTCAGTGTCCAGCTGTAGTGAGGTCACTCTTCAAGAACTGTGCTCAGTTGTGGGCCCCTCACTATAAGAAAGGTATACAACAACATGTCCAGAGAAGGACAGCAAAGCTATGAAGTCTAAATCTTGCAGGGAGAGGCTAAGAGAACTGGGATTGCTCAGGCTGGAGAAGAGAAGGCTCAGGGGAGACCTTATTGCTCTCTGCAACTGCCTGAAAGCAGGCTGTAGTGAAAGAAACAGAGATAGGATGAGGGGGAATGGCCTCAAGTTGTGACACAGAATGTTTGGATTAGGCATTAGGAAAAATTTATTCAGAGAGGGTTGTGAGGCATTGGCACAGGCTGCCCAGTGAGCTGTTTGAGAAATGCGTGGATGTAGCACAGAAGGACACGTTTAGGGGACATATTGATGGTTGGACTAGATGACCTTAGAGGTCTTTTCCAATGTTAATGACTCTATCATAGATAACTCTGGAAACACAAGTTCATGGACAGCACCATCACTCACAGAGCAACATGGAACTCCATAACTGCTCCACACACATCTGCACAGCAAGTAGCGACAAACTTTTTTACATCATAGATTCATAGGATGGTTTGGGTTGAAAGGGGTCTTTAAGATAATATAGCTCCAAACTCCCCTGTTATAGCCAGGGAACCTCCCTCTAAACCACATTGCTTGGAGCCCCATCCAGCCTGGCCTTGAATGTTTCCAGGGAGGGAGCATCCACAACCTCACTGGGCAACCTGTTCCAGCATCTCATCAGCTTCACATTAAGGAATTTCTTCCTAACACCTAGTCTAAATCTACCCTCTACCAGTTTAAAACCATTTCCCCTTGTCCTATCGCATACATACCCTTACAAAAAAATCCCTCCCCAGCTTTCCTGTAGGTCCCCTTTATGTACTGGAAGGCCTCATAAGGTCTCTTTCAAGCCTTCTCTTCTCCAGGCTGAAGAACCCCAGCTCACAGCCTTCCTCATAGGGGAGGTGCTTCAGCTCTCCGTCATCACTTTTGTGGCCCTCCCCTGGGCCCACTCCAACAACTCCATGTGCTTCTTGCACTGGGGGCTCCAGAACTGGACACAGTACTCCAGGTAGGGTCTCCCGAGAGCAGAGTAGAGTGGTAGAATCATCTCCCTCAGCCTGCTGGTCACACATTTTGTCATCTTTGTCCTTAATAGACATGAACTCTACATCTTAGACATCACTTTATCTCTTAGACTCAGGGAAGCAACTGGTCTTAAGAGTATCTGCAGAGATAGCACAAAACAAGTACTGACTTAGACTATTTCAGAAAATACGTTTTTAGGCCATATTACGTGACAGAAGATCCCACTGAAAATCCTGTTGTGTAAATAGCTTCTTCGGAGAACCATGTTTGCTTTGCACATAGCAACCAGTAATGCAACCTCAACTTTCAATTTCTTGAATAAGGTTTTTAATTAAGGCTTTAAACAAATCAGCCCTGGGTTTTGCCTGGCATCTCTGATCCTTTTTTGAAGCATCATGTGAAAGTTTGTGCGAGTGTAGGAGGAAAATAAAATCTGCTGGAAGACTCGTCTGTCACAGCTAGATAAAAATAAAAGCATACTGGCATTTAAGGGATAATTATCAAGTATCATGCCTGTGACTGAAGGATACAGAAGAGCAACAAAAGTAATTTTCATCAGCCAGCAGCCCTCTTAACTGGATAACCACACTCCCTGTGGCTACAAAGATCAGCAAATAAATACTTGTAGTAACAGTACTGAAGTGAGTGTACACTGAAAATCTTATCATCTTCAAGCTCTTCAACTAGAAAAGGGAAAAACAAAAAGAGGCCTACTTCTGATCTATCCTTGAAACAAAGACTTTCCTGAACAGTTCACAGGCAATCATCATTACTAACTGATGGGTTTTATATCTGAGAAATGAGAGGTCTTGGACACCACTTGCTAAGCTGGCAGATCAATAAAAATACAGATATTACGTGAAGATATAGCCATCACAATTACACTGATTAAAAAATAAAAGAAATCCATAGCTCGACTGGTGAGACCAGCGATACTATGTGTCAAGTTTTTCACTGACATTGAACTCTTTGGAGCCGATATTAAAAAAATACACACTCCAGGAACAGCATAATATAGTAAGTATATTAGAACCAGCAGTGCACCACCAAAATAAATTACTAACTGACCATTTTTCTACATCACCTGAAATTGTTTTAGCAAGTGTTGCCTATTTAGTTGTTATTGCGTGGGTGCTGTCCAATACTAAGAAAAAAATTTGCACTGAGTTCTGTTTGATATATTACAAGCTGAGACCATGCTGTTTTCCTTAAATTAACCCAGAACGTTTTCTTGTCCTTCCACTTTTATTCATAGCTTCTCTCAACTTCACCTCCCTTTCACATCCACAGCATCACTGCTCAAAGCCACCTGGTCCTAAACTTCTGACCAGATGCCAACACCAATTTTTGTCAACTTCTTTTGTGAGCCAAGTTAGTTTACTAAGATGTAAGAAAACTATACCATCTTGTTGAAATCTGTCTCTGACAAATCACATATGCTCCTGTAAAGGTCTCACATGTATGGGCTGTTAGCATTAGGCAGGTGAAAAATATTCCAGGAAAGGGAAGCTGCAATAGAGAAAAAGAGACTTCAAATCTCAGCAGTCAGTGAGGTTTTCATTCAGACTGCTGCCTCTTTCGAAATATTCACCTCTTTCAATTTATAGATAGCTACAGAACGCCTATATAGTTAGATCAAAAGCACATCCAGCCTCAGGATTAGGAGAACAAAAATGGCTTATAATCTAGTTTTCTAATGACAAGTTCAAAGTAGCTGAAGATGTGCATGCAGACCACAGCAAAGTAGAAGATTTGAGGATGGGCAAAATATGAGGGTACAGAAAGAACCTTGAAGGCCGTCCCCTGACAAAGACTATAGGAAGACAAATGGAGATATAAAGAATGATCAGTGTGAGAAAGTTTCACTGCTTTATGGTTTGGATGTTTATTTTTTTTTGCCATGTTTTTCACGAGTTTTGATGAGATCCAGTAGCTATCAGCAGGATCACAGTGATGAAGCTGAGCTGCAATCAGGCCAGGAGGTGAGCTGACATCTGGATCAACTAGGCTTCATGGCCAGGCACAAGCATGACTGTGGCTGAGCTGGAGACCAATACTTCTCTGACAACACCACAGCAGGACTAAAGGCCCCAGTCTGTGCTTAAGTAGAGCTCTTGAGACCATGAAGATGGGAGACTTCCTCTCCTCCCTCCCTTTTGTCTCTGCCCCTCAAGTTTAACCTATGCAACAAGAACAGCATATTTCTGTAGAAAAAAAAATCATGCTGGCACAGACATTGTTGTTAACAGTCAAGATGGTAAGTAAAATCAAATGCAAATAGATATAAGAGGATTGCCAAAATAATTTACCACAGAAAACGCCAAAGCTATCTTAAAACATTAAATACATAGAGCTACCCATCTAAAGGAGGGTTAACTTTTATTGCATCTCCCTGCATTGTTATTTCTAGAAGTGAGGAAAAACAAGAACATTTTTCTAACAGATTGGAAATCCAAGATTTATCATTAAGTTTGAAGGTATGACATCTAGTCAATATTTTCTGGGATGCTCATGTTTTCACCTCCAGCTTTTTTAAGGACCTTATTTTAATGTTAAGGTGAACAAACTCTTCAGAGACAATAGGTAAGCACTAGTGGGAAACAACTTGCTGTGCATCGACCACTTTATGCAAGCATGCTCTTAGCACACAGAATATGTGATATAAATTGAGTATAGGTTAGTCCAAGCAATGTTACATGAAATACATAACAAGATTAGCTAGAGAAGTTCCGCATTGGTTTCCGTTTCCTCCATCTGTCTGATACTTTTGTGCAACTTTTACAATTCCTATTTGAACCTTCAAAAGATTAAAGGAAGCCAGGGACTAGCCTCAGTGGGATTTGAAATATGCCTAAAATTATTTCATTCTTTGTCTTTGACACCCAGAACATGCTGCCTAGGACCACATCCAGGTGGCTTCTGAAGATCCCCAAGGGGGAGACTCCACAGGTTCTCTGGTAAACTTACCATATATTCCTTCATTTCAGAAGGATCAGTTTCAAAAATTTATTTGATAAAAAACACAACAAATATCACTCCTAGCATTTGGAATGCTGCAATCATGTAAACACTACAGAAAATATAAAAGTTAACAAACAATGAAAAAATATAATTTAATCAGAAAATTAAGTAATTAGGATTTAAAAAGTTATCTAAAGGGTAAAAAACAAATATATTTTACCCCAATCATAAATGCAGAAATCTATTGAATGGTTTCAAATACGAAGCATTTAGCCTTGCTTGAATGCACTGCTGTTTGTTCTACATTGTAAGATAATGAATATACCTTAGATTCTCTATTTGTTATATTGATCAGGGATTATTCCACTTAATTTAATTCTTATTCAAAATTATTTTTAAATGGGAACACACAATAACAGTAATTATATGGTGTATATAAGCATCACAGCCTCTAAAGCACCTATGAATTACTTAATAAAGATCAATATGGTGAAATCATGCAGATTACATAACAGCATAACTCAAACCTTATAAATTAAGTTCTTTAGAAGTTCTCTCAAATCTACCGAGAAAAAATAAGATTAATGTTATCCTGAACCGCAAAAGCTCAACAACCAGTCTTCAAAGTCCGTATAAAAACCTGATAATTTGATCTTTAATACCGATGTCAAAACTTAAGCAATTTCTGAGAGTGAAAGGCTGCAGGGACCTCACTCTCCCTTGCTCAAACACCAACTCTTCACTTGCACAGTGAACAGCACTGATTCCACAGAATCACAGAATTGTGGGGGTTGGAAGGGACCTCTAGAGATCATCGAGACCAACCCCCCTACCAAAGCAGGTTCCCTACGCCAGGTCGCACAGGTAGGCGTCCAGGCGAGACTTGAATATCTCCAGAGAAGGAGACTCCACAACCTCCCTGGGCAGCCTGTTCCAGTGCTCCGTCACCCTCACCGTGAAGAAGTTCTTACGCACATTCGTGCGAAACTTCGTATGCTGCAGCTTATGTCCGTTTCCCCTCGTCCTGTCTCCACGTACCACTGAAAAGAGACTGGCCTCACCACTATGGCCGCCACACCTCAGATATTTATAAACCTGGATCAGGTCCCCTCTCAGTCTTCTTTTCTCAAGGCCAAACAGACCCAGTTCACTTAGCCTTTCTTCATAGGGGAGATGCTCCCCTTTTCGTTTAATTATAGTACACTATCAATTAAATCAGACTTACTCTGGCTGAATTTCAGTGGAGGAGTTTGGATAAAGCTAAGCACACACTGCAGCTTATGACATTGTATAAGACAAATGTGAGCTCCCTCTACAAGTAAAGGTCTTATGGATCTATCATAGCATCTATCATAGCAGATACACAACAGTCAAAGCGACAGCCTTGTGCAATCTCCCAGTTTTCACTGCTCCATGAATCACTCCTAAAGATTCACTGTACAGCTTCAAAGCTGGGATAGATAAAATACATAACGTAAAAAAAAAAAAAGCCTGTCTGCAAAACAGATGTGGTTACTGAAGCTTCAACAAAGGCAATTATATTTTACTTTGTTATATAGAGAAGGAGTCTCTTTGTTTTATTGAACTCAATTTTTTTAAAATAAAGATTGCATCAACTGTTGGACAGAAATTCCCAAGTGAAATAGTTCAAAAATGGGAAATAGCCAACAAACTGCAACATCAAGAGCCTGTCTTACCAAATAATCAGTTTCTTTATAGAAAGCCAATGCAAATGAAATATCCTAGAAAGACAAACTTAAAAAAGTAGGGAGGCAAACAACAAAGCTAGAAGAGACTTTCTTTACTGCGATTTCTACTCACTAAGTGATTTGCTTAAAAAGACAGAAATACATTTATACTTTAATTCTGTTTTTGCATGCTGCAAGAGGTCTAGTTTCCATAGTAAAAGATTACTGAATAACAAATTCTACTACACACAAGCTCACAATTGGTTTCGAACAGCTCATACAGAACTCTTTTTCCTGTTATGCTCCATATTAACTTCCTTATTATTTCTTATTATTTCCTGTTATGTGATTTCTTAATTAAACCATCTGGTTAATCCTAAGTACATCTGAAAAGGAACGAAAACTGGGCCAAAGCAAAGGGAAGTGCCCTGTGTCACAAACACAGGCCCCTGAAGGAAAACAAACTTCCAGGTAGTTTTCCACAGGATTCTCTGGAAATGAAAACTTTTGCAAGCAAGCTGCTACCAGACAGCAGGCACTGAGCTGTCTATAAGTAGCACTTGGTGTTCACCCAGCACAATTTGTGATGTCTAGAAGACAGAGATATAAAGCTTAACTCTTGCTAGAGGGCAAAGACCTGTCAGTGCAATCCTGTGGCTGCACTCTACTATCACTTCCCTTCAACGAGGACTGAAAAGGCCAAGAAAGGTTATTTTGAACAAAGGAATTGCTCTCAGCTCCTTCCTCTTCCTGGAAAAAAAAAAAAAAAAAACACACACCACATTATTTCCTGCTATTTTTCAACATTACCACATGATGAAATGAGTGCCAGTCAGCAGGCAGAAACACACAACATGCAGGATGAATTAAACTTCCATTTTCAGATACATTCAAGTACTTGGTGAGTTAGCCATAAAATGCAATCCCAGACAAATTCATGAAAGCCCATTAACATCAGATCCAGTATCCTACAGGGATTTTTATTTTATTTATCTGTGCCTTTTTCCTCTCACAGATTTTCATATTGTGTCTTCTGCATAAAACAAGAAATAACTGCAGTCTAAAACACCGGGAAAAATGTATTAAAACTTCAACTACTCAGTGAAATGCACTAAAATATAAGTTTTGGCACTTCAATGGAAAACAGAGCTAAGATACAACACTTCCAGGGGCTCCTTTATTCAAAAAATTAAAAAATAGAGGACTGACAATCCTGCCCATACTATGTATCAGAAGTATCCAATGTATTGTTATAAATAAAGCAACTGAGAGCACAGAACAAGGAGGAGCACAATAAGCACGTGAGTTTTAACCTTGACTTCTCCCAAAAGAAGCAGGGTTAAGTAGTTACTGCTCAGTGATTCTAACAGTCTTTAAAGGTGTATGTGTACCAACTCCACCAGCTTGGAATTTGCAGTACTTTAGAGACATGAGTTTCCACAGGCATTCAGTTTTACCTGAAATGGCATTCTTTTTTTTTCCTCCACTGCCTGCTCAAAGCATCACTGCTATTCTCTTACCCCAGACTAAGTGTTCAGTGGACAAACACACTAGTATACTTAAAGCCACTTCAGATTTAGAGAAAAAATCCCCTTAATTGGCACATTATGGCAAAGCAGTGCCAGCTCTCCATATCAAAAAAAAAAAAAGAGTCAGTTTGGATATGAATAAGATGCAAAATCAGTTTGAGGCAAGTCTTTTCTTTCATGGAAGAAGTAATGCATGCAGTTCTTCACCTACACATAAAGCTGCAATTACCTTGGTTAGCAATGTAATTTAAACCAGTAACAGTTTTTTTGTTTTGAATTACAATTGAGATTTAGGTGTAAGTCATGTGAAACCAGGCATTAAAACTAAGAAATACTATAGCTTGCAAAATTGCTTTTAAGACACCAGTGTTAGCAATCTCATTGCATTTCATTATCTCCAGAAAAGCATGGAGAAAAGGAAGATTAAACTGAGTACAGAAATATTTATCTGAATTTTTCAGCTTTATTTGTTTAGAGACTGTTGTTTAAAGACATAAAATGCTCTTTTATGTTAAATATGCTCTTACAAACCCTAAATAAGTACAAATTTAAAATTAGTGGCTTTATTGCACACATTTCTCCATAGTTCTGAAAATAAATAAAAAACAGACTATTCCTGACAAAGGCTGCTGACTGAAATCTTTCATTCCATATTCCCTTCCTGGACACTACTATAATTCATCACAAGTTATGAATTTTAAATATGGGGAACATTTTCTAGTGTATTTTCTCATAAGCCCAGTAAATCAAGGAAAACCATACAACGGAAAAAATACATTCAAGTTATAAAAGAAATGTTTTTAAGAGTAGATATGGAATCAAAATCATTGACATCACAGAAGATTCTGTGGAAAGCTCAACAGCAAAAAAAAAAAAAAAGCCACATTTGGGAGAATAATTTTCTTCATAAAAACATCAGTCGCTTAGGAACCACAAGTGCTTTACAGGCAGCTGATGCACAGAAGCTAAATATTTTTGCTGCTGATGCATACACAGGACCCAAAGACTAACACTGAAGAAATGCCCAGCTTCTGCACCATTTCTCAACATTACGTTTAAAATTCTCACGCACTCAAGTACTTAAATCATTTCCTATGAATTTTTTTTTTAAACTTTCTAGTATTAAATTTTTCCTAGTTATTACTGCAATTCTGTTCAGTAGTTACAAAACATGTCAAGCGAACAAGTAACACAGAATAACAAACTACTACGCTTTCTCTGAAGCATAAGTTACTTCTTCAATTTGACAGTTTGACAAAAGTGGATGTTAAAAAGGTGATGCAAAGTGAGAAAGGTCTCTACTATCACATCTATTGCAACTGGAAATTTCAACCTTTTTAACATTTTAATTGCATAATCTGTTATTGTCTATACATTACAACCCCAAAACCCACTGAAAGGCAATTTATTTTGCCACTACTCAATACTGACACATAGTAGATGATTTTTTAAGTGACATAATAATCCCTAATCCTAAGGAAAGCCAGCCTTGAAAAACAGCAAAGCTCAGCTGCAACATTGTTCCTAGAACATACTTGGGAACACATATTTGCTCTCTGGCTTGCCATTGACCACCATGCTCTCTGTTGTCCACCCAGTTTTTGATGCTGCTGCTGTGCAAGCACTTCTCCCAAACGCCCTCAACCACACAAACACAACTCCACTTTAGCACATTCACAAGCACAAGAAACCCTCAGAGCACACAGTCAAATAGAAATGGACATCTTCTGACAACATAAAACATCGAGTTTTACAAGTACTGGCCTCACAAGCCCCCTCTTTTACCAGTGGTCTGCCTTCATACAGGCTTGCCGTACCTTCCTTTACTCCAGCCTCTCCCAAGCTCAAAGCTGTCACTGATCCTAACCAGAAGTGCCACAGCTCAGTAATTTTCTGCAGTCATTACTGTTTTCCTCTAGTCTGGCTTCTGATAAGTCCATTCTCCATGGTTTTTAAGTTTGGAGAAGAAAATAGTACAAAAGATATGACTTACATGTAAACATAAGAAATACGATGGTAATTCAATAAAATTAATTATTTACAACCATTAATGACTAATAATTAAAGAATTATACAGTTAATTGATATTAACATTGTTATTTTGTTAATTTAATAATTCGTGGTTATCACCCAGCAAGTTCCTGCACCTTCTTGCATCCCCACAAGCATGACTACAAAGATCAGGTGAGGTCAGGCACTGCACCTCATATTTTGACAGCTTTCCTAGGTAAAAGCCTGTCATAATAGGGATTTATAGCATTCTGTCTATCCACTTTGAGAAAGCAGAGACCTTAGTGCATCATGCTCCTGGTTACAGGGAGTTTCAATATATGAAGGAAAGCTTTACACAGACAAAAGTCAGCAGCAGACACACATTAGATTCCACACCTGAAAAGATTCTTGGAGTCTGTATGTCAAATACTGTGAAAGTCAAGGTCATTTATTTTTTGTTGTTGTTTTTTAAAGAAACACTTGGAACTAAAGAAAGGTCTTAGGATAACTTCATATTTTGTGCCATCCAAAAATAGTGCCCACCAAAACTTACAAATTTTTATTCAGTTTCATTTTTAAAAATAAGATCTACATAGTAGTTATTAAGGGCTGTCATTTTAAAGCAAAACCCATAGAAAAATTGAGGCCAACAATGCATAAATAAAACAGTTTTGTAAAACATAGTAAGTGTTGTATGTCAAAAGTGACAGGATATGTAGTTTTTAGTGCACACAAACATTAATTCTCACAAGTATGTGATTAAGTGTACAAAAGACACGTACGATGGGCAGCAGCAGAAGTATTTCCTATTTACAAATAAAAGACCATGATTGTAACATTCTATTTTTTCGCAAGTATAAAAAAAAATCCTTTTCCTCTCAAAACACAGGTAAATATTCTGCTTTGTAACTGAAGTGCTGTATTCTTTATTCCAATAATCTGCTTTGTCTGAAGAGGAAAAAAACTGAATCAAAAAAAAAGAAGAGTGAGGAAGAATGGAGTGTCACACAAGTGATTTTAAATCAAAACACAGCTGGAAATCTAATTTCAGGTCCACTGAACTTCACATTATAAGTTTAAATAATACTTGTGCATTTATTCCTCCAAGAGCAATTATTCTGTCTTCTTACACTTGAAAACAAAAATTCATTTTTCATATTAAATAACATGATGTTACCTAATGTCATTACCCTAAGGAGTATCAAACACACAAAAGGTTCACTGGTATGATGAACACACTGAAAAATTATCACTATCAATACACTCACAAATCAAAATCCAGAGGCAACGCCAGGCAAATGACTTTCTTATTTGATGAATTGAGTACTGAATTCTTGTTTTTTGTTTTGTTTTCTGATTTCACATGCATTTCTCCTGTTTGACACTGTGTCAGATACATTTCCATTCTGTCTACTGAGTCAAAGCTTCTTACTAGACAGAGGACAAAAGATTCTAATAAGATTTTATTGAAAGGATAAAAAAAGGACTAAAGATTACATGGCTTAAAAATAACAGACATGATCCTAAACCATATTGATCTGGTGAGAAATTAATATTACAAACATATGGTAGTCACAATTCTAAACACTGCATTTTGTCCTGGATTGCAAAACAGCATGAATACCATCTATGTTAAAACACATACTAGCCATTTACTAAACTGCCTAAAACATGCATAAACTATTGAGGATGGAGGGGGGAACTGAAGTATGCAAGAGCAGAGTGCAGTTCTCTATTCAGAAAAGCTCCAAGTCTTAGCTTGCTGCTTGCAGCTCTTAAAGCCAAACTGTTGGTAAAACTCAACTTTATGCCCTGTTCCCAACAAGAATTCCAATACAACTATCTTGGAACTAAAATTCATAGACATTAATGCATATGAGGCCTGTTATTGGTGTCCAAATACTCACCTGCACTGAGAAATACCAAGAAACTAGATCTCCACAATTTTTCAAATCTGTTATAACAGTGATTAACAGCCATTAAAATGAAATAATTGGTCCACATCTGCTAACCATGAGTTCCAGGCCTGTGTATCAGGTTCATGAATGCACAGAAGGGTATGAACAACTCTATGAACATCCCCAGGACAGCACAAATCACACTCTTTATAGCCAACGCACTGTGTTGTTTCTCCCTAGCAGTTATAATTATTCACAGCATCTTCAGCTGCATTTGTATCAGTAATCTAGGAGATGTAAATATTTATTCTCCAAGCCAGCCCTAAAGTGGGATAAGGTCCCAGTTTCAGAAAAACAGAGTCTAGGCACATAATTACTACTGACTGCAATGGGACCCAGATGCCAATTTAAGTCTAATATTTGAGAGAGATTTATTAATTCATCCTTTACTAACTCACTTCTCTCCATTTTCTGGAAACATGCATAATCACAACTGATAATTGGAATACTCAGAAGTGGAACATCAAATTGTGGACATGCTCTTAGAACCAAGTAAAAGAAAATTCGCCGTGCTAAGGAAAGCCAACAAGAGTAAGCAAACTATATACCAAGGCCTTGGAAGCATAGCTGGCCAGAGGTGGTCTGATGCAGTTATATTGCTACAAGAAACTGCCTAGATTACAAAAATAAGTTTTAAAAAGTATTGCAAGTGTATGGCTTTAACACCAGTTGTTTGCATGCTTCCTGTGCACATCCTACACTGCAATCATCGCTATTTTGTGTATCATAATATACCACTCATGCTAAAAATAGCTAAAGCTATATATTTCAAAACAACAAAGAAGCATTCCTTATTTTTTGACCTACTCTGTACTCAGATGCTTGTAGTTCAGCCAATCCCCTACAGCTGCTTCAACACCATGCCAACAAGTCCACTTCCTCGCCTTTCTGTTCTTAGAAAAGAATCTCTGGAGACCCCAAAAGTATTGCACAAACAATACTGTGTCCTCTAACTGTTGCTAAATACAATATCCATTTTTGCTTCTTTTGTCTCTCTTGAAGGGTGGAGAATGTAGGCTTTGGACTTCAATTTTGGTTGGTGAAGTAATATTTATTTTCTCTCAAAAGAGAGATGGATTAACTTAAGAGAAGCCCATTACGAGAAAGGTCAGAAACAGTTCAGAGGACAGAACAGGACCAGGAATCTATGTTCTCTTCTCGGATCAGCCAGGAAGCTGTTGTGTGTCAATCCAGATATATTCCTTCACTTTTATACAGTGTATACCTATCCAACACAAGTGAGAGGATAATTATGTGTGAAACTCCATACCACTATGGTTGTGGGTTTTTTTTTTTTTTTTTTTTTTGCTTAATTTCTTTTGCAGTCAATTCATCTTGATCACTGTTTTGGACTCTGTTGTATAAAAACACTGTCTGAGCAACAAGCAGAGTGGAATCTCCAGGCAATAGTGAAATACAAATAATTGCTTGCAGGATATACAACTTGGCTTACACAATACAATAGGAACAAAAAAAAAAAAAAAAGAGAATTCAAATGAGTAATTCCATATGTTACCATGCTGATTATGAATTGTCTTAGAAAAAATACCGTGCTTACAAAATAAAAGGAAAATACATGAAACCAGAAGTGTTTCAGCCCCTTCTAAAGAGAGGCTCAAAACCTCAGAAGGTTTGGAAATACAATAAATAGAAATCTGATGTTGACAGATATGTTAGCAATAGTTTTTTTTCCAAATACAGTCAGCACATGTCTGTCAAGCATTTTAGACAAGTTCTACAGAAGTCATGTAAGTTCAGGAGGAGAGAAGGGGAAAATGGGGGGAAAAAAATTTAAAAAAATCACAGTCACAGAAACACCAATATTGGAAAAGACCTACAAGATCATCCTGTCCAACTATCCACCTATCACCAATAGTTCTCACTAAACCATACCCCTCAACACAACGTCCAAAAATGTTTCTTGAGATACTATAATTATTTCCTTTTTGCATGAAATGAATGATCTTGAGAAACATACATATTTCAAGAAGTTATCTTTATAAAAAAAATGCCCAGAAATTCCTGAATTACAGTATCTGAGCCTTGAAGCAATCAAGTATTAACTGTTTGCCACCATGAAGAGCAAATGTAGTCCCTACAGACCAAAGCAATTTCCTCCACCCGCACGCTGACAGTGAGGAATTCTGTTGACAGTGCCAGCTTAAGCTCCTTTTCCTCTCATTCAGCCCAGTCATTTCCACCCCTCCCTTGTGCTGACATGTATGTTTTTGCAGCTACACAGTGAACTAGGAAACAGTCCTGACTGATATCCTTGCAAGGAAAAAATGAAGAGCAGAAAATGCACTGGAGCAAGAAGTTACATGGCTTTTAAAAAAAAAATTTTGGCTTTTGTTCTGTTAGTTTTGTCTGTTTCTTATTTTAGAACGATCACCACTCTTCAAAGATCTGAATTTATTTTCATGAAAACTGTAAACATACCTATAAGCAAAGAAACTGAAATACTGAGGCAACTCCAATTTGAGACACGCTACAGGACTGACTACAGCCTTACTACACAATGCATTACAGACTGTGCAGCAATATAAGGTACAGGTATGATTCCCTGAAGCACTGTACCTGAAGAATCAAATAATCCAAAGTGTCCGAAGGAAAAAAAAGCAGATATTAATAAAGTCTATTAAAATTATTTATAAAGCAATACTTTCTGTAAACTAAGATTTGAATTACTAAGGAAATTATCCAAATCTTACTTCCCACTGTCTGTGAAGAGATCAATCCCCCCAACTAGCACACAAGAGTCTCAAGTGATGACCTTCCATCCCCTTTGCACATCAGCTACAGCGCATGGATAGCAGCCTTTAAAAACTGCCTCATTCATGGTGAAATGAAGTTGTCAGGAGATTACAAGACAGTTCTCTAGGGAAGCATCCTGAAAAATCAATTCTTACAAAGAAAAATTCAAACTTTTTTTCCCTTCCTAGTTAGCCTAACTCAGCACCTGACAAATACTTCTGCACTCCAACAGCGCAGTTTCCAACCAGGGGGCCGTTCTTTCCACTCAGCAGAGAAACAGCTAAAGAGATGACTATACTTTAGAGGCTCTTTTTAGATGAAGATGTCATAATTCTACAGTTTTAATGATCCCGATCTGGCAGGGAAGAACTATATGGCAGCATTATAAACCTATAATGAAAAGAGAAAAATCAGGTGTTTTTTTTTTTTTGAAGACATTTTCAATGCAGCCCTGAATGCTTCATTTTTGTTCCTTTCAACACCACTTCCGTCTCCAACAAAAGCAAATTCTGAGCGACAGAAAAGTACATTTCCCTCTCTGCCCTGAAGCTCACTCTGTGACTGTGCAATCAATGACAAAGTCTAAAATGGAAAAGAAAAAGAGAAAAAAAAATGACATTGCAGAGAATGATGAATGCCATACAAAAATATATGTCCTCATACAGCCTCGAGCTTCAAAACAAGGAAAGTAAGATCCCTGAACAAATGCAAACATTCAAGAGAGACAATCCTTTGTTATCAAGATTTCCTGGCTACCTGCATATCACCACTACTGTTTCATTAAGTGACATGATATCAAGTGAATTGGGTCAGCACAATGAGTATGACCAGCAAGTATTGTCCTGTTAATCAAGTATAAAAAAATATTCTTCATAAAAAATAAAATTTCTGATTACAAATTTTGTATGCTATACGGATGATGCTCAGGCAAGCTTTGTAAATTATTTCAACTTCAGTAATAATTTTTCAGGCACTCTTTTTCTTGTTTTTACAATAGAGAATGGAAACATCATCAATTGCACTATGGATTTTAATGAGGTCTCATCTGTACTTAGAGTTGCATCATCTTAATTAAATGCAGGATTTTAAGCAAGTTGAAGCAGTTTTATACCCTATAGGTAAATCACCAATCCACTCAGAAGTTCTTTCAAATAAGATGTAGTCTTTTTCAGCAAAAGCTAATTTGTGTAATTTGGTAGACCAAAGCAAAAATGTTCTTAAACAACAATTAAGTATGGAAACAGCCTATGTATACAAGTTGAAACACAAATCTGTTTTCACATGAAGTCAGTAGCTTGGAAGATTTGGGGAATTTTAGATTCTAAGAATCCCAAGGAGTTTTTGGGTTCCACATCCAAGACAAGGCAGGAATACAATAGAGGGCTGAAGAATTCTGCAAGGAGAGCACAAGAAGTCGTCCTGATGCTGATGGGAGCTGTAGTCACAGCAGCAGTTCATGAAAAAGCCGAACCTGAACCAGCTCGTTCAGGAGACAGACTGACTTGAATGCAAAAACTCAAAAAGATGCGAAGTGAAAAATTAGAAATAATTGGGTTAGAACATTAAATCCACAACAACAAAAAGACTAGAGAAAGAGATGCTAGAATATTTAAGTCAAAGCTGAAGTGTACATGGTATTCGGGAAAACAGGGGAAAAAGGACAGTCAGACAATGAAGTGATTAGTAATATGCTATTAACTAGAAATAAGGATTCTTTGGATTAAGCAGAATTAGTTTTGCACAGAGTAATTCAGGGAAATGATAGTTTAAAATGTTGTATATAGAGTACTGCTGGGGACTCACAATAATTGGGCTAAGAGATTATTAGAATGAAAATATCATCTAGGAAAGATCATCTTCACAAATAGATTAGAACAAAGATTAGTAATCAACCACAGCACTTCTGACAGCCAAAGACTTCCTCAATGAAAAAGCACTGCTCTAGCAAAGAAGCAAAGTTAATTAAGATCTGGTTTTAGACAGTAGGAAGGAGGTAACAGAAAATAAAAGGCAAATGCTGAAAAAGCAGCATATTGAAGTGGAAATAACATAGCAAGATCTTATAACAAAACTATGACATTAGCTGCATGCAACCATATGACTAGAAGTAGCAAATAATTGAATTTATGAAGGTAATTTAGACATATATAAAGCACTAAATTTGCTTTAAATTCTATTAAAGAGCTTTAAGATGCATTTTTAACAAAATAATGCAAAAAATAGAAAGTAAATGATGATAGACTACAACATTGTACTCAATATTTACCTCTGATGAGAGAAAACATCTAGAAGAAGCAAATGCAGTCCTAATCAGTCTTTCTGGACTTCAGTTTAAAAAAAAAAAAAAAGAGTATGATATAACATCATTTGAAAGAAAAGTACAACAGTTTGTGGGGGGGGAAAGGGGGAAGGGGTGAAAAACTTGGTAGGGAGAGAATAATGATGACACCATAAGGTGAATTATTAGGTCTGAGCAAGGATACTTGTAGAGCTCAGGAGCATTTCACTGATATAATAAAATTGGAGCACGTAAGCCAAGTGTTTCTAGCGCACAGAACACTCCAGAGGACCAGATATTAAGCACAGGGAAATTAATTATTACAGCACAAAGGTTGGGATAATTAACACAGGGAGCAATGAAAATAATCCTGCCGCGCTGTGGTGACTCATGAACTAGAAATGGTAGTGATTGAGAATACAGGATGCCTCTAGGCCATCAATGACAATGTGGCCATGAAGGCAGCAAATGTGATGGCAGACAAACAGGGAAATGACATGAAGACCTATGTATGGCACTGGTGATACTGGAATACTGCAATGAATTTGGGCATCTACAATTCAGATGAATTCATACAATCAGAAAGTCAGGAAAAAAGGACTATGAACAGACATTTCCTCTCTTAGAGCTCACAGGGTGGGTTGTGATGCAACTGCTGTTAAATGCTCTGATGGACAGAGATCACTAGTTAAGCATCTCTTTCCTAATTAGCCTTTTTCACTCTGAACTCTCAAATTCACCAACTGGTAGAAGTAATGGCAGCTGCTCACGCGGCATAATAAAAACCATACAGGAGGTAAGTGGGGCAATTACAATGAAGCAGAAGTCCCACCTTTATTTATTATTTATTTATTAACTGGCAGTACATAACTCTGCAAAAGTGATTTTTTCAAAATCTTCAGACTTCAGAATCCAACTTCAAGTGAGTTTTAGTGATCTCCTAAAATCTGACCATTTCTGTCATCCTGAAAACAGGATTTTCCTCTTTATATTCGATGTTTCTTTTAACATAATTGTATTCAGTTTCACATAGTTGGAAGGAGGCTGCACTACACAGACTCAGTTTTAATTAAGCCTTAGAATTGTATTTGTATGACTATGAAGCCAGAAAAAGAAATTTAACTTTTATAGTTTCACATACCAGATCCTCGTTTTTCCATCATAGGCATACCAATTTTTAGTGCACACTGTATCTAATTTGTACGTTCTTAGAAGTTAATCTCTTGCTTTAGCAGATATGAAAAATCTTTTCAGAAATAAAGCTAATTTCCCAAAAGCCTGAGAAAGATGACACCAAGGCTCTAGCACAGGTTATAAAAAGCACTCACTGAGACTAGACAAAAATATAGAACTAAAAAATAGATAACTTACAAATATGTCTGCTATAGTTACTTTCAGTGTGCCCCATCTGTGCTCTCAGGTGTCTGTGTTCGCCCCCATATGTAACTGCTCACATTGCTGAGCTAGCATCAGGCTAGCATAACACCATAGTCACATGCTACTCTGAAAAGAACACTTACTGTTGTTCACACTACTTGGAAGAAAAAGAGATTTGCTATTCACATATTTTAAATTGTTGAGTTCATGAAGTGCAACAACAGATAGCAAGATGTGAAACTGCAGATGGTGTATTTGAGGAAACAGGAAGAAATACATCATTCTCATTTCAAATAACCCAATAGCAGAAACGATGTTTTCCTTCCTTCTTTGCTGTGACACAGTCAGATCATTCAGTTGACACCTAACAAACAGCTAACCACTCATCTCTGAGAGAACCTTTCAGTAATGAACTTCAGAAGCATTTCAGATAAACAGAATTGCACCAAACCACTGAAGTAACTGCAGGTTTTAGTATTCTTACACAGAATACAGAGACACATCTATAAAAGTTAAATTGGAGAAATAAAAAATACAAAGCTGTAAACCAAGGGGCTCTTGTTTTCTTTCTATCCGCAAGACTTAATTTAAACATTCAGATGCTCACTGGTGGGTACAGAACAAGGACTTAAGGAGAGCTGAAAAAAGGACAAATATTCAAAATGGTACTGACCACCGAGTAACGCACCCAAAATTGAAGTGGGGCAACAAGAGTCTTATCTCACACCATTACCATTCCATTTACTCCTCAGCTGAGTTGAAGTATGACAATGAAATCAACACATACATTGACCTCCATTAATGAAGATTGGCCACCATGAAAACTAAAAAAGAAATTCCTTGTCCTATCCAGATTTACCACTCACAATGCAGAAACTACTCACGGGTAACTCTAAATCACACCTTTCCAAGACCTACACGCTATCTCAAAACTTCATGCTGCTCAAACTTGCCAGAAATCAGTACCTCTCCTAAATCGTAATAGATGCTCACATCAGGAGACTTACACATTAAAAGATGATGGTAAACCATGAGCTTACCAATTAGAGGAGATTAGCAGGAAAGAGAAATTTCAAAAGAACACTATCTATTATTATTGCTTACACAATCACATTTTAGCTACAGTGGCTTTTGCAATTTCAGTTTTCCACACATAAGGCATGAAAAATTCAGTGTAGAATGACCATATATTTGAAAGTCTGCTTCAACAATCTTGTCTCAAATTAGTACTTTTTTTTTTAAAAACAGATTACTGATCCTAGATTGCTGCTATGCTAAAGAACCCTAATTTAGAAGTCATGTGATTTAAATGGACAGAAATGAACATCACTAGAAACAGCTGTTTAAATCCATTTTCATACAGAAGAAAAATTATAAAGAATGTTTTCTCATTACTAAGTAATTACAGACAATATTATGCAAGAAAGATTTATACATAATGTAAACCAGGCCAAAGACTATGAAAAAACAATGTATCTTGTAAAGTACCTCAAAACTGACAGTTAAAAATGTCAGTATTTCTGATATACAGCACATAAAGTAAGGAGTTAGGAAGATGCTCAACTTGATTACAGATATTTAGAATTACATTTTGCAATCATAAAAATATATCTTGATGAACTGAAAAAAAAAAAGTGATATGAAATAGCAATCTTAATATTAAGTTGTATAAAAAGAGAAATGTTGCCTCTAAGAAACATGCAAGCATAGTGTTAAAACTGTACATTTACATACCTTCAGTTTAACCAAAAGAAATACTCTCACCTAAATTATTTAATTTATGGGAAACCAATATTAATATATAGACTAACAGAAGGACACGACTTAAAGACAAGCTCAACAAGGAGCTCTGACAGAAAGTTATGTTAACATCTTAAAGGGAAAGCTTTTTAAGAAAGGATTTCTACACTTTGTTACAAACCCATTCAATACAATAAGCATACCAATACGGTATTACGCAAAACATGAAGGCTAGAAAGCCAGGTCCCACACACAGCAGTACTGTGTCCAGTTCTGGTCCCCACAACTGAAAAAAGGTACAAAGTGTCCAAAGGATGGCCACAAAGATTATCAAATGAGTTGAAGAACCTTCACTGTGGGGAAATACTGATGGGTCTTTCCATGCATGCATGGAGCATGGTCTTTCCACTCTGGAGAAATCTCAAAGTATTCCAGTACTTAAAGGGCACCAAGAAAGAGGATAGAGGTTCTCTATTTACAAGTAGTCACATGGAAGAAGATAGTGGAGTAGGTACAAGCTGAACTTGGAAGAGCTTTTATTCTAATAGAAGGGTTTTTTTTTTTCCCATTGAGAACAATCAATTACTTTAATAACATCTGCAAGGACACGCTAGAATCACCACCAATGCAACTTTTCAAAATGTGATTGGGCGTGGTGCTGAGTCATTAAGGTTGGAAAAGACCTCTAAGACCATTAAGTCCAACCATCAACCCATCCTGAAGATGCTCACTAACCAAGTCTCTCAGTATCACGCTATACATTTCTTGTATACTTCCAAGGACAAGAAACATCAAGGGTTTCTTGTACACCACTTCCCTGAGCAGCGGTTACCACTTCCCTATTCCAACGCATTATCGATGCTTCTGAGAATAAATTTTTCCTAATATCCATGGAGCAACTTAAGGCTCCTATCTAATCTCACCTAGCTAATGTCATCTAGGCTGTCTCTCTATATGAAAGGGCAGACCATATGGTCTTTTTGCATCCTTTCTAATCTGGGTTGTTCTATGACTCTGTGCCCAACAATGTAGTATCAACATGGGCAAAATAAGAACTTGAATATAGGCTGCATTTAGAAAACGACTGCTTTATGCTAAGAAGTACAGACAAGCGTATGGAAGCCTGTTACAGACAAGGTCTGACTCTGTGATGGAAGGAATCAGCTTGTTCACTCTGCCCACATGCTCTGCAGTTGTACAATCTCACTTGTACACCATGCAAGGCCCAATGTGTGTTTGTGTCAGTGCTCCCTAGGAGTTCCCTATGATCCCTCAACCAGACAGGAAGGTCACTTCCTGCCACATTAGTGAATTGGGACAAACCAGGGACTAGCCCGAAAGCATCACAACTGGAGTACAGGAGAGAACAGTACCATGTCCACAGCTGTAGGAGTGAATTAGAAAGGTCTTCTGGTAGAAGTCATCTAATATTAGACAATTTCTTCTATTGAATAAACTGCAGCTTTGCTTTTTCAAAGCAAGATATTATGCTTTCCCTCTATACCTGGTTGGTTCACTACTCTTTTCTCTCCATCCTGCTTCTTTTGACTTTTATTTTTGTATTTAATCTTTGCCAAGGCTTCGTATGACTTCTTTACAGTCACTCATTTTTATATTCTCTCACCGAGCATGAAATTCACCCCCAACAATCACTATAAAATACTAACAGCACTTTAAGTTTTTTTTTTTTCCTCCAAAAAGTAAAAGTGAGATGCTATCTCACTTCTAATTGAAGAGATCTAGCTGAAACAGCAATCACCATTTTAATGCAATATGACATTAAGTAATCATTTTTCTTCGATTCTTTTGTTTCCTCAAGACCACTTCAAAATGGTATTCTTGCTCCTGGTATTCCTAGAGACAGCTCAGAAAAACGTGCTAAATATAAATAATACTTTCACTCTCAACACTACATTATATCATAGTAAAAGCAACACAATTAGAAAAGCTGACAACCACACACCAGATTAAAAAAAACATACACCAAATACAGCACAACATAGTATGTTAACCTAAACATCATCAAATCTTGAACAGCTTCTCAGCTACATAAGTGTTAATTAAGATGAGTCTTCCACAGGTGATGGCCAAGATTACAGAACTTCCAACTCCTGACAACCATATTCAGTGACCCTCATAACAGGCCGGCTGCCTTAACAAAATAGGGAATGAAAACAGACCTTTTCAACAAGAACCATCACCCTGTGCAAAGCGTGAATTAAAATCACATCTCTGAACTCTTCAGAAATGGTTGCATATGTAAATCTTAGCTTCAAGGAAATGGCCAGACTTATCCCCTCCCCCTGTACTCTACCGTAGTGAGGCCACATGCGAGTACTTGGTACAGTTCTGGGCTTCTTAGTTCAAGAAAGATGGGGAATTACTGGAGAGAGCCCAGCAGAGGACCACAAAGGTGCTTAGGGGCCTGGAGAATCTCCATCATAAGGAAAGGCTGAATGATCCGGGACTGTTCAGCCTGAAGAAGAGGAAGCTGTGTTGAGATTCTATCAACAATTCTAAATATCTAAAGGGCAGGCATCAAGTGGATGGGGTCAGGCTCTTTTCAGTGGCATACAATGATAGAACAAACTGGAACACAAAAAGTTCTATACAAAGTTCTTTGCTGTGAGGCTGACAGAACAATGGAATGAGCTTCCCAGAGAGTCTCCTTCTCTACAGATATTCAAAACCTACCTGGACGCTTGCCTATGCAACCTGCTGTAGGGAACCTCTTTAGCAGGGGAGTGGGACTTGATCTCCAGAGGTCCCTTGAAAACAGTAAGTTTGCTACGTAACAGCTTCAATGCAAGTAAAAGGAAGCAGAACTGACAGCATGACTTTACAAGTCACATAAGTCATATTCTTTGTGCTTTAAAAATTCCACTCAACACTTGTCCCATAACAACATTCATCTTCAAACAGGATGGAAGTGTAGAAGATGGATATTACAAAGATCAAGACTTAAAAGAAACTACATTCACTAATCAGAATTTAAAATCATTTTTACTTTGGAATAAGAAGTTACGAGTTCCAGAACAAACATTTGGGTTTCTTTTATTATTACAGCTTTCCAAAACACCACCAGGTTGTGCTATTTTTTTTTTTGGCTAAAAATAAATGCACTGTGAATCATCAAGAAAACCATTACACAGCACTTCCTAGGCTCTGCTAATTCAGCTGAAGAATTACCATTTTCCTCTTTTTCAGTAGTCTAGGGATGTTAAGATATCATTGTAAATCTATGTAAACCATCTACATCTATGTAAACATATACAGCATTAACATCTGACAGTAATTTTACACCTCCTCTATAAAGCAGTCCTTCAGATAAGGCATTACTAAATTTGTGCCAATCTTTTCCTGTTAAGTATCAAATAGCAGAAACAATGCACTAAACAAGACAAACAGAATTGCCAAGCTAAACCCTGTATTATGAAAACAGAAGGGTAAAAATGGCACACTGCATCAAGTAGAAAATGAAACCAGATGCAGATGGATGAAAGGACTGCCGATGTAGGCATAATTCAAAACATAAATGCAATACTATGTATTGTTATTCAAAACAACCAACCTCCACACACACACACATACACACACACTTTAACCATTACTGAAAAGTGAAGTTTTTTCCTTTGCTGTGATCTTTATTTTCAAATGACTTCACTAAAAGCCTTTGAGATATCTTGGTGAAATGTAGCCTTGCTAGCTTTCCATTTTAAACTAAACTTCTAACTCTTACACCTTTTCTTAAAAATGCTTATTTTTTGTACACATTATATAACAGCTTCCAATGATGGACAAAAGTGTATTTTTAAAACTTGTTATACACTGGTCCTTTTCCAACTAAGAAAACAGCAAGACCTAAAGATGCTCTTGAATTAACTCCAGTATCTGCCCACCTTGTTACAACAGCAAACAATAAGGTCTTATCCAAAAAGCTAATTAAAAAAATCTGGCAGGAAGAGACCAACACAATGCTGATCTGGAACTTGTTAGAGGATTTATTTATGGTAATGTTGCCTACTGCAATCAAATCCTTCCCTGAAAGATTTATATTGACCTACAAATTACATAGCAAGGGTTCATTTATCTGACACTGCACACACATTACTCTATGGAGTTGTATACAGCAAGCCATAAAAAGAAAAAAATACAGGCAATTTTTGCAAGCAGCTTCTTTTCTGTGCAGTGAATCTTGTGCATAAAGCTTTCAACTTGAAATCAGTTTGCTCCAATTTTGCTGTATCTTTTCCCATATTAAAATACCATATACTTCACTTTAAATAAAAGAAACTAAATTATTCCTGCTACTATTCTTTTAGGAAAAGACACTTTTATTCTTTGCTATCACTTGAATTAATGCTGATAACAACAACTGGTTCAATTCTTAGGGGAGGAGAAAAGTCTGAGTAAAATAGAATATTGATTCCCACATACTAATCTCTTCTAAAGCTCAATTTTTCAAAGGCAGTTCATAAATTTGTAACAAGTAGCTGAGTATTCTGCATCTTGATGCACTTAATCCAAGAAAAAAAACTCTGGAATCTACTTTATTTTCTTATCTTTAATAATAGAATGATTATAGTTTAAGAATAGCAACTTGAAAAAAAGATACTAGGAAAACAACTTGGGAAAAGACAATGTGGTTAGAAGTAGGAACAAGAAGGGACCAAGAATGTACTGAACAGAGACAGAAGATAATTGGAGCAACAAAACAACTATTTGATAACAATATGCCTATCTACCAAAGGGGGAAAATATTAATTAAAAGGCTGCTGAATATCTTGTGTTTCTGACATCTTAGATATGCTGGGTTTGCCCAAAAGCACAGCATGTTAACAGTAGGATGCTCTACGTGAGAATGCCACTTTGCATCTTCTCAGCTAAAAGACCTCCAACTGGGAAAAATTTCTCAGAACTTAATTACAGCAGGATTAATACAGAGCCTGTGAAGTACAGTGGCAGTCTGCATAGCAAACAGCACAATCAAAAGAAGAGAGAGAAGCAGCAGAGGGAAGAAAGAAGCCCTGCCTGCCATGCTCAGAACACACACGTCCCACCCACCAGGAGGAAGCAGGACACAGCAGCACAGGGCCCAGCTGGGTGCAGCCTCCACCATAGGAGGCCCACAGGATGGTATCAGATGGATGGTGGGCCCTTTCTAAATGCTCAAGTTTCTTTTGGGATGCCAAAGGAGTTATTTCTGGAATTATGAAAATTTTACAAATCTCTTCCCATGACCTTTCTGACACTCGAACTCCAATGAACAGCTCCCACACTACCCTGCTCATTCCAAGGAAATTTCATGTTCCTTTTCTGCACTGGCACATAAGTTATGGATTGTCCATAGCAAAGATTTACATTGTGTATAAACATTGATCCTTCTTTTTTCCTGGTATGACCCATTCCTTTCCAAACCAAGAAAATACCTTATCAAAATAAAGTCTTAAAGCCTGGTCTGTGCCATGTTTCAGTAATTTTAAAGGTTTCGTCAGCTATTACCAGAGTTACACAAGTATGAATAAAACTGGGCCCAAAGAACATTACATTTCAAAATCAAGCTCTCTGAAATCAACAAATGTCAAATGCATTGCCAGAAACAACGTGCAAAATGTCTGGGAACCTTAGCTTGCCCTGTGTGCACACATTATGATTTAGCCTTTAATTAACTGATTCATTTGAAAAACAAACAAAAAAAGCAAACAACAACAAAACCTCAATACATTTGTTGAGCAACTACTCAATATTTTATTTTCTTCTGGGCAAAGTACAGCCCAAGGCCTTATTTACTAAACACTATTCAGTCATTTCTGTGAAGGTGGAATCCTCACCTTGCTGGTACGGTCTCCACGATGTACCTTATTATTTTAAATGAGCATCTTGCAAAACACTGTCCTCAAATCATATCCACGAAATCTGTAAAGCAACACTCCAAGATCTGACATGGAAAAATTCAGGCAAAGAAGGGCAAAAAATATTCAAGAGTTGTGGATGTCAAACTGAAACACCTAGCAGCATATTTTCCAGACTAAATAGTCTCACATAGTATTTTCACTACATATAGAAGTTGTTTTTTTTGTGTGCTTTTTTTTTTTAAATCAACAAAAAATTACCATGAATTCAATGTCACCTTAGAGAAAATAGCACCTTTGCAAATCTAAATTCCAGGTTCTTCAACTGGACCAAAATAAAAATAATTAGCAACCATTGACAGAAACTCTGATTTTGAAGTGATTCACTGTAAGAAAGCTAGAAAGGGTAGGAATGCAGTCCAGCTCTCAACATAACGCTGAGCATTACTCTATGATTAAATTCTAAAGTCAAGTCAATGATATAGCTGGTAGTTCCAAGCTCCTCAAATACACTCTTGGACAAAAAAAAAGTAGGTCACCAAACTAAAAATAAGAGGCTCACGTAAGAAAAGCTGAAATTTTCTAACCAAGGCTGGGGAGGGAGTGGGGGGAAGACAGCACACACAGAACTAGAGTCCTGTGTATCAAAACCTACACCCTGAAAGCAATTTTGCACTTCAATGCAATCAAATATCAAACGGCAACCTAATGAATCACCAAGCTGAGTGATGCAGTCAATACACTGGAAGGAAGCCATCAAGCGGGACATGGACAGGCTGTAAAAGCAGGCCTGTGAAAATTTAATGAGGTTCAATAAGACCAAGTGCAGGGTGCTACACTTGGGTCAGGGCAATCCCAGGTCTTTATACAAACTGGAGGAAGATCTCCTTGAGAGCAGCCCTGCGGAGAAGGGGGCCTGGTGGACAAGAAGCTGGACATGAGCCAGCAGTGTGTGCTTGCAGCCAAATGTGTTCTGGGCTGCATTAGAAAAAAGGGGGTGCCCAGCAGGGAGAGGCAGGTGATTGTCCCCTCTACTCAGCTCTTGTGAGGCCCCATCTGGAGTACTGCATCCAGGCCTGGGGCCCCAGTACAGGAAGGATGTGGAGCTCTTGGAACAGGTCCAGAGGAGGGCCACTAAGATGATCAGAGGGCTGGAGCACCTCTCCTATGAGGAAAGGTTGAGGGAACTGGGCTTGTTTAGCTTGGAGAAGAGAAGGCTCCAGGGAGACCTCATTGCAGGCTTCCAATACTTGAAAGGAACATAAAACAGGAGGGGGAATGGCTGTTTACAAGGGTAGATAGTGATAGGACAAGGAAAGGGGAATGGCTTTAAACAGATGGGGGAGGTTTAGGTTAGATATTAGGAGGAAGTTTTTCCACACAAAAGGTGGTGATGCACTGGAACAGGTTGCCCAAGGAGGTTGTGGATGCCCCATCCCTGAAGGCATTCAAGGCCAGGCTGGATGTGGCTCTGGGCAGCCTGGTGTGGTGGTTGGTGACCCTGCACATAGCAGGGGAGGTTGAAACTAGATGATCATTGTGGTCCTTTTCAACCCAGGCCATTCTACGAAGAATGGAAAATACACCAAATTTGAAGCTGTACTACTAGGCACATTTAAAGAACACAAAAACTAATCAAATATCATAGGAAGATGCAAAGAAGCAAGGCATGCCAGTTAACATGACTTCTTTTTCAGTACATACCTAGTATGGGAAATGCTAAGTAATATATAAGTCCACACAGCAGAAATACAGATTAAAAAAATCACCACTTTCGTAAAACAATATGAAAAACATAAGCTAGAGAAGTTCCAGGTCACAGAATGGTCTGGGCTGGAAGGGACACTGATGATCATCTAGTTCCAACCCCCTACTACAGAAAGGCATGCCTCTCACTAGACCAGGTTGCTCAGAGCTCCATGCAGCCTGGCCTTGAATACTTCCAGGAAGAAGGCATCCACAATCTTGCTGGGCAATCTGTTACAGTGTCTCACCACCCTCACAGTAAGGAATTTCTTCCTAATATCTAGTCTAAATCTGCCCTCTTACAGTTTAAAACTATTTCCCCTTGTCCTGTCACTACATACCCTTCTAAAAAATCCCTCCCCAGCTTTCCTGGAGGCCTCCTTCAGGTACAGCATTCTGGGCTGCAAGAGCACACTCCCAGCTCACGTTGAATCTTTCATCAACTTTGTTTTAGAGACAAAGGCATTTAAGAGGAAGGTCTGAAAGCATAATCTTATTAATCTCTAGACTTTTGTAGAAAGCTTGTATTAGATAAAACAACAACAAAATATTTTAATCTCAATCGGTTTGGGATTTTACTGTATCTACATATCACATATATGTCAAAGGACATAAGAGACTCTCTGAAACAAAAATACATTAAGTGGAATTAAAACTAACAATATTCAGCTGCTTTTACACATACACATTTTAACAACATAAATAGACCTGTAAAATTGTTACCTGCCCAACAATCAATGAAGGATCAATTTTAATGTCATAATTCAGGACTTTATTTTAAACAAAGAAATCAAACAGTCATCAGAAAAAAAAAAAACTAGCAAAAACTAGCACTTTTTTCATTTTTTGATATATTTAAATGAAGGATAGATATCCTTAGCTCAGCATAAATACATTTTAGTCAGTTAAGTCAAAAGGGTCATTGTTATAACAGCTGGATAAAATAAAGACCGTAGTATGTAAAGGAGGGCAGACCAGATGGTTTAATAATCTCTTCCGGCCTCAAACATTATCAAGAATTGTCTCAAAGGAAGCCATGCAATAAACAAATTATCATAAATTAAACCATGATTGTACTCACTAATCTAAGCGCCCTTCACCACTCTTCTCTGGAGACGTTATCGCATGGCAGAAGAGCTGGATGAACAGCCCGTACCCTCCTTCTTTACTCCTCATTCATTTTCAAATGAATGTACTTGAACTTGCCCCCTTGAACTTAAACTCTCATGTACACAGCTCTTCTTTAAAAAAAAAAAAAACCATTAAGGATAAATAGATTTTTTTTTTTCTTTCCCAATTAGAATATTCTCTGTCAACAGGCAACTTACATGCAGACATGACACTTAGGAACATGGTTTAGTGGTGAATTTGGTGGTAGTGATGATAGGTGGTGGTTGTACCTGATATTCTTCTTAGCTCTTTTCAAACCTAAATGATTCTCTGATACTACTATAATAGGCAAACCACATCTACTCATCAAAACAGTGACTGCCTCAGCTCCTAAAGCAAATCAAGCTATCCCTAGAGAACATCTATGCTGTAAACAGCATCTGTGCTGTCAGCAAGACAACTGAATTGAAAGCTAGATAATAGTTTGAAACAATTATATTTCCATGGTATTCTCTGTGATATAAAGTGGTTCTCTGTGATATAAAGTGTCTCTGCCAAAACTTAAGTTTCTTCAGAAAAAAAAAAGTGATCATTGGGCCTAAAAGTGATTTAGAGTACTTGTTATCTTAAATACCCTTTTAAACTTGGTATCTGATCCTGAATGCCTTTGTGCAGAGCCTACTTGAATATCTCAAAAATCAATTTTATTACAAAACAAAACAGCTAGTTTTGCTACTCTGTAGAAGTAGTATGACTTAAGAGATCTTTTCTTTCCAAGAGAAATCTCAATGCTTTACAGCCAGGAACTTAGATATCTGAAGATCCCAAAAGTACAGGCAACTGTGCTTAAAAAAAAAAAAAAAAAAAAAAAAAAAAAAAAAAGGAGATATGAGAATCCTTTTTGGGTTAAGTGGATGATGTGCATTTGCTGAAAACAAACTTGCCAATTCCTCTATCCTCCACAGAGCTCAATGCCAATAAACTGTAGTGTAAAAAAAGGAAACAAGAATCTGTATAATATTGTTTACCTGTATATTAACTGTATATTATACATACATGCAAGTTTTCAGCATTCTTGTGGCAGTCTGGAGATTAAGTGCTTCAGTCAAACACATGAAAGAATAATCTGAAAAGGACTGACACTGCACAATTCCTATCAAAAAAGACAACTATAAATTCCAAGAAAATACTCTGCATCAGTCAGCTACAGCAGTTACTAAGATCACCAATAAGGTCTTCGCAACAACCATAGGATTACTTGTCTAGTCAGATGTGCAATTATCAAGGTCTCAGACACAAACGTTAGTTTAGATTAAATCAAGAAACATCCAAAATCAAATACAGTTTTTCTGAAAAGGCAGAAAGCTATTACACACAGCCTAGCACTGAGTATTTGATCTGCCACCTCTCCCAGCATTTGTTTTAATTTTACCATTCTCAGTTGATCTTCATCTTATCTTTCCATTGGAGCAGGTCCAGAGGAGGGCCACAAAGATGACAAGAAGGCTGGAACACCTCCATTATGAGGGCAAGCTGGAAACTGGGGCTTTTCAGTCTGGAGAAGGGAAGGCTGCAAGGAGACTTTATAGCAGCCTTCCAGTACTTAAAGAGGGCCAACAGGAAAGCTGAGGAGGGATTTTTCAGAAGGGCATGTAGTGACAGGACAAGGTAAAATGGCTTTAAACTGGAAGAGGGTACATTTACACTAGATATTAAGAAAAAATTCTTTATTGTGAAGCTGGTGAGACAACCAGTGAGGTTGTGAATATCCCCTCCCTGGAGGCATTCAAGGCCAGGTTGGATGGGGTCCTGAGCAACCCAGTCTAAAGGTAGGCATCCCTGCCCATAGCAGGTGATCTTAAAGGTCCCTTCCAACCCAAACCATCCTATGAGTCTATGAAATAGGAAATCAAAATAAAACCAAAAAGTATATAAACAGAAGTCTGCTTTCCTAAGATGTTTCCAGTATTTGTATTAAATGAGCTCTTAATGTGACTATAATACTCTTAACTATCTCTTAACAAGCAAGACTGTCTACAACTCTTCTACAAATAATTTATATTAATAGTCTATGTAATATATTATTAATAATTAGTATTCCTTCCAACAGGCCAAAGACAGAAGTTATCTTTGCTTAAAAATAAAGACTAAAAAATAAATCAAAACACAACTTTTGGAAGAAATGTTTCTTTGGAGCATATGTATTATAAACAATGGAAGTCCTATTAATAATTAAAAAATAAGTTGATTAAATATATAAAACCTAACGTAATTTCATTTATTGTGAAATTTAGGAAATACAGTTACAATTTCTGTTGAATTTGTTAAATTTATTTTAGGTATCTCCTTGCACTGCAAGGAATTGATGTCAAGGCTTAACATTTCTGAAATAAAGGACTACCTAAGAAAACCATTCTTCACTTACTCTCTAGAAATGACTGACATTCCCCCCAAAATAAATTGGAACAATTTCTAATTTGGCAGGAGTCGTTCACATCTCTGCTGACTATAACAATGTAAAGCATTTGCTTTTTCACATAAGCAAGTACCCAAGAGCAGATTTTTATAATTACAGTACTCAGAAGAATTCAAGGATCTAGACTTTTCACACTCAGGGTACCTAGAAGTCTTTTTAGAAAACCTGGAAATATTACAGCTGCTCCACAAGATTGCGTTATCCACTTGATATTTAACTAGGTTTGCTTTAGCATCCTTCAGTCCTGACTAGGTATTACAGATTAACTCGGGACTGCACAAGAATCTGCAACCAGATGACAGGTCCTGCAAAGAGCAGTCAAAGCAACCAAAAGCTGAGTTTTCTTTCATCTTCAAATGTAGATATATCCATACGCTCAAGTGTTCAAAGAAGCACTATTCTGCAAAATATAGAGAATGCCTTCTGTAAAACATTTTCTGTGTACCTTTCCATGAGTTTACAGCAGGAATTTTACAAACCCTGCACCTATAGATGTCTAAATCTCAGCAGGCTTCTGACAGGCACCCAAAGTAAATTACTATGCAAACAGCAAGACAGGTATGGGACACAGAAACAAAGCACTCAATTACCAGAGTGTTTCTCTTCGCATGTATGCAATATCAAACCCTCCTGCTGTTACTGCCATCACATACGAGAAAATACAAATTGGAGAACTGCATTTGTGACATCTGATTTACAGTGACCATCACTCAATATCAACAAACTAGAAATCTGTAGGAAATACATTTACTGCTAAGTAGTGTTCATAGTGTTCAAAGAGGAAGAACCAAGAGGAGATGGTGCTTTGTTTAGTCAAGCTAAGCCTGAGCTGACAGTTACAGAACCATAAGAAAATATCAGAGAAGCCGAGACATCAGCTTAAGTGCCTGAAGCTAGGGGCTGCACTGGCAGATGTATATGAACTACTGCCACCACAGAATAGCAGTAGGCTTCATGGTATTTTCCATCTTCCGTGACTTCATTTACTTCCAGTTCTAACTCATTAAGCTACCTTGGTTGTTCTGTTGAGGTTTTGAAGGGAACCATTCTCATCCTCTTATTTTGTTCTCTGTATTTTATCTTCAGATTATTTCACCCATGACAAAGAATTGAAAGCAGCATGGACTGTGACACCAAAAGCTGCTGGCAGGACAAAGTAAACAAAACAGCTGCATGAATTTGCCATGTTTTAGGAGCCTCTTCCTGGAAACCTTTTACAAGAGGCACATTAGAATACAAATAGCAAACATGCTACTAATTAACTAGCATCAAAAAAATAAAACTTATAATGAGAAGTCAATTTATCCCTCCACTGGTAAGGAAGTAAGATATTTGGGCATTTGCAAAGGAGATTTCAGAGCTGATTTAATATAATCCTCATTATCTGCTAGAAAAGAAGAGTCAAATCAAATATCCACACAATAGAACCTTGCTCAGCCAGCCAAGATCTAAAGTACAACATCTCCTCAAAGACCAATTACAAAAGCAACAGGATAATCTACATACAGTTCAGGCCTTTGAAAGCCATATTGAAAAGATACTAAAAGCAAACGCTGATCAGGTTACCCAAATGTTCTGCAGGTACCTATTCTACTTCATTTCAGATCATGCTGAAGTACCAACAACAAAAAAATACACACAGATTTATACAAGAGAACTCCTCGAATTCAACTGCCTCACATCATGCGGCAGCTCTCATGAAGTCACAACCAAATTAGTGTAAAACAAATCCCAAAGAAAAACCTGGAGGAAAGTTTTACTTTGTACTTGCACGGAAAAAAAAAAATCCAGCATTTTTAGTATTTTATTGTGCACTCTCCAGGTACAGCAAGGACTCTATCATAGATTGATTATCAGAAAGCTTCCACATCGAAATATATCTCATTTTGCCAACATACAAAAAGTTAAGGCAAAACAATTAAAGTTAGGTAAGATCAATACAGGATTTCAGAAGAAGGCAAGAATAACAGCATCCATGTCCTCACCAAAAGGTCCAAGGTTCTGCCTTGAATATGTCAGTACTTACACATTTTAAACCTAACCAACAACTTGAGTTTCGCAATGACAGATTATAATAAAAATAACCACCACATGTTGTTGGTTTCATAACCTCCGTCCTACAAAGGACACAAATCCCTCTTTTTGCAAATATCTGAGGACTCAAGGAAATCTTTGCAGTTTTCCGTGAAAATGAAACTGGGTAACGTTCAAGTGACACTATACTTTATAATTTCTATATTACTGTGAAAGAGAATGGTGCTTTTTTTTTTTTTTTTTTTAAATAAATGTTTCAGAAAACATTTAATGATTATCAAAGGAGAACAAACAGTGTGTCAGTCTCCAAACCAGCCTAGCGCTGTTACTCACCCTCCAGAATCAAAACTGTTCACTATTGGTAAACCTCACACATAACACCCAAGGCCTGTCAGATGAGGAAGATTAAATAGCCATACTGGTAACTAAATTTTCCATCTGAAATAACGAAGACATAATTCTGTAACTATGAAATGATAAGAAGATTCTCCATGAATTTTACCAATCACATTATTCACTCCTAAAACAGGAACTAAAGTTAAAATAAAGCAACGTTAAAATAAACCAACATGAAAATGCAGTTAATAAAATAGAATAAATAAAGCTGACTTGAAGCAAACCATAACATGCTTTAAATCACATGCCAGTCAGATTTATGGCAGTTATTTAAATCTTGCATTAAAAAAGGAAATAGGTTTTAACAAACAACCGCCTAACGATTCAAAGTAGACCAAAATATCTTAAAAATACAGTGAGTTTTCATCCCTGAAGTTATATATGACTTGAGATGATGAGTATATTTCAGAACACCTCTGTACAAACAAAAAAAACGTACCACAATTTTCTTTCCATCAAAAGGAAACGCTACAGATTTTTATTTTTTTTTAAATCTACTTCATTGGTCTTTTTTTTTTTTTAAGTAGACCTAATAATAACAAATATTTCTAGTTTTGGAAATTTGTGGCTAAATATTCATAGAGTCTCAGAAAATCTGAGGTATTTTCTACCATGCATTTGAACAGTAAGAGTTTCAAATCATTAACAGAAGAAAAAATAGAACACTGAATACATACAACATTCTCATAGGACAGCACACAAACTCAATGCAAAGCTAATCATGAATTTAAAAATAAACTACTATGAGTAATTTATATAAAATGTTTTATATTTTTCTTCTACACGTTATTTTCTGATCTTTGTGACAACAATCTTTCTTTGTAACAAAGATGTAGAAAAAAAAAGTACCTTTGTAAGCAAACTACAACCAAGGAAAGATGTTCTCTGGACAATAGCAGCATCCCTTCTTGCTAACCTTCAAATACATTCACGTGATAATTACAGTATAAATTTGCATCACATTTTCACATAAAAGCTATAAACTTTTGGAAAGACTCAACAGAAAGTGGTCATAGTAACAGCACAGTTCAATTCCTTTAGCATCACGCAGCGGAATTTTTGTTTCTGAACGTTACCTCTGCAAAACCAACAATCAATTACATTGCCAAAGTTGAAAACAGAAAGAAGATAACAGTAGTTACCATGTATTTCTGGTCTTTACCACAAAGAGCTGCCTGGTCTTTACCCCGCTATACTATGACCCATTCCTATCTTGCAGGTTTTTAGCATTCAATTATGAAAGGTTTGAAGTTTGAAGCTTCAGCTCTATATAACTCCCATACAGTTCCTTTAACGTGAAACACCATTCTTTCTCCACAGTATAAAACTACATGTAACAGCCACAAAGTGAAACTGACATACAGATTTAAATAACTCAGTGCACACACCCCCTCCAACCAAAAAGACCACTTTTCTCTCTATTGTGATTTACAGCCTTTGCTGGGGTCTGAGGGTAGAGAGACAGGACCTGAAACCATTAGCAGTCCTGGTGAGACTCACCAACCCCATTCTCCACATGAAGGATTAAAACTCCCTTTCAAGACTGGCCTTTGTGAACTCGCCTGTTCTCAATGTATTCTGAAGCTCAGCATTCTCCTTTGCTAACAAAGGAAGAGAAAAAAAGTATGTCTGAGGAGCAGGACTCCACACACTGGAAAACAACTTGCAAGTTAACCCCAATTAATAAGCAAACAGCTGACTTCTTCCATTTATGCACTGAAGAGCCAGTCAACAGTACTGAATGCAGAAACTTAACTGCACAGGAGAAACCTGAGATCTCAAAGATCTCCGCAAAACAAGAGATCCAGAGGTGATAGCTCAACTGTCCAAATTACCATTAGATTGTAAAAATTGTGTATAATAATTAGTCATGCTACGAGATCGAGAAGTGTCCTCTCACTGCTAGCTTGCTCTAACAGCAGTTTAAGAGGTTATTTCCCATAAAAACTCCGGCAACTTGTCTCAAATATACTTCAGCAATTTAAGAGAGAAGCTAGCTCTCTTTCTGCTGTTAAGGACCCAGCCTACTACCCCTCCCAGTCAATGGCCCATTCTGGCCTTTTTTTTTTTTTTTTTTTTTTGCAAGTGCTTTCATTTCTTGTACTCCCCTAACTCACAGCTGCCTTGTAAAACTGAGGTTACCATTACTTATTCTCATTCCAACATTCACATCAGATTGGTAAACCTGCTCAGACATGTTAAAAAAAAATCCTAAGTAACAGTTCATCATAATTCAGATGTTCAGTACTTCAAACAACCGTTAGAAGACTGGCCTCCAAGACTGTTTGATGTAAGCCAAAATAAACATTCATGGCTTTACGCACTTTGGTTTTGATCTCTCCCTCAGCAACGTTATTGAAACTTACTGTGTGATCATAATACATACTGCAATTAAAAAGTCCACGTCACCACATAAAGTGTTTTCCAAGTTTATCAGGTGTCAAGTCCCATCTTTTATTTTGGTTCAATATATCTAAGGTGCTGAATCATTGAGGCACTTCAGGAAAAGCGATGCGCTTCTCCTGTGGCAGACGAAAGCTGCAACTAATAGCCACTTTCCTGCTACGTGTCAAAGTAATTGGTAAGCCCATAGACAGCAACTCTGAAACTATGCATGCACTAGCTGAGAAATCAGGTAGGCAGGAACTAAACACCAGCCTCCATTTTACTTAGTCCAATCTACCCCATCCACTAAAGAAATTGCAAGTACTAGCAAACTGTTCCCATCTGCCATTTGAAGGGCAAATGTGCAGGTTCAGTCATTCCGTATTATGACTAGATATTTCACAGCTGACATCTTTCCTCTGGTAAAAATGAAGCCCAAAAGTTGAGTACCATTCGTTTATAAAAAGTCCTCAGGATTCAAGAATATTTGATTCCTCAGAATCAAGAAAATGGATTGATCTTAGCAGGCAATAAGCAAACTGTTTGCTACCATAGTATGATTTTTCCTACTAGAAAGAAAAATATACTTGACTAGTTAACTTATATGAAAACAAAGAGTATTTTTTGCATGCAGCAGAACTGGAAAACATCATCTGGTCAGTTTAATAACCTTGTAAATTTTTCACATCACTCTTCATTAATTACCTTTCTGAGACAGTGACTATTTTCAAGTTGACTTATTCCCACATAAATAATTTATGACAACTCTAAGCTCAAGGTTTTAGCATCCTTTTCAAAATATTTTAGAGTACCCAGTAGTCCTCCCACTCCCTTGAGAAGTTAAAAAGTCCTTTGTAACACTGCATGTGCATCTTAACAGTTGGAAGAAATGCAGGAATTGACATATTACATTTTCCTCAAAGTCCCAAATAGATTCCTGTCTCCCTACATTTAAAAATGCTGCATTATTAATTAAGGCAAAACAAAGAACAAGCTAATATCCTTCTTAGCATTTTATAGATGAAGTCTTGAGTAATACTAACAACAGCCTTTGAAGTCACTCTTCTCAAAGAAAATAATTACCTCAGAACCACCTCAGATAGCTTTGTCTAGCTTGCTTTATGGAAATTTAATGTTGAGAACTCCACAATCTCCGAGGAAATTTATTTCAGTTTTTATCTATCCTTATGCTCGGAAAGGGTTCTCTCTCTCTAGCCTCAAACCTCTAACCTGAATATTTCCCTGCTACAACTTCTGCAAGTCAGAACTTCCTGCCACGTATTGAGCAATGTGATATATTGATCATCATTCTTTTACATACCCAATAAATCACAGAATAGCTGAGGTTGGAAGGGACCTCAAGGATCATGAATCTCCAACTCCCATGCCACACTCAGGGCCACCAACCTCCATATCTAATACTAGACCAAGTTGCCCTGGGCCTCATTCAACCTAGCCTTGAACACCCCCAGGGATGGGGCATCCACAACCTTCCTGGGCAGCCCATTCCAGCACTTCACCACTCTCATTATAAAGAATTTTCCTCTGACATCCAACCTAAATCTTCCCTCCTTCAACTTAAAACCATTTCCCCTTGTCCTGTTGTTATCTACCCTTCCAAAGATTGACTCCACTCTTATTTGTAGGCTCCCTTTAGGTACTGAAAGACTGCAATGAGGTCACCCCGCAGCCTTCTTTTCTCCAGACTGAACAAGCCCAGCTCTCTCAGTCTGTCTTCGTAGGGGAGGTGCTCCAGTCCCCCGATCATCTTTGTGGCTCTCCTCTGGACCTCTCCAACAGCTCTTTGTCTTTCTTGTACTGGGGCTCCAGACCTGGACACAGTACTCCAGATGGGGCCTCACAAGAGCAGATGGGTGCTATCACCTCCCTGTCCCTGCTGGCCACCTCTCTTCTGACGGAGCCCAGGATACCATTTGCTTTCCATGCTGCAAGAGCACACTGCTGGCTCATGTTAAGTTTTTGCAACCATCAGGACCCCCAGGTCCTTCTCTGCAGGGCTGCTCTCAAGGATTGCTGCTTCCAGTCTGTATAAATGCCTTGGATTCCTCTGGTCCATGTGCAAAACCTTGCACTTTGCTATGTTGAGCCTCATTAGGTTCACCCGGGCCCACCTCTCAAGTCTGTTGAGGTCCCTCTGAATGGCATTCCTTCCACACTGTGAGGGAGGGAGGGGATCATGATTCTTCCAGCACCGTTCATAAAAGAAATTCCAACTTTTCAAGAGTCATGACTTCTCTGAGGTTCGAGGGTGGCAGGAAGGAAGGAGAAGAGAAGGAAGAAATTCTTATATGAGTAAAACTGGCAGTTTGTTTGACAACTTCTCTAATTTTAAGAAATGTAGAAGGGAAGAGGTTCAGAAAATTTAAATTCAGAAGTTCATGTCATTTCTCAGTTTAACAAGCTAATTTATCACCTACTGAAGGGAAGCAATACTCAAAGGAAAGCATCATCCTTCACTACATGGCCCTTACAAATCACCCCAAGCGTAAGAACTGTAAAGAATGAGGCAATTCTCCTGCAAAAGCAACAGAAACAAGCACATGTTCACATAATTAAGTACATGCCAGTTCTGATCTACAGCAACATTTTACACCGACACTAACAACATTTAACTTTGTTTGTATACATCTTAAACACTGCCTGTGGTCTCTTTAAAATATGTTAAAATTTCAGTTCAGTTGTTTAAGAGAACTCCACTCAAGTCTGAAAAGCATAATTTTATCTACTCTGGTCTCTGCGTATGTTCTTAACGCCACATTGATCATAACAGCAATACTGAAAGTGAAGTCCAATCATCTCCAACAAATTACTCTTTACACTACTATTTTTGTTGTTGTTTTGGACAATGCAGATCACAGATAATTTGCCAAACTGCTATCCTGCATCTAACCAAGCAACATTGCAAAGAGAAATTTACTATTCTGATGAGTTTCACTTGACCAAATTGGCTCTAACTCTTGAAAACAGTTTCTGAAGAACAATTTAAAGCATGACTGTGAAAAAGGAACCGGAAAGATACCACCTTAAATTACTACGCACAGATATATTTGGCCACAGTAAAACAAGACTTTTGAGTTGGTCTTCAACTTGTAGTATGAATTGTGCTGCAAAACTATATTTTTAGAACAACTACATTTCAGGTATTATTAGTGAAGGATTTACTTCCCGAGCCCTGCAGAAAAAAATATATATACATATTACTGGGGTTGCGCTTTCAGTTGTCCTTTCCTTCTTTGAAAAGGATTCACTCATATCAAATTCCAGTCTACGTGTATTCCTTTAATAAAGTGGTGACATAACTGTACACACAAACATAACATGAGGCCTCAAGAAAGGGATGAAGATTGGATGCAAGCCCTCCTAAAAGCCATCTTTTCATTTCAAAGCAAGTCACAGATAGCGATTAAATTTCATTGGTCTCTCACCATAAGAACAAGACAGCCCCTTTAAAACTGTTATTAAATAGAGATAAAGGTTTGTTTCTCAATGTTTTTGCTGCAAGAAAAGTTTCATTGGAACCTGCCAGCACAAGATGAGATTGCATTCAGCTACCTTTGTCTATGCTTCTCTTTCATTTCCACTGCTGCTAAAACCTCCTCAGCAGGATCCTAAGGGTCCCTGCTTTAGATGAGGGCAGGCAGTGGCACAATATTGTATATGAAAGGTCAGAAGTTTTGAAACATTTTCACTCATCAGAAGGAATTGTGGACATCATAACCTTTAGAGCACAGGGTTTTTTCCACCCCAAGAGAAATAAACCACACATTACAAGCAGCCTTGATAACTAGTAAGGAATAAACCTGTGCCAATTTTACTGTATAACAAATCAAAAAAAGCTCCACATAAAACAAAAGAACACACCAAAAGAACCCCAACCTTACTCTAAGCCATACTGCAATAATGTAATGAATAATAACAAACAGCAAAGCTAAAGTTGTAAAGACATCTTCTCCATCCTACCAGGTGTTTACTAAAAACTAGTTCTTGGGACTTAGCACAGTTGAAGAAAATCTCTTCTGAAGCAAAAATGATCACACAGCATGTCTGTGGTGTATATGCTTGACCACAGACCTCTGAGATGCATTATCAGCACCTGGTCTTTTTATAACTACCACATACTGTTAAACACTACTTGGAGTTGTTTATAGTTTTTTTTCCCCCACACACATGCTAGACCAATGCTGTCACTGGAGAACTAAGCTGACCTCCTTCATTGCCTCCACCAGCAAATGAACTTTACTCCATTTCAGCCAGCAGAAGGTGGAGTCATCTTACCAACAGAAAATAAATTTAGAACCATAACATATGACAGCAACAAGTTGCCCTCACCTTCAAAAGAAGCCTCTACCAGTTTAACAATAAAATATAAGACCGCTCTGTCGTCTGCCAGCAAACACACTTATGTTCATCATTTCATTCATAAAAACAGTTAAACTATTTAGGTTGACTTTTTCATCCTCTCTGTCAGGGTTTTGGACTTCATTTCAGCCATATCTTTCTTCAGTAAATTTAGTAAACTCTAAGCTAATACTGGATTTTCTAACAGAAAGTGTCAGTTAACTTGAAATCAGGCTTGTCTATTGTTCTGCAAATACTATCATGTTTGTTCTATAAACTGTAAACTGCCAGAAGTCAAAGTACTCAAATTATATTTATTTTGCCTTTATGCCTTTATCCCATCATGGGATAGAGCATGAACAGTCACATCCCATCTGGTGAGTTGCACAGAAAGCGTGCACACTCCTGCATCTTAAGGAACATAAGGTCAAAGAAATGCACTCTCAACTAAGAGTGAAAGACAAAAGTTCTGCAAACTCCTGCCTGTGTATACTAAAGATGCAGAATAACCCACTATCTCATCAGTATGTAATCCACAAGCCTGTCTTCTAGGTCTGCCCCTTATCAGGACATCTTTGGCCAGAGCCACAGAGCTTCAATGTTACGAAACATTAGCACAAAAGAAATTACAAACAGTAAGAAAACGGAAAAGTATTTCTGGACTGAAAAACACCACAAACATTTTGAAACTTTACAGCACTACTGGTATTACCATCCTTAACAGCTGTCATTTCTGACCTACTCTTAAGATATACTCATATTTTTACATATATACACGCATATACATGCATGAATAAAACTAGACTCCAGGAGGAGAAAAGTAATAAAGATCTATGTATTATGCTGTTACTCCTTGCATTCTTAAATCTATGCTGATAAACTAGGACTGCCAGCGTATCTCCATGAACCGCATCACCATCTCATAACTTACGCCCATAGCCCACAGCAAGGAGTTAAAAGGATCTATTTAACCTTTTCTTGGCAGGATCTCCATCAGATATACGTTATTCTCCCTATCCAGAAAGCCAGTAGTGCTAGAAACCACTAATACAAGTTATAAATTTTTAAGATCATGTCTATTTTAATCAATTCCTTATGCTTCAATTTAACTGGCAATGAAAATATGTCAACCCCACTCAGCTTCCATGTGCTAAAAACAATTCTACAAGGCTTACACCACTGAGAATTCTTACACAAGAAAACTACTTCCTACAAATACAACACACATTTGGGAGCCAAATCTGATCTGGCACTTCTGCTTTTCTGTAATATCATGTCTTTAGAACGTTTTTCTACCATCTCATTTTATTTGACTGGATTTTTCCTTTAAACAGTTATTTCATCCTTTACTTTAATATGTAATGCATCATGTATACAATATTGTACATGCACAGCATGTATTACAGAATTCACTAACATGCAATTTTTAAAACGAGGCAGTATTTGCATTTTAGTCATTAAAAAAAAATATCACAAACAAAAAAATAACGAAAAATCTTTCACTTAATCTTACCAACTGTCAGCCTATACTTCTTTACTGAGGCACCTTCTACACTGTGATGAGTACCAGAGAAAACATTTTGTTTTCTGCATTAGTATATTAGCTTTTGACTGATACCTCATTTATATCTTATGGTAATGTCTTCTTTCTTACGCACAAGTCTGTTACCCACATATTGATTTTTCAGTTTCAGCCTCTACCTAATGAAGTGTTGGTAGAATACAATATATATTAGCATTTCAGGGTGCTGTATAATTGAATTATCCTCCTGTGTAGTCCAACACCACTGGATACATTGATAATAACTAATATGTATGCCAAAAGTTATTATGAGTTTCCTTATAGACACGCACCTGTTCTTAGAGTAACTGAAACTAATTTCCAGAAGCAAACACAGCAGCAGACACTTCAGTTTCTGCCCACTCCTTGTTTTTTCCCTTCAAAGTTTTCTCTGTGCACTGAAATATCTTCAGGAATTCCCAGTGCCACACTTCTCATCATTCAAAATATGAAGGCAAGCACAGCTGGACTAGAGATACACTCATTCTGGAAGCATAACATAACACTTATCAATAGAGATCAACCTTAGTGGCAAATTTCCATGCTCCCTAAGTCTTTGACCTTTATTTTGTAGTCAAAGAATACTTGTAATCAAGTTCATCTTAACAGCTTCTTTTGACAATGAATTACCTTCGCAACAGATGTCACTTCAATTAATTTCTTTGTATAGACTTAAGAAGTGATGAACCTGCGTTTTCCTTCCACAAATATCATTCCTTTGCTGTAACAAGGATTAGTGCCAAAAACTGTTTAGAAAAGAGCTTTCAGAATAGAAAATAAATTTACTTTTGCCAAGAATAAGCAACCACGAGGTAATACTGCACCTCCAGTTTATCATTTAGCAAGTCAAACTGTTGGTTAAAGTTTTCTAGGAGGTAATAACAGAAAGGTATGTGTGTTGGGAAGGGCATGTTTATCTTTCAGTCAAGTTGGATGTTGGCACACAACAGTTTCACCTACTGAGATCCAAACCCGTCAGCTGCCTCTCTTATATCAGACTGTTTTTCTCATTCACAGCCAACTGCCTGCTTCCCAAACTCCTTGAGCTGAATAGAAAGATTCCTATCCCACTCAATCTCTATGCACTTTCCTCTGAAATGCCTTTCTGCCCCAGCACACTTGTTTTGGTTTACTCAAGTACTGGAAGCAACATTCCAGCTTTCAACAAATGGCATTAAAAACCAATATGCAATCTATTCTGTCCTTAGAAGAGTCTATGGCTTGCTATGTCAGAGCAAAAACATGTTTTACTTTGAAGGTGAACATTCACAGTGGTGACTGGAACACTTCAGCCTCTCCAATCTAAGAGAAAGAAAAGAGAGCCTTCTTAGTGTCATGCCTTGTAGAAGAATCATTATCCTCTCAAGGTCTTATATTGAATTAGATTCATCTCTGTCATATTTCAGTACACAGCTCCTTCCTCGTCTGAAGGAAGACAATTCCTTCTGCTCTGATT
Source organism: Meleagris gallopavo (assembly GCF_905368555.1). NCBI lineage: Eukaryota > Metazoa > Chordata > Aves > Galliformes > Phasianidae > Meleagris > Meleagris gallopavo. The sequence goes on along the minus strand of NC_139405.1, from coordinate 50,822,811 downwards.
AGTTTTAGGTGTCTTACCTAACCATATCATTTTAAACGCCAATCCTTTTACCATATGTTGAATAGAGACATCCACTCCAACTGTCTCCTGCAAGCAAACCATTCCGTTTTCCATTAACTGCTTTATGATTCTTCCTGCATCCTACTACGCTGAAACTTTCAACATTTACAATACCAAAGAAAACAAAACATCCAAGTATGCAGCTGAACAGGACTATGAAGAAACAAGCAAATAACCTGGGGAAATTGCCATCTCAGCTGAAGCGTGGCAAAAATTGCAAGGATTATGAGAATACTCCTTTACCTTGTTTAGTTTAGTATATTTGTAGCTAACTCAGCTGTTCTCACACAAATAGGTGAAGCACTCTGGGAGCTCTTTCCTTACGTTCTCTTACCGAAGCAAGGCAATACATCGGCTCCACGGTCCAACTGTAGGCAACTGGAAGGCTACACAGGCAGAGATGCAAGAACAGTAGCATCAGTTACTGCCTCCGTGTTGCGCTATTGGGTATAATGGCTATTTTAGAAAAAAAAACAGAAAAAAGATGAACTAAAAAACCCTTAATGTGTTATTTAAAAGATAGTGCAAGTTTTGTTAACTATGATTCAGATGTTAAATGCAGTTAAGATGTCAAAACTCTTACAGTCTACAGTCTCTACAGAGTCTATAGACAACTATAGCCTAGAGAGGTGCAGTTGGCACTCTCACAGATGCCAAATAACAAACTAGGACTACACAACAAGGTTCCTTGGGAAAGGGTACAGTTGCAAACCACAGCTAAGATTTGTCAATCTCCTCCTCCTCACTTCCCCAGTTCCTTGCACTAGGAATAACGCGCTTCTGCTTTTCAGGGCGTCAACTCAGGGTCATAAAGTAGCAGACAGCTCTTCCTTGTGTAGGCGATGATGAGTAGTAGAGTAGAGGAGATGGATCAGCTTTCTGCAATAAGGGAACTCCCTGAACTGGTTCACTGTTGGGCAGGGTAAAGAGCAGAATCAAGCGAGAAACAGCTAAGGTCTGGGAAAAAAGAAGAGGCAGCTCTATCCTTTCTCAGCAGCCTGTGACCATTAGATTGGTCTCACTGCAACTGAACCAGTTAAACAGGAAGGATGTTCCTATAACGTGCTCTAAAATTTTGCTTGAATTTAGAAGTGGATGCAACCCTGACCCCACAAAAAATAAAAAGCAGACATGTCTACAAGCATGAAGTTCACTTTGAAAAAAAAAAAAAAGTACTTTCAATACATGGTACAGAGAGATAAGCTTTGGCTTCTGCCAAAGGATGCAGAGGTTCAGATGAATTTCACCAAAATAAAATATGCTTTGCTTCATTTACACTTACTCCTCTTATAATTTTATTCCCACTTTGTAATCCAGAAATGCATATCTGCCTTACTGCAATTATTTTCCCTTTTTGAGCAAATCAATGTTTAAAGGGAGTGTGGAATAACCTGGCACGTAAGGTAGTATCCCTTCCCCACTGATAACAAAACCAGCGTTCACAGTTTTTCAGACAAACCATTTGCCCTTTTCTAAGACTACAGAAGTTGGAACATGGTGTCTATTAAGGTGCAAGACAGAATCACAGAACGGCTAGGGTTGGAAGGGACCTCAAGGATCATGAAGCTCCAACCCCCCTGCCACATGCAGGGCCACCAACCTCCCCATTTAATACTAGCCCAGGCTGCCCAGGGTCCCATCCAATCTGGCCTTGAACACCTCCAGGGACAAGGCATCCACAACCTCTCTGGGCAGCCTGTTCCAGCACCTCACAGTCTGAAGCTGGAACAGTTCAGCAGCAGGCTTAAGGGAGAAGATGAACCTGCTTCTCCCTTGATGGAGAACGAGAGAAAGGTTTCCCATTCCCTGAACGAGGATGGGAACAACTTTTTGACCTGGCCCAAGCACAAGAGAAAGATGACTATCATTTTACACAGCTGCACAGTAATTCATAATGATGGGCAAATGCAATATAAATCACAGTTACTCATGGGTAAAAAAGTGTATGTATTCCCCCCTCTCAAGACAAAGGAAAAAAACACTGTATTTAACCTTCACCTGTACTGCCTCCCTACCTCTTCCACAGCAACTATACTATGAGGCTAGTGAAAGCCAATACGTGGCTAGAGAAGGTCGACAGAAAGAGAAAATCACAAAATTTAAGTGAGACACAGACAAACTACAAACACATCAAATATCATTGCAACAACTGCTGCATATAGGGGTGTTCTTCATGAGTGAAATTGGTTTTACTTAAATTTGGTGCTTTTGTTCACCCTGGTAAAACACCAACACAATTCAGCACAAGCCAGATGGACAGTAGAAGGCAAAATCTGATGGGGAACAGAAGACAAGTGAAAGAAAGCGTGGGAAAAAACAACAGAAGCCTGGGAAAAAGTGCTTTGAGCTGAAAAAGCAACACTCAAAGAAAAGTAATGATGGGGAAAAAGAAAAAGAACTATGGCTATTTCCCTTCTAAATTTCTAAATGCTAGCAGACGGAGGCTTCAAGTTTAAATCTTAAGACTATATAATGCTGAAGTAAGTAATACAAGCATGTAATAAGTGGGCCACTAAAACAAGATTAAGGTTATCTTCCTACATATATCTTCTGCTGTCTTATAGGAAGGCATGCTCAGAATTATCACAGATGACAAAATGGTTGAGGTGGGAACCAACCCCCAGGGATTACCCACTCCAAACCCTCTGCTCAAAGCGTGGTGGAGGCTCCTCAGGGCTGTACCACATAGGTTTAAGCAACTCCACAAACTTTCTATGCTCAAAGTGTACAAACATAAAAATAGCAATATAAAAAAAAACAACACACAGACCCCACCCACCAAACAAAAAAAACTACACGTTTTTTTCTTGTTTGGTGGATTTTTTTTTGTTTAACTCCCCCTCCTACAGTCAGGTACTTACACACCAATAACATCCCTGAGCCCCCTTTTCTCCAAAGTAACTCAACAATAAAACCAGAAGCAAATACACTCTTCACACAGCACACACCAATCCTTACAGCATACATTTTATGTACCAGCAGCAATGGCCACACACAGTGCATACTGGGTGCAGGAGAGAGTTCAAATCCTATCCAATGCTGAAGTATCTTAGAAGTTGTACTTTGTCACTATATAGATGCATTATGAGTGGCAGTCCTGAATAACTCGCACAAGAAAATTACAGTTTCAATATTGATGCAAGTCATCACTACTCTATAGCTTTTACTTCGTTTTTTTGTGTGTGTGTGTGTGTGTGTGTGCGCTTTTAACTGCTTCATGTAGTTTCAATTAAGAAAAAAGTTCAACTCTTCCACACTAGAAAGTCCTCTTTGCCAGCAAGACATATTTACTAAGAAATGCATGCATAAATAGTCACATCATGAGCACAAATAAGCACACCAGCACATCTGAAGTATAGTCTTACACTTGCTTCTGTCCTCAGATAGTGCCATTCACAACCAGTGGGCTAGCTTACAAGCATACTGAACATATACAAGCGGGCCTGCTATTCTCCAAGCTGCCTGAATATCAGCAGGGAGGAGAGTATGTAAAATTTATTGCAATCAGAAATGAAAGTTTGATACAGTCTTGTGTCTGTTACTTTTCTAATGGAACATGAAAACAAAACTATGAAGTTCAGCCCTCTGCCAATGTTGTTTAATCTACATTCATAAAACCTAATAATATACTGATTTGATTATGCCAAAATAATAACAAGTCTGGTACATCTTTTTCCTGCTTTTCCATTCTTAGGAATGGAGATATATACACACACACATACACACACACACACATACACACACACATACACACACACACACACACATACAAAACAATAACATATATTGTTATAAATACCAATAACAAGCATATATTAAAAAACCCACATCCATAACATTGGGTGAATATATAAACTCAGTGCAGACAATGTAACTGTTAACTGCATTTAACATAAAACTCACAAGCTACAGATTTTGCTTATGTCTTAACTTCTCAGTTTTCAATTTAATCCTCAGTATTCGGTTGAATTTCCTGCTTTGCAAAGTATTTTCATTAAAGGAGCAAAACTTAAATTAGAGGGGAAGGTGACTGCGCACTCATCACAACAAATGTGTGCTGCTGGTATTCATTGCAGTAACCAAGTTAAGAGGAGGGCAGGAATGGAAAACAAAAACAGCTGTGATCTCATTAGCCAAGCTCATTATGTAAGACCTCATTAGCCACCATCCCACAATAATGTGAATAAACCCTGTAGACACTAATGAAAAGGAAGCAATCACACACCCAGAAGCCAAATATTCATATTGCCCTGCAGCTCACCATCACCCCAGCAGTTAGAGTGATGCAATCAAACTCGGCAAAACATACAACCCTGCACACTGCTGAAATGCCACGGCCAGGCATCTAAGCACACAGCACCCTTTGCCTAATGACAGCAGTACAGACAGGATCTCCAGGTGATCATAGCCTCTCTTCCAGTAGAAATATATACAGGAAATACATAATATACTCATATGGGAATATGAGTAAGGAAAAGGTTGCCTAGAACAAAACTGAAACTCCAAAATGCTTTGGTTTCCATCTGATTATTTGGCCTAAGAAGTGCTCTGAATTTTTATCCTAATAACCTTTAATACTTCAACAACATGAAGAATACAAAGAAAATTCTTTTTGGCCATTACATGGTGGCTCCACCTTCATCTCCTTGATTTGTAAAGAGTTCAACCAATTTACAGCACTTTTTTTTTTTTTTTTTTGTATTAAGCTCTGTATAATTACAGCCCATCTTTTCAAAGTTTAATATCTGACTTCAGGGCATTTTTTTCCATCAGGTTCACTAAAAGAAAGATGAGCAGCACTGTCGTGCAGAAATACTTATAGGCAGCCTAGAACTCAAGTGAGCATCAAGTACCACAGCCTCACTTAAATAATAATCAACTAGGGTAACAATAATTTCCCAGATGATTACATTTTAAGCATTTTTTTAAATGTCCCAGTATTTCAAGCCAGTGTTTGGTGGCTTTTTTTGTTGTTGTTGTTGTTCATTACTTCTTAACCGGGCTATTTTGAAACAATCACATACCTTTGAAAGTTAAAAATATTCTCAACTTTCTACCGAAGTCATCTTCAGTTTTTCATTATTACTTGCTCACATTTGGATGCTCAGGCTAACAGCTTAAAGCTGTGCTACAATATAGACCCTTACCATACAAAAGGGAACATTAAAAGGCTTTGCTTTGATGCTGAAAGGTTTAACTTAGTCATTAGAAGGGTATTTGTATTTTAAAGCGTCCAGTTTGAACTTCATGTCAGTTTCTAAGGAATCTACAAACAAGGCCAGTCATTAACAATTTCTTTTTCTGCTCAAAAAAAGGAGTGAAAGGAACAGTTTTGTTCTAGTCCTAATACCTTCTCTTCTCATTCTAAAAGATAACTTCTTATTCAACCAAAGGCAAGCTAATCATGTATAGCATTTCTTACAAAATAGAAAGCATAATCACAAAATAGTAGTAAATGCAACACATTTATTACAGAAAATAAATCATATAGCACCACAGATTTTTCCCACAATGAGTCCAAATTTAAAAATGAGTAAAAGAACACTAAAAATATTATATTATTCCCAAGAAGCTACTTTCAAGAAGCATTTTGGAAAAAAAAAAAAAAAAAAAAAAAAAAAAAAACTTTCCTTCAAACAGGATATGGAAATCACTGCAGGGCAGACATGAGAGAGACCCAAATCAGGCCATATGGGTATGCTAGCCTTTTAAGAAAAAGTAAGAGAAATGAGTTTTTCCAATAATGTAAATCTAACTTGACTCTTCCATTCTAGCCTCTAGAAGATGTATTCTATACCTTCTCAACTCATTTGTTAACATAATGGGGCAACAGCTGCTACTCAGAGGAAACCAAACAAATCAGGCAGACTATACAGGTTACACTAACAAAAACCTCGAACTTAACAGATTAATTGAGGGACATTTTTATCAAACATGTCTAATCTCACAGTCTGGAGGCTGAAGATGTACAGAAGTGTTATCTACCAGCAACAGAGATTTTAAAGACACATATAATGCTATATTGGGATGATAATAACAGGGTGGCAAAGTCTTTGGCTACAGCAAATGAGAGCAAGCCCAAATGCAGCAGCCACAGGCACAGAAATGAAGGAAAAGATATGCTTACCCCTGGAAGACCTCAGGTAGGCAGGGACCTCCAGCAAGAGATACCCTCACCTCCACTGCTGACCCTTAAATGAGGTCTGGGAAGGGCTGGATCACGACTCCACCCCTTCCAGTCAGGGCACTGCATGCATCTGAGCTCCCCTGGGTTTGCCCTGCCTTCCCACCAGGTGCTCAATCACTGCTTCAGGCTGACACTTAGCATTTCCTCTACATGAGGTAAGAAAATTAACTAAACTTTTGAAGTCATCTGCTTATCACTCTGAAAGGGATAGCAAGAATCAAAGGTGAGAATTTACAACTGTCTACAGCAATCAAACTGAGCTACAACAAGAGCAGTGCACTATCCCCCATCGGACCGCTGTGGAGGAAGACTGGCATCAGGCAAATAATCCCATTTTACACCACAGAAGCACATACATGAACAATCTAAAGCTGTACTGAGTTCCTCAGGGTCTTTAGGGGACAATCCATCTTCAAAGCTAACATTACTTCCTACACACAGTTATACTTTCTATTTTCATATCCTTCCACTCCCACAGAGTGTGGGGGGAGGGAAGAAAGTGGAGAAGATGAAGCTGAGACGTAAGTAGAACTGTGAGAAAGAAGTACCTTAAACATAATTTTTGGTCTTTTAAAATATGATTTCTCCATGGAACGGTATGAGGCCATCCAAAGCATGCAAAAAAAAAAAAAATAAAATACATGTAACACTTCACTTTATGGAAAAGTAGTTAAAGTGTTATAAAACCATAAAATGCCTCTGCAGTTTCAGAGGAACTAAAGGTACAACTTTCAAAAATAGGAGATGTTATCCTTTGGTTATCCTCACCAAATTTTACTCTGAAAAATGAAGAATAATTATCCACTTTCAGATAAAAAGACCAAGCCTTGAAACACAGAAGTGCATGACCTAATATCAAATGCTGTTAGTGCTTTTCTGAGTAAAAGGATTTTGGTTTATATCATTTAATTCATTCAAAGCAAATTTAAAAGCTTAAACAAATGTATCTGCCCAGTGAAGTGCTGCTCTAAAACAGACTAGAACAGAACCGTTCACTTTTGGCAGGGAGAAACTATAGGGAATATATTTGTGCAGATCCATGAGAAACAGATAAACTAAGGAAGCTGTTTGTGACCAAGGAAAGGAAAGTCACTTGTCAAGGAAAACAAGTATTAAATACACCTTGGCTCTGAAAGATATTTGATTCTGACAGGCAACATTTTCATGGTAAATTAAGCATAAAGAATAAACAACACCTGGTCAGAATGCATTATGAACGTGCTGTATCATTCAGTAGATAATATAAACTAAGTAAAAGAAATTAACCCAAAAGATTAGGTTTATTGTATTGCAAATCTTTTTCACTAACACGGCAAAGGGACAAACAAATATTGCTCAGTTTACATTTTAACAATGTTTTTTGAGCAAAAAAGAACTCGGGGAAAACTTGCCACTATGCACTATCAAGCACCCACTGCCTTCCATAGAGGAAAGGATGGAGTTTTCTGTTGAACAGACATTTTAGTTTACATCAATTTTCACTTTAAAAGCTATCTAGACATCTTCATCAGGAAGTGCTCTGCAAGCTTACAGTTGCCTTAACAACTGAAGTCACAACTAGTAGCACGCAGCAACACGCAGCTGAAAGACATGGTCATCGTAAGGGGCAACTAACCTACTCATCTTAGAAGCAGAGGAAGAGAAATAAAGGGAGGCTATGAGATGGAGGAAATTCCACCTCCTTGGATACAACCTCATACTAAGAATTCACCTCTCAAGAGCAGAAAGCCTGCCATAAGATGCTCATCGATACCCTGGTGAAAGCACTCAGCTTGCTAAAATCAGTGTTTACACACTGAGGGTCATCACAGAGAGCAAAAGCAAGTTGCACCACTTTACCATAGCGCATGCTGTAGAAATCCAATATTGAACCACTGAGAGCACATCAGAAAGCGTGACTCATGGATGTCCTCCAGTCGCGCTGGCTTTCAAAGTGGGAGGCCTGGGAGAGGCTGCCAGCAACCACACGAGCAGATAGGAAGCAATGATTAGTACACACACATGCACATGCTCAATCTCAGTTTAAATAATTCTCCAGCAACTGTTTTTGGGAAAACAGTGCAATTACACAAATGCTTACAAAAATCAAGTTTTAACTAGCTCAGAAAATCTCTAGTTGGTTGAATCAGCGCAAATGTCACATTATATCAGAAGTGATGGGGCTCTGGCTCACATTTACAGAGAAGAGAGCGGCACTGCCTCAACCCTGCCGGCACCCAGCCATCTGCTCCAACCTCCTCCCAGAGCTACTGACCCTGCAACCGAGCTGACAGGAGAAAACCTGACTGTGCCTGAACAGCATCTTCACTTACATCCACCTGTGACTGGAAACTTCAAATGAAGCACCCGCGTATAGGCATGTTCCCTCCCATGCCTGCTCCATGAAGGAGCTGTGCTGGCAGCCAAGGGTGGCTCCTGGCAGCAAAGCCCATCTACTGCAGCTCCAAACTCATGAAGTTTCTGCATCTACATGAGATTTGCCATTCAGTAAGATGTCTGTTTTACGCATCCTACTGTCTTAAATAGACCACTCAGCCTCCATTTTGCTCTAACAAAAAAAAAAAATAATCAGTAGCCCAAGTGACCCAAGTAAAATAGGTTCTTTCCTCTTGCTGTAAGTATGTATATCTACCTGAATAAAAGCAGTCAATAAGAAGTGCCTTAATTTCACCTGCTTTTATTGCACCGATAAAGGACTTTACATAAATGTAAATACAGTGGTTGGATGGGCTCAGCACAGCAGTACTATCTGCCCTTCGGTTACTGATGCTGCCTTTGCTCTAGGGAAATGAATCTGTTTTCCAAGTTGGTCATGCAGATACTTCCACATGAGCACCAATTAGTTTCCTATAAAAACGTGCCTCTGCATAGTGGCACAAAGCAAGGGGAAGTACAACAAAAAGCCAAAATGGAAAAAAAAACAAAAACAAAAACAGAACATCGTGCTGATAGAGTTAGGAATTGTAATTCCAAGATAAAATAACATACTCAAAATTTAAAGACAAGTAAATTGTAATGCCTAATCTTATGGATTTTGGAACATGTAGATTTTAGGACTACCTCAAGCACAGCATCTCTGTTGGGTCCCAAAAGTACCTGTAGTATACCACGTTACATTTAATAGACAAGTTACACAAATGAAACTGCTTATTTGCATTCTCTTACTTTGGAAGGGGGCAAGCGCAGCAATTATATTTTAGCAGTTGGAAAGCTTACTGTGTTGGAAGATTTCTATTTATTTTTTTTTAAAAGCACATTCTGGCTTACCTCTTTGAAAATGAAAAGGAGTGAAATGATAAAAGGAAGAAGTTGTGACATACTTGGAATATTTGAGAGAAATACCAACTGAGAAAAAGGAATAAAAACAACAAAGCAGGAGCTTGGAAAAAAAGCAAGCAGGAAAAAGCAAAGAAGCACAAACGTGAAGAAACGTGAAGATTTCAAAAGGCATGGTTACATGTCAAAAGCTATACAGGTCAAGATGTATTACGTATGTTTGCTTTTGGAGAGCTACAATTTGTTGATTCAGAGAAATGTATTTCTACCTTGGCGATGAGTCAAAAGTATGAGACAGCTCAGGATGAATGGATGTCAGAGTAAAACAAGAGGTATGAGAAAACGATGTTAGAGGAACAAATGAAACCAAAAGGATAAAGGATCAAGTGTTTGTGTCAGCACAACACTTTCTCAGAAGTAAGCTGTCATATTCATCTCTTTTGTCCTTCCCCTGTTCACTGCCTGCAAATAGGGAATGACTTTGAAAGCTAGTATGCATTTTCCAGTTTCTACAACCTAAGTGAGCAAAATCATTTCTTCCAATAGTAGCAAGATCAATCACAAGAACATACATCGTATCTTTCTCTTCCTTGACAGCTTCACCTAACAGTTCAGATAAACAAGGCGTACATCTATTTAGAAATCACTTGGGTCCACATGTACACAAAGGAGAGAAGCGTATTTCCATCCCATTCTGTAGACCACTGGCTGAGTAGCAGCTTCCCAATCCAATCAGTCAAGTAACAGAAGTGACATTTAACTCAAGATGTTCTCAAACCCATCATTAAATAGCAACTTGAGACCACTAACAAATGATACAATTAAAAACTGCTTGAGAATAACACTAACAATAACTGCCTAAACAAGAAGCTCCCTTTTTCCTCTATGAGGTTATCAATCTGTCCTAGTTCTAACACCACAAGCATGCTGAACACTTCTCAGTCTTAAGGCTGGAGTGGTGGTGGGTGTGGTTGGTTTTGATTTAGTCTTCAGAAGATAGGTATAATTTCAGTCTAAATACCACTTAAAGACCAAGCCTAACTTATTATGACAAAAATTAAGTATCATTGCCATACTCTCTTCACTCTACCCTTTTCCTTAAAATGAGAATGCAAGTAATGCAAGAGTGACCAAAGAGCAGTGTACATGCACAGAACTTTACATAATTATAAAAAGCTGAAGATTTGTCTTCGCTTCAAAACTTCTAGCAATTTTATACCCAAATGCCATAACCTAGACACAGTGGTGGTGTTTGACTCTGGCAGACTGCATAACCTGCAGTAGTAATGAAATCAGATGAGTTACCAGCTGTTTCTGCATTAACAGTTCTGAGTCATGCAACTGCAGAGAACCTTTATCTCTAAAAGATTCAATTGTTAAAATACATATTAAAAAAAAAACTGTAAACAGTTGCTTAACAAATAAGTTTTACAACCATGATTATAAAGCATTACAGTTCTGATCCTACATTTACATTCTGGTATTTGCCAAAGTCCAGAACTTCCCCTCAGAGGGTTTACTGATGATGATGAGATTGCATACAGAGGCAAGTGTCAGCCCTTGTTTCCAAAATGAGGCCCAACCACACCAAACAGGAGAGAGCAGCACCCACTCCTGATGCAGTACCATCAGCAGATACATTTGATACCTCCTTAAAAATAGGAAAGTAAGCACACTTGCAGTAAGCGGACACAACTTCAACCATATTATCCCAACTACTCAGAGGATGCTCAAGAAGTTCCACAATGTCTACAGAAGATTTACAATGAACAAATCCCTCTAAAGTCATCTGGAGCCCACAGAAGACAATTCATCTGTGAAGCTCATGTATATATATTTAGCTCCTGGTCACACGCTGTGCATTTTTATCTTTTCAAACATTACTAGTTCATTAAGAGGATATATGTTTAACCGGCACAATTTAGAGTCCACTAGCATCACTATCTTCTTTAGAAAACACCATATAGTGATCTAGGCTGTTCAAACCTACATCTATTTTCTCAGCCACAAACCACAAAACAAGGTACAGTTGTTTCAACAGTTGCAGTAGGATTAGCACTTCAAAAGGAATTCTGTAATTCTTGTAGTAATGTATTTTAGCAGGTGGAGCACCTTTGCATTTTGAGCTTTAGAATAAAAAAAGATGAATGGCATTTCTCATATCAAGTACCTAATTCTTTATCATCGTGCATTCTTAATTATGCCATCCCAACATAAGTACAAAAAAAAAAATCAGCATGTTGGATTTGCTATCGCTGCATGTCCACTTGACAGAGACTTGAAGGATTCCTGAAGATTACAGAAAAAGGCCCTACGAGGACACTAGAAGCCTGCTTACAAAATAAATCTAAAAATCTAAAGCAAACGTAGGTTTCATTAAGATCAAACTCACAGCCCTGTTACCACCATACACTGAAAGTAACACTGTTACTTACTGGCAGACAGCTATGTAGGTACAGAATTGTACAGCTCTACCTCTTTCCTACTAACCTGGAAATCTTGTCCCCACGTTATTAAATGATTTCAAGAGGGAAAAATAAAAACTGACTCATTTATGAACTAATAAAAAGATACTGCTTCTCTTGTGCCTGGCTCTGTGACAACGGGCCAGTATTTTTACATCTGTCAGCTTTGATTCTCAGAAGAACAAGCTACGGACAAGAAGCTATCTGATGTCTCGCTGTCCCAAACCTGTTGTTGTACACTCCTCCTGCAACAGGAGCTGGAAATCTGCAGCACAAGAGCCCTACCATGCTCAGCCTCATACCTCAGTTTTGCACAGAGCAGAACAGCAGCGCACAACGCTCAACATCTTACCGGATGATATTTTCAGTTACATAAATCAACATTAGCCAGTGTCAGCCAGCACCCTCTATGACATCTGGATAAACACCCTCGTACTGCCTTCAGACAGCAGATAAATAATAACAGGCAAAGTGCGAAGATAAGAAGACTTTAATGTTACTTACTCAAATGCAAAGAACAGCCCGCTGGTGACCAGGATGAGCACGAGAGTCAGATAGAAGACTCCAGTCTGCCGAGCCATCATGATCCTCCCATTGCAGAAGAATTTGTTCCTTCCAGGAAAAACCTCCCATTTTCTCTTGGGAGCTGTCTTCTTTTTCTTATGGGGAGACTCCATGGGAGACGAAGAGCTGTGTGTGCTGATCTGACTGTATTCGCAGTCTTTCATGGGCCCACTGCCACCTCCAGGTGTCATCAAGAGAGAGTACCGTGTGGGGAGAACCCCACCAAGAAGTACACGCGATATAAATCTGTGCAAGGCTCCTGCTGACCGAGGCAGCCCTCTCCTCCAGTCCCACTTAAAAAAAAAAAGAGTTCTACTACCAGAGCAGCAATAGGGACACTGTGCACACACGAGTTAATTCTTCGGTTACCAAAGCTGTCATATCACAAACGCTTCCAAAGGGTCCTTTCTTCCTTCACCAGTTACAAAACCATCACGCAGGGGAATCCTTTGTAAAGCAAATTTTGACAAAACGAGACCAAAAAGAAAAAAAAAATTATAAAGCAGTTCAGCTGTCCAAAAATAAAATTTAAAAAAAGGATCAATCTTTTTTCTTCTCCGAGTTTATTTTCGAAGGGGAGGCTGTTTCTTCCTTCCCACGCACACCCCGAGAGCTCTCTCCGCGGGTCAGGAGATTGGCCAAGGCAAGGTTTAAGCAATCGAGTCTATCATTCATAGCGATTTGGTATAATCCTCCTTCGCGCAGCAGATTTCACTGCTAAAAATGACCATTGCTAAAACGCTCCCCCAAGAGACACGCGTAACAAATCATTAAAGAAAAAACAAACAGCGCGCGCGGCGCGGCTCCAGCTGCAGCTCCCTCCCGGCTCTCCCCTCCGGCCGGGGAGGAGCGGCGGCCGCTGGCTCAGGGCCGGGGCCGGGCGGGCGGCCGGCGGGCAGCCGGGCGGCAGCGCCTCATCCTCCCCTCTCCGCCGCGGCGCCGAACGGAACCGCGTCCCCGCCCCGCGCCCCGGGCGGCGCCGGCCGCCGTAGCCCCCGCCTCCCCCGGCACAACAGGTCCCCGCCGCCGCTTGGGCCCCGCGCACGCGGGGAGGCGGCGGGGCTGAGCGGCAGACGGGCGGAGAGCGAGAGCTGTGCCGGGACCCCGCCGGCCCCTTACCATCCTCCCGGCCCCCGGCCCTCGCTCTGCCCGGATCCCCTCCGCACGCCGGACCTCGCTTTAACCCCGCCTCCCTTAAAAGATATCGGTGGAGCCTTTACCCAGGCTTATCCCCCGCAGCCAGACCCGGAGGCAGCAGCGGCCGCCTCCTCATCTCCAGCGGGAAGCGGCGAGCAGGGACCGAACGGCGCGCACCCCGCCGCCCTCAGGCCGCCCCTCTCCGGCCGGGGGGCAGGCGGCTCCCGCTCCGAGCACCCGCAGGGACGCTGAGCGCCCGCGCTGCGGGCCCGCTGCCGGCGGCCCGTTCAGCCCTCGCCTCCCCCTGCCCACGCGAGCGCCACGGGCTCGCGCCGCCGAGCCCCGAGCGATGATTCCCGTCCGCCCCGGGCTCGTCCTCCCGGCCCGAGATCCCGGGCCGAAGGCAAACGAGTTCTGCGGGGGAGCGATAGGCAGCGAGAAGCCCTGCCCACGCGGCCCGACCCAACGGGACCGCCCTCCTTTCCCCGGGCGGGCTCAGGGCGCGCCCCTCCTGCCGCTGGGAGTTGTAGTTTTGCCGCCCCCCTCCGCCGAGCTGCTCCGTACAAGGTAAGGGCGGGGAAGGGACTACAAGTCCCAGCATGCCGTGCGAGCGCTCCCCGAGGCAGGGGGCAGGGCGGCCCGCCAGACCGCGGGAGCGTTGGCAGAGCCGCGGAGCAGTCGGCGATCTGTGGTGAGAGCGAGGGGGCTGTCCTCTGATCGGCCCGCTGTGCGCGGCGCTAGCAAGTTTAACAGCCGTATCGTTTACAGAGTTCTGCAACTCGCAAAAGGAGAATGGATCAGCTTGGGAGACGTGGTGGGAATCAGCCTTGCCGCTCCCGTACTGGTCGGATTTGTAGATGAATGAGGACACATTGCAGTCGGCTTGCGTCTCTTGTGGTCGGATGCTGTCCTGGCGGGGGGCACCAGAGAAATAGGTGAGGATGCAGCTGAATTCTAGTATGTAAGTGGTATGTTTTCTGTCTTCATAACTTCATTTCTCGTTTTACAGTGGCATATTCAACCCTTCAGTTTACTGCAATAAACTAATTATTTATCCATAAACGCTGACTGATACCAAAGGAACTCTGGAATAGGCTGACCACTAATGGATACTTCCTCTTCCTTGGAGGAGATAATTACTCTGCTATCTCAATACTGGCCTGGTACCCTCATGCTGAGTGGTTATTTGTTGATATGAAAGAATCATTTTAGAAATCAGTGAATCATTAAGGTTGGAAAGACCTCTAACATCATCAGGTCCATCCCATTCCCACCATGCCCACTAACCATGTTCCTCAGTGCCACATCCACACAGCTCTTGAACAGCTTCATGGATGGTAAATCCACCAAATCCCTGGGCAGCCCATGTCAATGCCTCACCACTTTTTCTGAGAAGAAATATTTCCTAATATCCAACCTGAACCTCCCCAGCATGAATAAAAGCCATTACTTCCTGTCCTATCACTGTTACCTGGGAAATGCTAATGCCACACAGGGAAAGCATGGAGGAGTCTCACCCTCTGCCAGGAGTCAGCAGGCAGCAAGATGTAAAACTAGTTGCTGATACCATCTCTTGTGCAAATGCATTGACATCTTTTTATTTTTCCTTGATATGTAATGGGTGCTGCTGCATTATTCTTCCCATATCGCCCTTCTCCTCCTCCCCCAGTGCTTGTTGCCACAGCAGTTTTATTCTTTGAAATGTTCTTTCATTCTATCTTCATGAATACAGCATCAATACATGGCGGCAGAAGGCTGCTGACAAATGTTGTGGCTCACCAACATTCGTTTTTAATCTTTATCTTTTTACTAGCACACTGCCTGCACTCTGACGATATTAATGATTGTAAGATGTGTAAAGGCACTGTTCTCTCCTGAGATTATGAAATATTTTAGACATTCAGAAAACAGAACAATTTATGGGAAAATGTCATTGTCAGCTTATCTTCACTGGTAGCACATAGGCTAATTTCAGAAATATTCTTCAGAAACAAAGCATTTGTTAAACAATACCTCATTCAAGCTGCTGTTTTACTCCATGGTATCCTGGTTCTTTTTCTTTGAGACATTGTGGTTGTAAAGTGATTGTCAGTCAGCAGACTGTCAGTTAGCAGAAAGAAATACAAAAAAAAAAATCATAGTGCCTAAACAAATAATACTAAAATTCAGAGTGAAAATCAAACTTTTACTTTCAATAGCCAACGTACTTTAACTCTGTCAGGATCACCCAGCACTACACATGGTACTTTTCACACAGTTCTAGTGCCTAATCACTATCAGTCCTGCACTGGAATTCAAAATATTATTGGCGTTGTTTTGCAAATGTTATCAGCACCTTTTTAAAGCTGCTTTTACAACCATTTGAAAATGCCACTACAAAAATACCTTATGCACTTAACATTTCACACAATACTATTGACAGGAGTCAATACTATTCTTGAAAGCACTTGTTAGAATTCGCACACAATATTGATGGAAATTGCCTTGGGGCACCAAGCAGATTACATCATAAACACAGTACCTAAGATGAATCAATTCTCTCTTTATAAAACTTTGTGTCATCATGTGTCCTGGTGTGTACTCCTGATTTTTTACCTGTGACTCAGATTGATCTCATGCAATGGGAGAATATGTTGCAACAACATTTACATCATATTTTTTATCAATTTTTTTGAAAGACTATCTTTTTTGTTAGTAAAATACTAACAAATGAGCTGTTACCCCTGAAAGTTACTATCTCTAACTTTGTCTGGAGGCATCAAAAAGGCAAGTCTTAAAACAACAGGGAAGCTCATTTGCTGAGACGACAAGTCACCTCACATATGTAGAACATCTGTTACCATACTTGATTACAGGATCAGCTTGACTATGATATAAGCATTATCAAATTACTTAAGTGATTAAATAAACATAAACTAGAAAATTGTATCATTTTGAACATATCTGTACTGCATGCACCCTACTTTGCCAAATCAATTGCTTCTAATGAAAAAAGGAAGAAGTAACAGGTATTGAACTGAAAGATCTAATGTTCTTAGAGGTGGAAAGAAATCCACCTTTCCACTCAGAGGTGGAATGAAATGGAGTGCCACAGTCATGTTTTCTAGGCTCATTTTCCAAATCTTTCACAAATAATTTTGGAAAAATTAACAATCAAGAAAAGCTGTGATATTACCTTTGACTTGTGAGACGCTGAAGGAAGCCTTGCAGGTCCAGATGTACAGAAGTACACCATACATGGCAGTTGCATGGCAGTAGCATTCACATAATAATAAGAATTTTCTAGAATATAAAATTCTTCCTCATCAAATACTTTTCCACTTCGGTGCTTTTCAAAAGTAATCTCTCTTCTACCACTGCTTGGCCAATGAGCCATTCTTTAACAGTCTTACTAGTACCAACTGTGGAAGCGCTTCATTTCCTTAAAAAAAAAGGCTTTGGATAAAACTGAGAATATTGCTAAATTTCACAAAAGTTGTCAAATACCTTCGAAGGATTTTGCTTCTGCTAATTACTCCTCCAACAACTTAAACATTTCAGTTTTCTAATTTTACTGTCATTTCATTTATTTTAAACAGCTTAGTTTTGCTTAGTGTTGTTTAAATCATTACATGTCTCTAGAAATGTAAATATTTTGCAAAATATAAAATAACATTTTTGTGGGTTTTGCCAAGAGAACTGAAAATGAAACTACGTATCACTTAAGCACTAGCATCAATGACCTCCTTTGAAATGACGGATTTGTTGTTCAGAGAAAATTGTCCAGCTTTGGACTGTTGAATTGTCAGTGCAGTAAGTTCTAAGAGACTAGATAATATTATCCATATGAACTGTAAAAAAGGGGGAAAATAATGAAAAAGTGGATGCATATCAGAATCATTCTCTAAACACAACTTTGGCTTCTTAACATATAGCTTTACTGCTTTGGGTAGAAGTCAGAATCTATGGATATTTTGATTTATTCCAGACCATAACTTAAAAATGCAGTTAAAATCCAGAAGTTTTCAGAATTGGGTATGTTTTCCTGTTCAGTGACTACTTCCGAAGTTTAGGAGATATGGCCACAAAATTTTACAATTTCGGTTAAAAAGAAAATGGAAAAAACCCCATACACAAGTATTGTATGAGATCATCACTGTGGTATTTTTACCTAGTTAACACTCCTGCTTGCTCTAATTTGAGCAAAGGAAAGAATAAAAAATTGTTAATTCTGGAAAGTTCTTGTAGATCACGAGCAAACCAAAAGAAAGGACCAAAAAAGTACAGTTAATTGAGGAAAAAAAATATTTCCAGTGTTGTCAGTCTTGGAGCATGTAAAACATTCCCTCACGGGAGCCAAGAAACAACTTTCCTCAGTCTTAAAACCTGCCATAGTACAGTACACTGTCTGAACAGTGCAGTGAATTACAGTTTGTTTGCTGTTTTGCTTACACGTGAAGAGCTTTGCATTCTTCATGACTTGATGCAGAGCAGCATTGTCTGGTTATTGTCTGGTACTGTACAGAAATTTCTATACAGCAGAGGTCTGTAATCTGGCTATATTACCAATTCTTGGTTAAAGGTTCATACAGCTTTATCCTAATCCCCCTTCACCAAACTGTTCCTTTTCATGTAGCGAACTTCCTCTTTAAAGCCACTTCTTTTTTTTTTTTCCTCCACAGTACATACAGGAAATGAGCTTAGTGTTTCAGAGAAATAAGCATGTGATCACAGGTCATACCCATCTGTATGGCATATCTGCTTTCTTTTGGCTGCCTGGGCACTCCTTTGACTACACATTCAACTTGCTGTCAGCCAGAACCCCCATATCCTTTTCCATGAGGCTACTCCAGGCTCTCGTCTCCCAGTCAGTATATATATCCAGGACTGCTCCATCCCAGGTGCAGAATCTGGCACTTGCTCTTTTTAAACTTCATCTGGTTGGTGATTGCCCAGTCATCTAGTTTATCAACATCTTCCTGTAAGGACTTTCTATCCTCAGAGAAGTCTACAGCTCCTCCCATTTTAGTATTCAGTGCACACCAGTTCATTTTCTGCAATGTTATTATGCTAGAACAATTCAGCAGAGGACATGACAAAGCATCACAAAGGAGGGGCAGGAGGAACACGTTGGCCAGCGAAAGGAAAGTGAAAAAGGAAAGAGGAAAACAAAGGGACAGGCTGCACGTCTGCAGCCAGCAGTTAGATTTGGCTAAGCTGCCACTGAACTTCAGGCTCAACCAGATCTTCTCACAGAGGCATCAGCTAAGTGCAAGAGCTGGCAGAAAGTGAGAGGAGACAAACAAGCAGCTTGAAGGCAGAAAAGGAATTGGGAGCAGAACGTTCTCCTGTTGGGTAGTGATGAACTGTTAAATAAGTTCAAGCTTTCTTATTAAGACTTCCTGGGGAGAGCAATATACAGTGACCGAGTTCTTCCCACAGTGTTGGCATTAGGCTTTTTTTTTTTTTCCTCTTTCATTGATTTTTCAGGAAACATTTAAGAATTTAACTGTACTGGAAATTGCTACCATCTTTCCTATTTAGCCAAGCAATTTCCAAAGCCTTTCTTTAGAAATAGAAGGGAAGTCTCACTGACACTTTAAACCATTGTGCAAGTCTATTTGCATAGGAAACAAAACAAACAAAAGAAACCCCAACAGTGTATTACACACCTGCAAATGCTCATGTAATTAAAAGGATGCAGTCAGTGGCAATTATTGTAATTAACTTGTTAAAATAGTAAAAATGCTTTGAGTTAGAGTTTTTTAAATAATATCTCCTGCTTAAAATAACATGGCTTTTATAGTTTTTTTTTTCTGTCTTACTGTGAGCTATAGAAGGGACCAGACTCTTAGTAGATGAAAGAATAACTGCAGACAATGAATTATAGAATGGCCTGAGCTGGAAGAGGCCTTAAAGATCATCAGTTTCCAATTCTTCTGCACATCTAATCTAAATCTCCCTCTTTTCAGCTTAAAATTGCCTCTCTTTGTCCTATCACTATCACAACGTGTAAAAAGTCTGTCTCCTTTCTGATTATAAGCTCACTTTAAGTATTGTCAGGTCACAATGAGGTCTCCCTAGAGCCTTCTATTTTCCAGGCTGAACAAGCCCAGCTCCTTTAGCCTGAAATATGCTCAAGTTTATCTCATATACAACCTTTTCCCTCACCTCCGTGCATATTTCCTGACTGCGGCTTCCTTTCTCTTCTCTGCTATCATAGCAGCCTCTTGCAGCACTATGGAAAAGCAGGAGCTCATTTTCTGCAGCAGAGCACAAGAAACGGCTGTCACCCAGCTCATGCAGGAGCGTGACACTCGTTTTGTGAGAAGACTTCATTATAATTACAGTCGTGGGCTGTTACACTGTTTTGGACTATATACTTCAAGCAGCCATTGCTGTCAGAGGAACGCATCCATGATGTGTTTATGTGGAGTAACATAAAGTACATAATAGTTTTCCTGTAGGAATTAGGCCATTAGGGACTTCTGAAAATCCCAGTGGGAGGCTTTCTGCATCATTGCACACTTAACTAGGCCATCTGAAAACAGAGCTAACTGCTTTTGAAAATCTCTTTAATGCTTCATTGTCACAATTCGACATCATTAACTGGGAAGATTTAACATTATATCATTGCTTCCCTCTTGCTCCCTTTTATTCTTTCCCCTTACTCCTTTTCCTGCCTTCAGCTTGTTTTTGTGTCCCTACCACATCCTCCCTCTCCTGCTGCATATACTTTCCTCCAGAAATTAGCAAACTCTC
Source organism: Meleagris gallopavo (assembly GCF_905368555.1). Classification (NCBI taxonomy): domain Eukaryota; kingdom Metazoa; phylum Chordata; class Aves; order Galliformes; family Phasianidae; genus Meleagris; species Meleagris gallopavo. The sequence continues at coordinate 50,802,381 of NC_139405.1, read as the reverse complement.
TGTTTTCATACTCACTCCTTTTCGGGCCATAAAACATAAAAATGAGCAAAACCAGTAAGGAAGAGCAGGTCATTTTACAACTTTGGGCTATTGTTTTCAGGACAATAAGCCCTGACAGACACAGAAGTGCAGCGCGTCAAGGACAGAATTAATGTCCAGTTTGGAAGGCCTAGGTTCCTTCCCTCCTGCCTGCAAAAAAGATAAGAAACTTATTTCATTTACTTGACAATGTATACTCTAGAATCTGAATATTCAATGAGTCCTGTAAGCAAAGGACTAGATATGACTCACAAATCATATGGCTGACAACACTGCGGTAGAGAAAAGAAGACTGACAACAGAAATGTGTCACTGATGATATACAAGTGTGGTCAGAGACATAAAACAGACATATTTTTCCTCTATGTTCATTTATTTACCGTAGTGATCGTACCCAAATTTCTGTGAACGCTTAGGTGGATGAGCTTTGCTCTTCTCAAAAACTTGGCTATGTGTACGTTTATGGCATCAGAGTACAAACAATTACTTGTTCTGGTTGTGGGTGCAACATCTTCAGATGGAAATGTGCTTCTAAATTCACAAAGTTTTTTTTCATACCACAATTAATGTGGTGGCTCACATTTAAATGTTCTCAGAAGTTTGCATTCTTCAAATATACCCAAGTGGGCTTCATAAGACATACTTCTATTTTTTCCTGTAAGAATAAAAATAAATAAATAAATAAATAAATAAATAATGAAAAGGAATGGTAGGAAAGGTAAATCTGTGTGATTATTTGCATGGTTAATACAAGGTTTTGACCAGGATTCTGAGAGAGACTTGCAAAGGCTTTAGAACATATGCTTTCAACACCAAAATAGAAGAATGAGTTCATAAATCTGAATTTTTATAGAATTACCATATACTAATCTAATAGCATTCATATAAATGACTTCTGATGAGCAAATCGCAGCCTGTAGCATAATCACATATTAAACCAATAAAACTGTAACCAGAAAATCCAAGAAATTCATTCAGAATTCTGCAGGAAATTATTCATGCCATAAATAATATGCAAAGATTAGTCATTGGAGCTTTATGAATTTGACTGTTTTATTTGCAGGACAGTAGGTATAGAATACTAACAGGAATATAACAGGAAAAAATATACATCTTAGCTTCAGGAAAAAAAAAAAAAAAAGCTTGGGGTAAAATTTTAAATTCAGGCTTGATAGAAAGGCAATTGAAATGCTTACCAGTAACTAATCTCTAACTAGATGATATTTAACCAACCCAAACTATTCTGTGATTCTGTGAACTATAGCAGAATACATGCAGACCTACCTTCTATCCTGCTCCATGTGCATGAAGTGGGACACTCTGAGTGCCCCTTCAGCCACAGAACCTCAAATGACCAGCAACATTAGAGGGGAGAACAACAGAAGAAGAGGAATGCTTGTGTGAATATCTGAGCTTGAAGAACTTCAGTTACTAGTAAATAGGATCCACTTTTAACTTTAATATAACTTTGTGATAATTTGATAGGTATTTAAATGAAAAAATTTATAAACTGTGTATGCATAGAAGAAGGAAGTGTCCAAGTAAATATAGTGAGAAGCCTGAGACCTTCAAGCAAACAGCATCAACCCTGGGTCCCTGCAAGATGATGGATATTCAATAAAGTCGATGGCTGAAGCTTCAAATGGATGCTCAGAGCTGAGGATGGTGACATATGGAGGGGAAAAATTAAGCACATGCTGTTCATGGCATAAACTGCAGATCAAAGCTAGGGCTTCCCTGAGCAGACCGGCTTCATCTTTATCCTTTTTCACATGGAGGAAAACATATTTTAGTGCAAAAGTCATCTCCTACATTTTTTGTAAGAGATGCATACCACAACCTTATTAGGCACCATGCAGAACACTCATCGATTGTCTGCCTCTAACCACGATACCTAACCACAACACGATGCTCAGAATAAGACTAACACACACTGCTAACCTTTGCACAGTATACTCTGTGAACAACTCCTACCTGCTGTTGTTTTGTTTGCTGTAAGAGCCACTGCATCTGCTGCTCGTGCAACAGCTCAGGAAACTGTAACAGCACCATCAGGCCTCTTCCAGCCTGCAAGGGCCAGATAAGCCATCTCTAGATGTCATCCCTCAACATGTTGCTGAAACTTCTAGATTTGCATGAAGTCGGATTTATCTGTATATTTATTTATTATTTCAAAAGCAACAACCAATACTTTATGACTTAAGAGGTTTTGCATCTGGGAGACTAACTTTCCCTGTGGCACCACACTCTGCTCTGCATCTGAGATGAGCAGCAGATAATCAGGAATTCTTGGCTACAGGAAACCACAAGCGAGATGCCTGTCTGTATGTTAGCACCTGCCGCTCAGTGCTGGCAATCTGGGCTCCCATGCATATTCAGGAGGCAGCTGGTGCAGTTCAGCTTTGACAAATCTGAGGTGGGGCTGTTTGCAGTCAAGATCTTCAAAGCCATTCTCCAAAGCCTGTATACCCCTATAATCTTCTCTAGCAACACTGAAAATACTGTCAGCTCTTTTCCCTGTGTGGATTTTCCCATTGCAGGAAGCAAAAGATGAGATTCACATTCCCAAATGCTGTCTCTATATGGTTCTTATAATTACACTTAGAGAAAAGTTATCACTGTAATTTTCAGCTCTTCACTCATCCAAAGTGGGTAGCTGGCACTCTCTCCCTTTGCAGAATCTGAGCTTCTGCAAGGCCAGGGAGCCTATGTTTATTTCAGACTCTGAAGCTTTTTATCTCAAATGAAGTGTCCCTGCTCAGCCACGCTGCACATGTGCAGTGCTGCAAGGGACCATGCCCTCAGCTTGCTGCCCATGAAGCCTGCTGAGATACAGAGGATGCTAATTCCTACGTTCTGCAAAAATCCTATGACCTGATGCACCTCTCTCTATATTAAGGAAGTGGTGAACCCTTAAGTGTGGATTATTCCTATAAGATTATGGTTTTCAGTGTGTCTGTATCCCTCTCAGCACTGCTGCTGTCTCCAAGCAATCCAGAGCACTAGGACAGCAGGCAAGTGGGTGTCAGTAAGGGCACAGCCTCACAGGCAGCACTTGGGTTTGTAGGGCCAGAAAGATGCTGCTTTAATTAATGTCCATTCACACCAGCGCTCACAGAGCAGAATTTTTCTCTATGCATAGCCAAAAAAAGCACTGATTTCCTTCCTTCACATCTCCTCAGAAGACAAAAGCAAGACTTTTCTGTTCCTCTTTACACAAAAGGACCATCTCCATCCTCAGCCCTCCCACTTCTTTTTCCCACCTCCTTCCAAAGTCAAGAAGAGCACTAGTTTTGCTCCTTTTTACCAACCTACTGCGATTGTACAACTCTCCATCTCCTTAAGAACTGAACTCCACTCCTCCCTCTGAGCAGGTGGCTGGTTCAGGAGTGCTCTTTGCACAGGGCAATGCCAGAGGCTCATACACAAACAAAACCCATGCTCTCTCAAACAGGTGGTCTGTATCTCAGTGCTTGGTTGCCTGTCCATATCCCCTCCAGATGGAGGCAGACCATCACCACTCACTCAAGGACACCAACGCTGGAGCTGAGATCAGGGGAGGAAACACAGAGAACCCTCCAAGCCCTCACCTGGCACCTAGCTGTTGCTTGCAGCCCTGGTAGACGCTGTTAAAGCAGAGGCTTCTCTTCCAGGTGGGAAGAGATGGCATGGGTCCTGAAGTCCAGCACATGCCTGGAAGAGATCACGAGCTCTCAGGCTGGACATTTACCTGAAATGAGCCAAAGATGCTTCCATGTGTTTTTGGAGTACAATTCACATAGCATGTGGATGAAATTAAATTTTTGGGAAGGGCATCAACATGTGACAGCTGAAAACATAGGAATGCTGTAGTAAGAATGCCAGCTGGCCAAAAACCAAGTATAAAAGGAGCGGTACTGTCTCTTTTGAATAAAATCTTTGATCATGAAATGCTTTGTTTCTGCTGAGTGGCTGAGAACTGAAATAGGGTTGAACGTGCTCCATCCTAAATGAATAGCAGCCAGACAGACGTATGGGCGGAGTAGAAGCATGTCCTCTATAGACACTGGGATTTCTCCCATATCTACTAGAGGGCATAGTTACTGCACACCTTGAAGACAGAAATACAGCTGGCAAGGACATAACTCTCTTGTGCTAGGTCCAGACTTGAACCAAGTTTTTATTTTTATTTTTTTAAAGGAAGTTTTTAGATTTCAGAAGTTTTCAAGAGAGAAAGGAATTAATCGGACAGAAAATCCAGACCGTGCAGAATTTAGCTTAGAAAAGAAAAAGAGAAGTTTTAATTTCTACAAATCGTTTAAAAAATTAATGCTTTTTTTCAAATGCTATTTTCAATATTAAGTTAGAGAAATAATATTTTTTTTAGCAGGTTAGCCTTTTATGTTTTGAATTTTATGCTTTCATTAAAAAGTTACTAAAATATATAATTTTGTAATTAAAAATCAAAGCTCTTCCCATCCTTAGGAACTGCATTTGATTGCACTGTAAAATTCTTTGTATACTAAACTCAAATTCATTTTGTGAGAGAAACGTATTACACTGCTGTTTTACCACGTGGGAAAACAGAGTGTATTGTACTGATAACAAACTTCTTCAAATTTTAGAAAGCTAAGCTAACTACAGGAGCTCTGAGAAATCCTTTTTTTGTGGCTGCTGCTCTTTGTTGTCTTGGAAGGCCTGCTGCACTTGGTGATGGAGGTGGAGACCATCTAGAACAAAGGCAAATGAGGTTACAGTGTGCATCACAGGCGGTCATCATCTGCGTGGCCAGGTGCTGCTTTTATACCCCCAACTGAGGGGATATATATCAAGTACCCCATTTCAGGCATTTGAGACCAGATCATTTTGTCGCATTTTTGTCATCCAGAGCAATGAATGCCACAGCCCTGATATAAACTCCAAATTGAATCTTCTATTTTTGCAGTACTCCTTTCTGTCAGTTCAAGGGGTCACCTTTCTTCACCTGAAGAGGTTTATATATTTGTTTCCTCCTTTTTACTCAGCTGAAAGCATTTTAAATGTCAGCTGTGAATCAGAAACCCTTGGCAGGTTGGTAACATCTGTGTCTCTGTTTTGCCAAATAGATCCAGTTGACCTTCCAGGGGTTCAGATACCCTCTAGCAGAGCAAAATGCCCCTGTCTGCCCAGTATGACACCAGATGTCATAAAATCTGCCTGATATGCATACATCCAGCATGTGTGCATGTACATATGGCACATCTTCACCACGTATCTGCAGCCTGTCGCAAGATCGGGGCCATAGCTTAAACCAGATAGCAAAGAGCTGTAAAAAAATTAATCATACTTTCAGCCTTGTGAACACAGCAAAGCGCTTCTAAAATTAAATATCCCTGTTTCTTCCTCCACTCTCTCATTTTATCTACTTTGTAGCTCTTATTAGTGTTAACTTTGTGACCAAAGCAGAGCGGCTTAGAAAAGAAAAACTGCAGCAGGACAAAAATATATTCCAGAGAATAAAAAGCACTGCCCAATGAACGCAGAAGAAGAGAAGCCAGTGGTTAGTTTTATGCTTTATTTCTGGTCTAAAACCAAAGACCTCTTTATAGTCTAATAGAATTATAGACTTGAGTCTACCATTAATAGCATGCATGGCGCCACTATAATAAAAAAAATGGAAATTCATTGTCTAAGAATGATTTATGAAGTTCAGTAATTCATGTCAGAGTTTCCACGACATTGTGGTTCTTAAAAAAATCCCAGGTCCAACTAAGAGTGCTCAGTTAGACACTGATCCTTTAATGAATATGTGCATTCCACTTTGGCAATGTTACAAGTATGGAAGTGAGAGAGGAAGAGAATATGTGCAGCGAAATACTGAGAAACATCCCTGGTATGCTTTGTACTTAGAGTCTTTAAGTTATTCATTTCATCTTTCCACCCTTGGGGACAAATATGTTCCACAGAACATGTAACTTCTCCTGAAGAAAATACACATTTTAAAAATTGAGTTCTTAAAAAAATGTAATAAGAAGATGTGGAGCAAGCAAAGATCAGATTTGAGGATTGTTTTTGCAGCAGGTTTTATTTCAGATGTTCATGCACAAATTAAAATACTACATAGGAAATAGTAAGTTGCCCATTTTCTACCACACGTTGTCCATGGTGTCTCAGTAGCTCATACAAAGTGGGTTTACTCTTTTTTTTTTTTTTTTTTTTTAAACGGTGCACATTTAGGTATAATGGTTCGGCTCTTCTTTGGTCATCAATAGGGAGCCTTGTTACCATGGTGACAGACAGATGGATTAATGTGATGTTTAGAGAGAGATGGCAGTGCCAAATTTTGATATATACAGTAAGCACTAATGTACTGCCTACACAAGAAGGCATGCATGCAGAAAATCTCAGGGATAGTCTTCCATAGGCACAGAGAGGGTTTTGGCACAAAATTCCCATTATCTCTTGACAGAAAGTGGCCATCTGTCTCCCACTTACAGACTTCAAAAATTGCCTGTTGCAGTCAAGGGTTGTTGCTTTAGAAACTCTAAGTGAATGTCTAACGGGGCCTGGTAGAAAGGACTGCTGCTGTCAACATGTATATAATAAGCCATGAAGCTACTGGTCATCTGAGAGTCATCGACTATAATCCACTGCCTGAAGTGCAGTTTGCATTACTCACTGCAACTCTCACTGATGAGAAAGGAATGTGAGGTATACAAAATCAACTGGATCTTTACAGAGCACAGACAGACTGCATGTAGAGTAATTATTCCTAACAAATTTCACAGTTCCTTCTTTCTCAAACCTTAATGACTGGCACCTTCATCACCCATCTCACCTCCTTACCTAGAGCTCTTAATGAGCTTTCCTGTTTGTAGAGTATTAGCTTAATGGTTTGTGTCTTGCAAAAATCCTCAGAGAAGAAAATAATATAGGAGTAAAACACGACAGTTAAGTGATGAATAACTCAGCAAAAAGAACTAAGATATTACGTCAGATGCAGAGTTTATTTTATTCTCCCACCATGATTGAACTATTCGTTTATTGCAGAACTTCTCTGCAGAAAACTGCAGTAAGTAGCTATGTTCATTGAACAGTCAGATATTTTTAAAAGACAGACTGACCTGCAGACTGAAATTCTGGCACAAACTTGCTGCACTTAGAAATATCCTAAATGTGAAATCAGAAGTACTTTATCCAGATCATACAATTCATTTGTTACAAGAGTAATTTAATTAGAAATGTTTATCATCCATCTGCACAAAGTGATAATTATCATTCATCGTGATAATAATATTCAGCTCTCCTTCCAGGTCTTTTTTAATTGTAATATTAACCATAGCAATTAAGCTCTGTGAATGACCTCAAAAAGGGCCTTTGGATACAATCGTCTCTGGAGCTGATTAAGAGAAGTATACACTTCATATTCACACCAATTAATTTCGTGGCTGGATTTCTCAAGTAGGTGACGTACTGTATTTGAATCATTTTTATATTGGCCAACTCCCAACGATAAATAAAATACTAGTCCCATTTCTTTTCCCAGTGTTTTGCAACACATGCCATTGCTAAAGCTCCCCAGACCAGTGTAGTTGGCCTCATGAGGACACCAAGTGGCAAGGGCTGGGCACCGCAGCTCTCCTCCTGGTCCATTCGGGCATCTGACAGAGCAGCTTCTAAAAATGATGCTGAAGATGCTAGTAATATTTCTCTCCGCCTCTGGGAGCCATCATAACTTGGTGAGTTCGATCTGAGTCAGTCAAAAACAAACCATGTTTGACATCACGGTTACCAAGACCCTCTAATTCACACTGGATTTGCGGGGGAACCTGCCTACCCATACCACCTCAATCAGGCTGAGGAAAAATTCAGGACGTCCCCAGTCCAACTTCCTTTTCAAAACATTCAGCCATGAGTTCAGACCAGGTCTGACTTTAAACAGACAGCTCTGCAAAATGCAGAAATGAGATGGCACAACCTCTATGTGCAACCTGATCTGAGCCCAGCTGTACTAATGGAGGACAGTTTTGGGGACCTGTTGGTGCTACGGACTACGAAGTATCTCATGAAGCCCACAGCAGGAGACACATGGGGTAGACAAATCCATGTACTGAACTGTCACCAAAAGGCCTCCGTCTTGCCAACTGTAAATTTGGAAGTTTCCAACTGCCCATCTGAGACATGAAGAACAGGTTGACAACAGATCATAGAATCATAGAATCACAAAGTTGGAAAAGACCTATAAGATCATCTAGTCCAACCGTCTTCTCACTACCACCGCCATCACAAGCTACTAAAGCATAATCTAACTGGTGGTTCAAGACCACCTCTGCTATCTCAGGTCAGACGTCCAGGCAGACCGGCTGACTCTGAAGTCCCAGGCCATTATTTAAGGCACCCTGGTATAACCTTTTTTTTTTTTCTTTGCTGTTAAGTTTTTTGAATTTTGTCAGAAATGCATTTTCTCTGGATCATGATAAAGGTGTTTCTAGTACAGCAAAATAACTACTAAAAGGTGATAGAGTACTATTTTACAATGAAATACATACTGAAATCCTTAAGGACACAATATCCAGTAAAAAACAAAACAAAACAAATCAACTTCATAAACATATTTACTAACACTCTAAAGCAATGGTAATATCACAGGCATTGGGAAGAGATCTAGCATTTGCCTCTCTAGTTAAGGAAGGAATGTGGGAACAGACAAAGAGATGCAAATATATTTTACTTACACAGAGAGATTACTTCAACCACTGAGAAGGTAATAAAATATGAAATTTAGTAAGAGCTAAGATTATAAAATAAGTAGATACACATATATGCAGGAAACCCCTCCAACATTCTGAGAAGCATCCCACAGAAACATGCCATCTCCTGCAGCTTCCCCACAAATGTCAATCAGTTCTCCTCAGGAGCTCCCCAAGCATCTCCATCTCTGCAGAGCCACATGAACACAGTCCACGGCACCTGACAGCCTTGATGCATGATAACATCTCTGAAACTCGCCTCTGACTAGCCCTAATGTCATCACGTATGAGTGCTAATTTGGGATTTACAACTGGAACTCTGGCCACACTGCTATTGAAACTTCTGCCGTCCACTGAACTGTGGCCAGGCTCCGGCCTTACAAAGCTCTGGTGTGGGTGAAACATTCAGACGCAGCTAGTCTTGTCCTAGGTCAAGCATTACCTACTGAATAAACAAATGGAAAAGTGAAATAAAAAAAAAGAAGTTAATGTTAAAATAGAAAGGTGGGCCTGTGCTGAAGGAGATGACTGGGCATCCAGAGATCCATCCTCCAAGCCTGTGCTTACGCCAAAAAGTACTAAAGCAGAACTGCACAAACTGATTGATTTCTTCACTTCCTCTTCTCTAAATGGAAAAATACCCCTCACATAAATCTTTGAAGCTGGCTCAATCAATATTTTTAAAATGTCTTCTCTTTTTCAGATGCAAAGCTCTTACTATAATTGTTCTTGTGTCTGACAGATGATCACTGATCTTGTCAGTATTTCTTTGGCTAAATGCTATAAATCATTACTCAGCGACCAGATTTTTTCTAGAAAAGATCTGAGAATTTACTCCCAGTGTGGGAATTTCATACTCCAGATTCTTAAGGGAGGCACAACAGTAAGCAGTTTCTTATTATAAAGACAGACAGTACTGTTAGAAACAAAATCATAGATTCAGAATGCTTCAATTTCTTGTCTAGCAGACCAGAAATTTGTTCTGAAATACTTACACAGCTTCCTCATGTACACAGAGGGTGTATGGGTGCCCCATACTTTCAGTTACCAGAGCCTTCAGAAATACAGGAGATGATCCAATTCAATCAAAGAGTAAAACCCAGCTCTCCCAAGAGCAGAAGAACTGCTCAAATGCTTTACTTTCTCTCCTTCCAAAACCAGCATTTGGCTCTCCCAAATTCTTTTACATAATCAAATTCTGTTAACTGAATATGTCATTTTAACAAGTATTCAAATCAACCTCCTGCATGTTTTGAATTGGATTTTCTATCTCCAGAACTGATGCTGTGCTTCATCTACCAACTGTCTCTGCAGTGGCACTGAAGACTGCTCTGGATATATGCTATCAGACACCTCAATAAGTCAGTAAACATATTTATTATGCCACAATGCACTTATAAACTAACCCTTTCTGCACTGAAGACCTGATTTCAACCTTAGTCCTGAAGTGAAACCAGCCTTGACTGTGAATTGCCAGCATTCTCTGCAGTCCCGCAGTTAGTTGCTACTTGTAAGAAGACATGGAGCAGGAGAAACACAGATCAGCATTATGTTAAGAAGTTTGCACATGGTGATTGTATTTCTTGAGCTGCTTATGGGAAGGAATACCACATATTCACGAGGATTATTCATACAAACAAACAAAAAAACAAACAAGCTTAGGGAATGTGTTTATACAAACCTGTTTCTTTTGTATTTTTCCTAAATGCCTTTTCTTTCTTTTCAACAATAAAAGAGGCCCACTGAAGGAAGTCTACCAGCCACAATTGCTTTGCTGTGAAATTCTGCATCCTGAACATTGCAAACTTCAACACAAAGTAAACAGTGCCTGAACTCAGCACCCACAACTTAATAATTCTGTCCAAACTCTTACCTGTAGTCAAATTAAATTAGTACAAGCAATGCATGTTTACTTACCTGCATACACATTTTCATGGCCTCATTTTAAGAAGCTTTGAATATTTGATACCAGAATCATTAAAATTGGTTTTTTTGAACAAAAACTTGTCTACTTTCAGGAAGAGATAACTGAATTTTAGAAAAGATAGCTGGTTGTTTCTGAGTAGCTATATGTAGATTGCTCTGTTTGCTTGTGTACTGTAACAGTGACAGAAAAGGAAGAAGAAGAGATAATGCAAAGCTCTTGTGTAAATTGTACTTGAAAGAACTACATTATATTAAGTTATATAACAATTTCAATGGACACAATTTTGCTGAACATCTCTCTCTCTCTTTTTTAAAGCAAGACAATTTGTTTTATAACACTGAGAATTTTAAGTTCCTCAGAAAGACACAGTGGATTTCATAGGTTTTATGCCCTACTTTAAGTCTTTGTGAATGATTAATAGAGACAGATCATATCTGACTCTCTTAAATGTAGATTTTTGGCACTGTTCAAATCAAGATTAAATAACATTATTATTATTCCTTTTTCTCATCTCTTTCTTCCTAGTCCTGGAGATTTGAAAGAAAGTGACTTATTGATTGATGTGAACTCAAAAAACTATCCTAAGAAGAAAATCTATCTAAGATTTTATCATCAAAGACAAAAGCAAGTTATTATCTCTCACAGCTCAATGATTCCTCTTGCAGATACAGTGGTGGTCTTGGCACAATTTACAATCAAAATGTATGCATGCTGTTGTTTTAGCTTTATGCATACTAATAACATCTAAATATTAATACATAGCATTTGGAATCACAGAACAGATTAATAGGCTGGAAGTAATCTTAAAGAGCACTGAGCTCCAACCCTCCTGGTGTGGGCAGTGTTGCCACCCACTAGATCAGGCTGTCCGGAGCACCATATTTATATCCTATTTGCTGCAGCCTTCAGATGTGGTATATTCTCCCTTAGTGCTGTCACCCTGCTGTTTGAAATTCCGAGACCATCTTTTCCAAGAGATTCTGGAATCAGAAAGAACTACAGTCCTAATGCTACTCCAAAAAACACACAGAATCATAGAATGATAGAATTGCTCAGGTTGGAAAAGACCTTAAAGATCATCAAGTCCAACCACAACCTAAGCATACTACATTCTAACAACCCTCTGTTAATCACGTCCCTGAGCACCACATCCAAATGGATTTTAAACACATCCAGGGATGGTGACTCAAAACACCTCTCTGGGGAGCCTATTCCAGTGCTTAACAACCTTTTCTGTAAAGAAGTGTTTCCTGATATCCAACCTAATCTTACCCTGGCACAACTTGAGGCCATTTCCCCTCATCCTGTCACCTGTCACCAGTGAGAAGAGACCAACCCCACTCTCACTGTAAGCACCTTTCAGATATTGGAAGAGAGCAATAAGGTCTCCCCTCAGCCTCCTTTTCCCCAGACTAAACAGCCCCAGTTCCTTCAGTCTCTCCTCATAGGGCACATTCTCCAAGCCCTTCACAAGCCTCGTTGCCCTTCTTTGGACTGCTCCAGCACCTAAATGTCCTTTCTGTACTGAGATGCCCCAAACTGAACAAAGTACTTGAGGTGAAGCATCACCAATGCCAAGTACAGAGGCAGGACTACTTCCCTAATCCTGCTCACCACACCATTCCTGATACAAGCCAGGATGCCGTTGCCCTTCTTGGCAACCTGGGCACACTGGTAGCTTCTATACAACCAACTGTCCATTAGTACACCAGAGTCCCTTTCACATATGAGATCCTGGGGTGCTTTCTCCCAGTGGAGTAAGAGTGGCAGTTAGTGAGGTGTCTCAAAAACGGAGCTGGGGCTGATGAGTCAGCTGTATGGCAATAACAACTGTATTCCATAACAACTGCTGCTTCACTGTGTGAAACGCTGTTCCACTGGCACAACACATGCATTAGTAGGAAACGGCTTTGGATTCGTTTGCAGAAGTACCACGACCAGGAAGTTTCCCAAAATACTGAATTTTTGCCTAGCAACCCAACCCTCTGCAATCAGACCCATAGATACACACTATAAACGATCATGAAGAGGTTCAAAGAAGGAAAGTGAGAAAGAAGCGCTTGTGCTCTGTTTAGATGTGTGTTTTTTTCCCTCAGTGTGGTGCCAGATCCGAGCCGTACGTCAGTCACCCACACTGCTGTGGGAAGCAGCGCGCACCGACACAGTGACTCTGCCACGGAGTTTAAAACGGGAGATACAACCTGAAACCTCAAAACGTATTTGAAAGCAATGACATCCGTCAAGACAGCTCAGTGAAATTCATTGGGAGCAAAGATTTCAGTTTCGTTTAGTGAAGTCCATCACGTTGTCACTGAGATTTACATAGAAATCCCTTCCGAGTGTGCTAGTATAGCCGTGTTCTACGAGAGGCTGTGACTTCTGCTCATTCACTCCTGAGTTATGAGGGCTCTGGGTTAGACTACGGCGCCCACATATACCGGCATCCATAGCGGCACAGGAGGAGGAGGAGGAGATGGAGATGGAAGAGGAAGGGCGGCCGCGCGTCCCTGTCCCGCTCATTTTGCTTCCGGGTTAGCTGCCGCCGCTGCCGCGTCCTCCCGCAGCCCGGCCATGGGGGATTCCCCGCAGGCTGCGGCTCCGCTGGACCCCGCGCTGGGAACGCCTCTTCCCCGGGGCCGCGGGAGCACCGCGGCCTCCCAGGACAAGCTCTTCCTCATTAAAGGTGCTGGAAGCGCCTTCCCTCTCCTCCCCTCCCACTCAGGTCACTGGCGGGCGGCAGCACGTGGGGCGTGCGTGGCCGAGCCCTGAGAGGGAGCGCTGTGGACGCGCGGGCTGCGGGAGCCGGGAGACGCTGTCCCGGGCGGAGAGTGCTCAGTCACTGCCTCGGGGTGCTTCTGCTCGTTGTAGTGCTTTCCTGGCCCAGGTCCCATGGCTAGAGGCTGTGCATCAAACTCCTCCTCTTCTTTGGGCAGAAATTAATTAAAAGCCAGTTGCTGTTTTTGAAATTGGAAAATGTTGCTGCTTAGCAGACCTTGAAGCATAAAATGCAGTGGGCACCCTGTGTTCTGTCAGCTTATTGGAGGTCCTCCTGTTCCCAGGCTGCATGTCCACCACGCATCTCACTGACCTGGCTACAGCAAAGTTCTCCATCACAGTAATACCATAACTAAGTTTTAGAAAGTGAGACCTGACATAAGGGGATTTTGATTCTTGCTTCCTATTCAAGTGATATATATATATTTAAACTTTTTTACCCAACAGGTATTTCCATTAGGAAAAGGAGAAGACAAGCTGGGTATCAAACAACTGCAAAGGCAGAGCTTGTTGCCTCTACTGAGGGCATTTTGGTGTGGGCCAGGTGCTGTACAGTGTATTCAAGGTCCACAGGAGGCCTTTTCTTACAAGTAGTCTGATATGGCTGCGAGTCCCTTTCTGATGCAAGAAGCAGGTCCCCGGTGGCTGCAGAAGAGCTGGCAGTGAGGAGTGCTTTGTATCTTAGGAAGGCTCATGTGGTTTTGTTGGTTTTTAGGTTTGTTGGTTTTTTATTTGTTTGTTTGTTTAAATCATTAGAACATAAAGCTGACAATGCCAAAGAGAATGTGTTACTTACAGAACGGTGTTCTGAGGCAGGCTTTCAGATGGCTGAAGTCACCAGTGGTGCAGCAGGTGAAGCACATCTTGTAACACAGAGCTGATTTTAGCATCCTGATTCTGGAATGAGGCTACAGAGGGAGCAGTGAAATTTGGAAGTGCTGTGAAAAGGCATCCTGGGATGTGAGTGACTTCTGCTTTATGCACTTTGCAAATAGATCTTGCTATTTGTTTTCAAAAGGCTCCATTTCAAAATATGCTTTCCTCCTTACCATAGGTAGTTAAATAATAAATAATTTGGACAACTGTTCCTTTCCCCTCAGCATATACTGACAGACCTTTCTTTTTCAGGTGTTGCTGTCAAAACAGGTTGCTTTTTATTTTTTCTCCCTCTAGGAGACAAGATCTTAATTTCACAGAACCACAGATAATTGTATTCTCTATAAAAAGGCGTGCACATCTCACTAAGATGGGAGACTTATACAGCAGTCCCAGAACGCGATGTATTGGTATCACTTGCAGTGATTAATATCAATTTAATTTTTATGTCTTAAACTTTTCTTGGCAGGTGGAATTTTTCTAGGTACGGTTGCTACAGCAGGAATGATAGCAGGTTTTGGTACCACGCTTGCCATGGCAAAGAAGAAGAACCCAAACTGGTTCAGTAAGGTTTGTTCATTTAAACTGTTCTCCAGTTGTGATAGATGGGAAAAAACAACTAAGTGCTTTGTAGTAATGCTGATATATGTATAGTTTGGCTGTGCAAAGTTGACGGCCAGAGCACTAGACTTCAAATCAGTAGGAGTAGGATTAAACGTTTGCTAGGAATAGTGTATGATTTCTGGGTTGCTCAACTTAAATACTGCAAAGTGTAGAAAGGAAATGATACTTTTTGTGAAGGTGTGATAGGTGAGTGATTTCAAAAGGGAAGGCTAAACTTTGCTAATTATGTAACTGCTTATAGGGGATCTCTGAGGTTTTGCCACCAAAGAGGTAAAGATTACTTAAACTTATAGTTAGTACAGGTCATTGCCTGTTATTAAAAATAACACATTATTTCAGTCATAGAAGTGTAACTATAAATAACTAAGAGTAATTGCATCCATATTAGACATTCAACCCCAAAATAATATGTCTCCTATTTAGGACAAGGCCATAGCTTGACAGATACTTCAAGCAAACATAAGCCAGCACTGCTGGTCAAAGAAGTAGTCCAGCCATCCCAGAATTAACGCGGGGAAGAAATGCAAGACCCCTTCTTTCACCATCTTTGCTGGCTTGTGCCAGCTTTTGTGTCAGTGAAACTGCAGCATGAAAGTCAGAGTAGAAATAAGAAGCAAACACAATGCAGTCTGTGACCAATTAAAATAGATGAATCGGAGGAAAAAAAAAATAGTAATTTAAAAGGGAAGATGTAGCATCACATCGTCTTGGTTTCATGATTGCTTTCAGACCATATGACAAGACTTGTCTTACAGAACAGCAGTGTTACTCGAGAGAGATAAAGCTGAAAATGAACTTCTTCCACGTTACTGAAATTAAGTAAGCATTTATAGAACCAGAGCCCAAATTTACTCAGAACTGAGATTACGTAATCCTGTTTTGTGATGAGCCACTGCAGCGACTGTCATTTAAAACATCTTTTGGGAAGGGGGAATGTGTATTAAATTTAAAGTGCTCAGATGCAGCAGCCTTCTTGTGAGAAATGTCCAATTTTATCAGAATTTTTCTGGGTGTTTAGTTTTAGAATGGTTTAGGCCATGTGAATGCACTCAATACAATAAACTGATGAAGTTGAACATATTTATTTCAGGCACAGTTTCCTTTCAGACACATTCTTGTCCACAAGGAGATAGTTGGAAAATTGAGGCCTTTATCATTTCTCCTATGCCCTCAAGAAATAAAATAAGTGTGAAGCATGCATTTTGGGAAACAAACCAGCAAATCTTGCCCTATATTCTCTTGGCCTTGTTTTGTTTTGTTGTTTTTTTTTGTAAGAAGATTTGAGCATTGTTCAATAGCTTATTTTTTCAAATAAAAGAGTTTTTTTTTTCCCATCCTCCCCCAGTATTGGAGCAGTAACAGGGAGAAAACTACATATACAATAACAGGCTCATGATTAAAATTCTGTTCTCCTAACAGAAATGTTCTTTTCTTAGTTACACCTTTTTCCCACATGCTGTCATAGTATTCTACTGTTGTCCTCTTAATTTTTTGGCATTTCTTAATCAGCTTTCTTGATGCTCTGAACAGCATATTGGATAATCTTATAACAAACTGGTGTTTACGGAAATCCCTATCTTTATACTTAACATCCCTCAGCAATCAGCTTGGAACAGAACACTTTTTGACTGCTGTCAGTGAAACCAAATCAACCGTTTCCATATAGTTTTTTTGTTTGGGTTTTTTTTTGTTTTGTTTTGTTTGGGTTTTTTTTTTTTAGACAATCTAGCATTTAAATAGTGGTCAAGTTATTTTTGCCAGCAATTTTCACAGATAATGACTCCTATTTAAGGATTCTGTGTAGAGGATATTTTCATCCATTCTTTTTCCATCTTCCAAATGGAAACTCTACACATTGTATACGTGTAGACTATTGAAGCAAGAAAAGGTCAGAAATCATCAGCATTTTTAAATCTACTCAATGCAATCTCTACTGAAAGAGTTAGGAAAGTTCATTAGCTGCAGGAAGAAAATAGTAGGACTCGGTTTAATGGTGTGGTTAGAGAGCTATTGTTTGTGTCTGTGTATCTATGTGTATATACTCATGGTGAACATTGTTAACAGCTTCCACTTTGGGATGTTCAAATCAGAACAAATGAGGAATAAAATGGATTTTAGTTGTGTCCTTTGCACATTGGTGTTTGTCCTTGGGTAACTGCCCAGAGCTATATCCAAAGGGCAAATGTTAATACTGAGCACTGTCTGAGGATTACTTTAACATTTTGATGAATACAAAGCCAAGAGGAAAAAAAAAACCCCAAAACTACTGATGCTTTTTCACTGGCCAAATACCATTCTGATAGACGCTGTGCACGTATTTAGTTACGTCAAAGAAAGAAATAAATTAAAAGGGACTGAAGCTGCCCTATTGGAGCTAAGTACAGTGCAGGGGGCATTGCCATCCAAGAATGACTGGCTAGCAGCAAACACTCAGTGTGAACTGACTGTTGTGAGTCACCATGTGTTTGAGCCCTTCATAGCTTCACCTTATACTGATGTGCTCTGACAAAAAAAGTTTTCATTGTAGCTGGAGTCTGTCATGATTGAGACTCCATTCCTCTTAGCCTGAGATGACTTTCCCAAGTGTTTTGTATTTTTGCAATACATCTCATGGAAGACTCAAGCAGCAGAATCTCAAAAAACACCTACTGTTATTTCTGACAAAAATGGGAAGTGTGAAAATGGAATAATGCTATCTTTGTTACCACTTAGTGAACTCTGCAGGAAAATGAGGCTTAATGTTGCTATTTGTTCTTTTCAGAATTTTCCTAAACAGCTTCTAGAATTCCTTCAGAGTTGCAGCATCTCAAAATTGGTGTCTCAATCACTGTTACATCCTGCATCAAACTGAAGGATGCATAGGTTCCTCCACTTTCCTAATCTACTTTTACAGGAGCTTAGATGAAGACTTGAAGAGGGTAACAGTCATGCCCCACTCACACCACCCCTGAAGAAATCATACCAAAATCAATTCTATAGAAGGATTGTGTTCCAGTGCAGCTGTCCTGTTTTTGATCCACATGCAGCTTTTGAGCCGCAGGATAACTATCAGATTCTTGTGCCTATTGAACAGTTCATTTCAGCATCTTCAGGTTTTAAAGCTTCCCAAGTGCTACTGGCAGTGATGAAAGCTGTTCCTGGTGAGAAAGCAGCTTATACATCCACTTGCTTGGCACTGTGGGCCTGCTGGCATCCATAATGAGTTTTTATGACATCACATAAACTGGCAAGAGAAGAAAAATTGTAGAGCAATAAGTTAAATTGTTTCATTTCTATTTTTCTTTTTTTCCAGTTATTGTTCCCTTTGTCTTGATCAGTCTTTTTTTTTTTTTCCCCCTAGGGTATTACTGCTACAGCTGCATTACCTGAGAGTGGCTCATCACTGGCATTACGTGCCCTAGGATGGGGCTCTCTGTATGCATGGTGTGGAGTTGGATTACTAAGTTTTGCCATCTGGAAGGCTCTGGGTGTTCACAGTGTGAGTAGCAAATATGATTCTCCAAATACTGTATTTTTTCCAGAATTCTTCATCATATTCTGTACTACTTCAACCTGGCAGTACCCTTGATTCTCAACACGTACAGTGACTAACCAGAGGGCTGTGCAGACTGAAAAGTCATTTTTGCATCTTTAGTAAGTGGGATATTGTGGAGGAAACAGGTTAGGGGGAAGAACAGTTCTATCCTGCTTGTGTTTAGTTACACACATTTCAAATTATTCAAGAGTCAGCGCTCTACTTTGGAGACCAAAATAGTGGCTGCAAACTTTCTGCATCCTTTGCTTATTGAATTGAAGGCTACCCCCAAATCCTCTTTTTATAGCTATTTGTCTAAGTTCTATTTCCTACATCAGGACATTGAGGATGTAAGAAAAACTGGGGTGAAGATAGCTTTCTTCCTAGTGCATTTCTGTAAGGAGCAAAGGGGCAGAAGTCAGAGGATTTGAGTGTAACAGAGTGATGTTCCATGATGTGCCACACCAAGGCAAAGAAACTTGGGAAGCATCTGCATGCCTCAAGGGGCAAAGGCTATCATTAATGAAGTTCTAATGTTCCACTATCTCACTGTGTTGAGTGTGAACACTAGAGTTCACGTAAGCATTTTGGCTTGCCCCCAGTAATGAGCCATGACTGAAGAGACACCCTGCAGCTGGCAGAACTCCACTTCCTTATAAAGAGTAGGAATGAATACACTCACCTTCCATGAAAAATTACTTCTATTTCCAGCAGAACATTTCATGATCTTCCAACACTAAAAGCAGCAATATATTGCTCCACCCTAATGCTATTCTCGTTGATACTTTTAATTCAAGTTCTCACTTCCTATCCACTCTGCTAATGAATCCTGTGAGTTAGCCATTTGGTTCCTGTGGCAATCATATATTATCATTCCATTGTGTTGATGTTTAAGAGGTATGACGACAAAGGAACTTGTGCAATAGAAAGGTGTTAAAAAAGAAAAAGCGCTCGCCCATCTCTGAAGATCTAAGCTCACAATAGAAACTCTACAAGGAAGGGATCTCCAGCCAGAGATCCTTCCCCAGTGGCAGTCAGCCCTTAAATGAGGTCTAAGAAGGGCGTGGCCAGGCTCCACCCCTTCCAGTACACATCTGAATTGCCTTCATCTGTGCTCCCAGGGCTGAGTGGGTCCTTTCCCCAGGTGCTCAATCAGTGGTTCAGGCCCTGACTCAACAGTTACCATACTGGGCCCAGCATGCACAAATTCCTTAGTTTCTAATGTTGATTCTCAGCAAGAACCAATAAAGGAAAGCAGGACGTAAAATGTATTTTGTTTATACTCAAGTCCCACTTGTTAGGCAGTAGAGGAATAGCAGAGAAAGAAGAGCAGGCATACCAATTTATGCTCTCTGTGTGCTGAGCTATAGCAATCTAGCAGTCCGCTGAATTTACTGTCACTTACATCATCAGCCAAAAGGATTCACTTCACGCGATGCTGCTGATTCTTGTTTTCACTCAGAATACTTCTGGTCCTGCTGAAGGACACTATGACGCTAGTCAGCAACTTACTTCAACTGTTTGTCAGTAAGCTTAATTTTTCTTTCCTTAGAAAATGCTGACCCGGACACACAGCTGCTTGGTTTTCTTGTGAGGCTCTTTCACCGAGACTATATGACAGGGAAGAAGAGCACAAGCTTGAGGTGGCTAAGTACAGGAAATGTCACAGTCTGACAGCAGGATCTCATGTCATAAGGGCACAGCAGCAGTGCATGGCCTTTTAGCAACTAGCTAACCATTTATCATCAGAAAGTCATCCTTTATTATATTCTGTGTTGCCTTAGTGTTGAAAGGAGATAGGACAAACTTAAGAGGCTCTTACAAACACCTTTTGGTATTGGTTTCTTTATGTAGAGTGCTTTTGTTTAACAGCACGGCACAGTTAGAACTGCAGACACTAAAGGAAGTGGATTTCTGTCAAGAGGCTGAGGCTGCAAATAATTTTGAACCGATCTCTTCCTCTGCTTTTCACTGACATATTTATTGCTTTTGCTATGGATTTAAATTGCAGTTGGAAGAAGGAAACTCATATGGTAGTGCTACTCATTACACAGCATAAATGCAAATTTACATTTATAAGTTTCTGCCATGCATTTCTTTATCCTGTTTTACTCTATGTATTAAATATATGTTTAAAATTGTTAGAAGTACAGAAGCAGAAGTGTGTTAAAGATGAAATATTCTGACCAGAGAAAAGGGACTCTAGGAATATAATTCTAAAGAACAAGTAACTTTTGTTTGTTGTTGACACTTTGCATGCTGCTTTAACATAACACTCAGGAGGAAATACTATCTCATGGAAGGTGTTCCTTCTGTGCATTAAGTATCATCTTCATGAGCACCTGAGGTTAAATAAGTGTTACAAGCTGGCTGGCACATCATTAGTTATGGATTCCTAGGTGTATACTAATTCTGAAAAAGGGTTTTCCCATTTTAGAGAAATAGTTTTGAAAATTCTTTATCTCTGCTTCTGTGACAGTAATAATATACTAGCAATCAGTCAATTCCAATGCTAACTTCTAGGAACACACAAGATATGTTTGTTGAAACTAATAATTGTTAGATAATCACAAAAATAAGTTTAATTTTGTGTGAAAATATTTACTGGAGTTGTGGTAAAATAAAATTTCTTCAAACATTAACTTTTTAGACAAAAGCTACTGCAGGTTTTATGTTAGTCTCAACATTTTCAAACGAGCATTTTAATTTCAGTTGAACAACTTGAGAAAAATCTGTTGTAGGCTTACCTGAATATAAATATCTTGATTCTTCAGCATAGTTTAATTCTGTGAACTCCATTACTCAGTAACAATTGTAGGTTCCCCATAACACAGCTGTGAAAAGTTTGAAGTTACAATTGAAGTTACACTGCATGCATATTTGAAAGCTCTGACGTTAAAGCAAATATTAGTCTCTGAAAGTGCTGTTTTATACATGACCTTAGAGAAACCTGGATTCATCTTGATGCCTGGAACTTTTGTGATCTTAATTACTAAACTTTTGGCAGCTGAACAAGAAGAAGAGCTT
Source organism: Meleagris gallopavo (assembly GCF_905368555.1). Taxonomy (NCBI): domain Eukaryota; kingdom Metazoa; phylum Chordata; class Aves; order Galliformes; family Phasianidae; genus Meleagris; species Meleagris gallopavo. Next base: position 50,780,891 of record NC_139405.1, on the reverse strand, counting down.
GCTGCCCTGTTCCTTCACCTTACTGCCTTCAACAGTAACTAACTGCCTTTGGGATGTGCTAATTAGTGATCTGCCCCTGATGCTGTCCTCCTCTCTCAGCTGGGCACTGATTTCAGTTGTTTAAGAGCTGCTGGTAGTAATGATAACAACATTATCAACAGCTCATATGGTGTTTCAATATTGTTAGGCATAATAAAATTTTAATTATAAACACCACAGATGTTTCATTTAGCAAACAAAAAAGTTTCATCTGTCACACATAAAAGTCCATTAATTCCAGTGTGTTCTCAAATCCATCACCATGCTCTGTCCTTGTGGACGTCTTGGCATGTTCCCAGTGAGCAGAGGACTGCTTTCACGTACAGTCTGGAGGAGACCTCTGAGTCTAGTGAAACCAAGCTGCTGTGTTGTTTAATGCCTGATATTGTCTCAGGGAGTAAATCATGACAAGAAGCCACAGTGGAAAATCAGACGTGATGGGTCGGAGATCTCACAGGAATGGCTGGCTAGCCAGCTGTGCTACTGAGCAGTTCCACTCCTGACTGATCAACCCATGTGAACTGCTGAAGGTCATGCACTCCACAGCTTGCTTTGACTCTAAAGGAGAAGAAGGGCAAAGCTGGGCAGTAAATTTGGAGAAGTACAGCCAACAATATGTTCCGTGCCCTTTGAACCCTGCTCACTTTAGCCACGCTCTGGTTTGAAACAGTGCACTGCTGAAGTGGTGTGAATGAATGCTAGTCAGTGTGCCTGCTGTGAGACCTTTCATAGCTGCCTGCATAGGAAGAGGTGGTGAGCATCTTTCACACACTGGAAAGGACAAAATTAAACCCAGCGATGGGACTGCTATATGCGATGTGTAGTTGTTGTGTTTTCTTTTTAAGAAAAGAAGTCTATATTATCAGACACCTATCTGCTACACCTGCCTGGGCAAAGCAGAGTTGGTGCAAGAGGGGCAGAAGATGTGATCCTCGTACACAGGGCCAAAGGGCTTGAGGATGTGTTCATAGTTTGTTCTGCACTGCAGCTACATCTGCTGGTAGCAGAAGAGAAAGCCACTATATTCAATATGTTCTTAAAACACTGCTGTCACAATGCCTCCTTCCAGCTCTTAAATGGCTTTATTGATAAGGGCGGTAAGCCTACTGATTTTTATGCTAGCATGAAAACTCAGGAGTGATAGTAAGAAACTGATCTTTATGTCTTGGTAAGGGATATAAAAAATTTTACGCAGTCTTAGGATGGGTTGTTAATATCCCCTGACTGCAGTTGTTGCTGTTGTCATTTTTGAATAGATTACTAAGTAATAAACCCTACTAAATTTCAGTGAGCTCCTATCCCTAAAATGAGAAGTGATGGGTCAGTGAGGACTAGGTTTGATAATAGTTTAAATTCTATTTTTCATTAATGTAAAAGAGAAATCTTCGTTTTCAGAACCTAGGAGCTGATGGTTTTCTATTTTCATATACATTGGGCCCCATGCAGAAATTATCCAGATGTTGTTAACATGTCATTAACATATCATTAGCATGACTTTTTAACTAACTTCCAGTGAACTCTTAAGAAAGCAGTTCGTCTTTGATGATGTCAAGGTCCAGCACTTCTGTCGGTGTGAACAAGTGTCAATGACCAGCAGCATTGGGCTCGGTGAAGCAGTTTGGGCCTGGGGCTCTAATATCTACAACCATTCCAGGCGATATTTTAAATTTGAGCTGACTCTAGCCTTGTCCCATGATGTGAATGCCTGTTTGCAGCTGGAGTACACTAGATGTGCTCCTAGAACATACCTCCGGTTTTGTTTCACCCTAAAGACATCCATCTGGGGTCTTCTGAGACTGTTCAGCTCATGCCCAGGATGGATAACTGGGAGATTCACAACCAAAGCAAATTCCTGGCCTGAACTCCAGTGTTCACCCAGACACGCCTGCAGCCTCCCACTTAGAGACACTTCACAGAACAGAATGTATGTAATATTAAACACAGGCCTAACAATTGACCTATAACTTTGAACAACAAGTATATTTACTATCTAACAACTTTCATATCATGGCATTATCTTTTAGATTCCTGGTACAGTGAGCTGACTGTATCCTGATGGATAACACAAAGGTGTTGAAAATAATTTTGTAGAAAATAATGGGTTTGGCATGTTTTTCATTTCATTATATCTAAGAAGTCATAGTTGAAGAATCTTATTTTATTACTCTCTATACAAAAACTTCATGAAGTTTGAAATCTTTAGATTAAAAATAAATGATGTTTCACTAAATAAAAACTTTTGTAAGTAAAGAAATAAAAAAAATCTTAAAACCTTGTTATTTCAGTCGATTTGAATGAGAAGTTTATATAGAAAAATGAAACCTTTCTGATTTTGTGTCTCTGTTTTACAAGTGCTATGATCTGCTATACCTTTTTTGTTTGTAAGTCACACTTCAGAGTCTGTATTAAAATAAGTTCAGATGGTGTAATGTAATTTAGTTTGAGCAACATTATATCTTACTTTGAATCATTAGGCAATAGAGCAGTAGAGGCTAGCCTTGATCCAACAAAAGTTTTAAAGTATGTGCATATGTTAAAAGAGGGTCTATAAGAAAGAAAGGGACAGATTCTTCAATAGGATCAGTTGTGAGAGGACAAGGGGAAATGCTTTCAAACTGAAAGAGGGGAAATTTAGACTGAATATAAGAAATATTTTTTTACAGTAAGAATGGCAAGGCACTGGAACTGGTTGCCCAGAGAGGTGGTGGATGCCCCATCCCCAGAGACATTCAAGGTCAGGCTGGAGGGGCTGTGGGTGTCCCTGGTCCTTGCAGGGAAGTTGGACTAGATGACCTTTAAAGGTTCCTTCCAACTCAAACGAGCCTATGATTCTATGATATAAATGTATGGTTTAATAAATATTGTAACAAACTGCAGCAGTAGTTCCATGTTCGGATCAGTGGTCGCACCTGATAAAATTGTGATTCCTCCTCCTGCATTACTAGCTGCCCAGACAATGTATTTATAAGCAGAGGGTTATCGGAAGTAAGAGGGAACTGATCAGAAATTAAAGGACGCATAGGCCTTCATAAATTATTTTCTGATGATAAGTTGTCCAAACTTAGTGGCACTTAGGCAGTTCTAGTCTTAGGTATGTACTTGAAAGCACATAGAGCACTGCCATTTGCAGTGAGGAGAGAGTTGTGTCTGTGAGGATTCAAGGGGACCTGCAGTTACAATACTTGAAGAAATTTATGGTCACAGCATAGTCCTGGAAATGGAGGAAAAATATATTATTTTGTCTCTGAACAAGGCCCAAATTCTGTTGTTTTGTTTCTGTAATATTGCTTCATTTTGATCTTTAATTAAGCTAAAGTTATAGTAAAATAATAAATTAAAAGCCTAAAGCAAAGCAGGGTTGCAGTTAGAGTGATTTATCTGGTCTCTTGCCCTTTCCTTTGCTGCTTAAACTGATGTTTTTTGAAAGGCGGAAACATAGCCTGTCTGTACAAGCAAGATACACACCATGGTGACCCCTTGCTTTATTTAATGAGTAAAATGCATAGGGTCCACCTTTGTGATATAAATTATTCCTTGTTTTTCGAAAAGGTCTTCCTGACCTATCCCTCTATCCCCAAGTGTTTCGTTTTTCTTAATCCTCAACCCGCTGACTTTGGCAAGTTGCAGAGTCTGATTCTCATGTAGCTGACTGTCAGCAGTATATTGTTTAAACTTGTTTTGCATTCAGTGTGCTTATTTTACAGGAATAACTGACGTCGATAATCCTATTAAGCTGAATTCCAGTTTGCTTACAGTTTGTTTGCTATTTGTCAACAGGACCAAATCCTTTGAAAATATTTCACAGTTTTCTAGAAGTTACAGTTAAGTTGTAAATCCTCACTTTAGATAAGCAGCTTTTCTTTAAATTAAAAATTTGAAGCAATAGAATACTTGACAGATACTAGCACATATCTACGAATGCTTGTTGTTCCTTTTGAATTATTATTATTTTTTAAATAACAAGGATTATGAACCTTTTTTTAAAAGCCAAACTGTTTCAACAGTGGCACACTGAGCCATGGAACAATTAATAAGCAAGATAAATTATGCTTTAAAGCCCTTTTGCTCTTCATGCACTCAATAAATTTCCTCAGAAATGAAAGCATTTGTCCTCCCAAGGGAAGAGGGCCAGGATGATTCATAAGTAGGTTTGTTGCTTATATATCTGTTCTATGGAACGCTGAGAAAATACTGAGAACTAGTAATTTGTGACTAATATAGATATAAAATGTTAGTTATCATTTTTATGGTGACTCCTAATGAGATATCTTTTTTCATTGATCTTAACCTTTAAAATATTAACAATTTAGCACAATTGCACAGCTTTGTAGAGACATCTAAAGCAATTAAAAACAATACAGAGATTATATGCTTAGTATGGTTTTGTTGGTGAGGACAGTTCCTACACAAGGTGCTTTTATCTAGAGGAAATCTAACTTCTAAATATTCATTTTATGCAAAACAATACTAACATCACCCCATCTATTTTGGGAGATATTTGATAATATTTTTGAGACTGAAGTCACAAGTACATTACAAATACAAGTGAGTATTGAGTCTAAGGATGGATGATTTAAGAAAATAAAATGCAAGTACGGAGACATAGTCTTCACAAATTTTTAGCATCCATAAATAATACTAAGATGTACAGATCTCAATCAAATACTGACATTTTGCAGAAGCTTAAATTTTTATACTGTTTTGTAGATGTCCAAATGCTGCTTGAAAGCAGTGTATCTCCTAGAATCATTCTAGGACCATCCCAAAGTCATTCCTAGATGTTTTTATTGCTATCATTTTTAATTTTAGTTTTATTTAATCCTCACCTATTCATGATGTTTCTATTCCTTATCATGTTTGATTTATTATGCACATTTGACTGCATAATAAAATCATTTTTTCTTTCTTACTTATTGTCATAGAATTCAAAATAATTCAAGTCTGCTCAGTATTTAATGTTGTTTTACTTCCTCAGTGCTTATTTAAATTCAAGGAAGATTTAGTACCAATACAAATTAGCACTTCCTCCTTCTGTATATACACATATTATCTATACTGCTTGTATTACCTAATTAGTGGTGTGGAGAAGACTTGCCTCCACACATATGTGCTACTTTTATTTTGCACAAGGAGTAGAAGATATAAACAAGGAACCTGTGTACTTGATAACAGAGAATGCTTTTTCAAGGAATAAGATCATCTTTTTCTTAGTGGAAAACTGCTACATCTGCATTGTCTATAGGGACACTGTAAGAAAGCATTTCAAGAATATAGGAAAACGGTAACTGTAGCTCTCTTGAGGAATTATTTCATTGTCTTGGAAGAGACTCGTCAATGTCAGCTGACACCAAACTGTTGGGAAGTTAGATAGGCCTTTCAGTTCTTGAAGGGAGCTTATAAACAGGAGGGAAACTGACTTTTTATACAATGTAATAATGGTAGGACAAGGGAAAATTACTTTAAATTAAAAGAGAGGAAGTTTAAGTTAGATCTTAGGCAAAAATTCTTTACTCAGAGGGCAGTGAGGCATTGATACAGGCTGCCCAGAGAAGCTGGGGTGTCCCATTCCTGGAAGAGCTCAAGGCCAGGTTGGATGGGCCCTGAGCAGCCTGAGCTGATGGGGGGCAGCTCGGCCCATGGCAGAAGGCTGGAACTGGGTGGGCTTTAAGGTGCTTTTCAACCTAAGTCATCATGGTTCCATGATAGAATAAAACAACACTCAGTCTTTGGTCAGATGTTGCCTCAGGAGCAGTTGCGGGTTTCTGGAAGGGGACAAGTGGATCAGCGCAGTCCTTGGCTCTTTGTAATGCAAACTACAAATGTATAACTAAAATCTGAATAAAAGCTTACCTGATTGGTGTTTTTATGTTGCATCTCAGTACCATGACATCTTCAAGTGTGGCAGTATGGCCATCCTTGTCATGTGTTTGTGTTTTCATGCAGGTTGCTCTGCTTGCCTGAAATGCGTGGTTGTCTGCATTCTGGCTCTGTATGCAGCAAGAGCTCCAATGTGTGGCCTGCACGCAATTCAGTTCCATTCTGGGCATCAAGGCTTGTGAATTGCTTAAGGCTGGGGCTTTGATTTGTACCGTCTGGTTTTCTCAGCCATGGCCCTCATTTCTGGTTAACGCACACTGGGAATTCCTGGTCATACAGAGGAAAGAATTACTCAGTTTACCTTTTGAAAGAACTGCCTACTTGCAGATAATTCTTGTTTTTCATTCAGTTCAGAAATCCAAACTACAGTGCACAAGAGCTTGTGCAGTGGGTATGCTGATCCTGATGCTTTGGGTCCATTAACTAGCATGCTTCATACATTTATATATTTAACTGTTTTAAATTGTAGATTACATTAATTTTTCAAATTGTGCAAGATGACTGAGGAGAAACGAGTAATACATCATAGAAGACTAATCATGTGGATGTCCTTTTCAGGCACCCAGATTTGAAAGTAAGACTCTGCAGAAAGAAATGGAATGTTCTTCAATGGTTTTAAAAAAAAATCACTCAATTTTTCTGCATCACACGAAAGCCTTTTGCAACAAGACAGTGTAATCCAAACTTTATACTATTATTATTTTTTTTTTTGGAAGTCTGGTGCAGCATCCAGATCTGCACCAGCATCTGATGAAATCAATAGAATCACAGAATCACCAAGGTTGGAAAAGACCTTCAAGACCATCCAGTCCAACCATCATAGGTACAGGCTTGAGACTGAAACACTAACATTGTCTGCTTTGAGATATCATACACTAGAACAACTTAAGCTCTTGGCCTTCTATTTCAGAAAAATCATCTTAGTTATTCATAGAATTTTAAGGCATACTCATAGAGCTCTAGGTATAAGGAAGTAACTGTTTTTTAAGATTGTAGTTTACAAGACTACTGCCTTCGTGTATATAAATGAAAGTCAGTTTTTCCCACTGAGCACAAATTGCTAAGCATCTCCTTTTTTAAAATTATTATTATTTTTAATTCAGAGTAATCACAGCAGCTTTCTTTTTTTTAGGCTTTTCTACTGGTCTGGCATCTTCTTTCTCTTACTACAGAGGTGTAGAAACAGACTTCCAAGCTACCAGTTAACAATCCCAATATTTAAAGCTAAGTGCCGTTCACTCAGAAATTAGACCGAAGTGAAGGAACTGCAATGTGCTCATGATGTAGAGCAGGTGCCTTATCAATGAGAGATGCGTGGACTCTGAGTAACCTGAACACCTTTGCCAATGAAGTATTAGATCTAAGAATATGAACCAGAGCACTACTTTCTGTGCTTACTGTAAGGTCAGCGTGCAAGCTGGTACAAGGTGACCTGCAGCAAGCACTCCATTTTACCGTGGCAGTCAGAGAATTGCCTTCAGCCAGCAGGCTGTCTGCTCTGCTCTTGGAGTGCTGTAAAGGTTCAGTGCATGCTGTTTTCCACAAATAACCTGCTATTTCTGTATGCAGACCTTGATAAGCGTTAGCTGACAAGAGCAACAGCAATCACTTTGAGATTTGGGAAAAGGTAGCAAGAACAATCCTCTCTGATGTTCTTAAATCCAAGGCAGCCTGTCTCATCTTGATTCCTTGTGAGGTAAAAGGTGACTGATGAGAATGTAAGACGTGGACATGCTGTGTTGTGCTCTCAGTCAGTATTCCAGTGCAGGGGATCTAACCTCATTTCACTTGGAAGATAATGTAAGCAGTTCTTACTGGTACAAGTACTAAAATAGGAAACTAATAATTCCTAGAATTTGGGTTGGCCTATTATGAATGTCAGACGTTAAAGAGAACATTTCTTTGCAAAACTTTCATTCTAGGATTCAAACAGACTTTTTTTAGCCTCTCTTCCATTCATTTTAATATGAACGGCCACATAAGTGCTCTCAGTAATAGTGCTATCCCAATTTTTGTGTGACATTCTGTCAACGGTGTACATTAAAAAGACATTATTAACTGCAAGATGCTTTTAGGTCCCCATATTTTTGCCACCTGAGGCAGGATCATTAGGTTAAGATAGGAAAATAACAGTGATCTGTAGCTATTACAGGTTATTTAATGCAGCAAGGTAGATGATACCCTTTTAGAAAGAAGCCTGACAGTCAGAGGTGGAACAGTTACTGTAATTTATTTGGCAGGAAAAACAGTATCAAGCTTTGCAATATCTGTGATTAAAAATAAAAAAATCACTTCAGTGAAATTCACTTTTGAGAGTTGCCTCCAGGAACGGAGGATGCTGGAATGTTAAATCAAGAAATGTGCTACAAATCGTTCATGTGCCACTGGGTTCAGAAGGAGGGTTTGAGTGAGTGGTCTGTGATCAGGAAGGCAGCCAAAAGAGGTGGAATACATTCAGCTTTTAGCACGCAGTTTACTGCACTATTAATTGGGGACATCGCAGTTGAGCCGACTGCCCCAGGGTCAGTGTGTCTGACAATCATAAAAAAGCAGCTACTACAATAAATTATTTCTGAACGTTCCAGTATTTAGTACATAGGCATATTACCTTTTCTAATTAAATTAATGCTTGTTGATTTGAGACCACTGGCATGTGTATTATGGAATCTGGAAGAAATACAGGAGGTTTCTGGGTTGGAGAGAGAAGAGACCTTCTAAGCAGTTTATCTCTGAAAAAAAGGCCTGGATGTTACCAACCAAATGCAATCAAGTGCGAGGCCAGCATGAGTTAGTTTGGAGGCCAAATTTGTACTAAATACAGGTTGGTCAGTCAACAGCCAAGGTACAGAGCGCATAGTCAATGACTGAGAGAAGTCACAGCGTAAAATTTGATACTAGAAGGATTCACAAGGAGCAGACATTGACACTGGGAGGGAAGGAACTGTGTTGCAGTTTCCATCGTGATTTATGTCTATGTACACTGGTTCCACTCCACCAGAGAAAGGTTTTTTGAAGCCTTCTCCATGCTTTTTGGCAGTGGCTAGGGAGCTGAAAAGGAGCTTTGAGTACTGGGAGGACAGTGGCCAGGATTTGAAAATACATTGAGTTTATGTAACTAGCACAACTTGGAAATGGAGGAAGAAACTCAAAAGCTGTGGGCATTAGTGGTGCAGATGACAAAGAAATACCTTAGAAATCCTATTCAAAGCTCTAGTGAAACCCTACTGCACTTTCTTACTGGGAAGAGAGAGAAAAAAGAATAAAACTCTGTGTGTAGTACCAGTTACATTGCTTAATGTATTACTTAAAAACTATTGTGGAGAGAAATAGTAGGATGTAGGATTTTTAAGTTGCATAGAAATGAAAGTTGCATAGAAAATGTCAAGTAATAGTAGCTGTGACGTTTCCATTGTGAACAAATGGACCCCAGTTAGATACACCAAGAAGATATCAGGTACTTCTTAAGCCCCCGGCAGTCACTGTAGAGAACGCTTTTCCTAAATAGCTGACAGCCTAAGGCAAAATGTTGAAAAGTCAATCCACGCTGGTGATCAGCTTAGTATTATGATTTATTAAAGTAGTTCACTGTTCAGCATGGAAATCGCAAAAGAAGAAGGTCTGGAGAAAAATGTAAAACAGTCAAGCCTGTGAACTGCAATCAAAAATATTTTGTATACAGAGGGGCCATGGAAAAAGATGTAGATGCTTGGAAGAGCAAGGTGATGGCATTAAGTCTGGCATTGCTTGCAAAATGGTTTTACAAACAAGCATCAGAATCTGAGAAGATAAGGCTGAAGAAATTTATCACAGAGTCTTAAAAATGAACAAAAAAAGCATTAAATATTTCAAATTCTGTCTATGTGCTAAAGGAAAATTGCTTTTTCAGAAAATGAGTTGCTTTTACCTGCAGAAGGTAAGTTAGCATTCTGAGAGAAGTCTGACTATTCTTAAATCTACAATTGATAGCACTGTTTTGGTGCTTTCTAGATTAATACCTTTTTTTTTCTTTCATAATAGACTTGTAATATTTTATTTTCTAGTCAAGCTTGCTTTGTGCATCGTGGACCAACAAATAAAATAGGAGATAATTGGAGCAGCCCTTGTATGTAAAAATATTGGAAGAAAAGAACCCATTAAATCTAAACAGCTACTTTAAGAAGAAGTGATTTTTAATGAAATTAATTCTCAGTTCTGGCCTGTCAAGACAATAGAATCAGCCATTGGTCTCAAAATGATTACCATAAATATAGATTTGGTGTTTGATTTTAATGCATTAATACGTAGAATATAAAGACAGCAATCTTTCTTTTTCAAAGCACACATTTTAATTTATCAATAAAGAAAGAACAGCATGGTCCTATGTATAATTATGAATTTTCTTTTCCTGTCTATTAATAAATAAATTTTAATAAGATTTTGTTTAATCACCTGTATCTATATTGTTGGATAAACAAAAACTGTCAGAGCTGAACATTTTCTTTAATCTTGTTCTAAAATCCTCAAACAGAGCTATTATAAAAGATCTTCAATCTAGAGAAAGTGCAGAATAAGGCACTGCATTGAAAATATAGCTGCATTCTATTGAAGTAATTTTACACAAAACAAAAAAACATTAATATTTATATATATATATATTCACACAATAGCTCATATAATAGTAGTGAATCATTCAGACAAGTGGTCCAAGGTAGACATTCCAGTGTGATTCTTTAGATGTGGGAATCGTAGCGGGTCCTTTTCATACTATTTTTTTTCACTTAATTAATTGAACCAGTATAATTAAAGGGAATATCTTACTTTGCTGTTATTTTTAAGGCCTTTTTACATCTTCTTCACCTCAAACAGCTATATTTTGTGGAATAAGCCTCTTATTAATAGTTGACTACTTTTATTTCTTAACCTCTTTATAGATGAAAGAATTCCGAACTAAAATGCAGTCACTGTTTCCGGCAATACCTAAAAATAGTGAGTCCACCGTTGAATGGGAAGACTTACTTAAATCAAAGTGAAAGAATCAGAAGCATTTGGAGATGGCTTTTTCAGCAAGAAAAGGAGCAGAAGCTTCAGAAGTGTCTCATCTGAATGAAAGAGAAAAAAAATCAGACTGAGCAAGTTACGAATTGAGTTCATGAACCTGGGAATGCCAGTTAGCATCTCAGTGGCAAGATTATTAAAATAAGAATTTATACTGAATTTATACTGTATGTATACAGTGTTTTTGGTATGGTTGATTTGTGAGAAAATGAACCTTCCAAGGTAACCAACTTGAAAAAAGGCTGCACATTATGAAGACTTAAAAAAAAAAAAAAAAAAAACATTAATTGTTAATATATAAGGACAGAACCTCAATAAACTTTTACCCCATCCTGCCTTTTATTTCTCTAGGAAACAAAGAACAGTGCTTTCAGTGCCATTTACATGCATCATTAGGAATGTAAATATCAAGATAATTATAAAAGGTCCATCAGTGAGCCTGAAGATAAAGGTTACAGTGCACTCTTCTAAAAATAAAGGAGATATTTAAAGTTGTATCAGAGAAAGTGTCTAAACCAAGCTGTTTTTGTCTGTCTGGTTGGAAAGTTTAAAACATCAAATACAGAGGTAATGACCTGCTGAGCTCCTCTGCAGAGCAGCAGTAGAGACCTCAATAAAGTCACTCTTTTTTCAGTAGTAGCTTTTTTATTGGATCCCACAATTGTGAATCTGACCGTTTGTATAAAATCTTCTACTATATTTGTATGAATAATGTAAGTGAAAAATACATAAAATAGTGTTATGTCCAGTCTGTCCTACACAACAGATATTTTCAGCCAACAAATTGTGTGTTTTCTGGGGGATGTTATTTAGTGGTTCCTGTGGCTCTTCTATCAGGAGAAGCAATGTGTTGTTTTCCCACACTGCAGAAATCTCATGAGGCGTAGGCATAACTAGGAAAAATAATACGTTGTACTCAAACACTGTATTTGCAGAACTGTACATCTGTAAAATTGCAGAAATAAAAAAAATAGTATCAGTGAACAATTCTTTGTCGAGTGAATGCCTAGTTATCAGGGATTTTTTATCAATTGCACACAGTCCAATTAAGACAGCTGCCAGATTTAATAAAGTTTGCTTGGAACCTGTCTTTTGTGATTAAATCTTTATATTTTTAGGAAAGAATGTTAAAAAGAAACTTTAAATGTCAGATGAATAATAGAGAAGTGTGGTTTTCCTATGAAACATGACAGCACTAGAATAATATCTTTAACACAATTGAAGTATAATAGATGACATCTTTTCCACAGTTTGATTGTTGTAATCCAGTATTAAATAAATTGTGGTGAATATTGCTATCCTATGCACATGAGCAATGGTACTGTTTCCATATTTCTGTTTGTGTGCATGGGGATTGCCTTTAGTGCCTATGCTTATGCATATTAGCACTGAGTCATCAAGTTTAACACGTGGCCGTGCCATTAAAACTGATCAGATACTGAACTAAATTCAATAAATAGAAGTCTTATTATGCTCTTAAAGTTGACCAACTTTAGTTTTTAGGGTGGAACTCACGTGACTTGGATTTATCTGTTAAGTTAACTTTCAATAAAATCTCATCTGAGTTAGTCATCCAAGCTCCCTGTACCATCAATGGAGAAAGACAGAAGTGGTCAAAGAGTGACTTACTCTGTGCTACAGTGAATGACCGGTCCTGGAATTTTACAAATCATCTGAACCGTGCCCACTGCCTGTGAAAAGTGTCACTCTTGCTTGCCTCCCATCAGCACAGAGACTGTGTGAGAACACACTTCAGAAATAATCCTTAAGAAAAACGAGTAGTTTTCTAGGACTTTCGAGTTCTAAGAGCTGAATGAGTATTAGCCCTGGCAGAAGAGAGCTGTCACTTCTGGTAACAGTTAACCACTGGATCGGTCTGACTATATAACAAAAAATGTCCCATACAGCACACAGTATGAATTAAATCTGGAGGTGCCCAAGTTGTACGGCCTTATCAGATTACTTTTTTTCCAAAAAATAGAAACTAGTGAAATTTGCAAACAAATCTTTAAAACAGAATCACATATACAGGACACATACAGAATGACGTAGAAAATCAGTTCTAAGAAAAAAGGCTTTGCATAAAATATCTTCCAAAGAATGAGAAATTCATAGATCATCGTATTATTCCAAGCTTTATTGTGTGATTTTGGCTAGAAATGGGTTTTCCCCAGATAAAGGCTTATATAGAAGAGTACAATCATAATTTAAAAGTAAATCAAGTCTCATGCTGAAATCCAGAAAAATTTTAGTATTTGCACTGTGCAACTCTTTTTCATGAGGTGAAAATTTTGTCAACTTTGGATGCTGCTCTTTTTATGAAAATATTTAGCACAGTTACCCTAAACGACAACAAAACTCTAGCAAATGTGCCATTCTCTGTACAGATAGAAGGAAAAAGCATATAGTGTATCAGTAGTATCTAGATACCTTAATGTATGTAGTTAATGCAACTGAGCAAATAAAGCCACAAACAGCAACAGACAAAAATAAATAAATAAATCAGGTTTCAAGACAAATTCTGCAAGTAGACATTGGAGCAAAAAAGTTGATGGGTCCAGCAACTACTCAATTTGCTCATTTATTTAAAAAAATCATACCTTTTACTTTCTTTCCACATCAAGGGAGTATGAGAATAAAACGTGGAAGAGGAGGTTCATTATCAGCTTTTCCTGTGCAAAGAGCTATGCTAAATAATGAGATGCTTGCAGCCCTGCAAATAAAAGTTGGTAATGTTACTCTAACATGAGTAATGTTTTAGAGTAATGCTAAAAATAATTATTCCTTTTTTATTTCCATGGAAACTACAACAGATACAAAGTGCACGATATTATTGAGCAGTTTCTCAGCTACAAAACACTATTTGTCAACACAGTCACCACCATTAGCCATGCATTTTTGCCAGCAATGAGCAAGAGCCTGCATACTACTCTCGTAACATTTTGAACTAGTGGAGATGACCCACTGCTGAAATGCACCACCCGCTGCCTCACTGTGCTCACATTCACTGTTTGGTCTCCATAAACATTCAGCAAGTGCTGATGAACATCAATGGGTGCTATTTTTTCCACAGAGAGGAATTCAGTGATACAGTTTAGCTTCATACGCTCTTCCGTGTCAGACACCATCTGTCACACAGCAAAAAAAAGTATGGAATGTTGGTGGGAAGGTTCAACCTCTACTGCCATAGCACCGACATCTACTTTTGAAGCCTAGGCCAACATTATAAAATAGGAGGCACTTCTTTCAGAGCAGCCTTTGCAGCATAATGAGTTTGAGCAGGCCACTGCGTTTCATTTGCAGTGTTTTTCACCAACTTTCTGATCACAATTAGATATAAGAATATCAGAGGTCACGGTGTTGCTAAAATTAGCCTATAGGTTAATACTATTACTAAGCTCCCTTCTTACTATATTTCATAGAAGCAAAAGGAGATGTGGGAAAATGGAGATGAGGAGAGCGGAATAGGCACAGCTATGCAGGAAGCAGTGATGTGCAGGCACAGCACCCTTCTCAAAGTTAGGATGGAAGCCTCCACAATGCCACCAGCCCCAAGGTCAGCAAGAGTGCTTTTGCTGCAGAAGATGACAAATGAAAACAAACTGGAAATGCTTGCTTTATTTGCTCCACTGCCCCCTCTGGCAAAAGTGTCTCAGGGGTTTTTGCTGTGATTTTCGTCACTGATGGCATCTGCTGACTTAAACAAGGCTCCTCAGAGCTCATCACTTCTGAAAATTCAGGTGACCTAGCATACACACAGAGAAGAGTAGCTTTCAATATTTAAGCTGCCATTCAAAAATCTCTGGAGAGTTAAGTGCCTGAAAATCAATTAAGGCTGAAGAGCTGAATCAACACTGCTGGAGTCTGGGCTGGTGGCTGCAAAATTTCTAGATGTTTTGAGCCTGATAGGCCAGGAAACAATCCCATCTGGGCAAATGGTCTGTTTTAGCAGTCAGGATTAAGCTGACAAGTTTTCTGTGATTTGTCTATTTCGCTAATAGCAGGGGCATATTGTTAATTTAGCTAATGGGAAGAAAAAATGTTTAACAGTTAACTCAATCCTTTATGTGGAACACCATCTGTGTGCTGAATGTCCCTGGATGCAGAAGAGAGGAAATCATACAGCATTTCAACCTTCTTTACTGTCATTATCTTGGGCAAGTATGATAAACAACCATATTTATTTTCTGGAGCATATAGAGTTTTAATCAACCTATTAAGCAGGGTGACATTTTTCACAAATGTTAGAAGGCACAAAATTGACATTATTTCCCTATACGCAATGCAATTCATGGGCGCTGAGCAATAGAAGCTTAGACCAGAGCAAACGAGACAAGTTGTTTTTCCTTTCACATCTAAATAAAGCTATTTGAAGAGACTTTAGTCAAGCATACTCACAGATTAATCCTGGAATTCTGGAAAGAAGCAGAGAAATGGGCTTTTGTAGACTGTAATACTGAAAGTGTAAGAGAAAGTTTTAATCCTCCATGTCCAAAAATCATCCTTTTATGTGTGGTTGAACACATTTATATGAAAGAAGTTTTGCTATTATTGGAGACTAGTGAGAACGGTTCAGTTATTCATCAGTCTGGCAGCTGAGAATCCTGCTTTCTTTCCAGTTTGATGTGTATTCCTGATCGTCAGCAAAGCGGGTAGGGGGCATTTAACAATTAACACTTTGGATCTGGGAACAGTTCTAGATCCAAACTGTGAAATAACAACTGTGAGAAGGCAGAACTGCCTTTAGCAGGTTATGATAAGACACGCATTTACTTTTTGAATGTCAGCATTGATTACAGTGCCTTGTACCAGTACTTAACCACTGAGGAAGTGACACCAGAGAATAAGGTAAAACTATGCAAACAGTTTTTTTCTGACACACAGAAATTTGGAAAACAGAATAAGGCCTCTCACAATTTACCTATGGTATTTTAACCCTTCTCTCTAGAGATTGGATGAGGAAACTAAATCAAAGCGGAATTTTGCCACCTGAATTTGCCCATTACAAAAGTGGTGGTGGTTCCACAGCCCTCTGCTATTTCTCCTATTCCTCCACATTGGATTCACTGTGGATAGGAGAGAGATGGCAGTGAAGCGAGAGGACTCTTATGGATTGCATAGAGTGGGAACTGAAATCTCTGTTCAGGGAAGTGTTTTGTGGAAGCTCACAATGGCATCACATGGCTCTAAAATCTACAACTCCAGAGATGTGAGAGTTTCTTAATGCCCTGAGAGGTTTGGTCTCAGGAAAGGCTGCTGGCACCTGCAGGCTGGCACACATACAGCAAGGAGGTAAACCTTTCTGCAGCAGCCTTGTGCATCCTTCTTGTCCCCAGGATCGCCTCTGTGCTTGCACCCACAAGGGGGTGCAAGGCTCCCCTCTCCTGGTAGGGAGGCAGTTGTCACTGGTTTGTACAGCTGTTAGGCCAAGCACAACAGATGCATACTTGCTGTTTGTTTCTTTTCTGTTTAAGTTGATAACCAGCACCTACTATCATAAACTGGGACTTAGTGTTTCCTGCTTTGCTCTTACTCTGTGCTTTTTCCTTAAATAAATATATATAGAACTAGAGCAAATAACAGAGATTAGAAACATTTGCTTTCATGGTTGGCTGGATTCTTCTAGTATGGAAACATTTCCTCTGTTATCCTTAAAAAGAAACATTTTTCCATTGAAGACTGAATTTTTTTAATCCTGTGCCACTGGACTTTATTTACATTCTTCTTGTCCATAAGGCCCCTGGAGGTCTTGCAAGCCATAGCAACTGATTTAACCCAGTTCCCAATTCCTATATTTTCCCTTGGCTATGACTTTATATTGATAAAGTGTACCAGACAGGTTAGTACCAGACAGGTTATTGTTCTCTACTCTACTTGGCTACACAGCTTCTTTATTGTTTGCTATGACTTATCTCTGGAGTAGCATGTGGATAATATGCAGAAAGTCTGGGATTCACTCATATATCTGGATCTGGCTCATCTCTTTCATACTAAATTACTCTACAGAGACCTACATAAATCCATACCAGTTCTTAGTACTTCTCCTTTAATTTAGACTCTTTTTGCTTTAAATAGAATGGGGAAAAAAGATAAGTGACTTTAGATGTGTGGATTTTGGATGCTCGTAGTGTGAGTTAACCAAATAATTGACTCACACCTTTTGCAGCACTTTAAAGGAGAAGGATTTTTTGATTGAGCATTCAGGGTCACTTCCCCTTCTTGTTGTTGATTTTTTAAAATTTATTTTTAACTTTGGCTTATTACATGATGTAATATATCTATCTGTATGTGACCACAGTATTCTTCTAATTTAAAAGGTATTTTTGTGGGTCACAAGTTTATTTTGATGTTATTTATGAGAACATTCTATGTGGCAAAAAAATAATTCGCAGTTGTTCAGCTGAAAAATAAAAGCTCACATATCACAGACCACTTTATGCTAAACAGTACCCTGATATCAAAGGACATGGCATGCAGCCATTTCTTCTCAATGAATGCACTAGATTTATGCTACCAATTCCTACAGACATTGAAAGAAGCATACTTTGTACTTAAATCAAATGTTTAAGAATTCTGAATTTCAATGTAAAGTGTAGGGAAAAAAAAAAAAAGAAAAAAAAAAAAAGCAAACCATACCAGAAACAGTATAATTAACTGCATATGTTTCTAGGCCAATTGCTGATGCATACTCACAAATGAATAATAATATTGTTAACAAACTGAAAAGTCACAATAGAAACATTTGTGTTTTGAGTTAAACTTCTTTTCCCCCTTTACTGCTAAGCAACATTCCTCCTCTCCAAAACTTACTGCTGTGGGCCATCACTGTCGTTAAAAACACCATAAGTTTTCTCTGAGCCAGCTATCACTGGTAGATAGAAGAACATTGAAGAAGAGGGTGTGAGTTTGGGTCAAATTGTATAGCACTTGGCTGGCCTGACCTCAAACCAGCTGCAGTGTGGTGGGTTGTTAGGGTTTCTTTTGTGGGGTTCTTTTCAGTTTCTTTAAAGCTGAAACTTTGAAGCTCAAAACCCTCAGAAGGAACAGAAAAAGAAAGCTCATGCAAACAAACACGACTGATCTTTACACGGCTTTGATCTCTTATATATCTATAGTGCCTTTCATCATGAAGGAGACCAATAAGATTTATAAACTGCCTTCAAAGAGAAATCTCTTATCCTCTATATCACAACGTGCACACCACTGAAAACCAGCCTTCAGAGTAGATGATGACCCGTAGCATAATGTATATTAACAAGCAGTAGGAGAATAATTAGCAGATAGCGAAGAATATGTTACTTGGTAGGAGCTGTAACACCAGAGAAAATAGTAAAGACCTCAGTTTTTAATGGCACATTTACCTAAACTGAAAAGAAAGGCGCCTGTGAGAGAGATTCATACTAACTACAAGGGCAACATGTCTGCACTGTCACCTCAGTCCCAGTCACTCCCTCAGTCTCAAATGGCCATTATATTCAGTTTGTTTGAGATTGCCTTAAAGTTTTTGCCCTGGAAAATATTCCAAGAGGAAAAAACACAGGATCCAGACAGTTTCTACACATGAGCACATACGCTCCTCAGCTTTCCACACTGCAAACGTCCCTATTCCCCTCTACATTTCAAGACCCTGCAAGACTGACAGTACACGTGGGGACAAGCAGAACATTTGATTCCAAGAGGCAGAACAGCCCTCTAAGCACCATTTTAAATTCCTGATGACTGTAACCCTGGCACAGCTCAGCAAGTGCTGAGTTACACTGACCTATCTTCAGACCTATCTTCAGCAGGGGATGCTGCACCTCCTCCACACATGCACTACCATCCCGCTTTGGCATGGAAAATTTTTATAGGCACATTTGTGTGCTCTCCCTGGATCTCCCTTGGCCTTAGGGAGCCCAGCTGAAACAGCTCTTCTCTCTCCTTTCCATTAGCCAGAATCTTTGATTAGCTGAGCCTCCAACTGTCTGAAAATTGCAGGCACCGTTGAAGACTTTCAGGTAATTGCAATCTCTACTGCATTTCAAAGCTAAAGCTTAGGTTACTAAGCCATCTCCATAATGTCTGATCAATGAAGTGATCAATTAGGAATGGGAAAACGAGCTACGGTACAGTGAGTGGAATGGCTAATGACCTAACACGGAGAAGTCCTTTAATCTTAGGCTTCCAGGACTGCATGCCAATCTGCTCTGCCAGAAAGCCAGCAGGGTTCTGCAAAGTTGGAAATTGTCTTAAAAAAAGACAAAAAACAGAAAACAAATGGATACTAGATAAAATCTATTAAAACTAGAAGCATCTTAAGGACCTAGAGTGGGCTTAGGAAAAATTCCAAATGTTTGTTTAACTGATACATGAGATTGTTTACCCTAGTAACTCTGTCTGTTTGATATGTATGAGGCTTTGAATATTTTATAACAGTGATGGCTGTGTTCACTTAAAGGCAGCTGCTTAAAAAAATTTAGAATTCCAGAAAACACTTTGTCTTTCAACTCAGCATTATGTAATGGTTCAGGCTTGATACTCTTTTTCTTTGAAGGCTTTTCCTACTGATAACATCAGAAGCATCACCCAAGAAAGATGTGTCATCTTAAAAAAAAAAAAAAAAAAAAAGGTGTTGTTGGGTCTTTTTGGTTTTGTTTTGTTTTCTTTTTTATTCTGCTGACAGATAATGAGTGCTAATGCTTCCTCTGAAACAAAAAAATGATAGCTGAATTGGAAGAGTGCTAGAGAGGAGGGCACTGGGGAACACAATTGTGAACCATCACACAAATTCTCAGAGAAGCCCAGGCAGAAATTCAGAGCATCACATCTTAATAGAACATAATGTACTCCAGAAAGAGTAGAGATAATGTATCTTAATGTATTCAATATTTGCCTTTGATGTAAGCTTAAGCATTATTCCATATGCTTTACTCCATCACTAAATTAATTTTAGTTGGAAATCATCACGCATTAATTAACAAATATGACTAAGCTCCAGCTCACTTGTTTTCCTGGGTTATTTGATGTTGGCTGCAAGATGGTTACATTGCAGAATTTTCTTTATAATAGCTGTGGCTAACACAGCTATTTGTGTTGCCAGATTTGTTCATTGTCAGGCACAAACATAGCTCAGCTGTACATGGAGGAGAGGGATTAGGAAAGGAAGGACCTGAGCCTCTTCAGAAAATTTGCACACATATAGGACCTTCTATAAAGTAAAACAGAATGAATTAGAATCTATTTTTACAGGGAAAGGATCGACCCAGTTGGACCAAACACTCTATGTATTCAATGGCAATTACTGCAAGCAAACGCTTGTTTGAGTAACGTCTGAAATGCGTTAAAAAAATACCCTGTGTTACAGACCACTTCCTGACCTAATGCTGCAGTTTGTTTTGAACAGATTTTACGTGAATTTTCAAGAACATTTTAAATAATAGATGTGCCATAATTACAGCCTATGTTTCTTACGAGAGGGGTTTTACTATTCAGATCTTGTCATTTTAAGATCAAAAGATTTCTTTTTCAGAACTGTCTTCCTTGCTGAGCTCTAGACAGACAGAAAATTTTGTGAGTTGCCAGAATCTTAGCTGTTGTAAGCTCCATTACCATTAAACTAAAGACACATTTCTAAAAATCCTTTCTTACACAAGCAGCTTATTGCACTATTGCCTGTGTTTTTTAATAGAAAAGCTCATGCTACCTCTAAAATAAATAAATAAATAAAAAAATCTAGGGAGCCTCTTTTGTGAGGGATACTGGTGTTTTATACTAAAGCAACTATAAAAGAAATTTAAAAAGTACCCAACAGTAGAACTTCCATTTTTACCTATTTATCCTTTAAAAAATATTTTTGGCCGTATTTCAAGGTGCCTTGTCGATCACCAGAGATCTCTGAAATGCACGATAAGAATACTGTTGTAGTCAAAGAAATTGAGGGCCAAAATATATTATTCAGATTTTCTAAAACTTTTATTTGTTGATAACTCATCATTATAAAGTAACTCTTCAGCCAAAAAATCAAGGTTCATAAATCTAGATCCTGTTATAGGTACAACTCATCCAATCTGACTCATTAATCAGATGCAGAGAACTTGCAGCAGCTCACAGGTAGGGGAGGCAGTACTTGGATCACCAGGGGGTAGCATTCACAGGTAGTCTTTGCCTGCTCAAATTCAATATCAAATTACAAAAACAGATTGAGTGCAATAATGATGAACACACAAATTATTTGCAAGAGCTTCAGCCCAAATGTTTTCAGAGAAAAAAATATTTCCAGAGCGATGACTTTTCCTATTACATATTGCTTTAAATCCTAAGAAAATAGACCACTTCCAAGTTCAGGTTCTGACAAATGATTTGGTTTGGGTCAGAATGGAGTTCTATGAGTTGTACTCATGACTGCTCAAGAAATGTGCCAATCTTGAACCATTTGCTTAATTCTTATCAAAATTCCTTCTAGCTTTAAAAGGACATTAGCTAAAGGGGACATTGCTGTAAGGAAAAGCAGCCCCCAAGCCTCCTCTTCATGAAGCCATACACGTAGCCATTGCCTCTGCTGAGCTAGCAGCAGCAGTTGTGCTGAGAGCCAGTCAGAGAAGACTCAAATTGAAAGACTATTACCTCCCAGAGTTTTATTCCCCAGCTGCTCTGTTTCCCTGACCAAGAGCATGCCAGTTCCCTGTGCTGGCACAGAATACGTGGTAGGGCACAGATGGGGACTGTTTTTGAGCAGCAATGAAATGCTAGGCAAACAATGACTTTAGTGAAGACAGACCTGGATGGAGCCTTTGACTGTAAAAATCATGACCCTAACAGGAAAACTCATTACAATTCTGCATGTTTACATTGAGCAAGATTCTGCAGGCTTTAATCACTACCTACCAAAACTTCTGTAGTCAAGGAAAGCTTGATATACTGGAACATAAGGCTGAACTGAACAAGAGTGAGTGGTAAGGAGGGGAGAAAGACATGACAACGGCAGAGGCACAATAATTAATTTTTAGAAAGTCATTTTGAAAAATAAATCTGACCAAAGTATTATGGGATGAGCACTAGAGTCTCATCTTATAATACAATGCCTGGAATTAACTTTAACTTTTTATTTTTATCATCCTGCTGGCAATCTGTTAGCATTATTACACTTTCCATTTAAAAAGCCTTCTCATCCGTAGCAGATGTTCAGCTTTCTACATGTATGTTCTGTAATTCCTCTTAACTCTACTAATGAGAATTACAAGTTTTCTTACATTACCTCCACAGTGCCTGTAGCATCCTCTTAAAATTTGAATTGAAAGCTTCTACTGGCGTTTTCCTACTTTGACAAAATAGTATTTAAACATCCTCACAAAATAGCCTCTGCAGTATCCCTAATGGGCAGTAGCTGTAACCCCTGGAGCACCTATTCATTTTGAAATATAAAGTTGAAAGCCTTAGCTGGCTTTAATAGCTCCAAGCTGTCACAAAAGAAATGGGTTGGTTATAATGTGGTAAGGAAAAATTTGAGTATGAAATATATATACAATACTACTTGCACTTGCCCTGAAATAGTTTTTCTGCTATTTTGTATCTTGTGATAGAAGTCAACATGTGCGATTAAAGGATAACAAGTAAGGGAAGCATCTCAGAATGCTATTTGTTGTCGTGCCAGCCAAATGGAACATATGGGGTGTGTGCCTCCCATATGATAGGTAAAGGAGGTCAAACATACACTGCAGCAGAATGCTTCTGACATTAATAAGTTTTAATTTTCCTAAAATAGGCAGGCAGTTGTCTCCCTTAATATATCTGTTAGGATTTTATTAACCCCAAATCTAAATTCTCTTATTTTTGAAGTAAAATATTTAGGCAGTTAGGCTCTGCACCTGTGGTTGGTAGCAGAAACAAGGGTAGAAACAGCAGAAGAAAGAAGAAATGAGTGTTCGCAGTGGGTGAAGAACATGGGTTAACAGATGGCCCCAGTAAGACCAACATCTTTAGAAAGGCCACCATCTATGTCCTTTCCAGTGTCTAAAGGAGTGCTACAAAGGTGCTTAAAGGCCTATATGGCAAGATGTATAAGGGGAGGCCAAGGTCCCTGGGTTTGTTCATCCAGTCCAGAGGAGGCTGAGGGGAGGTCTTTGGTGGCTGCAGCTCCTGCAGCAGAAGAGTAGTGCTGAGGTCTGCTCTTTTGTGACAGCAGCAGGGCCTGAGGGAATGGCATGGGGCTGTGTCAGGGGAAGGTCAGGCTGGGTGTTAGGAAAAGGTTCTTCACCAGAGGATGATGAGCATGGAACAGGCTCCCCAGAACAGTGATCACTGTATTCTTGCATCATTACTGTCTAACAGTTAAAATTTCTACGACACAACTTTCTCCCCCAAACCTGCATACCTTAGCTTTGCAAATTTGTTCTTTTACTTTCTTTAATAGATTTTATGGTGATTTTCTCAAGAAAAAACAGCACAAACTAAAACATGGCTAGCACAATACAAGCTCTCTCAGACCCCCTACTTGCTGGAACATTCCAGCCACCCCACTTATTTATGCATCTGTTTTCATCCCCGCTGCCACTCCCAGCAGGGGCACAAGGGAGGTCTGCAACCTGTGCAGAGTTTGGCTGAGAGTTGTAAGGGAAGTGATGAGGAGAGCAATTTTAGCCATGAATATCTTAATGAAGCTCCCGTGCTGACCTTACACACTTCTGATTAAGCAAATATGCAAATGTAAAGCAGTACAGAGCTGGATTAACACTCAGAGATTTTTAAAAAGCTACTGTGGCTACATGCAGAGTGACCTTTAGGCCTGCTCAAATCTGTTAGAATGCAGATGGGGAAAAAGAAAGATGATATAAAGATAGGCTCCATCTTACTATCTATCTTGCAATCTCCACAAAATGGGCCACAGGAGGAAACGAATATCCAGATCAAGGTTTTACAGCTGATGCAGTTTCAGAGCAAGAGATTATTCTGCATCATACCTGGGGATGTCTCTGCCAGTACCTTCCAAAACCAAAAAGGCAGCTCATTAGTCATTTTGTACTTTACACGATGAAAAAGGAGAACTGGTAGATAAGGTTCCAAAGCTGGATTCCAACCGTGCTACTGAGATTCAAAGTGGATCAGGAAATCCAAGGGAAGAAGTATGCTCAACTCAGTCACAGGACACCTTACCATACAGATCTAAGGAATCTGCTCTCTTCTGATGTTGAAATAGTGACCAGGAGCAAATACCTCAAGTCATTTTAGAGAAAACTTCTGTAATGAGGATATACATATGTACTGTCAGATGCTATGGTCTATATAACTCAGTGATCTCAGCATGGATCCCAAGATCCAGGATGCCAGAAAGCTGTTCTAATATTGTTCTGCTAAGAGAAGTGGCTAGATATGGAAAATGATGTGGAGGGAAACTTTAAGAAACACGGTGCTGAGTTTAATTGTTAGAACTATCTTTCTCTCAGCAAGTTTTCAGGGCAATTTACAGTCAACTACAACTACATGCTATTTCTAGGAACATAGCAGTGGAAGAAACCTCCTGGGTTCTCAAGACCCTGTGTTAGCAAGGGCCACATTATATTCCATATTTCCTAAATCAGGGATTTTTGTTGCCTCTGTTTTCACTATTCTCACTCCTTTGGGAAAGGCTGTTCCAATGGCCTTCCCTCATAACTGGAATTTGTCTTCTAATTTCCAGCCTCAGTGTATTCATAGCTAACTTCTGCTCATTTGTACTGAAATCTGATGATTTCTTTTTATCAGTGCATTTATCTTTCTTTCACACACAAATCCATAACACTGCTTCAAGAGATATTTTAACAAAAAAGGGAGTGAAACAGGAGAATATTATAAATGTGATGAGATCCTGTACTTGTATAAGCTGGCCTGACTTTAATACTAATACATATTTTGCCTTGGAATTAGAAAAAATTCATGTGCTTATTTTCAGGCTAGGTGTGAAATCAAATGTCTGTGCTAAAAGGCTATGAATATATCCATAGCAAACACACACAAAACTACACTTTCAAATAAAATTAATCCAATTTTTCCCCCCAGAAAAACTGAACACTAAACAAAAAAATAGGTTTCCTATTCTGACTTCTCTAATATTTTATTAAAAACACTTCTTCATTCTCGATCCCATTATAATCCTGCATTAATATAGCATGTCTATTACTTTTTATTATTTTCATCAATCAACTGTGCATTACTAAATTTTGAGGGTGTTGTGGAATATACTTCTTTACCTGATGTGTACTTGAGGTTCCAGAATATCTTTATACAATTGGCAACAAAATATTATAATGTAGTGTGTTATTTTTATTTGAAGATAAACAAATAAGGCTCCAGATTCACCGCAGCTCAAAACACTATGAAATGTTCACAGTAATTTAAGTTACACTTAAAAGGCCTGAAAAGCATCTTTTATGCCAAAGAAGTAATCCCTCAGTTTTTGAATCTACTGATTCTTCACAAGTGTTAGTCATTCTTGAGTGGTGTAAGTAGTTATGTATCAAAGGATAACAAAAACTTTGACAACAATAACAGGAGCATTTGCTTTTTTACTAATAAGAAAGCTACAAGGGGAGCAAATTTTCTCTGCACTAAAGAAGTAGAAATAATTCTCTCTTTCTACTAATTATAGAGCATATTTCTTCCTGTGGCTTAATCCCCATCAATTTTTATTTACTAAATTGCAACTGCCATATTTTGTACATTTTATGATGACAAATATCACATAGGCTTTGAGGTAAACCAAAACAATTCGGGCTGATTCAATATCAGGTCTGAGTCCTGCAACAAAGCTGAATGCTCTGTGGTTACAGCAAAAAAAGAAACTGAATTTTCATTTGAAAATATAAACGAGAATTTTGTATCTTTACATGTTAATAATCCTTACGTAGTAAATATCCTGCCTTATTTCTGCCCAATATGAGAAATTCATATTGCAGCAGGGGGGTTAGTATGGCTAATGGCACTAGAGCCTTTCTGCTTACAAAGTCTGTAAATCAGATTGAAATATTCCTTTATTAAAAGAAGGAAGAACAAACAAACAAAAAAAAACCAAAAAAACCAACAAAAAACAACAGGACTCTCTGAAACATAATTGGGATCAATAGAAATAACTAATTCTGAGATACATTCTTCAGGTTTTTAAACCATCCTTTATTATTCAGTACTAAAGGCATAATCATACATAAAATTATAGCAGATGGCACCAGGAACTTGTAGAAGTATCATTTGTTAATATATTCTGCTGGTCTTATCCATCAAGGTAGTACAACTTGGCATAAATCACACTTTCTTCTGGCTTTCTGGCATGTTAGTTATGTTGCATTACATTCTCTCATGGCTGTACTCTATTCTTACCCTCTAAACCACAACTAAAATGTCATCTTCTTAGACTTAAATTGGGAACAGTGAAATCTTTGTGTGTCAGAGACAGAGATTCCAATGGCTGTAATCTTATATCCACGTCCATTCATCTCCTTTCTTCCAGATCACTCTCAAAAGAGTAGGCTGCCAAGAGGACAGACTGGAAATATTCTAAGGGAGAAGAATGAAAACTAGAAGTGGATTCAGATCCAAGTATGTCCCTTCAAACATCAGATGCAGGAAAGCAAGCATTTGGATCAGCTTGTTCTGACAGTGCAGGGCTGAGATGAAGGGCCACGCGCAGTGTCATCTCCATGCAGTGGTTCTTCTTCCAGGACACTGCCTGGGCACAGCAAAGACTTGCTTCTCAGGAGAAAAATGCAGGCAGCCATGTTACCTGCTAGATATGGAATCAAATTTAGCAACCCTCATGAGAGATAACCATCTCATGTTTTGTTTGCTTTGCAAAGAAGTCAGAGGTACTTCTTAAATGACGTATCTTTGCAGATAGGGCAGCCTGGGGAACCGTTGCAGCTGGCATTCAGAGCAAGGAAAGCTGGGCAGCGGGACGGTAAACCTATGCCATTGTCACCTGCAGTCAGCCCGGGAGAAGTCACTCAGAGAGTAATGCTGAATATTAAGCTGTAATATACCAGGTCTCCAGCAGAGGGGAGCATTCGTATGTGGAAAAAAATGATTGCATCTCTTAAAAAATGCTTTCTACTGCATCTTTTACAACAGCTAGGAATCTCAGACTTCTCCCTTCTAATTAGTTCATAGGTAGATGAACTCATCATCCAACCATCCAACCCTGAATATTTAAAAAAATATGGAAAAGTACCATATTAAAAAAGTTAAGTCAAGATTTAAGATTACATATTTAAATGAAAATTATCAGCAATGAAATAATTAATATTCCAGAAGCAAAGTTGACATGAACTCTATCTATATCTTGCATTCTGCATATTTTAGAATGCAAGGAGTATTATGATATTGATTAAATACAGACAAATTAGGAGCTACTAAATCAATCCCAATCAGAGAAGAGGACCTCAAATAAGAAGGCGTTGAACACTGTGCGTACGTGTATGTGTGTAAAATCAATGAGACAACGTGTGTTCCAGCAGACACGTGCCTGAGGCTCCTGTTTTTTTAAAAAAGGGGAGCAGGAAGATAACTCAATTATTATGATTCCTGAAACCAATTCTTTTAGCACAATTCATTTTCGCAGTTTCATTCTTTCAGTCATTTTATCTGATTGCATTAGTATATGGTAGCTGGAAGAAATCAGCCTATGTATAGAGGCTGAGCCATGCTGGAGCTACTCTACTTGCTTGTGGCCTTTCTTCTAGCTGTTCGTTTGTCTGAATTTGTTTCTCCAATGTGATAGTGCTTAACTTTACAAACAGGTCAGTGCCACCCAATATAAAGATACTGGAAGGCAGGCAGACAGTTTGAATGTTCCAGTCACAGTGCACAGACAACTGATCTACAAGGCTGCCCCCTCTCCAAGATGACAACTATGATTAGGAGATCAAAAAAGATTTGGGGAAGGGTTACTACATAAACAGAAGTCAAAGGGACTGCTGAAAGTAGCAGCCATGTTTTAAGATGCTGAATTACCCTCTGGACTTCAGGAACGCACCCATAACTGTGTGAGATTTTTCACTCTGTCACACCTGCTTTCCATAGATGGAATTCATGGTAATGGGTAGAATCTGACTGAGTAGAAAACAAATCAGTGAATTTTATGTATGGTTTTGAGACACTGACTATCAAATTTACCGATCTTGTGGTTTTTGCCATACTGCAAAATCATGATAAAACATGAATCACAGTGCAACCTGTGGAGATGAGAATACAGCATGAAATGGATTTCTGCTCTGTGTCTTTCTGATAAGATATTGATGTGAAAAACCCTTAAAAATTCAATTGACTGTGTATGCTACCCTTCAGCATTCAGAATAATAAAGGTTTACACACTTCTGGTGTTTCTAAGACAGAAAAAGATCTGTTGAAACACTAAGGTTTAATATCCAGGTCAGTGATATTTTATTCCTAAATCTGCAGCACTAAATTTGCCCATATATCAAAAACACTGTTGATTTCAGGGTGAACGGTCTTGTACAAGGGCTTACAAAATCAAAGCCTAAGGATGGATAGAGAAGGAAAATTAGGAGTTAATTGAAAAAAGATGTCAGAGAAAGGTGAGCAACAAAAACATGCAGGGAGAAAAAGAAAGTACTAGAAAAGGGAGGAAAAAAGAATGACAAACACAGAAGACAAAATTTGGTATAATTTGTGGAATTTAGATGTGTTTCATGAATACATTTGTCTATGCAGCTAAAAAAGACTGTCATTGCAACACAAAAAGTGTTATTTCATTTTTCTATCTAAAATGTTTAGTATTTGTAATCTAATAGTCACAGAAGTAGTTTTAAAATCGCTCCACCATGATAAATGAAAATACTACTCGTTTGTTTCTTTCATACTCCAGCACTACTTCCTACTTTTACTTCCACAAGAATTCCAATCAAAGAAGAAAGAAATTGACATGCTCAGGTGTCAACTTTTTTTTCAATTCTTCTGGTGCACTCTTGCCCCCAGAATCTCATCCAATTCTTCCAGTTCCAACTGGTCCAATGAAAGATAACAGTTCTTTCAAGAAATCTTGCCCTGCCTACAATAAAATATCAGTGACCTTCATTTTTTCCTCCTGCTGTAACTCAAAGTTTCATTCCCCAAGCCTTCCAGTTGCCTTAATGACTGCATCCCCACATGGACAACTGGGTTCCCTCAAACCCACTTTCAGTCTGTTTTTTATGCTTCTTTTTAGGCACTCTGGGTCTCCTCACCCAAGGGCCCTCTCAGCTACTTTCCAGTGCACAAGGGTAAAAATGCCCACTCTTACTTTGCGCCCCTCCTGTCCCCAAAACCCTTCGCCTGTTCCATCACATTTCTTTGCCTTAACACATTTGGAGCACGAGCTTTCAAAGGGTCTGCATGCATTCTTTCTTACTTACCCATACAGTATTGAACAAAGTCATGTCTGGATCCTTGGTTAAATTTCCTAGGCATTGCTATGATCATACAAATAGTCTATTGGGAAAGTGTAGAAAGTTATTCCTTCCAAGACTGCAATTAGTTAAGGATGAATATGTTCATCCTTCTAAACGATACATTCATTCATGTAAGTGCTAGAGTCATATCAATTAGGCTAATTCACTTGAGTAAAGTTATACTTAAGTATTTGAAGGACTGAAGCTACACTTCCACAGAGAACTCTGCCTTCAACAATTATCACAAACACCTACATTTTGCTACAGGGGAAACCTGAAATTAAATTACAATCTGTTATAGAAAATAGAGATGAAAACACTCCTAGTCCACAATCCTGAAACATTCAAGGAAGAAACATTTGAAATAAAAATATTCAGTTATCCCCCTTTTCACGTAAATGAATACAAAGCTCAAGAATCCCAACAATGGGGAAAAAAAAATGTTGGAATTGTACTATGGATTATACTTGCCATACAACCCACCTGCAGCAAACTCCACAGATGTTCAATAAGCTTGCCATGCAGAAATCTTATCTGATTTTTTTCTAGGTAGAGGATGATTTAAGCCTTGAAGCACAACCCTCCTTAAGAGTCAGAAATTACAAAGTGAAAAACAAAATTAAGAAACTTCGGTACACGTAGAGGAAAATCTACTCCAGTAGAGGAGGAGGTAAGAAGAAATGAACTCTTCTGATAAACTTATTTGTCATTGCTTGCAGAGAGAAGCAAGAAATACGGGATCTTATGATGTCCATGGAGACACCACACACTGTGAAGGATAAGGCTTTCTTGGTATCTTGTTTTTTACTTTCACCTTTGCAATGGCACACATTGTATCAGAAAGTTTTAAAAGCAAAATAGAGGTTAGATCCATTTTCGATACTCTAAATTAGAAGAATAAATGAATCACCCAACTGTAGTTAATGGGCAATTAACATAATTCTGGTCCTGTGTAGCTGAAAGATAATGAAAAAGCTGATTGCAAATGAACCAGCAGTAATGTGGGAGGTCATAATAGTCCCATAACTCTGAATGAGAAACCAATTTCTCCTCTAACACTAGATGTTTTGATTGGTGAAGGGCTTTATCGTACTATGAAATTTGCCCACGATAGTATGAGATACATAAAAAAAAAAGGTTCTGCTGTGCAAAGAGTGGATGGCTTATGGAATAGGTAATCTCAGAAACTGCATGAGCCTGTACTAGCTATCATAAACTAGAGGGTAATTAAGAGTGCAATGGTGAATAGAGAGAAGCATATATCTGAGTAATGAGTTCACAACTGTACTACAACAGGGCAACAAAGCACCAGGAGAAATACAACAGGGTGTCAAACTCTGTTTCAGCCTGGAGACTGGATGCGCTGCTGCCCTCTAACTCGGCCCGCCTCCTGGAGACCATGTTATCTCTTATTTGTGCTCAGTTTGTTCTTAGTTAAGAAAGGGGTAATGGGGTGGGATGAATTCCACCCACAATGCTTTTCTCTTCTCTCTGCTTACCATCTATGTCCTGATCCTATTAAAACTTAAGATCTTGTTCAGCAAACTGTCATCAGATAAAGTAAATTACATTTAATGCTAGTGGTAATGCTATCAAAATCAAGAGAACAATTGTGTCTAGGGCAAGGACTCCTAGGGAATTCTTTCCCTAGAATTTTAAGTAAATCTATGTTTAGTTCCTTTGTGACTTTTGAGGAGGGAAAAAAGGTAAACATGTTAGAACACTGAAATAGCAAATGAATCTATGCCCTAGAAGCAGGTGACACATTAATAAGGTGCACACACATACACAAAATAAAAAACTAACCTTCTGCCCTTCTGTTTTTGTTGTTTTTCACCAGTATTCCTATGTCTTTCCTACCAGGCTGAAGAAAATGATGGTAGATTTAAATAATGCTGAACTTTGTATCATAACAAATCAATAGGTTATTTCTGCATCATATTATGTGCAAAATATATGAAATAAATAGATAAAGAGACAGCGCTTGTAAAGCACTCAAATATTTCGCATAACAAAGTGCACAGATTGCAAGTGACCATTTTAGGTAGATTTTTACCTCACCCTATTGTTAAAGTAAGTGATAACAGAAGTCACTTGAACTTTCAAGATGACCATCTTTCTGGACTGCAGCTCTGACATGGAATCACCAAAGCACATGACAACAAGCTGTCATTACTATAGTAAATATCTCCACTTCATTCATTCGTACAGGTACATGGATCACAGCAGAAGTAACTCCTCCTACTTATTTCCATTTAAACTATGACAGATCACAGAGCACAGTAACAGACGCATAGAATCACCAACGTTGGAAAAGACCTCTAAGATTATCCAGTCCAACTGTCCACATGTCACCAACATCTCCCAATAAACCACATCCGTCTGTACAACAACTAAATGTTTCTTGAACATTTCCAGGGATAGTGACACCACCCCATCCCTCAGCAGCCTGTTTCAGTGCCTGACCACTCTTCTGGAGTAGTAGTATTTCCTAGAGTCCTACCTGAATCTCCCCTGTCGCAACTTGAGGCCACTCGCTCTAATCCTACTGCTAGTTACATAGGAGAAGGGGCTAACTCCCACCTCAGCACAGCCTCCCTTCAGGCAGTTGTAGAGAGCAAAAAGGTCACCCCCGAGCCTCTACTCAAGACTAAACAATCTCAGTTCCCTCAGCCGCTCCTCATAAGACTTGTGCTCCAGACCTCTTACCTCTCAGCTTTGTTGCCCTTCTCTGAACACACTCCAGGGCCTCGATGTCTTTCTTGTAGTGAGGGGTTGTACCAAACTGAGCAGAGTACTTGAGTTGCAGCCTCTCTAGTGTGGTGTACCTTCAAGAACAGAGGGATGATCAGTTCCCTGCTCCTGCTAGCAACACTTTCTGATGCAAGCCAGGATGCCACCTGGGCACACTGCTGACTCATATTCGACCAAGCATTGACCAGTATACCCAGCTCCATTTCCTCTATATCATCTTTCAGCTACTTTGTCCCGAGCCTGTATCATATGAAGTATATTACTTGCTAGAATAAATTCTCAACCACAAGACACTCTTTTTCAACAGTCACCACTATTAGCTGTGCATTTTCATCAGTGATAAACAAGAGCCCACATGCCACATTCAAAAACCTGCATGACCATCCAGAATGCGGCTTGTCTTTCATGTTGCTGTTGCTGAAACACACCACCCACCACCTCACTGTGCTCACATCCACTGTTTGGTCTCCGCCAACCCTCAGCAAATGCCGATGAATGTCAGTGAATTCCATTTCTTCCTCAAGGAAAAATTTAATGACCTTGCTTCATGCATATTTTCATGTAAGATATCGTTTTGTCAGACTTCCTCTCTACTACCATCTGCCACATGGCAACATAACGTAAGGGAATACTGATGGGAAGGTTCAACCTCTACTGCTATACAACCAACATCTGCCTCATCTATTCTTCCTAGTGGGGTCTGTAACACAGTAAATAGTACCGGTTTCAATATGGAGAAAACATATATATCAGCTAACATATTACTGTCCTTCTCGGATAAAGGTTAAAGCAACATTTGTTGGAGTAGCTTTGAAGACATCATGTTTACTTACTGAGAAAATCAGTATTAGCCTAAGGAAGGACTAGTAATAACTTGAATTCACTTGGGAAAAAAGTCAGCATTGCTTTTATAATGAAGAGTCCTATCTTCCAAATTTACAAGAGGTCTCTAGAGATATCAACACATAAGTGGCTGATGTTAATTCAGCTGTCATGATCTACTTGGACTTCCAAAGGACTTGGACAAAATCATTCACCAAAGTTTTAAAGAAAGCTAAGTGGTGATGGAAAAAAGGGAAAGACATCTGCATGGATAATTAAGTAGTTAAAAGACAAGGCAGAGAAACAAACACCAAATGGATAATCTTTGCAACTAGAAGGGTGTGTGTTCCACCCTTCAAATTCCTGTGAGATCTGAGCTGGCACCTGAGGTAGTTAATGTATTCATAAATCATTTGGGGAAGGGGGTGAGTAGTGAGTTACAGAAATTTGATGATGAAAGCAAGATAGCAAGGACAAGAAGTGACCAAGAAAATCCTATAAATGAGCATTATGAAACTAAGTGGCTAAGCAATTAAATGGCAGGTAAAATTCAACATACAGAAATGGAGAACAATGCACACAGAAAGAGCAGCTCGAACTCCACATACTAGTATGATGGAGTTGATCATTACCATTTAGGAAACAAATCTAGGCTTATGGTAGATAGTCCTATGAAAATATCAAGCCAGTGCTCAATATGAGTCAAGAAGGAAAACCAGATGTTAGAAATTATTTGGAAACATATTGAGAACAAAACAGAGAACATGATTGTGTTGCAGCAGGAAAGCACTGTTCAACCTCTCATTGTGCTGAATGTCTCCATCTTTCAAAAGGATGAACGTAAAATGAAATGTTTCAGAGGAAAGCAAAAAGAGTGACAACAGAAGCTGCAGAACTTTTAAGAAAATTTACTCAGCAACTACCTCAGGGGATGTTGGTACACTTATTCCTGGAAAACAGGTGGTCTGTAAGAACAAATTATTCTCCTCAGGGCTGCTCTCAAGCCATTCTACGTTCAACGTGTATCTGTGTTTGGACCAGGGCAATCCCAAGCACAAGTACATGTTGGGCAGAGAATGGCTTGACAGCAGCCATGAGCAGAAGAATTTCAGAGTGTCAGTGGAAAAAGATTCAACGTGAGCCAGCAGTGTGTGCTTGCAGCTCAAAAGGTCAACTGTATCTTGGGTTGCCACAAGAGAAGTACGACCATCAGATTGAGGGAGATGATTCGGCTCTTCTACTCTGTTCTCATGAGACCCTTCCTGGAGTACTGCATCCACTTCTGCAGCCCCCAACACAAGGATATGGAGCTGTTGGAGCAGGTCCAGAGGAAGGCCATGAAGATGATCAGAAAGCTGGAGCACCTCCCCTGTGAGGACAGGCTGAGAGCTGGGGACTCCGCAGCCTGCAGAAGAGAAAGCTCTGAGGACACCAGTACATGAAGGGGGTCTGCAGGAAAACTGGGAAGGGACTTTTTGTGAGGATATGTAGTGACAGAGCGAGGGAAAATGGTTTTAAACTGGAAGAGAGTAGATTTAGATTAGATATTAGGAAGAAATTCTTTACTGCAAGGGCGGTCACAGAATCGTAAAATCACAAGGTTGGAAACGACCTGCAAGACCATCTAGTCCAACTGTCTTCTCATTACCACTGCTACCACAAACTAAACCATATCTTATAGCTCCTCATCCGGGCACCTCTTGAACACTGCCAGGGACAGCGACTCTACCACCTCCCTTGACAGGCCATTCCAATGCCTGACCACTCTCTGAGAGAAAAAGTTCTTCCTCATGTCTAATCTAAACCTTCTCTGGTACAACTTGCAGCCATTTCCCTGGGTCCTGTTTGTTGCCTGGGAGAAGAAGCCAAACCTCTCTTCACCACAACCTCCCTTCAGGAAGTTGTTGAGTGCAATGAGGTCTCCCCTGAGCCTCCTCTTCTCCAGACTAAACAATCCCAGCTCCCTCAGCTGCTCCTCATAGGATTTGTGCTCCAGACCCCTCACCAGTTTTGTTGCCCTTCTCTGGACATGTTCTTTCTTGAAGTGAGGGGCTCAAAACTGAACACAGTATTCAAGGTGCGGCCTCACCGATGCTGAGTACAGGGGAATGATTACCTCCCTGCTCCTGCTGGCCACACTATTTCTAATGCAGGCCAGGATGCTTTTGGCCCTCTTGGCCACGCTGTTGGCTCACGTTCAGCCGAGCATCAACCAACACCCCCAGATCCCTTTCCTCTTCACAGTCATCCAGCCACTCAGCCCCAAGCCTATAGTGCTGCATGGGGTTGTTGTGGCCAAAGTGCAGGACTCGACACTTGGCCTTGTTGAATCTCATTCCATTCACCTCTGCCCAGCAATCCAGCTTATCTAGATCCCTCTGAAGGGCCTCCCTACCCTCAGGCAGATCAACACTACCTCCCAACTTGGTGTCATCTGCAAACTTACTGAGGGTACACTCAATCCCTTCATCTAGGTCATCAATAAAGATACTGAACAAGATGGGCCCCAGTACCGACCCCTGAGGGACACCCCTTGTAACGGGTCACCAGGTAGACCATTAACCACTACCCATTGGGCAATGCCCTCTAGCCAGTTCCTTACCCAAAGGAGTGTATACCTGTCCAGGCCATAGACATCCATTTTCCCCAGAAGAATCCTGTGAGAGATCGTGTAAAAGGCTTTGCTGAATTTTAGGTAGACTACATCAACAGCCCTTCCCTCATCTATCAATCTGGTCACCCAGTCATAGAAGGAGATGAGGTTGGTCAAGCACGACCTGCCTTTCATGAACCTGTGCTGGCTGGGCCTGATCCCCTGGATGCCATGCACGTGCTGTGTGATCTCACCCAAGATGATTTGCTCCGTGACTTTCCCTGGTACCAAGGTCAGGCTGACAGACATGTAGTTCCTCAGATCCTCCTTATGGCCCTTCTTGAAGATGGGACTCACATCAGCAAGCCTTCAATCCTCTGGGACCTCTCCAGTTAACCAGGAGCTCTGATAGATGGCTGAGAGCAGCTCGGCAATCACCCCCGCCAGCTCCCTCAGCACCCAAGGGTGTAGGCCATCCAGTCCCATGGGCTTGTGATAGTCCAGATGGAGGAGGTCCTCTCTAACTGCCTCCACCTGAATTGCTGGGGGTATATTCTGAGTAGCATCCCAGACTTCCAGATCAGGATGTAAAGTGCCTGGAGAATAACTAGTCTGGCTAATTAAAGGCAGATGTAAAGAAGGCGTGGAGGACCTCAGCCTTCTCCTTATCCTCAGTGGCCACATTTCCTGTTGCATCACATATAGGATGAAAATTCTCCTTAGTTCTTCTTTTACCGTTGATATATTTATAGAAGAATTTTTTATTCTCTTTTACTGCAGTGGTCAATCTGAGTTCAAGTTGGGCTTCTGCCTTCCTAACTTCCTCCCTGTGTACCTTAGCTACTTCCTTATATTCTCCCCAAGTAGCCTGTCCTTTCTTCCAGTGAGATGATGGAACAGGTTGCCCAGTGAGGTTGTGAATGTCCCCTCCCTGTAAGCATTCAAAGCCAGGCTGGGTAGGGTTCTGAGCAACCTGGTCTAGAGGGAGGTGTCCCTACCTATAGAAGGGGAGTTGAAACCAGATGATCTTAAAGGTCCTTTCCAACCAAATCATTCTATGATTCTACAACATGACAGAAGTCTGAGAAATCATGAACAGAATGAATCGTGAGCCTTACCACATGAGAACTAAGGAATGTAAAATGAAGAAGTTACAAACTTCTTTGTACAATATGAGGTACATTCATTGTGGCTGTGATGTATGAATGTATGGATGATAAGGGGGAGATCTAGCTAAGTAGGAGACTTTTCAAAAATACAGACTACATCTAAAGAAAATCCTTTGAGCTGGGCATAGTTGAAGGCTGGTAGAGCAGCAAGAGGAAGCATCATGTAGAAACAGATGCTGGGCTAGATGGGCCTTTGGTCTTTCTAGTAATGCCTCTTAGTGTGATCTTATCTTCTAGCAGATTGCCCCATCTGCATTATTCAAAATATAATTGGCTGACTAAGATGAGGGAGTGAGTAACACATGCTATGTGTCTCAGAGGTAGTAGGTTTCTCTAACCTTATGTCAGTACAGATTGAGGATAACAGATAGCTGGCAGAAGTCAATGCACAGCAGAAGTAGGCCCTTTAAGAAATACATGAAGCTCCTTAACTCACATCAATCAATCTCTTATTTTCTTTGATTACCTTAACTTTCCCACCCTCTACCTTCCAGTGAGTTATAACAGAGATCATTTCCTCTTAGTGATCTATGACAATTTGTCAGGCTGTCCCAAAATGTTCCAGTGCAGTCTCCTTCTTAAACAAATATTTATAGTGTGTTCAATATAATGGATCCATTATCTGAAGTCATTTGGATTTCAGCTGGGAAAGAAGAAAAGATCTCAATTTGAAAGGAGACTGAGCTAGGGGAAATATATAAAAGAGATTCAAATACATTGCTGTTTATGGTTGGACTAGATGATCTTAGTGGTCTTTCCAATCTTAATGATTCTGTGATTCTATGACACCACTGGATAGAACTGATTTTTATACTTTTCTAAATTATTATTCTTTACATTCAGGACCCTCTCAATTTTAAGACCCTATATGGTATCCTGGACTCCATCAGAAGACAAGGGACCAGCAGGGACAGAGAGGTGATTGCCCCCATCTGCTCTTGTGAGGCCCCATCTGGAGTACTGTGTCCAGGTCTGGGGCCCCCAGTACAAGAAAGACAGAGAGCTGTTGGAGAGGGTCCAGAGGAGGGCCACGAAGATGATCAGGGGACTGGAGCACCTCCCCTATGAAGACAGGCTGAAGGAACTGGGCTTGTTCAGCCTAGAGAAAAGAAGGCTGCGGGGTGACCTCATTGCAACCTTTCAGTACCTAAAGGGAGCCTACAAACAGGAGGGAAATCAATTTTTTACAAGGGTAGATAACAGCAGGACAAAGGGAAATGGTTTTAAGTTGAGGGAGGGAAGATTTAGGTTGGATGTCAGGGGGAAGTTCTTTACAGAGAGAGTGGTGAGGTGATGGAACAGGCTACCCAGAGAGGTTGCGGATGCCCCATCCCTGGAGGTGTTCAAGGCCAGGTTGGATGGGGCCTGGGCAACCTTGTCTAGTATTAAATGGGGAGGTTGGTGGCCCTGCATGTGGTGTGGGAGTTGGAGATTCATGATCCTAGAGGTCCCTTCCAACCCTGGCCATTCTATGATATGCTGCATACATCCATGAAATAATTTTTATACACTAGACTGGCAGAGGACAGTTTGCCCTCTGTTATACTGCCTCTACCAGATCTGTTAATCTGAGCTCCTGAATGAAGAAATTGCCTGAACCCTGATTACTCTTTGTAAAAAGAGACTACTACAAGTACAGTGGAAATAAAGCATCCTGCAGAAGGACTATACCCAGTGCCTGCCACACTGATTTTATCCTGTAATGGTGAGATCACCTGCAAAGCTCTAACGTACAGTGCTGATTTGGCAGCAAGACATGCAGTTGTTGCTGAGCCACACATAACCTTATCAAGATATCTCTCCGCCCAGTCTTTCCAGAACAGTGCTTGAGATGGGAAAGTCTCTCCCATTTTTCTTGCTATAGATCTTCTTATTCTTTCTGTTATCAGTGCTCCCAATATGCATTATCTCTGTGTTATCATTTACAACAAAGCCAGAAGAAGAAAAGCTCCCACTGTAAAATAGTGAACTTAAAAACCTAGCTTATCTGATCAAAAGCTTTGGCTATTTCCCAGAAAGAGAGCAGCCTTGGGTTTATTGCCCATAGAGAAGCCTGTTCTTATTAATCAAGGCACCTCAGCACATTATTCAATGAATTGCCATGCTCAGTGAAACTGAGCTAGTTGCTGCCTTTATGGATCAACACTTCCTAGACTATTTAGAAAAAGTATCACAGCCTTGGCAAAAACCATCCTCCTTATAAAATACTTGCTTGTACTAGAAGCCATCTCAAGGCTTTCAATTCCACTTTGGAATTCTATTTTTGGAGTCCAAGGGGGATTTAAATAGTGCTTTGACCTGATACAAGCTTTCAGCACAAGGTTAATTTTAGCCTTGTATGGACTGCTGCTAAAATTGCTGATTATAATGAATATATATCTTTTGTACGTACCTTAAATGTTCCATGGATTTCCATGATGGCTAAAATTTCCCTGAATGTGTGTAGCACAATAAAAAAAGACAAACAGCGTTTGCAAGATCAGCTCATATAGTCAGCAATACCTGTTCTTTTCTAGCTAATCTAGAAGAAAAATAGCAAAACCTTATTTTAAGAAGAAATGAATTGGGATTCCCAGGTCACTTACAACTAAAGAAGCCGTCTTCATTTCAGTCTGATACACAATCATGCTGTTGACAACCATGGCTCTGTTTCTTTGCAAAAATTTCGTACAATTGGTCGACTTAAAAAAATAGGAAGAAAGACACGGGGAGTGATCTCATAGATATTAGGCTACTTTGAGCTCCACTAGGTAGGAGAGAGATTATTAATATCCCACTGGCAGATACATGTTTGACCCATATTAAATAGTAGAGAAGACAAAAAGGAGCATAGGAAGACAAATCACAGAAAATCAGACGCAACTGATTTTGTTGCTCATGGATAATATTGTTATGTGGGGGCAGACACACAGGAGATCAAGACCCACTGTTCACAGTGTTGGTAGTTTTGTGTGCTGTGATATTTGTTCCAGATGCAGCCGTGAACATTGGTTTTTAATATAATATGGATTAATAATCAGTCCCGAATATGTTGCTCAAGTTCAACCAGTAACAGGAACAATTACATACATTGCTTCAAACTGCCAGATCTAGATAAATTTCTGTTCCAAGCTTGAGTTGGGATAATGAAAAATATTCCCAGGATGGTCTCAGTTTCACAACTACACATCAGACATGAGCAAAAAAAAAACTGACACCAAACCAACAAAACATGAAATGAAGCCAAACAACTCACAGCAGTAGAACAAAGCAATGAAGAATGACAAAACCAATGAAGAAATCCACAATGTGTTCACCTGTGCCTCACAGTAATTAATGCTTTTTAAGATTAGATAAACTTTTATTTGTTGTAATAGAAACAGATTTCCCAGATCTCCTATTTCAGCTCTCAAGCTCCACCTTCTCTTAGCTTTGTCTGAAATTAGCCACATTTTCTACCACTTTAATAAACGTGAAATACAATTTGGAAATTATCTGTTTGCATCAGTGCTGGTAATAAACAATAGTTCAAATTTTGAGAGTCAAGGCTTCAATAATAAGGCCTGATTTTCTTAGCAATCAGATGCATACACATGCATATACACACACAAACGCATGCACACCACATGTCTTTGTGAATAGGGCCCAAAACAGCTGCAACCTTCCAGAAATTAATTGGATTCTGGATCATTTGCATTTTTATATAGTTTACCAACAAAAGATGGAGATAGCAAGTTTATTAAAATGAAAAAGAGAATGAGAAAGAAAGAGAAGGAAAGGTGAACGTTTTGGCTGAATCACTAATCCAAATTTTAATACCCCCAGTTCCTATTCACCTTATAATACAGCAGCAGATCCTCTAAGGTGGAAATTGATATGCAGGTCTAAACTGCAGGCAGCTGCTAAAGACTCCTACTGATGCCTGAGGCCTTTACAGTTCCTCATCTGGGTAGGCATTATGATTTGATAATGGCCATTTTCAGACAACACCCAAGGCAATTCTAGGATTTGCTGTCACAATAGACACTGAAAATAAAGTCAGTGTAAATAGATTAAGAAATTGACAGAATAACAAGACAGAAAGAATTAGAATGAGTACACAAATGGCAGATGACAACTCAATGCATTGTGCTGCAGAGATGGGATAAGGAAAGTAGAGCTGGAGAATTTATCTTCTGACTGTATGCCTTCAACCTGCTTCCTGACTTCGTGGATGTTTATTTCAGTGAGAAATGAAATCTTTATTAGAAAATTTCTTATCTCTTTTGTTGCCCATTGAAAAACTTCCCTTCTGCTTGACTGAAAGTGAAAGCTTCTGATCTGTAGAAGGACCAAGAATACAGATTCTCTAGGTAATCAGCTACTGACCAGTGGAGAAAATTGACACCCCCATTTCACTTGGGAATAGGAAAGAAATACAGAAGGCAGTGTGATCTTGAAATTGTACAGGCATCAAAATGAACATTAGGTGACCAGGAGGTAACCAGGGCTTTGTATTACATCACACAATTTATTTACAAATTTCTTTGCAAAGCTCGAGCTGAGATGCAAATTAGGTTTAGTGTATGAACCGTCCAGTGGAATCCCTTATTTGGTGTGTATATTCTGCTATAATAGGTGTATATATTTGCTATAAGTTTCATTTACTTTTGTTGTGATTATGATTTTATGTGTAGTATAACTATGACTAGCAAATAGCTTATAGGATGCTTTCTGCATGACAGACACAGAGCACATACAAAGATAGACTGCTGGGCAAGGATACCCACAGCAGTTTTTTGGGTAAAGGGACTAGAACTGTTAAAAGGATGAAAATGAAACTCAGTTGTATTTTTTTTGTGTTTGGTTAGATGAGGATGCAGAGAACTTCAATTCTATGTTAGTACAATAAGTATTTCCCTCACTAGAGCCCGAATCCACCAACATGCACCTTGACACAACTGGCCAACATAATAAAATAGGAAGCATTACTTCTGGAGCAGCCCTAGTACCTGTTTTTCTAAAATAAATAAATTACTGAGAAGCTTTTAAAAGACCTCTGGCATTTGATCAAGGCAAATTCTTAAGTTATCACAGAATATTCAAACAATACAACTTGAGTAATCTAGAGGGAGCTTAGACTTATCTTGAATAAAATACTTTTCGCTTTTCTTCATGGGAATCAAACTAGTGCTGTATTGAATAAGGGACAAAGTTATATATGGTGTGGGTTACATAAATAATACTCAAATCTTTCATATTTTATATACTCCTAATATCTAAAGTGAATCTCACATATGCAAATTTTCCATCAAATTCCTTAACATAATGCAACGAAACCACCTTTTATTTCCCCACCTCTTTCTTCCTTTATCCCCTCTACATCTCCTTTCCGTTTGAAGTCTGACCTCTTCTTGTGATAAAAGTGGGGGCTGTAGTCAAAGTTTATATACATCTCCTTCCTTTTCTTGTTTCTTATACTCTTTGCTTTCTTCCCTTAGGTGTTATTTTTCATCCTCTTTCTTTCAGTGTTCTTAGGCAAAAGAAAAATGATTTTTGCTTAATTCTCTCTTGCTCTCCTCTTACTCTACTTAATGTTACAGCCACTTTTTTTTTGTTTGTTTTTATACTGAGCACCCATGAGCTCCCCCTTAATCTCTGTACCCAAATCCCATAAGGTTAGAATAAATTTTATTTTACTTATGGCCAAAGAAACAAGAAATCAGGCATTGAGAATGAAGCAAAAAGAGCTGAACTGCCACAGAATCTTCAAGCATGAGGAAAGATGAGGTAATATCAGTTATGAAAGGAAGAAAAGGGAGGGAAGATTTCCATGAAGAACATGGGAGAAGAACAGAAAACGTAGGAGTAAATGACATTGCTACTATTTTTATTCCCCATTTCAATGCTCCTTCATTTTTGAAGAACCCTGCCCTGAAGCTGCAAGGAATATGGAGCTCTATTCAGCCTCAAATCAGTCCTGTTAAAAGGAATACCTTGATTATACTGAGCATGCCAGCATTTAAAAATTAGACAGAAACGTGGCCAGCTTATTTCTGGCTGAATACACAGATACAGTGAGACACATTATTTGAGGACATACCAACTCCTTATTTATCTAACTTTCATTAACGTTACAGAAAGCCTGCCAAAGTATTCTGAT
This sequence comes from Meleagris gallopavo, assembly GCF_905368555.1. NCBI lineage: Eukaryota > Metazoa > Chordata > Aves > Galliformes > Phasianidae > Meleagris > Meleagris gallopavo. The sequence continues at coordinate 50,738,093 of NC_139405.1, read as the reverse complement.
AGTCCTGAACAGCCAGGCAAGTGATAGTCTTATAACCATGCAAGATGTTTGCATGGCACAAATCAGGGTATCTTTTTTGCTTGGGGATCCAATAATTTCCTGCTTTCAAGACAGTTAAGAAATGCCAGAAGCGCGAGCTTGAAATCCTAGCCCCACCAAGTCAAAGGCAGCACTTCCATTTAGCTGCTGCAGTACTAACAACAGCTGGTTTCTAACCTAAAGGGAGCTGACTGAACGCAGTCTTTGTGATTGCATCTGATTTACATGGGATAAAACACCAGAGGAGAAAAACCTCAAAGCTAATGAATATTAAGGAAGGAACGATGAAGAAACTACAAGCACAGCAAGATCATGAAAGGACCAGAGACAGGGGAGAAAGGATCCAGACAGGAATGAGAAAGGAACAGAAGAGAATCAGAATCGTCATGGGCTACAGATTTGGTAGAAAGAGATAGGTAACAGCTCTAAGCCACTCTAAACAAACCAGATGCTGTTTCCATCAAGTGGGCTGAGTTGAAGGCCCTGTCAAAACTAGCTTAAACTGCCTGTGGACAGGTCACCTGCTACTCCCAGGAGTACATTCCCTTACTCCTGATGTCTTTGCTTTACAATAAGATAATTCTTTCTTTAACATTTACATCCTTTAAACATCTACAACTTAAATGTCATCTCAGCTATTCTTTCACAAAGCTGCCTAGACACTGTTCTGTTAATACATTCAGGCTGCTTTGTCTTCCTGTTGTTCTTTCTCAGGATTTCCCTTAGTTTATTGATCATACTCCAGCAACATGCTGAATGAACACATACCTCGTCCTCCAGCCAGGCTACAACAGAACCACACACAGAGGCTATTAAGCCAGTGCTTAGCGATGCACAGCTTTTGCAGATGCAGCCTGAAATTATGCTACACTTCATTGCTACTGTGTTATGTTACATATGCATGCTTAATTTTCTGTTCACTAGTACATCTTACCAATATGGAAGATGGTGGTATAAAGCTATTCAGCTGATTTACACCCTTTTCCAAGCACTGCTTGAATGCTGGTAACGATGTCATTAAAAAAATTCTGAAATTTGAATTGGGCTATTGGGGACTTCACCCAGAAAATACAATTGTTTGTTTTTTTTTTTATGCCGTTATATTATGAGAGGTCTGAAGTTTAGCAAAATATTTACCTTTTGGAGCTAATGGAAATCAAGTTTTTGCTTCACACAGTTTAAAAAAAAGCCTGATCAGATCTTAAGCTAACTGAACAAAAGAATTTTTTTTTTTTTTTTTTTACTAATTTGTAAACAATCCTAATGCACCAATGGAGCAGGCTAATTCAAAAAACTTGAGATTAAAAGATTAAAATTGGGATTGCATATAGGCTTTGTAAAGACTTCATACAGCGCTCTCCTGGCACATTGTTAGCAGTATATTGTTGCATACAAAATTAAAAGTTCTGACAGTAAACAGATTTGTCTTTTGAAACGTAGTTTATAGAGGAAAAAAACCCTCCAGAAATAAGTACGTATAGGTGGCTTCAAATAGAGTCCTATTCTTGCAGCCACAGTTCTTTATACTATTCTACCTTTAGATGTGGAAAACAGGGTCAGCCAGAACAACTTGCAGATGGGAAACATCCACTGTAGTACAAACTGCTCCAATAGTTTTTATATGCCATTGGAAGTAAAAGATGAGGAAGGGTAAAGAAGGAATGTTTCTTCCTTCAGTATCTTTGTACTATTCCTCTCCAAAAGGGAGGATGCTTTAGCAGCATGCGTGGTTGCCTTGAGAAATCATGTAAATGTACCGATGCGGCTGCTAAATTAGCTTCCCCCAACAACATGGGCAACACTGCCAGCTATTCACATTACCTGGGACCCACGGTTTGCAATCAGATGGCTTATTCGCATGAAGTCTAACTCACTTTCCACAACTGTAAAAATTACAGTTGCTCATGAAACAATTACACCTTGTTGCAGTATAGACACTATCAGCACACAGAAACAGTGCTTGAACAGCCAGCTCTTCTGTGACCCTTGCCACATCTTTTCCTACACTGAATTTCAACTTTGAATACTAGCAGTTGCAGACCAGAAGCAATGCCTTTCAGCTGCACCATTCTTTTCCTTTCAGATAAAGATGACACAATTACATTGAGGCGCTCTGTAGATGAGAAACCTACAGTGCAACATTATCTAATTCCTTAGTTTTTCTAAATCATTTTCAGATCAAAGATGACATAGAAATCAGCTTCTTATTGGCTCTTTAATCTGGTTTGAAGTTGGTAAAGCTATCTGTTCCACAGGCCAAGCCATCTTCCCTACAGATTTAGAAGATGAGTTTGTATGTAAGCTCTGCTTAAACCAAGTCTAGCTGGAATTGGCAGCTCAACCCACAGTTAAATCAAAACAACATAGAATATCTTGCTTTTATGCCAAAGCAATAAAAACTGTAACGAGGCACACAAACACACATCCCTAACACAACATACATACATTTCGACTGAGGCATACTTTTAATCTATGTCTAACTTTTTTCATAGTGACGAAGCACATTTCAGTCATTACTAGAGCCATTAATTTAAGTATCAGCAACGTCTGGATGTACTGTTCTCCTACAGTGCCTAGTATGTCCATGCAGCCATTGATTTAAGAGACAATATCACTTGCTTCCAAGTTTATGAGGCAATAAACAGCTCCCGCATATTGATGAATGTGGAGGTGTTTGCTCAGCACATTTGCAGGGGACGTTTATTACCCAAGTGCTGTGCTTTAAAAGCAAATGAAATTGCAACTATTCTCACTTTCTTCTGTCGGGAGGGGGAAAGAGAGAAAAATACTGTTGTCTTTAATTTGTTCCTCCAGTTTCCCTCCTCCTGTGACTCATTAAAGTGACTGACACAGCCATGGACGCTTCCTTCATCTGTGCAGATGACAACTACAGGCATTTTTACTTCGGTGGCTTTGCAGGAAACTGCTTTAGAAGAGGATGCAATTGTCAGACTACCAGAAAGACATGATTAAGATTATCCCTTAGTGCTTTATTACCCCATTATCCCACTTCCAAGGGATTAAATTAGCTCATCAGCATAACCACACACAGTTGTTAACCCTACGATAATTTTCAATGTTCTGTCCGTATAATATAAAAGTGAAATAACTGTTAACCTGCACAAAAGGGATCACGAGTGTTAGCAATTTAAAAGATGAGTCTTTGGATTGTACACCTGGCAAAACACTTCTTGGAAACTAAGCCCCTTTTTAAGTGTATGATGTCGGGAAGAAGAGAGAGTGAAGGAAAGAGATGAGATTGATTGCAAAGCTGCATGCCAAGTGAGTTGTTATGAGGATGTCAAAGAGTGATCCATGAAAAATGCAATAAGTTATCAAAAACACAAAACTGAGATATAGTTGCTGTAATTTCTCCCTTGCTGTTCGTTCCAATGAAAATAATGTTAGTGATGGTATTTTCCTCACAAGAATGTTTCTTAGCCGTTATTAAAATATACACAAACATTTTAGTTTTTTTATTTAACTAGATTAGGAACTAGAGAAGATAGATAATTGAATTAAAACATCAGTACAAAATCCTAAAACAAACAAGTATTTTCCAAATCCTTGATAAGAATGGGTCACTGAATCTTCAGGCTTGTAAAATAAGTCTTTAACAGCAGCAGATCTGATGTTTTCAGAAAAGGATGTTTGAAACTTCCAGTGGAGCAGACAACCCCATCCTTATCCATTACAATACAAGATTAGAAAAAAAGTGTCAAAGTTAAATATTTTGTAATGCACATTACTTCATTGTTTGTCTCATCGTTCTTTTTTTAATTTGACTCTTAGATACGTCAATCTGTATGCATCTATATGTACATTTTCATCTGAGCAGCCTCATTAAAACCAATGGCACACACTTTCGGGACAAGCCAGCCGCTAGCACTGCTATGTCAATATGTTGTTACATGTCATTCTTCTCCTCAGTGTTTGAAGAAGGCCTTCAGCTCATCAGGAGGTGTGAAAATTGTAACTTTAAGAACAATTCAAAGTAGGAAAACTTTCATTGGTCATAGTTAACAAGCTCACAATTATGCTGTTGCAATACTCTATCACACCTGCTTTAATTCATATGCATCATCTTTTTCACATTGGTCCTTTTCTCTGCAATACACTTTCAAATAAAAATGAGGGACGAAATTCAAGTGAAAAGTCTGAAGAGAGTAAGTTTGCTACAAAGAGGGAGCTTCAAGAAACGCTGACACCTGCTCTGTCTCAGTGGTCTTTTGCAAATTGGCTTCAACGTGCTCTGCTCTTGCTGTCCTCTGCCTTCTTATTGCTGTATGTTGCAGAGTAGTCCCTGCTATTAGCATAGTAATGTTAGGTTACCATACGTTATGAATGAAGGAAATTAAAAGGAACAAGTCTTCTTACAGGTTTTGATCACCTCACTGATTGCTGCTTGAGGTGTTCATTGGTAGGGCTGGTCATTGAAAGCCACCTGTTTAGATGCTGCTCTAACATACATGAGCTGGCAGCAAAAAAAAAAAAAAAAAAAAAAGCTTTCCAGAAAGTCAAGAAACTGAAAGTAACATTTTCTCCCTGCCTACTATTTTATATAGTAGTGGAATTCCGAAGTTGGATTTTTACTTATTTATTCTTAGATCCTGACAACAATTATACCTGTGCTCCAATTTAGAAATTGAAGTGAAAAGGAGTGCCGTTATATAATTGTTTAAGCTAGCTTTAATTACCTCAAACGTGAAACAAAATGCTCTCCTTCAGAACTGTACTCCTTTTCCTCCCATTTCTCCTCTGCAAAGGGTCTCAAATTGAAGGAATGCACTGTACCCAGTGTGCTTCAATTGCAGGGCAAGTTTGGAAAGCCTCTGTATTCTGTACAAAGATTATGGGCTTCCCCAGAATCTCACACTGAGTGATTATTTACTAGCAGCAAACATGTTTCCAATTAATTTCAACACAAATTATTTCAATATACTCTGAAATAGTCTGAAAGTTTACACAATCACTTGTATTTGCACATAGTGCCTGGCCCAAGGGACGCGTTAGTGCTGGCAGCTAAGGGAAATCAAAAATCCTTTTGATAAAAGGAGAGAGGAGTGGTACAATCAGTTACATTTTCTAATGCTTTGCTATTTAGAAAACATGCAAATCTCTGTTCCAAACATAAAACAAACATAAGCCATGCATATGCTCTCAATTATCAAGTTTGTCCTCCCAGCCTGTTCTGTGCCCCACCAAGTCTCCTCCTTTCCTCCGCTCCCCCATTAAGGCCAAGCAAGCACCTAGTATGTCTACCTATTGTTGGAGAAACCCTCATAGCACACAGCCTAAATGTGAATCAGGTCCTATCATGGAGCCTTTTGCTAGCAAAGGGAATTCTATTCTTCCCAGATATTTCATTTACACAATGGGGTTTATAGAACCTTCCCTTTAGCAAGAATTAGGGTTTTTCAGCACACCTTTATCTAAAGCTGCCATGGCCTAGACATCATAGCCTTGCTTTACAGCTCCAGCTTGCTTGACAGCAGTCACTGATACTTTCCAACACAGCTATACTGTATCCAGCTACAATACCATGTATGATTTCACTTCAAAGCCCTTTTGTTCCTGTAGGGGTCTCATCAAGAAAAGCATATACCAAAGGTATAAATTCATAGAAAACACTGGCTCCCTGCATGAGTAAGAGATGTGTTAAAGGGGAAAAATAAAAAGGAATTATATCTGGCATGCAGCTTGTGTGATTTTCATATTTATTAGCATTACCAGATTTATGTTTATTCTTACGCATCTCTTGAGGAGTTGATTATTATTTATTTTTTTTTTAATAGTAAAGGCAGCAGGTGAAAAGGGCAAGAGCCTAGCTCTGGGACATAGGTGTGCTGCAAAACCATGCCCTCAGTGCAAGGACACCTTGGATGAGCCAGGACACGTGAGATATGAACAAACTGGAGTACTCTGGAGGCCCCAAAAGGAGAGAAATCCCTTCCTTAATCGATTTGGAATCTTTGCCTGCTGAATTTGTTCACCTCACCATTCTCCAGTTAACTTTGCTCTTGAAAACATCTGCACTTTTTGATGTGTTTTTAATACCATTTGTTATTTCCTGGGCAAAACTGAACTGTGGCTCACCCTCCAAAAAACACAGACATAGACCTATAAAAACTATCGTGCTATAAAGGACTCCATAAAACAGTATGTTTTAATTGCATCCTGGTTTCAGCAAACTGTTTTGTACTGAAAGTTAACATTAGGTTGACACTTAACTTCTTTGGGTTTTTTATTCTTTTCAAACATAAATTATCAGAAGCTATTTGTTTTCATGAATGGAGGTAGCATTTGGGTGACTGATTAAGCATTTCAAAAAGCCATATAATCTACCCCAGTTTTTAATTAGTTGCACAAATTATCACCAAACACCATAAATTTAATGTCACCTCTTTTACAATAAGAAAATAAATACTGAGTAAGTAATAACACATTTGTATGGATCAGCCAAGTATCCTGGGGGTAGGTTACTGTTATTACACATGCAGGAAAATGGGATTGAAGGAGGAGCCCAAGGTGATACACCTAACTGATGGCTTGGTTTCCAGCAGGGAAAGTGACAAGGGAAATGGGGATGTTTGCCTTTGCGTGGTGATGGCCATGTATTTTTCCCCTATATAGAAATGTTGCAGAATCACAAATATGATCAGCTCAGCAATTACTGTCTTTCTTGGAAAATCTGTTTGTATTGTACATTTAACAATGTGCTTATTCTTGGCTAGGTGATTATTTCCCTTAAGAACTTGTCTTCTCTCAGATTTTGAGCCTGTGAGATTACTACTAAGGTGTATCTAAGCGGTTTATTAACTGACTCTTCTGAAATCCACTACAGCAAATTGGTATCATTCTGCTGAAAAAGATATATAGTAGCTACTGAGGCACAGTTTATCTCTTAAATGATATATCAGCTCAGGAGGTTAAAAATCAACCAAGTGAATTTTCACATTACAGATTCTCAAAAGAATCAGATGAAAACTGATAACATGCAAGAGAAGTGAAAGCACAAGAACCACTTCTGGTCAATCCGCGGTCAGTATCAGCCTGTTCCCCAGTATCTCATGGCAAAAAAACAAAACAACAAAACAAAACAAAAAAACCCAACCAAACAACTATAGCAGATATGCAAGCACAGAAGGGTCAGCAGATAGTTAAGACACATCTAGGTTTAGGAAAGAGTTGACTCATTTTTCACCTGTGGAACACTGTAACACACAAAAAAACTGTATGTTACTTCAAGTCAGCATCCCATGAAAAACAACAAAAACAAGCCTACATAATCTTAAGAGTTAGCCCTTTTTCTGGATCAATCAACATTTTACAAGGTATTGCAGAAGTGATTTCCCATAAGGAGCACTCATACAGACCATTCATGTTCAAAGGAGCTGATAGATCCAACAAAGCCAGCCATAGCAGCTTGGCTTCCCCTCCCCCCCCCCACATGTCTGGATGCAGATTTTGTCAGGGATTACCAAAGAGCATCTCACACTCCCACATCAGCCCAGCACCACTACTGGAGGCCCTGCCACAATGGCAGGCCACAACCTAGGGTGCAGGCTCTGGCAGAAACCTAGGCTGGCTCTGCCCTCCTGGGCTAGGCCTGCCTGCTGAACTCACTCGGGCATACTCCAGTACATAGGCTTAACTGCAGCCCCCGCAGGTAGGAGCATTCTGCTGCCAGATATTGTGTTGGACCCCTAATGGGCCCAGCAGCCTATGTCAGACTCTGTGAGGTTGTAGTTACTATCACACCGCAATCGTGTATCTGAACTGCAGGCTACAATTGCACCTTAAGAGGAGCAGCACTGAGAGAACATCAGAGAAATCTGTCTAGCATACAATGCTATCAGTTAATGGCAGTTGCCTAGGGCAGAATGTAACAACACAGGTACTTGGAAAGACAGAGGTAGCATCAAAAACGCCTCTTGCAGGAATCTGGCTAATTGCTTTTTGAACTCACAGAAACTTCTGACTGCTACATGAGGCCAAGGAGGTCTAAGCTATCACACTAAGTTAAAAAAAGCATCACATCTTGTTGTTTTCAATCAGTCATTGCCAGCTCTAGTAGCAGCACCTGCTCCTTAGATCAGAAAAGGAGCAACTCCCCATCCGCTTCTTTGTATCTGACACAAGGTCATTGATCTGCTTTAGCACCAGTTTTAGGCATTGCTCCCATAGACTAAACCAACCTGGTTCAGCAGTTTCTCATTTGGAAGTTATCTCCTGTCATTTTCCTCACTTAGGGAGGTGAGGCAGCACACTTTCCCCTTCCCATCACTGGGTTCACAACAACCCACAACATTGGCACACAGGCAGGAGCAACAGCCCCAGTGACCCTGTCTAGCTCAAGGGATAGTCATCAGCCCCACAGCACCATGCACAGCATATGTACACCTGCTGCCCACCTCCCCCCAGCTCCAAACATTTACTCTGAACTATGTTCAGGTGTCCACAGCTCCTCTCCAGCCTTTCAGCAAAGAGGTAAGATCTCCCCACAAAGGCTTAGCCCACTGGGTTAAATTCACTAAATTAACTAGATTACCTCCACCTGAATAAGTTCTCCATTCCAATTATAGCTGGTTAAAGGAAAAGGCTGCAGAATCAGTGCTTGTTACAGAACACACCTAACCCACTTAATGTTCAAATTAAGAAACAAATAGTAGGTGTTTCTTGTCTAGGCTGTAGATCTACAGAGGGAAAAGGGAGAACTCAAGGTGTGAACCTAAAACAAATCTTGTCAGGTTGTCAGGCAGTTCAGAGCATTGAGACAAACACTGCACAAAGCTGTGGTGGTTTTATACATTCACTTAGGTCTAAGTTTGTCACTATTGAGCCAAGGTTACATCTTTGGTTTTGGTGTTGTACAACTGCAACTTTTTAAATGCAGAACAGTGTTTTTGCTTTTTTTCTTAAAGGATGAACAATCTTTTTAAACATACCTTTCTAAATGCTGGGTAACTGTGCAAGGGAAAAAACATATGGTTTGCAAAATTATTGGTCCAGTAATGCTGAGGAGAAATATGACATAGGTAATATCATCTCTCAATTGGCTAGATTTCCCCAAACTTTAAACAAAATTATAATTATAAATGGTGAGCAAATAATTATACCGTGGGAAACATCAAATGCAGTCTTAATTCTTATTTTTGTCCCCCAGAAAACTTTTTTTTTTTTTAATATTGGAACTGAGGGCAAACACCTAATGTGTAAAATATATCAGAGTCTGGTAATTATGAAAGGAGAAATGTAATTAGTCATAGTAATCCTAGGGATCAGTCTTTCTCAATTAAACCTGCAATTTATACATTTCCTGGAGGAGATGCTGAAATGTCTCAGATCTCAGTAGATTAAATTCTGTATGATAAAAAAAAAAAAGCCAACACTCCATAGAAGGTTGTCACAGAGCGAAGCACAGGTTCTGTTTGAACTACTCTCAAGGAAAAAAAAAAAAACAAAAAAAACAAACAAACAAAAAAACCCTGCTCAAATTTTGGAGTTTGCAATAGAACAAACTTTCAGCCCATAATGGGGCTGTTCTGCTGCATGCCCTGCCAGGGATAAGTTAGCCTTGAAGAGGAAGAGCAAAGGGAATGTGTTTTGACCTCTCTGCACCAGCAGGCCCTCACCCCTGTGCACCATTAGTTTCCTGGGCTGCTGACAACATGTGTTGGAAGAATTCACTTTTAAAATACCGCCAGCAAGTCTAAGAGCAAGGGCTCTCTTTCACTCAGGAAAAACCAACTTTGTAGTGAATGAGAAACAGCACTATGGGCAGTATTGGGGGGGCAGCCACAGAATAATTAAACCCTTCAAGCCTTTGAAAAATGCAGAGGTGTCTTTAATTCTATCCCACCTGTAAGCTTTGTCCACACAGCACAACCATGCCTAAGCCCAGGAACATTTTCTAGAAATATGTTTTACCCAGAACCAAACCTAATTGCTCTGCTCACTGAGGGGGGCACTTCTCAATGCCTCACAGAACCCACGACATTTGCTCTCCTTCTAGATCAGCACCCTTGTGATCACCTTGTGCTGCACATGGAGTAGGAAGGCAACATTGCTCCCCTCCACTGCATATGTGATTTGTAGTAACGTGTAGCTATTAAAACATTTGTTTGATCACACAGTAGTGCGATCAAAGGTAACTATAAATGGAGCCTGAATCAGCATTCTTTGCCCTAAACTATTATGGATGTTTCTGTAAATATTTTAAGCTAGATATGTCTTCATTTGCTTTCAAAAGGTATTAATACATTTTTTTGTATGACTGCATCATCTGTAGGCCAAATTCTGATTAAGCATCTGAAGTACCTGACCAAAATGAGTTCTGTTTGCAGAAAATCACTTGTTTTTTTATGAGATGCAGTTAGGAAGAGAAGCATGAAAGTATCTAGACGGGAATCAGTTATCATACTGTCACACATATAACTCCCAGGTTACCTGTAAAATAATTCAGATCTCAGTCAGTATCTGTATGCAAACAGTACAAGAGGAAGTTTATCCTGGAGGGCCACCTCCTTCACAGTTCCTCCATTTTTAATCCTCCATAACCTTTTCTTCCTTCATTAACAGTTCCTTTTTTATTCGCTTCTAATTCTGAACATATTTGGAAGTACAGAGCATCCAAGTATATGAACTACATGAAAATTTCCCCCCCCCACCCCCAGGGAACAGGCTTTTAAAGTACCAGTTACCTGAAGAACAGTATGTGGAAGGAAGTGTGGGTAATTCTCTTAATTCCTGTATCAGTGTGCTTGAAACTTAGGAATCCTGCACTCATCTCTCTGTCAGGTTGTAATTTCAGATACTGCTGGGCAACTATCTGAATCTCTCTTCATGTTTACGTGGCCTATTCCTACATGCTGACAGTTTCACATCTGTAAATCTGATTAGCAGACAATATTTGACTTGATTAGTCAAGTGCAAAGCTCAATGCAGTCAGACATTTGAAATTAGAGATTTCCTGGAGCTGCGTTAATAGATTTGAGACCTGAGTAGGGTGCAAATGAACAACATGAGCCACGCATTGCTACAGACAGTATTTCATTTCCTCGTATTCACAAGTACTGTATCAGGAACTGTTTGGAATCGGCATGTCCCTGCCTTGATAAGTGACTTGAGATCATGTTTTGCCATCAGAGCTTTTCCAGAGCTTCTCTAAACAGAAAGTAGTGAATTTGTGTAATACTGACCAGCAAGTTCCCATTTCCTATTGTCTACTGCCTGTACATTTTATATCACTGGAAGTCTAAAGGCTGCTTTCAGATTATTCTTTCACATAGAAGAGCACAATATTCTCCATCCAGCCATTTACAAGGCTAATCTGCAGTCTCTAAGCTCAGCCTCTTGTTTCCTTATTGCTTTTCTATTCCTACGACTCCCATTTCTCCTCAAATTGATGCCAATGCAAAACCTCTCTTCTAACACTATCTCAGTGGAGCTTTTGTGATACCACACGTTATGAATGCTGTGAAATCAGTTTCAGAGTAATGATATGCTATGTATGCCTAGAAAAACACTTATGTTTCTAAGTATCTCCTTGCATATTATTAAGGTTAGTGAACCAAGAAGATGAGTACTTTTGTCACCATGAGGGTAGAACACATTGGAAGACACATGTGACTATAGATGCAGGTCAGTTATGGTTTGGGAGAAGGAAACAGGAAAGGCTGCCATTTATTGTTTAAACCTGCCCAAGATGTGCATGGTACCTTGCTGTCCAGAAAGAAGATGTGGATACTTGCCCCTTGATCCTACATGGCCTGAAACAAGGGAAATTCACGCTGCACTAAAGTAATTGTAGCACTGAAAATCCCTAATACTGACAAAGCTTGCAAGAAATGAAGCAAGATTTATGACCATGCACTACACTCTGTTACTCACATCACAGTGAGTAGCTTCAGGAATAAGTTTTACTCTCTGGTAACATACCCCAGTATGGTACCCACCTATATAGATCCTGTTATCTGTATTCAGAGACTCTGAATATTATCCTAAATCAGGTTAAAAATACAGCACAAGAGTAATAGGATATTATGACAATGCAAATTAATGGTGTAAGAAAGAGATCGATGAATAGAAAGAAAGGCTGAAAATTGCTTTGGGGTGAGGAGAGTTATTCCCACAGAAAGACTATTTGCATTGATTTAATTTCTGACATGCTTTGTTTTCAAGATTTGTAATGACATATACTATTACTATTTGTTCTGAAGCATTGTCAGAAGGCGCAAACAAAGACATGAGTAAGCAAGAATGGGAAAAAAAAAACAGGTTTTGGAAAAAAAAACAGGTTTTACTGTCTGCATGCCACCTGTGAAGGGCAGAAATCACCGATAGGCATAAAACCATGAAATGGATGAACAAGGTTCGCAGGAGGCTGAAGCAGGCCAGAGTTCAGAGTGCAGAAGCTGAGAGGAGGATGACAACTGACAGAAGTTTCACAGTGTTTTAATAATCATCGACCTTGCACTAAACAGCACAGGAAAACGTGCCAGTGCTCCTCAGATTAAATACAGGGGGGGAAAAAAAAAAAAATAAAAAAAAAAAATCAACAGGATTGACATTAAATGAGCTTCCCTTTCATGCATACTTTTACTCCTCTATCTCCTTCTTCCTGGCTATATTAGCTGCATGCCATTCTCGGTATCTTAAATCTGCTTTTCCCTTCCCCCAGACAGCAATTCTTTTACCCTCTCTCCCCTCCCCATCTCTCTGAACCCACAGGGTAACATCTACATCCAAACCAACGCTTTCATAATGTGAGAGAGCCATTTACTGATGAAAATTTGTAATTTTTGAGAAGAGAGTTTAAAAAAAAGAAAAACAAACCCTGAAATTACAACACTCTCAAAGAGAGAATCCATGGAATAGCTGACTTTCGTTCGGTGCTTATGTGAATGCACAAATGCATACCAAAAGACTTTTCCCTACATCATTTGCCTCATCATAAAGCAGCCTGGGAAACCTGGCAGTTGAATTGCATCAAGACCAATGTTAGCCACACTGTTATTTTGCATAACAGAAGGCAATTCCAGCATTTATTCACTTTTGGAGCAAAGCACTCCTTGCATGTGGACACCTTCACAATGATGACTGTATTTTTTACAAAAAGGCCACCTTTGGGTTTGATTCTCTCCGTCACTCACTTTTACATGTTCTACCTCCTTCCTCATTCCTCCCAGGACACACACAGGAGGGCCCTAGGGCCTGTAAGATACCCATTGGTTCAGGTAAAAAAAAAAAATAAATAAAAATCAGTAAGCAGTTGAAATACGCAGTACAATTTTTCCTTTCTTGTTTTGTCTTCTGCAGATGAAAGCTCACACACATTTCCCCAGTGGGACAGCAGGGAAGGGGCAGCAACAAGCAGTAGGTGGATAGAGGTAGCTATGGCTGGAATCAGCACTGCCAGCTAGGAGAACAGCTGTGCTCTGGCCATTTGTCAGTACAGTCAGTGTTTGTCAACGCAGTCAATGATGTCATTTGTCAAAGCAAAACTCTGCTGAGTTTCCAGATGCCTCATTCTTTGATGTGAACTTCCTTAACATAAGTGCAGGAATAAAAATGATGTTCTTCTTGTTACAAGAATAAATTCATTAAAGGTTAGAGCAAAATCCAAAACAATTACAAGGAAGCATTTACTTCTCCACAGATAGCACCTCTTATTTTTGCCAGCAATCTGGAAAACTAATTGAAATAATGGATTATTCTACTTGATGTTTTAAACTAATCAGTAATGTTAATATTCTATGGATTTGCTCTTTCCTATAACACTTCTCTTAAAAGCCTCTTTAACCTGACACTTTTAAATAATAATAAAAAAATCTTGCTCTTTTAAATTATTTCTAATCCAGCAAATAATAAAGGTCAGCTTGCTGGTATTTGCATGGGTGCTGAAAAGCGCAGGTCATTGGGCCTGGGTGGTTGAGGGTGTTTAATAGCCCAGAGTACCTTTTTCCAAGGAGAAATGTCAGACTCCGATCTCGTGATATTGATGTACAAACGCAGGTTCATCGACCGACACAGAATCCCATTATCTCAAATGGGGCTTTACACAGGCATCTGCCCTACTAGCAAGAATCAAGAATTTTATGATTGGAACCTCACTCCTGAACAACGGGAGTTCACATCTCATAATCTCCTCCCTCCTGTGTGCTCAATTCCCATGTTGTCACACAGTTGACAGACTCTGAAAATTTAGGAAAAAATAGTTGCAAGAACTCTGTTTTAGTCTACAGATTGACTTTTCATTATCACAACCTGAAGCACACTTACTGGTTAGTACAATAACTCCCATGAGGTGACTTGGTTTGTAGATAAATACTGGGGTTCCACCTCCAGGAAAGGTTTTAGGTGCCAACTGTTTCATTGCAGCTGACCTAAAGGGCCCAGCTCCTTCCAGATGGGCTTTCCAGAAGAGAAGACTGCTAACCTAGTGGTCAGGCTTGGATACCTTGCCTGAGGTTGTTTTCACAAGCACTACCTATATCTACATGCTGCTCAAAACATCCGTCTCTTCTACTTGCCTGAGAACTTAAATAAGGGAAGAGAGATACTCAGTTGAGTAAATTATGAATAGTCCTTCAGTGTACTGAACTTTGAAGCTTAAATAACAGAGCAGTGAAAGACTGGAAAACAGAACCATGTACAATTTCAATATAGAACTATCCCAGAAACTCAGCTAAAAACGTCTTTATTTACTTTAGCTGGAATCTTCACTGAACCAGAAGCGTCTCTGGGGAATCAGCGAAGTGTTCTGCAATGTCTGATGAAGATTCAGGGGGAGGAGGCCACGGTTCAGGGGGAAGACTATCCACACTTCAAAGAGTTTCCTTCAGCATCACTATTTCAGAATCAGAATTACAAAACATTTATTATTTATATTTTTAGTTACTTTAATGCGATGTATTACTTAGTTTTCAAACTCTTTGTTTTCAGCTATTTCTATGCTGTAAAAAAAAAAAAAGTCTTTTGGACTTAACGTCTCTTTTTACATTCCTTTTTTGAGACTTATTTGAGAAAGGAAACAACAATAATCATAAGTTCTCACCTGTTGGTTGAGGTTCAAAGATTTTTTTTCCCTTCATTTCGATACTATTTCATATGTAAGTATCCCATCAAACAAAGATCGCATTTGAATTTCAATGACAGAGTCCTAAGTAAGAAGGCAGAAGCAAGAGTATTTGATACACACCCTAAAAAGCCTGCTGAAAGAACAAGTCCAAAAAAGTAAAAAACAAAACAGACATGACTTGATGTTTTATTATGCCATGTTATTTGAAAATGACATAAATGGGGAAATACTTCCTAAAGCCAGGATGCCTAAAGGTGTTCAGCTCCTGCAGCTATCACCTGGGAGCAGAAGAATGGAAAAGAAATGCTGGGAACATTTAAAGCTTTCTGCATGTTAGTAAAATTTATTAAGTTCTTAAAGTAAACACTGAATTCCAAAAATAAGCTTGAATTCAGCCCACAGATACATGACTGTAGGATGTGCTCGATGCTGGCTTGAGTTTGCCCCAACGTACCACGACATTACTTTTTGGACAGCATGTGGCTGCCTTCCCACAGCTCCCAGCCCAGCATGGATATGCATGTGCAGTTATCTCCTTGTAAACAGTGATGGTGAAGAGGAGCTCCTATGGCCCTACCTAAAGGACAGCACAAATCAGGTGCTCTATAATGGCACATTGCACATTTTAGCATCACTTCAGTGGAGTCATTGGCTATTGATTGATTTTACAGCCATATGTCAGCTGGATTGAAATATATGGCAAGCCCGACCTGAGTTACTGTGCCAGTGAGATAAAGGGTCCCTGCCAGCAAGGTGCTGTAAAGCTCTGAGCTCCCTAACACTGCTCCAGGTGAAGCAAAAGGACAGCTGGTTACCTGCTGCTCTGTCAGTGTGACCAGAATTGCTCACACAGCTGATAGGAATCTCCTAGAAAAATAGCAATGCCCTGCCAATAGTGCACTTCACTTTATCCAGACTACTGCAATGTTCATTTGCTTGAAATAGCTATCATCTTCGGGGGGGAGTACAGAAAGCAGAGATATTAGGAAACCTTGCAACCTCTGCCTTAATAGAACAACTTTCTACCTTGTCCAAAAGTTGCTTCAGAACTTGAAAAAGCTCTAGAATACAAGAAGGTAGAGTCAGACCACTTTTTCTTCTAGTTATAAAAGCCTCATTTATCAAAGTCTCTGTGCTGGAAGCTCAGTCACTGTTTCTGCTTACTATTGCTTGGCCCAAGTTTGTTAGATTCAGCCTTCTCTTACTTCATGACAAATTAACGGAATACGGAAAGTTTCCTTAATGTGACAGATACATTATCTGACTCAAGTCCAAAGGACCCACAGTCTCCAGGGTGAGTGCCTTGCCAGGCTGGTTTCAGTTAACACATTTAATTTAACAATAGCAGTAGCACTGTACAAGCATACATAAGCACATTTATGAGCAGTCAGGAGGCCACAGCCCAGCACATGCCCTGGGGTCCTTTAAACTCTTGTCAACCTTTCTTCAGGCTGAAGAAGGAAAGAGAGGGGCTCAGAGCACTACACATCTTTGAACTGCTCCTTAAGAGAGTAATGAGGATGGCCAGTCCATAGAGAGCCCTATGGCCAAAAGATTCAGCTCTGCAGTTTCCACACAGTATGTGAAGACTGATCAGTGCCTGTTTATGCTTTCTCAGATTACGTTGGTTAGGAAAAAGTTTAGATAGAAAGCAGCCAGCCTACTTTTCCCCATCTAGTCTTAGATCTGATACCATTGTTATTCCAGCTAGTTTTTAAATGTTTACTTAGTCAATTTCTACCATTTATTGATGGTAAATGTTGCTGCAAGTCAGTTTATCATCATTTTATTTCTAGTAAACAAAATAAAGAAATATATATACACTAGTATCTTATCCTGAGCCTACCCAATGCCTCAAGCTGTAAGAATACCAGAATACACCATCACTTTATTACCATACAGTCAAAGAGTGAAGTAGTCATTACTAAGTTTTGAAACAGCACTGAAACTGAAAAAAAAAAAAAAAAAGAAGTGTACAAAACAAAGAAGATATAGTAATATCATTTAGTTTTTAAATTCTGACTTACCTACAGGTGCATAACACAAAGGAAAGCACAGTAATAACAACAAAACAACAAGAACTCAGGCTACAGCAAGCAATAACTTACTCAAATACAACAGCAATAAACAGAAAAAAAAAAAAAAAAATAGGAAAGAAGCTACTTACCATCAAAAGACCTCAAATGCATAGAGAACCACAATAAGATACTTTGACCTCCACTGCCAGTCCTTAAATGGGGTATGGGAAGGGATGGATCCTTGCTTCATCCCATGTGGTCACTCAGGGGCACTGCATGCACCTGAGCTCCCCTGGGTTGGCCCTGCCTTCCCACCAGGTGTTCAATCACTATTTCAGGCTGTGACTTGGCATTTCTGCAACGAGGTGATAACACTGATACTGGCTGTAGTAAATACCCCTGACTAACAGCTAATTAGGAATGACAGCTTGTGTTGATTGTTCTGTTTACATTCTTCATAATTAAGTGTGGCAAAATCACTGTTTGATCTTGGGTATTCCACAATGAATGTTACCTGTTGCTTTTCTCTTACCAGCCAAAGGGCTTTGGAACAACAAGGGATGTTTCTGTCAACATTTGAGTCCATTAAAATGAAAAAGCGTGTCTATAATGTATCACTGTGCCACCGAAAAGGTTGTAAAGCATTATGTATTATCGGATACTTACAAACATGAGGTAAGATTTCCAATTTTTAATGGTTTAAGAATGGTTCTTAAGTGGTTCTTTCCGTCAAAGACTCCTCCTCATATTTCTTTCGTTATGATATAAAGGAATTCTTTAAAATTTTCTGTGTGCATAAGTTTGACATAGTGCATTAATTGCAGGGTTAACAAAGGCCAATGAAAAAAGCTTTGGTCATAAATAGAAGTCTCCTATGAAAGGAAAAAAAAATCATTCCAAGATACACATATGCTTTTATACTCACCTCTCCCTTATGAGTTGCTGTGAACAATCATTCCCCTTGATTCTGTTCTGCATAAAATAAAATAGTACTGACTTTTTAGGAAATCACTGATGTTATTCAACAGATGAAATTTGATTAAAAAGGTGGATCAGAGCTGTACAGTAAGCAGTTAGGAGGTGCGTTGTGGGTGTGCGTGCTGACAGAGCCCAGCCTGCGGCACAATGGCTGACCTGGGGCCTGTCACTCCCAGAGCCTGTCACCCCTGTCCTGGCAGCTCCTACAAGCTCTGCTGGTACTCATCCTTCAAACACAGTGGTGCAAGCAATATTTTCCCAATGTAAATAGACTTGGACAGATTGCTGAAACCTACTAAATATTGATTCAGCTAAGACTTCGAATTAAGGTTAATGTAAATAGTAGATGTAAAGAGTTTTATGAATTGATTTCAAATATCACAGATGTATTGAAATAGTGTTAAACCCAAGTACTATTTCAAACAATGAATTTAAGCTTACAGTAATTGAATTATGAATATGAATTGTTGAGCACAGCTGAGACACAGACTTAAGGGGAAAATGCACACTGCACAACACTGGGGCTCCCCAGAGAGTCCTTCAGGTCACACATTGCCCTGGTGCCACACAGCTGCCTCTGCTGCCAGCCCTGAGAGCAACTCTCTGAGTGTACAGTCATGGCAGCTGTCAAATTGTCTTGGGTGACAAAAACAAGCAAACCCAATACCTAAATGCATCCAGTGCTTAACTCATTCTGCCGTAACTCTGTTTAGAAACAGCACCATGAGCAGCAGCTGTCGTGTTTGCCTGGGTGGGCTGAGGACAGCCACCCTCTCACTCAGGTATGGTCTCAGCCAAGAGATCATCCTGACTGCAGCCAGAGAAAACAAGCTTATAGAAGAGAATGCCTGCTGTTTCTACCTGAATAAATGCTAATGCTCAATTCCAGTATTCTATGTAACTTCTGGGTTCAAAGGCAGGGAAAATGATACACTCGGAGATTTATTTCAGGTCTGGGGACCAGAACCACATAAAGGTTCTCACTGCAGATCAAGGAAAGCAGGTCACAGGAGAACATCTTTAATGTGAGCACCTGTGCTCTGTTTGCAGTTACTGCAAGGCATCACGAGTCTCTCCTGTGGAGTGAAGCAAATCATGTGGGTGGGTGCCCAGTATAAGCAAACAGATGAGCTTTCCCCCTTCACACACAGCACAAGCTCTGCTGCTGGTGTAGGCCAGCATATCTCCCCAGGTTTCTGCAGGGGGTAAGTGGCACATCATGTGGCTAGGAATACTAAATACTAATACTATCTGATTCCAGCTATTCAGGTAGTGCCTCTAGCTGTGGCCTCCTTCATGTCAAAACAATGCCACCAGCAACGCCTGTACTTTACTATGGACCATCTTTCCTACTGGTCGAGATGAGCACAGTGGCTCAGGGCATATTTGGACTTTATGGTTTTCAGTATAAAAGAAGGTATTTAATGGAATTGATCTTTGTGTATGTATTACTTGTGAGTATATTTTCCTCTTCACACCCTAAACAAAGAATATCTCTCCATTGATGGCCCACAAGTTAGTGCCTTGCTCCATGGGCTGCCTTGTCCAGGAAAGGGATGCGTATAGAGGAAGGCAGGAATATGCTGGGCTGATAGATATGCATGAGTCCTATGGGGCACAGAACAGTGGCAGAGTTGACACAGAAGCCATAATGTTATTTTCTTGGTGTACGACAGTCAAGCATCTAAGTGCTCTTAAACTGACAGTTTTATTGAAATTCAAAGAATACTATTTACTCAGAAGACGCTGTATAACAAAAAAGCTGAGGTGGGTATAGCTTCTGACTGGAAAGGTGGTTGTTCCTGCTCACTGCAAATAAGTAACATGCCCATGTTTTGAAGCATGTAGGAGTGCAAGATGTATGACAAAGTCATTTCTTCTTTATCTCTCCTTGACAGATCTCAACCACCTCCACACTGCTAGGGCTGCGGAATTACTGTAGTCACTTTTCCTGCAGGATGAGAACCCTCAGGAAATGCTGCTGTCTCAAGAATTGGTTATAAAATTCAGCACAATGAACAAATCCTTCTGTATACCAAAAGGTATCAATAACAGACAAACTCCAGGCAATTCAGTTACTTAAAAGAGTAGCATTTGACACTAATGCATAGGGGAAGGGAAGGAAGCTACATGAATGGTTTAGGGAGTAAATGTTAGGCAAGAAAAGGAATGAAAAGGACGCACTTCTCCTGCAGTGCTCAGTTAGATGTGCCAGTGAAAAATGCATGACTATACAAAGCACTCAGATGGAAATATGTAGGCTTTTGTGGATGACTACAAAATATCAATAACAAATAGGTTAACACAACTCAGTCTTCCTTAGCAGTGTACGCAACATACAAAAACAATTCTGCTAAAGAAGCTTTGCTGTACATAAGTCTTGATATTTCTTGCTCACTGTTTCTTCCTTACAGAGCTTTGCATTTTATATAAATACCAGAAACCTAAAAGAACCTTTGGTGAAGAATTCACTGTACGCTTTAGTAGTGGTGATAAACCAATGGAACACTACTTCTTTGCAAGTTCTCTTAGACAAGGAGAGATACAGTAGTTGACTTCATAGTTTTATGTTACAATGAACACAAAATGCACTAGATTCAGTTATTTTTCTTTGTTCTTCTCAGTTGCAAATGTATACATAAAACTGAGAAGCAGTTTGCTACAAGTGGAGTAGAACTGCATCACAGAGTAAGCATTTTCTAACATGTCCAACAGTTTTCTGTGTTAGATAATCTCTCTTTGTCCTGGCATGATTATATATAGACTGGCCTTCTTAAAATACTCTGCAATGGAGCAGAAGTCAGAATGTTTGTCCTTCAGGAGTCTCTCTGCAGACATGGATAAACAATAGGAGATGCCTGAGCCATTTGGGATTCACTCTGCCAGCAAGGCAATTCCACCCCATCACCTTTCAATGTAAATAACTATCCTTAATTAATGGAGATGCAATATATACTAGAAGTAATGACAGACTGAGTAAATTAACAAATGCAGGGCAAGATGTTGTAGCTCCGCTGAAGGCATTTGGTGAAGATCTTCCCCCTTCATCTCATTAGTTTAGGTCAGTTAAAAAAAACAATGTTAAGTAAAAAAACACAGTTTTTACACTGTACAACAGTGCTGAAATGAAATACATTCCAGATGTCTGTTACAATAAATAGCTGGAAGCAGAAAGCAAGCCACTCAGACATGGAGCTAGCTAAATCTCGTATGCAGTCCAAAATGTCTGCAGCCACATTTACAGAAAGGAAGGACAAACTTTGAAAGCACTTTTCTGATGGTGCACAAATAAATACATGAGTGTGAACTCAACAACAAAGTCAATATTAATCCTTCCCCATACATGCTGTACTGGGGACTTGAAAATTAAATGTAATTTAAAATTAGACGCAATGTAATTAAAGAAAAGTTAAATTTACCAGCCTGTGGAAGTTTCTATTTTCCTCTTCTTTCCCTTTACTTACTCCTTCTACCTTTTAAAATCTCTTTTAACTTCCTTTTTCTTTATACCAACCACCAGTGAAATGCCAAATTCCTCTAGTTTGATTCATTTGTTTCTTTGGAATGACCCAAATGTGAAAACTGAGCAATGCAGCTAGGAGACAGGGACGCTCTTCTTTCAGCTTTGTTTTCATACTCTGCCTCCTTTTCTCCAAATGGCGTCTTGTTCCTCTCTCCCTTCAGATTAAACTGTCCTTAAAAATATCCTTGCAATAGATAGGAGGAAAGGAATTGGGCACAGGAAGTGTTAGATTTCAGGATGAGAAAAAGCAAGTTGGGGAGCCCTCAGAAATGTCAGAAATTATCCTGGAAAAACAAACCTCGCAAGTGGTGTGGGACTTTAATTCTAGATCTTCATAATTTCACTCTGTATGTGGTTCTCATATTTTAAGTTTACTGTTGCTTTTTGCTTTTTACTTTTTTTTTTTTTTTCCCCCCCCCATGTGTCCACCTGCAGTTACTTATTCACGACTTGGAACACAAATTGTTCGGAGCGGGGACTGCTGTGTGCTGCTGTGTGTGGTTTCCCCATGTTTCCCCAACGTGGGACATTAGTGGTGATAAAAATAGCAGTCATCGTCCCTCTCTGGAGAATTCTTGCTTCAGAATTCGAGATTGATCTCCCGTTTACAATACAAAGAACTGAACTCTGTGATTATAATAGTGCTATTACAGTATTTGGATAAGAGGTGTGCATTGATTCTTCGAATACACCATACTACTACTTGCAAAGCAATAAACCAGCACACAGTACAGCTTCTGAACAGGCCTCGTGTGCACCACCTCACTTCAGCGCCGAGTTCCAGTTCAGTTGCACGTCGCCTCAGACACTGGCACTATGGACATCTACAGCTCCTTCTCTTTTACATGGAAGAAGGAGGAGACAGCGAGCGATTTCTTCTTTTACCAATTAAAAATGAACAGCAGCTTCAGAATGAAATAGCTGAGTAAAGCACAAACGGTTACAATAATGGCTTTTAAACGTGGATCAATTTTTCCTCTGCATCCTTTCTTTTGGGCAAAACATGGTGTTTCTGAGCAGCTTTTTATTTACTTATTTTTTAAGGATATTGTAGGGAATTACAGAATCATAGAATCATTTAGGTTGGGAAAAGACCTTCCAGATCAGATCAGCAAGTCTATCCATTGACCTAACCTCTGCTAAATTAAAACCTGTTTTCCTGCCAAAAGGGACAGTTGTCTCTTAGTTCCCAAAGCGACACTAAAGGTCAGGAAGATACAGGGATTCCATTTATCTCATTGCTGCTATTTTAATCTGTAAGCAATCTGTTGCTTGGTCCTGTCCAACAACACGTAGCTGACTGATACAGTTAAATATCTGGGGGCTTGACTATTGCCTAAAATACTAACAGGCTGCTTTCCCCTCTGTAACTTGTGGATTTAGAATTTCAAATATTGCACCCTCTCAATAGTTCTTAGACTTCTGAGTTTCGCTATACACTACACATGATATATGTGTATATACTATACACATGCACCAGCACAACAATACAGATTTTTTAAAACTGGAAACACTTAATCCCTCTTGCAGGAACAGCACCAACAGCAGCTCTAACTTGCTCAGGTTTCAGCCAGAACACAGTAAGTTCACAAGTTCCACGAGCAGGTCTTCTCCAAAGGCTTCAGAAAACATTAGCGGGAGAGGTGAAACCATACACAGACAAGGGAGTGAACCGGAGATCTCATGCTTCACCTTTCTTCCAACAAATGTGTTGTAATATTAACCAGTGATTTTGATAATTACTGTTACTATTACAAATCATGTTCAGGTAGTATCTGTGTCAGTAACCTTTCCTCTCTGCATTTCCAGTTCCCCAGCTAGTTCTATTACTTGGTCCACCTGGAAAAGCAGCAGCAATGTTACATACACATGGACATCATATGGCTGGCCGGTGTCTTTGTTTCCTTTCTCACCACATTGTTAAACTGGGCTCAGAGCAGCTCTGAATACCACTGAAGCTCTGACTGTGACAACTGAGTGCTTTGCCACAGGTGTAGTCTCCCCTGGAGGACTCTGGGTCTGAATGCAGAAGAGGAGGCGTGAGATGTCCTTGAGAAGAGAGGGGTGAGTACCGCCTTGCAAAGGCTTTATCCAACAGCTTGCCTGTATCCATGGGGTACTATCAAGCAGTAGAATGTTAGTAAGAAATAGGCTTAGTACGGGATACTACTTCTACACTGCCCCACATTAAGCAGTAAAAATCATCCCTGAAACATGACTCCTTCTGTGATGAAGAGTTACAAGCGAGTTATAATTTACCATGTATTTCTGGATACATTGTTATGCAAGGGAAGAAAGACTGCTGCAGCAGCGGTGTGGGAGGAGAGAGATTACTGAGTAAGGAATTCTAGAAAGTGAAATTACTCCTCATGATACCAGGGAGTCACGTTTCTAACTTGCCTGATAACTGTATGTACTTCAGCTGTCCTGGAAACTCTCACACATATATGAATGTCATAGCAATCCATGTGAACAGGATGGGCAGTGTGCCAACGGGGGTTGTAATTTTCAAGCACCTCTGCATTGCAATTGGAGAAGGGAGGAGGATGTCCACTAACGGTAATTATATGGCAATTCCTGGGAAGTTGATTATTATTAGCTTTCTATGATCACGATAACAAAGTTAATGATCCAAGATGAAACAGCAAAAATTAGTGCTTGAACTGCATTCAGCAACAAGGTATCACCAGGTGAGAGTGGATGTATCTGAAACCAGATAGTTCCTGAAACTGCAACGGCCATCTCCCACCTATTACAGCGATGGATGTGCTCTGTTAAAGCCTGATCCACTTTAATGGGGGAATCCCAGGATGAGAGTCCATGTAAGTATGCAATGACACATACAGTATGGAGAAGCGGGTGGGTGTTTATTCTAAATACCCACATCACGGGGGTATTTGCACCTTTAACCAACAGAGAGAATTACAGGTAGTGAATACAGATCAGTTTCTTCAAGTTGGTTATTGCTTTAACAAAATCTTCTGTCACTTTTTCTAACATCCATCTTCAGCCCCCCCCAGACACAGCAATGAGACTGGATATCTGCATAGTCAGAACTATCATTTGCCAGCCATGTCTTCCCCTCTGAGGCTCTGTGGTTTTATAAATAATAATTAAAAACGCTTCTCTGTGCTGTGAGAAGGTTCTTCTAAAAGGAGAACAAGTTGCTGCAATACTTGAACAATAGAGTAATATTTTTGAAGGTCATAATAATAAAGTAGGGGAAAGAGAATAATCATTACTGCTCTTTCTTGTAATTCGTTTGCTTTCTGATATCCCACATTGCAACTAGAACATTATTCAAGAACACCCATCACAGTGCTTAACAAGATTTAATGTACATTTATTCTTAACATGTGGAACATATAAAGATTTTATACTGAATAAATGAAATTCATTAAGCCAGAGGAAAAGGAGGAATTTACATCAAGTTTTTTCTTTTTTAACTACATTATCTTGAAATACAAATGCAGATTCTTGTCACTGAAAAATTTTTGAAGTTGTGTTTCTTCCTTTTTTTCCTGTATATATTTTTTTTGTCTGTAGACTGGTAACCATTTTCTTAAATCAATCCATACGTAACCATTTCCACACCTTGATTTATAAAGCAAATTGTGATCGGCTGCTCTCCCGAAATAGAGCATGACTTTATACATACAGAAACTTGTACATTACCCTCAGTTGTTGATTTTCTGTGTTGGGTTTTTCTTTTTTTCTTTTTTTTTTTTTAATTATTTTTTGGAGATATGGCCCAAATGAAAGAAAAATAATTCTACTATCACTTTGTAGATACCACATCATGAAAAAAGAAACTAAAAACTTCGTACTAAAAAAAAAAAAAAAAAAAAAAAAAAAAAAAGAGGGTATGTTTAATGTACAACTTCTATATACATCACGGCCCTTAGGCAATAAAAAAATATTTTAAAAAATGATTAAAGGAATTGTGAAGAACTGTCATTGTGGAAGGTCAAAAAAAAAAAACCAGATGTAGACAAGACAGTTCTGGTGAGGAAGCAATTGATGTTTATCGTTAGGTTTTGTTTCAAAATCTTTCAACTTGAACTTTTTGTTTTGTTTTGCTCCTAGCCTAATGTTACCATTTCTCCAGAGGAGAAACCAGTATCGTTTTGTATTCTGACTACTGACTGACACCCTCCTTGATCCCCTACACCTACATCACTAGAATCTTCTATTGCACAGAGCTTTGGGTGATGGTATACAAGTTTTTTTAAATTTTTTCCTTATTTGAAAAAATAAAACACACAGGAACTTGGTATGTTGGTTACTTTTCACCTTTTTGTTTCAAAGTGGTGAGATTCTTTCCATCTTACAATGGTTTGCTGTAACATTTTTTTTTAAAAAGTCACTAGTTCGCTTCCCAAAAAAATATGCAATACAAACATGGAAAAGAACATTGAAAAGGATAATCTATGGAAAAAAAAAAAAAAAAAAAGTGTGACCTTTGAATGTACTAGACAGCAACTTTGGTTAAAAAAAAAATAAAATAAAAAGATGTACTTATACACATAGACAGCAAATATTAATTTCGTAACTGTTCAAATTAATAATTTCTTTAATTCCCAATTGGTAAATAGTGAATGGGGCAGAGGAGCAAAGATTCTTTTTTTTTTTTTAACCTTCTTCCTACGTTGGATAAACAAGAACAGAAAACAGCCAGTTATATGTGACCCTCTAATCTCCACTCACACATGCTTGGCTTCTCACTTATGTCATAACTGCCCAATCTGAAAAAGTACATCACAGATGACAGATGCAACCAGAGAGTTCAGGACAGCAGATATTGAGATATCCAGCAAACGACCCTCGTGCAAAAGGAACTCTGAGCGGTTCTCGTCCACTCTAGCCATGGCCAGCAAGGCCTTGGCCGCCCTGCACATCATGTCTACGCTAGGTGGCTCCAGAGGCGGAGGCTGCATGTGCATGAGGTTATGCTGGCTCTGCTGGTACTGGGCCATAGTGACCCCATCCTCCAGGAAGCTTATCAAGTTTCCGATGCTTCCCTTCTGCACAGCTATTGCCCTTGCTGCTAATGTGTCCCCCTGGGCAAGGTTCGATAAGAGCGCCATGGACATTTCTCGGCAGACCGGGTTTTTGCGGTCTCCAACGTACCTAACTAAAGTAGCGTAGAGTTTCTCCTGACGACTGAATGGGGGGGTGGCCAAGATAAGGTCCACATTATTGTCCTGGATACTGAGCTTACACAGGGTCTCCAGCACAAGTCTCTGAGGCGAAAGAACTGAGTTGGGCCCCACGGTTGGAAAAGGATCCTGTGCCTCTGCAGATGGGCACACCATCCAGTGCAGCAAGCCATCCAAAATTGGCAAACAGATGCTTTCTGTGTAAGCAGACAAGTCTAGCTGCCCAGAAATGTTGGCTAATGTGACCAATGTATTATCCCTCAAGACCTCGAGGCAGTCCCACCACCACTCATCCTTGCTGCAGGCCACCCCTTTGTCCTCCTCTTCCTCCTTCTCGTAAGTCTGCGGCGCTCGCTTTCTTTCTGGATGCTCATGGTGAAGAAGGATCAGCTTTCCCAGGATCAGCACCAAGCCTGGATGTTTGGACATTTCGGTGTCGTTGCCAGGCACAAAAGACAAGCTACGGACGATATTTGACACACAGATGCAGCGTTTGGCCAAGGAGTCTTGCCAGTGAGTTATGGTGCATAGAGGAGTCTCATCCCGGCTCCTTGGCTCATCCTCTAGCAGTTTAATATTCCGGTGGCTTTTGGCTTGATGGATCCCAAAGGGAAATTTACTGCTCTCTGTTTGGGAACCAGAGTTTGAGTCTTCAGGCAATGCTCCTGGCCGAGCTGAGAGGACATCATCAATGGTTGCTGTTATACTTTTTTCTTGTTGTTCCTCAAATTCACCTTTCCCCTCAAGGTCTTTCTTTTTGCTTGGAGAGTTTGAGGGAGGAGGGGCTTTCCTGCGTGGAGGAATCTCCATCTTGCTTTCGAAATGAGTCTGGATATGCTCAGTTGTGTCACCACCACCAAGCTGCCAGTGGAGAAGTCCACTATCAAATTCCTGAACGCGTCCAAGTTTGTCAGATCGATCAACAACAAATAGATTATTTTTCTTTACAATCTTTATTGGCAGCTTGTCAAATTTACTGGCTTGTTTTGGCCTTTCGCTTGGATCAGCAATGGCACCAGGAGTGGAAAAAACAATGCTCTTTTCTTCTCCTTCTACGTTTTCATCATCCCCCTCCTCCTCCTCTTCATCAAAACAGTCAATACATTCGTCGTTCTCCTCTTTTCCAGTATCCTCTGCCAAGGACAGGCTATCATCTTTCTTGGCTGATTTGTGATCAAGTGCTTTGTGACCTGGATCTCCCACTTCATATTCCATAAGGATTCCAAAAATGTCAATCAGGCATTTTCTAAAATATTCTACTAAAAGCTCAAGAAATCCAGACAACTAAGGGGAGAAAAACAAACAAACAAACAACAACATAAAAAACAAATATTTTCGACTGCATGGAATTTCATATGGAATACTGAAGCGTGCAACTTCCTTCCTTTTGCTGTGGACTTGTGGCTAGGTCCTGTATGGCAGAAGTTAATCAAATGAAATTTTTCTAGTTTCTGTCCAATCAGTATGTAACACCAGACCACCCTGATTCCATTTGCTTAAATTGTAACAGGTATGAAAAGTACAGTACCTTTATTCATATGCACTAGCACCTTAGCTACTAGTTAGCCTAGTTGTTCCATCCTAGAAAATGCCTAATATAATTTATTGTCTCTTCAGAGTACTGAAGTTTCTAACCTTCTTTGCTTTTCTGAATTGTATATTTATTAGATTCCGGAAGTTGAGAATTCTTCAACTCTTCCTTTGTCTCTCAGTCTCCAAAATCAACTGTTCCATTAGAATCTGCAGTTCAGGTTCAAAGTACTGATATCCCAGATTAAGAACCCATCTCTACTGGCATGGCTCTCTTTTTGCCTGGCAATATCTAACAATTGTCACTGAGTCTGGTGGTGTAAGTTATCCTTCAGAAACAGTTTTCATTTAGCTTTAATCCTCTTAATTAACTTGTAATCATTTTCTCATGCAAAGGCAGTAGTTGGACTCGGTACTAATTTACCCTCAGTGGTTTTATTATTAAAAATTCTTTACTGCTATGATACATTCAGCCCAATTGCCTGCCTTTTAATGGTTGTTTTAATTGTGGGTTAATAGGTGTTTAGCAAAATGTATCCTTTTGCCCATTCTGTATTCTTACCATTGCCAAAAATTCCCAAGAAATGAGAACAAACAGATGCTTATAAGCTGCAGGAATTATCAATCATCATATGGAGTCCTGACTGATGCTGGAAATCCAGTTCAAGGCAAAAACAACCTCCAAAATCTGAAATAATCTGGTATTCTGTGCAATTTGCACAAGGTGTATTAATGCAGTCTCTAACAGAACTCAGAGGAGATTCATCTCCCTTAACTCCAAACACCTGCAATAGTTACAAACCTAACCTAATTGTCTAGATTCTTTTTATAATCAGTGATCTTTTAGAGGCCATTTCTGGGCTATGATTCATCTGACCTATTTTAGATCTCTACTTTAGGATGAGATGAATTATGCTACAGATACCCCTAGTTCTAAAGTTAGGTGGGATGAAATGTATCATCTGTGTCTGTATTTTTTTTTTAAAATGACATTATATTTAAAAAAAGATGAGTTACGCTGTTAGTAGCCAGGGAATGAGTGGAGCAGAGAAACTGCACAAATTTTAGATTACGTGCATTACCAGCACGCCATTTATAACAACCACCTAAGAGGCTGATAGGCAGAGCAGGGTTGAAAAATGCTGGGAGGGAGAGGGGCAAAAGCATACACTGTTAAATCGTATGTTACTATCCTGTGGGCAAACAGAGAATTTTAGCCTTTAACTGTTTGATAAACCTAGTATTTTTGTACAAGCTTACTTTGTGGGAAAAAGGAACACAAAATCCAACAAAGTATCTCACAGCCTCGCATAGGACTAATGAATAAGACAAATAACGACTGAAAGACAGTCTCAAATCTAACATCATTCTGCAATGATTTTTTTTGAATCTTCTTTTAGGCAAAATTACTAACACGCTGCTATTTTCTGGGATTATCCTCATTCAACAACAAATCTGAATTTACACATTAGTCTTTTGCCAGCATTAAAATTCTTACATTCCTATGTATCTCTTTCCACAAAAGATGTTCTCCTTTTAAGCTTATTATTTCCCCAATTCCACCCTCAAGTACATTTTGCTACTCACTGTTACTGATCATTATAAATTGAAGTTTCGCTGTATTCTGACTTGTGTTAATGTATTTTAAGAGACTTCAGCATTTTCATATCTATCTTATTAGCATTTTCTTTCCTTGCAAAGTTTAGAGGTGTATTTTGCTTTCCCACCTACCTGAGAGAGGTTGAACGTAGCGACAGTGCTATCATCATATAGAAGAATATTAATAGTGTCTAGCGCCCAGGTACTTTCAGCCAAAAGACCAGATTTAAGAGACATCATCACTCTCCAGGCCTCAGGAGTTACTGGAGAAAGAAAGGATAAGCATAAAACAGTATTAGTGCAACCTTTGAGAGTTGAAAATTTGTTAAGTTTTGAAAGAATAAACTGTGACATTCTGAGGATGCAAAATATATAGGAAATAGTTACTGAATAGTTACTGAAACACTGCTTAAGACCTTGAAGACCACTTAGCCCTGTTATGTTTTTCTGTAACTGTTACTTAGTGCTAATTCTGGAGAGCTTTTTAATGGGGCCATTCTTTCTGACCTTGCTGAAGAAATCATCTTACAAACTTTTGAGAAGCTAGCTATAACAAACAATACATAAATCAAGTGAAATATTCTGTCATGAATCTGGGAACCTGAGGTATGGGAACTTGAATGTGTGAAATGTAACAGGAATTCAAGATAAGAAGACAGTTAGGAAAGAATTTAGAAAGAAACAAAAGTGACAAATAATATGGCTTGAAAAAATGGGCTACTCAAGTAAGGCCGCTGTAAGGACACAGAGCAATAGCTCTGTTGTGAGCTTCCATGGAACGAGAACGTGGAAATCTTTGCTCACCTAAACGTTGCACCGGTGATTTAACAGATATTCTGATGGATCTTTCAACAAATAGTATTTGGAAGCCCGAGAAAAGCTTTATTTTTAATGTAATATTATACTTTTTGAGAACTCAGGTCTCCATAAAGAAAACTGATTTCATATAACGTTGAACTTGCTGGTATGAGATTTGTCATCCGCACTGATACATATGCTACTACATTTTTAGTGAACACATAATAGTTACCGAAGTTAAATACTTATCAAAGCAGTCTTAACATGTAAAAGAAACTAGAAACCAAAGTTCCTTTCTCCCAACTTGTTTTGGCATTTGGCTTTTGTTTTTATACTTACCAATATCTTTTGAGGTAATCTTTCGTCTTGGTTTTAAGACTGGTTGCGATGCTTCTACAGAGCCTGGGGGGAAGGTAATTTCTCGCCTAATCGGTGGTGGTTGGGGTGGAGGTCCTGTGACCTGTGACACTGGAACTGTGGGTATAACCTTTTGCATCTTCATGGAGGGTAGGAAAGGAGACTTGCTTGGAGACATACGGTTTTCCAAAGAGCGCTGGAAGGATGCTGGACTCGGAGCTCTAGAGATGTGATTTGGCATAGAGGGTGGTGTCTGGTAGGATGACTGAGGAGGCCTAGTGATAGGCTGCATGGAGGCTGAGGATGACATATAAGAAGGCTGACGTTGGTTGACATGAGAAGGCCACTGACTCTCGTGGTTTATCCTCTGGTCAGGTACCATCATATCATCAGTGCGATTCATCCCTGGATACGGTGGGGCCTGTGCAGGGCCTCCTGGACCTTGCCTATTCTGGTAAGGGTAAGGCATATCGTTTCGTGTTGGCCACATGTTCTGCTGAGGACCTTCAGTGGAGGACGACGACTGCATGGGGCCACCAATCATCTGGGGAGGTATTCCATGCTGCTGCATTTGTCCTGGGCCCTGCATCCTCTCCCTGTTATACGGATACGGATATTGTCCCTGCATAGGCCTCCTATCAGGCCCAGAATAAGCATTGCTGTACTGGTTATACATTTCTTGTTGCTGGTTGCCATACTGCATGTTATACATATCCCCTTCGTGGCGTTTGGCTGGAGGCCCATACATGCCGTCCATGTGTCGCTTGTAGTTCTGAAAAGAAAAATCAGAAATAAAATTTGTCACTTTTACTACATACACAATAATAGAGATTGGCTGTAAGCTCATTTAAAAAGCTGAAGGCTCCTAGTTCTGGAGGGCTTGTGCTGATTCCAGTCAGGCACACATTGCTGTGATCGAGGCTTTCTATTTTAGCCTCTGCTGTGCTGCATTTATAACTTAATTTTAAAAGGAAACTTATCCTTGGGCTAAATTTTCTTATGCTTGCTCTTGTGTTCCCTCCTTTCCCTTTCCTATTCTGTCTGTCAGAAGAAATTCCATTGGCCACTTAAGACATGCATGAAAAGGCAACAGTCCTCACCAACAAGATATTTTCATTCCTTTTTTATGCTTAGTCTGCTAAGAAGACAAATCTTAAAAAAAGTCAAAACCACTCAATGATTTAATCTCTTAAAGGGACAAACACTGAGTGAACTCTTAAAATAACAAGATATGCTGCAAGCATGCATGTCTGAATGCTGGATATTATGACAGAGCATAAGAGACACACAATATATTTACCAGTAGAAGAAAATGTTCCCCTGCCTTTGTTACTCCACATAATTCTCTGAAACACAGTCATAGAATCATAGAATCACAAGGTTGGAAGGGAACTATAAGATCATCTAGTCCAACCGTCTTTTCATCACCACTGCTACCACAAGCTACTGAAGTCCAGTCCTGCTTGGGCAACCAGCCCTCCTTCCCAAATCATCCTAATCACATTTAATTTATTGCGAGATTATTTTAGCAACTGCTCACATCAAAATGTCCTATTCTGGCTCATGCAGGTTCTCACACTGCTGATCAGTAATGAGTGAAGCAACGTTCCCTTCTTGTTTTTCACCCTCTCAATTGGGGAATGTTGTGTGAGGTAAGCTGTTATACAGTCAGGGGAGTCGAGCTGTTTATAAATCATACAACTTCTCTGCATTTAAGACAGCAAGACAAAAAAAGATGGGTTGTGTTTTGAGGAGAAAGTAAGTGATAAAGTTTGCAGGGGTCCTTAGATCTTCAGGGAGTCTGATGCACAGTTCAAACTACCTCGAATGCTCTCAAGCAAAAAACATTTGAATTAAATTGGCAATTTCTGAATATATGATGTGTGGTAAATTCAAAGTTATGGCTCCCATGGTATCTATATCTACATATAGATAAAATTCTGTATGTATTCTATATGGGTCAGTTAAAACAGCTCTGGGATTCATAAACTCATCTTCCAAATTTGGTGCACATAAAACTGCAACTGCTGAATTGCTTGAAAGTATATGTATTTTTAACTTGCTATAGAGCTGCCTGGCTACCTAAGAAAAACCTATTTTCAGTCTTACATAAACTACTTGCTGTGGTAAATTCCACGCTTTGGGCCAATTCATACATTAAGAACTGCCTCAGTAGTTGCCACACCTAAAAAGAAGGTGCTTGTTTTGCTACAGTGATTCCACATGCTTAAAGCAGACACCCGAGAATGAAGCAAGTGCCTTTTTAAAGGCAGATCAGAGCTGTCCTTTATGCAGTGGCAAGATGCTTAATGGCAACCAAGTGCTGAGGACAGTGATGCGCCTCAATTCCCATTCCTGTGTAAGGGTTCAGCAGGTGACTAAGGCTGCACAATGTGAGTCTCCCCACTGGGAAAGGGGAGTTGTGAGACCTCGCAGAAGACAAAACTACACTAACACTGGTAACCTGCCGTGTAACAACTCTCAGCCTGTAAGCATTCATACAAGAACTGAAAAACCTGGCTTTGTTAGCCCCAGGGGTTCATGCACAAAGCACCTCCTTCCCAGCCATTCCCTAGCCTTCAGGCTACGGATAAAACTCTGAAAGGGTTATTTTTCACATTCTTCTTGAACCATTACAGGGTGAAACCTAGGAAATTGAAAGAATATGGTGGGAGCAACCTGGTCTTTAGCTAGGTGGAAAAGGGGAATGCTCTGGGAGTGGGAGCCCTTTCTGAGGGGGGCAAGGTCAGGATTCTCACCTTTCACTCTTCTATGTTTTTTTTGCATTCATGCTTGAATGCATTAAGCATTCAAGAGCCATTATACAAAGCATATAAACAGCAACAGAGACAGGGCCCAATGTATACTTTCATAAATTCTAGTTGCCTCTTCGTTTTAACGAATATATACTTCACATACAACCTACATATTTTAGCATGGAGTATCAGAAACTCTTCTATTACGTATCTTCGCAATTTTCCCACTGAATCACCTTGACTGCTCATATGTGTTCATAATAAAGAGCAAAAAAACAGTTTTTTGATTACACTATTTCAGAGATCCTATGAACTAAAGAGACTGGCAAGAAATCAAACTTTGTAAACATTTTTAGTATGATGTAACCTAAGATCTCAATTTTTTTTCTTTCTTTTTTTTTTTTTTAAAGTCTGAATTTCCTAGCGAATCACAGTATCACCAAGCTTGGAAAAGGCCCCTAAGATCATCCACAGTCCAACCATCCTCCTGTCACCAATATTTTCCACTAAACCACATCCCTCAGTACAACATCTAAACACTTCTTGAACACCTCCAGGGGTGGTGATCCCACCACCTCCCTGGGCAGTCCATTCCAGCAGCTGACCACTGGCTCAGAGAAGTGAAATGCTAACCCAGACAGAAAAGGACTACCTATAAGTAGCTGAAAACAAGTGCATTTTGATAATTCTATCACAAGGAAATGCCTTCTATTTTGGAAGCTAGCTGCAATTATTCTGCGTCTAGAACTGACTTCATAATGAATTTCAGAATGAAACTACAATCTTGTTGAAGTCATCAGAGTTTTGTCATTAACTTAAAATATGTTATTTTACCCACAAAGCAGTTATGATACATCTTACAAAAACCTTAATTATTAGTATAATTTGTATTTACAAAGATTTTATAAACAGAGACTGAAATGTACAGTTGTTTAAACTATTATTAAGACTAAAACATTTTTCTCATGTATTTGTAACATATTAGTAGAGAGAAAATACAGGGAAAATACCATCTGATATATATTTAAGATACATAACTCAGGTGACCCACCACAGCATTCTAAGTAACTGTGAGTACTGCATGTTTTACTCTGTTCTGGTTTTCTGTTGGGTTCACTTGGCTACGTGACGTAATTTGAGTCAATCTGCCAGTCAAGCAATACTTTCCAATTTGCCTCTGAAAGTGAGGCAGCATCACTCTAGCCTATTAATTATACTTTCCCACTCTGCTGATTATTAGCTTGGGACATTCACTTGATTCAAAGCCACAAAACTTCTAGAACTTCTGTTAAAATTTATGCCCTTCCAGGTGTAAAGAACATAATCTCCTATAGCTGCATACATGCTGCTTATCCTTACGGGCTGTGATTCTGACCCGAACTACAGTGCTCCTCTATGCCAAAAGACATACATTCCATCAACAAAGTTTTGAGTGTATACAGAATTTTTGACCGGCATTTATTAAAAAAATATTATGAATGTAGCTCTTTTCTCTTCTCCTACCTGCTGCTGTGGATACATTCCAGGTTGATGTCCTCCATACGGTGGCTGTCCTGAGGGAGGTCCTTGTCCTGGATACTGCTGCCCATATGGTTCATGCCTAAAATGAAGCATTCAAATCAACACTTAGAGCTGCTGGAGTTTCTAAGACACCAGGAAAAGAACATGCTGTCTTGATCTTGCACCTTGAAGATACTTGTCATTTGGAATCGTGGTGAAGACATGGTGTGGGATGGTCCAGAGACTAATACAGTAAGCTCTGCTGGAGCTGGCAGTGGAAAGAGGAAAGCAAAGCAGATAGAAGGAAAGAAGCAATGAAGATGCAGTGGAGAGATTTAGGAGTAGTGTTAGAAATGGGAATAGTGTACGGTCAGCAAAGAGGTAAGAAAGGCAGCTGCAGTGACACTAGGAACCAGTCATAGCAGGATAAATTCCTGATGTATATAGCTCAAAGGTTGAGCACGTCAAGATTGCTTTTTTACAGTGCAGGTTTCCAAGAAGACTACTTTCTGGATTAAGACTGTAATAAATGTATAGGTATATAGGTTAAGTACACAAACAATACCTAACTGCTAATTTGAAAAGAAATTCTAAGATTCTAAATGGTGATATGTGCTATAGTATGTAGCATTTAAACACATCTTCACTGAGTAAAAACAGCACTCTTACAATTTTGTAATCAATCATGTACAATCATGTAATTTTTAACTAAAGGTACATAATGAGGCATGCACAAGAGGCAGAGCTGAGCTGCACTTGGAAACTTACCTGTGGCCTTTTATGACCTCTGAGGGGCACTGCAGTGCAACTGCAGTATTTTTAGCACATCTGAATGAAATTTTATTTGCGGAAATGAAGTAATTGGAAAGTATTAAGACTAAAACATTAACACTGTCTTGCAGACCAGTACGTGAGTAATTACACTCTGTACATAACCAGTAAGAACTTATCTATTTGAGTGTAAGAATGGAAATAATATATCACAGAGAGTCTGAGAAACAAAACAGGATTAGGGAACCCGATGTGTTAAATGAACTGATGAGACATGGCTTTTTCGAAAGCAGAGAAAATACATATATTTTTGTGCCTCGATGAGAGTGAAAGCAATAGTTTTTCAGTATCTCCTAAAACGTTGACGTAGATGAAAATACCTGGCAACAGTTACACAAACCATATAACTGACAGGAATTGCTTACAATCATCCAAGATTGGATGTACAATTAGATGAAACTGGGCAAAGGTACATGTATTATATATATATAAGGAAATTTTCTAAATGTTAGTTTGGTTAGGCACAGGATAACCACAATCCAAAAGAAACTGGAAGCTTCAGAATAGGTGTCATTCAATACTGCACTGAAGAATTTGGCCTGTACATTCAGTTCAGTGTTGGCAAGGAGATATGGTAGTATGCATGCTCCTTTTCTAACATCTATGATTCTACAGCTACACGAAGTCAACCATTTTCCCAATCCTCTGTTACCCTCCAGAAACTGAACCAATGGTAAAAACCTAAATAAGAGCAGGCAAAGCATAAGCAACACCAAGAAGTCGCATATTCTATGTGCCCTCATAGAGTCTGCTAGCACTCATTAGCTGGTTATTGAAGATATTACAAACAGAGAAATCAATGTTCACCTTTGCTGGCCAGGGTAACGATTAGGAGAGTACATGCTTGGGTCACTGTTTGAAGGCACCATGTTGCTTTGACCAGGTGGTCCCATACTGCCTTCAGGACCCAGCCCATGATCCGACCTAAAAAATGACAAAGGAAACCCCATTCTGTAAAAAGTACTTATTCTCCAAAATCATATCCCTTAAAGAAAACATTCTCTTGACTTATCATCTTCCACTTTAATTAGATTTCCCAGCACATGACCTGTTGAGTAGCATTACAGTTGTGTTACTCCACACACCTACTACTTCGAGCTATGAGAAAAAACTGCTCCACTGCTGCACTCGGAAGACTCACACTATGTAACTTTAGCTGCCACAAGGAAACAAAAAGGGAAGCTAGGGTACACAAGCTAATGAAAGTAAAAGTGGGAATATTGCCAGAGCTGCAAAAGCTACTCAAATACTTAATATAATCCAAACATTCTCCAACGTCTCTGCTTGCTATAACAGTGTTCAGTTGTCAGATGTTTCACTCTTCCTTTTTTTTTAATTCCAAAGGCTTTCCTGGGATAAACAAAGAGAACCAAATTTATTTTTGCTTACTTCACTGAAAGCAAACTTATGAGGGCCCTGACAGACACACTGAACTACTAGTGCCCCTATAGCTCAGACAACAGACTCCAGGATCTCCAAAGAGAATTCACTAACAGACCACAATACAAACACAGGCTGTGCATTTTGTTTTTCAGAAAAAGCCCACCAACAACTGTTTAGGTGAAAACATGGTAAGAATACTCAAATGCTACTTTCTGCCATCACAGCCCAGTACAACAGCCAGCTGAAGACAGCTGTCAAACACACCCACTTGCTGATCTGCTGCAGCTTGAGTGATTTAGAAGGTTTAACAATTCCTCCTTATTAATTCCTGTGAACAGCTAGATGCAGTCATTACCAATGGTTTAACTCCCAGTGACTTAGTACAATGCTGTAGGAAATACAGGCTGCCACGTTCTCTGCAATGTGAGATGGGAAAATGAGAGGGGAGATGATGGCTTTCACTAACGGCCTTTGCTTTTTCCTGAAGAAAAACTCACCTCCTGTCATAGCCACTTCCATAAGAGAACTGCTGTCGCTGGCTCATGCTCATGTTGGACATGGCTCCAGATGGACTCTGGTTATACATTTCCTGTATTCCACTGTTAGGCATTTGTCCAGGGGTCATGAAAGGCTCGTTGCTTCCAGGCACTGCAACAGTAAAGGAAATTAAATATATTATTCTAGGGGTTTGAAAATATCTTTCTATTAAATGATATATTTTAAAATAATGTTCAGATTTCTAACACTGCCAAGGAGAATTAGCTGGTGTCTGACAAGCTCTCCAGGGCCTGATGAAAACTCATGAAGTACTACCACTACTAAGATGATGGTTATAATAATATATAGGAGCTGCAAGTGAAGAGAATAATCTTATCATACCAAACCAAGCTCATCAGGCATTGAGGCAGCTTCTTCCCTGAGGTCTTTATAGCTGAAGATGAACTTGCTCTTGCTCTTTTCACCCCCAAAAATGCTAAATATGAATTCAAAAGTAAATCTTACAAAATAGATGAACATAAATCTCATAGTTTGGATTATAAAGCTGAAGGAATCAGGCTCTTCTTTTTTCCTATAAAGCACTCATGTATATATTTATAAATATATATACATAAACTTGCTCACAGAAAGGTTACTGTACCCTAAAGTAGCTTCTTGAGCAGAATGGGCATATTCTAAAGGTCCAAGAAAAGACACATGTAGTATTATATTTCATATAAATCCCCGGACAGAGTAAGTGACTATCCTTTAGTCCTTTCTTGCAGATACTAAACAGACAGACATTTCTGTTTTGACTTAAAGTAAATATGATACATATGACAAAGTGCAATAAACCCACTTAATCTCATGTGGATACAATAATTAAAATGAATCTAAGACAGAGAGGACCTTCCTCTTATTCCAAATGTGTTTTACTAATGACTACAGCTCAGGTAACATGATTTAAAGGAAAGGTTTGAAAAAATTTTATCAGGATAGCTAGCTATCTCCTCACTGCAACACATATGAGGCAGCTTGATCTTGGTAAGTCCCTTCCAGCTGAACTGTTCTAGTCTAGTCTAATCTAGTCTGGTCTCATCTGGTCTCATCTGGTCATCCCTCTTCCTTTGATTTCTAGACCTCTTATTCCCGCTTCTCCCTTTTGTTCTCTTTCAATTTCCACTTCTTAATTTCACCTCCTTCATCTGCTCTTCTCTTTGCAGTGTGAGTCCTGTTTGTATTCTGACTTCCCACTTTCCTACATACGTGGTATACAAGATTGATTCACTTTAAGCACATTTTACAATATCCACACAAACATCTGTAAGTTAATTGCCCCAAGGGACAAAAGTCAGGCTTGACATTAGTTTTGGTTTTTGCTTTCTAAAAATAGTGTGTTTATCACCTTTTGTCAGGGGTTGTCCAAATGACATGAGTTAGTTTTCCTATGCTGAAAAATATGTAAATTAGGACAGCATTAGTAGACTTGCTCAGTTGCACACAGTGTCCAGCTGTATCACAATCAGGCCTGTTTCTTCACAGCTTCATCTTCCAGCATTGAAGATAGGCAGTTGCTACCCACACTCATAAAGCATACTGCATTGCATAAAATCCCTAGGAATTTATGCCATCATTCCTGAAATTTGTTCCTAGAAGCAGTTTTAGGAAACAGTTAAGACTAAAATACACAGCATGACCTTGAGAAGGGAAAATATGGCCAGAGTAGAATTGAACGATTGCACTGGATCTGCCTTTTTGCTAAAAGAATGTAGCTGTTTTTGCAGCAAGAATTCTGCTGTTTTGCCAACAGGAGAATCAGCTAGGCATGCAGCTCATTCGGATGAGTGGAGTGTTCCAATAACATCTATGTGAGTAGGAAAGAAGATGCCACAAAGAAAATACCTTTTCTCATTCCACCAAAAGGATCTTTATTCGGCTCGTATGGCATCCTTCCCATCATATCTGGCATGTTTATTCCCTGCTGGTATGGTGCATTTGGCGTCATGGAGTTTCGCTTCGGGAATGCTGATTCACTTACATCAGAAAAGGGATCATGCACACTAACTGCGCTGTTTCTAGCAGATGAGAAAAAGGAGGCATTAACATCATCGTGTATTCATAAGAACTGTGAAAACAGACCACCTTACAAAACACTGCTGCGTTTGTCAGTGATCACCACAGGATACATCTGAGGAAGCAGCAAACAACTTTCACAATCACTAAAGAACCTACCCTTTTTTTCCCCAAGCTTATCTGGGTACTTACCTGAACGATCAGGGCTTTCCACCTAAATGTGCATGTTCCTATTAGCCATGTAAAAGTCTAAACTTTTCTGAAATTTCACAACGCTGTGTTCCTCACATACACATAAGCTTCATATGCTGTGTCAAATTAGTATTACTTTTTATCTGTTTCATATAGTCCTCCTGAAGACTAAACAGCTACTTCATTTACCTTCCTAATATCATTTCTGAAAAGGATCTCTTGGTCCATCCAGCTGAATCCTCTGCTATCTCATTGTTACTGTAATACTTTTTTGATAATAATCTGAATCTGTGCGCCCAGGAAGGAAAGCTGTGGTTCTAAAGTGCTGTTACTGGTTTCAACCTCCCACCCCAATCTTCACATGTTCACATCCTCTAGCTTGCACTAGTGCTTGTTTGATCCTTCCCTGCTATTGCAGCTCCTAATCCTTCCTCCCTTTCCTTCTCTTCCCTCCAGAAAGAGATGATTTTTTGCCACTTCTAAGGCTGGGTTGGCTCACCACATAATCAGATGAATGCCTGTATAGTTGAGAAAAACTAACTTTAACTGCTTAGAATAACAGCATAAGAGAAAATGAAGCAAAGCCTATTTCATACCTGCCACCCTGCATAGGTGTCATCTGTCCATGAGGTGTTGATGCTGGTGTTGGAGGTTTCAAATCGCCTGGCACTTCTGTCATGGAATTACTGCCAGTAGACTGCGGAGTCTGTGGGCCTTGCAAGGAACCAGAATTAGCTGGAAGATTAAAGAAAAAGGAAATATTAGAAGGTAGCAGCCAAATTACTGCAGAAATAATAATAGTCAGTGAGAGAAACTGGTTGTTTCCCTCAACAGCCTGCTTATACCATGCATCTCTACTTTGTAACTTCCATAAAATCCTCTGAGACCAGGATATGCTGTGAGGTAATAGCCATCATCTTTCCTAGAACCACAAATTTAAATCGCTGCCTGAAGCAACAGGAATAGAAATCATCTAGATGAAGGATCAATTAAATCACAGGTCAGAGGTACAAAGTTAATTGTCTATAGTTTACAACAGAGTAGATGAAAGTTGTTCTTTCTTCGGCACAGCTTCTTTATATATATGATCACTACCACAATACAGATATTTATAAAGCAAATTTCAACCAGAAGCTTTTTCTACAAATTTAAACCACTGTATTAATATAAGAACATAATCTATTTTATTACTAAAAGGCAGGAATTTCTGAGATGAAACATGGCTAATAGTTAGGGGCACACTGCAACCCTATGCTATCTTTGAGACAATGTGGCAAAAGATTGAATTCAAGAAATTTAGAAGGCCATCTGGGGTAAGAAGAAAGCATAACATTGTAAAAATAGCAATGAACAACTTAACAAAATGCAGTTAGGATCACTGTAAAGCATGTGTAACAAGATCAGGTCAATTCTGCAAGAATTTTTATGCCGAGATCTCAGACAACAATAGAGTACTGCACTACTGGCCTCCTTAACCATGGTGAACAGAATCATAGAATATCCCAAGCTGGAAATAGCAACATTTTTGATGTGATGATAAATGGAGAGAAGCATGTAATGTTCTACTCTAAAGAGACTGAGCAGTAATAAGGACATTAAATGAATATATCATATAAGCTAATGATAAATTACATTCAGAATAGTCTTTTAAAGTAGACAGTGCAGTTTCTATTTTCATACAAATACTGAGAAAGTCCTCCTCCAACACATGATGTGGCATTTTTCTGATTTAGAAGGTGATAGATGGGCATCAGTAACAGTGCCTAAGCTTTGCATCAGATTGCCCTTGTCTACTTTGGTGAAGCAGGAATTCTTCCCGAGAACTTGTAGGATCAAGTCTTTGGATGCTATTTTCCAACAGAAAAAAATCACAAACCTAATAAACTTAGAAAGACATGGCAATGGCTTGAGATGTCTTTTTTCTTATACAAACCTTCGTGTGAGCATTTTTAAGTGCCTGACTATTGTCATCCAACAACTAATTAACAAAACTTTATAAATTACTGTTGGAGGAAAAACTAGAAGCAGCAGCACGGGCTGTTCTTCTCTATGTGAAAGAGAGAGTAGT
The DNA here is from genome assembly GCF_905368555.1 of Meleagris gallopavo. Taxonomy (NCBI): domain Eukaryota; kingdom Metazoa; phylum Chordata; class Aves; order Galliformes; family Phasianidae; genus Meleagris; species Meleagris gallopavo. Next base: position 50,695,730 of record NC_139405.1, on the reverse strand, counting down.
TTATAATTGACTCAGAATCCTAGAACACACATCACCCTGACAGGCAGAGCTTGTTTTTAACTGAAGAACACCCTTTTTATGTGTTTCATTTATATCTGTAACACATGTTCCGCTATCTGGAAATCAGTTTCAGTAGCAAGAGCATATGTAAAATGCACAATTTGTAGTCCATGTTGCTCCTGCCCTCACCTTTCTAAGGTGTGTTTGGACTATATTCACGCTGTAATGAGGTTCAAAAAAAGGTCAAGAAAAGCTCTCTGATAGCATTAATACAGTTACAACAACATATGCAACAGTTAATGTTACAGTTGACTGAAGGCTTTAGCACTGTAATAAAACATATATGTAAAATAATAAAGAAAATCATTACGTTCACATAAAATGAGCCTTTTGTATATAAGACCCCTGGGTGAGACAGGATCATTTTCCTGCCTTTTTGTATTGTAAGGTCTACTGCACTTTAAACACAATGCTAGATTACTTCTAAAAAGCTTGAAAGCATTTCTGAGTTGTCACACGCCATCATCATCTTGTTATATCAGAACCATGTAAGCAAACATCTTAGTTTACCCATATACTTACAGTAAAAAATGATATTGCATCACCACACACATTTCTCTGATGATTGGCTTTTAAGCAGCAATTAAGTTCCTCCCTATTCTACCTGAGCAAAGAAATTAATTCACATCTAAAGTAAATCTAAATAAAACAAGTAAAATGCTCTTCACTATTAATGGGCTGTGTAAATATTCAGAATCTTTCTTATACATAACAATGTTATTTTTAGATGCCTTTTTTACAAGGAAAGTTTTAAGAATGAAAATATCCACCTGAGAATCTGCAAGCTACATTTCTATCTGCTTGGTGGAAGTTATAGTTGTTCCCCCCCACCCTGACACTTTTCTAAATGACTGCTAACAAACATATGAAAAATTGAAGGCAAATACTATTATAAAAAGTGCAAAGTTTCTGGTACTGTTTAGTTAATGAACTTTGCTCTAGGCTTCTGCTGGGTCAGACACACTCCTACAGAGAAGGGACTGCAAATATGTCAACCTCTGGATTAGGTCATCAGCCACCAAGAAGAGCCCTAGTGTGGATATATATATATCCATGTCATATGCTCATAGGCCACTGAGTAGTTCATCTATGTTCTAGTATTACTGTCATTGGAAAAAGTACATCCTCGAGGAAGAATAATCTAAGTGCATACTTGAAATGTTTACTACTGGTAGAGCAGATATAATTTTTTAAATAACATAACCCTTTTCCTTGTAGGATGTTATTTTCAGTTACTTAAAGCTTTGCAGTGTTTGAGCCAATCACAAGGAAGTTAGCCAGATGGATCTTCTCAAGCTCATTTTTTTTTCTTGGTCCTCTAAAAAAATTCTGCACAATACCAGGCATATGAGTGAAATCAAACTTTTTACAAGAGTTCTTAGATGTGTGGTCCTTTTTCAGAGAGTCTGAAATGCTGATTTGTGTCTGGGTAGAACAGGAGAGATCATACAAAGGGCAACACATGGCAAAACTTAGAGAACTGTCACTCAGAATGATACTCATGATGTAAAAGTCTTGGTGGTTTTTCTTGTTTTTTCTTATCTGTAGAATGGGAATCACGCTCCTTTTTCTCTTCAGTGGTTACTGAAAAGGCTGATTAATTATTTTATAAACTTCATATGCATTTGTAACGAAGACAAAGAGAAAAAAACAAAGAGTGAAGTTATAGTTCTCTGAGTCTGACTGAAGAGAGTAGCACAAATAGAGGCCATCAGTGAGAACTGAAATCCTACACACCATTCACTCAATGGCAGAATCACACAGCATTGCTTGGCTTTTTCCTTGCATGGCAGTGTGGGCTGCTTTCAGGAAAGACCCTTTATTTACCAGAACAGAAACACACAGATTAAAAAAAAAAAACAAACAACCAAACATTAAAAGAAGCATTTTCTTGCTTCTTTTCCCTCTAGGAAAAAAAGAAAAAAAACCCCAGCAACCTCTTGAAACGCCATTAATATGAGGCCTGACATGCTCTCTAGGATATGCCTACCTTTTGCCAGAAGCTACAAATGTATACTCTAAAGTAAACAATGAAAAGGTTACTGAGGGTTAAGCACATTCACACACTCCAGCCCAGCAGCCAGCCGCCACGCTGGGAGGATAATTTACACGGCACAAACCCAGTGCCCCACTCCGGCCGGCTGGGGGCATTGGCTGTTGCAGAGTCCCTCCCAGCGGGAGCGGGGTGCCTCTGCCTGCCCCCCTCCTCCAACCCCTCACCCATCCATCTTCCGTGGGGATTCCCTGGCTGGCCTCACCACTCGCTGCATGACATCACCTGTCTGCTAAGAATAGCGCTTCAGTCAGTCGGCCAAGACGGATGGGTTTGGTTACGGAGGCGCCCATCAAAGGGCTGCGGAGTGCCGCGTCCCCCCGCTGTCCCCTCCCCAAGTCTTGTTTCTCTGCTGCCAAGGAAACGCTCCCTTGCTCTCCTCCCAGAACATGCACATGTTCTCCAGGTCTATTGTGACTCAGTCTCTGCTGACACCGGGGGCTCAGTCTCTGCTGACACCGGGGCCAGCAGCCGTTTGTTACTCAGAGCATCCCTCCTCCCAGCTGTGCCTCAGAGCCCATTCTGCTCCTTTGGCACAGGGTAAATACCTCAGTCTGCATTTCTGAGAGTCACACAAATTGCACAATGCAGCCAAAAATTTACAGTGCATTTGCTGCTGGTAGTAGTGATGGGAAATCCCAACCATGGTGCTACAAGAAAATGGACTAACACACGAACCCAGACCACTGTATCACAGTCCCCTAAGTTCAACTTGCACATCACATCTTTCCCTTGAGGGGATGGGTCCTCCTGCTGGGACCTGCCTGCTCCAGTTGTCACACTATATTTCCTAGCGTGCCCACTACAATGCCCAAGAGTCACCTCTGAGGCAGCCACACAGCCACCCTTTGGATGAGGGACATCCACAAGAACCGACTTGCTCTGACCCTGTGCTTCTGCTTGTACCTTCCTGAGCATCTACACTAAACAGGAACTTGATTCTCCTCTATACCAAGACGGTTGGTACAGAGCAGTTGAAATATTTATTTTCAGAAATTTTATGAAGATCAGCTGGTTTTTAAACTCTAGTGACTCTAGTGACTCAGATCTTGTAGCATCAGCTGTAGAATTGGACAAAATACAACAGCCCCCCTCTGAGAAAAGTCTCCCTGCTTTTTATTTATTTATTTATTTTTAAACCAAAATGCCCAAAGCGCTAACACTGCCACTAGCTCTCTGCACATGGATTTGGCCTCACAGCTGCTCTGCCTATGCTGAGCTAGCTGCACAACAGAGGTGAATGGTTAAAGCAAGGACCCTCCGAGGCTACCGTTTCTTGTTGTATTGGTATCCTGTTTCCTCTGAATGCCAAAGAGTAACAGATTATCTGAAATACATCCACAACTCTCCTTCTTTTGTGCAGCTAATGTTGGCATATACTGAAGAAAAAGGAGCAAGAAAAAAAGCTGAGTATTAGAGAGAACAGGCCTGTACTCTCTGCAGCGTCTATACCTCAGCGGGATTTCATGTACTGAAGTTGAAACACACTGGGAAAGCCTTTCTCTGCAGAGAAGTGCAGTCCATTCAGTGACACGAGTTCTTTTCTAGCCAACAAAACAAATCTTGAGATCTTTGCTTGCTTCCTCTTCTACTCGTTTCTATGTCCTGCTGTGTTTTTATTTTAGAAAAATAGTTTCAGTTCCCCTCATAGATGGCTTCCTTGAATGTTACAATAAATTTAAACTCGGACTTTGTCATTTTCATCTGTAGTGCCCTGATACAAAGGACTCAGTAAAACGGTACATCTGGTATTTCTGTTTCTTTGTTTCCTGCCTATGTATTTGAATAAGGATTCTTTAGCTCAAACTTCAGCTGATTCACAGTGATTGTCCCTGAACAAACTGCTGAGAGCAGTGCTGGAGGGGGATGGGCAAGGGAGGATACCGCAAAGCACAACATCCTTTCATTTTCAGTACTGCTGCTGCTTCTAAAACTGCTGTTTTAGAAAGAGATGAATTTCCTCCTCACCCTCCTTTGTAAGCCTGAACAGTTTCATGCCCCTTAACTGTCTTCTCAGAATGACAGGTAAACATAACACCTTTTAATTTTTGCACTGGGAAATATTCTAGACATACATGCTCATTTCAGATCAATAAACATTCGGACTACAGGTTTCACTTCTTGTGCTGAGTGTATTTCTCCATTTTCTGAACTCGCCTTACAAAGTCATCTATTAATCTTATGTATTATGCAATCAGCATTGGGGTACCTGATAAGTCTAAATGCTAGTGGGGGAGAGGAATTATTTAAGGATTCACACAAGGAAGTGTAGCTAGGAAGATTTTAACTAAACACTTTCCTAAATCCTTATGCTGAAAAATACAGAAAAAGATCTAAGCGTTATCACCGTTACCTTCTTCTGTAAAGGACAAAGCACTATCATATGAAATGGCAAAAGCTCTTTTATATGGTGATAAAGGTTTTTGAATTTTCTGGTATCCACAATAGGAAATCTCAAAGTAGTACAATACAACCTGCAAACCCCTGGAGAGGTTGCTGGGTCCCTGACTCTCAACTTCCCATTTTCTGCCAGTGAAGTGAAATAACAGAAGTTATTAAATACTTTTTGTTATTGCCTTTCACAGGGAACTGCTGTAAACATTCCAGGAATTACGTTCTCTTGGCACTAACACAAGGTGATCTTCCTAACAGCACTTGTGAAGGTAGGTATTAGCAGAATTATTCTGTAGCTCAGACAAGTCTAATAACCAGCAAATCAAAGGAAAATTTTCCTCTTCCATGGGCAGTCTAGATGTCTATGTAATAGAATAATACTTACTACACATTTTCTTAAGTGCTTAAATTTGTCACTGCTGAAGATTTTCCCTTGAATATCAGTCATGACTATCAAATCTTTTGAGTCTTAAATTAAATTAATTTAGGAAGAAAACTGTGTGGTTCCAAACACCACACTGTACACATAAAGATCAGCCAAAATTAATCATTTCCAGTTTTGATTTTTCAAAGATGAAAACGGTAATACTAACAACTTATCTGGCATACAGGATTAACAACAATAGAATAAAGACCGTGTGTGCTTCCAGACTACAATGTCTGGCGGTGGGGATACACCATGCTCTCAGCTCTCTCCATCTGCCATACATTCAACGTGAGCCACATCAGAGCAACCATCTGAGATCCACTCATTAGCCCAGCATCTGCCATCCTGCCTCCAACTGAAGCTGTACTGAACAACAGCCATGCTGAAAACGCAGCTTCAGAGTCGTGGTAATCAGTGTTCCTGCAAGAGGATCTCATCTTTAGATAAACGGACAATCCTAGCGTTGGCTGCCTCATGTCACACAGCACAAGCACATCCCTGCAGAATCTTTCATTTTGACTAAAACAACGTAACTCTTTGAATCTTAAGGCTATGTTGGCAGATACATCTTGAGCAGCGATTAGATATATAACTGGGTCACATATCTAATCTGACTCAATTCAGGAGCCCAATCAAGTTTAAAAACAATGTATTTATTCTCGCAGTTTGTCTAATATTAGCAAGACATGCTTCTAAAAATATAACGGGCAACCCAGTGAATATCTTCTGCGTTAAAAAAATGGTTGTGTAAGAGGCTGCATTTTTTTTCGCTTACCAGGAGATGGCGGCTGAATCTTAGGTTGTTTCTTAGTATCTCCAGTGCTGAAGACTTCTGGAGGGGGCTCCTCCCCTCGCTCGATCTTGCACTCGAAGGCAAACAGGTACTGAATGTACTGTTTTTTCAGGGAGCTGGCTGCACTGCTCGAAGTGCCAACGTTCAATGTTGTTGCAAGCTCGCGCCACTTCTTGTTTTTATTAACCTAGCACGATAAATGGCAGAATCATTGGTTTGCAGCAAAGTGGTTTGTTTAAAAGTCAGGAGGAAAAAAAAAAAAAAGTAAAAATAATAAAAAAAAGTACTTAACATCTTGGTTTACTTTTTTTATTTTTCTCTTCTAACTAATGCTCATTACGCCCACATGCAGTAATGCATAGACAGCATTTACAGTTATAAAACCATTAAGGAACCTGCTGATAGCTACATAAAAAGCTTTGTTCAAAGTCTTCTGCATGGTGCATCTTTTAAATGCCTTGCACTCTTCCAGGGCCTCTGCTCTTCAGTTAGCAATTTATCTCCAAGCAAATGCACACTCACTCTCACTCTGACACCCACCCACACCCACCCCATTCTAATTAAAAAGCAGCTTCTGAAAACTAATTTAAAAAGCAATAACAGCATTATTCGCAATTTAAGCGTTTGAGCACTGATATGAAAAATATTTTTTTCTCTAGAAGAGCCACCAGCTGTCAGATAGTTTAGCCTATAATTCCTGGTTTGAGTCCTTTCACTTCACAGCATCTTGCGGGGACAGATCAATGATCCTTTGGCTAGATGAGATGCAGTGTGGAGTGAGGCCCTTTAAATAATTATGGCAGACTTCAAACACACAGGGCTAGTCCAGCAACACCCTGTACTGCAGTGCTGACTGCACAACTCTGCTGTGAATCTTGTTTGCAATGCAAGGCTGAGAATATCCAAAGATTCTCTTCCTGAGTTCCTCAAACACAGCTGATCTGTAGAAACAGCTTAGTTCATTTGTCATCCTGGATGATGCCACCGGCTCATGCACCTATGTCAAACAGAGTATTGTTTTTGCTGTATAATCTGATGCCCTAAAGTTCATTCAACCAGTTGTGCAATTGTTAGGTATGGTCCAAGGACGGGAGGGAGCCCTGACATAAATGGGCTTTGTGCATCTGGGCCTTTGTTGAGGAAGAATCCTGATTCTTGCATGCCATGATGCTTTGTACTTTTCCTGAGGCCTGAGATTCTATGATTCCAACTTAACTTCACTAGCCATAAAGGTTATCATTTGCCATACTGTTCCTATGGCCTTCTGCCAGCAAAAGAAATATTTCTTAAATTTCTCTGTGTTTAATAACATCAATACTGCTGCCAGACTTCTGAGGATAGCATTAATAGCAGGCAGATTTGCATGGCTATGCAAAGTGTTTTTATTTCTCTGTTAGATCCCACAAGAACTCAAGAGTTAAAGAAGATATTTTCCATAAATTGCCCCTGCCGAGGCTTGAAATCCAGCTACACAGCCCTTTGTGCCTACTGACGTACAGCTAAGTGGTACATAATGAACACATTGCATAACGCAAACAGAAATATTCATGCCTAAATGCCCACTATATTGGCATTTAAAAGAAGGCTGCCAACAGCTGGTCTGCTCATGTTGGGACCCCATCAAAAGCACGTATTCGGAAAGCATGTACTGCTGCTCTCTGTCACTCTCTGGGCAGAATCAGGAGATGTGCAGTGTAGCAGCTGGAGTAACAACTTTTTAGGAGATGTCACTCAGATGCATTTAAATAACTCTCATCAAGCAAAGCACTTTGCCTCACAGTAGGCCCAAACAGATAAACATGGTGATCATTCATGTGGGCATACCAGCAAAACCAAGAGCCCTTACTTTCAGTGTCAATTCTTATCAGTTCTGTAGCACACAATTTTGTAACTCAAGATCCTTCAAAAATCAGTGTAAGTGAACAGCATCTACTCTTTGGCAATGCATAACGCCTGTCACTGCAAATTAACACTGAGTGCCCCAAAATAAAGTAAATTTCCATGTAATAAGCAAACACTAACAACTCTCTAGAACACCCCATTTGCCCCCCCTGCTTTATTTTTCATTCTAAGAGTCATGCTGTGGGCACAATCATGCTGTATGAGGCAGAGCAGCTGCATGATACGATTTACCTGTAATAAAGTTTCTCAGCTAAAAGTAATCAAATCTTTATGATGCTGGGGGGCATGAGCTGATCACTAAAAATGTCAGGATACCATCTCTTGCCCATATATAGCATTTAACAACAGGCAAGGTGAAGTGTATTAGGTTTCTCTGCCTTCCTCTAATAACAGGAATAGCTAACATTTCTGGACTTGGGTCAGTGATTTAATTCAGCAGTCAAGTCCTGTGTTGTGAAGCGTACTATTAATAACAGCAGTAATAATGGTATTAATTAATGTTGGAAGTTTCATTCTTGAGCTAACCAGATAGATCATTAAAATGTGCTCATTTTCTAAGGAGCTAATTTGACTTGCTATATTTTTGAGATAATATTTTCTAATTATTGTAATATGATATATATTTAAATATTACATACTGCATAAACATCTATCTGTACCCCTATCTTTAAGCCCTAGTCTTGTGAAGCACTGAATATGCACAAATGCTCTTGAATTCACAGAAAATAAGGATCTCAGCACTTCACAGTAGCTTCTAGCACCTGGCCAGACTGACCCTGTAGATGAAATGGGTGCTTTGTAAGCATTAGGAAAGGAGAACTAATGTCAAATACAAAATCTAACTTTGCAAATACTGACAATTTACTAACTTTTGATATTGCTAGACAAAGGAACACGTAGTTTTGCTCTGTGGAGATCAGTCATACAGAACCCTATGTATGTTATTTCCATCTATTCTTTTGGTAAAGTTCCAGCTGACTGGTGAGTACACAAAAGAAAGCTTCTTCCATCTGTGGCATAACAAATATGCTCAGGAAGAATAAGGTCACAGATATTGTACATTCTCTATTCTAATATAGCAATGTTAATACTTACATTTCTAGCATTACATGTACTTACATTTCTAGCACATTTTTATTCTCAGCTCTTCCTGCTTTCATTTCCCTTCTTCACAACTAAGAAATTCATCTTTTCTTTGTAATGATCATGTTTGCATTGCAAACCAAAATATCCTGTAAGTGTTTTCCAAAGACAGGAAAAGCACAGTTCTTGTCTAAGACACAAGTGCACTGTATAGAGACAATCGGAAATGAAAGATTTGGGATGAAGGTGACTATGTTTTCAAGAATCAATCTACCACTTCTCTGGAGAAATGAACTGATTTGTCCCAGAGGCAGTGCATCTATCTGGGAAGGATGGATTTCCAAATCTCTTTTCTTTCAGCTATTTCCTTTCAGTTCTATCATCTGCTTCTTACATGTGAATTTGATGCAATGGCCTTTTCCTCTCCCCTTCTCTTAGCAGCGTGAACATGCAACAACAACGAACTGTCTACAGCAATGATCAATCTTCTTTCAAACCGTAGGCTTTTAGAGCAATCACGTAGCCCAAGATGAACTCCAGACAAACATACAAGCATAAATATGATCAAACTCTACTTAATTCTGTTTTCAGGGCTGTAAATGCGATTGTGTAACCAGCAGGAAACATTCTAGAAAATGGTGTGCTGACTTCTCCAAAGATTTGCTGTGAGGCACCTCTCACCTGCGCTAAACCTCCAATCTCTTTGACGCAGACATACAGCCTGAACAGGTCCAAGGGCTTCTTGCCCACAGCTGGCAGACTGGCCACAGGTGTGCCCCTCTCCTCCATGAACGTGAGATACCGGTCTACCCACATCTTGCGCTCTGGTTCATTGCCAAGTTCATAGACTTTTGTGATCTTCTCTCCAGTTGTGGTAGAGGAACTTGATTTCTGAATGGCAAAAAGAAACAAGAGTTGGGGGAAGGGTGGGAAGGGGAGGGAAAAGAAAGTAAGAAACTCACAACATTGAAAAAGAGAAGATGTCAAACAAACTAAAGCTATCACACAACAGTCAGGAATGAAGGCTACTAGTTCAGGCACAAACAGTACATTCTGTCCATATACTGAAAATTCAGCTTTTCAATTAAAAGGGCCCAAACTCCCCATTCTCATGTTTCTTTCACCATCTGAACTTTGGATCCCAGAAGGCAAGTTTCTGATGTTGCCTCATTTCATTTTAATAACAGATATCTCTCACATAGTGCATCTCATCCACTTATCTCAAAGTGCTTTGCAAGCAGTAATTTTGGCAAAATTGGAAACAAGTTTGTCCCACACAGCTTATACTAAAAACAAACTAATGAACACTCTCCCTTTCCACCTTAAAAAGGGCTAGAAGACCTACAAGTGTTTCAACAAAACAGGAATTGCACGAAGGTAGCCTAATGCATGGATTACAAAAATCTAGTACCCTGGGGAGCGGTACCCAATTTAGAGAGTCATAAATGGTATTGCTTTACTGACTGTTCACACTACTGTTGGCCAAGAGAAAGACAATTAAGAGTGCCTACAGAACAAGGAGATTGGTGGCAATACTCTTCGAGAAATGTGAATCAGCTGCCTGAGCCAATAATGCTCAGGAGTAGGTAATACTCTCCTCTCTTAAAAAGACAACAGAAGATGGTCATTTCACACGTCCTGCCTTGGGAAGAGAATGTGCTTTATGACCTGGGGAAGAACAGGATTCACAGCAATCAGAGCTGAAGCACCATCAAGAAAAGTGAAAGAAGTGGAAAGAGCAGAAGTGCAGGCCTGAACCCTTTCTCTTGCTGCTATTCTGACCTGACAGCTAACAAAAGCTCATGCTATCTCGACATCCTTTTTTTGCTAGGGACAGAGGAAGCAGTGAGGCTGCTACACAAGTTGGAACACGTAACTTCTCACCATATCCTCTTCTTGCAACTGTGAGCTGGGCTCTGTGCCATGTGTGGATGGACCACACACCGTCTAAGGCCTCTGACTGGACAGCAGAGGAGCCGTTACCACTGATGGCAGACCCTCCACTTGCACAGGGTGAAGTGATTTGCCCTGCACTGGAAGATGGAGTAGCTTAGAACTAAACACAAGAGAGAAAGACTGATATAAAGCTTTGGGAAAGGAGCCAAGTACATGAAGGGAAACATACTCTTTATACAGTAAAATCCTAAACTTGCTTGTTGACTGCAGTAGATGCGTCAAAATCATCTAGTCAATCACTCTTTTCCTCCTTTGCCTTTCCTTACTTTGAACAGGAGACAGTACTGCTCTAAAGAAAAGAACACCTTAATTCTAGTTGAACACTTCTAAACAAGACTCTTGAAGTGCCCCATGGGTGCTACAGCACCAGTCACTTGTGCATGCCCCCACACTGTGATGGTGAGTGCTGGCACTTGACACCATGAAAGATGCAGCATAGTAGCATCCAACTGCCAATGATTTTAAAAGCATTGCCACCATTCATCTTGCACATTAGCCTGGAAAATATGACAGGCTCTGTATCTCCCTCCAGCTGAAACTTGGCAATGCTGGAGGAAAGCCAGGAGAAAAGAAACACGAAGCCAAGAGAGTGTGATCCAACAGTTCCATGAGCCATTGCTGTTCTTTCCAGTGAATGGATATTCATTTTAATTAAATAAATAGCCTCCCATAAAGTTTTCTGCTTTACATCCTGCAACTCCCTTGCAGTAATCCTTCCTACAGACAGATAATATTACTTTCTTCACTTAGAAACAAGATACTGCCTTGAATTTACTTGAGTCAGATTCACTTGTGTTAAAAATCTTAGTAAAGTCAGGGCTGAATTTGTTTTACTAATATTAAGTGGCTGGCAAGAAAGCATTCTGATATGTCCTGCAGATTTTGATTATGCAATGGAAGGACAAACTGATTCTACAATGGCAACCACTTCACTCAAAACATCACTTGCTATGTATTTAGGTGTTCAAGAGAATTAATTTTTTTCAATAAATATACTTTGTCAAAGATTTTTTTGGTGGTGGGTGCAGTGAGGGCTGTAGGCAAGTCATATTGCTACTAATATGACTTTGTAATGTAAGCAGATAGATAATTTCATAGACTCAAACACCAGAGTAAATTGATGCTACTCCTCTACCAACTGCAGTAATAACAAAGCTACATTACTATTCATCAGCATTACCATTAATTTTAATTCGCACCTAGGAAGCCAAGGAACTCCAGTAAAAATGAGGGTAGGAAATTTCACCTTTTACTCAGTAAATATTGTATGCCCTTGAATTTTAACATTTTGGCAACAAAGAAGTTTCTTTTTCAAATTTATGGTAGTTCACCATTAAGAATGTTCAGATTTACCAGTTTTATGCTTCGGTTTTTATATGGTAAGATTCTCTTTTTCAAATCAGACTCAGCAGAACGGAAGCCAGTAAAGAATTTTTCATTCTGTGTTCTTCTACTGTACGTCTCAAATAATGCTGCTTTTCAGCAATGCGGCAGCAGGCTCTAAAATGACAGTATAATCTGAAAACTTTTCACAGCTTACAGAAGGTAAGAAGTGTTTCTTACTGTGTTAGCTTTCAGGTTGTCAGGCTTTGTAAAATGGGCACAATTTTCTTCTAAAATGAAATGTTAACTTTAGAAGAATGCATTGGTGGGAAAAATGCTATTCCTCAAGAGTAAAGATCTTTTTCTCTTCTCTATTTTTATAAATGTAAACATGTAAAAATGACAGATGTGTGCAAACTAGTCTACACACAAACTTCAGATCCACAAGGGTGCATTCAGCTGGAAGCCTTAATCTGCCTATAGGTCAATGTTAACTCCCAGAAAATACAGGTTTATTACAGGATGACATCATTAACAGATCCTTAGCTCAAGTGAGTGCATGCAAGGCAATGCTGAAAGAAAACAGATGATGAGCTTTTCTTTGATTTGTTGATAATTCTGGTAAAAAATACTGGTGCAATCCTGTTGCACACACCTTCATTAACTTAGCTGTATCCTACTCTGCCCTCAATTCCCAGTCATTCTACAGATGTTACTATCCATCTTTAACTGGATGATTAAAAAAAACACAAAACAACAACAAAAAAAAACAACAAAGAATACAGATGCCAAAGCCAATTCCCCATTAAATTTGCCTAACCCCATACTTTATTTTCGATATACCTATCCCCTATTGAAGTTGTGCAGCTTCATACAGACTGGCATGGTGAAGCTACCTAATCCTTCAGAGCAACAAAAACTTCTAAATGTGAAATTTTCACATGAAGGCAGTGGTAGTTATTTCTGCACATCTCCCTAGCTACCTGTATTTATAGAACTATCTACTGTTCACTTTCCCCACTTCAGTAAAGGATTTGCCAACACTACACTTACTACACAGTGCTCTTTCACTACAGAACAATGTGCATACACAGGCAGCAAAACTGGCTGCAGGCCAATCTCAGACAGAGGCTGTTACAGGACACAATCCTCTGCCAAGATATATCCTGAAGGACTCTGCAAACCCCCTCAAAGCTAGCACCACAGAGACACAGTGCTACTCAGGTGTCTCTACTGTCATGTTCACGTCTGACTACAAACAACGAACAGCATTTTATGGGATTTTCATAACCTACTGTTTTACTCGTGTTGCAGTGACCACGCACAGTGCATACTCATTTTCACATTCTCTTTTCAAGAATTTTAAAGACACTTAGCCATTGTAAGGGACACAGGCTACGTATAAAATTCATACAGCAAAAGCAAACTTTTATCTTAACACTTAAGAGCTCTCATAACATAATGGTGAACAATTCCTTCTCTACATTTTCTCGTGCCTCAATTCCATATAAAACTACTCAAAGAGAGGACTCATTTTGTAGGATCACAGGTACACCGTGAGACCATTCACCCTTGCTTTTACCCTCTGCTGAAATGGAGAAGTTGTAGCACAAGAAGCTGCTTTGGGATTTAATGAACAAATCTGGTCTGTTTCCAAGTGTAACAAAACGACTGCAATCAATCTTCCAGTCTATGTCAGGCTGCTGTTAAGGTCGATGAAGTTATCCAATACACTGGCTTTCATAGGTAAAAAGAGATCGGCTAATTTACAGCACTTATTTTTCCATCATTCTAAAGTACTGTTTTTATCCCAACCTGTGCACCAAGAAGCTAAGTGAAGCTAAAGATGTAGCAGCATTTGAACAGCAGCATTCAGAAGAGAAGCTTTTTACACTGAAAGCACAAACTTTGTCCATTTGTTTTTTCCAACATTATACTTGCTATATTTACTTGGAAAATACTCCATGGTGGCTCTAGGATTTATTATGTAGTTCATACAATGAGCTCAGGAACACGCTGTAGAAGAATTTGATGGGTTAGATAACCTATGCAGTAGCCTTGCTTTCCTCCCAGACAAGCAACAGTCAAAACATTACTACAAACAAAACTAACCCCATTTTTTTTGTGTCCCGCCCCCTTATAAAGGCTGCTAAGAACAAAATGAGATTTTGTGGGAACAAGTAACACCAGCTGCCTTCTGAGACTCAAAGTTGCTGCCAAATAAACATCAAAACATCCAGGTGGTGCGCTTCATGCCATGCTGCTTCTCTGCTCAGGGCATTTGTTAATGTCTGGCTTTCTGAAGGGAAGACCTTTTTTCCTCCAATTGGCCTTCCTCTATTTTCCAAGTCACACTCTTCAACATAAAACTTTGTGAAAATTAAATTGTTACCAAGGAATTGTTGGTATTTTAAGTGCATGTTAGCATAGGAAGAAAAATTTGATATTCCTCACAAAAATCTGCGATGTTTTTCTCAAGTGAGAAAATATAATCATTATTTTTAGTAGAAAGGATAGGAACTACATACATTTTTCTGATTAAAAAAAAGAAAAAAAGCAAAAATGGCTAAGTGGACACTTGCTCCTCGGAAGCCACATATTCTGCATTCTCTTTTTTTCTGTATGTATATACACGTACACAGATTTTTCTGTGTGCATATATAAGTATATGCCATTTATATTTTAGCTCCATGCATCTCTCTCAGGTTTTTCCTGGACGAGAATGACTAAACATGATTCACCTAAAAATAGTTTTCTAAAAACTTACACATATCATTTTTTTTTCCTACCCACAATCTGGGTTATTTCAAAACAACTGAATGAAGCAAATCAGAAACAATTTTGTTTTAGATTGTGCCCTGAGAACGCAATAATCATATTTCCAAATACACAATTCAAAATTAAAAATGCTTCAAAAATACACATGGCAGCTTTTTTTGTGCCGCTAAGACTACAATTCAAGTGTTGCTGGATCTCTAGTTTTTGTTGTGTGGGATTTTTTTTATTTTATTTTTTTATTTTTCCTAAATAACACTAGCAAAGACAAGTGCAGCAACCAGAATGAAATCAGTTGTGTGAAGGAGTTTGGGCCCAGGAACAGAAATGGAATTGTCCTTAACAACACAGTCGGCATGCTTGGAAGCTGATGCATTACAGGATGTTTTCTTCACAACAACTGCTGTATTACCAGACAGCACATTTGCATGATGCACACAATTTTACTCTTTCTTATTTTAAAATACTGTTGGGACAAATTTTGCCCTTGGAAAAGCATGCTCAGGCCCCACTGAAGCCAGGCAGTGGAACTTACAGCCATGTGTCCAAGAGCAGAATTTGTACCCAGTGTTACAAAGAAAGATAACTGTTTAGTGGATAAATAATGAAGAAAAGGAATTTATAAAACAAACAAGCAAGCATTAAAATAGAATTAATTACAAAAAAAATAAACAAAAACCAAAAAAATCAGAGCCACTTACAGGGCTTGATGGAGTCTTTGGCCAGCCTGGGCTGCTAATGCTATCACTTTCATCTCCATGAAATGAGGAGATGCTAGCAGAGCTTGGGGACATTGGGGAAGGGACTGGCAGGTTGCCTGGGGTTGGGGGCTGAGAAATACCCTGAGAGCTGTAGCTATCCTGTGGTAGAGGAATAAAAAAAAAAAATAATATGACAAAGGCAGGGAAAACTTTATTAAAAACAAAAAAAATACATCCAGTTTAACAGAGTGACCAATTTTTTATATATAAAATATATATAAACAGAGAGACACATACAGAAAACACACACATATATAAATATATTTATATATATATATAAAGTATTAAAACAACATTGTTAATTAGTATAATTTGGAAAGTTTGCTGGATGCTTGGCTAAAGTCACTAAGCCACCATGCTTATTTCAAGCTCACATGGAATGCTAAGCATGGGTTTCCCCTTATGAAAGAAAGAAAAACAACAAGCTGTTCACCTTATTTTATCAAATAAGGCAAGAAAGCAAAATATTAAAGTATGTTGCTGCTGCTGAGCCGGCCAAAACAGGAAGCCATAACTGAAGGCAGAGAAAAATGGCTGCAAGTATTGAAATCAGGCAAGACCCTTCTTCCCCACCCACCTGGCACAGCCGAATCCCCACGCAACTTTTGGCTTGGGTAGCTTTGCCCCCGCAAGTTAAAATGCCGTAAGAACTAGTAACTTTCAGATCCACACAATGAAGGAAAAAAGGAAAAAAAAAAAAAAAAGAAAGAAACAAAGAAATTGCACGTGAATGGAAACGCATGCAGGAAAGAACAGAAGTGGGTAGGCCAAAACCAGAAGATGGACGACAACACAGCAGACTCCTGCGGGCTGAACCAACACCACGTGCGGAGTGGTAAATACCTTTGACTTGCTCTCAGGTTGAGGGGCTCCTTCTTCTTTGCCATCTGCTTTGAGAGGAAGGGGTAGTTTGGACTCACCAGGTGTCATCATATCTGCAAGACCCATAGGTGCTAATCGAAAACAGGAGAAACAGTTAAGCATGACTGTGTTCGGTTTGCTAGGAAAAAAATGCTTCCTGCTGGTGACCTGCTGGTGAAGCAGAGGTTATCCCACCTCTGTCCTCTCATTTTGGCATCCGGAAACCTGCACACCTCTTCAGTTGAAGCGAGGAAACAAAAGAAATGAACAAGGGAAGAATGCAAGTGCCACACAACAACAATAAAAAACACTTTATGCAGAAAATCATTTTTCACACCACTGGTGGTCTACAGCTGTCCATGGATCAGACCACTGCGTTTTATCAGGGCAAGAATCTACTCTACTAACTACTCCACTTTTCCTTCGGTAGTAGACTAACATAGATGAAAACAATGCAGACTTTGCTTGCAATTTTGAATCTGCGGAAAAGGCTGAAATTCTTCTGCATTATAACTGGTGTCCAGGAGGTAATCATTGTCCCTGTCTTCAGGGCACACTGCTCAGCCTTGTGAGCCTGAATTACAGCATTACGAGCTGCAAACTCTGCTCTGCTGGAGAAGTGGCAGTCAACTTTTCCTCTTGTGCCAAAATGAGGTAGGACTGTAATGAACACACAAATGTCTTGCTCTGTTAGAGAAATGCAGTTAACTTCTCAGAGCTGAGGGGTTTAAGGTTTTTTTTTTTTAATTTTTTCTTCATTTCAAGTTCTAAGTATAGTTATCGCTGCTGGCTTCCTGGGTTTCTAGAAAGATACAAGAAACATTCAGATAAATACACAGAAAATACTGGGCAGTGCAGGTGCTAGGAGGTGACACTGAATCAATGCAAATGACCAAAGAACAAGAGCAAAACACCAGGCACTTCTTTTCTGCAAGAAAAACATGTGCTCAGCATTTGCGAAAGACTGGATTATCTTCCCTCCATCTCCCTCTTTTTTTACTCCCCTCATGCCCTCCTCTCAAAGAAGGATTTGAGAGAAATAAAAACATAGGCTAGAATAACCTATAGGGCAATGAAAAAGGAAAAAATACATATTCCAAACTCACAAATTCTGAGAATCAGCAAAGAAACATTTCTTTAAAAAAAAAAAAAAAAAAAGGAAAAAAACAGAATGTGATCATTACCAGACTAGTGTGCCTCTGCAAAATGACAATGCTGGCTCACACAAGGCAGCAGGCATGCTGCATAGCAAGCCAAAGAGAGGAGGGGGAAAAGAAGCTTAAAAATGCTTCACAGATTGCCCACTACAAAATGATTATTGCACATATTCATGTATTACTATGTTTTAGAAAATAATTAGTTTTAATTACAGCAGTGAGAGCATGAGCAGGACTCTGGTGAATACGCTGGCAAGCTTTGCAGTGCTAATTTGCTAATATCTTTAGCATCACTGCAGGTTGAGACTATGGGTCTGCCAAAAAAACCTACCCAGCCATGTGCCATGTGAGTTTACAACTGTATGCTCAATATTCAGCTTTGAACGGCCAGTGTTTTTCATGGGCACATTTTCTTGTTTTTTTTTTTCACAGTACATTTGTAGCCCAATCAAACCCTTCAAGTCTTCACTACACATAAATCATAATTGATATTTTAAAAAAATTTACTTGCAATACTTAAGATTTCAAGAATCGGAACAAAGAGCTTTTTTCAAGTGATGCAGCTGCAGAGAAAATCTATTGGGATCAGCTAAAAATGCTGTTATTTTTATGTATGTGTGTGAAACCTCAACAAAACAGCCAAGCAATATTATACTGGGAAGCCAGCAACCACTAAGTGTGTGATTTGTACGCATTTTGCCCTTACGGTGCTTGAAGAACTGGGGTATTATGAAGTGAAGGATGTCAGCTTAACACATTTTAGTTTTGAGATCTAGAGTTAAAAAAAAAAAGTTACTTTTCTTTTAGGTATGTTTTTTTAAATACAAAATGGTCAAATATATGCCACAATCTAGTTTCAAACTGGGATGCAAAACTGTTACACAAAATCCTTTTTAACACGTTTCATGCTGTGAAAGCACTAAAGAAGACATCTCAGTTTTAGTTAAAAGCAAACCAAAAATGACCCTTCCCCTCTAAAGCAATTTTAGAAAGGTCAAACAAAGTAACATTAAAAATCATGTTTCTTCTCTGGAATTCAGCATGGCCAGATCCTCTGCTGGTCTCTCCCTGTTATGATGCTGGCACATTACTTTTCTGTTACTAAGAACAAAATATTTCTGCCTATTCCTGGCAGCCCTATTTCCACCAGAGCTCCTTTACAAAATCTCTTTTTCAATGAGGTTTCAACAAAGATCTCATGTAAAGGGCAAGAACTCTAGGCTGCAACAAAACACATCCTGACTGTATTAATTATATTCGGGAATATAAAAACACCAGCTCATTTTGTGTACTGCAGATTGCTTGTTTTGTGGCATATCCATATATAATTTGGTCTCCAACTATCAGGAGTTGGAGAAAATTACAAACAAAAGACAAATGAAGCTTTCCAAATTCTTTTTCACTTTGTGTTCTAAACTATTTGCTTCACATACATAATTTGCTTCTATTCTAAAGAGGAGAACTGCAGGGGTTTGACTACCAAACGGTAAGGCCTCCCTATAGCTTTTATCTAACACATTTCCACAGCTACTCTCCATCCACTGCTGAAATGCTGTTTCATAACTTCTTGCAAATGTACTCTCCAGTGATTTGCAAACAGACAATCCTTCACTTTTCAGCAGAGCAGTACAGCCAGAACATTGTTTTGACCCTTTCTGAGCAGCGAAATACTGTTATTGTCACGAAACTGCTAAATTAAGACATGCTCTCTTTCTACATAGGCACTGATAATTCTGCGTGTGAAGTGCAGACCGAAAGAGAAAACATTTTAGAAAAGAGGGTAACAGGAAAACCTTGACTCAGAAAGTGCTGTAGTGCACTGTGAATAGGTTTCAAGTACTAGCCTCTGGCTTATTATAAGAATTTAAGAGCTAGAATGGTTTCAAAAAGCAAGTATGGGTCAAGGTCCTGAATTAACTATTCCACACTGAATTTAATGTACTCAAAGGCATATATTGACATGAGTGAAACTGCAGCAAAGTATTCTTTTTTGCTAAAGGCTGTGCTATCAGTCTCAGAAGATGATGAAATACTGTAAGAGCAGCAATACACAAACATTGTTTTTCTCTTTATTGCTAGTGCAATAACAAATCACACTCTACAAAACAGAATATTACATCCTTTGTAAGACACTTCTCCCTCCCTCCTGCCCCTAGCACTCTCCCTCCAAAAAAAAAAAAAAAAAAAAAAAAAAAGCAGAAAATTTATGACTTGTGAAGCTGGCAAAAGAATCCCCATTGCTTTAATACACACAAAAAAACAGAAGTGGGACAACAGCATTGCCTCATATCCTCCCATGAATGGCCCAGGCCATTCCCCTGTGGGTCAAAGCACAGCCTGGGACACTTGGCCTGGGTTTCTGAGACAGGCACTTGGGCAGCCAGGATGTCAGCACCGTGCTTTCCACGTGCCTATCCAACCTCTTGACTGAGGGGTGACCCAGGCATGTGGCTGGGGATGTGGGCAGATGAACTCCAAGAACTGGCTGTTCAGGTGCTACAACTGCTGGTGCCCTCTGAAAGTTTTATTTAAACAAACTTTAAATAATTGCTCATACGAAGGCATATATTAGGGCAAAAAAGAAAGAAAAAGGAAAATAAATGGAGGTCTTCATTAGTCTGAAAAATGAAAACCAATCAACCTACAAAACACAGAAAAACAACTTACACTTCTAAAAAATGCTTCACATTTATAAATATAATTGCTTTCTCTCTCAGAGGTCCAGCCAAATAAATACAAAGTCAAAAACATATTATAAATGAATACGTAAGTTTTCTGTCTATTTTTAAGAGCATCCTTTTAATTTCTTCAGCACAAATAACTTTTCCTAGAACTTCACATTTTACGTTAAGTATTCCTATGTTAGAGACTTATTGGGAATAAGAAAACTCAGAAAAATAAAAGGTTTTAGTACAGCAGAGGTGGCAGCAGTATGAATGCCTTTTGACTGTTTTGTTCACCTTCAGAGGTAGAAAAGGGTAAGAGTACAATATGGAAATCCATGAGATTTGACTCCATATTACTTCTCTTTCAAGCTAGTTTTCACTCGAATTTCCAAGGTTCACAGCATGATTTTTTTTTTTAAATTGATGTTGGATTTGTAAGTTCTCTTTCATTATATTTTTTAAAGCCTGAATTAGAAAAATGGAGGGGAAAAGGATATAAAATAAATATGGGAATGTGAACCCTCATAGATAACACAAGGACGGCGGAGTTTTTACCATTTTTCTGTGTGGCAGTTTGTTCCGTAATTGTGAAGGGATCCTGACTTGAAGCTTTCAGTATTATGGGTGGGATACTCTATTAGAAGGACTCAACTACATTAACCTTGTAATTTCTGTGCTCTAAAACTGCTCTGTATCAGCAAAAGCTGCTGACATGCTGTTTGACCAACAGCTGCTCCTGAAATATCAGGATGCAGAACTGCAACATGATATTCCTTTTGATTGTTACATTAATTTAAAAAAAAAAAATGACAGCAAAATAATTTTAAAAAAAAATTAACTGGTAACAAGGAGTTATAAACAATAATAAAAACAGGTGGCAAGAAGCATTATACGCAGTTGCTCAGTTGCACAGAAGTTCCGCAACTGTGTAAAAACAATTTCAAACAGTATCTGCATCTTCTTCTACTTCATAAAGCAAAACCTACAATTGCATTTCATTACAAATAAACCAAAACCTACCTTCCATCTTCCATCCCCAAAACAGACAACTGCACTCTCAAAACCCAGAAAACCAACAAGAAAGCAATCATTCCCTGTTGCTTACCTTATTTTTGCATTGACCTGTGATTGAAACAACAGGTATCCATGCTCAGTGCTTGCCAGCAAGTTAACCCTCTCACTTGACTCCATCAACAGCTACTCAATTGCTTTTTTTTGGCCCTACACACTGACTGAACCCTGTTTTTTTCTGATTGACATGGCTTTATACTAGGGGGAGGAAGGCTCAGGAGCCAGGCAGTGGAGTTGCTCTTTGTGTCACAGATAATACCATTTTTAACCTATATGCAGGCACCATCTGCATGTTCTCCACCTCATCGCATGCAGCGTCTGGATGAGAGCAGACCCTGCAGTGCTCACCCTGCACAAGCCAATGTCATTAGAAGTGCAGTGGTGACACTTATCTTAAGCTCAGCCCTTCACTTCTCTGGCCCAGGCAGAACGAGTCAGCACACAGGGAATGGCAGCATTCCCACTGCATGTGACCCAGTAGTGTACTCATGCCCCATTTTCTCTTTTCCCCCCTGTACCAACACACTGTGTGCTGTTGGAGGCTGCAAAAGTGACACCGTATAATCTAGATGCATGTCTGCTCGCACACAGAGGAAAAGAGGTGTGCTGAGCTCCTCCAGTTCATCTTGCGCTTATTTTCTATTGGGTAACCTTTGAATTAATAAAAGTGGAACAAAAGAAAACCTCACAAATGCACTGGCAGAAAAAAAACCCTGATAAATGTTTAAATTATTAAAAATCCAATATTTCAGAATGCATAACACAATAAAAAGAGTATGACTACCCCATACAAAAGACTGCTAGGATAAATGGCCTTGCATTGAACAGATTTCCACTGTATGAAATAACGAATGGCTGAATTATCTGAACAAAAAAACCTCTGTGAATCTTCCTTTAAACTGGTTATTCCTTAGGAATACATAAATCTTCTTAGGCAGGGCACTCTGCCATCTGTTTGCTGTTGGTTATTTTTGCAGCTCTGGGGGCCGAAGGAAAAGGGGGAAAAATTACTTCTGCTAATAGCAAAACAGAATTTATAGCACAGTTTCAATGCTCAGAAGTAATTTTATTTCAGCAAGCCAGACAAAACACATAACTACACAAACAAAACATAATATTACCTGGGTCAGCTCTGGTGGGGGAAGAGCCAGCTATTATCTAATGGTCTTTTCAATACCTTTTCCCTCTACATTCAGATGGTAGAAGTGTGCTGTCTGGACTAACCAAGAGCTTTCAAGACAGACTGGAAAAGGCCTTTTTTTTTTTTTTCTTTTCCTTTTTTTTTTTTTTTCTTCCTTTTTTTTCTTTTTAAAGCTTGCTGATTAACAACTTCTATTCAGTTTCTTCAGCTAACAAAAATGTAACTGTATTTGTGAAAGAAAACACAATTGCTAAGTATTTCAGGAGCTCCTATACAGAGCAAAGAAATGCTCTGGTCATACTGGACACCAGAATTTCATACAATCATTTTCTGTCTGAGAAGCAGGGGAACATAAAATTGACAAGAAGGGAAAGCTGGAAAGAAGGCAAAGGATGAAGGAATGAAAGAGGCTAAGCAGTAAGATACTGAAAGACAGACTCTTGGTAAGATACACTTTAAATAGTAAGGTACCTTTAAAGAAAGAAAGAAACTAAATAAAAGCAAGAAGTAGAAATTTAGCTTTCAAAAAAAAAAAAAAATCTAAAAAAAGAGCTTTCAAAAAGGTCTAATGTAACCAGTAAAGCATGCACAAAACCTCCGTGACTGCAGTAAGTATTTTGGAAGAACCACTTCAGAGTACTGAAACTCCATCTGAGCCCTCCCAGTGAAAGAACTGGTCTTTACTGAAGACTGGAAAGGTAATTGTTAGGAAGCCAAGCTGAATATGGATTATAAAGTGTATTTGCTGTCTTTGAATTTGCACACAAATCTGCAAAGAACTCTAAATTCACAAGTCACAGTGAGAAAGATAAACCCAACAGCTATGCTAAATATGCTTTGTTTGCAGAAGGAAGCTATGATTAAATTTCAACACTGATATTTAAATAAGTAAATGAAGAAACCCTATAGATGATTATACAAATTCTGGAAACCCAGTAAATATGGCCTATATTTTCAGGACAGAGTAATTATTTTAAGTGTCCAACTTACAGCATCTTCAAGTCAGAGCAGGTGCACAGTTTCTTTAAACCAGCATCACATTAAATATCTGAAATTGCAACCTTAGGAAGAAAGACACTGAAAAGCAAATAGCAGCCTCTTCAAATAAGAGGTTTTTCTTCTCTTTCCCTCTCTCGCAGACACGCACAAAAATACACATTTACTTGCGAGTCAACACCTATGTCAAACCGGGTCCGAGTGCCACGGTAACTTTCAAAACACTGTCCTCATCTACGTGCTGTGCAATGGACTTCATGAAAAACGTGTTATTGTACAAAAAACATAACTATCTCAGCCTACTTTCAAATCACTCCAAACTACCCCAGCAGGGCGTGAATCAAATGAAGAATGTTATCCTCTGCTGTCAGCTCAGGGCTGGTAACTTTAAACAGATTTTTCGGAGGAAGGCCACTCCTGAAAGGTTACCCACCATTACCTGTTGAACTGTTCACCATGTTAGGCGCCATGCTGTATGGAGGAGCCTGCGGGTTCATCAACCCCGAGCTGTTGTTCATCGGCTGAGTGTAGGGGGAGCTGGAACCCATAATACCACTCTGATTCATGGCAGGAAAATTGCCTTGCCTACGAGAAGAAAAAACACACACACAATGTCTCATTACGAACCTCACTGAAGAAGATGCTATGGTTGTCAAAAAGTACATCTCCTAATGTTTGCAAATAGCAAAGGAGAAGGCAATTAGTTCACCTTACCTACATTGGGAGCTATTAGTCTTGAATCAGTTATTGTACATCTAAGAACTGGATGGAACACAAATTTCAAGAAACTGAAATACACGGTATATGGGGTGTTTATAGTCACAATCTATCAGCACAAAAATATAGGTCATATTATTTATCCTGTAAGTAGACAACAATGTGAGTCAAAATTACAGCCTATGTTTGGCACAAAAAAATTTCGGAGTGAATGAAAATTTTGACCATATAATACAAGTCCTCACCTGCCACAGCTCAGAACACAGTGAAATGACCAGGAGAAAAATAGATGCCATGGAATCTGTTTCAAATTTGTTTGTCTGATGTTATCAAACACACCTTGTTTCCTGTAAACACTTCCAGACACAGGTTTCAAAAGAGAAAACCAATTGCATGTGAGCATCTGTCTTGAATGTGATTCATGACCAAAAGTGGCATTCACAGAAGTCCCAATGAAATCATATAAATGTAACTTCCTGCTTTGCTTTTTCTTCAAAACAGATTTTGTGTGTGGATGTTTTTGTTTTGTGTTTCTTTTTTTAATCACACAACAGATGTTCCTGTTTCCAGTAGTGATTTAGGGCCAAAAGTCATAGTTATTTAGCAAATACCATTAAAGTGACCAAAGACGTGACTGCAGTGTTGAACAAAACATCCATTTCGTTGTACGTGCTGTTCAGGTCCAATCTTTCAAAAAGCTCTGTACATACTATACATTGTCAAAACAAGAAACCCCAACAAAACTATTTCGGTTTTGAAACTTAATCATGTATCTATAAAATGCTTCCATAATTGAGATTCATCTTTGTCTGGAAAACTGGAAGGATTCTCCACGTCTTCAAACATGAAGATTGCAGATCAAATATTTTTAAAGACATAATTTCAGTTGCTTTTCAGTACTTGCAATGCTTTATCCAACTTTAAGAATAGCATTTTATTCTTTTTATCCACTATTCACTTATCTACCTTTTCTTGGTATCATTAAAGACTGCATATTATATGACATATATATGGGCATATGGCTACACATATAAAATTGTATCTATAAATAAAAGCACAAGCACAAACATACTTATTTGAATATCAATAGCATGCATAGGAAAATAAAAAAAAACAGACCTCTTTCTTCACTGTGCCCTTGTGAACGTATGCTGTTTTTCAAATACATAAGATAAGAAAGGAAACAGACACATTTTGTCTTCCATAGTTTCGGTACCTGTCTGCTTTTTGTCTTCCTCCCAAGAAAAAGAGAGCATTTAACTTTACTATATAGATGGTTCAAATTGCGTGACCTTGTATCAAGATGCAGTTTTGCTATAAATTCTGCTTTTCATTATTACAATTATTTCAATCAAAACAGAAAAAACCCCAAGCCAACAACCCTGAATAACTGCAATGGCTTCTTGTCATCCCCAAACTCATGACAGATTCTTAACACAATTGGTTGAAATCAATTTTTTTTATGAGGTAGAGGAGGAAGACCATTAAAGCAATATTTGGCCTAATTTTTCTTGACACACTGTGAATTTCTTCAAAGGAAGAGAGAGTGTGTTATCTAAATAAAGCATATTTTTCCAAGTCAGTTTTGTCCTTTGCTCTCTGAAGACAAACTTTTCTTCACTCTTGCGAAGAGGCAAAGGCTTTCTTCTGATATGAAGGAGACAACTGCCATACAATGTCATTTCCCAGATGAAGCTGGTAATGCATAGCAGAGGGAAAAGATTTAAAATGCACAGTGGTACAATGCTCCAAGGGAAAGTTACAAAGGGAAAAGAGAAGAGCAGGACCATTTGGCAACAGCTTTAAGAGATTTCAGTCATACAAGCAAGCTTTTGTTATGTAAATATTGTATCTTAACACCCTCCTCCCCCTTTTAATTTAGTAAAAAAAATTCTATATCTCAATAAATGCTGTGAATTGAAAAGTTCTTTCCATGCTGGATAAGTGAGATTCTTCCCATTACTGGGCAAAGATACGAATGAAGATGAAGAAAGTGTATATGTGCATTTTTACATTTTAAAAAAGGAATAATAGATCTTGAAAGGTTCTTTTATGGAGTGAAGATGGGATTCTGGAAAAGACATGTCTCTACAGGTATCTGTCTCTCCAGTGTCCTTCATTTGCTTAAAAAATACACAGGAGTATTGTACCTTGCAGGTGAGCTGAAATTGGTCTCGATCTACTAATATTTCAATGCTATTACTTCCTATAACATGTACATCTTCTAAGCTGTGGGTCTGTTCACTGTCTCAAACCGAGGTACAACCTATTTCATGTTACCCACTTCGGATATCAATCTCAATTGTAGTTCATGAAAGCACTCGGCTGCACAACAGCTTTAAATCAAAAAGTAGGAAACTATTTCCAGTTGAGACAGAGTGTAAATTAAATATAAGGAATATACTAGCTTTGGCCAGGACAGCGAGAAAACAACCAAAGTCTACAAAATTGTGTCTTTACCCTGAAAGATCTGAATGGCAGAACCTCATTTTAAAATTTTATCTAGATAGGCAATGCCTTTCCTTGTCATACTCCCACGTAATGTCACACTTAGAAGGGACACCACTGTCTCTGGAAAGAGCTCTGCAAGTGACCATCCTTGCACAACCCTGCTCTTTCCCCCTCCCCATGAATGCATGAACCTAGAGTATGCTGGAGCTAACTCAGCAACTTCGAAAGGTGACATCCTGCAAAAGTTATTTTATCCTGAGATTGGGTACAGTGTGCAGTACGGAGCTTCTACACATATTATTCTGCTCTGTGATGGCCTGAAATGGAAAGTTTCTTAAGGGAGAAATAATCAGGTATTACTTCAGCCTTTAATTCTCATTCCACAGTGAGCCTCCTTTGAGTAAAGACTGCCGACTGTGACAAATTGTGCTGCATCAGTGCTGTAATATGAAGTGGAGTCCATTAAGAACTGAGCTGAGATCACCAAATTCATTTTGATTAACCTCCAGGTCACTAAACACTTATAAATATGTTACATAGCAGCTGCTAAACATATTTATATATGCTTAAGGTCACAGCATCATCTGTTGGTTGTTGGAGTTAAGTCAAAAATCTTATGTTTCCTTCTGTGCTGCTTTTAAGTAAAGGAATATCCAATGTACTATTTAAGAAGTAGTTATCTCAAAAATATACTACTATATTCTCTGCTACATCTCCCAATTCCCTCCCCCATTTTTTCTGGGAGGCTAAACAAAAATAAATACTTTCAAAAACTGTTTGCTGTAGATGTAGTGACATCTAATGGCAAAAATTCAAGTGACTGCCTATGAGTTCTATGGCTTAACAAACCCAGTAAAGTATATGATTTCACAGTATCACAGACTCATAGAATCACCTGAGTTGGAAGGGATCTTTAAACGTCATCTAGTACAACTCCCCTCCAATGAATAGGGACACCTATAGCTAGATCACTTTGCTCCCAGCCCCTTATTTCTCATATAGATACCAATAGTTGGATTGCTTACAAATAAACCAAGTGATAAGTAGGAATAATAAGAAGAAATTAAGAAAAGAAACATTTATGTTGAGTATAATTAAAAACGTCTTAATGGTGAGACGCAGTTGCCCTCTGAAGAGTGAATGAAATCCCGGTACCTGACATGCACACACACACGCAACACATCAGAAAATGCACTGGTCAGAGAAATCCTGCATTACATATGTACCAGATGACCTGTCAGGTATTTTCCAGCTGTAACTTGTCTTATACAGTGATTCCAGATCATATATTTTTCCACATTTAGAAGAAAAAATATCTAGCTAATACAAATTTAGGATTATGCTATCAGTTTAAACACCATACTTAAGCATACATGTTTCTTCTTTCTTTTCTACTGTTACAAATACACCTCCAAGTATTCTGCAAAAGGAAGAGATTAAAAATGGGAAAGGAAGGATCTGATTACCACTCTGTTGAGAATGTACTAATTTACAGCACTTGCATAATGTCAGAGCCAGTAGATATGCTCGACGAAAGGCCTACCACCCAGGGAGACCCAGAAAAGCTAGAGGAATGTGCTGATGTGAACCTTATGAAATTCAACGACAGGTATACCACGCAGGGAAGAGTGAGCCCCCTGCAGTGGTGTGGCTAGGGCTTGACTGGTGGAGCAGCTTTGCTGAAAAGACTCTAGGGGTGCTGGCAAACGGTGAGCTGAGCAGGAGCCAACAGCATGCCCTGGCAGCAAAGAGAGCAAACAACATCTTGGGCTGTGTGACATGGAGATTTAAACACAACCAGAGATTGAGCAAAATGATCACCTCCTTTAGTCAGCATTCATCAGATGGCATCTAGGCTATCATGTCCTGTTTAGGACCCCCAGTAAGGGAAAGAATGATGAACTGGAGTAACGTTCACAGAGAGTCCTTAGGAAGGCTGTAGTACATGCTCTGGAGGGGCTGAGCTAGCAGGGCTGGTTCAGCCTGAAGAAGACGCAGCTTTGGGAGACCTAACAGCAGTTCCCCAGCACCTACAAGAATGACAGCAAGAGATAGAGGTGTGTTCTTCACAGTGGGGCAGGGTGGGAAGACACAAGACAACAGACAATAGTTAAAATATGTGAAGAGTGGACTGGAAGGAAGGCATTTTTTTCCAGTGAAAACAATGATTTGGTGAGGTCTCTCTGTCCTTAGACGTTTTCGAGATCCAAATGCATAAAGCTCTGAACTCTCAGGTGAGCCTGCAGTGAAGAAGAGGTCAGACCAGAGATGTACTGAAGTTCCTTCCAGCATGAATGACCCTATGATTCTAAACTACACCTTCACTGTGCTGTCGATTGTCTGATATACACTGTCAGGTCCAAAATAAAACTGGTCAAATTCAAAACATTCCCTTTTAAGGAGGTCATGCTCTGCACTTTTGTTTTCCTTTGTCTGCAATCTACACAAAGCTTAATTTGCACTTAATCTCTTTTTCTCTGCAAAATAAGTAGCATCAGATCTAATTGTGTCTTCTGAGCTAATGCAGAAGTCCACATATTTGAAAAGAGGGGATGACATGCAAGATCTGGTCATCATTAAAAAGCAGAACAAAGAAATAATGAGAAAAAAGAGCACTGACAGTACAAAGAAGCACACAAGTGATCACAGCTGCTAAGCAGTGTCTCTTATATGGAGATGTCTTTCTTTAATTGGATCTGAAGTCACCAGTAGGTTACTGTGCTGTCTATGACTGCTACAAAGAAGTCACTCTGCAGCACTGAGACCTTGTGTTATGTACTTGCTGGTATATGATTTAGGTCTCCCTCAGAACTGCCATCTGATGAAGGTTTTTATTACTGTCTTCCTCAGATTTGAACAGACAATTGACTACAAAATGAAATTCAGAGGTGAATCCACTATAGTTGTGGACAGCAATGAAAGTGGACTAAGCTTCTCAGAAGAAGAAACGAAGACAACTTTTTATATGGAAACACACCCAAGCCCAAGCTTTTGTTGTGAGCTGAGGGATCAAGTTCTCTGACTTAAAGTAAATTTTCTGGCATGAATTAGGATCTCTGCACTCTCCTCTCAATCTAGACCTGTAAGACTGGAGCAAAGCCCTTCACATAGTAAGAAACACTGATCCAGTTCCCGAAACGAGCCCTGCGGCAGCCAGAACACGGGACATCAAGCACTAAGACCTGTAGGGTACAGCTGAAGGCTTAAGATGTGGAGGGTCTAGGTGGGCTGGAGGTGAGGAGTTTGGGACAGAGAGGATGGAAATACAGTAAGTGGAAAAAGAAGAACAAACCACAAGGATAGGGAGTATTGTTATGAGGTGCCAAAAGGGTGTTATGGAAGGGAGGGTGGTGGATGCATCAGAGGAATAAGAAATGGAATTATAGAAAGAGGAACATTCTCTGACAGAGAACCGTCATTCCCAAAGCAAATGAAGGGGAGGGCCCTCCTGCAGATGTAGGGCCTCTCCGACAGGTCTGCCTACAGGACAGGAGGGGCTCAGAGGGCAACCTCAAAAGCAGGGTGCTATGAGATGTGCCTTCCTGCAGCACCACGGCTCGGGTCCCCAGCATGGCAAGACCCAGATTGGCAGCATGTGACAGTGAGGTGACAGCGAAGGAAAGGTGCTGGAGGCACATGGGAGCCAGAATTGCCTTTGCAGCCATTATGGATTGGAAAGATATGGCTGTAGTCTCTGTGAAGCTGACAGTGCTCTGGCAACAGGGAATGGCTGGTGAAAATGAGGATGTGTGGTTCTTGTCCCAGCCTCCATGATGGACAGGCAGGGGACAACACCAGGGAGATCTGCAGGTGTGAGCTCAGGTCAGGAAGAACTGTTACCGAGTCACACATATCCTGGTAGCCACAAGCTTGCCTGGCCACTGGAGCGATTGGCTGGTGGAGGAAATTAAAAAAAGGCCCACAACATGAGCTCATGGAAGTTTGCCATTCTCACTCCAGATCTTTAGCCTACATCAGTTTTGCAGCAAACACACTGTCTCTGGGGAGCAATTTGTGTAAACATTTTAAAAGGAACATTTTTTTTTTTTTTAATGCTGACATGCTGCTAAGGTGGCTACCTGATTGCAAACTGTGAAAATGACTGTGTTAGCCTGCACTCACAAATCACAGCATACTGACCAAATTGCCCTGTGCTTATCTGTGCCAGGTATACAGCATGACAGTATTTCCTCTCTCTTTTAAATGTCAGACTATGATTTGGGAGGTTGTTATTTAAACACACTGACCTGCACAATAACCAGAAGTACTTCATTTAAATCTGTCTTGAGCTGGGACTAGCCTTAAGCACTTATAATCTGTCATACTTTGACACCAAACGGATTATTATAATGAGAGTAATTCAGGAGTGAGACCGGCAAATGCCTTCTCCCTGGAGAATTCACACATAAACATGTGCATGCAGATACATATGCTCTTTTGTTATGGGTTTTCTTTAGTGCTATAACACCATGAGATTCCCCGGAGAAATTGTTTCTGTCATCAGGGGACATGGGAGAACTGGAAGAGGGAGAAGAAAGCAAGGGAAAGTAACACAGTAACATCACTTGTTTTGCTCTGATGGGAAGTTCATCAGTGAGTCATCGCTGATAGCAAAGGCCAGTACACACAAAATCCAAATACTGGCTTGAAAAACTATAAAAAGGCATTAAGGGCAATTCCCATGCAAATAACACAAATTCAAAATCACTATGTATGAAAGCAAAGTATCTCTCTCACATGTTAGCTGCTGCTATAGATGTGCTAACCTGAATTTCCATTTCCTCCCTTTGTTGGGCAGGGAAGCTCACCAGCACAATAACAAGTTTTAGACAAGCAACCAAGGTGATGTGGCAGGTGTTAGCTCTGCCATGAAGGCTTTGATGAAATTCATTTTTCAGAAGGAGAAAGAGAATGTTACACCTATGTGTATGCATGCATGAGAAGAGAGGCCAAGGCTTTGCAATGCATATGATGCTGAAAAAAAAACATGAAACAAAAATGAAAAATCATCCAGATTTCAGGTCTATGTTTGTGTCTGCTGACATTCAGCACACAGATTAAGCACTGGACTGTTCTGTGCATCAATCAGGCCTAAGAGGCAATGCTAAAATGGGGAACCATTTTCTATCATCATTATTATGTGACAGTGAACATCACCTTGCAATCCACTGCAATCTGACCAAGTACACAGCCTGTTCTGTTGGTCTGACTGATCTAAAGATTATTATATGTCATACTTTCTGGGAAGAATAACAGAAATTGCTTTTCTAAATATACCCATTTTTCTTCTGATTACGTAAATACTTGTGCCTTTAGCATCATCACCATTACATGTATCTTACTAAAGAACTACCAAGGAGGAGGGGAAACTCGAAAAATAATTGCTCCTATCAGACTGCTTAACCCCTAGAAAAGCAGCCACAAAACCTTATGCTATTATTATCACGTTAAACATTTCTGCAATGTAAACATACGCCTGACGCCAAACATGGGAAGAGGAACACCAGAGGCATATGTAATTCATGACTGTTGGTGCTAATACAATATGGCCACGCAACATCTGTACTGCTGAAAGCAGGTTGAAATCATAATAAATGTCTCTATCCTATTTTATAGATAACAAAAACTAAGGAAGAAATCCAAGATTAGTAGTGATCTTGAAAATAAGGCAAAAAGAGTAATATAATAGTTGAATACAAGGAGGAAAACAGCACGGCCTGCAGAAATACATTCTTAACTTCATTCAGCAGGTCAGGGAAGGTGATCCTCCCCCTCTGCTCTACACTGGTGAGGCCACATTTAGACTATTGTGCCCAGTTCTGGGCTCCCTAGTTCAAAAAAACCAGGAATCTCCTAGAAGGAGTCCAGTGGAGGGCCACAAAGATGATAAAGGGCCCGCAGAGTCTCCCATGTGAGAAAAGGCTGAGTAACCTGAGTCTGTTCAACCTGGGAAGAAGACTGAAAGGGTATCTGATAAATGTATATAAATATTTAAAGGGAGGTGGGAGGGAAATGGATCAGGCCAGGCTCTTCTTGGTGGTGTGTAGCTACAGGACAAACTTGAACAAATGAAGTTCCATACTAACATGTGGAAGAACTTTACAGTAAGAGTGATAGAGCACAGGAACAGGTTCCCAGAGAGGTTGTGGGGTCTCCTATAGAGACATTCAAGACCTGTCTGAATGCGTACTTGTGCAATCTTTTGCAGGGGACCTGCTTTAGCAGGGAGGCTGGACTTGATGATCTCTTGAAGTCCCTTCCAACCCTTACGATTCTGTGATCCTGTGATATGATCCCATACCCCATATTGGTGTGTGCCTGAAAGTCATGAAGGATATTAAGTGAAATACTGTAGTATTTTTTTTTTAATTTTTAATGTAACAACTATTCCCCTTTGTTTTTATAAAGCTCCTTCTGCATTAATTAAAATCTTTGTGGTCCAAATTTCACAGTGACCACAGCACTTGGTCACTAGTCTTTAAACCCAGAGGGATTCCCTGAAATGCCCTTATTAAACAGTATTCTTACAATTGCAGCCAGACCTTCACACTTGAATTTATTTGTATAAGAACAAATTAAGTCCTCAGTAGTCAGTGCAACCTGTGCTAGATAAATGCAATATAATCCTGTGTGACAGAAAACACAGGACTACTGCAAAGCGGGCCAAGTGAAATGGCTTGTAATCCCACTGAAGCACTGCCCTTTGTGACCCCTGCCTACCTGCCTGACAACGCAGATTTAAACAGCAGCTCTCAGGGTAGCAGCTGGCATGCTGTCCCCATCAGATAGAATATCTCAGCACTAAAAGGAGATCTGTTTCTGAGACCAAGAGGAGTGTGTGCTGGGTAAAAGAGGGATGTGTACAGCAAGCAAAAGCATGCATGAACTGGGTTTCTAGAAAAAAAAAAAAAAATTGTCCTGTACAACGTAATGCAGCCAAGATCAATGAGAGCACTGCAAAGCGTGCTTTAGCCCTGTGTGACTTGATACCAAAGTTAGGAATGACTCATATGACTCTCTCACTATGTACCTTCTATTTTTGTGCACGTTATAAATAGCTTTATTAAAAAGTCGGAAGGCCCTATGAACTCTCTCCCAGAATGATGACTTGAAAGTGGGTAAGTATGTTCCCAGTACACTCATAGCCCAGAGGTCACCAAAGCGTGGTGCTAAAAAGCTGCAGGAAGCTAAGGACACAGTGTGTATCTCATCGATCCAATTTCCTTGGGTGTGGCCTGACTCCAGCGCTCCCTGTTCTTTCATCTGGGGATGCAATTCTCTCACTACCTCTCACCTCCCTCCTTGCAATGCTCAGTCACACTCTCGCACTGCTTTTGAGCACCACTCAGCTCCACTGAGCTCACTGTGCTGGCAATCAGCTGAAAATCTAATAAAATCCTGATCATTTCATGGCAGCTCCTCAATGTATCTTTTCATAGTAAATGTCATCTGGCTGACAGCATGCTGAACGCAACTGTGCATGTGCAACAGCATGGAGAGGAAGTTCTCCAAAGGGATTTCCCAGCAGACACATTTTCACTTACCTATCTTTGCCCAATAGCCTGGAGCTATTACATGTTTATCAATATTATTACTACCACTATTACCGTCAGTCTCGGCATTTTGGCACTCCAGACAGTTTCACAGCAGCAGAGTGGTGCATATGTCAGTATAGTTTCAGCTGGCTCTTTTCTACATTTTTGGCTCAGGAGATGCCTGAAACCTACCGTGACAACTGCAACAGGTATTTAATTAATGTGTTAGAGGCAGTGGTGACTCTCATTAGAAAAAAAAAAACACCCTACTGCTGTTACTGTTTAAAATGACTCTTACAATGTTACTTACATGTCCAGTTAGAACAGATGCTCCACTCTGAGCTCTGTTACTATAGTTAAGGGCTCTTTCCATTCACATTTCCTCACGCAACACTGCTAAAAATTATTTAATTTTCTCTCAACCATCACCAGTGTAAAACAGCACAAAAGCTTAAAACTGTTCTAAAACCCAAAATCTGCCTATCATTTTTTATGTCTCTCACTTTCACAAAAATCCAAGTCTGTTCAGTCACAGTCCTGTACTTGCATAATATACGCGCCAAATCACACACGGCGGTCGTGGCACTGGCTTTCTTCATGAGTCCCATTAAACAGATGGCTATTCTCCTGTTTTCTTCTGACTACTTCAGCGATTTAAACTAGTAGATCTTCTGGCAAATAGACAAAAGTGAAAATCTGGCTTTTTAGCCTTAAACATTTCTTGCCAGCCTAAAACGAGCACTCAATCTAAAGTCCTCCTTTTTTCTTTATTTTTATATTGAAAAAAACATCAATACACCTTAAAGATCACATTTTAAAGTTCAGAATTCCTATGTAGCATCTGATTCTAAGGCAGAATGTTAATGAACTACAGGACAATTTTGTTACAAAATACTTCTTCTTCTACAGGTCTCCTAAATAACCAAATCAAGCCAAAAACAATCATGACATAATAATAATCAGAACAGTCTTTAGATGACCAAAAATTCTCATTTATGATTCTGAAAATCAGCCCTCCTTCCCAATACACTTCCACAAACTAATTGTTACTTTCCAGGGGAGGAAAGGAGTAGGACTTGAGGTCTCTGGTTAATCTCTAATGGCATGAACAGCATTCAGCAGTCTACTTGATTGATGAGTAACCAAAAAAGAAAAAAAACATATCCCCAAATCACTGGTTGCCTGCATGAGCTCTGCAGCATGGTGACATTCAGGGCTCCAAAATGATGGATTTACCTTTTAGTGAAACAAAATTCCAGATAAAAACATATTTCTCTCAGTCTCCCACAAGAAATGGCTTTGGTGAGCTCAGCATGTAAAGATTCTTCCTATCCTTACAGAATTTTATCAGCAATTTTGAGCTGATCCACAAAATGCATCTCCATTAAAAAAAAAACAAAACATAATAGTGAAAGAGTGACTTCCAGCTCTCCCTTAATACAGCAAGTGCATATAAGCTAAGTTGTACTTCGCTCCTCTTAATACATTTCAGAAAAAATCCAAACATGGGTCTGCTCTAAAAAGTTAAACGTGAGTAAAAGAAGTCCCCTTTTTTTAAAAAAAAAGAAAAAAGAACAAATAAAAAAACCAGCTTGATACAAATGACTATTTCTCATTATGAGGGAAGAGGCATGGGACCTTTTGAAGAAAAAACGTCAATACTGGTTGATAACCCCATTAGAAATTACAATTAAAGGAATCATTGATATTTGGACTTTTACCTCTCAGATCTCACAAACTTGGCATAGGAAGAAAATATTCCACTAGTTGCTGAAATGTAGCCAGCTTCAGGTGGTGTGAGTGCAGCAGCTCCTTAGAGCTCACAGCATCACCATGCAGTCACTATGGCCAAGAAGCAATACTGCTTCATCCAGCTGAAACTATATGGAGCCTTTTTTTAATTTGGAAGCCAAATGGAGTTTCACCGACTGAAATTCAAAAAGCACTACCAGAAAGCAAGGTGGGGCTCATCTCATTGCGGATCTGTCAGGATCCCTAAAGGAAATCACAGCTCTTTGGAAGAGTGAGGTGTTGGGGAGAAATAACCCATGTTTTGAGACTTGAGAATTGGGAACAGGCTGAATTTGAACAGGAGTGATTCCTTCTCCCTAACTGTATACAGAATGTTAAATAAAAGACTAGGCAGAAAGAGCCTTTCTGCTAGGGGCTTATTTCAAAGGCAACAGATAACACACCCCAGCATTGGCTCCAATTATGTCTCCCAGTCCTATCTTAGCCTCGTTTACTTTGGGGATTTCACAGTTGGCAGCCTTTCATCTAGAAGTAGCCTGGTTTGAATAAGCAAAGAGACCTGAATGAGTACTTAACCTTCCTGCACTCCACTGCACTTCCCAGCAGAGAACAGCACCTCGGAGTTTAAGGGGAAGGGAGAAAACAATAGAAAATATATGCTCTCTCCAGGGATTAAAGACATGAAGTTTTACAGTAGCACTTCAAGTCTTCCTGCTACCTAACTACAGCTTTTTAAAATCACAATTAGAATTTTAAACCCGAAGTATCAAGACCAAAAAGGCTAGACTGGAAAATGCTGCATAGGAGCTGATAGGATCTAGGATGTAAAATACCTGAAAGAGTTTGGTCTTTTATTTATATTATTATTCTTTTTAAAAAATTTATTCGCAATTTCTGCCTCATTCTTTTTCCTTTTGACATTTTAATGCACCATGTCCATTACTATATTTCCTCACCAGTACCTCCTAGTCCATCAGAAGTGCTGCATTACCCTGCTGTTGGAGAAAATAATATGGAAAAAGTGCTTTGCTGGCACCAGCAACACGGAGTATGAATTATACATACATAGCAGTAGAGAAATGCTGATGGAAGGATAGTCTATGTATGCGCGCAAGTGTAATCCTTTACACACGCAGGCTAAAAAGAAGACATAAAATATATGTTTTATCTCATTTATGCTAATTTTAAACGTTTCTCAGTACAACAGAAATTCTCTAGGATCACCGTAGCTGTTTCACATCAGTTTGGGGACAGAATGCAAACTAATCTATATTCTTTTGAGTTCCCCATAATGAGGCTGTAGTAGCTACTCTCACTGACCTGAACATGTACTGGGAACCAGTCATTCACCAGCAAATGTAGACACTATGGGCTCAATTATCCATTAACAATGGACAAAACAGTGTACCTTTTCCCTGGAGAAAAAATATTTTAAACTTAATATACTTCATCTGTATATTTACCTGTAACTTAAATATTTTAAGATTTCATTTTATAAAAAGACAGATGTAAAACTTATTCATACACAGCTGCACACCCTCCTTATAAGTCCCAAATACCTCTTCCCTTATGATGTGAGCTCTCTACTCACCATAGCTAGTATGATCCTAAAGCTTTTGTTCTTCCTAAATTCGGAAGAACAGCTCAAGGCAGAGTCAGTCCTGTGGCTCTGGAAGCCTTAAAATAGCAGACTCTCCAGGCCTCTATATTCCTAAGGATTTGTCTGGGAAAGCAACAGGTGAACTAAAAATCTGAGAGTTATGAATTTTGCTTCCCTACAGCTACCCTGAAACTTCAGAGTTGTTATGTTTAAGAATCACAGAAAGCACACACATGTACGTGTAATGCCTATGATTACCCACCCCTTTGAAACCCACTTTGCTCACATTACGCTGAAACAACTGCTGAACAGTTGAGACAGAGCCACATTTTAAAGTGCCAAAAAATATGTCAAAGCAATGTTACACCGTACATTACTACAGAAACTGAACACCATTTCTCAGGTGGCATAGGGAGCAGCAAACAATCATGTAAATATGTACCTCAGATTTAGCAGCTTGGAGACCGGGATTTAAAATGGCCAGAGGTTGCAAATATCTAACCTGGGTCCCAATTCCTCAGTTTAATAAACTATTCTGTCTAAATTGTATCCTCTAAAATCAATGAAATTGAATTCTAAATTCAATCTTTAAAAAAAAATTGCTTTAATTTACAGAATTGGAATACACAATCCCAAGAAGCATATTAAGGCAGGGTACACTGAGTTCACAGACACTGCATTCAAAGATAGGATTGCTCTTCTTGTAGGCACATCAAAACTTCACTTAGTTCAGGTACTGGTAACTGATAGTTGCACCAGCAAAAGGCTCACTTAGCCATACAGCTGAACGTGTAAGCTAGTATGGAACTAAGCCTCCCTAAAGCTGCGCTGATATTTCAAAATTATGTTTTTGTATTTCCATACGCAACAGTCACATGCTTCAAAAACATGCTCTGAACAAACTCCTTGCTGGCGAGAGATAGTGAAAACGATGGTGACAAGCATAGAGCTCCAAAAATATCTACTGACTTCAAGTGTCAACCTAATCATTCTCTGAAGTCTGCACTGTTGTAGGAAAAGCAAAAGCTCACAGACAGTGAACACAAAGTCCCCAAAAGTTTCAAGATGGGCAAAGTGAGGAACTCAAAACTGGCTAGAATTTTGTGAAGATATAGGCTAATTTTGCTGCCTTTCACATCCCCATTAGCAGAGATAATGCTATCTTGTTTGCTTAAAATTGCTTGCTTTTACTGAAGACTTGCTGTGTTGCAGATCTGTACATACAAAAATACTTACCTATCACTATAAATACATCTATTGTTGTAAGAACTATAATGTGCTAACAGATGGTATTTTGATACCATCTAGACTTCAGAGGTCTCCACTGAGCTGTAACCTCCAGCAGCAGAACCAGCCCTGGTACCCTGGGCAGTGCTCACATAAGCTAACAAAAGTCTCTCCTTGGAGTTCAGTGGATATATTATGCTTTCAGAATACAGTCCTTAATCAGTCAACGGGTGTATTGTGACTGAGACAGAAACAATATGAAAAACACTACCTTGCAGTTCTTCTAGACTGCCTTCTTGAAAATAAGAATTTAAACATAGTTTATTAGTTATTTTGCTTTCCTAATGTAAACTATTAGCCAGACTAAGCCTAAATATCTTTGCGATGCCACAGATACTACTGGTTCAACAAAGATTTCTGAAAGAAAGACTTCTCATTCTTTTAGCCTGATAAGTGAAATCTCATTTGGAAATGCTGCCCTGTGTATACTAGCACATCGTAAGATTTTAGGTTACAGGAAAAGTGTTCTGTAGCTGTAGGAAGTAATCCAAGCTTAACATAGAACTCATCTCCTGATGAGGTCAAAGGCTAACTCAAATGGTGTAAACCTACTATCTTCCACAGCCACTGCTTCTATTTTCATGTTTTTATCTTTCCTAATTAAATTGGTGGCAGCCTGCAGAGAATGATACCCTAGGTATAACCAGTTGACACACATCTTGATCATTTATCCCTGGTTAAATAACAGTGATTTTCAGCCCCAGTGAAAGCGATTTCATTCTGATGCATGCCATTTAGATTCATTCTACACATCTACTTAATGTGGCTTGGCAAAGCAGAGGCAAACCAGCCTTCTGTATCTACATGAGTATCCTGTGTTGGTAAAGGATAGATTTGTGGATTAGCAGCTGAAGATAAACTACTTTCCCTTATTGATACTTGGCTACTGATTCAACAACTTGACCCTGAAGGGGATCACAACCATCTTGTACAGAAATACTGCTGTGTAACCATGACTCAGACACAACCATTTCATCTTCTCTTCAATTGTACATAGAGGGGTGTGCATTATGGTAGTAACACCCCAGCAGTTTGTGAACTTCACAGCTGAATCTAATGAACTCAAGACATAAAAAGGTTGGATGCTATTAATGTGTTTTGGCATGTAAAAGTAGACATCTTTCCATTAAGAGAAAACAGCACGGTGCAAGTCTTCACCCATTTCATTGATTTATGATTTTTAAACCAAAGAGCCCCTAGACTTCTGTTCTAATTTTTTGTTTTGCTTTTCACTTTATCATGTACACATATATGAATAATGTTATTAATGAAAAAAATGTGACACACACAAAAGCAGCTATAAAACACTGGTGATTAAAACTTGTTGGTAACTATGAAGGCAGCAGTAGGTCGGATATTAGACATTTCCTAGGGAAGCTGTAGCTGAAGTAACATGATTATGGCAAAGTCCATGAAACCTGAATCTCAGGTGAAGCTAGACTAGGTCATAAGCAAGCAATAGGCCACTATAGTTATATTTTCCCAGTGATTTAACTTATAGTACCGCTACAGATACAACAGTGGGAAGGACACTGCTGAAAAAAAATGTAGCTATGTTTCAGGGAATTTTTGGACTGAATACTTGCTTCTTAAAATCCTTCTAGTGACTAACAAATATTTCAAACACAAGCATGCTCAATTACAGCATAATAAAACTTCTCTGAAAATCCCATTAAGAAATCCCATAATTACTTTGGCAATAAATCACCAGTCAGAAAGGCATCACACTTTGGGGAAGTGGCTGACTGGGGCCCCAGTGACAACAGCAGGAAGAAGTCAGAAGAATGACATCGTGCAGTACAGCTGTGAGGTGAAAACATCACCAACAAGGGATGAGAGATGTTGTTGGATGGAGGGGAGGATGAGGAGAGAAGGGCATCCCATTCTTTCTCAGTGACGAGCTTCTTCATTTCCTTCTCAGGCAAGAAATAAAGAAAAATGCTGAAAATCATGTACAACATGTGAATAAGTGAATTTAGTAAAAAGAAAACGAAAAATGAAAATCCCTTCTATAATGCAAGTATCTGTGAATCACATGATTTTTATATTTCTTCACCTGACAGACTGCATGCTCATAAATATTAAAAACATTGCCAGGGTCATGTAGCAAATCCAGTTTACATGACCTGTAAACATGAGCCTGTACTGGTCAGGCTGGTGCCTCAAGGGAATCTGAGCATAGCCACTGTTGGCACGCTGTGAAAAAAACATGGGGCATCTGCCAGCCCTAGACTGGCTGGGGTAAGCAAGCAACTTAATGTACGGTGGCCTAAAACAGAACAAAAAACATCCTCTTCGGATTTGCTCCGTATCAGAAATACGGATTGCTGTCAAGTACATTCCTTCTATAGACAATGGAAGGAGGACTTGCAGGAACAGCTGAAAGCCTTTACTGCTTTCTCCCCTGCATTTGACTAAAGATCAAGGTGAAAACAGTGTGTCTGCATCCTTGGGGCTTCGTGAAATTTGCAGTTTACTAATAACCCTTTTGCCAGTATTTGCAATAGATACTTGATGACTGCAGTCTGTTAACAAGTGCTGGATCACTGGAATGGCATTATGTGATGACATGGCTCTGAAATGGTGCACTTTTGCTCACACAAAGCTAGAATCCAAAAGCACCTTTACAAAACTGACTTGGAATGAAGATGTGAGATAGATGTGGTGATCTCTTAATTTAGTTTTTGATCGAACAACACACATTATGCTCAGTGTAAGCTGAATCACAACTGAACACCTTACACTTAGAACAAACCAAGTCTTGTAAAGACGTTTCCTTTTCCTCATTATGTGATTATACGGACAGTTTCCCTGCAGCTAAAGCAATGCCCATTTATTTCTTCCTGCCTGACCTATCAGTTTGCAGCCTAACAGGCAGTCCAGAAGCAGAGTTCTGTAAACTCAACTAGACAGACTCACTGAAAAAGCCAACAAACTAGAGATAACTTTTGCTTCACAGGTATCTACAGGCGCAGTGTCGGTTTTAGGGGAGTGTGATGCTTACTGAAGAAGAATACGAGGTATGCTAAATTTACTGTTAGCGCTTCAGAAGTTTCCTATTGCTTATCAGTGGAAGCCACCTGGCTTCCAAACTTATAAAACAAGAAAGCAACAGAGAAAGGGATGCATTAGCTTCCTATTTTTATTTCTATACTGTGTCCTGGAATCTCATAAACTCTTGTGTCCAGAAACAATGGCCTTGATTGATAAATCACATAGAATGCTTTGAGTTGGAAGGGACCTTTAAGATCATCTAGCTCCAACCCCCTGCTATTTGGCAACCAGACCAAGTTGCTCAAAGCCCCACCTAGCCTGACCTTGAATGCTTCCAGGCAGGGGGCATTCACAGCCTCTCTGGGCAACCTCACCACCTTCACATAAAGAATTTCTTCCTAATATCTAGTCTAAATCTGTCTCTTCTTTTTTAAAACCATTTCCCTTCATCCTGTTGCTACTTCCAAAATTATAAAAAACCTTATAAAAAGTCCCTCCCCAGTTTTCCTGTAGGCTCCCTGTACCTGTATCCGTATAAGTGTATTTTTATGCAAAAATAAATGCAAGATGCTCAGTGAACACACACACGAACTTGTTTACCAGAACAATGGAACCAGCATTGTGTAATCTCAAATGTAATAGAACTTCTCTCAACAGGAAAAAAAAAAAAAAAAGAAAAAAAAGATAATAAATACATCAGGAATTATTTCATTCCAGTGAAATGTGGAAATTACTTCATCTGAAAAATTTCCCAGAAAATATGATTTCACAAGTATTCAGTATTCAGCCATCTTAAGAATAGCCATGGACAGAAAAATGCCGTTGCCAGAATCCACGCACAAGTGGCAAGTGAGAAGGGGAGACAAGAAACCAGACAGCGGCTCCAGCCTCAGTAAGTCTAAAAGTGCAGGTTCTCTTTTATGGATGCATAAGTGGCAGTGACCAACTCCAGATAACTACAGAGGACATGCTGACCTCCTCCCACCAGAGATCAAATACAAATACACAGTTCATTGGTTTCAGGTTGTACAGGACTTGTTTTCAACTCCTAATGTCACCACGACCTTGTGGGTTTCCTTTAAGTCTATTGTGCCAAGAACCAACATGAAAGTAGTTGTCATCTTCATTATCACAGCTGTTTTTTGAGTGGCTAATTCAATATTGCACAATAGTATGTTTTCCCCTTGCATTTAAAGAAAAGTATTCCTCCCATACACCTACTCCTCCCAGAGATGGAGGGAAGAGATCTTTAAACGCATATGCATGCACCTCTACAGCAGTTACTTCAGAAATGGTGAGAAAAACGTTGCCATTCATTTCAGCTCCTTTCACCTGGTTGCATACCTGCTCTGAGCGGAGTTTGCAGCAGCCTGCATCACTGCAGCAGCCGCCTCCTGTGCCTTACGGTTCACAGTTGGCATGGGTGGGCCCATCCCGGGGCCTCCCTGCTGAGACATGCCAGGAGAGTTGGGGGTCATACTGCTCATGTTTCCAGGAAATGGTCTGCTCTGCATCCCAGTTGATGGCATCCGTCCGAGAGGCATGGTACCACAGGGCTGGCTTGGCCCCTGTCCATGCATCTGGCTGTTGGCATTTATACCC
The DNA here is from genome assembly GCF_905368555.1 of Meleagris gallopavo. Lineage (NCBI taxonomy): Eukaryota > Metazoa > Chordata > Aves > Galliformes > Phasianidae > Meleagris > Meleagris gallopavo. The sequence continues at coordinate 50,652,373 of NC_139405.1, read as the reverse complement.
ATGCCGGGTCCAGGGCCACTGTAGCTTGTGTTGGGCACGCCACTGTATGTTGGTGGTCTGGAGTAGTTTCCTGAACAAAATGATAAAAAGTACAGAGAACAGCATTAAATTTTTGAGCAACTATTTCTATTTAGGAAGTTAGTAGCTGTAAAAGTTACACACATGAATTGAAGTGAACCATACAGTACAGTTCTTTCACTGTGAGGACAGGCACACAACAGAAGAAGCAACCCAAAGAGGTTGTTCAGATTTCCTCCTTGATGGTTTTCAGGAGCAGGATAAAGCCTGAGTAACCTGCTCTGATCTTATGCCTGACCCTAATTTCAATACAAGGTTGGCCTAGAAAACCTCCTGAGCACCCTTCCAATCTGAATTATCCCATGACCCTGACTTTCACGTACCCTCAAGCATTTTCTGCCTACTAAATGTCATGGGATAACAGCAAATACAGAAAACCACAGCCTCCAGAGGTTTAACAACACAGCACACAGTAAAAAATGCTTTGTGCAACAGAGATGTGTGGCTTGTAAGAACCCATTACAAAAGCTCAAGAGAGAACCTTATTTTTGTAATTTCATGTTCTCATTCTTCATCCTCCTGCAATTTCTGCAATGGGTTATTCTCACTGGATCCTTGCACCTAGTCGTTCTGTCCATTTCCACCAGAGACGCTTCAGACTGACCACTTGCCAGGCCTCTAGGAATATCCCCTCTCCCTCCCTACCCCACTAAGTGCAAAGCCTGGCTCTGCCAGCAGGAGGTGGGTTAGCTCACTGCACACCTCTTCTGGGAAAGCTGGTGTTAAAAAAGTAATCAATACCCCAAAGCTGATAATATAAACAGGTGCTCCACTATAGAGGATGGCTTGAAAACCTGCCTGAGCCCAATCTCTGTTGTGACAGAAACAAACTGTACCACTCACAGCAGCACCTTAAATAATGTGAGTACTGACTTTCTTATAATATTAAAAGCTAAGAAAAAGCAAGTGTTTGGTATACTGTTTTAGAAACAAACTCAAACAGCATGAGAAAGGAAAAAAAAAAAGCAAAGATATGACAGAAAAGTATTTTAAGAAATGGATTGTATTACACTGCTTCAGTCATCCGTTCTGGCTTGTCTTTATTTCCATCTCATCCAGCTCAGTGGAAACACGACCCATTCCCCCCCTGCGGGATGCCGCTGAGCAGTTTCCTGAGTGCTCCCAGCTATTCCCACGCTCATGTGAAGGCAGCAGGCAACAGACTTCCTGAGCGTGGAAATCAGCCTCCTCTCTCCTCAGGCCTGAGCTACCAGGCAGAGGAGTTGCTGGCATGCAACTCCTGTTTATATTTAAAGTAAATATATGCATTTGGCATTTGAACACACGCATAATTAATTCATACGCTCCTGCTGCTATGCTTTGGCGAATTCTCCCCTCCTCCCCACCCAGCAACTGACTCACTCTGGTACAAGTTCTCTTCAGCAAAAACATGTGTGACCTATGCTTTCCAAGGAAATGGAACAATGCTTCACTTCTGTTTTAGAAACCCAAATTGTGCGTGTGGCTTTTTCACAGAAGGATCCCCGATATGTGGTGTAGCAGAGATGAAAGGCTTCAGACTCAGCTGTTTGCTGCCTTCAGACCGCCCTGTCATTTCTCCTCCTCCTCCTCCAGTCTCAGAGGCTGCTGCCTACTGACCATTTTCCGTTCAGCGAGCTATCGCTCGCAGCCACAGTTTAGTCCTCTGAAACCTACTCTAGCCACACCTCCAACCCAACAGCTGTGCCCACAGATTGAAGGGCTCATTGGTTTCATATTGTTCTGCTCAGTGCTCAACCTGCAACACAGAACTCAGAGGTTGCTCGTTTCCCTGTCCTATCTGCAAGAAAAGGGCAATACAGTAAAATGGAATGTACATGGGCTCGAGGACTGTACCCAGCCAGTTAGTGCATTTATGTACATGCTATTAGAAACACTGCTTCCAAAGTGAAGCAAATTCACTCCCTGCACTAGCAGACCTGATATCCATAATCACTGGGAGCTACTGTCAGTCCGATTTACATAAAGCCAATTTGTTTTGTCAGTTTGGCTCAACAAAGTACAGTTCAGCAGCACACTTGGAGGAGCAAACACCAATGCTAAATAGTATTGCTGTTTTGATGCTATTTTGAATTGGGACAAAAAATCTCTTCTTTCATGTTTGGCTTCTCCAATGTAAGCACAACACAGAAAAAAAAAACAGTGGAATCTTCTCCACAGAAATATGTGGCTGAGTTAAAATAGCCCCTAATCATTCATCTCCAGGGATACACGTCCAAGAGCACAGGGAAGTGCTATTTTCTCAGTATGGAAAACAAGTTCCAATGTTTTTCCATGTATCCACGTACTTTTTTCCTAAGCGTTTCCTCAATATACCTCAAGTACTAGCTATTCGTATACCTTTCCTAGATCACAAAAAAAGGCAAAATAAAAGCCAAGCGAAATACAAGAGGAATTGCCAGGAATGAGGAGTGCAATCTTATTTCCGTGTTTCTCTAATAGATTAGTAATTTGTTGGCACTGGCTTTGACAGAAAACAGATGGATGCAGCATTAAACACAATGAATGCAGCAGATGCTAGGCCAGCCCACATCAGCTGGACGTGTCAGGCAGCCAAGTCCAAGAGCCCACACTTTTCAAGTGGGTACAGGCCTGGCAGCAGTGGCTGCACAATACTGCCGAACAGCTCCTCCCCTCCGTATCCAAGGGATTTTTGATTCCAGCTCCCCCCGGCCGGAGCAGAATTGTGCCCACAGACACAGTGTCTCAAATTCATTAGAAAAAAAAACAATGTGGTAACTGGAACCAGGAAAAAAAAAAGAACCGTAGCAAGGATATAATATAAAAAGCCTACTAACAACCTGCCAAAGACAGATGTTCATGCTTGCTGCTGAACTTCAATCCACTTTGTCCAGGTTTTCTGAACAAATGCTCTGATGCCTTGCCATTTCTAGGCAAGCCAAGAAGAAGGAAATGTGAGAGCTGCCTGCTAGTTTTACTCTCTGCTTTAGGGACATAGGTCAGATTTGTGGTATTAAAAATAGTATCTTAAAGACATTTTAAAATTGTTTACATGTTCACTTAACCATTAAGTCATTCCCCTCCACTCCTTGCAGATACAGGCAATTTAAATACGTTGTACTGAATTCCTCTGAAACTCACTTAGTAGGCGTGGTTAGTATTTAAGTCTTCACATCTTCACCCCACATACCGTAGCACAGGTAGGACTGGACTCTGAGGCCCAGACTCTCAGGACACTTAGGGAGCTCATCATTAAGGTGCTACTACTTAAAACCTAGGCTCCTGAAATCAGGGGAGCAAGACACCAAAGTGCTTCTGTGAAATGAGTTTAATTCCAACATTAAGAGTTATAAAGCACAGAGACTCATCTCTACTACAAACATGAGGGGTTTTAATTTTCTGTGAAGTTTTGGGGTTGAGGCTCAAATGTATTCAGTAGCAGTTCATCTCTGTTATACTCAAACAGAAGTGTTACTGCTGAATTCAGTAGGAAAAGTTAGGCAGTTAGGATGCGTTTCTGACACCTTTGACTGATTTGCAGTGAGTTTTTTTCTGCCCCAGTCTTAAAAGACCCAACTGACTGCAGTGTCTGACTGCTCTCCAGAGAGAGCGCTTAAGGGCCATTCTGCAGTTGGATGCTTGGGGTCACAGACCAGAGTCTCTTTGTTAGCTCACCAGCTAGATGGTTCCCAAGTACAAAACAGAAAGACTGCTTCAAAAACAACTCCCAAGCTCACTCTGTTTCTCTTTATTCTTGTGGACAGGAAAATGCCAGGGGTTAACAAAAAACTAAAATTAACGTTCTGTACTGTATGCTCCTGGTTTATATCAGAGACATACAGAAATGCGCAGCCAACATCATTTTTTATTTTTCTGGGAAATGCTTTCACAGCACTGCCCTAGGTCCCCAGTATGGAATTGTTTCCTGGACAAATACATTTTACTCTTACAGATCTGTAAGTGTCACGTAAACACGTGAAATACAAATCAACTATATGCATTTGATGGATCATTCTGCTCCTGCAAACTGTGGGCTAATTCCTCCAGCCCAAACTTACTGGTGTAATCTTTACCACAGTGAGCAGTTCTATTGCAGAGAAAGACACTACCAGCGCTGAGTGAAGGCTTACAGGCTTACACTGAGCATGCAGTGAAACAGAATATTTAGGCTACGTTTAAACTCATCATGCAAGCTTAATGTCACAAAATAATTCAACAAATTTAAAAATGGTGGTCCTGTCCACTGTAGCCTCTGCTTAGCAATATTCTAGAGGAAGGCTTATATGAACAAAATGAGAAAAGCAAATGAATCCTTGACAATTACTGTAGTTTAATAATGTAAGAACTAGTTTGCATCCCAGGTGATTTTTAATATATTTGTTATTTCGGCAATAAAAAGCAAATGGAGTAACATTATTATATATTCATCATTGCTGGCATGTAATTGTGCTTCGTAAGACGGTATGTTAAGAGATGCAATTACAGATTACTTTCATAAAAAATGAAAAACGCTATTAAAATCTTAAATCCAAGTAAATACATGACTTTGAAATATCACCATATTCATCCCAGTATATTATTAATAGTCACATTAGCCCAGTGAAAAAGCAGTATCCTTCTACTCTATTTGTTACCTGTGGACCTTAATTACTGCAGGGCGCTAATTTTATCATGACCAGTGCATGGAATCACCAGTACTCTCTGAGAGCTGGCAGAAGAACATGCTTTTCATCCATCACACTATTCAGCAGACCCCTCTGAAATGGCCTGTTAATGACAGTGATGCTCATTTTCTTCCTGCCCCTCAAGTTCACTTTTTAATAGCGGTTTCTTCCTGACCGCAACCCATAAAATCATTACATAGGCACTTTCATCTACAGTGAGAGGGAAAGAACTGCTGAACTAAAACAAAAAATAAAGTAGTATTCGGCGTGTTACTTAAATGCATTGATTTAGTACAAAAACTCCTCCACTCAATCAGCGTGGATGGCTAATGTTTTACTGCACTTGACACCCACTATTCCCATGGTTTGGAATCTCAGCAGCAGCAGTACAGCTGGAAGTCAGGATAGCACATCATAAATCCACTGGATTTTTACCAGTTAAACTAGTTGCTCTCTGTGCAGATAAAAATAAGTACTTGGACAGCATTTTATGGCCACAAAATGCTTTTCAAATAAAAGGAAAGCGCCAGTCAACTGGAGTTAGGTAATTAATCTTCACACATGGCTATAAGGCATTACTAGCTTCATCTTACAGTTAAGGAAAGCAAAGCAGAGAAACGAATCCACTTGCCTAAGCTGAAAGATGGAGTAAAAGGCAGAGCCAAAATTACAAAGCAGGAGATCTTGGCTTGTAGCCCTGTGCTCAGACAACTAAAACAAATGTGACCCAGAGATGAAAAAGAAAGGAACACTGCACAGGGCAGCAAGACTCCCTTCAAACAAACAACAGAACTAGTTCTCAGAAACCCTGGAGACTAAAATAACCATCCTTGCTAGCGTGTGCAAGCCAATGAGCCCTTACAGAATTTCCCACAGCTGGCTCCAATCCTTTTTGAGGATTTTAAGTAAGAAAGCATTAGTAGGAAGTGCTGAAATAGAAGAGTTTATTGATGTATGTTTAAAGAAACACTGTCCCTCATATACCCTGACTTTAAGTTCATTAAACCCCTAAACACATGCATGCTTTATAAAGGTTATCCATTAAAGACAAAACAATAGACAAGTTCAAGGTTGTAAGCATTGAATGTCCAGGGGCAGGAACTATTACTTCTATTTTTGTCTTAGTTCTCCAACGATTCTGTCAAACAGCACAACAAAAGGAACTGTCTTTCTCAGTCTGAAAGGTTGGTTAAAATTCACAAACCGTATGCATGAGTGCTCAATATTATATTCCCATAGTAGCCTCTATATTATTATGCTCGTTAGGAGACTTTAACCCTCGCAGTCACTATGCAATCTCACAGTGGCTTTGGGATTCCATCTAAGAATATAAGTCCTATTTTGGGATCGGTGTTGTGACCCTTCTTCCATGCTTGGCCAAACAACTCATCCTCATTGCAGATATGACATCGTTGGCCTCCTCAACAATGGTCCTGGCAATCCAACAGATCTGTAATTTCCTTACCCAATTTATGATCACTATTTTTACACGAAAGTGCCAATAATAAAAGCAACCTCTTCCACAAGGTGTAGCCCCACCTCTGAATTAGTTTCACCTGTGATTTTTTTAGAGGAGGACATGGGGGTGTTTGTATGTGGGTTTTTTATGTCTTTTTTATTTCAAGAAATCACACACCTGTCTATTTGCCTATTTACATATGTAATACATATATTTTTCAAAAATTTACATATATATAGATATATATATATATGTGGGTGTGTATATACATAGATGTATTAACAAGAATTTTACCTTGTGGTCCATACTGGCTCATCTGAGGCCCATAAGTACCACTTGAATTACTCTGCTGAAAGCTACCAATTCCAGGATGCACTTGGCCACCAGGTGAGGGGTGTGGTGACATGGAAGGTCCAGTTTGTTGAGGTCCATACTGTGACATCTGAGGGTTCCTCTGTATGCCTGCCATAAAACCTAAAGGGAAAAAAGCACCAAAGTAAAATTAATATTCAGATGGCTGTTCTTTATTTAAGAAATCTCTGGCATTCCAAAAAAAACCCACAAAAAACAACAACCTCAAACCTGCCTTAGGTTTTTGCAGACTAAAGATACCCAGAAAACTGGATTCTCTTAAGAGAAGTAAAGGCACCTTAAAGTCAGCAAAGCTGTCTCAAAATCCACAACCTGTACAGAAGGTTCACAGGCTTTTATTTGTAAAAGAAAGATGGGGAGTCATGCTTAGTTACTGATTTTAAAACTGAAATGATCTTTAGAAAAAAACATTAATCATCTGGACTAACTAAAAAATAGTAATTAATTTGCCTAATGATTGATTGTAGGAGTATTGTAACTTCCAGAATTATAGGTTGCTATCAAAATATACACATGTGGCATATAGAAGTCCACTGTAAATACTCCTATAGTCTGCACACTCTCGGGAGCTAAAATTTCCCTTTATGTTCAGACTACCCAAACAAGCTGGAAAAAAGGGTCACTTTGATCTGTATCTGTGCTCTAGGTCCTTCTACCACTCTGTCACCAGTATGTCTGTACTGACTTCTCTCTTTTTCCCCTTTCGTAAGTGTATTAATTAATCTCAATTTAACTTAAGTTTCAAAAGCTGCAGCAAGAAACCTAGTAAAATGCTATAAAATCTGGAAGCTTCATAAAAAGAAATAGAACCATGCCTATTAAATGGGAGGTAGAAGATAGAAGAAAGGTTTTGTGTTCTTTTTGTTTTTTAGATTTCATAAAATGAGAAAAATGCAGCAAAATCCTGCCCACTAACCATGTATGGGAGGATGCTGGTTTTGTAATATTTTGCTCTGAAATGTTTCAGTACTGCTTTCAATGCTGAAGAAGATGTACTATAAAGACAGCAAATTATTTCCCGATTTGAGGAAAACTGCTTTCTTTTCTGTTCTCTACGTGTTAAATTCCATCTATTTCTGTAGAGCAAAACATGGTTGTACTGAGGGACAACACTGAGGCTGCAGGTGGCTCCACAACAGCCTCCTGACAGTGGGTGCAGTGGCCAGCAGCTCACCCTTGCCTGGGGATGTGTGAGATACGATGTGCTGCTGCCAGACAGGAAAATGTGCAGGAGCAAATCTGCCTTTTGGCTGCCTCTTGGCTGGTCCAGGCACGATGCTTTGCGACTGTGGAAGGCTGAAATGTATTCTCCCTGATTTCTCCAGATCGCCTCCTCTCTGTTTGTAAACCAGCAACAAAGCTTTGTGGAAGGGGACAGACAGTATCTCCAAGTTGTACAAATGAAAAGCGGTGAGTGCATGACTAGGAATTAGGTTTTGAGTCCAAAGAAATATAAAAAGCTTTTGAGCCCTCCATAAATCTTTACTCCGTAACAGAAACAATAAGCTCAATGCTGCAGGTTGTAAAGAAAAAAACAAGCACTAAGACGGTCTCACACTCCCTTGTGCCCAGTTCTTTTGGACTATAAACAGTTCAACTCATAACATGCTAAAACTCAAACAACTTTAAGTTTTAGCAGAATACGCATAGAGTTTTCCTGACCCCTGTGGGGGCCCTAAGACAGCTGACTTGATCACACTTGAACTGTGAAGTCAAAGCTCAACACCTGCTCTGGAGGAAGCCCAACCATGTGCACTGGGATGCAGCGAGCCAAGTAACTGAATGAGGAATGGTGGCTTGGGAGCTAACAAATATTGGCTGGGAAGCCCCAACCTTCTGCAAGAAAAGCTCATAAGAAATTCTCCACTTAGCTTGATTTTGAGACAGACCCCTCTATTTTTAAACTAGTTCCACTCTCACACAAATCTTATTACAAAGTCTATGTCTGCTTCTGACAGTACTGTAACTAATTTAAAAACCTAATACAATCGTACGTCTTTGTGAAATAAATGCTTGCATTCCAGACACACATACATACACCCATATATATCACACTCATGGGATCCATTTAAATGAAACATTTTGTACTGGTCACACTAAATTTTTTTATTGTAAAGATGGCAAATTTAGTCCTGTATCTAGTAAGAAGTGAGGGTTTTCTGTTCACCATGGGCCTTTTAATCTACACGAGATAACTTTGCAAACGTTGTTCTGGACACAAAGGGTTTTCAGACCAGTAGTTATTACAGGCAGTACTTTCCTTAACATCACAAGAGTAGATGACATGTTAACAAGCTGCTGCTTGCGTGAGTTGTAATGATTTCCAGTCGTAATGCTGAGGAATTGCTGGTTATTGAGTCTAGTAGGGAACATGGACAACAGTTTTGGCCAGATCTCCTGTTGGTCAGAGCAGCTCCTAAGGGGACTGGAGCAATAAGTGAAATAAATATTTCCACTCAAATGACCTCTTCTTCAGGAAACTTCTAATCTGTTTCTGATGCTGTGGAATGAACTGTCTGGCCATGTGTACAGTCATAAATAAAACATGCCAGGACCACTCCCTGGCATAGTGAGTGGTGTGGGATACTTGTGTCCGTCCAGCTAACCCTTCCCACTCAGTCCTGGCAGTCTCATTCACATCTCTTGTAGCATTCCCTCATGCTGCCTCATCCATGTCTGGGCTGTGTCTCATGGAGCGCTCATCAGCACTGGATAAAACCATGCCCTGGATCATGCCAGAAATTACACAGCAAAGATAACTGTGTGACAGTACCTGAACTCATCCTCTGACTTCAGTTTACACAGATGTTGCAGTAGACACGCAGCAGGTGAGCTCTGGGACTTGATTAACACAAGAACAGAACAGACTCCTTAAGAGCTTTCGACATGAAGCACCAGTGCTACCACCCCAAAGAATGTCAGATCACTCTCAAATAATGTTGGCTTTGCCATATTCTGAGCATGAACAAGGAAAGAATTAAGGAAAAATGAAACCCAATACGCAGGAAGACTATCTGTGCCATACTATCTTCTATTATTGTCTGTATGGTACGTTGAAACATAGCCTTAAAATAGGATAAGTTCCAACTTATTTCCAGAAAGGAAAGGAATCATTTCAGTCATAGATGTGATATGGAGAAGAAGGTGAGATCAGGTCTTAACGTGATCAAAATTCCCTTAAAACAAAGATGTGTCTATCCTTATCTATCTCAGCTTGCATCTTCAGAGATCAGTGCGTAAGTCTGAAGTGCTTCAAGCATTTGCAGAATGCTCAGACCTCTTAGAGAGGAAGAGGATTCGTGGTCAAGACATTAACACGCTTTCATCAAAAAGAGAAAACAACATCAATTCTATAAATTTGATCAGAAACGAAAGGGAGCAGCTGGCATACATTCATTTTTCTTTATTTACACACATTTTCCCCAGTGTTCAACTTCATTTTATAACCGATACAAACAGAAATAAATTTTCTTTCCAGAAAATTAGATGTAAGATAAAGCTTGCTTTTGTAAAAAAGGGAACTAGGATTGCATTAGAAATGCACTGGAGTAAAGGCAGTGGAATGATTAAACAGCCAGTCTGCATCTGACATGTCAGCCCCTATGACAACAGGGTACTTTTTTGTTGTTGCTTTTTTCTAAATAAATTGCTAGGAAACAGCCGTGAGTTAAGACTTTAAAAATTGCAATGACAACATGCTCATCACAGAACAAACCTACACCCTTCCTCTAATATTAGTGATAAAAGAGGTACAGATGATGCTTTACTTGCCATCACAACAAGAGATTACTTACTGAGAAAAAACTTGAGCAGAATTCAGCAAACTAAGCTATTTCAGGAACAGATGAATATACTGAGCCTTCCAAAATTACTCTCGTGTTTTAGCTATTTTTACACTGTATTTACACAGCTAAAGAATGATTTCTTTTATTGGAACCCAATTGAAATTGTAGTCATCTTTGTGTGTTTTTTTTTTTAGTGGCAGTAGCACATCATTAACAATTAGCTCACTGCTCCAACGACCATGTGTTCCCACATTCAAACAGAACATACACGCAAATTTTCAAAAAAGTCAGGCAGCATCATATTCTTCTTTCTTTTTTAGCAAAACACAGGGATATAATATGAAATAAGCAACGATTATTCTATCTATGATGGAAGTGTTTCTTCTCCTTTGATAAAAAGACAAACATGAGCTTCCCACTTTAATTTGTATTACTAACATCTTGTAGTATACATACAGCTAATATAATGTATGATGCCCTTGTAAAACACCTAAAATTTTGTTTTTTCCTTATGCCTACACGCACTTAAAAGAGAATTATGCACCAAGGCTTTCAATTCCATCTGCTCAATGACCAACACAAAATAATTTGCTGAATACTATCTCTTTGGCTTTAGCCACAATAAAACCCTATACAACTGGCTGTTGCTGTAAAGTCTGAAATGGATTCTCCTGATATTTTCATCTTGGCTTGAATATGAAAAAGCTCTTCCAGGAAAGCAGGAGTTCAAATACAAAGGGAGTGACTGCAAAGTAAGGAGTCATTGCATATCAGTTAATAGACAGTAACTATCTACTGGCACACTTAACCCACAGTCAATGAGAGGCTTTTTGATTTAGCCAGGAGTACTTCATTGATTTTTATGAATGAATCAAACCTGAAAACACACAGAACACTTACCCATTTTAAGCTCAAGAAAACTTCGATGTTTACAGCAATAGGAGATCATAATTAAATTACACATTTGATAAATAAAAAATAAGGACAGATAAAACTTGCCATGGTATTTTGCAAAAAAAGAGCTTATGTGAGGAAAAATTACATCAGGATAATGCCATTTTTAGAAAGGAATGGCTGAAGAGATCTTTGGACTGGTGAACCATGTCTGGGTTAGCACTCAGCCGAACAGGCCCACACCTGAGAGCACCATGAGGAACCATCCAATAGTGTAAGTTTCAAACACTAACAAAGAGTTTCAGTAACTAGAAGAATTTGTTACAGAGATATCAGGACTCTGAGTATGCAACCAGTTGTCTGCACAAATGGGCGATGGCACTGCAATGAGTGTGTGGTCATTGGAAAAAACACAGTGAGGAATGCTTAGATATCGGAAAAAAAAATCCAAGCAGTCAAAAGTTGTATGCAAGTCTAAACAAATAACAGCAATGAAAAAACTGGGAAAGGTTTGATCAATGTACTGGAATTCAGCCCAAGTAAATCCCAAGTGTAATCATGTGGGCGGCATAAGAATACTGGCCTCCAGAGCAAGCAGGCAAAAAAATTCTTCACGTTAAAGATGATGTACTTTTCTCAGCTCTTACTCTCACTTTCTTGAGGATAGCCTTATTAAAATAAGGAACTGGCAATGCCACATATGAAACCTATACTTGTCATGCCTGGAATGTACAGCTCAGTAATACGCACAACAGAGTGATGGCATGAATAGATTAGCTTGTGAAGTGGAAACCTCATTTAGATGATATAAATACTAATTCTCAGTATTTCTGTCCAGTTAATAGGCTGGTTAAAAAAAAAAACAACAATAAAACACCTTCACAAACAGATGGCAAACAAGACTTTGACTATTTAGCACAGCTGAGTTACAGCACTCTGCCAATACAGTATCTTTGGATGGCTCTAGTATGGGACTGTTAGACAAGTTTCAAGCAGCAACACTGACATGGGTAATACACAGGTAATGACTACACTAACCCTCTGCTAGTACCCCAGCTACTGAGTGAACACTTCTGGTGAGAAGCAACTCATTCAACTGAAGAACAACGGAATTAAAGAATGCATGGAGACCACTGACATAGGAGAAATTTAAATACTTATTCTTTAGTCTCTAAACCAGTAACAATCTTCTTGATTTTTTTTCTTTTTAACTTTCAAAAAAGCTAGAAAAGATTTTCAAGTCCTCACATCTTTCTCCAATCACAATCTATTTTATAAAGAATCCCAAACATTTTTTCATTGTAATTTCATGATTTACTGTGAAAAAAATCTTGATTTCTGGACCGAGCAATTTCTTCAGGAAAGATAACGCATTTCCTTCTCATAAAAACATCTGAAGTTCTCTGAACTAGAATAACAGCTACGTGGACTCTCTATGTACCTGGACACATCAGCATCAGCCAGTATCTGCAGAATGATTGCCACGTTTCTTCCCAACTATTCCACAAAGAAGTTTTTTTGCGTACATATTATGAAAAGCATCACTTTAAGCAATATCCATCCTTCCCACAAGGAGTACTGAGGTTATTTCTCCTTTTCACAAAAGGACTGACACTCTATTTAAGAAAAAGCACTGGCTTGGCTTTACTTATTTTAAAATATTCTCTTATTATGTTATACTATCTATTTCACAGTCTACTGTTTATTTGTCCGACTGCTTCTCTTCACAATGTGAATAGCTTTGGGGAAGATGGAAACTAATGACCTAGCTAAGGTTTTAACCCAGACCCCCTAGTGTTTTACCAGCTGTGCTATTAGGTTAACTGGCTGAATCTCTCCCCTCTCTCTCTCTGATAATACAAAACCCTCTCTATGTATAGCCTGCAATAATGTTTAAATTTTTCCCACCCCTAAGCCTCCCTCAGCTACTGCCTAGTCTTGAAATTCACATAATCTATCACTGATAAATTAGAATCTGGGGAAGAATCAGACAGATTACCCATATGGTAGCTAGAGAAGAAATATCTAACCTTTCCTAATGCAAACCTTGCCTAATGTTCTCTGATGTAAATTTTAAGTGCAGAGAAGGAAATACATTTGTGGAGAAGTTGATAAACAGAGCAAAGACACATTACTCGTCTACTATCTTACACATAATTTATTAGTGTTGTATGTCTTAAGCAAGATGCTTTTACTATGGTGCAGGGAAAATCATGGTAATGGTGAACTGCAGCACAAAAGCACCCTTAAAGCTCCCTTTCCACCCCATCTGAACTTGAAGCAAATCCTCAATTTCACTGGGTAGCTTGGGCTGCTGGAATTAATCTGAGCAGCAACATGAAAAACCTGAGGAGCCTGCCTGCTTTGTACAATCAACATTTGTCTAAGTTTCCCTAATAACATGCATACTTATGAAAATCATGGAGGAGAGCAAAGAAGGAACAGCATTTTTCAATGTGTAATGTGCAAGGCCTGCAGGCTTAATGGTCTAAATTTCAGGTTTGAAAAATTTAACCTCCCCTGAGACTCCTGTTCAAAGGTTCCACAGCTCAACTCAGATCTTCCTTTTCATGAAGTAAATACACTGAATACTATGGGATACATATGGATGTTGTGGACAGAACTAAAATACACACAATGTCTCATTTCTGTCTTGGATGCTAGTAAAATAAATCATAATATTTTTCAAAAATACAAAATCAGCACATTGTCCTCAATCCCGAATGTCTTTGTCTCAGTTTTATTTTACCATGAATTATGATTCGACTGATTCTTCCCTGCCTTGATTTGCAGCTGTTCCCTGATGAGTGTTTATTCTGCAGCCTTTTGGGATCCTTTGGGATGGAAAGAACTATCTGGTGCTAGCTATTAATACACACATTATTATATAGATTTCAGCTCGCTGCCCTACATGTGAACTTTAAAAGGCATAAAGGACCTTAGACAAGAAGTTATTTATTTTTAGAGAAGCTTCATAAAAAGGTTAACTTAGGTGCTGAGGGAGCAGAGCGTCCTTGAAGGGATGACGCCATTGAGCCGGCTGAGCTTGGAGTTCATACGCTGTGATGGGAAGCTGTCCCTGGGACAGGGACCGCACTCACAACTTTACAGAGAACCTGGTGACAGGAACATTGAGTGACATTTTGTCAAGTTCTCCATCAATGACTGCTTACAGCCTATTTCAGTCCCTGAGCCCAGAGGCAGGGAATCTGAACTCTATCAAATGAAGTCAGTGGAAACTTTTCTATTGAGAAGTCTCTGTAGAAGCCAGCGACTGTATAAACTCTCTCAGAATGATTCAATTCTACTTCCTAAACTCAAAAAGAGAATCTCCAATTTAGTTTAAAAAATGAAATAAAGATCATCCCCAAGTATAACAAGATTTAACATCAGCAAGAAGAAAGCAACGACCAGCTGCTAGTATACAAAATTTACTTCGGAGACCTGACTCTGGATTTTCATTGTACAGATATTATCTCCTTCGAATACTTATTTCTGCAGTTTTGCTTTCTCCCAGAGTGGCTTATCACATGTAAATCATACCCGTCCTCTTGGAGCTCTTCGTGCAGATGGCCAACACTGCTGTATATTTAGTGCACGCCACAGCTAATCAGATCAACCTCAAGCTGACTCTGGCTGGTGTATGTCTGAAATCCAAGTACAGACTACAGCCAACATCCTCAAATGGCAAGTGATTCCTTTAAGGATTAACCTAGTTCGGCACATATATATAATCTGTATAATTTCAAATACTTTCAAAGCAAGAAATGCATACTTTTCTTCAGTGCACACTAGACAAACTGGCACTATACTATTCTCTCCCACAGCTCAGTGTGAGAATCAGTAACCTTTTATTTGAAAGATCTCCATTACTCATCGTAAGGCAGATATAAGCTTTCTGCTGCACATCGGTACATGGTGTAGTACATTAAAATAGGTACAAAAATGGGGCTCCTAGGTGCTACTACAACAAAAATAGCAAAGAAGAATAGTGTGTTTACAGTAAAAAAAAAAACCAACAAAAATAAAACCACAAAACTCTGCTGATCAGATCAACACAACTTTTTGAATCAAAGGAAAATTAAATGACATTTTTATATGCAACTTAAGGCATCAAGATGTTTACAATCAAATTAAAAAATAAAAAACAGCAATAAAAGAACTATGATGGTCAGATCCTTTTAAAAACTGTTGATAAATTTAGTGCTCATTGAACTGAGAACATAACTTTTTGAGACACTGAAGCTCATGGCTCTGAGCATGGCTCTGCCTTCACAGACAAATCTACTCTGTAGTTTCTGTGCATCCTTTAGCAGAAGCAGGGATGGGAGTGCTGATTCGGTCTGTCACGTCACTTGCGATTAAAGAGATGTTTTACACAGCTAATCTTGTAATGAAATAATTCCTTCTAAAGATGTGTGACAGCTTCAACTGCAGCCTGCTTTTCCTCCTTACATGAAGCACTCTTCTGGCTGTTCAGGGCACAATTCACCCAGCTCTACTTTTATGGGCATGAGATTTTCTCCCATTCTGCCATGATGTTTCTACATACCAGCTGGAACTCAGCTTCCCTGCACTGACCCACTTGGAGTGCAAAAGAGGCACTCAAACATACCTGTGGCTTTGCACTCAGTGCATGTCTCAAGCACCTTTCTTTAAGAGCCTGAAACACTTCAGCCTACATCAACTAAACTTATTACCAAGTCTGATTTAACCTTAAGTGGTGTCATCGTTAACATTGCAAGCAGAAGAATTTTAATGACAAGAATCATTTTATTCTCCAGCTCCTCAGTGCTCTGAATAGATCCCTATCCCCAGATGAGAGCAAAAAATGTGTTCTCAGGGAAAAAGTCTTCTTAAGATCTAAAAGCAATTTGTAGTAACTTTTCTGTTGTAATAATAATAGTTTGATCTATTTTCTCCCTTCTGGTTTCTTTTTTAAACAAGAAAATAGATTTCAGGGCAAAGAATTTCTAACTCAAATGTCAGTATTAAAATGTAAATATGTTCAGGAACTGGGGGCAAAATACCAGATTGGCATTCTGTGTCCTCCATGCAAGCAGAAACATTCATATTTTGTTAGAAGAAAATATATGATGGTGGAATTTATGTGATGACCATGTACAAGTAAGTGTGCTCACAAAACTGTTCAAAGGGATAAAAATACCTATATGAAATCTAACGGGCAAATTAGGAAACTGTAGTTACAGAAATTCAGTTGCTACTTAGCGTTTATAGGGAAGCAGAAAGAGAACATCAAAATGCCTGATCACATCCCATCTGTTACTACCTCTTCCTGGATAACATCTTAGCTGCCAAAAAAGCTATTTAAATTTACTACATTGTAGCTACTGATAAATATCACTTCTGTGAAGATCTAATACGAAATAAGGTCTAGATCTAATGATAAAACATACAAGCGCTTGAATCAAAACGATTCTAGTTTTGCTTAGTACAACACTTGTGCTTCTACAAGCCCGTAGTTTCTTACTCCTCATCTATATTTGTGATAGATTTTTAATAGACCATATAACTGTACAACAATCCTCATAAGCTGCATATGTCAACAACAAAAAGAAGGAAAGCCAGAATGCAAAAAAATGACTAAAAAAATAAAATAAAAAAAGAAGACGGAAAAAAAAAAGGTACTGTGAGGAGGAGGTGATGGAGTGGAGGAAGGCTACTATTCAACAATTTTGGAGGTGCTTACTCCAGGCACTTTCCACACAGATCTGACAAGCACAGAATGGTGCCATGAAACTGCCTCCAGCAATGGAATACATTTTCCAGCACATCACAGCAGCTGCAGCGGCATCAATTCTGCTTGCAATCCATGTCCAAACAGAAAAGTTCTCAGTGGTCCTATTTCAGCATATCTCAAGGACTAATTAAATCCTCATTACTATCTTCTAATTATTCCAGTGCTCTGGGATTTCACTGAGCAAGTCCCCAATGGTGCATTAGATGAAAAGGGTTAAATAACCTGTGTTGATTTTGAGGCTCCAGATCTATTTCAGACCTTTAGCATATCATCAGCATTATCATGAATATTTAACTACATACCGCTGTGAAAATTATAAGGGGAAAACAATTAAAGATTTTTTAAAAATTAATTCTGACCCATATACATTTGCACTAATAAATAAGGCTTCTTTAAGTATCCCCATTATGAGAGTGCTTGCCAGAGTAATAACATGAAGTCATTAACTGTTTCCATTAAATTCAATGGTTTTCAGGAGCTCCCAATTCACTATTTTAATATAACACTGAAACATGATGTGTGCACATGCAAGTATGAAAAATGTTTCTTTAAACTGGTACATTTTGGAAACTTTTTCTAAACTATGTATGGAACTATTCAGTTCTCTAGGAGTGAAAGTGTCTGTTTCAACACTGTAGTGACGTGTTTTCTTCTGTTAGTGTTTACATATGTGACTTCCAATATGCATGTCCATTGGCCTGCAAACGAAGGAGTAGGAGTAGAAGCTAATGGTCAGGATAGAAGAATTCTTTTTCAGCTAAGAGCTTCAGGAAAAAAAACTAGTTCCATGGCATAATTTAGAAACGCTAGTTTCTACTTCATCCATAGAGATATTTTTTTGGCCCACAAAGCAGTTTTGGCTACTGAGCACATTCTCAAACTGTAGCTTCCAAAACTCAGATGACATAGGTTGGTACAGTTGACAACAAGGAACTCAAGTGACTACTTATGAGAGTTGCTCCAAAAGTAAAGCCTCCCATTTTCTTTTGTTGGCCCAGGATGTCAGGGGTGGATGTGAGTGATGTGGCAGTAGAGGTTCAATTTCCCACCAATATTCCATCACATTTTGTTGCTGTGTGACAGATGGCAGTTTCCTGGATTGCATCATTACTGGTGATGAGATGTGGTGTCACCACTATGAGCCAGAGTCAAAACAGCATTCCATGGAGTGGTGACGTGAATTCCACATCAAAGTAAAAGTTTAAGAAGTAGCTTTCAGTGGGTAAAGTGATGAGTGCTGCTTTTTGGGATAGGAAAGGGGTGACTATTCTGGATTTCTTGGAACCTGGACAAACCATCAACTCTCAGTGCTACATCACAAGGCCAACTAAGCTGAAGACTCAAACTTCCAGAGTCAGGACAGAGAAGGAGACAACCTGTCTCTTGTGATGTAGTAACACCAGACCCTCATGCTAGTTTGAAGGCCGTGGAGCACACTGGCAATCTTGGCTGGACTATCCTACCACACCCACCACATAGTCCAGATACGGCACCTTTTGACTTCCATCTGTTTAGGCTGATGGAAGATGGACTGTGTGGGCAACATTTTCTTAGCAACACTGCCACCACAGCAGCTGTGAAACAGCAGGTCACCTCTGCTGGTGAAGATTATTACAAGTGCAGCATGCAAGCTCTTGTTTATTGCTGGCAAAAATGCATGGCTAATGATAGTGACTACATTGAAAAAGTGTAACTGAGAATTTGCTATATCAAATAGTGTCCCTGTGCTCTTTGCATCTGTTGTAGTTTCCATGGAAATAAATAGGAGGCATTACTTTTGGAGTGACCTACATACTTCAAGAATTCTCCAAGTTGATATGACAGCTGAAGTATCACTGCTTCCTTACCTGTAGAGTCTGTAACTAAAGTTTATAAAGAGCTTCGACTTCAAGAAATTAAAAAAATAAAAACTCTGCTTTTGATCAAATTTTCATGTGTTATCCCTAAGTAATGGTAGCTGCTAAGTTTCAGAAGCAGTTAAGTGCACAAATAGGTGAGCTGGCATGGCACACCAGCTTCTCCAAGAGATGCCTGACTCCCATCCAGCACATCCTGCTCCCTCTATCTCCACAGCTCTCCAATTCCCAACAGTTAAGTTATATGGGACTTATTTCAACTATCAGACCATTCAAAGACTTGTGAGCTGAGATATAGGCTATACATAAAAATACAAAGAATTTCATACTGCCTACATAGATGTTGGTAGAACTGAAAAACTTCTGTTTACTGGACATTAAATATCAGTGACTGGAAACTGCTACTGTCATGAGAAGTGGGATTCCTATAGCAGCACGTTCCAGATCTAAATGTACTAGGTTAACATGAAAAAAAATAAAGTTTTTTTTTTTTATATGTAAGCATTTTTATGCTATCATTATGAAAAGCATGCAACAAGCTATATAAGAAATAAGCGAAAGAGAACAGAAAATCCAGTCCAGAGTCCCAAGAAATTCCTATTACTATACGTATATATGTATGTTACCACTCCTCCTCCTCCTCTCACAGAATGCACATATAAAAATACATTCACTGATTCATACTGCACTGTATGACAGGGATGTATCGCCTTAGGCAGGCAAACATAAAAGATCCCAGCTGGGTGCTGAGTAACCATAGAAAGTAGGACAAAATATAATCAAATACTTAAATAATAAAATAAAGATGTGTAAACCTAATGCTTCAAAGTAGTGTTTTAGCATCCAGAAGTGCTACAGCTCAGACTCCACCTGATAATCAAATTTCACAATAGACGATAAATAAGATAAGTATTGAGAGCAAAGGATTCTATTCAGGAAACGATTAGCAGCCTGCTCATTCAGTTATCTCTCTAAATAAGGAAAGAAATGTTATACAAAGTACTAAACCAAATGACTTTACCTTATCATATGGAGGGTCTCTAGGCTTTTTGTTTTCATTTTCTTTTCTTTTTTTCCTTTTTTTTGTAGAAAGTATATCACTAAGCCACGAGTTTAAATTACTGTAACAGATGCCTATGGATCAGATGTCCTTAGCAGAAACGATTTTCTGCTCAGGTTTTTATCAGTAAATGACAAGCACCTTTCCTTTGAGTCTCCATCACTCCCCCTCCTTCCTTTCTTCAAGTTCAGTGGAAACCAGTTCAAGCAAGCAAAGGAATCAACTAATGTAACAGCCTTTTTAAAAGGTGAAGTTTTCCATTTCAAAGGAGCCTCTAATCAATGACAGGGCGCAAAAGGGAATGCACGCATGTTTATGCGTGTGCAGCACAGACTTAGAGAAAGAAGCTTTGGGGAACACGTTCTGTAAAATCAATATGACCTGGCTAGTTACAAATTTCATATCTTTTGCATGAAACAAATAGATTTCTTGTACAAGCTGGGTCACAAGGATCGTGTGTAGTGTAACACAGATTTTACATATGAAAGGGTGCAAAAATTGTATTAACATTCCTAAATAATTTCCTCAAAGAACATTCCCAGAACCCTTCCCCCCAAAGATGATTGATACAAGACTGTATCAGCCTGTAAATTTTATTTTCCCTCACTGTTATTTACTTGATTGACTTCCTAGTTACGGTAGCTATCTTCTCTGCCTTCTCCAACCGTATAACCAACATCCAGTTTTGTTCTATAACGGCAATCAAAAGGTTTAGCCAAACTTTACAGCTTTGTCAGATACACCTAGCTCATCCCCCCAAAGCCAGGTGAAGAACACACCACTGTTCCTCACTATTACTGAGCAGTGTCACATTTTGTGCCAAGACCCAATCATGCCAAGAAATGCGCGCATCTTTCTGAAGTGCTTGGGTCTTCAAAGCCTCAAGCTGATCCACTCCCACTGTCTTATGACATTCTGTCCTACAAAACATAACACATTTGCATCGAGTACTGAGGTCATTTCCACAAAGCGTACACGTTACTCTAAAACAATTTTAAAGGGAAAATCAGTTCCTGCACTAATAACCATGTATGAAGAATGACCTGAAAATGAAATAAAACAAATGAATTGAGTGTGGAATTTTCTATTTAATGTTCTCATTAATCAGCATTCCTGGAGGAGGTGACATCCAGCACAGAAAAACAGCAAAAATCAGGACTCTTTCCTCCTCTTTGTGAATCCTCTTCTGGATGCTGTCCCAGAAATTTGTCATTCTGTGAGTTCAACTTGTTTCACTGTGAGAAAACTTCTAGTATTTATGGTATCCCCATATGGTGCTACTTGGAATATTTCTGGTAGCAAGACATTTTAGGAGGGGCATTTCATAAATAACTCCATGTTTATTACAGTTATCATGTGTCTGTTTTGAAAGCTTGTTGCTGGCACATGTTAACCACTGCATGGACGGGGTGCCCAGTTTACATCAGTTAATCATACTGCCATGTGAAAAAGCTGTGATAATTCTCTTTACATGAGCTAGGAAGGAAGGAGGCAAAAGGAAAAAGGTTTGAAGTTTATAAACAGTAATATTAAGAGAAAATAACCCTCTGTTTATTTTGGTGAGCACTTGCTAGGAAGTTATGTTTCAGAACAGTGCTGTTGCCTGCAAGGTTTTTCTTTGGAAATTCCAAATCTTTGAACCATTTGACCTAAATAGCTGATTTCCCTTTACACTTAAAGATATTTTTATTTCCAGAACTGGCCTAGAGGACAAGCTATCATGTCCATGCAAAGACATTAGAGAATTGTAAGAACAGGATCAAACCACAGTGCTTGCAGCTACAACTATTTCTACAATACTTTCTATAGATCTCAGTTCCAAGACAGACAACAAAAAGGTGAATTTTCTAGGACATAAATCAAGCATCTACAGCAAACTGTTTTTATACTTATAAGAATTCACTGTATTTTAAGAAAGCCCTGTTTCCAATTATGTTTTGGTAAAACCTGATATTCAATTGCTCTTTGCACAGAGAAGAAAACACTCAGACAATAAGGATTGTCATTATTTTCTTCGGGAAAAGGAACATAAATACCAGCAAATCTCACATTGTTAATGCACAACTTGAAACGAAGGCTACATTTGACACCAGCTATAAAAAGACCCAAACACCTAACAAACCTCGGTCCTGTGGCATTGGTGACTGGCTCAAAGCAGGGTGGGAGCTGGATTCTGACTGGCTGCCAGGAGGCTGTGGTGGCATCTGACTGCCTGTAACATACAGAGAAAAAAAAAGGGAAAACAGACTTGCTTTTAACATTACAGTGCACAAAACGAAGCCTTGCTGCATTTTTGAACCACTCAACAACAAAGAAAGTACCAGCTGTATAAGTTGAAGACAGAGTCCTACAGGTCTAGCTTTTTTCAGGATACTTTACTCTTTCTTTTAGAAACCCAAGGAGGAAACATGCATAAACATATTTAGCAACAGGCATGGTGAAATGTACAATTTTGCATTGAGCAAGTTCCCAACCTCACTGACATGATCCACTTTATAGCTGCAAATCTCCTGACACATATTTCTGTTAGAGAGTTTAACAAAATTCAAGTCTGCTGAACAATAGGGCCCATCCTGCCGAGCTTAAACTGGCCTCCTGCCAGGCAGACCTGGCCTGCTGCCAAGAATATTACCAACCAAAAATTCAGTCAATACAAAAATGACTAGCAACAACAGTTTAAAAAGTATTTCAATGAATCAGTGGTTTTAATATTATTTGACTGTCCATGTAGAACTTGGGAATAAAGAGTAATACACAGATGTATATGGTAAACGTGAAGCATATTTGAAAGGGATCAGACAGAAAAGAGGCGTCTTGTTATTCAAGTAAAGGCAAAGGAAAGATATTAGCTTGCTGAAATATCCTCTCAGAACAGACAGGCTCATTTCTACGGCCTCGTTCAGAAGACACTCACAGTTTATCCACTGATGTCCATCCACCTACAGAGGAAGAATGGCACCCACAACACTGTGAGGTGTAGGACACTAAAACTCCCCTTTCAATACGGCTACGTGGCGCTTAATGCTGGTGCTCATTGCACTGGTGAAAGAGATCACAGAGTCACATCTCTGGGTCTCCATCCAACCCTGCATATGTCCTCCCACCCTAACAGTGCTACCAGGCCCAGCATCCAGCCTGCTGCAGCCTGGGCAGGGGGAGGACTGGGGCAGGACGGCTTCTGGACTCCTGCTTTGAGATGTGGCTGCTTTCAATAGCCAAAGCCACTTGAAGACCACCTCAGGTTAGGCAACAAATATATATTTTAAGCACTTAGCCACTGCAGTGACAAGCATGTTATAAATAGCAGCAGACAGATTTATATCCCTCATCCTCAGAAACTGCTCAGATTGTTTTCCGTTTAAAAGAAATGGAAAGAATAAAAACACATGAAATAGATTTGTGCCTGCTGAGAATCATTTCCTCGTGCTTAGCAGCCACCCTTTTTTAATGGCTGAGGCGAGGTTCCTGTGGTTATTTCTGGAGCTGGGAGCCCAGCTGAAGAAGAGCCAGCAGGGGTTGCTCTTTCTTCAGAGCTAAGAAGGCCCGAAGCTGGAAGTGAATTGAGGAAAGGGG
Organism: Meleagris gallopavo; assembly: GCF_905368555.1. Classification (NCBI taxonomy): domain Eukaryota; kingdom Metazoa; phylum Chordata; class Aves; order Galliformes; family Phasianidae; genus Meleagris; species Meleagris gallopavo. The sequence continues at coordinate 50,628,910 of NC_139405.1, read as the reverse complement.
CAGTGCCTGCCTTACCCTGCTTGCTTCCCAGAGTCCTGGCCACCACCTATGGCCAGCCAGCACACTGACACCAAAAACAAGAGAGAAGTGTAGTGAACAAAAGGAAAACCCATGAAATGTGGTTGTGTAACCACAGCCGAGCTGACGTGTCCGTGCACCAAGAAACATGGCACTACTGCGGCCATGCCTGTGGCACCGCTACCAGGCAGAATGCTGCAAGAAAGTCTCAACTATGTTTTTTTCATCGTTTTTCCCAAGAACCATTGAAGACTTTTAAAATACTTAATGCTACTGGTAGAGGCAGAGGTATTTCTGACTGCACCCTACAGCTCCCAGTGGGATCCTGTCTGACGGTGGCCAACCTTAGGAGGCATTAATATAATGCAGAAGATATATACTAGGCAACATACTCCGAATACATTTATAGCAGGTGTTTAATTTTTTACATTGGTATTAAGTTCAATTGCCTGGCAGGAGCCCTATCCTACACATGCAGATGTGCAAGCAGAGACAGGGAAAGTCAAGCTCTAGAGCTGAGCATATATGACACGTTACAGAGAAATCATTTCCATCTGCAATCTTGGAAATACACACTCAGTTGTTCTACAAATTCAGTGGAATTCTCTACAGCCTCTGCAAATATCCATGCTCTTTTTCAGTTCACTTTTTAAAGCTTGCATTCTGATCTTGGTGTTTTGTTTTTTCTTTTTTTTTAATTGAAAGAAACCAGAGGCCTAAGATTTTATTTCACAAAAGAAAACAATTTCATAAACAAGACAATCCCCTCCACATACACTCTAAGAAGGAATTAACACGCAACAGAAGTGGCCATTATGCTAATGATCACGGGGTGCTCCAAATTATCCAGATGCTGGACATACCAAGTACTGCACAAAAATATTTTCAGAGGACCTGCCGTTTTACCCTTAGAAGTGATGTGAAAGGTAAAAAGATGTTAAGCACCTAAGTACCTTTGAAGGCTTGAACTGAACTCTTAATTTGGGTATCTAACTCCTATTGATTGGAAGAGGATGACAGGACTTTAAAAACCTTTGAAGATCCTGTCTGCCACGCTTTTTAAGTTTCTTTGTCAAGAAAAGAAATGACCTTAAAGATTTTTCATTTCTTTGCTTTAAATGATATTAATCCTCCTCCCTTTCAACCAGTATTGTAGTTGGTATCCTTGGAAGTCGCTTTAAATAATACATGAACAGACTTCGGTATTTTATTAGGGAAGGAAAACTTCTACAAAAGAAAACAACCTCTTTTCTTTTTAAAAAGCTGTATAATTCATGTTTAAGAGAATTAAAAAACAATATATATTTTTTTCACCGACAGGCTACTGCCTCCTTTGACCCCATGACACACAGATGGAAGTTTAAACAGGAATGACCTTTTCCCATTTTTTGTATAGTATTGTTGCCACATTGGTGAGATAATCCACCTGCTAAAACTTACACAAAGCGAACACCACAGATATTTCACAGTATTTTCATTATGCAAAATCACAGCAAATGCATGTTAAAAGAATACGTAATGCCACACTTGTTCATTTACCTAGATTTAACATACGAGCTAAATCATTTCAGAATGTATACAGTTATCTTAAAATTAGTTGTTAAAACAGATATCTTTTTTTTTTTTTAAACAAAGTCAGTTAAAGAGGTGAGAGAATCTAAACTACTAAATAACTTAGCTATAAGCTTTTTATCTGTTTTTGAAATTACATTAGAAATGCCTTTAAACATTTGGTATGAGACTTTTAAAATCTATGCTTGAAATAGAAGAGACTGCATTGTACTTCTGGAAAAAAGGTGGTCTGTGAAAAGTACTAAATGGTGATTGCATTATGACTATAGCCATGAAATCTGCAGTTAAAGTGTAAAAAGTAAATTCCTTAGAGCCAACATAGCAAGAAAGAGCAGACCTTTGATATCCTGCTGAGGAGGGGTCCTTGTGATGAATTACTGCCCAAATCAGTAACGTTTTGAAACATGCTGAGGGCTCTCTGCTTCCATCAATGTAATGACACTGGAGGATGCTCAGCAGCGGTACTCTGTACTGCTCTGGACAATACCTCACGGAATTGTGCCTGAACAATTGAATCAAGAAAGCACTTCAGTGATAACAGGTTCCCCTTGGGAAATTACTGGTTAAGGAGGAAAGGATGGATATCAGTACAGGAATTTCAAGATGCACGAGGAACTGGGAAATGGGGATCAGGGGGACTGATCACAGAAACAGATTGTGCTGAAAGGGGAACAACAGGTTCGGGCTGCAGGAAAGTCAGCACTTAAAGGTCTTGTTGGCTGTCTTTGGGGCAATTCTCAATCTAATTTAGGAATTAAGCCCTAGAACTGTATTAATGACACTGGTTAACTACAAAATAGGCAAGTATACTCAATACAGTAGATAGTCAACTGAATTCCTAGGAAACTGGAACAAGTTTAATGTTGGAGTAACAAAAATGCAAAAATCTGTAGTTACAGATAAGAAAGAGGTACTTTCTAATGGAAAAGCCATAGGACTATTAATTAGAAATTGGAAAAGGTAAACCGGAAAAAACTGAGCATATTTGGTGATGATTACAACTAAACATTTACTGTGACCTGAATCAAACAAATATATTATTAGGATGAATTAAGAGAATTATTTCTACCAAAGGTAAGGAAACCGATGTACCACTAATGAGCCTTCAAGCACACAAAACTTGGACTAGAGGATCTTGGAGGTCTTTTCCAACCCTGGTGATACTGTGATTCTATGATAACCAAAAAGGCCTAACGCAAAATGGAATGGGAACTGAGAATGTCTATGTGCATGACAGGAGACCAAAGACATGCACATTATTTAGCATGACAAAAAGAAAAGCTCTAATTTTGTGACTTTGTTTTAAAAATACATCTGTGGCCAAATATCAGGGAGGAAAAAGAGTGCAGTGTTTAGGATGATAATCAGACCATTATTGGAATTTGAAACAACTTCCTCTTAGGAATAATGAGGTCCAGGAAACCTAGTGAGTACTAAGATGAAATCTGATAAAATAATGGGATTATATCACAGTTAATGTGACAGTAGAGGCCCACAGGCCGGAAGGGACACTTGGTTTCAGATCCCTACATCAGATCATAAATAGGCTTCTGTACGGGATTGTTTTAAATGGGCTTTTCAGGAAATTGGAAGTGAGGTGCAAATGACCCCAAAGGAAAGAAGTTCTTCTATGGGCAGCATAAAGGCAGGCTAGTCATGTGGTTTGTGTTATCTCTTTCATCTTACAAAGCCTATGACTCCTAAAAAGGAAAGATTATTTTCTTCCTTAATTTATACATTGTAATCAAGCTTCCTGTTGCACCAGCAGTATTTTTAAAGTAACTTACTCATCTGAATAATAAACAATGGTTGTCTGAATATCCCTCAAATTAAGATACACAAAACATTAATACTCTCCTCATTCCCACATGATAAGAGATATTCAGAAAGCCAGCAGCACGGGAACCCATTCAGATTTCCAGGCCCATACTCTGGCTATCCAAACAGCTGGGGCATTGCTGACCACCTCAGGGTGCAACGCAGGCACCTGTGCCTGAACCAGGCCTCCTGGCCTCGCTCAGTACCACATTGCAGCTAACAGCCTTTGCAAGCAATAGCAGCTCTGGCAACTCTCTGCTGCCTTCTCAATGAGGCATTTTCTGAGACCTGGGAGTTCAGACAAGCCAGGGCCCTCTAGCCTTGGGATGGTTTTGGCCACAGGATGCACTGCTTTCTAAAAGTGAGACCATAAGCAGTTGCTTTGTTCTTCTGCAGCGACGCAAAGATGCTTTCAGTGTGAGGATTGTTGAGCTCAATCCATGGATGCTCTGCACTGCAAAGTTATTGAAGATATTGTTAGACCAGGTCCTGATTTGCCATAGTGTCTCTTAACAAACGCATTATTCTCCAAAGACACAGGATTAGCTAACATACACCAGTATCACATACAAGCCACACAAAATAAAATGACCAAAAAGTCCTGTTCTTCAAGTGCACAATTTTCTGACAGCTATACTTAGAATTTACAATCTACATTATTTCGCTTATTTGTATTACATTCAACATACCAAGAACTGGGTTCTGAACAAGTTCCACAAGGTCACCGTAACCAAAGCGCTAAATTCTTCTAAAATCTGCATTAAAAAATGTGCAACACTGAGTTAAGGGGGCCTGCAGAACCTCTGATCCAATTTTTCTTTGCATATATGCAACAGGATAAACATCTTTATTTCAATAGCAGAAGCTACTTGTTTGAATTCAATGTTACATTGAATTCTAAAACAAAGATGACACTGACAGGATGAGGTAGCTATCTGATATCTTGTTTCATCCTCATTATTCAGTGCGTGGTCCCAAGGTATTACTTATGGAACATCATCCAAATGTCACCCTCACTACAGAATAATTCATTGTATTATGGACCTTTGTGTTTTTGTGTTTTATTAAAGAAAAAAGGAAAAGAAAAAAAAGGAGAAGTGGAATCTGGCAAATTGGACTTCCAAATTCTGTTCCCAGGCTGTGTAACCCCTGAGTAAGGCAAGGAGACTTGCAAGAAACACCCTAGTATAAAGTGGAATAATTGTTAGCACTACCTGAGTTGACAATGGGCTGAGTGTCAAGCTACAGGAAAGTAAGTACTGCCCTGAAAGCAAAGGCATATTTTACTTGGGAGAGAAGAGAGCAGCAGTGGCGGCAGCAGGAGGCCCCATTTCATCTGTGTCCCATCCAGGAGCCACCTCAGTGTTTGGACCGGAGCATCGCGCTGCCGCATCACAGATTCTCTTTCCCTGAGATTTTGGCAGGAAGCCCAAAGTTGGCTGTCAATGGAAATTTTCAAAAGAGCGCGATTCATCCAAATACAAGCGGATTTTCACAGGCCACAGAGAGCACCTGTCTGCCCAACAAAAAGGATCCTCTCCAACAAATTTCAAAATCCTGCTGCAAACCAGGAAGGCACTAGAGCCCCACAAAATTAAGGACACCACATTTATTTTTATAAGTGAAGGCGTAAGTCAGCTTAAACCCAGGGATCACGGCTTCCCTATCCGCAATAACACCCACTCTCGCCCTTTAATTTCACTTTATAGTTATGAGAAGTTTCATTTCGGGGGATCAAATTCTTTCAGCTCTCACCTCTCTGCCTAACTCCACATTCATTTGATGCGTTATTTCCATTAAGCTCAGGAGAGCTCGCAGCACACGATGTTTCTGCTGGAGGCCAATCCAGAACCACGCAGCCCAGGATAGCAACCAGTTAAGTCTTCCCTAATCCCCGCATTCAGAAATGGTGGCTGTTGGAGGCTGGGGCGCAGGAGCTGAATAGAAGCAGCAAACTCCTATTTCTCTCACTAGGCCAAATTAATAAAAACAAAACCTGAGTTCTCCTCCTCGTTTCCCTATTCTTCCACCTCCCCAATATTTTTCCTCTTTCAAACACTTTTTTTGTTTGAGAAGCTTAATGTTTGGCTGCCTTCTGAAGAAACGGGCACAGTGACAGATGAAAGACTGTATTCAGCGTATAATTCAGAATAGGAAAAAATCGACCGCTGTGCATTTAAGATTCTAACAACCTTGCAATTTTGTATAGCCGTTTTCCCCAACCCGTTCTTTTGAAGAAATCTGCTTTTATTCTGTTAATAACTAACCACAGTTGCAGCAGCATGGATCCGATTAGCAGTTCTTACGGTACAAAGGAGAGAGGGGGAGGGTTGTGAACAGGGTTGCCAATTTGTCCACCTGGGTCCCCATGAGAAAGATTAGATGAGGCGCTCGCTCCTTTCTTCCCCACTCACTCACTGCTCCTCACTAGAGAAACCTCTTCAAAGCTCAGCCTCCGACTTCATTTTTTTCCCCAAGTCTCATTCAACTGCCCCGCCACATGTTTTGCACTTTGTGCCACCACCTCCCTCCAGAGCACGGAGCAAATTGGGGCAGGAGGGGCCGCAGGGGCCAAGGCAGCAACTTGCTCAGTGCATTCTCTCCCATCTCTGTAGATCCCAGGCTTTTTCTGGGGTCCTGTTCTCTGAAATTTGTGTAAAACATCAAGAAGAAGTGCTTATGTTCTTTAGCGAATGATCCCAATCCTGTAAACATACTGTATTTTTCACGCTGTCCCTTTAAGCCTTTCACAAAAATGATAGCTTAGCTTGCATTTAGACTTAAACGACTGCTTGGATTTAGTCATTCGTAATTACTCGGGACGTGACATTACATGTTTGTTAATACAAAAAGCATATGCTTCAGCTAGAGAAAAAACACTCTCAATTTCTTTATAAAATGTCAATTAACCAGAATGTTAAATTGTTATTGATACAAGTGCTAAAAAAACCAAAAGCTCTCAACAAAGGACAGGGAACATTTTCTCACTATATTTTGCTCATTTCTTCCAGAAATGAAACCTATCTTGTCACGCACCTAAATTAAAAACATAGTAATTCAATTTAGGAAATAAATCCAAGTTCCCAAAGAAATAATTTTCCATTATCAGTGTTCATTCTCTGCACTGCAGTCGTAACTATAAAGAGAATTTTTCTCCAAACCATTCCTCATGGTGCCTGCTTCTTGTAGAGCCTGAGAAGCATGAGAAATGTTGCAGACATACACGTCCAGTATCTGCCATCTGATAGAAACCTTCAGTCCTGATTTCAGCACTGCCAAATTTTAACAAAACTTTCATTTATAGTATTTCTACTGTAAAATCATGCAAGATACCAAAGAAAAGGTAAATAGGAAATGAAAGTGCTGTTCCTTATCTGTATTTCTTTTTCCTTGACCCAGCTCCGTGTAAGAACTGTTCAAGATCAGTATTAATCAGCTGGTGGCGTTGGCTCTGGTGCGTTTCACTCCTCCCTGCTCCCAAGCCTCTCAAGTTCAGGCAGGTAGATGGAAAGTGGAGCAGAGCTGGTATGTGGCAATGAGCTATTTTGCTAGGCCTGCCTGCTACCTCTTGTACTACTCCATCACCTGTGATTAATAGGCATTTTAGTAGTAAAATGCATGTGCTCTCATTAATGCTATCCTCAAAAGGAACAAACTCTCCTCAGCTGATCCGCACTTCTTTCTGCATTAAAATGCACAGCCAGTGCTGCTCTTGAGGAAGAAAATGGTGACGTGCATGCACAAAGGCTGAAGGCACCTGGAGGCAACCTGCCTCCACTAATGCTGGGGCTGCTCTCCCCACAGACAAGATCCATCCTGCCACACTTTGGCCTGCCCAGCAGCAAGGAGCTCCGCACACCGGTGTGCAAGCGACTCCTCACGCATTTCAACAGCTCACAACTTCCCTGTGGTTCTGAAGGTCAGGCGGGTGGCTGGCAGCTGAGCACCCAGCCCGCAGCCACCGCTGCTGTGTCACTTTCTGTTTGGAAGGAGGACGATCAGCATTAGCAACCCCTGGTTCTATCATTTATAAACATGCAGATGTGGATTATTAAAGATTAATGCATTTTGGGATTGGTGTCGGCATTCCGTTTGTCTCATGCCGAAACCAATTCTGTTCTTCATTAGTCAACGACAACCCACATCACCCTGTTGTGGAAGAGAAATCAAAGGTGCAAGTGTGAATTGAGAATAAGTGATGAAACTGATTACTAAGAAACTTAACGGCTGTAATCAATCAACACATCACAATAATTTGAGTCCACTGCTATCTGGAGACAGGGAGCAAACAGGAACGTTTGCAGTTGCAGATCACTGATGTTCTCTGTTTACTTTCTGAAGGCCCACTTGGCATTTTGCGCTTTGTATCTACTTGCAGAATGGAGCTGTTACAGAGCTGTTTGAAGCTCTCCACAGCTCAACCTGCATAAACTCTGTCCCTAAAGAGAGAATGCTTTGCTTTTCATTAATCTTTTTAAAATATTACCTGGAAGTATTGGAAATGTTCTCTTTTTGAAGTTAAATGTCTCTTTTGTAGCTGATAGTAACTCAAGCTGCTTTTGCAGTTGCTGAGGTTCCTTCTCTAAGGAGAGCTGTGCCGTGTTCCTGTCCAAGCAGTTCTGACCCTGACTCTAAGGTACAAAGGTTGCTATACATACGCCTGAGGGCAGAGATACACAGTCCCCACCAACACCAAAAGCTCTAAAAACCCACCTCACCATGGGGCAGACTGCATTTATGCCGCGTTTTGCCCAGGCATAACTACCTGTGAATGTGAACAAAATGTGAGAGGTTTTTCCCATTCATTCATCAGTGCCTAATATCACAATGGGTAAGGGAGTGAAAGACAACTTGTTCACTTACGATAGTACTGAATGCACTATTTGCAACACAGGAAAAGTAGTACTATGTATGGTCAAATAACAACCACAGGAAAAGAAAAAAATCAAACTTTAAGAAACCAATACACGTTACCTTAAATTTCCTGCAAAAATCTAAGTAGGTCTCACAAGAAAAAAAAAAAAGAGGTACATTAAATGTAAACAACAATAAACCAATGATGGCCTTAAAGAACACATCTAAAACTAAAACCAAATAAACCTGTCAAATCCTGTCAGCTCTGCTAAGTATGGTTGAACTGTAATGTGTGAACCAGAGCACGTGCATAATTATGCAAAGATTTTAATTGGATTTCAACAGCCTCCTTTCTCCAGGTGAATGCGCATAAGTGCAGGGCAAGTGGGGCTGCAGGAGGTGGCCTGCCCCATGCATGCTGCCAGGGCATATGGCCAGAGTGGTGGAAACAGCTCCAGCAGGGGCAAAAGGAGACAAACAGTGCAAGGGACAAAGCACAGCCACTGGACATGCGTCCCCCCTGGGGCACATTCACATAGGGTGCTGGATGCTGTGCTCTGTGAGCCTGCAGGATGATCTGTCGATGGGGCTTTGGTTCTTCATCACTCTCTTGCGCAGCAATTACAACCCAACACTGAAATCACTGAAATGTCTTACTACGAAATACAAAATCTGATAGATCAGGTATTAAGCAAATGAAAACATCACAAACTAAAAAACACAAACTATCCCTAAAAACCACCACCCAGGGCACACTGAGTTTGGCGATCTTTTTGTTGCTTTTCTACCTGAAGCTTAACTCCAAGATGATGAAAAACAGCAGGCTGGTGGTTTTGGAATACAAAACCCTCTGTCGTAAAGAAAATACAACAGGAGGAACTTGAACAGCATGTCTGTGTCTCATTTCATTTCCTGCACCTGTTCTGAGAAGAACACCTCTGCAGAGAGGCCCCCCTCCCTCCCTGATCTCTCTGGCCAGGCTGCTGCAGAAGAGCAGCTCTCACAGCACCTTCTGGAGCATGGGTTCTCCTCAGGAAACTCAACTGAGACTGTTTACTTATTTCATGATGCCCTGGGACAACAGATTGTTAATCAGTGGTGACCCAGGCTGAATTGTAATAGAAAACGTAAATCAGCTGCTTCATATCCCAGAATCAAAATTTCCTCCAGAAAGAGGGCCTGCAATTTACCTATTTTACTTCCTCTAAAAAAAAGAAAAATTAGAAATGCTGTTCAAACTTTCAAAGAAAGAGGTTTAAGTGATTGTTACATGAAACATTCATGTATTTCATTCGTAAGTATTTTAGAATTGCAAAACTGCTGAATAGATATTTTGTGCAGTAGCAGTGATTAAGAACACAGCTACGTCAATGGCATTTTGTGTTTTGTATTTTTTCTGCTGTGGATGCCAATGAACAGCATGCATCTTCCTTGCAACAGCTTGTTGCAAGGTTTTTGCCTCCGGAGAAGCCGAGGGGGAAAATATTGATGTATGTGTTAAAATAATCTTTCTAGACAGGGGGACCATGTCCATTTCAAAAGGATATAATCCTCTTTCTAGTTTTGCAATTATGTGGAGGTACCTGTAAAAATTCAGCAAAGAATACAGCATTACAAATTCACTTTTGTATGGTACTCTTCTCTCCCTCAATATTTGAAAAGGATCCATGCTCTATAATATACCAGTAGTGGTGGTCAATAGAGCAAGCATGTGGAATAGCTCCATGCCAAGAAATTTTTTTCCCAATTCTTGTTTAAAGCACAACCAGTGTCATCAGCTTGTCTTGCTGCAGCCACTTCTGCAAACAGTACAAATCTATGATTTCTCCTTTTATATAGCACAAAATAAACCACTGCCCTACTCAGATTTTAGTACTAACTTTAAGACTACGACAGACTAACCATTATTCTTTTTTTTTTCTTTTCTGTCACTGTTTACACCATTAGTCAGCCCACACACTGATTTACACGTACACTAAAAGAAGAATTCTTGTTACAGCACTCTCTGAGCAGCCCCATTTCCCTTTTCCTCCATTTTTTCCTGGAGTGCTATTGTAATTCTGACCACTTCAGGAAGGAAAGATCCCCAGTCTGAAGAGAGCAGAGCTGATCACAGAATGGAACACACCCACTGCCTCATATAATTACCAGAATTAAAGATCTGGGATAATTTTAATCAGAGCAGGGCGCTGACCACTGGGCAGAATAAATCGAGAAGATTGACAACGGCATTCCTAGGTAAGAGTATCCACATAGGGATTTCTTCCTGAAAATTCTAACTCCTTTATGAAAAGGAAGACTCCTTTATAAATGAAGACACTAATATAAGTGTAACAGTAAAAACTACAGTGCAGCTTATGCTTTACAGAGTGAAAATAAGCTTGTTCGTTCAGAGAGTAACCTAAAATACATTGAAAGTGTATGTCAAAATACTGACGTACGTAAAAAAAATACTTGTACACCATAATTTCTGAAGGCAGCATTTGTTGTTAATTATTAGCATAACATACTCTTATTTTCTTATTAATATTACTGCAGAGGTTTTAAAATAATATAATCTATTAACTCACACAAAATCTGCTCATCCATCACATGTTAAGCGATCCCTGGCTTATCAGCAATCTTCAACACAACTCTTAATATTAAAAATTTTTGCTGCTTATACCACAAGGAAGAAAGAGCTGACAAAAGCCTTTGGCCACCGAGATCAAAACTGGAGATGTGGGAGGGGGAGAAAGTGGAGTTTAGTGTATTTACATTTTTGCTTTGTTGGTAAACCGGAATGGTTGGGCAGGAAGCTAAAAAAAAAAAAGAAGTGAAATTAACATCCACTAGGTCTTCTGGCAACAGCAGTGCATTTTGATGATGTGCTGTGTCAGCTTCCACTAATGGTTTAGGGTTGAATCAGGCACGGCTAAAGACCTAAAGCAGTGCAGGGCATCGCATCTCATTTTTTGGAAGAACATGAGCCCTAATTACGGAGATGGCTACAAAATAAAGAGATCAGGAATTCTGGCAAAGTAGAATAGTGAATCACTTATTAGGACATCAGAATACCATTTTACATCATTAAAAATTGTAAGAGAGTAAGATTTCAGTCCTGTAACAAAAGTGTGTCAGAAAGAGAAGTGTTAACCCTTTTGAGATAAAACCCTCTCAAAACAAAACATGCCGAAGTTGCTTTTTCTGCTCTTAGAGATAAATCTCTCTGATTTATTCCACTAATATAAATGGAGACAAAGGCTGTATACGTGTGCCACTTATTGCACGAAATATCTGTTCAGTATTTCAGAGCACAGAAAGGAAATGCCCACTGAGCAGAGATGTGCCAATGTCAGTGTTGCCTGTGCCAGTCCATTCCCATGAAATTCACAACGTGTGACAGAAAGCAATACGGCAAGGCAGACTTGCAGTGGGGTGGAGAAGCGGCTTAAATAGGCAGTGGAACTGAATCAGCCATTTGGGAGGTTTAATAGGGGGTTGTCTGTTTTCCTGCCCTTTTGATGTTAAATTAGTCGTCAATTTTGTTGCAATGAAGGAGGCATGAGGAAAAGGATGCTTCTCTTCCAGTAAACCCTGGGAAAGCAACACCTTTATTTTAAAGACCTTCCCACCAAGAACCCCCTGCAACATTTTGGCTTTCCCTAGCTGTAGCTATCAGCAACACAACAGCTGCTCATTTTACAATGACTTGCTGGAGAGAGAATGATTGAAAGAGCCAATCTATGTCACATGGAGAAGCTGTGGCACAACATTGCAGGAGGTAATAGGAGAGGAATGAGGTCAGAACAAACAAGGGTAGGGTGAGAAGAAAGAGGAAAATAGGAGTGGAACAAAATTATTAAAGGAGAGACGTCAGACTACACAGTGTATGTTCAAAAAACAGCCACAACCTGAACACTGCAGGCAGCCCAGAGAAATGCAAACAAGCTCTATTACTTTTTGCCAGTGTCCTGTGACTACAGCAGATGAAGAAGCCTATAAAATCCTAGCAATGAAGCACAACGGTGGGAAAGCAGGTGAATGGGGAGAAACGATGAGCACAGTGGAGTTCACATGGTCTGGAAACCCGAGCATCCAACAGTGTCCCACTAGTCACTGGGTTTTAAATAGCAGTTTTACTCATTCCATTTTGTAGCTTGAGAAACGCAACAGCAGCAGCAGAGTTAATGAAGCTGCCTGGTCTTCCTCAGAAGACGGCAGTGCTCACAACTGAGAGCTTACCTTTATCAAAACAGGTAAAGAGGAAGGTTGTCCAAGCCAGGGAAATCAGTGGCAGGCAATTCCGATTTAGCGCCGTTCATAAAAATACTTCCTAATATGCCTTTTGTGTTACCACAACAGACTAGAAAATTTGCACTCAAACTGGTGACACATTTTCTATGAAGAGCTAACACTTTTCACTAGGTCAGCAACAGAAACAAAAGTTTGGGCTCAGCTGAAGAGAAGTGACTTTGATTCTGATCTTTCAGCCCCCACCTCTTTTTACCCCAAAGAAATTAATTTGATAAAAGTTATTACTTTTCCCTACTCACACCTTTTCTGTCATGGCTACAATAAAGCTATTTTCACCTTCACAACACTCCTCCTCTACTCAGCAACCAGGCAGCTAAAATATCAATCAATTTATATTTGGCCAAATCTGACTATTCAGAGATAGTCAAAACTGAATCAAGCTGAGAGCTTTCCAAGAAATCAGAACCTCAGTTTACAAACTAAGACAAGACAGGAAGGAAGTCAAGACTTCCCTTAAAGCCACCAAATTGGGTCCTGATTGCAAAGTGCGACGATTGGCTTAGACTGTGGGAACAGCTACCTTTCCAGCTGAGTGAACTGTTTGACTTCACTCAATAACAGGGAAAGGTTTCTACGCTGCGCAGTGTGAGATGCACAGCAAATACAAGGTCACCATCCTGCCTATAATGCAGAGGCTTCTGTCTTGTCACTTTTCCTGCTGTTCCTGCCCCACCTGAGCACATGCTGCCAGCTAGAGAGGCTGGAGGGAAAAAGAAATGACTATGGGGTATACATGCTGCATCAGGGCTTGACACACTCATTTCAGATGCAACCAGCATGAGTGTACTGAGCTTACTCGCCTTTGCTTATCTAGTTCGACCTCTGTATACAGATAGGCATGTACATTTCCCTGGTTTAACCTTTGTATGGAATACCAAAAAGCATACTGCTCACTGCATCTCAACTTGCATTTGGTCCACAGCACATCTAATGATAAAAAGTTGTAATTTCTCTTCCTTTTAACTGAGCTTCATGCTGATTTGTTGTGCTTTTGTCAGCAACTGATGTCACTTCAGAGTAATGCCAGTGCTGTCCAACTACTTGGAGTTTCTCTAGCATTCAAAATGTCAGAAAACAATAAAAGAATTGAGCATCAAAAAGAGAACAAACTCATATGAAATACCAAATATCCTTTTTTTTCCTTTTTCTTCTGAATACTTTAGAAGATTTTCACAAATTTCTGAATATACATGGATGATATTGTACCAACACTGTCAAAGGAGAGCGAGTGGCAAATGTAATACCGTTGTTTAAAATACTACTGGGTCTGTATTCCTAGTAATGTGTTGATCTTTGCAAGTATTAAATAAGACCTCATAAGAAATTTCACATTTATTTCCTAAACTCCATTTTTAAAACATGAAGTTGAAAAATCTATGTCTCAAACTAAGGGTCACAAGTCATCATACAACTCCAAGAGCCAAAGACAACAAAAATACAACGTAAAAATAGAAAAGGGATCCTGTAAATATGTGATAGATAGATGATCTTGAACCAAACACATAAAAATAGTATTAGTTGTCTGAACTGGGCCGTGAAAAAGACATTTAACAAATATAGTCGTGGAGACAAGTTCGGAATTTTGAGAGCTCTGAGGACTTGGAAGCTGAAATTATCCCTGCTTTATTTATGCATTTCTTAAGACCGAATTAAGAATGATCAATCTAGAAGTAATTTTAATATACAATAATAAATCTATTAATTGTATTTGTTGTAACAAGCTTACCTGGAATACTTGCTGGAGAAATGGGACCAGACCTAGACTGGTTGCTTCCAACAGGAGAGCCTACAGGGGAAGGTGATGGGCCCCCGGGGATGCCAGAGAGATGTGGTGAAGCATGAGGGGAGAATGGAGACTGTGCAGGGTTGCTCTGCTCCCCTTGGCTGCTTGTAGAGCCTGATGCGCTAACAGCTGAGCTCAGCGTTGCTTCAGTTCCAGTCGGCAAATCATCAATGGATCCAGACAAATCCTGAGGAAAAAGGAAAAGGTGCATTAGTTGCAAGAACTAATATACGAGCTACAAGACATAAAAACTGGCATGGTGACCGTGTCTCCTTGTTTACTTACTAGAGTAGCTAACTAAGAGGTTTTCTTTAATGCTGGTTCATGGAGTTAAACGATGTCAGTAAATTAGGATAGTATGCACAATTCTCCACTTAATCTCTAATTCTTTTGAGAAAAAGAACCAGCAACGGTAACAAATGAATCGGAATCAAATTCCCTCAGCATTGAATTTAACCTTTTCCATCTGGATTAAGCTTTCAGAATTAATCCCACAAATTCTACCTGAGCATATGAAAGCTAATAAAAATGAGTTATCAATTTCACTTCAACACAGTATTTCATGTTTGGGATTGTTCCCGTTAGAATCACAGCTTATATACTTCACTCTTTAAACCATCATCAAAGTGACAGAAGAAAGTGTAAAATACACAGCCCTCATAATATTCGTGTTCAGCTCCTTCACCTTGCCGGAGAGGGAAAACAACAACGCCCTGCCCTCACCAGCAATCCAGAACCCATTGGCCCATTGCGAGTAAGGAAGGCTGCTTCTGTATTTCCACTCAACACCAGTTTCCAGTTCACAGTTTCTCTTCAATTTCATCTGAGTACTGCAAAACAGCTGCTCCATTTCACTTCAAAAAATGCTGCAATTTTCAATGTTTTCAATGAGGAATTTCCTTCACTGGTCAATGCACTTACAAATTCTAACTACAAGTTGTTGGGCCTATCACATAAAGCTAGTTACATCGATCTTTGGATCTGTGGGAGTAGTTTGGTTTTAAATCACTGTGAAACCAGATGTGAAAAAATAGGAATGTTGTGATGTGCCCTCTAACTTTCAGGAAAAAATGTTAATTCTTAAGCATGACAAGAAGATCGCACGATAAAAGAAAAGAGAAAGGTAGCTGTACTTCTGTCAGTATTTGGCAAGACGCAAGCCAAGGAGCATACTGCTATTTCTATTAGTGAATTAAGGCAGAGAGCTATTTCACATATAAAACAAATCATGAGTTGACCTTTGGGGCTTCAAATAATTGGGATGACACAGAGCATGCTACTCTGGTTGACAGTGATTTCATTTGTCTGACTCATGCCAGCAGTTCCTCTGGAGACAAGGGGCCAGGCATCCGAGGAACACAAAGACAGCTGGGCTCTGCTTGGGCAAAGAGCTCAAGACGCAAGGACTAACTGCTGTCTAATTTTCATAACAAAAATAAAGTTATTTTTAGAAATTACAGAACTTGGACAAAATTCAAAGTGGTGTATTCAGAGTAAGAATGCTGCCTGATCTCCATCACAAGAGGCTCACAGCTAGCCTCCCCTAATAGACAGTCAGTCTTCCAAGGCACGGAAATAGTAGGATTAGCACTTCAAGCACCAGTAACATTCGTAAAAAGCCACCTAGAATGTTATGTGTTATTCCTCCTCATACATAAAGGTGTATATAAATACAACTGGCCCAACTTAGCTCTCTACAGGACACCTCACAGCCCCTACTCCCAAACGTGCATTGAACACAATACTCCAGGCACAACTCTCACTACAGGTTAATTTTCCTTTTTCTGACAAGCACAAAATTGTATTTGTATTTCATTAGGCGTATGGAAAACAAAGATTGAAGTTTTCAAACTTAATTTATGTGTGAACTCAGTATTCACCAGAGAACAGTTCCAAGTCCCTATAAATGGAAATTTAATTGTGATGTGGTGCTGGCAATAAACTATTTTCATTGTTTCTTTTTTGAAACTGTTTGCTGTAGAAAATGTAAACAAGAAATAACACTGCTTGATACTACATAGAGTAACGCTGGAAGTGTTCACAGTAGAATGCATCTGACAAACAGGTAAGCAATTACTGCTTTTCCATACATCATACGGTATTCTTTTAAACGGAATCAAATCTCTGCTGTCGTAATGTGTAACGAATGCTGCAGGAAGTGCTGATAAAACAAATGCTGCTGAAAAGCATATAATCAAACTCCAAAAGCCGAATGCAGCAGAAAAGGCCCTATTCAAAATGAATACGAATTCTGTGTAAAAAAGTAGATAGGCACCCAGCTGATAAAAGATACAGAAAACACACGGCTTTGCATTTAGAATAGCTAAGTTTTTTAAATGGTGTTTGGATTAAAGCTTTCATTTGCTTCGGTAAGCCGCAAAGTGCTTGAAAAACAAACAAACCAAAAGGAGAAAACCCATGAAGCAGTTAGTGGCGTCCGTGATGAAATTATCGGTCGTTCAGAGATCAAGGCACAACTTGACAGTTCTCCCCAGCACCTCCCTGACATGCTGAGCGTGTGTGTGGAAGAACGAAGGGACAAGAACTAAGTTCATTTTTCCATCAGGTCGCATTATGGCTTCTCATTTTGCTAATCTCCCGTGGGGGTGGAGTGACTGACATGTCCCAGGCATTTCCTCAAGTGCATGCCTTCAAGGGATTTCCTCGCAAACCTGACGCAACTCATTCATAAAAGCAGAAAAGAAAGAAGGAAGCTCACAGGACGCCAGCGCGGGGCTGTGCCACCCTCCTGCAATGAACACAGGCCCTATTGTGCTGCACGCATGCGTGCAGCAGGATGTCCTTTTCAGGCTGGGGAGAGCACATCGACACGGCCATCCATCCAGCTCCTCTGCCGAGGAGGTTATCATAGCAACGGTATTGATCACATCAACTGTGACAGCTGATAATAGGGTTGCTCCCAGGACTGTATGAAAGGTCTGCTGTCCTTTTAGGTGCCTGGGCTGTACTATACAACATTTACTTTGTGTTGCCATGGGGTAAATGAGAATTATCAGCTATTCTGTCCAAGGTGGTTTGAAAACCATTATTGTGTACTCTTTACAAACATGCACTTCACGGACTTACTTCATCTTTCAAGGTAAAAGTATGAACAGGTGAGCAACTGGGAAATTTTCAGCATAAAAAGACTTTAGAAACACCTCTGTTATCCACAAGAGCTAATTGGGAAATTAAAGAGAAGAAAGACCTTTTGGGAAGCACCCAGACCAAAAGAGCAGAAGTTGGCTTACCGTTCTCCTAATATCAGTATTTTAATGCTTGTGTTTTTCTTTATTTGTAGCACAGCAGTAATGAAATCATGCAATTTCTACTTCACAAAGTTTTATTTATACAGAAAGTATTGTACACGTACACATCATATGCATAAATTATATAGATATACCTGCATTTACTTAGTACATCCATATGTAAAGCTATTAAAAAGCCTGCTAATAAGAGAAATTCACAGTGGTTTAAGCATACAGCCTAGTTAACAAAGAAGCTCTGTAACTAATACTCCTCTAGAGGACAATTTAGTCAGCAGGGCACCAACTCTATTCTTCTTTTATAAGTACTATCAGATCTATGATTCCTGTAAGAACAGAGAGACCTTACTTACTGCATCTCATTCAAACCAAGGCACCTTCAAGCTACAGTGCCTCCATTTATCTTGTTGGAAAGTTGGCAGGTTAGGTAATTGCAGGGATTCTTTTAAGGGGTTGAAGTCCCCATACCCTAAGGCACGTCTTAAATTTTGCCTCTTTTCAGAGGTCCTATCTGGAAAGCACTCGTTTCTTTGAGTAAAATATAGCAAGTCAGGAATTACTAGAAACCTCTTGTTATACAGACCTATTTCTTGCAGAATAATCTTTGTACTTTTGCCTGTTGATATGACTGTATTTTCAAACATGATATCAAATCTAAGGAAAAATAGAGGACATATTTTTTCCCCCACTCTGTCACGAACCCTTATCAATATTCTGTATTCTCAGTCAGTGTTATGTTCTGTATTATTTCGGATGTCCCAATCAGCTTTCAAAGTTCATTTCTAGTCAATACCTTAATTAGAAATGAGAATGTCCCAGCACAGGATTTCTCTCTTCCAGCTAGATGTTTTATCTTCCACTATCTTCACTTCTAGCCTCACTTTCCACCCATAAACAACCTTTTCTCTTGTCCTTGGACAAGTACAAGAGCTAAAATGAACAGGATCACATTGTGCACAGGATTTTAATGTTATACTTTCCTGGTGGTGTGATCTTATCAGCCTGACAAGAGAGCCACTCGCAACAGCACACCAATTTACTTACAGGCAATGCAGCCAGTAAGAAGTAGAAGGAAGTTAACTGCACACAGAGCCACGAAACCCAAAGTTGCTGACAAGCAGAGCACAAGGAAAACACAGAAACTTCCACGTAATAATACAGTAATGTACCCAAAAAATAGTCCTAGAGTGAATAAACGGCAAAAAGGAGACGACAGTAACTTGCTAACAACACCATGACTTTACACAGTGCAACAGGAAAAGAGCACTCAGTGTGAAGCAAAAATGTACACTGCGAACACCTTGTGCAGCTGCTGGTTTTGCTCAAGAGTATCCCAGCAGTCATAAAACATAAATGAGACTTTACTAAAGGAATCCCCTGCTTGATACCTACAGCTGAAAAATGATGAGAACCTTCTGTGAGGTCGGCAAAACAGAGAAGCATACAACAGATCCAGCACTCAGCACCTCAGTAAGGTCCCATGTTGCTAAATGATAGCTAAATTCACTGACAGGTTGCTATGGTCTGGGGGCTTCTACATAGTGTGTACAACCTGGGAATTACTTCTGCTTCCTGGCTATTGTCTATCAGTCTCTTTTTGCTCAAAGAGCAGAAGGAAAGCCAAGGTGTTCTGCAGATACTACAAGTAAAGTCGCACAGCACCCCTGGTCTCAAATAAGCTGAGGACCATGGCCCGCTGCCCTCAGCTTTGTAGCAGCACAGATCCCAGCACAGGGCTGTACTGGAGGGCTGCCTGCAGGGTCAGAGCTGTTGCCACCTGGCTCAGGCCTCCAGGATTGTTGGGATGGATGATGGTACTGCCTACAAGGCAGAATCCCGCAGGAAATATCCATCTCTTCAAAACGAATCACCACTTTGAAAGTGAGATTATATATACACACCAACATATTTTACATTTAAATATGTAAATATACATTCAAGTAGACATCCACTCCGCTATTGTTTTGGGACCGTGGGGGATTATGAACAATACACTCTGTAATTGAGATTAACTTTGAACAAATGATTTGGCTGACAAACACACACCCGCACACAAAGAAAAATCCCACAATGGCGCTGCTTAAATTTGAAGATATTTGTAAGACCTCTTTTCATCACAAAGCGGCCTATAATAGCACGTTTCAAGAAGCCTTCCAAAGGCCCTGCTGGTCACATTGTCTAGAGGGCACTGAGCTAACAGCCTCCATTTCCAGCACCACTGGGAGAGGGCGCAGGCACTGGAGCCATGGGGAGTGCCAGGGAAACCCCTTCATGCCCAGCAGCCCCTGCTACCCCCTCCTACACTGAGATGCTGCAGACCTCAGCCAGGTACGGCGGTCCTGCTTCATGCACATCCTCAAACATTCGTGTTTACCGAGACATGAGTAAGGAAAGAACCTCATGTGCTTTTTCAAAACGTCCCAGGTACTGACATTTGTGGAAAGGGCTCCTATCAGCACCAATAACTCCTCTGAGAAGTGACGCTGGGAAGTCACACAAGAATGCAGAATCTTTCCCAAAAGCCCAATATTCACTTAAGCAACTGAATAAAAGTATAAGCAAATAATGCAGTGCCAGTGCTCTGCCTTCTGTCTTCTCAACCAGTGTGGTTCTGGAATCACATCAGTATTCAAGAAATTATCCACAAAAAGACAACCTGAAAAACCGGATTCAAGTCACAGCTCACTAATCACTTCGTTAATCACTGAGCAAGTGACTGCTTTGGACAGTTCTTACTTTTCATTTGGATATGAAATTAATTCCCAGCCTTAAAAAAAAAATCTCTCTGATTAAAGCTGTACAGAAAACATTGTTTTTAGGAAAAGCATAATAATTTCAAAAAAGTCCATTATTTTTCTAGGAATTAATCCTAGCGTAGCACTGTGTATATTCAGGACAAAGATTATGCTTGTGTGTTTTAAGCTATTTTAAACTATGTTGATAATTTCTCTCAATTTTTTCAGATGACATATGACTGGTTCATATCCTTGTGGTTCCACTATATACAAACCCATATAAATCGATCAAGTACCACACAAAAGCAATCTAATCAGATAAATCCATATCTGTCAGACACGAGATTAGAAGTTGCTAAAACAGATACAGCCATACTCCTTCTGTGCTTGCCCTCACTCCACAACGGGATCTTTCTTGCTCAACCGGACAAGAGCACTACAGCAGAAACAACTTAGAAGAATTAGAAATTTAAAACTGACACAGTAGCCTCAAAAAACACGTGAAAACGCCAATAGCTCCGCTCCTCGCTGACAGAGTTGAGTGCCAGTCATTATGTGGTCTGTAATTCCCTGACAGGTAATGAGAAGGGGAGTCCCGGGTCTCCAGCTGCATCAAGAAATCTCCTAATGGCATAAAAAAGTTGATACTTCACAAACATCGACTCCCGTGCATAAAGCAATAAATACTAATGACCCATGTGCTATCAGAGCAAATTGACAAAGTCTAGCAAAGACTGTAAACAGGTAAGACACAGAGCTCGTCTGGCAGCAATACTTTTTTATGTCAGAAGTAAATAGTAAATCTTCAGAACAGGAAAACAGTAACATTGGATCTCTCAGGATACAAACTTCACTGTTTACCTCTGAAGCAGAATGCTTAGCACGTAGAATTTCTGAGAATAAAATTTAAAAAATAGAAAGCCAGGAACCCTTAGGAGCCATTTGTTTCCTCAGTATTGTAGCAAAGAAAAATTCTCTGCCAACAACTTTGCAGCTACAGCAAATAAATTATCAACATTTAAAACAATCAAATCAATGGAAAACACAACAAATTGCCCCCAAGCCTAGGAAAGAAAAGTTACATTTGCCTAACAGCAACCAAGGAAAATCTACTCATACTGATATTACTACTCATTCAGTTTCCTCAGTGTCAATAACACAAATGTGAAATCCCTTCCACTAAAGCTAAGTTTTCTCATTTAGAGAGCAATTAAATAAGACAAAAGAACCTCCTTTTATTGGACTCCTTTGGAATACAATCATTTTCCAGACCATGTACTACTTCCCTGGGGAGAAGATAGACTAAATCAGCAGCATAAAACAGGAAGGAAGAAGATTGAAGGTAAATACGCATTAATCTAGAATCTTTCAAGCTCTCAAGAGCTTTCTATTTTGGAGAGCACCATCTTTCTTTCTTTCTTTCTTCAATATGCTTAGAATTTGCACAGCCATCAGACAACTCATTGCCGGTCAGTCCAATCTGCTTCTCTAGGTATGTTTCTGACTGCAACAGTCAGTCTACACTGAATTGAGCACCACAAAGCCGCAAGGAAAACACAACACACCCCTTCTTCCTCTCACATTGCCTACTTTTTCTGTTTCTTTGGGTTTGAAAGAATTCTGAACAAGTACGCAAGATGAGGAATACTGAATCACATGATGGACAAATACAAATTTGGACAAAAGGGTAAGAGAAGAATAAGACATTCCAAATGTCTTATGTATGGGAATGTATGGGTCAGTAGATTTGAAAAACATCTAAAACTTCAGCAGGAGCAGCAGCAGCATGAACTAGAAATTACTCCTTAGTCCCTTTGCTGCATTTACTTTGGCTTCCAAACTTGTGGAAATGCAGTGCACACGCAGTCAGAAACAAATCATCTATCCTGAGGTACACATTCAAAAACCTGAGATTTCACAGGTGCAGCTCAAGCAAGAAGCAAAAATCTCTTCAGGATACCATATAATAAAATGTGATAAAATTCACAATATACCTATGATGCAGTACGTCTACACTTGATTGCAATGCAGAGGTTCTCAACTGGTCTGTGAAGGGTAGCTCATGTAGGAGAAGCTCTTTAATTATAGCCACACAATCTCACACAGTTCAGCATACCTTACTGTTTACTACTACTGTTTCCTACTGAGTCTCAACACACCCATCTTGCAATTAAAAGCTAATGGCTTTCCATATGTGCTTCTCAGATTACCCCATACTGCATTCAGAAGGCATCAGCCGGGCTGCTAAAAAAAGTTTACAACACTATTTGATTTGGAGACTGCAGTTGAGAAAACAGAAAAAGTGTTGGTTCAACAACCAATCGCCTTCTCACCACTGAAAACAGCTCTTTTCTTCCCACAGTAGATTAGTAAATTAGGCAAGTTGATAACCAGTTGTTCTGATAGCCCAAAGCTATACGTGGACCACAATAAAGGGCAAAACCAACCAATGAATCAGTACACCTAAGCTTTCAAAGCTCTTGTTCTACAGTGCTTGTCTTTTATTTGGCATATTAATACCCTCTGTAGCAGGCATGGTTTGATAAAGGAGACGTCCCAGCAGGTTAGCGTGAGAATAAAGACCTACAAAACACAGTTTTTCATTAGCTCAGGGATTGTGCATGCATCATATTGTGCTGCTTCTCTCTCTCCCCCACAAACCTGTGTAACCAAATACCACAATTACAGGAGATGGTAAACAAGCCACAGACACATCTTAAACTTCAAAAACACAGGTGCCCCAATAACTTTCGATCTCTTCCTCTTTAATCACATGCTGAAAGTAAGAGGAAAACGTATATGCCCACAATAGTGGCATGTGTTAGAAATACCTGTTTTGTAAGAGATGGAATAAGGAGACTTGCCCCAGAGAACAGTATTAACAAAGTTTTATTTAAGAAACCCAGATACGCTGTTATACTTGGGGATCAGGCAGGAATGAGTGCCACAATGTTTGCTGCAATAAATTCAGCTACATTTGCTACTCCAGAATCACGCAGGACTCTCTCATCCTCCTCCCTCCTGGGTTTTCTTTCATTTTTTTGAACCTAGCACAACTCCAGCAGTGCATAGTTCAACATCCAGTAAAGCACAAACAAACAAGGCTGTGATTATTCCGACTGCTTTGCTTCGCCCACATCCATATGTACACAAACTGCTTTCTCCTTTCTGAGGTTTATGGCCCATAGCAGCAAAATCAAATGATTATGCTTCAAGAGCTGTTCACTCACCCCTCCTACCTTTTCATTTCCAAGTAACCTGGGAAAAGGATGGCAAATGAAATCCAAGGCAGTAATAAAGCAGAAAATAAACTTTCAATTCTTTTCTCACACACACTAGCTAGAACCAGATTCCCTAATCGTCCCAAATTCCAGAGTTCACATCTCCTTGCAGTAATTCAGTACTGGCTGGGCACACTATTGTGCAAAATAATTGAGCTGCAAAAGAACATGATATTTTGAGATGATATGGTTTTAACAGACTTGGGTAAAACTTCTTTTTCAGAAACCTCTGTATAAATTTCAAAAGGCTTTTGAAATCTAAGAAAGGTGTCTCAGCCTCAGATTTCTTTTGAAATACTATCCTGATTACACTAGTAGGAAGGATAGCTTGTCATGCTTCCTTCAATTAAGCTTCAAGAAAAAAATCTCAAATGCCAGTGCCCCCTCTGACTCCTGTTAAGCATGCTGTCCAAGCCATGGTATACAAATTTTGTTTTTGGAGTGGAAAGCTTTTTCTTGAGGGTAAGATAACACAATCATTGTCCTGATCCTTGAGTGCATTAAGCTAACCCTTATCCAGCAGGTTTGTAAATTCCAACAATTCAAAAATGAAAAGTCCCTACGGATGCCTTAAGCCATATAGACTGCAGTCTACAGAAGAAGCCATATACCAATTACTACTGTTTCTTAATTAGTAGATTACAAAAAGAAAAGACTTCCACAGTGAATTGTGGAAGACAGGTTTTTGTGAGTTTTTGATTGTCTCAGCATGGTTGAAAGTTGCAGCTTGTTTTCCTCATAGGAAATACAGGGGGGCCCAGATCTTCGAGATGAAGCTTTCAATTAGATTGCTCCTCTAGAGTTTTTGTTGGCATGAGGGAGGAGCACTGTAGTTCTAATAAACATGCTATGAAAACACTCCAAGAAAGCAAGAGTAGGATGTACATTGTACCACATCAGCCGAAATGTGCCTGCTGCTCCACGGCCTGCCATGACTGAGTACTGCACGTTACCTAGCCCTTGACCTGATGTGCTAATTCTCCTTCACATCTGCCAGGCTGCAGGCCTGCTGTGGTTTCCTCCAGCAAGCACCCTGTAGTACCACAAAGCCCACATCTGGAAGTTACTAGTATGAAATATTTTCAAACAGAGTAAACAGAGGACGTTTTCCCATCTGATCTCTATTCTAGCCATCCTGGATTTTGAAGGCGTTCATACACAGGAAATAATATGCCAGCTAATGTGTCAAAAGTGGAAATGATAGGCTGCATTGGAAACTCTTCTGAAAAATGGCCTACCAGGGCCTTGTAAGGCAGCGGTCATTTCCCTTCCTCTGTTCGTGTTTCCACTCAGATGCCTGCATGTTGCATACAGCATATTGCTGAACCACTGTTCTTGTCCACAGTCACACCTGAGTTGTTGCAAGATGAAGGAAGGACAGACTTCATTCAGCTCTACAAGAACTTCAGGTACTGCTGCCCTATCTCTTGCTGAAGCTCTAACTTTCAAATCTGTTCGAGCACTATCACACAGCTTAGGGAGCAGGGCTGAGTAGTCTACGGGGGCATATGTGTGACAGGAAGATGGGGAAAGAGCCAAGTGCATCATGCCATGGTCTAAGAAGAGTATGGTTCTTAGTTTTCCAGTGACTTGTGAGGTCAGTGCTGTTTAGTTGCAGCACTCACTCCAGTCCGCAATCATGTTCTTCCACATAGTAAATATTATAGATACAGGCATCATTTCTACACCACTGTCATTCTATAAAAACAAAACACAACAATATCTACCTCATGACTTCCAAGATCTAACTGATGAACTACCCAAAGAAGTTTTTCATCTTCTGAGCTATTCAGCAGACAGACCACCAAAAATGGGGAAAAAACCCACATCAGTATTTTGAGATCTTCACCAAGTCCCAAAATTATTCTGAATGGGCTTGTCAGAATAAACGAATGTTCTAAAGGAAAAAAACAATTTTATGAATTAAGTAAAGAAATAAAGAAAAAAAAATGTATAAACACTTCAACCATCATGCCAATCTGTTAGGAGCTGTACCACTGCCAGTTAGTGGGCCTCAGGGCTCCGTAGGATTTCTCAGCACAGTGCCAAACTCCAGCAATATTGTTATGGTTAGAAAGGAATTTCTCACAAGAGCTAACAAAGGCAGAAGGTCATAAATAAACACAGCAGGATTGCCTTGTCAGTTCTCATTATTAGCGCTGCAGGCACTTGCTTTTCTATGGGCTGCTCACAGGTTCATTTAAGTGTAATAGCTCCTCCTCAGAATTTCACATACTCATAAATAATGAAAACATTTCTTAACTCATGAAAGAATAACACAACCAGGTTGTTGTTTTTTTTTCTTTTACTGTTTTTCTGATGCATAGAGGTACAAATGCCAGAGCTTCCTATAGCCACTCTGCTCATACACCCCTACGCGTACTTCCTGTACTGACTGAAAGACAACACAGCCAGCCCAGAAGTGCAAGCATCCTTTCAGACTGGCCTTCCTTACACCGCCCAAGCATCCGTCTGACTTCAGCCAGAACTTACTTAGTGTAATAATGGTCACTAGAATTGTGTCTGGAGAGGAAATGAGGCTGAGCTCCTAAACTGATCCTGACGTGCATTATAAAATGAGGGAAGCACAGCTGTGTGATCATTACTGCAATTATAAAATGACATTTAGTGTTAACTTTCTTTTGTTGCTCAATTTTAAAGCAGAGAGAGGACAGCATCTGTAATTCTAGGGTTTATGAACATGCAAAGAGGGAAGCTGAAAATTCTTCATGTTTCAAATGCCAGTCCTTTATCTCCTGTCAGAAGGCAACTGAAAGCATCTTACCTCTTCCATATATATACATACCTATCTGTATATATATACACTTACAAGGCTGAACAGTGAGATGTGTGTAAAAACTAGATATAATTTAAATAAATTAACGCTATAACATAATGCATACTGATTTCAAGATCCATACTTAGGGCTTTTCAGAATATAACGTTAAATGTGGATGTCAGCAATGCTGTCTTGAGAATATTTATTTTCTACTTATTATACTGGGATATAATTGTAAAGACTTGAAGAAAGCCCAAAAGTTCACAACTTTGAAAATAGCACCACTATGTAAAACAACAGGCCATATGTACAGTGTGTCTGCTCAAGGGTTATGGAGCAGGTAGCTCAGGAGGACTGACTGCAGGCAGAGCTCAGCTGTGTCACAGTCCCTTCCAGCACAGGAAGTGGTAGAGGACATAATTACCCACCTGCTGGGGAAACCAAAGCACTGCTTCCTCTGTGCAGGGTACCAAACACTAATATGTGCTTCAGCTTCCCTGGACATAATGAAACAGCTACAACTATCATACCAGCGGGCTAAAATTTGACCAACCTGACTGATACTACCACCTGTGATATCTCAGATCCTCACCTTTCAAAATAAATTGCACGACTGACAAGATAAAGGCCTGACTCTCTGCAGAGGAGCTGAGGAAAATAATTTTCCTTCCAGCTCACTTCCTGCCCCACCATCTCCAATCAAAGGAAGCCGGGCTGTTAGTACTGATGCGTTACAACGGAAAAGCCGTGTTCAAAGAGCTGCTCCTCTCAGCTGTGTGGCTGTTCATTACACATCATTCATCATCATAAACATCAAAAGCCAGAGCAGCTCCTGTGAGTGGAAATTCTCCATATTTACTTTCACAGCCTGTCGGCGGGCCGTCCTCCTCCCACTGGTGCTCCAAGCAGCTCGGCACTCCCCCCGCAGCCGCTCCAGCCCACCCGAGCGGGGCAGGCCTCGCCCTCCCGCATGCTGTGGCGCGAGGAGCTATTTTCCAGATTGCTTACCCTTTAAAGCTGGCTTCTACCAGACACAATACCGGAGGTGTTACAACAGCAGATTTCTTTCTGCACACCGGCAATTGTGTACTCTCGGCTCTAGTCTGCTGGAGAGGAGAGAGCTGCTGGAAGTGAAAGAAGCTGGAATAAAAGATAATTGATTCCAGCTGGTTATTTCTCAGCCTCCCTCTATCACCAGACAAGGTGCAGCCACAGCACAAGATGCGCTATAATCCTCTCTGCAAGCACAGAAACAGAGACTTGTTTTTATTCCCAGTCTCTTCTTTTCAAAGCTGTTCCCAGGTTCCCTGACTTTCCAGCGCCCTGCCCCAGGCCCTCTGGCATGCCCTGCTCCCAGGGCACAGCTCCCTGAGGCAGCTCCTGTATGGTCGTGCCCGCAGCACCGCTGGCAGCAGGCCTGGACAGGCTGGGGCTGGGAGCTCACAGTCTCCCACAGTCACTTAGATTTTCTCTTTACTTTCTTAATGATTAGCCATAACTACAAGAACCCTCAACGTAACTAAAGATTAACATGTAATCTAAGGAAAAAAAAGCCCATCATATTCAGAGACTCTAGCCTTAACAAGGAGCCCTCGCTGAGAGGACAGCCCTGCTGTGAAGGCACATAGCATGAACGCATAGCCAGGAGTGGCATGGCCACATCTGAGCTCTGCATCTCTCTGGCTTGTGGGTCTCAAGCATGTGCATCTCAGGGCAGGGTGGGATACCCTAATCAAACAGCACCTATATGTTTTCCCCTTGATTTTTTCCTCATTAATATTTTAAAGCATTTACCTGTCAGTCACGCTGCAAGTAATTCATCTCCTCTGATCAAGACATGTTTACTTCTCTAGAAATCAGTCTGCCACTGATTTCAACACAAGAGCTAGGTTTTGGCCCACTAACTCAAATGCACGGTAGTGCTAATTCTTTCCTGCCTCATACATAATTCCAGAAGGGAACAACCCCATACACAAGCAGCTTCAGCCTTCTAAGTATGGAGTATAAGCACAGGATCTCTCCACCCGGTAATTGCAGGCACACAGGGACCAGTTTCTAATCAGCAGAGGGAAATTTCCCCTCTGCAGGAGCTATTGAAGGCAGGAACCCAGCGCGGGCTCTGAATCATCCTGCACAGCAGCTCGTGGCTGCAGAGAGAGCGCTTTGAAGTCAGTGAAAAGAACTTCAGGTCTTACACATTAATCTTTTTTTTTAATTCCTTTTTTTTTTTTTTATCCCCAGTACAAACTGTTTTGTTCTTCCGTGTTTGTGGTCATATTTCAGTAGTATGACACTCACAGCTTTTTGGTATTTTATGCTTATTCTTATTTTACTTTTAAGTTCACCATGCTTTGAATTTTCCTGTTAGAAAAAAACAAAAACAAAAAACATTTTAATGGCTACGGGTTTATAAATAAAATCATTAAATACTTGCTCATGTTAAATGCTATATTTCATTGCCATATACATTCTACTGAGGAGTTTTTTCTCTACAAGCAGGAAATATTTATTACATACACTCTGCAAAAGGTCATTTTACATTCCTGTTGAGTTTAAGAGTGAAAAAATTATGCAAAGAACAATTGAGGAAATGAAAAAAGAGCAGAGGTATATTTCTCATAAAAATTATGGAGGTATTTTCTTGTTACCAAATATCGTTTGTTACTTTTCCATCAAAGAAAACTACAAGGACAGACTAAAAAGGTGAACTAACCACTCTAAGAAATTATGAATGTGCCAAAAGATCACAAACAGCACATTAGTGTCACAGCGTGGGCTCCTGTTGACTTCTCAGGAATTTAATTTTACTTTTTAAAGGGCAGAAAGAGGAGAGAAGCTGAGGTCCTTCTCACCTACCTTAATTTTTTAAGCTTAAAAAAAAAAAAAAAAGAAAAGAAAAAAAAAGCCTGAGCTATATCCATGATCTGTATTGGTTTGTACCTGACCACTTCAGCTGTCCCTGACACTTGACCTGCTTCAGAAAAGCAAGAAGTCCAATTTAAGTCGACGGTCCTGCAGGGAGGTAATGGTTTGACCCTTGGTCCCTCCACTACAACCATTCCAATTCTCTAATGATTTTCCTGCAGGGTTCATTTACCAGTTCTGGGTCAAAGACCAGCGCATCCATGAAGACAAGGGGCAGCACAAGCACCGCATGATGGATTTGAGAATAAGTGCATCGTAAAGGAAACCTCCATCAATTAGGGGTGGCCTTTGAATTCAAAACAAAAGGAAGCAAAGTGCAAATCATAATGTCTACCCTGCTCACTTCAGCAGCACACAGATACAAACGTTAGAGATTTATTTTAGCCTAGGTGCAGAACCAGCAATCATCCCAGAACAAACAATCCCAGCTCATTCTCAGATGAGATGGCCTTTCTGTCACTTTCAGCAACCGGGAAGTGGAATGGATTCACTACTTGATTTCTAACAAGCTTTTGCTCTATCTCAGAACTTCAATATTACATACCCGGTGACTCTAGCTGGGAATATTAAGGCTTGCTATACTAAAATGTAAAAGATCATCCAGATGTCATTCCATTTTTACTGTTTTGAATCTGTACCCTAATTTACCTTTATAGGAAAGAACAAAATTATCACTTACAAGTACTGCTGTTTTATCCATCCATTTTCTGGCAGACATTAGAACAGACGCACATTACAAATACTTTTTTTCCAGTGGTCTTCAACAGTGAAATTCAAAATGTGTTTGTTTTTTTATATATATAAGAAATGCATGAGGAAGTAGATTTATCAGTACAAGAAGAGATGCAATAAAGGCACAAAAATATGAACACTGAAGAATATCAAAGATAATGTGTATTTGTTCCTAATGGAAGATGGAGAAGCAAAGAGAATTATGCCTGTTCCTACCAAATTTGCAAGCTAAAATAAATATAAGAATGATAAAAATGACTCTTACGAAGATCCTCATATCCAAAAGCCTGCATGAAGCAATCAGGCAAGGTCACAGTAACAGCTTGGTTGTTACCAATATTTAGAAGCTATGGCCATGGCTAGTGTGCAGTGAGCTTTGATGTTCTAAATGCAGATCACATGTAACAATAAGAAAGGGTAGCTA
The DNA here is from genome assembly GCF_905368555.1 of Meleagris gallopavo. Classification (NCBI taxonomy): domain Eukaryota; kingdom Metazoa; phylum Chordata; class Aves; order Galliformes; family Phasianidae; genus Meleagris; species Meleagris gallopavo. The sequence goes on along the minus strand of NC_139405.1, from coordinate 50,598,427 downwards.
TAGCCACACATGCAACTCTTTCACTTTGGTTAGAAGAACCAAAACATAGACATTGAAGAAACTCCATAGAGACACGATGTCCTCTTTTTTTATATACCAGTCTTTTAACACATTTACATTTTCCTTCCTTGTCTATTTTAAAAACTGGAAAAACAGTTTACCCAGTGTTCAAGATTAAATGCTTGTTAAACATGCTTCTTGCTAAGACTTCTCAAACGGAATGGTGATTGAGATCCTGTAAGAAACCTTTGACTTTCCAAGAGTTCCAAGAAGCCTGAAAAGAAAGGACTTATCCATAGTTTCAGCATCAGCAGCTGAAAACCAAAATTTGTTTTTGAGCATTCTTCTTGTGCACAAGTATTACTCTCTCCACTATTTTGCCCAATACCACTATCTGCCTATTATCTTCTATCACAAGAAGCACATAAATTTGTGACTAAAACAGAGAAAGAGGAAAAATAAAACGAAAAGAAACGAAAAGAAACGAAACAACACCTTTCTAATGTGCCTCTCCCCAGTACTATGTCTGGGAAAAACAAACAAGCAAACAAACAAACAAACAACGGATCAGTAAGAGTAAATGCTAAATTCAAACTGGGAACAGAGAGATAATGAAAACAATGCAACATCCCAACTTTCCAAAGCACCTTCTGTTTACATATAAAAAACGTAAAAGTCACATAAAACCCCTGGTACTGAGCCTGCCCATCAGGCTTGCTGACCTTGAATCTCATGAATTATCTCCTTAATCATTTAACATTTTCACTCTTGTTTTGGAAAACTGAGGAATGGGCAACAAACCCTGGAATCTAATTGAATGGGTTTTGTATATGTGACTGGGCTGGCTGAGAATAAGGCCTTGCTGCCAACCATTCCATATGTGGCAGGAAACCTTCTGTTAATAGAAGCCATATTCATGTGCTTGTTAACGATTTGAACACGGTGACTGAATTTAAACCAGGTAACTACATATTTTGCTCTATCAACCCCCCTCCTCCATCTCCTCCACCCCTGCACTGTTAAAAAGCAGTTGAAATAGTTTTACACCACCACTCTTCCCATCACAACCCTTTCACATTACATGAGCTTGGGGAGCCTAGCATTTGAGCAAGTCATTTGAAGTGCTCTTAACTACTTGTCTGAAAGAACAAAGCAGCTTTACAACTCTTCTCTATAAAAACAGAAGGCACTCATCTGATGCCTTCTCTTATTTTCAGTCCAACAGTAAGTGACACTAGCATGCTACAACCTCAGGAGTTGGTCCAATCCTGATCTCACAGGAATCAAACACATTAATATTTTTTATGTTGTTTTTTTTTTTTCCCCTTTATTTTTAAATTAACAAAGACCAATAATCACCTCCCTAAACCAATCGAGCTCTGGTGCAATTTTTTTTTTTTTTTTTTTTTTAAGATATCCTTATCAGTGACATTATTTGAAAGCTGAATTAGTGGAAGGACATAATTAGAGAAATACAAGTTTTCAGTAATTTATATATTTTGAAATAGTAACACTTCAATTTTTTTTTCCATTACTTATTTTCCCTGCGAGCCAACACAGGTATCTGAGAATAGCAGCCTGATACAATATTTTTTCTGTAGGCCATTAAGCCAAGCGATTGCAGCTTACAATCAGGATACAGCCTGTATTCAGAAACACCCTTACTATCATTTCTGCTCTTAAGTGAGGTTTTGTGTTATTTCTTGGGGGCTGGTAACATTTTGCTTTTGTAGTTGCATGCAAAGAATGGCACGCTACAAGCATTATCGGAAAGAAATGACCTAATTTGTTTGTTTTTACTGGAATTAAATTACTCTGTGTGCACCTTGTTTATCTCACGCAGACGACAATTTACTATAGCTATTTATTTAAACAAATTGTGCACCTGATGAACCGTTCTGTTGAGCACACACAACAGAGAAATCAAAGACCTTGCCCTCGCACAAGTTCCCCTTGATCCTTCACAGTTAAGATGGGAAGAGAATAGCAAATTGTTTCTTTTTTCTCCACACCAGGTCTGAGGCCGTGCAGCAATCATACGTGTTACAACAGGCCTGTAAAACATTTGGGCATCTTCTCTGTGGATTGACAGCTTGTCTGTGGAGATGTGAACTTATCATGGCTCTCCTTAGTGTAGACATCCGGACAAACAGTTGGCAGCAAGGTTTCTTCTGCTCTAATTACATTCTTTTCCAAAAGTTCACCCTGCCTGGGTGTTCAGGTAATTGCAATTAAGGCAGGAATCTGGTAATTAGAAATTCAAGCGCCCTGCCAAGAACAATACACTTCCTTTTAACGTGCTGCCCAAAGAACTAATTCACTTGGAAAGAACAGAAGCTGATGTGAAGTGGCAGAATAGATGTTGATTAAGCAACAACCACAGAAATAAATTCCCTTCCCCCTAAAATCAAATTCATTACATCTCATTTAGACTCCTAGAAAGTGTTTTATTAGCAATGAAACATTGAAAACAAATGAGAACTCAGAATTTCAGACCTCCAAACAATAGCATTTTCTGCTCACCAGATCTAGAGGCTGTCTGGTGAGAACTGCAGGAACATTTTTTTCCAAGCCGCAAATACAGCGTGTTCATACTCCCCTTCAATCTCCCACCAAAATACCAACTTTGTACCATGACTCAGCAACTACTTCTGAGCAACATTATTCAGTACATACCACATCACTGAGTAACCTCTGAAGTATGTTTAAAAACAAAGAAAACAAACAAACAAACAAACATGTTAAAGTAAGAAGTAAAGCCAGTCAATATAGCACTCTCATTGGACAGGAAGATTTTACATTGTTCTCTGCATTCAGAGTTTTAAATAAGTACTGTTTGCCTGAGACAAATGGCAATTTTTCACTCTCCCTGTACCTCATTTCCTAATTCATAGTTGTTCTTATTAATTCAGAATAACATATCTGCCCCAAACCTTGGATTTAATGTTCTACACTGTATACTAGTTTTCTCTTTTTGTAAACACAAAAGCCTTTTTCCACTGCAGATGTGGAAATTCTTCACTTTTCACTTGCATATTTTCCACCACATTAACAAAACCATGAATTCTAGTATAATGTCATACTATCATTTGGTTAGCTTTGGTTAGCAATGAGAAGAGGAAAACACTGGCTTCCAAAGTCCAGTAGAATTCAAGTTCACTTTAACAAGAAATTAAGAATGAAAAAACAGCTGGACACTGACATGAGAAATTAATATTGTGCTTAAAATCTAAACTTTCACATTATAGGCTTTAAAATCCATAGAAAAACCTTCACCTACTGAAATTATTTTCATTAGGGTTTGTAATCTACATTAATGGTAAACATGGTTGGAACCATCTGAAAGGATCAACAGAACGACACAGGAGAAAGGCTCCAGAATGCAGTGCTCCTGTTTTTCTGCAAACCAAGGATGTGGAATCATGACTCTGGATTTAGACACAGCACTGTCCATTTTAATATAGTTAATAATTTCAAATTCAAAATAAAAGGGATCTGAGCCAAAGCTTTTCAGAATTATTAAAAAAAAAAAAAAAGGGTGGGTGAGGAATTCCCTCTCTCTCTTGAAAGAAAAACCTACACAAGGTCCATGTTCATTAGATGACTCAAGGAAAGTGCTTTCCCCAGTCCCGTACCCAGTGGTTCCCACATAACTTCTGGGTGAACTGCTACCTCTTCTAATTAGCTACCTAGGCATAATCAAAGCAGCTTCAGCTTCCTCATCCTGCATTTCACCCACTAGAGGCTTCAATAAACTCCCACAACCGGGATTGATCTAAGGATCAAAAACCAACAGAAGTATAACTCACATAATTCAGAATGAACTTCACAAATGGAGCCTACAGCCGTGCCATAAAATGTATATAGAGCCCTGACAGAAAACGATGAAAAGGAAAGGATGCTTTGAAATTCTCAAGACTTGTTGTTGGTTTGCTTTTATAAAGTATTATAAGATCAGTCCTGCTCCCTCCCCATTCCCCCAATGTTTTTAAGCCTAAAAAATTACTCAGTTCTCTCATGACCTCTGTTTCTTATTGCCTTACTGGGTTTTGAAGATTCCTTAGATCATACCCAGACATAACTACTAAAGGAACAAGCTGAGATCATCAAAACCTTATGACTGAAACACTGAAAACAAAATAAAATGTACAGCTTTCACCGCCCACCCCAGAAGTATATCTAGTGCACAGTAAGAAAAGAGTACAGTAAGAAATTATCTCCCATGCACTGCAGCAAAGCCCTGGGAGCTAATAACACAAGAAATAAAACCACTGTTTTGATTGATAGAACTGTTCAAAGTTTCTTATTGCTTACTTCCAATGTCAGTCAAACATGTTTTATCTTCTATCAGAAACAAAGTTATTTTTGCCATGGAATCTAAATTATAGATACTTAAATGTAGAGAAATAACACTATGCCAAACAACAACTGAGGAATAATGTTTTCCAGTTGACCTAATAATGTACTGTAAAAACAAAACAACAGAAACTGTTATGAACTAACATAGTGTTCTTTCCTAAAATTAATTTCAGCTGATCACAAGCAAGGTGTTTAGTTCAAGAATTTTGTTCTTTGTTTCAAGTTTATCTTCCCATCTGTACTCATGGTAGGTACCTCACAATAACACTACTTGATATAGCAAATTTCAGCTACAAAATGCTACTTTTCTAACAGTCATCACCATTAGCTGTGCATTTTTGCCACTGATGAACAAGAGCCTGCATGCTACACTCAAAAATCTTCATGGCCATGTGGAACATGGCTTGTCTTTCGTGTTGCCTGCAGCCACCACTGAAATGCATCACCCACTGCCTCACTGTGCTCACATCCACTGTTTGGTCTCCATCAGTGTTCAGCAAGTGCCAACGAATGCCATTTTTTCTGCAAGGAGAAATTCCGTTCCACACCTTTACTTCATACACATTTCCATGTCAGATGCCATTTACCAGACTACCCTTCTGCTCCCATCTGTCACATGGCAACAAACTGTAATGAGATATTGGTGGGAAGACTCAACCTCTACTGCCGTATCACCAACACCTGGCTTTGACATCATGGCCCAACATAATAATGTAAGAGGCATTACTTTCAGAGCAGCCCGCATACAGTGTAACAATGACAAATCTTTTAATTGGCAGAGGTGGGTACTGAAAAATGTGTCATTTGCAGCTTTGCTACTGTACCATATTTTTGTTTTATTTGGTAAGTTAAAAGCCATTGTTCAATCAGTATGAAAATCCTTTACAGTGCATGATGACTTCATAGTTATAACACGCTGCAAGTCCTCTGATGCTCTGAACACAGCATAATGCAGCAAGTGAAAATAATGCTTCCCACTGAATTCGGGCTAGGTGGACAAAGAAAGTTAGAAATGCTGCCCGGCTGTATCTCCAAACACTGACGAGGAAGCACACAAACCTCTCACTGCACACACACGGACAAGGTCACTTCAGGAGCTGCAGGCGCAACTGACAGGGGAGCAGGATGGGGCCCCACTCCCTCCCACTGCAGGGGGGCACAGCGATTCCAGGCTGCTATAGCCAACGTGAAAGATCACAAACCCACAAAAAGGGCAAAAGGATTCAGCCTCCCCCACCCCCAAAGCGTTATTTGCTGTGTTAGAAGCTGCCAGATCCTGAGCAGGCCCCGCATTCAGACAGCTCTGCTGCCGCACTCCCAACAGCCGGGCACTGCGCCTCAGGCAACGCTTTCTGGATGAAAAAGGCCCTGCTTACATTACACATGCTATTACAAACCAAGTCATGTAGAATAAACTTTCTCTTATAACATCTTTAAAAATGGCTAATAAGGGATTTTAAAAAGTTAGATTTTTCTATATAACACTCCATAAAACAATAACATTAGAACGTTTTACTACTTCTTTCTTCAAAGATACACAGCTTTCCTGAGAGCTGCATCCATTCAACTAATGGAAAGGAGCCAAGGCGCAACCAGAAGCACTCACATTTCGAAATGCGAGTGGTCATTTTACAAAAATTATATTAAGCAGCACATAGTAATATAAATCGCTCCATAAAAGCGGCATACTGCCTTATAAACTGCTCTTTTAAAACCAACTTAACAAAAAAAAAATTAAGTTAACAATAGGCTGCACTGCTGTAAAATAAGTTGCCAATCCCTAAGACGATGAAAAGCAGCCATAAAGAAATTTTGGTGAATTGTAGAAAGTAGAAGACAAGGCGATGACTGTATCTGGAGGAGGGGAAGGGCAACCAGACCCTGTAGTCTCTACCTCAGCAGCAGAGCAATAAGTCCATCTAACACTGCCACGATACTCCACTCAAAACCATTATCATTCAGTAACAAAGATTTAAGAGAGGTTATTTTCTGAAAAAATGTTCTACAGTGGGCAAGCAGCAGCTTCACACCGTTCCACTGGCTCAGTGATCATTCCCTCCATTTTATGAAGTTTCGTATGCCTTATTTTTCCTAGAACATCACTACTGAAATACAATGGGTTAATCATGGGCTTGCATTCTCCATGAATATGCTTTTTTAGGTGTTTTTTTTTTTTCTTTTTTTTTTTTTCCTTTACCAATAATAGTATTGGAAGCCTCACTGCTTCTATAGAACCTTCATTTATGCATCCATCTTCATGGAACTTAGCAGGTCGTTCTTTTGACTGCATTTTGGATGATGATGACAGTGTCTGCTAACAGGATGTACACACAAGGCTGCAAACTTGAAGCCCTTCTCAAAACCCTGTGCCGCACCACATGCGTTCACAGGATGGACTACAAATGTTTTCTTAAATTATGAGCCTGTGTCCCAGCCTTATACATAGAAAGAATGCCACAAACAAAAAATTGCTACAGTTCCCTTCACTGTATTTCACAAGGTAATTTTTTTTTAAAGGAAGATTCAGTTCCTAATGACCTTCCCACCCAAAGGGTAAGAGCTTTATCACTCATGAGTTATTTGTATACTCTTGCTAATTGTATTGCTGCACTCCTCCAATCATTATGAATATTCATTTTATCTCACTACTCTGTGTGTGCACTTATTAACCGCATAACACATATACTCAAGAGATTTTACATGTGCACATACATATATCTGTGCATGATGTTATTTATTTATGTAAATCTGCATCAGGCCTGTGCACACAAAACACAGTATCCAGCAGTGGTACGGCAGTCCTTAGAAATAAGGAGCTGCAAGAGAAATTGAAATGGCTCCAAATTACAAAAAAATCACCTCAGATAAAAACAGCCCTTTTAATAACACTTTTTTTTCTCTCTCTCTCTTTTTTTTTTTTTTTTTGCAAGGATACGAACTCTCAGAGCATTTCTAATCATTATTACTAATATTATTTACTGAACAGTAACTGTGCTTTGTCTTATATATTTAAATGAAGGGAGTAAGCTGGGTGGAAGATCTTGTCTTGTTGTGTTTCCTTCTATCTGCTGCTACAGTTTTAGAGCACATTTTCCTTTATTTCACTTTTCCACAAGCCATAAAAAACCTCATTTCTAATTCATCCGTTCGTTCAGCTTAACCTCTCTTCTCAGCAATTAAAGCACTCTGCGCATCCCTCATCTATCACACAGCCAGCTAAATAATGCATTGCGTCCTCCGCTCATCTTTTATCATCCCAAATGACAGGTATTAGCATATCTCCCCAGTCAATTACAGTGCAGCGGAATAATCACAGCATAATTGGGCGAAAGCCACTCTAATCACCAACCCTGCAAACTCGCAGAATAAAAACTGAGTGGCAGTTCAGACAGGCCTTGCTCTTGTCCATGACTCCAGCCAACAAGCTTGGCAGGTCTCCATTTCTTTCTGCCTTTTAAAACTTATTTTTCAGGGCTAAACTTCACAGCGCATACACGCACAACTCATTTGGTTTCCCTTAAAGGAGGGCCACGCAGGTTGATAAAAATTACCAAAATGCTGTTTGCTAACAGCAAAATGCAAGCTTGTAACACAGAGTGTCTATTTTCGGCCCTTCAGATCATCCAGGCGGGCTCTGCTTTACAGACTAGCTTTGACAGATGGGTTTGTAGCTTGAGGTGGAAACTTTTACATTTCATGTTAGAGCAAGCAGCATTTCTTTTCCTTTAAGTATAAAGGTTTTAGTAGATCTAACACAGTTAGACGCTGCTTTAGATGGCAATGCTTACTGCAGACAGTAGCCTCCTGTTTTCCTGTGCTAGCAAGATGCCCACAAAGCATCATTTTTATTTGTTGCCGGTTTAAAACATCTAGCTTAAAATCCAGCATACATACATTTGAACATAAAACAAATGCTTCATTTGTTAAACAAATAAACATGAGCCAATTAACATCAAATTGCTGTCTCTTGTGCTCAATGTGAGCCAATGGGTGCATCAACACTCATAGCCGTGCCGTGGGGTGGCACTGCCCAAGCCCCACACGTGCTCCTTGGCTCTGCTCACTGCCAGCCCCATACAGCCCAGGGTCCCCTGGGTGGAAGGAAGCTTAAAACACATAAAGAACTCAGGGAAAATCAGGGCATGCATTCAGAAGAGTCTTTGATAATACTTCCTCAGGATAGCTGAAATTTTTGAATATGTTGCAAAGGTGGGGAAAGCTGTCTGGAATCCGATGGCCAAATTCTCTTCTTCTTCAAAATTCTAAGTGAGATTTATTAAATGCACGCAGTTGGCATCAGTGGTAGCACATTTTGATTGTGCATATTTAGATGATTTATCTGTCATTTACCAAAGGCAGAATGAAATGCTACTGAAAAAAAAAAAAAAAAAGTTCAGTGAGACAGTGAGACTTAAAGCCATCAGTGCAGCGACCTCCTGCTGCCTGTTCAAGATTATGTGTAACCACCAGTTCTACTCACTATAAGGTTAAGTCGCCCTAACAAGGAGAAGACTTTCTGGAAGCAAGGTTTAGGCAAGTCATGTATGCGTTTCATAGAATCACAGAATGGTTTGAGATGGAAGAGACCTTAAAAATCATACAGTTCCAACCCGCTGCTGTGGGCAGGGCCGCCACTCACTACATCAGGCTGCCCAGGGTTGTTTCAGTCTAAAGGGAGGGGGTTGCTTCCACCTGCTTGTACTAAATGGTTCAGCTAGAGCACAACACTGTATGAACACAGTTTTCACTGTTTCATTTTCTTCCCCTAGTTTTGGGGGGAGAAGAGGTTAAAAATAACATTCAGAACTTCCCTACTTTGTTGCAACTTCTTTGTAACCAACAGAACTGCAGCAAATACATTTGATCAGTGGTGACAGTCCCATTGCTGCTTCCCAAAATAGAGCTGAACAAGACAAGGGCTTTTTTTTTTTTTTTTTTTTAAAGGAACATCTCATCTTGTGCAATGTCTCATCATACAGCTCTTGTGTGCCAGCACTGTGAAGCCAGGCAAACAGTTTGGTACGGAACCACGGCAGCAATGTCAGAGAGCAAGAACAAAAGCTTGTGTATTCATAGTACAAAGACCCTCCTTAACACACACACACCTTCCATAAAGCCCAACCTACAGAGCAACACCTTGCCATGCACAGCCTGCTGCTGCTACAGTGCACGGCAAGAGGGGGGAAGAGGCTTGCAGCTGTCTGACATTATGGAAATGCTAGTGGAAGATTCTCAGATTCCTCCCCCTCGATGGAGATGAGTGTCCGTGAAGATGAGGCAATTACTCAGCTTTCAGAACTGCTTCTTTCTTTTGTGCTACTGAGGAGCCTCCCAGGGCCAAAGCCTGTCTCTTCTGCTAAGTGCTGAAGAGCAATAGGCATACAAGCTGTACCATTCCAACTCCTATCATCTCAAGTTTTTCTCGTACTCATTTTTGCTTAAAAATAAGCATAGAGTAGCTATACAAATACAATTTTCACTGTTTTTTTGAAGTCCCAGTGTGACTCTGTTACATCTCCAAATTTGCTCACTCTATACAAATAGGGAGATGATTCTTCCAGACTCCAACTTACTACCCCTTATGTCAGGCACTATGCTACTCTCAACAGATTCACTGAAAATGATGAGACCTGGGGAGAAGCCAATCAATCAAAAAAAAAAAAAAAAAAAAAAGCCATTAAAAACTGGCTTTGAATCTTGGCTTTGAACTGATAGAAAACTTAATTTTTTTTTCCTCTCTCCTGTGATTGCTGATTTCACTCCTCTTCTGTACAAAACCCAGTGAACTAGTTCGTAACAAGTTATGTCAAAAAAACCCAACCCACCTAAATTACAGACATTGCTTTTTCTTCTACAGTGCATTTACTGCTCATAAAATGTGTTCAATTGCTACTGAGAAGAGGCCTCTTCATTTCTCTTATGTAAGAAAAGCATTGTATCACTCAACAAGCTTTACCAACACTGCCCTTCACATCTCTCTGTGCAAAGAAAGGCACCTTCTCTGTTCCTGTTTTTCCTTTCATCTTTCTGTTACCATGAAGATCACCATGTAGTTTTATGAAATTAACAACTCCTCTATGAAGAAATCTACTAAGTGACCAAATACAATTTTGCAGAAGTGCGTCAGAAGAATTTCTAAATACACGTATGTGGAAAAAAAACAAAAAGCGTGGGATTTGGTAGCTCACAACAAAAAGTTCTTCAATGAGCAGATGAGGTTTGAAGTGCAAGCAGCCCTGTTCCTGCGCCTCACAAAAATTACAATAGATCTAGCTGGGACAGTTCCGGGCAGTTCCAGCTATCTACCTCATAACTTTGCTGCTTTTACAGAAAAATCATTAGAAGAGAATGAAAATGTGCCCCTAATGTGCTTGAACCCAGACTGAATCCATGTTTCAAGCTATGATTTGTGATTCTCTGGACTACTGCAGCATATCTCCATCTGTCGTAAGTTTGGCAGCCTCTGCAGTCAGTAGCTGGGTGTGGTAACACCCTGCACTTGTGCCATAAAATTTGTCAAAACACCTCCCGGTAGGTACCTGATCTAAAACATGCAAAGATCCTCAAAACCACAGAACTCGCACTCACCAGCACTGCGTTACACTGACTGATGCTGGCTCACTGTAAGAAGCACACAAAAGGAGGCTCACTGCAGGGTGTCATCACAATGTTAGCCTAAGCTCTGTATGTCACCTCCTTAATGGCATGACCATACATCTTATTTCTGATAAAGGGATAATTCATCTCATAACAACTTCTAAAACCATGGGCAAATAAAGGCTCTGCAATACTAAAGGCTCTGGAAATGGTACCTTCTACGACCAGATTCCATAACTTCAGATGGACAGTGAACTTTCTATAGAAATCCTTCCAACGACACCTAGAATGAAAAACTGCTTAAAAATAAGTTTCCAAATCTCTATTATTTGGACAACCAACAACTGAACTTTGGAAGGAACATTTCCTTTCATCCAAGACTGTGATTCCGTAAGCAACAAATAGATCAAGTTCCACCTCCTTTTCCTAGAGACGCAGCATTTTAATGCCTTCAAGATGCATGCAAATTTCTATCCAGCAAGGGAATTTCTGTGTTGAGGTTTAGAAAGTGCAAACGTGACATGTTGCAGCTGCCTTGCACATTATGAGATACATTCTCGTCCTTTTGGACAATGCCTGTCTGCCAGACTATAAAAACAGAGACATAAGCTATGTAGCACTGTAGTCAGAGAAGCAAGCCTGGGGAGAAAAAAAGAGCCTATCACCAATCGCAGCTCTGCAGCAACACCAAGAAATTCTGTATATGAGTCTTTGCTTCTCAGAACACTGTTCTGGTAATAAGCATCACTACGGTGTGAGAGTGCCAAAGACTGGTCTGCAGAGAAGGCAAGCAAGATGAATCCAAAAGCTGATGGGAAGATGTATTCTTTGAAGTGTTTAGTAAAGAACCACAACCTATGATTCACACTAGAACTTAAAGACTCGTGAAGTCTATGGATTTCCAAAGGTGTTCAATAACAGAGTAATTCTCTTCCAGGTGCACTCTTCATGTCCTCACTATGGATGGTCCTAGAGAAACAAAGAAGCACACTCCCGCTTCACAACCGCACTAGCTTATGTATAACAAGTGAGGCAGCAGTATCTCTTTATCACTGAACTTTTATGATCGTTGTAGAGCTATAATTTATTTGAAAGTCAGGTTTGCATTTGTTTCATAGACTTGAGAAATGTTAAAATACTGACATTTTTATTAAAATACTTTTCTTCCTTTTATTCTAACAGATTTTACAACCCTAACGCTTATTTATCTTTTTCAAGAATGCTCTAATAGTGTAATAATTATGACCTATGTTCAATTGACTTGACAACTAATGAGCCTTCTGTAACCCAAGTAAAATTCCCATAAGCTTTGATAAATTGCATAGATGTAATGTCATCGCAACACTCAGCCACTACTTTCCCGGAGTGAAAAAGAATCAGAGAAGCAAAGCTTGGTGTATAAATTCCTTTGCTAGAATTTTGTTTTCCCACTGTGAATTAAACAAACGTTCCTGCTCCTTTCTCTGGGAGGAGAGAGGGGCAGAGTAGGCAAAATATGCATTTCTCTTCCAGCCTCCAAATCCTCAAATATGAGAAGGTTGGAAACAACAGGATCCTCCTGCTGTTTAGAAGGACTTTTGCGCTAGCTGTATTCTACCATTACCAGGAAAGATGCCTCATTTTTTCCATAGCTCTTTCAGCACAACCACACCTATGACATGGGGATACCGATGCCTCAAAAGAAACAGCATTTTCCATCCAGGACAAAATAAAGTTGTTTTGAGGTCTTATTGAAGAATGAAATACTCCATGTTTTAGTTACAGCTTGGAAGATTAAAAAAAAAAAAAACTTTGATGGTCTCCAAAACAGGATTGGAGTTCCCCTTATCATAAGAATTGCTCTAAATACATGCCAAGCAATCAATTCCACACATCGCTCGTCTCATCCCCTTTCTACATGTGCATGAATGAAACGGGAAAGCAGACGTGGTTATTTCATTATCAAGGAAATGATATAATCTTCGGCTATCTAGAGCTTTCAAAATTCATATTATTAAATAACTTGTATAATCTTAAAGAAAGGTTAGCAAAATTACTATTCTTTTCTTTTATAACAATATTAAAGAAATAGAAAAATCAATAAGATAACTGAATTCAGGGAATGGTCACAACAAATGTTTTCTCTGGATGGAACTGCTAAAAACTCATAAACTCTTCTTTGAAAAAAATATCCCAAGGCTCCGATGATGTCGCGGTAATATTTAGGAATTAGATGCCTGCTCCTCACACGAGTTACCTTATAATTTCCTTGCAGGCTGGTTCCAGGTGTAATCAAATATTTTTAAGTTAGTGAAGATGATACACAAGCTATGGAATAAATAGTAAGGTAGGCCCCTTTTAAAACCTCTTCTTAAAATATTGCTTGCTTTCTGATTTACAAGATCATATTCATTTAAGAACATAAACCATTTGTAATCCCTTTAATAGTACTTCCTTGATGGGAATGTACTAGAGATATTTATATTAATAATTAAAAGGTAAAGCATTGTGAGACCCAGAAATACTACGTAACATACTCCAAATATCAAACTTGCATTCAAACTGCACTTAAAAGAAGCTATCCTTCTGTTGTTGCATAATACCTCAAAACGGAGAGCTTTCTTCTCTACCCCTCTATGGCAAGTGCCAGCTCTGAGATGAAGACAAGCACCAAAACATTGAGCAGCCCTTCTAAAACTCTCAGCTGGCATCCAAAATACTCCTCCTAAATTGATTATGCTCTTTCTTTGAGTTCAACAATCACACATCAGCAAAAAGCAATGCTGTAGGCTATCTACAGTGACAATCTCAGGAGCTCCTTTATTTTCACTTTAGAATTTACTACTACTGCCATCCACAGTACCGGTAGGTACAAAATGGACCCAAAGTATACAAAAATCTTTGATCGTGTTACTTCAGGTTGCACATATACAGCTCGACAGATACTCAGAACTTTATACACCTAAGCCTCTCCTAAGATCTTCTCAATGAAAGCATGAAAACTTAGAATATATGTATAATGAAGTTAGAAAATTGACAAAAACCAACTCAGCTTTTCCGTGTTCGACAGTATATAGTAGAGAGCTATAACTCTGAAACTCTAATAGACAAACTGATTTGAAACTGTTTTCCTCATTATTTGGAGGTGCCTCTTCCTTTTTTTTATACAGTTTTTGACAATAAAACGATAAGGGGGCAAGAACAATTACAGAACCAAGGCAACCTGCTCTTAAATTGATTAGTCCAGATGTCAAAACAGTCACATTCACTTTCACTGAATGTCTTTCCAGCAAAGGAAATCCACTCTCTCTTTTAGTCCAAGTGTCATATACAAGTGTACATATGCAAATACATACACTTCAATCCACTGACTGGTGTTTGATCAATTTACATAGGCAAGTGGCTCACTCAAACTCTCTGTGATTGAGGTTGCATGTCCCAGAATGTACAAAGCTTGTTGGCATTTGAAAAATTAAATTTAGGAAAACATATTATTTCACAGCTCTTTCCTTTAAATCAGTGAAATATTTCTGCATAAGAAATACTACACCTGGATAAGGGCATAAATCAAAGATCAAGACAACAAACTTGCATCAAACATCAGCCCTTCTCTGTACCTCTCATCTGCTTACTAAAACCTGGAGAAGAGATGAGTCTTAAGGGAAGCAGACCCTGAGTGAGACTGACCAAGCCTGCTGAGGTATGCAAGAAGACTGCACTCATTTGATCACATGTATTTCAGTGTAGCAAAAACCATCTTTCACGTCTAAATTAGAACACACTGAACTCAAATAACTTTGCAGAGTAAAACTGGAAATGCAAGACTAAAATAAGAAGAGACAATTTTAACCTGGAGAAAGATCTGGAAGTCTGTGCAGACCACAGAGGCTTTTTTTTGTTACTTTAAATATGAGCCAGTAGGAAAAACCAGAATACTAATTTTTCTCTTCTTGTAAGCACAGCAATGGGCCTCACCAAAGGTCTGTTTCAAATTTGGCATACTGTGGCCCTCAAGTTTAGAAAGACTTCAGGATCCCCATAACTTTCAGCATTTGAAAAATACCTCCAACTGAGAGCTGCTGCTTTTCAGCTAAGTAGGAGCACACTGCTTTGAGGATGTTTGAAGGGGAAAATGAAGACCCAAAGCACTGACATGAGCTAGGTATGCTAGCTACTCATCAGATAAAAACCACGGAAGCCTACAAAGAGGAATAAAAGGGCAGCAAAGGATGTAAGAAACCAACAAGACAGAAATTCTCTTAAAAAAAAAAAAAAAGTCAGAACAGCAAGCTCTGCAAAGTAGTAACAAAAGCATCTGACTGGCCCAACTACAGCACAGTGTGAGAAAAATCCCTGCCTCCTCACAGTGACTGAATGCTGCCCACACAGTGCTCTGAGCACTTTGGAGCTGGGCAGTGCCTGGGGAGTGTCCCACAGGCCCTGTGCTCAGTAAGGAAACAGTGAGCAATAGCTGCAGCTGAAAAAATGACAGAAGGCACCAGATGACAGCACATAATATTGTTCTTAATTACTTGCAATTATATCACAAGGTAATCTGATATTCCAGGAATCCCTGCAAAAAGAATGCACTGCAGACTTGTGAAACGTTTCTCTCCTGGACTGAAGATGCGGTTCTGCCTGGCAGCTTGCAGGAAACCTGTGGCACTCAGGGGAAGGGAGCCTGCCTTGGCCTCAGCTACTGGGGATTAGTCAGGAGGGAGACTGTTTTGTTTTGTTTTTTTTTTAAAAGAAACCTCTCTTCTCCCAAAGTTGCATGGCAAAAGAAATATGACCTACGAAAGCTGTTTCTAGCACTAGCTCCAGTGAGCAAAGGCCCTGTAGACAGAGGGCTGGTGGGCTCATTGCCCCATGTGCCAAGTGAGTGGTGGCTTCCTTCTTCCAGTGGTCCCATGAGCCCAATACATTGGCAGGGGAAAGTACAACTACAACAGATGCAGTAGTCCACCAGTTACTTCAAATGATGCCGACTTCGTGGTGAAGCCAGTGGGGTAAGCCATTCATAGATCACACAGCTCAGCACACCTGGACAGGCCTGACACATCAAGCAGATCTGTATGCACTGGTCTTAATGATAATGCCAGCCATACTACTCTGCACCCCTCTATTTCAGCTTCAGAACTGTGACACAAAGCAAAGTGCACCAAGGTCAGGAGGTGCTGCAGCGGTTCAAACCTGCAGGGCTTTGCTGTGAGCAGGAGACCTATGGTGCCTGTGCCATGCTGGGGAGCCCACATCTGTGGAGGTCTCCTTCAGAATGGGGTAGCAAGCAGAAAACCCTAAGAAACTCCCTCTGTACCTTATGGGAGGGTCCAGTACGGCATGAACCAGCCTAGGAAAACATGGTGAGATTAGCAATTATCCCTGCTTTCAGTCCATTCTAAAATCCTGCCAAAAAAAAATGAAACTATAAAGTTAAATATAAATGCATAGGAACTAAAATTATACACAGATATGACTACAGAAATATACAGTTCTGCATATGTATGTTCATGTATTTGTGTAAAAATACAATTTCAAGGGTTTTAATACAAATGAGCACAAATTGATTTAAATTAACCTCTGAGCATACTGGCGAGCCTGCACAGTAATTAACTGCGCTATTTATTAATTATTTTAAGCAAACCAACTGTCCCTTCCCTTCATCTCTCCAATAAAAACAATTCATTCCTAATCCACTCCAGCTGCAGAAACTTTTATGAAATGTTACATAAGGTAATAAAATAGCTCCAGCTTTAGGTCTGTGGTATCCAGTTTTGGCCCTCAATCATTCGTGTCAGATTATAATCTCCAAGAAAGAGGTCTGCATTATGCAAACAACCCAGTACCTCACTGGCACACGCAAGCACACCACCAGATTTTTTATATTTTTTTTCAAATTACACAGCAATAGACACTGACTATCAGAGATCAGTCAGGGAACAAGCTAAATCTGCATGAAGGAGAAAGACCAAACGAGCTGGGGGGAGGGGGGAGAAAGTGCAGTACACGGTATCAGGAAAACGAAAGCAGAATTGAAAAAGGAAGAAGGGCCACAGGAATTTAGCTTCATTGAAAAGGTTTCTAGCAATATCTGCTCGCAGTTTCTTTTTACCGGTACTACTAGTTAACCTACCACAATCAACAATTTGAATAGGTACAAAACAGAAAATGTCTAATGATTTAGATCAACGCAGGATATAAAACACAAAATGGATTTCCATGTGCTAAATTCAGCAATGATTACTGCCATCCACTTGCTTGCATAGCATACTCTGACTACTAAGGTCGCAGGCACGGAGAATATGGAGCAAAAAGGCAGGCAGAAATGTGTTAATTCAGATTACCACTTACTGAATTTGCTTTTGCTTTGCTAGTATGTTACTTAAATCTTTTTTTTTTTTTTTTTTTTTTTTTTGTGATTCATAGCACGATACATGTTTTGAAAATGGTTGGTCATAGCAAGCTCTTTATTTTGTTTTTGTTTTAAAACAGCCGTAATTCGCACACCCTGACACCTGCTGATTTCATGCCCTGCCTTTTCCTGTCAAAGCCCATTCTCTGCTCTCCACGCAAGGAAATCTCATTTATCAAAATTCTGTTAGCGTAAGGGGAAGGGCTACGCTGAGCTGAGCCGTGGCCTTCATTAAACATGCAGAACATAAACTGCTGACACTAAGCATAGTCAACTTGCAGTGTGGCAAAGGAGGGAAAAAAAAAAAAAAAAAAAAAAAAAAAAGAGCAATGGTGTGATGGGGAGATGGGAATAAAAGTCACAGTTCTGCAAAGCATTTAAGTCATACTGAAGTCAGTGAGATTTAATCACAGACCTGAAGTTAAGCGTGTGCTTAACTTTGCCAAACAGAAATAGATCACTGAATAATGAATGGATCGTTCTATTTCTGTTTCAAGGAACACGGACACTTTGTTCTCCAACCATTCCCCAAGGGAATGAAATAGTCGAGGGGGAAAAAGGTAACAGAAAGGAGAAAACAGTCCTCTCTTCACCTCGAAATACTGGTCTGCATAAAGGAACTATATGCTCTGTTTAATGTAATGAGATTAAAATGGCTGGTATCCATCACTCAAGTTCCACTGGAGAGAAGAAAAACAATCACCATTACGTTCACTAATTTCAACAGGCTACCAAGAAAGGTTTTTCTGGACAAGAAGGAAGAAAATTTTGTAAATTTGGAAGAAGAAAGCACGTAAACAGAAATGCGGTAGAAATCAATATTAGGGCTGAGGAGGAACAAAGTGGCTTTTGAAATTTCCAATTCAGCTACTGTTCTTGGTTTTTTCCCCCCCTTTAATTCTCCAGGATAGCTGTGTAATGCTACCTACAATAGAAACTTGAATTTAATAGGCACGAAGCAGAAGGTGTATAGCATTTTCCTCTGATCACAAGGAACAAGCACTTAGCTGTAAGAGAGATCCACAATGAGTCACTGCAGGGAGGAATCAAATGCATCACAGGTACACGCAAGCCTTTTTTATTATTATTGTTCCAACTGAAAACACGTTATAACTTACAGACCTGGAAAAAAATATACCTGCTTTAAACCTCCTACTCTTACAAAAATACATACTATCCCAATCGTATACACTGGCATTCATGCAGTTCCAGCGGAGGCTGAGGAAGACATGCAAAGGGGAGTGGGGAGGGAAGGTCATCATTTTCTCTGTAACCTTTCTTTCTATTTATCAATAAGCTAAGATAATCATTTGCAGTTGAAGCTGTCTAAATACCAAAAGAATGACTTCCCGTCAAATTTCAAACAGCAGCTAAAAGCTATGTTAATATTCATTATCTTAAAAAAAAAAAATCATATTAACATTTTCTGATACTTTGACATCTCTTAAATAGTTCTCCAAAGTTAATACGAAATTAAAAGTACTGCAAAAGTAATGGCCAGATTCTGCTACCCTTTCACATACTGAACATCATTGTATTCCAGAAAGAAAGAATTTCAGCACTTAGTTCTAATCAACCAACCCCTAACATAATACTTGTTTTTCTTGCATCTTTCAGGGCTGTGCGTACGCTTAGTCTAGATAGAAGAGAGCAGAAAGTACACACACTTGTGGCAATGGGGCATGCACATTAATCATTCCCTGGAAATAATTTCTGTAGATTATTTTTTAAACACACATTGCGTACACTTAACAGAAATCAACAGCAGCTTTCATAGTAAAAAGCCCTAATGATGTTTTCTTTTTCCCCTAACATCACATATAAACCAGAATGGAATGGCCCAATTCTTAAATCTTGCCTTTGTATTTGTAACCCTTGCCGTATTTTTTTTTCAGCTTTTATTATTTATTTTTTTACCTTTTCTCTGGTCAACAAGATACTGCAGCCTTCCAGACAGAGCTGCACACCACATGGCACCATTCAGCTGTATATCTAGGTCAGCTTGCATTTTTAATGTGCTCCATTAGCTTTCCCTCGCTCACTGTATCAAGTTTAAACTACTACTTCTCACTTTCAAACCTTTGTATAACTAAGTCTGGTAGCACCTAGGATCCAAAGAGTATCATCAATGTCTGCAACATTTGTTCCACCATAGAAACCAATTCTAATGCTATTTAATTTCCTTAATTTCATGCCATTTCCAAGCCCTAAATATCTCCTTCAAGATTCTCTTCCATAATGCTCTGGTAAAAAAAAAAAAAAAAATAGATAGATAAATAAATATAAAATAGAATTGCTTAAAACAAAACAAATGAAGCTTTAGCTAACATAACTCTTTCCTCAGCACTGTTTGGGGCTGCTTAACAACTCTGACCTTGGCAGCATTCTGCACAAACCAGAGCTAAAAACTAGGAGTTAATAACCATATAAACACCCACAGCTACACTACTGTAAAGCTTCTGCATGCAATCATGTGTGTTATAATGATATTAAGTTACTTAGATGCTACAAAAGCCAGTTCCACACGATTCACTTCATTGCTTTCCTTCATAAACAGCAGCTCACAATATCTTTATTAATTTTTAAATTAGTATGTATTCCATGTTGTTCTCACAAGCACTTTGAGGGCGTGTCTCCCTCCACCAGAGCACAGCCCTTGCACAAGGATTAGAGCTGTAAAACCGCCCCAGATATAGGTTACATTTACGAGGTAATCAGTACATCTGTTCTGACACAAGGAATAGCGCTGCGAGAACGTATCACAGAAGGCTCAGGAAGATTCAAATAGATCTTGAAAAAGAAGGGAGGGGAGGGGGGAATGGAATCAGCTGGTGGAATGAAAACAGACACTCACGTTACACTGACGCTGAGCAGTGGTGCTGATGCTCATTCTGTTCCAGATTAAAACGTTAAGGCAAGTTTTACTACAGAGATTATAAATCTGTCTGCTTTCTATTCCAGGTAGTACTAGGGAGTCTGTAATAGAATCGCAAGATCACTGCACTAGAAATGTATCACAATTGTTTGTGTGCACATCATGTTAAGCAATTAAAAGCATTGGGATAGTACAGAAATTACACCAAAACCATGTGTAATTTTGATCTTCCTACTAAAATACATTACTAAGATACAGAATAATTAACTGTTCACTGAGAAAAATCGAAGAAATGACCTTGAAAAATAAAATTTTCCAGTGTCATTTTAAGCCAACACAATTATCCATCAAAATCTCCAATTCAATAGAAAACCCATTTCATATGAAGAATTTCCTTTAAAAAAAAACCCAAAAACTGAATAATTGAAGATTTCAAGTTACAAGATGACCCTTTTGCAAAAGACATGTGCATTCAGTAAATCCCAAGCTTCTAGGCTACTGGCATTGTTTTTTCCCCCTGAAATCCACTTTTTCTTGCAAAGTACACTCTGAAGCATGCATGATACACACCTGACCCTGTCTCAGAAAAAAAGGAACTGAGGTCCTCGCTCACACCCAACAACTTCCTCACGTTCCCCTGCAATTTCTATTCTTCAAACCAGCATTAGTTGTAACAAGCTGACCATGTAGTTGGTTTAAGCAGCCACACTGCAAAAAGCTCAACCTCGTTCTATGTGCGCATTCCTGGTTTGTGTTGTTAGAAAGAAATAATATCCAAAAAAGCAAAGAAATAAACAGGAGGAAAATGTTAAAAGCTGCGGTTCCTTTGTTGTTTTGTTCCTGGTTGCTTTGAGGCGCAGTGTGAATGGGCGCCTGCTTCCCGCACTAGGTGGGGCTCTGGCCCCAGGCGGCGGTTCTGGTCGCACCAGTTGCGCAGCCAGGTACAACTTACAGAAGAAAAAGAAAGCAGGTCTAACCTGCTCTCCCAATCAAGAAAGAACAGCAAACTATTTGCAAGCCCTCGGTCCTGCCCTCTTCCCACCCCCAAACAAAGAGACCACCTGCCTAAACACTTAAAATGTGCAGGTATTTACAAGCAGGCGCTGCGTTCCAGTTGTCAGATGAGTTCTCAGCAAATCTGATATTCCCTCCAAGTTCAAAACAACTGCATAAAATCAAACGGGCCACACAGAACTGTGAAGGACCCGCAGCACTGCAAAACAGCGTACTGGTTACATTTTAACAGCCTGAAGTTCAGCGGGAGACAACCATTAACAGAAGGCTGAGCCCAATACTGGCAAACCCACGCAGAAATGCAGGGCTGCAAGGCCTCAGCACCGCCACCAACTGCAAGTGTGGAGTCACAAAAGAAAGACCGAGAAAATAATATGTACTTTTTTTTTTTTTTTTTGTGGTAATTCACACTGCATTGTAGCAAATTGGTGTGAAATGGAGAGTTCTATCAGATCCTTGAGCTGATGCATGCTGCCATCACAAAACCAGTATTAAAGGCTGCACTTTGCTGATTCCATCTGATTGCAAACCCCGAGCCTGCAAGTTTCAAGTGCTGGGAGGTAGGCGTGACATTCCGCACTCTGCTCACACCAACCCTCCACAATGCTCTGCAACTTTGGAAACAACTGCTTCCCAGTCCTGGTCCCCAAGCCTAATCCTGAGGCCTGCAGCATTTATTTGTCAAACACCACAAACTGCTTCACACTGAAAAGGTGCATTAAACACGTATTTACCAGCACTTTGGGTCACTGCAGGAAGTCTAGCGTTAGAAGTAGGAAGGAGCTGGGAGGAGCAGGGCACTGTGACAAGCAGGTACTTGGGGAGTGGGTTTTGATGGGGGCACCACACTCCTAGTCTGACTAATCATCCTCCAGACTCCAGAGAGTCAGATACATTGCTCTGCAGCCCTCTGGACAAAGCTGGAGTATGACGAGAGCTCCAAGTTCCTCTCCACCCATCTAATCTGCTGGTATTACCTCTTAATTTCTATAAAACTAATCAGAAAAATTAGATTTACTGAGACTGAAATTACCCAATGTAAAGAACTACTGGTTACGTAGGTGAAATTTTCCTGAAACATTATCATAGCTGTTCCGTTCTGTGTTTGCTTGTCCCGAATACCAAGCAGTGATCTGAATAGGCCCAGGCAAAACATGCTAAAGTCACTGCTACTCACTAGTGCAAAATGCTCCGATGCATCTGTGCAGCGTCCCTAAGCCCTGCTGAGAACCCTAAAAGAGCACAACAAAAGAATAGCTTCTTCCCTGCTCTTAGCAAACACCCAACACAGAAGGCACTCAGAAGAATTCAGCAATCCTAAAACATAGCTTTCAAAACAACTCAGAGAAAGAAGGCTGGAAAATCCTTTTAGTCGTTTCTGATCACCTCAGATAAAACAACTCCACAAAGAAAACAGCAACAACAGAACTGGTGAAACATGTAATCCTAATTCTGCTCTGAGCACTGAAACAGAAGCTACTGGAGGCTAATATGAATATCTATGCTTTTTAAGCTGCAACTAATCCAAGAACTTACTTATAACCCTCAAGATTCCTAAGTCAACAGTGCACAGATCTAAATTAGGACTCATTTCTCGATACATTCCTACATACTAAAGACACATATAGACATTCCAAGTGTCAACATATCAAAACAGAGCTAATTCAGACACTTCAAAACATCCTCTTCTGAAAAGGATTAACTTCAGAACAATTTTATTTGCCTTTGAAGATGCAACTGCTGTAAGCAACCAGCAGATGGCAGAAGCAGAGGCTATGAGAGTCTCCAACAAAAGAAAGCTGTTTTAAAAAGGTATACATTAGAAGACAACAATTTTTATGCTTACTTTTCTTCTCACATGGCTTCTTTCCTCCTGCTTTCCAAGAAGTACTATTTTGTGCCAATCAATCTAATAAACATCTCCAAAAAAATAAAAAATAAAAAATAAAATACAATTAACAAACACAACAGTCTCCTGAGAAGATGTTTTCTCAGTTTTCTCAAATGGCATCTCTACTCCATCTCGCAGCTCAGGGCTTCCGTATTACAGATACCGTCAGAACAACAGTTTCCTTCTGGATGTGCACAGTTATAACTCACAATCAGTCACCAAATGTATTCTCTTTGGTGTCTTACACTTCAAATCAGGGAGCAGACACGCACTTACACTGTGCAGCTGTTTTCCCTCGGGATCTGAACTTCTGGTACCTGGAGTGTGGAAGCAAGCAGGCTGCAGAAATGCACTGTAATGCTCTGAGTACTGGAATAAAGCAGCAGTTGCAAAGCGGACAAAAGCAAAACAAAATCTTAGTAAGCTTGTGTAAAAGCAGTATGGGGTGGGAGGGGAAAAGAGATTTTAGTCCTGAGCACAATTGATTCTTAAAACCGTATAGCCTGTGTCAGAGAAAGAGCATTAAAAAAAAACACAACCCAGCAGCAGACATTTAAAAAGTCTTAGGAATAGACTCCGTCGATAACCTGCAGAATTATTAAGTGACGGCGATGAGGTCACCACTTCACGCTGTGCCACAGAACAACACCGCGGCCACTTCCACCACCACCACCGGAAGCTCCACCGGGCTGACGGAGCTGCACCAGAAATGCCACCCCCAAGGCATTTCTTTACCAGAGCTGCACTGCACTGATTCCCCCACCGAAAAGTAACCTTCCTCCTGTACTTCTCCTCCCCGAGGAAACATAAGGTCACCCAGAGGCAAGCACATCCCTCGGGGCTCAGCAGTGGTCCTGCAGCACCAGCAGCACGGCCCCCAGGTGCGGCTGGTCCTATGCCCGAGCACAGCACTGCGGGAACGTGCCTCGGTGCTACCAGCACCCCTGCCAAGCACCGCGGGGCTCTCGCCTGCCCCATTTCCAAGTGACACCTGCACATCACTAATCCAGTTGCCGTTTATTTCCATATGTCAAATTACAATCTTTACTTGTGCAAAGCGACATAATAGTAATGATTAAGCCAATTACATCACAACACAGCTTAAAAGTACACACAATGGGAGGATTAAAGCTGGCTCCCGAGCAGGAGAGCCCTGTTCTCTGCGAGCTCACCCACTGTGGGGACACCAGCGTCTCTTTTCCCGCCGACACACAGCCATCGGTTGCCACGAGCATAGGTCTGTGTGAGCACCTCACGGCCGGCCCCAAGCGCACGGCACCGACACAGCTGCGACCAGACGGCTGTGTGGGCGAGCGGATCCCAGCCTGCCCTGCCGGGTAAAGCCACCTCCGCCACGGTATGTGGGTCAGGTTGGTGCTGGCAGCATGGGCCCTGCTTGGGGAAGGGAGGGGAAGAAGGAATAGAAAATCAAGCACAAAGAGAAAAGAAGCCGAGCATCTCATTCTCTCCATAGGGCCAAACACAGTTTTCAACCTGTCTGAAATATTTACCGCTGCTTTCCGCACCGTAACGCCAACCAACACAACATCAGACTCCCATAGCAACGTTGGTTAAATTTTTACACGATAACCAACCTTTCAGACTAATAAGTTCAATTCTAACTATAGTCGAGCATCTGAATCTCCTAGGATTTAAAAACCTCAAACAGACACCATTATTTTTATTTGTTCACTGCCTTGGTGTTTAAATCAGCATCACCCAAAACGGTTAAACCTTTCACCTCCTATTACTGCTCTGCACACCTTACTCCTTTTTCATATCCCTTCTAATTTTCCCTACCACCTGGGAGTGCTGGTTCCATCTGCCAAAATCTATCTTCCTATTCCAGCTAAAATCAACACAAAATAAATCGGCACTGTTAGTATTTTACACGTCATCATTAGGCTTTAATAAGATTAACAGGGCTGAAAGAACTTCCAACTTTTAAATACATTTTTGTGTGCTGACTGCACTCAGGCAGACACTGCTCTATCCAGTCACGCTATGTGAGGCTCTCCACAAGTACAGTTCCAAAGAAACACTGCATGTTTCAGAATTGAATGCAGTGTGCACAACTGGCAGGTCTGTCCCACATCACCCATCAGCTGTTCATGATTTGCAAGGTGGTCATTTCACCCACATCTCTCCATCAACAACCATGCACATCACAACTATTTTAAGTACCGAAAGATCAGCCAAAAGCTGGATATATTTTTCTTTACGATACATACACGCATACAAACGCACACAAAAATGCATATGTAAGTTAAACTGAATGCCCCATGTACCACCTTCAAAAATGCTACTATGGCAAGCTGACAGTTTACCAAAATTAGCAAGACTAGTTGCAAAAAACAAATAAACAACAACAAAAAAAAACTGAGTGTCTTTGCTTCTCTATCATTCAACCAAAGGACAGTAACAATATCAAATTTGCGCATATTCATACTTATCAAACATCACTTCTTATTTCCATGGCTTAAACTTCTGTGAGCCATAGAAGAGTCCTGATCTCACATACACACACATAGACAAAAAAAAAAAAAAAAAAAAAAAAAAGGTTTGTATTAAAAATACCTTTTTTGCTCCATTATGGCCCTATATTATATCTTTGTTTTGGGAAGATTGCTTTCTTATTAAAATAGTGAGATGGAGGGAACATTCTGAAGGACAATTACTAACGGTCTGCAGTTTGCACCTGTTCTGTGTTTACAGAGTGAAAACAAGACTTGGCATTTCAAGGTACCTCTTCCCTGGGCTTATTTACAGTGTGAAACAATAGCTTTTGTTTCAATTTTCTTTGCTAAAATAAAAGCCTATTTTGTCCAATCAAAATGCATATCCTACATCAAATACACCCTGTAGCTGATCTCTACGCGTGCTTATCCTCCTGATCATCACTGGCTCAAAAGACTACATCATCCAGATCTTCCCTTCACAGCCAACAACTATGGTGAAGCTGAACAATGTTGCGCTGTTTCATTCAGCACGTGTTCCTGGGAAATGGACCCATTCACTGTCAGCACCAGTACTGAAGGAGAATTTAAGACTAAGAGATAACATTGTAAGCTCTTTCTGCATTCTAGAAATACTCCTTTTCAAACACAGTATTCCATCATCTACAGGAAACACAGCCTAAAACTAAGTTACAAGTGTTCATAGATTGGTGGAATGGGTATAGTCAAGAGATCAGACACCCTCTGCCACAAATTATGTTTCTGCATGTGCATACAGACTGGACTTGAAATGTTAGCTGCTGAGCCAGATGCTCCACCCAAAACTGTCAAGATAAGTCCCCCCAACTGCCTACGTTAAACCTGGAAAAGAAATTCAGGCTAAAAGCTTGTATCGAGGAAAGTGCTGTTTCATGAAAACTATGCCCTTACATATTCCTTAAGTATGCTGTATGACGTTTTCCATTTCATACAAACTTGTTTTCCAACTTAAAAAATAAAAAACATTTTTCTTTTTAAAAATTGTGTTTGTATGCATTCTCCATGGACATACCAATATAACAGAGTTACTAATGCTTATGTCTCATTGCGACAGACGGTAGAGGAAGTGGTTCTTAAGGGAGAGGAGGCTTTCACAGAATGCCTAAGTGGATAACTAAGATAATTTCTGAGATTAATGAATTTGGAATGATACACTTACCTTTTTCTTGACTGAGGAAAAAAACCACATGAAGTTCCTAGATATATCTAGTTTATTACACAGCATAAGAATACTTCTTTATGAGAGTAAAATGACCCAGGTGATTTTGAAACTGAATCTCACAGACAATTTCCTTGAGACTCCAGAAGATGATGTTAAGAGTTACCAGTAGTATTTGGTTTTGTAAAACTAAAGCTTAGCAACAGAACACTCTTAAAGCCTTTGGTAATAGGAAGGAGCTTCAAATGACGAAGACAACTGGAAGACTGAAAGACACCCTGTAAGTTTAACCATAAAAAAACGGCAAGAAGCCTCTTCCACAGTGTTTCAGTTGTAAGAGTCACTGGCTACAACCAGCTTCAGTAATATTGCTGTTTACCCATCTAGTCTGAAGGATTATGGAGATAACTGCACAAAAGCTGACTCTCGAGGTTTATTAAATATTCAACAAATATTCTGTACACATGCTGGGTATTAAATAATAATAAAAAATAAAAAACAGAAAATGCTGCAGAATATTATACATTAAATACTTCAAATAATACCAGAGTAGCGCAGTTCATAATAATTCTTTTAAATCACTTTATCACATATCAACATAAAAATATACAATACAGACGCAACTGTAAATTCTGGCATCATGAATATTTAGATGCTTTTAAAGCTTTTTTTTTTTTCCCCGTGGGTTAATTTTGCTTACAGTATTCTTGCATAAACTTGGAAAACTCATTTAGTCTTTTCTTGATTTTTTTTCACCTTGGCATTAAGTAATAGCACTGTTATTTTCTTACTTGCTGTAGTATCACAGCATGGGGACATTCAGCAGCAGGAAATTCTTCGTTGTCATGCTTTAGCCTACTGTTCCTCTAATCTTCTCCTTCCCCTCCCATACCCGCTCTCTTCCTAGTTAAATAGATGTAGCCTACACACAATCTGCCTTTTCCTAAAATCATCTGCTAATAATGTTCAATTAAAACCACACTTGTTGCCTAAGGCTCACTGGCCAAAGAAATTCAGGCAATAACTAGGGTACTGCCTACCCACTTTGCAGAGGAGGTTTCAAGTGTTCTCTCCAACACGTATGCTGTATGCCATACACTGATCTACAACTGCACACGGTGAAGCAGCTGTTCAACATACTACTTTCTATTTGCGATGCCCTGTGAAAAAGGACTGAGAACAAACTGACTTACTCAACAGACTTCAAAGCAGGTAACAAGTGGGATTTTTGAGTGCAAATCTACGGAACACAAACAAACTCAGCAACAAGACAAAAGTTACTACGAAGCAGAAGTTCCCTGTTTCTACATGGTCTTCCCCAAGTAATATCTGCTCAAGTGCTCTATACAGAGTAACAGAGCCCACACGCCCGCCTCAGAACACCACACCTAGGGGAAGGTTTTCAAACTGGTGGATGTAAGTCACAGGATTCTCAACTCTTAAGCTGACAATTGCCATCTTTCACGACACCACATCCAGCAATTTAAAAAGATGGGACCTACAGAGCAAAACTGCATTAAACTACAGACCTTGTGTCCAAATGTAGCATCCTCGGAGGCCAAGACTTCAACCTGCAATTATAAGGAAAAAGATCATTTCAAACGTAGCCACTACCAGCAACCTCTCCTGAGCACAGCACCACGGTCCAGGCAGAGCAGTTTTCCACAAAGGACATCAGCTTGGACCAGCCCAAGGAAAGTCTACGTAGAATGGGACGTGCTGAACTAGCAGCTGCCAACAAAATCCCAGAAGAAAGGAAACAGAAGCTCAACCTAAATGGTGTGAAAAGTATCTATCTTTCAGTACCCCAACTTATAATGGAGCGCAACTGGAACACTGCTCTCCAAGTGACTTCTGGTTACACCAAAAAACTCCCTGAGCACAACCTGCATCACCTGCTGTGACAACTTCCTGTAAAATTAAAGACTGGCAACAGCTGAGCTCTTCCCTTTGCATTATCACCTGATGAGGCCTAGTATACCTGCATCAGCACCAGTTAGAAGCTCCTTGGCCAAAGTTTCACTCACAGGCCCTTTTCCTGCCTTCAGCAAAGCAAATTCTTTAAGAACTGTAGCGTTCAGGGAAGATGAACTGCCCAGAGGCCAAGACTACCCAGGAGCACCATACAGCAAGCATCTGAAAGCTTGAGGACTGCAAGCTGTGAAGTGACCTAGCAATGCCCCAAATCCAGCACACCTTGCTGGTTGCCATGTAGCCACTGTTCCAAGAGCTGACATGCATTAATCTGAGACAACAGACACAGAAAAACAGGCACACTGATTTTTCATTAGTCTCCTTAAAAACACTTCACACTTCAGCACCTTTCACCTGAGAACCTCAGTGCTTTCATGAATTCTAATTAATTAAGCTTCCCAATACACTAGTGAGGTAGGAAAATGTCATCATCCCAATATACAGAAAGCAGAATGAGGCAGAAAGAGGTTAAATAATTTCTTAGCAGTCATGTGCCAAACAAGGGACGTGACTCAGGAAAAGAATCCCAGATTTCTACTCCCAGGCTCATAGTTTAACAACTAGGAAATTCTCTATTTCTCTGATTTACATCCTATTTAAAATGCCTACTGCTGCATTATAATTTATATAACTAGTATAACTATAACTAATGTATCTAATCTCCAGTTTAACTTAAGAAGAGTGAAGGATTTAAAGCAAATCAAGACAGAAAAAATGAATGTCAAGTTTCAGCCCGAAGCACATTATAATGCCAGAGTTATAAACCCCTGAACAAGAGGGTTTATAATGGAAAGGCTGATAAACTAACAATGATGGCAGCACTTAAATATATTTATGTCATGATCTAGTAACATATGGTATCTCTTCATCTCTAAATTAAAAAAGGGAAGAAAAGGATGGAGGGGGGGGAAGAGAAGAAGCATTTATAGGAACTAAGAGTAAAAAGAAGAAAACGAACCTGAAGTTACCTAATTGTGACCTGTCCAACTGATTAGGAAAGGCAGTAAGAGGCTACAAAACAACATCTCACTGAATACGAGACAGAAAAAAAAAATCCAAGTAAATAAAACCAATCTGAGATGATATGTAATAGCTACTTATATTAAGCTTCTAATCCTTTAGGCACTTTATAAATATTAAACAATCAGTCCTGGTGAGACTGATAAATATCCATAATATATTTTACAGATGAAGAAACAGACAGAGGGTTAAGTGACTTGCCCAGGGCCAAAAAGAATAATCAGACACTGGATTGGAAGTAGAAGAATGACCTGTTAGTATACTATCCCCAATTCAGTCCCTCAAGTTGCTTCTGAAGGAAGCTAATTGCAGTGTCAGAAGCAGTCCACCTAGGGTTAACATGATACCTATCTAAACTGAGTGTTTAGTGTCACCGGGCTGCTTTGGTATAACATCTTGCTACCGTAACTACATACACAGCAGAACTCTAACAGCAGAACCTTGTTCAAAATCTACTTAGTTATCTCTACCCCATACCGTGCTGTTCATGTATCTTAAATACCATCCTACTGCTCTGGTTCCAAGTGGAGCTGGTCACTGGTTATCATGGAGACTCACTCATGAAAGTAGAACCTTCCCTGTGCCACTGGCTCCTTCTTGGGTCCCTCCTTGGATCCAGCTATGCTGATGACCCCAGCTCACTTTGTCTGCTTTGCTCTGCAGTCCCTTCCTTCTCCTCTGCTCTCCCTGTGGCCCCAGCTGGGCTAATGGCTCACAGAACCTCCCCAGAGCTGCTCCTCTCTGCACTGCTCCACATTCAGCGCTGCCGGTGTTGGAACACAGCACAGATGGCACAAAACTCCTGCAAAGATCAACCCAAAGTGGTCTCTGCTGGGTATCCATGCTTCATCCAACCTGTGGGGAGGCCACCTCACTGCATGGGGACATCACCACACAGGGAAGTGGCACTGTCAGCCCGTGGGCTGTGCTAATTAAGCTCCTGATCACTCAGGATGAACAAATGGTTCAAAATGCAAAAATTAACACAGCATGTTTACCAAAGTCAGGTCTCTTTTCTTTCACCAGGATGTTGTGAAGAGGAACAAACTGTGACATCAGACAGCAAAACAGAAGTTTGTGTTTCTGTGCTCTCTTTTACAGATAGATTTTTTTGTTTAACGCTTAGAAATGTAAAGCTCACAGAGACAATAAAATGGTTCAGAGTGCAGCTACTGGTATAGACGGTAATTCTAGCAAAAAATGTTATTGAACAGTCTGATAATACCACTTCTGTTTTTCCAAGAGCAATCACACCATTTCTGAGATAAAATCTCATGTTGAGGATGGTACAATAAAACATCCTCTGTATGCTTAGTTACTACTGTGTTTACTCCTGTATTACCATACTGATCCATTCATTTTGGTCTTCACCTCTGTATAAAATGCAGTAAGAGACAAGTAACTGCTGACACTGTAAGATACACGACATAAAGTACTGAAACAAGCTGTGGAACATTGCAATGCTTTTCTCATGCTGAATTTCAAGAAGAAAAAAAACAAACAAACAAAAAAAAAAAAAAACAAAAAAAAACAACCCACAAAATGCATTACAAGCTAGCCTGAGAGGACCCCCCTCTAGTGGGAATCGGAGTGTACTTCAAGTAACACCCATATTACCCAGAAGGAACAGAAAATGTGCCCTTAAGAATCAGGCAAGTACCATCTTTTCTCTTAATCGTCTCCAAAATATACCACTTTCATTCATTCATTCAAAAAAAAAAAAAAAAAATCAAACCAGCAAACTACAGATACATTACTGTTTCAAGATAATCAGACATTAATTAAGAACTTCTGATTATATACTTATTTGTGGCAGTTAAACATTTCCCATTTAAGTTGCCTGACTGTAAATATGTAAATACACAATCCTGGGAGAGGGGTTGTTTTCCTTGTATGGTGAAACATTTCACTGCATTGTTAAAAAAGTGGGCTTGGTTCTCAAATGACACACTGCTGGTTCCATGTGCCTGCACCACAACATACCAAAACACTTTGCCTGGTGCTGCTCTGCACCTTTGCTGAACATCCTCCATCAGATCCACATGGTCCGCTTCTCTCAGTGTTGCAGTCACATGTCTGCTAGCCTGCCTCGTGCTGAAGCAGGAGTGTCTCACTACTGGACCATCCCTGTCCTGCCTGGGTAACCCACTCCTACCACATCCAACTCCAGGAAATAGGGAGCTGCTCTGGGCAGCCATGGGCTGAGCAGGATGGGGCCGGGATGAGCCCTTCCAGCACCTAACAAGAGCAGCCTCTCATCAATTTTATATTTATATATATGTGTGTATTTCTGTAATATATATAATTATATATTAAAAATGTATATTTTGTAGGCATTTTGTAAAAATATATGTAGACATACATGTATTTCACTAGGTTGCTCCAAAAGTAATACCTCCTGTTATGGGAACAGATGCAAAGAGCACAATAACGCTATTTGAAAGAGCAAATTCTTAGCTACATAACACTATATTTCAACAGTCAACAACATGAGCTATGCATTTTCACCAGCGCTGACCAAGAGCCTGCACACTGTGCTTGTAAAAATCTGCATGAGCGGAGGTGACCCGTTGTCACTGACTCCACTGCTGAAACGCACCACCCACTGCCTCACCGTGCTCACATTCACTGTTTGGTCTCCATATGTGTTCAGCAAGTGCCAATGAATGCCAATGGGTACTATCTTTTCTGCATGGAGGAATCCAGTAGCACACCTTTACTTCATACGTACTTCCATGACAAATGTCATCTGTCTGCCCCTCTGCTGCCATTTGTCACATGGCAACAAAATGTAGCAGAATAGTGGTGTAAAAAGTTTATCCTTTACTGTCACACCCATCAACATTCACCTCTGATGTTGTGGGCCAACATCATAAAATAGGAGACATCACTTTCAGAGCAGCCCAACCCTCATACATGACCAGCATTCCACCTTCACAGTCCACTCAGTCTCTGCAATGTGACCTGGGCAGCTGTGGCCATCACCACTAATACTTACGTAACATTCTAAGTGTTCAGAGCAGAAAACAGTAGCATTTAATACTTGCTAATTAATTACAAGATGGAAGAACTTGATAAGCTGCGAGAGATCCTCTAGAATGTCTGGAGTACCCTAAAGCAAGTTGGGAGCAGCCTTGAGTCTCTTTTTATTCAAATAAATGACATTAAGTATTTTTGTCTTGCTCTTACAGGACTCACAGAGTCCCTAGTCTGAGAAACGACACTGCATCACAACTGTAAGATTTAAAATAAATCATGCACAGAGAAAAGGATTTGTACCAGAGCAAAACCTTGAGGAGCAATGCTAAACAGTACTCTCTGAAACAGTTGTACAGCCTTGTGATTAGATGACCCAAGGAATTACAATAACGTGGCCATCTCCAAAGCCCAACTCAGCATTGATTTGCACCTCGATTCTCTCCAACTCCTTTCCAGTCCACCAAGGCTATGTTTGAGTTAGGATTAGCCGAAACTGGACAAGAGCCACAGGAAGTGGAATGGCATTAATATAAAAAAGAATGAATGACGGCTATGCTTCGTACTCACTGCTATCCAAACAAGAGAATGAGAAGTGGCAATGTGGGTCATAGAATGTATTTCTCTGTATTTTTTTTTCTTCTGAAACTGAAAATGAGCACTAACAAACATTTCAGGCATATGTGGACTCCCGTACAATATCTTGTTAACATTACTGCTGCAAAGGATCTTCAACCTGCATTTAACCACCAGGTAAAACCTGCCAGGTCCAGCCTCTCAGAAGAGCCCGAGCCCAACCACGTCACTACTCACTACAGCAAGGAACACACAGGCTGGTGCAACCCTGAGCCTGCCAAAATACACAGAACGCACTTGCAGTTTCTGCTGGGCACATATGAGAATTTGCCCAGCTGGCTGCAAATTTCACTGCTTTCTACTGTCATTTTTCTGACACTATTACTCTAGAAAAATTATAGCTCATGGCCTTTCTGATACCTAGAGGGGTTTTGCCAAGTGCTTGCTTACTATAAAGGCATGCCTCTGGCACTTCTAAAATATGTTCAAAACAAAATACATGTGCATGTAAATGCTATCATTTTGTAATACTTTTGTATTCACTGTATTGTAAAGATCAAGCAGATCAGCGAGGACTCTTCCCCACGACAACAAAATTGTAACAGAAGGAGGAGATGTAGGGTTGTCTCTTGAATTACTGTGGAATCCCGTCCTGATCTCACACACAAAAAATCCTGCTTTCATTTCTGAAAGTCATTAGAAAGTTTCTCTCAAAGATGAGTACTGCTATAGTTGTTTGTATCTTTGATAAATCCAGCCTGCATAGCTGTAACATCTGCATTCATTGACCGCCTTTTAAAGCAATTTAGGATTCAGCAGTTGTAGAATATGGTCGCCACGCTTCTCATGGGAGCAGGGACAAACTTGCATGACCCACACTAGTTTTTGGCAATTCTTCAAGGACTCACTGAGGCGTACACTGTTCAAACGTATGCAGGACTATGCAGGAATAAACGCTGGTAACTGAGACAACCTTTCCTTCCCCTTTCCTCTGCTAACTGCCACAAGTTTATTTTTAATGATTATCATGCGTGTACTGTAAGACAGGTTCCTGTAGTAAAGGAGGATGGGCGTGTTCCCTGAGCAATCCCTGAAACAAACATACAAAGACACACCTTTGCTATAATTCTGAATCTGGGTCTGAAACAAAGCAGGACGGTTGCACAGTATCAACCCCATGAATTTAGGAGAGATGACATTTCCTCACTTTTCATACAAAATCCATCAGAACTACTTAGTCAAGGCCGTTTGGTTAAGTAAATGCCATGTCCTTACAGTCTGACCTGTGCAAAAATTGGATGTTATGTGACCCAGTTCAGGAAAATTGTTCTTTAAATCTAGCACCTACTTTTTCTTAAGCTTTCCCTTTCTCTTTTGCCTGTTCTTTGTGGTATCAATCATTCATCTCTTGGTTCACCAAGCCTAAAAAAATGAAGATCAGTGTTCAAATTTCTGCACCCGCAACTTCTAGCTCCAGAAATGCACATTAAATAACAAAATGATCTCTTTGTAAACGACAGAGTAACTGTGCGCTATTTTGTGCTAAAAAGGTTTGAAAGGTTTTTCAGAAAGTATGCTGCATTTTAAACTTGCTTATTAATTCTCCTCATTCTCCTTATTAGCATGTACAGACAACACAGTGGCTCAAGGACACAGCTCGCTGAAGCAGCTCTGTGCTTGGTCAGCCGGCGTTAGAGATAAAGCACAATGATGCCTCATGTTCTTCAAAGCTGTACAGTGGAGCAGATCTGCCCTCCTCATATTTTTAAATCTTTTTTTTTTTTTTTTTTAATGTCAAGGTTTTTGTGGAAGCTGGTGTACAATTGAAAAAAAAAAGAAAAAAAAAAAAACTAAAATCAAGATCATTCACATCTTCAACATTGCGTCTAATCCACTTTCTTGGCCATGATATTGACTAACCTGCTGTTTTAGTCTCCCAGTGCAAATATTTTGCAAAATCCTGGGAACAAGGCCAACCCCTAAGAAGCAAAAAAACAGACTCTAGATATTAGCTAACTAAAAGCAATAGCCATCAGCCTGTGGGATGCAATATTTACCACGGCACTGTATATATTAGAAGCAACTGGAGAGAAGAAAAAAATGTCAGTCACAGGGGAATGGGACAATTCCTGTAACCTCAAAAGCCAGAAAGAGACAAAGATCACCACCGGGTAACAGCCATTACGAATGCTGGATTGACATCAGAGATTGTGTACATGTACAATCTGTGTACACTCCCGAGTGTCTGCAGGGGACCTACGAGGACTATCTGTGAGCGTGCTCCTCTCCCTCCCAGTCCTGAGGTCACTTGTTCCTCCACAGTTACCACAGACAACTGATGAGCAGCAAATTCACAGCAGTAACACATCCACCTTGTGCTCGCTGTTAGAAGATGAAACAGGCAAGGTACGTTCGCAGCCATACCCACGCACACGGAATCTGTTATTAGCATAGTTACAGTTCAAATCTTTTCTGTTTTTTTTGGCCAGACGCTGTTTTTCATATATATGCAAAGATAAATAACATGCAATTAGTTCTCACAGAGCAGAATGCTGCATGAAACAGTGCAACTGCACTGAACATTACCTTTTGATATTTATTTGTTTGACAGTGTAGAGATCAAAATGATTTTTGTACCGACACTGAAATCTAGGAGCAGTCACTATTTAAATGATCTTAAGAAAAGGGTGGTAGATATTATTAAACATAAAATCCAACCTTTCACCTGAAAGCATTCTAATATGTGGAAAATCCTGAAGAGCTGTCATCGTGCCATATGACATAAGGAGTATCAATTACTGCAAGCGTTAAGCCTTTATTCAGGTATTGCATCTGCATCTTTTCTAACCCATTTATATTTCTTATTCTTTGTTGAATCCTGTTACTTCCTTTTAATTCAGCAGTTCTAAAATTGTGAACCACAAAACCTCGCCTCCCGAAGCCCACTGCACAGGTACGTATGAGCAGCCGGTACGTGCACGATGACACCGTCAGCCTGCAGAGCGACAAGCTACAGAAAGCACCAGAAATGCTTAAAGCATAACTGCCTCTCCTCGCAGGGCTGGAGGTTCCACTCCCCACCCAAACATGCCCCAGTAACCCTTTTCAGACACAGTCAGGTTGCTTGCTGCAAACAGGAGATGCCTTCCACCAGCACCTAAGCAGCGGTGAGGAACAGCTGCAGCGCCGACATGTTTTTAGGAATTCCAGAAAGTTCCCCCGAGGCATTGGGGAGAATTTCAGTGCCACCCTTGCCAGCAGGGAAGGCCTCTGCTTTGTAAGGCTGCAAGAGCTGCACCCCTTGCTCCCCCGCCTGCCTCTCTGAACATCCGTACGTACCACCTAGAAGCACGAGGGCAAATACAAGTCCTAGGTAAAACCACACGTCTGAAACAACAACCTTGCCTGTGCGAAGCCTAACTGTTCACAGCAAAACTGGAGATAAGTGACCAAGGACAAAATCTTCACAGAAACAAAGCTTTAAGTTTTCCACTCTACACCATTCTGTCAGTAGCTTTCTTATTTAATTGAGCCAGTATACTCCCAACATCAAAGATACTAAGCTATTTTGTGCTGAAAATATTGGAAGCATGTTAGGAAGAGGTGGCAAACAGAAAGGATCTGTCAAAGGTAACAGATGTATCAAGGGCACCGAGCACTGTGAAGAAGGCGTTAATTATCTATGCTGAAAAAGAAAAGGTGTTTGAAAAACAGAAACTGTTTTCAAAAGATTCAACACGTTCCTATTGTGCTCAGGAGAAAAAGCTTCCCTGCACCTTAGACAACATTATTTTGGGTATGCGGGTTAAAAAGATTTTTTTAGCCGAGGAGGTAACACAATGTAGAGAGCGCTCTGCTTCAGAAACGTGGCTTTAACTTCAAAACCTTTGCTGCGTCTCACAACCGATTCCAACTGTAAATTAAATTCTTTATTCCTGCTTTTAATGGAATGGGTGACTTACACAACCCAGCTGAATCTCAAAAATAACAGGAAAAGAACACCTTCTTAAGCATCTTTTTGTAATTTAGCACAATCTCCACAGTACTTTCAACTCCTGCCCTACAAGGACTGCCTCGTTTTTTCCTTTGCTTTATCTGGAAGGAAAAAAAAAAAAAAAAGGTACTTTTTGAGAATAAAACGAATATGCAAAAAAATCACACTGAGGCAAAACGTGTCACCAGAGGACCTACCCCAAATAAAGCTTACGTTCTTATTAATTTTCTTTCTAGATTGTATGTGGTTCTACTCGCTCACAACCTAATTCTGAGTCAGGAAAAAAACCTGATGCCCCATCTCTCCACTTCCTCTCGTAGGACCAATAAATCAGAACTTTCCAAAGTGTGATTTTGAGAAAATTGGTTAACACAAAAGTGACCCTTTTCATTTCATTTGAAAAAAAAAAAAAAAAAAAAAAAATTGGAACAGATAAGAAGGGAGATGAATAACAATTAAAAGCAAGAGAAGCCTCCACCTTCGTACAAAAAAGGCTGAAACACATTCCTTTGAAGATCATTAAAACGCCCTAAAAAAGATGCCCGATATAGGAGTGTGATGTGACCAAGAAGAGAACCAAGGCGGCCACGTCACTGTAAAGTGCAGGGAACGTGGCCCATGCAACTGCCAGCAGCGATGTCACCAGCCCTGAGAACGCGATCCCAAACTCACCACCCGTCAGCAAGTTCTTCCCGAGGCCTGCTGCTGCCATATCAATATCTGACCATATATAGAGGGTGGCTAATGCCGACAGCATCTGGGAAATTCACTCGGGCATCATCTGGGCATCGTCAGACCGAGGGCGCAGGTTTGGAAGGGATGGTTTCCACAACAAAG
Source organism: Meleagris gallopavo (assembly GCF_905368555.1). Classification (NCBI taxonomy): domain Eukaryota; kingdom Metazoa; phylum Chordata; class Aves; order Galliformes; family Phasianidae; genus Meleagris; species Meleagris gallopavo. Next base: position 50,560,269 of record NC_139405.1, on the reverse strand, counting down.
TATCAACACACCTGCCAGAGAGTCACACAGGAGGCATCCCCTGGGCGATGTGCCGTATTTTACACTCTAACTTGAAAGGGTAAATCTGTGCAATGGGACTCAGAGGAACTGAATTATTTCTGCCAGTGATCTGAACTTTTTTCTTCAGTTGTTTTAAGCTGCACCCTCGTCGCCTCCCCACAAGGTACAAAGATTGATAAATACTCTGTCTGGATTAACTGCTTTAAAAATTATTCAGATGTCACAGCTGGCCAGTTTTTGACCCTTCTGGTATCAGGATTTAGGAGTTTACTGGGAAGGAAAGCAAGTACTCCAGTCACTGCCATAACTCCTCTGTGCTCAGAACAGCGAAACACTGCCTCAGAAACGAAGGGAAAAAAAGCTCCCAGCTCCAGCCCAACCCTGTGCTGAACATTTCAATGGGGCAGGCAAAAATAAAAACATTCCTAGGAGTCACTTCAGCCCTAAGCAGGGCCCAGCATAATAAAAGCCAGATAAACGGACAAATTGTTTGTGTTCTTACTCCATTTTACTCAAGTTCTCTATCCATTGTAGTAGGGAAAACTGAACACGGCGCTGAAAACACGTCCTCCAAAAACACACGTTCCACAATTCACATACACAAAGCCTGAATTTGCATACATGAATCAAACAATTAGGTTTCCCAAATGCCTGAACTACTTGCACAAATTGGGACTTTCACTCAGCCAAGCGAGTGAGCGCACAATGTACAACTCTGCAGAACACTTCAGCATTTAACATTTTCGATATACCCACAAAACAAAAAAATTAAATTCTTCTCAAAGTTACCTCTAGCAAACAGCAGCTCACTTATAAAAGCCTGATTAATTGCAGAACTTTGGCTTCAGAATTCAGTTACATTCAAATATTAAAAATTCTCGAGTCCATAAACAATGACAGTAAAACTGTTTATAGCATTTTCAATGTTTTATTTGAATACTGTAATAGGAACTAAAAATGCTGTTTTTCCTGCTCCCACCTCCTCCCTTCTTTCTCATTTGTTTGCTGCCGTTCCTTTATGCAGGCAGAACAAGCGTGACGCTGAGGGACAGAGGAGATGAGAGAGGATGTGGCAGGCCACTGACACTCCACCTCCTCACAAACTCTGATTCTTCATTGTGCTCTGTGCCTGTTGGTGAGTTTTGTTCAAGGTCTACAATGGTGTTTCTGGATAATTAGAGGATACAGGCATTTTTTTTCCAGCCTGCCTCAATTTCTAAGTAACCCCCCTATTCATGCTTGTATTATTATTCAAGGTAAAGCAGCAAAACAAATCAATTGCTAACAGCCTCGTGCAGCTTTCTAAACTTAGCATTTCTGGATGACAGTGTGCATATAAGGCAATATCACATGCACTGGTACATGTGCAGGCACGAGAACCTTGTATAAATCTTAAACTCGGACAGTACTTCTTGTGAAGCTTTCTTCTTGCACAGATTAATTGAGCAGACTAAGATACAGCAAGAATCTGACTAACAATTCTTCCCGTAATTTCTCCCAAAGAACTGTTTTCCAATTACAGCATCTGCACCAATTGTTAACAATTAGTTTGCAATCCTGGAGGCTGGTTTTTATATTTATTTAGGCTCATTTTGTTCAGAACGTAAAGAAAAGCTTGAACTGTAATCTCAAAGGTGAAAGGATGGAGTTCTAATTTCTGAACTGCACAGCCCTGGCAGGTCTTTTCTACCATTCAAGCTCTGTGGAGTCCATTTTGTTTCTTTCTGTATGTGCTTCTGCTGAGGTTCCCCTTCCCCCTTGAACAAAGAAGATATCACTGCATTTATAAGAAAGCCACTCATTGACAGCTTCTGTCCTAGCTCATTTCTGATGTCCCACTCAGAGTTTGCAAACAGCTGTCCCCCATCTCCACTGGATACAATTTTAGACCAGAGGGGAAATCCAAGCTACTGTTGCTCAAACAGTAAACACGGGAAGATTTTCAATCAATCACTGCATTAACAGGAACACATCTCATAATATAAGGGGAGGGCATTTTGGAAGAAAGCCTATTTCAGAGCCTGGAACAGTGTAATTGCACGGTATTGTTCTTGTGCTAGGCAGGGCTATGGAACTGCAGAACAGATTTTGGTGCAGTGGTGGATTTCAATAAAATGAGCCTTGTTTCTTCAACACAAGTGGCTTTCAAGACCACTGACGACTTTGAATTAAATAGTTAACAGATGAAATAAGACTTGCACAGCACTGGCATTCATCTCTGCTTTGATACAATCAGGTCAGTGCCTGCACAAACATATTGCTTGTGTGGCCATTATTTCTGTTTTTCTTCAAGTTGTTTTACCTGGGAAATGGTGTTAAACACAGCTACTAACACGTTATTAATTTTTTCCTTCTCTCTTCTATGCCACCCTGTTGTCTGTCCCAAAACACATAGGAAAACTGCTTCTAGTTAGTGCACTTATTTCTGTCTCTTGCATTTTTAGAGAAAAAACACTGAGGCCTCCCCTCTTACATGTGCGGTACCCACACACCTACTCCTCACAAAATAAAATCAAATAAAAGTGAATGGCCTTAATTCCACAGCTTTTTTCAGTGGGAGAACGAAAGGAGCAATTCTCCCCTCCTTATTTTTTGTTCAGGAATAATAGCTGTCCTTTCATCAAGAAGCTCCGTTTACACTCATGATCTCAGATCAACTTTTACCAGTGGGTGTCAGTGTTACAGTATAATGATATAACGGGGGGAGGAAGGGGAGAAAAAGCAAGAAGAAATGTAGATTAAGCTTTATTTTTAAATGCCACATATATGTAAAGAAGAACAGAAAACGTTTCACCAGTGGCGTATTCTGTGGGGAGCCTCTAACTGTGCACGTTTGTGTCTGCATGCCCAAAGTGTCCAATTTCAGTTTTTGTTTTCCAGACCTATGCGTGCTGTGTACGAACACATGCACACAAACGCAGACAGGCAGTACATGTCAGGCACGTAAACCTCTCTCCTTGCTCCAAGAAAGTGGGACTGTCTCTTTAATTCACATTTCACAGCAAACAGTTAAGAGGCTCTGCGGACCCCAACTTATTAACCTGTGCCAATTTAACTACTATTACTCAAGAGGTTCAAAAACCTAAAAATAGGCGTTAATCTGTGCAGACTGACAGCAGCTAATCAGTACCTGCCCTGTCACTGCTTGTGTCCCTCCTACACACTGCATGAGTGGGGGCAGGGAAGCACATGGGGAGGTAAAAAAAGGAGAGACCCTAGTGTTTTCTACCTTGTGTTCAGATTTAGTGGAGGAAAAAATAAGATGTCTACACGGCAGAGCTCGATTTGAAAACTTGCTTCCGTACCAGCAGGCAATGGCTTCCTGAAAGCAAGAGCTGTGCCGGTGTCCAGAAAGCAGAGATCCTTTATTTCCACTCGCAATGAAAACAAGCACCCAGTGGCAGTGCAGGGCCTAATGAGATGCATGGGCAGGCACCTCGAGTTGGGAGCAGGGTGCCCTGCCGTGCCAACGGCAGCGAGGTGACAGCACACCAGGTGACAGCACAAGTCCTCTCACCAACGCCATGAAGGGACACCAGCCACGTTAGCTGGGTGAGAAGCCACTGGCTGTGGCTGTAGGAATGGTACAGCTTGTTCCTGACAGACTCTGGAAAAGGAAGAACCGGACTTAATTTTTTCTTTAAGAAAAAAAAAAAAGGTCACTTGTGCCACCTCACAACTAAACTGTCAAAAACAACGCATGCAACCAGGCTTGGGCTTTCCGTGCACGATTCACACTCTCCGGAATATGCCATATTTCATTAAAAGGAATAAATATTTTTCCGAGTGAGCCATCACGGGCAGATTTGCAGGAAGTACCAAAATAACGTACAACAGTTCTGTAAAGCCATTGTTAAGAGAGGGAAGTAAACAACACGGGCTTGGGGGGGAAGGGTAACGGGGGGAGTTGCTTTGCGAGCCTCGTTTGTGTGTTACTGAAACCGGGGGGGGGAAAAGGAGGGGGGGGGGGGGGGGGGGTAGAAGCACGAAGGCCTCGAGCGCGCCTTCCCGCGCGGCCGCCCGAGAGAGCAATGGCCGCGCACAACTGCCGCCCCGCGCCCGCTCCCGCAGCTGCGCCCGCTCTCGCCTCGCGCCAATGGCTGCCCGCGCACCCCTCCCCCGCGCGGCGCGACCAGACCTGTTTTTGTCTGCCTCAGCAGCGCGGCCGCGCCGCTTCCTCCACACCCCCCCCCCCCTCCCGGCCTGGTTTCCATCCCCGCGCAGCCATCAGCCGCGCTCGTTTTAATTACGCGGAGCGAGTCGCAACGCATCCGGCCCCAAAGTCGTGTTAAAGGAGCGAGCGGGAGAAGGGGCAGAGGGAAAGCGGGGAGGGCGGGGGTGAAGCCTGCGTCGACCTCGGTGTTAACGCAGCGCTTTATTTGAAGCTTCCCGGGGTCGGCAGAAGCCCCTCCGAGGGCAGCGGTGCCCCCGGCCCCGTCCCGTCGCCCCGGCCCCTCGGAATGCACGCCGGGCCCGAGCGCCGGGAAGCCCCCCTTCAAGTTTCCAAGTTGCCGGCGCTGGGCCGCCCCAGGGTTCCGCCGGCCCGCAGCCCCCGGGAGAGCGGCGCAGAGCGGGGAGCGGCCCGGCACTGCCTCGGCGCGGCACAGCGCCGCGAGGGGCGGGCGGGCGGCCCCGGGCCGGCCGCACAAAGGCACATCTGTGCGTGCCGGAGGGCCGCCTGACGTGTTCGCCGCTCGCAGCAGCTGCGGTTTCTGAGGAAACAAGGCTGATTTTCTAGTCAGGCCGGGAGAGGGATGGATTTTTTTTTTTCCCTTTCCAAGCGCCTACGTGCGGGGGAGGGGAGCGCAGCGGCGGGGGGAGGAGAGGCCGCGCCGCAGCGGAGCCTCGGGGGGCGCGGGGGAGGGGAGGGGCGGCGCGGGGGCTGTCGGGAAGGGCCCGGCCCGGCGCTGCCTGCCGTGTCGCAATCGCCGTCTGGGCTGCGGCGGGCGTCGTTTAAACGCGGCCTTTGTACCGCCCGGCCCCGCGCCGCCGCGCTCCCGCCTCGACCGAAAGTCCCTTTTAATCCTGCCAACGCACGGGAAGCACCCCGCTTCACCGAGTCGTCTCGCTCTTCGGTTTTCCCCTCGAAAAACGTCCCCGCCACTCGGCGCGCTGAGAGGCAAACGGTTAATGCCAGGCATTCCGGCCCCGCGCAGCCGGCAGATCTCCAGCGCGATAGCGATGGGACGGGATGAGCGCGGCGGGCGGGGGCCAGCCTTTCTCCCTCCCAGTTCCCGAGCCCTTGCGCGGAGCCCGGCCCTGGCAACTCGTAAAAACAGATAAATCCTCGTGCTGCCGAGCGATAAACTCCGGGCTGACGCGCGGACCGGCTCGGACAGAGAAGGGGGAGCGAGCGCGCGGCGGGGCGGGGAGGCCGGGGGCCCGAGCGGGGAGGCTCCCCCGGCTAAGTCCTGCCCGGACCCGCAGCGCAGCCACCGCGCCGTGCGTGGGTCAGGTGCTCGGCGTCAGGAACGTGAGAGCCGCCCTCCGGTCCCCCTCATAAACACCCACTAAAGTGGGGGAAGCCGCGCCGTTCCGACGAGGACAGGAGAATGAAGGCCAGATAATGCGCGCACAGGAAGGCTTCTGCTAAGTTCAGTAAATAAAGTATTAATTGACTAATAGGCGAAGGTGGGAGATGAAAGTAATGCTTGCTGCTCTTTGTTCTGATACTAAAAGTGTCAGATAAAACTTTAAAACTAAACAGCTACGGGAGATTAAAGTGTCCAAACGTTTTCCTGTGCGCGCACTGTAACAAATTAATTTCACTGGTGTTTGGCACTCGAGATCGCATAGACAAGCACGGCATTGATTCCCACATACACCAGCTAACCTTACCGATGCTCAAACTGGATTGCCTGCTATCAGATACCTACACTCATATGTAGTCACTGAAATAATTGGCCTCATTTTCAGAAATGATCGGTGATCACATTTTCTATTAATTTCACTTCTCTGAAAATCAGGCTGCCACGCATCCACTTTTGACCTGGGTTTGAAGATTCTGTCTCTACCTCTGAAGCAGAAAAAAAAAATCTTCAAACTATGACACATCCAAATACTGCCATAATTACTAAACGTTCAATACGGGGTGATTAGAAAGGGAAGATATGTATTTATTGGGTGACGGTATCTAACGCCAGAGAAACCACATGACAGTTACATGAAAAAAATATATTCAAAGCTCCACTTGAATTTGTTACTTAGACTCGTTCCAGTTATTGCTGTGGAAAAGGTTAATATAAACAACCCCCACCCCACAGAAAACAAAGCCCCCATTTACAAATTGTCGGGACTGACCCAAAACCTTTGGCCATATTAATCACACTTAATGCACATTTTCCCACAAAGGAATTCAAGAAAAGAATACCTCCTCTGCTTTAAAGAGGAGGAAAGGCAAACTGGTTAAGGACTGTGCGTATATCTTGCTGCAGTAATCGAGTGCAGTTGTTACTTGTAGCTCTACTAGGGCTGTTTTCCCACCATTTGAAATGAACTTTTCTGTGAGCTCGGGCAAGGCACAGGGGTGGCTCTAAAGACTTGTATTAGAAATAGCGGAAAAAAAGATTCTTGAGAAATGCCCAAAATAATCATGTTTCTTGCCTTCTGCCAAATCCGGAGTCAATTTTACCACCAAGTGGAAGCACTCAAAAATCCTGAGTTCAGGCTCTAAACAAGGAAAATGAAAAGCTTTACAAAACCTGAAGCTTTCTGGAAATGACTTCAAATTCTCTTTTATACAGCTCCTGAACCTGTAAATACGTACTTACATGATTATTTTCACATCCCTCCCCCCTCATTTTACAAGAGCTAAAAAAATGCCCCCCTACAAGCACTGGAATGCTGAGGCTTGAAGGGCTTTTTTTTTTTTTTTTTTTTCTTTTTTCTGTTTTTGTTTTCAAATTGTCAAAGAAAGAAAAATTCAGTCCCTGTTCTATCCTCATCTGTTCCCCTCTGCCCTGAAATGAAAACCCTTAAGCAGCTTCCCAAGCCAAGAGGCGCAGGGAGCGGGCAGCCGAGGTCTCCCAGAGGAGGCAGGCTTCTGCCTCAGCCCATCTGGGACGCTGCCGGCGGCCATGCCTGCTGCCACGCTCACCAGAAAATGGGAACCCGTCCCCTGATGGGATCCGTAGGTATTATCTAGCTTCCTCTAGGTCATCTGTGTGGGGAGAAATATGCTGCAGTGGCTAAAGAGTACTAGAGCTCCTTGTTAGAAGGCCTTTGGGCACGCAGACTGCAGGAAACAGTTTTGCAGGTTTCCCTCTGGGAATGCTGACCCAGCACTCCTGCAGCCAGGGACGATGGCTACCAAGGGGCCAGCTGTGTGCTTCCATTCAGGATGGCCAACACAAGGTAAAACCAGCCACCACCGTGTAGTTTTTAAATCATTTAACAAAGATGAAATTCCTTCAAGAAACCGAAGGGTTACCTTGACCTTCCAAACTGCTTAAAAAACCCAAATTAAATATCTCACACTTGTCTTGCTTAGAATGCTGCTCTTTGATGGCCAGCCCTTACAGGCACACTGGCCAATCCCATCCACCCTATTTGCTTTACCCCCAGCAGCGGTAGGAAGCCCTGCAAGAATAATGATCTATCACTTTATATGTTTCTGCAGGCTCTCTTAGACTATCTGAACTAATGGCCAGTGTTGAGAGTTGGGGAAAAACAAAACAAAAAACCAGTAAAGCTTCAGGTACAGAAAAACACAAAAAGTAAAAAAAAAAAAAATCTCATACTCTGATGTAGGAGATGGATCACAAAAGAACGTCCACCATCTTTTGAAAAAAACACTTCCACTTCATCAATACTTTAATATGGACAAGAATAAACTCAGCCACATTAACTTGTAAGCAATAGATGTGATTTTTAAATAGGACAGAAGATGCTTCTTTTTCAGTCTTGTACTGAAACAAGTCAGTAACAACAACTAAAAATCATGCACTACAGCTCACAGAAAGCAAATGGACTGTTTATACTAGAAAAATCAGACACCTATTACATAGACTGTATTGGCTTACAACCCTTTCAAATGAAAACACTAATTCTTGGTATGTATGACTATCTGTAACTGTCAACAAGACCATTACAAGATAGAAAGGACAAAAAAACTCAACAATAAGAAACAACCAATGAAGAAATAAATGCCATCCCATCTTCAGTGCCTGTTAAACAGAAAGTGACCCCACATTCCTTGCAAACAGCTTTCCAGAACTCTAGAAAAGCAAGAAAATTCCCTTGCTGGCAACTAGATCTTCCAAAATCCAATAGCAACATTTAACATACAATCACAAAGCTCTGAAAAAAAGAATTCCTTTTAAAGAGAAGTTCTAAGAAAGACTCTGTTGCCTCCTAGGAATTATTCACATCTCTCTCCATGCTGTGGAATGAACACTTGAGAGAGAAAGTAAGGTAGATAAGTATAAATATTTGACATACTGGTCCAGTCCTCTTAAAACATAGGAAAATACAGAACATGTGAAAGGAGCCAATGCAGACGAATGCCTCATGATTAGATGAGTGCTGCCTTCCATCCCCTTCCTTTTACCACTAAATGAAATTGTCATTAGCAAAGCGTCAGTCGCAATATCATCAACTTGATAAAGCAAGATTGAAACAGGAGACTGAGCCAGTTAATGCAGTCCTCCAAATGCAACCCTTATCAGAAGAAAAATGTTTGAAAGCCATTGCTCTTTTTCTAGAGGAGGAGCAACCTAGGAAACTACCAGGCAACAATTCTGAAGGAAAAAAAATAGTGAAGATACTTGCTTCACCATACAGAACACTGAAAATCTACATCTCATGAAGGCACTGGTAAAGAAGAAACATGAGAACAATACTGAAATGCATTATTTATAACTCAGTTTAAGCATCTCAGAGTTCTTCAGTAATGAATTATCTGTTGAAAAGAAGTAGATAGGTTAGGAGACTACAACACTGCACTCTTAAAATTTAAGAGACTAACTTTAAGATGAACCACCACTGGTTCTGGTTATCTTCTTCCTCTCTCCCCCCCTTGAACTGATGTCATCACCAGTGTTCGCATGAGGGGGGAAAAATCTCCAAAACACAATAAGCCATTTCCTTGCAGATCACAGCAATCTGCTGTATGCAAGAAAAATCTTCATATGGACTAGACTACACAGATTCCCTAAAAGGGTTTTTCTGAAAAGAAATCTGTTGTAGCAGATGTGGACAACAGTGAGAATTCATGATCACTGGAGAAAGTTGTCTAGAAATTGGAAAACTGCGATTGTCTTAGTTCTGTACAAAAACAGGCACCCAAATGGATATGAAGAAAGCCAAAGAAGCTTCAGCTTGGTGATTCAACAACCTACTGAAGTTCTCATCTTTCACCACGCATCAAGAGATTTACAAACAGAGCTCTACATGTTGCACAGTGCAGTGGGACCAATTTCTGAAACAAGAAACCTGTAACAAAGCTAATTTATCCCATTAAAATGAAATATCTTTCATTAGGTTCCCCACAACCTTTCATAAACATGGCTTTTGTTTGAAAATGCTCAAGCATGAAATTCTTCAATAATTCTTCTTATCTGCGTATTTTACAGTTACAGGTAACTGTTCTTGTATACATACTGTCTATGTGTACATTCTCATTGTGAGTGAAACCACGTGCAAGTACAGAAAGCCCAAGAATTTTATAATCTCAGCAGTATCTGCAGAGGAGGAAGACAAACATGACCCCCTCCATGTGCCCTGCATACTGCTATGACATGAGTGGTGGGTGCTCCTCCTCTTCAGTTCCTAATCTAGTATTTTCTTTTCTAAGGGATTCCTAGGAGAGAGGTAACAGGATGGTTTGTGACAGTAACATGGCTCAGTAACAGAATGGCTGTGAATAAACAACTCTTCTGCTTTTAAATGCCTCTCCATGTAAGCTCCGAGTTGCAGTTCTTATCAAATACCATTAACCTAATGGAAGGTTCCAAAGTCCATGGGAGATGGAAGCTCACCCAAAACTGGCATCAATCATTGAGGCTCCAACAGCATGTAGTGCTTGGTAAATATATAAAAAAGTCCTGGGTGATATCTCTACAACTTGAGAGAGAAAATCCGCTGGCGTTGCCTGAGGTATGGTGAAACACACTTGGGTCATCATGCACCTTTTGTAACTGACCCTATTCTTACCACATCATCTAACTAGTGACAGCCTCTGAGTTCAGAACACCAGGCACTAAGATATTCTAGTCACAGATCCAGAAAGCTGCAGGAGTCCTCTTAATATACATATATTTTTTTATTTGATTATAAAACGTGTAAGACATAAAAGGAAGCCTTGGACCCTAGGATGAAAACATTAACACGGAAACCTCTGGGACTCAAATGGAGTTGTGACACTGCCTCAGGGCAAAAAAAACTTAACTCATGTCCTAGAATTTACTTTGTCCTAAAAAGTAAGTAACGGTTCCCTATGAGGCCCTGATCTCTGCTCTCCTTTTTGGCCAAAATGATATAGACACGATGAAGACTTTGTAAAAATAGCAAAGAGGGTAGGTGGACACTGGCTGTAACAGATAACTTAAGGATGATACTGACATTTCACTGAAGGAGCTACTCCTCAGCCTGAGTACAGGTCCTTCAGAGATCTCCACAGGGTGGGATGAGTTAGCACCAAGAAATCACTACTTGGGAGTTCCAGGCAGAGCAGAGAGCATGCACAGCCTGAGCAAACTTAATTAACAGAGCCCCTCTTCTCTTCAGCTCAAGCAAGTAATCCGCAATACTGGGCAGAGGAACCTAAACCAGGGGTCATGTTTGTTTTGATCCTCTGCAGATATTGCTGAGGAAATACATTTTTCTGGCTTTCTTTGCATGCATATGGGTTCACTCACAACTTCAGCCACCCACCAAGCTTGAAGTGTGGTTTATTTGGCTATATTCATTCATTTAAGATATATTTCCTATCTTTGGTGACCTTTAACTCAAGACTTTCTGAACCAGAGGTCACACCTTTGCACTAATATTTGATGAACGTTTTCTTCCACCAATTTGTCCAATTTATTTTGAACCCATATACTTTTTTTCATCATCTGCAATATCCTGCAGCAGACAATTACAGCTTAACTGGACATTATATAAAAAGAACTCTCATATACTTTCAGTATGCTACCTTGCTTTAGAAGGTATTTGGAATTTGCATGTGTTTCTGAAATAACACCTCAGCATACAATTTTTGCACATGCACATTTAGTCTCAGAATGCAAATGTAAATCCAAAGGCAGTAGACATCCTTCCCTCAGAAAAATCCCCTACAAGCCAGTCACCCAAGTACAGATGCAACACACAATACATGTGTGTATATAGACAAAAAAATAAAAGCAGGGTACATGTTCCTGTGAAGATGTAAATGGGAATCAGAGGTTTCCCAGTGCTGCACAGTTCCTGCTCCTGTCACTTATTTTTGTTACTAAGATGGGCCAGAGCAACAAACTGCAAACACCGAAACTGATGCCACGACACTCTGATGTTGCTATTACAAGCTAGGAGTGCCCAAAACACACACCAAAAAGTAACTGGGGCTGGAGGGGGTAGGGAGTCAACATTATGTTGTCCTAAAAGGCACTCTTGACAGAGTCTGTGTACAGGAAGCCTCTTCCTGAAAAGTCAGGCTATCCAAATTGGAAAGTACGCTTTGAAAGGTTAAGTCACTTTGGTATTTGAGATAAAACAACATTTTCTTACCCTATGCCTTAAGAGAAGGAGTGAATAATTATTTTAACTTGTTACATTCTCTAATTTGCGCTTACTTTACTAGAGGAGGAACGTTGGAATATCTTGGTGAAACATGCACTGACTAAATGCAGAATACAATTTACTGTGTAAGGTGAGATAAGTAACTCTTAAGGTATCAGCAAAAATTTTGAAATGACTGCCAATATTTCATTCCTTTTCAAGATGCATTTTTTTTTTTTTATTTTGAAGAAAAAGTAAATTCAGACAAATCAAAGCCATTAGGATCACCTTAAAAGAAAAAAAAAAAGGTTTATCATTCTATCAATTGAGATAGGCTGTAGTAGCGAGCAAGTTATTATAAAGTTAACGGGGATCATTTTTTTCTTTCATCTTGACTTCCTCCTCCCCCATGTTTCAGTTTTATCAACAATAACTTTTTAAGTTGATAGCTCATGTTAAGTAGCAGGAAAGGACAGCTTGCTCTGGCTTCTTCTTTTGTTGCTTGTCTTCCAGGAGGCTTGCTGAATATGAAGACAGTGAGTCCAATCCCAATTTAAATTGGTCAAGTAACTACTGCACGATGTGGTCAGACTTCTTGCGATAATAATGAAGACAAACTCTTCAAAACAGGAGTAAAATACATGACAACTTCTACTACTGAAACAGTGTTAATTCAAAGCCGGCTATGACAGCTCAGAGCTTTCAGGCAGATGTCTTCTCACCTCCACAGCATTAGCAACTATGTATCTATATATATATGGGTATAAAAATAATTTCTTAATGCAATTCTTTAACAGAAGCTACTGTTCAAAGCACTACATGAGTTGGAAGTTATTTTAGGCAGAGAAGGATGACGACTGCAAAGGTGAAACGGATTTACGTAGATTTAGGCTTTGGATCTTACAAACTACTTTTCAGGGGAAAATAATTTCTGCTGTATTGGGCACATAATTTACTTATTTTCGCAAGAGGCAGCTGACACTAACATTACAAATAAAGCCTTTTTGAGTCTCAGTTATGGGAATAAGCTGCATTTGGCCCGATTAGATTTGGCTCCCTAGCTTTGTTGCATCCGTGCTTCAATGCAAATTCTGACATCAGTCAGAACAGAAAGAACAGAAAACGTTACATTCTTGGTAAAATAGCTTTATGTATGTATACTACATACCCCTAGATGTAGTTCTCTTCCGCAGATCTCAGTTAACATGATGTACAAACTCTGCTTTTATGGAACTATAACTTTTGTTCTCTCTTAATAATAATTGTGTAAGTCCCCGTTACCTTACTGAAAACTATCCACGCTTCTGTGTCACAAAAGCAAAATCTCAAAACCACAAGCAAGCAAATTGAGATCCATAGTTCTACAGTGTAGATAGCATCATATTTAATAAAGAGTTGTAGCTTGCAATATGTGCATGTTTCAGCACACAGTGCTCCACACCTCACTTCCATAGGGTCAAACATTGGGATGGCTGTCTTAAATCTCCTGCATTTCACAAATATCAGCAAGTAAACACTACTTTTTTATAGAGTTTGTGTGTTGTGGTCTTAAGTAAACTTGTGTAAAAACAGTTCTTGTTTGCATAACACAGGAAAAAAAAAAGCATATCCAACTAATAAGAAAGACTCCGTCTAATTCAGTCCTCTTTTGGTTGTAAATACAAGAAAAATAAACTGTCCAATTCACAAAAGCTGTTATGTTTAAAATAACTCAGAATGAGATGCAAAACATGAATGTAACTAAATCCCTTCATACCTGCACTGTTTTTTTTTTTTTTTTGCTTTGGTATATGAAAGTAATAGAATATAGTTTTGCAAGATGCAGTCAGTTTTCCATGTCCTCCAGTTTTCTGCATACACGCAGAGTCTCTCCTCCTGAAGGATGGTACTTGGACAGTTAAAGGTTTTAGTGAATCAAGCCTGATGAAAATTCCTTTTACTCCCATTTCCATTTTACACAAACATCCAGAAGAGCAAAAGAAGGGAAGTTCTGCTAGCGATACAGTTTTGCTTCTGGACATTAACATCTCAGTTCTCATTTCACACACACTCCCCAGCTGGTGCACTTCAGTGACCAGCACACGGCACCTAATTCAACAGTCCATGAATGAAATAAGGAAAACAGAGAGACAGGGTTAACGGAAGATTGCAACTTACTCATATTCGCTTTTCAACAGCACTTGGTAGAGAAAAGATATTCCCAGAAGCAGTAATATATTAGAAGTTATATACTTAATTCCACTCAGAAGAGCACTATGTATTTATGTTTTCATGCAAAATGATAGGCTATTGGACAGCTGTTTGTCTTTGGAATTAACAAAATAGCCATGTTATCTAAGCTGTAAGCGTATGTAATTAATAAATGACAATTTGCTGGCAGTAACCATTCTGGATTTTTTTTAAGTACTCATCCCAAAGTCCCAAAGAAATGTTTTCTGAATAGTTCAGTATAATCACAACCTCTATGCCCGACCTCCCACTTACACATTGTGTTCTGCAGTATGACTGAATAGGGCCAAACGGCGCAGGTATTTACTTCTGCCTGCAGCAGCCCTGCACTGTGGGGCCCAGTGCTGCAATGTACACTCAGCAGGGCTTACGTTCAGTGCTTCTCTCCAGATTTCCCGTTCAGCCTGCTCTATATGAAGGAGCTGATGTAAATCAGACTCTTGCTATGCCTTGGCTTTCAGAGATTCTATATTCCAAAATTACAAGGATAAAATCCTACTTGTTCTCTGTCAGATTTAATTCCTTACTCTGGTAACTCTACGAAAAAAAAAAAAAAAAAAAAAAAAAAAAAAAAAAAAAAAAAAAAAACCAAAAAAGTCTACCTTAAGAAAGAAATAAAAATCTCATATTGATATCTCCCACATCACAGCCCCCAAAGAAGCCAGCTCAACAGTTGTGTTGCATCAGCAAAGAGGCAAGAAAATGAAAAGGGAATAGGAAGACAGGCTTGTAAGACATATTGCAAGTTGAAAGCCAGCTCTCGTAAGTGGCATGTTAGCCTTGGGGCCTTCTTCAGGCTGTGGAAAAAACAGAGAGCAATTAGCAGGTAACCAGGCTGACTGCTTTGTTTGCTTCTTTGGGGTTTGGATTTTTCTTGTTGGTTATTTTTTAATACCAAAGAACAGAGATTATTCATCACTTGTAGATTTCCTAAAAAGCCAAAGCAGCCAAATAATGTAACACTGTTATTTGTACTTGTTAGCAGCAGCAGCAGTAATAACAATATGCTGGAAAAGAAGAGACAGTGGGGAAAGGAATATGATGTTTCCTTTCTTCCCCAGCATTTGGAAAATGGCCTATAGGGAAACACTACTGATTATTTTTCATAGAAAAAAGAACTGAAATCGTGCTCAGTCCCCCACCACTGAGGATTAGCTGCACAGAGACAAGATTTTTCATTTTCACACATGCACACGCTTATACACATGCTTAGTTTAGATAAATTTGCACAAGCTGCTTTAACTAAACTGATGGGAAGCTGGGCTGCATCTGAAATACATGGTTATTCACATGGACAGGAGGGTGGATACTGCATGCATGTTATGCAGAATTGGCCAGCAATTTAGGACTTCAGACTCATCTGTGAAGAGCAACCATGACTCTATTCGGTCTCCTGCTAGGAAATGACACTGTGACTATGGAAATAAACCTGGATGCAAGCATGCGTGCAAGTGGGAGCAGAAAAAGGATGCTTTGACTCAGTGCACCATTTTCCTTTCCTAGATTTTAATAAACACAACTTAATTTACACAGGAGTACATCCATTTAACTATGTTTTGGTTCACAAGACGGCATCGTTCATCTCTTTTCTTTCATCCCCCCTCTCCCTTCACTTGTTACCTCTTTCCATGCCTTCGTTTTAGTCAGATTAGCAAAAAATGAACATTTTATTACAACGTTTTTTAGAAGTTACGTATGAAATCTGTCTGAACAATCTCCATGTCCGTGGAACCAGAACTCGGGAGATCACTCACCATTACTCACTATAGTAAGTAATAAAATGCTAAATGTTAAAACGCAGCTAAGTTTCTGCAATAATAAATAAATAAATAAATAAAATCATTCCCAGCACAGTAAGTGCTTTTTTGCATTGCCTGCCAGATTTAAGCCTAGCTCAAAAAACAATGATGGGACAGAATCCACCCATCCTCCACTGCCAGGAGCAGTTCAGTGGCATCAAGTTTGGGGAGAGGAAGGAGGAAAATCCTTGAAGATTCAAGTACAAGCCTGATGCTTTCTTTGCGGCACTGCTGAACTGCATTTCTAAAAAGACTTTTTCAGACTCATGGTAAGTCACATATACTCTGTATTGAATGTAACAAAATGAGCTTTAATCTTCGAGATACTCAAGTGCTGTAATATGTGACAGTATAATCTTCTGTAAGAATACTGAATCCCCTTGCTATTATATATGCCTTTTGAACTCGTACTAGCCTTTCCTTCTTGACCATACAGTAAGCACATTTTACTCAACTTTCAGAAAAATTCCTGATTGCGTGGTGTATTCTGGAGGAAGATTAATAGCTTCCTATAAAATACATGCTTCAGCTTCCTTTGCTGTTCTGCAATGGCTACCAGCTGCACTTCAGTGCACATCTGAGTATCTTACAACTAGCAGCTCGCTGACACTTCGCATTTTCCAGCCAGAAAACAAAATCAAAACAAACAAAGCACAAACAAACCAGAGTCTAATGGCACTTTTGCACAACAGTATGAAAATTCTTCAGTTTACGCAGCCTACTGTCATTTGTAAAACAATGAAAAAAGACTTTCAGAATAGTTCTTGTCCTGCCAGGTGCGGGGGAACCTCTGGTCTGCAGGCCGAGCCTGGGAAGCGGCCGCACAGCAGGCATGGGGCAGGCACAGGGCTGTGCCCACACCTGCCAGCCTGCATCCCTCCAGAAATCACACCTGCGTGCTGGGATGGTCTCCTCTCTTCTGCTGCTAGTTTGCTATGGAACCCATTCTGACTACAGGTGGCCCGACTTCAGTTTTGTATCTCCTCTGAAGGACGGGGCCAGAGGCAGCTGTACTTGCTCGAGCAGTTTTTCTTCTGTGTGTCACATCTAATCAGTATAGCGCAATTCTGACAGCTGCTAGGAAGGCTGATAACATTTTCTTTCATGGAACTAAAATTTAATTTTATTCAGTCAAGATACTACCATTGCTAGGAAGAAAGGCTTTTACTAAGATCTGGAAAAGTATTAACAGGACGTTATGGGGCCGTACGGCCTTCTACATTCTGGCCAAGCTGAAAACCATTTAGTGGTACTTTATGCAGGACTTTCCTCATAACAGAGAGATCTCCCCTCCCCCGATGGAGTGCAGAACTGGGGTGTGCAGAGCCGTATGATATACACAGCAGAGCATCTGCACCTCTCATCAGGTCATCTTTTTACTTTAAGAAGTAATATCTGAGAATTTTTAGATCTCATTTGCTGTTCAAAACAACCTCACATGAATGTTCTTTTAGTATTACTGATAAATTTGCACAGCCTCCGTGCAGCATGGAACGCTGAATCCATGTGGCTACAAACCGGTTATGCAAGCAAGGCATATGCTTGAGGGGATGAAGAAAAATTGGCAAGATAGAGCTTGCCAAAGCATGCCACACATTAGCTCTACTTTAAAACTGTTAGCAAATTTCAGTATTTACAGATTGTTTTCTCCAAAGATATACAGACTGGGTTGCATCTTCTTTCAAGAACCATCACGAGATGCTCCCCCCCCATTTCCTCCTCTATTTTGATCACATTCTTTGAAATTAATAGCCACCTTTCTCAGATGATGTTATCTGTGAGTTAAATAACACTATGTCCTTCATTGCTTAAAATTAAGTATGAAATAAAGCAAAATTTTTTTTACAAGGAATCACTGCATGTTTGTACAACATACAGCACTGTTCTCAGAAATGGCTAAAAACATTGCACAAACATAGAAAAACCACACACCCACAGGATGCTGAGACTTTAAAATAAACATTATCTTTACATTAAATTGCCCTCCCCCTTTTTTTCTTTTCCTTTAGAACCTGAATTATATTCTGAATTGTTTCTAATAGTAATGCTGGTATTTAAAGGGGTGTGTGTGGAATGAGAATACCAGAAACTTCAAGAAATGATTATCACCTACCGTGCATCCTAAGTAAGTCTTTTGTAATGACCAGCTAAACAAAGCATATTTTCTATAGCATGAAAGAAATCAGAATGTTAAAAGAAATGTTAGTTTTATTTGCAAGTAGCAGAAAAAGCATGCATTAGGCATTGATTCGATCTATGAAGGTTCAGAATGGTATGGAGAAGAATTAACCTTGTATGGAAACGGAAGCTACAGAAACACATGAAACCACATAAAGGAAGCACAGCGTGTGGGGGGAGCTGCCTGAAAAATACGCAAGAATTACAATAAAGTAAAAGAGCATCAGATTAAATCACTGATTAGTAACATTAATACTGCAGCCTTTCTGACTGTAAAATATCCAGAAAGTTTGGGGTTATTATTTTTTTTTAATCTAATTTTTAATGCATATATTTCAAAATGTTAAAATTAATGTAAAATACTGCATTGGTAAAAGTTTTGCTAAATATATCCAGAGTATTTTCCTCCTCCCCAAGGTTACAATTAGCATTCTGCTAACTTCCATCAATGCAGTTAATATAATTACTGAGCAGCAATAGATTTAAGCTTCTGCTTTCAAAGTGACCATATATGTTTACAGTGTTGCACCTGGAACCCTGCAAGCACAACAGGAAAATCAGAACAAGCCCTCCAGTATTTTAGATTAACACTGCACTCAACCAAATTCTTGTCTCCCCAAGTCGTTTCTGTGTTCTTTCATTTACAATTTTTTTTTTTTCTTTCCTGAAGAGGCAACAATTTCATTACTAGTAATGATGCAGATCACCTTCCTCCTCCCACTCTTCTATTTTCATTCTTTTGACCATACACATGACTGTTGCTGTTAAGCTGATTTCAGCCCAGACTTTCTGAGTTCCAGTCACACTGCTATTCCATATAACTTATACTCCATAAAGCAAAGAGAAGCATAGGGTAACTTCCACATGACCCCGTTATTTTCTCCCCCAATATTTGTTCACAGGAGATAAAAATGACCCCATTTAACATTTTGGGGGTTGCAAAGCTATTACCCTCACTAAACATTCTGCAAACATGTAATTTGCCAGGCAGCATTAGACAGAGTTCAAGCTCTTGCTTGGCAGGCATTTAGTATCCCCAGCCCATGACATTTCCATGCAAAGCAGGCTGCTTGGGAAGTAAACTAATGCTAATCAATAGATCTGACTCAGTGAGAAGCCTCAGCCTGATAAAAGAAGGCATCAAACATGAAGACAGATTATTACCTCCTCTAGCAGCTGTCTGTCATTTACAGCAAGGTGTGAAACTGTTCATAAAACATCACTTCACTTCCAACTGAAACACTATTTCAAAAGCAAGCTCTGTGGGTTCAGCGCCACTATTTTACTAAAATTGGTCAGATCCCACTTCGCAATTGCCAGAAACCATTGTTATTAACACTGCTCAACATACCTGCACAAAGGCTGTTTTAAGTCTCCACGGAGAGACATTCAGATATCCCCTTTAAACTCAGGTACTTTAAGGGTAAAAGAGAAAAAAACCTCTGTAAAAAGGCAGAACATTTTTTGCTGCATAAAAGGCTGTAGTCAAAATTGATCAGGTTTTCTCCCTTTACACGATATAACAGGTGTTAGCAGAGACAGCAGTTAACTCTCGAGTCCAAACTCATTCCTGATAAAAGTATTTATTTGCTTCAGTGAGCTTTCAGGAGCGCAGATTATTTTGGCTCCCAGTGTGAATAACAGCCTATCAGCAGAATGGTTAAGATATTTAAATTTTTTATTAAGAGGTGAAAGGAACTATATTAACACTTGGAAGAAAGGAAAAAAAGCCAGTATGAAATCCTACCTTTTTTACAAAAGGATTCTTTATGTGCCAAAGTCCTACTGAAAGCTGGAGGAGCATGGTATAAAGTAGGATTCATAACTTGCTTGGGAAGCAGTACCAGCAAGTCTAATCACATTTAACACAGCCTTCCCATCTCCAAAAAGCTTCTCAATAGCCACGTTCACTGCAACTCAAGCCACTACATCACTTCACAAGCAACATCATAGTCACAGCCAACCAAACCTGAAGTTCTGCAATAGAGAGATGCCGTGTAGCTCTAGTGAGGAAAATTTCAGATTACTTAAGCCAGCTTATTTCTCTGAACCCTTCCTTTTTTAAAAAAAAAACAAATCACAAATCTCAAGATGCATCACAACTGTTCAGAATACAACGACTGGAGGCCATGGATGCCCAATATGTACTTCATGAAATTGGGCTGTGTTTTTACAGATGCTCATACAGTAAGGATACTGTATTTTAATGCCCACACATACACAGAGCCCTGTCTGTTAGAACACTGCATTAGGTCACCAGAACAGGATCAGAAGTTAAGACATGAAAGTCAAGGTTCCTGATATCAACTCAGATACAGTCTTATTTCCCTACTGCCTCCTCTTTGCTCATGTCTTCAGCTGCTCGTCAGATCTTGGCTTTCTTCCTCCTACCTCTGCCCCTTCCTCCTGCCAGGTGCCGCTCTTCCCGCCCTCCCTGCAGCTCCCTCTGTGCCTCATCCTCAGCTCAGGCCTTGCTCCTCAGAGCAACTGTGGGAGCTCTCCCTGTCCACAGGCCCGTGGCTGCCAGCACAGAAGGGCCATGCCCAGAGCCTCTCTGAGGAATTCAGCAGTAGCGCTGGCTTGAACCAACACAACTTCTAGGCAAATTCATGGCAATGGTAAGTGCTCCATCCCACACACTGACCACAGGCAAAGGGGTGGGTCTTTTTGTTTTTGTTTTTGCTAAAAGCAATGGTATTTGAAGAATTGGTTTGAAGAGATGGAGTTGTGGGTTTTGTTGTTGTTATGTTTGGCTTTTTAAAAATACTACGTCTAAATAAATTTTTCTTTAAAGTCATTTTTAAGAAAAGATGTTTTTTGTGAAATTTTTGATGCTTAAAGAAAATATCTCTGTGAGCACCTTAAACCAAGCTCTTACAATAGGAAATGTCAGATATCCTGAATATTAGCACTATTGCACCTGCTCATATTATTTCCAAATTACATTTGGATCTCGTGGTGTAACTTTACCAAAACAGATTTCCATAACCACCAACCAGTAACTCTTCTTTTAATTTCAGAGTGCTGTGTTAGATGAATTTGTTCCCAGACTCAGGCTGTGAGGCCAGCATCCCCAGAGACACTCCCACCTCTTCCTGGGGATAAACAAACCAGCTCTGGGAACATGAAACAAACAGCAAGAAACAGTATTTAGCTTTTATAAATTTTAATAAACTACAACATAGGACCAAAAGCTTGATTCCCTATTTACTATTACCCTGAAGTGAAAATAAAGGGAAGAATATAGCATTATTTTTTGCATAAACTTCAAATACATGAATGTACCATATTTGCAATTCAATACCCTTTGTATCTACTCACTTTTTTTTTTTTTTTAATAGCCTGGAACTAGGAGAAAACTGCCTTTTTTGTTTTTATCTACAAGAGGAAGGTATCTACAGTAAGCTTCATAATCCTAGAAGCTATTTGTCATAGTCATTCTTCAGTTTATAAATTGGGCAATTAAAAATGTCACTGCAATCACCATTTTGACCACCACATGTAAGAAAATGCTGCTGTTTTGTGAAACTTGTTCTAGATTCTGTCCTCAGAACTGCATATTTATTTTTACTTCCTCTCTGCCTCCATTTCTATAACATGGTTAACACTGACGCCTATACTCCTATGCACTATAGCTAAGTAAGCAATTTCTAACATTTTTAAACATTTGAATTTACATAGGATATTTGTAATTAGAAGTGACATCACAGCTCATTTTATCATTGCATCATTAACACTTGTTTCCAGCTTACTGCTGCATTAAGAGACGAGCACATCAGGTACGTATTGCTGGACAGGTGAGAACAAAGGGGAACATATGGGCGCATTGAGAAAGTATGCTGGAGAGAATGGAAGACAACAGGCAAATTATAAAGAAATTCATTAGATATGGTTGGAAGTGGTTTGGAGTCAGCTTCTGAAACCCAGAAGCTGTTCTTTCATATAATTGGGAAATGAGGGGGCTGCAGATGGTAATCACTCCTCTGACCTTCACCTTCCTGGGCTACGCAGTCAAAAAGGAAAATTGTGTAAATAACATTAGCAAGAATGCAACAAATCTGAACATCCCAAACTACTTCACAGTACACTGCCTCTCAAGTGACCCGTGTTAGATTTTCCCCCCTTCAAATGGGCTATCTCCTCCATCTTTTGCAGGTTCCAAAAGCCTAGGGAAGAGAGAGCCGCCATCTCAATGTCAGCACTTCAGCCATGTTCGTCTCTCCCCATTCCCCCAGCTATCACTCCGTATCACTCCACAAGGCGGAACAGCGAGCCTCATCTCTTTGAACTTCTCTCCACTATTTTCAAAAGAGATAGGGGCAGTGAAAAAAGAAGAGAGGGAGAGAGGAAAATAGAGAAAGAAAAAAGCAGAAAGGACACATCAAGGTGAGTTAGATTTCCACATCATTTATCCTACAAGAAAGCACACGCTTTAATCTACCCGAGCCAGACACAGGGATTGTTAGGGTTGCATTTTGTCTACAAAGCTGAAGAAGTGAGTGCAGTATTATGCTGCTGTGTCAGGCTAGTTTGACCAGTTTCACAAGTTCGCTAGAAAAAGAAGTGTGACATTTTCATTTAGAAGAACATGAGCAAAGCTTATGAACATGGCTAGGCATGTTAAGAGTAAATGGGACGGTGTATTTCTGAACAAGAGGGAACCTTGTTTTAAAATCAATCCAACTTTTTAACCATCGATGACAGATTTGCCCAAACTTAAAACTTGAGCACAGCAAAACTTCCCTGAAGACAACTGGAAACAATGAAGAGAGATTTCAGGAGCATAATAAAGGTTATATATAGCAATTTCAGTCCTTTGATACGCACAGCTCATAGAAACTCTCCCACAGCAGGTCCAGATGCACCCTGTCACTGTTCCTGTCTGGCACATCAATATGTCATCCCCCATGATTATTCCCTGTGGGACAGGGCACACTCCATGCCACTGTGGCTTCTGATCCCACTGCAATGCAGGAGTTTCCAAAGAACTGTCAGGTAGCAGAGAGAAGGGAAGGGAAGGGAAGGGAAAGGGAAGGGAAGGGAAGGGAAGGGAAGGGAAGGGAAGGGAAGGGAAGGGAAGGGAAGGGAAGGGAAGGGAAATGCAAAAAATGAATGCTCATGTGGGCAATGTGCTGTAAAGAACTCCAGTTAACAGAAGCTTATCTGTTTTCAAGCCCATTGTTACATATAGATAGGGTGTAAGTGGAGAGGTCTAGGAGAAATCCCCATGCATGTTCACACAGTCAGCAGCGGTCAATGAGATTTTCAGGTAGAGACCTACTGTGGCCTTCCCTCCCAGGATACCATTTGAGCCTGTGAAGCCTGAGACAGAGCTGAGCTCCATGAAGTTTTGGGCAGAGTGCCCCAAGGGGGACTTGTAAGAGATCAGGAATGGTGATATGGTTCAGTGGGGCCACAGAAGTAGCTTGAGTTTACTGTCACGACAGCAGGGGATTCACCCTGGCGATCTTGTAAGAGACTTTAAAACATCCAACTGTTTTTACATAGGCATAATCTCATTACTTGCTACCAGTATCCCTATGGACTGATATGCTTCTATCACTAAGTGAAAAAGCACCTTCAGACATGGTGGATATGAGGAGGGGCCTTGGCAGCAAAAGCAAAAAGCCTGGCTACATGTTATACGGCGGGAGTTAAGCAGAATTCAAAAACACCCTGTGTAGAAATTCCAAAGGGGGCACAGAACCACGCTGCTCAGCAAGGACATTGCCTGGAACAATCTGCAGCAGCTGCTAGGATTTCTTCCACCTCCCTGGAGAAGGTACCTGCATAAGGAAGGTCACCTTCACAGTTACGTGAGCGAAGAAACATTCTTGTGGCCTGCAAGGTAGGCCAAAAGAACTGAAAGAGAGCACAGAGGGGTGGTTTTATCTATCGCCACACAAACAAGATCCTTTTTAAAATGAGTTAGAAATGCCTGTTCATTTCACATGATCCTGCCATCAAGGACAGGAGTAAGAAATTCCACTCCCTCAGCCTCACATGCTCAGAGCCAAAATGTGTTCCTTAGTTACAAATGCAGTATCTGTCACAACAGACCTTAGCCAGGCAGAGAGGAACTGTTTCCAATGTTAGGGCTGTCCAGACCTGAGGAAAAGACTTCTTTACTGAGGGATGGACCGGTTGTCCATGAGCTGACTCCACATACCAAGGGAACCATTCCTCACAAAGCATAAAACAGCGTAAATCCAGGATTTTAGGTTCCACGTCCATTTATGAAGCTACATGGCTCAGAAGGACTTAGCAGAACTGTATCAGCAGGAAAAAAAGTTAGGAAGCCAAGACAAACAAAACATAGCCTAAAATCTATCCTGCCACACAAAGACCTTTGAGCCACTGAATCCTGCCTCTACAATGACCTTTAAAGCTTGGGTGAAAGTTAAGCTCTTGGTTGTTTGCACTCATCTTCATACTTCCAACTGTTAAGACATAAAACACTATTATAGGAAGGCTGGAGGAGTCTTTCATCAAGCATTTGCTCACATAAAGTGAGGAAGACTGAATTCCCAGGATAAGGCAGCTCACTGTAGCAGACAAAAAGACAATTTGGAATTAGAAATGGTCTTGCTCACCTTAAGACAAAAAAAGCATCTGTGGGATGCTCTCACAGCTGTATGAAACAAGAAACCACAAGATCAGAAGTTATAAACCAGCCTTTTACCTCAAAGGCCAAGAATCAGAGCAGCCAGTGTCACTATCCTTAGCTTGAATTTCTGAATTGCAGTGCTTAGTTTGTCTAAATGCAGGAGGAATTTGAATCTGCTATTCCTCTTCAGGTCAATGAAATATTTGTTTTAGGTAATTCATATACTCCATGGTGTATGAAAATTATCTGTAAAGCAACTTAACATCAGCAAAGTATTTCCTATTTATGTGAAGATTTTCTAATGAAATAACCAAAAAGAGGTGAAAAATTAAAAAGAAAAAAAGGAGGAGTTTGGAGGGTTCAAAACGTACAGTTACTTTTGATAAACGGGTGTGCCAGACCCATGTATCTGACACTGCATATAGTCTGAAAATGTAAGAGGCAAAAACTTGAGTCTCTGCTGATGTAATTGGTGTGCACTTACTACACAGTATCACTGCAGGGGGAGAGAAAAGATTATATATAAAAATATATTTCTTCACATTTAATCCACACGACTTCTCAAGGTGTAATAAATTTTAACAGTTTGGAATTCAGATGCTATAAATAACAACATAATAACCATGGACAGCAAAAAGGATGTCAGAAGTTGAGTGGCTCTGAAATAAAGGATGTTGTGTTACAAATGGTTTCCAAAACTATTACTGTACAGAGAGCTACTTCTAATCCACAGAAAAATTAGGCTGCTATTTTTTATGTACCTCGCTTGTTACAAATGAAGCATACCCGTTAAAAAAACTTACAGTGAAATGAACTACCTAAATTAAAATCATGCCTGGCAAATACATCAGGAGATAAATACAACAGGGAAGATAGTTAAGGAAGAGAAAAGCACAAGCAGAAATGAGAATCAACTCCCAATCAGAACTGCTTTTAAGCTGGAAGTGAGCAAGAAGTTCCTAAGTAATGGAGCCATCTTCCAGTCACAGTAATAAACTCAAGAAACTCCAAGTTCTGTGTGAGATAACGCAGTGTGCCACGCGCGGACTCAAGTGAAAGGATCTTCTCTGGCCTTACTTGAATCCAGCTTAAAGTTCTCCATCTGTCCCATGTGGATAGGGAGCATGTCTGACATCGCAGACATTTATTTTCAGTTTCTCTCTCCTATTCTCTCTTTCTTTTTTCCCTTTTTGCAGGGGGTGGGAAAAGAGGTAGAAGATTAAGGAGGTGGGTGAGAAAAGAGCATGGGGAAATAAACTAAGAAAATATCTCAAGCAAACTTGACATCATACAACCTGAATTACATGTATTATTTCAAGAACAGAATATGGTTGCCCATGCTTCTACAGACAAAATAAATTTTATTTTTTAATTAATGTAAAAATGATGCACCCAACTTTATTCTGTTTGTCCTTCCTCAAAGGCACACTGCCAACACAAAACAATCCTCTTAAAGAGTTCTGAATGGTAAAAAGATCAGCCTCAGAATAAAAATTAATCTATTTCTACTATACCAGTTTCCTTTTACACAAGAAACAACAGAAGCCCTCAGTGACTTCTTTGCAAGAGCTGATGTTTCTCTTTCTGTTCATCCATTTATATTCTATTACACTTCAGGCTAAGCATATTTTGTTGATTATGCAGCAGTAGAGGATATATGTTCCATTCACATGTTTTTAATTAAAAAACAAACACACAGCCAATAGGTAGGTTTTTTCTAGTCATTTAAACCTTTAAGCTCAGGTCAAAGACTGTCCAGCAAATTATGCAATTATGTTTTATTTTCCTGCACCTACTTCTTCACTGCAAAGGAAGAGCTGATGATAAAGACTTTTTTTTTTTCATATATTGCTGAGGAAGAAGCAACTACAAGGCCAAAAAAGATTGCTATGGTGGCCCAGAAGTACCCTAAATAGGGATGTTCATCTATTGCTTATCCCAGTGTTTAGCTATAAAAATGACCTGTACAAACACACAGACCACTGGGGTATCAAAACACCACTATAAAATATGTGACACGCACTATCTTGACACGGTCTGCCAGCGCATTGCCATTTCCTTATTAAAACCTGCCTTCATTATGCTCCGTGTGACAGGAGTTCTGGCACAGGCAGCACTTGGACATTATTACCATCATACCACGTGGCCTGTTTACGGCAAGTCACAAAACGATTCAATAAAAACGCCAGAATGCAAGCACCAGCAGCAATACAGCTGGGAGAGATTTCACAGATATATCTGTGAGGCCAGAGACCACAAAGAAGAATTATCCAATATTAGAAAGAAATTGTACAGGAGTCCTCACAACAGACAGGCGATATATTCTCCCGAAACACGAAGAACAAATAAAATTACCAGGCAACTTCATCAGCTAGCACCTCACTTCACAACTCTCATTCATCAGCAAGCATGCTTTCACAACGACTTCCCATGTCCTCACAGCCATTTTCACCCTCCTTTTGTTCTATACAAGTTTTTTTCTGCTGTTTGATCTCAACTCAACCTCTTCTCCGAAGTTCCTCCCTCAAAGCCCCAATCGCTGCCATCCTCTCTCCTCTGCTCCAACACAGGCGCCCACCCCTCCTCCATGCTGATCCCAACTCCTGCAACACCTCTGGGGTGCTTCTGCAAAGGCTGCTTCCCATTTTGTTGTCTCTTGAAAGAGATCTGTGAAGCTTGGACGTGGCATTTTGCACGGTGAGACTTGACATCTTTGGGAGGGCAACACCACCACGTCAGGAAGATCACAGAAGTAGAGAGAAAGTAGCTAGTTTTTTTCAGAGAAACGTGTGTGCATTTGTATACATTCTGCGCTTTTCATAACAGACTCTCTACAGAACACCACATTTAAAGAGCACTTGAAATGCAATCCTTAGCTTTGAGATCTAAGTCAAAACCACTGTCAGAGCTGCAGCTCTCACTCCAACCTCACCCTAATGATAGAAGAGGATGACAAGAAAGAATACGGACATGCACAAAGAAAGACCCAAGCAGGAAGGTCTCATACACCTATATGAAA
The DNA here is from genome assembly GCF_905368555.1 of Meleagris gallopavo. Taxonomy (NCBI): domain Eukaryota; kingdom Metazoa; phylum Chordata; class Aves; order Galliformes; family Phasianidae; genus Meleagris; species Meleagris gallopavo. The sequence goes on along the minus strand of NC_139405.1, from coordinate 50,532,719 downwards.
AGTTGTAATACGAGCCATCAAGCCATTAAAAGAGAAGAGAGGGCCACATACTTTGAAGATGCTATTTTCAGTTGTTTTTAAATTCTGTCTCACTTAAATGGTGTCTCTCAACATCTGCAGAGCATGTTGGTTTTATTTAAGTGCCAGGTTTAAATTTCAGTAAATTTTAGTACATCCTTAATTATTTCATTCGTTTAGAAAAAAGATTGTTATTTCCAGACTTTATCATGCCTTCCTCCGGCATCCGTTTACATTAATAAAAAACAACACCGTTTTCAACTCACCATTCCTGATAATGTAATGTTTAAATAAAAATAAAAATACTTTCACTGACTAAACAGAAGAACTTATATCTCAATATGAACTATAGCATTGCTTCAACAGTGCTATAATAATTAGAGTTAACGTAATGAAAACCTAGTAAAAAGACTATAAATTCACCATATGAGCACATATGGATGTGAAAAAGGAAATCAAATGAGTTCTCCACACTAAAATTAGATTCAAAACAGAACAGCATCCCACAGAAATAGCACAGACCTAAAAAGTCTATATAAATTTACTATGCCAAATCCAATTTTATCTAACATTCACTTTCATCTATCTGTATTTCCACAGTGTACTTAAGGTACTGAGAGTGTAACTGTTCATGTAAGTCTTGACTTCAGTGTAGCTACTTCAGGAAGATTTCCGCATTTCAAACAAATCAGAGCTGGGCTCATTGTAGTGCTATTAAAAAAATGGAGTTCAGTGAACATGATTTTCTTTACCTAGCTTGCGCTCTCAGATTTTGAATTGCTTGTTCCATTTATGTTTTTTGTGCAGTCGAATCTTCCTTTCTGATGACTTCAATACAATGATTAATTTAAAATATACTTTCTCAAGAGTGATCTCACCACAAAAAGAGAGAACAAAATCCATTTATTCTGTCTTTGTATATATATTCATCTAAATACAGTTTTAAAGCAATTCATCTGTGAAGATGAGCTACCTCTCAGTTCAAATGAAGATGGTTTTGAACATGAGATTGCTTTTCTGGTAGCCCCTACAACTTTCTGCCACAAAACTTTGGTGTATAAAGCTTATGACGCAGCTCTGAGCAGTTTTTGTTTGTTTTTGTTTGTTTTTGTTTATGCTGCATCTTCTTTGTCAGTTTAAATTGCTGTGTCCTGCATCTTTTAACATGTCATAAGCACTGAACGTCATGTCAGGCATCAACTGGGGAATCTAATCAAGCAGCAGCAGTGTGTCCAGTTTGCTTCTGGACAACCCCAAAGGTGTTGCAACTTAGGCCAATCATCAGACTGAGACTCTGGTAAACTCAAAGGCACTTCTCCAGTACCCCAGCAAGACATCCAGGGATGTGAGATATATAACCCTGGCTGCCAATGAAAACTGAAGCAAAGAACTCATTGATTACCTCAGCCTTTTCCATATCAGCTGTAGCCAGTTCTCCTTCCTCATTTATCAGAGGAGGTATGCTCTCTCTGGCCTGTCTCTTCTGATCAATGTACCTACAGAACCCCTTCTTGTTTTTAACATCCCTCACCAGGTTCAGTTCTATCTATGTCTTGGCTTTCCTAATCCCACCTCTGCATATCCAGACAGCATTCCTGTATTCTTCCCAGGTGACATGTCCTTGTTTCCACTGCCAGTAACTGCCCTTCTTTTCCCTGTTTGACCAGCAGGTCTCCTTTTGAGCCATGGTGATTTCCTGTTCTGGGGGGACAGCCAGCTCTTGTGCTCTCAGGAAGGTATCCTTGAGTAACCAGTTTCCTCCAGTCCTTTGTCTCTGAGTACAGCTTCTCAGAAGATCTCATCCAGTAATTCCTTAAACAGCCTGAAGTTTGCTCTCCCAGTTCACAGTCCTGACTCCGCTCTTTGCCAGGCCCACATTCCTTGAGATCAAGAACTCTACCAGGGCATGGCTGCTGCAGCTCATGCTGCCTCTGACCTTAATGTCTTTAACAACTTCCTATACACTGGTGAGCATCAGGTCCAGCAGTGCTTCACCTCTGGCTCATCTGTCCGATACCTGAACCAGAGAGTTATTGCTGATGGTCTCCAGGAGTCTCCTGGATCGCTTGCAGCTCACCGTGTCGTTTTCCCAACAGATATCTGATTGATTGAAATCCCCCAATATATGCTATACCTCTTGCAACTGAAGGAAGAAAGCCTCATCAAAAGGCTCCCATTGATCAGGGTGGCCTGTAGTAGATCCTGACCACCAGCTGTTCTTTATTGGTCCTATCCCTAATCTTAACCCACAGGCTCTCAACTTGTTCTCAACTGTTTCTCAGAGGAAGCTCCTCGCAGCCTATCCACTTTTCAGCATAGAGGGCAACTCTCCCACCCCTCATACTTTGCCTATCTCTTCTAAAAAGCTAATAGCCCTCAGTGGGCTCCTAATGCTGCTTGGCCACATGTATGTTCCTCACTCATCTTCCTATTCATTTCTTTTTCTGAGCTTTTTATCTTATGCCACATCTGCCTGCCCTCAGCAATACTCCTCTCCAATGTTCCATGTTCAACAACAGATTTTAAGCACAGAAGACAGTAAATTTTTAGAGCACGAGTCATATCACTACTTTGTTTAGTTAACAAGTCATGCTGCCTTGATAGGAGAGGGAAATGCAACCAACTTCATGGTTTTAAGTAACCACTGCACTCATGAATTCTTTGTAAAAGCCGTTGTGTGCCTACACCAAAAAGCAGTAGGGAAGACACCACTTAGAGTCATGGTCTCTCATGGTTGTCAGTGCCACCACAATGTTGCAGCAGCTAATTATGTGATGTTGTATGAGCAAAATATCTCCGGGCTTTACAATTCCTTTCCAAGCAACACAGTAATAATTTTTCCCGTCTGCACCAATCACTTCGACTGTGAAAACATTGTTGTCAGAGAAGGCACAAAAGGCCAGTTACAATGGGAGACATTGGCTCTGCGTCAGCACAGCACCGTGAGGCTGTCGCATCAGCCTCCTGACTGGACTGCATGCATCCTGACGTGATGCTTCTTTGTGGGTCTAATAGAAAGGCCGCAGGCCCACAGCCAAGCCCCATAGTCCCTGAGCCCCAAGGTTGTTGTGGGCCCATTGCTGGGACAAACGGATTAGCAGCCCTCCAAGCCAGCTGCTGCCAGCCCCAACAAATGGGCACCCATTGCGGAGGCCCCATGCTGGCTTGTTGTGCGAAGGGCCTTGTGCTGTGGCAGACAAAGGAACTGTGAAGATGAGCTCGTGTAAATTTATTTTCTCCTGGGATAGCTATACACATGAAAGTTACAGGTGTTTTAAAATTGAGTACCTCAGCTCTACCCAGCAGCAATTGGCACTTCTGTATGAACCAGATACCATTAAATACGCATTTAGTTATTTGGTAGTATACCTGAGACAAAGTGTTGCAACATGTCCAAAAACTGACTCTATTGTTGCTATTTGTATTCATGAAACTTAAAAATCCTTTAAAATCTCAGAAATAGAAAACAGACTAAAGGGAAAGTATCTATTAACTGTCAGAAAAAATAACCTTCCTGGTGCCTATGCCACATTGAAGTACACGCTACACTTACGCACAGCAGTACAAAACAGGGAAATCACATCACAATTACTTAAAAAACTCTCAACAGATTGCTGTATAGCCAGGTAAAAACTCAGTGGGGTCAACAGCAGCCTTTGCATGTATTTGTAGGGATGCTGTAACCAACCAGGCATTACACATCCATATATATAGTTTCTCCCATACTACATCATGTGAGCCAACACAGTTCACTTCTGTTTCCCACGACCAGAGTGAACAGTATTTAGAAAAAAAAATGCTGCAGTTTGCCAGCCTGGTATGTAAAATTTTTCTCTGTCTCTCACTCTGTGAATGAGCATCACAGAAAGGCATGTTCCAACCTAACCAAAGCTGTTTCACCTAAGAAAAAGTCTTGTAACTCAAAAAAGCTGTCTACTTTTAAGCAAACAAAGGATCTAAGATAATGTTTACTCAAGTTACACTTGTGCACTGTGGGAAGAATCAACTTTAATTTTTACTTCCATACATAAATTTCTGTTAGAACTCAAAATCAGCCTTCTAACCAAGGATTCTCTACATTAGCACTCCATTTCTGCCCACAAGGATCTCTAACATATAGTTCCCAATCAGTTAATGCATAGGCAGACTAATTTTAACCTACTTAACTTGAAAACATTTATTGCATTAAAAAAGTCAAACCAGTGTATTAAAAAAAAACCAACAGAGAACTACTAAGAAGTACTGCAGTGGAACCTGTTGGAACTTCCACTGAGCCAAGATATCTACAACCATTTATAAATTATTAATTCTGCTCAAATCTCACTTTTTTTTTTTACATTTAAATACAATGATTGTTGTAGTCTAGTGTAACTACACGTTGAGGACAGTTTTCTTATGATGCATTCTCCAAAAATTAAATTAACTGTCTTCAATATATAGAAAACAAGACTATGGATTTACTTAGGCAATGAGCAACCAACTCCTAAACAGAACCAACAACAATTTCGTTCTGAAGACAGATCAACACTGCTTCATCAAATGACATAAACATTTATACAGAATCTTACAAAGTATCTCCTGAAAAATAAAACCTATTGCTCAGTGAAAAAAGTCAGGATAAAGAAGAAAAAGGAATTTATCGCAACTTGAAGTCTCAGGCCAGAAACTACATAATTCTTTATGGTACATTCACTACCAAAAAGAACACCTGAAGGAAGATTTTAATAGATCTATTACATTCCCATGCAAAAATGTGTATTTATTATCTACTTAAAATTATGCATTATTGTGTTTAAATACTGCTAAGTTCCAATCAACAATTGAATATTTCTCACAGTGATGAAAGCCAGTGTGGGCACAAATACACTCGGAGACATGTAAAGCATATGTAAACAACATTTGAAAATGTGGCACTTACAAAGTCTTTCAAAAGTTGTTTTGAACAGAATAAAGAGTTCATCACCTAAAAACAGAAGCTTAAGATTTGAACTGGGCTGTTCTCCCCAAACTTCTCACCACCTCATTGCTTTGCATATATATTTCCTGATACAAAGTATCCAAAGACATGGGTGCTTTCAAGACACATCTGTAGTTGTTGACCATTCTCTCTCTTCTTTTTAATTTTGCAACACAGAGGAATTTATGAACACTGCAAAGCAAATAACTTCAAATGGAAGAGTTTGGGGTGGGTTCTCCTTTGTTTTTTTTTTTGTTTGTTTGTTTGTTTGTTTTTCCCCTTTTTCTTTTGGGGAGCAAGTGATTCTCTGTAAATGCTGGAGACTGCTGTCTGTCCACATTTCATGCCCTGTAATGTTTGTTTGTAGTACACTGACCTAGTTACGTTTGACAGCAACACTAAGAAACACAGCCAACAAATGCAGCAGAGGAGGGACACACAGCTTTCATGACGAAAGAAGAACTAAGCAACAACATAAAAGATAGTAGTTCTCTGCCACTGACACATCAAACATCCAGAATTGACCCACACAGTTGCATCACTTACAATGTTCGAAGTCCAGATGCTCTCTAATTCTTGTTACAGAGGCCTAATTAGTGCTGACAGACAATAGCTCACAGTGAAGGCTGCAGATAGCTCAGTCGAGTCTACTTCAAAGACAAATGCAGGGAAAGAAAAGCAAAAAAAGAGAAGACAGTTTTGGCAAATATTGGAGCAGCTATCCAAACAGAGCAGAGCAGGTGCAAGAAGGCAATCAGATTTAAGATGGAACTCAACCAGTTTGTGAAGAGGCCTACGTGAACTAGCTTCCTACAGTGGTCCCTGGTTTCTCACTCTTCCACTGCAACAGCAAGTGCAGCATGTCTGAACATGATGTCCTCGTGCCTGGGTGTCTAAGTGGTTCAAAATGAGCTTTTATGTCATTTTAAGTAATAGACTAAGCTTGCAGAAGATCATGAGGAAAGGAGAAATGACAGATAATGAAATCTCTTTAGGCAGTACTAAAGCTGTTCTGTTGTGTGGCAACTTCATGAGATATTCCATCATAACCTGACCCATATGCGAAATGAGCAGTGGCAGCGCTCTGATGTCCTCTCTCCTGCTGTAGGTCACTGTGGCTGACAGTTACAGCTACATACAAAAATCCATACATATTGTCAGCAGAAGCAAGGCCCCTAAAACCATAGGTGAAAAACAGGTAATATGAAAACGCAATTGTATCACCAGAAATTCAACCACAATTGCTATCACTGATGGATCAACTCAACCAACGGAGAAGATGATGACTGGATAAACACAGAACAAATGAGGCTGTGTTTAGATCCCAGCAAATTTTGGACCAACACTTTTCTTGAAGAGTGAAGGCAGCAGGATGTTACTGCTGTTTTGAGGCAGTTAATCTGATGTGAACAAGCTTTATGCGCAGCCATTTCCTTTGTAATGAACACTTTCTCAGCTACTTAAAATACTGTGGCAATCCCAAAGCTTGCTGAAACCAGAAGTTGTAAACATCTGGATTGCTTTACAGAAAAATTAAAATACAAACTCATGTTAGAGGGTTAATCTTTTGTCAGTGGTCTTCTAATGCATCTGAAATACAGCTGTCACTAACATTTACATCTCACTGATATCAATGCAATGAAGGTGGTATACTGTATTCAGTGCAGAAAGCACTCATCTCTGCCCACTGAAACACAATTAGAAGCAACCTAACGAAATTCCAGTGTCCAGCCCGAGAAAGGAAAGAAAGCATGGCCACATGAGTAAGTTGCAGTGCAACAAGAACCATTCGCTCTTCTCTGCTGAGGACTGTGGGAAGCACTGCTAACAGTGTGATGCACCAATGGGGACAACAGATTGGGAATCAGTCTCAAGTTCTTGCCCTCAGTTGCCTCATGGTAACTCAGTGTGTCTCTATGTGGGAGCAGGGTGTGCCCAAATACTGAACAGGCTGCTCAGCCCGACCAGAAGCATCCTATGCTGCAAGCCGCTCACTGCAATTGCATAATTCCACCAGCAATAGAACTGTGCTCAAAAAATTCTGTTTTAAGGTTTGTTTATTCCAAACAAGGGATCAATGCCGAGGAACAGATGGAGAGAAAAGGTTTAAAGGAATAAGATAATAAAAAAGGCGTGTGATAGCCAAAAGCAACACCAGCAATTATTTAACAAAAATTGAGTATTTAAAGTACGATGAGAAGAAAAACTCAGAAAAAGCAAGGTGCAGAAAAAAAGTACGGCTTTAGTTTGCAATGCAGATGTTTAAGATTTACAATCAGTATGGTTTGCTTTTTCATGCTATAAAATGCATGTAAAATTATGCCCAAGATGTGTGTAAATGTTTAAATATTAAAACAAAACAGATATTCGGGATGTTTGATGTTTGTTTTTGGAGAGAGAAAAAAACTATTTTACAAGGATCCAAGCACTAAAGTGAAATTAACATAAAACAAATAAACCAGTGCAATAAAATAAAAAGCTTAAAACCAAAAGTTAACCAAGGTCATTAATGTCAGTTAAATGGCAAAGATCCACGTTACCCAGTGTTTAAATATCAATTAAATGGGATAAAACTGCCTTGCAATTACACTTCAAAGATTTATTTCTGCTGCTTCTAAGGTTTATATTGTCCTCACAAAAACATGTGTTTCCTGACATTCCTTAAGCTTAAAGTTTGTTACATGCACTGTCGCAACTGAGGAATTTCAGATTTCTTTCTCCTTGTTGTCATTTTTATTTCCAATTTGGAAAATATTAGCAGTGATCCAACCGTCCTACCTTTTCTTATGGTAAATCTGCAATCTAATGAATGAATCTGTAATCTAATGAAACCATATGCTGAATGGGAGACAACCTCTTGCCTATAGCTCTTCACTCCAAAAATGCTCTACAGCTTAAAATCTTGAAACACAAATGACTCAACAACTGGTAGTGCACATTCACAATATTTTGCTGGCAATAAAAAGGTCCTTCCACAGATGGAAGCCTGAAGAAAAAAGTAATTGCTAAGAAGGTTTCCTTTGGTGCCCTGCCTCTCCATGATACTTACTGAATGGAATTCACAGACAGCCGTGGTCTAAAAATACAGAGCCTGAGGATGACAAAGAAGCTACGTGGATTACGTTCAACTCTTACAAACCTTCTTAGCTGCACATGAAAAACAATGGCCAGAACATCCATGGACAGTCATGTTCCTTCTCCTGTTTCAAAAATTTAAATTTGAAGAGAACAGGTAAAACGTACCAAACTACAGGACATGAAAGTCAATTGCTGGCCACTGCACATGGCAAAATGTCAACGCTAACAAGTGTTCACACAATATACACACAGACCAATCTGCAGAGATAGGTGGATGTAGGTGGTTTCTTTTTGTTTTGCTTTTCTAATTTTCACACTAATACTGCCTTTCTTTTTCCAGCCTAAGGGAAGTGAAGTAGATGCAGCTATTCTAGCTACATTGGCCTCATGGGGCCTATCCACATAGGATGGTGTCAGAGCTCTTCTTTAAGAAGACAACACAGCTCCAAAGGATGGTCTTTTCATGGAAATGAAACATTGTTCACAACTCCTTTCTTTCCAGGTGTCAAAATAAAGAAAATAGTAGGGCAGGGTAGAATAGACACAGGATAGATCCACCACCCACCAAAAGACATCAGAAGATGGACAGAGATGTATGTTTCCCGGACTGATCTTCCTGAAACAGAAGAGCTGATATGTATTGCTAGTACCTGACACTTCAAAAAGGACTTTTATCATTTCAAGTTTTCAAGAAAAAGACCTGTTTTGCAAGATTTTGGGAAGAATATTAGCAGTATAGGAAGAGGACAAAGAGAGTAAGTGTTCATAACACAAAGATACTAGCAGCCTTCTTTCAGCTCCCAATAACGAGGAAGGAGAAGAAGGAAACTCAGTATAACTTGCTTGAAGTTCAGTCTCCAGCTCTTTTCAAAATAAGAAATGATAATGTCTCCTAAAATAAATAAATAAATAAAGGAAATGCATTTTGTGCATTCAGAACATATTCCGACATTCAGAAGTGTGGGAAAATTTAGACAAACGAAATTCTTGATTAGATGTTGTGGTGGGCAAGTGATGGGCAGCTATGTACCACCATACTGCTCTCACATTCCCCCTCCTTAGAAGGATGTGGGGAAAAAATCTGAAGGCAAAAGTTTGCGGGTTGAGCTACGGTCAGAGATCACTCACTGATTACTGTCATGGGCAAAACAGACTCGTCACAGGGAGATTCAAATAAGTTTTGTTCTGATAACAGACTAAAGCAGTGAGAATGAAAAGCAAACTAAAAGCACCTTCCTTCCATCAACCCTCCTCTACCTCACCTCCTCCTTCCAAGGAGCGCAGGGGAATGCAGACTGCAGTCAGTCCATAACACTTTGTCTCTGCTGCTCCTACATGGCCACTCCAGTCCCTTGCTCCACATGGGTTCCCTCTCATAGGATGCTGTCCTTCCCCAGCTGATCCTGTGAGGGCTTACCACAGGCCGCAGCTCTCCAAGCACTTTTCCTACACAGCTCTGTACCCTGTACACAGCCCACCCTTCAGGCACTGTTCCAGCACAGGCTGCCAAGGGCAGCAGCTCCCCCAGCCCTGCGCTACTGCAGACCCTCTCTGTGGGCTGCAGCTTCAGCCCAAACTGTTCCTGCGGGGTATCCAAGGGCTGTACCTCCTTCAGGCCTCATCCACTGCTGCGCCATGGGCTCCTCCATGGCTGCATGTGGAGATCTCCGTGCAGTCCCCATGGGCTGCAGGGGGACAGCATGCTCCTCTGTGGGCCTCTCCTGGGCTGCAGGGAGTGTCTGGAGCACCTCCTGCCTGCCCTCCTTCTGCACTGAACTCTGTGTCTGCAAAGCTTTCTCTCACATTTCTCACTCTTCTCTCCCAGCTGCTGTTGAATCCAGCTATAACTGGCTTTTATCTCACAGCTTCTCATGACTGGAAATACGAACACGCAGACCAAAAGCTCTGACACTACCAGTCTGCTCTCAGAGGAAGCAGTTAGAAGGCCCCCAGTGATCATGGTGACCATTGGACAAATGTAGTAAGTACTCTCCGAATGCACAGAAGCATTGGTACTAGCAATCCAGTAAGCTAACAGAACTCTAAGGTGCTTGGAAGTTAAAACATGCAGATATTCAATGCAGATCTTACACCAGAACTACCAAATTCCTCTATCTCATTCTGCAGTTTATACAGACAGCCTCGCTCCTCTCCCCCCACTATCAGTTTAAATTCAAATGGAATAATCAATAGCCCACATAGAATGTTCTCAGGTCCCAGTGACTCAAGTTGAAACAGTAAATGAAATCAAAATAATAAATAAATAAATAAATAAATAAATGAACGAATGAATGAAAAATAAATACCCAACAACGTGGTTTTTTTTAAACAGTAACTCCTTATTGTGACTTTTTATATAAATTATTTTCCCTTGCATGGATTTGGTCAGGGATATCCGAATGACTGCAATTGCAATGCTTTTTGAATGCAACCTGAAAAACTAGGTTAGCCCAGAAAGTGAATTCCATCTGTCCTGGTTGTCATCAGTAAAAGATACCTATTCACTTCCTTTCAAGCGTATAATCTAGTACTCTGTCTAAAATAGGATTTTAAAGACTTCTCTTATCAGCTTTTAGCCTTACTTCAGTAAGCAGAAAATACACTACTTCAAGCTAGTGGTATACTGAAATTGGAGAACTGAGTATTTTTTTCCTCAAAGGAAGAACACGTACAGATGATACAGGAGGTCTATTCAAGAACAGATGTGGAAGAATCTGAACACTTTGCAGTTACAGTTATAAATACCATCAGCACTTACAAGAACTACATAGCAATCAACTTGGATGGGAAAAAAGGGTATTAAATGATTATCACAGCCTGAACAGAATCACCTAAAAATCTATTTTGCGTACAATTAAATTATTTCATAAATTTGCTCATTTCACAGGAAACACAGCATATGAAATTTGGAAAAAAATTGTTACCTTTATAAACAGTGAAAACAGAAGGTTTGTCCAGATGTACAATCTTTTTTTTTTTTCTTTATTCATAAAGTTCCCAGCATGCTTCAGCTACTAAATCAAGACTATGAATATGATAACAGCTCAGGTTGCACTAAAACCTGTACTACTCCCTATAATACTTCCAAATATCCCATTTCTGTACAAATCTCTGTAAACTGAAATATCTTCATTCTCAGTTAGTTCCAGAATTTGCCAAGACCAGTAGTCCATGTCACACATAAAACACAAAAAGCCTTTCTCTAGCTAAAAACCAAGGTAATATAAATAGCACGTTATCTATCGTCCTGCAGTAGATTCAGATGATGCAAACTCTAGTATTTCAGCACTACTGTCACAGGCAGAGAAATTCTTAGAAACCTGAAACAGCACTCTGCAGCTTTTACACTTTCCAAGATTTTGGGAGGAGTCAACATTGCTATCTGTGCAACTAAAATCAAGGGTTTCACTTGTCAGTATGCCTGTCTATAAAAATCAAAATTGGACGAGCAGGAAATTAAAACGCATGCAAATAAAACAGAGCAACCTATTGGTTCTTCAATATACTGCTCTTCAAAGCTGAGATCAGTTGAAAGATGTGGCTGTGACAGGAGGAAACCAGGCACCGTCCGTTTCACAGCCTCACAAAGGTTTTCCACAGGGAATGAGACGTGTGTGCAAGGCTACGGAGAATAAAACAGAGAGGGAAAAGCCACCCCAATTAGACAGAGGGCAAATGGCAGCCCTCCTGGAACAGCTTCATCACCTTCTTGGTGATGAATCAACTAAGGTCTCAGCCCTGTCTCTCATGGTAGTCCTGCACTGACTGCCGCTGGCTGAAGCCTTGTAGCCCTTAGACCAATTATCTCCTCGTTTACTCACCCAAATTGTAAGCATACAGGTAGAAGGTCCAACAGTTATTTTAAAATAAACCAACAGGAAGGACAAGCAATAGTGTTTGACAACTTTGAGACTGCAGAGCAGATACCATGCATGTGCTTCAGCTAACAAACTAATCGAACGACACTACAGGCTTGACTCAGATTTCACAGCAGCTATAAACTATATTACAGAAATGTGAAATCAACAGATTCTTACCCCCAAACATCTTCTGTTTTGGAACATATCTTTTAATGCTCATGATTTACATCTTGTCTCTTTTAAAAGCACAGAAGATGAACATTCACTTTCTGCTAGCCTACTCATTTAATGTAGACTAAAATTTAACTGAAATTCTTCATAGCTGTGTAGATTCCCAAGAAAACTTCGAGTATGAGAAAATAAAGTCCAATTCCTAGCTGCTGTAAACCAACTTTGACTCATGTGAGCTGCGCAACTACTGACATATGAGTTAATACAAGCAAACCAAACTTTATTCGGGAAAGAGAACTAGGTTATTATAATTGCATTTGATTCTCATTCACTCACCAGATTCACTCTGGAAAATGAAATAAGCCATGCCAAAATACATTAATTCTCTTCAACGTATCAAAAGTACTCCACAGAAGCAGTGTAAAGATAAATAGCTATTGTTCTTATTTTATTTCTAGTCCCCTTACGCTCCTTACTGTTATGAGGATGAAATTCAAACACACTGAGTAGCTGTTTTGAATGTTTGCAACCCTAGTGAAACAGAATTTGAGCACGCTGCAGCTACATCCCGACTTGCCTGCCTGCCATCCACCCGTCATTTGGATGGGTAATTTCTCCCCTCGGGACCATATGCAGCGCTTAAAGCTGAGTCAGTTTGCCGTATGGCATTATTCTATAAAAGCAACAAGACATTGCTGGAATCTGACCTAGGAGGGTAAAGGCTTGTACATATTTGGCTCAGTAGTTGCTAGACATGTTAAAGAAACAAGAAAAGATTTCCAACATTTGCGTAATCCACTTTTTTACACCACATTTTTCCTACCAACAAATGCAAGCTTTACGCTGCTAAGTAGTAGAGTTCTGAACATTACTGTTGTTATTATCCACATCCATTTGCATGCAAGAAATGAAAAAAATATAGAATGCACAATTAATTACGTTACACTAAATTACACATCTACAACTGTATTATAAATCCACTAAACATTATCTCTAATTTATATGCTTTTTTAAAATATATTTGTCTTATAATTTATACTTTCCATCTCCGTTCAACTGTAGTCCTTTTCCTTTCAAACATTTTACATAAATAATTTGGAAAATGTTGGACATCAAAGGCTTCTAATAAGCGGCTGATGGATGCAGGCTGGCATATTAGATATGTTTACTAATATTCTCCCAACTTATTTTTGTTTTAATGGAGCTACCTATTTCAGCTTTTTACTGAGTGGTGGGAAAGTAATTATTTCAGAATGCTGTAGACAGAATCATTGTTTTTTTAAATGTGTCCTTCTTGAGTACAATACAATAAAAGCAAGCTATGGAAGAAAAATAATGCAAAAGCAGGAATGTTCCTTTTCATACTTACTCTTGATTTGTTTTCTGTCATAAATGCTGCTAACATTGTTTAAGATCAACAGAAACAAAAATGTTAGTAACAACTCTGAAGCCTTTACAGATGCTGGCAATTCCGATGACAGGCATTTGCCAGCCCATCTCAGCAGCACAGCGTTGGCTTATCACTCCTTCAGACATCACAGGCAACAATCTCTCACCAAGATGATTATGGTAAAAGGCCATACATCTTTATAAAATTCTTTCTTGCCCCTTTTCTTGTGGAAGTTTTACTATGCACATGTGGAAAGAAAGCAAGGAGCATTATGGTGTGCGTGTTAAAGTAGCCTCTGCTATGTCTCCACCATTCAGACAACTGCAGCTCAGAAGGGGTCCAGCCAAAATGGAACACGTGTGCATAGTGTAACCCGCTGGCCTTGACCACCAGTATTAAAATATTCATATCTCCTTTCAATGTCACTTGCATACAAACAGCTTTTCCTCCTCCTCTGAAACATTAACCTCTGCTCTCCCAGGTGATACCAACCAGTCGCAGCATTAGCGCTGCCTCTCTGTACAAAACAACCACTGAGCTAGAAAGGCAGGCACTGTCACTCCCTCACTGCTGCCTCCTCAGGACTCAGCTCTGTTAGTTCCAGCCCACCTGCTCCACCAGCATACAGACCAATATCATGCCTGTATGTGGACAGGTTGGCAGGCATGAAGCCCTACTTGGGAACAAAAGGGACACTGCTATTCATCCCAATCTCCCTCTTCCTGTCAGTCTGCAGGACTTCTTACAAGAGAAACTTCAGCCTTTACACCCAATGGTTTACTTTAAAATGCTAGTCTCTTTAATGCCTCCTTTGTGACACACTAAGGAAAATGAATAATAAGCTGAGGATTCATACAGATTTATTATTAGAGGTTTCTGTAAGACAAAACACCCAGAAGAGCTAAAGCAAAACAAGAAACTTCCTACTGTAGTCATTCTATAGTGCATTTATTAGGGAGCTATCCAGATTATGGTTTTTTTCTTTTTAAAATACAACAGACAGAACTATATTCATAGAATTTGAAAACCCAGAATGATATTTACTCATTAACCCAAGCCAGGAGAGGACTAAGCCAACAAATATTTGAGCCAACAAACAACGGAGCCAACACGCCGGACCCCAAGGCCCACCCCCAGCCAGGTAGTATCAGCTCCTAAATGAACAGCAACGTTTTGTCAGATGGCTGTTCATCAGAAATCAAATTTACATTAGCCCCCAAAAATATGGCTGGAAAATATTTACTATGAAAACCCTGTTCCAAATCTGACTGAAGCTTAACTCTGGTTACAAGGCAGCACACCAGTGAAGGCAAGAGTAGAAGGATGCGTCCTCCTCAAAGCTTTCACTGCCCAAAAAATGGGACATTGGGAGCATTCCTTCAGCATTTTGCTTTTTATTTGAGCGTAACTGCCACAGTGATGGATGCATCTGAAATGTACATAAACCAATTTTACAATCAAGAACGTAATGCTCTCCCAAAGCCACGCGACGACCGACTGCTGAACTGGAAACTGCACTCAGGTTAGTAGGACCATTAGCCAGAGCCCTCTTACTTATAAAAGCCTGCAAATAAACGTGGACTAAAATAAACAGCAAGTCAGATGTTTTATCTGGGGATGTTACCTCATTAAAGGCTATATATGCCAACTCCAATTCAATTTGAAGTAACCTTACGAGGGAAGACATCTCCCCCCCCAAACAGAATTAGATCCACTTGATCATTTTAATTATACCACGCTGCTCTTTTCAAAAGAGTACTGTGAGCCTTTATAGGTTGCTGTGTTCTCCTTTGAAATTAACAAATTAGGCTTGTTAATTAGAGAGTCAAAATGGTGTGTTATATTGTTTGGGAGTGACAAGGGATTTAATACAGTTTCGTTTTAAGCAGTTTTCAAGGTTTAAAGGTAAAATACTATCACTAATCGCGTATGCTCCCATTTTCCACCTACGCTGATTAATATCTACACAGTGCACTGCGATACATTTCTCAGCATCTTAATTAAGAACATTTCAAGACAGATTCTTCCAAGTTCTGTTCATTTGAAATGATGCTGTAAATATCTTTTAAATGTTATTTACCAGAAGGAAAAACTTCTAGGGTATAAAGCTAACTACTAATTTATCTCAGAAATGAGAAATCACTGTTTTTTCTCCTTAATACACCTGCTGTCAAATTTGAGGATGTCATTGAAGTCTGATACATCAATTCAGGAATATGGCTGAGTCACCACTCCTTCTCAGAACAGCTCTGTGCATTTGCTCATTGTCAAAGAAAGTTGAATAATTTACGTTTCTTATAGTTTGCACTACGTAAGATTATGCTGCAAGGCCTAAATTGATGACTATTAGCTACATGGCCTCTGCAGAAGGGTTGCCATGATACTGGCCAATGATGGACGATATCAGCATCAGATCTGAGAGAAGCGTGCCAAAATAAATCTTTGGGGAATACTGGCCTACGAGGCCACAGGAGGACATTATAGCATCCGTTTTTTCATCTCAAGCTCTCAAGCCTGTTTATACACACGGCTCAAAACAACTTTCACATGATATACAGTGATAAACATTAGGCTATCTTGGCACTAAGAATTGCAGTGAAAAAGGTGGAAAACAGAATTAAAGAAACCCCGATGCATTCCTCCATTGTCCTTCCATAGCAAATAAGGTACAACATGTTTTGACACCGTGTAATTTTTCACTTACAGCAAATCTAGAGCAACCATATGATGCTGACATTTTATTGTTTTTGATACGTTTGTTCTTCAGCAAAGCCACTAACTTTTCTGACAGCACACAGAATAAAGGCAGCACAGCAGTATTTCTCATAAAATTTGCAAAACCTGAAGCATAAGGTATTTTAATTCTATCCTAAGTTTTAAAGCACATAGTGTATAGACTTTCTACTCCTAAGTACCTTTCTGAGCTTGCATTGTGTAACAGTAGGTGAAAATGTCAGAAAGGAGGAGGGAACTTGGTACCAAATATAGGATCAAAGAGTATGAAACACGGGAGACAATAAAAAGAAAGCAAGCAAGAAGAAGAGGTATTAAAAAGGTATGATGAATGGCACATACATCCTTGTGATAATTCCTTCCCTGCTTTATTGCTTGGTAATGATCATACAATACTATACTTCATTGATCACTGCTTGAAATCTAAGCTTCATTTCCTTCACATACGTTAAGCACCTTTGACTGGAATTCACTTCATGTAACTTTTCAGTCCTTTCTTTTTAGTCTAAAGGGAAACTGAATATAAATACTGAATGAAGGAAAAAAAAATCATTCAACATTATTGTTCTCTAACATCTATAGAGTTAGGAGACTTCTTTGAGGTTCAAAAGCATCTGTGGCAAAGCAGGGCACCACATCAAGGCCCTTCATATATTAAGCGCGTGCCTTGGGCTAGTGATTGAAAACCTACTTTGACCACGAGCTGCAAAGCCTTCATGCAGATTTCCCCACAGCCAAATCACTCTCGGCCTGGATAGGAAAGACCAAACCTCTTCGTTGAGCCCACGAACAGTTAGAGCTTGGGGCAAGCCAAGATATGTGCTCGCATGCAGCTGCTCCGTGTGCCAGTCTCCAAGGACTCACCGAGGGACAGGGCTCCTATAAGCAGCGCATGTACGCGCAGTATATGCAAGGTGAGCATGCATGCAGCCATTTATTACAGAGCATGACCGACTGCTTTTCACTACATACACATTTTCAGGTGCCAAATGAACAAATAAGGATGCTGGCAGCCCTGTTACACAGATAAACTCCAGCTGGAACAACAATTTACGAGCAGCTCCTCGCTGCATACGCTTCCCTTTTAATCAGCTGCTAATGGTCACTGTGGTGCTCCCCTCGGACAGCCGCATCCCCTGCTTGCCGCAGAGCACAATGACGCCGAGCACATGAAGGCACATAATGGATCAGCTGGCTACTACCAGCTAATATTCTTTTGACAGTTTAATCATTTATTATGATGAATTTTCTCCCACAGAAACACAGGGGAGGAAATATATTAATTAAAAAAAATATCTATTTTGCTTATATTGCATGTTCAGCAGTCTGACTTACTCAATGAAACAAAGCATGGCTACCTATAATTTTAAAAGCCATATATATAAAAGAATAGACAGCACTTAAACCTAGGGTCCCTAAAAACCATTTTTTACTGTGTCTCCATTCAGGACAAAGCACACATAGGGTAAGGATTGCACTGAGGCAGAATGCAGCTTTCAGAACCACTGTAAGACAGGCAGGCAAACAAGCACACAGGCATGTGATTCAGGCGTCTGACCGGGATGGGGAGTATCTTGATACAATTCCACCTCTGCCTCGGGCTTCCTCTTTGACCTTGGGCAAATCAATTCATCTTTTTGTGCCACAGATACTCAGCAGGGATGGTACTAACAGACATAATAATACAAGTTCCTACCTCCCAGAACTGTTGTGAGAAGAAATTCACTAGTGCTTGTGAGGCCAGCTCCCCACCTCTTAGGCCATACAGATTACTGTCTACTTTTTTACAATGCCAGAGCACTAACGACACTAATTCCTAATAGCAGGGCAGCTATTTTACAGATTGTTTTATACACTGAAGAACCTGAAATTCTAAAGAAACCTGAATTAATTGCATGACAAAGTATAGTAAGGGTATGTTAGGTACTTGAGCTTATGACCATCCCACATAATGCAAACCTGAAAGAGCCAGTAATTTCTAACCCTTTATCAGATATCTGTGTGCTTGCCTGGAAAAGTATTTGCATCTGTGGCATCTAAAAGATACTTATTTCACATACAGAAAATGTTTAAGTATATACACAACCAAAAATAACACAAAATTCAAAACTAACAGAAAAGTGAAAGAATTTAGAGAACTAGACAGCATAACACACGGAAAAAAAAGGCGATCACAAGTGGACTTAGCATACAAGATATTTGCCTACATTCACTGAAAGACAAGGGGAGTGCTACAGTATTCTATAAATCAATGTTTAAGAGAAGTTCTTCTAAAGCAGGCCTATAGCAACAAAGTTTAACATTATGGGCTGTAAACTGATAAAAAAAAAAAGTAGCCAATTTTTCACAGGTTTCTATATTAACTGAGAATCAAACAGGAAAAAAAAAAAAAAGACTGCTTTTTAAGATGGTCCCACTGACAACTTCAACCACATGGACAGAAGGAAGTGCCTCCTCCTTACAGGAACACAGAAGAAAGTGACTTCACCGTGAGTTTATAGATCCTGCACTCGTCTAAAGAAGACTAATGCAGGCCATGAAGGCAAACATGGCTCCACTATGTGTGAAGGGGAAGGAGGCAGAACACAAGGAAGCAGGAAGACAACTCTTTGATCTGACAGCCATTGAATAGACATCCAAGATCTGAGAGGCTTGAACGTGCTTCAATTTCAAACATAACTGTTCCATACAGACCAGTGGAAAATCCCCTTTCCATAAGGAACATCAACTGAATGTAGCTCTGAGAGCTTCGGTCTTACATTCAAGCCACTGGTTTCAGTATACATGGGTGCAGACGCAGTGCACTTCACTAGTCTTCATTCCAGGCTATCTTGTCCTTATATAAACGATACAATAAGTCTATTTTATTCTTTCCGTTTTGAAGGAAGAACCAGAAATACTTTGTTTTCTACGCTTCAAAGTGCACAATGAAATACACTGTAAGGTATGCGAATAAAATAGCTAGACAAAAAGAATAAGTATTCTGTCTAGTCAAAACAACACTTGATATTTTTATAAATATTTCTTTTATTGCGTACTTCAAAGAAAAACACATTTTCATTTTCAGCAGCAGGCTGGACAGGTGAGTACCAAAGAATTCTTGAATACAGGAATAGAAAAAGCAGTGAGGGTGCCTTAGGTCAGCTTTGCGTATCTCCGATTTCTGAGCTGGCTCGGCCCATTACTGTAATTTAAAACTTCCAAGATTATTTAATTTTCACCTATCTGCCAAAGCACCCAGGAAGTCTAGAAAGCAGCTATGAGACAACGTAACGCCGCTACGGAAACTCCCTCCAGTCTGTGTATAAAGGAAATGGAGTAGAGCAAGCACATCGCCACTTTGCTATCCAAAATATGCCCTAAACAGCACAATTCTCAAATACCCATACAGACCATTACACATGAATACACTTCACCATACAGATCCCCTTCACGCAGCTCCTCTAGAAAGAAGAAGCTGTACTAAGAGTAATCAGCCATTTGCCTTTTTATAACTTTCATCGTGCAGGAACAAAAGCTAATGACTACTACGGCTGTGATGTATCACTGAATAGCATTTACCAGTAGAAGCAGAGGTCTCCAACAGTTGTGTTTTCATTGTAAATTAAGTTTAAAATATTTTACATCAGTCACAAAAGCTGCTCTCAGCACCAATTACATTAGAATTCTTAAGATTTTTTGTTTTCTGGGCTTTTCCTATCTACTAGACATAAGATTGGCCACTTGTCAGGACATACTATAGTTTTCAGCCCATCCATGGCTGGAAACAAGAAAGGGGAAATAAAAGGAATTTAGAGCTGCAGAAACCTAATGTTTACCACATGAGGCACAAAATAAGCATGTCGTTGTATATTTGATGAAAAAATAACTGTTATGAAATATTCATTTGAAAAGTGATTAAGCTTTGCAATTGAAAAGCTAACCCTTCGCAACACGAAATAATCATGCAGCTTGGGAATGAGTACATCCTGTGTCCTCTAGTGCTCATTATAATTTATGCAACAAACTCTATCCCAATACTTTCGTTGCTTGGATATTTTTCTCCCATTTCTAACACTGAAAATCACTGTTTCTTAGAAGCATTCCTTAAACCCATTCTCCCAGGCTTCCAAACATGCCACGGTAACATCTGTTCTGAATAATCTGCAGGGGAGAGCAGAAGTCCTCCGAAACCAGAGAAGGGACTCCCCAGGTCTCGCTCGGAAGAATCCCCCTGCTCACCAGCTTTGCTCTCCAGAGTTATCCACACATTTGCTCAGTAGCAGCAGGTCCAATGTTTCTCCTCAGGGTTAGGACAAGTGACCTTTCCAGACAGAACTGCCAGCCTGTTCCCTAAACTAGCAACGAGTCATTCAGTAAACAGCGAAGAGCAACACAATCCCACTTATTTTCATTGAATATTTTTGGGGATATTAACTTCTCATGCAAATGCAATACTTTGTACACCATACACATGCAGACGTTATTTACTTTATAAACTCCAGTCACGGAAAGCATGAGTTCCAAGTTTTCCTTACAATGAATTTCATAATCAGCCCTTCCGCAGTCAAGGCACAAACCGAGATTGAGGATTATTCATTAGAGGAAGGAATTAGCAGGATTTTAGGCTTCAATGGCCTGTACAGACTATTAGCTCGCATTTGGCTATTAGGTGGGTAAGCAGAGTGGTCTCTAAAGCACCAGCAAGAGCCAACAATAAATTCTGCCAATGAGACTCAGCACCAGCTTTCCTGGGCCTGGCAGAATAGGGAAGACTGGCCCAGCAGCCCCCTGGGACCCAGCAGCCAGAGGTCCCACCTGGAGCTGACAGCCCCGCTATTAGGGCTCCACAGCATCAGGCCACAGCACCCAGCAACGCAGCCCAGGCCTGCGCAGCCTGTGCAATATGGGCAGCTAGGTAGTGGATCGGGGTGGACGGCAGGGCTGACTCAGGGCTGGCAGCCAGCCTCCTTCCATCAAGCTTCAAGGACGAGAGAGGAGCACTGCAAACAGCTCGGACGCCGCACTTCCTGTGCACACAGCGCATTTATTCATTCTGAGTGCCCCTCTCCACCTTCTGATAATGTCGCCCGATACCTTCCTATTAACAAGCTAATTCATGGCTTCAAGACATGGGAAAAATGAGAGTTTAACAAAGGTCTCTGGCTTTTTATTTTTATTAAAGTTAACTCACCACCGTATTCCAGATGCAGGATGGAAGAGTACCACTACCAAAAAACACAGGGCAGGACCACCTACTTCAGCTACAGCTAGGGCATAAATGGTAGAAAACCAAGGGATCTTGATTTAACTTCCCTCCCCCTTTGCATTTCCAAGGCACGCAGCAACAACCCCATTAAATACGGCTTCTAAGAACGGAAGTGCTGACAGATAAGCAGCATGAATCCAATCAGGAAAATGTCTTGCAGCTCAGTACAACATTTCATCCTCACCTGGATCCGTAAAACATTTCAACCAGAATAAAAGGCACCATCAAAAGAGCCACCCTAATTCACCACTCCTGCAATTTTGTATCAGCGTAAGTTCAGTGATTTCAAAGCAATTACACAGAAGTAAAACAAGGATGATCACTGCAATAAATCAGTCCCAGCGCAAATCAGAGGAACTCTTCCATGCCTCAAAACATGTACAAATAAAAATATTAAGACAGAAATTATAGGAAGACACACACAACTGCATATAATTGTAAATACACATTCCGCTAGATTTCTGTGTCCAGTGACCAAATGGAGCCATGCTTTGTTCCCAACCATTTACTATTCGATTGTTTAAATGTGATTACGACAGAAAGGAGGAAAAAAGGGACAGATCTTTTAATTTAGAGGAGACAAAGATTTCGTAAACAAAACACAGTAAATAAAGAAACAGAAGTTCAGCAGATCCAAGCTGCCCACATTCATTAGAGCCATACATTGATTTCGTAGCTCACAGGAAAGGATTCTGAGGAAGCTGAATGGAAAGCTTTTCTGGATATTGATCAAACAGAATACCTTACATTAAAAAAAATGTAACTACACACAAAATAATTTGAGAAACTTTTCTTGAAAAGAAGAAATGGAAGAATCTGCGAGATGCAGGTAACGGAAAGAAGTGGTATTCTTGTTACAGCGTTGGTAGGACAGAGAAACGTCTTCCGCTTCATCCTTTCCTCTGAAGACAAACTTGTGATTTTTAATTAGTCACGATGTTTAGTCCTATGGCACCACTTATCTCAGAACAGCATCAGTGCGAATGAACGTTCAGCACGGTTATTTCCTTCCTCTCTCCTGTCTTTTTTACTTCAAAACCGCAAACAAAGCAACCGCTCATGAGATCGAGGGGCTTAGCGCACAATTCTGAGAGCGCATACAGTTGTGCTGTGCAAATCTCTCCACTGCTTGTCAGCGCTGTTCAACCCACGACTTAAACCTCCTCCACTAATTCCAACCCTGGACCCTACTTGCAAAATGAGTACTAATTTTCTGACGCTTTTTTGAAAGGGACAAAAGGATTCCAGGAGACAGGAAGGAGCTCACTTCCACTTGAGAACCGATCAGCCTGTTTGAACCCGGCTCTTTAGAAGTAACATTTTCTCATTCTGTGAAAGCCTCCGCACATCCCTTTTCAGATCACAACCAAATCATTAGGGCCTGCCACAAAACCTATTAAAGTCAATGCAAGTCACTCAAAGACTTCAAAGGACTTGGATCCAGACACGAGGTGAAATGCTGAGCAGCAGCCAGACGGGTACCTCTGGTGCAGAGGGAAGGCCGTGCCATGTTGGCCACGGAGGGGCTGCTACTCACACCATCCCCAAAGCCCTGGCATATGTCCAGAGACCGAGCACCTATACCAAGCTAGGAAGACTCCAGGGCATGTTCTTGCAGTTTCGTTTCATCCAGAAGGAATTGGGTGTGCACCAGGTCCACTGGCTTACATGGACTGACACCTGGTAGCGGGGCTCAACTGAGAGAGACTTTTCAAAAGCCTGCTCTGATACAAGTGAGAGGTTCATCCAGCTGCACTCCAACACCAACACAAATCAAACAGATCCAGCTGCCACTGACAGGGCAAGGCCAGCTTCTGGGAAGGAAAGTCTTTAAGGAGCCAAACAGATTTCCAGAAATACTGCAAACAGGATGGTTCATTTCAGCCTCCACAGCACAGCCAGCAGTCCAGAAAGAAGTGATGTGCTGCAGCCCGTTCAGTGCCCATAGTTCAATACCAACCATCCGAACCCAGCACCAATGGCACCACACTACTTCTTCAGGCTTTCACACAATTTCCTGCCATTTTTCGATTTTTGACTGATGATCATTAATGTTCTCAACACTTCTCATTTAATTGACGTCTTGATCAGAAATTCAAATTGTTTCATTTCTAATGCCTGCATTTGTTCAAAAATATGCTATGCAAAAGTATTCGTTCAGAAAGAAAACATAAGGAAGCACCCAGTGTTGTCTTTCACCAGATTGGCTCCAAAACTGTTCCGGTTTTCCAAATCACAGAATTTCAAAAATACAGCTGAGTTCTTTTTGTTGTGTCAACAGATAAACATCTCAACACACTGCATGCAGGCTGATTTTAGGCTGCAAATAAGAGAAAGTAAAAAGGTCTTTCATGCGAAGCCCTCCTCCAAGCTTAAACCATATTTCATGAATTTTACTAAAAGGAAATCTGTGTTGAAATGGAACATTTACAGATGTTCAACACCTGCTTAAGTAAATGAACCCTTGAGTAACTGTTAATCAGTTTCATAAAATATCTATTTTGTTCTGTACTCTGAGCAATTTCATCCTAATTTGGGGTTACAGCTTCTTTTCTGAGGTATAAAAGCAAAACTAACATGAAAAAGAGACAAATTAGAGTTGTCTTTTCATTTGGTAACTGAGTGAAATTAAAATACAATTTCATTATGGCAGCGCTACAGCAAACAAATGCACAAAAAACACCAAAGCAAAACCAAACTACACACTTAACCTACTTCTGAAAGGACACATCAAACCAAAATGACAATGTTATATCACTATTATTAGCTTTAGAAATGAAGCATTTAGAAGTAATTTCAGTTTTCAGCCTGTTATCCTAAATGATGGCATATGTAAAAAGAGCATATACAGAAATGTAGTTTGGAAAAGATTAACAGATTATTTTAGAAGCAAATTACTTCATAAATAAAGCACAAAGGGAACACAGCATCATTCAGGAATGGACATCTGTCACCCGAGCAGATACCACATCACACATTCACAGCTTAATTCCGCATGTAGAAAAACAAGACTTATAACAACACATAAAATCTTACACGCGTTACATTTATTTGTATATTTCTAGATCCCCTAAATATCCAGGCACCAAAAAGTACAAATAGAGGAAATGGTAAGGAATAAAATGAAGAAAAGAACATAAGAAAAGCAAAAAGTCACAAAGAGTTAGAAAAATCCAGCCCTACCCTGAGCACTGCTCAGCACTGCTTTTCTTTTAATGGGGGAGGGAATGAAGAGGGAAGTCACATTCAATGTCATCTTGACAGCGACCTCTTATTCAAAAACTATTATTTTTCCATCTTGAATAAGAGAGAACCAAGTGCTCTTCATAATCACATAAATGACCTACCACTCTCTAAGTGCTCCCTCTTAGATCAACAAAGAGCTATCGGAAGCAGAAAGTATTACACACTACTCCCCTGTCGTCTCAATCCAAGATGTAGGCACGGTTCAACCTTACCATAAGAGAAGCCTTGAAAGACCAAAAGCTTTAGAAAATACACTTATCAGGCTATCCTTCCTCCTCACAGCAATCTTTTCAGAATTTTGAAGTGTTAAAATGATAAAGACACAGGAGAGGAAAACCATGAGATGAGAGTTAACTTTTATTTTTCTAGGGGAAAGAAATCAATGGCTTCAAACCAGCATTTAACAAGAGTGGGAAGAAAAATTCCCTTTGTCATTAAGGGTCAACTGCTAATACTAGGTTAGAGAAGATCCCTGCAACTAACTTAACCTAGCAGCTCTCACTGCCAGGCACTCCACACCCTTAGAAACTCTCCCTGCCCTCACTAAGGAGGACTCAAGGAGGGCCCATCCCAGTAAGGTCAATGGCAAGTCTACAGCTCCTTAACCTGGAAGAGCAGCTGTTTTTTTGGGGGGGGGATTGCTAGTTGTTTGTTTTTTTTTCTCAGGGAAGGATGAAGCAATAAATCCTGTTCATTTAATTGTCTGCAGTTCCCCCCATAAAATTAAATGGGAAAAGTACGCAAAGGAAAAAAAATGCATTAAGTAAAAGCAGAAAAAAGAAGAAAAAAAAGAAAAAGAAAAAAAAAGAAAAAAAGGAAAGTCTGTCAGACAACCGTTTAACCAAACACACAAATATCACACAGAAAGGCCTTCCTGCTATGTTGAAATCCAACTGCAAATCAAGTCAGTTCAATATGAAGGAAGGCTCCGGTGCACTGAGTGACTCAGCATGCCAGAGCTCGGGCTGGCTCCCAGGACAGAGTGCAAGGCAGCCCACGTCCTGAGCGCCCTGTCCTGCCTGCTCTGAGTGCTGTGCAGCTTTGCTGCTTCAACTATTCCAGAGCAACCCTCCTATTCCACCTGGAAGAACAGCAGCAGGGTCGTGGACTGCAGGAAAAAATAAGTCTTAACCATGGTACCTCAAAGGCTTAGTCATCAGTAATGAAAGCTTACCTTCACCAGTCAGGTCAGTGTGAAATACTGACTGCAAGAACTTCCATTCATCCAGCTGAATCACCCCCAAAGAGTGCAAAACAAACTGTTTCCAGTAGACAGATTTGCTGGAAATTCAAATCCTCTAAAAATGGGGAAATCACAGCCAAGAAATAATGTCTGTTGAAACATTCGGTGTTCACAGGACTGCAATGCTCTTCTTACAATAAAAAAGAGCTGAGGAATATACAAAGGACCATGGCAGGCACCAGGATGGCTCAGAACTCCTTCAAAAACTAAATCCATAAATTCACCTCCACCACTATCACAAAGCAAAAAGATCAAATGTACATTATCAGTAGGAGGAACCAACAGGCCATAATGCTTTCTTCTGCTTCTACCAGGAGAGAGCATAATGAGGCGCAAAGGAAGAGCAAACATGAGAAAACCCTAGGAGAATCCTTGGATCTGACCTTCTCTCCACATTCTCCCTCCGTCATCTCTTTTCTTTTTATTTTTTTTAAAGCTTCTGTAAAATCCTTGCTGTATTGCTGACTGCAGAGCACTTCCTGAAGAATGCATAATTACGTCTCTTTAACCCCTTGCTCTCACAAAGCACACACTGTGCTTGGATCCATTTTTTAAACATCTCCTGCCTCAAAACGATGAGAAGAACGTGCACAGGCTAACAGAGCTGATATAGAAACATTGCAAAAAATTCTAACCCATAAAAATTAAGACTATCCACATTATTTCAGTTGTAGGTGCACTCATATATCCTTCTACATGCTTTGTTTCAGACTACTTGCACACAGAATAGTTAGTTAAAAGCAGGAACATTTCAGGCCCAGCACCTTCTTTCACTTGCCTTCGTACACAAACCTTGCAGCCCTCCTCACTTCCAGCACTTCAATCCCCACTCTGGAGGAACTTGAGAATCTACTCATACGCTGAAAACAACAAGCACTTCCTGTGAATTTCACTCTTCATCTAGTGCCTGAAGTAATAAGCAATTCTTCAAGTCAGTATGTAATTTTGAATTTTTTATGGTATTGGTGAGAAATCTCACAATACAGCACTTTCATCTTCCAAAATTCAAGAACTAGCATACTCTCTGAAACATTTTTTTCTCAAGTAAGTATTTTTGCAGACCGTATCTGCTGCCGGTAACAGGGTAAGAATTTGTTCAAAAAATAAGTACTAGCTGCAGCGTTTTAATGGACAGGAGACCTGAACTAATAAGCGTATGTGACCACAGTGGCAGTGAGCTAAAAATGATGGGAAAACAGACATCTTGGCCTATAAGACTTAAACAAAAAACTTCCCACAGACTGTAAGCTAATGAGGAGAGTTTTTTCCTCTCCATTTTGTCTGTACTTCCAGCTAGTTAGAATTGCTGGAGGCTAAGGAGTCTGAATACAGACACTACTTATATAGGTAATACTGGTTTCTAAATGAATTTTTCTTCATTTACGAATGGTTTGAAAATATACTGTTTGCAGCAGGACTTCCACCTGTGCTGAAGAGTGCGATTATAGCTCAGCCAGAAGGCTGCAAATGTTAAGAATGAATGGGAGCTGCACTTGCTGGTCACTACAAGTACAAGATGCGCAGCAGGAAACCAGGTTTACAGACTCTGTCCAAAGAAAAAGGCCCAGAACAGATGTTAATGCAGAGGAGCACGGTAAGAACCGGGCAGCATGAACATAAGAATTAATGGGCCTAATCCAAAACTCACGGAAAAGGCTGATTTCAATGAAGTTTGAACTGGGACATTAAGGAATAAACAGATAGAGGAAAGCAGAGGGAAGCATACACCAGATTGGTACTACTATAGTTGTTGTTTGTTGGCTGATTTGGAAATAATTATTTTAAGCACAAGTCTGGATCTTGACTCCACGTAGTATTTCTCTTTTAAATAGGCTCCCCAGTCTGTTCTTTTGACTCCAAATCACTAGGTCTCAAAGACTAGTATCGGTTACAAATAACCAATATGCTGTTCTCAGATCTTCTACACATTCTTCTGTACCATGAATTACTGTAATTAAAAACAATCCAGTTTTATTCAAGTAATCTTAGGTAAACTGTTACAGTTCGATGAAGTCAGCAAAGATATGAAAACTTGTATCAATTAGTCTTAGCCAAAAGAGTTAAGAGAACAAAGAAAATGAAAACACTAGGCACTCTGGAAAAATCTGAGGAAAGAATAATTTTAAGTTGTTCTGAATTCTGCAAATACAGCACTAAGAAGAACATTGAGTACCTAAATAATTAAAGTTTATCCTCTTTATTGAAACAGTCCATGTTTGAGAATTTGTGCGAGTCTTAATGTTTAATTAAGGGATTTAAACATTGCTGTAAGTGAAATCTCTACGCAACCTTAACTGTGGATTCGCCAGGTCACTTCCATAATATATTCATGTTGGGAGACCCAGGACCTAGCAGTTACTACAAACACACGGTTCAAATATCAGTCACAAGCATGTGAAAAATCAATTTACAAGGAGATGAAAAAATAAATGTTCTAGGAGATAGGACATGCTAATGAAAATGAGTGTAGTGTGTTTGCTTTTTGTCCGTGTCCAGGTTTTGGTTTCACATGCAGCAACTGCTGAGACATGTTTGTTTAGTGATTAAAATAGAAAAAAGATTAAGCAGCAACTTTGAAAAGCCCTGTGCAGATAAAGATATGCCTGTTTTATAAGCAATTAGTAATTTCTTCTTAATGGAATGTAAACTGTTTTCTCCAATTTTCCTAAAATTCGCACATTCAAGGGGAATGTAACTCAAAGGATGAAATTTATCTCCACAATACCTGGAAATGAGAGTACAAATCTAGTCCAGCCTACTTAACATATGCAGTTGTACAATAACCACATGGCGTAGATTTAAAAGACTTTTTTAAAAACAAAACAAAAACAAACCCATGTATATAAAAGAAAACCTTTTGAAAACATGTTATTGCCACATTCTTCAACACTACATAACATTAACTCCAAGCTGCACCACAACACAGCCCACAGCTGCTGTAGGCCAAGAGTGTGGACAGGCTTCGTGCTGGTTGCAAGCAAGCAGGAGTCAGGCTGACCATCCATCCTTCATCTCTCCCACTGCCCCCGAGCTAGGGAATGTATTTTGCTTGAGTTTTTCCAGCCGGCAGTATTTACTGAAGATGCTTGCTGGCTTCACACAGCTGAATGGGAACAAATGTGGCAACCAATGCCGTGCTTTGAGACACTGAGCACTGAAGGTGGAGGTATCATTTACACCAACATCACTACAAAATATCATTGAAAAGGGACAAAAACTGAGGACTGCCTTTTCCTGAGATGTGCTTGGAAGTGCTTGGGCAAGCAGGATTTGTGCTAGATTCAGAGGAACAAAGTAAGGTCTTTAGATACCAGTAAGTACCTCTCAGAACAACAAATCCACAACTCCAAAACCTAAAACCAAGGGCGTTAGGGGGAATTATCAGTGTTACGTTTGCTTATTAGCCCTTAAGTTTTTATACAGAGACTGTGTCTGCAGGGACAACTGAATCCCTGTATCCACAGCACTTGACGGCACTTGGATATATGCCTCCTACTAGAAGCTAAAATGAAAGCTATATTTTACAGCTCTGGAAAAGCAAAACAAAGCCCGCAGCTTGTGTTTATAATAATATTTCTACCTATCTAGATGTACTTCACCAGCTCTGCATTAAAGAGGAAGGTGATGGGGGTAAATTCCATATCCTCAGGATTGTTCCAGATTTATTTGTCCTGGAGGTGCATCTTGTTTTAAGGCTGCTAACAAATAACAAAACTCAGTATGCAGAGAATGGGACGATACCACTGAGAGGAGAAGATAAAATGGGCATGCACATTAAAACACAATCCCAGAATGCGTCCTTGACTTGAAACCTTCGCAGCTGTACCACAGCTCACGTGCTGACTTTGGTATTTGCTTCTGTGACATGATGGCACCACAGCAAGCTGTGTTGCATACTAGAATGCTTCAAAAACATGCACTCTTAAAAAATAATTAGAAAAAAACAATTAAAAAGAAGAAAAAAGAAAGCCTTTTTCAGTTGTTAAAATTTTAAATGGGAGCTGTAGGAAGTGCTCAAGGTTTCCCTCTAAGTTTTTTGAAGATCAAGGAGAGAAAGGGTTAATCCCAAAGAATAAAAGAGCAACAGCAAATCTGACTACACGTTTGAAAAAGCCTATAAAATGTTACAAGCAAAACAGGAAAGCTTGTGTTAATAATGCATAAACCAAAGGGGGGGGGGGAGCTCCCCGTTTAATGGAATGGCGCTTTATCCCCGCAGTTAAAACGAAACAAGCCGTGGCTATCAATCCGCGACACCTCGCAGCAGCGCGGCCCGGAGCGCTGCCCACCCGGGGTCGGCCCCGCGGCCCCCGATCCGCGGCCTGCTGCTGCCGGGCGCTACATACCAGCCCGGCTCAGCGGAGGCCATTACCCGCCCCGTCGTCATGGCGACGCTAACAGTGAGCCCGACTTCAAAGGCATGGCTGTAATGTCAGCCTGCCAGCAGCCAGAGGGAGCGGTAAGGGGACCTGCCCGGGCGGCCCCAGCGACAAAAATACACGGTCGGCTCTCCGGGCGGTTCCGCCGTCCTGCGGGCTAGTGGCGAGTCAGCAAAGGAGAGGGAAAGTAGTCTTCACTTTTTTGTTCCAGATTCAAAGAGCATGGAAACGTGCAAGACTGATTCAGAGAAAACTGTCGCAGGGAAGAAGGAAGCTGGCTTTCAGATTTTGCCGCTGCGCAGATCCCAGCAGTAAAGACAAACCGTAATAGAGAGAGATTGCCTCAGCTCATGCACTCTTGCCTCATCAACACGCTCTTACCAAGCATGACACAACTACACACTTAGAAATCAACGTGTGGAGCAGCCCTGCAACCCAGCAGCAGAAGGGCACGCTGCCTGGCAGCCACCAGCTTGGTTATGGCTGCTGCCAGTTCGCCTTGCCTGCCCTCCATGGGGTGGTGCAGCTCTTGTTCCTTGGCCAGCTTCCTTTAGAACCGCTGCTGCTCATCTCAACCAGGGCATGCAGGAGTCAGCTCCTTCGCTTCCCCCTCCGCCACCCTGATGTTCCTGTCCTCACCAGAAAGGCACATTCCCTCTGACAGGGCCCTGTTCGGTCATCCACATCCCGAACAGCACCATAAGCAGTACGCCCGCTCCTTTCTGCCACTGGAGCAAAGCACATTGCGTGGCTGAACCACGCCAACTCTTCCCAGCTAAGGCACAATCCAAGGCAGCGCTTGCTGTTAGCTTTTGCCACCCACCCTTTTAAGGCTGGGACACACACATGCTTGGGCTGAGTCCGGTGCTTGAGACTAACCAATTACCCAACTGAGTTTGGAGGGGCAGCAGCAAGCCTGATCTGCTCTTGGTTGATCATGAATGCACGTGGGTTGTGGGCTACAAAATACAGCTTTTGACAAAACTGAGCCCGTGGCATCTATACTAGAGTATGCTGGAATCTAGAGCCAGTGAGACATTCAGATACACACAAAGGGTACGCATAATGTCTTAGACTGCTAGGAAAACAATTCTTTCAAAAGACTAAATATAAATAGGGTTGGGATTCTGTTTTTTTTTTTTTTTAAACTTGAACATATAGCTGATGGTGTTTTGTTTCCAAATTACACTTTACATGGATGTGGGTGGTGAGAAAAAAAAAAAGTGTCAGTCTATAGGTGCTCTTAATTACTCTTCAAACCCAGAGTGTCACTGCAGACTGTAAGTGACACAAGACAGCGCTCACTCTGCGTGGTTAGCTGACTGCAGCCCTCTGACCACATCTCCATGGAAATGGAGGTCAAGCAATCAACATTATTATACAAGAGGTGAAAGTTCGTCGTTTTTCTGGCAAAAATAAGGTAAAGGTTCTGCAGGATTTACTTCAATCTGGCCTGTACTGCTGTGAAAATAGGCATTAAAAAGAGGCACTTGTTGGGTTTTTGTTTTGTTTTTGTGACAGGTTCTTCTGTAAACTAACCAGTAAAAACAGAAGAGCTAAAGTGTATGTAAGAAGTGCCTTTCATGGGATCTGGTATGCGACCTCTGTCTCTTTGCAGCTGAGGAAGATCGCTCCATTGGCAGCCCAAATGGCCACTTGCACTCCAAGCTGCTGACAGAGCACCAAAGAGCCCTCTGGCCAGAGGCAGAGGAAGACTTAGAGACAAAAATATTCTCTACTTTGTCATACCTCAGAATGGGAACAAAAAGGCTGTTACTGTGATTTTCAGCAAGACAAAATGTCTAACGAGCCATGCCGGAAGAACCAGCAGTCATTTAAAAACAACAGTATGGTGTGTATGCAGCCTTCCTAAGCCTTCTTTAAAAGCACAAACAAAACAAAGGAAAAGAGTGAAGACAGGAAAAATGGACTATAAGACAATCCAAATGAAGCAACAACTATGAGATGTTATTAAAAAAAACCAAAACACAGATCCTAAAATTTTATAGCCCTGTTTCAATAAATCTTGAAGAACTGTGCTGAAAAATGCACTGAACAACTCTCCTTTTTTTCCCTGCTTACATGTAGGCATCTAATGATACAATAAACAAAGAGGATGAGGGGAAAAAAAAAAAAAAGCTTTTATGAAGTTTTCATTAAGCACTATTATTAAAATCCTGACACGGTCTGTAAATTAAACAAGGGAAAGAGAGATCTGGAGTTTTTCTTCTGTCTCCACTGCAGTATTCTATGAAAATCTGGTAAGGCTTTCAGTTAATTATAAAAGTCAAAATGGAAGGATAACATTTGGAATTAAGCTACCTTCCATATCATAATGAATTAGTTGACTAAGGCTACTGTCTGCACGTAATCCATACACCGTTTACCTATATAATCTTGTGAAGTTATTGTGATTTTACAAGTAAATCTATGCTTGCAGTTCCTTTATTTCCTGAAAACAAGTGCTGGCCACAGTCTATTTGCAGTTAAGTAAGTGAGAATGTTTTAAACTTCTTTCATTACCTTTAGCGTAATGTGCGTTGGCAAAATTTGTCATCTATGACACTATAAATGTAAATGCAAGCTCCCCCTTTCCAGTGCTATGACATGAAACAAGCTTTGTTCTCCTAACTAGGTCCACAACTGTGCATTCAGCAAACCGTACTAAAGCTTACAGATGCATAAAGTATTACTACATGCAAACACATAAACTTATACTCTCATGTTTGCTTATCTTTATATTACTTCCCCAAATGTTAGCTTAAATAACATGGCGGAAGACGCACTATGAAGTGAATTTCTCTGTCGAGGGGAAAAAAAATAGCATGTTCATTTATAAATTCATGCCACTTAACTGTTCAGATGTGAAATAAATGATCCAGAATGACATATTTTCCTATACTAATGCAGTTCTTCAAATGTGCCTCAAAATTCAGGCCCTAATTCTAATTTAGCACAGTAGGTCTCATTTCATAGGTCGAGATGATTAAAAGGGTCAGCTGCAATTGTTTGCCTGGAAGGAAAGAGATCAAAAGTCTAAACACTGGGGCGCTGCACTGGGGTGCTTTTCCTGATGTTACCAGCTTTTCTATCTTGATTTCAACCCTCTACGATGCGTCACCCCTTGAAATTACATTGCCAAGTCAAACAAGACCCTCTTGTACCAAGTCCTGTGAGACTGGAACTGTATTTGGCATTATGGAGGAAATGGCACACATTAATTTGCATGGCGTTCAGGAAAACCAATGCAGTGAGTTACAGTGTTAACAAAGACAAATGAAGAAAAAGGCCTTCACACGGTATTTTTATCTGTCTATATATGTTCAAGGTAAATTGATAGCGGTAGCCTATTTACATGTAACAAACACACATTAGAAGCACTTTTCATATGCACAAATTCTACAAAAGCCATCATGATTTGTCTTCTTCAAGCGAAGACTTCACAGTGAATCTAACACACAGCTCCAGCCAGGGAAGGAAGGTTTCAGAGAATTAAGCATTACAGAAGATCTTTTTTTTGAAATCTAATATCTGAGAGAAATTTTTAAAACTGTTTCAAACTTCAGGAAAGGAAAACCAGAATAGCCTCCCACACTACAGGCCTGACTTCACTGGGATTCCAGCATAGCGCTACAAAACAAGCAACACGCAACAGACGCTTAGCACTTGTGCTACGATGGTACTGAATCCCCAGCAATTATGGGTGGACCATAAACAATCAGACAAAGCACTGTGAAACCCGGCCTAAGCTTAATGCTATGAGCAGTGACCGCATGGACATCTGCTTACACAGCAACAGGACCACTCAGAAGCCAGTTTCTAATAAAGACTAATCGTGTTCTTGTTTTTTTTTTTTGTTTTGTTTTGTTTTGTTTTGTTTTCTTTTAAAAAAGGAAAGTTGCATTAATAGCACCAAAAGCCAGCACATTCCCAAGCAAGCAGGAATGGACACTAGAAGAAAAAAGAAGGGATCTACTGCTAGGCTTCAGATGTTGCTGGCTGTAAGGAGGTGCTGTGTTTAGTCAAGATTACGAAGCCAAGGTCACCTTTCAGGATGGCTGGTATACCCAGGAGTAAAGGAGTCATTCTGGGAAAAAATAATATCCTATCTTACAGGAATACTTCAGGTAAAAATAAAGGAAAGAAAAAACATTTACACTGTCTCAAGTACTTCCTGAAATGGTATCCGAATAAATAACAGTCTTTTGTCTTATTCTGTGTGCCAAAGGACACAAAGGACCCCAAGGTTCCAACAGACATGAACAAAGATATGGACTAGTGAATATATCACATTTTGAAATTTTTAGTAGGCGATGCTATCAACTCAAACTGTACAAACAGCCAAACCTGTTTTG
The DNA here is from genome assembly GCF_905368555.1 of Meleagris gallopavo. NCBI lineage: Eukaryota > Metazoa > Chordata > Aves > Galliformes > Phasianidae > Meleagris > Meleagris gallopavo. Next base: position 50,498,041 of record NC_139405.1, on the reverse strand, counting down.
AGGCTTACGCGCCTTTTTAAACATTGCATGTATTTATACATAGTGCGTAAAATGTTCAAAAAATAAAAATAAAATATTCTCCAAATCCAAAAGGAAAAGAAAGAAAAAACAACTCGGCCACCCTCCAGGAATTCAAAAGTCTGAACCAGTTTAGAATTAGGTTCTCAAATGTGTAAGCTAAAGGTGCTGACTTGGAAATGGAGGCAGACAAGGACAGCTAGTGCCGTCGCTGTCCCTGCAGCAGGCACATCTGAGCTGTGCATGCAGAAGCAGCCCACTGCTGCAGTTTCAGGCCTTGCATTCTGTATAATGTGGGGGGCTTCAGCTCAACCCCCATATCGCGCTGCAGGCTCCAGTGGTATGGAGCCACCACAAGCACAGTTGGTTGCCCCTTCTGAGGGGACAGCAGCCTCCAGAGAGGGAACAGCTAGAGGGGAAAAATGCTTCAACCACCCAAATTCAACCTTGTTTCTTCAATTCTCAAGTCAACACCAATACTGTTTTGGTATTTGGAGCTGCAAAGTACATTGAGGCAATTGCTAATGGCTTCAAAAAACATTGCACGAAAAAACTACTAAGACTTTAATATTCCACCCAAGACAATACTGGCCTATTTAAACACAAGTTCTTGCAACATTATCTACTACTGGGATCTATAATCCCTTATCAGGTTTCCCAAGTAAATTTCACATAGAGGTCAAGGTAAGTATTTCTTTTCGCATTTCTAAATTTTTCTAGATCCTAAATGAGTGATTTTGTTATTACAAGTATACTAAGAACACTCTGAAGTATTCTGAAAATGGAAAACTTTATGGAATAACTAAGCATCTTTTTTTTTCTTTTTTAACAGTATATAATAAAAGCAGTTTTAATACATCAGTTGCAGCTTTAACACCATTTTTAATATAAATAATATCATCATTCCAACAAGGAAAACCAAGCAATTCTGTAAAGCTCAAAACACAAGTGATTAACAACAGGACTTTCTTTTCACATTATGAAGTTTAATTTTAATAGCAAGATACTCAATTCAAGAATCAACAACTTTGATTCACTGCATCAGTTCATCCCTACACACACAGCATGTGCTCAGGGCAGCACTGCACCATCTTAATCACACTTTTGCTCAAAAATGAATGCAAAAGTTGGCTCTCTCAGGGAATCCATCTGATCACCTATGTGAAAACTTGGCCCCACTGAAATCAAATGTAAAACTACATGAATGTTGAGTGGGCCAGGATCTTCAATACCACAACATTAAATGTAAAGTCATTCCTCCAATGATATCACAGAGGTGATATTATTTCAGAGGAGCTTCAGTGGCTCATAAAGGATCTGTCTCACTATGCAGGCCCACTCCAGGCCATAAACAGATTGTTACATACAGAATCTGTATGAACACAAGTACCAACCAATGCTTTGCACCTCAGATATACATACACTCAATACCTCTATACATATGAGTTGCATGAAACTCATTTGCGCTACAGGTTTATTACATGGAATGGCAAGATGAAAAAAGAAATAAGCTAGCAACTGCACTTGATCCAGAATTAAAATGACTTGGAGAAAACAGCAACTTTTTCCAACTCTATGCATAATGGCTAAGAAAAGCATTTGAGAAAGCTTAGTCACTTCTTTGCAACTTGAAGCTTTTTTCCTTTTATTCCAGGCTTAAACAAAGTTCAGTGGGGCATCAAACTGCCTCAGTCTTAAATTACAGTCTGTACTTTAAAATAGAATGCATGCACCACATGTTCCTGAAGCTAGAGGGTGGGAGTGTTATTCACTGAAAATTGAAGGCTTGTTGAGTCAATAATCTTCTTTCAGAGAGTAATAATTTTCAGCTAAAATTTCTTGACCCAAACAAAGGAAAACAAGATCATTCAGTTATTTTACAACACGGCAGAAGAAGAAAAGTAAGTGGGAAAGAGGCATACCAGCCTTATCCTACATGATGGAAAAAAAATGGAAAATTTAATTCACAAGTATTACTTACATTTCCTTTTTGTTCATATTTAACCTACTCCCAGTTATTTGCAGATGGAGACATGCACAGAAACAAGTAACTACAGGACAGAACTTACACATACAACTATGAACTGCCCACTGCTTTTACCTCCCAAGAATTACCAGGAATTCATTTACAAGTTTCCACGTCCACACAAACCTCCTTTTTTCTTAAATTGGAAACAACATCCTGAATTTTAAAACACCACTTAAGTTTGAATTTTCTAATTTGCTTATCTGCAAAGAATCCAACACTATAAAACGAGAGGGCTGCTGCACCATCTCTCCTTTAATACTCATTTTTTCTTACTGAAGGGGTTACAGTCCTAATTAATATTTACACTGTGGTTGTGCCCACACTCTCAACCATGATCAGGGATTACTGAGCTAAGCTTTTCATGAATGTCACCAGAGTCCCTAGTCCCAGGAGTTTAACCTCCAAGAAAAGAAGAGGTATTTCCTAACTGTCAACTACAGTTTCTCAAACTATGCTGGGAATTCTTTTCCTGGCTTAAGACTTCAACCATCAACAACACTGGAGATGATTTTCCAAGCTACTTCATATTCTAGAAGTTACACGAGGAATGTGAATTCTCAAACCATTCAATGCATTTCCTCACAGCCAGCAACTATTAAGATACATCCAAAATGATGTTGATCCATGAGCCAAGTATATCTAGTCTTGTATTTATAGCTCACCACTAGTTTTCAACAGAGGCCTTCTGAAATCGACAATGAGAAAAGCATGCCACACAGAAGAATGAACATCCAGCACTCTATACATCCTACAAAGGCTCTCTAAAAATGAGGTAAAACACAACTGTGAAGTAGCTCATGAAGCCAGGAAGGAATTGCTGAAGTACTGCTTTCCACAGTGCCAAGCATAACGAAACGACACATCTTAAAAGGTTTACCTGTCTAAACAACAGTATGTACTATTTGAGGCCCACCTTACTTTGAAGCTCGTACAACAAACCAGAGCCAGCTAGAGCCAAACTTGACAAGTCATAGTACTGCACAAGATACAAAGAGTGTTCTACCTCTGTGCCAGCTATTGTTTTGCTTCACATGAAAATTCTTCTGCCTCCATGTAAAGACCCAGTGAAAAAGTGATGTCGTAGAATTAATGTGTGAGCATTCCAAGTCTGAGGGACCTACCAAGGGCACCAGTTCCCTTCACTTCAGATAGAACTTTCTGCCTTCAGTATCACATGAGCAATTACGCAGTGATTCAGCCCCAAACTAACCCAGAAATAAAAAGAATTATTTCTTAGCTAGGTTGGTTCCCTGAGTCAGAGCAGTGACAGCGGAGGATGTGAGAAGGCACAGATGGCACATTGTGGGCATATGGCAGGGCTGCAACCAACCTAACTTACAGCAAAGCCAAGCAGCTACAGGACCTCACCTATAGGCAGCAACCAGAAGAAATCAGCAGAAACACTGGTTTCAAAAACTTGGCAATCTTGGGTAGCCCATTCGACTTCACACCTCAAACAAGCACAACTAGCACTCAGCAAAGAAAAAAAAAAAAAAAGAAAAAGAAAAAAAAAAAGGTCTATATTAAAACAGAACAAACTAAAAAACCCCAATATCTATCTGAAATGATTTTCGTAATGATACCAGTAAAAAATAAATAAATTCATCCACGTCTTCTGCCCTTCGTTCTACCACCACAATCCAACATGAACATGGACCAAATTACTCATTACGGCAAAACAAAGTATTTGTCTTTGCAGGCACACACACACAACCAATGCTGACACACGCTCCTTTCCTGCAAGAGCAAATTTGCAGATATATCGTTCAAAAGATTTTTCCTGCAAGTCCGCTTTATCTTTCCCACAATAGCAGAAGTGTGTATTTTGTATTATCCCTTAAACCTCAGTAAATATATTCTGTAGAAGCTGTTCTCCAGACAGTTGCATTCAGGCTTCTCCCCCTTTATTCTTCCACTCTAATAGGGAACAGTTTCTGTTTATTACTTCCTTTCCTTCACAGAGTACCTAACTCCCATGTTTTCTCAAAAGCTTGAGATTTCCTTCTAATTGTGACCCCAACAAAAGTGCTCGGAGCACTATTCTATGCAACTTTTCATTTGGGCTCTCGGTGACTCCACATGGTAAAAGACCTCCGGGTCAAACCCTTCAGATATCAGAGCATTTAGGAGAAGGAAAGCAAGCATTGTATAGAATCTGACAGGCCATTAGAAGTAGCTAATAAAGCCATATTTTGTTTGTAGCCATTTGTTACCAACCCACATTACAAATTTGTCTGCTTTGAACTTTATGGGAACGTTCATGCCAGGACTTTTATATACAACGTGTGAAGGAAACGGAACAACCATTGAGCTGTTTAGCTGTGCTTACTGTGACACAAACCTGCTGAAAAAACTCTCTAAAAGGATGACACAAGTCAGCATTCAGTGCTGCAAAAAGTGGCCAGCTCCTCTTCAAATCCATCAAAGGGAAGCTCTTTTTTTTCAAAGCCACATCAGAGAACACCATTCAGCATTTAGTATTACATCTCTTTTGTTGTTTTTAGAGATTCGTATAAGCTTGCTATGTAGCTGCTGTGATTTTACACAATGCCCTTAAGAAATAAAAAGATAACGGGCAAACTGTATAAATATCAGAATACCATGAAACAAAACATACCCAAATTTTATTAAAAGCGTAACACCACTGCTCTCATTTTGAGCTTTAATATACAAAGACTTACTGACTACCCTCAAGAACAGCATTATCTTGAAAACAAGCTTAAGAAGCCGCTGTTAGCATCCCAAAATGACACTATAACTAGGAATACTAAATGAGAAATAGTGATCACTGAATTTCATAACCAGCTGAAAATTGAATGCAGGCCTCTTGCTCAAGGGAAAAAAAAATGCTTATATGGTCAAGCTATCCTTACCCCCCGTATTAAGCATTCAAGTCTTCATCATGCTCACCGCACTTCGAATGCATGGGCCGTTCCTCAGTTCTAAGGCATTTCCTTTGGAAGTAGATGAGTTTGTTCACAGTACCAAAAAGACAATGTCATAATATATGAAATGTTCCAGTTGGTCTTAAATTTGGCAAACTATACTGCCTCCCATTCTCCTCCCTATCCAAATGGAGGTTGGGGTGTTTGGTATGTAAGTTTTCCAGAAGCAAAGGCTCTGAACAACAGCATTTACAACAAACCTACACTATAAGCTACACTGCCACAATGGTTAACATTCACTGTTAATACCACCAGCTTATTCATACCTAGAATAATAATGAGCTACTAAATATACCGAACACTTAGGGACACAGATAATACCCAACAGTCTGCTTAGATACTATGGTGATAGAGGTAGGACAGAGCATGGATTAAAAGTAGGACGATTGTTTAAGAAAAATCACTGGCAAATTAGAACATTATTTAATAAATAACTAGTTCTATCAATCCTAATAAACACTGTTCATGAAAAATTGACTTAAGAACATCATTTTAACATAACTTTTTTTTTTTTTTAATAGCTGTTGCCTAAAGAGTTTAAATAGCAGTTGCCTCCTGTTTTTAAAGTAATTGCCAGCACTCATTTTGAAACCTGTGCAGAGAAACTGGTCTTAAAAAGGGTTTCCTGTCAAATTAACACTGGTTCAAAGTAAACGGTTAGCTCTTCTCACACCAGTTTTCATAGCTTCTCCTGAAGCAGGCATGTCTCAAACATCATGTAAAGAATTTGCAGCATATGTACTCTCCTGGGTGCCTAAGATATAACTTTAAATGCTGTGAAGATGTTTATTACCCTACTTTTAAGAACTGACAATAGTGCCATGTGTCAGGGGGAAAATATACAACAAACTGCCAGACTTCACACATACATTTGGTATTTTGATAGGTAAACTCTTCAGAAGAATCTCTGCTAACTGGAAATTAATATCTAGTAAACTGGCGAAAACATTCTGTAGGTTTGCAGTACATTATTTCAAGCTAAATGTCACAAAGCATACAAACAGCTTCCACCTTTCAAGCTGAATGTAATGTCTTCTTGTTGGTTGAAATTCAGGCTGTTGTTCTAACAACAAACAAGAAAATCTCCAAACCAGCAACAGAATACAGAGACAAAGCCAGAGTACTTTGGCAATTACAGTAAAATAAGACCTTCAATAACACAAGTAGCTGCAGTATCTCTGTAAAGTGTATTAATGGGTGCCCCACAGCAGAATGCAGAGAGCTCAGAAAACAAAGAAAGGTTATTCCAAAATAATCTCCCAACCAAACAATCAACTTGCCCAAGTATCAATACCATTCCCACTACTACACTTCTGTCTGTAGTAGTAGACCGTTGCAGAATTAACATGTCAAACTCATTATTTATGCTTAAGGTTTGGAACAAATAACTCATGGTGTCAGCATTCTAAATCAAAATATACTGAAATCCTTGGAAAACTGCACAGAAAAAAGCCTCTTCCTCATCAGATTGTTTCGTACAAGTACAGAATTCCTAACGCCCAAAAGAAATATCGATATATTTCCTCTATGGAAATATAAACATGCACAGATACAAAACACGGATGTGGATAGTGACATTTTGAACCGGTACAACCCCTAAGCTAAGTCCACCACTCATATACAGGTTCTCATCAGCCTGTGAACAACCTTGTTTATTATTTAAAAATATTCAAAATTCAAAGAAAAACATTAATTTCTTACTGGTAAGCTCGATGGTCTTTCTTGCTGGATTAGGTTCAAGTCTTCATGGTTAGGCTTTCCTGGGGCCATAGGGGGTTGAGATCTGGTTCCATAGCCTTCCTGAGACATGTCCTGCAAAAATAGTTGTAACAGAATTATTAACTTGACTCAGTAATTACAATTAAATTCACTTCACATAAGGGTAAAAATATAACGACCGCAATGAAAAAAATAAAAAATAAACACCAAGTTTTTACTAGTTAAATCTCCTTGGAAAATATCCATAGGTACCACTATAACTGACACAGTTTTTGAAGAAAACTGGTAGAGTGGCAGACAGACGTGCCTACAGGTGGCGTTGAATCAGACCACTGGTAGGCAGACCAACACATGCAAAAAAAACAACAACAAACCTTCTCAACCAATGACACTCTGTACCACAAAAGAGGCACGAGCACCAAGTAGTCAAAACTTTCATCCTACTCTTAGATGAGTTACCAAGCCTTTTGATGAAATACTGAGCCAGGTAGAAGGACTAGACTGCAAATAAAGTTGTAACCCTGCTGTGTCATCAGATGCCTTACCAATCCTGGATTTACCAACACTATAACTGACAAAGCTGCCTATCAAATGGTGGTAAAGATCACATCTGCTAGAGATGTGTTGCATCCAATGGCTTAGAAGGAAGTATTTAATTGAAAGCCGCTACAAAGCCTGTACCAGCAACCGAGGGATTTTCCTCCCAGTGCAAGCCCAAGCAGTCTTAGGTAATGGTCTGGCACCAGCCCTGCTGCAAAGGGGCCAGTGGGGGCCAAACAACCCTCTCCCACCCCATATCCCACAGCACAAACTTACTTGACGTGCAAGATACTTGCCTATTACAAAGCCCTAGATTCAGGCTTCATTGTAGCTGCTATACTTCACATTGGCAGCTCCTACACTAACTCAGCAAGGAAAACAACTGAAAGCACAGTACCTCCTTCAGCACGGGTAACTGGCAGGGAAAGCTGAAAAACCAGTTCTTGACTGTTAGAAAAAGATATCACACCTTAAAGGTTTTTCTTTGTTGTTTCTAATTTTTTCGATTCTCTTTTCCCCTTCCCAGGCACATTGGAGGTTAATTTGCTCCAGTCACCCCCTTGCATCTCATGCAAAATCGATGCCTGCAAGAGGCCGGGCAGGGGAGAACAGGAAGGGACAAGAAGCCTTCTCTGTGCCACCCCCACCTGCACTGTGCGATCACACTGCTGCTGCTTGCAGAGGCTGCTTTTGCAGTCAAGTGTCCGTATCCACACAAGTTATTGCTCGCACACAGCCTGCACAGACCAGTCGCCTTGCAGAGCAGGAAAGCGTTCTGTCTCATTCTGAGCCCCGCTGCTGACAGAGACATTTGTTAACAGCCACACTGCTTCCATTCAGCTCCTTCCATTGCTCTGAGCTCTCATGAGTTACTTCAAGGGATGCAGAAAACTCAGCGAGGCTCATAAAACAAAACCCAGCAAAGCTGGTCGGATGTAAACCCAACAACGAGAGATCCGATCCGCAAGCCTGTGCCAAGCCAAATCAAGAAGCACTTAAAAGGCCAGCACTTCAATGTGGTTACCAGCAGAGGGTAACAATTAGGCTTAGGGGTGACAAAGGCTGATGGCTGAATGATGATTATCCCCTGTGACCCCCCGCATGCCCTCCGCCCAGACCGCCACTTGTCACACAGCTCTCCTGCTGCGCGCACCAGCAGGTTCCTGTGGATTAGTGGCGAGGTTTAAAACCAACAAATGGCACAAGGCCGCCATTCAGCAGCCTTCACCCTGCCACAAAGGAGGAGAAAGGTGCAGGACAGCTTCACAATAGGCAAACAAATGAGCAAACCTCTGCTTTCCCCCTCATTTCAAAACACACGCGCGCACTCGCGCACACGCGCACGGCTGTTGTCCCTGTGCAGATGCCTGTAACAAACCCCGCCACGCAGATCCGGGCTTCCAGGTCACCTTTCTGTGTGCTTCTTTAATTCTTTACAGATGAAAAAACACTGAACAAGAACCATTTGTTGGAACAGCAACAGAAACAAAAGCAAAAATTATCCAGAAATAACAGAAGTGGTTAACAAAAAAAGATAAATGTAATATTTGCTTGGGAGACATCATTCTGAAAACACAATTATTCCTTTTTCTAAAGAGACACTACAGGCTTAGGACAGTTTTTCTGAGAAGGAAAAGCGAGGAGCCTTTAATTCCTCACCGAGTACCAAGCATAGATTTCCCATTTGCTAAATTTTACTTGAAACCTCACTTCCTACTTAAATTTCCATGGGAGAGGAAGAGGACAGTAAAGAGAACAGTTTTTCATGAGAAATAACACGTTGAATGGAATTTAGTTTTATCTGGGTATTGAAGACTTTGAGATGTCTTTCCACATACTGAAGTGCACATAAAAGAATGTGAACATTACAGCCTTTATTGCACAACTTCCATAATGTCTTTCTTTCTGACCATCAAAAAATCAAGTCCATTTGCTCAATTCTAGATTAGGTTTGGAAGCAAATACTGCAGTGTTTGTTATGATGAGGATACCTGTGTGCTTCAAACGAGACTGAGACCACACAACTACTGCCCATACTCACTGTAATGCCATTAGATGCTTTGATGACTGCAAACTTGGGAAGTGGCTCCTGAGAAATGAAAAACTGGTTTGCTCTCTAAGCTTGAGGCACAGAAATCTTCCCGAGGAAATGTGCATGGGATCGTGTGTACAGTTTTCTGTGTTTATACATATGTGTGTCCAATAAAAACAGTCAACTTACATAATAAACATGATGACAGTTAAATCGTAGCATGTTACACTAAGAGGTTGGTTTCATAACCAACACAGCGTTTAGTTTCATTCTCTCTGAAAAACAGGAGAGAGAAAATTCCTAGTGTTTTCCTTCAGTTCTTCATGTTGGAAAACGTTAACATACAGCATATTACTGAATAGATAAAATGGATTTTGAGAAAGAAATAAAACATAAGGACAGAGGTATTAGAGTAAATTGTCCATCACTGAAGAAATGCACATTCGCTCTTTCAGTTTAGAAATGTCATTTTTCTTTCTAGCATCTAGGGATGGGTTTATCAGGAAATGATGGGAGGGAAATTAAGGAAAGAGGTAACATAATGCTATGTGTGCTACAGACATGGCTAGAAGTCCCCTACTGATATCAGAGCTCAGTCTTCTCCTGAGATCCCTGATTTTTTCCTTTGACTCCCAGTATTTTATCGATCAGTGATACCATCTTTCAAAGCTGTGATTTTTTTTTTTTTTTAATCAATCACAGAAAATCCTTCCACCCATAGAAGACAAGTATGTGAGTACAACACAGAGGAATCCAAGCTTTCATAAACAGAAGGCTACAAGTTTCCACTCAGAACTTCCCAAATTGGCACCAATCCAATCATATCATAGCTGGTACAGCACAAACTGTCAACAGAATTGTAAAATAACTAAAAGCAGGGTTTCCCCCATCAGATTTTATAAAAGGCGCTGGGAGAAATAATCAGCAAGTCATAAACATGTACTCTACAATATCTGAAGTATAACCTGTTTTTAAAAAAATCTTAATACTCTGAAATAGGTAAGCCAAAAAAAAAAAAAAAAGGAAAAAAAGGAAAAAGGAAAAAAATGAATATGTCTGTGTATACATAGCCTAAAACCTACATATTGGTTAAATTGTCCAGACATCAATCATTAACAATTATTGTATTATTATGGACAATAACAATAACCAACTGCTTATCATCCACAGAGCCAGTTATTTACCTCTTCCTCACACGTATTTTTAGCTTGGGCTACATATTGCAGTGGTATATGGAGCTCATGATGTGTAGTCTGAGGAAGAAAGAAAAAGGTATCTTCTTAGCTCTTGCTCTCAGATATTGTATTTATTTTTCAAACTTTCTGTCTTCAATTCTGGTATGGAGTTTCACTAAGCCAGAGGTTTCAAGTGAAAAAACTGGGCTGCAGGAGCGTCAAAGGCTTCTGTTCTTACCCCCCCCCAGTCTTGTAGCTGGGTACCAACATCTTACGCTGCTGGGTCTTCACATAGTCACTCTGTGAAAAGGTGCAACGTAAAGCTTGCCAAAAATTAACTGCCTGCCTCCCAGCTTTGTTCATTGAGCAGGACTGGCCTGGGAAAGGTTGGGTGTTTCTACCAGTCACCAAATTGCAGCTCAAGTCAACTGCACAGCAACCATTCTGGAGCCAGCCACAGATAGACAACCTTTTCCTTTGTGATGAGCAAAATTAGTGTCACGCTTTTGCTCTCTAGCTGGACCTAGTTTAAAACAACTGAATCTGTACACGTTTATGTTTTCTCTGCAAAACTGAACGAATGTAGCACTAGTAATGTGCAAAGCCATGTAGATGAAACACACACTTGTTTTAAGTTCTGATAAAGAGATAAGATCTAATTATGATACAGTCTGAATTTTTTTTAATGGGTAATGAAAACATAGTAAAATCGTTAATGTTTTAGGGAAACCACATTTAAAGAAAGGCTGAGTGAGAAATATCACTCAGGCTTCATCCACCTCTACTGCAGCAAATTGCAGAGGGTAACATGGCCACTCAGGAAGGTACTTACCACGACGGTTAAACTGAAGCAAAATAATTTATGGAAAGTAATATACTACTCTTGCATTTTAAAAGCTCATTAAAAAAATATTCTAGTGCTTGTATCCTTGTTTTAGTTAGTTTATCCCTGGAAGACTTCAACTATGAGAGCACTGAATTCTACAGCAATGTGACAACAGCAAAATTGAAACCAAATGTTATTTTTTTTCCCCCATACCACCTGAGAATGGAGCTTAGGGCTCAGTTAAACACTCAAGATAAATATACAGTTCTACTATATAAGCTTATTTTACTCATCTCTGATGGGATACTGTGGAATAGAAAAAAAGGCAAGTGATATGTTAATGGCTACAGTAAGACGTACCTTGTTATCACTTATCAATGTATCTTTGTGTGCTGTGTCATTAAATAAAGATTAAGATATTTCTCTTATTTTCATCCTCATGCAAAACCTACAATAAAAAAAATATTCCTTACCTAAAAGGTACTGTTTCCCTACACAACCAACCTTGAGCTCAATCCTAATACCTAAAACATCAACTCTCAGGTTGTTCACTGCTTGACAGCACAAGAAAAGCAGCAAAGGACAGCCAACCTGTTAGAAGAATACTGCAGGTAAGGCTGCACTCAGGAAAAAATGTTATGCCTGGGGCACAAGCAACACTGAAGTTCATGGAAGCAGGTAACAGAATGCAGCCCTGTGGGGAATGGTCCACAAAGGACAAAGAAGTAGAAAACTCCACCTGAATCCCAGGCAGATGGTCTGCAGAAGTCCTACAGGGCATAGATGGACTCCTGCAGAAGATCCTGGGTCAAAAAGAAATACATACATGTGCTTTGAACTTTGAAGTTCATGAGTCAGAAAGGGGGGAAAAAATAGAAAACAACTAAAGCCTTAGAGAAAAGGAAACTGGTATCTTGCAGCTGAAGAGCACTGTGTTCAAGTCAGCAACTGAGTCTCTTAACTGCACAGAAAAAACAGGCGATGTCTGGAAAGAAGGGCTTGGTAGGTCCCACAGCACCAAACCATATTATTCAGCATATTAGTACACATTTAGGTGCTGAAATAAACTCTGCTCATTATCAGAATACCTAGATCTTTTAAAGCCAAACCGTTACCACCACCAGAATGAAGACAGCTGGCCTGAGGTACAGTGAGTACCTGAAGAAATTTGGAAAACCTGCCAGTTTGGATACTTCAGGTGTAGACCAGTCATCATCAGAAAGACATCTGATCTTCCCCAATGTAATTAATGCCATCCCTTCTAAGATATCTTCACTTTCATTCTGACAACTTACTGTTTCCTAGATAACTTTTTTTAAGTTAATTCAAATATAACCTACAATGGGAACACCATTTTTTTCCCTCATGACCCCCGTTACCACAGAATGACAACCAAGCTAAGCCTCAAGACACAGGAGGGAAAAGGAAGAAAAAAAAAATATATTTCTTGCCTTAACTGCTGGCTGTTACAAATTATAGTTACCTTAATTAAGCAAATACATGATTAAGGCTAAGTCCATATGTCATCTACTCAAGAAGCTAATAGAAACTCAGACTACCTAACTATGGAAGGTTTTTTCCCAGTAGAATACACTGAAAATGAACTGAACCTATACAGGGTCAAAAATAGCATCCTTCATCCTAGAGGAAGGAAGTTATTTGTTTGGATAGATTAGTTTAAGTCACATATCAGGTAATCTGAGACAACTAACATGAAAGATGAGACCCTCTTCCTAAACATTCTAGTCCATTTTTACATACGTCTTGTCTATATGGCCTCCAGGAGCCACATTAAGCTAGTGATGCAGGAAGAACTCAAAGATGAAATCATTCTCTGAAACCCTTATCTTGCTATTCTCCTTCCCCCACTGCTGCATTCCACGGATCACAGAGCATTTCAGTAGTGGATTTAATCAGAAACAAGACATTTCTTCTAGTTTTCTTCTCTCATACTTGAAACATTTCACATGAAAAAAAAAAAAAAAATTCAAGTTTGATGTTTGTATTAGAATGTGACTCTCACATTGCATAGCCTGATAAACGGCTTTCAATTCTTAATTCACAGACAAAAAAAAACACAGTATAGCTTCTCTTTTTTCTACAGATGTAACATTCAAGTATGAATAAAGAGATGATAGCAAACCTGAAGATGTAATCTGGGAAATACAAATATAACTTGGGTAAAGCAAGCATTTTATTTCCATGAATTTTCCCATGTTTACAGAACTTTTTGAACTCTTCCTAAAAAACCATACAAGACCAGACCGTGCGACCACGCTTTCATTTTCTACACCCACTATTTCCTTTCTCTGCCCATCCTTGAAGTGACAAAGCTATATTTAAAAGAAGAACGAACAAAGAAAAGAGTGCTGGCAGCTTTCATGCGTCCTATTCTTTCTTTCAGGACGAACCACCACACGAGCGCGATGACTTACAGCTCTCGTGCCACTCGGTGTCCTGCCCTGCCTTCCTAAGACTCTGAGCTCTTCAGCAGGCCCAAGGGGGGTTGCCAGCCCCAGAGGAGCGCTGTGAACCCAAGACTGAGCTGAAAGCAATAGAAGGCTGAAGTGGAGCAGCACTTCAAACCTGCCATCTCCTCCAAGTTGGTGGCCCCAAGGGGGCAAGAGCCGTCCCGAGACACCTATTGGGGTGAAGGAGGCTCTGGGAGCATACGGCTGGCTGGCAGAAACCAGGTCAGGGGACTGCCCGCAGCTTAACGCGCGCTGAAATCCTGCAGCCAGCTTACGGAATAAAGAGAAAAGCTGCACTGAGAGCAGCTGCTACCTCCAGGCGAACAGAGCGAGGGACCCAGAGACAGGACTTCCGTGCTTGAGGCTGAGAAACATCTTTGCAGCATTTTCTTTGGGGCCTATCTTTATGAACCAAGACTTCACCCAAAGGCTCATGAAAACCTGCGACTGTAAGGAAGAGTTGCGAGCAGCACTGAGAACATTACACTGTGGTCACATCAAACAGGGATTGATGAGGGGCTTTGGTTGTTTGTTTGTTATTTTGTTTGTTTTCCTTCCCTAAATATACACCTATATTATGTTACAGGCAACACCTGGGTAACAGTCCAGTGATGCCCATCAGGCTTTTTCCATAGTACTCCATCACAGAGCCTCTTAAAAGAAATGACTGGCCTGAGGTTTGACTACTGTTCAACAACAGAAGAATCCTAAGAGATGGAACCAAAATTGAGATGAAGAAAAGCCTGTAATAATTTTGGCATAGAGGGTATTCTTAGCCCAACCCTACTATCTGGGTTAACTTAAATTGTTGAAATGTGAGAGGGCTAGCATGGCACATTTGGGGCTGCTGGAAGCAGAGCATCAACTGCATTACTGCCCTCTCTAGCTCTGCAGACTGGAAAAAGAGTACCATATGAACACAAGATCCCTTAAATCCAGCCACCACATGGAACAATTCTACTCCAAGGAGTAGAAAGTGTGCAGAAACTTACAGAAAGAGAACAACAATTTGAAGGTGGAAGCATCCAGCAATAGAAGCAATTCAATGGACTGCACAACACAACAGTATAGGCCAACACAAGCAAACTATTTCTTTCATCTTTGTGATAGAAAACCGTTCAACACCATCACCACAACCACAGTGTTTTCAAGACAGAGTATTCCCAACTAGGCTGCTGTTGGGAGGATGTGGAGAGCAAATGGTGAAAACTTAAACCTCTTCTGTGACCAGACCACTGGTCTTTAAACCATCAATGAAAAACAAAACAAAAAAATCAAACCAAAACTGTGACATTCACTAAATGTTGGGAAAGGATTTCTAGGAAATAAAGGAACAAGAAACATCTCTTTCTTCGTGAAGATGACAAAGCAAGACCTTTCTGAACTCTGTAGGCAGAGAGCCAAAAAACATAAAGCCTTTATATCTACATTTCATTTTTTTATCTAAAAATATGTATGCAAAAGAAAGGTTGTAGATGGGTACTCAGCCATCAGGGAGAAGTGTGAGGATGAGGCTGGACTTTTCCATCGCCTTATTACTGAGAAACAGCATTCTAAAAGCTGTTCTAAATTGCACTGTGGTAGGATAGAAATGCAGTAAAAAGGGAAGTACTGGAATGGACTTCCTTCCCTGCGATGGTACATAACATAAATGCTGACCTATATTCAGATAACATCGTCTTAGCAACAGAATCCCAACTCAAAATGCAAAAAATAAAACCAAATGTACTTACGAAAAACATATTTGAATACTAAAGAAAATACGAGCAGTGAAGAAATATAGTGGTAAGTTTTATGCCAGGAAATATTAACATACTTATTTTCCCCACCTCTGAGGAAAATAATGTGTTAATTTAAAGGCCATAAAAGAACACTGCTGCATTGCAACTGACCATAAGGTATAATTTACAAGACCACTAAAATTTGGAATATATACTGCTCTTATAGAAAAATAAATCGTATAGATTTATTAACACTTTTCAGACTTCGTAACTTCATCACTTAATTCACTGTACTGTCTCAATTATATTTCAAATTTTTTCTTAGAACAGGGTTTGTGCACTTACATTATAAAATATTTGCATATGCACACTTGTCTATGAACACCCATTAGATTAATGGATCGTAAAGTAAATGGTTATTATGTGATCAGGTACCTTTTGAAAAACGTACTATTCTGGTTAACTTACAACCAAATTTCAAAGGTACAGATAAAATTATTTCTGGGATATTAATTTTGATCTCAGAATAATACTAAAATACTCATTTAATAATAAGGAGAGTGGTAAGAGGAACAACACTAGTTATGATCACTCATCTCCTAAAACAAAATAGTTTTTTTATCAGTTTGCATTCCAAGAGTTTTACTATCAAGTTAATTAATAGACTCCTACGCTAATATCTAAATGCCAAGCAGTTAATGGCATTGAACTATAAATGGCTTTGTCTTTGCTCTTGTAAGGTTATTTTATAAAGCAAATGCAATTCTATCACTTCAGTGATTTAATGCAGGCTTTGTGAGGTTAATATTCCCAAGCAGTTGTAGAATAAAGAACTGCTTTAATTAACCTTCTGTGATTTAAATACTGAAAGAAATCAGAATTTAGAAACTTTAAACAATACCACTGTAACAACAACAATACTACCATTCTGTGGATCAAAGCCAAACCACTAACTGATTTGAGAACACTGAAAAGCACATTTACACATGTGCATCTCACTATATTTATAACCTTGAAAAAGACAGAACACACTTTTCTACACAGAACATACTGAATCCATGACAGATTTCACATAGTTTTTGTAGCTGAGGTGAGAAGTCCTTCCGTTCAGGATTATTTACTTATAGATACTACTTTCTTGAGTTGGTAAAAAATAAGAGCTGCTTTTGAGCTGCAGAGATTTTTTGTTACTGTTCACTGAACCTACAAACTTGTTGCATGCAAACAATTGGCTGCTTACAAAGAAGTAGCGAACAGGAGTTAAGACTTCCCTCTTCCCCCAGACTAATTTGCTCATTTCCCAGTTTAGCAAAGAAGCTCATATTGCCAGTGGTTCTTGATGATACTGTGCACTAACTTCATTTCAGTACAAGAAAAAAAAAAAATCCCTGATCAGGACTAGGGCCTCTGTATCATTCATCTTAAAACCAATGAGTTGTGATACATGCCTAACAAGTTTAGAACTATAAAAAATAAAAAAATTCTCCAATTCTGAAAAATTAACACTTATTATAAATCAAGATACAAATCACTAAGGGAAAAAAAAGAGGGTTTTGACACTCTTCATGGAATGATACAGTGCTGAACAAACAGAACCTTCCCCAAATGGACAACAAGCAGCTATTCCTACCGCTGGGAGAAGATGTAGCTCAGCAGGAGTCACAGTTTCACCAAACTCCTGAGCTAATTAAGTAACCTCAGCCAGAGATAAACAGTCACAGGCTCAGCACTAACTTGGTGTTACTATAGCATCATGCTTACAAGATAAGACTTCATAAAAGCAAAAATTAGACTAGCTGGCAAAGATACCAGTTAAGCATTCATTGAATGCATACCAGTTTAAACATCATTTGTCATTCCCAAAAAATTACACACTTAAGAAAGGAAAATAAATAAATAAATAAAAAGGTAAAAATTAACTTTATGTACAAATGCTGTTCCTAAGTTTATCTTTTTTTTTTTTTTTAACCACAGCAGTGTTTAGCAAGGTAAGGGGACTACTTTTTTTTGAGAGGTTTTGGCCATTGGTGGCTTGCCTAGAAGTCAAGATTTGAATGCTGGTGTGTGAGTTTGGAAGCCTATCGCTAAAATCCTGCTTTCCCACTCCTTCCTCTCCACAAGTCTATCCAAGCTTCGTTACAGATACAAAAATCAAAGCTGTACCCCGATTTTTGATATCTGTCTGATATTCCTAAAGCAGGTTAGCAACAAAGTACTCAGTGTACCAAGACATATGTCTTTATTAAAAAAAAGAACTTATACTATTTTTTTTTTCCATGACTCTTTTCCACTTGCTTGTCTGAGATTTCTCTGCTTGCTACGTACTCTCAGATCTATCTTGTACAAGCCAACCAACAAGCATTCAACAGAAATAAGAGTTCTTAAAGCTACAGATTTGGGGTTGAATAGTTTAAAGGAATAACTTCTTTGTATTTCTTTACCTTGGCAAGAAAATTATTACTTTTAAACGGAAAATAAGCCCAGCATTTCAGAACAGCATGCAAAGAGGCACTAGACACCTCTGCTGTGAAGGGAATGGAAGCCATGAAGGATTTATGGTGCACAAGAAGCAGTTGCCACTAGCTGCTCATGATGGCAGGCACCAATCTCTTCTGAACATTAAACTTGCTTATGGGTTCTCATATAACTATAATAGCCAACATTCACAAAGAAAGCTTTCCTATATGGTTGGCAGCAAACATCAATTTAACACACAGGCGTGTTCTTTTCCAGATTTCCTGCGTTTCGTAACACAACAAATGCTAAGAGCAGCCATTCATCTAGTGGTGGACGAGTGCAACACAAGAGTTAGAGGACAGAGGGACAAACAATCCTTATTATAACTTTAAGCCTTGGGCAGCTGCATGTCACATGTAAGCCCCACGTCTAAATTCTGCAGGAGTTCAAACTGAACTATGGTACAGTCAAATGCTAATTTGTCAGTTTCTAATAAAAGAGCAGGGATTTTATTAAAAAGAATAATTGAGTTTAGGCATAAAGCTTTAATTTGTACTCATTGAGAACTATCTGTGTTACTAATGTATTTTGATATTTGCATGCTACGCTATTATTCCTAACTTACAACAACGGCATTTTTTGTACTATTACACCCCAAAACAGCTTGCCAGCATTAATTAATGTGCTGCTTATTTCACTGTTAAAGGAACTTTAGCAGCTCGCGTGAAATTGGAAAACAAAACTTCATCCTCATGGTACCAAAATCACTTCAATAATTTGACGCATTTTGCCACAATACAGTTTGTTCTGTTTTCATGACAGTCATACAGCTTGGACATGAAAACAGATTAATTAGTTTCACATTTTGTTCACATTTTCAAAGACTGTTTCAAATGGGGGTAATGCTGTCTCTGTCCCACCTTGCACTGACTCAGTGCTACAAACAGATGTCCGCAGGGAACATTTCCACAACAGTCCCAGGCTGCCGACTGAGACCAGCTCAAACCATGCTGCCAGTTCAGAAACAGACCTGAGATTTATGGCTCTCAGAGCCCCCTGAACAGAAGTCAATTTATTCCACTTATTAGTATGAAACAAACATTTTATGAAGAACAACATGGCTCCTACAAGAGATCTGTTCAATGTATGGTCTTTCTTAACTCTCTTCAGCCTTCAGACCAGCACCCCATCACCTTTTTCCCACCTCTGTGGCCCTAAGCCTGGGCTCTCTGCACAGGGTTACTCCTAAATGGCACAGAGGTGTGTTGCCTGCAGGCCTCAGCAAGAGAAAGCAGTCTCCATCCTGCTCCGACTCCTGCTTTCTATGTGCAGAAAGCTGTCTGTTGGGCACTGGAAGGATCTGCTGATCCACACAGGATACCACATCACAGAATATCTGTGACCCCACAAGAAAAGGCTTCCTTCTGGAGAGTCTTTGAGGCGGTGCCCAAGCGACACGTGTGTGTTAATGCATTTACATGTGCGAACAGTGATAGGGCATAGGAAAATGGCTTTAAACTAAGAGAGAGGAGATTTAAGTTAGCTGTTAAGAGCAAATTCTTTACTCAGAGGGCAGTGAGGCAACAGCACAGGCTGTTCAGAGAAGCTGTGGCGCCCCACCCCTGAAGGTGCTCAAGGCCAGGTTGGATGGGCCCTGGGCAGCCTGAGCTGGTGGGGGGCAGCCCTGCCCATGGCAGTGAGTTGGGACTGGGCAGACTTTAAAGTCCCTTGCAGCCTAAATCATTCTGCAATTCTATGATTTCTCTTCCCTTTGCTCAGTGGACATGAGCATTGAGTTACCACAGATGGGAAAGATGGTTCTCCACTGTAAGCTCTAGTGGGTTTGGGCCAGCTTTTAAAACTTATTTAAATAAAATGTGTTAGCAAGGGCATCTTGTTTGTTTGTTTGTTTATAAAACATTTTATCCTTTTATTTAAAAGGAGCCTGAAGGACCTGGCTGTTCCTTTAAGGCATTTTTTAAAAAGTCACAGTAACCACAAAGGAATGGTTTAAAACTACATACACATAGCTCTTTGTGCACACTTAACCAGGAAGAGCAATGCCCCATAAAGGTTCAAGCAAGCACCTGATCCACATTAAGGATCTGCCACACCTTTTTCTCCTTTCAGTCTCATACTTGCCTTTGAGAACAAGAATCAGCATAATTTTGCTCCAACCTAAAAATCAGTGAGAAGAAAGCTTCCAAGAATGCTTCAAACAAAAGATGACTTCAGGGTAACAGTAACGGGTGTAGAATAAAATCACCATTTTTGTTCTAACAAGGTTGAGATCAGTTCTCCTTTTTCTGTCAAAAAAAATGACAGGGTCCCAACTCATATAATAACATATTAAATCTGTAAGGTACGGTCCTTTCTCAATACATACAAACACATGCTACGTAAAACAATATATAATACAGCTATTTCAATGCTACTCGGAAAGTATAATAACCCAAAATATACATTAAACTATCTTAACAAAATAATATTTAATGATGACAGTTTAAGCTTGCAATTACATTACATCCTTGAGAGAAAAACAGCACTACTAGTTATGGCAAAAGATTTAAAACAGCAAAAACAACTGAAGCGTTTATTCATTTATATGCTATTTCAAGATAAAAAACCCTGCCAAGGGCAACACAAGTAGTATAACACATCCTTCTTTTTTTTTTTTTCTTTTAAAGAGCAGTAAAGGTTAAAAAAAAAAAAGTATTAAAAAGCATGGAAATGCCTACATCTACTGGCAATGTCTGATGATCAATGAATCTGATGCTCCTTCAATAAATATGCTTAAAAATAAAGCTCTTCCTTTAATGCCTTTTACACAGCAGGTCCTGGTTTGAAGAAGAGATGACTGAATCTGGCTTACAATACAGCTCTGTAGTAAACTATGCCAGTATTAGTATCAAATCACCCCTTAAGAAACTTCCTTTCTGCCATCAAGCAATCCATTTTACAAAGATCTGAACAACTTATAGCTTAAACATTCAAATAAATTCCATTCTCCTTCTTCCTCTCTATATTTATTTCAAGAATGAGAAGCCACTAGTCGCTGGAGCAGACCCAGAAATTATTTTATCCATTTACTTTTATTGACAAGATTGCATATTGCATCCAAGTGAGTCAAAGAAAAGGAGCAATAGCCTCATACATCCACAGTACGTGAGAAATGGAGATGAGAACCAATTCAAAGGCGCAACACAAAGAATTATACCTGACTGCAGAAGCTCACTCACATTCTAACAGTGCAAAAATACAACATTATCTGTATGAAACTTGGTATCAGTTTTCTTCACATAATAAAATAGTCAATACAATACACTGCAGGATTTCACATAAAATGAAACTGGTGGCACATAAAAGCCTACCATCAACCCAGAATAAACCCTACTTCCAGTTTGATAGTCTCCAAAACAAACACACTGGCATAAGCCTACAAGGGAAACAGAAAATACAGTAGGAAAAAGAAGGCAAATTACTGAGCTGTCCCCTTTCTCTAGCCTGGACTCTGTTATCTGGAAGTAAAACCTGTTGAATTACACTTCCATCACAAAGCATGTAGTCACAGAGATGGCTTATTTACCCTAAAACAGGACATTAAACTTCTGCAACTCGCAACTGCTCCTGTTACAAGCAAGCTTAAATTCCAGTCTGTAAGGAACTGAATAGGATTCACAGATGCCTACACAGACTGAGTCAGGAAAGCTGATCAAATTGTACAGGATATACTCTTATTTGCATTTGAGAATACTTTATCAGTTAAGACTTATTAAAAGTTTTGTAATTGAATTTTCTAACCAGCTCAGTCAATCTGTATGTCTTGAGGAGAGTGTGTAACTTTTTTTTCTGACAGCAAAAGTGAATGAGAAGGATCCTCTCAGGCATTTTCTTTTACCTCAGTACCTACAAGCAAACAAATCTTGTTTCTCCCTGACCATAAAGTGGAGTGAAAAATAATTTTTGTTTACCTATTTCTAACTGGGAGACTCTGTGCCACCCAAACTTCACAAACATTCACAGTAATTGTATTCTTTTTCCTAAATTAATACTTTTTACTTTTTTTCTTTCTCTTCAAAATCATTTCCCTTGTCAAGAAGGTAGGCAATCATAGTAAGCATTCTCCAAGACTGGGAAATAAAAGAATACCTCATTTTAAACCTGATGAGCATTTGGGCATCATTCAAGTTATAGATCATGAACCAAGTAGATGGTCTTCAAACGCAGTTTTCCATTGTAGCAATAGAATGAAAGGAATATCCTAATATGACAATCAACTAAATGCCTTCCATGTTACTGGCTACCTTGAGCAGCACTGTCCTTTTATTTATACCTCCTTACTGATATAACTTTATCTGTTGCCACATTTAGTATTTAAGCTGTAAGCGTTTTGGAGGCAAAGACAACCTTTTTTTGTTATGTACTTGTAGAACACTTTGGATAATAAAGTACTAAACCACAGATGAGGTTCCCAGGAGCTACTTCCTTATTATTGGCCATACTCTCTAGGATGAATATTTGTAGTTTACAGCTTACCTATGATTCCAACTAGCCAGTATGTAGCAAAAATGACTTCAGAGGCCACCTTCTCTTCTCAAGCCAACATACTGAAAGTATCAACCTGTACATTCCTCAGAGTTGGTGCAATTCAATAGCAGAACTTGTGAACACCAATTTTGAGCACAATAAGCAACAAAAATCAAGACTTTTTAAAAATGATTAGCAGAGTACAGAAGACAGGAATTAAATTCATTTGCAAGCCAAAAAGAAGAACAGAACTAAGGATGACAGAACTAGTCCTTGTACGATTGAGATTGCCTTGCATTTTCTAATTGATTAGATAAACTAATTAAATTCTAATTAAATTAGAATATATAAAACTAATATTAAAACAGCCATGAAGCCAATCTGGAGATAGGGAAAAGAAAAGAAGCAAGACCAAAGGTGTTCCAAACTACATTTGCAGATTCAGGCAAAAATGCAGAGACTACAGTTTCATGCTTGGTGCCTGGATTTAGACAATCAGGTCCTCAGAGTAGTAGTTTGGATACATCAAGGCTGCTATCTTCTACCTGTGAATCTCTCCCTGCCTTCTTTTTAATCTAATATTCCTGAAGTCTGTAATATATGGGAGGTTTTATTCCCATTTTGCCTTTACCCTCTTCTATGATTCCTGCTCTTCTACAATACCCTCCTCCACTTCACAAACTCTCACTTTACAGGCTAGGATAACAGTAACAACAACAACAACAACAAAAGTAATCGGAATGACTATCAGCAGATTTATCAGTATCTTGTTATTTCCTAAGTCCTCTATAGTCAGCATGTCTTCTATACTTCTAAACTAAAATACTCAATCCATTCAACTGACAGTATTTAAAATATGAAGAAGTGTCCGAGGCAGCAAAACCCATTTCAGTTTCACAAACTGTGATATGTAGACCGGAAGAGCTGTTTTTCTTCTCTCTCATAGGCTGTATTACTAAGAATTCATCTGCTAAGATTTTACCAAGATGCTTATGAACACTACTTTCAAGTTATAGACAATTCAAGCATTTAATGCCAAACTAAAAATGGAGAAAATTGAAGTCAAGTACAATATTTGAAGTCAGTTGTCTATAACTGACTCCATTATAACTTGAAGTCAGTTACCTATAGCTGATTCCTATAAGAGATGGAAAGATATGACATTTACAAGAATATCACAAATACAATTAAAAATTCTATTCAATAAATTATCCAGCATTTTAATGAAAAACAAGTTAACACTCGCAATGGAATTTTTAAAAAGTAGATGAAGAAAAATTAACATGTAATTACACAGTGAAATCACCACAGTTTAATTTTAAAATCAAAGGAGAGGAGTCTCCTGAATCACTGCTACTTACAATATCTTTTGTTAAGTTTACTTTGTACAATATTTTTATTCCAAACTAAGATTTCTACATTGTACCAGTATTATTTATTCAAATTAATCAGCCACACCTGACAGAATTTCTCCTAGTGATCTGAAGCAAGTGCTGATGCTTTCACTAATACCAGTCTTGAGTACAACTCACTTTTCTTAGATTTCCCAGAATGGTGAGCAAGCTTTAGCTTCATCTTTCCATTTCCAGACCAGCTCTCTGTGATTAACAGAGCAGAAGCTGCAGACAGAACTTAGCTTACACATGCAGCTTTATCAGCTACAAATGTCCATTTTGTTCAGTATCTAAAATCCATGTATTTCTCAAGCTCTAGGACACTACCACTTCTAAGTTAAAAACAGAATCATTTAAAATGAATTTTAATAGCTAGCACATAAGATACAATTCGAGAACTGAAATGCATATTGAATTATGGGTTTTTACTAACTGGATATCAATTATAAAAATATCTCTTAGAAAACTCCCAATGATAATGCAGCTGCAAAATGCCCTTAAATTGCCTGTCTTAAAAAAATGGACCATAGTGATCTGACCATATTAGGTGTAGGAGCTCTCAAAATCTGTTTTGTGAGGGAAAACAAAAAAAAAATAAGAAAGAAAACCCCCTCAAGCTCCACCGTCATCTGATCCACACTTGTTTTTAAATAGAGAATTAGTAGCTTCTGGGGTATGAATACCGGCCACATTCAAAAAAGCTGATGCAAAAGAAATCCCGAAAGCGTGCATCCATGTGCATATCCTCCAAGACTTTTCAGAAGGATTCTGAGTGACTCCGTGTATTTCATTTTGTTTGCACCAGCATAATCCTGAAAAGAGGTCAGACAGGCTCTGCTCGCCACGCACAGAACGTTTCATGCTCCAGGACAGGGCTTACCTGCTGGGCCTGGTATCTCTGCTGGGCCTGTGACAGATACTGTGCCTGGGGCGGCAGGTGCTGCGGCTGCTGGTTGTAGTACGGCTGCTGGCCCTGCTGGCAGTAGCCACTCACGCCTTGCTGACCATACTGCGGCGGTATCTGTTAGGAGAGTCAAGCAAAGCAAATGGTGAGTCGAGACACAAAGCTGAGATCAGTTACATCTGTAGGCTAACCAGCCTGGAGGCGATATCCTCGGCTACAGCCCTCACCCCCCGTATCTCATACTCAACAGTCAACATAAGCTCTTAGATCTTCCTGCCTGAGCAAGAGAAGCAAGCTAGAGCACTCTCTCTAGTCTCCCTTTTCAGAGAGGACTTCTAAGGAAAATGCCATCCTTCTCAACATCACAATCCCATAATGTCCAAGCTTAAAATACACAGGCAGTTATTTTAAATGTTTGCTCTCCATAGGCACACTAGTGAGGCACATCTACAGAAGAATCATTCTGCTGCAATGACCCAAAAGCAGAACTGGATGTAGCAGCACAACTCTAAAATAGACATTGAAAGAGAAATACCAATCTTTTCCAGAGCAAGAAAGCACTCATCTTTGTGATATTTTTTTTTGTCCATAACCCTCAAGGTTTTAGCTTTCAGATGTACAAGTGCATTTAAGCTTTACAGGAAAAACTTAGGGTTTGGAGGGACTTAGTTTTTAGGAAGTTCAATCTCTTTCTTCTACACCTAATATGATAAATCATTTTAAATAACAAATAAACCCAAAAAGAGCACAGTATAAAATAAACCATTAAAAGTCCTATGAATGGACAAACATGTGCATGTATTATACATTGAGAAATCCTCCCCACACAGAGAATTAAAGTTAAAAACAAAATCAAGTTTTTGTTATATTTTGTTATATGGATTTTCTGTAGCAGTTTAGGTGGTAAGCCTTCTATCAATAGATATTGACATTTCTTGAAATATTTAAAAGAGCAGACATGCAACAAGCCCAATTCTGTCTGTATCACCCATTTTAGTTATCTGTTTTCTCCCACAGACAGTAGTATTATTAATAATATTTTACATGAATGCTACATGCAACACAGGATTTCTGAAATAGATCTCCAATTGGTCCTGCACATCTCTGCCCTAAGCAAATATCTTGGATACCTGAGTACCTCTGAAATGCTTTGATCTTATAATTGTTCCCACTGAGTCCCTGATACTCTGATAAATCTGTTTACTCAACACACAAACACATACCTATTCTAACTAAAGTTAGCTTACTATATTCACTCAACAATACAGTGGTATTTACTGGGCAATAATAATAATATGAAGTCAAATTTAAACACATGTTTAGCTGTTTGGTTTTTTTAAACTATCACAACTTCATCTGTTTTCACAACTTTTGCCAGGAGCTGGTAGTCCTACACCTTGGTAGATCCTAAACTCAACATCTGAACCCAACTTTTTCTCCTTGCACATCAATTACCTTTGGCACTACTTCACCAAAATGTTTGTGTTACCACGTTAACCCTTTTTAATGAATATTTTTAAACTGAAGGGATGTGTTAAGAAGACTATGAGGTTCAAAAGCGTGAAACATGCTACTGCAAATGAAGACATGGAGAGTCAGGGTTATTGAGTAAAGCTGGTGAGAATGAAATAATGAAAAGAGGTTGTAGATTGATCAGGGTGATGAGTAGTAAACCCAACAATAAACTGCCTTCTACACATAGGGTGAAAGTGGTAGAGAAACTGGATTATTGGAATATCAAGCCTCAGACTAAAGCACCAACCGAAGTCCTATGGCAAATCCCATAGATGAAGTCAATTAGCAGGACACTTTTGCATCATCCCAGGAAACAAATACAAATGAAAGACAGCTGATGACAAAGTAAGACGTTAAGGAAAACAGCTCCACCTCTTGAAGTAGCAGGGGCCTGGAGTTTGTTTTCATCAGGAAGAACAAGTGTTGGGACTGCCAGGGATGGACAGACTATGGCTACACTGAGAACAGTGTGCTATGAAGGATCATAGGCAAATGGAAGATGGATTTCAACTACTTGCCTGTAGACTGAACAAGCGGAATACAGTGCAGAGCCCGAAGTATGAGATCAATGCTGAAGGCTGTTCCACAGAGCTGTGGCTAAGAAAGGCCGCACAAAGAGCCAATGCCTTTGGCTGAGTCCTGAACTGCAGGAATCGTCTTGCTCCAAGTCTACAGCTGCAGAACCACAACGTATCAGTGACCACAACACAGCTAAATTGAGCATCCCTACAGGAACAATGAAAACCCAGGAGTCTCCTGTTGTTGTTCTTAACTTCAAAGAGTCTACCTACATAAAAAGGAGAAAGCTTGTTAAAAGGAAGCTCAAACAGACAGCTAGGAGAAATAAAATCTGACTGGCAGCATCAAAGCTGCTTAACAATAACTACATGGAAAGCAGAGAACCAATATTCACCACCTTTTAAAGACCTGAGAAGAGCAAACGGGCATCAGCATGGCTCACAGTTGGTTTCCACAATCAAAAAGGCATCCTTCGGTAAGTCAACACCAAGCCCAAATGTAGAAAACAAAAAAGACTGTAAACTCTGGCACTTCAAATGTAATAAGGCAGGACAGAAGGAATTGGAAGAACAGCTAGAAAAGGGAAACAAGTGAGCAGTGAGTCATTACTTCAAACACGTCAGGAGCAGAAGGTCTGCCAAAGAGTCTGAAGTGCCAAGTGATGATCAAGGTATACAAGGAGATTCAGAGAAAACAGGGATATCACAGAAAAGCTTAATGATTTTTTAAAAATTTATTTATTTTTGTTGTGCATTAGAATGCACTGTGGAAAAACCTTGGGAGATGCTGGAATCCCTCTTCATAAGTGACTCAAAGAATGTGTCTGACTATGATGGAACTAATCATGGAGCAAACTGACAAATGAACAGTAAGTACTGCTAAAGATGATACACTGCATAGATCTAAATGGACTCAAGAACGAAATATCTGAATTATGAATGGTGGTATGTAACCTCTAATTCAGAGATGCCTTGGTATGCAAGAAATGAAGAACTGTTTAAATAGAAAATTAAGACTGCGAAGAACTGATGGCTTGTACTCATTTATCCATACAAGCAAGAATGAAGATGTGAATTAACAAACAAGGCTTTCCAAAGGAAGAATCCCTCTCTTCAGACTTTTTAGATTTATTAGAAAGGGTCAAATGCAAGGGTTCCAAGAAATGCAACGAGAATGATAAAGATGTGGAACAGGGGGTACATGAGCTAGAACCCTTCAAGTCTAGAAAAGACAGCAGGAAATGCAAATATAATGAAAAGTTACAAAATCATTGCATCCAACACAACTAGAAGGCATTAGATAAAGCTAGAAAAAGCAAACCTCAAAATGAGATACAGGAAGTTTCTCTAATCACAGAGGTAGTTGATATTTTAAACTTCTTGCCAAACAATGTTTTGAAAGATCAGAGTGTATGTGGACTACAGCAAAGACTGGACAATTTCAGAGAAGATACATCCTCGGAGGGTTACCAAATATACAGAGCCACATCTGGCTCAGGAAGACTCTGAGCTGAAAACAGCTGAAGGCTCGCAGAGTGCTGGGGGAAGTATCATATGCTTGCTTTGTTCCAACTCTTCTCCGGGCATCCAATTAGAGCGTCTGCTGGAGATGGGATACAGGCTACATGAAACCTTGATCTGACCCAGTGCAGCCATCCCCATGTTCTACCCGTCTCTTTGCAAAGCGCGTTTCTCTCCTGCAAGGGGGAGAAAAGCAAGGGAACGTTGACCTGCAGGATACCTCAGTAATAAATTAAGTAACCTAAAGGGGAAGTAACAGGGGAAATAACACCTTCACTGCCAATAGCTGGGGGACCGCTCCAAGTTTATAAATATTTTCTCTAGCGTTCTGCTTCCAGACAGTGATATAAAAGAGGGTACTGGGCTCTCCTTCTGACCTTAGGTATCAGTTACTTACATTGAATTTTTCCTCCACGTTCTTTCAATCTAAGTTTTTGTGTTTTGTTTTTTTGTTTTTTTTTTTTTAAATAACAACAACAATACAACCAAAAATAAAACCCCTCACACACCACAATCCTGATACTTTTGGATGTCATATAGACAGTGCAGCGACCCATCACTAATGCCGTAGTAGAACACTCAGTATAATTTCTGTGGCTATTTAAATAAATAACAAATAACAACATGCAAATTAATCCTCCTGCTTTATTGATGTGGATCACAAGATAGCGCTTATGGACAAATGTTTATTAAACAGCATATAAAGAAGCTTAATTAAAATCTCCCCAGAACAAAACAAATCTGAAGCCAATTACTTACAATGCCTGGAGTGAATGACCCAAGAATCATCTTTCTTCTTAAGGTAATAGTTCCCTCCCTTTCTGCATTACACCTACATTTGTTATGATGTACACAACATAACAGACCAGGATTTGGGAAACTTCAGCATACCTGTGGTAAGACATAGTTCTTGGGACAGTACAGTGAGAATGAGTTTGAATATATTTCTATGCAAGCACAGAAACTGTAATAATTGCTTTGCGTCCTGACTTGCAGAGCACAAATAGCATTATTCTGGGAGAAGTACGACTGACCACTGTGATCAAGTTACTCTGATGGCCAAGAAACAAAGGAGTAGAAGAAAAGAAGAATAAAAATGGCAGACAGAATGAGGAGGTGAGAGAAACTCAATTAAACCTGTAACTTAGCTCGTTATCTTTAACTCTTGGTTGAAGAAGGGGTCTTGTGGCAGACATTCTTTGTCCAGGAAATGCCATGATAGTAATGGAAGTTTCAAGCAATTTTTGCATGCATAATCCATAGCTAATGTCATAGGAAAAGGATTTTTAGATGACATTACAGTCATCATAATTTTTAAAATTAAAATGTAACAGAATTAGTATGTTAGCACAAGTACACTAATAATACCAGCAATATACAGCTACTGCACTTCTAAGCCATCCTAATGGCTAGGTCCAGTCAATAATGGAAGGGACTACATATGTACCCTATGATAAAAAGCTCCACCAAGCCACTTTGGGTCTCGCTTGAACATCTGTCAGCATGAGATGCATGTACCAAGGAAACAGCCCTGGCAGCACTGCCCATTGCAATGCTTCTACCTGCAGTCTATCTGGTGCTCAAAATATGAAGGCAGGCACTTCAGTAGCAGGCATCAGCACAGCTCAGAAGGATTGAAGTGAACATTCATAATATAAAAATCTGAACAAAGGTGGCGTTAAGCCACATTTCCAGAAAGAGAACTCCAATGGCAGAGGAGATAGTCAGAGGAAAGGGTGACTGTACTTGATGCAACAACGTACTTTGCTGAGAAACAGTGAAACAAACTCCAACACTGTGAAATAAGTACTGTTTTCAGAAGCAATCATCAGTAACATTCCACTTTCCTATTAACTGTAACACTGTAATCACATAGAAAGTAAAATACAAAATGGTTAGCAATTGGGATTCCCAGGGAGGTATACCTGATAATTCACTCTAAGAATTGAAGTAGTGCATTTGTGCAGCCAAGAAAACGTCATATCCAAATTTAATTTTAATTATCTTAATTTTACAGGGGTGACTTCAGTACTAACTATAAAGCAGTGTTACACAGTTTCCATTAAAACATCAAATAAAACTCTGGTCACCTTCTGAAACGTCTGCCCCTTCAGTCTTAAATGTCCAAATTCGAGCATCCACCAAAACGTAAGAATTTTCCCCCATACATTTAAACCAGGCATTTCTCCTTACATTTGAATAGGAACAGTCATATGGGAAAATTATCCTTTCACACACTTATAAAAATTCAGTTCGTATCTAGAACTTTCAAGTTCACATAAGCACAAGGCTTGAATAGCGCATTTAACTGCATTACAGTAAGAGGAGAATGTAACACGCTTGCAGCATAGGAAAATCCTCTGGCACACATTCAGTGGCAGTGAAGACTCTAGCACAGTTAGTACACTGTAGAACTGCATCCAACCCTAGTGTGCTTGTGCACGTACACATTTTTCTCACAATGGCAAAAAAAAATCTACAAGGAAATCAAGTAAAAAGCTGTGTTAATGTCAGGATTATTAATGAGAAGTATATAAGAAACCCTGACGCTAAGGCATTTTATTCAACAGTCTGCAAATTCTATTACTACTTATCACTTCTATCTTTGACCTTCTGACAAGACACTGGTTACAACACTCACTTATGTTACTGCCTTTCGTAGGCTACCTGCCTTCACATTTCTGTGTGAACTTAAAAATCTTATTAGAGACTTTAAAATATTAACATTGGGTCTGATAGGAGCCTAGAAGCAAAAAACAAAGGGGTAGAAATCACATTTATGTCACAGCACAATAATCCTGACTCCAGAACGCGCAAGGGAGCAGATTTTGCTGAGTCATTAAATGCAAGTCTACGTCGAAGACTGCAGTGCAGTACGCCGATCTGCAAACCAGCTCAGATACAGGAAGAAGCCTATACCAAAATCCATGCTACGTTAATTCACCTTCCTCTGCAGAAGGGTGAAATAGGTCATGAGGAGGATCACGCTCTTGCAGACAGGATGCTTCTTGTACACAAGCCAGTTAGTTTAAAAAGGTAGCTCCAGTATTTTCACACTGCGCTGCAGTCTGCAATGCAGTCATAGCCTGTACTACTGTAATGTGCAGGACGGAAAGGACAGGACTTCAAACACATGTCTGTAGTTCCTTTTTCCTCAAAAGGTGCACAGCAGCATGTGATTACACCAGCTGTCAGAGCAATGTACACGCCATCAAATACATACCTGTCACGAGGTGCTCTCTGTATACCATCTTATACTGTAATTTAAATAAAAGCAACGTGAGCTAATCCGTTATTAGTACAGGCAACTTTCCTCTCTATCAAAAAAAGAAAAACTATAAAAAAAACAGAATGTAAAAAACTACTAGGATTACATGATTAAAAAATTCTCCAGTCAGAAAATACAGAAGTTACGGTTCCAAAAGCAGCATTAACTGAGCCATGCTGCACATATATAGCACCTTCTATTTCTGATTTATGTTGTCAAAGACATTTCATAAAATATAGAGGATGTGAAATGTGGCTCAGTTAATGTGGCCGCTGGAATCTTATCATTTATGTTTTCTGACTTCTTAGCTGTGCAACCTTCACATCTTATTAACATAGTTTTTTGCATAGACTGTAGTATGGAATAGTACTTATGTTTTATGTATTGACATATTTTTGATGTACTGAGGTTTTGAATAAGTTTGCTATTCTTCACGATGAGAGCCAAATAAATAAAGACTACCACCACAAAATACTCAATCATTTATAAGGAAAAGCAATATCTCGCCTTCCAAAAAAGAACACTTTGATTCCCTTGTCAGAAATTGATGAAAACTACCTCTGCTGTAAATGCTAAATCTATGCCACTACCAGAACCACCTCCTGCCCCTGCCTTCCCCTAAAAACAGCAAACAAACAGAAATAAAAAAAAAATCTGCATGTTTTAGATGAGCTAAAATTAGTTTCAAGGGAGAAGTAAACAGCTGAATCTAAAAACAATAGGAAGATTTTTTTCCTACTTGAGAGATTGGTATTGCTGATTTGTACATTGATTTAGTTAGTACTAATACAACATTTGGTCCTTTTTGTAAAGGAAGAGATGAAAATATGATAATCTCTAGCAACAGAATTCCATATCATTATAGCCATCCCTTCAGACCAATACTGTAGAGAATATTAAAACTTGGCAGTATTTTTTCTTTTTTTTTCAGAAGAGCTATTTTAGTGTGTTATATTATAAGTACAGAGAAATCATAGCATCTATACACACACACACACTTAAATGAGTCACATATCTATTCTTATACTCTGCTTTCCCTTTTTTCTTTTTTTTTAAATGATAAAAACAAATGGGATCATGTAATCTGCTTAAGTTTCCATTTTACAAATCAACATAAAAAAAGCACATCAGAACTGCCACAACCAGTGCCAGTTTTCCTGATCTCTACAGTGTCTCCAACGGTGCTTCATTAATAAGCATAAAAAAACCTTATCCCTTACAGCATTAATAGCGTGAAACTCACCTATGAAGTGTCAGCCATTAGCTAAAGAAAAACACAAAAGCTTGTGTTTAACCTAATTTTTAATCATATACAGAATAATTTATGGAACTTCCTGCTCATCTACAAAACTATCCAGCAGTTTTGGTTCCCAAATCCTCTATTTGCCATTTATACTGCAGGAAGGAATACAACAGCTTGACCGCTATTTCATAAATGATGGTTAAATAAATGAGTTTAAAAAAAATACACACGCATCAAAATTTTTTCTTCAGACAAGCTGTGCAGTGCCATTCAAATCTTCTAAAGCAAGGAACACAAATGAGAGGTATGGGTTGAATCTGAATAGCAGGTAATCTAACTGCATGAGTAATTTTCCATTTTTATACATTTATACAGAGGCCTGACACAAGTATTGGAAACTGAAAAATCTTTCTACATTTCTTCTCACATACTATCTTGGTAGCTGGAAGAAATGCAAATATTACTATTTAATTGCAGCAGAAAAAAGGAGAAACGCACACGCCTTGTTTACAACTGCTTCCCCAGCATCTTGCACACCCTCGAGTTTCCCTTCCTTCTTCCCGTCTCTTTCAAGATTGAAGGAGAGTGCTTTCTAATTCACTTACGTGTTTCTCCATCTTGATGAATACCGTCCTCGCCATATCGAAGTTCAATGGCTATCAGAGCTAAATCATCTGAAATCATTTAGAGCCCTTCACTGTACCTCTTAAAAACAGCAAGAGAAGCATATAAAATGTTTTCCACAGGGAGTGATACAGTGTAATCTTTAGCAACTCATGCCCTTCTTCTCTTCCTACTCAAAACTTGTTGAGTTTCACTAGACTATGGGGTGTCATGGACCTTCACAGTGCATGCACTCACTCTCCTATAGCTGCTTATTATCTCCTTTATTTATTCCTCTGTCTCTCTACTCCCCTACTCCACTCTGGTCCATTTGAGTAGATCTGTGGTGATGGATGTGTTTGCTTATTCTAATATCTCACTTTTGATGTTCCAGTTTCCATCCTCCTGGGGCTCCAAGTTCCTTGAGAAGTAAGTTGAATGTAACATTAAAAATCTACAGATCTGTTCTGGGAAATCATCATGCCAGGGTGCCTCTCTCAAGTGCCTGCACACAAATGCATGCAGCACGTGGAAAAAAATATGGTCAGTTATGAGATGCTGGTGCAGCTGCATGTGTTGACATCATGGAAATGTGGGGGTATGGCTCCAATGATGGGAGTGCTACAAAGGAAAGACACAGACTTTTTAGGAAGGGCAAGATGGGAAGGTAAGGAGAGAAAGTTGACTTTTATTTGAGAGAATAGCTGAAAAGTATGGAGCTCTGCCCAGAAATGGATAATGAGGGGCAAAGACCGAAGATCAGACCAGTATGGGTGACAATGGATGGGCATCAACTATAGCACACCTGACCAGGAAGAAGTCAACAAGAGGCTCAGCTGGAAGCACTCCCATGTTCACAAGTCTCAGTCTCCATGGGGGATTTCAACACACTGGCATCCACTGGAGGGGCAACACAGCAGGGTATAAGCAACCCAGGCTGTCCACTAATCCTGGACAGCATTAGTGACAACATCCTGACAAAAAGTAGAGGTCCTCTGCTGGATCTCATGCTCACAAATGAGAAGGGGCTTACTGATGATGTGAAGGTTGAAGGTAGCCTCGGGGACCATGAGAGATGCAACAGAGGATGCAAATGAGCTAGGCTATTTTCAGCTATGCCCAGTGCCAGGACAAGAAGCAATGGGCATAAATTGGAACATACAGGAGATTCCATCTAAACATCAAGAAACACTTCTATACTGTGCAGATGATAGATGACTGGTACAAGCTGTCCAGAGATGTTATAGAATCTTCATCCCTGCAGATATCAGAAGTCAACTGGATATGGTTCTGGGCACCCTGCTCTGAGTAGCTCTGTTTAAGCAGAGATGGAACCAAACAGACACAGAAGTCTCTTTCCACCTCAACCAGTCTGTGATTCTGTGTTCTATCTATTCAGCTACTACAAAGAGATCAACAAAGGGTCATAAGGATTATGAAAAGACAGTTGGGACTGTTCAGCCTGGAGAAGAGAAGGCTCAGAGGAGCTTATCAATGTATGTAAGTATTGGAAAGGTGCAAAGACAACACATTAAGGCTCTTTTCAGTGATGTCCAGTGCCAGGACAAGTGGAGTTGACACAACTGAAACATGGGAGATTCTCTCTGAACATCAGGAAATGCATATTTACTACGTGAGTCACTGAGAACTAGAGCAGATTGCCCAGAAACTTTGTCAAATCTCCATCCTGTTCTAAGTGAGCCTGCAGGACTGTTCAACCAGATGACCTCAAAGGATCCCCTCCTGCCTCGACCATTCTAAGATTCTGATCTAATGGTGTGAAGCTG
Source organism: Meleagris gallopavo (assembly GCF_905368555.1). Classification (NCBI taxonomy): domain Eukaryota; kingdom Metazoa; phylum Chordata; class Aves; order Galliformes; family Phasianidae; genus Meleagris; species Meleagris gallopavo. The sequence continues at coordinate 50,462,828 of NC_139405.1, read as the reverse complement.
CCCTTAACATCTCAATTTAGTGTACTGGTATGAAATTCCAAAGGACAAATCCAGTTTCTGGTGTTGAACAGAGAATTCCTCTGGTTTTGACCCAGTCTCTCTTAATGAGATTGACACATTTGGGTTAGCTCTGCCAGGTTCTGAAGCAGTGGAGCAGCAGGTTGTTGTTATGCAAGTCATTGCCAGTTCACTTTTCTATGGGATATCAGCCTTCTAAACATGAAAAACTTGTTATGTCCATGCAGCAGGAGAAAAGATTTACAGCCCTTTTTGTTCTCATTATGGATATCAATCCCCAAATAGTGTCCATATCATAGGAGGTCAACACAAAAGACATAACCACCCAAAGCTATAATTTAGTTTTAGCAATTTCTGTGACAAATGCAGTTATTTGTACAGTCCAAGTTCTGCTAGTTCCCCCACTAAAGCAAGATCAAAATCATACTTGTCATGTGGACACTAAAAATTCCCCACAGCAAGGAGTTCTGAAGCAAGCAGAATGATTGGCTGAACCAACTGGAAAAGAAAATCTGATTATGTCTCTACCAGCCTGGTATAATGCTCTGCTGGATGATAATAAATTAACTGCCTAAGATCAGGATTTCATTCCTACAGTACTATTCCTTAACACCAATATTCCTACCAATATTGGCAAAAACTCTGAAGTACTTATGCTTGCTTGGAAGAAAAAAAAAAAAAAAAAAAAAAAAAAAGCCTCTACCCCAAAACCTTCATATACAGAGGAAGATTCAAAGATGTAAATCTTTGTGCTGCTTTTTTTTTTTCCCCCCCCTTTCTATTGGGAACAGATAAAAAACAAGTCAGTCTCTTAAATAAGATCACTTACATAATGGGCTGAACAGTACATCTTACAATTATAATACAGCTATGACTTCAAATATTGCTGGAAGTATTTTTAAAAGAAAATTTTCAGCCTCTTCCCTGTGCTCAAAGAGTTCAGATATTTGAATTATTCTACTTCTATTATTTAATTTGACCTATTACTTAGCACTGGAAAACATCAAAAGAACCCTGACAGAAACATCAAAGACATCAATCTTATAAATTCACAGTTGAAACCATATAGCACACAATAATTCCTTAAATAATTACATTTTTATTATACTCAGAATAAGATGATTATTGTAAATTATTCCTCCTATCTGTTACCACAAGTAAGTCTTAGAAACATCTGCTAAATAGAAGTATCTGACTACAGATAATCCAATTCATTTAACACTGTCCTCAAAATGGAACAGAAAAACAAACAAGAAACTTTGTAACATCACTTACCAGAAGACCAGTTCAGACAGACTGAAAACTGCCCACTTAACTAAAGAATCAACCATCCAGTTCATTCCTTGTGCCAAGCTACTTAAATCCTTTCCTTTTTTTTTTTCTTAATCAACCTCAACTCAAATGTTACATTTTATCAGTCAATCTTTATAATATCTACTATTCTTTCTAGACATTCAAGTATTTCTAGTGTATCTACACATGCTCCTTCCCTTTCTTGGAAGCTTAAAAAAAAAACCTCCAAGCAAGTCTGGTCGTTTTGTGCCACTATATGAACACCTACTTTTGTTTTTGAGCATCCACAAAACAAATTCTTACACAAAAAGTAAAATGCTTCTTTCTCATTTATGGCCAGGCTGAAGTCATACCTATCCGTAAACAAAATTAATACACAAGTGTATAATTGTAGTTTTATGCTCAAGTACCCCAATTATGCACTTTAAAACATTTTAATTGATTTATTAGGAGCAGTCAATACCTCCAAACTACAAAGTCTGAAAGAGTGTGTTCTGTCAAAACTGCTGCATTAAGGGGAAATTTTTCAGTTAAAAATGAAGAAACTAAATCAACTTTGGCTTTTTATTCCAAAACATCCAGATTGTAAGGAACAGTGAAAGCTGTCTGGTGCAGTGCGTTTCACCAAAAGTAACAGCCAAGCAGGAAAACAAGAAGTTCATTTTACTTTTGTATAATAAAGGTGTCCCAGGTAGCTTTGTCTTACACTGCTTACTACAAAAGGGACCCACACTAAGCTGGTTCAGTAAAGTGCTTAAGGATGCCTGTACCGTTCCAGTGAGTACTCTGCATCTTCCTCATTTCACTCCCAAAATGATCTTAATCCTCCCCCCCCAACGTATTCTTTGAGTGTGTTAAAATAAGCTTATTAAAAAAAAAAAAAAAAAGGCAGCAGGAGGTGACTTTTTGTTTGTTTGTTGCAAAAACACATTTCTTTGCATATGTGGTAAACAAAGGAAACAAAACTCACATGACTTCGCACAGATGTGCATTGCAAGTGTTGACATGATGTGCCATGCTTTTTCATCCAGATCGATTCAAATGTGCAAATTCCTGCATTGTTTAGCTTACTCTATGTTTTTAAATACAAACTCCCAGGAACAGAGAGGAAGATAGAGACAGCATGATTTTAGCTGTTTCCTATGATAAACATAATATCAAGTTCTTAAGAAGTAAGAGGTTGGGAAACTTGGAATGACAAAAATTGCAAACATAACTATAAAGTAGATACTTCATTGCATAAAGGAACAAAATACAAAGGAAAGAGTTTCAGGTTGATATAAAGAAGATGATGTGGTTGAGCCACGTTAGCAAACACTTTCCTCAGTGAAAAGAAGAAAATGCATATGGCAACCTACGGAGAAAAAAAATCGGTGTTCTGCACAAATCACACGGGAGATGCATCACCAAAGACATGAGGAGAGCCTACAGTAGGGCCACAGTCCCAAGCACCAGTCAAAATACAGAAGTTGCTCTTGCAGTTCTTCTCAGAGTCAGGGTGGTAAACTCTCCCACAGGTAATGAAAAAAGCACACATTCTCAGGAGAGAGCCATTCAAAGCCACAGGAAACAGCTGGATGCAGAAATGCCCCTGAGCTCTACACCCACTCCACAGCATGAGTTCCCACCTCAGGAACATCTCCTGCCTGCCAAAATGCACGGTGGCCCAGGGCAGAAAGGTGCTCCCTGACAGGCAAGGTAGCACCACAAAATGCAGGACTGCCTCTTCTGGAAAGACAGTAAGACGCAGCAAGGGTTGTTCACCTTTTGTACAGCACATCAGAGATTGGAACACTGAGACACATGGCCTACAGCACCAGACTAACCCAACTGTGGCTCCAAAGGGTCTGCTGCCTTCTTTTTTAGCCCTAGCCCATCAGACTCCCAAGGCTGGCCCTAGAATTTGTCCAGTTCTCTATGAAGTCACTGTATCACACTTACAGCTTTGAGCGGAGAAGTTATGGACAACCTTCTGCTTTGCTGGCTTAGAGCACAGAGACAACTCAACATGGTCTGCCGAACCCAGAGGTGACACAAGAGAAGTGGCACTGCAGCTACCAGTTGGGTTGGTTTTGGTTGCTACTGAACTGCAGAGTCCTTGGTTTTGGTTTTCCTGGGCTCTCCTGATCCTGTGAATCCTAATCTACAATTTTCACTTTCCAAAAAAAGCACAACATAACATCTACCAGCATCCAGAAGAGAGATACCGTGCCACAAGAACATTGCAGTCCAAAGCTAACTGCAGGAGAAGCCTCTCTCCTTGGCTTTCATGAAGGACACTGGATTTTCAGGTCTCCTCAAACTCAGACACAGCCATTCTGCCATAAAATACAGCCCATTTTATGCTGCAGAGCAGTCATTGCAGCTCTCACCAAGGATGGCACCCAAGGGGAGGGACACACACACATAACTCTTCTCTCCTGCCTTGCAGGAAGCAGAAACAAATAATTAATGCATTTCAGGGACATTTTTATCATGACAGTAAAGCCACTTTAAAAATGTGAGTGGATAATACCTGTTTTAATTAGTTTTTGTATACTGATCACAACTGCATGTTGGCAGTTGGAGATGTAGATATCATCTGGTTCAGCAACGTTTTCTTACTGGCTGCAACACTGTTCAGGAATGAGTTTGTAAGTTTAAATCAAGCTTCTGATTTTGACACTGCATACGTATTCAAAATGTTTCAAACAACAGGTCAATATTTCTCAGTGGCTGTACATAGCTTCAGAGCAGAGAGTTCACATGCTCCAAACGATAAGAGGCAAGCTGCATTTCAGTTTTAAAAGCAGGTATTTTCATGACTTTGCTGGCTCTGAAATATGTAAAGCTGATTTTTGAGAGTATAAAACTGGGGAGAAAAGCTGAGGAAGAAGCACTGCCTGTTTTGGAGGGAGCACTTACCCATCTGCCCTTCTGGCCAGAGATTTAATAGATTTCTATTTTTATAAAGGACATAAGGGGAGGGGGTGGCTCCATCAGTTTCCTACAGAAACCCAGCTGCCAAACTGGATGTGCCAAAGGGGAATTTTAGGGAATTTTAAAGAGATAACCTCTGCTGAGACTGCAATGTCAGCTTTGTAACCTCATGACTGGAACATGTGCAGTGAATGCTGGATTGAAAAAGCTGTGCTATGGGAGTTGGAAGAAAGAAAAGGAGGAAACACGAACAGCGTAAACTGGGATCATTACTCTGTGATGAGAAGGGGACTGGAGCTCAAAACCACTGTTATTTCACTATGAAAAAATACATCTATAGAGAAAGCTTACTTTGATTTCAGTATTTGTTGATAACCTATGCTCACTCCCATCCTCTCAGACCGAATACACTTTGTGCATTTTATGCTGATACCATCGTTTCATTTAACAGTTCAGTTGCAGTGTATTTTAAACAACGCATGGAGCCAAACTGACCTCCAGTTTAAATATTCAGCAGAGGAACTGGGGGGAGGCAAGGATTGAGCAGTGAAACAAAAGGGAGAGGAATAGGAGCACTGGAAATTTAAAAACAAAGACAAATACACAACAAAGCCTATACTTTTTCACAGTCTATATTTTCAACTTCTATTCAGCTTTTGACCTCTCAATAGATTAAAAAAAGACAAAACGAAATCTCCTCAGTTTAAAATTATCAAGAGTCCTTCAAATGCTGCAAGTTTACAAAGAACAGATGAAAGTAAGAATCTACGACGTGTGATACTATTTACTCACCAAGGTCATGATGTCTGAGGAGATTTAGTGAGCTAAGAAATGTGTAAAACAATAGTCATTTAAAACCAAGATCAATATTCAAAACAGTAATAACTGAAGCAACTAATGAAGACAATAAACACAAACACTCTCAGTGGTTAATAAAAATACTACTACTGAGGAATAACATCAAAAGAATTTTAGAAGAATTTTAATTGGGGATTTAAAATTGGAAATTTTTACTTAAATGAGACAAGTACATTTCTTGCTACATTACAGTAACAGAACAGTAAGGGAAGTCCCTATTGCATAAGAAACTACTACAAAACTATTTATTTATTTTTATGATAATCTTTTTTTTTTTTCATCTCTTCACATACAGCAGCAGCGTGCTTGCAAAATGTATCTGTTTTATTACATCTAAAATAGATGGGAAAAGATGATGTCACCACAGAGAAGTAGTAATAAATACACTTTTGCAGTGAAAGCAGGAATGCTTTATGATAAAATATAATAACTCTTTAAAATGAACAGGAATGTTAAAAAGGTAAAATAAATTAATAGTTTAAGTTATTAAAAGTGATCTACAAATCTTTATAATCCAATTCTCTCAACAGTTGTGATTAGTGATTGATGAATGCCCTTAAGTTATAAACCTACAAAAAGAAGCTGACTTCAAACTCAAAATGTGTGTGTTCTGTTTAGATTAGAAATTTGGAAATATTAAGAAAAAGCATTCTCAATATTTTGAGTTAGGTTTGGGGAAGCTTTGTTTGTTTGTTTATTCTTTTTAAGGAAGGTATCAACTAGGACTCTTAAACACAACTCAAATTTAGTCTCACAGCATAAGGAAAATGCTAGCAGATGCCATCTTAGAACATGTGAGAGTTTAGGAGTTTAGTTGCTCCAGTGTTTTTCTTCTTCCTGAGGAGCACTTCACTGTGGGTCTGCTCACTTGAGAAAAGACCCACCAAAATGCACTCCTACCAGTGAGCCCAAGAGGTATAAGAGAAAGCCCAGAATAAGCTCTGTCATGAATCGGGTTAAAAGCATCTCCGCAATTATTTCCTGTGATGACGAGCATCTTTTCAGAAGAAAAGGAATGCAATCAAATAATTAGCACCCAATCCAACCGTTCTGCGTGGAAGAGGAGCACCGATTTAAAAGCACTTTGTTGTTCATGAATGATCTGAAAATAAATTTCATCTTCAAGTCAAAAAAGAAAGCAACTTGCAACATTGTGAGTGGCTCTTCCAGTGGCTTTCTAAAAGAAAAGCTTGGCAAAGTCAGAAATTTTTGCTCTACCAAAAAAAAGCTATTTCTATGATGTACAGTAAATCTTTACCTCCCTCAATTGGGAGGCAGGTTTTTATGCCTTTCAAAATTTATTATGTCTGCTTGACTGTGCTTTCCTAAAGATCCCCTTCAGCTTCTGTTCCAACAAGCAAGTGAAAACTCTCTCAAGTGCAGTAATATAAAAGGAGTAGGAAAGAAATTCAGTACATCAACAGGGCAGGAACACAACATAGTGCAGTGCTTTGCAGAACCGCACAAAGCACATTACAGCTGGATTCACGAAATGAATGAATTCAAAGTAGTCGCTATGTAGGTCTTATAATTTATTAAAGTATATAATATAAAGAAAATCATCAAGCAAATCCCAGTTGAAATGCTTAGGTTTCCAAAGAAGCCCTACAAACTCAGCGCAACCTAAAACCTTTCCTATACATCTCCGACGCTCACATCCTTACTTATTCTCATTACATGTTATTCAACAAACTGCTATACATTTTTAAATTTTAATCATACTAATAGTGCCACGGAGCTCAATGGTATCCAATGGTATCACCAGCATAACTAGTGATGCACACAAATGTATGAACTGAGGATTTATGCTGCAATATCCTTGGGGCAAGGAATATGGAGTTGTTTACATTTCACAAAGAAGTACATGATTCTGTCAGCAAAGAGCGCATAAACAAAGATTTCAGTTTTAAAATATTCACAGATCATGGATGTGAAAGAAAGCCACCAATACACTCCTACCACTGAGCCCAAGAGGTATAGGAGAAAGCTCAGAATAAGTTCTGTCATGAATCGGGTTAAAAGCACCTCCACAATTATTTCCTGTGATGACAAGGAAGTCAAGAATGGTACTATATGAGCTACAATACAAGAAATTTGTAATTATTTGGAAGATGAAGCAGGAACCATTTTTTCCCTGCTAGCCATTCTCAAGTGTTTCTTCCTGCTTTTGCTGAAAGCAAGGTGATTCTAACAACATAAAAGCAACTATACTACTACTAAAAAAAAAAGACAATCTACTAACTATTCTTTGCTTACATTTTTCCTACTTTCAGGCTTATTCATTTAATACTAAGAGGGGAAAAAACAAAGGCACTATCTGAGAAAAAAGTAATAAAGCAATGTTTTTTTTTTCCTGAAATTTCAGCATATATACTGCAATAGGCATTCAAGACCATTTCCAGTCTTGAATAAGTTTGTTCCTCATTTACAGAGAGCACAGCAAATTCTGTCTTGATAATTTTAATTATTGGCACTCTGGTCATGGTTTTCTAAACCGAACCAATAATGAGGTACACAAAGCAAGCAAGGCACACGGAAACAAAAATCAAAGCACTTTCAGAAAACGTATACCTTGCTAATACATGAGGATTGTAGAGTTCGGTTTGACTGCCACGTATTAGCAAGCATATCAGCAACTTTTAGAAGCTGAATTGATTATTAACATGACATTTTAACCACAAGCGAGAAAGTAAAGCCACACTACAGCAGAAATTTTCTATGAGTTTGACAGCGGTGATTTTGAGAAATAGCTTTTCAAGTTCATAGTAAAGGGATTTTTTTTCATGAGCTGAAAATAGTTTTATTCCCTTATGTCAAATAACATTTATGTTTGAATTACGTATGTGTAATGTGTACCATACAACAAGAAGAAAGACATGAAGCAAAACATGACCTTACAGACATGGCTTTATCATCACACAGAACTGCTTTATAAATAATGCTGAAGTAAACAGTGTATAAATAACATTTCTCATATTGACTGTTAAATACACTGACAGAACCAAGCAGCAGCAAAACGCTGCTTATCTTAAAAATATCCCTGCTTTTACTTTAAATATATAAACAAAATTGCTATTTTTGTAACCATCAAAGAATTCTGGCAGCTGACTTCTGATTTCATCTATAAGGAGCACAAATCTATAAATAAAGAGGAAAAAGAAGGGGGAGGCTGGGGAAGACACAAGTGAGCTTTCATACTATTAGCAAGGCTTATAATCCAGAAAAAAATGCCACGTGAGCCAAGGCATGGCAATACAGTGTTTAGGCACATCTAGGAAAAAACGCTTGTAAATTCCCCTGGTCCAATGAACAGAGACACAGTTTTCATAATTTTATCATTGTACTCCATGGCTGACTGGCTGTCAGGCCAATGGCAGCACACAGGTTCCCATCTGAATGACATATGGGCTCACCCAACCAGAGAGATGTTAGAGCATTAAATACCACAAACAGGACAGGACAAGAATACAAAAAGCCAAATTAGCACTCGCACAACCGCACGCGGCGCGCTCGGCCCAGCGTGTTTGCAATCGCCCGGTGCCGCCAATGCCGTGTCCTCTGGGCAGCGGCCTCACACCTCGTAAAACCCGGAGACGCTGAAACACCCAACTTCAAAGGGAGACGACAGAATAAGGAAACGTGTATTTTGAAATACTGGAAAATGGAGATTTAGATACGCGGAGAGAAAGAGAAGCGAGGAGGAAATACCGCTTCCCACAGTAATTCTAAAAGGCACCATGGAAAATACGTTTTACCTTTGCAGAAAGCTATTCTTTAGACAGAAGTGTTTAACACATTATATAAACACGTTAGGCAGTGAAATGTAGAACACGGGGGAATTTTCATCACATTTATTGTATTTGTTGGTCAAAACACAGTAGTCTTGTAACCGCTGCCACCAGTGCACTAAAACACCTCAGAAATATTAATAAAAGCAGTGCTTTTATTGCACTTCTTGAAGAGGAAAGGAGTTACACAGAACAATGGTGACCTAAATCCCAAAAAGACCTGAGAATACAGGAGACCTCTGGGGGAGCACACGCAGAGGGCATGGGCTCCACTCCACAGGCAGCTCACCTATGGCCACAGCAGGGCTGCTCCACGAGGGGCTGCTCGGCTTCCCCAGTGCATGTCCAGCAGTGCAGCAGGCACAGCCACGAGCTAACATGGAGCCAAGGAAGTCTAGCTGTGCCTGAGGAATGCTGGCCTGACCCAGCACGCTGCGTGCCACCATCCAGCTGCAGCCTATCAATGCAGGGCACTGCTGGGACAGAAGGTGCCCATTGCTGACTTAAAGGCAGCTCCTCTCATCGTCTCTCTGTGCTCTGTTGTCATTCTACAGGTCTCTGGACATGGTCTCCTTCAATTTATTTTATAGTCACAAAACAGCTTGGGTTGGAAGGGACCTTAAAAGACCATCCAGTTCCAATGCTCTGCCATGGGCAGAGCTGCCCTCCACCAACTAAGGCTGCCCAGAGCCCCATCCAACCTGGCTTTGAGCACCTCCAGGGATGGGCATCCAAAGCTTCTCTGGTATTGTATTTTCCTTTTCTCATTTGTTTTACTCCCCCATTTACATGTTTATTAATTAAAAAAAAAAAAAAAAAAAAAAAAAGACTTAGAAGACCTCCCTGGGATCTGCAGCCTTCCGCAACAATAGACTCAACAAGAAGGGGAGATTATCATTAGGCAGCCATTCAAAATAGCTGCTAGGTCAAGGGTCCTGATCAGACACTGCAGCTCAGTCAGTGACAATTTCTTCCCCACTGAGAAATAACTACCCAGCAAGAGAAGCAATTCATAATATACTTTGCTTATGAAGATTTATTTAATCACACATAATTTATGTTTTATGTAACAGAATTTGCATTTCACTAACTAAAAGTTGCTTTGTTTTTCTTTAAAAAAAAAAAAAAAAAAGAATACTTTTTATGGCAATGAAGAATTTTCAGAAAAAAAGCAACAAACCATTTTTTTCTTAAGAATTCCAGCACAACACTACAATCTCCCACCCTTTATTTCTTTTCAGTGTCTCCAAGCACTTCAGATGCAAGACTTCTGTAAGCTATACTACAGACTAAGCTCTGCTCCAGAGGCATATTTTTACTTCTGAATTTGTTTTGCCTGAGAACTTCATATTCCAGCAGGACTTCCAGTTGAAGACACACAATTACTATCCTCCTGCCTTCTTTTTGTGGTTAATTATTAAGAATTTATTTCAGAACTATGGACACCAAAATACCAAAAGAAAGCTCCTCTGACTCAGGGAAAAAGCCCAAACAAATCCATTTAAATTGTTCCCTAATTGTTTTTCATATAAGCGGGCAGTACGTCATCTGAAAGGATTAGATTAAGAGCAAATGAATCAAAAATGAATAAATGTATTCTTAAGTTATTTTAACATCTAACAGTAGGAAATTGTTTTAAAGATCCAAATACATATACAGAATAGTGGTGGAAAAACACAAGAGAACTGAATTTGAAGGAGAATTGCAAGCAATGTCCTCCTTAAAATGCTGTCTTAGAGAATTATTCTTGTACCCTCTAGACTAATCCATTCCCATACTCTGTGTTGGAAGATGATGCTCATATTAGCAGATCTATCACATCCTGCCTTGCCTCAGACGGGGAGGGGAATGCAGCACAGCTACTGGAGAGAAACCCTGTGAGCCGTAGGCAGAGCCACTCTCCTTTTGCCATTCTCTCTCCCCACTTGACCACATTAAAGAAAGTTGGCAAATAGAGATAGGAATCCCAATTCAAAAATGCAGCTTTCACAAAGGCTTAGGAAATGTGAAGAATAACACTAAAAATTAATAATACCTTCAGAGCTATGCTAAGTGCATGACAAATAGGAGATGGGGGTAAAGGAAAAGCTACCTTTGACACATCAAAATTGGAAAAAAAAAAAAAAAAAAAAAAAAGCAAATAACACTCATCCTAGAAGTTAAAATTTTAAGTTGCACGGATGCAGATTTCAGTGTCTGATATGCAGATGTGAGAACTCCCGAGGGTTGTTTGTTTTTGTTTTGTTTTGTTTTTTAATGTGCATTATGAAAGCATGGCAGAAATTACTAATGGAGTTTTGGGAAGATTTCTAACGGAAATGAATGCAAAATAGGTATATACAAAAAAAATCATAAAGTCTGCCAAAAAAAATCTGAATAAGTTAGAAAAAAAATGAATATTCAGATTTGACCATAATTGTCAAGAACAAACAACTTATACATTATGACTGAGAAGAATCACCAAAAATATGTTCTGGAGAAAAAAAAAACAAAAACAAAAACTTCTCAACTTCCTTCCACTCCAAATATTTCTTCTGAAAATAAATTTTCCTTCAAAGGTCATTTGAAAAAAAATTGCTGTCTGACAGAAAATGAACTGTCAACATTTTTATAGCAGTTTACGAGCATTCCATTTGATGTACTGCTGTACGCCATCCTACTTAGGTAAAATTCAGCTATATTCAAAATGAATAAGCACTTAATACAGATAAAATTAATATGGGCTTATGATATACAGCAAGCAGCGCAAAACTAAGCATGCTGACTTAAATTTACAGACCTCACAGTAGTTTAAAAGTGTCTCTGTAAACCTGCAGACAGACAGACAATGAACTGTGTCAGAGTGGAACACGACTTTCTTTGACGTTACAATTGTAACATGGGAAAACACAATTCCTGTCTGCAGCAGCTCCACAACGTTCATAGGCCTGTTCTAACTCCATTTCTCTCCATTTCAGGCACTTAGAAATCAATAATTGAAGGAATTGTTCTCACAAAGTTAATGGAAACCAAGTTATGATTATACTACAGTATCTGGCACCCTCTCTGCCCGAAAAAACTCTGAAATCAAAGGCAAGTCTCGAACGGCACTGGTGAAAACTCTTTTCAGATCAGAAATCATGCAGCCTGACACTCAATATTTGGGCAGCCGAGCTGATGGGTTTTTCACAGAGGAAATTTCAGCTGAATTGTGAGCACTGAGCAGAACAAAGTCTCAAAAGCCACTGTTTCTCCCACCCCACAGCCACAAAACCACCTCCGGAATATCCCCTGAACACCAAGCAGGTGTTACAATACCTAGACGTGCTTCTAATCCACACGTGCCTATACACAGAAGGATTTCAAGCTGTAAGGACAATATCCAGAAGCTCCCGACTCTGTACCCTCCCTAACCTAATCTGTGCAATGGGCTGGGCTAGTAAGAGCTCCATTGCAGTGAGTAGTTGTAGAAGGGAATAGCTGACCTCAGCGTGTACCTAACCCAGCTGAGACACACTGGAGTCACCACTGCCCTCCATGCAATGACCTTGCTTCCATTAATGGTATGACAGAAAGGCAATGGCTCCAATGGCGTGGGAGTATGGAGTCAGTGACAAGGTAATAGTGCTTGCAACTCAAAAATGTTATTTCATTTATAGAAAACTGTAATATTAAGCCATAAAACTGTTTCTAAATTAAGTTTTTCAGTGATACCCTATGTCAGTCTTAGGCATTCAGCTAGCACAAGTAATGTTTCAGGTTTTAGGATGTTCTGCAAATGTACACTAGGCAGTGAGTTAATGATAGTTTGATAGACTTGATTTGTTTAAAAAAAAAAAAAGAAAAAACAATCAAAAACACACACCAAAAAAAACCATGATGGCAGTCACTGCCTATTACTCCAAATTCTGCGCTGAGTTACTTCAATTAACATCCTGTGTAAACTCTTACTAGAATAGCGGTAAGTTACTGTTAAGAACTACTAGCTACATCTTCAAGTTAAACATTTTTCCCCACTAGAAGCCGCTTCTTCTACTCATTATTTAATAAAATATGGTATCACAGAAAGCTTCATATCTTTTTAAGTTTGTGCTAAAAACCACTGATGTAGGTCCTTTAAGAAAGAAAAACAAAAAACTCACACTAGTTGAATAGATACTCACGAAACAAATGTCTCTTTGCTGTACGGGCCAAAGAAGAATGGAAAAAAGTGAATATACTACATGACTGCATAGCAAAATTAAAGGGCTCCTGGTATTTGATGCCATCTTCAGACTGACTTTAAATCTCTCTTTGTTTCTGAATATGCTTAAGAACAGAGAAATAAGGAAGACCTTGTCTTGAAAATGCAATTTTTTTGTAGATTGATGTCTCCTCTTTTAAAGAGATATAATTTTACAGTCCCTTGCAGGTGAGATAGTGGGTTTGATATCTATAGCAAAGTACATATTTGTCTTTATGTCAATCTATTTGAAAGAGAAATCACTGGGAAAGTAACAATGAAATACACGCACTGCAGGGATCCATCTACATTCTGATTTTGTGGCTCGGATTTGAAATATTTTCCATATTCAGAAATGCAGTATTTCTGTATGCACACACATAAATCTTGACAAAAAGATCTTATTTCAGTCACGCTGATCCTATTTTTAAATTTATTTAATGCTCAGCTATAAAAGCAGAATACTATTTTATAATTGAAAAGAACATCACAGTCGAGAAATATTCCTGACTGAAAACACCATCTATGTGGATAAAAGAAAGATCCTACTGCCGTTCTTTTAAAAATCAATAGAGTAAGACAGATGTGCAGAATCTGTAGAAACCAATAAACTAACTGCAACAGAAGTGTTACCAATTCTCCCCCCCCTCCCCACACACACACTTTAAATCTCAATCATGCATTTCCCCACAGTACTGTGAATTTAATAAGAGATCACACTGTGTACATCTATGAGATACTCTAATTAAGAATTTTTAGATGTTTAAGGATATCCACAAATTTCATTACAGGCTGGCAGTTTAAAAAGAAGAACAGTAAAAACTCTAGGAGGCAAACTGCAATCTCTCTTTGAAGAAATGCTTTACATCTGTTTTCCTGCGATGCAGAATCTCTCATTTTATATTGGTTAACTAAGAAATCCCACAACAACGTATTGGCTATAGCATGGCCATAACAATAGTACTGTAGAGCTATATGCTACCTCTCCCCCAAGAAACAGTAAGGAACAAGAAGCAGATTTTAAAAGAACTGTGCACCAATTATGACAAAAAAGTGACTATTAACACAGCTATAATACTGCAGACAACATTTTTAACAACATTTGCTTTCTCCATCTGTCTTTTTTTTACGACTTTCTTCAGCAGTGAGTCAGATTTTGGACAACATTTGATGGAGTGCCATTTAAAAAGAGAGAAATGAGAAGTACGAAGAGCTTTCATGAAGTCGATTCTTCTGCAATCCAAAGCAGATATGGAATACAACAACAAATTCATGTCAAATAACAGTCTGCTTGATGTTTAGAACCATAATTATTATTTAGGAACCATAATTATTATTTAGGAAATGCAATAAAAAGAAATCAAGTTTTCAAAGCAGTCTTGAGGAACTTAATATGCTAACGCATGTTGCACATTATGAGAAAATGAACACACACATGATTTTTAAGAACTTTATTTGCCTGGTTCTGTTACAGACACCAGAATGTATGCTGATGGAGGACCTATCGTTAGCACAAGTCAACAATTTTTCCTTTTGGTGTAGAATAGCCACTACTTGTCTACAAAGACTGCAGTAAGAGCCAACTACTAGCATTTTTACCCTTGTTATTTTACCTCTGCGATAAACGTTGCACAGATTCTTCTCAAAATTAAGGAGAGAAAAAGGCAGACGGGGGAGAAAATTTAAGTAGATCTCCTGTACAGAGACAGGTTTGCAAGCTGACTTATTTCAGTTACTGAAATGTGAGAGTGCGTAGATGACACAAAGGAAATCTACTAATCTAACTGCAAGGAATGCCTATCTAAAGAATGCTTCTATAGCAGCCTGCCAAAACATGCCAAATTATAGCCAAAACTCTGCAGTGACCTCACTGCTTCTGAAACGGGACTGTCAAACAAAAGTCCTATGCTAATGTATTTTGTAATAGCTATCAGTCAGTCGTCTCTCTGAATACATCTGGTCTGAGAACGGTCAGACAAAGCATCTTTACAAAACGCTGTTCTATAAGAACATTAAAAAAATAACAGAAACACATCAATTTCTTTTAAACATTCATTAGGTCCTGAATGGAATTTCTGGACAGAAGAACACATGGCATCACCGTACAGCTTTGGCAGACCCAGCCACAGCTTTACACAAGGACTTGAACTCTAACAAGCAAATTAATGCTTCTTTCAAATTGTTCTGACTGCGGTAATGCAGCAAAGCACGCTAATCTGACTGCCAGGTACCACAGGCTCACCTCCCTCTCCATCTTTCTGTGGTACCCTGGCATCAGTCTGAGCCATTTCAGCATGCATAACCAGTAGAACATTGAACCTCCTCCCTTCCTTCCCCACCAAAAAAGCCAAATCTCCTGTCAGTTCAGCAAAGCACTGCTAAACTTTACTCATATTAGGCACTGTACCTCTATGCATCATCCACACGGAAGGCAAGAGATCCAAACTCAATCAACGTGTGCAGTAAAGAAGAAAAAACTGTCCAAAATATAGGAAGCTGCTTCCCATAGCACCCAGACTCTGAGTCAGATTAGTAACGCCATCAAAATGCCACGCAACAGCAATGTGACTGGAGCATGCTGTACTTTGCATCATGCAAAGCACAAGGCGCATGAGAAAATCTCAGAAACAAAAAATTACTCCAATATCCAAGATATATTAAATATTATATACACACACACATATACTTAACACAGACGTCATGTTGTTTTGTTAATGATTAGTTTTTCTTCTGTAAAATCTTCAGTAATGCATAACAAACCACAAAGCATACTGGTAAAGCCAGCCTCAGAAGACAACATAATAGACTTTGCCTTAAAACCTATGGCAGTTATGAAACTTGACCCTTACTCCAACTGCTAAAGAACAAGCTCTCCCTATACAGAATTACATTTTGCCTGTTCATTTTCTAATGATATAGTTGACTAAATATTTTTCCCCATTTCCTTTCTTCCACATACACTGCAGCATACCTAGCACACGGTCCTTTTTGACACACTTAAGTAGTCAATGCACATATATAATCCAAAGTTACAAAGTACCTTAATGGATATGAAAGGTGTTAAGAAAAACAAGTAAGGCTTTAAGAGCTTTTGGTTCAGCCTACCAGCCTGAAGTTACATTGTACCAAGTACTTGCATGCATTCCTAGACATTTAAGTATGTATTTGAAGAACAGAAACAATAAAGAATTTGTAGCTTTTCTGTAAGCCCTGCAAATCTCTGCAGCCCTGCTGTCAAGGAAGCCCAAATGGTCACCTCCTGGTTGCTCCCTGAACTCGGCATTCGGTCTGCATCAGCTATTCAGCAACAGCTTATTCCAGCAACTGAACCAAACTCAAAAATTTAACAAACCCAAAAACTTCATAACAAAAGCCTGCCAAAACCACTGGCAGAGGAAAGCCAAAAATGATCTGAAAGTCAGAGAGAAACTGTTCTTTGAAAGCCTTCACCTGAGATATTGCCCTTCAGAAATGAAAGGCTGGCGTGTAATGTATCCAATCAGAGCCTTGTGTGTCTGCACGGTTACAAAACTCAGCAGCATGCTTAACATTTTCCCTAACATTTTGTGTTTCAAGAGCAGTTTTGTGAAAGATGCAACTGTCTCGTAGGTGAAACGTCTCCAAAACAACCCACAGCAGTGGCAGAAAACAAGGAGGAATGAAGGAGGAAGACAAGCTTGGATGTTTAATATATTGCCATTGCTAAGGATATCAAGGTAAAAACTGAAGGGATGAATTGAAGGTACGCTCTGTGCTCAAAGCACATTTCTGAAATACAAGATAACAATTTGTCAGAGAACATCTTCTCTTTATCTCCCTCAGAGGGCTGCAAGATTATTAATCTTCAGAGCACTGAACACTGAAAGACTACAACTCCCGATGTACCCTGCAGCCCATTCCATTACCACAAGCGCAGAGTCCTTGCTAGAAGGAGGAGGATTAGATTTAAGGGAACAGACCTAGCTCCTAGTGGTTAGGCACGTGTTTTCCCCACGCTCAATTCCTCCTGCAGAAAAAGAGAATTAATCAGCCGAGAGAGGATGAATAATGTTTCTGTTTTCCTGTGAAAGAACAATCTCAAGGTGGTACTGCAAATATATAACTGCTCTGGGCACAGATTTCAGCAATGCCTTGAACACAACTGCACGTGGCATTGACACAGCAGCCTCAGGACACAGGACTATGGTACTGGATGGCCACTATGCTCCTACAGAATAATGCCGACTGACAGAGCGCCAGCAGGCCCAACAAGATAGATGTGCAGCATCTGGAAAACAGAATGCCTAAACACTGGAAAAATAAACTCTTCTATCCAGGAGAAAAACGCCTACAAGTTGGAGCTCACACACTGGCTGCTTACTTTCTCTCAGGTCTGTGCCTATCAAATGGTTACAACCACGGTATGGTACTGCAGAGTCAGTCAAGGGGTGGGAGGGAAGGAGGACAGCTGATGACGCGCTCCGACCTTACTGCTCCATGCTGTACGGCCATTAATTTACCTTACTGCCTTTTTATTGGCACAAGCCCCACTTTCTAATGGCGTTCTTTTCCTGACTATGAGAAATTATTGGGCAGCTTACGCTAACTGCTCTCCATCATGTTTCATTTCCAAACACCATCTTCTGTCAGCTTATTCCAATTCCACCCAAAGCAACTGTCAGTGTGAATACAGATGATCTGTTCATTTTTATAATAATCTACTGCTGGCAGTAGTTCCCACCTCCTCTCCTATTTGAACTCAGAAGACTAACAAAACTCAGAACTGAAAGAAACATGAGCAGCCTCAGCTTGGCATTAGACAATGCATCCAGCACATGGCGTTTAATGAAACTGCTTTATGTTACTTTAGGACGAAGAATTAAGGGGAGGGAGGGGGGAAAACCAACAAGCCAACAAACAAAAATGTCACATACATCATTCCACTCCAATCTAGAATGTTTTATATGCATATAAATATTTTGTACCATAAACAGGCATCTCTGTTCTTCTATTCCTGCTTTTTCTGCTGAGTTTCAGCATGTCACCAGAAGCAGCGGGGCTGCGCACAGAGTCCCCAGCATCTGCCACCCCCAGACTCGCAGGAAGACTTGCATCCTCACTGGAAAAAGGCAGCAAAACTCAGTGAAGACAAGGGGGAGGCAGGGGAGGGTTAAAAAAGAAATAAGGAATCCCTGGAAACCATCCTGCTCTGCAGACGCGTAACCAGATATCAAAGGTGTGAAAGCTAGAGTGAAAATATTTGATGTGACAGCTCTTCACCTCGGTTGTAGTATGCCCTATCTAAATAGCAGGGGAGCAGATGGTAATTTTCAAGCACATTTAGACCGGAATATAAACGATACTTAAAAATAAATACATAAATAAACAAATAACAGCTCACATGGAATAAATAAAGCAAAGCGTGTGTAGGGAGAGATATCTTACTAGGCTAACCCTGGGAAAAAAACCACACACACAAATTTACAGTCACACGAACCCTTCTTCAGATCTGACATTTACAATTTATTCCTAAGCTAAACCACCAAATTGTATAAGAACACAAAGATGCGAGCGCTTGTCCTGGCAAAAGCCTCTCTGAAGCTCATTGGTATTAAATCTGCAGCCTGGTAAGCTGTGAAAACTCCTCTCTGTCCTTTCGAATGAAGCAGCTTTTGAACACTTGTTTTGAAAATTTAAAGTGAATAAGCAGACTGCATAAAATTTGTTTAAACACCCACCGCTACCTAGAGATTTATGCAATGTCAGAGGAACCCTCAAACTCCAAACGATTTTGAAGATAGAAGCAATAAATCATTTCAACGCTAATAATGACTGATTTCAAAATGCTGCTGGCTCCACAGAAAATGCTGAATCATTCCCCAACTGTCCCATCAAATAAATCAATATCTGGGGTTACGGAAGAGGTGGATTTGTGAGCTATACATGGTCTGTATTTAATTGTGACAGCAAATCCCTGATTTAAAGCATCACCCAGCCTGCTGCAGAGCCAAGAACAGCCAGTGCTGTTAGAATGTAACGTTAAAGACAAAACGTAGCAAAACTGGGACCAGTTGATAAGACAGAAATACATGATAAATTGTTCTTAGGGCACTACTGATCAACAGTACTGCTTGAAGGAGATGCCCTCCCCCTCACCCCAACCTTTTCCTATCTATCCTTCTTTCCAAGATGGCTTTCTGCTTGTCAGCTTTTAGGATTACTACCTATTCAAAAGGTGTACGAGTAACTTACGTGCTGACAACTAATTGGAACCTGACTGAAATTTTATGCTTAAGCCACCCTTTTGTTTCTCAGAGTGTTTTGTGTTTCTTTTCTTCCTTAAACAGCCATAAAAACAAACGGCACGACTTAACTAAACAAAACTTGTAAAACTTCTTTTTGCACATACTGCTCTAACACATTACAAGCACATGCACGCATCTTAAAAGGTCTCCTCAGCTCATCTCCAGATGCCCTCCTTACCGCTATGAAGTTAAGGATGAACTTGCATTCAGCACAACAAAACCAAGCTGCTCTGAAAGCCAATGCAGAACCCTCGTGCTGGACAGGGGCAGTTCCTTTTGATAGGAACAAGGCACATTTTTGCCCATCATGTCACTTGAGACTCAGAAAAGTTCAAGGCAAGCCTGCACACACACACACACACACACACACACACACACCAAATTAACTGCTGTGATAAAAGCAATTAATTTTCTGCCATCTACAACACAAGTGTTTCCACCTGATGTATAAAAGCACACTTTTCCAAAGCGTGGCAGAATTCCAACATGGTTTGAAGTTTTATTTCAGTTCCATAGTTGGCCAGAACATGATTTTTGCTCAGTAAACATTATTTGAATAAAATGTTACTGAATATGCAGTACCAGGTAGCTATTTCATCATTTATTTGCAAGTATCATGCATTTTATAATAAATTAGCATAACAGTTCAGCAGCAGAGTCAAAATTTGTACCCAAGCATCCTAATTACCAGGATTCTTTCTATATTCCATCTCTAATGTGTTATCTCATTTGCTCATTAGTATTTAGTATACATGCATCTCTAAAAGCACAAGCAAATGAAATTATCATAAATATATAACTACAGTTACATTTTTATTAGGTTTACAGACATTTGAAAGGAAACTGAACTGCTAAAAACAAAACTTACATGTAAATTTGTAATAAATTGCATATTACACTTAATTTATTCTCTAAAATACTGGGGAAAAAAAGTTCTAAAATGAAGAATTACTTTTAATATAAAAAAAAACCAGTAATAACTGCCTATTCACTGCTTACTAGAACTAGAGGTTATTATCTGAAATAATAACTTGAGTATCTTGTAACATGGCTCTCAGGCACTAAAAAAATATAAAACCATTTATTAGCTATTAATAGAACCAGACTAAACTGATACGATTAAATCACAGTTTAATCTACTGTACAGTTCTATGAATTTGTTTAACTTGCTTCCTTGTGGTCAGCTTTGGAAAGCAAACTGTCGCTCAAACAGTGTTAAGTGAACTACTCCAGTGCATGCAACAACAGATAAGAATAGGTGCAGAGGAATACTCAGCATGCGCACGTTCACGTACATTCTTACATACAGCTTTGGTAAAGTGTGTTTGTCCTTCTGTGTGTGTGTGTGTGTGTGTGTGTGTGTGTGTGCGCTTCTCTTCCTAGCTTACCAAGCAGAGAGAATCAAGCTGATGTTTCTCCTCAATGATGCAGATATTAATCTGCTCATGATTTCAAGCGAGCCACAAAACAGTATTTCTATGCCTTCTGAATTCTTGTGATGTACCTAGAGTATTTTAAAAGAAGTAAAAGTGCATTCAGTCCCCAGGATTTTCATACCGTCTACATGCATCCTTGCCTGATGGCAAACATCTCAAGCACAGAGAAGCAGACTGCATAAAAAGTACTCCCTTTTCCTCTGCAAAATTACGGACCACTTTAGTTATTTTCAGTAATTAAAGTTCCTGGTTTCTGAAAGCATAACAACGTGCTACACATTTAATAAACTGACCACACTACTGGAATGTGAGATTCAAATACTCTGACTGCAATAACGTAGAAAGAAAGTGATTTCACATATACATCGCTTAACACTTTGAAGGCCAGATCCTTCAGATCTTTTGGAGTTATTTTTGATATCCTGTAATATTTGAAGGAGAGAGCATGCCTCGTGCAGCTCCTGCATGTGGCCACAGATATCCAGTCAGTGTGCTTTCCTTACCTGTGAAAGTACAGCCCATGCTGTATATTTGAAAATTGGACTGAATAATTCTTAATAATTTCTGTTCCACAGATTTAGACATATAAAGACTTGAGCCAACAGATCCAAATCACCCATTTCTCAATCTACAAGGATATTCAGTTCTTGGGATCTCTTAAAGATGGACAATGTTGCCCAGTTCACTGAAGCCACTGTAGCTCTTTGTCTACGTTCCATCTCCAACAGCCACTATGAAGGATCCAAAACTAGATTCAGTTTTCCGGTATCGCTTTCTTTTACTCAGCCAAATATCATATTAATGCTTTTAAACTGCAGGATTGCACAAGAAGAAGCCTGCATTCAACGGATTACCTACCATGACCTTCAAAGCTTTCTCTGTCACTGCTTTCCTGAGGAAAGAGATATCCTGTAAGCGAGACCTGTAGTTCAGTTCCCAGGTCACAGAGGGCTGATTCAAATCAAGGTACTGGGTATTAGTCCAGCCTTATTTAAATTGGCAAGCAGGAAAATCTGGCATTAGTCATATATTTTAATCTTGTTTTGCATTAATTTTTTTTTTTTGTTACTCTTTTAAAGAAAGGTTTAGTAGCGCTGGTTGATAAATATTGGATTTTGTTTTATTATTAGCTATAGCTTTCCCACTATGCTCAGCAGGCCTTTTTGCTAACCAGAAAAACACATTCAAGTGTCCACACACACTTATTTAAGCAATTATGCACTAAGACAAATATTTATTCAGATCTTAAGCTTAACACACTTATTACATTAGAAAAATGGTAAACATAACATTTCTTAGCAGGTCATTTTTCTCATTCACAATTACTGCTCATTCATAGTTGAAGCAATTTGACTCTCTTTAAAAACGGATCTTCATTACTAAAGAAACCACTTTAAAATAAACTTGATCCACATTCAAAATATCGTTAAACAAAACAAGAAATAGCTTCAAGGACTGACAGTATTTTTTCCTACTGGTTTTAAAATTCTGCCAAACTCTGGAGACAGAAACAGCGGGAAAAAATTAAGTTTTTCCTCAATTATTCTTTTTAGTAAAATACTTTTAAGCCATTTCCAAGCGATGCCTATAGAATTTGAACAAAAAACTTCCTCCCAACTTATTTAGTTTATAAACAGCTTATATTTCTCATCTTTGTGTAGCTGTTGCTCTGAAACTACCAGAGATGCTGGCATGTATATGGAATATATCTACCAATCTACATGCATCAATGATCATTATTTTTTTTAATTTATTTTTGCTTTTTTGAGCTCAGTTCTTTCTGCATACAACACAGTTGAATCAAGCTCTGGTCCTTAATTAAGGAAGCTCTGTAACAAGTTCTTCATTTTACTTTAAGCCTTTCAGCACTGAAAGCAGTATTTTAAAGTAAGTTGTCACCTGCCTTTACACACACCATTTTTATAAGAAATCAGTTAAGGCTTCAATAGCGGTAGCACAAGGGGTTCAGTCTCTGCTCCCCCTGCCCTGCCCAACACAAGTCTGGTCATCCAGCTTCTGCTGCTAGTAGCTAGCACTCTGATCTTATGCCTTCTTTGCCAGGACAATAACTCAGACACATTTAAGATCATTTGCTTTTGAGTACTCAGTGATTCAGAAATACATAATATCACTCTGGATATAGAGTACCACTTTCCCTCCACTTCTACTCATTCAATTCTCTCTAAATAGGTTATAACCATTTATTTTAACATTCCAATCCCGTGAACCTTCCCACTAGATTTCAAGTAATACCAAGTAGATGAAATTTATAATTGCAAATGAGAAATTTCAGCTCCCCTTGTTTATTACCCTGGCTGCTAGCATTAGAGTATAGGCAATTAAGTAGGTTTTTTCCCTCCCTGTCATGTCTGAGTACCTTGATCACTTTTGCTCACAAAGCCATGATGTAGATTTCAATGAGTGCTTTTCTATCTTTACTTTAGTTTTACCCTCCACTCCTACTGCTCCAGTTTGGAGTTCTTCCACCTGCTGAGGCCTCTGCAAACAGGCCCTTCACCTACAGGAGGGTCCCAGACCAGCATGCTCCCTTCACCTTATAGGTGATAACCAGCTTCTCCAAAACCCCCATGGTTTCTCAGCTGCATGGTTTACCCTACCAGCGGGCCAACTCCAAAATCTTTCATCTTGGTTTCTACTCTACTTAAAAGGTTTTTCAAGCATAACAGTTGGATAAATTCTTTTAAAAAAAAACCTTCTGCTTCTTGACAATTAGCACCACAAACCTACCTTACTGATGTGAATTCATCCAACGAGATGACAGACTAGACCATCAAAAGCGGCTTCTGAAGATGGAGATTAGAGTTGTTGCTTAAGTTTCTTCCATCTATGGGGAGAAGTTGATTTTCTTCCATTTCATGTGACGTTCTGCGACTTGGGAATGTCCCTTGAACATAATCTTCTGGAAATTCCACCAGTTCTCCAGAGCGTGAGCTGTACTTTCCTTAAGTCAGAAAGAGCTTGTCTAGGTGTATTTTCTGCTCAATGGGGCAATTTGAAAGCAGTTCAGCTCCTACAAAGCTCTGTAATCCCTCAACATGGATTTCATCCACTTATTTCTTCTGTCTTGAAAATTGTCGGAAGTACTCCACCCTTTTTCTGTACCAGGAATAAGAAGTCACTGCCTCGATATACCACATCGTCCCAGGAGATTTAATACTCCACATCAGCAGTACAGCAGTGTATTTGAAGATGGGACACGGAGTCAAGTCCAGATAAAGAGAATGAACTTCAGTGTCCAGACAGCCATATGCTGACACCAGCTTCATTCAGGAGAATTATCACTGTTTTCTCTAAGATCTACATTTCCATACTTATCTTCACACAGTAGTCCTTTTTCTGAATAGCTGTCAAACTACAGCTCCATCAAAATGACTGCTGTTCTATGTCTGCATGGAGATGCATTTCTTGTAATGCAGGTTTACATTTTTCCCACAGCCTACTGTCACCATGTTACCTAGATTGCCACACGCAGAAGGGGATGCGTGGCCCTTTGGGATGCATCAGCTGACAACAAACACAGCACTTTAACTGAGTAACCCCAAAAGCAGATTGCCACAGGAAGTGTAGGCAGTGGCAGCCTCTCCCCCATTGCCTGTGAACACAGAAAGCCTCCAGTGCAACTGCTTGAACCATAGTCACAAAGGCAAAACCGACAGGAATCACACAACCTTAGGCAAATTTCACTGGAAGCCATGGAAACCAAGGGCTGAGTGGTGGCATTCCCCAGCACAATGAGGGCTTCACAGGGTTATTCCCCCCCTGCCCCCCAGCAATCACCATTCCTCACGCAGAGGGGAGAGCAAACACAGCACTGACAAAGTGCCCACAATTCTGGGCAGAAGGTGGTTGCAGACTTTCAGGATTCGCTTATGTTTTCCTCCACAAGTAAACAGAGTGTAACTAACAATATTAACATTGCAATAAGGGTAAATAAGTAAACCTCTGCCTCAGCTGATAAACAAATTTGCAAAGCTAATTTCACCTGCAGCTAAATGGAGAAAGTTGCCTCAAGTCAGAGCAACACAAAAAAAAAAAAAAAAAAAAAAAAGATGTGAAAAGCCTATCAAGGTAATGGCACGCAAATACATCATTGTGCCTTGCTCCAATAAGCAGTTATGCTGACTTCAGTTGTAGGAAAAATTACGGGATGTCCTTTTGGAGGTCTCTGTCACCCAACTCATTCTTCCTTTTTCAGCACAACTAGGATTTTCACAGAATATCACATTCCAGAGTCTGAATATCTCAGTTTGCAAAAGAAGATGGTAACAGCGGAAATAAAGAACTCCATAAGTGAGCTAAAACAAGACCAAGCTTTATTCAGCCACTACTCAAATACCAGCTACAATCTCTCGCCCAGTGCACGAACATAACAAATAGAAGTTCTCTGATGAAAAATACTCAGTCATAACACTCCTACTGCATCCTTTAACTGAGTCACTTCCAACATCTGTTTTCATCTGTAATTTGACATACTCCACCACGTGCATTACTAGATTAACAGTACTTACTTCTGGAAACAACAAATAGCGTGTTTCAAAAACAAAGACAGCATGGCAATGAAAACATACAGATTTATCTCATTATTCAGTGCAAAAATATCTCCAGGCTAATCACAAACTCTTCCAGCACCCTCAGTATTTCCCACTACTATTGTCTCTCTTTAACAGAGGAGGGAAAAAAGAAGAAAGCCATGATTCAAAATGGAAGTTCAGTAATTATTAGCAGCCCAATATGCGCACAGCAAAGTGTCAGGCAAAGCTCTCAGCACACCAGCTCAGATGTATGCTCATAAGGCACTCCCTCCCCACAGTGGGCGGCCCAACGTCAGGTAACGATGTGCTGGAACTTGTCCCGCGCTACCTGTTCAAAGGGAGCTGCGCAAGGTTTCAAGCTCTGACAGATACCACTTTGTGCAAAAACATCCACAAGAGTATTACAAAAAGAGACAGCAGTGATGTTTCAGCAACCTCTGTGTCAAGAAAGGTGCTCGCCTGCATTTTTATTGACACGCACGCACAGAGCGGGTGATCATTCCTTACATAATCGGTGCTAGCGCTGCTGACACCGCTTATCCCCTGCCCCCTTTCCCTTTTTGATTTTTCTCCCAAATCTGCTATTTAAGACTTAGCACCCTCTACTTCAGAGACTTCCAGTACCATCCAGTGAAATTTTGCCTCTCGGAGACAATGAAAAGTGCTCAGCAAAACCACGATGCAGTAAAAAAAAAAAAAAAAAAAAGCTATCGACAGCATTTTATTACTACAGGATTAACAAGTGCCAAAATGTTTCATCCTCTCTTTCAGCAAATATTTTTTAAATCTTGAGAACACAACTTTATTACACACAAGGATTTAAGGCACAACCATTTCTGCCTATGGCAGCAAGCTGAATACATGAGATCAAGCCCATGTGTAAGAAATACTTTTCAAGTAAAAACATGTTTTCCTCACTAAGCAAAACACTGCACAGAGTGTGCATCTTCCCATGTTCTTATAAACAACAGCCCTACAACCAGGTTTCGTAACAATAACTAATTTTTATCCTCTGGGCTATTTTTTTTTAAAACCAGTTTGACAGAGTGCAGAAGTTTCAGAGTTCCTGCAGACAGATCTAAAGCAACTCATATCTACACAGGGCTTGTGATATTTAGTCAGGTTTTTATTTTGTTTTACAGGATCAGAATGCGTGCCAAGGAAAGGGGCATATTTATAGACATTTATATATATGAAAGATAAAAATGAGATGACAGAACCAGAAAGAACAAAGAAAAGCCTACACCCAAAGAATATATAATCTTTTCCCAGTTATTCTTAAATTATTTTTTGCGGTTATATTCTGCTTGTAACTCCTGAGTTATAGGCCTAAAGTGACGTTGGAAAACATTACTTTTCCTGTAATGTGAAAAAAGGAAGGCCAAGTATCCACACAGACTTGGCATTTACTGAATCTACTCTTCACCATTTACTCAGGTCATAAAACAATCTTCCGTTTGAGAAGGATACATGGGATTTCTCCCAGCATCACCCCAAAGGACTGAAAAACCACCTGCATGCTCTCTAACATCAGGAACGTTTTCCACAAAGTCTGAAGTATACTTTTCTGCAAAACTGAAGGTTGATTTTAAAAATGACAGTTTCCTCTCTAGGAGAACTTTTCAAACATAAAAGGACCATAAATCTATTAAATACACACTTCCCAAATCTGTGGAGGGATACGTTGGCCTCTGATACTCTTCAGTTTTGCCAACCAGTAATGAAATGAAATGAATGAAAAAAAAATATCAGCCAGTCAATACACGTCATTTAAATACTCTCCAGTAAGTTGGAAGAGTTAGAAAACATCAAATTCAGTTCTGCCAGATGAGAAAGTTAGGAGCAGGAACAGGGACATGCAGTGGCATCCCTGAACAGAATATAAATAGGAAGGGGAACCGCTGTTTATGAGGGTGGATAGTGATAGGGGGAATAGTTTTAAACTGAGACAGGGGAGGTTTAGGTTAGATATTAGGAGGAAGATTTTCACACAGAGGGTGGTGATGCACTGGAAGAGGTTGCCCAAGGAAGTTGTGGATGCCCCATCCCTGGAGGCATTCAAGGCCAGGTTGACATGGCTCTGGGCAGCCTGGTCTGGTGGTTGGCGACCCTGCACATAACAGAGGGTTGAAACTGAATGATCACTGTGGTCCTTTTCAACCCAGGCCATTCTATGATTCTACAAACTGCTCCACACAGCAGAGCTGCTTCCTGAGGAACTCCATTCTTCTTCCTCCACGAACAGATTCAATGTGTTTTTGGCATCAATTCTCACCTCCTTATTTTTTACTGAACACCACTTGCACAGAACAACGGAGTTTAGAGATAGAGGTGACCCAGTGCAAAGAACAAGGCAGTTTTGTTAACCTGTCCTGTAAAGCCCGCATTTGCCAAATCAGGCCTGTACAACAAACATGTACGTAGACTCAAGATAAGTAATGTCTCTTCTGTAATTAAAACAACATCTTCCTTAGTGGCTATATAAACCTTGTTTATTTTGATTGGATTTGTGTCTCAAAAGACAAGTTATATTACAGTTTGCCAAGAAATAAGCAAAATCTCTTCATCATTGCTTTGTGAAACATACTAATACCAAGTGTAATTTGTCCCTTTGACATACACAACAAAGCCAAATTCACACTTTCCCCAAGGCATGTTTGAATGTAAGATGCAAATATGATTTTTAATATTGCTCGCTCACTAAATTACTACGTTTGCTCTTAACACATGAATGCAGAAGGCATTAGGTAACAATATTCAGAAGAGGAAAAGGATCAAGCTCACAAAAAATAGAACAGACACTGATTTCCTCCTCACTCCTTTTCCACACCTCCGAAATACATTATAAGCTTCAGAGATCAAACACTTACCAGCTAGAATGCGAGCATTTAACAATGTGAACATTTAACGCGTTTTTCTATTCCAAGCAAAGCAAGGAATAAAAAGCCCAAGTACTAGAGAAGCACCTACAAACGGGGTCACACAAGGTAAGAGAAGAATAAAAGCCTACAGAAATGGAATGAGCTGTAGCTTTAAGTTATTCCTTAAGTTCTTAAACCCTTCTTTCATTGTTCTTGAAAAACAGTGAAAGACCAAAAGATTAAAGTATTTACCCTAGGATCTTTATATGCCTCTAGTTAGTACTGTCGTAAGAAGCAATACAATTGGTTTTAGAAAAAGTGACCTAGGGAGTATGTTAGCAGTTTAAACAAATTGAAGATTTTTTTTTTTAATAATAGATTTTATAGTTCATCTGGCCCCAAAAAAGCTTACTGCTTTGAGTGATAGAAAATAAAACACTGTTAATGAGCAAGCTTTGATTATACTAACATGAGATCCATGTTACTTAAAATGGACACACAAAAAAAGGCTTTCCATTTTTTGTGGCACTTTAAAAAATGGTACATTTAGAGTAGCATTTTACATAGCTTTATCTGAAGGTAAATGTAACAAATTTCAGTTTATAAAAAAAACAAAAAAAACATTGCTGGTAGCACTGAGAGTCTAATTTTGAATTCCTGAAACATCAGTTATTCCTGAAAGGTCAGTTCTGCCAAGAAGAAAGTTATCTGGTTCCATCCCACAGTCACCAAAGTGAAGGATGCTGACCTGTGTTTCACTGTCAAACAGTCTTAAGTGTTTACTATGCTTAAGGGGCCAATTCTGCCTATGCTGCTATCAACCAAAGACTGCTCATCCAATAACCCCAACTATGTAGAAACTGAGGAAATCATGGCTCCGCTGAAGTCACAGGAAATTTCTCACTGATTTCAGTCAGGTTTCACCTTCTTATCTTCAGCCCTATTTTCAGCAGTGGGAAACATACTCCCTATTTTTAAAAAGGAAATTCTACTGCCTCCCTTGCATCCTCTAAGCAAGATCAAATTTATGGGCAACTGATATTATCTTCTGAGAAACTTATATCAAGACTTCCCAAGAAATGCTAGGTTGTCCCCCCAGGGATGCTACAGACAGTATCGTTACAAAAATCCTAATGTGTGCACGATGGGTTTGGATGTAATTTTGGTAGTTCAGGGTGCAAATTATTATTTGATGATTATGTGTGTATTATTTGATGAATATTATTAACAGAAAACTACTATGAATATACTATCAAGAGAAATGGTTAGTTATTCTTCCTGGCACAGTCCCTGCACGGCAGCTGCTGAATAGAGTAATGCAGCAGACTCTTCTTAAAGCATAATGCTTATTTTATTTCAAATGTAAATAAACTCATGTCTCATGCTGCCATGTAAAACGAACTGTTCACAAGTAAACGGTTTTGTATCTTGCTGGTGCAAATGCAAATACCCTATCTGTCCTCTCACTTATGATGACCAAAATTTATTTCCTCCTCAAATCCAATTTAGGCTGACAGCTAATACTTTCAGTAAACAAATTTCTCAACAACACAATAACCAGCGCTTCCATAACAGCAACTATTTTCAAAGGACCAACCCACAGGCTTTGCTTTTCCTCTCTCATGGCCCCACTTCCAAGCAGAACAGCAGATGTGATTACAGCTATTAAGTATTCAATGTGAAGTACAATCATTAAGCAGTAACAAAAATGAATTTGTATTTGCCGCAGTGCATCGATGATTGTGACACACTTTCTATATAAACGTAGACCAAACATAGCCATTTACTCCAGGACAGATGTAAAAATTAGCATTCACTGAACATCAGTAAGTGAAGAGACAAAAATGTTGACCCTGTCTCATTTCCAGGCAGTCTATCAGCAGATGAAGGATCAGTTCTTTTTTCCTTTTCAACCTGTGTTTTTTCAGAACCATTTCAAAGAAATGATAGAAGCTACTGAAATGTTTCTATTTACCATAATAATGCAATTCCGCTACTTCAGGGATTTTCTTCGGTAAACAATCTCAGATGACCAGCATTAAGATGAAGAGCTAAGCTACCATAAAGACCCGAAACTTATGTCAAATTTGATTCTGTGATTATCTGTAATCTGTGCTCACCTCCTTCTATAGAGTGAATTGAAGGGATAATTCTAATGGAGACAATACAACATAAAGCCCTATGCTGCCACGAACTAAAGCAGCAGCCTCTTTTTTTCAATTTACTCAATGAGGCTTAGTATATCCAAAAGAAAGAACCACACTAAACATTTTCCTACAGTCTGCACAGGCATAGTATTTAGCATTTTCTGAAATCTAAAATTTTAAAACCCCATTTCATTACATGACAAAGAGAACCGACTGTTCTTTGCCATTATTAACACTTGATCATCACAAGACCCGTTCTTAAAGATGACCTTACAAGGAAAACAAATAGCTGTGACTTCTTGTCCCTTTCTCTGATTCATAAAAGGAAGGATTCACTTTATCTATGGCTTTTTTTGCAGCAAGTTTATCTGACAGAACAGCAGATACATCATTAAAGAAAATACTATGAGAAATTATCTTTAATTCAAAATATTTACATGTTTTTAATAGAAGAAATTGGAACAAGATTCCCTGCTAAGAGTTTCAGCCTCTGCTTCCCAGGAATTTCTAAGAAGGCTCTTAAGCTACTAATGGGAGCCTCAACTGAATATCCAAGAAAAAAAAGCAAAACAAAATAAACAAACAATAAAACCACACCTACAGCAAATCAAACGAAAATCGGGGGGGGGCAGGGGGGATGGGAGAGGAACATTCTGAAATGTGTGATGATGTACATGTATGAAATGCAGCTATCAGTCTGCGGAAAAAGAGAACACATCTCACTATTTTGTCTTCTGCTGGCTGTATTTGAGATTCAATCATATTGATTTCATTCTCCATCTTTGCAAAATAAGTAGGCTAAACAACAAAAATCCTGTTGATTTTGTGTATCTGCTCCCTTAACCAATACCAACATCGTCTGTGCTAAAAGCTGCTGAGGAGCACAAAAAACTGCAATCTATTCAGTATTCTTTAGCTTTAGCATGTGAGGGCAATTACACACACAAGACAACAAATGTATCACTTGACTAGCACTCACTGTACGCACGCACTACATGTACGTTAATAGTTCACTGCGAAACGGTCGGCCTCATTTTCTTGGCATATTTCAATCTTCTAGAATAAAAACGATTTCAGAAAGGAACAGATACAACCAGCCACCAAACAGTAAATACATTCGTACTTGCTAGCTTTAAAACTACCTGCCAACAGTCAATTGATTGCCTTGGCGTAAAGTCGACATTTCCAATCTGGGACATTACCCAATATGAGGACTGTAAACCCATTCCTAAATGAGGTAATCACATTGGTGCTGCTATAGTTCTGGTTGACTTGCAGTTTCCATTACAATAAATCTTTGCAGCACATTCCCGGAGGTTTTATAAAACTTCCTTGCACCTTCAAAAAAAAGTTACTCCAAGTTGAAACCTGTCATGTAAGACCTCAAAAAAAAAAAAAAAAAAAAAAAAAAAGACAAAAAGCAGCAGCAAGTTTTCCATACTTAATCCTCAAAAAAACTTGTACAAGTTTACATTCTGCAGATCAAGAATACAAGAAATGTGAAAGGACAAGTAGCACACTTTGATTCTACAATATTTATACAGTGAAAAAGAAAAAACAGACCGATGCTCAAACCTTAGTACAGTCAGGCTCAAACCTCTCGGACTTGCACACAATCAGTATTGAAAAAGTATTGATACTTTGCATTTTAAATAGCTATTAGGAATGGCTATTGTACAAATCCATGCAACTATCCTTCATAAAGGAACTTACTATATGCTACACAATCCTATTTACACGAGTTGTTGTTCCAGTCCATCAAGTACACAAGAATTTTTAGTGCATCCAAAAAAAAAAAGATTAATTAGGCAATGATCATCTGATTAACCAGACACATCATGCCATTCAATTCTTTCAAACATATTTGTAAATCGAAGTCTTCAGACTTCGCTGCAAACATCCAAAACCTATCTGCTCATATTTCTGAGCTGATTTTTAACCTTAGTGAAATTCCGCACAAACTGAAGTGTTACATGCTATTAACATGACAGACCAGCATCTCAGACAACAGCTGAAAACTTCTCTTTTTGAAGATATATTTAGGAGTTTTCACTCTTCACGCAAATGTTTTTATGAAATATCAGAAAACTTCCCAAAACACATAGTACAGGAGCACAGAAACGCTTTCTGGGCATCAAAATCTTAAAAACGGAGAGCTGAATGATTAGGGCATCACAGCTGGCTCGGCTGAAGATACAAAAGGCAAGGAATACATATAAAAAGGAAATTACTGTCTTTATACTTAGATCTTATTATTCACTCAGGAACAAAACATATTGCAAAACTAGACCTTCAGTAGGCTGGTGTTAAGTATTCCTGCACACTAAGCTTCTTAATCTTCACATCACCCCTTTATAGTACCAAGAAACATCTGAAAGTTTAGAAAGTTAAACCTGAAAGGATGTTTTTGTTTTCTGTTTTTATATATGTACTATTATCTTCCTGATGTTCTGGGAAAGGAGTACTATGAATCTTGAAAACCACATTCCTCCTGTACAAAGCAGGAGAAAGAGTACATGAGGTAGCAACACTGAGATTTAAATGCAAAACCAGCATTTTAAAATCCTGAGATGCCAATGCTGGCCTTGTTGCAACTTGTGCTTTTATCATGTTGAAAACCAACAACATAGACACAGATGAACTTGCTGCCAGCTCCTCCTTGCCTCCCCATTTCCTTCTCCACCCATTGAATAGAGAGGGAAGAGAAGAAAAACTAAGCTTCCAAATAACATTGAGAAGTAATATTTGTTAAGTAATTCATTGACCACAAATATCACTTACTGCCAAAAGAGAGACGCGCTGTCAAGTCTGTATCCTATAAATAAAATGTATGATTCTTCCAGTAATAGCTTCCTTTCTCATACTTGCCTTCTTATGCACATACTCTTAGAAAATCATTTTATTTTTAATCTCCTTAGCCAGTGAGACAATTTTACAGAAATCAGTCCAAATGCTTTACATATTTACTGATACTGAATTAACTGGATGTTCCCTTAACATCTGACAAAATGCTGTGGCATTCTCCAAATTGCTAAGCATTGTGTTGCAACAGGCTACCCTGCGTCTTCACATGCTCATTCTGGATTCCTGCTGTCAAGTGTTAGGAAGAAAGAGATACCCAAGTTATTGTAACAGCTTTACTTTTCTTTCCTACATGTGTATGTGTGTATATATATACACACATGTATAAATATATACACACACATACACACATGCACACCAGCCTTTTATCCTTAGTTATGTTAGTAATGCAAAAAAAATTGTCCACATTTCAAATACAGTTTAGTGTTTTGTTACGTGGCTTCTACTGATTAACTCCTGAGAGACACATTCCAAATTCAAATGCTTTAGAAGATCTGTTTTCTCTCTTCATAGCACTGTTTGTAATTACTACATAGAATATATCCCATACATACTTACCACACTTTCTTCAACACCTTGACAAGAATTCTAAGGAAATTTGCATCTTATTTGCACCTTCCTGTTTGGCATCAAGCATGCCTAGAACATAGTTTAGTGGTATGGTGATGACGGGGTAACAGTTGGACTAGATGACCTTAGTGGCCTTTTCCAACCTTAATGATTGTATGATTCTATGATTAGGAGACACACAAGAAGTTCTAGGAGAATGCTTACAGCACTACATAGAGATGGCTTTTTCAACAGGTTAGCAGGCTACGCTAACACTCATACTGCAGGCAGACAGGATGACTGCACCTGACAACACTTCATCTTTTCCATGTCTATTTAATTGTTCTTATGCCAGAGGCCTCCCTTTTTCATGAGTCGCTCCTGCACTCTGGGCTGCAGCACTGGGCTTCCAACAGGAATACACTATTCCCTGCTGCAGCATGACATACACCAGCTACCTTCATCTAGGCAATTAACTTCATTTTCAACATTTCCTTAATTTTAGATGGATCACTAGGGTGTTGTTTTTCATCTGCTTCTCCATTTGCATTGTCCTGCAGCAGAGTCTGCAAGTTAAAATCTGTCAAGTCCCATAGCACTAACCTCAAGCAGTGGAACTGACTGACAAAGAGCCAGACTTAACATTTTTAAGTCTTCAAAATGCAGATATCGTCACAGCCTAACAAAGCCTGCTAGTTTCATCCAAGGAAACAGAACTGACAACCCCAGCTATCTTTGGGCAACAGCAAACTACAGCTTAAAATACGAATAACCTCCCTCATAAATGTTTCCCTGCCTTCCTACAGTGTGGCACTTCCACTCTCATAATCCACCTACCCAATGCCCTTTCTGCACGATACTTCAGTTTAAAAAAAAAAAAAGAAAAAGATATATTTTAAGTAGGCCTAGTATTTTTATTAACCAATCACATTTTCAGAAGTCCCTTGTGGTTTTCATTAACTCAGTGTGACACTGTAAAAGACTACAATTTTCAAAATGTGCTGAGATTCATCCTCTGAAACTTTTACAATATTATTTATTTTGCATATATTACATCTAGAAGTAGGCACATGCTATGCAGCTGATTTTAACAAGCATAGCTAGGCTCTCCTTATTTAATATTCATGTCACAGGAGTAAAAATCCAGCCAGGAATCAAACTGTGGCATCCTGTGCCAAAGACAACTTACCACTCAGCTGGTAAGTTGGCAATTCAATTTACAAACCTGCATTCCTGCATTTTAATCCTTTGTAGAAAGGTGGTAATGTATGAGCAATATGAAAAGAACTGGATTCACATCATTAGAGGTTCACAAACCGAACACGCGAGTCTTTGGAGGCAGTCCAAAACAAAATCATGCCTAGGTGGTGATGTCCGTTCAATAAAAATTCAATGTCATAATTATCCTCTCACTTTTTCCCCAAAGAGCATTAGTGCTCAGAACTGTGCCACTGCTCAGCCAATTACATTAATGCTGTTAGAAGACAGATAGGGCCGGCAGCCAATCACTATGCCAGGTCACTGCCTGCTGATGGATAATTTACAATTATCAAGCAATTAGCAAATGAAGTGAAAATTCAACACTCATCTCCACAGAGCAGAGAATAACTCATTTTAAAATTAAAAATATGTTTTAATAACTTTATTTGGCTGCAGCCACGCAGAAAGCCATCTTCTTCCAGTTTTTCCTCCCGTATGACTGATAAAATGCTGTGCTGTCTTCAGATAGCAACCAGATCTATCATTTTAAATTTCTTAACGAAATGGCCTCTTCCTCGCAAGAAAATATTTAACAGCTCAAAACTGAAAACTGTTGATAAAGGTACTATTTGCTCAACTATTTGAAACTGTTAGTTAACTAATCATTTGATGAAGATCCTGTACAGGAGGGTGAGTAGTAATTATAATTAGCCAAGCACCTATCTGTCTGGGACTCCATAATTTCCTTT
Organism: Meleagris gallopavo; assembly: GCF_905368555.1. Classification (NCBI taxonomy): domain Eukaryota; kingdom Metazoa; phylum Chordata; class Aves; order Galliformes; family Phasianidae; genus Meleagris; species Meleagris gallopavo. The sequence goes on along the minus strand of NC_139405.1, from coordinate 50,427,110 downwards.
TCTTCTCTACATTTGATAATAAATGACATAAAAAGAAACCGATCTGCAGTTATTCTGTAGCACAAAACAAAATGCTGCTTCCCATCCATTATCCAGTTAGTAGCTTGCAATGCTCACAACAAAGTCTGTAACTCCCACTGCCAACACTCACAATCCTAAATAAAAAAAAAAAAAAAAAAAACACAGAAATTTGACAACATCACTCCAGGATAAATTTCTTTCCTTTCTAGAAAGCTACTGTGTCTTACTTTGTATACACATTATGAACATCGTAACTGACTTTGTTTTAAAAGGGCTGGAAAAAATGTGGACGAGACTGTCATCAACAGCAAAACCCAACTAGATTAACAGGGATTCCCACTGGAATTGGAGGACATTCTCATGTCCTCTGATACCCAAAAACCAGGCTGACCTTTGAGAGTTGATCGGGGAAAAAAAAAAAAAACCAAATAGGAAAAATTAAAGAAAATTCCTATCAAAAGGAGAAAAAAAAGAAAAAACTGTTGATATAAATATGCAAATATGTTGATATAAATGTGTATGCTCTGGATAACACTACTCTTACTGTGCTAATGGCAGCTTTAGGTTTTCATCTTACAGATAAATAAACCTGAATCAGAGACAATTTAAAATATATAAAGTAAATACACAAGGCTAAGTGACATCAACTGAGAAAAAAGAAAATGGATGGTGTTTGCCACATTTCTCTCTCCAAAAAGATACTCGCAAGACACTAAGCTCTTTTGTGACTGTATGGAGTTTCAGAAAACATTTATGCTGTCAACACAAGATATTTACTTTTGAAACAGTCTCTCACGCTCTCTCTGGAAGAGACGTGCTTATCTCTGAATTTTGTCCTTGCACCCCTCGGCACTACCACAACATCTGAAAGCAGAGAACCAAAAGGAACAGAGAAAAGCTCTCCACAAACCTGTTGCTGTGGATACTGCATTCCTCCCATGGCTGCGGGGGCTCGTCCCTGCATCCCCACTGGGTAGCGCTGGGGGCCGGGAGGGCCGTACGACTGCCCAGGGTAGGGGCTGCTCTGCTGCGCCTGGGAGTGAGGGTTATTGCCCATGCCATATAGCTGGGGTCTCTTCATGACCATTGGATCCATTGGGCTGCCCTGTTAATGAACAAGCAAAGAACTAGTTTAGAAATGCTGGAAGAAACAGGTCAGAACAGTCACGTTCATCGCGAGCAAATCATGCAGGTGTCTTCTCGATGTTTTTACGTCATTCTTAGAAACACATCAAAAATAGATCTGACATACAAACAGGCACAGTACCATATTATGGCTTCCATTAACTGGATGAGTTTCTCAGTGGTGAGTTTGAGATTTCTGTTACATTTAAAAATAAATAAAATGAACTACACAGTCAAATTTAGACTATATCTCTCACATACAAAAAGGTATAGTAATTTCCCAATAAATTCCAGCTTACAAAATAATTAATTAGACTGTTGTACACTGACTTCAGTGTGTAAACATACATAGAAGAATGTCTGCCAAGAGAGATATAATGGCAAGTAATTCAAACTTGAGGAAGTGTCTGTTTGCTTTCCTTCAGGAAAAAAAAAAAAAAAAAAAAAAACAGGAAAACATAAAGAAAAGGAACTTCCAAAAAAAGTGTAATGCTTACAGACTGCTGTATTTCAGGGCTCTCATATTGCTAGCACGTGCATTAAAAAGCTTCCAGATCATAAGGTAAGTCATAACCCACAATTTACACGGACGGCTATTTGCCTTTTTAATAGACTTCAGAAAATCCAAACTGAAATCACTGATGGAGGGGGGAAGGGAAGTTTTATTTTTAGACTTTTTGGCAGGACTTACCAAGCACCTTAACAGTTTCAAGATGGGTGTCAACCATCGTGTGCCATTACTCTCCTGTTTTATTACTGAGAACTAACTGAACTAGAAAAAAAAAAAACACCATACTACTCCAATTGCAGAAGCGCTGTTCTGCTTATACGGCAACCATTTCTTAACTTCTGACTGACAAACAGTTATATTCAAACAAGAAAATTTAAGGAGTCTATCAGAATCTCATCTGAATGAGATTATCCTCCTCCCAAAAGAACTTCACCTACCCCCACTCCAGGAGTCTTGCTCATGGCATACTTGGTACTTGTTTTCCTACAGACAACTTCATTTTTAAGTCTCCTATGTAACACACTTCTACAAGGCCTTTTTTGATACTATATTCTGACATAACAGCTCTTGTGAAAACAAATTACTTTCCCTCCCCGTCCTTATTTCTTTTTGTTGTTACTGTTTGCACTCCTAAAACACTATTCTTCCTTCCAGTACAGACAGATGTGTCTCCCTCAAGTCATGCTCAACAAACAATATGTTGTTCTTACTACTTCTTCCTTGAAAGTGAAGAACTCAAAGCTTCTCATTTTTTCATCCGTTTCCCCTATCTCTACCAATACCTATTTGTGAGCAATGTGACCAAAAAGAGCACAGTTTTCCAAATGCAGTCAATGCGTTGGTGGAAACCGTAACCTCATTCTCATATGACAGCTCCATTCATTTCAGAAGTGGGCTGCCTTTTTTTTTTTTTTTTTTTTTTTTTGCCACCACAGCAAACTGCACATTCAATTCTAATTTTGGCTAACAATTGCTCAGCAATTTTCTTTTCATTATTTGCTTTTTTTGTGGCCGGATTTGAAGTTTCTATTTTTCACCACTAAACATCCCCGGGTAATCTACTATTTATATATCACACTTTTAAAAATCGATGGTTCCCAAACCACGGTAGGCCACCTGATCCCTAGCAACACACTCAGTTTTTCTTCAACCATCATGCACTGTCATCACACTCTTAACTGAAAACAGACCCATGTAAAGGCTCAGAAGATGAACCAGAGATGCCTTCTTATAGGCTCCCAGGGGACAAGTTAAATTTCCTTTCTGCAGGCCAAGACAACTTTGTGTTTATTTTTGTATTTTAATGTTCACTCTTGCATACCACCTGTTGTATTCTTCTTCTCAAATATAAATCCTTGCTTAATGAAAGTTTTGGGTTTCCTTCATGAGATGCTCATGAAGCCTAACTTGCACCATCTTCTGATCCAGAGCACTGTTTCTTAGTCTCATTTCCTGTAACAACATTTACTCAAATTCTCATTAATTTTGAGAGTAATATTTTCTGCTCCCCATCCAATACTTAAATAGAACTACAAAACAATGCGGATAATTACAGCTAAAACAGTTTGATACTTTCCATTAGGAAGACTATTTTCAGGTGCATATAAACCTTGCCAAACTTTAAGCATTTAAGCTGAAATTTTCCAGGCCATATGTATGCCTGAGGCTGAAATTCTCTGGAAAATTCAACTGAAACAGTTCAGTTATGTCTTAGAATGAGGTCACAGAAGAATACATCATTTATGTTCTTACATAAAATACTTAAAAATACTACTTGAATACCATGCTTTGAGGCAGAGGATTTTAATTTGCCAGGGTGACAATGGATTTTAGAGAAATACAAGACATGTAGCCCTAAGAATCCCTGAACTTCATGGCTTCCTAGGAGTGGAGGAAAAACAGAGAGTGCAAGCTGCAGAGCACAGTGAGACCAGATCAAAGGAGTTATGAGGTGTAAAGAGGTGGCCTGAAATTCAGTGGACAAAGAAAGGACAACAGGTTAAAAAAAGCAGTGGAGACAGAACTGGGGCAGAACAAGTTGAAGAGGAGAAACAGGGTCAGGAGGTTAAATTAATACAGGCTAAATAGTCTTCATCCACTGGAACCAAGCGGTGGAGGTTCTGCTTGTTCATAAGGTGGTTTGGGAGTGAGCTTCCCTGACATTCCATCCTTCTCTCCTATCCTCTCCCCTGTCCGCTATCTCTCTTTAGCTCTCACTTCTCCCTGTCCTGCCCTGGAGAGCCTACCCTCCTTCCCTCTGGTGAGATAAAGACTCAGAAAGAGCTCCAGTCACTGGGGCCTACAGGTGACCTATGCCACGCTGTGATCACCGGATGCAAAGTAACAACGGCACGAGTGAAGAGGGACCTGGGCATACTCGGAGCTCACTCTGGACCCTGCCAGTGATACACCAGAATCAAAGGGCAGGACAAGCCAGAGATACCAGCCCTTGGTGTTAACACTGCTTGTTCCCTTCATAGCCTTGGGGAAATGGTAAGAAGTAGTACAATAAAGTCCTCTGGATCATCATTAGTTGGAGAAGTAAAACTCTGGTATTAAGTAACAGGATTCAAAGCCGTAGAAGAGAAGGAAGGCCCATCTTAGCCCTCTTCATTTCTAGTCCTGAGAAGCATGAGGAGGCAGACGGTCATAAGGGAGATAATAAGACCAACTCTGCACTGTACACACCTGAGCATGCTCATGCATAGACAGTGAGGCCTGTCCCACAGGTGGGGAACTTATTGGAAATACCACACAAAAAACCATAGCCTGAAATGAAACCTAAGCGTAAGCAAACTCCCAGGAATCTTCTAGCATCAGAGAACTGCTACATGTAACCCACTGAAGACACAAGTCTGTGTCCTGGCTGGTCCCTATGGAGGAGGCATCCTACTCTCCATCTACCATGGTTTTTACCTAAAGCTGAATGAATTACTAAAACAATGAATTTTCAACACACAGCAGTTTAAGGCATCCCTCATTCCCTGATTTGAAGTCATTGGATTTAACATGCAGAAATGCTTCATATTTACCAAATGAACTACTTTTGAATTTGATGAGATATGATTTGGAGACGTTTTGAGACATGCATTTCAGAAAATTGGACCTACAGCCATCACAGACAGATCACAGACAGGCTACTCAAACTTCCTACTGTAATGCCTCAGTTTCCTAACCGCAAAAGTGGAAAAAAAAAATAAAAAAAAATCATTACATCTTCACTAGAGAGGTGATTTAAAATTTAATATGGCAGTGATCAATACCATACAAAACTCTCTCAATAAAGAGCAGATTTTGTCTTCAGAACATCGTATGGTAAGAAAGACCTGGAGCCATACACTTAACAAAAGAAATGGTGCTCACTGAGTATTGAGTGTACTGTACAGTGGAGGTAGAAATTTAATTATAACTTTTTCTAACTTTATCACATGCACAGTTTTCAGCTTCAGCATTCTTTTAAAGTTTCTGCTTTAGAGAAGGAGTTTTTCCTCACTCACAATGTTTTGGAAAAGTTAGAGTTCTTATTTCAGAAATACATATTACAATCCTACAAGAAGGTTCCTTTAACATTTGTTAAGCTTAAGTATTTTCTTTTTCACATTAGTTTTGAAAGCTTTCAAAGACAACTTTTGGGCGACAGAATCATGATGAAAGTGTCAATCTCTGCATGCCCTTGGGATCAACAACCAACTCCCCCAAACCTGCACACAAATGCTTTTTAAAAATGACTGCTGCTATAAGTTCAGGGAATTTTCCCACATCCCAGTGGACTTATATTATCCTGAATGTTGTTTATTTTTTCCACACCTTCCCTGCATTTACTTAAAACTGAGAAGTAATTAAAATATAGCATTTAATATAATTATTTTAGTGTCATTGCAACCATCAATATCCATCTATTTCCCTGACACTAACTTGTTGCCAATTTAGTTTGCTCACCCTAATTTCTACTGCCATATTCTGCCACACAAGCCTGAGTGGATTTGGCATTTTCTTTCTGACTCTGCACCTCCTCTTCAACTTGTTGCATTTCATTTAAACTTTGCACAAATCTGTAGTTCCTCAAAATACCTCAGTTTTGCTCTTCGCTTCAGTCTGCAGTAATATAATTCTTACCTTCTTTATTGCAGTGCCTATTTTATATCACTATTGGATTCATTTGCACACTTACTACCAGGCTTCGTGAAAACAGAGTGCTTCATAAGAGACCTTGCCCATTGTGTGCCTTGTGAGCACACTAAAACACCAAAAAAGAAGGTTTGCTAATGATTTCAACAGGGCCAAGGTTTCATTCCTACTCTTCAGATTGATAATGCCACCATTAAGACAAGAAGAAAAGCTTACACCGCCTACAGACAGTAACCAACAAACCTTTTCTGTTACATGCTCCTTCCTTCAATGTTTTGCACAAAGGAAAGCATCAACTCAGCATCACTGCTGTAAGCACAAGTGGAAAAATTAGTATCTACAGTTGTAAACTCAGTATTACCACCACTTCCACTCACCTCCTAGGCAAAACACATCAAATAAATCTCCTACTCCACAAAGTATCTGGGGATTCAGTTTTACCTCTTCTAAACTAAGAGAAAAAGTTTACTATTCTCTTTGCCATTTAACCAGTGTTTTCCCAGATATCTCATCTCGGCTCAGATCTAAAGTACAGTGCACGCGAGAGTAACTTCAGCAGCTGGCTGATCAAGATACATTGGCTCTTTCTTTTACATTATGCATTAAATATACTACTGAGTTACCACTATGTGTTTCACTTCTAATGCCACAATCTATTTGAAAGACATTTACAAATATGAACAACATTGGTCACAGTCCCAAAATAGAACTTAATTATTTAAAGATGTCAGAAAGAACCCTGCCAGTGAAGTCTCAGGGCAGGGAAGAGCAGGAGACATTACAAAGGTCACATTCAGAAGACACAGCAATTCAATGCAAGACGAGAGTATTCACATGAGCTACAACTACTCTGCAGAAAGAAGGTGTGCTTTATTTTTTGTTTAAACAAATAAAAGAAGTGAAAGAAGCACCAGTTTGGCTGACAACAGCAAATGCGGCAACATAAAGAGCCTATAAGCCACACTGCATCCCAACAACTAATGCTACATCATTTGTGTCTGACATGAACTCAACACTCTCAAATAAGCTTGCCCTCAAACTCCTAGAGCTACTGAATACAATAACTCTTTGTTTATTCATTGATCTACAGCCAAAGCTTCTGTCTCTGTGTTACAAAATAAATAAATAAAGAAGCTTTTTTTTAATACTGAAGCTTTGAAACCTCATAATAAAGACAGCTGACAATCAGCTACCAACATTCCAAGAAAGATGGGCATGGAGAACTCAGCTCTAGGTCAGGCACCAAGTTACAAATTTATCGCTAGAGATAATCACGAGTATTCACCATAACACAATGACACAGCTGGCATGAAGTCGCAACTGGGGAAAAGATAATCCATTCCTAGATAATGCCATCATTTGTACGAACACGTACAAGGGCTCCTCAGCCAACATTTTTACACAACAAAAGCATGAGTATCAAAACACAACTCTTGCTACATATTTCAAGTAACTATTTAAAAAAAAAAAAGATGCAAACAACTGTTAAAAAAGTATGAATGCACACTGTTAAGATCTGCCTTATGTTGGTATTAAAATCTGAGAGGTGACTGGCAAATATGCTTCCTGTTTCTTTTTCAAATAGGAAGCATACTACCTATGCTTTAGGAAAACTTCAGAAGAAGTCAGTTGCACAAACACAGCAAGGAACAAGGAAAATCCAGTGAATGAAGAAGCATTTACTAGCAGAGATTTAACAAAAATTTTGCCATTGTTTTGAAGGTGCTGCATATTTCAGATGCAAGGAGACATCAGAAAGAATTTCCACTCAGAACAGAAAGTATATAATTAAAAAGCAGTAGAGGAGAAAAGCAAAGCTATGTCCCACCAAAAATCAGCTACTTCTCCACTAGAACTTTAACAAAAAAATCTTGGCGTGGCCAAGAAGAAGGACATACGTATGCTTGCTATCCAGTTTTCCTCCTGGCTCCCCTTAACCTAAAAACTGAAAGGCCAAAGAGACAGCCATCCTTCGGTTATTGTTTTGTAGACAGATAACTAAAACGACGACCAAAAGAACAAATCACAATAAACAAGGCAAAGAAATCTGCTTTTAATGAACAACACACAAGTAATCTCTTCATGTTGCCACTATGAGTGCAAAGGTTAAGACAACATCAAAAAGTCATTATACGCATTTATCACACCTGAAGACCAAAACAATCCCATGTCACCGACAAGTTCACATGGTTATACAATTCAGAAGTTGTGCCCTTCACCTCATTTTTGTCATTGCCAGCTACTGACATACAGTTAATAATACCCTGACTGCTCTCAAGTCAACTCAAGACACATCATCCTTCCCCACCACTCCTGCAGCCTCATCCTCTTCTGTAACCTACTTTCCTAATTGCAAACTTCTTCCAGAAGGATTTGGGAATTATTTTCCCACCTCACCTCCCCCATCCCACCCCCTGGAATGTTCCTAAATGGAGACCACCTTCATTTAGGCATGCAGAAGTTCGCGTTTCCTGCTGTAAAAGCACTCTGCAACAAGATATTGGTAATTTCTACTGCAACAGAACTTATGAGGCTTCACAGATGTCTTTCAGAGAAGCCATCTGCAACCATCCAACACGCCATCACTTCCAACTGCCTGTCCCATCTGCTGCCAGATCACAGCCAGGTGTTAGCCACTTCCATTCGCAGTCCAGTATCTGAATTTAAAATCATCATCACAGGGTGGGTTTGCACCAAATCAACAGCTTTGGCATAGCTTTGTGCATGAGACATAGGTACGCTTTTCACTCTAACATTTCTACTACTGAAATGGCAACGCTTGGCAGGAGAGCAAGGCAGATAGCCAGGAGAAATGGTATCTTGAAGTTTTCAGGCTAGATTCATCAGAGAAGGCATCACAGCCCTAAGGCCTCCTCAGCAGCCAATGTTGCAGCTCAACAGGGAGGAGGAAATCCATTCATAAACCCAGAAAATTGTAGGTTAAAAAAAGCAGAACTCCACCCAGAATACCAGTTACTTCTATTTTGTCTGGCAATGAGGTTCTCAGCTTCCTAGACAAGTAAACACCTTCACTCTCTGTGCACGGCTGCCATCTGGAACTCAAAAAAAAAAAACCAACTCCCTTACCTACTTTGTACAGCTCTTACACAAATACAGGGTTAGATGGACAGAAAAGGATGTACTAAAAATAGTGTCTGTCAGGCAAGGAGCAGCAAGCAGCCTCGAATGGATGGCTCCCTGCAGAGATGTCCTGGAGTAGGAGGGCAAAAAGCAAAGTCCAGTAAGTGACAAAAGAGAAAAAAATAAAATAAATCCACATCAACTTCAGATTTTAAGGAAAAATCTTCCTAAGCCTAATAAATATTCAAGTGGATTTGAATAGACTTTCTCAGTTACTTGGCCTTTTCAGTAAAAATAATAATAATAATAATTACAGGTTAGATGCATTAAATTGCTGGGGAGAGCACGAGCTGAGAAAGTGACATTAGCAACACTGGGGGAAACAGTGAACTCACAAAAATGTGCAGCCCGTAACAAGTAGGTCAGAAGACAGAAGTACTTACTGCAGGTAGGCACAGGTTGTTTTTTTCTGTTCTGAGCATTATATATAGTTCTATATTAGCACACACACAAAAAAGGTATGCTGGTCATATATCCTCAGCATTTATGGCAAATTATTAATCAAGTCCCACCTGAAACAATTTGTTAAATTGATTTTAATCACTGGGCCTCTCATGTGAAGCTTTGTATAATCAGCATTTCATTTACAAAATTAATTGCCTGATTGATTCTCAAGAGGCAGTAGCTGTCATTACACTGCTGTCATAACTTTTGAGTAGGGGTGTCACAACACGGAATTCTGACAGTATGAAGAGCACTGCTATTTAAAAATTGAGGGCGGGGAGGTGGGGGGGAGGGAAACAAATACAGTGATTTCACCGAATTGCTCTTTAGCCTGATAGAATGTTAAAACCATTTCCTATGAGTTTCAGACAGCCTCCTCGTTTTCTATTCATTGAATAATGCAGCACTCAGCTATTCAGTCTCTTTTCTTAGAAGCAGGTCCATTTAATTCAATTTTATCAGTGGTTGCATAAAATGAGTTTGTTGTTGAATATACAAGAGATTTAATCACATGCCACTCCAAGGTTGTTTATGGAACAGAGTTTGACTTTGAAACGCATGGAACTTCTTCCCCATCCACAACCTTCTGGAAAGTTATTTTCAGCTAGATGTTGTTGTGCTTCTGAACGGAGCAAAACAAACCATACCTTCACAGAGCTTCTTGTCTAGGGTCTCCAGTACAGCGTTTCCTTGCCTTTTTTTCCTTCCTCACTATTTTAGTTCATGCAGGAGGCCTGAAGCCCCGCAGGATCTGGAAGCACAGCTCCTGCCCTCACCACAGCCGCCTCTTCGCCCATAGGGCCGCATTCCTGGAGAAGGCTGCTGCTGCGGGGCGGCCGTACAGGCCAGCGGCTGGGGCACTGAGTCATGAGACTGGGCTGCTATTCCTGGCTCAGCAGCTGACCTGCTATGCAAACACAGGCACAACTTCACCTTTCTGTGACTGGGTTTGCACTCTCGTTATAGCAAGTACTATATGCGCTCTTAACAAGGAACAAGATGTGAAGATTTTCAAGATTTTGAGGAGGTTGGTATCAGTTATCGTCAACAAGAAACAGGCTTAGGAGTCAGGAATGGGTAGGCTATGGGAGCAAAATACCTCTGAAAGGCTTTAAAAGGAGAAATCACACCACGGGCTCTAATAACACGCTCCAGCCTTTCAGAAAGGTATCTCCAGAAGGAAAAAGGTCTCTGGAAACTTGTATTAAATAAACAAAGCTTCAGCTTCAGCTAGAATACTATTAATGCCTCTGAGATACAAAGCCATTTCTGAGATAACTCCAAAATTACATGGTTTAGTGGGAGCTATTGGTAATAGGTGAACGGTTGGACTGGATGATCTTTTAGGTCTTTTCCAACCTTGGTGATTCTATGATTCTATAATCTCCTTGACTTCCCAGATTCAACCTTACATACTAGGCTGCTTCAAGTATTCCTCAATGAAACAAATGTAAAATGTAAGAAAGCCATGCTCTGAGACTACAGTACTAGAAAAAAGCAAATGACAGCTCTTCCAAAATGAATTGTACCTACTGTTGGCTTTTGCAATGGACTTCACCAGGATAACTGACAGACTAGATAACAATGGAATCTAGGGGATATTCCAGAAATCACAACCCACACCCCCAAGTTCCTACTCTTATCCCTGACTGCTGCCAAAGATCACCTGGCACAGCTCTCTGCAGTGCCCTGCCACGCACACAGTGCAGGTTGCTTTGGTACCAACAGAATGATGCAATTCCTATCTCTTTTTGCAGATCTCTGAGTACATGATGAATGAAATCAGAAAGGAAGAAGAAAAGAAAAACAAACAAAAACAGTATCAAATTTGCAAAATAGAAAGGATGTTGAGATAAAGAGGCATCACAGGATAACAGAAAGGAAAACTCCACCACACGGCAAACACAGCAGTAAGTCGCACTCCTTGTTCACAACAGTAAGGTGAGATTGCAGCTGGAGGAAGTTCAGAAAGTTCTGCCCCCACTGAGAAATGGTTACCAGAGAGTTACATTCCTGACACACCAGGAAGAGAAGATCAGAAAAAGAAAAATCAGCTGCCCAGCTTGCATTGATAGACCGGGATGTTAAAAAGAAGCATAAAGCACTGGCTTAATGGATTCACTTGTTTTTAGCCTTTTAGCAAGTAGCTTAAATATTAAACCAGCTTTTCCTCTTTTCAAGGCCTTTTTTTTTTTTTCTTCCTCCATTATGTAAGAAATTGTTTTAATTAAGTCAGAAATCAGGGGAAAGCCCCCAGCCAGAGCCAATACACACAAAATTCCTAAAGGATATATTTAGGATGGGGATAATTAGAAGGCAAATTCGGATCTATAACAGAAGCCCTGTCACTTTTCCAACTGCCAAGAAACTGTTGCTCCTGTAACATATTTTCTACGTTAAAACTGCTTCCTGCAGAGACTGGAAAAACTTGTTGTAAACAGCATAAAACATTAATAATTATCTGGAAACTAACCGGTTCTGTTTTTTAAAATATCTTTTGTGCCACCAATGTATCACATCGGTGGAATGCCACAAAATCCCCGTCCTAGGCAGAAACATGCCAGCAGCTCAGTCCAAGGGTCAGCCAGAGAGAGGCAGCGAGCCTGGGGCCCGGCACCCTAACTGTGGAGCTGCAGCAATGCCATTCTGCTCAGTTCTGCCTGTGACTATTTTGCATTTGTAATGATCGTTCTCATCAACACAGGCACTGTCAGGAGCATGGAACTAACTTTCTGTGAAGAAGCAGAACAAACATTCAACAGCAGCAGGTGATTCAAATCATTAGAAAAGGAAATAGCTCTATTCAGTGGCTTAAAAAAAAAAAAAAAAAAAAAATCAATCACCAGAACAAACTACAGTTATGAGCGGAAGTTTTCATCATTGATTGAAAACATTTAATAGTTAAGTAATAAATCAGACGAAACAGCAGAATGAAGGTCAAAGCCTCTGTACTACTTGAGAGAACAATGTGATTGGAAACCATGAATTCACACAAGCTCTTTTGTATAATGTAACTGATTCCCAAGTATCATTTTACAATTCTGATTAGGTCTTACAAAAATCTTGTTTATTAAATTGCTTTCTTTAGGCACGCATAGCTGCTAATTTGTTCCTGAGTAAATCATGTATCATCTGAAAAAGATTACATTGCAACAGGGAAACGGCACTCCTGGGATTATGCTTCATCTGGATTTTAGAATTAAAAGGACAGATATTACAGGAGTTATAAATTTCCCTTTAAAGGTGGTGGTGGGATAACTGCCTACAGCACTGTAATTCTGAACAGAAAGAGGAGCGCACCTCATCATGTGGCAGCCCTACTAAGATGCACACAGCAAGTCGCAAATGCAGAGTATTCTGTTCACAGGCTTAAACTTTGAATTCCTCAAGGGATAAAAAAAACAAGAACAATACAGATCTTTAGATCAATGCAGATGTATTTGCTGAAACATACTTCGTAAGCAAAATAAATAACTTGCAAAAAAAAAAAAAAATAATAATAATAATAAAGCTTTGCTGGTTTTAAAGATTACCAGCTCCAAAACTCACAGGTTTTGAACTTAAAAAAAAAAAATTCTCAGAGGTTTGAGAAGCATTTCCAGAGAACTGTACAGAAAAGACCTCCAAAAACTTATTTGCATATTAACACAAAGTTCCCTGTGGCTTACTTTGGAAAAAATTCTGAGCTGCGTTTAAAAAAGACCAGGCTCCCCTTTAATCCTGGTGACTTCACAGGCTGCTCACCAAAACCAGGTCCTCAGTGCTCTTTTTGCCATGTCTCCAGAAGGGACAGATTCCTTCATAACCACGAGCAGACTATGAAATCAGTTAGAGCACCTCAGCACAAGGAAACACATACATACAGCACACACATATGGATAAGAGTAGAAACAAGGAAGTAGGATTCATCACAAATATGAACAACTCTGCAGTAAGTCATCCCAGATGATCCAAGTGAAATATGTGGTTTTAGTGTACCTACTATCAAAAAAATTCACGTATGTGCAAAAATGATGTATTTTCCAAAACATAATCCACTTTTAATATCACACCACATTACATGAGAAATCAACATGCAAGTCATATATGGTTTGAGAAGTATAAAAACAGAACAGCTGATCCAGTTTGCCAGTATTTGTCATTAAAAAAAAAAAAACAACCTTAAAAGGAAATCTGAATAAGCCATATTGATAGGATTTCCTCCTCTGTCCCACAGTAGAAACCATTATTTACAGATTTTCTCTGCCTGAAAACTCTTGGCTTCTGTCCACCTCTATTATGCCCATCTCTTATTTCCCAGTCTTTAAGAGAGCCCACAGCAGCCATAGTGTGAAAATACCAATGCAGATTTCCTACTGGCACTTCAGAGAAAGTCCTTTACTTGCCAGAGAGGATACCCAGAGCTAATGAGTCCCGTTCGGCCACAACCCAAGATAAAGTATTTGCAGCTTCTTAAAAATTACCAAATCCCAAACGAAGTTAGCAATCAACAACCAAATTAAACATAAAGAAATGACTGCTTTCAAAACACTGAGGCAGCACACGCACAGGGAATCTCTGCTGTGTGTCTGAGTAAGCAATTTCTGAGGGAAACAGCAATTTGAGTGTATTTACATCTAATCTTTCTCCCTTCTCCAAGGCTGCAACGTACAGCCATCTCCTCCTGCAGCTGATGAGGGCTGGAGACGGCTCATCCTGTCAGAACCACTTGGCCTAGTCAGAGGAGGTCATTTAGCAGCAGAGACAGATGTTTCTCAGCCGATATAACTGGAAGGAAACACAGAGCAAACAAGCCCGAAGACTCATTTTATCAACAGGGTATCTGCAATTCCAATTTTACGTATTGTTCAATTTAGAAAGATATTATTCATCTGACACTCATTTGCAAACTTCAATTTGGGATTAAAGGGATACAGATGCCATGTGTAAAATCCTGAAACGTACATTCTATTTTTTCTTCAAGGAAAAAAAAATATTGTTTCTTAAAGCCACATTATCCACTTCGTATCTAACCTGGCATTCTAGCTAAGCCCAGCTCTTGCTCTTCTCCCATTACACTCCTACCCTGAGTTGTTGGGGTTTTTTTGCTCATCTCTTTCACACAAGAAATCGAACAAAAAAGGAAAACCAAAACTAATTATACACTAGAAGTACTGTCAAATATGAAAAGAAAATTTACACATTTGTAAAGTAAATCTCCTAGTGCCCAAGAAGATGAGACACCATTTAAAGCCAACACAGAACAAGAGCAATTTCAGCAAGAAATACACCTGAAAAGCAGAGCAGCGGTTATTTTTAGAAATGGGTATTATATTCAACACTACACAAACATAATTAGACTATTCTGACAGAAAGAATTGTTTCCAAAAACCAGAAAAACAACTCATATACTTAAAATAATCCTGTATGAATCTCCGTATCCTCTTACACTAATTCTACGCCAAGTTCATCTCACACTGAGCTTCTAGGGGGTAAAAGCATACGTATAAATAATTTTCAGCATTCCTTTTTGATCAGTGTTTTACTACTACATGACAACAGGATACAGCAACATCTGTCATGAACGGTTTATGTCTGCCTCATTCTGCCTCAGAGCAGAGGGATGGATTAAATGACCTCTTGATGTCCCTTCCAGTCATGCTATTCTATGATTTGGTGATTATTACATCATCTTTATTTTAAGGCTTCTCCTGCTTCTGCAATTTGCTTTTCATTTGAAGTCATAAACTTCAACTTCTGGCATAATGAGACAACATGGAATTTATAACGCTACCAGCATACTAGAAATATTGATAAAAGAAAGTTAAAGGGACAAAAAAAAGTACGTTTTCAAACTAGTTATTTCCTAAGAAGTAAAAAAGATTAAAAAAATGCTTCTAAAACACTGATGTTGCTGTTTGCAGAAACGGCTTAAATAAGAAGAGTTACATTATTCTAGTCTGAGGGAGGTGTGCAGATGAAGATGTGTGAGGTGTGTTCTAGGCAGCAATGGAGACACCGGCAGAAGAGAACCAGACCACATAGCTAACATCAAAGTGGTATCCACATCAATGCCCAGCTCTAGGTACCCGCTTCTAGAGAGAGACCAACCCTATCAGACATCTTCTGCACATCTCCACCCTTCCTTGGAACGCATCACATACAGAAGCACAGCTACACCCTCCTTCCCTCTGCATCCAGTTTGAGGGGCTCCTTGCACAGCTTGTGCCTAGCACATCAACTATGGTCCTATCTGCCTTGTGTGAAGATAAGTGAATTTCACTAATTCTCCAAACAATTAACATTTTTGGGAGCGTTTTTTTCAACTTCATCAAGGAAGCCACTTTCAGAGATCCACGGAGATGCATGCAATTAGAGGCGCAGCACAACTGAGCTCAAGGAATAATGAGGAACAGGAGACAAAAAGTGTCCAACACAGAACTCATTATTCAGCCACAGACAACTCCACCTGTTGTGCTGTACGCCGAGTACTCGTAAAACCACAGAAGGGGAAAAACTGCAGATATATCCAAGCAGCTAGGAACATGAATTTTGATCCCTTTTTATATCCTATTGTTATCCACGACCCAGGAACCTGTTAATTGGCCTAAGTAATTGGTTTAAAAACCCAAGCCCCATCACAAAAACGTACTAAGAAAATGCTTAGACACTTATCATGACCAAGAAATTCTTAACTAAAGTTCAAAGCTGAAAAGACACTAGGGGCTTGTCTACACTGAAGGAAGAAAATGCATAATTATACCAATATAACTAACTCAGAGTGGAAACTTACTCCACTGTAAGAGTACCCTTCTCCACTGAAGCCTACGTGCTTTGGAAGCAGAATGAGATAAACCACGAAAACTCTTATTCTGGTGTAAGAGGGTCTCCATAGGGAGTTATACTGGTATAATTATAGCATATAATTATAGCACGTAGTTGTACTGGTAAATTTCCTTCTGTAGACAAGCATTAGGTGCCCAGTTCACATAGATTTCATAGCAAAACAAATGGTTATCAAATTCCAATAGAGGCATGAAATACTTAGCTTTTATTTTTGTCTGATGAACCTTCTTCATTTTAAAGTGATGAATTACTTCAATTAATCTTCCCTGCAAGTGCCTTTCTCTCTCTACTATCCTATATGGTGACAGATTATTCTTCAGGCGGAGGCATCGTAAACTAACACTTTGAGAATGGCTGTGATCTCTCCCATACTGATTCATGCTCCCATAACATAAAGCGAGTGGTGAGAAATCAGGTTCAAGGAGAGAACGTGGTGCTGTTTACACATCTAACTGTTAAGAATCATGCCTTTTATAGCACATTGAAGCTACTTTAAACAGTCAGTGTTTCAGTAATTCAGTCCCATTCTTTTGACAATTCCATTTTCACCTTCCTTACTGTAGAAGTTAAAACATTTCAGTCAACCTTGAGGAGGCCATGCTTCCTCCTACCCTCATTCATGGGGAAAGGAAGAAAGTACATCTAAAAAAGTGTGCCACCAGTTGAACTTCAAACTATAAAAACCTCTTTCGAAAATATTCAACTTTTCAAGAGTATACAGAGCTCAAAAAACCCAAGTTTAAAACAAGTAAGTTGTCTCTTTATCAGAAAGATCTCTTAAAAATAGAGCTGGAGAGCAGGAGCACCACAATGTGGGCAGCGCCTGCAGAGAAGGGGCCGTCTAATTGCAGCCACACAGAGCTTTGCAATGGATCATGGAGCAACACCTGCCTGACAAGATCCATTTTCCAAAGCTTGCACCTGTGCACAGGAATAGCATCCCTAAGTGTTCAGGTCAACTAGTCTGAAAATTTATTCTGCTGTTTTCAAATGTGCCAGTATGACTCCTGTCTACAGATGTGCTTCAAAAGAAGCGTTGACTGTTCTTACATGAAAAAATGTAACATAACATAAGAAAAGCAACAGTAAAAAACTCAGACCAGGTATTATAAAAAGAACAAGAAGAAATGTATCTTAACAAGCTTAACAAGAAATTGCTACTAAAACATTAGTTTTACCAGGACGATGATGAGAAAGGTTAGTCTAGAACTCCAAACAGAAAGCTGGGCTCACTTGCCTGTATGATTTGAAAACACTACAAAAACAGCAGAAGGAATTAATTTCACCTGTCCTTTAACAGCAACACCTAAGCCTGTCTGCTCAATACTTTCTTTACAGCGAGTGGGAAAAAGCAGAAATTAGAGGTGCGACTCATCAGACCCGCATGCCACTTCTGCTTTAAGGCGAGACAATTCTTACTCAGAAATTACTGTTTCCCTGCACCTAAGACAAGGCAAGCCCTCGCAATAAGATCAGGTATAAATGCCTGCAACACATACGGTCAGACGAGTCCCACGCTTGGAAGCTGGCTTTTTCAAAGATTCTGAACGCTCATTCAGCCACTACAGTCAATACATTCTCTCCAATTACCATCTTTGGGGAAAGAAAAAATAAAATTCTGGCTTGATATCCACACAAAAGGCACATGCCTGTTTTGTTCAATACACTTATGTGTTTCAGTCTTTCATCTGCTTATTTGCTCTTACTTTCAGCCCCTAATCCTTGAAAGTCAAAAGGAACAAAAAGCCTTCTTTTTGAGAAATATCCACTGGATCTTCTGATAAGTATCTAAAGATTGGACTCCATTAAAAAGAAAAATTCCTTGCTTATTCTCAAGCATGAATCTAAAGTGACAGGCAAATCATGCCACTGAATGCTCTAGATCAGATTTAGACTTGGAGGGGAAAAATAAAACAAACAAACAAACAGTATATTGTCTCCCACCATCTAAAAAGTTAGACATAACTCTTCTATTTTCAAGAATAATTACAGTTCTACCTACTCCTGGCACCCTGTCTGAGGCAATTTGCTATAGCAGAGCAACTATATGTGAGTTCAAGGACTTCTAAAAAGGAAATACACCACCTGAAATTGGAATTGTTTAGATCTTCTGTTACGATGCCATGACTGTAGTCCTAAACAGAAAAGTATCTACTTTCTTTCTCCATCGCTTCAAGGGAATGCATTGACCCAAAGCAAAGAAAAAAGTCAAACTAAAGCAGGAGCATAGAGCAGGAGCAAACAGGATGAGTCAGGCTCAGATTTTTCAAAGCCAGAAGACCAGTAACTACCACAGGCAAACCTGAGATTTTTCTAACAAACAGCAAGTGTTATGAAGATATATCTCAGTACTTTAGGGGCAAAGCAGAACTTAGAAATCACCACACAAGGAGGAATTGGCCTCTGCTCCTATTTGAATTGTTAAGGTATTTTCCTAGGAGAACAGCTTTATTCACCATCTTAACAAGCTGCATCCCCTGAGAAAATACAGCATGGGGGAATAACAAGCAAACGTCACTGGCAGCTTGCTTCTTTCTATGCCCTAACCTTCAGATGTATGATTCCTCCTAATCCTAATAGGGTTTGGTTTTTTCCACAAACACCGCATAACCTGTAAGGAGAGCAGCCTACACAGGGAATTGCCTGGCCAATACCTTCCCTTCTGCCATCCTTCCCCTAACAACTTTTGTGAGAGATCCTCTCGAGAAGAGAGAAGCAACACAAGTCACAGGTGGCGATGGGTATCAGCAGGACTCAAAAGCCATCTCTATTGAGATGTGTGCTCGCACTGCTTGCTCTTGCACAACAGTAAAATGGGAGAAGATTTCCAATGGGATAGCTTCTCCATCACCCCGATGGGTTAGAAAGAGAGAAAGATGAATTCTGAGGTAACATTACATTTTAAAAGGAGTATCAAACAAGGCAAAGGAACAACAACAACAACAATCACAATGTTTGGACAAAAGAAATCTTTGGTAAGGAAAGAAATGAGATAGAAGAAAGTACTTGACGAACACACTTCACTCTCCCTGCAGACCACAAAACAGGAAAAGCCCTGAGCAACTGTATTCCATAGTGCAACTGACATAAAGCAGTGTGGCATCCTCAGCAAAAGGGGAGAACAGGCATCCAGGGCCCTGCTGCTGCCCACAGCCTTCTGAACAGCAGCACACCCAGGCCCTCTCTGTCCCTCTCCTCCTCCACTAGGAGAGATGAGCTCTGAAGAATTAAACGGAGGAACGGGGGCAATGCAAGACCTCCTCGGGGCAGGCAGTCTCTCACATACAACCCAATCCCAAAGCTATGAGCAACCTGTGCATCTAAACCTCAACCTTGCAGAGGGCCTCAGGGAGCCCTGGCTGTCAGCGGTCCTTGCACACAGAAGTCCTGACAGCTCAGGCTTCCTAACCTGTGGAATAGCTTTTTTCCACTGAAATGTTGGAGAGCACAGCAACACGTTGAGAACTTGAGAGACGCTGCTCCAAAACACCAGAGAGCTCGCTACAGATGTTCCATCAGTCCCTCCTCATCAAAGGAAGAGCTCAATTAAGGCAGGAATTCTTCTTCTGAATGATTTTAAATGTCTTCTTTCTCTTTGTGGTTGGATCTCAGTTAGTGTAATTGCTATTTATATCAAAACATTAAAAGGTCTGGTTATGGGGTTTATTAGAAAAGCAAAATGTGTTTTTAATACTTAAAAGAACCACAACAAAATACTTTGCAGTTGCTCTTTCCCTGTATTTGCATACCACATGTTCAACAACAACAACAACAAACAGCATTTCACAGAAAGTCAAAATTCCAGAGCTATCACGGAAATAGCAACTCTGAGGGTTCTCTCACAGGAAAACTGCCGCTGTGCCGGGGAGGGGGACGGCAGGTGATACACGATAGGTTCCTGACTACAGAAGATATATACACCGTCAATCGAAGTACAGTGAAAACGAGGAAGCGGCGCCCCTCGCAGACAACGGGTAGCGCCTCCGGCCCGCAGCACCTGCCGCAGGCACCTGGGCACAGCGCCGTCCCGCAGCGCGGCCGGGGAGCGGCGCGGCTCGGGGCCGTGCCCGCGTCCTGGCGAGCCGCCCGACAGCGCGACGGTTGAGCAGCGACAGATCGCTGCTGTCAGCGGCCGGGGGGGTTGGAGGGAATATTTTGATCATGTGACGCGACACGAACTAGTTTGCCGCACGTGCGAAACTTTTACAGACGCTACAAACACCGCGTTTATAACCGGCTCCTCAGAGCGGCCCCATCTCCCGCGGAGGAGCCTCAGCGCAACCCGCGGGGCGAAGGGCGCGGACCGAGCGGCTGCCCCGACTCTCCTCCCCACCTCCGCCCGTTGCAGAGCGCCGCGCCCCGCCCCGCCCCCCGCGTTTGTCCGGGTACGCCTTCTGGTCAGCCGTGCCCGCCGCCACCTGCGAGAGTCCTAACGCGGGAGCAGCTCCTTCTTCTTGACAGAGACATTTCAAGTAACTACGGCATGGTGAATTTATATACATATCGCAAAAGTGGTTATTTCCCGTAAATGATACCTGAAAGCAAGGTATCAGTATTTCATATAAACAGAATATCCAAAATATTCACAACACAAATTGCTACACAGAAGAAATAAATAAATACAGAATTTAAATTCTGTCTAAATCAAAGGCTGCAAATAAAGCAGCCTGTGCCTTTCAGGCTGTCAAAACAAACCTCCCTATCTTCATTTTTAACTTCAAAAGAATAAAACGTAAGAACCATGAATCCTGTCCGTTTGCTCCCTAAGGAGATGCTCAGAGCTGACGCCTCAGTGCCCGCCCACCAGCAGGCGCATCCAGCGCTGCCCAGATCCACCCAGACAGAGGGAAGGCAGCGGGACATCCACAGCCCCACATGCTGCGTTTGGGCACTTCACTATCCCACATGGCACTGATCACTTCAGCTCACTGACTCCCAGCTATCACGGAAGGCAAATATTACCCAGGCAGAGCCAGCACCCCAAAATGGAAGGCCTGTGCTGGCAGCCAAGGGTGCCCTCACTACCCTGAGCCCAAGTGCAGCAGTGCAACTTGGCTACATGGCTTTCAACAGGCAAGTAACCCTATACAACAACCTTGCAGAAGCAACACCGTTTTGTAACTAATACAGACAAAAAAAACCCAGTGCCATTCAACAATAACCTGCTACAGAATGGTTTCTGAGTAAGCAGATAACTAAAATAAATTCCAAGCAAAGTTCTCAAGGAAAAAATTCTCTGTGTAGCAGTTTGGAGCAATAGCTTACAAGACCCTATCAGTAGTTCTACATGGAGAGTTTTCCCCAGGTTTATTTGTTTTCTTGTTGTTTTTTTTTTTTTTCCCCTCTAAGCAAACGCACTGAAGGATACAAGTAACAAACAAAAATCCCACAGTTATCTGATCTATTTAAAAAGAAAAAAAAAAAAGCAGAAAAAAGACAGAAGATTTCCTTCCCCCCAGCTCAGCAGTGGCTCCACAGGTCAGAGAGGCTGCTAGGATGGCGGGGAGAGCGCCCATCCCGTGGGGAATGGGCTCAGAGGGGCTGTGGCTTACAGCAGTGTCTCACACACAGCCACAAGAACACCAACCCACACGCAGTGCCTCTGAGCCTGAGGAGGCCCCAAGGCAGGCATGTGCTCAAGGCAACAGCCAGCTCTTAAGGGGAGAGCACCAATGGGCAGTTTGGCAAGTCCAGGTGCAAAAGACAACTGACTGATAGCTCTTGAAATTGCAAAAAGGGCAGGAATAAATAGATTACACACCTCTATGCATGCTCCATCCCTCTGACACAGCTACCAAACCCACCATGACTCAAATGCAAGAAGCAATATGAAAGTAGATCAAACCCCGATAGCTCTGTACTGAAAGCAGCACCTTGCACACCCTACAGAGCCATCCAGCTCCACTGCACACCCACAGATGGGCCGCTGCCATTCAGAAACTGCAGCCCCACGATGTGGCACAGTAGTTGTCAGAGAATGAACATTTCCACCAGACTAGGAGCACTGTATATCAATACTTTTCCAAACCATATATGCTGAACACTTTTATACAGATTCTATATCTGTTTTAATAAACTCATAAATGAAACATTTTGATACCAACATCAAGATAACGATCCTTTATTACACTATTTTCCAAATAGTTGCAGGGGCCCTTCAGATGAAGCTAAAAGGTATTCTACCATCACAGTAAGGACAATTTCCAGGTGAAAAACAATCCTTAGGCAAGACACAGAAACTCATCTGTGAACAAAAACCCTGCCTCTTCTGAAAGATCAGAACTGGAGGGGTATAAGCAGACACTCGGTGTTGTCCCGCACATGACAGGGTTGAAAACATAAAAGTCCCTCTGAGCTTTTTCCACAGGCACAGTCAGCAGAATTTCCCTTTCAAAAGGCCGCACACCCAGCACAGCACAGGAGGACACCTTGCTTCAGCTTCTCATAATTTCCCAGTCAGAAGATTAGTAGCATCTCTGATAAAGTGCAGCTTTGCTTTGAGAAGTTGCTTATCACGTTCTTGTGCTGTGCATTCACCACATCCCAAACACTCTGACCGAGGACTGCTCCCTCTAAGGACGGCAGACTGTCTGTGGGTAAAGCAGGCAGGCCTGATGGCAGGGAAAACCCCATGCACTCTACTGCCCAGCACAGGGTGTTCTCATACTGCGCTCATTGGAGCCGCTCTCTGCAGAACCTACCCCATATCCAGCACATGTTCAACCCCATTTTGCTTGGAGATTAATTCTGTGAGAAATCCAGCGGCTTTACAGAGATGACACTGCACTGCTGTAGAGTTCTTCTGAACACAAGGAATGCCAGCACTTCAGGTGCTGGTGTCTGGTTGCAGGGGAGCCTGCACGGACACAACAGGCCAATCCTCAGCTGCACTCAGCCTTTTCAGCCGCCTGTACACAGAAACTACATGAATGCCTGTAATTCCGACATCCCCCCAGAACAGAATGCGACTGCAGCAAGACTGCATGTACCCAAAGCTAACGCTCACAGCACCAAAACCCTGTTTACCCCAGCCTGCAGCTGCACCGAGGTGTGCCCGCCCACCTGAAAGCACATATTGCATGGCCCCACGTCCCGCCCTGCACATGGAGCACCGCACTGTGCCGCCATGCTCGGTGGGTCAGGCAGGATCCCTGCTGTTACTGAGGAACCAAAGTCAGCTGAGAGCAGTTCTGTAAGCACAGGGGTCTCCTGTGTCCAGCACCGCACGAGTATCCTGACACAAGCCAGTTCCTGAGGACGCTGTGGCAGCAGGGGAACACCATCCCAGGCAGATGGGATCTTTTGGAGCCAACGTGCTCCCAGTGGGTCACAGCTTCAGAACTGGAGGAAAAAGGAAATCAACCCCTAGCCCACCTGCACCTCCTGCATCGCAGCACTGTGCCAGCCCTGCCGTATAACACTGAATGAAGATGTGCACCATTAGGCAGCAGGAACACATTACAGAAATTTAGAGGGTAACCTTACGATCAGCACACCAAAATACAAAACTGATGGACAGAAACCTTCCAGATTTACAGAAAACTACTTACATTTACAGGCAAGGCTTCTGTAAAATGAATTTTATCCAGATATGATTTTCATGTATTAAATGTATTTGCCTCTCTCTGCAATATAAGAACAATTGCTTCTCAATACCAACTTCTCTACAACTGGTTTTCAAAACAAATTCGAAAACCACTAAGGTATACTACTAATTTAAGTTTAATTAAAGTCCTCATTCAATCCTACCAAAACATGTATTTAGCACTGTGTAAATAGCCCCAAAATTGAAAGAAAAAAAGGGTTTTTTTCCCAAGTACCTTAATAATCACAATTCTAAAATACATTCCAGCAAGCAAGCCTACCACAAACACATGCTGCTGAGATTGTAAAGCCTTGAGCATGCATGCACAGCGAGTGTGGCAACATTGCTTTACATATCCACAGAGAATCCTCCAAGCCTCCTGATAAATGGCACGTTTTGAAAAAGTAATGAAATGTAACTTGCTAGGACACAGGTACAATCCTAAGGACACAACGATAAATAAACGACTGCCATCCTCACACAGGCAATGGGAATCTCAAATACCTATGATAAAACGTTTGAGGCACAAATGTAAGAAAGAAAAAGATCTAACAGCAGCTGTAACTTGTTTTCATTGCATGAATTTCATCCAGTTTTAGGTAAGACAGTATTTCAGAATGAAACACAATCACCTAATAGAGCATGCTGAGTAATTTTGAAAATTTTATTTTATACGTGTAACCGAAAGAGATAGCAGCAGATCAAGCACGTTAGTTTTCATCCCTGTGGATTTGGATCAGAATGCCAAAAGCCTGTTGCTGACAACTTGGTGGCAGAACTGCTCCATGCAGAGCTGGCAGGACAGCAGGCAGGCCTGCATCTCCCTTCCCTCACCGTACCTTGCAGACAGGGTCCTGCTGTTCGACATGTAGGCACAAGCGCTACTACAGAAACCCAGCACTGAGCACCAAACCGCAACGTGTCAAATACAGTCGTAATATATATATAGATACTACTGACTGAGAAAACTATTTGCAGCTTCTAAATGGAGGCTATGTGAGTAGTAAGCTGTTTATTCAAAAACACACAGGAAAAAAAAATTTATTCTCCCACTGAGACATCAAGAATCTATTTGCCACACCAACAGCTGCTAACGGCCTTAAGACACACACAGGTCGGGGCTCCGCAGCCCTTAACCAGAGCTCCCAGCACAGGCAGCCAGTTTGGCACAAAGAGAGCTACAGAATGATGGGGCATACTCAGTTTTCCTGTTGCAAAACAGACGGCTGAGCCATGTGCACACCAACTCGGAGCAGCTCGGCAGATTTTCTCCAACACCCGGTCAGCATCCCATGCCCCGCAGGCATTCCCAGAGAGATCCACGTTCTGTGTGCACGGAGGTGTGCATGAACATCACACACGTGCACAAAGGAGAAGAGGTACGTACGGCACAGACAGCCCGACGTGCTCAGCTGCTGCAGCACGCATCGAGCAGGAGAATGAAAGGAGCCTCAGGATGGTACTATTTGCGCACTGCCGACGAGTCCACTAGCAACCCAAACAGCGGGGTCACCAGGCTTTGCGCTGACACCACAAAACCCCTCCACAGCTGCAGAACACAGAAGCATCAATCTGCTTTGGAAACGTGTGTTTCTTCAGAAACAGGAGGCCTCTTCTTCTAGCTGACATTTCCTCTCACTATTGGGTATGGAGATTAAATGAAACTGAAGCAAAATTTCCTTAAATAATTTAATAGGCTGTACAAACACAGAACTTATTGCAGAATGGGGCTCCACGGCCACCAAGCTGCTCACTGAGGCAGGAACCCCCTGCATGAGCATCTCGGTGCTGCGGGCCCCTGGCGGCCCAGCTCTCTGCTCAAGGCACAGCAGTTCCTATAGGTGTGTAGGCCAATCACTGCCTGCTTTGCAAAGACACATGACAACTGAGTGTTTTCTAATGCGTGTGTACATACACACAGCTTACGCACAGGTGACTATTAAAAAAAAAAATAAGAGAAGCCTCATATTCAGCTGCTGGACTGGATCTTACCTTCCGATCTTTTAAAAAGACTCCATTTCTCTGTCTACTGATCAAGTGCACCGGGAGATGGATGCTTGGGAATTAACAGTAAAAGGCAACGCACAGAAATAACTGTGTTCTGTAAGCTAACGGCAAGTATTTTCTTCTTTTTTTTTTTTTTTAATATTTGATACAACCCATTTTCTATGTTAAAAATATTCATCTAAAAGCTAAGAAAAATCTTTAACCAGAACACTTAGATGAAAAAAATCTCAGTATAAGAACTGACGAGCTGCCTTTATTACTATTATTTTGAGGAAAAAAAAAAAATAAAATGATTAAAGAATAGCATCCTTGGCAGGCTGCTCTTTGTGAGCTGCATCTTATTTCCTACGGTACTAGGGGAAAAAAATAAAATAAAAATCTGTGAGAGGGGACATAAACCCATAAATATAAGGAAGTATTTCTAAGGGTCATACTGAGGACATAATGAATTTACTCTCATGCCAATAAAAATAAAATACTTTTAACAATTCGTGCCATGAGAAATAGCACTCTGAAGAACCATGCGCTGTGCCTCTCAGACCACGATTTTCCCAGCTTTAGAAGCCATAGATTCCAAACTGCTCGTGTTTAAAGGCAAGCAAACAACACGGTGTCCTTACACAAATTACAAAAGGGTACGCACAAGGAGCCTTATTCCCCTGTGACTCCCAGGGACGCTTTTATCAGTGCAAAAATCAGGTAAGAATCGACGCTCAAAAGGCATCTCACTTCTGTGGAAAAAATAAAAGGAGGTGGAATGAGACCTGCCGATAGGAAGAAGCGCTCTGTAGGCAGCGGGCAGACACAGCCCGGGCTTCTGCTACCGTTTTTTATGCTCCACGCCTCTCCCACAGTAGCACCCCGTCTTTTCTCCGGGTTCTGTTGCTTGAAGAGCGCCCTGTACGGGCACGCCCCGCCGTCGGAGCGCCCAAACATGTACGCCCGCGTTCGCTCTTGCCGGTGCTCACTGCTAATAGCTATTACCGGATTTAACAGCTCTTTAACTGTAAGGTCTCGCTGAAGGGAAAAGCAAGCCACGCCGTCCTAGCGCACTGCTCCACCTAACACCATTCGCCGTCCTGCAGGGAACTGGAGCACGGCCTCTCACCGGAGCAGCACGAGGGGCTCCTCCCGCCGTTCCCGCAGCACTCCGGTCCCGCTCGTGCCGCGCGGAGGCACGGCGCCGCTCGCTCCTTTGTACGGCGCCCGCCGACCCCTCACGGCACCGCTGCGCACAGCGAGGGGTGCAACGGGAACCTGAGCCGGGCAAGAGCCCACACCGACGGCGTCAAGTTTACGGTAGCGTTTTAAAACCCACTTAGACGTATAAAAACAAAATACGTATTCTGTTTTCGCACAGCCCTCACCCCTTGCATAACACCCGCAGCTGCAGCGCTGCGAAGTGCTTCAGGAGCACAAAGCTTCCACGCGCGCAACTCGAAAGCGGCTCTCAGGGGCCGCCTCCTCAGCACGTCCCGTTAGCGCGGAGCCCAACGACCACCGACACCCGCGTAGGGCCGGCAACAGGAAAGACGAGGGAGGGCGGCAGGGCCTTCCGCGCCCCCGGTCCCGCGCGGCGCGGTTCCCCCCCTCCTCCTCGCTCCCGCGCAGCCGCACCCCCCACCCCGCCCGCGCGGCCGCTCCGTGGCGGCGGGGCCGTGGGTGCCGGCATCGCTGCTCGGCGCTGCTATTTACATCAGCGGCGCGAAGTGCCCAATGGCGAGCGGGGAGCCAATCAGATGGCAGATTAGATGTCAACTCGGAGGCAGCTGTCTGGAGACTGTTGCAGCCCGTTTACCTCCACAATTCAAATTCCAAACCTTGCGGAGGAGAAGCGGAGCCGCTCCTCGCCAACGAGCTCCGGCCCCGGCGGCGACGCGCGGCGGTTCCCCGCCGGAACGAAGGCGGAGGGGCGGCTCTCGGCAGCGCCCCGCGCCTTAACGCCCCCCTGGGCCCCGACCCGCCGGGACGGGCCCAGCGTCCTGCGGGTGCGAGGGGCGAAGCGCGGCGTTGGGGCCGTGGCAGCGCCGTGAGTCAGGCGCACAGCGGCGCGCACACACGCGCTCTTCCCACAGAGAGAAAAAAAAAAAAAAAAAAAAAAAAAAAAGGGAAAGAAAAAAAAAAAAAAACACACCCGAGCTGCGCTGAGTGGCGTGCACTGCGGTAACTCCGCATTAGTGACAAACTAATTTGTGCGGACAACTCGCTCTGTTCGGAAATAAAAATAAACCCCGGGCTGTTACAAACAGAAAGAGAAGCGCCACGGAAAGCCCCAGGGGAACGCACCGACCCCGCACAACGCGGTCGCACGGCGCCCGCTCGGCCGGGCCGCTCCCGCCGGGCCCTCCGCCGCTCCGAGGAGCAACGCGGCCCCAGAGCCGCACGGCGCGCTGAGGCCCGGCCGGAGCCCCTGCCCGCAGCACGGCGGGTGCCGGGAGGGGGGCAGTGCGCAGCGGGAGCGACCCATGGGGGAGGGGGAAGAAATAAAATCCAAATAAAAATAAAGAAAACAAAAAACGGCGTGGGGACCCGTGAGCGGTGCGCGGGCCCCGAAGCGGGCGCCGCGGGGCTTACCTGCGTCCTGCCGATGGGCTGCGCGGTGCTGCCGGGGCTCATCGCCGGGTGGTTCCTTTGTTGCGCCGCTGCCCAGGCCGGGCTGGCCGCCCCGTACTGCGCGCCCATGTCCTTGCTCATGCCAATGCCCGCTGCCTGCTGGCTGCCCGGAGCGGCCGGCGCCGCCTGGGGCTGGGGCTGGGGCTGCGGCGGGGCGCCGGGGCCGCCGTAGTCGGGGTATCCGCCGCCGTAGCTCCGCATCATGGGGCTGGGCGACGTGAGCAGCTGGTTGAGGGTCGGGGTGGCCCCGGACGGGTGCTGGTTCTGCCCCGAGAACCGCGCGAAGCCGCCGGCCGCCGCCGCCGCGCCGGAGGCAGCCTTGCCGAGGCCGGCCCCGCCGCCGGGGCCCATCATCATGCCGCCGCCCGGCTGCCGGGGCGAGCCCAGCACCCCGTAGCCCGCCGCCGAGCCCCCGTAGCCGCCGCCGCCGCCGCCCGCCACGGCTCCCGCCGCCGCCGCCGCCACGGCTCCCGCGCCGCCGCCGCCCGCGCCGCCGCCGCCGCCGGGCCCGCGGCCGTAGGGCGGGTAGTGGTTGTACTGGCTGTTGGGGTACCCTTCGTGCGAGTTCTGCAGGGGGTCCATGCTGTTGGGGGCCGCCGCGGGGTGCATTATCCCCATCCCGGGGCTTTGTTGTCCGCCATGTTGATCAAAGCAAGGCCCGGCGCGGCTCGCCGTAGCGCTGCTGGCAGCGGCAGGGGCAGCGTTGCCATAATAGCTGTTGAACTCCGAGACACCCACCGCGGAGGGGCCGCCGCCGCCGCCTCCCCCGCCGCCACCGCCGCCGCCGCCGAGGCCGCCGCCGCTCCCGGCGCTCGGGGGCGGCTGCTGGGGCTGCTGCTGTCCGCCCAGGGGTCCCAAGCCGGGGTGCTCGTAGCGGCCGCCGATGGGCTCGCCCATTTTGCCGGGCATCTCCTCCTCGTCGGCGCCTTTATTCAGCATCTGCTGCGCCGGCTGCTGCGGCGGCTCGGCCGGAGCGCCCAGGACGCCGTCTTTTCCTCCATGTTGCTGCTGCTCCATGTCTGCGCCGGGCTGCGCAGCGCCGCCACCGCCGCCGCCGTTGTTGTTGCCGCCGCCGCCGCCGCCGAGGCTGCCGCTGCTATTCTGCGCGGGATGGTGCTGAGGCGGCGGCTGCTGCGGCGGCGGCGGCGGGAAGGGGTTCAGCGGCTGCGGCGGAGCGTGGTGGCGGTGGTGCGGGCGGTGGGCATGGTGGTGGTGGGCATGGTGGTGCGGGTGGTGGGCACGGTGGTGGTGGGGCGGCGCGGCGGGGCGATCGCCTCCGACGCTCTTCAGCTTGTGGTTGGGGAGCAGCCCCGTCTCCATGGCCGAGCCCGGGGTGGAGGAGGAGGAGGAGGAGGAGGAGGAGGAGGAGGAAGGCGGCGAGGACGACGAGGAGCGCGCCGCGGAGCCGCCGCCGGCCTCCTTCAGCGCCGGCTCCGAGGAGGGGCCGCCGGCCGCGCTGCCGCCGTTGGGAGCTGCGCGGTGGGCCATGGCCGGCTCGCCGTGCTGCCGCCGGGCCGGCGCGGGGTGCTGCTGCTCGGCGGAGGGCCCCCCACCCGGGCCGCGCTCCGGCAGGCCCGGCGCCTTGCCCTGGCTGTTGTTCGCCCCCGCCGGAGCCGCCGCCACTTGCGCGGCCATGATCACCGCCACATCGCGAGGTCGGAGGGACTGGCGCTGGGACCGAAAAGACCAAAAATCGGGCAAAAAAACAGACGGAGTTCGGCCCCCGCGCTCAGCGAGGGGGGAGAACCGGGGGGGGGGTGGGGGAGACGAGCGGGGCGAGAGGGCTCGGCCGGGCCGGGGCGTCCCTGCGGGCCGCTCCGCTCCGCAGAAATCCCCTCCTCGAGTCCGTGGCCGAGAAATGGTAAGAGCGCCTTACGCTGCGCGCCCGCTCCCGCTGTGTGACTTCATGTTGGAAGTTTTTTGTTCGGGTTTAAATGAAACTTTTTTTTTTTTTTTTTTTTCCTCCTTTCCTCCCTAACCCGGATATGGGTACGCGCACGTCTGGCTGAGCCGCGCTGGCCCAGCATGGCAGCAGCGGGCGGGCGGGCGGGCGAGCCCCGGCAGCCATCGCCCCCTCCGCGCCCCGCGCACTCGCAAAACGCGGACTGGACTCCGCCGGCCCCGTTGTCCGCTCTCCGCACCGGGACCTGGAGCGACGAGGGGCCGCGGATCGCGCTACCCCCCGGCCGCTCGGTGCTGCAGGGACGGGGCCGGCGGCGGAGCGGCCGGGCCGTGGCCGCCCGCGGGCGCTGTCCCGAGGGAAGGGAGGAAAGGAGCGGGCGGCCCCTAGCGCGCTGCCCCGCGCCCGGCCTCGGGGTTCCGCAGGCGACGGGCAGAGTTCGGAGGTCTGGAAAGGAGCTCCGTTCCGTTCCTCTGGCAGGGAAATGCTTGCTGTTTCGCAGAAAAAAACACTGCTTTCTCTTCTCTCTTTTTCTTATTTTTTTTTCCCTCCCCCCTCCCTTTTTTTTTCTCTCCCCCCCCTTCCCCCCCGAAATCTGTATTTTCAGTGCTGACAGCTATAAAATGTAACTTAAATTCTGCAGCCGTACCATTGGTGCCATTGTCCACATTGCCCAGCTGTCTCCAAATTCTAATGGTCATTTGCGCTGATGATGCTTTTATATATAGGGTTGTTCTCAATATGTTCTCTGTACTTACTGCAGATAATGGGTGCTGATCAAGAAGAGAGAGGCATATAGTCTCGTAATTGTTTCCCCAAACAATGTAATTTCCCGTACGCACAGGACACTCATGAAAACACAATGATACCAGAAAAAAAATCCAAATATGTCATCCAAATAGCACATGGAAAGTTGTTGCAGATGACCTAGATTTTGAAACCATCCTTCAGAATGGTTTGGGGGATTTTTTATAACTATTTTAATGCAAAAGATACCCCAGCATAAGAAAAAGTAAACGTTACACACTACATATACTAATAAAAGCATCTGGAGGTCAAATACTCTGCTAAGGAAGCAGCTAACAAACTGAGATGTTAGCAAGCATTTTCAGTGTAGTTAGGGCCTAAGTACACTGTTTTAAATGAATATTTCTATGCATCCTATTAATGATTACCGCATTTTCAAGTTTCAGAATAGATAAATAGGAAACTCAGTGATACTGGTAGAGAGAAATGAAGCATGTCATGGAAGATGCTGTCACAAGCAGGTGGACTGCAGGTGGACTTTATCATTCCCATTGTGAATGCATTAAAGAACAGAAGCATCATGCCCTGACATTGAGTTACATGCCGTGATTATTGATCCAGTACGAACAGTGCAGTTCCAATCTCTTATTTATTTCAGTTCTGTCTGAAAAGTCAGAAGTATTCAGAAATACTCCATTATGGAGCCAGCTTTGAAAAGTCTCAGTGTTCATCAAGCACATCGCACTCACACTTCTGTTAGAACCATATTTTTTGCTTTCTTGTGCAAAGAAAGCAAGTCTGCAAGTGCTAAGATGTTATACAGCTACTAGAAAAAAGAGTGGCGAAAAAAATGGTGAGTGACTCTAGCTGGGGGAATCAGGTGTGTACCCAGGGGTCATTATGGCCGGTAACGACAACAAATTGCAGTTCTATGCAAACTGCTCGAAAGGGGTATATCATTGTAGGAGAGAGAATAACAGAACTGTATGGTGAATTCATGCCAAATCATTCATCAGCTTTTGCCAAGAGAATACTACATCTTTGTTAGTGAGCCTTTTTGACATTTTCTCCTGGATTTTCTTTTTTTTTACATTCAAATGCTCGCTAATTATACACATTAAATCGTATACACTGATTTTTTGTAGCCTTTCATATGCAAATACAAATATAGATGTCTACTTGTGTGCATTTATTTACATGTGTGCTTTAAAATAAAATATAAAATGGACTACACATTTATACACATTTTATCTGAGCAAATAATATACATTTCAACCCCGATAACATCTACTGATAGCACCTCGGCGATGGCTCAGAACTTCCCAATGTGCTCCACAACTCGTGATCAGGAAAATAACCCACAAAGTTTAACAGATTTACTTTGAAATGTTTTCTCCAGGAAAAAAATAAAAATAAAAATTAAAAAAAAAAAAAAAAAGATGCTTTAAACCAAGGAGTTGGTACCACTCCTGTGCCTTCCATGTGTTTCAGCAACTCGGCTGCAGGATTGGAACCAAGAGCCTCTGAAATAGAGGCCCCCAGCACAAAGCAATCAGGCTGCTATAAAAGGCAACACATGCCAGTTTTCCTCCCCAATGGCAGATGCCACACCCTCAAGCAGACAGAAGGCACTGCAGTCTGTGCACGGAAAGCACAACACAAAGCAGCGATGGTTCGATTTTGTAGATCACAAATAATGTTGAAATTCCTTTTGCCATCTTTGCTCAGATGATGAGTGGTAGTGTTTGTTAAATTCAAAGCCTCCTTTCCAAAAGCTCTCGTTGTATGCATGAATTATGAATTTATTATAATATAATGTAAGAAATCTCTAATTGCTATGCATATTATCTGCTGCAAAATGATTGCGTTGATATTTGATACCACAAGCGTGCAGTTTCAACTTTCATTCTGTTTTCATTGTTTCTTCAATTATTTTCCATACACCAACGTTGTCCAGGCATGGATTCCTTTCTCAATTTCTTCCCTGATGAATTACAAACTCCTGTGCTCTGGGATCCTTTTCCAGGATAAACAGTAAAATTTTCTAAACATGTTGTTGGCCATCGGTGTGCAACATTGGCTGTGATGTCTGCACAGGCTCCTGAGCCCTGGTGAAAGTTAGCACAGTGTCCCTGTTGGGTCATTGCAGTAGCTTTTAAGTCACACATTGTGACAGCAAAGAGAGATACAGAATGCAAACCAGTGGTTTAAGAGCTCCGAGGTGTTATTTTGGAGACGCTAGAAGAAACAGCATTGTTGAGCTGCTTAATTTGTATTTATGCGTTGTACGTACATATACGTGTTATGTGAGAACACAGTCAGAGGTTTAGGAGTCTGTTGCATCTGACCTGGGTATCTACAGGAGCCTTAAAAATCCCTTTATCCCCTATTGTTTGGTTCTAGTTTTGCTTTCTGTTTAAATCCACTGTGCGGTTAGATGAAACAGTTGTCAAATTCACTGTAATTCTCAATTTCCTCCTTTAGACTGGCATTAGAGTTAATGAGCAAAAAAGAGAGAAATATGTGGGCTGTTATTAAATTATCACTTCTTTTACTAGTTAAACACCCCATCCAAATTGTTCCGAAGTCAGTGCAAATCTTTTAATTGATTTCAATAAAGCATAAATCAGATCACAGAAAAGTAAGCAGCCAACTCCAAGCTCTAACTTTATGCTTTAGCTCAGTATTTGGAGCTCCAGTAATGGGATTTTCCCTCTAAGAGAACCTTTATGTGGTCGACACACACATAAATGTAGCATAGCAGTATTTTCTTTATTATGTAATATTTACATTTCAGTCGCAAATGAAATATGTAAACTATTGCAGTTGATACCCAGCTGATAAGCAAGAATCTGTTAGGTGTAAAGCCTGCTTGTGAAGTGTAATCATTTTAGTTCGGCTGGTCATAATGCACTTGGAAAAAAAACACAGTTTATGCCAACAGATTGTGGCCTAAAACATGTACAGAGTGACACATTCTACCATTTAATTAAAATCCATTCTTTAGCAGCCACTAATCCCAGGCAATTTAATTTTTTTTTTTTTTTTCTGTCAATGTGTAAACAAAAGGACTTCAAAACATAACTATCTCCATCTCAAGAATGCCATACATGATTTTATTATGGAAATGCAACATTAGCCATTTTTCACCTTGCAAGATTTGGACCACTTGAACAGAATGTTTAAATCCCGCAGTTCTACAAATGCACATCATCCACTGAAGTCAATAAGATCACTCACTTCCTTAAAGTTAAGCCCTGATTAAGTGCTTCTGCGGACCAAGGCCTCCAGGAACAACAGCTTCAGAGTCTGTACTTTGGTGAGATAGCAGCCCAAGTAAGTGCTTTTCTAAATCAAACCAAAATCTTCTACTTGGCAGTGAAAGAGGAGATAGTGTTGATTTCTGCCTTTACCCACCGCTGAAATTTGAGCCTTTAAACTGAATTTCATCAACATTTCTGGATCTTTTGTCACTGCCTGAGAATATCATTGAATTCTGGGGAAGCCCAGTAAAAGGGCAGCCTTCCTTTAAATGAGAAATTGATGGTCCTGTTCACGTTTAAAGGTGAAATCTTAAGCAAGATTCAGTGCAGTGGTTATCAAAGAGTTCTCTGCTATCTTTTTTTTTCTAATTTTTCTGTCTTTTATGAATCTTTTCTTTGCTGATGTGCAAGAGACAGAACTAACCCATTGGGAAAGCAAAAGAAATATTTGCCATTAGGTGCACATTGGTCAGAGATCCTTTCTTTTGTCAGCTAGAGCGGGCTGGCCTGGCTGATGCATAGAAGAAACAGTCAGACTCTTAACACATAGTTTTCAGATTCATAAAATAAACAAAATTAGTAACTTAGTTATAAATAAGTGGCATCTTCCAGGACTAAAGAAGTAGTCTTTTCCTAACCTTTTTCAGGAGTGTTTTTTTATATGGCACAATGCAAGCATTATCTATAGTCTATAATATTTATCAACTGCTGTTTCTAGGACCAGATTACAGTGGCATCTATGTCTTCACCAAGAAAAATATTTTTTTGTAGAATATTTGTATGTACTGTTGGAAATGCATGGATTTCAGTAGGAGATAGCACTTTTTTTCCTTTGCAAGCTGAATTTCCTTTCCTATGTTCCATAGCTGATACACAATTCTGAGGAGGAAGGGAGTAAAAATTAATTTTTTTGTCTGATGTACTGTATTTCTAACCCATTTCTATAGTAGTTGACCATTCACAATCTCTACTCCAACAGCTCTAAGTCCTTTAGATGGAGCCCCATCTTCCCCTTTTGCAATGGTTATTAATTTCCTCCTTCCCACACCTATCTTCAATCCTCACTCTTTTGCATGTACGTGCACGTTCACACTCTGGATAACCCCAGATTTCCAGCAGGCCAATTTTTGGTTGTCTCAACCTCCCTCAGTTGGTAGACAGTTACTCATGCTGTTGCTTTCTCTCTGAATGAGTCGTACCCTCCGAGTTCCCGTGAAGCTACTCCTGGTGCCGTTTTCCTTTGGCCTCTCTGCACAGGAGACACCAAATTAAGAGAGGGAGGCACTGCAAAGGCCACAAGAGGAGGAGGGAAAGCCCAGATAAAGCCTCCTCAAGACTTCTCCATCCCAGCCACCCCTTGACTTCCCAAGTGAGCCACATCCTGGCTTGAGAGCTCCGGCTTTGACACATTTATACTTTAAGCATGCCATGATATTGTTAATTCCAGTTGTCTCTACTTCGCCATTGAGGAACTGAGACCAGGTGGAAGGAAGGCTAGGTGCACCAACATTTCTCTCAGCTCCAGCAGCTCCAAGTGACCTCTGTAACCTTCTGGCATGGACTTTTGGGCTGCTGGAGCAACTGTGATGCAGCTGCACCTCTGCCAGTCACTCAAGGGGGTAGAAATAATTTATTTTTATCCAAATCCTTGCATTGACTCACCCAATGGCTCAGCTTTGGCATAACAGGAAGGGGGAAGAGATGGGACCAAACACACATGGTGTTACCTGTTTCTTTCTGCCTGGCCTGCGAGGAGGCCTGGAGGCAGGGAGAGATAAATAGGGCCTGTCCAACCAGCAGTATGGCCAAAGGATATACGATGTCCTAATATTATTAAAAGGCACTCTCTTCCAAAGCCCGGCAGAGCCAGTAAAAATTACTGTCCCCCCCCCCCTTTTTTTTTTTTGCCAGCATTACCCCTATCAAATACGAATGCTCCTCACATCTGGCAGTACAGGTGCTATTATGTGTGTTCCCAAGCACATCTCAGATTAAATGAGCCAGGTTACTGGACTTACTCTGCATTACCTCAGACCCATTTGCCCAAATAAGATTAGGATAAGTCAACCAGCAGATCTGAGGAAACAGCTGACTCTGGCAGAGGGACAAAAAATGGCTGGTAGGTGGCAATAAGCACAGTGTTTATGGAGAGTGCATCCCTCTAGGAACCAAATGTGACCATGGTGATGCAGAGTAGGGTACATGTAAGGCATCCTGCTGGACCATCAGGCAGCAGCTGAAATACCTGTTGTCGGTTATACGGGCCCTCCCCAAGGCCTCCTGTCCCAGCAGACAGGACGTCACCACCAACTGCCATCCGAGTGCTTTGCTTTCACATCCTCTCTGCCACAACACGTCTGACTGCCAAAGCCACAGCCAAGTCCTTGCTATGAGAGCAAAGTATTTCTCAAGAAAAGCAACTCCCATGGTTGGTTCCCTGCTCCAGCTGAGAGATGAACTGTGCTAAGAGAAGAGTGGATATAAACCACTTCGAGATACACATCTCTATAAAATCTCAGCGTGTTACCCATGTAGGGTCTGATCCCCAAAGCTTAGTGATTCCTGTAGTCCTTGCTCCTGTTAAACTATAACATTTAGTGACCCAATCATGTGGAGGACGGGTCTGCTTAAAACATCTGTTTCTTCTTGTTTAAATTTAAAAAGAAATGTTATTAAAATTAGAAGGACCATTTCATTAATCCAAAATATCAACTACTTATTTAACAAAGGCTTAACAACATGAGTCATCTGCATTAACAAATCCAGATGCTATAGTCAGAGGCAGCAAAGACTCAGGGGCTGACATAAAGCTTGCTTTGTATACTAATTAATTTTCTGCTATTTGTTTTTCATTCCAAACAGATCATCCCTATTATTTTATCTCTCTTGGTGGATGTTAGGAACATTATAGGTGAACAACAAAATGCCAGCTTCTCTCTTTAAAAAGTAATAGACAAATTTTATTAAGATTTTTCTAATCTCAATTTTGTCTTTTCAGCGGACTTCATAAAAAATGAAATGTGTGCAGATCTTTTTGCCATGTTACAGCTGTTTTTCTTCTCACCCAGAGGATTGGACAAACGTGGTTTTCATTTAACTACATTTAAATTTAAATTGCCACACCATTCTATGCTGCGTGTAAACTTACTGTGCATATGTCCAAGAAGAAAGGAGCCTAATTTGGGAAGTGCTATCCATGGTGATTCTCACCAGATAGAAATCAGGGACTGCACTCATTCTCAGAAAAGGACACAATACATAAAATCATCAAAATTGTTTTCTTTTTGCTTTTCCCTGAGGGGCTGATCCTACTGAACAGGCATTTTCAAAGTACCTTGTGACAGCAGAATTAGAGTTCAGCAGGAGTGAAGTGAGGCCAATACTAAACACTTTTCTGATTTAATTTTAATATGTATCGTTTTTACATAGGGATCCTATTTGCACAGCTCTGTTGAGCCATGTATTTGAAAAGCACTCCTGATTAATTGGGTTGGATCAGTATGAATGAATTAGGTCATCTCTATTTTATGTCTGTTTTGAAGTTCACTATTGTGATCTTCACCTCATTCAGTGCTTCATCCTGCTTAAAAGACTTATTACTAACTTTATTTGGGCAGGAAAGGGAATCATTAAAAGCACTGTGCAACCTCTTGAGTACAGTCGATTCTATTACAAATTATAAATCCAGCTTACTACTTAGCTAAGGGAAATGATTTTCTAAATTTTGAAAGCAGAGGAATCATGAGCTGGCTGGTGTGAAACTTCTGTTCTTATGGTACAGACCTAAATCCAAGTTCTCTGTTCATAGGGTGATGTCCGTACCAGCTTAAAAGTAACCTGTTGTTTTTTTTTTCTTTGTGTATGTGCTTGTATGTGTGTTTGCATATATTTTGCGCCTTTTCTTTGAAGACCACAAAGCCAACTGATTTCAGTGTTTTGAAATATTTATCTCAATTATTCATTAAAAACAAATTCATGTTTCACTTAGACATACCACTGAGGTGTAACATGCTAGAGTTCTCTTTTTGTTTCTTTACTTCCAGTTCAGGAGTTCCTTTATTCAGCCTGACGTTGAACTCACTTGTATTAGAGAATCCTTTTTATCTGAACAAATCTTATTCCTTCGCAACGAATCTCCGAACATTGTAGGGTGATTGTATAAAGCCATTGCTTTTTCTTTATTGCCCACTAAAGAAACATTTATGATTAAATGGGAAAGGGAACTATCTCATTCTCTTGAGCTGGAGATATTGGACTCTTTAATGTCCTTTGTACGTGTATGTTCTATTTCAGCTAACCTGCTAGAATTGCAATATAAAATTGTAAATCAATAGCATCAAACACCTGTGAAGATGAGTAAGATTGCAAGCCATTTCTCAGATAGATTTGGAGAAACAGCTCCCAGCCAAGAACTCTTTTACATGTTCTAAAGGGTCTGTCCTAAATTATCGCAATAAAGTCTCCTGTTATACATCATATTGAGAAAATTACCAGCTGTCTGATGTCAAGTACTCATGAACACTATACAGAGGGGCACTTGGACATTGAGGTATGTGACAGACAACTGGATGTTAATAAAAATCGAGTTACAGGCTATTCAGCTGGTTATTCGCAAAGCAAAAAAATTCAGCCTCTTCTCTAGTAATAAAAGTGTATCCTGAGGAATTTGTTCAGATCTGTACTGTTCAGCTGGAAATGCAAAAGTGCATGCTTCTCTACACAAGGTATTCCTTTATTGATTACTTCAGAGAAGATAGGAATAGTTAAACTGAGACGCTCATAAACACTTTATAGGATAGAAAGAATGAAAGTAAAGGGGGAATTTTGTTTGTTTTTCTTGTCTTTCTGTCATCGCAATGGTATCTCTTTTAAGCTTGTCATCTTCTGCTTGGCTGATTCTCTTGTAAGTGCTTTAATAATATGAATTTAATATGAAGTGTACGTTTGTACCTACAAATACACATCAGTCAAAACCCTAACTCTCTCTCTTTTTTAAAATAAACTTATTAAGATTTATATCTGTGAAATATCCTTAGCCCTAACAAATATTATTGCCCAGGCATGCTTATTACCTTTACAGAGCACAGAAATCAGTGCAGTATGCATATTTGGCCATCAGAAAATATAAAATAGAAATAAGCACCACCCAACTGATGGTATTCCAACCTTCCTCACAGAGCTGATGGTACCCACTTAGAACGACTCTTTCACAAGGAGTTCATCCACTCACTGCAGAGGATACAAGAAAGTGGGGGATTAGTTGTCTGTCTGTGCTTCAACCGGCTGTTTTTTGCTGCTCTGGGGGGTTGGTGGGGGAGGTATTCAGGTTTGCTGCTGGAAAAGGTAATGCAATGTTACCTAGAGGA
Organism: Meleagris gallopavo; assembly: GCF_905368555.1. Taxonomy (NCBI): domain Eukaryota; kingdom Metazoa; phylum Chordata; class Aves; order Galliformes; family Phasianidae; genus Meleagris; species Meleagris gallopavo. The sequence goes on along the minus strand of NC_139405.1, from coordinate 50,387,434 downwards.
CTGCAGCTAGAAAGAGTATAAGAATGATCAAGGAAAGGATCAGAGAGAGGAAGAGCTCCAAGGAAAGGTACGTGCACAGAAAAGGGCATCACAGGGGTCAAAATGTCTTACTATGACCCTGGATTTGGTAATGTGAGGCAAAAGTTAATAGGCTAGTAAGGAAAATGCTGATTTCTTCACTTGATATCTTTGACTTAAAAATGGTTTTTGGAAGATGCTTGCTCATCTACGAATCATTAAGGTTAATTGCATAAAATTGCCTGACCTGTGTCATACCTCCATTTGTATGACCTAAAGGTATCTTCTGACCTTAAATTTGATGAATCTACAATCTACATTAAGTAGCTGTAAGGAAGGAATGGCAGAATAGAATGTTGTCTCACTGATTTGAATTAGAACATCCATTTGCATCTTTATTTGCATTTACTGTCTTACGAGTAACTGTACTGAACACAGTTGTGGGACAGGGTTGTCACTGAGCTGAGAAGAGGTGAACGTGGGTTCTGAGAAATCAAGACTGTGTTTACAGGCCTGACATCTCCTAGCATATCTGTAAAGATATTCTCGCCCTGACAGGCATAGCTGTGTGAACAGAAGCCTCTGGTATAGACACAGTTGTGCCAGTAAAACTATATTTTTACCGATAATATTTTATGCCAGCAGTGGGAGATAGTTTTATTCTACTAGCAGAAAATATTGTTTCACTACTAATAGAAGTATCCACACTAAACTGCCTAGGATTTTATTATTCACAGCAAAGCACTCCCTTCAGCAATTCCTAAGCCAATCAATTTTGTTGGTATTGTTAGAGACAGGGCATGAAACTGGCCCTGGTTACTGTCAGCTTTGAGGTACCACACATGAAAGCATTACATAGGGGGAGAATGCAGAGAGAGTTTCAGGAGAATACCGGGCTAAATCTGTTTGCCAAAAAGTTGTCTCATGGAGTACTGTGAAAAGATCAGACTGAATAAAGGCAGAAGAAACAATGTGTAATGAAAGAGTTCTTTTTCTAAAATAGATTCTGTCATTTGGAGCAAAGGTTTGTCAATACCAGCAAAAATGACAATAGAATAAATTGCACAGCCTTCATAGTTTTAGTAATTACAGCTATATGTATACAGAAAATCTCTTGTGGTGTAAACTAGCTCTCAAAAGAGACCCAAGGGGAAAAGGTGAAGGGTATCAACAGTGGACTATCCAGAAGCAGGGGATGAGGAGGGAATGTAAAAACTTCGGTCTTTATGTGTAGGCCAGATGAACTGGTCCTGGTCAGACTGTATGACCTGCTCACAAGCCTTGTTTGCACAGGTGCTGCGCTTCACTCAGCTGTGCTCATGAGCTCCACTTCCAGAGGGCCCCCAGGATATGGCATGCAGCTCTGGCACCAGCCTGGCAGATGTAGTGTATGGAGCTGGCATGCGTAAGTGCAGTTCTTGCTTTTCACAGTTCATGTCTAGGCAGTGCTTATTTTGGAAGGGCATGACCACTAATCAACCTTTACTCTACATTAACACATTTTACAACATTCCATGTTCTTACTTTTTTTTTTTTTTTTCTTCTCAATAAACTTCTTTAAGCCTCCTGGTTCTCTGACAGAGCTTTTCTCCTTCACCGCTTCAAGAGCTTTAGCGGTGATTTCTCTGGCCAAAACAGTGCCTGGCTGCCTACTAGAGCTGTCACTCACACCTCTGGAGTTTTGTTCTCCTTCCTCAGCACTTCTCAGGAAGGAACAAGACTCAAAGGCCGAACCTCAGGGGATCCAGAAACAATTCAGAGATGATCATGGAACGATTGGGAATGTGTTTTCAAGCCTGGAGATGCATTTTCAAGCTGGGGAACACGTGTGTAGAGTTAGGTGTGATGGCCTGGGGGAAACACAGCACCCTTGCTGCTTTCACTGCTTCTTGCATCTCACTCCTTTGCTGCTGAGCCCTCGGCACCTTGCGGAGCAGCGCTCACCCATCACAGTGGTTCACTTCTGCCTGTTCCCAGAGCCACAGCTCTGACTGGAGGCAGCCCAGAGACCCAGCAGAGCCAAATCCTGAAGGTGAGGGGGCAGACCTTGGCAGGGCTGTGCTGGGTGGCTCTGTGGATGAGCGGCTTCAGGCTCGGGCTGCCAGTACCACGCGGCCACATTGGGACACCCGGGCCGGGAAAGGGTTTCAGGGCATTTGCAAGGATCTCTGTCAGAAGTGAAAGTGCTGCTCTGCTGGAGTTGTGTTTGCTTTCACTGCAATATGAGAGTGTGATTAATAAAACATGCCACAGGCTGAAACAGTGAATTCAAATATCACATATACCCTTGAGTTGTAAATTTCCTCTACAAAAAATGTCATTTTAACACAAAGGTTTGGGGAGTGTGAACAACATAGATCCCAGACTATCATAATACACATAGTATGTGCAGCAGTCCTGAGTTTAGTGGGCAAATAAGCGTGCATCTTTAAACAATTCAATCCACCGCGACACCGCTGCCCTGGATCTGGTGGTGTTTACTCCGAGCTCAGCACACTTTACACAACAAAAAATTAACCGAGGAAAACGCCGTGCTAGCGTCAGGCACCCCAAGCGCCCCGGAGGAGCTCTGCCGAGCGCCATCTTGTGGCCGCCCGCCCCGTCGTGGCAGCCCGTGCCTCGAGGAGGAGCGCCGCGATGCCTGCCGGGAGCGGCAGCCATGTCGCGCACCGCAGGGTGCGGGCCGGGCCAGGAGGTGCCTGCTGCCGCTTCGTCCTGCTTGTGGTGGGCTCGGCGCTAACTCTCCGTACGCGTGCCTGTCCTGTCGTAATCGCATTGGACCAGAGATGAAACACTTCACACATGTTACATGATTACTCTCTTTCTATATTCAGAGTATCTGGTGTCCCAGGTTACCGCTACACGATGGATGTGCAGTGCCTTGTGACACCTGCTCACCTGGTAACACTGCCCTCCAAGTTTTTTAATTTTTATTTTCATAACATCTTCCTCCTCACCTGTGCCTGCACCTCTTACTCATCTCAAAAGTAAATGTTTTTATAACGGATTTGCCATTTAAGTTCTGTGTAATGGGACCCAGCAAGCTTAGCAAATTTAATGTCAGCAGGGAAGCACCTGTAGGAGTTATTATACATCACTCAGTTACTCTGAAGGAATATAAAAGGAGAAAACAGCAAAAGAGTTCTTTTCTATAGGGTATAAAGAGCACAGAAGTGAAATTTTCAAAGGGTTGTAAACCCCAATGCAAAATCAATAGAAATATTAAACAAGAGTGTTGGTTTCATCACATCTTGAATGCAAAGTTTCTAAGTATACAGCAAGACCCTTGCTAACCAGCATTCTCAGAACAATGTGTCGCCCTGTGGAAATGAAACCATTTTCTCCCTAGACCTCACAGGGCTGTGGTGTCTCACTGCTCTCCTCCCCACCTGATGGAGATTATTTCCTGATGTTTCTCCTGGGACAGATGAGGAAGAAGCTGTGATCCCACAGCTCCACAGGGCAGCCTTGTCTTGTGTTGCCACTGTTGTATGACTTTACTGGTAAAGTTACAACAACAGTCTTGATGGGTGATGCTTCATAGGAACCCACTGTTCTGCAGTCTTGTGGGGGGGAAAAAAAAAGTTTTATTAAGAAATTTCTGTGTTTGTAGATATGAAATTGCTGAAGTACACTTTTCAATAGCTGGAGTGTCATGAGGCACTGACAGTTATTGCTTATTGGACTGAGGAAGAAGTCCGATTCCTGGTTGTGCCATTTATTTGGCAGTACTACCTAACAGTGGATTATGTCTTGATTTACTAACTTTATGTGGACAGGCACGTAGTGTTAGTGACAACGCATTGCTCTCCCAGTGTCCAGGCTTCTGATGCCAGGAACCTGTCATGGACACCTTTCTCAAATCATTGTGGCTCACACTGTTATCCTCTCTTTGTGCCAATTGTGAGCAGCCTGTGTGATGTTTCCACCCTTCTGTAGGTTACTGACTCTGTAGTGAGCAATCCACTGAGTGATTGTTCTTAGAATGTACCTATGAGGTACAGACAAAATGAGAGGACAAAGTGGGCTTACTGCATGAATCTCTGTGTGTCTACATATATACATGGAGCACGACTTCTGAGCATCTTATCCTCCAATACAAAATACTTGAAGGACTTAGAAAGAAATTTCCTATGTCTATAGAATTGCTCTGTGTTATTCTGACTAGAGAACAGGACTTTCTCTCTTGGGTTTTATAAAATGTACTCAGAATGGGGGCCAGAGAGAAAATCAATGATCAGAGACACTATATGCTGATTTACAGATAGATTAGGGATATAAATATTACAACCAATATGGATGTTTATGCATTGTATGTACTGCCTTTAGTGCCTTCATCTTATCCATAAGCCTAAATCACATCAGAGATTCCCAAGCATTTTAAAATAGGAAATGTTACATAACTCATGAAGAACAGAAAGATTCTGAAGAAAATAACTGCTTTCTTGGGCGTGTTTCAAACCCATGATTGTAGGGAATGGAAAAACAAGTTCATGGAGTTCAAGTTTTTCTCCTTTGTAAAAATGAGAGCAACCTGAAAGACAGTGTAAGTTTTAAAAATGTAAATGGCTCACGTGCCTTTCTCTAGGAGTCGGAGGAAAGAACATCTTATCCATACTGCTACTATTTATGTGTATTTAAAAATAGACAACACAAAGACTCTGTATATTTCTTATGTGTCTTGCACAGTGAATACAACTTTGATCGTTTATGCAGTGTCCAAAACAAAGAGTTCCCATACGTTCTGCTCCAACAAAAGAATTCGTCTGAACTGAACATACTTGAAAAGGAGAGGGGCAAAAGCACAACTGAAACCAAGCCATATTGTTCCCCCTACTCTAATTCAGCTGAAAGAATGTCAGTTCCAAGCTGAAATCTTGAGAGAATCAAAAAAGGATCCTTCACTTGGATTGGGTTTTTCAGAGATAAAATGTAAGAGGAGGAATATTTTCCCCAACATTTTCTCTGCACAGTATCTTTTTATGTGGCTATCATGTAGATAACAGCAGGGAATTCCACTTAAGTAGATCCTTAATGGATTTAACTAATGGTTTCTTTGTGATGCTCTCAGACAGTCCTCCTGTAATGTGGATCCTCTAAATATTTAAATCCGCCATTGAAGCATTTAATAGGAAGAAAGTCTCCTACCACTGGAATAAAGAAGAGGCTTTCATCTGGAAACAATACCCAAACAAAATCTGATTTGTGCAACTGCATCAAGAATCTAAGCCCACTTACTCTCTGAAGCAGCTGATAAAACAAAGACCTAGGGTGCCAGGTAAACAAAAAGCAGTCACTTGTATATTGAGACAGTCATCTGTGCCCTTTCATGAGTCTCTATGTCCTCCATATTTCTGAAGCCTATCTGTAGTGATTAATGATTTGAGTGAGCAATAAAGCTGGTAAATTAATACTGCTGCTTACTGTTGGTAGATGGTAACTGCCTAACCTCGGGGCTTGTGGAATCTTGAAAATAATAGATGGGTTAATCAGGGACGCTTCTCCTTGTTTCAGATCTTTCTTCTGACATGGTCTCATTGTAATCTTTCTCACTGTTCTATCCATTATCCTCCTATTTTATTCTTTTTACAAGTTGAGTCTGATACTTCTTCAGTTCCATAAAATATTTGGAAGGAAAAACCTTTCTGAAATCTACTTCATGTATTGTCAAGACCTAATTTTTTCTCTCTTGCCTGGGAGGAACAGTCGCTTTAGAAACTAACACAGCTGTTTAAGTTGTCTTCATAGACTGGGATTTCCCCAAGTGTCCCCTGTATGAAGAATAAAATATGCTGTTTTCATTCTAGATTATTTCTGAAAATGAGAAATAATGGAAAAATAAAAGCTCCCTGTGTTTTGCATCCCACTGAACATAAATATAGAGCTGCAATTGCCCCATAGCTGCTTTTGTAGTATGTAAAGTGCATCTCCTACCTCTTGAAAATACACAACTCCTCAAAAAGAATAAACTCTCAGTTGAATACATGTGCTTGTTCTTCTCTGCACAGTTTGGTCTGGAAAGTTTATTTCTGCAGATAGTATTAATAAATTTCTAGAAATTTTCTGCAATCACTTCACAATCCGTGTTGTTTAAATGTCTGTAACTTGTTCCAAGTCGGATCCCTAAAGATAGACACTTTGCATTTTACTTTGTAATGTTTCTGTAATACAATCAGTTTCTGCATTTGAGTCACTCATCATTCTGCTTACACTAGCATGTAAAACCATTCTGTACTTCTTTGTGCAAAACTGCAGTATAAATAACACACAGTGTAGGTAGTATAGGTTCTCTCTTACTGTGGAAACCGGCCATTCAGAAAGGGTTCCCTGGACCAGCATCCAGAAGATCAGCTTCAGTAGATGTAATAGGAAGGTTCTCCATTAAAATGGACATACACTTAGATTTTCTTTCTTGTGGCATCTCAGTGCTGTTACAGATAATGCAGAACTATCAGCACGTTCCTCTTGGGCTTGTACTTTAAGTCTCATGGATGTATTCAAAGGCTCAAATGAAAGGCTTTCTTGCTATCCTGCCCACTGCTAGAAATTGAGTACCTGTTTTTAAAGCAACTGGTTGTTTGTTACTCCATGTCTCCCTTATAGAATCATAGAATCACAAGGTTGGAAACGACCTGCAAGATCATCTAGTCCAACCGCCCTCCCATTACCATTGCTACCACAAGCCTCTAAAACATATCTCATAGCTGCTCATCCAGATGTCTCCTGAACACTGCCAGGGACGGCGACTCCACGACCTCTCTGGACAGGCCATTCCAGTGCCTGACCACTCTCTGAGAGAAAAAGTTCTTCCTTATGTCTAACCTAAATCTCCTCTGGCACAACTTGCAGCTATTTCCTCGTATCCTATTTGTTGCCTGGGAGAAGAGGCCAAATCCCTCCTCATCACAACCTCACTTCAGGAAGTTGTTGAGTGCAATGAGGTCTCCTCTGAGCCTTCTCTTCTCCAGACTAAACAATCCCAGCTCCCTCAGCCGTTCCTCAAAAGATTTGTGCTCCAAACCCCTCACCAGTTTTGTTGCCCTTCTCTGGACATGTTCCAGGGCCTCAGTGTTTTTTTTGTAGTGAGGGACCCAAAACTGAACACACAGTACTTGAGGTGAGTCCTCACCAGTGCTCAGTACAGAGGGATGATCACCTCCCTGCTCCTGCTGGCCACACTATTTCTAATGCAGGCCAGGATGCCATTGGCCCTCTTGGCCACACTGTTGGCTCACATTCAGCCAAGTATCAACCAACACCCCCAGATCCCTTTCTTCTTCACAGTCATCCAGCCACTCAGCCCCAAGCCTATAGTGCTGCGTGGGGTTGTTGTGGCCAAAGTGCAGAACCCAGCACTTGGCCTTGTTGAACCTCATCCCATTCACCTCAGCCCAGCGATCCAGCTTAGATCCCTCTGAAGGGCCTCCCTACCCTCAGGCAGATCAACACTACCTCCCAACTTGGTGTCATCTGCAAACTTACTGAGGGTACACTCAATCCCTTCATCTAGGTCATCAATAAAGATACTGAACAAGATGGGCCCCAGTACCGACCCCTGAGGGACACCACTTGTAACGGGTCACCAGGTAGACCATTAACCACTACCCATTGGGCAATGCCCTCTAGCCAGTTCCTTACCCAAAGGAGTGTATACCTGTCCAGGCCACGGGCATCCAGTTTCTCCAGAAGAATCCTGTGAGAGATCGTGTAAAAGGCTTTGCTGAAGTTTAGTAGACTACATCAATAGCCCTTCCCTCATCTATCAATCTGGTCACCCAGTCATAGAAGGAGATGAGGTTGGTCAAGCACGACCTGCCTTTCATGAACCTGTGCTGGCTGGGCCTGATCCCCTGGATGCCACGCACTTCGTTATATAAATCCCACAAAATCAATGGAACATGGCTGTCAGGTATTAGCATCTATGTAAATCAATGTGGATGCTAAACAGATAGTGGCACCAGCAGAATATGACTACTCCAAGTTAAAAATGGGGCAACATTTATTTCAGGCGAAGGAAAGCATTAATGAGTGACTGCACAGTAACAGTAACAACTGTTACTTAGGACCATTCAAACATTTTTATCCAGGTTACTATGCGTATTATCTACATAGTGATTAAAAAGGGGATAATGTAAGTATTAAATTCCCTATAAAGGCATAACTCTCTTTTGTACCTTTGCAAACCTCCCATTCTTACCTAATTTCCTGATGTATTTTCTTTTGAAAATGTTGCCTATTCTATCCATGAAAGCAAAGAAAGGGTATAGTACTAGCTGGAGTTGGTACAGGAGCAAATACCTCAAAAAACTGATTTTTATTTTATTATTTTTATGTTTTACAGAGGCCCATCTATGAATTGCTGCTTTGTATTGACTCGCAATTTATGCAGCTTTTGCACAAATGTATCTGAGAAAGCCCTTTAAATGGCTTAAAAGTAGTTTACAAGTATTATAGGCATTCGGTCAAATTAGTCACTTAGCCAAATCATTCTTTCAACTGGTGCTTTCAGCAAACGGTTACAACAGCATTTGGGGAAGGACCAGGTGTATGATCTAATGCCTGAAAGCAGCTCATGCTCAATGACATAATCCCAAGAATAAATGTATTCTAAGTGTATGGCCAAACACAAGAGAGTATCTGTCATCAAGTAGCTGGAGGTGCCACATGCTTTTTGTATCACTGCACTTCATCTGGAGCCACTGAGACTTGTGCAGCACTTTCAGCTCCTTCTGAGAAAAATGCCACCTTCTGCTTCAGCACTTCCTAGATTCAGGGCAGATACTTTTAAGGGAAATTTCATTACTACTTTGAAAGAGTTCTTTACTAACTGAAGTAAAGACTTGCCAGACCTTTTCTTCTTGATAGAAGAACATCAGTAGTGCAGTAGTGTCACTGGGAATCCTGTATATGGGGATCAAAATCTGGGTCCATTGCTGGCTTATACAATACCAGATTAACCACTTGGCATCTTTATGCCATGTTTCTACAAGTATGTTAGGATAGCATGCAATACAGAAATTTGTCAGAAGGAAGCCTAGAAGAAAGGAATGGTATTATTACAATTACAATCCCTGTTACAATTGTAGTTGTCTTCTCAGAACTCACTTAATGATCCCTCATTTAAAGATTGTTCCAGATTTCTCCAAGAATGCTTCTTGCACTGGTTCTCACTCCTTACCCCTATTTCTGTTGTCTTTGTGAATATTTTCAGCTGTCATTGCAGAACTCTGTTTTAACAGATGGTTTTTAGCTGGACTCATTGCCCTTGTCTACTTGCATGTTCTTGCTAATCAGAGCTTGTGCTAGAGTTCTGTATTTGTTGATACTTCTCTTCCTGGAGAGTAGTATGTCTCCATCTAAAGTTTAAAAACTAACACACAGTGTTAAATCACTGCTGCAAAATGGACCTAAAATAAATGGTTGTACTGTATGCAAAGCTGATAAACCTTTTGACCTTGCCCTGCCTCTTTCAGAGCCATGTTAGAAACAGCTGTGTGTACAAGTTGAGGGTACCCTGAATCTACAGACACTTTCCTAGGACCCATTCCAGTATCTGAGAGCTCACTGCCACTCTAACCCTTCTCATCCATCCTCTCCTGCTAACACTGCAAGTGGCTGCTTACTTCTCTGAGTTCCCTGTCTCTCTGTCCACACCACCACCACTACCAGCCACAGATACTCCTGCCTCCTATCCTACACATCACTCCCCAAGCACTCTGCCCTATGCCTTTCACCAAAGGTCTCTCTGGCTATTACCTCCCCTGTTCAACTGAATTGCTGTTAGTCAGCTAATTTTTCCAGATAGTTTTTAAAATTTCAAGACAATTACTCTGTTTTATTAAAACTGGGGAATGAAAATTCAGAGAATGATGAACCAGAGCTCAAGTCATCATGGATTTTGCCTTTCTGAGGACTGGGGGAAATTAATGCGCCTCATTGTTCCCAAGTAGTTAGCACTGGCACTTTTTGAAAATATAAACATACTTTGCATTTCATTATGAGAAAAAGGAAGGACATTAATTGTAATAACTTGAAAATAAGAATGCAGAATGGAACCTGTTCTGGGGCCGTACTAGCAATGGTGAATATGGCTCATTCAGCAATCATCTCTTCTGGATGATATGGCATCCACAATATGCCTGGCTTTTTTTTTGCTTTAGTATAATTGGTTCTTGTGGAGTGACAGGGGACCAGGAAGCCTCTACCTGTACAAGCCAGACCTGAATTCTCAATCTAGTTCCTGAGTAAAAGGAAGAGAAGAAGGAAGAGAAGATGGAAGGATTTTTTCTGCTGTCTTCTTTCAGGAAAGGAAAAAATGTGAATGGGTCTTCCTTTTTTGTCCCGATACAGGACAGCCAGCTGGATCTGTGCCTGGACAATTCACTGGGGAATCTTTCACAGAGCCCCATGGTCTGGGGGGATATCAGGCAGGCTCCCAGCCTGTTTTACCATCTTATGGTGAAGATCTCCATAGCATAGAGAGGCAGGGAAGAGATCTGCAACCTGAGCCTCTTAGGACACTGGTATTATTTCCCTCAATGTGGAGTGCATATCCTGGTGTGCTTCCGTGTGTGTGTCTCTTGATGCGAGTGCCATGGGAGGAGCAGTTATGGGCACGAGCAAGGAAGGAGTCTCTCAGGAGCCTTCAGAATTTGTGAAGACAGAGCAATGGTAGATCTGAAAAGGAATACTAAATGTGAAATATGGGGGTGGGAGATTTAAGCTCATTAGTGACTGTTATAAATAGAAATTACTCTGCAAGCGAGACCTTCACAACCCAGTTACCACACATGGTTGTCTGCAGTCATTGTTTTTCAAGCTGTGGCTTTCAAGGTGTGTGTAAAGCACTTTGTAATACCTATGTGTGACAAAGTTGATTTCACACAGTCCTGCCCAGTTGCCGTGTGTAATCATTTAGTGATTATTTTGCATGCCTTTCTAATGTGAGACTTTGAACAATGGTAGATACTCCATTGATTTCTCTTTCTATAAAATATTAGTGTTAAGTCTGTAATCAATTTATTACCAAATATTACTTGGACTGAGCAGTTTTGTTTCTGATGGTAAGCTCATTGGTTATGAAAAGCTACAATTAGATGACAATGAAACCCTCTGAGCAACACATCAGTAATTCACACTCAATAAGAATAAAGTGTTCTGAGCAAAAATAATTCCTTTTTCTACTAAAAAAATCCTGGGCAATTGGTAACCAGTGGTAACAATGGCAATATTGCAGACGCTCCTGGAGAAGTGAGGCACTGTTATCTGAAAAAGTTCATAGCAAGCTCAGTTTAACCAAGCTTTCTGCATACACTCATTTTTCACTATTGACTCTGACAATCTTTTCTGAGGTGTGCGTGTCATGTTTTAAATCTTCTTTCTCCTCACTGCTCTAAAACTGTCAGGTAAAACTTAATCCATGGTCTCTCTTAAGGCAGCTATATCCAATGGCCTCCATGGTATCTAATATACTTCAGAAGTTATGCACAAAGGTACATCTTTTTTCCCCCACATTTATATCTTCCTGTTAGCACTGAATTTGTCTATCATATTTATAGTATTGTATTTTTCTTGTGTCTGCTGGACAAAAAGTGGTCTCATGGCAGGAAGACCTGTAAGTATTCCGATGCTTTCAAAAGGGAGTTAGTTCCACATCCAGCCCCTCTGCTTCCTTTGCTGACATCTCGCATTCTTGTTGCAGACAGTGTTTCAGAGAGATGCCTTGAGAAGCCATGATACTGTCGGCTGAAAAGCTTTCTAACAAAAGGCTTTGAAAGTTGATGAGAATCTTAAAAATCGTTAAACAGTGGTTTTAGGAGATACATGATCTGTATTCTGTAGTATAAGAACTCCTGAATTTTGCAAGACTAAAGTTTTTAAAGTTTCCTTCCCTGTTCCAGATGACTTTTGAAATCCACAAAAACATAGCTATACAGTATCCAAGGCAGAATGTCATTGTGTCCAACATTCAATGCTTCTTTACAAGGTGTGGTCAAGTCAGGCTGTTACTGAGGTTCTTCGTTCAATTGGCTTCAGTCCTGTTGTTGTGGGAAAAATTAGTTTGTTGCAAATGCCAGTGGACTCTAGGATAATCACCATCCTCCTGCACATTGGCCATCACTCGAGCATGTAGGTGACCCGAAATAATAATTCAAAGTGTTGAGAACTTCTGCACCTGTATCAGTTATGATAATCATGACCATTTAAGCATAAATTCTGACACGTTAAGTCTCTCAGTCACTAAATTTTACAACAGAAGAGCTGAGATCAAATTATGAAGACCTGCATTGTCTGTGTGTGTGGCCTACATTGTGTCACAGATAGGCATGAATGGCTATTTAGGATACTAGAGACAGGACCATACAACATTTTCCTCCACTTGCTCCCAGCTGACAAAAAAGAAAAATGTCATTGATATGTAAATTATCTAAATCAACCATCACACTGAGAACAAAAACTTTCTCAAAACTCATCTGCCTCTATGAAATGAAACGTGCAAAATAATTTTAAACTGAAGAAAAATATTTTCCTTTGCATTTCTGCAGAGTTAAAATGGCTAAAGAAATCTTCATAAGATTTAAAAGAAGAAAATATCTCTGGGCAGAAAGGGTTAATGAAGAACTTTAACCACAAGGTGATATTTTGAGCAAGATCTCATTAAACAGGGAGCTGTCACCAAACTTTTTTTTGCATTCTGTTACCAGTAGATATTAGGTTTTCCTTTCATATTCTGTATGATATCTCCCAGAATTGCATCCGAGTCCATCATTAAATTCCCGATTGCTAATTAATATAAGTTATTATTTATTGTTATTATTAGAGAAGGAAAGGACTGCCTTCCTGTGTCTGGAGAGTCTGCTGTTATATCTGCTCTGCGTATTGCTGAATTGACTATGCTTCAGCTTCATGCAGATGCACTGTGTCAGAAAACATCTGCTAGCTGCTGATTTTATGCATATTACAGAGACTTTATGTACTGTTAAATGGACAACTTTTTCATTCCAAACCATCATTTTCCATGTGGCATCATTTGATCTGTCCTCACTCCAGCATTTGGTTTCATCAAGTCATTTCTTCCTACCCAATGTGTGTGTAGTAACTTCCTCAATGGCTCTGTACATGTGTGTGTCCTGTCTGTGACTGGAAATTATTGTTCCTGTCATGATAATATGGTGCTAGGGCAAAACATGTCATTTTAATCAATATATTATATTTTCATTAGCTTATTTCATCATTGAGCTTTAGTCAAGCCAACATAATTATGCCAACTGATGCCCAGCTACATAGGAACTTACCAGACTCAAATGCACTGTTTCAGAAGCACAAAGGGTACTTACCAGGTCACTGTGTTTAGAGCTTTAATGCAACTGGTGAGTGCTGCATGTGCTCCACAGAAAGCCCCAGAATGAGAGGGGCAGAGGGGCAGCTTGTTTGCGGTACTACTGTTTTAGGGGCAAATCTGTCCCAGCCTTGCTATTACTGTCATGGGAGATGAGCCGTGAGGCCACAGCGACAGAGAGTGCAGGAGGCTGAAAAGGGCTCAGAAGGGACAGTTCCTACTGGGCTGGGGCACGCTTCACTTTAAATTGTTTTGGTTTTGTCTTCTTGTACTGTTTCATTTAGTGTCACCTCCCCTCTGCTGAGAATAACACGCACTGCAGTGCAGCCATTCCCCATGGTTAAAGCTGGTGTTAGTGCTGAGAGTTAACCTGCCGAGGCTGCCTGCCTCATGGCTGCTCCGCGTGGGATCTGCAATTACAATTCTTTGCTCTCCATTCCAAGTTCTCAAAACAGCAAATAAACAAAAGAACACATGTTATACTGCTCTTTTCATATTCACAGTGCTTTATAAATACTAGTTAGTTAACTCATCCTGGCAATACCTTTGTGAGGTGGGCAATTACTATTCAAATGTTAGAGAAGTGTAATTGTGCACAGGGCAGCAATTTCCACTAACTTTTTAATGATGTTTTAAGGTCTGATGCATGACCTATACATCTGTGTATCTAGAGAATCTGACACTGATAACTGAACATAAAACGATTAATTTCTTATATGAAACCAGAATAAATACCTCTTTTCCTTGTGTATAATTCTTTTCCAATCCATTTTCTCATGCAGTCAGGGAACCCAGCAGTGATGGTGGTGGGGATATTGGAGTGTAAAACCCTAAAAGCTTATTTGTGCTTGCCTTTGCGTGCATGCGTGCCTGCATGTTATTGTGTGCACACTTTTGTGTAAGTAAAAACTGCTGGTTCCTATTCCAGATCCTTTGCAGTCCAAGTATCTGGTAAGAGACAACAGATGGATGCAACACTGAGACAGGGACATCACGAGGTTACAGTGAGAGGATTACAATTACTCTAAGAAGTGGCGGCCGTAGCACGCCAGCTGTTGAACCATTCTCATATAGTATTTTAGTCATCACAAGAGTGAGAAGAAAAGAATGATTTGCAGAGTGTTGATGAAGCAAACAGGCAGACTTTTGTAAGGACTTCTTTGCATCTGGGTTGCATAGGCATGAGAAAATGCCTGTATAAGAAAAAGGGACAAAAATATTTTCACATTCAGCAACAGTGAGGTGAAAGCTAAGGATTCTAATTTACAGTATGAAATCATGGTGGGTGAGACAGGGACGAATGAATTTGGATTGTGAAAAAATAGGTATGCACCAACAGTGATGTAAGGTGGCAGGATTGGAAGGCCGAGACACAAGACGAAAGGTAGTGTGTTTTGATAGAGCTGTTTGGTACAAGCTATCGTAGTTCTGAGGCTGTAAGAGCATGTTTTTCAAAATCTTTGACAAAACGCTCATATTTCTTTGCTATTCTACAGGAAATTGCGAGTACAGTCCTCTAACACTGACTTTCTGTGGCCTCCACCACATGGACCCCAGTTCTTTATTTTGCAGCTGTTTTATCAAGATGGCAGCTTGCACTCTTGCTTGGAATTGAGCTAAAACACTCACTATGTTTGCATAGGTTCCTTAAGACCCAGTTGCAACACGGAGTGAAGATTTGCATATCACATTCATCTGTGATCAATGTGGTCTCCATTCTTCCATGCACAGTAAAGCCCTCTCCAGCCCAAGGCTATAGGTACTTTGCCATAATGCCATTCTAGCCTTTCCAGACAGCCCAGGCATGGTGGTAGCGCATAGCCACACTGCATACCAAGGTGTAATGTAAACATATACAAGCCCACTTTAAGTGGGAAGCAGCCTCACTGTGGTAGCACAATCTATCCTTTGAAAAAGGCAGTAACCCTAATTTGTGTGCTGTTTCCAATGTAAGTGTTTGGGCTTTGATCAAGTAATTCATGTGCTTGATGGGAGCCCTTCCATCGCCTGCAGTGGGCTTTGGACTGGAACCATAATCCAGACATCTCACATGCATATACATCCTTAATTAAAATTTTCTAAATTGCTGTTACATAATGAGGATCCCAAACCTTCTGTGAAGTGCTTCCAGTTAAGCCAGTGGAAAAAAAAAAAGCACCCAGTATCTTACCATCACAGTTAACATGAACTAAAGCAATTTCCCCTATTGCATATTAACAAGATAGATGAATTATAGGTACATCAAAAACACCAAGTGAACGTCCTGACTTTTGCTTGCATGCGATTTATAAACAAAGCTGGTGTACCATAATTGTACCACCTTACACACATACAGATAAATATACACTCAAAGTTATCATTGGCTTTAAAAATAGGCTGAGAATGAAAATAATACATCAGGCTTAAATATAGCAAGTGCTTCTGCTGTAATTATATTCATTCTGTTTGCCAGGCATATTTTTATGAATGTATTACAGTTTGCTACACATTTTTACCAAGAAGAGGTGCATCCTGTGACAGCTGCCCATCATTAGCCACAGAATCTTTTTGCGCCGACCTGTATGAAAAAACTGAAGGACACCTCAATCAACACCCCTCTGTTGTGTGGCAAAAGCAGTCGTTCAAGATTTTATTTTTTTCAGCAGGAAATACCACTCTGGTCTCACAGAAAGAGCTTTGACTTGGATTTATCTGACCTGCTTTCTATTCCTGGCTCTGTCTCTAGGTGACCTTAGGAGAGTCATTTTTATCTACTATTGTTTTTAAATGGGCTAAAAGATGTTTCCCAGCAGAATGGGCCAAACATTAGATACAACAGGATGGGTTTTTTTTTTCCATTATCTCACCTCAAAAAAATTTCCCCATGAAGAAGCTACATACTTGTACACATACAAATACCAGTCAAGTAAGTGGCTCTTCTCTCTCCATCTTGCTCTTTTTTTTTTTTGTTCTTTATAGCATGAGGCAGTCACAGCAGAGTGCCTAAAACATGTTCTTTACATATACATAACTTGAAAAATCTAGTTACATATACACATTTCTGCTCTGGCAGGCTGAAGTGATCTCTGAAAGCAAAGACATGGACCAAAGTGTTTCTCAAAATATTTCTGGGCTTACTGTATTGCTACACACAGTACATGGTAAGTATTTTTTGGAAAACTGTCTTCCCCTGTAGCAGTATAACTGTCAGACAACAGCTCACACACGACAACACAAAGTCATAACTTGGGAGATAATCTTTTATACGCTCCTAACAACATGCTCTGAAATCCTACACTTAAAAGGGGTTTAAAAACACACAATACCCTAAGACACCAAATAAGCAATAAAAGTAACATGCAGAGCCAGACACAAAACCAGAATGAAAAAGATTTTTTATTATTCTCCTCTGTATTACCATAAATGACATGCTATATTTAATTTTACAGTGCCCCTGGACAAATCATCAAATACTTTAATAACTACACAAACATTAATATTTAAATACAAGAGATCCCCTCAGTTCCTGAATAATCATAACTCTGGATTGATAGGGTACTAAATGGAAAAATCTTGTTTAGACAGTTGTAAGAGGGGGGGAGGGTGTTTAATGAAACAAGTTTGATGGTCTTGTCATCATAAAACTGATAGATATTTGGCACAATTTGTATCTTTGCTGAAAAGAAGTTTGAGAAATGGAACAACTGTAGTGAAGATTAATTTTCCCTTCTTCTGTTCTGAGATCACAGTCCTTTAGGTCATTAGCTGGAGTGTGTGACATAGATTGCACTTTACCCATGCAAATCCTGTCCCGACTCCTGGAGAATGCACATGTTAAATAGCTGTGACTTATATACTTGTGGGATATGCTGCCCAACAATTGCTACAGCTAGCTAGACTCATTTCAAGAGAGTGATGAAACTAGATAGTAGAAGAGACAGCATACTGAGTTCTAACAGTCAGTATCTGTTAGACCTGCCCACCTATTCTACCCGCTGTCCTTGGAGGGATTTTTGTTTAATCCAGATTTTGTATTATTATTTTAGTCACTCTCCAGTTCTACCTAATAATGGGGGCTCAACTACTAACACACGATGAGAATAGCAAATTGCAAGGTATTTTTGATCACTCCAGCACAAAACAAAACAAGACTGAAAGACTTGTAAATAAAAGTAATCCACATAAACATCTCAACCAAAGCTCTGAAACCTTATCAGACTTTTGTCTCCAAATCTGGGGTGATGTTCAGGTGTATTATGTGTCCCTGAGCACACATCTGATGACAACATTTGTTCATGACTGAGCAAAGGCTAGTCTATTATTTATGTCATATTCTGATTAAATGCCACAGCATTTGTAGCTAAATGAAATTATTTGGATGCTTCCAGTAGAATCTGTCTCTGCAACTCACCTTAAAATTTTCTTTTTCGTTCTGGGCCAGTTGCTCAGATTCTGTACTTTTCAGAACTGTATTCCTTTCTTCGTCTCTGCAGTAGAGCTCCATGGATATAAGGTAGCTCTGTCTTTAATGTTTTTGGGGCTTTTCTCAATTGGGAAATACTCATCTGAAGGAAGTTCTGGGGAAAACACAAATGCCTTTACATTCTAGTTTCCAGGGAAGAGAGAGAGGAGAACCAGTTCATACACATAGGCCTCTGAATAATAGGTTGTGGCCTGTGGGCTGATAGATCCCGGAAGCAGCAGCATGAAGGTACTCTTCCTCATGCGGACAGTTGGCAAACAATAATGAAGGCTGTACTAAGGCCTCTTATTATGAACTAATTAAATATATTGCTCTATATGATAAAGGAAGCTGGAAGGATCCAAAGCCATCTCTAAATTACTTACTCAGTGTCCTACTTCTCCTCTATGTCAAATATCTATCATGGCAGGAAAGGTGAACAGAAAAAACAGTACATCATAATTAAAGTACTGAGACAGATGGAATTTTCTGTACTAGGAAAAAAAGTGTGCTGTCTCCAAATTCTAATGAAAAAATACTATGGAAACTCCAGAGCTACAGGCCTGGAATCAGTACTAAAGCAGAGCAAAGAAGGTTAAAACAGTGCAAGAAGTTAGCATGAGCACTGCTGCATAGATCTGAGCAAATCTTTAAGCAGGTAATTAATTTCAATCTTGGCTTTATATGCTAAATCATAATTAGTCATTCAGTTCTTGTAACTTCACTTATTTTTTTCCCTTTCTCTTGTTATGGGATAGCAATAAACCAAGAATACATGGAACTGCATTCTTATCATCAAGAAAAGGGCCAGTGATTACTGGCTGAGACTTACTCTGGGCCTGGGCTGCCTCCACCTCTGCTGCTGCAGTAGTAATGTGTGCTCCCTTGAGAGGACAGATTTAGCCACTGAGTGCAACCTCTTTTCCAGGAGAAGCAAATGTAAAGAGACAGCAGTTTCTAGCAATAAAATAAAAAACAAGCAACATAAAACATTTCTCTCTCACTCATTTATCTCTCCCTCACTTTAGCTTTTCTTGAAATGTACAACCCATGTGCGTTTATGAGATTTTGAGCTGTTCATGATTATCTGTGGTGCTTGAGAGAAAAGCTGATTTTGCGCTTACATGTGAATAAGAGAAAAATACATTTTCACCTTTTACATTGTTACAGAAATCTACCTGAAGCATGCCTTGAAACTAGAAAGATGGTCTTGCAACAAACACTCTGTAACGTTGGTAAGGAATGAAAGTCTACAAAATTGCATTACTTTATGATAAAACTGTGAATGATTAATTGAACTCCCCCAAACTGTAGTGTGGTCTCTTCCTTCCCCTGTATGTGCATGGCTGTTTATATTTTTCTGCCAACATCAAAAGAAAGCTGCCGAAATAGGATGTTTTATGAAGTCTTTCAATTTAAAGTTTTTTTGAGGTACATGTATATTTCTTGTTCTGCAAAGTATCTTTCCAAGAAATCATCAGAGTAAATTTGAAGATTAGTAGAGCTTTTCCATATCACTGATCCACACTAATTGTTTCCTGTTCTGTGACAGAGATAGAGTTAAGCAACTATTTTCTGAAACTAGGGCTACGGATGTTTCTAAGTTTTATTGGAAGCATGAATGAATCCTGCGTGGCCTAGGAACGCAAATAGGAATTCTGGAGAGAAGTCTTCTGCTGACCAGTATTGCAGCTCACAACTGAGGCTCCATCTTTTTTAAGCCTTCTGTGAAGTAAAAGGTACAGATAGTTGTTTATATGCATGACATTGGTGATGCCTAAAGCAAAGACTTTACTAGTATTTTACAGAACTCGTCTTCAAAGATGCATTCAGGAGGATACAGAAAGGCACAAATTCACCTTAGAGTTATAAAAGATGGTCATTGTGCTGTACTGACCACTCCCTTGCCGGTTTATTGCCATAAACTCTAAGAAAGCGCAGATTATTTTTCTAGAGCAGGCTGGATTTTACTTAGGATATTACATTACACTGACAAAGTTAAATTTAACTATGCAAATAAAACAAATTTTTGGCAAACTTCTTACACAAACTGTGTGCATGGTCAAGGACTTCGGAAGAGAAGTCACAGTGGAGAGCAAAACTAGATGACATATGCAGTGTTTGAGCTGCTCTGTAAAGTTGCTGGACATAAAAAACATGGCTTCATGGTCAGCAATGAATACTTTCATTTAGTCACAAGACTAGAGCCTGACACACTGCATGCTAAACTAACATAACTAGAAGAGCCTGTGGCTGCTTGTGTCAGGTTGAAGAGCCCCAATGGCTGCTGTTCTAGCAAGAGTCCCTCTTGAAACTCCTGCAGTCCATCTGCAGTCTTGTGCTTCTGTTGGGTTCCCTGTTGGCCGCTGTGTTTTAACAGTGCTTAATTTTTTACTGAGATGTAGCTTGTTTTGAATTGTCTTTCTTCAAACTTTTTTCAGCACTGTCTTCTACTGAACAAGATCTATATGTTGATATAGTATGGTACAGTAAATATCTCAAGAACTGATCAACATAGACAACTTAGAGAACAACCCAGTGTTCATCACACTGGGTCCTACTGAATTGGTTAAGCTTACCAAAAGCATCAAATACAAAATTAAAAAAAGACTGTCATATGCTATGGCTCAGGTGCCCATAGTTGAACTATCATTTATTTTAGGCAACACAGTTGGAGAAATTCCATCATTTTCATCCACAGTGTTACTTGAGTAACAGATATTTTCTGAGCAACTTGAGTAATGGCAGGAAACGGCACCAAAGAAACTAAAAGTTGTTCAATCAAATGTTAGTGAATTAGGAATTCACATTTACCTTCTTGGAAACAGCTGCACAATTAGTGAGAGTCTTCTTGAATTAGTGTATACTTAGGACAAGCCACCCATCTTTGAGATTATGTAAAGAGTTTTGATTCCTTAAAACCAGAAGTTTAATCGAAATTAAAACAAAGGAGAATTTGAGCTTTGAATTTTTAAAGTGGTCAACATAGAAATACAAGATTTAAAAGGAAAAAAGAGTTAAAAGTAAAGGCCCCCGAACTGGTGATAACTAGGGAAAGAAACCAACTCATGGGAATATGTAGCAGAGATTCCTTGATGGTAATTACCCTTTCTCCTATTTCTTCAAATTCAGCAGGTTCCTGATAATTTTCAAAGTCCTGTGTCAGCTTGGAGCATTTTCTGCAGTGTTCTATCAAATTTCTGGGGTAGGTCACTTCATATAACTCAGCTATTGTAAATCCACAGCAGCTTCAAATAGCTACAAGATTCTCTTTCTGTCCTTAATTTTATTGTAACACCACTGTAAAGAAGACAGTGTTATCGCTCAGCTGAAGAGCTAGCCATATTTCACTGATGAGTAATGAGATTCCTGTAAATATCTTGCAAAGTTATTTGAGACTCTTTCAGTTGGAAAGCATTACAAAACCCAAGAAATTACCTTTATTATTTAAAAAGAAAAAAAAAGGGACAAGGGAAAGGAAAGACATGCTTGTCTTCTGTTAATGAAAGACCTGTTCAGTTTCCCTCATACTAGAGAAACTGCAGAAGAACAGTGAGGTGTGTGAAAAATGTGCCCTCCCCCTCCTGTAATGCTGCCAAGGTCAGCAAGACCTGTGGGGACCTGCTGTGGAAGTGTTGATTACTTAGGTTAATAGATGCTTAGGGGCTGTTTAAACCCTTTTTTTTTTTTTTTTTTTTTAATTTTATTAAATAAACCTTATTTTTCCAAAATGCTGGAAAAGGAGACCATCTGTAATTTGATTCTTTATGGGCCAATGTCTTCTCTTGCTCTTTTAAATTTCTTCCTCCCCTTCTGTGAACAAGTTTTTCCAAAGCCTTTACCATGCTCAGGAAGGGGAAACACCTTTAGATTTAAATGAAGTGGCTGTGTTACAACATTCTATAAAAGTACATAAGGTGAAAAGACTAAAAGGTGTGTAGTTGTAAGTAAAACTAGAAAGCACATCTACTGGGGAGAGTGAGGTTTCATATTTTGGCTGAGCTGATCTGCAGTTTGCAGCTGCCAAGAGGGAAAATCCTGCTCCATTCATCTTTTCTCCTGCTCCCTGCTCTGTCCTCTCTCTCTGTTGCCCCTGCTGTGCTCATCTTTCCTGTCAGCAAGTCATCCAGCTCACAAAGGTGGCAGAGAGCTTACCCAGAAGGAAAAATGGAATGTAGTGACCTGAGCAATTGAGTTAGCAATCAGATGACTGGAAGCGCTAGTGCAGAGGAGAGGATACAGTCATATTCCAGAAAAGGGGATGAGGAAATGGGGTACAGGACTATGATTTCTACCATCAAAAAAACTGCCAGGCTTCTAACAGTAGCTATACCAAAAGTGGCATACCTCTTGCCGGGGCCAGGTGCGCCCTACAACTGTATCCTGACTCGGGATCTGGGTAAGAACCAGGCACTTCCTCTTCCTGTCGCTTTGATGCCTGTGTTTCCAAAGAAGACGTGCTCTTTCCAAAGAAGCCTGAATGCTTCAGCTAGGTCTCTGGTCTGAATGCTAACACAGACAGGACTTTAAGGCGTATCATGTGAAGCATCTTCTCAGTAGAGACAGAGCTTAAATGTCTCAGCTTTCACCAGAGCTACAGGCACTACAAACGGTTCCATTCAGTATGAGTAAGAGTTCTCTTCTTAAGTGAATTTGTTTAAGAAATAATTAATATTCAAATGAAATTTCCTCCCAACTTTCATTTCTGCCAACAAAGGAAGTTGTCATGGTGAGGTATTACTGCAAGTAACTCCAAATGGATACCAGTAGGTAATGAGATCATCAAAACTTCACATCTCTATGCTCCAGGTGATGTAATTGTATCCAGTAGTTTGGATTCTTGACAACTGCCTTCTTTTATTTCTTGCTGGAAGAGGCTTAAAAGCACTGGTAGTCTCCAGTCTGTAATCTCTATCACTTGGGAGTTTATATTTTCAGTACATAACAACACTGTGTTCTTACAACAGAGAATCTGAGATCTGTATCTTCTTTGATAGATGCCGATGTTTTCAAAATCTTCAAGAAAAATCCAGACCTGGTTTGCTGTAAGCAGACTGCATTGGTTTTGGTTGAGATATACCCTTTCATATTAATGCTGAATGAAGATTCCTTTACTGTGTGACTGCATTTCAGCATCTCATGTCAGGTAGGATGCATGTGAGTAAATCCCAGAGCTGCAAAGCCTGGAAGAAGAAAAGAAAGTATATTTATTTAGGAACATAAAAATAATCTCTGGATTTAACGGCCAGTTGAACTGCCATTGGTACTGTCAGTTTCACCAGGTAGCTCTCATTCCACTCTGACAGGAAGTCAGTCTCTGTCATCACCTCTGTCACAAAAAATGCCACCAAGCTGTTAGAGCCCTCCATCCCCACACTCTGGGTTATACAACCGTATCCAATAGTTTTGATTCTTGACAATTCTCTTATTGTGTATCTTGCTAGAAGAGACTGAAAATTAATGTGTTTTACTGGTGGATGTGATTACCTTGATCCTTCTGAAGGCCGTGGTGACTTTCATCTGTTTTAATAGCTGCTGTAAACATGCAAGAAAACCAAACTGTACTGTGAATATGGAAAAGAATCAAATCATCTGGTTTTGATGAAGGTGTGTAAAGCTGTAAAGCACACTTGAAGAACATGAACCAAAAGTTTATTGAAAATATAAAGCAGCTTGTCCTCGGCAAATTTATGATTTACATCAGATTTAAATGCACCATAATACACTTGGGTCAGCTTGAGAGAGTTGGTTTTGAATGTCTGGAATAATATGTAAGGTGTAGAAAAAATGTGCATTTGCAGCAAATCTACTCTGATGGAACAGCAGCAATAATGAGACCTCAGATCTTTGAGCTCCTGGTGACATGAGGAGGATCCCAGGGGCTTAGAGATCAACAGACAGATGGCCCATTTTCCAAGACAGGTAATAAGGATGCCTCTGAAAATCTGTCTAAGAAAGCTGATATTTGTTATAGGGGGCAAATCCTACTCCAGCTGGGTGTCTCCTATGGCTGCTGAGAAACTCTATTTATTGCTGTGTTCATTTATAAGGGGCTGCAGCCCTTAGAGCAAACCTGGACTGTAAATGTCTCTAGGATGGAATGCTGTCCTGCACCCCAAAATGAATACAAAGGAAATTTTTCTGGGACTGTAAGAGTACAAGAATCACCACAGTGGACCCTATCTATCTGGTTCAATGACCTGTCTCAGGCTGTTCCCAAATAGCTCAAAGGAGGGTGAAAAAGCTAAAGAAGTTCACCTTCATAGTTAAAACTGGATTAAAGCCAGAATCAAAGTTTAATTCTCTTTGTTATTATCTCTACATACGAAAATTCTGGATAGTTTAGTCTTGATGCTAAACTTGATAAATTCTTGGCATTGGGGGTGTCCAGGAGTGAAAGTCTTTACTAGCTAATTGCCGGTTATCTGACACCATTTCCTCATTAGCTTTGAATTCCTCACCTGTGAACTTCACTGCAAGTCATTTTTTCTTTAGTCATGATATAGGGAGAACAGAAATTCCTGACTTACTTTTTCTGTTCTGTTCATCGTCTTGTATCATGCAATCATCTACCCTTATTTGTTTAATTAGTTAATTAAGAACTCTTCCATATACTCAGTTTCTCATCAGCTATTTTACTTAAAACCACAGCATTTATTTCTTCTGGTGATGAAACTGTTGTTTGCTTCTGACAAGAAAAGGAGAAACTGAGGTGCCTACAGCTCTTTGTGGGGGCAGGGCACTGATTCTACAACATAATTTTTTTTTTTTTTTTTTTTTTTTTTGTCTTGTGTGCTCTTCCAATAACATGCTGAACACAAATCCAAGATGAGCCCTGGTCTGCAAGATGCTCAGGTCCTGTTCTGAGCTGGTATGAAGTTTGCAATTGTATTCTAATGTAGGACAGATAAAGAAGGTAAGAATTCTGTGCCTTCTTGCATGAGCTTGTACAGAAGTACCAGATGAAACCTAGTCCTGCCAAAATCATGAAGAGACATTGACCATTTAATACAAAGTAAGATCCCTCAAATGCTTTCTTCTTTTTTTTTTCTTTTTAAACAGAGAGAAGTGCACATTTGGATGAAAAGTTTTTAGTGTAAGCCAAAATGTCTTTCCTGTGTCCAAAACACTTATCTAATAGGAGTGAAGTCATGAGACTAACCTTTTGTCTGTTGAAGATAAAAATCACAAACTTCACGTCTAGAACATCAGTTTTTGGATGGTCCATTCAATGGAGCTTGGCTTCTTGGAGCCCTTCTGAGAAGCATTCTCACTGAAGTGACGATGAAACAGAGGCACTGAGCACTGGAGATTCAAGGAAGTGTATGAGAGAACAGAATTAGGCCCTCATGCAATCTTAATGCATTGTGAAGCTTTCAGCTCACATGCATACCCCGGTGAGACTGGGAAAAGCCTAGTTCAGAAAATGTCTAGCTATGTGAGAATATGGTTCAGTTCTGCCTTGATCTAATGAAAGATGAACCAAGCTTCTTAGAAGTCTCGTAGGATTTTTACCTCAGTTGTTACAGACAGGTATGTAGATGAACAAAAGCAGAGCAGGAGGAAGGTCTGGAATTAATTAAATGCCTTCTCTTGAAATAGCCCCATAAAACTTGTCTGATTAAAATCCCTACAAGCAAGGAAAAAAACCAAAAAACACTTTGTCTACTAAATAACTGAAATAAAGAAAAGGTGTTCTAAAGATGCCACCTTATAAGTAAGAGAATTTCCATGAACTCTTGGCATAGTTAGCTGGCAGCCTTTTTTGAATGGCAAATGCTTGAAGGCTCAGTTTTAGGACAGGTTGTTAGTTGCCCAAATTGACTGAGTGCTCCCAGAGGTTGTTTGAATGTGTGGTTAAGGGCTTGCTGCTCAGACAGGCTATATAGAAACACTCAAAGGACCCTGTGTGCTCTGCCAGATCCTTCTGATTTATTTATACGAATAAGCCACCAGGTCCAGACTACGCTGTTCAGACACTTCTCATTTGTAGGTCATTCTGAACATTAATCTTTCCTCGCAATCACCAAGCAAATTAATATTAGCATAGATAGGCAATACTGTTGCTTTTGTTAAAAGCTGAACACTCAATGTTGAGAGGGCTTTGGGATGTAACATTAGAAAATTAGCAACTAGACCTGGAGGCTTCTTAGGAATAGACATACATGAGTCTGGATGGTGTTACTGACTGGGAAATACAATACTGACTTTGTGAACACAGAAAGATTTTGCCTCATGTTTAAGCTGGTGGACAGGATGGGGAGAGATTACACCATCTATTCCCTTTGTAATTATTGCTCTGTGACTGGTGGAACACAGATGAGTTGGGTTTGGGCCAGTGGCCACTCCAAGAACTGCCTACTGATATGCAGAAAGTATGGGGCATGTTTGACAATCAGCTTTTAGTGCTTTTAAGTTAACTATTACTGGTACTCATACTGCATGTGTTCTGCCAGCAGTGGACAAGTAATGAAATACAAGCGTGTCAGGTTTCTCTGCCTCTCAAATACATTATCTTCCTTTTGACAATAGCAGGAGTGAACCAGAAGTAACTGTGAAATGAACTACTTTCCTCTACAGACTTGAATTCAACTTCCTAAATTAATTTAATATCCTAGTTGCCTTACCATCACTCTTATTTTAACTTAATGTTAATTTTGGCTTATTTACCAAGGTGGGAACACAGCTTCTTGTTTATTGACTGTGATGAGCATCCACACTAGACTTGTTTTAACCTCAGTTTGGTTACTTCCCAACTATGAACAGGTCCCTGTT
This sequence comes from Meleagris gallopavo, assembly GCF_905368555.1. NCBI lineage: Eukaryota > Metazoa > Chordata > Aves > Galliformes > Phasianidae > Meleagris > Meleagris gallopavo. The sequence continues at coordinate 50,360,861 of NC_139405.1, read as the reverse complement.
CATTTGATCCCACCTACTATTTTTTCTAATTTTCCAGTGACAAAAAGGAACCAACCACATTCACCTTCCATAGTACAACTATCAAGAACTAGCAGTCAGTTGACCAGACATATGAAAGCTGTTATGCAAGCAAATCCTGAAGCAGCCCACAATTTTTGTTTTAGGCAACAGCAGATACTGACCATCAAACCTATGGGCTCCCAGCTGACTATCAGGAGACCTGGCCTCCACAGTCATTTCTCCCTTGAAACAACAACTGTATTCCTACCTGACAGAACTGGGTGGAACTGATCGGTACTTTTTCTGAGCTGGGTGAAGATGGTGTGTAGTCAGATAGATTTTGGAAAGCCTTAAGGCAGCAATTGTCAGCAGCTGTGTCCTGTAACAGAACCAGGAACCGAGATTTAAACATGGCGAATAAGGCACTCAGGAGATGAACAGTCACTTCTCTAAAAGTGGCAGAGTATCTATGGAGAGTAACTGGAGAGAAGTTTTGTCTTGCTACCAAATGCACCAAGTGAGGCACAGTTATGGTGAAAATCTGAGCAGCATTATCATGAGGAATGACCACCACCATGTGCCCAGCTCTCCATTCTTTGTGGTGGTGCTCTCAGGATTAGCTGGAAGTGATTGTTTCCTTAAACCATACAGTAAATGCTAGACCACAGGCTGGCCCAGGACAGCCACACAGCAATCTTCTGGGTAGCTCCATGCCACAGGTCACTGCCTAATTGTCAGCATCCTCCAACTGCTGCCATTTCTCAGGCACCTCTATGAAATGGCTCCAATAAAGGCTGAGGCACTAGAACTGCTGATGCTTTTGGCATTCAGAGGAGGCATCTGCAACATTTGATTTTCTTCTCTTCCTACTTCTCTACCCTATTATCCCTGAATCCTGCCTCTACCTTTTTCTTGGTCCTGTCCCTGTCCTGTCCCTAAATGCTGTGATTGTCACTGAAAACCCTCTCCTTATATGCTGAACATCTCTGCATGAGCAGACCTCATTATCATGTGGCAAGAGGTCATTTACATATGCAAATCAGGTTAATGAGAGCAGAACTGTAAAAGGCTTCATTCCAGATGCATTTGCATATCTAGCTTTAGAAATATTTGAGAGCTCTGCCCCTAGCTGTGCTAGCAGGACACGGAAGCCCTGGCAGTATGTCTTCAGTAGTGATTATATTCAGAGACAGCTGCCATCCTGGTTTTCAACAGCTACTATCTGAGGTATTGGCTCATTTGAACACAGAGGGTAGTTGTGTAATATGTGATTCTGCACCAGACTACTGAGAGGCAGTTAAGCCTTGGCCCTTATTGGGGCAACATGTGGGCTTCTGACAGGTAGATATATGCAATTTAGCATGAAGAATACATTTCCTATGGTGCTGTCACTAATGCATGCCTGGTGTATGATGAATGAGGAAAACAATGCAGGTACCAGGCACAGATCTCTAGGAAGGATATATTCTGTGTGACATGGCACCGCACAAAACACTGCATTCTATCTAAATTCTATCTAACTGGGCATCTAGCCCCCACCATATAAATAGGGCTCCCTTTGGATTTTGCAAATCACTCATGGGAAAACCCCAGCTCCCCCCCTTCCAACCTCCTCCACAGACAGGCTGGGCAGCCTGCTGTCCCCCTCACAACAGGATTCTGGACAAGTGTGTGGTTGGTTTCTGAGTGCTTAGCAGCTAAGCACGTTTGCACAGAGTTCCTCAGGAGAAGCATCTTTTACTGGTTCCATTTTTTTCAGCTGATTTTTTTTTCCCCTATAAAAATTACTCTTTCACACGAAGGCTTTCTGTCTGCCAGGGACTTCTATGTCTGGTTCCAGAGAGAAAAGACAATTACCTCATAATTTCTGAGAAAAGTTACTCCTTTGCTCCTACCCAGTCCTCCTGGCTTTTTCTCGCGCATCCCAGTGGAGAATTCCAGAAAAGAAACAACTTCTTGAAAGAGGAAGTTCTCTGCTATGACATTCAGAGCTTGCATGCTACAGCTTTCCACATGGCCATCAAGCAATGCCAGGAGTGTAGCCTCAGAATACATGCTACAACCATCATGACTTGTGAACAGAGGGATGCTGTTACAAATTCTCTGGAGCAAGTTATTGCTGTCCCTGCGCCCTCAATTAGCAGGCAGAGCTCCACACATCTTGCAGCTGGGCAAACACACAGTGATTCTACGTGCTTGGTGCACACGCCTAGTGAGGAGCCTGTATGTATTAGGTTGGAATGAGTTGGATTCTTTACCAACTCCCAGAGCACAGGATGTAAAGCAAACTTCCCCTTTCATCCCTTAATTTGGAATAATTTACCATAATTCAAATAACCTTGTCCAAGAGTTTAATGTTGCATCCATCCTCACATGCTACTAGTGTCCATGGATTTTCTCTCGCTTGGTCTTGCATTTCTAACTCTAATGCATCACCAAGGGTCAAACTTCACTGCAGTGATTCCTCGCAGTCATTCCTGCACTGCAACAACTATAGTTATTCTCAGCAGTTCTAATATAACTGAAAAGATGAAATATCTATGCCCATAGGAGCAAGAACTGCACTTACAAATTTTGGTTTATTTCCTGTGCCTAAACTGGTTACTCCTCAAAGCTACTGGCTATCACAGAAGACTGCTTCTGTCCATAAATAATATGCAGCATACAAATGCTATGGCTTGTGTGTACTTTGTGATACATCAACGGATGACTATCACCACCTAATAAAGCATGCTTTTTGAATGGAGCCAGTCTACAGCCCGAAGATGCAACTCTCACAAAAGCACAGATTTACCTATGTTTCTGTAAGCCTCCTTAAGGCCTATCCCATGCATCCTACGTGCTCACATGTCAGAGTTATAGTCATGCATCTGAGCAACCTATCTTACTGATAGCACAGCTGGATGTGGTCATGACTTATCACTGCCTGCATTTCAGGGCTGAGCTGTCCTGCTTGTTCAACAAACTCTGTCACATGGGTTTACTAAGAAAGAAGAGCAAAATTCAGATAGCAGAAATATATACCTGTGGGGCTAATGAAAGTTGATTTTTTTCAAGTTGGAATTCTACATTTCACCTATGAAAATTCAAATTTAAGCGATCTCAAACTTCCCAACTCTGTTATTTCTAGAGGTGTGACTTTGTCTTGGTGCATATCCTCCTTCCATTATGTTCACATTTAAAGCTCCTTAAACAGAATACAATTTACCTCCTTGTGTGGCATGCGATCGGAATCCAGAGATTCTGTTTAGTAAATGACGGTTTAGGAGATGTTCTGTTTTACATAAGCAATAGCCTAAAAGCAGCCAAACCAGAAGGGCAAAGAAATGTAATCGTTTCTAGGAACAGGGAGCAGCCTTTTCATTACCATTCACTTGCTGGAAATATAATATGGAATTTTAAAAGTATTAATAATAAACAGTTTTTCACTCACTTGCATTTCAGATTGGTAACACATCTTCCATATTTTGCTTAAAATACAGCCCTTCCTGTCTTAAGAGCACTGAACTGATTTTATTGCCAATTCTGAAAAGTGTTAACAGGAGTAAATCACCCCTCGCATTGCTGCTGTTGTTCCCCTGCCCTGAGCCAAATTCACTGCTAAGCACCTCTGACCACACAGCTCATATAAATGTTCATAATAGAGGGAGCTCTCACATCTGCTTATTCTCACACAATTAGAAAAAAACCCAACCACCACCACCACCAACAAAAAATCTTACAAAACTCTTTGCTGTGTATTTGGTTTATATACACATATGTTTGGTTATAGCTTACTTTTTCGCACCATATGTTCAATATTCAGCAGAAAGTCAGATATGGAGATGCTAAAAAAGTGTATAACATAAAAAAAATAGAGGGTAAGTAAAGCCATTTGATGGTGTCAGTTTTCATTGTGCACTATAATGTGGGAGAGCTTTTGAACTCTGGTATGGAGGAGCTTTATTAGAAAGCAATTCTCCTCAGTGACCTCAAGAGGCTTGGACCTATACGAGAGCAAGCTAGGTGCCAAAACGAAAAGGGGAAAGTCATTATGTAGAGGTGCACTTCTGAGGTATGAGCCAAACACAGGGAATTGCAGCAAGTATGATTGCTACAGATGAACCTAAAATATTCCTGTGAGAAATGAAAAACGTTTCTTATTTTTTCCATCTTCTGTATTAATTTTCCCTATTCTACTTTATACTTGTTATTATCTGCCTCTTTTTGATCTTGCGTATCCTGTGATATACTGTTCCCTTTCTTCCTTAATCATTTGCTCTTGACGTCTCCTATTTCTCCTTCCTAATTCTCATCTCATTATAGTCTTTCCCCATGTCCTCTTTTATAAAAACTTTCCTCAGCTTTTCTCTTTCCTTTTCTTGCTTCTCTGACTTAGTGTGGCAAAAGTTCATATAAAAGTTCAGCAACATAACTATGAACTTCAGAGAAAAAAAGTGAAACAGCAAATGAATTTGCATTACATTAGCTGAAATTAGGAAGCGCTGATATACAATTCTGGTTCAACAGGAATGCCATCCCTGAGATAGTATCTGGAGAGCTGGGAGTTTCATCTCCTTTTTGGTGCTGCCCTTCTCTTAGTCTTTGCTAATAGACTGAGAAAGCCAAAGCAACCTGGGTGAACACGAAATGATTTCAGCAAGTGTGAAATGCTGCATGACAATGACCAACACAAAGCTGTCATTCTCTGTGTTTACATTGGTACTGACTCTTAACAGCATGCTGCTAACTCAGCATAAAATTATGCTATTCTAAAACAATTCAGGTAAAAGGACAAGTCTTTTACAGCCAGTCGTGCTTCATTCCTGCAAAGAATTGTTGTATCAATCTAAGCTGGCATATAAACTAATGCTTACTCCTCAGAGCTTAAATTTACATTTTGACCCACAGACTCTTTAATCTCTTACTGCTGAAAATCATAACTCTCTGATCAGTACATCCACATCCACACTATCCCAAGAATCAATGGATGCTACACTGTTACACATACGATCATATCCAGTGCCTTGTCAATTAACCCGTATGACATCTGCATGGAAGATTTAAATAAGGAGCATCATATTATGCTGCATGGCTGATAAAGTGAAAATGCAAGCACTGACAAGGCTTACAATTTGGCCTGCTACCACAGCATCTATCTCTCTGAATGGAAGTTATTTATGCTCCTGCTGAATTATGGCTTGTATTCAAATACTGGCAAAGCTGCAATGTACAAGAAAATGTTGTACCATCCACAGTATGCTGTGGTTGGATACAGCCCTTGGGGATAACTTGAAAGAGCAATATCTCCTTCAGGAGCATGTCTGTCAGTCCAGGACTTACAGGTGGATCCTTTTAATCTCAGACAAAAAGAGGCTACTGGTGTGGCAGATGTGTTCCTCAGCACATAAATGTACAGTGAAAATCTTTCACAGCAGTGGCTAAACATGAGAACTGCTAATTAGAAGGAATTCTGACTTCTATAAAATGAGATTTGGCATTTTTTTCCCCTCAGGAAAAGCAAGAGCTGATGAGGATAATAAAATGCATCATGTTGATGAATGAGTTGAATCTGGACACTAAAAAACAAAGCTCCTTTATCATTTACATTAGCACCCCGTTTCATTAGACATCCCACATACAAGTGGTGTATGAGGATGCAGAACAACTGCCCTCCCAGTTAACTTGACTGCAGTGGCACTGGATTCTCCAGCTGGAGTGATGCCTCCTGCTCTTGAGCAAACCACTGATCTAGAAGGTCTGAGTGAGAGAAAAAGAAATCTCTCATGCTGAAGGGTTAGAAACAGGCAAGATAAAGTATGTTGAAAATGTTCCTACTATGCTTAGCTCAAAATTTAAGCTGTCAAATAACTTAACCAACTTAAATGTGATAGAAGTGCTTCCATTAAGAAATGTTCCAGTGGAAGCAACTTTGGTTAAAAGACAGATAAACTTCAGCTGTACCTATAGAATAAAACTGTGGCTTCTGCACAAGCCAAGTGTGGTGCAGATTAGAGAAAGGAGGAACTATCCACTCTCTTTGCATTGCTCAACTCGAAGGAAAATCAGAACAGAAATATGGGTCATAAAATTGAATCTGGGAACTGAATATCTACATCGGCATTATAAAGTACACACTACTGCTGAATGCAGTACTGTCTGAGGCTACACATTGACAGCAGTGTCAGTGCCTAAATCCGGTGCCGCTTCAGGCAATAGGAGATGCTCTATTGACTTTGATAGTATAGCTTATATGGCTCCATGAGAATTTTTTTTTTCCTTCTCCGTCTTTCTGTTCCACAAAACCATTTTTGGCTCACGATATTTTAGTCCCCCCTTCTGTGTGCATTATTTCAAACTCTAGATATTTCTCATACGAATGTATGACTTAGTAAGCTCTATTAAAGCAAACAAAGACAAGTAACACCTGAACATTCTCAAAATTCAAGATCTCACTGAATTTGATAATTTGTCTTGGTACAGCGGGTCAGCAAACCAAAATGTTTTCTTTCATACTCCCTACTTTCACAGGTGTCCAAGTATGGGGCCTCAGAAGAACCATGTATCTTCAGGAAACAGGCAGCAGAAAGACCAAAGGGTAATTTTTTCTGTTCTGCTTTAACAGTACATGAGAACTCAAACGAGATTTTTGCTTTATAAGTATTTTGGCTGATTTAATAGGACAGAGCCTTCCTTAAGCAGAAACTACATGAACCTTCTCCACCTCTTCCTTTTGTTCAGCTCTTAAATGAACTTCACAGCACTTACGCGTAGCCTTCTGCTCATTGAAAGCACAGCCGTTTTTGTACATGATAAGGGCATATTTTACTGAATAGCAATTTACGTATTTTGCAATGTGCTTATTCCTGGGTTAGACGAAGCCTCTGAAAAACAAGGCTGCCATGGAAAATTGGAAGACTCGCAAGGATTGTAGGCTGCATCTATGGAAAGTGTTACTATGGCAGCAATGGAGTGAACTTACCCTTTCCTCCAGTTCTGCCATAAAACTTGGAGCCTGTGTGAGGTGCATGTTGCAGACAGCCAAACAAGGGGGGCATAGAGTAGTGGGAAATGGGAACAGAACTGCAGAGAGGCTCAAGCACTCAATAGAACCGTGCTCTAGGTTATGATTGCAGCTGTGCAGACCCTTGATAAAGAACAGCCACTCCTCTCAAACTGCACGACAAGTATTTTCTGAAAGACGAACAGTATGTGTATGGGTGTGAGGGTAGATGGGAATGTCAGCCTGGCTGTGACAAGGCGAGGAGTCAAAATGATTAGGGGACAGGCAAATGTTCTCTTGGTAAGAAAACACAGGAAGATTTGCTTTATAGATATGGAAAGATATAACAGCCTATCTGCTGATGGTGGAGAACTAAGATATGACCAAGTCAACCATTGTCTCTTCCACTTGTAGATTCTGTACGGAAGCATCTGAGAAAAAGAGGGGCTGAAAAACTGCTGAAGAGTTCACCCACAGCAAACTGAAAAGCTACTGCAAGCTACATACAGTCAGAGAAAAAGGCACTTCTCCTAATACAACTTCTCTCTCAGCCTTCTGCTGAGATACTAACCTGTAAAAATCATAAATGACTTATTTTTAAAGAAATGTAATCATTCAGATAGAACCTTACACTCAGCTACCAGAACTGCACTCCCTCAAAACAATGAAAGAATAGAAACACGCCCTGATTTTGTGGAGAAAAACACCGTGACTCTGTATGTGTCACAGTTGTAAGTGTAATATGTAATAATCCTTATTTGTCTCACCTGAAAATATACTGGAGACAACCACGGAGACAAACAAGGAGCTGCATAAGTCTATTTACCCCTATCTTATATTAAGTATTGCTCAGTTATAAAGAACTAGGGACAGAAGTATTAAGAGAGCTAAAAGAAAATAGTACCACTGTAGTAATGTACCAATGCCAATACCAGTACCAATAATACCAATGTAGTAATACATTTATGTTCTTTCTTTTCCTTATGATGCCGGAGCCACTACAGCACACATTTTAAGTTTTTGCTGCAAGTAAGCGGACCAGAAACAGATTTTTTTACCTCTCAGATGAAAACCAAAATTCTTACCTGACTTGTGGAATGGGAGCGTTACAGAATTCCTACCAGATAAAATCAGCATTGCAATAAAATCTCAAGAACTGAGAATATTGTGTTACAAAAGGTTCAGCTATTAAATGAATAAAAATTGCACACTGGCCTAAAGCACAGCTACACCTTGTTCAAAATGAGCCACATGCTCAATGTCAGAAATGGGCAGGACTCCAAACAAGATGTGTACTTGTCAATTAGTGGATTAAATTTAATATGTAAGAGAAGATACATATTGCAGAGAATATGGCTCTCAGTAAAACATCTTTCATGTTTCATTGAAATCCCAGGAAAGGTAATGGCAAGCGATACTGGTGACCACCAGATGGACAGCTTCTGGCTGGCTCATGTGAAATCACGCAAGCAAAACACAGACAGGCCCGTAGCTCTGTCCAATCTACCAGCTTGCTTGTGCAGGACCCATGCCTCGGCAGGCTCAGGCGAGTTTAATGGCATGTAGAAGGTCTGCATACATTTTCAGGGAGGAGCTGGAGGCTTGACAGTGAAGTAAGCCCGGACAGCAGTGGTTTCCACAGTGCCTGAGGGGGTAGGCAGGCACTCTGCTGACCTGAAGCCCCAGGGTTCTGGGGTGCAACTGGACCTCTGGTGCAGAACAAACAGCAGCTCTTCATCTAGACTGCCCTGTTCCTGTGTCAGGGGGGAGTCAGGTTTGGGGTTAGGGAATTTTTCTCCTGAGGGTGGTGGGCCTGGAACAGGCTGCCCAGGATAATGGTCATAGGCCCAAGTGCCAGAGTTCAAGGAGCATGTCGATAGCATTCTAAGACATAGGGTTTGGATTTTGGGTGCTCCTGTGTGGAGCCAAGGGTTGGATTTGGTGATCCTTGTGGATCCTTTCAGCTTGCCATACTCCATGATTCTACAAATTAGTTCTGTACCTATAAAGCTCTTCTAACCGGGCGTCTCTGCAGACGGGTGAAGTGCTCGACGCAGAGCGGCCGCCACGCTAGAGCCTGGAGCGGGGCAGCCGCGGGACCCTCAGCCAGACCGTGCGGCAACTTGGGGAAGTTGCAGGCTGGCACGGGGTCGCGGCGCTCCGCGCACCAGTCGGCTCCAGGCCGGGATTTGCGCGCAGCCCGCCCGCTCCCTCGGCGGAGCCGCTCTCTCCCCGCCGCAGGCCGGAGCGGTCGCGGGAAGCGGCGCTCAGAGGCGCGGGGGCGGGGGCCCAACGGTCGCAGCTCCGCCCCTCGCAGAGGACGCGCGGCCCCGGTGGGGACTGAGGGGAGCGGGGGAGTATTTTCCTGCCGCGTCCTCTGGCGGGTGGGGGAGCGAGCGGCGCTCTCGGGACGCCGCCTTCTCCCTGTTCTGCCCCCTCCCTCCGCGGGCCCCAAGCGAGGTGACCCCGCAGTCGGCAGCGCTCCCTGCTCGGCCCCGGCGTGCGCGGGGCTGTGCGGTGCGCGGGGCTGTGCGGTGCGCGGAGCAGCAGGGGGGTTGGGCTGTCCGCAGCCGTGGTGCGTGAATAGTTGTGGGTAACATCAACCTGACGTCATCCCCGGGTAAAAAGATCCCTCTTTTGTTCTCCTTCCCTCCCACCGCTCCCCTCTCGAAAATCAAGAGAGTGAACGTTTGCACAAAAAAAATAAATAAATAAATAAAAAAAAAATAAAAAGAAATAAAAACTAATAAGGATTCCTCTTCCCCACGCTAATGGCCGTGCACGGGGGGATGTTGCGCTGAGGATCCTGCCCGGGCCGCGTTGCGCCGTAATGAAAGCGCGGGCCCTTTGATCCGGTTGAGTCATTGGTGCCGGAAGGTTGGCGCACATCCTGCCTGCTCTGAAACCCGATCGGCAGAGGGGGCAAAGGGAAAGAAAAGCATTTTAATGGCAATCGATAGAGGGTCACAGGGTCCTGGCAGAAAAGAGGCGGTGATTTAAAAATGCTGTGTGTCGGGTTTGGGCGATTTTTTTTTTTTTTTAATTCCTTAAAAATAAATAACCCAAGCCCACCGGCAGGAGCAGGAGAGGGCGAGCTGTCAAACAGCTTTCCCAATCGTCCGCGTGTTTGTTCCAGCGAGGCGCTCAGCAGACGTGGAGTTTATGCAACGCTTCGAGCTACGGCGCGCGCACGTGTGGAGCACTCGGCTCCGAAGGGCGCGGGGACGCGCAACGCGCTGCGCTCCGTGCCCGGCTGCTTACTGGGGCGTTATTAAATAAAACCCAAACACGCGGTCCCCCTCCCCCAACCCAACTTGCTTTTCTCTCTTTTCCACTCCTTTCCCGCCCCGCTGCTGAGCCGCAGGGATCCGTGATACCCGGAGCGAAAGGGCAAACCCTCTGTTTTGTTGCAGTCTCGGGTTCTTACAGCTAAACTTTCCAAGCACGTTTCCACTATTTAGGAAATACCGAGCTGGAGGATTCTGTATACATTGCCTGACTCTGTGTGAAAAAGAGGGAATTACAATTGTGTTGAAGAACATTTTTTTTGTTCAGAAGGAGGTGAGTCAACTTCCTACACAAAGACTTGAATCGCCCGCCCTGCACGTTAACAGGAGCTGGCCTCTCTTCCAGCCTCGTGCTCCTGCACACACGCACCGACCGGGAGGGAGCACAGCAGCCACCCTGCAGGGAGAGCCGTGCTGGCGGAAGGGGATGCTGCCTGCCCTTGTAGAAGGAGGGCTTTGTGAGCGCAAAGGTCGTGTTTTATCCAAACGGGAAATCACAGAATCACAGATTCATTAGGGTTGGAAAAGACCTGTAAGATCATCGAGTCCAATCATCAGCCCATCCCCACCGTGCCCATTAACCACGTCCCTCAGTGCCGCATTGCCATGGTTCTTGAACACCTCCAGGGACAGTTACTCCACAGCCTCCCTGGGCAGCCTGTTCCCCCAAGCATCAGCAAGTGACCACTGAGGATCTGAGCACTATTCCCAGAACCCTTCCTTCTGTTCCTTCAAGCATCAGGTTCAGTTGCTGTTTCTTCCATTGTCACCATCTTGCATGGCTCTCCCACTGCTGTGAAGCCTTTTCCAGCATAATTCAGAACTGTTGCAGTTAACTGCAATGCAGGAATGTCTACCAGACCTATATCAGAGCAGGAACCAGGGTGCCAGCTAGAGAGCTGGAAGAAAAATGGTCAGCATGGATCTTTAAGGCCACTCCTCATCTATGTTGTCTCACCAGGTGTTGTTCAGACATCCCTCGGTGAACTGCAGTACCAGTGAGGATTTCCATTGTGAATAAGACATGGGAAACACTTTTTCTATCTTTGTAGTTTTTACCTGATGCTTATATGAACATAATGTCATGTCTTGGAGAGTTCCAAAAGGCAAATGATTGTAACCCCACTGTGATATCTGGTCACTCTTAGAAGACTTTTTCTCTAGACAAATGATGCGGAACTATAGTTGTGAGGGCCATGTTTGGCACTGTTAGATTCCTGGGTGATGCCAGTGAGGTTTTATAACATCTTTTCTTTTGCATCTGGCAGGAGACACCAAAAATGTTCACCAACATAGCTTTTAGTGGCTAGATTTTTTGTTGTTGATTTTTACTTACATGTTCAGACCTCTATGTGTTAACCTTTAGTTTGGTGGCCTTCGGCCAAAACTGGTGGAAAGGCAGTGTTAGATAACACGACAAGTTGAGGATGACTATTTCATAATAGCATGATGCTTTTTTCCACTATTAAATGTAATTCATTTATTTTAAAATGATGATAACAATAATAATAAATAAAGACATACTGCAATATAATATGGGATATAGTAAGCTGCCATTGTCACTCATTATCCTGCAAACACATGGAAGACAATGGAAGGTCAAATATCTAAATTAATTCTTCTATGTCTGTGCTCACGGAAGGTACTGTACTAACAGCTGAAGAGAATGAAGGACTTCTTTTATTCTCAGAGCAGCTACAATCATGGGATCTTTCCCACACCTTACTTTATTCTTCACTGCCTCAAACCATTTTTGGGATAAACCACAATTACACCTGGAGCCTGCATAGACTTGTATGCTTAAATGTATTATTTGTAGAGCTAAGTCATTAGTACTAAGAGGCTGTGGAATCATCAGAGGCCATGGAGGCAGAGCTATCTGCTGAGAATGCTGAGAAAGTTGTGAATTTTTCAATTTTTATGTGGATACTTGTGAAATATCACTGGAACACTTTATATAAGCCAGCAAACAGTCAGCAGATTACCTGCTTCCTTGCTGGCCTAGATTTGATCTATGAATGAATGGCTCTCAAGCCCTTCAGAACGCCCTGGGCAATCCTGCTCTATTATCTCCACCATTGTTTTTCCATTCAGATACCATAGGGATGAGCACAATCAGTGGAGAAAATGAAAATCAAATTGCCTACCAAGAGCTGACCATATGGGGCAGCTGGTTGCTCCCTCCCAGCCCCCTGCCTAACGTCTCTTCCCTTCCTCTGACAATGTGACGCTGGATGGTAGTCAGCCTGTCACCCCTTCCAAATCTGTTTTTATGCTGCAGCCAAGCACGTTTCTTCAGGTTTTACATTTTCTGACAATGTATCCTCCTTTCCGTTTGGTTTCTTTAGACTTCTGCAGGCTGCCTCTCTTTTCTTAGTTGCCCCTACTCCCCTTTCCTGCACCCTTAAATATGAATGGCAAACCCAGAAGTGAAGAGAGGAGGCCAAAAGGAAAATGTGTCTTACTGAGACTTGCCAGCTATCCAAGTTGCATGCAGAGAGACACTTTTAGCTCATGTGACTGGCTTGGACAGCAGCATCAGCTATCAAACACCCTTTTGCCTGCCTTGCTCCAGGCTGGAGTTACTGCCATTGTGAGCAGAGGGAGCTGGTGGGGGCTACTTCTGCTATCTGTGCTCGTGGATGCATTTTATGTTACGTGCTCAGAATGAGGGCACTGGCAGGAGAGGAGCGGTGTCTGCAATCACAGACTGTCACCTGTCAGGCAAAGGGGCGCAGAGCAGGCTTCTTCCTTTCAGCTTATCCCATTGCAGTTTCTGGCCCGAGGTTTCTATGGGACTCTGCAACAGTGAAATGTGGTAAGTTGTTATTATTGTTTACTTGTTGCTTCATTGTAGTTCACACAGCCCAGTAAAAATTGTATCCCTCTGTGCATGGCACAGTGCTAGCTGTGGTACTGTGTGGTTCCTGCCATCTGAGGAACTTACAATCTAAACAGACAAGTAAGGACATGAGATAGAGGCATACAAAACAAAATGAAACTCCCCCAAAAAACCAAACAACAACAAACAAGACAAACCCGAAGCAAACAAAAAACTCCATGCAATGACTTATAAACGGTGTTCCCTGACAGTTCCAGAAAAGAGTACACGGTAACATCTGTGCAGTTAGATAAAAACACCTTCCTCCCCTGGGGAAATTAACAAAAATTAACAGAAAAAAATTCTGAGGTGTGTCTGCCCACAGTACCTTAACACACTCAGCTTTGCTTTGTGGTTCTCAGCCATTGTTCTCAGATTGTGTAGTGCACAGGTTGTGGAACACCTCTGACTATTCTGGGACACTTAGGTGAGCGTATTACTCCTAGTGGGGTGCAGGAGGAACTCTACAATAGCTTTAGCTGTGAGCACTTGACTTTTACTATTCGTTTGTGTCCTGATTTCCGGTAATCTCTGAGAGCCTGAGGACATACATACGTTCATTTGTCTGACAGTTTTGAAAATGCCAGTGTTCTAAAGGTTAATTATATTTTTTTACATATTTGTTTGGTCTCTAATTTATTTTGTATAATAGAACTGTTTTTACAGCACTCTCCATACAAACACTACCTCATTCCACAGACTTTATTGGCACAAAGTAGCTACCAGCATGTGCTTCCATTAAAAAAAAAAAAAAAAAAGGTAGTAAAACCACAATTACATTAATAGCTTTCTGTGATGTGACATAGTAGCAGAGTTATTGTGGTGTTTGGGTGCACTCTGTCCAAAATACCAAGGCTCCTAGTTTCTCCTGTGCTCTGGCGAGGAAGCCATAGAGAGACAGAACAGCAATTCCAGATTCTGTGCTGCAAGTGCTTTCCTTTCCCAGAGGCTGGCTACATCCATGCGTGTAGAGCTTTTGATTAGATCTGCTGTTTTGCCTATGGCAATCCTCACTGCAAACATCCTTTGTCTATACATCATTTGAGCATCTATACATGATAAGATTGCCACCTTTTATTACAGTAAAAAACCGGGAGCTTTCTTCTCAATAAGCTTTCCTCCTTCCTCAGCTTTTCAACCACCCCCAAGAGAAGTGAGAAGGACAGGAAAACTTTGAAAAACCTTTCACTTCTTTGTTCTCCTTGGAAGAATATGGGAGCAGTTTTTTGTAAGGAGTAAGGTAGACTTTCATGAAAGGTGTCTTACCTGGATGGCATAAAAATGGGGCAATTGGTAGAGTATGTACGCAGAAATAGACACACAGAGCACCATATTGACAAAATCACATTTTTCTTTGAAAGAAAAATTATACATGTGCATTTCTTAGCTGGTATACCACTTTCAACCTTTTTTTTCCTTCCCCGTTACTTTTAATACCATGGTCCTGACATAACACAGTGGCTTCCTTTTTCACTGTGAATACACCTCTGCTGTAACAAGGCGAGTTCCAGTGTATTACAAGTAAATGAATAAAGATGTTAAAGTACGGAAAATGTGAAAAAGAAAAGGTGATAGGCATAAATAAGCAAATAGATAATGTAATTACATTTTCCTTAAGATAAGCAAAATATCTTTACGCAAAAGAATTATGTCACTAAAGGACCATGTCTGCAGAAAAAGCTGTATTTTTTTGTATGATAGCAGGTCATACATCTAATTGTCTCTGAATACTTGTAGTCAGTTCATGCAGTCAGTTATCTTTTACTATACAATAAAAATTTGGACTAGGACTGAAGCATGTGAAATGCATTCATTTGAATATATTACTGTATTTACAAACCCACTAATAGAGCAAATTCAGCAATAGAGCTGTGAATCAGCATAAACATAGAATCAAAGAATTAAAGCATGGAAATGACTCCTTAGGTCAGGTAGCTCAACTTCCTGCAAGTGCACCATAGTTTGCTGCATTTTGCTTTGGGATGCTTTACTCTCTCAGATTTTAAATACTGTATTTGACAGCACTTCTCATGTTTCCTTTTGAAAATTTTCTTCTAGGTAAATCACATAGCTTTTGGGAAACTACCGGGTACTTTGCCCAAATTTTCCTTAGTTCATCCCATTACTTGAGCTCTACCACTGCATGTTTTATCAACTGAAGAAATTCCTCTCCATTCTCTCTTCATCTTTTATATATTTCTAGACATTTGTCACTTTGCCCTTGCCATCTAGATTAATAAATCAATCTTCTTTCTATGTCTAGTCAGTCTTCCTGCTCTTCTCTGAAGTCCTGTACAGCATGCTGGCATCCTTCCTTTGTAGAGATGTCTAGAAGAGAATGCCTTATTCAAAAGAAGTCTTCCCATATTTGTAGACAATCATTTTACTGTTCTGACATTACTCCCCTGCGTACGCAGGTTAAAATTGCATTGGTCTTTTAAACTGATACATCTTCTTGTGAACTCATATTCAGTTTGTTCTTTGCTATCACCTTTACATATCTCTCTGTCCAGATGCTTTCCAGGGTTTGCCTTCTCATGAACTATCCATGTTTCTCTTTATTTTTCCTCAGTGTATTAGTCTATGTTTTTCCAAGTTGAATCTCATTTTATTGCCTGCCTACATATCTAATCTTGTTAGTTTCCATTTATGTTATTGCTGTCCTCTCTGACGTTTGCAAGCCTCCTGGTTTATTGTTATTTGTGAATTTCATTAATGTGCTATTTACCTCCTTTTCCACATCATTAATTGAGATATTAAATAAGAGCAAACTGAAAACATACTCCTACAGCAACCCAGCTCAATACATCACCTCCCATCATTACCTGCTGCTTACAGTCATTCAGCAACCTTTTTCACCCAGGTCATAGGACTCAACTTCAAGTCAATTTCAACTAGATTTTTGTAAGAGAGTCATTTCAGTTTTTATGGTGCTTTATAGGATTTAGCTCCATAACCTTTCCTCCTTTCTCTTCATAGCATGGATGTGAGCAATGCTCTTTCCCTCTATAATAGCAATAATTAATTAAACAACAGCATGGAGAGAGAAATGACTGCTTTTGGCCAAAAAACCTGGAATGCAAAACAGTCTCTAGTCTTCATCTTTATTTTTTTATTATATACTTCAGAGTTGTCATATTTTTTCTTCCCTTTGTGTCCTGATTAATGAGGCTTTGTTGCTTCTCTCATGCTCATGTTTACAAACACCACTTTTCATTTCCTATATTTTCAGTCATTATTTATTAATCACTTTGTTTTATGATGATGTGCTCCTCTTTACTCTGCAAACCTCAGCCAACTTGGAACATTGGAGATTGGCCATGTCTTCGTCCCTTGTTTTTGACGAGACAACCATGTAGATAAACTCAATGAATGTTTATTTTTATTTTCTGTATTTTTATGATTAAAAATCAAGCAGCACAGAGAGTGTTCTTGAACCTACCTCCAAAGTCATTTTCTGTTCCCCTCTCCTTGGAGCAACATGACCTTTCGGCCTGCTGGAGTGGGGAGGGGGGCCCTGTCAGTATGAGAGAAGAAGCTTCAAGACTAAATCAGAGGTGTTTTCCATGTCTATCATATCATGCAGGGTCTCCTGTGATAGTCTGATTCCCAGGTGCTCCTCTGTATTTCCGCAGAGCAGCTGACCAAAAATGCTGTTGCTTGCAATATTTTGAAAAGCAGCTTCTTGCTGTTATTTAAGGTCTAGTGTTCAAAATTGTGCAGTGATAAGGATGTTCTTAGGGCTACGTGAGTTAGTAGTACCATTATAAATTTAGTGATAGCCTGCCAAAAAAAACCCAAACAAACAAAAGAAACAATCATCAAAACATTTATGGTTAGTTGATTTTGGTAGCAAGAGTTGTGGAGGACAGTAGAAGAGACCGGAAGGTGGAGAAACTCTGTGGAAAATGCTTTTCTTCTTGTTCCTTTTCTGAGCTCTACTTTTAGTCTTTTCTTTCTGATGAGTGATGGAGCAAATAATGCTGCAGAGAAAAATGTCATCCAGGAGGCATTTAGGGACAAGTCGCCCTAAAAACCCTAGCATCTAAAGAGATTTTTTTCTGATTCCTTCCATTATCAACCCAGGTTTCTCACTGCTGCTATGTTCCTTCCATTTCTGACCTCAGCCACTCTTTCCCTTCACTTTACTTTTATTGCCATGACTGTACAGTATCCTCATTGCTGAAGAAACATCTCTGTGCAACTGGTTGTTGATGAGGGTAGGGTGTGACACAGAATTGCGTATTGAGTTAATGGAAAAGTAAACATGAGGCCAACATTTAGGGCTGTGACTTGCTAGAAAAAGACATTGTATTTAGTAGAGATGTTCTGGAGATATCAGTGGTCCTAGGCGCACATAGATAACTTTGAGAATCTAATTTCTAAGCCCAGAAGAGGGAAGATTCAGGTAGATTTTTACTACTCCGAAGGTGTTGAATTTTCTGCAATCAATCTCTGTCTCTTTCACTAAAAGAAGAGGAGAATCTGTGGCTGATCTTTTTATGTACTGTTATAAAAAGATCAGTAATGATACTGCATAGGTACAGTTTTTAGGGAAGGAAGCTATGAAGCCCAGTAATGTATTTATGGTGTTGACTGCTCATTTCTGCTCTTGTCTGGGTATAGGACCCTGGTGTGATCTTAAAGATGATACTCGTCACAGTTTCCTCATCTGGAAACAAAAATAATCATAATCTCTCCCTGTCTTTCTAGGACTCCAGGATTCTTAGTCATTGAATGCCTTTGTTTATCTTTCATAATTCTGTGTATGGCATCTGATTTAACAGCTGCTGAGTGCCCATTGCTTGTGTCGAGTTCAGCTGGAGCTGAGGGGCTCAGCCCTCTTCTAATTCACGCCAAGGTAGTGGAAAAGGCATCAATTTTTTTTTTTTTTTTTTCTGCTGTGCTGCTCTGTAGACATTCATTGTTCAACACGGTCTTCTTTCATCTTCGTAAGAGATAATGGCTATAATAACTATAAACATAAATGTGAACTATGGTCCTCTAAAATGTTTGTTATAAAATGCTTTTTTTTTTTTCCCCCATTAAACTGAAAGCCTGTCTTGTGGGTGAGATGTGCAATAATGTTAGAGGCCAATGGGAGGATAGGGTGAGGCAGGAAGGGGTAGCTTGGTCAGTGAGGCTTAAGTCTCTACTAATCTTCAAAGCAAGATACAACTCAGGATTTTTCTTCTGTTTCTCTCCAAACTAAGGCCATTGTGTTTCCTTGCTTGGCTGTGTCAGCAGTGATAGCCCTTTTTTCCAACATTGATTGTTGACTTCCCCTGACACCATATCACAACCCATTAGTGCTGAAAACTGACAAGCCCAGCTGCAACAGCAAAATGGCAAGTTTAAAAGAAAATATACAAGGGACAGGCACAGAACACTATTGGTATAAAAAAGTAGTTGTTTTTTGCCTTACCTCTATAAAGGTCAGAATGCAAACATTTTTTTCTCTTGCTAACAACTGCTTATGTATTTTTTTGAACTAATGAAATGCCATTCTCTTTTTTTTTTTTTTTTTTTTTAAATTCAGGCTGCATCATAGGTTTTACAAAAGCAACCATGCTGAAGTATTGTAAAAGGGAATCCTTTCTTTAGAGGACTTACAAGAAATATTTTGCTTATGTTTGTATAATGTAGAGATGTATAGTGGTTTTTTTGTTTGTTTGTTTTTTGTTTTTTTTTTAAGGCAAAGACATTTCAGATTAATGGCTTAGCAGATCTCAGATTCTGAGGTCATAACTTCAAACTGTAGTGCTGTTTGTGAGTGGGATTTTTTTCTTTCTCTCTCTCTCTCTCTGCTTTTCCCTCTGGAGTTATATGGTGGGTGTCAGCACTCTGGAAGGTGCACTAACAGTAAAGGCAAATGTTCCTTCTGATTGTACAGGTGATTGCCTGAGGGAAGAAGGTGGCAGCCTCCATATTTCCAATTATGTGTACTTACAGAGATATAGGACTTGAGCAAGGGCAGGCAACTTGTAAAAGCCTTCATTCCTATTTGATAGCACTCTCAGGGCCTCGTGCATGTTTTGCTCAGCCAAAGCCCAAGGGCTACTTCAATCCAGCAAGTAGACCCAACAGCTGTTTTGACACCACCATTTGTTGTGAACAGTTGTGCAGGAGCAATATGGTGAATGGGAAACTGGTGAAGTACATTAAGAAAAAAAAGACAAAGTCAAATGGAGTAAAAAACATTCCAAAATATATTTGGAACCCTGTAGAGGGCAGTGAGAATACAAAAAACTCAGGTTATCAAAAGTAGTGAGTTCGGTTTTGAGTGGGTGAGATCATATAGACTTGGTTTTCCAAATTGATAGTTATGGACACAAGGGTATTCACCTCAAGTTATCTGTTCAAGTAACTCTTTACAAACATAGATGAGTTCTTTCAAACTCATATCTGTGATAATTTGTGTGGGAGTAGCTGGAACATCCGCCATTTTGCCAAGATGTTGCAGAAGAATGGTTTCTGCCTCAGAGTGCTTGAAACTAAAACAGTACACATCTGTGGAAGAAAATTAGTCTCTTTTCCCAATTTTGTGGATAGGAAGCTGGGATTTATTGACCAAGTGACTTATCCAAGGTTAGAATTTGACTTGTCTTGAAGAACGATTTCCGTGTGCTAAGGTATAAATTTCCAAGGTCCAACCTACTTTGTGATAACTTTTTGGTGATTCTCTAAGCATCTGTTAAAATACTTTTGCATAAAGTAATTCAAAGTGAATGTGGGCAGAGAGTGGACCACATTGGGATCTATATTCAGTTAGAGCAGTGGAGCTAGAATGGAATCAGGTGATATCCTGTTTTCCTCACTTATTCACATTGAGGCTATAGCTGAGGATGAATTGAGCTTCATCCTCTTTTATTCACTGCTACAGAACAAATCTGCCTTTGAAGCTTCTCTGTTTCTCCTCCCTTTTCCATTTAACTGACCAATTCAGGGACTTTCTGAATACTGAGGAATGTATCTGAAATTTCTTTTTAATGCATTGGGGTTCAAGCTTTGTACGTCCAGCTACAGTTTTAATTGTGGGTCAGATTCCAGAGGAATTCTTCACAACTTTTTTTTCGTGGATTGTGTATAAAATACAATATTGGATTTATACTGCAAATGACATGCTAGTCATAGCCTTATCATGGCAATCCTAGTCCAGTCATTTAACAGCAATCATCAGCCCAGTTTTTCAGAAACCCTTAAGTACCTTAAATCTGGTGTACTTCTTACACATTTCCATTTTACACTGGTGTAAAAGCACTAAAGCTGAGAGAATCAGACTTCAAACCTCCTTGAAGGAGTTCCCTCTCAAAAAGCGAAAAAAAAAGAGTAATGAGATCTTCAAATAGTTTAACAAATGGGAAAACAGTTAAAGGCATAATTACACTGAGCCTAGCTAAATGCTTGTTTGTTTAATGCATCTAGCTAGTCTAGCTGTCTAGGTCTGAATACAGGACTTGCTGCTGTTTTGTCCTATATGAGGAACTAGATTTACTTTATGGCTTTGGACACACATGAACTGGTTTCTGAGATTTTCTATTAATAATCAGTCATCGCTTGTCATCTTTACAAAGCAAGCATGGATTTAGTGGCAGGAAAGCATGGAAGGAAGGCTCTCCATAGTCAGCATTAGGCAGTAAGGCATTTCTTTGTCTTCTTCAAGGCTCAGTGCTTTCACTGAACTTGCTCATGTCTTAGTGAGCTAGTCCAACAACAAACTTCTGTGAGATTTCATCTGTCTGGTTAACCATTAGCTTAAACTGTGGTAAAGCTATCACAGTTCACTTCGATTAAAAAAAAAAAAAAAAAAAGTTATAGAAAGTCAAATAGAATGCCAAATAAATTAATGTTTACTTAGGAACCAATGGCTGTAGAAGAATGTATGTCTACTCTGTAGGTAATGGTTGATTGTGAGTTGGTCTTACAGTAATGGAGGATGGCTCTGAGTCAGTGGTAATGTCAGGGTTCATCCATTTACAGGTGAAAAGGTAGGTAGATGAAGGTGAAACTTCCCTTGTGTGATGGTCACTCCTTCTGGGCATCTATGTTCAATGTCTGACTGCCAGCTGTCCATACTCCTGAGCAGTCTCAATCAACCATACTCCACGTTGACAAGTATCTAAAATCTCAGTCATCTGAGCAGCTCTGTTCTGTGCACTCCTTTTGTGAGATAGCATGGGAGAGACCAATAGCTCTAAGGAACGAAGTGCTCTGCAATCTCACAGATTGAAAGGAAACTGGACATCACAGAAGTTGTCTTTGGAAATGTACTGTTTCTCACTTAAAGCAGCCCTCTCACTGCTAAAATAGACACTAAATGAGGAAATAAAACCTATGAAAAGCTTCTAGAACTTTGCTGTAATTATTTTTCTTTAAGACTGCAAAAGATGGGCTTCCCCTTTTAAAGGGTGATTTAAAACTGACTCTATGTGTGCTTCAGCAAGAATTGTCATAATTTTCCTAAGCAGCAGATACTTTGGATGTAAGGTAAAGCAAGATGATCATTTATTTCCCTCAGACTGAACTCCTCCCCCCTACCCCTAAATGAGGAGTGGGTCCCTCATCGACTCAATATATCCTGGGTGATTGTTTTTTTATCTTATGTTTTCGATTTTCAGTAGAGCGTGATAGATGGTCCGTACACTTCTTGGGATATCTTCTACCTTTATGTATTGTGGAATTTCCATTTTGGTAGAAGGGAAGTCCTTTGGTTCTTCTGAGGAATTTTAGTTGATGGCCTTTCAGTCATTAAAGCCAGAAGTAATGGTGGCACAAGGGAAGGAAAGCAGATTTCTGGAAAATCTTGTAAAGCAGTTAACTTGCTGAATGTCTTGACTGGTAGATATTGTCTCTCTAAAAGAGCTGGACTCTGATTTATGCAATGGATTAAATCAGGATTTTTTCAAATGAGTGCCACATATTGAGTTTCAGTGGAAACCCATCTCTTATTTTGATATCTGAGATTTGAGCTCTTAAGAATCTGTCTCATGAGTAACCTAGGGTACTAAGTCTTGCATTCTTATGTTTTTTCATGACTCTCGAGAATTTTTCTATGAAAATTCTCCCTCAGAAATGTGTTCTTCCCTGCTTAGGAGCCAAATTCTTCCTCCTGATATCAGTGGCATGCAAACTCACGATAGAGGTTACAGATGGAGATTTTTTGCCTGTGAAGGCGAAAGGCAGCTTATAGATATGATGGATTAAGCAAACTGAGATTGTGCCCTGAGGTCTTAAAAAAGTTAAGTCATGTACACCCTTGTGTAACACCAATTGAAATGAGATGGAGTAAAATGGTCTTGTTTCTGTTCCCTTTGAGATGGACAGCCTTTTCAGTGGTGCTAGTGCTTTCTTACTGAGTATGCTGAACTGGCAGATAGCTACAGAATAGGAAGAGACCTGAAGTGGCTTTAAAACAGTTAGCTCAGGTGCAGGGAGTAGTCTGGTGGTGGCAATGCAGAGCTCAGTAACCCTTGCTAATTAATTTGCCATCCCAACTTGTATGTCTTAATAACATTGCCTTGAAAACATACCTATTGCCCCCCCTTCTCCTATGAAAAATCAGAAATTGGCTGCTTTTGTGCAAGATGGTTACTTTTTTATAGTTAGCTGTGAGTAAGCTTTCTTATACCATGTTTGGACAACTAAATAATTAGCCTGCTTTGGAAAATGCTGAGTCTACAACAGCTCCCACTGAAGTGAAGTGAATTACAGACTACTCAGCAATCTGGAAAACAAGACCTTTCGCTTATTAAATATGGAGCTGGGAACAGAATTTTTTGCTGTTCATTTTTTGAAATTTAAGGCTGCATAATGGTTACAGATTATTTTAGGGCTTTACATATAGAAAGTTACTAAAGGGTTAGTAAATTACTAGTAGCCATTTCAATTAATGACTGATCAGTTGCTACAGTATCCAGGAAGGTTGTTTTCTTTCTTTTTTAGTAATGCTTAAAATGGTCTATAATGCCCCCATTCATGTACTTTTGGTGTACCTTTGACCTCTGTAACATGAAAGTATTGTTTCTTTGTCAATTTTGTATCTCCAGAATATCATGTGTGGCCATGATGTATTTGTAGAAGGGATTCTTTGGCTTAAATGGCTGCTGACTGAAGTCAGCTGGGTCTGACTTCAATCCAGCACAAGAATCGGTTTGGGGACACAAATAATGGGGCACTGTAGTCTTGTGGACAGCTTAACCAGCTGGAGAACGGAAGCAGGTTCTTTGAATAGCGTTCCTTTGTCCACCATCATGAAATCAAAAAGCAAATCTTTTGAAAAACACAAGGCAATAATTCCCATAGGGCTTTCCTAGGCTCATCCGTCATGGAGAAAATCCAATTTTCCTTCTTTCTCTATTGTACTCCGAGAAGACTCATGACCAGTTAGGTCATTTTAGCTTTAAATGTTAACTTGCCTAAGACATTTTAAATTAGTAGATGCTTTTCAAAATCTAGACTTTAATCTTCCGCTCATATCCAGAGAATAATGATCCATACTTTTAATTAATTTCTTTATCTGAGTGAAAAGTATTTTGTTTATAATGTTACTGTTTAATAATAATTCATATTGCCATTGTAACATATTTTCTTAAAGGTCTGGGATGCCTGTGGCTTCCCACCAGTGAATCTATTTGGGATTGTTTTACTGTGTTGAACTCTACTTCTATGGATATTTATATGGTAAGTAAATGTCAGGCCTACTATTTCAGGTAGGTTATATCTCATCTACACTACTGTAGTAGCAAAACTACTACAAAGTTCATTCAGTAATTCATTCATTCCTGACTCCTTCTGGAATGTCCTACAAAGATATTTCGCCAACTTTATTTCCATAAGTTTTCCATTGTGTTTTGCATTTTTATTAAATAAAGGTGGTGTTTGAAATAGCTTGTAAATTGACAGGATATAAATTAGTGGGATAGCAAATGTTAAAGAGCTGGTGATGTCTCTTCGTGAGCTTTGAAAAAGATTCTATTGAGAACCAATTGTGAAGATGTATCATTTATTTTTCTACTTTTCCCCTTTGTTCATTTACTATGACTCGGGAAATTTGTATGAAAATTGGATGTTTTTTTTTCCTGCAATGTTTACCTGCTTCAACTATTTATTTTATTTCTGCAGTTTTAATGTATGTCTTGTGACATTACTGCTCATTGCTGTGTAGACAAGAGATATGTTGGTGTGAAGTTATTTGAAAGACTAAAGGCTTTTTGAGTCCATGCATGAAAATAAAGCCTGACTTTCTTTTGGTCCATCAGCTGTAGCTAGTTGGTGTCTGTTATTCTTCTGTAGAAAGAGAATGAGAGCGTAAAGCCGATATCTGATGGTCAGTGCACATGTATCACAGAATCACAGAATCACAGAATTGTAGGGGTTGGAAGGGACCTCTAGAGATCATCGAGACCAACCCCCCTGCCAAAGCAGGTTCCCTACACCAGGTCGCACAGGTAGGCGTCCAGGCGAGACTTGAATATCTCCAGAGAAGGAGACTCCACAACCTCCCTGGGCAGCCTGTTCCAGTGCTCCGTCACCCTCACCGTGAAGAAGTTCTTACGCACATTCGTGCGAAACTTCCTATGCTGCAGCTTATGTCCGTTTCCCCTCGTCCTGTCTCCATGTACCACTGAAAAGAGACTGGCCTCACCGCTATGGCCGCCACACCTCAGATATTTATAAACCTGGATCAGGTCCCCTCTCAGTCTTCTTTTCTCAAGGCTAAACAGACCCAGTTTACTTAGCCTTTCTTCATAGGGGAGATGCTCCAGGCCCTTCACCAACTTTGTGGCCCTCCGCTGGACTCTTTCCAAGAGATCCCTGTCTTTTTTGTACTGGGGAGCCCAGAACTGGACACAGTACTCCAGATGAGGCCTTACCAGGGCAGAGTAGAGGGGGAGGATCACCTCCCTCGACCTGCTGGACACGCTCTTCTTAATGCACCCCAGAATGCCATTGGCCTTTTTGGCCACGAGGGCACACTGCTGGCTCATGGCCAACCTGTCGTCCACCAGGACGCCCAGGTCCCTCTCTGCAGAGCTCCTCTCCAGCAGCTCATCCCCCAGCCTGTATTGGTGCATGCAATTATTCCTCCCTAAGTGTAAGACCCTACACTTGCTTGTGTTGAACCTCATCCGGTTTCTTACTGCCCAGCTCTCCAGCCTGTCCAGGTCTCGCTGAATGGCAGCACAGCCTTCAGGCGTGTCAGCCAATCCTCCCAACTTCGTATCATCAGCAAACTTGCTGAGGGTGGCCACTATCCCCTCATCAAGGTCATTGATGAAAATGTTGAACAAGACCGGACCCAGCACAGACCCCTGGGGGACACCACTGGTTACAGGTCTCCAGCCAGACTCTGCACCACCAATGACGACCCTCTGCGCTCTGCCAGTCAGCCAGTTCTCAACCCACCTCACTGTCCACTCGTCTATCCCACACTTCCTCAGCTTTGTTATAAGGATGTCGTGGGAGACAGTATCAAACGCCTTTCTAAAATCAAGGTAGATTACATCTACCGCTCTTCCCCCATCCACCCAGCATGTGACAGCATCATAGAAGGCCACCAAGTTGGTCGAGCACGACCTCCCCTTGGTGAACCCATGCTGACTACTCCTGATAACCTCCTTTTCTCCCAGTTGTCTGGAGATGGTATCCAGCACAAGCTGTTCCATCACCTTTCCAGGGACGGAGGTGAGGCTGACAGGCCTATAATTACCCGGATCTTCCTTCTTGCCCTTTTTGAAGACCGGAGTGACATTGGCTATCCTCCAGTCTTCAGGGACCTCCCCTGTTGTCCAGGACCTCTCAAAAATGATGGAGAGCGGTTCGGCAATGACCTCCGCCAGCTCCCTCAGCACACGTGGATGCACCCCATCAGGTCCCATGGACTTGTGGACCTTAGTACTGCCTAGGCGCTCACGCACGTCCTCTTTCCTGACTAAAGGGAAGTCTCCCATTCCCCAGACCCTCTCACTAACCTCCAGGGTGTGGGATTCCTGCAGGGGAGCCTTTTCACTGAAGACAGAAGTAAAGAAGGCATTCAGTATCTCTGCCTTCTCAGCATCCCCCGTTACGAGGACCCCCCCCTCACTTAGTAAGGGGCCCACATTCTCCCTAGTTTTCCTTTTGCTATTAACATACTTGAAGAAGCCTTTTTTATTATCCTTTATCACTTTAGCTAGATTCAATTCCAGACGGGCTTTAGCCTTCCTCGTTGCATCCCTGCAGGCCCTGACTACATTCCTATATTCTTCCCAAGTATGTAGCACTGATCAATCTACAGAAAACTTCACAGCAAATAATCAAGTGTTCCTCCTCATCCTTAGTCAGGCCATAGATTTATTTGGGGATGAGGACACCATTGGTGTTTGCCTTTTCTTTTCTGTATATTATTTTGATATACTCCAGCAATTCAAATCCAAAACTTTCCAGGAAAGTGAAGTTTCACTAATCTAATTTGGGGAGGGTAGGAGACAGTGGCTTTAGGTAAAGGAATGAACAGCAGTCATATTAACCATACAGGAAAAAAAAACCCCACATTTGATATATAGCTTTATGTAAATGTGAAGTGACAGAAACACAAGATGAAAAGATCTACTTAATACAGCATATTTTCCAAAATGTTCCTGGAATTTTCAGGTACTCTTTAAAAAACGCCTTGTCTTTTCTACAAGATGGATCACAAGACAGACAGCTTTCGGGAAACCAACTTCCCTTAACACATTTAGAAATTGGATCTCCTAAATCCAGACCTTGCTGGGCAAAAGCTGGAAAGAGGATGAGTATTCCTTCACCTTTTGTCCTTTATGCTCCAACTCATTTTCCACACCACAGCAACCTCTCTCCGAAAGTGACCTCTTGGTCGAGTGTCAGTCCCTCACCTGCAGCAAGGAAGACAGCAGGACTGCTCTTTTTGCAGCCCATGCTGGTCACACACTGCTGTGCACCCCGCAGGGCCATCCTGTGAGGTGACTCAGGCTGCTCTGCTGTTCTCCTATGACTTGGTTTGTCATTTCTGTCAGTCTGTGACACATACACACACAGCAGCTGCCAGTAGCCTGGAGCCTTAAGATCCTCTGTTTTTTTTTTTTTTTTTTCTGAGCTTGCTTCTCCTGCACACCAGCTTGCTATGTTGATGGCTTTTACGTGCAACAGTCTCTGACTTCTTTCAGTGCATCCTATAAGACTGTTGCTTAGCTTCAGTGGCATGCATGCGTTCACTCAGTTTGCTGGTATCCTTTCACCCTTTCAAGCCACCTTTTCAAATTCCATTTGGTAGCAGTGACTTCAGTTTTTCTTTCTTTTTTGGAGATGCTGGTTGTCTTTGATAGAATAATTAATTAATGAATTAATTAATTTTTACCACAAAGGAAGCAAAGATGTACATTTGAATAATTGCTAAAAAATAAAATGAAAAAAATCAGGGCTCTGCTTTGCAAAGTAGTTTCCAATCCCCTGAAGAGCAACATGGCTCTTTCTGACTCCACAAAGGCAGACAGGCCTAATTCAGCTGTCTATTGCATGGTATGTTTAAGTGGTTTTGTAAAACAGTGTTCCCTAAATGTTGACAGTTTAATGGATTTCATTAGTGCCTGCCTACTGGCTGAGGGCTCAAACCTGCCCCCACCAGGGTTAGCTCAGCTGAGCGTAGAAGCAGAGGACCACCCTCATCTCCATCAGAGCTTTCCAGGAACTGCATCTGCTGCCCTCGGACATGTACAGGCTGCTTCGGTGCTCCAGCACCTGCAGCCCATTGTGGGCAGTGCCTGACATGTTCTTGTGGTCATATGTCCACTTGCCTTTCCTTTGTTCTCGTTAGGTAGGAATGGCTCCAGGGGTTCACTACACGCCCAAAGATGTGTGGGCTTTCTGAGGGGCTTCTTCCACATTACCATGCAGCTGAATTGCATGAGGTGAAGGGGATGGCTCTGTTATGCTGAAACATGCTTATGCTTAATTTCCTATGCCTCTGAATCCTATAGCTGTGTAGAGTGTCTAATGATCCTCCAAGTCCAATTTCCATTAGGAAATAATGTTCACGATTTTGTTCCAGTCACTGCCTGGTAAGTCAAAAAACATTTGAAAGAAGGCATCTTCAAGGTAAATAACAGCTGAATCAGGGCTTTGCACTCTGTGAGGTCAGAGAAAACTTGACTTCTTTGTTTGAGGTGTGTGTGGGACAACATTTTGAAGGTGACAGCATGAAAAGCAATGAGGTGAATTCTTAAAATAGACAATTACTTTATTCTTTCCTTGAACAAAACACAGAAAAGACTGTCTTAAGAAGCCATGAAGGTAACTGAGAGCCTGGTTTAATTGTCTTGTAAGTTTGGCTGTCCCAAAACCAAACTGAAGTACACACTCCAATATTAGTAAAAGTCACTTAATATTATGCTTTCGGCAAACCGAAAATCTGGAGAATGATAATGAACTATAGGGATTGCTGAAGGCAAGTGCTATAGCTAAAAATTAATTCCAACATCTACTCTGTGATGTCTAACACTCTCCTCAAATTTCTTTTTCAGCAGATGACTGAAAATCCTCATATTTAGTTCTGCACAAAACATGGTTTCTCCATTACTATTCATGAGAAGTTATGTGTGAGATACCCCATACTTTGGCATTGTGAGCATCAGGATTGCAACTTGCTTCTCTCAGGTCCAGAACAGTTCCCAGATTCAGTCCATTGCAATGTTCCTCATATTCCTCCGAAGATCTAAGCGAAGTTCAGTCTTGCATCTCTGTGCTGCAATGTGACCACTGTGCTTGCAGGTAGAGGAGGTTCCCTGCATGTAAGGGAGGAGTGGCCTCTCCATTGCACTACTTTGTCTGCGGGTGTAATCTTTCATAAAGTCTTCCTGGGTCCTTTGCTGGTGAAGATCAGTAATCAATGCGTTGTTCATTCATTTACTAGACAAGCTGACTACAGAGCTTAACAGGACCTATTTTACTACTACCACCACATCATGTGCACTTTTTTTGCTCTTTGAGGAACTTTTTCAGACATACGTTTCTTTTGAAGCCACAACAGAGCTGTGAGACTTATAAACAGGTCTTTCATACTCCAGTAGAGGTCAGATACCTACCTGCTGTAAAGGACCTACTTCATTACAGCAAGATAGATTATAACAGCTTATTTGGAGCCCATATTATATAAATCACTTAAACGTGTATTTACATAACATTCTTATTAATTACCGCAAAGACTGGAATGACTGTGAGCTGTTCCAGTTTATCGTGTAAATGTGTATTTAAGCAATTCTGTAACAGGTAATATTTAATCAATAGACCATAACAGTTCATTAATCATGCCAAGCCTTTGTGTAAAAAGTGAATTTGTACTGGTGGAGTGTAATGGATCGTTGGAGTAGCATTTAACATATTACACCACTCATAAGAAAACTTCACAATGTAGCTCATGTTCCATGTTAAAATTTCTAGTGTGACCTCCTGTGTGGTAGGTCTGTGGTTTGACACATGAACTTGAGGTAAAGAAGCAAAGAAGAAGCTGCTCAGCAGTGCTTTTTTTGGACACTTGCAAGGAACAGAAAAGACAAGCCCCAAGGGCTATACCTGCTTTCTTCCTTCCTGGCTGAATAGGTGCTATAAAAAAAAGTTTACGTAATGTGCATATGCACTCACCCAGTATCCATAGTTATGTCTGAGCATCACAAAATAGTGTTTTACAGCATCAGTTATGGCAAGAGCTCTGAAAAGCAGAGAAACATCAGTATCAGCGTTATAAGAGGGAAAAAAAAATGAAATAGATCATGCACAGGGCATGCATGCGCAACAGAGGCATCAAGATGTCACCCGTTCTACACTATTGCTGTTAAGCAGAAGACTATCCTTAATTTACATAAGTGTAGGCAGGTAGTAATGCTGCTTATATTGAAACCTGGGGTATTAAGGGAAGCATGTGTATATTCAGGAGACAGTATTAAAATGGTACTA
The DNA here is from genome assembly GCF_905368555.1 of Meleagris gallopavo. Classification (NCBI taxonomy): domain Eukaryota; kingdom Metazoa; phylum Chordata; class Aves; order Galliformes; family Phasianidae; genus Meleagris; species Meleagris gallopavo. The sequence continues at coordinate 50,330,764 of NC_139405.1, read as the reverse complement.
CTTTGGTGGTCTTCACTATCTTCTTCAAAACACAAGTGCAAACATGGAGACTTACTTCTTAAAATACCTGATGCACAAAGCAAATAGAAAAGAGGAAGTAATACTCCAAGGAGCTTTAAAGAGCTCCAATGAAAGTCCTGAGAATTTTGTTTCTCTTGCATTGTATGGAAGACTGGCTGTGCCATGAAAAAGCAGGGGATTTGAGAAGGAAATCCTGCTTACTCTACCTGCGCCAACAGCACAACTGATTTTAAACAGACTGCTTCTGGGAAAGAGGTGAGCAGGATGTTTCTGCAGAACTGAATTATCAAGAATTTTAGCTGCACCACTGAAAATCCACTTGATGTACTGTGAGCATGCTTGCCAAGTATCCTGGGAAGCTGGCTTCAAGCTATAGCTGAAGTCATAGCTGACAGGATGGAGCCAAATCTTTCTCACATGAGTTAGTCTGCTGGCATTAGGCAGGACTACTGCACAGTTAAGGTAAGCAGGGTTGGTTCCCAGATCAGGGATGTAATTCTAGAAACTGTTTCTCCTGTTCACGAGTGTGCCTTGTGTTTGTGGCAGAGAGTAGTGCCTCCTCAAAGAGGATTCATGGCTAAAATAGTAAGAAAGTCTTAGTCCGTGTAATGTATTGGCAAAGATTTGTAGGAAGCCTGTACATCCCTGGTTCTGGCCAGCTCCACTGATCTCGTGCTTTCATAAGTACTAAATTCACTTAATTTTTTTAAAAAGCTTTTATTAATGGTTCCTCTGGAGCTTTTGCAATCTGATGTCTAATGCAGGCTTTGATGAAGTTTTAAAAAACATCTCTGCAATAACATTTCTCCTGTGTAATAACTAATCAATATATGCTAATCATTTGCCAAATATATTTCTTACAAGGAAGTGGTTGTGAAATTAGGTAACTGCCAAAAAAGAATAAAAGTAAAAAAGCTTCTTTAATTCCTTAGCCAGGTATTCATAAATGTAAAAGATTAACCATTTTTGTGTTTCTGCCAATTAATATAGAAATTTTGTGAGCTGGCATGAATAGTCAACTCAAATGATTTTTTTTTCTTTCTTTTTTTTTTTTTTTTACAGCTAAGTTATAAAACCCTAGAAAACATGGGAAACTAACTCAGCCCTGAACATAGTGGTGAAGCTGAGGGCTGCGGTAAGAAAGCTATCTATTAAAAGGTTATCTTTCATATAAGATTGCTTTCCTGAGCACCTAGGCATATTAACGGCATTTGAAATGCACTTGTAATTATACACACCGCAGAAAAGATTTAAAATTGCCTTCTTTGTCCACACTTAGAAAAATATCTCAGTCACTTTGTGATCTTCTTTTTACCTATGCACCTTAAAGCTTGTAAAAGCAAAATGGAAGAAGCAATCACCCATCAGAGAATTGCTCATAGGTGAACTTTGGCTGTCTCTAGTGGCATTAATTTTGCTCTCTGTGAACTGCTCTTAACATTCTTGTAAGGTCTGAAGAATTTTTCCCATCTCTGACTGGCCTACATCACTACTGCTTTGCTCTTTGAAGATGATGCACTGTGAAAAAAAGAAATCGTTCATTTGGTCTCTGAAGATCAGCTGTATGACAAAATCCTACAACTCTTTGGAAAAGACTGCTCTTTGTCCATTCAGCTAGTGCCAATGGAATTTAGCAGACTGCTTGCATGGCTGAAAATTCCAGGACTGGGAACTCAGTAAAGTGGGAAGCATGCTGCTTTAACCACGTCCTAATACTTGAACTCTAGCCTCCTTTTATCTGCTTGCCTACTATACTAATGAACCAAATGCCCTGCAACACTGTTGCTATCATCTTTCTGTATGCTGCAGAAATATACAGTCTATAACACAGTAGGAAATGTCTATAACTGACTTCTAGTGTGGTATATAGTTCCCAGACCAGACCCTGAGGTCAGCAAAACAGTTTCTGAAAATGCAGTCCCACACTGCTGAAACAGAAAGGCTTGAACAATACTAAAGTCTTTAGACAAAGTTAATAATACTACTTTTAAAGTTGCGATGCCTCTTTGCCTTGTTAAAGATCTGACTTTGCTACCCTACTCAGACAGAAATACCTTTAATTTTAAGCCCTAGTAGAAATTCCATTTGAAAATGTTCAGCTGACTCCATTTAACAGCCAGGTTTAGGAAGGAACATTTTTATCTCCCTCCGGTCTTCTGGGGCTACTGGTTATTTGGTGGAGAGCATTTGAGCTAATGGAGCTCACTTGAATGCCCCTTAGGAATTAGATTCTTTCTTGAGTAAGGACTGCAGGATCAGTTATCAGCTGTTCTGCTGAATAAACTGAATACACACGGAGCTTTTTAGTTTTTTCTTTGTGAAACCTGTGGCTTTTAGAAAGGTCTGTGGTGGTGCTGGTGATTTTTGTTGTGATAATGCCCCTAAATGTCTAGGCACAGCTAAGAATTGTACTAATATACACCACTTGCTCTCTGCAGAATTGTTGCAGCAGAAAGCAGGGTCCCTGCCCTCAGCACTTCATGTGCAGAGTTCTACTTGCTGGTTTCTGTTTCTAAAATGATCTTATTACCAAATGTTAATTTTCACCACAAATCAGTTTTAAATGTATGTGCTATTTAGGGTATTTTACTATCTTTCAAGAGGACTTCCCAGCATCTCCTCTGGTGATTTTATTAAATTATTTATTTCCTACTTTGGGAGGGGAGAGAGCTGTGTAGTTTGGTTCTAGCAGTAGCAAACTTACATGACGCTTAGGAAGAACTGAATGGAAAAATCTTGCAGATTTAAAAACAAAGTACCATCTCCACCACCTGGCTTTGTGGGATCATTCAAAGAAGAGGTTGACAAAGTTTTACACCGCTGTCTTTTAGGAGCAATTTCTGAAAAGATGAATATTGTCTTTACCATGAAACCTACATCAGTGTTGAGTCAAAGAAAACTATTATAATATTTTTGGATTTGATCCTTCCCAGATTCAATTGGAGATAAGTGTCTAGAGAAGGTGGAGGGAGATGGCATATGTGTTGCTAAGCTGTATCTATCTGTTATATCACGCACAAGAGGGAAAATCTTGCATAAACCTTTTCCAGGATGGAGAATGTAGTTCCTAAATCCTCTCCTTTCCTGCAGGACAGGTGTAAGAAATGCTTTTCTAGTATTAAGGAAGGACAGTGGCTGCAGTGGAGTCTCAGCTATTAAGAGTGCTTAGATCAAGGCTTGCTCTTTATCAGCCATAACTAATGAAGCAGACACAGATGTAGATTAAGATCTGTGTCCCGTGCTGCATGGCAGGTGAGGTTGGGTAAGATGTTTGCACAGGTCCTTTTGACTGATATAGAAAATCCTAACAGCATTTGCATAGGATACTGTCATTATACGTGCTTTCATTTCTTAGGATACTGTATGAATTGTATAAAACCATACAGAGTTAAAAATGGTGAAAGAATTCGGCCCACATTCTACTGTTCTGTTACAATAAAGGAATTAATTTAAAAAATAATTCTGATAAGTAAACTGAAAGAGGGATAGGAAGTGCCTGCTCTTTCAGACAGTGCAAGAAAGTTGCTAATTGCTCTAAACTAACCTCACTGAAGTGCAGAGCAGACAGCAGATAACACAAAAATGTATTAGTTGCCTTTGTTGCAGTATAAAGGACTGTGGCAAGGGATTAGGTTTTTCTGTTCAGCAAAGGAATGGACTTAGTTTTTCTGCCGTTCACATGTCTGTGGTTCAAGAATCTTAAGATATTCAAAACAATTTGGCGGCATCCACAGCACAGTTTGGCAGCGCTCAGAGTGGCACTGTGCTGCCCCACGGAACAGTTTCCTGATGGCCTTTGAAGATTGCAGCTTATGAGCCGGCTGTACGCTGAGAACATTTTTATGGGAACATGCAGGCAAACAAACACAGATGGCTGCAGTTGCCTTCCCCCTCCCCTTCCTCGGTGGGTAATTGGGGCTTGTGTTAACTCATGCAATTATTGGGGATAATGCTGCGTTATCAGGTCAGGCAAGTTTTCGTCATGTAGGTTCTCCCGGTAGGCAGCACGTGGTGATGGATGGGCTTTGTGTTACTTCACATTACGTGGGACTGGCAGCTGTCCAGCCACCACCTGGCTGCTGTGCCAGGTAGTTGGGCACACCCAGGCTATCAGGCAGTGCCTGCCCAGGCCGGTCTTCTGTGAGAACAGCTGGGACCTGTGCCATACCCAATGTGTCCTTGGGGAATGGTGGATAAAAACGGCTGGAAATGTTCAGCTGCACTTTGAGGGCACCGTGCTACTTCTGGCACTTACTGGGAAAGAAAATAAAAAATGAATTGAATGCCATGAGGAAGCTTGGAGACCGAAGTGGTGAGCATGAAAAGCAGCGGTCGCAGCACAGCGGTTGGCTTTCAGCTGAGGCAGGGGAGGAATGTGGGACTGTTCCCACAACATCTCGCAGCCTTGGGAATCTCTTCCGTTCCAGCTCCGCGTGCTCGGCGCTGCCTCTGAGGGCACAGTCAGATGTTTCCTTGAGAAACAGCTGCAGTGGTTTAGCAAGTTACTGCTTGATCAGCTATTTGGTGCTGCTCCCCTCTGCCGGGTGCAGTAACTGAAGCCATGGGCTCTCCTTGGCTGTTGCAGCGTGGAAGAAAGCGGGTTTGCTTCAGCTGCGAGCAGGTAGGGAGGGGAGGGCTGGTTGCCACATCTGAGCTGTGGGGGCAGTGAGAAATGGTTATGGGGCAGCCACTCTGTAAGCAGAGGCAGCTGTCTCCCAAACGAACGTCTGACTGTGCCATAAAAGACACTCGACACCATTAAACATTGGGCTGTCAGCAATAATTACAGAATGTGTTCGCACTGTTTAAAAAAGCAAAAACTACAGAGAGGAAGAGAAGTGACATAAAAATTCAAATGTGAAGAAACTAAATAACGACACTTGGAAGAATAAAGTGTTGTTTACGCGACTAGAGAGTGTTGTTCCAAAAAAATGCAATTTAGGAGCAAATTTTGCCAGTGAGCCTTTCATGTTGGAAGTGAGAATGATGAAGAGAAAAACTGCCTGGCCATTTTTCTGTTTGCCCCTTTCTTTCTCTTTCTGAGTGTTGAAAGATAATCAATCAACGCTGCAGTTTTGTAATTCTGATCATTTAAAGTAGACAAAGTATTTCAGGCACATATAAACCCACCTGTCTACTGCAGTGTGCAGGAGATACTGCAAAGCAGGCCTTAACCGTGGGCACTGAGCAGTCTGCAGTACATCATTGTATCTCGTAGTCAATGGGGGAACACCTTCAATAGAAGTGTCACACTTTAGGCAATGTGTGGCTTTTTATCTATGGTAATCATAAATGTTGTGATGTCTCCAAGGGCTCCCAGTTAAAGAAATCAATGAAAAAGCATGGGTACTCAACTGGTTTATGCTAAGTATTTTCTTTCATTGCAGAAGTAGCTTTGAGTTTCTTCATCCTGTCCTGTCTGTATGACTCTCTACATAGATGGGAAGGCGTGAATGTAAAACCATAGGCACTTGCAGTGGACACAGGAGGAGGTGTAGTGCTGCAAATGTATTCTTTTTAAGTGATTAGATTTAAAACTGCTGCTGACTTTCCCAAGAGAGATTCCTTTTGATACTCTACAGCACTCTAGATCAGATAATAGTAAAAAAAATAATTCCAAAAATGCATGTAAAGTCTTATAGGAGAGCTGTTCAGATTGCTCAGTATACTGGCTTAAGTAGATGCACTTTAGAAACAATTTTTGAGCCTTGAATTCGCTAAGCCGTCCATGGAGCCATTTGGAGTTCTCACCCTGCATAGGACTGCCTGTGACTGTGCTTCTTGCCCAGTGCCCTGGCTGTGATACCTCTGTCCTGGGCTAACCTGTTTCATCCACACAAGCTTCAAGAAAGCAATTGGTGCTCATTTTGGCTGCACAGTTCCATGTGCCAGCACCCAGCTACCCACTCTCTTTGTACCATTCATGCCTGGCATAGAGTACCCATGCAAGTCTGACAGCACAACCTGTTACTTATTCTTACATCATTAAACCCTATGTGCGCATCCACCTATGCCTGCCAGTGCCCTGCAGCCTCCCATCATCCCTTACAAATAGTTTTTAGACTCTTATAGAAGGATTTCTGTCTTCTATGCTCAGAAGCACAGATTTGTTCCCTACTCCTTGCTGCTGTTTGGAGCAGGATATCCTGACTGGGAAATTCAACTGGAGGCTTCATGCAAATTAGCCAGAAAGTGGTAAATTAGTTCATTAACCCACTTAAAAAATCAATGTATCATACAGGGAGCTGAACAAACCTTGGCATCTCTGCCTGTATCCCCTTTGCACTGGAGTGTTACTGACTGAAAAGATCAGAGCTCTTCACTCTGCTTTGGCATTATGCAGTATCCATGGACCCTCACCAGGATCTTCAGAGCAAGTCTTGCTTGCTAAGCTAGTGCCTGGGCATTTCTGAGCATAGGCTGTTCAGCTGCAGGAGATTTTTCCTTTAGTGGAACTGAAGCTTCACATAGAAATCGGTTGATCTTCCCCAGTCCCCTGTGGCACAGGTCCCTGTGTGCAAGGTTACTTAGGGTCAATCTTCCTGATAGCTGCCGTCCTGCTGGAGTGGTAAATCCATTATTAATTCTCAATATTTAGTCTACTTTCCTCTGTATTAATCACAGGGTTAAAAAAAAAAAATACCTCATAGCAGAACATGTTTCATAAATGCCGTCATTTTCTTGTACAGAAAAGCTGGCCAGAACGTGGGGTTGGAAAAGCACGCCCTCCCTCCCCCCCCCATGTTGTGCTTGGTAGGCTCCTCTTGAAATTATGCACTGACGTGAAAGGATATGGCTTTCCTGCTGACTTCAGCAAGAGGTAGGGCTGTTTAAACAGTTTTCCCTTGTGTTGCTTTAACCATATGTGCTTCCATGTGCAGTGAGGTTAAAAGACGCAACAAACTTCCCAATTCTGTGCTTCAACACCGTGTTTGAAAGCGATGGTGGTGGGCATCGAGGGGAAAAGGAAGGCGCTGGTACACAGTGAGATGCTAAAACCCAAAGAGCAGCCCGTGCTGCACGTCCCCACTTCTCGGCAACCGTGAGTCACACGTGTAAAACCTTTGCGCTCCGGTTGTGCAGCTTGTCCCTGGAACGCTTCAAACTTTTTATAGCTGCTCCCACTTGCTGCAGTGTCACCTGCTGGTGAGATCAAAGCACTCAATAGCACGCTCCCCCGCTCGAAGCTAAACAAAGTCACCGAAGCCCTTGAAAACTCCTACAGATGTTTCCTCTCTGAAGACAAAAGGATATTTTTCTCCTCTCCCTTCCTCCTTCACACCAAAGAACAAATCCTATGCCTCACTGCGTTTGTACCACCTCAGATTAATTGGCACTAATGCAAATGTTCGTGGCTGTGTGGGGGATGTTGCTGAGAGCATAATGGTTGTCGTATTTGCTTGCATGTGGTTACTCCACTTCAGATGTGTAATTCATCGCTTTATAAAGTGCTTTACAATGCACTGCAGTACAGGAAGCTAATCATATGCTGTAGCAGACAATGCAGCAGAAATTCAGAGTTACTGCAGGTCTCCTAAGGCCCATGCCCTGAAGTCCCCGGTACTTTTTCATCAAAAATCCCCCTCGAGTGAGTGTCTATTTTGCCACCCGGAACTAACTGTTAGAACCGCCAGAATGTCTGGAGCTTTTCTGCTGGCTCTCTGTGGGATTCTCTTTCGTTCCTTTTCGGTCTAATTCCTGTTCCCTTCACTCACACCCTGATTTTCTCTCCCTCTTTTTAGGCATCTTATTGGCAGAGTACTCCAAGCATAGCGGTACGAAGGATGTACAAGAGTTTCCATTATAAGGAGGTTATTTTGAGTTGCTTATGTTTCTGGCTGCAGTTTAGAGTATTTGATATCAAGCCCAGAAGCAATTTTTTAATTGGAAAGTGTAAGCTGAGATAGGTACAAGAACACGGATTTCTTTAAAAATGACATGGCCTATGTAATTTTAACAGTTCTCATAGATTAGTGGATGTGAGTTGGACTGCTTTTTGCGGTATTTCTTTGCTGTTCTGGTACGGTTTATCGCTATTAGCTAATGGTCACAGGGTTTTCTAGATACCTATGTATCTAGGTACGCTGGTACCAAGCTTGCATTTGTAGCTTAGGAAATCTTTCTCTGTAAGATAACTGGGAAGAAGGGCAAGCTCCTGCACTAGGCAGTTGCATTAGGAAAGTCAGAGTCAAGTTCATCATTTAATTTGATTTCTAAAAATGCAAGAAATTCTATTAAAAACCCTGCACGACAAGACTATCGAATTGAAAACACCGAAAAGCTGAGGAAATGACAAATTTGAGCTTGCCTACCCAGTCTTAATTTTCTTCCCTGGCTTGTATAATTACAATTAAATTTAATTAGATTGTCGCATAATATTTCGGGGAGGTGCTGGAGCGGGGCTCCCACCTCATTCATTTTGCATGCTAATGCAGCGCATGGTAGTGTTTTATGAAACACTGTATAAAGGCCGGAGTGCCTCTCTTTCTGCAGGGGCTGTGTGCCGTATCATAAATAAGCTTTGTGATTGTAGCAGGTGGGAGCTGTATGGCACACTGCGTAGAATGATAACAAAGAATTCAGATAGGGATGGGATATACACTCCTTTATTTACCCTGCAAGCCACCAACTGCTCTTCCAGTCCTTCCAGTGCATGGCTGGAGAATACCAAGCTGATCCTCCCTAACATACATCCCCATGCTCTGATTGCCTGGGAACCACTCAGCAGCAAATGTCAGGATGTTATGTGTCCCAGTTCTGAGACCAATCCTGAGGGACACGTTGACCCTTTGAAGTGCCCTGTGGTAAATGACAACTGCACTCACTGAGTCCTTCACTTTAATAATTACGATCTTGCTGTGTGGTTCTTCATAGTTAGAGGAGTTTCTTCATAGATAAATACATTAAGCACGCCTTCTCTTTTCATTCTCGGGCAGTGGTAAACAGAAACTTCAATGTCATGCAATAGAATTAATTTGTATTCAGGAAGTCATTACTGGTCCTGGTAGATGAAGGGTTGGTGGTCATTTATTTGAGAGGTCACCTATCAGTCTTTCCCATTCATGGATAAGGCTGGCAATTGCTCCTCAGGCAAAGATTGTGTATTTCCCCCAAATGGTCCTCTGTTTACTTCTAATTGGTTTTAAATGCTGTAGTGAGCTTTCCTTTTTACTACAAATGCCATTCTTGAAAATTGGAGCAAATGATGGTAGAACATAAGCATGATAGAAGAAAGCGTCTCTGCTCTTGTAATTTCACTGCTTCCTTCCCATGGTCGTCTGCAAAAGCAGCGAAATGCTGAATTGCTTCAATATTTCATCTTTGGGAAGCTAGAAAATACAGTCAAGGACAACAAACCACATTCAGATGAGAAAGGGCTCCCAGAGCACCAAGGAATGTTTCCATTCTTTTAGTTTCAGCCAGCCCTTTTCTGTTTGTTGCTTTGACTTATGCAAATTACTAGAGTTCAAGTAGATTTAATATTTATCATCTAAGACAGAAGGGGTCAGCCCTCTATTCTTTTACATTCCCTCTGCTGGTAAAGTTTAGTTTCAGTAAAATGTCAGCATTTGTGATCTAAATATATTTCAGCAAGATTTGCAAATTGTTATTTCTGCTGTCCCTTCCACAAAGTGTCTTTCTCAAATAATAAGATCCAAGAAGTGCAGCAAGACAACCACAGTTGGCACATAGCAAAACTTACAATCTGTTTCCTTTTTTAAAGCTCTTAATGTTCCTTGAGAGTTTTTGGGTGAATTGCTGGAAAAGCCACATCACATTAATAATGGTGATCTTGTGGTGTCCAGCAGGATCCTTCCATAGGGTCCCCTTTCTAGGAGAAGATCAGTAGATGAAGTAGCACAATTATTCACTTGATTGTGTTTATTTGGAGACATCACAGTTTGTGCTGAAAAATGTGCGTAACCTGTTATGTCACACACTGAACACCATGAAGTCCTATGCTCTTCCCTTGGTTCCACAATAAATAAGAACATTTAGCAAATGTGAAGCTAAGTGTGATGTCAGTGTAAGAGCCATTCTAAAACCATGCCCGTGGTTTGCATTCTACATACCTCGTCTTGGACTGGTCTGATTGTCATACAAGCATTTTTTCTATCATTACCAGTTCCTAAAGAGCACAGGGTTTCATTACAGAGTTATGCCATCTGATTGCTGAGATTATGCTTTTTACAAAATGCGTTCAGCATTACTCCATAAATCTAATCTATGTTTGGAAAAGCAAATACTGTGGTATTACATTCACTTTTCTGGCCTCCTCTCTTCAAGATCAACTGGCCTCTTAGTTACTTTTGCTCTATGCATCAGGTTTCAGGATATGTGGGTGGTTCTAAGCATCCATGCATCCGCAGTTTTTAATGGCATCATCCTGCTGCTCTCACATAATTTTGTTGTGCAAGCTTTGTCGTGCTCTTCACTCTTCGTAGTCCGGGCTTCAAAGAGCCTCTTGAGCACCTCTCTTGCTTCTTGCTCTCTTGCAGGTTAGTCCCTCACAGGCAAGTCCTCCAGGGTTCCACTTACACTCCTTCTGGGACAGAGCAGAAGTCAGGAATACAGTTCTCATCCTGCATTAGTCTCTGTTTCCTTTGGTCATGGGAAATGCTCCTATAATCAATAGTTTTTTCTTTTTTTTTTTAATTGAAAGTGGTGAGTGCGTTTATCCCGTGGCTTACTTACTTTTCTGATCTTAGTACAATTTCACTGTTACTGAAAGCTAGCGAGGAAAAGACCTAGCTGTTATAATTTCAGTTATTACTGTAAAATTTAATGTATCAAGTATTTTGTGCTGTGTCACCTGTATCTTACTCCTTCCTGATGTGGTGCAAAACATGTAAGCTGCCTCCTGACGCTGGCAGGCAGCTACCAGCAGATGAAAGGATTTCCAGTTCACAACACCTGGTACCAGACAGATGAGAGACTACAAGAATAAACAGTGAGTGACTGGAGCTGATTTTGTGGGCCACAGGGCACGTTAGATGTTTTGTCAGTTGTGGTCTAGCCATGTGGTCTTCTCAGTCAGTAGGTGACTTGGTACATTGCTTGGTACATGAGAAGATTTGGGGAGCATTCACAATTGGGAAGGAAGCTGAAAGGCCTGTCCTAAACAAGTTCACCCTGCCTTTTCATGGCTTTTCTACAAAGTTGATGGTTGGAAGGAAGGTTTCACATTTCTTCCTCCCACTTGGCTCTTTCAAAAAACATGTTAAGGCCTTTCAGCAAAAAAAGCCCTGAAAAATCTATCAGCTATCCCTTTAACATTGCTTTCTGTTTCCCTAATCTTTCTGTATTTCTGTTTGCTTGGACACTTAAGCTCCCCTCTCTCATTTCACTTTCAGTTTGCAGCCCCTGTCTGCCTCTCCTTAGTAGGCTAAATGCTGCGGTGTTTGCATTTCCAATGCTGCAGAGGAAACGATTACCTTGAAAAACAAAGCAAATGTTTTCTTCTGATAGGTGTCATACTGTAAGAAAACACCCAAGCGTGCAAAGAAATGAATATGAATATACGTGTGTACTTGTCCCTCCCTGATCAGTCACAGCTTGTTGAGGGAATGCTGTGCGTGAGACAGAATGGATTTAGCACAGTGCCACAGCTGGGCTGGCAAACCAGTGCCTGCAGGGGCAGCGTGAGGGAAAGAATTAAAATCAATTGGAGACAAAACCTTTTGCTTCCTTCTAACGGGCTGCAGCTGGGGAAGCCAGGGAAGGGAGCCAGTAAGTAGAGTGAGGAGATTCAGACACACAACTGCAGTGTGTAGGAGGGAACAGTGCTTGGGATGGGAAGATTTTAAAAGTTAAGATATGAAGAAAGAAATGAAAGTTTGTAGGTTTATTCCTGGTTGAAGTCAGATCGAAAATGCTACTTGCATGGTGAATGGAGAAGAATGAAGTCTTCTTTTCCTAAAAATGATCTGGAGATGATTGAGGACGTGTAGAGAGGCATGTAGTAGCTAACGTGGGAAGGAGGCTGAGAAAGACATAGTGCTCTGGGATATCCAAAAGGGGAATTTTGTAAGCTGGCTGCTCTCAGTGATGAAGGTCTGTCAAGAGTTGTGGTACATGGTTAACTCAAGAGCTAGGATGTACTCTCCTCCTTGTTACTTGTCTAGATGGTTCAAAGCAGTACTTTCCTGAGATAGCACTCTTGTGAGGAGTAAGAAGAGGAAGAATAAAATCACTGATCTGATGGCTTTGAATAGCAAGAGATCCATCCAGTGGCTAAAAGTGTGCTGTCAATGAAATCAACTCATTTATGTGGAGTATATGGTATATACTTGTGAAATGGCTGTCCCCCTTTCTCCTCTCCTCCACTTTTTCTCCTTAAAATCTTCTATTTGACCATTAGAAATATCTGTTAAATAAATGTTAGTCCTTTGCTTATCACTGGATATTAGTGAATCAAAGGTCGTTATACATGAGCAGCTGTAATGTGCGTTCTGTTTTTGTGGACAAAAATTAAAAAAATTACTGTGATTGCAAGTTAACTGGATCAACAAACACTAAACAATTTTGGGTCTGAATTGTATGCATAGAGCAGGAGAGATGGTGGAAATGTGCACTGTTTGTGTAGCACCTAAAAAAGAAATTCAAACCACAAAATGCTTCTACTCAGAATCTGATTTTTAATTTACTCATTGGATGATGTGTGTGAGCCCAGATACTAAAGTGCTCTAGATTGGACCATTATGCATATCTGATGGGAGAAGTTAGCCAAAGTTGAGGGTACTGCTGTGCTTCTGTGTTAGGATAAAAGATCAAGGAGACAATCAGGCGATCTTGATGAAATCTTGTATTACGACAAAGAACACAGAAGGAACTGCTCCCTTGAACCCGTGGGGAATCAGGCAGGAAATAATCTCTTTACACATGGGGTCAGGTCTCTCTGCCCCAGCCAGCGCTCATCCAGATGCTGCTTCTTTCCCATTTTGTCAGAGTTGCTATGTGGTCTTTTTTTGTCTTCCTTCTCAGCTTTTCTAGTCTTGCTGTTTCTGTCACGCACAATCCCTCACAGGATAATTGCCTGTGAAACCTCTCTGTCCACATGTGTCTTTGTTTTGGGAGATGGCATGTAGTTATGTTTGGGGTGGAGATCATTATTGTTTCAAACATCTGGCGTCATAAAGAACCTTAATGGCTTCTCTGAATTTATTCTGAATGAAAGGATGAAGTGTTACACCCATCATCTTCTACTAGCCTTTACCCAGCTCATGGCAGTAAAATGACTGGAAGCTGCTTTACCTGTCAGACTGCTTATTAAAGAAGATGTCAGGAGAGGACTATTAAACCTCAGCACAGAGAGGGACATGTGATGGGTGACCTGCGCAGCACTTGTGTTGTTGTGTCGGGTGAGTGAAGTTCAGGGGACTCCTTATCTTACAGGAAGGGGTAGGTTCTGTAGTCAGAGGAGCAGAGAGATGTTTCCCTTAAGGCAATGACAAGGATGCATGTTGCCCTGACAGTATTGCTATGACCTTGACTGCACTCCTCCCTTGCAGCAGGCTGTGGGCACAGAGCTTGGAGGAAGAGGCCAGCACCATTCCTCCAGATCCGTGGAGATTTCAGGCAGGATTATAGCTCATGGCAGTTTGACCTCTCCTTGTGCACTGAGGGGTAATGTGTAAATCAAATCCTCCTGCCCTGAGAGGAGATGACTTTGTGTGGTGTGAATCAATATATGTCCTGAAAGAGCTGCTTTGAAATACGTATCTCTTTAATGTGTGTGCAGATGGGGAATTATATCATGTAAATGCTAATTTACACACATTGGAGACACAAGTGAGTAGTTAGTTCATCCCCCTGACACCAGAGGAGAGTTCTGAATAGAAAGCACATGAGAAATTAAACTGGCATGACACTTAACCGTAGCTGATGATGCATGTGAGGGAAACACCACTACTAGTGATGGTGAAACAAGATGTTCAGCGATGCTCTTAAAATTTTGTGATACGAGGATAACAGGATGTGAAAATGAGTGTCAAGGACCTTGTACCTCAGCCTTGGAAGCCCTTTTACTGGATAGAAATGAAAGAATAGGAAATGTATAAAAGCTGCTGTGAGGATGCCTGACTAAACTGAGATAAAAGATGGGCAGCCATAGCCCTTCTTCTTATTTCCTTGCTGTAAGGCAGCTATGTGCCCCCCTGCAGAGCCTTAATTTCTGGTTGTTTGTATGAAGGGTCTTAGTAGTTTCTGGCGAGTTGTTCCTTCCAGTGTGAGGCTGAGCCAGTGGAAGCAAGCTGCTCAGCAGCATGCTATAGAAATGCATTATACATGACATTGTACAGCAGGGTTCCTGACGGGAAACAAACTCAAGAAGTGGAGCTCCATTAGCAGGAAAAATGGGTAACAATGCAGTTTTATAGGTCCTGTCATTGCTGGGTCTTGCAGGATATTGTAGATAGAGGCATTAGGTAAAATTAGATAATATGGTGTAAGGATTATGGCCATTTTCCTAACAAAAGGTGCACTGAAGAGTTAAGGCAGTGTTTTCAAAAGCCTTTCTGTCTGCTTAGTTTAGGGCCCTCCTTAATCTTAATGTTTTGTTATTTGGGGAGAACTGGAAAATGAGCATATGTGTGTGTGTGTTGAAAGTAAAATATTGTCCAGACTATCCACCAAATGCATTGGCAACATGGGTCAATATGGGATCTGATGTTAGCACCATATGCTTAACCCTTTTGTTCTGCAAAAGCCAAACTTTGCTCTTGTATGGCTACTGTTGAAGATGTGGGAGACTTGCATGGACTAAAGCTGAAAAAATCAGACTGAAGTCACACTAAATTTAGACCCCAAATGTGGCTATTGAATTTAGAAAAAAATACATGAACGATACCTTTTTCACTTCAAGGTGAAAAATGAATGCTCCTCAATCACAGTGAAGCAGTTTTAGCCTCTCCACAATGCTACCACTATGTAAATAGTACAATCTCTGAGACAGACAACACCACTTTTGATTTTGCTAAATCATTTGATTCAAACATTGGTCTGTCCAAGGCTGAACATCTAATGATCTCTTTAGAGCATTTTCCTGTAATGTGGAGCTACTTGCTGTATTGCAGTTCTGAGGTGTGCCGTTCTTTTGTGAATGCAAGAACTTGTGTGTTCATTCATCAAACCCTATGTGCTTCATGTTTTTGAGTCTGTCTTCCCCAGAGAATCACCTCATTGAATGGTCCAAATTGAAAACATACTCTGTGTTTTGTAATATTTATTATTTCTGTGAACATTAGTTTTGCTTTTGAAATTAATGTTCTATTGTGTTTTATTTTGTCCGTAGTGCAACAAAGACAAATTTTGCAATTAAAACAGAATAGTTCATTACAAATGACACCAATAATTGAACAGAGACATTGGATAATGTCTCTCTTGCTTTACAGCAAGTGTGCACAAATGTCACAAGGTTATACTGGATATAAAAGTCACATTACAGTAAAGGAAGTGCATGAATCCTTAATCTGGATGAAAGGAGAGAGAACATCGCTGGCAGGAACAAAGGCCATTTTAGACTCCCAAAGTGTAATGAGTGGTGAAAAAGAGTAGAAAGTAAAAAAGAGGCTTGCTTATACTATCAGCCTATGAGAACGCTGTAGGTTTGACTGAAATATTAGGCCAAGAGTTATAGGAACATTTAATCTTATGTCTGGGGCCAAAAGAGTTGAGGAATATTTATTGTTAGCACCGTTACATCTAGGCTTCACCTCGATATTTCTATCTGATCCTGTACCTGGCAATTAATATGTAAGAGAGAGACCATATTAATTTTAAATCCAGAAATAAGTGGTACCTTTGTTCTAATATGCATAACTTAGTGTAGCTGGAAAGATGTAAGGGAGGTGGAGATGACCATGGGGAAGAAGACAGAGTATTTTTGGAGGCAAGTTTTAAAACACCTTTTCCACTAAAACTAAGACTCAACAATATGGCTACATTCATATTAAAAATAAAGCCCATTTTTCTTCTGCTCTTTAAAGTTAACATTTTTCTTTCTCTATCCTACTACAAATTCTTGGAAATTACTCACCAGTAATTTCTCACTTACCACCATTGAGAAGAACAGGAAAGGAAGGAAAATTAACAGGTACGTTTATAGTGAAGTGTGTGGTACCCTCTTTTTAGAAAAAAAAAAAAAAAAAAAGGTCACATAGGAATTAAATCAGCATGTTATGGGTAGCATTTGCAGGAGTGTCCAGCTGTTACTGGAGCCCCAGTAACAGCTTCTCTGTTTTGTAGGTGCAATGTTTTGCATCAGTATGTCCTCGAGGTATCCAAATGCTTCCACTGACGTGAACTGCAGCTGCACAGTGCAAATGAAGGCCTACATAATTTATTTCTTATCTACTATTAACAGCCGCAACCCCCAAATTTACCTACAATTACTTTAAAAAAAAACAAAAAACAAAAAACAAAAAAACCCAGCAACATAAAACATGGATCTTTTTCAGGTAGCATTGCACAACTACTTTGCATGGAAATTTCAGAGATTCGGAAACCATTTCTGCCTTGACCATTTTGGGAATACAGGCAAGCCAAATCTCTTTGCTTTGTGCACCTCCTTTTAATGGGCATCATAGTTATTTACCTCCTAGTGGTGTAAGGAGGTGTGAGCTGTGAATACCAGAGAAAGTATAAGTGCCATTTAAAAAATAATAGAATAGCCTGTATGCATGAACTGAATGCAGTTCATAGGTATCATAGAATCACAAGGTTGGAAAAGACCTATTAGATCATCTAGTCTAACAGTCTTCTTGTTACCACTGCTACCACAAGCACTAAATCATATCTTGCAGCTCCTCGTCGAGACGCCTCTTGAACACTCTAATATTATATTGATGTTCAGAACAACTGAAATATGGGGATTGTAGTATACACAGACAGAAGTTGAAAGCAGAAATTCACTGTTAGGGCTTCCTGCTGGTTCCAGGCTGTAATGGGAACAAGGCTCAGGTATCTTACAATTGTACTCTTAAATTTTAAACAGATTAAAAATGTCTGCTCCTGCTTTATGCTATACCCATGCATGTAACTAATTACAGATTTTGGAATTCCTTCTTACACAGAATTTCGCAATGGCAAATCTCCACATGCTCCGTGAAGTTAAATACGAAAATGCCTTGGCTTTGAATGCAAAGGGTCACCTGGTGAGTCAGGACGATGGCTCCAGAATCCCAGGGGAGCTCTACTCAGGAAAGTGCTCTGTATCTCTGAAAAGGAATTTGAAAAACACACCAATTAGCATTTGCCTCTGCCCTGCTTCTCTCTCTTTTTCTGCTTTCTTACAAGTGTTAATTTTGCTAACATTGTTCAATGATATCTTGAAAATATCTCTGGCACTGGAGGCATTTTTCACATTACTGTTTTGTTGTTTTTCTCAAGCACATGCAGTGAGTCCTTCTTTTCCTGAGATAACAGCCTTGCAGAGGTCTGATAGTTCAATTCCTAAATGTTGTGTCCTATTAAAAGACACACCAAAAAGAATACAAAATGCCATGTATAAAACAGTATTTTGGAATATAGAAAAGCTAACTGGGCTTAGTGTTCCGTAATATGATTATTTATCTCAAAAACAGTGCTACTTATGTTTTTTTTTTTTTTCTGTTTGAAATGTCCTGCTTTACATTTTTTTAAATTTATGAAATAATTGGTTGTAAACAAAATATGCAGCAAAATATTCAGGGGCCCTTGTGCATTTCTGCCTGATCTGATACATCTCCTCTCTCGAAAAGAAAAAGGCTTGAATGTTTTAGATACAGCAGTAGACATCCTTCATAATACAAACTTAAAAATCAGCTCTAACGTAATACAACTAAAATGCTGATTGTTCAGTTTTTAGCTAGTCAGGATTGATGATAGTGGAGTACATTGGTTAATAAGGAACTAGAGCTTCTTTTAGGAAGACCTTCTAGCACATGCTTACATTTGAGCACGCACAATATTTTCCTAAATTAGAGCTTTAGCTTCCTGGGGATATAGATGCAGGACTTTCCCCTCAGCGATTGAGTTACTTCTCTGTGCACTGTTAGGGCAAAGGGGATGTGAGGCTAGTTT
The DNA here is from genome assembly GCF_905368555.1 of Meleagris gallopavo. Classification (NCBI taxonomy): domain Eukaryota; kingdom Metazoa; phylum Chordata; class Aves; order Galliformes; family Phasianidae; genus Meleagris; species Meleagris gallopavo. Next base: position 50,312,683 of record NC_139405.1, on the reverse strand, counting down.
ATAGGGGGGAGATTTAGTTCCTTGAGGTTTTGCCTTAAGCCTAACTTTACCTCAGAAGGTTGCATGTTTCTTGACTGGCTTTCTGTTGTTTGCTTTGGAAGATGTAACTATGTATTTCCTTAAGTCGTTATTAATGTGGAGAAACATTCTTTTCATATTGGTAAAAAACAGACGCATCCTAGCCAGGCCCAGAACATATGTGACTGGTTCCATCCTCTGTACAACATATTGCTGTGTGAAACAGGGAACGTGAGACAGTCATCACTTCCCAGTCTCTCCGGACTGCGATGCCAGATAGAAGGCATACATCCATTTTTTTTTCCTCATTCTTTTTTTTAGTCCTTATTTTTCCATACTGATTAATTTTGAATAGCCATTTTATCGCCAGTTCTTGCTGTGGTCATGCCTGTTTATGCTGCTAGATTAAGTTAAATGAAAGGTGCCTTGCTTTCCTGTTGCTGGCCTAGGGTGTTAAATGTTTCCCCCTTCCCTTTCTTCTCTTGTTGTTCATTAATAAGATGTAATTCTTTTGTTTAGTAGTTTTGATGAGGAGGTTTGATGGTGACATTCTAAGAATCTAGACAGAATTTTTTGCAGTGCCAAAGCTCATTGTGTGTAGGAAGGTGCTACTAGTGATATGAAGAATGGACTTGGATCTTCTCACATGAAAAAATCTTTCTAGAAAATTCACACTTTTACTGCTTTATTTTGCTTTTTTCCCCCCTTGTTTCTCTTTCTTCAGAGAGAACCATGCTTTCTGAAGTCTTGGATGTAAACAGACAAAACTAAGACCCACACCTAACTTCCATCCAGAATTAACTTTTATTTGCACATTGTCGCTCAATTCTGCATCTTTAAAACAGTACTTTTTACCATTGAATTTGGTGTGCATGAGATGGAGAACTGTATGTAACTATTAGACACCTAGTTTCACTGTCTAGTGACCTTGAAAATATAAGCTCAGTTTAGGCACACTGGGTGGCTGGATGCATTATCCAGCATCGGTCCTTGAGTGAACAGTCATTACCTTGTATCAGTAGGAGATCTCTAGATCTGGCTCACAGGTAGCAAAGAGAGAAAGAAATTTCTACCTTTCCTCCATTGGTTCAAGTCAGGACCTAATGAATAAATATGCTGAGGAATACAAAATGCACTGAAATTTGAGAAAAATTAGGTTTCCGTTATTGGAATAGTATATGACATTGAAGAGTCTGTTCTTTATTTCCCTCTCTTTCTTCCTGATTTATTTACTGACTTCTGGACAAAGTTGTTTGCCATGTGGTGCAAATCAAAATGAAACCACTGAATTTCCATGACTGCTTAGGGTACTGACTTCATAAAATCTGCAGAACGTTTAGAATTAGCAGACACACAAAATGTTTATCTCACTTGTTAGCTTGGTAAAAGCCCACTGACTTTCTGAAATCACAGCAGCAAGCTGTAAATGATGTGTGAAATGAAAAGTCTTTGCTCACCCAGCAAACACAGAGAAAACATTGAGGAATCTGTGCCATGCAGACTAGGCTTGGTGTAGAAGAGGAAAACAGCTGTGATACATGAAGAATTAAGCCCAGAATATACTGGCAACTACAGCAAATAAATCAAGTTTGGTGTCATTTTTTAATTAATTTTCTCTGCAGTTTTTATTCCCCATCTTACTCTGCTGCTTCTTCTTCTTCTTTTTTTTTTTCTTTTTCTTTTTCTGTCTTTTTTTTTTTTTTTTTTTTTTTTAACCAAGAGCTGCATCTAGGACTGAATGGTGTAGAGCTGAAAGGTTCACATCTGTGTGACTTGCGTGAAGATTTAAATTCAAAATGATAATTGATTTGTGCATTATGTTCCAGTATGCTGAATAGCATCAGACACTTTGTTTTATTTGTATACACATCCATGTATATTTCCATGTGGGAAACGACATTGGCAGTGAGCTCATTATGAGAAAGCTGACCTGGACAGTGAATGCTGTTTTGAGCGCGTGATTATTCAGCTTTCCTGACTTGAACCTTTCTGAGGTTCTCAGACAGAAGAGGAAACACATGGCTATTAAAAATTTGCATAAGGGTGAAATTAAAGGATGGGACACACTTTAAAGTTTGAAGGAGGCATTCACTTTAAAGGGTGCACACTTGGGGAGGAATCAGATGCTGAACACATCTGTAATGGAGCAAGGTTGGAATTGTATGCTCTTCTTGTCACCAGGCGTGAATACGTTCCAGCAGTGACTATACATCTCTAGCTTTCCCAAAGTTTACTCTGATTCCCCACCATCTGCCATCCCTTAGTTGTCGACTTATCCTATTGAACATGTGGCCCTGCACATGCCACATAAGTAGACAGACACCTTTACGTGACTACTCCACTTAAGCATTGATCCAGCAGAGAAGGGATACAGAGTGTTGGCTGGGTCTTGGTACCATGTAGAATGGTGGCATGGCTTCTGTGAGGGATCTAGCTGCCCTGCTCCATGCCAAGTGTGAGAAGAGCGGGCATGTCCACGCATGTCCTTGTAAATCAACTTTAAATAGAGCTTTAAATTCGTATCTGGAAAATAGATTTCAAACTCTTTCGGAAAGGTGCTAAATGGATTAACCTATCCCAAGATCTCAGCTTTAAATTGGGGCCTTTTCATTTTAATAAGTTTCAGTTAACAAAAAAACAAAATGCTGTGATGCGATGGTGCCTAACGATATGGTTTGCAGTATTTTTTTTTGCCATGTTTTGGCTTGTTACTGTAAAATACTGTGACAGATGGAGCATCATCTGTCAACAATTCCTATCTGACACAGAGTAGAAATTATTGCTCTGATGAAATTATTGATCCTGTATCTTTACATTCAGGAACAAGGAAGATCTTCTACTAGACTGAATAAAATCAAAGGCAGTCTAGTTTAAGATCCAAAAAGGATTTTACTCTGGAAAGACCCTTAGTGACTGGTGGTGGGATAGATTTTAGTCTTGGCAGACACAGCTACATAAAACCTAATTTAGCTGTTCAATTGCTTTCTGTGATATGTCAACACCAGTATGGATGAATCCATACGCTGTGTGTTTTTCAGCAGTTAAGAACTAGGGAAGATTTAGTATTTTTTTGATGTTCAGTTCTTTCACATTGTTGGGAACCAACACACTTTTCCCGTGAGATCTCTGAGCAAGGGTAAAGCCGGACTAGCCAGGCTCACAGTCGGGCGAATCACGAGAGAAAAAAGTGTCATGAAAGCATCATTAACAAAAAAGATTTTCAAGAGTTGGCTGGTAAAGATATGGATGTGGCATTAGTGCGATCTAATGTGACAGTAATTATAGTGTTAATACCCTCTTATTAGTGCCCAAACCCAGGATGCTTCCCCTTTTTAATGGCCAGTGTCTTTTAATCACTGATTTGCTACATCATTTGCTAATATTCTTGCTTTTAGTAGTTATGCTGCAGAAACAAGTACGGGCTTAGTCAAAATAATAAGAAAGAACTGCAGCGATCTGACTCTTAGCAATGACATTCCTTGTGCCTAAACGAATCTCCTTAGATTGACCCTAGAACTATAAAGGAGAGTTTGTCTGAGCACTGGAAAGTGAGGCCAGCATCATCTGGTAGATAAAACATCTTGTTATTTGTATCCTGGAAGAATTAGAAAGGTGAGTGGGAAGATTCAGGCTCTTCTGCACGATTTTTTTTTTCTCATCTGTATGATTTGTGTTTGTTCAGGTTATAGCTGAATAATCCCGTTCCTTAAAGCTACTCCATCTAGTACTTGTAAGAATTCTTATCTCTTCAGCAAATAGTGATGTTTTTGGTGTTTCATGTGATTATCCCCAAAAGCAAGCATGAAGCTTGAGCATCTTCAGCCTTGAGCTAAAGGGCTTGTAAACTTTGATCCAAAAGTCTTGGCAACATGGTCCTCCTAGGGCATTTCTTTTTATGAATTTTTGTTGGTTCAGAAATACAAAGAAATAATTAACTCTTCTCTCCCTCCTGTTTAATCCAAAAGGGCATACACTATTTATTTATTTACTGCAAAAGCTTTATCCACATTTGTGGACAGTGCATTTGAATTGGTTCTTATATTTCTAAACCTGCCTGTCCCTCCTTAGCAGTGAAAAGAAAAGTGTTCTTTAAGTGATTAAAATAAAGTTATAGTGGCTTGGAACAGCTCTGAGGTGGATTTTTCTGCCAGAGAGTCTATTAGTAAATGCTTTGCTATTCCAGAGCGCATAAGTTGTGCATTCGCAGTCTTGCAAAGCAATCTTCTGTAAATTGTACATAAAGAAATATAGGAGGAAGGCATGTGCAGTGTGTGTTCCAATGGGACTATTCCCTAGTCATCACTTGCTTTGGAAATAGTATTAAAAAGTACAATTGTTGGTCATTAGGGTTAGCTTTGCAAAGCAGGCATGACAGCATTAGCAAGAAATGCTTCCTTGATTTCAATTAGAATGCATAAATTATACTCTTTTTCTGTCTTATCCTTGCAACATTCAACAACAGCATTTCCACCTCAGCCTGGGGAATAGGATTTTGCACATGGTATAACTTCCATAGCCTTAAATAAGGCCTCACCACTTTTATCACTGAGCGCTCACAACGTTCATTATTACAGTTCAGCCAGCAGAAATTAGTTGCATTTAGATCCCAGTGGGCCACAGGATGCATGCAGCTTTGAGATTTGGCTTCCATTTAGTCTTGGGAAGCAGTCTTAAAGCTTGATGATTGAATTACTAGAACTACTCACACCCTCTGCCAACATTACAGTAAAAAGCAGAGCTGTCCTGGGGTGTGAGAAACAGGGAAAGAGTAAGATGGGACCAATCATTCCTTGCTATAAGACCGAAACATCTATGGGAAAATCCAGTTCCTCTGATTCACTTTCATCTGGCAGAATGCTTGCATGGAAAATGAGGCTGAGATAATTTACATAGTGGACACTTTATTATTTACAGTGGTTTACTCATGAAACACAAATACTGGGCTTGCTGATCTTGTTGTCTACATACGTGAGACTTTATATATCTTTATCTGAAATATTTGTATTATTTCTCTGGCCAATTTGGGTACCAAGAGCTGTGAAGCTTCCTAAGAGCATGGGCTTTAACCTTGCAAATATGTAAATGAAGTCACTGATGTGCTCCAACAGCACAACCCCCTCATGCTGTTGGAGAGTTACTTCTCCCTTTGCTACAATCCTGCCTCCCGGTATGGTGCAAAAATGCCTCACAAGTATTAATGAGCTTGAACTTTCATGAGCTGCTCAACTTATTGTGTAAAGTCAGTATTTCCTTCACTTTTTGTATTGGAATATTTATGCATGTATGTGGTTGTAGTAGAAAGTTTTGCTGCTTGCCTATGTTTAGCATACATTTACTAATAGATTTTCAGTTGAAATGCCCACACATACACGAAAAGAGGAGTTTATTGGTATTGCCTCCATGGAAGGCTAAAATTACAGCTCTGGAAAAGAAAAGTAAAATGTTCAAGATGGCAAGAAGTACTGAACTGACACTGAAAAAATACAAGGCCAGAAGTTTTCTTCTTTGGAAGAAAACCACTTTCCACTTAGAAATGTTATTCATATCTTTCAACTACATTGTTAATTGGAATTGTTCCATATTTATGTCTCAATCAGTTCTTCTATGATTCTTCTCCTCAGACAAAACAACAATTTCCCAAATTTGATTCTGAACTTTTCACAGCTTTAGTGTGCATCACCAAAATGGTTAATCCAGAGAAAACAGTTGCCTGTTTTTCTGTTTCCTTGTGTTCTGAATTTCAGCATTTAAAGAAACGCCTTTAGCACTGGTGAAACATTAACACTGAAAGCTTTGCACAGCTGAGCATTGAATTCAAATAATTTTAAACTCTGGCATGAAAAAAAAATTTCAAGGATAAATTCATATTAGGAATTTACCTTCTTGTTAAATAGGCTAAATACAAACATCTCTTGTGATCCTGAAGGAAAATGAGATACAATGCTCTCTTTAAAATTTAAAAACGCAAAAAACTTAGATCTGCCATGCTATTTAACCAATGTAGAGCAATGACCAGAAAATCAAAGGATGCCACGACTGAAATGTTAAATGCTAAAATAACTGAAACTGGCTTTTCATCCCAAATCTTTTTAGGCAAGTAGCCATGCTTGACTTGGCTTTGTTTTTCTGAATGTCCTTTTCCTACAGGAAAGAAGTTAAATTGTGTTCAAGAAGTATGTTATGTACTATATGATGTTCTAGACCTTGTGCAAACTGGGGGAGGGGAATCAATGTGTTTGTAAAGCACTTTCTGTTGGTCTCAACTTACTGTGAAAACAAAAATTCTGAATTAAGCAGCGCTATTCTTATATCCAGCCTACTGATGGGTAACTAAGGCAGTAAGCACCAGCAAATCATCAGTTCAGCTAGGAACTAAAAATCTAGGAACAAGACAAAATCTGCTGCACTGAGAAAATCAGAAATATTTCCCATCGCTCATTCTATGGTATCATTTGAATATATAAGGATGCATTGTTTTCCTTTCCTTTCTGATGTGGGAAACAAATGAATAACATATGTGTAATAAAACAAGTTCAGACTTCCTTTTTAATAAATAAATAAATAAAATCGTTGAGTAGCAACTCTTGACATGAACGTTTGAAGATAGAGGTGACTGGGTGTGGGAATCTATTCTTTATCCCAGGTCTTAACAAAACCTTTTCCCTGCATGCAAAACAGCTGGGGGTTTCTCCTTGTCACCACTTTCTTGCAGCTGTTCCATCAAGCTCTCAGCTTTACTGTTTCACTTGATAGCTATAATTGCTGTGACAAAGAATGAAGTTATTCTACATTATATGCTCCTCTTTACAAGTGGCTTAAAATACTATTTTGGTTGAATGTTGCATGTAACCATCAGCTAATAAGCAAGTGTTTAACACTGAGAGGTCTTAGTGCCTTAATGCCAGTGGCCATAAATAATGGTCACTGATGCACTGAATCCAACCATTTGCTCAGTTGTTTATATCTATTATGAATGTTTCCCATACAGATTATGCAGAACATATTTACAATTTCCAGCGCACCTTATTAATCCAGGAAAAGACACGCAGGTTGGAGAACCTTGTGCGGAGATACTTTCACATCCACTTGCCACCTCTTGGAAACAGAGATTAAGCCTCACAATGTTATAGTTGCATGCTGTCTGTAACTGAGGTGACCTTCTGTTGTGCTCTTTTCGAATGTTTTCTCTTCAAGTTAGATCAAGCCTGTAAACAAGGCGCAGTATCTTACAGACAAATGCTCTGGCTATCTTAAAGACGATATGGGCAACAGAAGTGTCAATCTGTTTCTTTTAATAATGGGATCATGCTGATTATTTATTTTACCAATCATCTTGAAGGCTTGTTCTTAAAACAGCGATACTTCTCTTCCTTATTTCTTAATACTGCAGCATTATTGAAAATTTTATAGTATCTCTCACCACTGCTATCATACAGTGTTCATACGCTTTTGCCCACAATACAGAGAATGGGAGAACTGGAATGAAAATGTAATTAAATCATATGCAAATAAAGAAATGCTTTGGCTGACTTCATAAGCAGGAGACTGTCATATCAAATACTGTATTGTATTTGATTTCAATATTAACTGATAGGATTAGCAGAGATGAAATTTACCTTAGAAAGGTAAGCCTGCATAGAGTCACTGGTGAATGGTTCTTACAGTTTTTGTAGTTTTTACAACCAGGAGATTTTTTTGCCTATTTTGATGCAAAGACAGTCTTTCTTCCAAATGGCCTCCAAATGAGAGGACTACCTTGATGTGCCACAATCAGCCTTTTCTTACCTGACTTTGGATTCTCTTTGTTCCATTTCTTTCACTTCTTTCTCTCCTGCCTTGACATGGGAGTGTTGATTCCAGTTGATAGCTGGGGTTGCGCTCCTACAGCCTTTCCTAGTAGCCTTAGCCAGCAGTGTGTCTTTGCAGCAAAGGAAGCTTACGGTCTCCTGGGCAGCATTATGAAGAGCACTGCCAGCAAGTCAAGGGAGATGATCTTCCCCCTTTATTTAGCACTACTGAGACACATCTGGAATATTAGGTCCAGTTATGGCCTCCCCAGAACAAGATAGGTGTGGGCATGCTGCAGTGAGTCCAGTGAAGGGCAACACATGTTGAGAGGACTGGTGCATCCTTGGTAAGAGGAAAAGCTAAGAGAGCTGAGGCTGCTCAGTCTGGAGAAGAGAAGGCTGTGGTGGAAAAACATTGGAACAGTCAGCCAAAGAAGATGTGGAGTCCTTGGAGATGCTCAGAACTGGATGGGTTGCAGCCCTGGGCAGCCTGCTGTGTGTGACCCGATTCTGGACAGGCGACTTGTGCTGGATGATCTCCTGAGGGGCTTTCCCACTTCAGCTACTCTGTGATATCTGTGATTCTCTAGCAGAGACTAGGCTGTGACTACCCATACTTCCATTCAAGAGGCAGATTTTAGAGCAAGAGCCACACGATCTTTTCATGACAAAGGTGGCTGGTGCTTTCTTCTCCATAGAGATGTGCAAGTTCAGTGCCTTATTAGAGAACAGCACGTGCTTGCTGTCTGTGGCCGTGAGCTCTCCATGTCAGGATGGGTCAGGAGTGTTCCTCAGCAGAGGAGGAGCTGTATGGGACCCTCCCTTTCTGGCTCTGCTGAGTATGGCTGAGGCCAGGCCCTGTGGCACAGGAATTGCTTGGTCTGTGCTGTCTACTGGTGCTGCCCGGCATGTGGCTTTTTTGGCCTGCTACGTTTATAAATGTACACCTTCTGTGTAAAGTGTCTTGGGAGCCCAGCAGGAGGGCTGCCACATAAAATGTAGACTTGATTTAATTTGCTTTGATTTATAGTTTGAGAAATGAAAATTTTTCTCCATACTTAAGACTCCTGTACCATTATTGCAGCTTGCTTCTGCTGCTTGCAAAGCTCCTTGCATTCCCTCTTGGATCGCTGGGGATTTCCTTGACACATTTACACTCCTGTTTTCAACAACTCCATTCCCAGACATAAGTTGACACTTTCTCCCTATCTCTTCTTTCTTTTGTGTTTATTAAAATTGCCTGCTCTACAAATATTAAACAGCCAATCCGAGTTGAAGAGCAGCTGCCCATAAAAATGGCTTCATCTCCCTCCATTAAGTTCTGAGACAGGCACTTATTCCTCAAACAAATTGCCACACCTCCAGAACCTAGAGACCTGAAGGCTCCAATAACGTCACAGGTTTAAAAAAATTGCAGAAAACTCCTGTCAACTCCCTCCACTTCCCATTTTTTTTTCAGCTGTTAATTATTTTACAATGATGCCACCCTGCTTGGTACTGCTGTCCCATATTGAAAGATATTTACAAGGAGTTACAGAGGAGTTGCCCCAGAAACCACATATTTAAGCAGGCAAAAATATTGACAAGTGAACAGAAGCGCAGAAAAGTGAAGTGATTTGTTCAAGGCCACAGAGCAGCTCACTGGAAGGCTCACCACGGAGCCAGCTTTCTGACGCTGCGCCCACCACCGCTGCCTGCCTTTAAATATCTGAATTCATCTTTTAATCCCGTGGCATTCACAAAGATTTTAAAAATGACTTTACTGGATTGAGGAAACCAGACGGTTCTTAAAGTGAAAAATATCAAAGAACATGACTTGCACTTGTAAAATTAAGTTGCTTTATGTAATGCATTTGTGGCAGCTTGTACCTCTGAAAAGCAATACAGTAACCCTGGCTCCCTTGTCAGCATTTCCTAATGTGTGACAGACTTACAGTGAAGGACAGGAGAAAAATAGGAATGATGTTATTTCTTACCACAAGGAACTGCCAGTGTTTGATATATAGTAATAAATGGTGAAACTACACTCAGACCTCACCAGGGTGGGCACAACTTCGGAATTAAATCTAGGAAGTTCTCTTGTAGGTTTAAACAGCAGAGAGGTATTTTGGAGCAGAATATGACTTCTTGGTGATACAGCAGCCAGAATAAAAAGCTCAATAATTAATTTTGCAAAAATGGTATGCAATTTTGGCATGATTTTCAGCAGAAGCACTGCACTTGCCATCAATGCAAACTAACCCATTCCTTGCCTGGAGCAAGCAGGAAGACACAGCACATGGAATAGAGGACTGAGCTGGGTCATCCTTAAATGCTGCATGGATAACACTGGCACTGCTTTGAAAGTGTCACTTCAGGAGGGATTCATCTCATCTCCCCTCTAACAGGCATTGAATCGAACCTCGAGGTCTGAGGCCCTTCTGTAGTTGTGGGAGGACTCTATGTGGAAAGAGAAAGAGAAACCCCTTCAGAGGGTGATTCATCCTGTCTGCCTTGGGCATCCATCTTTGCAAGGGATGAATCTCTCTCTGGAGGGATCGCTCTCTATCTGCTGAGTATAAAGGGAGTCTAGATGACTAGAGCTCTCTGCTCGCTGCCTGGACTTCCAGGGAGTTATACCAGGGGAGATCAATCCCACCTCTTCATGTTCTTCTTCATTTTGCCATCAGAAATGGTAAAACCTGCCAGTGGCAGGCTGTCAGTCAGTGTGTGCTTGTGATTGTTGTGCACTCCAGATTTCAGAAACAGGTCCTACATCTCTCTCCTCAGTGTCTTCGGGATGCTGTTTTCAACCCTGTTGCATTTGTGGGTGTCTTTATAAATTTCAAGGCAGGCTACTAGTTGGAGGAATTTTTTCTGTGTCAGTTATTTCTTGGGGAGACATAAATATGGCACAGTTACAGCAAAATGCAGAGACAGGTGGGGATGCCTATTAGTATTTTTTAAAACTGCAGATATATGTGTACATGTGTATATACATGGAATTACCCAGATTAGTCAGAATGTATGTCTTAATCAAAATCTAGACTTTTCAGAGTGCAATTGAAGATGAACTTAGTATAATGTTAATTTTTTTTTTACGACCATTATAGGTTTTATATTTTTTTCTCCTTGGTAAATTTCAAATATGATGTTCTGTTTTTTTTTTTTTTTTTTTTTTTTTTTTTTTTTTTTTTTAGAATGATGGCTGTTTTTTTCTGAATAGAAGAATTCCATGCAGGAAAGAAAAATGGGACTCTCAAAGGCTCCAAAACTCATGTAGGTAGCTTTATCTTCCTGCTCTAGTCTTAGTGTGCTATTTATCTTCCTGCTTATATATGCTGTGCATGGTGGAGCCCCATCCTCTTGCACGTGTCAGAGGATCCTTGGCTCTGACTGGGAACTGCAGATACCATCCCATTAAAATTAACAAATGGCAACATTGAGGGTTTCTGCAGAAAATGTGATAAGCATTTGACCAAAATTGTTCTGCTTAAGATGTGCCAGCCTTTAAAAAAAGCCAGTGTCTTCACTGTCTCATCCCTCATGCTTTTCTGTCATGCCACTGTGATGTGTTGAATTTCTCTATTAGCCTCAAGCCCCTATATTTCCCTTGTCATGCCTGCAAGGTGGCTGACACCTTCTTGTCCTTCACTGATCCACAGCTCCAGAACCAGGTTTGCCTTTCTGCTCCTCACCCTGGGGCAAACTACAATGTGTTCTTGGAGCACATGTGGAGACATAGGTGTCTTCTGCTTTGCAGGTATTGAGGAGTGTGAGGTAGGTGTAGTGACTCAGAAACAACTTCTTCAAAAGGAAATGTCCATTGTTCTTATTATTTTACTAAAGTAAGGAAAATACACATTTTTTTACATAAAAGCATGCTGTTAGTAAAAGCAGTAGAGGTCTCTGTGTGGTTTCCTCTCCTTAACCTTTAATTTTCCCTTGCAGGTTTGGAAGTTCTCATTTCCACCTCCAGCTAGTGTGCTTTGTGCTTCCACACGTTCCCTCACCTGCTGAGGAATCGTATGTGGTAGTATATGATCAGTACTTGCGATGATATCCTGTCTGCCCTGCTGTAGTCCAGACTCAGGATCCTGCAGTGATTTAGCATGTTTATTTGTAAGCTTATCTTGGGAAGGATCATAGAATGGCTTGAGTTGGAAGGGACCTCAAAGATCATCTAGTTCCAACCCTTCTGCCACAGGCAGGGTTCCCAACCACCAGATCAGGCCACCCAGGACCCCACCCAACCTGGCCTAGAATGCCTACAGAGATAGGGCATTTGCAACAAGCAGGCAACATCAGTTGCTCTTCCTTGAACCACTGATGCCATCACTTCATTGCAGTAGGCCTCCAGAATGGTCAGGCATGATCTGCCCTTGGTGAAGCTGCGCAGGCTGCCTTAGATCATCTGCTTATTTCTCATGTCTTCCAGAAGGATCTACTCCATGATTACTGGAATGTATGTCATTGGGCCCCATAGATTGTACACATTCAGTCTAATGAGATAGTCTTGGACTTGCTCTGCTCTTGAAGTGAGAGGGATTTTGCTCCCCAGCCCTCACTCAGAGTTTCAGAGGTGTGAGGTTCAGGGATGTGAGAAACACAAAAAGCCTGGCTACCAATAAGACTGAGGCAAAGAACTCACTGAGTTCTTCAGCCTTCTCCATGTCTGCTGAAGCCAGTTCTCTCTTCTCATTTATCAGAGGGGGTACACTCTCCTTTGCCTGATTCTATTGACAAATGTACCTATGGAATCCTTTCTTGTTGTTTTTTATGTCTTACCAAGTGCAGTTCCATCTGCACCTTCGCTTTCCTAATCCCATATCAGCATGTAAAGACAGCATCCCTGTATTCTTCCCAAGCCACACATCCCTGCTTCTGCTGCCTGTACGTATCCTACTTATCCTTAAATTTACCCTGCAGGTCCTTGTTCAACCATGCTGATTTCCTGCCTCCTCTGCTTGTTTTCCTATACTGGGGGATGGAGAGCTCATGCTCTCAGAAAGGTGTCCTTAAAGAGAAGCCAGCTCTGTTCTGTCCCTATGTTCCTGAAAAGAGTTTCCCAGGGGATCTCGTCCAGTAATTCCTTAAAAAGAACTTTGCTCTTTTGAATTTCAGGGTCCTGACTCTGCTTTTTGCCACACCCATCCACCTCTAGATCACAAACTCAACCAAGGCATGGTCACTACTGTCCAGAGTACCTCCAGTTTTACCCATTTTAACAAGCTTCTCTGCATTGGTGAGCACCAGATCCAGAAACTTCTCCTCTGTTTGGTTTGTCTAATGCCTGGAGCAGGAAGTTATCCTTAACACACTCCAGGAGCCTCCTGAACTGCTTGCAGCTTGCTGTATCATTTTTCCAGCAGGCAATGGTTGAAATACCCCACCAGGATGAGAGCCTGTGAGCGTAATGCCGCTTGTAGCTGAAGAAAGAAGGCCTCATCAATAGGCTCTGCCTGGTCAGGCAGCCTATAGTAGACCATGACCACCAGGTATCCTTTATTAGTCTGGTCCCGGATTTTCACCCACAACCTCTCAATATGATCATGGATGTTTCTCAGAGGCAGCTCTTCGCAGTCTATCCAACTCCTATCACAAAAGGCAACTCTCCCTTTTTCCTGCTTATCTCATCTGACAATGTTATTGCCCTTGATCGTTGCACTCTGAAACATTCCTCCTGATGAAGTGACTGGTGCAGTGGTGAGCTGGGGCAGACCACCAAGACAGAACAGTGGTTGTGGGAGGAACAGCATGTGTAGCTGGAGGAGCAGGACTGCCTGCTAGAATACCACCTGAAAGTGAGCGGTGTGACAGTGTTGTGTGCTGGTGCTGGCATGTGGTGGCTGTACAGAGAGGTGCTGTGTGGCGGTAACAGCACACTGTGGTTGCACCATGGCACTGTGGTGGTATCAAGCCTGCTTGCAATCCCATGGGATCCTGAGGCACTGCTGCAGAAGGGCTTCGAGCATGAGGTGGCAGGGCTTTGGCTGCAGAAAGAGAAGCACATGAAGGTGGTGATGGTGTGCAGCACAGCTCTGGATCTTCTGGGTACCCTGGTCACACTATTCCTGCCCAGTGTGGCAGACTTTGTCACCAAACAGACGCAGTGCACTTTGTATATTGTCCCCTGCCAGCATTCTCTGCAATAATCTAGTGACACTGCCCAAATGTTGTCATTCTGGGGAAGTGCAGAGTGTTTCAGGAAAGGAAAATAAACAGCTGCAAAGGGTGGGCAAGGGGGGCTAGGTGCACTTTCTTTTTTGAATTCCACGCTGCAATGGCAGCAGACATCAGCACAGCCATGGAGGCTCCAGTGCAACCAATGCCAGCTGTACTCTGCTTGGTGTGCAGCGCTGGTGATGACATGCTGTCCCTTGACTCTGTGGCACTGGCAGTGCTGAATGGTGTCACCCAGTCCCTGATGATGGTGGCCATCACTAGACTATAGGATGTTGGGAATTTCTTCCTGATGAACTGGGTGGTGCAGGAGCACACTGGTGAGCTGGGGAGTGGACCCCCAGCTGTTCTGGAGGGAGAGGTGATGATGGTTACATTGTGAAAAAGATGATGTTATAATGCAGTGACAATGGTGACGTGGTGACAGTGGTGATGCAATAACAATGGTGACACAGTGACAATAGTGACATGGGTCCCAATGGTGATGATAGAGCTGACTAAGCAAATGTGTGTCTGGATAGAGGATGCCAACCCCACATCCAACTTTGTCCGTTCTTCCCTGGCTTCATCTGGGCCATGCACACTGCACCCTTTGGGTGGGCAAGTGGTCCATGGCTGGAGGACATGCTGCATCTGCAGCCCAATACGGCTGTCATCGCATGTCCCTATGTGTCACTGTGTGTACTTACAGTCGGTGGCACTGTGCTGATGGTGACAGTGCAGGGAATGAGTGCAAGGTAAGGAGCACAACATTAGGACAGTCAGTCTACAATGAAGACTTTTGCTTGTTGTTCTTTTTTTTTTTTTCCCCCCAGAAACTCTCATGTTTGTTAATGTTTAGCTCTTCCTGTTTGCTTTTTAGCAGAAAAATACATGCTTGTTGAATGCATGAGGCATTACGATCATTATGTAGAAAGTCTCTAGCTCCCATCTTCACACCTAGGTTTGATGGCAGGTAAGCTATGAGACAACTTCATGGCAAACTGAGTCACAGTAGGTTCATCATTTCAGATACTCTCCTGCAACAAACCATCTCTCTTGCTGCCTTCCCTTGGAGTTTTCACTTTCCAGGTTCTTCCCCTATTTTTGCAGGTAGTAGCCAAACTGACTCCACCTGTTGGATAACCCATATGGTGGGAAGAGAATCTCCTTGTCCTGTAGACATTTTTCCTTGTATTTACCCACTGTCTCCTCCATGTCCTCTCCCTTCCACACCATCAGTTTCTGACTCTGAATTTTTTTTTTTTTTAACTTCAGAGAGGCCAGAAGGAAACAAGTTTCAACAAGATATCCACGCTGTGAAACTGCTAAGAACTTTTATCTACCACAGCTTTGAAGCCAAGACATCAGTGCCTTTTCTGTGGTGGAAGGAGTTTGTAAGAGGTAACATTAGCCACAGTTATGGAGGACCTCTTCCGCTGGGAAGGGATTGGGCAAAGTGTCCTTGAGTTTTCAAGCTGTCTGAAGGTGGGTGAGATAAGGTCCGGGGTGAGGGAGAAAGAGGGGGGAGTTGAACTGCACTCTCTGAATCATTCACCTCTGAATGAGGGACCAAACAGGCCTGAAGGAGCAGCTGAGACTTTGGAGAAACCAGTCGAATGTATGGTCTTTTTTTTCCCTAGGAAAAAAATGGTGGGGAAAAAAAAAAAGAAGGAGAGCAAAACATTTCCTTTGCTTTGCATATTACAAAAGGCACAAAATGTAGTAAAGAAGAGGAGCAAGTAGGCTGATAAGAGATTTCATTTCATCCCCCTCAGGGTGCCGACTTACCAGTGGTAACCTCATGGTCTGCTGATGTCATTCGCACAAAGCAGTTACTTCTGAAGAGACAGGTTTCCTCAGATTTTACCATCTGAGGGAAAAATAGAGGAAAAAAATGTTTGAAAGGGAAAAAAATGTTAAGGTGTCTGTGTTTTACCAAAAGCTTTTGTTGGAGGTTATTAACTTCAAAGGAAAACTAAATTTATCATAACTTCTCCCCCCTTCCCTGTGTTTCTGAAAAGAGCACTTGCTGTGAATGTCTGAGCCATTAAGGGCTCCAGGAAGGGCAACCAAGTCCTGGCTCCCATGTCTACGTGCTTGCTGATTTATAAACCTCTCTGTAGGTAGCAAGAAGAAGGTGAAATTTCCTTTTTGGTGGCAGATAGGCTCCAGAGGCTAAAATACAATTATTATGCAGACTCTCAACATGTAAAAAATGTGAAAAAAAGTCTTCCTCCAAGATACATATGAACCAAACTTTTTTTCAAGTTCTCAAGGAACTGCAGATTTCATCACCCCAACCTTTTTCTTCTTTTAAAATAATGATCCCTGGAAATAAAGGTGAAGTTTAAAAGTAGTTCCAGAGGGGAGCCACAGATGCCATTGGTTCATTTTGAACGGTAGCCTGGATCCACACAAACGGTAGCAGTGCTATCCACACACCTGTATGGCATTTTGAAGGAAAACTTTTTAAAGTGTGCTGTGGGGCTGGTGGATTGGAGATCGGTGTTCTCTCTTGCACTGTGCTAATGCCTGTAATCTGAAGGAGACAGAAAGGTAGCTGAAGTGTTCACACTGTTGCTGGTGCAAGCAAGTTAAGCTGGCATGAAGCAGAAGGTGGAAGGCTTTATAAAAAGCTCGTGTCCTGTAGAGCTTGGTGGTGCCCACAAGTGAATCTCCTATTGGTAAGATGTGCTTGCTTTATCATCAAGAAGTGTTCTCCTGATACTCTGATCAGGTCTGCTTGCTGCTTTGATCTCTACAAACCCAATTCTTGTATTCATGGCAATGCCACAGTTTGGCAAAGCTCACCTCCTCAGGTCCCTGCCCTTCTCTCCTGGCAGCAGTATGCATACATTTAGCAGCCACTGACCTTCTGGGGAGCTGCAGGTTTAGAGTTACTGGTCAGGACTAACTGCCTCAAATGAAAACAACATTAAATTCACTGCCAGCAGGACAACAGTTCATTACACTGTCTGGATGCAAGAAGTGAGATGCTGTATAGGCTCTGATGATGATAGGAATCTGAGGCATTTCACCCAGCTGTGCCCAACCTGAGCATGGGGTAAAGAAATTCAAGAAGTCTTTCCTAGGGGACATGGGCATTTCAGCTTGGATGTATTGCTCCCAACCAGTGCTATGAGCACTGCCAACTACTTGAGAAAGAACGTGCAAGGGCAGAAAACCAAATTGGCTGCATCTGGAAGGAAGAGCAACTTGTGGCAGTAGGAAGGACTAAGGAGTGGCTGCTGTGGTAATTGCCACCTGTGGGCACTGTGCAGGGGCAAGTGAACATGAAGGGAAACATGGAAAACAAAATAAACACTGTGCATTGGTTTGTACTTGCCCTTGCTTCAAATAACTCCAAATAACTCCAATGGTGTTATGGGATGGATGCTTGAGCAAGTGACAGCAGAGCTGAACTCTGTGTTTCCTGTGCCTCTGAAGGTGTAGCAGCGCTTAGGAAATGGGTGATTAAAAAGCCCGCATATCCCTGAAGTAACCTTAACAGAAAAATAACTCACTTAATTAGCATACAGTAGATACTTATTGTTAAGTGAGAATGCTGTCCCCTCCTGTAGGGATTTGAGTTAAACAAGATGATTGATAAATTGTTATATTCACACAGTGTCAGTGATATAATCATGGCTTTTGTAAATATTTAGTCAAGAGAGCATTCCAGCTGTTCCCAGCCAGGTTTCATCCAGTGTCAGCCAATGCTCAGTGCTGCTGATTTATTTCATGTGTTGCTTGAGCCTTGAGTAAGATCACATTTTTATGAGTCTCAAAATACCTATGGTAATAAATAGTGAGAGTGCTGGAGCTAATGACAACAGCAGAAATAATTATAAGGAAAGCTATTACCCAGGGTGCAGAATATGGTCAAGTACTTAACTATTTGTGGTTTTTCAGGACATCTACCTAGCAGCTTTCGCCTAGATCTCCAGCAATGTAGTTCTCACCAGATGCCATTTAAAAGGGAAGATGAAGGAACAGTTTTTTGGGAGGATGCATTTCCCAAAGCTTGACTTCACTGTTAACAGAGGACTGGGGTTTAAAGAAATGTTGGGCAAAGACTGGAAATTCCATTTTGCAAAGGATTTCAAGGTTTTTAAAATTTACTTTGGATTCAATTGGGAATGAAACTTGCAAATTTTCAAATTCCTTCTGACAGAAAATTTAGGAAGGATTCACTCTGAGTCAGCTGTGCTGGTGCTGATATCAAATGTGGTATTAGAATGTGAAATATAAAGCATATGTATAATGAGAAGTCATTTTAAGAGGAAACACTGACACTGTTAGCTCTAAAGGCATCCAAACCTGACATACTCACAGTGCTGAAGCTTTCTTGTATTTTTTTTCCCCAAACATATTTCCGCAAAACTGACAGCTTTGTAAGACATTTCAGTTTTAATGAATCTACATTTTCTGATATCTCTTTTCTGACCATGTTCCTGTTTGAAGAAACACCCATGCAACTTTTCCTCACTCATCTGTCTCACTTTTATTTTGGGAGCTCTTCAGGAATAGCTTTTGTTCTCATGTCAGTTCTTTGTTGAGAAACTGTCTGTCGTGATGTCCTTCCCCCAAGACTTGGAAGTGATTCATAAAAAAAGAAAGTTAAAAAAATGACACCTAGTTTGGCTTGTATTACGTATTTGAGATAGCATGCTTCACCCACAGGACAAGATGGTAGTTGCTGATTTTAACTTATTCCCAGTAAAAAACCTCTACAGTGTCCCATATAGACACCTCTTATTGACAGCAGAGAAACAAATTGTCTTTACTGCCAAGGTTTCTTTTCCAGAAAATTCAGCTTTTTGTTCCCTCTTTGCAATTTATATTCTTTGTGGTTCAGAAGCAAGTCATAACTATTGGATGTTTCTAATTTTCCAGGGAGCATAGACATTTTGAAAAGGAATATAGGCTTGACAGCTCTACAAAAAGGTAAGATTAGATCAATACAAGCATGGCCTCTTGCTAGCTTGGATCTTAAAGTAAGAGGAGGCTGGAACTCCAGGAAGGGAAGCAAAGTCTAGGAGGTGCCTGAAAGCAACTGTAGCTCACTGACAGAATGAGGTGAGGTCGTCCTACAACACTGCAGTCAGAGCAAAGCAGAGACTTTTTATTCATTGAGTGCATGGGAACATCTGAGGCAAAGGAAAAGCTGTTTCAAATGGGCATTAGCATGCCTGTTGGCACTCTCAGGCTGATATCAAGGGCGCCCTTGAGCTCAGAGCCAAGTGGAGGTATACCCCTGGAGAACCCAAGGTGACAAAGTGCAGGTGGAAATGCTGTTCAAATGTATATTTAATGGACATGGGGATAAGCTGTGTTTCAGCCAGTGAAAGTAGGGAAAAAAAAAAAAAAAAAAAAAAAGCACACAAAAAGCCCCTAACAATATCTCATGGTCGATAGCACTAATGGGAAGCAGAACTTTGAAACCAATAGAGTTGCTCAAACCCAACAAATTCAACTGCAGAAATGAAAGTATGATGAGAAATTCTTTACCTACTGCCCAGTGTGTCGTGTGTGTTATCCTTCGCGCCTGAAACATGGGGGAGGTAAAGCAATTAAAATCTTCACCTGCAGTATCCATCTCAAGTTGTGTGGATTTTTTAATTATTTTTCTGTCTGTCTGACTATCTATCTATCTATCTATCTATCTATCTTATCATCTATTTATTTTCTTCTCTAGGTCTTTATTCTAATTTTTGTTGTGTCTAAGTGAGAGTTATTCAAATCAGCACTGAAGTAAGAATTACTCTTTTGCCTTTTTGTTTTGGCTATAATCACCTTTTTCTCAGTAACTGAATGAATGCTACAGGGAAAGTAGGGAAAGTACTTCTAACTTTCACTGCCATCAAGTAAATTTTAAACTAACCATGGCTGCTTTAGCAATGCATATTTGGTTATTATGAAGAGCCCTTCATGGAATTGCAGAAATTTCCAAGTGTGATAAGCCAGTTCTTGCTTCTACATAGGAGCTGAGAATTTTGAGTTCATGGTTTGCTCTTTCTTATTCCCATCCAGCCATCATGTGAAGTCTTCCCACTCACTTGGTTTTTGTGGGCTAACATTCACCACATTTGGCATTCATCTCACCTAATTGCAGTTATTCAAAAATTACATGGTTATCTGAGTAGTCTGGGCCACCTCTGTAGTCAGGGGGTGAGACTTGGGCAAGGTGATTCATTTCATCCTCCAGGTATCACCCTCTAGAAGTGCCCGAGTCTCCACAGGGAGACAGATGGCTAAGGTTAGGTGAGGTGAACCTCAGCCCCAGCGTTCAGCAATAACTGCTTGGCTTGTGCCCAGGACACCTGGGGTTCCCTGGGGAAATCACCCATCCAAACACTGGTTAGAACTTGCACCTTTTAGCATCCAAAATTAAAAGAGTTTATATACTTTCTTTCAGTTGTACATTTTGAGTGTAAAAGATTTGCCCTATGTTTGACCTACAAACATACAAATACAACTTTAAATAACATATTCAATATTTTTGAAAATGTCTGTGTGAACATGCACATATTTTCTTCATAATAGTATTCAAATATATAGTTCCCTATGATATTTTATTACTAAAGTCCTGGCAATATGCTCAAAGCTTTACAAAATACAGATAAAGGCAATTCCTGTCAGAAGGAGGTTGTTGCATAGATGAATGTTAGATTCATACAGAGTGAGAGACTGAAAGATCCTGGTTTCACTGTTTGTTTTTTAGCCTCATTTCCCTAGAAAATGAGGATTGTGTGTTGCTCTGAGTGTGAGTGAGTCGAGGTGAATAGCTGTCCTCTCATCGACTTTTGAACTGGTTGGCCAACTTCAGCCAAATGTAGCTAGAGGGCATGCGGTCTCAAGAGAAAGTTCTCATAAGAAAAGGCTGCTATTTAGGTAAGAGCATGCAAGAAGTGCAAAGCAGTATTAGGTGCTAGAGGATCTGCACAGGACTCTTATGGGGAAATCAAATCATGGAGAGAACATCAGCTGTCAGTGGTGTTGTGCTAAGTTCCCTAGGGATCTGGGCTGGGAGATCCATAAGAAGCAATATTTTGCCAATATCACTGCAGAGGAAAAAAATTATTTTATGCTGTAGTGGTCTTTATCTTTGAATTTTCCTTATGAAGGGAACATTGGAAGAGTTCTCAAAAAGTGGGGGAGGATCTAGATTGTGCAGATAAAGCTCACTGATTTGAAGGAAGGAAGACAGAAACAAGAGGTGAAGCTGAGGATTGACAGAATGAAAATGTAAAAACAAAGAGGAATTTAATATTCCCACAGGCCTCCACCATTTTCCATGTGCAGAAGTATCTATCTTTTCCAATAAATATTGTGTTACAATTAACACTTTTTTTCTTAGATATTATGTTTTTGGCTAGTCTTAGCTGTTGAGGGAACCTCTGATTAGTGGTGCACTGTAGATTTCTGCCTGCTGTTATAGCCCCCAGTGATCTTGTACAGAGGAGAAAACTCCTCTGCTCTGACTCTGTTTCAAAGATGCAGCATCAGGTTATGAGAACTGGTAGATGTGATTGTCAGAAGTCGAAGAGAGAATTATTTCTCAGTCGGTCCTGGACTGAGTGTTCCTATGCATATAGCTTTATCAACAACAGGCAGACGCAGGGTGCAAACTGTTTTCTTCCCTGCTTGCTGGTGCTAAGAATTAGGAGTATCTATATTAGATATGGAGCATGTACCTGATACACGAGCTGCTCTGAAAGTAATTCCTCCTATTTTATTCTCTTGGCCCACAGCATCAGAGGCAGATGTTGGTGGTATGTATGGCAGTAGGGGTTGAACCTACCCACCAATATTCCTTTACATTTTGTTGCTGTGTGACAGATGGCAGCAGAGGGACAGTCTGACAAAATGGCGCCTGACATTGAGGTGCATGTGGAGTAAAGGTGTGTTGCTGAGTTCCTCCATGAGGGAAGAATGGCACCTGTTGGCATTCACTGACATTTGCTTAACATTGGTGGAGACCAAACAGTGCAGATTGTGAGTGGTGTGCTTTAGCAGTGGCAACAGTGACATGAAAGACAAGCCATGTTCCAGATAGTCGTGCACAGCTGTCACATCACAAAATGAGCATCTCCATCAGCTCATCAATGTGAACTGGCTAATGGTGGTGTCTGTAGAAAAACAGAGTTTTGTAGCTGAGACTTTTGTCTATCAAATAGTGTTACTGTGCCTTTTGTATTTTTTATACTTTCCATGGAAATAAATACCAGGCATTAGTTCTCACACAGTCTACATACATGATGTCTTTTTTTGATTCTGGACAAAGACTTCAATACTTGCTCTTTGCTATTCTGATGATAAGAAGAGAGGGGCTAGATTTCTAATTTGATTGCTAAGCTGGAGATTTTCTTATTATTTTTTCTTGGTCCTCAGCACAGGGACTATCTGTGATTTTGGTGTTGAAATGGATGAGATGTTTTGCCCTCTGCAAAGCCTCAGCTGTCCCAGATGGCTCTGGACGATCTGCTCAGGGCTACATGTGGAGGGTGCTCTGTGAATCTCTTTCCAGGCCATTTTGTGGCACTTTAGTCAATCTGTTTTCTTCGTCTTGCTGCTGTTTTGAACATTGATCTTCCCAAGAAACTTTCCCACAGAAAGCTGAGAGAGAGACGCAATGGCAGTGACTGTGAATATTATTGGTGTGCCTGCCCAATTGTTCTGCAGCGACCTCTGGAGCAGTGGAAGTTTCCTGATCAGTGGAAGAACAGATTGGACTGCAGACTGTAAGGAGCAGAACTGTCTACTACTTTTTCTCTGTTTCCTCTTCCCTTGAGTCTTGTCTTGGGTGATAACCCAAGATCGTATCAACCAGGGCAAACTGCACGTGCAATCAGTGAGGTATATCGTTAGTTCTCATCTTCTTCTAGAACGTGAGATACTGGCCACTAGATTTGATTTACAATTAAATGGCAAATCCTACAGTATATTCCCAGGACCCCAGGAGTGATAAGTCATTTGAGTTGTATTTTTAATAGATTGTTATAAATCATTTTTATATTGCCGTAATTGAATAAGGTGCTTTAGAGAAACAGAAGATTGTACATTCCCTGCCCCTAGGAGTTTGCTTGCTAAGTACATCTTGAGGTACAAAAGGTACTTTGTGTAATTTTATGCAGTGCAAGCCCTTACTACTAATGACAGTGCTCTAAACGTGGCCCATATCCTGCAACAACTTAATGTGTTCTTAACACATGCCTCCGGATGAGCGTGATGATTCATGCTGGAGAATACAAAAGACTGCCTTGTCGGCTGCTCCACCTGCCCTTCTGCCAGAGACTTCTGCCCTGCCACCAAGTCAACACATGCAAGGGTGTGCCAGCTTCAGAACTGCTGCACCTCACAGCCCAGCACACCAGCTCAGGACTTACGAGCAGCTGTGCTGGGTCAGACCAAAGGTTCATCCAGCTCACACTCATCATGTTTCTGACAACGAGCTGGGAAAGAGCAGAAGGAATAGGGCAAACACAAAATGACTCATACTCTGGCGTATTATCCCCGCTTCTGACAAAGAGCATTTTAGGAATCTTGTGAGCCAAACCCTGTTTAATGGGCTGATGTAGCTCTCTTCTATGAGTTAAGTTTAAACTGAAATCAATATAGTTGCACCATGGTCATATTCCAGCCAGGTTAATTCCATTCTGTATTTTCAACTTCCCTTGACACATTTTCAGATAAAGCATTCAAGCCCTAAAACTGTTGTGTAGTTTTTACCAGTGCAGTTTCATAGCAGCTGCACTCTACCCCAGAGATAGGTGCATTTTGTTAGTAAGTGATCCTTAGATTTAAATAATCTCTAATTCTTTGGAGTGCTTTTTGGGCTTGTAAAAGGTGTTACACAAATCAATGAATAATTTTCACCCACCATTGTTTGTAATATATTCTTACTCTTCAGCTGAAAACAAAATTTCTTTTCCTATTGATTTTCTTCTTTTATGTTTGGGCAAATTGATTTTTCCTTTTCCTAATGGAGTAGAAACGAAGATATCTGGATTTCAGTTACTTCTCTCTTTCTGCTTCAGCATCATTTAGGATATCAGAAGGCATACAAACAGCTCTAAGGAATAGTATTCATTCATTAACTTCAAGGGAACTGACACAATTTTAAGATACAGTGTTTTGGTTTTGTTTGTTTGTTTGTTTATTTTTTAATTTCATATGTGGATTTGTAGTTGTTCTCTAAACACATATTAAGGAGACAAGTATAAATATAATGTTATGACTGTGTAGAGGATGAGGTGGGAAAATTAAGCACAGTTTATGGTGGGCCAAATTGTTGGATGCCAGAAGAAATGTTTGGATATCTCACTGAAGATGTGAACAGAATTTAGCAGGGTTTTTAGGATGTGCTTCCATTTCTGCACACTGCAGACCTTCTAAGTCTGGCTGCAAGATAAGTACTCTTCTGGTGTTTTCAGCTCAGCTTTGGTCAGGACGAATCACAATTCTCTTGAAATACCCCATTTCTGTCAAAGCATCAACCTCAGTTGGAGGCTTGATTTTGTAAGATGCCAAGCACTCCTTTCCATTTGGGAGATTAAGAGATTCTTTGAGTAGCTGAGAAGTGATGCGACCTGAGAACAGCAATCTTTAGCCTGAAAAGGTTGTGAAAGACTAGATTATCCCCCCAGAGTAAAAAGCCTTATCTGAATGCATCTTCTGAATCAACATTCATTGAAAAATTCAAATATGATTGGAGGCTTAACAGCCAGTGAATATATATATAATATTTCAGGCTACAGTAGAGAATAGAGAATATTGAGATAGACTAAGAGCTTTTTAATTCATCAGGCCTTATGAAATTCAGGGCAGGATGCTCAGAGAACTGGCTGAAAACAATCCCAGGATGTTCAGTATTTATTCCCAGAAGTCATGGAGGACAGTCAGGTTCTGAAAAAGGGGCAGAGGTAATGTCTATCTATAACAAGGAGAAAAAGCCAAATCTAGGGATTTGTAATCAAGTCAACTACCTGCCCATACATGGAATGATCAAAGGATTGATCTGCAAGCACCTTGAAAATGTTGCAAGGTTTTGAATGGAACAGCTGGCACCAATCTCTTCCTTCTGTGACAAGGCGACAAACCTTCTGAGTAGGAAAAAGACATTGTATGTCACATGTCCTGATTTTAATGAGGCTTTTGATACTGTTTTACGAGATATTGTCATGAACAACCTGGAGAGAGGGACAAGAAGAATCTGTCATTTTACGACAATGCAGGACTGAGCAGCAAGCTGTGGTCAAAGAGTGGTGATTGCCAATGATCAACCATGAAACTGAAAGGGGATTTTGAGTGGGGTTATTTGGGTTCTATGTTGGGCCATATTTTTTTAACAGCTAGGGTGGTGGAACAGAGGTTTCTTGCTTGGTTTGTGAACTAGGATGAGCTGCAGGCAGGAAGGAGACTGGATTCAGAATTAGAAAGAATCTGGACAAATCAGAGGAGTGTTCTGAACAGACTGATGTGAGACAGTGAGGACAAATGCAAAGCTCTCTATTGAGGTAGGAATACTCAACACCATCAGTGCAAGAACAGGAAATTACTGTTCTAAGCATTCAGACTGGAGAGAAGTACCTGGGTTTCTGTGTGGATCATCTTAGAATAGGTTTCACATGAAATGGGTTACACATGAAATATGATTTAATAAAGTCACTTGATTGCAATCAGCTAGAAGGATGGTCCTTGAGAGAAGAGTGAACAAACTGAGGTTGCCTGAAGAGGAGGGAAGGAACATGATAAGTTTTGAAAGACAAATGGAAAGAAGAAAGAAATAATCTGTCGTCTTTGTCTATTGGGACAAGGGGTATTGGTCTTTTATTGCAGTGAGAGAGACATAGCTTAGATGCCAGCAAGATCCTTCTACTAGTGATAATGGCAAAATGGAGAAATAGGCTGCTTGGAAGCTTACCAAATGGAGGTTAGATGGACATCAGTCCAGGATAACGTGGATCTAATTCATCTTGCCTTTTGGAGATGGAGATGAACTGGATGACCTCCTGAGGTGCCTTTCAGCTTCAATTTCTTCAACTTAAGCATCTTTTAATTTCATTTTTATTCATTTCATTTTAATTTATTTTCATTTTAGTCCAGATAAACCTTCCCAATTCATGAAGAGTTAAGATTTCCTTTGTTCCTCAGTATCTTACAGAATACTGTTAGCATTTAGCATCAATTAAAATGGCAAAACCTTACAATCTGCTCTCCACCTTTGCTCAGCCTTATCCATTACTCTTGAACCAGTTAAATAAATATGGTTTAACAGCAGTGTACTGAATAAATGTTCTCTCTTCCTTTCTCTGTATGTATGTCTATACATATATAATATCTCTCTCTATATATTTGAAATTATGATTCCATTTATCCTAAGTTTCTGGAACTTATTGATTTTTTTAACAGTGTTTAAATTACATCCACTTTTATGGAGACAAATCTGTTGAAGAATTAAACAGCAAAGTTTGCTCCAATCTATAAACATGACAGGGGATGATTTCCTCTCATTTGCTAAATATACAGCTCCTTAGACGGAGACATAAATAAGAATGTTGCCTAAGTAGGTCAGATTTGAGCTAGGGCTTTTCAAAAGACATGAAAGCAACCACCGTGAATATACACTTCAAAGCCAGAACCCATTTTTTTGTGCACATTTTGTTCCTGAGAAGTTTTCCATCTGTTCTAATGTCATGGCTTTGCCACAGTGGCTCGTCCTCAGACTCCGTATCTCTGGCAACTCATATGCTTTATGTTTTAATGCGGCAGGTAAAGGAGATAATTGGAAGACCTTCAGAGCCGCGGGATGGGGGTGGGAGGAAAGGGGGAATCTTTCACTTCTAAATGGAGACTAAGGACAGACATCCTGTGCTCCTTGTTGTTAGTTTCCTAGTTTGATTGGATGCCAGGAGCTGAAAGGAGGGAGCATGCATTTAAAAGGCTTTTCTAGGAGCAAATCTGAAATTAAAAGAGATAATATTTATATATTTATATTATTTATAATATTCATTTATTATGAAGTTCATTTCACTCCATTCTCTGTAGTAGTGCAGTTCCAAATTCAGGATTCTTGATGGATTTAAACCCTTTTTTCATCAGCAACAGTCCAACATGATCTGCCTGTCACTTTTTCAAACGATGCCTTTCTGACTTTTCCAAGAAGCTCTGAAAGGGAAGGAAGCTTCCTCGCTAATATGTCACTCAACCCACCCACCCAGACACCCACAGCTTGTCTGAAGCCAGCATAAAAAAAAAATAAAAACCACCCTGGATTGTAGCCGAGCTGAAGAAAGCGCTTCTTTAAATATCAGGAGCACAGGTCTTAGGGGTGAACCCGGGTATGAAACAACTACTTATTGATATCTCAAACCAACCCTCAGTCTTAAGAAACAAGGTGAGCTGAACTTTTGCTATTTTACCTACAGATCGGTGACAACCTTACTCTCTTTTGTGCTTACATGAGACCTTTTATTCCTTTGGATTGCAGAGTGCCTGCCAATTTTACAGGAACTGCTGGGTCACCATTGGGTGCCATGTGACTCACTTGTTGTCCTGCACAGCTGTTGACACCTCTGTAATGGAGAGCAGGGACAGGTAATACACCCAGGGGCTGGCAGTCTACATGGAGCAGACTGCTGTGCCTTAGGTAATGCAGCAGTGCAAAAGATGAAGCAAAAAGCAGAGAATGTGGCAAGCAACCAGAGGTCAGAAGGAGCAGGAATTTCTGGGGAAGCAGGAAGACTGTGAACCTAAAGACCGTGTTCATGTGCCTGAGGAAGTCTGCAGTCCACAGCAATGGACAGAATTGAGGGGCCTGCAAGTCGTGGCTCTAGGAGAAGGCTTGCACCAGCCGTACTGTGTCTTTACCATGTTGGCTATGTTTAGTGCCAAGGGAGCAAAACCTCTTTCTGAATGTCTAAAGAAGGTCTTCTGGGACTATTTGAATCTTCACACCCTGAGGCTGATAACATCCACGATTACCGCCACCATCATTGCAGACAACCCTGAGATAAGTGGGTTCATTTCATACATTAACACTCACACACACAGCAACTTTTCGGGCAGCATTTGTGTTTGCAGGTCTCTAGGGAGAAGGCAATTTGCCTTTTTTCATGTGTCTCAAAGTGTCTTCAATACACTCCTAGCAAACATATGAAATGCAGTCAGGATTCAGAGCAGGATGTCACCTGGTTCACAGCAACACCTGGCAGTGGGTATGCCGCCATATACAAATAAATTAATATTTTACTTTTTATTTAAGAATTTGCTTCAAAGGACTCAGCAATTAAGAGCAAAATAAATATGAGTCATCTGTCCAGCAAAGGCTGTGCCAGATGCAAATACAAAGTAATTCTGCATGCTAATACCACTTATGCAACGTTGGTCCTATGACAGGGAACATTTGCTGTCAGTTTGTGAAGAGGTACATGCACATGCACGCATATGCAAGAACATGGGTATAATTTGGGGTTGTTCGGTTTGCCAGCTATTCCTCTCAGGGTATTTTTAATAAGTCTCAAAGTAATTTGGAGGCTTACAAATTTTAACTCTTGGCCCAGAGAATGTCAATATAGGCGCAGAATATAAGGCTGGCTAAAAAGTGGGAGTGTAGTTGGAAGAAAACGCTATTGATTTTTCCTGGAATGTATTAAGGCAAGTAAACCATAGGAAGGAGAAAGAAATTCCTGGCAGCTCCATTGGCTCTACCACTGCTCAGTGGGACAGAGAGCAATGTGAGATATAACCCATCAATGAACTGCCCACGGCTAGGGGCTCCAGTGCAGTGTTGTACAAGAGGAAACCCTGAGAGCTGAACTCATGTCCCAAGTCCCCAGGCTCATCTCCAAAGGTGGACTGAGGTTCCTGGGGAGCTGAGGTGGCCACTAGGTTTGGGAAAGCAGCCTAGGAATGAATTGGTATTTTTTGGTAACAAAATTTTTGAGTAGCTTTACTTCAGAAGAATTGGGCATTGTTCAGTTTTTTGCTGTGGGCTGGAAAAGCTGCTAAATCCCTGTTTCTTGAATTCCTTTAAGTTCTCAGATATTCTGATCTCTGTTTGAGCACCAGACTATTTGGAGGTGGTTTTGTTGATTTGAAACAGTGGCCAAAATACAATTTGCTCTGTCGGTTCTATTGCAGATGATTCCTCAGGTGATGTTTGTAGCCAGGCAGAGACCTAATCTTGCTTAGAAATAATCCCACAGCACGAAGCTGGTGTCATTTGTACCACCACTGCAGTCTGCGTGGCAGAAGAGCTACCTGTTAGGCCTTCTGAGGGAGACTCTGAGGTCCTGGAAGACAGGGTCAGCCTTTTTTAGTGATGGTTAAAACACAAGAGCTGCTAGGTATATGAGTGGGGAGATACTGAACATATTAGATGCTTCAGGCTACTTGTAACAAAGGCAATAGACGGGAGAGTCTTTTGCAGTGCTGTGGTGTGACTTACCAAAATATTTCCCATGCTTACCATTTCATTTACCCTCACTTTGCTGTATAGTTTGGTCAGTCCAGATCAGGAAATCTGTCTACATGGGAAGAGGTAGGACTCAAGAAACCTATGTGCAGGATCTTGTGGAAAATGCACTTTGTTTAGACTGTGATCAGTTATGAAAATGAAAGAGAATTAAAAGATTTCTTTTTGCTTGCTTGTTGATGGGTGCATGTGTCTCATCTTCTTCATGATATTTCAGTGAAAACACCTGGAAATTAATTGTGGGTTTGAGGATTTGGGAAAGGAAAATGAGCTGCCTACGCTGAAGGCAGCCAGGTTGTGTAGCAGGGGACTGCAACATGCTGCTGCTTGCCAGGCACTGCTGGGACATCAGGGAACTGAGGAGCATGGAGGTCAGGGTTATTAACTGTGTGTGTTGTATACGTGAGTGAGAACAGGGCCATTTCAAACCCACCAATTAAATTTTTACAATATTTTGCTGATTTTTTACATCTTCATTTTTAATAAGGAAGATTCACCTTTGGCGAAGGATAGCCCTAAGAGGAACCAAGTATCATCACACCACTGGATCTAGCATGGATCTTGCTGAATTCAAGGGAGTGGTCCCACGAACAGTCTCACTGACTCAGGGTCAGCTTTTTGGTGGGACAGATACCTGGCTTCTCTGCTTTGCTACTCAGCTTGCTTGTGAAACACACTGGCTGTGAGCACAACGAATACCAGAGTGTGAAATAAATTCTAGCTCGTAAAGTGACCGACCAGCTTTAAAATCTGCCAGCAGCAAAATGTGGAGTAATGATAATTAACTTGAAGGAGGGCAGGATTTCTCATTTCAGTTCATGTTGGACACTACAGGGGCTTTGATGTGAGGGGCTGGAAGTGCTGCTGGGGGCACACGGGTTGGTGATGGGTCCTTGGGGCCAATGGTTTCCAGGAGGGAGTGAATAAAAGGGCACTTCTGTGCCTTCTGGACTCCTCCTGCACCTCCAAACGTCACAGCTGCTTGGAGAGGCTGTCAAGTCAGAAGTTTGCTTCTCCTGAGTGCTTGCTGTAAACAGTACGTGCAGCCGTGTTGATTATACACCAGTATGCCAGGCTAACTATAGCACAGTAATTAAAGGGGTGAGAACATTTTGGAGTACTTTCTGTTGCTTGTTGTGTGCGTAATCCCCCTGTGTTTGGCAATAAATAGAACTTTTAAGTTTAATTAGTACACACTTAGCTGGCTATCCACTTCGAACACACTCTGGTGGCCTGAGATGTACCCACCTAGGCATAGTGTTGGCGGCAGAGAGGGTGAGATAGCAGAGTGGCATAGGGCAGTCTCCAGCAGGCAGCATAGCTCCACATCCTAGGGAATGGGGTCAGTGGGTACCGGCAGCTGGGTACAAAGGGAGGAGACAAGGGAAATAGTCTGCTTGTCTCCCAAATGTGAGGCAGTTCTTCTAATTTCCTTCTGAACATGGGGTTTCCTCACTCATGGAGAGGGTGTCAGAGGGTCAGATGAGTCTTGAGAGATAAACAGGGTCTTGCTTCTTTCTTTCCCTCTTCAACTTCTTTTGTGTAGGACATTTTAAGTCATTGATTTAAAGATTTTTTTTTAATTATTATTTTAGCTGAAATAACAAAAACAAAACAAAAAAAGTGTTTTGGATTGGATCAGATATACATTCCTTCCCTCCTTCTCCCCTGCTGGGACGAAGCAAACAAACAAATCATCCCATTTAGCACAGTTGTGTCATTTGCCCTGAAACAAGCCATTTCATTTGAGGCTGGATGGGATTCACCCGAGAGTGCTGAGGGAACTGGTGGAGGTGATAGGTGAGTCACTTTATCTATCAGCGCTCCTTGTTGACTGCTGAGGTCCCAGAAGACTGGAGGCTTTCCAGTGTGATCCCATCTAGAAGGGTTGTAAGGAGGATCTGGGGAACTACAGGCCTGTTAGCCTGACCTAGGTGCCAGGGAAGGTTTTGGAGCAGATTGTCTTGAGGGAGATCACATGGCATGTGTGGAACAACCAGGGGATTAGGCTTGATCTCCTTCTATGATCTAGTGACCGTCTGGTACACAAGGGAAAGGCTATTGATGTAGTCTACCTAGATTTCAGCCAGGCCTTTGACACTGTCTCCCACAGTATTCTCCTGCAGAAGCTGGCAGCCCGTGGCTTGGACAGGTACACTCTTGGCTGGATAAGGAACTGGCTAGAAGGCCGGGCCCAGAGAGTGGTAGTGAATGGAGCTAAATCCAGCTGGCGACCTGTCATGAGTGGTGTTCCCCAGGGGTCGGTGCTGGGGCCTGTCCTCTTCAATATCTTTATTGATGACCTAGATGAGGGCATTGAGTGCACCCTCAGTAAGTTTGCGGATGACACCAAGTCGGCTGGAAGTGTCGATCTGCCTGGGGGTAGCGAGGCCCTACAGAGGGATCTGGACAGGCTGGATAGCTGGGCTGAAGCCAATGGGATGACATTCAACAAGTCCAAATGCCGGGTCCTGCACTTTGGCCACAACAACCCCAGGCAATGCTACAGGCTTGGGGTGGAGTGGCTGGAAGACTGCATAGAGGAAATGGAGCTGGAGGTATTGATTGATGCTCAGTTGAACATGAGCCAGCAGTGTGCCCGGGTGGCCAAGAAGGCCAATGGCATCCTGGCTTGCATCGGGAACGGTGCTGCCAGCAGGAACAGGGAAGTGATTGTCCCCCTGTACTCAGCTCTGGTGAGGCAGCACCTCGAGTATTGTGTCCAGTTTTGGGTCCCCCACTTCAAGAAAGACATTGAGGCCCTGGAGCGGGAGGCCCACAGGGAGCGGGGCGAGGGTCAGGGAGGACAAGGGAAATATTTAACTTAAACTGGGGAGAGGTGTTGGTAATGAACTGGGTTTCCTCTGTTGTACCTTTTGCTTTTTTCTTTCTCCTTGATACTATTTTTCCAGTGATCTCCCTGCCTCTCCTTATCCTTTGCTCCATGCCTTCTCATTTCCTATTCCCAGTCCTTTTTTAGCTTCTTAGCCTTTCCTCTTGACCAGATACTTTGATCTGGGAAGCCAAATTGGTAGTCTAGGGTGCAAATCACCTTCTTACACTTCCTAGGGGTTAGCATGTTTGTGGCTGTGTATTTTGAAGACCACGGGGTACCTGTGCCCAAGGGAACACCATGCTGTCCCTGCTTGGCACAGCCACATCTGGAAATCAGCAGATTCAATACAAAAGTATCTGTGGCAGGGTGCGTGTGTGGGCCTGTGCCGTGTGACTAATTAATGCACTTACCCTGTGGAAGTGCTCTGAGAGATGAACTTCTGTCCCCTGCATGCCTGCTTCCTGCATTCAGGAGCACAGGAGGGACTTGTCACATCTTGTGCATCTCCTGGCCTGTCATCCTTCCTGGCTGCAAGAGACAGCTCCCCCTCACTGACACGGGGCAGCTGCTTGCTG
Organism: Meleagris gallopavo; assembly: GCF_905368555.1. Classification (NCBI taxonomy): domain Eukaryota; kingdom Metazoa; phylum Chordata; class Aves; order Galliformes; family Phasianidae; genus Meleagris; species Meleagris gallopavo. Next base: position 50,279,845 of record NC_139405.1, on the reverse strand, counting down.
TGCGGAGACCTCTTCCTTCGGACTTCCCTGTGATACTCAGTCACTGCCTGCTGTACAAGGCACTGGGTGCTTGTTAGTGCTGTGCTTCTTTTTCTTTATAGAAGAGAGCTGCCACTGCACATCAACGACCAAAGACACCAATGCGCTTCTCTTTTTCATTGTGAACTCTTTCTGCTCTGCGCACAAAATGTAGCTTCTTCTTTATAAGTCTGTCTGTTTTCCCCTCTGTCAGGAATTTATTTTTCATACTGAGGCTCTGGTTTATTGTACCTTCTTTAGAACATCTCCACTCAAGAGATGAAAGAACTCAATTCCTGGATTACAAGCTGCGCATTATTTTAATTTAAACCTGCCTCCTGTTGCAACAGAGAATCAAGGTGTTAGTGTGTAAAGTGTTTTGGAGCCTTGTGATAAAAGACCCTATAAAAATATAAACGTAAGCAGATGGCAGTCCCAACCTGCCTGTTAGAAGCAACACATGATTTCACAGAAAAGGGTGTAAACTCTATTGTTGTCTTGGGCACAACAACAAATGTACATTTTGCCAGAGCTTGCTTGTTTGGTTTCTTTCTAATATAGACCTCTCTATTTCTGATCAACTTGCATCGGCCTTGGAGCCAAACTAAATTGTCTGGGCTGCAGCTTCAAGCTGTGTCAGGCATTCTGTGCCTGTTCAGAAAAGAGTCCATGACTGTGGCATGAAACTGATGGCAAAGCACCATCCAGCTGGATATGGCTGTGGATATGGCTATATCTAACTGTTTTGATGCTGATGTCTTCTAGCAGGGAAAAGCCCCAAATGGCAGATCCATGGATGTAATATCTGTAACCAGTTTGTGGCTAAAATCAGTCTGGGACATCATGTGCAGAAATGTAAAGTGAAAACAACTAAGTGAGACATGCAGAGATGTGTTTGCTGAGAAAAAGAGAGAGCTGATCTTTTTCCACTCTTGCCTGTTCTTCTAAACACCACTTTTTCCAAAGAATGGATTTTCTCTTTATCTAACTTGGCTTTTTTCCCTGCTGTGAAATGTTTTGGGTCAGATGATATTTTGCTGGGCTTTAGAAAACTGCTAAGAATTAATTAATCTGTAATTAAATTGATGAGACATAGAGAACTGTTAATAGAATTATGTCCTCAAAAGGAACAAAAGTAAGACAGTTTCCTTTTTTTTTTTTTTTTTTTTTTTTTTACAGTTTGTGGTCTGACAGATTTCTGACCAAGTTCAAGTTGAGACAAAGTGCATGTGGCAAAAGTTGGAAGTGTTGTAATGCTGCCTACTGTGATTTGAATAAACATTTAGGATCCCCTGGAGAGAAATATAATCCAGGGTTGCCTGCTTACACAGAAACACTCAGAACAATATAATATTTGAAAGAAAAGAAACATCTTTAATTGGATTTGTACTGACTATTTTTGAAATACAAAAGCGACACTTTATCCAGTAAGCTACAGATTTGTTTGCAGTCACAGGGAACAGGCAGGCCTCAAATTAGCTACAGGACAGGCCTCTCACTTGTTCTATGAGCCTAAGAAAATGCTGAAGTTAAACAGAAAATTCTAATGATACGAGAAGACTGTAAGACTCTAGACACATGCTTCTCTAAGTTTATGCAAATCAGACTAAATGGCTCATGTCATTTCCTCATGTATCCCTCAACTGACAAAAATATGAAAGGGAAAACAGTTAACGGTTTGTCTTCCAACTAGAAATTTGTTCCGAGATTGCTTGACTACTGATGTTGCTTTGTGTTGTTCTCTTAAGCAGGTGGTGTCAGGCTTACTCCCTGTGGAAGGCATATGAAGACCAGCTATCAAACCCATTATCATATATACATATATATTTTCCTTCTTTGCACTGAAATTGTGAGGTTCATCAGTGCTTGCAACAGGCCTGATGTTGTCAAATGCTGCACTCCCCTTAACATCAATAGAGGCTGAAGAATAACCAAACTTGATGCAAGAGTAGGCCTCAGAGAAGATACATTGCCCTGAAGCAAATAAAAATTACATGCCTCTATCACTGTATTTATTATTTCCATGTATTCAGATAATTTTAAGATGTATTCATATGAAAGGAAAAGATACAAGCTCAGCTTCACTCTGTCTATCCTTTGACGCATAATGGATATCCCAAAATAAGGCTGGGATTGCCAACTTAAGCTTTCTTTTATGTAGCTAGTGAAATACATGGATATCTTCATGGGATAATTAAAACTGTGAAAAGTATAAAAGCCCTGGTGAAAGGAACTGTTGCGTCAGTGACTTGAGTGTCTACAAACCGAATGTAGGTCTCTTGTCCAAGTGATCGTGGTTAGGAGGGATGAATCTAGTCCGTATTCACTGAGATGATAATGAAAGTTAGGACAGTACAACCTGTAAATGATAAAATCCTTTAATTTCTATTTAAGAAAGGTGCGCACTTGAATGGTTCCAGTAACTGTGTTTGCTAGAGCTGTGAGCACATGAAGTCAGGAACAATGTAGCCAACCAAATAGGAATGATTTTTTGGAGGGAATCCTAGAGAGTGGGATTTTAGTGGGGACAAGAAGAGACAGTGCGGGAAAGACGAATAAGAGTAAGGTCTTGGAAGTAGAGATAAGAAAGTTAAGCTGAATATACCTAACTGACAGTAAATGCTAATGGTCACAGCACCTCTTCATTAAGGACCTCAAAGAAAAGTTGTTTTAGGGAAAGAAAATAACTTATCTCGTACATGGATGATGGTCCCCTGCTAACCTATGCTTTTGAGTCAAAGGAGAGAAACTACTGCTTTTAAGGAAATGCTTAGCAGTTCAGCTGAGCTATTTAGTGTTTGTTTAGGAGTGAGATGACTCCTACCTTGCCTGTTTCTTTCTGTTGATGAAAATAAAGTGAGGGTTGTTAACTCAGATGGGGAATCCACAGTTTATCAGATGCTATCAAGCAATCTGTGAACATGCATTCACCTCCCAGTAGCTAACTAAACTGCCAAACAAGAATTTTCTCAACAAATTTTGTTATTTTATTTCTGCATAATCTGAGTAGACTTTTAGGGGATAGAGGAGACTTGCAAGGCTGTTACATTTAAGAAAAGATTAAATGAGATATTTTTGGTAAATTGCATTTCCTTATTAGTCATCACATCTCTTTTCATTCTAAGAAACTGCCCTCTTCAGATGTGTTCATTTTATTTGGCAGAAGTGCTGATAACTCCAGATGTTGCTGATTCTTTATCACTTCATTGCCTCAGGAAACTGCAGTTGCACCTGAGAGAAAATAGAAGCCAACCTGGAAGAAAAAGAAAAGAGATATGTAATGGCTTTGCTAGAGGGAAAGGAAAATCTGGTTAATTTATACGCTTGTTTCCTTAAAGATGAATTAAAAGTCTTTTTATTCACACAGAGCTGAGTTCTGGGCCATATACATTTCCTATTAGAGTTGAAAACATCAACGGTAAAGAGTTGCATTTTCTATCTCCTCATAAGGATTTACTACTGCAATGGAAAACAGATTACTAAATGTAGCAATTGGTAGGTAAGCAGAAGTGATAATATGCTTTGATATTGAGAGCAATATCTTCAGCTGACATAAATAGGTACCATCCACAGACTTCAGCAGAGCTGTGCTTTTTCTCCCCGTCTGAAGATCTGGCTCCTAGATTCTTAGCTATGGACTGTTGTAATTTCAAACCTGGAAACATAATCACTTTCAAACTTTTGAAACTTGATGGAGAAAGGATATTCTTGCTGTTGTAATCTACTAACGATAAAGCCTGAGAAAACACTGTGCATCGAGTTTTTTCTTGCATCGGGAGACCTTTTTTTGCTTACATTCTCTGCTGTGTCAACAGAGGGTGACAAGGTTAATGACATACAGAAACTTTCCTCTCTAGAGTAGCAGTTCATCTCTAGTTCATGCTGCTAGCTACAGAAAGTCATTTCACCTAACAAAAAAAAGATTTCATCCAATTCCTGGCAGGTAAGCATTCACAAGTCTACAACTGCTGCAATGGAGCTTTTTCTGTCACTGAGCAGAGTGAGTGGGCATGGCAGCCGAGTGACATGCATAAACACTCCACTGTGACACTTCTGGAAAGCTGGGCAAAAATTTCCAGGGCTGGAATACATTGAGATTTACAGGCTATTACCTTCCACCAGAATAACATTCAGTCCAAGATACCTTGTGCCCACCGATGAAAGTACTTCCAAACAAATAAATGAAGGAACACTTTTCTTTGGAAACCAGTCTGGTATCACTTCTGACAGATAACAGTAATTGTGATGAAGAATAAACACCTCAGTCACAGGATGATGCGAAGCACACTGATGTACACTGGAAGCAAAACCACAGACCCGCAGCTGACGGCTGAATCACTGCTGTATCTAATTAGGCATATCAGCTCAGATATTCAAGCTTCCAACCGTCTGAGAAGGGCTGAGATCACTAATACCAATCTGTTTTTGTCCTCACTGCTCAGAAGAGGTGTGGTGTTAAGATTAAAGAAACAGCATTTTGTGTCTGTTGGGTCAGTTATGTCTGGGTGCTTGCTGTGTGGAAGGTGGGACAGGAAGCTCAGTGCTGTTACATCACATTGTCTGATTTAGCCCTCTGGATAATGTCAAGGTAAAGAAATAAATTGCTCCTATTTACAGTGCCGGTGAAAAACAGCGGTTTCATAATTCAGTGTCATTTGAATTGTATATGTTATTGAATCAGACAAAATATGTATTTATGCATTAGGTTTCTTCAAAATTCCTAGTGTGTTTTTTAACAAAATGCAGGAAAAATAAACTGAAATGCTGATCTTTTATTCCTAGGCTGTTTGTGACAGATATTCAGCAATGCCCTGTGCTGAACACTATTCACATAATACACAGACAGTGGATACTAAGTTTGAAAGGAGTCTAATGAACAGTCTTAGGAATAAAGAGGAATCTTAACTCAAAAATGTCGATGCATGAAGGAACATAATTTTCTCTGTGCACAGTTACTGTTCAGGAGACGTTCATACTATAGCAACCACAGTGAACTAGGCCAGTGCCATTCAAAAACAAATTAAGTTGTAAAATCTCACCGTATGTTTATGTGTATATCTAAGTATATGTACAGAAATTATTTATACAGTTGCTACTTTGCTTAATTTTTTCCTCTTCCTTTGTACTCAGTTCATCCCTGGAATCAGCCTATTGAAGTTACCAGTGAGGTACCAAGGAGGTGTTTTGCTCTTTTTCCTACAGTTTTGGGATGAGACCTTCTGTAATATCTGACAAGACCACACGCTGCTGCCAGGGCTGCTGCTCTCAATCAGACAGGGGACTTGGAGCGTAGAGGAAAGTCTGCTTCTCTGGCCCAGTGAAAATACGGCTTGTAAAAGATATGAAGAGCAGTGGAAGGACAGGAGTAGTGCAGGGACTCAGAGGACTGAGGCACCTCTTCTTACCATGAAAAGGATTCTGTAGATCTAATCCAGGCAGTGCTGGGTAGGGCATGCAGCCTCTTTGCTGTGTAAATGAACACAACAATGCAGTGTCCTCTTAAGAATGAGGGCGCAGCTTCACGTTATGATCCTTCAACAGGGGATCCTAACCCCATCTGCCACTTGTTCCTGCCCTGTGCAGGGGACTCCTGCCTCTGCTCCCATGCATGTTGTGTCCAAGAGTGGTGAAAATGAGCTATCTAAAAAATAAATAGATAAAATACAGCAAGAAGTGCATAGAAAAATAGATGGGTAATAGGAAAACGGTGTTTCTTCAGGACCAAGTCATTTTATAGCTCTGTCTTAGATAAGCTGGTGTGAATGAAAGGAATAATCAACTCTTCTTGGGGACAGGAGATGGCAGGAATGAGGGTGAATTGTGAGGGCAGGGAGAAAACTCAACCAATGCTGCTACCAAAGGATTTGAAACATTATCATCCACACTTAATTAATTGGGATGGGATTCATCTAACTTGTCTAAAAACCAAATGTGCACACGGGCACCAGGCATATCTTTAGAGTGAGTATCCTATGCCATGTGATAAATCAGCTTCTGACTGCTGGGTTGCTCTTTCTATCCTTTGTGAGAGAGTCCAGACGCCCAGCTGACCCAAGTGCTTAGCTCTTAGCTAAAGTGAGCTCAGATGAATGCTACTCTTACTGTTCAATTAGGTTATTGTCTGAGTTTACAAATAAATCCATTAACTAGTTTGATTATGAACAGATTCTGTAACCACCTAAAATTGGACCTATGTTAATGATGGAAAAAACTCTTCTCTGTAGATTACATTGCTAAAGAAATATGATCATCCTCCATTTTGTGTCATTCTTTGCCAAATGTAGTTTCTTGCCAACGCTGAAAAATCATGTTCTACTGCAGGAAATTCCTTAAAGGCTTGCCATCTCTCAACATCACTTCTCTCTTCTATTGTTTCTAGAAGGAATAAAACTCCAAAGTGCTTTAAGCAAAAACGACCACTGCTTCTCTTTGTCATTTGAACATAGCTTAACCTCTTCTCTAAGGACAGCTTGCTTTTCATTCTCCAGAAAGGGATGAACCAAACCCATGAGATTAAATTGCTGGGACACCTTACCCAAAAAGTCATTTTATCTAATCTGGTACCAAAATTACTGCAGTGGCTTTATCATTGTTTTATGTTTACTGGATGTAATAACCATAGGCAGTTAATATGTTATGTACTATACAGTACATAGCAAACTCAATTAGAATTAAGGTTATCAAGTAAAGATTTGAATATCATTTGAAACTATTTCTTAGGTTTAGAATACTTGGGTTGGAGATAATTGAACAACCATGTAAAAGACACTCTAAGAGATAAATATGTACTTAGTCATAAGGCTATCTTGCTACAGCTTTTTTCTGGTGATTGTTACAGCACTGTAATGCTGTAAGTCAGCATTATGTTCTGCAATAAGTTGTTACTATCTGGCCATTGATCAGATGAACTGTTGGCTGCTTCTCCAAGCCACTTGAAGCTGGCTGTGCTTTCCCAGTGAAATCAGTGCATACATGCCTGACTGACCAGAAGAGTTGTGTTTGATTTATTATTATTACAATAAAGTTGTTTGTTCATAACTAAGGGATTGTTTCCACTTTTCTTTATGTTCTGTTTATAAACGGGATTCATTTCATTATTATATTCTTACATGGAACAACCACACATACTTTTATTGAATCCTTAGTTGTTGCTAAGCTCTTTCAATAACCCATCTGCAGAGTTTGTGGTCTTCTGCGGGTAGGGAATAGAGGGATGTAGAAGTGTGCATCATTTGTGTGCTACCACATGAGCCATTTTGGAAGACTTTGGTGTCCAAACAGTGTGGATCACCTGCCTTTTGATGAGTAGGCTTGTTTAAATCTCATATTTTAACTTTGAAAATATGGATTAATCTGTCTGAGTCTACCAGCTATGAATTATTTTTTGTGTTTGTTTTTTTTTTTTTTCCTCTTACACCGTGCACAATAAAGGGAAGAAACTAGCAAGTTCAAATGTCCTTTTTGTTGTTTGAAACTTCTAGGTTTTGTTCCTTTCCTACCCTAGCATCAGCATAAGCTGTAGTATACAGGTTTTCGCCCTTCTTTCTTCCCATTAGTCGCTCTATTAAATATGTTAATTGTAGTGTCCCAGATTACTGGGAGCTCCTTAAATCAAAGCCATGAGACTTGGTAGCAAGACGCTTAGCTATGAGCTTTGCAGATGATAACTGCATTATATGAGTATTCATACAGAACTGATTGAACCCCTGAGGCTAGATGCTAGAGCTGTTTTGTGCTACTCCGGCACCATAAAGCAAACTTGAACAGAGTTTACAGGTCTGCTTGAAGGCTATTTCTGAGTGAGAAAATCCTGCCATCATGGATTTGATGCTATCAAGAGGTTGTTCTGACCTGGCCAAAATGTGGCCTTCACTGGGAGGAGGGAAATGGGCCTGAAAGATGTAGTCCTGTGTACTGGCCAGGAGGGTCAATTCCATTCACTGAACCAAGGGGAACCTGGATGACCACTGTTGTTTTTAAAAGTACAGACTTGGAGAGGTCTATGAGGTGCTGTCATAAAAATAATAATTTATAACAATCAAAAATTATTATTATTTTTCCTACACACAATCATCATCTCACAGCCTTGGAACTGTACAAGCACATCTTGTCTAAAGAAACTTGCACTGACAGCGCAAAAAATCTCCTTCTCTGTGCATCTCTGATCCAGCTTTCCATTTTTTCCAAGGTATATTTGCTGAGATGGGCAGGCACATGCTATGTCTTAGAGCAGGTACAAAAGAGCTTTATTTGTACTGCCTGTCATTGCAAGCTGGAAGAATTCAGTATCTGTGTCACTGCCTTTGCCATATGTGGTTGGGTTTTCTCCTTCCCCTCTGTAATTCTTCTGGGGGCACTGCATAATAAAAGTCTCAACTTAATCAAGAAAAATTCAACATGTGGCACCGCAAGAGAGAGCATCAGGATGTAAAAGCAGAAAGCAAACAAACAAACAGGCCCTTGTGATGTCAGACTAATAACACAGTTGCTGCTGTGCTCTCTCGCTTTCTGGTGTGTGTACTGTTTTTCCTGTACAACATTGTTCTGTGCTTTGTTTCCTTCAGCTTCTTAGCCCGAGAGGGTTAGCTGCTGTCAGCGAGGCTGCTGGGACAGCAGCAGGTGTCTGAATAATTGGAAACAAAATTCTTTTAGAAAGAAGCAGTTCATGGAAAAGAAAACCCTTTTCTAAGATTAAAATAGTAAAAGAAAAAAAAAAGAAGAAATCGTTTTCCAGGGCCATTAGCAGAGTCAGATCTTCCCATTTCTTACTTAGAAATAAAATTAAGACACATCAGAAGATATGGTTGTTCCAGATTGAAGCAGGCTCAGCAAAATGTGCAATGTGGAGAGCCTGCAGGAGGTGGAGGTGATTTGTAGCATGGAGACCAACACTGGGGTTCCTGGGCAGCACAAAATGAGATTTGTTGTACCAGGCAGCATGGTACCTGAGGCCATCCTTGCCTCCGTTCTACACAGTGTCCTTTGCGGCTGGATGCGGCAGGAGGGAGGGGAGGCATAAAAAGGATGTGGAGCTGGACGTGGTGTGCTGGGTGTGGGGACATCTGCACTCCAGGCTGTCTCACAGCCCCCTCAAAGGCCAATGGAGGGGAGTACCTGAGAAGCCACTATTTGTAAGGAATGTTGGTGGCAGGAAGACCTGGCACATTTTATGGCACCTGGAGCACAATGAGTCAGGTTGCTGAGGAGCCCCTAGGTTGGAAATGGTTTGGTGTTGAAGAAGGGCAGCCTGTCCCCTGTAGCAACAAGAAAAGTAGAAGAGAGGAAAGCTGGCCCAGACATAGACTGGGGGGGCTCCTTGGACTGGTGATGAGAACAGGTTTTAGTGTCAGCTTCCCAGGTACCTGGTACAGCAATAAGGACTACACCCAGAGTGCACACAAGGGCACTCACAAGGTTTCATTGAGTGCTTGGTCCCTGCACTTTGACTCTGAGGACAAATTAAATTCCTCTCAAATTTGCTATCTCCTCCAAAGCATATTGTGTAATATATCAGGAATCGACCCCCATAATAAAGAGAGGTGGAAGGATGAGCAATGGTTAAAAAAAATTCCCATGGAAGAATAGCAAGAGAGCTGGGTCCTTGCATTTGCAATAGGAAGGGGAGAAAAAGGGCTTATTGGCTGAGCGTGTAAGAGCCCCATAGCTTCTCAGATCATTTTGGCATTCAGCATGTTTATGAATAATGAAATAAACTGGTGTGACATGAGGGAATAAGCTGTAAAGTGTCACAAAGCACCAGAAACAAAATCCATCCAAAATGCTTCTTTTCTTCTTGAGGAAAACCTAAAACAACTTTTCTGATTACCTGACAGTCCATTTAATCCCCAGGAAACATTCCTTTGTTACAGTTTCAAGGAGAATTACTTGAAATAATCCTTTGTACAATACGCTTGGTTCTATTTTAGTTTTAAATCATGTCCCTTTTCTTTTTTGATTTTTTTTCTTTTTCCTTTTTTTGAAGAGAAAAAGTAGAAAGACATCTAATCACTGCCTATGGAAGAGCAGAGGTAGGTTTTCCACTACTGGAGTAGCCTTGCTTTTGTCAGGAGATCCTTGATTAAAAAAACCACAAGACTTCAGAACAAGAAATAATAATAATAACGATAATAATTAAAAACAAAAAAACAAAACAAAAAAAAACACAAAACAAAAAAACCCCCGATGCTCAAATTTTTGTAGTTAAATTGTACAGACTCAGCTATGGCTGTGTCCCTGGGTTGAGGCAGGGTTCTTGGCAGGCCCGCGTCACACACAGGTGCCTTCAGCAGGGCTTCGTGTTACCAGTGACCTAGATTCAGAAGGAGACTTGGGATCTCCAGCACAGAGATCTTCAAGAATTTTGAATGACACATGGTCAAGGAGGAGAACTGGGCTTGTGCATGGCTGCTGCCATCTGCCTGCCCTCCAGCAAAGGTCACTTTTCAGGAAAAAGCCACCTCATCTCTTGGAAAAAATATTGCTGTGGTGAAGGGAGGAAAATTAAGGATAAAAATCTCAGAAATAACAGAACAGATATATATATAGGTCTCTGCATCCTGATGAGCACATAGCTGTGCTAAGGAATACCATGAATTAGTAATTCTAACAATAGGAAAAGGGTGTAATCTGGAGGATATGAGGGTCTATAACTTTGACATTTGAATGATCTCATCTTTTCTCTCTTGCGTTGACTTTGGGCATTCATTTTCTCTCCTTTGATATAGATATAAATTTTATTCACTTCATTGACATGTGTCAGAAATTACTGTGTTCGTATTCCCAGACATGTGAAGGCATTTTGCATACACAACTTGAAAGATGTTTTCAGTCAGAGCATCCTGGCAAAGACAAAGGGGATTTTGTTTTGGGAAAGGTGGATCTGACTCTTTCCCTATTGTTGGCTCAGGAGGTGGTTGCGTTTTTTCCCTCACCAGCTCTCTTCCCTACAATGTTATGCTGCTAGACATGGAGAGAAACTTCACACTGTCTGTGGTCAAGATTTGTCTTTCTTCATGTTGCCAGCTCTCTGCCGAACTAGAAAACAATGCAACAAGGTAGTGAAGAAACCAAGCGTTCAGTAATACTCCAGACAAAAAAAAAAAAAAAAGCCACATCTGTTTCCTAGATGAGAGCTTTCAGAGTTCCATTAAAGGGAACAAAAAAGCCTCCCTGAAACAATCAATTCTTCCAAGGTGGGGAATCAGCACCAGCTGAGCTGGAGCAGGAACTTGAGCTGAACCAAAAGCACCTGTGTTTGTGAGTGATCACCTGAGAGGCTTCTCATGCTTGGGCCTGCAGCAGCAGGTTTCAGCTACATTTGAGAGAAGGTGCTGCAGTGCCAATGAGAGGTTGGTGAATGCTGCTGTAAAAAATTCCCTTCTACTCTAGTTCTATGCAAGTCACATTGGAGGGAAGAATTAAGAACTGCTGCCTAGGCCACCGGTTATTGTTTTTTTTTTTTGTTTTTTTTTTTTCCCCCCCCCCTCACATTTGCTTTTGGAAAGTTCATTGCTTTTTTTCTTTCTTTCTTTTTTTCTCCTGGAAAAGTAAGCTTCTTCTGATCTATAAATAGCTCCTTAAGTCAAAATAATGGGGCAACCTTAAAAATATATTATAGAGGTGTCACTAGTGATTGTGTTGCTAAGTTTGTGTTGAGGTGTGAACTTCAAGTAGGAGTGATGTTCCTCCTTTCATGCTCCAGTGACTGGATATAGTGGCTGAATTTGGCACAGAAAGTCTTCATAGGATAATTGCCTTTGCTTTGTATTACTTTAAGGAAACCCTGAACCTGCACCTGTTTTCAGAGAACTGTTTACATGCTGACGTACATCTGCTGGATATTACTTGCTTACTTTTGGGCATACAAAATGGCCTTTATGAGAGAATTGCTTTCTCCAGGAGTAAAGTATCTTTTTTGCAGCTGAAGAACAGCTTGGCCTTCTGGCTGCTTCTCTCTGCCAGCACTGTGGGGACTTTCTCCATCATAAAGTGGCCCAGGAGAGGAAGATGGCAGAAGGACGGGGGCAAGGGGGGCTTGGAGAAACTCTCTGGAGTGCAGCGTGCAAAGTAAAATGGAGGACAACGAGGAAGAAGCAAAAAGTTTGCTATGGGGCTGGTGCCCTTCCTGCCAGTGTGTGGAGATGAGTCGTGGGGTGGTAATGATGTGGGGGGTTATAGGACTGGGCAGAAATCGAGAGTGATCTCATGTCCCACAAACTCTCAGAAACGCCTTGAGAGAGAAGGAAAGGCTCCTGAGAGGGGGAACAGCAGTAAGCACAATGTTATTCTTTAAACAAATACCTTTAGAAATAATATCCTATTTGGTTCAAACAGAGCAGGAAAAGAGCAACTGAAAAGGCAGTTAACGTGGAATGCACTAAATGCTCATATGAAGTTGCCAGCACATTATCGTTGTATCTTTAACCAGGGAGGACTTCACTTGCAGAAATGGCTCTTGACAAAGTTAAGTGGCCCTATATATTGTTTGGGAAATTGCCCTTATTTTGTGCGCTTCTTGTTCCAGTAATGGAACCCATGAGCAGAGGATAATTGCAGCAGTCTCATCTGTCAAATAATATTAGAAGTCAACAGCTATAATCTCAGCCACTTGCTTTACACAGCTTTTCTCTGTATTTTCTGTTCAAATTGTCAGTTGTTACATGTAAGTGTCCCCATTCCCTGTGGCTGATAAAAGTAGAAAGATTTAAGTAAATCAGGAGGAGTGCAGACAGGGGGCTTGGGCAATGGCTCTCAGTGCTAGCACAGTAAATCATACGACAACAGCACACTGGATATGAAAAATTACAGTCTGAGCATAGTGTTACTTGTTACTATTATTGGCGAAGCAGGGCAGCTCTGAATGGTTCGGCTTTGCAGGGATTTGGGGAAGTACTGATTGGTTTTGGCTTGTGTGGGTTTGTGCTTTATGATCTTGAATTTTAGTTCTGGGAGATGAATGGGTCCCTGAAAAATCAAAGCAGAGCTCAGCTGAAACCATCTTTTCATCTGCGGGTCAGATCCAAGCGATTAGAAAATGGCTTTGTTGGGATGGCCATCCCAGCTGCGACTCTGCAGCTCAGGGTGTTTCCCCGGGCTAGGGGAAGGAGCATGGATGCGGTGTGGTGATTTAATCCCCACACCACCACCTCCTGGTGAGGCACTACCTTTGCTCTGCCTTGCAGGAAGGAGGAACGCACCTCTATCTCCATGCTGCTCACAAAAGGGGGACCATCACTTCTGTCTGTTGTATTTTTGTGAGTGTTTTTCAGCTCCGTTAGGAGCTGGATTGAGACCACCAATGTATTTTTCACAGCCATTGAATAATTATCAATTGGTCAAAGCCAGATCGTGAACAGCCAAAGCCGTATTCATCCTGCTGGCTGGAGGGAAGGAACTGTGTTTGCCACTGCCAGCCTCTGTGCAATACACAGGGTGGCTGCTCTGCAAACAGCCTGAGCAGTGCTTGGCAGCCTCTCCTGCGCTCCAGAGGCAACTCCTCCTGATTTTGCTTAGCAGCATGAGTTACGCGCACCATTGCTGTAATACCATGAGAAAGACTTTCAAAAGGAGGTTTGAAGGCTATTGTGATATAGATGTTAAACTCCAGCTCTCCATATAGAAATTGTATCATCCACTCAGACAGCCTTATGTGAATTTGCTCTATCTCAGACTATCAGCGTCCACACTCACACCCTCACATGTTTCACAATAGCTTCCCTGTGCCGACAAGCCCTCAGTGGCCAGAGCTCTCTTATGTTGCCTTCTTATTGATTGCATCCTGGAGCTATCCGAATCCTTGCTGTGGAGTCATATGATGGGTGCCACGTAGAGCTCTGGACACAAAGCCAAGGTGTATCGCTGCCCCACATTGTGTGACTAAGTCATTGTTGCTCAGGTGCTCTGATAGCGTCGCTGCCTTATTCTGCTGAATTTCGTCCCTCTGGGCTAGTAGGCTGATGACATCGACTGCCTCAGATCCTTCTCTGTCACTTCATTCAGTATGTCTGCAGGAAAAAAATGGGCTTTCTTTAGTGCCCTATTTGTATGTATGTGGTAATATAGGTCATGATCAACAGGCTCCACAGTCTTCTTTTTTTTTTTTTAATGTCAGAATAATAAAATATCTGGCTCATCAGATTGTTTGCCCTGATTGTTCCAATATATGCATTTAACATCAGAGCTAGAGCTAACATATATGTATATGAATACCATTTTGGCAATTATTGTCAGAAGTGACAGCTGATTGCAGGTATTGGAATGATGCAACTTGTTCAAGCTTAATGTTATCTATTATGAACTCTACTTCATGATGGTAATAGCTGGAAGGCATTGATTTTGTTTTCTGTTACTTATCTCGAGCCCGTACATTTTGCCTGCATTATTGACTTTTCTGATCATTTCATGCATCATCTCTTCAGAAAGATGTGTAAATCAATGTTGACTGTGCAATGTATGTTGTTTATTAAGCTGCCGTGTAGGTTTACACCTTGAAGAGAATCATCAAATGCAGTCCACCTCACGTGCCTTGCATAATTGTTGATCAGGCCTGGCAAGAGAGGGCAGCCTTGGAGCACGCTGGTGCTGGTGTGGAAGAGTTTAGTTAATTATTTATCTGGGCCACAGTATTTGCATGCCCATATGAATTTTTTATGAAGTTAATTAGCTTTTCAAGATGTTGAATCGGTTCAGCACAGTGATGATTGCAGGCCGGCACACTGGGTGAGTGGCTGGGAGATTCACAGGCTGGAAGGCAGGTGGGAGGCACTGCACACAGGGGGAGCACATTTAGACACTTTCAACAGGTGGCCCTTAAGACCGTGAAATCTATTGTGTTTGTAGTCAGCAGACCAAATACGTAATACAGGAAGGGGCTCAGGTTGCACCTATGTCTCAGGCAACAAATTTAGACATTTAGGCTGAAATAAAACTCCACCCAAATAAAACCCAAGAGGCTGGAATGAAGAGGGACTGGGGAAATTAAAACCCATCCCCTGAGAAGGGTTCAGGCTGCACAGCTGCTGCACAGGCTATTTGCTCAGGGCTGCTCGTTGAGGCTGGGGATGGAAAAAAGCAGTCATCACCCCACTGCACCAGCTGGGGCCATGGTGCAGTCCTTAAAACAGGCTGTGTGTCAGGGATGGGAATTCAGTGCCACAGCTGTGCAGGGGAGTCAATCCCAGCCAAAAGCTGGGAGGCAAATCCAGAGCCAGGAACAAGTGAGGATAGAGGTTGCAGAAGCTGGTGTCATTGTGCAGTGTTCAATGGGTAATTTAGGCACAGCAGTGCTGGCATGAACTGGCCCTAGGTCTGGTAGGGCTACAGGCTTTCTGTCCTTGTAAGGGTGAGAGGCAGCATCAGTCTGGGCAGAGTGTAAACCTCACACCGTATGTATTCATATTTGTTTTAGTGGGGAAATGGTGATAGGTGGGCAGTGGACTGGATGATCTTGGAGGTCCTTCCCAACCTTGGTGACTCTATGATTCTTGCCTACCACCATGTTGAGGCACTGTGCCAGCTGTTAGGTGGGAACACAGTCATCTAAAACAATCTGATCCTCCTTGCACATTGCAAATGGGGCCTGGATGGTAAGGAGCTCTCATGGAGTGCCTTCTTCAAGAGACAAGCTGCCTCTCCAAGACTTAGATCCATTCATTCTTCTCTGCTATTCCCTTACTTGGATGGATTCACTCTTCTCATACCTGAGTACTTGGTGATAAACATTTGTACTTTTTTCCTAGAGGCGTCTTTGCATTGAAACATTGCAGTGTCATCCACAGCAATGAACTGCATGCTGTGGAAAATAATAACGTAATGCATAACTGATAGCGTGTAAATGAATAGCTACTATATAAAAGATGTAGCCATGTCTGATCTTTTCACACATGTGGTGATTTATTGAGGGAACAAATATTTTAGCATTTGGAAATAGCCCCAGCTTTGAATAATATCTCAAATCCAACTAAAGAGAAAAGAACATCAAATAGGCCATATAACTCCCATTGAACTAATGTTTTCATAATCTATATTGAAAAAATCTGAGAATAGAAGTGGTGTTTTTTGTAAGAGGGCTAGTTATTGAACTCATTTGGAGGAATGAAATTTTCACAAGTCTAGAAATGACAAAATATAATTGATATCCATGAAGATTAAATGAGATTTGGAGCCAAGTATTGTTCTTATTTAAAAGTTAAATAATAATTTGGCCTTCACATCATTAACAATAAGTTTAATTTCCATTTGATTTTACTGTTGGCTATGTAGGTCATTCTCTATTGAAAAAATCAAGAAAAAAAAGGCCTCACTTGAAAGAGGGGAATTGATCAGAAGAAAGCAGATGAATGAGATAGTTGTTTTGTATGTACTTGTGAGCATAATTTCTTCATGAAATCCTTACGTAAGTGATGTTAAACTGAGAACTCAATCAGTGCCGTGGTTCATCAAAGCAGCACCTCCACCACCTCTACTTGATTGCATTCAGTATTTTACTTGTGCTTTTGAAAATACATATATGTTCACTGTGTACTCAATTTTGAGAATCATTGTTCCTATTTTTTTTCCTTTGAATGAACTCCCTGGAACTCTCTTTAACAAAAACAAAACAACAACAACAAAAACCCACACCCAAAAAGCGAACAATTGAAAGCCTCCATCAGCAACCTCTGTGGAATAGAATAGAGCTATGGAATAGCTCTGTTCCTGCCAATATCTGCTTCCCATACGTAGCTCTCTGCCTCTCACACTTCCACATATAGAGAGCAGCTTTATTTAGCCACAGTAGGGTCTGAGGTAGAGCAAAGTCTTTGATACATATTTTCCTTTCTGATTGTCCATTTTCTCTCATGCTGTAGATTTAGGGGTATGCTGGACTGTGAACAGATATTGGAATTGCTGCTGATCAAAACATCCCACCAACGTACTTGCTGAACTAGGTGTTATCTAAATCAGTATATGAACATACAGATATGCGTACACAGAGTAATTGGACAGTTCTTGGGAGGCATGGGACATCAAGACCCCTGTTTTTGTGTACCTTTCTTTCTCCATGGCAGTTTCCAGGGAATCAGTGGGCAGTGATGGCAATGCTAAGGCTCTTTGAATGCAATTTCTGTCCTTAGCTGCTTGAGATCCATGCTGGAAGACTCAGGAAAAATTATGAAAAAGATTTTTAGTTTTGCTCATAAGAGGAATAAAGATGACAGAAACGACTGCTAGCCAGAAAGAGGAGAGATCTCATCGTTCATGGTAATTGTGATAATTTAAGGCCCTTTTGGTGAAATTATGACCAGGAGTCACTGAATTCATTATAACCAAGTCTTCACATCTAATTAATGTAATCCTAATTGCCCTGTCTCTTACAGTGTGTGCCCTATCTGCCAGGCCAGAACATACTAGGCTCCAAGCAGCGTATAAATCCTAATGAGAGTCTGTATCTCTTTTCTGTCCTGCAATGATGTAAAAATATCTATGCAAAATACAATATTTTTTTTGTAAGTGATTACGTCAGAAAAATAATTTTTCTTTTCAAAATAAGTAGAATGTAAGTTGAGCCAAGTATTTTTCTGTAAGTTCATGTGCTTGTATTCTTAGTTTAATAGATAGATTTAAAAAAATAGCATCCTGATTACAATATCTAGCCTCTCACATTGTAGAACTCCTCAAGGCTTTTCCCACCTTCTCTGTTTCTTCCTTATATGCAATCCCAAAGGGGTAGGAGCTCTCACAGTTGACAAGTTCTTGTGACTGCCTGATAATTTTGCCAGAAAAACTCACAACATAAAGCAATGTGGATTTCATTCTTTCTGCTACTGAGTGTTTTAATATCTCTCTCACCAAACCTACTCCTGAGAGCACGATGGTATTTCTGTTTTTAAGCTGTTTTCCGGAATAGACCCTGGCAGGCAAGTGTATGGGATGATGCATATGAAGGGATAATGACACTCCTCACAGTCCGGAGGTTGAAGTGGCCTAACAGAAATGCTCTGGGACCTCAGCTCTCCACAGAGAGCAGCTCTTATTGGAGCCCTACTGTTGCTGAGCATCCCAAATGGAACCAAGTGCCACTCCTTGAGGATCTCAGTTGAGCCCTGAGGCATGCCTGTAGCAGTGCTCCTATAAGTACTGAAATGTGAACGTCTCGAGCTTTCAGATAAAAAAGCAACTAAAGAAAGATATCCAGGTCTCTGTGAGGTTGCAGACATCGCATTCTCTCCAGCACTCACAATCAAGTGATGGACCAGTGTTTCCTGTTATTTGAAATTGTCTCTGCTTTTCCAGGCAGTTAGCGAGCACGGTCCTCAGGTGGTGTGAGTTGGATTAGCTCCAATACTTTAAGCCATCATTAAATTTTCAAATGAATATTTAATTGGCTAGTGAGTGCTCAGTGACGAGAGAAGCTTCGTGTGGATTGTACATAGGGCTAACTCCATGAGGGCACACTGTTACTCACCTGACCTGTGAGCTGAGCTATCGGGCTATTTGCCAGTATTTATTTCATTTATTTCTCCTTATGTTTGTTTACCTTTTAGACTTTGTTATTGTAATTCCTTTGTGTAAAATTTACTCAAGTCTTTGCTTGCTGTGGTTTGGAGGGCAGTGTGCGTGCTGCCTGACTGCTTGGGGCTCCTGTGTCCTTTGGGCTGTGTGACACAGAGAGGTGGAGCAGCTGCATGCCAGAAGTCTCACTGCCTTGGCGAAGAGGTGCAGCTGGGTATGTACTTTGGGCAACATTTAGTCAAGGAAGTTGAAGAAACTTTGAATTTGGATGAAATCTGCTCTGAAAACTACAAAAATATTGAACTACCCAAGCCAATGTTGATACGGGCTGGGTAATTACAAAACACCATGCTTCCATTCCCTGGGGAAAGAAATCCTCTGGTCTGGGAGGCAAAGTCATATTATACACAAATCATTGTAAAGTAATAGAGATTTTAATATCCCTCTCTATCAGGATCCACACATTACTTTTCAGAAAACAGCAGGTATTTGATATTTGACAGGTCAGAGAAATGTATGACAATCCACAAAGAAAATAATCTTACTTGATTATGTCTTTTCTGACTGCTGAGTCTGTGAATTTATTCTGTTTATCCAGATGTGGAGTTGAGGAATTCTGTATTTTTCTATATGCCTTTTTCTGTCATGATATCTGTAAGGACACTGTACAGTGTTGCTCTGGTTCATTCATTGGATGACCCATCACAAATAGGTAATACTTTGATACTGAGAGACAACAGGATATTTTGACCTGCTGTACATCTCTAGTGCCACACGTGTGTACATGGCTTACGTTGCAGGGACCTGAAGGGCATTGGGCAAGCATCTCACCTGAAGACCTCCTGCACTTTTTTCTGCCATGATCCTGGTGGGAGAAGGACACAGGGCAAGCCAAAGCAAATGGGACTGAGATAGGAAAAGGACACAAATCAGGCAAAGGAGGAAGGGTTTTCGCTCCCTTTCGTTTGCTTTCTGCAAGCACAAAACTCATCCCGACTTCCTTCCAGAACATCTTCTGACCTGCAGCTAGGACTTCTTCTGGGGGGAGGATGCTGACATTTCTCTCTGGCGATGGTGCTTGCTGGAAGTGGAAGTAGAGAGGACACAGGAGCTGTTGTTTCAGCAGGCGGTGCATTCAGGGGGTGGGGGGAGCTGCGTTCCATCTCCTTGCCATCTGCCAGGCACAGCTTTCTGCATCGCAGCTCCATACAGGGATGTTTATTCCACGGGATGTAATACGTATGGAATCTTCTGGTGCATGTGTGCTGTCGTTTCAGATTCTTTTTAACAAGTTTAGTCTCCAATTCCACAAACATTTCATTATGCGCATAGGACTGCTCGTATAAATTGTGTTACTACAGAAAAGAGCGCTTTTCCTCTGGTTCTAAATATGTATTATCAGGAGCATTAAGGTCCCAGACTTTTATATTGTTTTTATAAAAAGTCAAAATCTAGAGAGATTGTACTGGTTAAATGACCAGCTGGGTTGTTGTTTTATTTCCTCAAATGTTTAGATTTTTATATTTTAATGGTTATTCATTTTTCAAAATACCCATTCAAAGCTATTACCACTTAAAAAACTGATGATAAAGACCCTGCTGCAATACATGTGAGCCATCTCTCTCCTGATAGCTGAAGGATGAGGACAGGCATTACATACACTGTTCAGCACCCTGAGAGGCAGCTTTCCTGTTGTTTTCTCTTTCTCGGCTGCTGAGAAGCTGCTTCACACAGCAGTGTTCGCTCATTAGCACAGCCCCACAGGTGGTGCTGGTTCCAGTTTGAGGTGACATTGTGTGTTGCTCTGCCTGAGCTGCTCTCCCTCCCTAGCTCCATGTACTGTGTCACTCTGTGGTTTGTGTCACAGGATGCAAGTATTAATGTACTTGACCATGTACATCATCATTGGAAGCGGGTTTTTTTTGGTGTGAATAGCCAGGTGGGCCTATGCTTGGTGCCAGGGACATGGAGGTCGTCCTTCTAACTGCAGCATGAGAGTGATCTGAAGGGCTGAGCTGGGCTAAAGGACTTCTGGATGGTATTTCTTTCCATGTTTTGGATGGGGGAAGGGAAGATGATAAGACAAAATAAAAAAAACCGAAAACACAATTGTTTGCTATCCTCATGACTTCTCTAGTCACATACTGGTATCTGTGCTATATCAAAATGCTTTCTACTGCAGAACTTGCACTGGGCTGGTCCAGCAACCCTTTGATGAAGATTCCACCGAGGCCCTTTGCCCTCTGATTCAACCATCATTTTGTCTTTTTTTTGTTTCTTTCATGTGCCCCAACTAATAAGTCTTTTACAAATAATAGTTGGCATTGATGCTGTGGGAAACCCAATGCTTAAAATCTCCTCTTTGTACAAGGAAGTTCAGATCTTAATTTGGGGTTTGCTATATGACACTGAATAGCCATGTGAATTTGTGCATGGTACAGTAAGCACTCAGTGGCATATAAAATGCCCATCAAAACATGTTTACAGAACTATCAGAATAATGTAGTTGGTTTTTGGGGTTTTTTTTTGACTTCCAAAGAAGAATTTTTATTTATCAGGTACCCTGATAGTCCTTTCTCCTGAGAGCATCCTCAGGAAAGTGCACTTGCCTTTCACTGTGTAGCCCATCCCAATGTCTTTCAGTGCATCCAATAATCTGGAGAACCATGTATGTGCTTCTGTTGAAGTTATCAGGCCATGGTATACCCAACAGTGAAGACACAAGTTATCATCAATGGGTTCATTTATTTCAATAGCCTAGGATTGCATTATAAGATTTTCTATGGACTTAGATATCACAACACTGGCTATGATTCATTCATGTTTTGAAATCCTGAGATTTTTTTTTTCTCTTCTGAGTTGTACCAGATTTGTATTTATGAAGGAGATAATAGTTTTTCACCTGCCTCATGTTTGCTAGCTTTTTCTTTTTACTTGAGAAGATACATCCTTAAAAACAAAATTGCTTCCCAAAGAAGTGAAAAAGTTTGCTTCCATGTTCAGTCTTGCAGGAGTTTTTGGTCATCTATGCATTTCCTAGCAAATTATTCTAATCTTCATGAAAAGTTGCCCAGAGAATTTACCCCTTGTTAGGAGATATTGGCCTTTATTTCCTGCGATCTATAAATTACCTTTTAATGTCATTTGCCATAACCATTAAAGAATAGAAGCAGTTATAAAAGGGACATATAGGAAAGAAGGTATCTTAAAAGATGAGCCATCTTCTACTGACCACAGTGCATTCTAAATCCTTTTTGTGTCAGTGGGAAATGAAATCTTTATACATAGGAAATAAAAGGAAAAGTAAGTTATGATGAAAAAATTAAAGATCTGTTTAATTAGCTTTGCTCATCTTTAGTGATCACCGGGAACAGAAAGGTGGTGAGAGCAGGAGAGATGAAAACTGCTAATTCTTCAAATGCAAGTGAGGAGCTGTGATAAAACCCAACTTTGTGGTAAGCATTTAAAGGGCCCTTTAATTAGCTTTTCTGGAAAGTTCACTGATGATATGCTGGAATAATGATCCCATATGTTCGAAAATGTCTAGTCATTAGCCAGCATGGTGGCTGAACATACTAATGCATTTGCCTTTTAGACATTTCAAGAGCGGCTGGTGTTGCTGCTGCCGCTGCTGGAGAGGTCAGCCCTTTGTTTCATTTTATCACATGGTGACTTTCAGGACTGAATCATTTTCTTAGTCACACTGTGAGCATTGGTTCTCAACAAAGAGAAGAGCTTGATCAGTCAGAGTGGACAGAGGAGAGGATACGAGAGGGATGAGCATTGGTGTGTTGTGATTTTTTTGTTGTTGATTTTCTTGTTGGTTTTTTTTTTTTTTTTTTTTTTTTTTTTCTGTCCTGGCCCTGATCCACAAAATGTGCATGGATTGGAGCAAATTAGTAGAACAAGTGTGAGACTGGCAGCCAACTGTTAATAAATTATTGATTGCATGAAAAACGCTCTTATTAGCACTCTGTTACTGAAGTGCCTTAGATTTTCAGACAGCTGCTTAGGTATATTCTAAAATAATTTTACTCACTCTGCCTTTTTATAGCACTGATAAACTAATATGTTGCCTAGTGGTGATGAAGACTGGGACCATAAAATGATGACTTGCTGAGGACAAGAAATCTCTAAGTTGGCATCTCAGCTGTGAAGTTACTGACTTTCACTCATTAACTCAGTGTGCTCGAAGACCCAAATGATCCCCAAGTTTTTGATGTGGATTTACATGCTCCAGTTCAAGTCAAAGGGAAGACTTCTCATCAACTTCATTAAGACCATATTAAGCTCAACTTGAAAATAAGCAGCAGTGTTAGAGCTAAGCTAAGAAAAATTAACAGCAGAGGTATTTGTGCAAATGAGATTTCAAGAGACGTGAGTTTGAAGGCAGAGGAACATAGGCTGTTCCAGACAGTGAGACTAAGAAACCATTGTGTCTATAGTGATGACCATGTGAAAATACAGAGAAGTGAGTTTTGGACTGATAGCAGTAATAGAGGAGAAATTGAACTGACATTATTTTCAGGAGGCAAGAAAAAGATTGAAAATAAGATATATTTAAAACTTACAAATTAAATACCCCAGGAAAAAGTATCTCAAATCAGATTTAAATTATGTTCATTGAGTTTTTTTTTTATTTTCAGTCTTATAATTTCTATTTTAAAATCTAGTGGATAGAGAAAAATACAGAATCAATACATGCAACAGTGTCCATTATTGTTTTTGATGACATTACTGGAAAAAAAAAAAGAAAGATACTTCATAGGATGAAGTCTAACATCTTTCTTTTTAACCATATTTCCAAGGCAATGAAGTGCAATTAGGTATTCTCTTTCATCTGTATTTTCCTGGAATTAAGAATATGGCCTGGGAGGGACACTTTTCTCCACTTACAGCTGAAGAACTCATGCAAAGTTCCTATTTTACAGCTTCTGCAATCATGTATGGATTGTGATAGTGTTGGAGCTGGAGTTAATTGAATTGTGGCCTAGAAAAGACTGAAGTATACATCAGATCAGAATTTCCATTTCCAAAATTTGGAAGGAGTCACTCCTCTGTGAAGCTGATAACAGCTTCCATGTTTAACTGCTAAACAGCTTTTATTGAGCCAACATTTAGAAGGTGCTAATATCTAAATCCACGTGTCTTCTGTGTTTGCAATAGTGGGTACTTAAAAAGCAGTATAATTTGGCTCAAAATGAGTTGATGTAACAAAAAAGTTCACATTTTTCTATGTTGCTGCTGTCTGAAACAGACATAGAGGCAATTTATTCAGCATAAATTATTGCCAGCTTTAGCTAAACGAACTTGCTCTGTAAAGCTTCCTCGTGTATATAACCAAAGGGAGCTGTCTGGCTACATCTGTTTTTGCTCATCTTTCAGATGTATCATATACAAAATCCAACATTTGAGAATGTTGTGTCATCAGCAGTACTATCGAGGGAACTCTGGGTTCATAAACCAATGAACAGGTTACATTCATCCATATATGTAACTTTTTCATCTGTGACAGATACAATATTGATAATATTCTTCACTGTAATATTTAATGACAATCTTCATTTAATAATTGATGGCAGTATAATTTAATGCAAAAAGTTACACGCTAGAGGTTGGAAAATGTTCTTTTTGCTTAACTGTTTAACAACGCTTTGAGAAAGAAGAAACAAGAGAATTTGCACATGAAAAATCGAATATGAATTGGTCAGGTGCATTGTAATGTGGCATTACACGCATTTGGATATGTGAGTTATCAGCAGGTGCAGAAAATCTAGCATATCTGGATTTAACTTCTTTTGATTTTAGCTCACTTACCAGTCCATAGATTTTCTTTAAAGTGCAATTGCTCCTTCACTGTCCTGATTCTCAGAAATATGCCCTTCCTTTAAATGTCTCCAAGAGGCTCCTCTACTGCCTCCATACTAGGCAACCCCTCTGCAAGACCTAGGAGTGACTTACACTGTCTTGCCTTACTTGTCCTGTTCCTTCTCTGGTAGCTGTGGAGGCTGATGTATCAAGGTTTGCTTATGCAAAAAGAGGAGAGGATGTGCGATATCAGGAATCTTCCAGCTTTCTGTAGAGGATAAAAACTAAATTTTGTTACTTCCTTTTTCTTTTATTTTCCAAGGGTGTCCGGGGTAGAAAGAGCTGCTTTGAAAGGCCATGGAAAAATGGAAAGAACTATAGTTTTTCACTTTTCAGCTTGCCAGCTATAGCTTTTCTCGTGTTTCTGTCTAGTTTTAAAACAGTGCAAACTTATATCCCATGTCCTTGTTTGTAGCCTACACCAATGCCAACTAGCAGATTGCCTCCTGGATGGGGCACCTCACAGAGCACAGCCTGCCAGGAGAAGAGGTGTGTAGGTGTTTTGAGAAATAAATTTGTGTCTTCTTTATTTATGATAGTCTATCACTTCTGAAAGGGGCAGAAGAATTTGTACCAGTCATTGAGTCTTTGCTTTTTTGGAAACATCAGGCTTTTCTGATGCAGCCTTCTCCTGAGTCCACATCTGGAGTCAGGGGATACAGCTGAGCTGTTCCCATTGTGTACTGATGTAAATATCTGGTGAAAGGGGTCTGGGGATCTTCAAGGTTTATTTGCAAGACAGACCACAGTGGAGTTATATCCTGCAGGCAAGGTGCTGCCTTTCAAAATTTTAGATCACGGAGTCCAAGAATGACACCTTTTTACTGCACTGTGCTGTACTAAATGAAAGACGATCTCAGATTCATCATCAGCAGATGTATTCTGTGCCAGTGCTGGCTATTGTAAGGAGACTGTTACTCAATGAATTTGTTACGTTTCATCAGAGCAGAGCTGTGGGAAACATCACACAAAAGTACTGCAGCATATAAAAGATATTAAAATGGTGAAAAATATACCTGTGGGAATTGTCTCGTAATTTTATTATCCAAACCTCAAGAATTTGCCAGAATAGGTTGGAAATCTCAAAAGACTGGCTAGTTCACAAAATTTCCACTGCTTTGCTACGGAGAATATAGATCAAGTGCACATTTTAATTCTGAGCACTTTGCTTCTGGTCTATAACTGAGCAAGGGAAGTGCAAAGACATGAAAATCATGAAAATGAAACGAAGGAAGAAAAGGATCAGCTTTTCTAACTATATTGGCACTTGGCCAGGTCTTTTAAGTGATGTAAATTGGGAAATCCGCATGGCAAGTTAAGGAGCTGCTACAGTTTACACTGCATGAGAATTTGGTATGTAGCATTTGACAGCTTTTTGGAATTGAGATTTTTAGGAGATACAATATAATACTTTTATTAAGTACCTAGGTGCAAATATACGCTGAGTTTTTCTTTGTTGCTTGAGAATATCTAGCTCTTTACAGGCACCCTCAGAGAATTAACACACAAACTAGCCAGAGGCCCTTCCATGGCAACATCATAGCATCACTTCTGCATAGTCATGCCTATTGTAGATGTTCAATAACTATTCCCTTAGCCACCTTTTCAAGCTAAATTCAGCCATAACTGATTAATTAAGCAACTTTGAGATGTATTTTGGAACCTATTGACTAAAAAGTTATATTCTTTCAAAGCTGAAATTGTTGCCTTAGGGGAATTAAGTCAGCTCTTTAAATTTTTTAGTAGCATAGCTTTCTACTCAATAGCTTCTGAAATGCATCTCAGACTCACTTAATTGTCTACAGCTTATTTTAGCTCTGGAAGTGGTTGGTGTTCTCCAGACATAGCCACAAATGGGCAAGGCATACTTGCCATACAGGTGAGTAGTAAAACGGGCTGACTGCACACTGGACCCTGTACCAGCCCTGCATGGGTGTCTTGAATCCTTCAGGACAGCCAGAGCCAGACACAGCCTATGCGTACCCAAATTTAGCTTCTTAACCTGGAGCTGAGCATTGTGTACGCGGCACCCCATGCCAGGTGATGGCCTGTGCACGTGGCCTGCTGGTACAGTGGAGGCACTCAGCTGCCTCGGGGCTTGGGAATCTTCCCTCCTCCTTGACAGAAAGAGAAGTGCTCTGCTAGAGCTTGGTCTCTTCTCTTAATGCCCTCTGGGCTGAACCCACAGTAGCTGAAGAAAATATGTGGACTGGTATTAATGAGACAGCACCTGAAACTTACTGTTTTATACTAGAAAGGTGAATTCATATTTCAGTGCTGTCCTCTGCCACAAGAGTCCTTAGAGTGAACACCCACAGATACCTGATTTGAAGGGCAATGTGATCAGTCTCTCTGCTTTTATTGGGACTTTGCTAATTTGTTAATTCTCGTATTAGCCAGTCCTTTCATTTAAAGCTATTATTAATCAATAACATAATTTTTGCCAAGATCATAAATACAAATACTTAGCCTGTCTTCTAGATTTGCAAATACTAATTTTTTTCTAACTCTTATCTATTGTCTTTTTTTTTTCAGAGCTGTTTTTTTTCTTTTTTCTTTTTTCTAAAACTGTACAGACATATGTTGAGAAGAACTCTGGCTAACACCTGTTTGACCTGCGGGTTTGAAATCTTTTCTACACTGCCAGACTGTAACAGTAGAGAAATACACATTGACTTGGATGATTACTTCTGAGTATTGGCACTGACTTTTGTGCAGAATTTTAAGTTCACCTTCTGAACTTAGGGCTAGAATGGGGACAAAACACATCTGAGGACTTGCCAGAAATTATTGTCCTTTCTGTCTTTGTTTCACTTCTTCATTTTCCCCAAAGTTTTTTTTTTTTTAAATGTTTTTGAGTTCTTTTGAAACAAATCTTCAGACTGTCCTTGTCCTGTGCATTTACTGCGATACAAGGAATAGCTCAAGAAAAAGGAAAATTAATTCTGAACTTTCCTTTCCTTCAGATTTCAGCAGAGTCTCCTGTAGATAATTACAGACCGTTTAAATGCTCAACAGTTTTTAAAATCTGTGCAACGTCATAGTGACTGAGGGGTAAGAAGCCCCTCATTAACAAGAAAAATGATGCTAAAGAAAGATAAATTTCAGAAAGTTATTATTTCAGTTTCCCCAAACTAAACAAATACCAGTCTAATAAGTAAAACTGGTTCAAAGCCAGTGTGAACGAACATGATGTAAGAACCTCTGTCTAGGCTTAAAAAAAAAAATAGATCACGAGGATGAAGTCAGAAGAAAACCATTCCCTTCTCTCAGGGAAAATTGATAGATTAGTAGGTAGGAAACTATTGGAGGATAAGACAAGGGACTGTGTAAGACTCACTGATGTTGTAAGGGAATTACTCTGCTGTCCTGTCCTCACTCTGACCTTGCTAGAGCTGCCCGAACTAGTTGCCAGGCCCAGGTTTGTTTGATGAACTTTTTTTTTTTTCCTTACAATTTATTCACAAGTGGCTTTGTGATTTGTTTAGATTTGTGAAGATTTTTGTGGGCATAAATAAAACATTAATTGGTTGCTATGATGGGTTTCTTGATGATGTATGTTTGTGCCATAGAACTAGTCTCTGAACTTTGGTGGTAGTTCTGTAGTTCACATGCAGTGTAACTGAGCAGTCTGTCTTTTACATGCAGTCATCTCTACCTTGTTCAGGACACTCAGAATTATTTATTATAATTTGGCAGTTATTTTCAAAGAAGGAAGAAATCATTTGCTGTGTTAACATTGTTATTGCAGCTTGTGTTAACCAACATGAAGATTTTTCTTTCCACCACTGATCCTATCACTCTCTAAGATACACCAACCTGGGGGAACACCAATGTAACATGCTAATAGGCTTTTTTTTGGGGGGGGGGTGGGGAGAGAGGGAGGGAGTTTTTAAAAGGTACTTTTGCTTTCTTGTTGTGATATCAGAGCACTCCTCTTAGGAGAAGTACTAGAAATCAAAGAAACACAGTGAAGCTAAGATGAGGTGTTTCCTATAACTTTAGGAAGAAGTAGTGTTTATGAGTGAAAACCTTTACTATTTTGAAGTATCCCTTCTGCTCACAGATGTGGTAGGCATTTGTAATGTTCAGCCAGAGGTAATCACAGAGTATTAGGAAGAAATTAGGAATGAATAATTCCAAGTTAAGAAATAGTGAATATTGATCTTTTGCTGTTTTCCCCCCCAAAAAAAACTGTTTTTAACAAGAATTGAGAGGCTTTTTCTTGTTTGCATATTTTCAGAGAACAAGGATTGCTAATATTTCATTTTATAAGAACATTTTTTTCATTTTCTTTCAAGTTCACTTGAGAAAAATTATTTCCATATTTTTGAAATTCTATTTGTAGTTCCCCTTAACCAAGTAACAATAGCCCTTTCTTACTTATGCTAATAATTGTTGGAGCTCAGAAAACCAATTTCTGTGTTGCAACATAGCAACGTTTTAATCTATTTAAATATCTAGAAAGTCCAGTAAAATCAGATGTACTTTCTTTCACTAAGTGAATGCTTTCAAATGAACAGATCATCTATTGTGTGGATAGTTCTGTCGGGCTGTTCTGACAAGTTTTTTTCTTTGTGGACTATGCAGCAGTTTGGCATATCTTTTTATCTTTTGGTTGCTAAAATACAGTTCAAGAACACAAACTGAATTTTGTAAACAAGACTTGGGTTATTTTTTAATTTTATCAAATAATGTTCTGGGCAAAATAAATATATAAAGCTGGCTAGACTTGGCCTTGCTTACTTGGAAGTAGTACAAGTGAAAAGCCAGACTGTGACCACAGTTGTAGGGGAACTGTTACATCATGGCCTGAACTGATGATGACTGAGCACCTGGTGAAAGTGTAATGGCTGGTCCAGGAAGCACAGGTGAAAGCAATTTACCAGTGCTTCTCAGAGGACCAGGAGTGGACCCTGAGTCTACCCCCTCCTTGGGCTCATTTAAGAGCTAGCCTCTGAGGGGATAACATGTCTTGGATGAAGGCTGCTTCCTTAGAAGGAGCGTTCAATGGCCAGAGAACCTCATCACCAGCTGCGTGAGTCAACCTTTTTCTTTCTGTATATGATTATTAGTATTCCTAACAACACTATGTTTGGTCTTGCAAAGAACTGTTCAGAAGCAGTTTCATTGCTTCATAGGACAGTCTTTCCCCTGCACCTCCTTTCCAGGAGCAGTAGTGAGTAGAATGACAAATATCCTACTCCAAACAAACTGCCCTGTGTTTGCTGGCAAACTATTGTCATAGCAAACGAATGTCATAGTGTACATACAAGGGTATCTCTTGCTGTTGTTTTAGCTTACTGGAATATCAGTGGATTTTCTGAGGCTGGTTTAACTAACTAAACTTCTGTAGCAGTACAGACATGGGAAAGCACACACCACATGCGGGATCTCCAATCTGCTCTTTCTAGTTCAGCATATCCTCCTGCTCCTTTTGTGCTTGTCCAGCAGCTCAGTCATTAGCCATGCGCTCCCAGGCTCCTGGTGGATGCCCTTCTCTCTTTTTCTGCCCTTTGTCCACAGCTCTGCCTTTGCCCTGCTAAGGGGCCATCAGGCTGCCCACAGGTGGCTCTGGTGAGGAGCTCCATGTGGGGCTGTCCCAGACCCGATACTCTGGCAGGGTGCCAGCCACTGCCCTGTCTCAGGGCTTTTCCCCCACCACATCTCTCTGTTTAGACCATGAGCAGCCTGAGTGTTCAGCTACTTAGACTCTTAATGATGTGTTTAAGCTGCCACAAGCCTTTTATAAATAAACCTAGTGTTTTCTTTTACCTTTGTAAGTCTGAATGATGTGTTAATTTTTCCTTTTCCTTTTTCTTTTACAGACAAAGGGAGAACTGTGTACAAATTTTACAAGTTAATACTTAATGACTAAACTAAATGTAATTAGGAGCTGTGAGCCTCTTTGGACTAATTATAGGACACAGCATTTCACTTCCATCTAACCTATTCAAATCTTGCCCAGATCAGTGGTAACAAAGAGCCTGAGATGGCGACCTGCCAATTCTGTGGAGTGTAAAATTAGCGGGCTGTTCCTTGTCCCTATCCCTCTAATGGACAAATCATGCAAACACCCTCACCATCACCACCAGTACCCTCTGACTCCCTCTGCAAGGCACTGTCGGTTGTGAGAGATGGCAGCTCCTCTCTTCTCTATCCTGGCTTGATCTCTATCCTGTAGCCCCATAGCTGAGGGCCAGTATTTCCTGCATGAGCTTTAGCCCCAGCAATAACCTTCTGAGGAGTTACAGTGTGCTGCACCAGAATGTTAATGCACTAGGTAAAATCTCAAGCCACTAAGATGAATCTCAAGTCCTGAAGGGTATGCCTGGTTTTAAATAAAGTCATCCAACAGACAACAAATTAAGCTCGCTTGTTAATACTATGCTGTTTTCAGACTGGGAGGAGCAGTTTTAAGTAGTAGACATCTCACAGACATCTCAGTTACATGGGAAAGGGAATTTTATTTTATTTATTTATTTATTTATTAGTAATTTGTTATTTGTTTGGAAAGATAACGCTCTTTGGTTAAGTAATTTGTTGTTTTGAAGGTTTTTTTTTATTATTATTATTACTATTAGGGTAGAGTATATCAATTCAGCTTAGCTATTTGGAGGACACTTATCTCTGCAGTATCTGAGAGCCAAGCATGATTGTTAAGGCTTATGTGGAACGCTAACATCTCTAAATTTGAAACGAGGACTAAATGATGGGGTAAGTTCAATTTCATGTCACAGTAGAAAAAGTAGAACTTTGCTGAAGATGGGCTTGGTGTTGAATCCAAACTATATTTAACTTCTTGTGCTCTTTTTTCTTTTGACTGTTTATTACAGACTTTAGATGTTGATAGGTTATAAAACTTGAGGAGGGGGAAAAATGATGTAATAAAAACAAGCAGCATCAACAGAGTGAGAGCAAGAGCCACCTGCCGCACTGCTAGTTGCAGTCAGTGACGGGTACAAAAGGAAATGATTGACACTAGCATACAAACACACACCCCGACTAGACACAGCAATATAGTTCAATAGCAAAGTTACAGCCTGTGACGAGATGAAAGAATACAGGCTTTAAAAGTAAAACACTTTGTGAGCATAAACTCCTTATATATTGCAGTGAGTCTCTGTGGAGCAACAGCGTGCTCAGTGCCCCTCCTTTGCTCCTGCCTGCTACAGATCCCACTCTGCAGGCAGGTTCAAACAAGGTCAGAGTGTGTGGCTGCTTGGCAGGAGCTGTCCTTTCTGCAAACTTAATAAATGGAGTCCAGGTGCAGGAGATATCCTTTGCAAATATGTCCTCCACTGTGCCTATAATGTTTTCCATTGCCTGGGCTGTAGCTCCCATGTTGTATTAGTCCCCTGCTGATCAGAAAGGCGCTTACAATGACCAGTTGCCAAGAGAAGGAACTTAATCAAATTAGAATGCATAAAAATTAACACATTTCCTATAAACATACTGCGAGTTCAGAACTGCACACAGCTGCCTAGAGCAGAGGTCTTGAGCACCCTGCTCACAGGCTGGAGTTTTACTTCTTTGTGGGCCATATGGCACAAGGAGTTTGAAAACATGCTTACATTAAAATGCTGCTCACCCACCTGGCTACAAAGCCAGCCCTTGAAAGCAAGATAAGCAGAAGGAATAATAACTCCCTTCCCTTTTGGGGAATAATGGCTCTGGGAAAAATGAATTCCTTCCCACTTTTTCCTCCTTTGCACTGCTGTGCTGCACTGCAGTGTTCACTCTGAAGCCTAGTGATGATACACATCTCTATCAAAAGAGCTAGTTTTTGTCAAACAAATTAGGCAAGAAAGGAATATAAGACTGGAAGGGACCTCCTAGACAAAAAAAATAAAAAAACAGCTCTCTGGTGTTACCAATCATGACTGTTCCAGCTGTGCAATTGTTAATGACTTAACAATTTCTGATGACTGGTATGAACTTTATTATTATGTATGAGATATATGCCAGTTCTAATTATAGTATAATATCCTTCATGATATCCCTACTATTTTATAACAGATATCACTACTATTATACACTTAAAATAGTTCAGGGTCATAAATTTCTGCTTCAGAGTTAAATTAATCTCCTTATTAATGCATATATTTGCAGTCAAATTACATGATAAAGAAAAGTTTCATTTGAACAACATGAGAACATGTGAGTTTTATTTGTGGAAGTACAAAAAATGGTGTTCATCTTGAGTTTTCCTGAAAGTAGGTTTCACGTGTACATTAAGAGACACAAATAATGCATTTGCATTGACACATGAAGGTTGTGTCTATGGACGTAGTGGCATTATTTATCTTCTTGATTAGATGAATTTTGTAGGTAGTTAATATGGGTCAAATTCTGACTCATAACATTGTACTCCTTTGTTTCTGTGTTAGTCAAAGACATAAAAACCCACAAGAAGATTTTGATGACTAAACTACTCTATATTCAGTCAAGATATTTGCAAGATACAATTTCATTGATTTTTTTTTTTTTCATCCTATTTGTAGTTTAGAAATCAAACTTTGTTGTTAGTTCACTAAAATGGCAAATAGGTGAGAAGTTTTGAGCAACTTTGGATGGGATTAATTAACCAAAATAATTTCTCATCTAGCTTTGTTATGATAGGGTTTTTTTTTACTGGAATATTTGCTTTTGATTTGTTCAGCAATGCTCTAGTTTTCTACAATTTGGAGTGATGTTGAGCAACAGCACCTACCTCACTGATAACTGTATCACGTGCAGAGCAGCTAGTGGACTGGACCCAGCAAACTGACTTTTCTTTGCAAATTACTCGGGTCTTGAAACTGTCTCCTGTCACTACCCCTCATTTCCTGTTAACCTTAACTGATGCCCAGCAGGACCTAACTGCAGGGCACTAGAAGCAAATGTACCAGAAATCCATCCTTCCACAGTTTTTACCACCAGGCATTAGATATATCGGAGATCATTCTATTTAATTTATGAGGTGTGAGAATCAAATAACCTATATAAAAATTTATGTTGTGTTTCAAGATGTCCAATTGAGATTGAAATATGTCTGGTTAACTTTCAAATAAATTGACTTCTCCTGAGTTTTCTCAGAATTTTTCTCCCAGGCTAGAGTATTATTGAGTTTTATAGGTTTAACATTGTGAAGTAGCACCTTAGAGAGAGTAGAGTTGAAACATTTGTCCATACAATGGCATATGCTATTGTTTCAGTACCAGCAAGAGGGGGCTCATTTTAGATAGGGTTAATGACTCTGCTTTGTGTGTAATTACTGATTAGAATGGCACCATAGCAATATTTAAGGAGAATCAAGCCTGGTCTACAGAGATAGAGTCACTGTTGTGGGAAGTGCTTGTAGAAAAATGCATGCTTTTCAGCCAACAGAAATTCAGCAAAGACCTTCAGGTTAACTGAGATGGAAGAACAGGAGTGGCAATTATGTTTTTACTTTCATTCTCCCTCAAAGGTAAATGTGGGCTACTGACGCTTGGGAATCACTCATCCAGGCAGAAACTAACCTCCACAAAAACATATGCACAAAGTTTGTGAAGACAAATGTCCTGAGACTGAGCCCTGCTGAGTTCCCTCCAGCCTGCCTCTTATGTTGGTTCTAGGAGATGCTGGGCCACACACTGAAGAAATTCTGGCCTGGTGGGTTCTGCAGGTCTTTCCTGCTGTCTGGGCTAAGTGTGTCAGGCTGGCTTGGGCTTTCATTCATCTCGCTTGCAATGTTAGTGGCAGAACTAGATGCTGGAGAACTTTGACCAACTGAAGGAACATGTGGACGAATCACAGAATCACCAAGGTTGGAAAAGTCCTTCAAGATCATCCAGTCCAATCATCCACCTATCGCCAATAGTTCTCACTAAAAAAATTTTTTTAAATTTAATCCTGGCTGTACATTGTTGTTTGCTTTGGTGTCACTCTTTCTCTCTTTTTTTTCTCTTTTTTTTCCTTTCCCCCCAGTATATCACTATTGATATATATCACATCTTGAAATGAATACAACAGCTCTGTTTAAGAATATATCGCCGTGGTGTGTCCTTAATGTAGTTGAGATGAGGACAGAACAGATGAGAGCAGATCGAAACCAAACAATGTTCAGTGGGGAGGGGAGCTGTCAATCAGGTGACAGATTCACCTTACGGATTTGTCATGTGTATCCTGAAGGAGGGTTAGATGGAGAGTAGAGCAGAAAGAGTTCCTTGCAAATTTTTCAGTATTGCTGAGTCTCAATCTGCCAATACTCTTAATCCTTCCCTACTAAATGCTTGGAGTGATATAATCATACTTACTAGCTGGCAAAGGAAATTTGTTCAAAGACTATGCCACCTTATTGATGGTCTTTCCTTTTGGAAATGACAAAAGAAAAACTGGAGGAATAGAACTGTGACCTTATAACCCATTATTTCTTAGCCCAAAACCTTTCCTTCAAATTTTTTTTTTTTTTTTTTTTTTTGGCAAATCTGTGAGAAGCATTCTGTTTTACACTGTTGGGAAGGAGAGCTGCTTGGCCTTAACTTTCATGTTGTGTACCATTTCAGGCTTTGGCTTGCTGATTTTAATGAATTTTAAAGAATGTTTCCAAAACAGACTATGCATATAGAACAGAAGCATCTCAATCTCTGTTCTTGTTATGAAGTTATTACAACAGGCACAATGATTACACTTCCTCAGGGCTGCTAAATCCTGTGGGTGCTCTTGAAAATTATAACAGATTTCATTGTCTGCTTATGGTAAATTTGACCTATGATTCTCCCTGTTTTCCTTCAGTTTATTTGAATTCCTGTCCCTCCTCTTTTCTCCTTTCTTCTTGCTGCCTATTCCATCAACTCTTGCTTAACTTTATCTTGCCCTTGAGTTTTTGTTGGAATAGTACATCTTTTGTTGTCTCAAACTTTGTTAGAAAGAAAAAAAGTTACCTAACGTGTCTTACCTAACAGACCTGCTTTTTCCAGTAAAGGTGAGAAATGTGATTTTCTTTTCAGACCTGTAAATTCTTGTCCTTTCTTGTGAGATTGCTAGCCCACATGGAGATGGCATTATGTTGTGCATTCTCCTTTCACAGTTCAGCTCAGAACTGGGTTATGATCACCACATTTTATCTAAGTTGCAATGCTGCCATCCATTCAGAAAGACAACCAGAAATGTTTTTCGCTTTCAAGTTTGATAACAACTATTGTTCAGTTGTTCCTGTCCTGGATGAGTTTACATAATTGTTTGTGTATGTATGTGAGATAGCAAAGAGGGAAGAAAATAGGCCTAAGAGAAGTATAGTACTACTGGGGAGCAAATGACTCTATAGCACATGGGGAAGGGAAATGCTGGGAGAAATAATTAGTGCTGTAATCTGACTTGCTAATAATCCATTTATAAAACAGTTATGATATATACTTGTAGGAATGTGATCATAACGACAAATGATATTACTTCCTCCCCTCCCACTCTGTATTAAGGAACCTTAATTACTTGATGGCTCAAGACTTTGTGGGTGACTCATGCTACAAAGAGTCAGATGCTCACAGCACATAATGGAGCTCTTAAAGAGCTTTCATAACGATGGTGGGCTCGTTCTACCTCCTTCCCATACATCCTTCTTTGCCAAAGAGTTATTAGGTAATTTAAAATAATTAAAAAGGAAACAATTAAAAGATTTTACACACACAGAAATAGCACTTGCAGCTAATTATATAAGTCTATCACTTCTAACACTGGAATACTATTACCATTATCAGAGAATTGCATTTGAATGGTGACGGATAATCCTCTAGTCCCATGTTACGCTCTTGCCTAGGCCCGTTGCCTAGGTTTTGTAGAAGGAAAGGAGTAATACTGCCCATGCTCTGCTGCAAGAGGTTTCTGGTCAGCTTTATTCCTACAGACTTTCACCTAATTAAAACATTGTGGAGAATGAAAACTTCTTCAACTAGCACTAATGTGTTCTGCTGAATGCACGTTTGCATTTGTTCATGCGTGTTTGCAGCTGCTTGTAGGCTTGGGTTATTAGAATGACTTCTTTATAGGGGACTGAAGGTCTGGTCCTTGTTAAATGGAGTAAGTGGTCTTGCTATCAGTAGTGTGGACACTGACTCCATAAATGTGATGATGGGGGTATGAGGAATAATACATTTCATTGATCAGCATCGTAGAAATAATTTTCATATGAATAATGACAGCTTTTTAACAGTTTACTTTGTAGTATTACGGCAAGAAGTTAGTATTTTACCCAAATAAAATCTTTGAGACTTTAGACATTCAGAATGTAATTATTTGGAGTGAAGTTTCACCAAAAAAGTGAGGCACACCTTCTTCCATTTTTGAAAAATGCCTGTAGTGTATAACTGCTGCTAACCAGAATGCCCATAACACCATGCAGCCAACAAAAGATCAATAGAAATCCAAAGGATATGTCTAAACTGTGGAATAGCACCAGAAATTAAGAGCAATTGTTGAACTTTTATTATGTTTTATTTTTATTCTTTAAACCAGAAAGGAGTCAAAAATATAGTCCTACTATTTTTTTTTTTCTTTTATATGCATTGGGCAACAAAGGATACTTTTGATACAAACCATGCATCTTTCCAAGTATTTTTGTTTTTCTGTCTGAGACGGTGTCCCCAAAACTATGAGTGAAACAGCATTAAAAAGTACTTTCAGGCTGTGGCTTTCAAGAAAGGTTTTCTTATTTTTCCTGTCTTCAGCTCCAGTTGCCCTCAATGTGCTTCTGGGAGCTGTTAGCTAAGCTGAAGTTTTAGTGGGAGCTACAAGCACATGGCACCTCTGAAAACAAGGTTACTCAAAATGAAATATTTTTTTTGAAATGGTGACATAAGTTCAGAGATAGAAAACAACCCTGAAGGACAGAGCAGGATGGGACTGCACAGCCCTCTGTGCCAGCCAACAGAAGAAGTTTCATGAGGAGAGATAAGCAGCTGTGCCCCTGTGCCTGGAAAGGATAGCAGTGGGGTATGCAAAAGCACTTGGTTAGAAGGCAGAGACAGATGGGTCTTTCCATATATCCAGCTGGACTGAATAGCAGCTAAGGGGTTGCAGCTCATGTTCACGTGGTTGCTGCCAGGCAGCTCTCCAGTGCTATAGCATCATCCAGATTTGTGAGTGGGCTGAAGGCATCCAGTTGCACTGGCCTGTAAATTTCATAGGACTCAATAAATGGAATTTAGTCTCTGGGTGATAAAATAGATGGTCAAGTAAGAAGATAATGGGTATGTGGGAGACAAGCCCAGCAACTGTGATCTACGTGCACTCATTTCTTATTTGATTTTTACCTCTCTTCCTCAAAATTGGCTTTTTATGTTCTGGTCCTGATGGGTGTGTGGTAGTACTTCCCTGGGAAGGCTAAGTGGCCCCTGTTTGGTGCCGTTTTCCTGCTAACTATCCAGTCTTCATGGCATATCATATCTTCCACGTGGGAAAAATACCAAGAATTTACTCAAAACTTACTGGAGAATTAATTCCTTCTCATCCATTCATAAGTCTCTCAACCTTGAAAATTACCCATGCTTTAAGCTGGAAAGACTCTTGCAATACATTCCTCTTGACAAGGGGTCAACCAAGCTTGTTTCACATCCCAGCTCTTTTTCGTCAAGGGTGCTTCCCCAGAGCTATTTGGCCCCCTTCCTATCTTCTGCCAGAGGAGCTGGGGTCCCAGAAAGAGGAGTTCAAAGTGGAAAGCTCATTTAGCCACTCCAAAACACAGTCTGGTGAAGTCTGTATATCTCTCTCCCTTGACTATGGATATTGCAGAGGAAGAGGAAGCCAGTCTGCACCATTTGCATCTTCTGTTTTAATATGGGGGAAAAACATTTACCTGATGTATGAAATGCTTTGTGAGTTGTGGATAGATTGTGCTTTCTAAAAGCTTGGCATTATTATGCTCACGCTGTACTTTAGGAGTGGTGTAAAGTGTGGTTGCATTAAATATCATCATTAATGGTCTAAGAAAAAAGTGTGAAGAGTGTGATTACAAAATTCAGAGGATATTGAATTAGGAGGACTAGAGAGAAAATGAGATAATAAAAAGAGACCTAAAAAGATTATAAAGCTAGGCAGGGGTTTTTATAGAAACAGAGATTCATCCCAGAAAACTGCAGGATAATAAATCTGTGAGAAAATAATCTGAAACACATCTTCAAGAGGAAGAAGAAACCTGGGAAGCAGTAATTCTGAAAGAAGTAAGATAATAATGGATAGCCAACCAAGCCTGAATTTGCAATATCATAAAGCTGTAAAATGTCCAATGTAATTTTAAGTTGCAAATGCCAAACTATCATGTCACAAGACCGATAATCTTCTCTGCAAACAGTTTATTATGAGTGAATACAGAATGTCTCTTAACAGTTTTCAGCTCTGAGTAGCATGTCCTGATCTATTTAGTCACTGTGCAAGGTCCTTACTGCAACCAAAACTGACTTTATGTCTTTCAAGGCACTTAAAATTGGCGAGATTCTAATTTGTTTTCGATTCTTTCGAATTTTGATAGAATTCAAGATTCTACTGTGTGTATCACACACACCAACATGGTGCTCAACTGCTGTCCACAAAGCTGTGAGAAGCAATGTTGATAGCAACCACCAAATCTTTTTTTTTTGCTCATGGTATATGTGTGGACGGAGGCTGAAGGGGAAGTTCCTTGCACAATGTTTTAATTAAATATTCAAAAGGCTGCTACTTGAGAAAGGTAGATTGAAAATCTGCCCTTCAACTGCCCTTCAAAGTGGGGAACAGTTGGGATACAGATTAACAGTTGTTTAAATTAGTCTGCGATTGAGATTAACTCAGGGCACACACACAGGCTACTACCACACCTTGACTGAAGAATGAAATCTCACAGTAGCTGATGACTTTTGCATTGGATGATCATATCCTGTTTTCCGGCCCTAGATCAGCAGTTCCTTCTCTGCCCTGTTGCAGTTTCCATTAAGTCACAGCAGAGAAGAAGACAGAACACTTACTCCTGAAAAGTAACACGATCCCTTTAGTAATCATAGGCTGGGACTATTGGGCGTTTTGCTGATAAATAATCTCATAATGAACCTGATGCAACAGGCAGTCAGAAGCCAGCAGAATAAGGAGTGGACTGTTTTGGTGTGGTCCCTGTATTGCTGAGAAGGAGCTCAGAGGAGCAGCTAAAGAACTGTATTGTTGCATATCGTTCCAGCTGTACTTTTTAACCACTGAAGTTTTCAGATCCAGGAAGAATATATTTACAGTCTTCCTATTAAATAATCATAAACTTTTAATGGTAGGAATATGACCTGTTCACAAAACCAAATGTAAACAGTGAAGGTTTGGAGTGGTTTTTGAAATTGCTGTCAATGTGAATCATACAGTCTTAACCAAGAAAAAAAAAAACTGCTGGATTTAATAAGGCAAAAGTTGTGAAAATGAATATCTCCTCCAAATAAAGCAAAACTAACATTTTACCATCTTCTGACGGTTGAAATTTATGGTGGCAGCTAAGATATGAATGAAAGTTAAATAGTCCTATTAATTTGATTACTTGTTTCCAGAGCCATCAGACATGTGGAAAGTAATATCATGTGGGAAGTGGTATAAGATTTACACTTGCCTGAGAGAAATCACTGCTCAGTCTATCAGACTTGATAGGTGTCAGAGGACCTTTTGAAAATGAATAATAAGAGGATTGAATAATAAGAAATACGCTTAGCTGTTTGAAACTTTTAAACATTTGGGTAAATTTTTAAACTAATTAAAAAAAGTTTAAATGGAAGATTTGACATATATCTGGAACAGAGTAGAACTGCTCAGCTGAATGTATGAATTATCTCACACTCACTGGCATTTCTGAGGGGGATTTTGGTGGTGCAAATGATTTTAGAACCATTCAAATGAAAAGAAAATGGATTTGTGCTTTGACAGAGCATCTCAACCAGGTCAGGAACAAACCTTTAAGGCTTTGTATAGTCCCAACCTGTTTTTGCATATACAACAACTCTGATAAGTGATGCCCCTTCAGTTTGTGCTAAAGTTTGCTTAGCAATTAAAAGTAATAAAGTCCTTGGCGAGGGCAGTGCAATGGATCCCAGCTGCTGTAGCAATGATCACAAAGCCATGCTGCTGAAGGGCCTGCTTCTTAGAATCACAGAATTTCTGGGCTGGAAAATACCATCAAAGATCATCAAGTCCAACCGTCAACTTGATCTACCAAGTCCCATCACTCAACCATGTCCCTTAGTGCCATATTCACACATCTCTTAAATACCTCGAGGGATGGGGACTCTACCACTTCCTTGGGCAGCCTGCTCTTGTCTCATTAATGTTGATGGTAGAGCTCCTCTCTGACTGCAGTGGGAGTGGTATTAAGTCACAAATGACACTTGAAAAGAAATAACTGGCACAAACTGATTAATGGACATTTCCTGCATTTCATCTCTGTGCCTTCTTCTGCTGCGGGAAATCCTTTCCCTTGACCAAGCTGTAGAAATCAAGTTTTGGAAAGAGGAGCTGCAGGGCGCTCCTGGACAGGAGCTGCCTGCCTGTGAGGCAACCAAAAGGTCTTTTGGAGCCCTTCCTTCTCATCAAATAGCAGCAGTTGTTGCTGAGCCTGGCACAGAACAGGGCTGGATTAATCTCTTATTCTTCATTTGAAAGGCCCTGCATTAAAAGACTAAGGTTTAGGATTTTACACCCATTTTACACCCGGCTAGGAACTGGGGGTATGTGTTCAGATATTAATGTGACTAAAAAGATATATGCTCAGGTTAAGGTTATTTCAAAAAAAGAAGCTCTGTCATTAATAATTTTTGGTCAGGAGCTCTGCCCGTCATCAGGAGATAAATCAGCTTGCAG
This sequence comes from Meleagris gallopavo, assembly GCF_905368555.1. Taxonomy (NCBI): domain Eukaryota; kingdom Metazoa; phylum Chordata; class Aves; order Galliformes; family Phasianidae; genus Meleagris; species Meleagris gallopavo. The sequence goes on along the minus strand of NC_139405.1, from coordinate 50,238,652 downwards.
CAGCTGTGACAGCTCTTTAAGTCTGAGGCTCGAACAGCTTAATTGGGGAAATGATCAATTCTAAGATGCATAGTCAAGATGACATCCTCGGTGCAGTAAATTCTTTCAGGAATGAACATGAATAAAATGAATATATTTATGGAGCAGTGATGTAATTCAGAAGCTGGGCTGTTAGGGAGCTGATGCATCTTCGCTCCCTCTCTGCCCTGTAGCAATTTTCTAAGGCTCCAACCTCAGATAACTGTGAATGGTTTCAAAACTGCCCTAGGAGAATGCTGATTTATAAGAATGAAGAGTCTTTCAAAATACTGAATGAGTAAAAAAGTCTACATTTTCTAGTGTGTTATGAGTCTACTGTGCTTTTTTTTTTTTTTCTTTTTCTGCATGTAGGGTAAACATAAATCTCAAAAACTACTGTCTGTGAGCTGCTAGAAAATACTGCTGCTTTACAGTGACAACTATGTGCACTGTTCCCATTCACTATAATACAGATCCTGTAAACAGACACAGGTGTTTCTTTGCTTCTTGTGCCTGAGCACCATTTGGAAATCCCATGGGTTAGTGGTCGTACCTTTCTTACTCACCTGAGGTCATTTTGAAAGAGAAGCACTTAAACTTTGGTAGGAATGCACTTGCTCAATGGCCCTCCCATCCTGCTCTCCCTCCATGCTCCTGTCCTCAAGCAGGACACCTGGTGGCACCTTCTGCTGCCAGTCCTCTCAGCATAGTGGATTTGCAGGGCAACGTGTATCTAGGCAGAATGGCATGAGCGGTTTCCCCATATGAGATATTTAATGGTGTGGTGGAATCCCTCACCTACAAATCTGGGAGTACCTTGGGGTTCCTTGGGGTTCCAACACTGCTTTCCTGCTGTGCTTACATTGTGAGCCTCTTCTGGAGAAGGGCCCATGCAGAAGGGACCACCAAATGACACTGAGGGTGTCAAAAAAGAAAAATATTTGTGTGGAGCACTCAGTGACTGACATCCAGTCTGTGGGCTGCCCTGCTGTGGTGCTCATGGGACTTCAGAGAGACAAACTTTATTGTACAGAACATCCAGTGACATGACAGGTGTTCCTCTATGCTATCATTACACTATTTAGGCACTGGTAGTGCTGGCTGCTGGCTGAAATCCACTTTGCAAGGGAGGATGGCTGCCATCTGCTTATGTATATTGCTGCAATTTCAGATTCTGCCTGCACCAAGTGTTTGCTTCCCCAGTGAGTGTTAGCAGGCGGGAGCACTAGAGAGGTGCAGTGGCTGTAGCTTGTTGTCTGTGCTCAGCAGGCAAATAGGATAGAAGGAGCAGGAGACATTGAGGCTGCTGCTACCCAGGGAGGCCCTAGGTGCTTGAGGTGGCTGCTCACAGTTTAGTTCTGCTGCTGTAGAACAGAGTCTTTGCAAGCTGTCATGTGGCTTTTGATAGTACACAGCACTGGGCACCTACCCCAGTAATGGGCTCTGGAGCCTGCGAGGGATCTTGGAGTGCATGGTGTGTACCAAGCAATTTTGTTTTTACAGGAGGTTATTTTCCTTCCTACAGTGTACCATGTGCTTGTACATGTTTCTGGGGATGACAAAACCTTTGCCATCTATTAAGGCATCATCAGTGCCTTTATGTAGAAGAAATGGCTCCGGGTTATATGAAAGAGTATCCATTCATACACAGGTTTCATGATTAACCCTGTAGGTTCCCACTGAGTTGTAACAGGGAAATGAAGCAAGAGGCCACATAAAAGCACTTTCATATTGACATGAAACAGAGAGGGCCAAGTTTCTTAGTGTGTATTTTGTCAAAATAATTTTCATGCCCAAGTTCAAGCACAAATGTTTCCCAGCTAGCAGGCAGTGACCGTGAAGCACATGCTTGAGTATGTGATTCAGATCATCAAAAGAAAAACTTTAACCATGAACTGTGTGAACTGTAGGAAAACCTTCGGCTGAGCTAATATAATGGATCGTAAGTGACTTGGATACCTTCCCATCTGTGGTGCACTTTAATGAAATTTGTCCTCTCCTGCTCTGAATGTATGTGTGTGTGTGTGTACTTAATAGATGCAGTGCAGCAACCTCCTCAGGATTAGCTAATGAAAATAGCACTGTAAAATGAATTGAGCAAATCGATATAGCTGGAATTTTCAGCACTGTGACAAATGCACCATACTGAAACTCCCCTTTCCCATCGCAGCCAATATTTTATGTGCAAGTGTGTGTTACAGACTTCTGAAATGACACTGCTGTTTGTAAATTAAAATTGACTTGGGCCAGATGGATATGCTTAGGGAAGCAAAAGAGAAGGAGCAGTTCTTCGAGTAGTGGAAGATAGGACTGCTCTTTGGTGCTCTGGGTCATGCTCATGTTACAAGGGAGCCCAAAGAGACCTTCTGAGTGATGCTGTTTTGAGGAATGGTGTGAAATAACAGCGAGAATGAGGGAACAGGGGGATTTTTCCATGTTGCCTTTCTGACTCCTAAGAGGTTTCCAGATCAGTTGTGAGAGCACAGTAACTGCTTGCCTGGAATGGGAATTAAAATTATCTGCAAAATGAAAAGCCCATGGATAGGCAAATCAAGCCACCTGGGTGCTTAAGGTTGTCTTCCCTTCTGGGACTCCTGAACGCATTTACCCCTTCCTCACACAGCTCCCATTGGGGGATATAGAAAATGCTTAAACTTGCTCCATTTCAGGAAGAATTTTTCTTTCTAGTAAGATATGTGAAAAATGATTTAAATGTGAATGTCATAATTAAGTCTAATTATTTTACCATACTTTTGCCTTCATTAGACATTGTGCTCATAATAATTGCCGTAATCAACCCTGTGGTTAGTATTAACTCCTTAATTACATGACGACACATCATCTCTGCAGGAGGGATAGAAGAGTCTGGAAGCATCACAAAACATCCTGTCACCCTCAAAGAGTGTTGGGGGTTTGATTGTCCTTCACCCCTCACAAATGAGCAGAAGGACAAGGTTTTGGATATCCTTGGGTAGCTGAGCAGGAGAAGAGGATGATTAAGCCCCAAACTTGTGCTTTGCGTATGTCTGGCTATTATGTGTCAGTGACACAGAATGCATCCTAAATTTCCACAGAGTAACAACACTGGAGAAGCTTAATTGAGGCCATCTTATGGGGCAGCTCACTCTGTCTCAAAGTTGGGCACTTTCAGAAGGCAGACAGTCATAGTTTAACAGAAATATGAAATTATTATGTAGAAAAACTCCTCTATGCATTAGTACTTATGTTTATCCACAGCAATGTTTCCAACTTAGTGTCATCAGCTGTAATTTCAAGGAGATACTACTTTATTTGCATGGGTAGTAGTAATATCTACTATCTAATCCTCTTTTCCTTGGCTTGCTAGTAATTCTGTCTTCTTATTGCTAATGATTCAATTCTCAAATTGTTTCTTACAGTTACATTATAAAAAAATCCAGATTAAGTACACTGTAATTGCTGAGGATTGTAGGATATATGTTAATTTTTCTTTTGTAGAGTGCCAGGCTGCCAGAATCAGTTAATCAAATGTTTTATCTTTCTGTATAACATTTGCAATGTAAAACGCATACTGAGTAACATCTCACTTGACCCAATAATAGGTGCTTATATTTTCACTGATCTCACCATAAGTGGATTTTGGTCAGGTATAGGGCAAACTGCACGGCAAAATCTTACACTGTTTTCCACCTGAATGTTTAAACATGGTTTTTTTTTTTTTTTTTTTCCATTCAGCTTATTTTCTTCTGTTTTCAAGAAAGAAAACAGAGAAATGTATTTGCTCATAGAGCCAACAGTGACAACTGGTTAGAGCTAATTCATAACCTCTTCAAGAACTTCTTAAGTAGAGATGCATCAGGCTTGTTTAGAAGATTTCTCGTTTCATAGTGGAATTTCAGGGCAAAGCCAGAAAGAGAGGGAGAGAAAAATGATCCCAGTCCAGACTGATGTTTAGCTGAACACAGTCAGGTGCAACAGGAAAGCTCCAACCATGAACAACCGATGCCAGCTGGGGATAGCTGTTACTGCTGGGGAGGGAACAAGGATGATATCTTTCTGATGATGAACAATCATACATTGTCAGCTGGTGCTAAGGGGATATTTTTAAGATTTACATGTTGAATCATGACTTCAACGACTTCAGATACATACCAGAGGTGAGGGTGATGGGCCCTTTATTATTAGGCAGGAATATTTGTCTCCTTTGTGATTTGTTTCCTTTCCCTACACAATGTCATCCTTCTGATGCAGATTGAGGAAGGTTTCATAACCCAAGGGGCTAAAAAAACTCCTCTTGCTTACCTCCTGTTCCTGTAGAATGGTCTGCAGGAGGTGACAATGGCATGATTCTGTCACAGGATGCTCCTTTTGTGTAAGTTGTAAGGGCTTATAGGAGGTAGTCAGCTTATCAAGAATATGAGTTGGGATGTTAATTCAACTATAGATTAAAAATTCATTCCCTTGATGACTGTTCCTTTCCAAGCATGGGGAGGCAAGCGGACAACCTAGAGAGGGATGCCTGTCTCAAATTTGTCTACATGCATTCACTCCTTTGGTTAATGACAGCATTTGGAGCAGAGATTAGTTTTGAAATAAGATTTGACAGCTCTTCCACAGGATTGGAATTGATGACTTTCAAGACTTTTTTTTTTTTTTTTTTTTTTTTTTTTTTGGCTCACATTCATATCAGTGTTTACTTTTGGATAATTCCTTTAGAAAACAGAAGGTGGAGAGTGCTTTTTGGTGGTTGCTATAAATAGGCTGCTTAAGACAATTCTGTCTTCAGAATTGTGATTCATAAGGAGAGTAAGTGGATCTGTATCCTCTTTGGGAAGAAAAATGAAGGAATATGTTCTGTAGTTGATATTATATACAAGATATATTATTGCTACCTATTGCAGAGGTAATGAGTGGAATGGGAACATCTTATCATGAGGACACAAGTGGGGATGGTGTGCATTTTCAGGTGTGCTGAGACAAAACCCCAAATCCAGACAGTCTGAAAGGCAGCAGAAAATCTGTGGCTGAATGCTTACTGGGCTTCTACAGCCTTTGGAAGCAGAGCTTGTGTCTAACAAAACATACAAAGCCCTACCAACCATGGAATAACCACTCCATCATTTTAAATGAGTGCAATAAAAAATTACAGTCAGCGCATAATAGGTATTTTGCACCCATGCTAAGTACTGCCAAGAAAATAGTTACCCAAGTAAATCAATAAAGTATCATTCTCTTCCAAGGTCTTCCTGTCCCAGTCCCTGAACCTCTCATTTTGGAGGAGTTCTGAAACCTGTTCAAGATTTATTTTGATGAAAGTAAGTATCTTTGCATTATCAGGCAGTAAAGAAGTTGTTTACTACTTCTCCAGGAGTGCTGAAAAATTTCCTCTGAATACATTCTTGCATTGTAGCTATCATAAAAATGTCTACCAGCTACTGGAGCCCCCAAATTGATATCTTTTCTTTCCAGAAAACAAAGACTGAAGCCTGAGACCTAGAAATTTCTTCATGGACTAAGGTATCCTGTCACATACACCAAGGTCTGTTCAAGTTTGGTATAAAACATATTCAATTAGCAAATAAGCTTAGGCTGAGGTAGCAGCACCTAAGTGCATTTCCTATAAATCAGTCTAGATGTTTAATATGTTCCTCATTACCAGAGCATTTGAAAACCAGCAATACACCTGAAAACCAATTTGCTGGTATAAATGCTCCAGGAAAGTGGTGAATTTTCAGCTCACACTGCCAGTTATTGGCAGGCAGCAAACTTTGGCTTGGCCCTTTCCAAGGTTAATTCAATTCAGTCATACTTCTCCAATCAAGCTTTGAAAATACAGTCTGCATTATACACTATTACAGGAGCTGAAACTTCCATGCAACAATATATTTGTACAGCCACTGTGTATATAAAATGATTTAGTGAAATAATTCAAATAACAAAGAAAATCTTTGTCTTTTCGCAAGAACTGTGCTCAGCTCCTGGCTGTGGCTGGCTTGCCCAGGTATGACTGATATTTCTCACCTCATAGTTGGCAGAGAAATGCCATAAGTGGGAGGTGCCTTATACTCTGGGGTTTTGCTCCAGAAACAAAACAAAGTGATATCCACTCACCTGCTCTTGAACTCAAGATGGCCTAGGGGTGTAAAAAGGCAGGAAAGAGGAGTGCTGAACTACTTGGAGGTGAGGCATGCCAGACTGGTTTCCCATTCTTGCATCACTTCCTGGCAATTGTGAGCTCCTGAAGAGAGATACCAAGTGACAAGGATTTGTGGACCTCCAGGCAGCTTACAGGATCTCCCTTCTCTAATGGGATGGGGCACTTAAAATCATAGAATCATCAAGGTTGGAAAAGACCAGTAAGATTATCTAGTCCAACCATTGATCTGTCTGTACCATCCCCAGTAAACCACGTCCCTAAGTGCCACATCTACATGTTTCTTGAAGACCTCCAGTGACAGTGACTTCACCACCTCTTTGGGTAGCCTATTCCAATGCATCACCACCCTTTCTGAGAAGAAATTTGTCCTAAGATCCAACCTGAACCTTGCCTGGCACAACTTAAAAACATTACCTCTTGTCCTTGGGATGAGATTCAGTTTTTAGTAATCTAAAAGTTATGTGTTTATTTGAATTTACTCATTTAGTCTTCCTACAGACAGCAACTTTTTATGCCTTGATTTGAAGCCTTGGATTTGTTTGGATGGGTTTTTTCAGGTGCCCACTCAAGGAGTGTGATTTTGCGGGGTTGTGGTGAAGACCAGATTTCTGCAGGTGTTTCTAGTTTTAGCCTTCATGGACACCATTGGGGAAGGGGGCAATCTTGCAGCACTTGTTGAAGCTAAAGTGGATGAAAGAGTAGAAAAGTCTTTCATCTCATCACTGAAAGAAGACAAGTGCTGCTGCTTTGTATGTCATGCTTGTGAGTAGGATGGGTCAGGTTTTGGCAGTAGATGTGTGCAGCAGGTACTGGAGGCAGCTGGAAAGATTCAAGGCAGCTCTTATGTCTGTGTCTGGAAGATCCCATTACTAGAGAGGGGAGAGTAAAAGATGGTGAAATAACCATGAAAGTAGACTTACCATAGGAACAGAGAGTGGCATAGACAGGGTCTTTGATTCATACAGCTGGAGATTCTCTTTTTCCAGACCTAGTACAACACTGCTTCTCCTCCTTTATTTTCCTACTCCCTGATGAAAAATATAATTATCAATACTTCTGCACTGCCTGAGCACAGTCTTTTTTAATAAATAGAAATATTGGCTTCACAGCAAATGGTAGTTGTGAATTTTAATGAAATATATGTTTTATGTTCCCTGCTTATTATCAAATCTCTTTTAAAAATATTTTTTGCTAAACTTAAAAATAAACAGTATTTTTGGTTAAGTTCTTCATTTTACATCTTGAATAAGCATCTCATATTGATATCTACCTTTGTATTTCTATGTACAAATCTATCAAGACCATCAAGAAATGGTTTTCCAAACAGAATTTATTGCAAAGCTGATTATGTATTAATATATACAAATGACAAATCTAAAACACAATGTCAAAAAGCAAGAAAATGCAATCAAGAATTTATTATTCTTCCATTACTATTCAGTTGGGAAAATAGCTGCTCTACTTTACTTGAATAACTTCCCCCTCCCATACCTCACACACAATCTGGATTTTCTAGGTAAGTGCCATAGAGTTATTTGTGATAAAATACGTCAATATGTAATAATACCTGAAGTTCAGTGTAATTTATTTACCTCTTCTTTTTTTTTTTTACTTTCATATTCCAGGTAGGCTTGTTCTAAAATTTCATACCACACATACATTGTATATGTGTGTGTATGTCTAAACTTGCAGGTACAATTTACAGATGGAATAAGTATCTTCTGTGTTCCATAACCTAGCACCTTGTCCTTTTTTATACGTTTCCCCAATGTTACAGATAAAGTTTTCTTCCATAAAATATTCATTAAAATGTTTATTCTCAGCAATTGTCCTATTCCAACCCCCAATTTAATAATATATATATATATTTTTTGTAATTAAATTGTAGACTCATAGAATCACCAAGGTTGGAAAAGACTTCCAAGATCATCTAGTCCAACTAACTACCAATACTTCCCCATGAAAACATGTCCCTTAGTACCACACCTAAACATTTCTGGAACACCTCCAGAGATGGTCTTTCTTGTAGTGAGAGGGCCAAAACTGAACAGAGTACTCAAGGTGTGGTCTCACCACAACTGAGTACAGAGGGACAATCACTTCCCTGCTTCTGCTGGCAACATTATTTCTGATACAAGCCAGGATACCTTTGGCATGATACCTGAGTGCACTGCTGGCTCATGTTCAGCCAAGTGTTGATCAACGCCCCCAAATCTGTTTCCTCTACGCAGTCTTCCAGGCATTCTGCCCCAAGCCTGTAGCGTTGCCTGGGGTTTTGTGGCTAAAGTGCAGGACCCGGCACTTGGTCTTGTTGAACTTCATCCCATTGGCTTCAGCCTAGCTATCTAGTCTATCTGAATCCCACAGTAGGGCCTTCCTAGCCCTAAGCAGATCGACATTTTCTGCCAGCTTGATGCCCTGCAAACTTACTGAGGGTGCACACAATGCCTTCATCCAGGTCATGGGTGGTTGATATATACATGCACACAGATGCGTGCATGTCCACACTTACAAACACATATATGGGTTGCATAGCATGCACTGTATACTATATACAGAGATGTATATAGCACTTTACATTAGCATCATACATGTGTGCGCGTGCATATATATATCTGTACATAAACACATACGTGGATGACTGAACTCAGTGAAACATCCTAATAATACAGGAAATAATACAGAAATGATCTCCTGTGTTTCGCATAGAGGCAATCACTCTGCCAGCACATGCAAGAAGTCATTATAATAGTTGTTCTATTTATGGAGAAACGTGTAGCTAAAATGTAGGAAAATTATTCTTCCCATATTCCCACTTTTTTATTGAAGAAACAAATCACACAGTAAATTACATCTGATTTGCATGAAATGTTGCATGCACCTAGATCTCAGTGTGAGCTTGGGAAAGGACACTGTTTTAATTCCAGAGCTTTTATAGCTGTTTGTTTGTATGCTTCATCATTTTTTTTATTCTCCTTTTTTATTATAAATTTCTGAGCTATAATTCGTATTTGGCTTCTTTTGCATTTGATAGGCCCTCTTGGGTTTAATATAACAAGTGAAAATTGCCATGGTGTGTAAGGAAAGAATAACGGCCACTGTCCAGGAGAAGGTAGGTGCCTGCCCTGTGGCAGTGATAGATGCTGCCCATGCTGGGGATTGCTGCCACTTGCTGCGGGGATCCTAAGAAGGAAGAAGGCCACCCTAGGGGTCTTGAAACAACTTCGGTGCATCAACTGTTTGCCTGGGTCAGCCCATTATTCTGTTTTCTCCAATTTTCCCTTCTTCATCTCTCTGGATGGCTCTTGTGAGGTGAAGAGGATGTGTTTCCCCATCACATGTCACCCCCTTTAGGTTGTCTAGAAGCTACAGCTGCCTGTGAAATTGCTGGAGGGCATGTTTAGGCTGGTGCCAGAGCAAATCAGTGTGGTAGGTGTGGTGATTCACTGCCACTCTTTGATTCTGGAGGGTAAACAGAGCCCTTGCACACGTATATGAAAGAATTTGTCCAAAGCAGTAGTCTGGTTCCTGAAATCCATCAACAAATTGAGGAGGTCTGAATGAAAAACTCAATTTTTTGTTAGTATCCATTTATTTATTTATTTATTTATTTATTTATTTGCAACGTATGCGTGCTTTCTGTAGAAATTCCAATGGTTTCTTGAAGAAGCATACGCTTGGATATGGAAACATTTTTGATGGAGACATTTTGCTTTGTTTGGAGAAATATGTACCCTTAACTGAAGAGGACAGATTAGCATTGCTTGCTCTCCTGTGCTGGGACATGTTTTTTTTTTTGCTTGGAGTCATGCAACAGGAGGTGGCATCCAAGGTGGGAAGATTTGGCATATCAGGCAGTTACATGTAAACAATGTGGACATGTGCACACTGATATGTTTTGCAGAGCTGTTGTATACTGTTCAACCTCTTTTTAGTGCTGGAGGAGCCAGAAGGGGGCTATACCAATGACAGGTGTGAGATGTCAGCATGAGGGTGGAGCAGGTAGGGTAGGTGACAGGCAGGAGAGGGCAAGGGCAGCAGCCAGGAGTGCAAAGATCCTTTAGACTCTGATACACCTCTGCCTCTTTCTTCCCCTTAAAATCTGAAATTGCTTCTTGGGAGGTGCAGATCAGTTGATGTCTCTGTTCTCCAACAGGCCTGTAAGCCAAGCTGTTTCCTGACTCTGCCTAAAACTGCTATGAGTCACTATCTGTTCTCCCCCTAAAAGCCCACTACATTAGGACTACGTGAGCTGTAATCTAAGAAGAGAGCTCAATTTACAGAAGAAGAGAGTGTGGTACTTTGAATTAAAGTAGCGTGGGTCTGGGTTTGGGTCATTTCTACCATGATCCATTGTTGCTACATGTCATGGTTTCATGATTTTTGATTATCAGTATTCCACATCATAAGAACCAATTTTTCTAAACTATAGATTATTTAGGAAAAATGATTGAAGACGTACAAGAAAAAATAAAGGGGAATAAAAGTATCTCAGCTAAGCTGGCTAAAAAGCAGTGGTATGAAGGGCAAACTGGGAGGATAGAAACTCTCAAGAAGGAGAATTTCATTTTCTAATGCAGAAAAGTATTTAAATGAAAGTTCTTAAATGATATTCTCCATGAGAGTCTAGGTAAGGTGAATAAGGCATACTGTTGTAAGATAAAACTGAAGAAGTAAACAGCTTCTCAAAGAGTCTTTCCTTTGGGGATTTAAAAAAAGGCCTACTAATATTGTAAACACCAAAGTAGCTAGTACAATTTAATAATTATGCTCCAAGTCTCTCTCTTTTTTTTTTTAATTTCTTTTCTTTTTTTTCTTTTCTTCTGAATGTAAATGGAGCAAGTCACCTTCATTTAGCAAGTCTCATCTGACCTCTCTGGATAGCAGCAGGTTCTTGGGCTCTTTTCCCCATGCAGCTGAAAGTAAAGTACACCCACTTGAAGCTGCTGATGGTGACTGGCTTCTGCAACACTGCTGTGGTGACTGCTTGTTTTGTACCATGGTGTCAAGAGGCCAGATCTGTCACATGTCTGATCTTGGTTGTGAAATGAATGTACGGTGATCAATACCTACAGTGCCTCACAATGTGATCAATGCCTCACAGTGAACAATATGCTGTGCAAATTACACCTTTTTCTTTCATCAGTTCCAAGAGAATTTGTGTACTTGGTTTGAACATGGGAGTTCTAAGCTCATTTTCTTTTACAGTCTTCGGTAGTTTTCTTGGAGTTCAGGACTTAGTATGTGTATGTGTGTGTATGTGTAGGGGAATATCTCCCCATCTAATTTTCAAAGATTTGACCAGGTATTCTTTCCTTAATGCTGTTGAAAGCGTAAAGTATCTTGCTAGAAGAGCTGCTTAGTATGCTGAAGGACTGAGAAACTAATCTGAAAGTCTAGCCTTCGAGGGTGTGATCTATTGCAATTAGAAATGTATTGCTTTGTAATTACTATTAACACTTGCTTTTACCAGCAGGCATAGAAATAAATACCTGTTGCCTCTGGATATTTACGCCCTCTACATTCCTGTAGAGAAGCCAGTCCTAATTTCAGCAGTTCAACTGGAGTGAAGCCGATGCCTTGCATCTATTGAAAAGTACTGCAAGCAAACACATCTGGGATATAACCATCATCACACAAATGTGTGTCACCTGTCTGTAGGAAAAAAAAAAAAAAAAAAAAAGCATATTTAGAATGACAATCTGATCTGAAAAGCTTAGAGATTGCTGCAATAACTTAGTTTTGGACAAATTAAGTTTCTTCACATGGAGAATATTAATTTCTGAACAGCTTTTTTACTATCCATTCTTGCAGTTCCTGGAAAATGATATTAGAGATACTATGTATGTATCATTCCTTGCTCTAGTGCATGATAACCACTTATCATCAGTGCTGGTGTGTGGATATATCAGAAATTAAGAAATATCAATTAATAGACAGGTTTAATGATATTAGTGTTGAGATACAGGCTGATTCAAGGGTGGTGAATTACTCACATATCCTCTGTGCTGGACACTCTTTGAGTGGCATTTCCTGAGGGCAGTTTACCCCTGACCTGCAGCAAGAAAGCCACCAGAACAATTGTACCTGTTACCAACTTTGTCCTACTTAATGATTTGGTGGGGAGGAGTCCAAAGAGGTGACCAAGGCCACATCTATGCATGACTCTTGGGAGAGTAATGACAAATCAGTACTATGAATCTCATGAAGTCATGAAGTCATTTTTTTTTTTCTGTTCTGTATGAGTTTGTCTGTGGGCCGAATGAAGCTTTAAGGCCATAGACAGAAATAGGCGAGCAAAACTGCTCTATGTTAAAAATATTCACTGTTGTACCTTATTCCTTGCTTTTTTTTTTTTTTTTTTTTTTTTTTTTTTTTTTTTTGCAGAATTGGGTGGTATGTTCATCATTCCCATTTACCACGTGTTCCCTCATGCTGTCAGAGCAGTTTATGGGATGGGGGCTTGAGTATTGGAACAGGAGCTCAGAAGGTCCACTGAGCCCTCCTAAAGGAAACTGCAGTGGTTCAAACTCTTCCCTCTTCCACTTGTGTACAGCTAGGGTAGTCCATCACAGTCCACAAAGGCAGCATAGAAGAAAGCTGAAATTATTCAGTGGCAGAAGCTGCAGGATATGACGGGAATTTTCAGACCCAAGGCAGGGGTCGTTTAAGCACCTAAAGCAGACGGTGGCAATCTCTGGGAGCTGCATGTGAAATGAAATAACTCAGCTTCTGCCTGGACTGACTGCTGCCAGAAGTGAGAGAAGATAGCTCAGTGGCACTTGTTCGGATTTGTTTGTGGGAAAAAGAATTGATATTATTCAGCACATGTTGGGAGTGCATGCTGGGGATCAAAGTGTCTTGTGAGTGGCTATTTTGTGTGGAGATGAAGGCGTTTGCCTATAAAACAAGATGTAACAGGGAGAATTTGCTTTGCTACTTATTGCGAGTTAGCAGGGGTAGTGTTTTTTGACTATAGTTAACCAGCAACCACAAGGAAATAAAATTGAGCTCTAAATGACTGCTGTGAGCATCATGTATTTGTCAGGTTAGTGTGTGATGTTGAATTGAGAAGTGGCTGGATGCAGCTTTTGGCCAGAGAATCACTTTAAGAGAGGAAAGGTTTACCAGATATCAGTACCTTGTCATTCTGTCACTTACAAACTCCAAAACCTTTGAACGTGATCTAAAAGTGACAGCATATTTTCTTATAAATAGAAGTGAATGGAATATTTGAAGTAAAATTTGATATTATGTTCTTTACAAATCTATTCCTTGTGTGGGCTGCTAGCCTTACTGGGATTCTGCTCTGCTTTTACTTTGTATGTATTTAGGAGCTCGCTGGTAACAAGGGATAGAAACAAACACCTCTCAAATTTCCTCATAGATCCCATAGATATAAAAACAAATATATCTTCCTATCAGACTTCATAGACGTACATGTGCTTCCACCACCATATTGCATAGATCCTACACAGCAATATTGTTTAGGAGAGTTTACGTTAATGTCTGAGGAAAGATCACAGTGCTGTAATACACATCACAAAATAGAATGAAATTTCTGCAGCAGCAAGGGTGATTTTCCACTGACAGGTGAGTGTAGAAGACAATCCAAAAGCAAGGTTAGCGCAGGTGACACAGACACTTCAACCCTTCTGGCTCATTTAATCATATTGTGCTTGTTTTTCCAAGGAGGCCAAAGTTTTCCACAGGCTATCTCTGAAGTATTACTATACTGTGGTCCCCCACAAATGGGGAGAGGGAAAAAATGCGTGCTTGATTTGAGAGGTGGAAGGACGAGAGGAAGGTGAAGCCCATCTCTCTAGCTCTGCTCTTTACTCTCTTCCATTTTTCTCCTCTCTTCTGAATGACACAAAGTCACCTACTTCCCCGTGCAAGGGGGGATTGCTCACATTGCTGCAATCATTACCAGCAGTGTCATTTGCTCGATGCATACATATACAATATAGCTGTAAGATTTGCAGCTTTGCTTGGCTTGCAGCGTTACTCAACAGCAAAGAGAAAAACCTGCCACATATCCTATAATGCTGAAATCTGCTCCTTGTTTTTTTTTAATAAACAGTTATCTCATTATTGCATTCTCTCACACATGAATGTCTGAAGAACTTAATAATTTGAAATTATCATCAATATAGCTGTCCCAGGTGAAAAAAGCCTACAGCAAGGTTATGATGCGGTTCAATCTAGTCATTGATTTCTGGACCTACTATAGCCCTTCAGGGCAAATCACAAAGCCAAGTTATCTTAGAGAGATGGCTTTTGTATCTGGATTTCTGAATGAGGTGGAAAAAGTGCTTTAAATCCTTCATATGATCTGACTCAAAAATCTGCCTTTTTCTATTGAGGGTAATGGTATTTGTCACTTGCAAACATATGATTCTGATACACTGGGAACTTGGGTATCTGAAGACCATATAAATAGACTAGTTATCAGGAATGGTCTTAGATACTTGAAGTTGATGAAATAGAATATAATGAATTAGGATGTGCTCAACCCTACTCTCAGCTTGCCAGAAGACGCTTCTTTGGGGTTATTTCCCTCCAGGCAGAGTTGCAGAGCCACACAATTTATTGACTTCAATGCTTGCTCTTGAACTTGCAGACACAGAAATGTAGTCTGCCAGGTAATGCTAGTATTACCTGGCTCTCATCTGGATTCAGACTGAGGAGATTGTAAAATATTTCTCACTAACAAAGGAATTATTGTTCCCAGCTTTTTGGTGTGGAACTGGAACTGCAAGATGTGAATTGACATGCCAAACTCACCTTAACACACCCTGGAAAATAATTTTGGATCATAGACCAGTGCTGAAATTTTGGTAGCCAAATATTATGTACCCCAAGTGCCAACAAAGTGTTACCTGAGACTGGAACAGTGTTAGGTTGTTGATTATTTTTATTCTGGCTGAAATTCCCAATCATATTTCTCTTCTAGTAACTTTCAAGTTTGGAAAGGCTATTTGCAGTGGAAACTGTTTCCAGAAGACATAACTACTTATCATACCTGAAGAACTAGGGAAAATTACTGAGTAGTGCACTGCTTTTCTTCCTCTGTGCTTTAACAGCTTCATTTGTAGAAGAGGACCAATTATTTTGACCGACTTCTGTACTTTGAGAACCTTAGCTACATGTTATATGTTTATGTAGTTATTTTCCTGTTGTTCCTAATCCTCTGACACAAACTATGAGATGGAAATTAAACAAGAAAATAATATATGAATTTGTTTTCCTTAACTGTGCAAAGGTTTATTATGCACTTTCAGTTGACATATGGACTTCATCCTTTTGTTCAAAACGGAGAAAAATAATTCCCTCAATGGAATTGCTAAGAGACACACATATTGCACTCTGTCCTCAGTTACAGGTATTGTAGTAAAACTCTGGCTTAATGCTTTTCTTGCTTTTCTATTCTGGAGAATACATGGTATGATCAGAGTTGCCAAAAGAGAGATCATGTGCATTACAAATATATTAAAAAATATGTCAGTTTTCTGAAGTTTAATACAAAGGGAATTTAAACTCTTTTTTTTTTCCCCCTTTTCTTTTTTTAAGGTTTTGGACATTCATTAATTATTTATCTCAACACCTATTAAGAATTTTTTCTTGTCAGTTTTATCAGCCTGTTTTCCTTATTTCTATGCATTCAAGGGGGAACAGAGAAGCCCAAATGCTGGAAAAGTGAAAAATTGTTTTACTTGACAAATCCAAAAGATTGTGAAATGAAAAATGTACAAGAAATAATTTATTTCTGGGGACAGAGTAATTTTTCATGCTAAAAAGTTTTACATAAAACTTTGACTTGCTCTAACGATGTCTAAAGCACTGAAACCCATCCCCCCAAGTCACAGCACAGAGCTCTGCAGTATCATTTCTGCAGGATAATTAGCATTCTGCATAACAGAAGCCAGAGCAGTGAGGTCAGGTTTCAAAGTGGGAAGCGAGGGTAGGCCCCCGAAATTGTGTATATGGGTTAGCTGCAACCAGTCTGGCAAGCTATACAGTTCTGTTATTCTTTTAACCCTTTCCTGATGGACGTATTTAGCACAGTGCAGAGATAAAGACACCATTTCTGAACAGAATGTAATACATACCTTGTCTGTTCCCACTCGTTTCCAAACACTGTATTAGGTCTGTCACTAATGGTCAAGTAGACATAAATGAAGAGTTTGTACTCTGTGTATATGTAAGTGTAGATTTCTGTATTTATTTTATGATATTTTTCCTTTTTAATTCTTAAGAAACACGTATCTTTTCAAATGAGCTTGCTTTTGCTACAAAATGGGCTTGTTCCCGGAGTCTCTCTGCTGCTGTAATATTCTTATGCTCTTCCTGGGAGAAAGTATGTGTTAATCATTATCACCATTAGAAAATAAAGATGTTTTATTGTTAACGTAATAACTTCCTCTTATGGTAAGACATATTCCGTTACTCATTCCACAACAGATGTCATTTGTGACCACTTTGGTCAGGACTTGTAGAAGTCTATTGAAGCAGCAAACACGTGTAAAAGACTTACTTCCTCTCCCAGACCCTGTTAAGCTAAGCAGCACACAAACAATTGGAGGAAGGATTTTTATTAAAATGCATGTGTTATGGGCAGCACAACCCTTTGGATAATGCTGCATTGGGGAGTGAGGTACTTGAGATTTCTCCTCCTGAGCTCTGAAGTCAAGGTGCAGCCTGGAGTGAGCATTTTCACCTTTTGCAGTACTTCCAGATGGTGAAACGATATGGAGTGCAGTTGGGAAAAGAGGGTTAGTTTCCTAGTGTGACATTTGTTATGCATTCTCTTGGCCACTTCCTAACCCATCAGCAGTTTTGGTTTGGACTGCAAAAGCTTGTAGTTAGCAGAGAAAATCTGCTGATAATCAGTGTGCTTTCAAGAGATATATTCCTAGAAGAAGCAGTGGCAGGGGAAAGGGTGTGCGGCACATTGCAAATGAATGTCAGTGTCTCTGCTAGAGTTGCACAAAATTAACAGAAATTAGATCTCTAGCTACTGAAGAGAATCTTCTCTACTGAGATAGCTATTAAAATAGAACAATCAGAGATTATGGTACATGAGAGTCTTTTTAATTGTTAATTTGCCCACTTCAAAATGACCACACAGTGAAATCAGTGTCTTTTAAAATAACATTGTTTTCCTTAAAATTGGTTTCCCTTTTCAGCATTATCTTTCTAAGAGGACTGTGGTGATATTGTTGGGAATTATCTATCCCACACTGAGGGAGCCTATCTGAAGCTAACACAGTTCCTGAAAAGTGCAAGTATAATTAACCATTCTCCTCCCCCTATTTATCTTGATTTCTGCTTCCATCTAGTTGTTTTTCATGCTTGTAAAGTATAATTTGAATAAAGTTTTAGCACTTTCTTCCTACACAACCTCTCGCTCTCTGTTCCCTCCCTCCATAACATTGCAGTGATCGGAGTGTGAATTATCTCAGAGTAAGGGTGGGTGAACTGTTCTGCCTGAGCTCAGCAGCACTGAAGACAATGGAGCACAGCGTCAGCGATTGACACAATTCTTTCTTATAGAGACATTTTGTATGCTAATGAACCTCTGATGGCAAGACCAGACTTTTTTTTGCTGCTAATTCTGGCAATATCTATCTCTGATGGGAACCTAATTTCTACCCACAAGGATTTTCAGAGTAGAAGAGTGAGCAAAGAATGATGCTCAGTATTGATGCAACTCTCCACTTGGCTTCACTCCTGTTTTGCCCACTGCCAGGAAAATAGAGCCTCTAGACCAAAGCAATTGGCATCTGGTATTTCCTTTCAAGTGCTTCTATATGAGCCAGGCTCCTTTCACTACCGGATTCCTTGCAGAAGCCTCTTTTTAAAGCAGTCACTGCTTCCTCAGTAATTAGCCCACAAGACACAGCTGCATAGCCAAGAAACATTGATCTAATAGGTTTAAGTGGTGATGGTCAAGACTGAGCAGCTACCATGACATCTCAGTGTTGGAAGACAAATAAGAAGGGGCTTTGTTGCACTTTTTTTTTCTTTTTTTTTTTTTCTTTTTTTCTTTATGCAATGTAAAATGAAGGAAACACAGAGGAACTGCAAGAATCAGATAACTGTATTTACACACTCAGTATCACATGCAAGGCATGACTGCTGAATAGCTTTGTGGAAGGTTGAACACTCAGAGCAATTGTTCCCAGCCTGCTCTTAGCTTGAAATCCATGGCTTTCATTTCAGACCCAAAGAAGGGCTTATGAGAGCCATGGTTTGTCTGTTTTTACCAACTAGGTCAGCGGGTTTAATTAGAGACGCTGCATCTCTCTCTGTGGCTTACTTCCCTAGGCTACTCAACTATTTGAATAGATAATCCCAATTCCTAATAATTACAGCTGCAATATTATATATTTTGCAGAGATAACTCTTTCAACTGAAAATTTAGAAGCTGCCAGTTACATCTTCTTGTATTAGTACTCTGTCACAAGGCACAGACTGACTTATCTGTTGTTTTCTTCCCCTCCTGTCTGCCACACACAGCTTTTCCTAGCACTACTGAAATGTTAGTCTATGGAGGTGTGATTCTACACCAAACCAGCCAGGCTGGTGGGACCATGGTGGGGATTCACGTATTTTTGTTTTAAAAACAGGTTGTGGCAGTTGAACTGGTGGCTAAACATCTGCAGGTGCAAGTTAATCTGATATTAGCCAGGTTTCAACTGATTTAATAATGTTCACACCCAAAGCTGGTTTAATTAACTTGGATTTAGATGAGGGCGTAAGAGAGGACATGTCAGTTTGGTGATTAATCAAAGGAGAAAGAGCCAGCAGCTCTATCTCGCCTCCATTTCAGGCTCTCCAATAGATTAGCAATGTGACCTTGGGCAGATCTCCTGGCATGTTTTTTGCTTTGCTTTCTTCAGACTGGATATAATCAATTTCTCAGAATAGATGCAATACCGAACTCACAAGCATCTGTGAAACTTAATTCCCTGCATGCGGAAAGGGTTTTGGCAGCTGCTGGGGAGTGCAGCTCTGCAGGGAAGGGGCAGGGCCTGCCTTCTGCCTGAGTCAGTGGCTCACAGAGTGCTCACCACCAGGAGTCTTAAGTGCTGCTGTCCCTCACAGTGATGCTATCTTGCACTGAGTCTAAATTGCAAAGGGCATGTGAGTACCAAGCATTTGAGCCGGCTAGGATGGTCCTATCCAGCAGTTTGGTCTCCATTTGCCAGCATGGATGGGAAATCCACCCAATTGGTTTTGTTTTGTTTTGTTTATGAATTGGTGTAAAAGATCCTCATCAGGAAAGCAACCTTTGCCCTGTTTTGCCTTTGTATACAGAACATCTGTAATAAGATGCCTAGAACTTCCAGTGAACAAAGGTGAAGAAATCATTGCTGCCCATGCCTCTGCTGGCAGAGCACCTCCTGCTGAAGACCTGCCTCCACAGGCTGCTCTGTGTGTTCTTGTTGACTTTTTGGCCAACACCATTTAGCCATCTGCTGTTCTTCTTGGCTGATCCAGCATTGCTGCTGTTTCCAGTCAGTCCATCATAGAAAATGTGAAAGTCCTCAGTAGCTTCCTGCTCATCTGTGTCCTGGTGCAGCTTTGCTAGATGCTCCTGCGCATGCAAAACATTTCCACTGTTGTTTATTGTTATTCTGGCTAATGCTTTTTGGTTTGTTTCTCTCAGACAAACCATGTCTTTAAAAGTAATGGAAAAGACCTACAAGATCAGTATAATTGCCATGGTTTTCTAAAGGTTATATTTTGGTGCACTTGAGTACTGTGTCATCAGTCTTACTTTGAAAAATCAGAAGGAATTCAGGAAAGCTGCAATGCCTTTTTTTCCCCCAGTGCCTCAGAACAGACAGTAATAAGAGAGTCGATGTTTTTAATTGTCCATACTGATCTAACATGAATTTCTTGATCAGAAATTCTCAATAAATCAGATGTTCCAGCCTTGAACGGGGGCACTCAAAAAAGGTGGGAAGTGAGAAATCCAAGATACAACTCTCAGCCCATTTACAGATTTATTTAATACTTGGGAGTTTGCACACAATTAACTAATCGAGCAAAAATCAGTGCTTGGGGTAAAGAGCAGGCCTTCTAAAATAAGAACTTGGCATCATTTGAAGGGCAAACACTTGACACTCAACGTGAACTTAAGCAGGAACTGACTTTCAAAGAGAAATACGTCTGTCACATTTAAGTCTACACACATATTCTCTTCAATATTTGGGATTCTAAGCTCTTTGAAGGTAGTCTCTTCACTTCCCCGCAAAGCACTTTTTTGTTCACCTTTGCAGTAATTTTCTCTCTTCTCTCCCCTCCTGCCCCCAGACCCCTTAATGTTACAAAAGAATTTGCTTCTGGGATGAGATTTTCTTGCTGAGTTTCATCCCCAAATTATATTTTACAGATGACTTTGAAATTCCCTGTAAGTGTGCTCTCATTATTGGATATCTTTGATACAACTTTAAATACAGCTGTGCAGACATTGCCGCTATTAGTGCTAGGAAAATATAAAACTTACATAGAGAGAGGAATAGTTAGAGCCAAAAAAGCCTGTGATAGATAAAAGTAGCAATACGTTTCAGATATGGGACCCTGGCCTTGTAAACATTGCAAAACTCTCTGAATTAGTCACTTCACACAGTATTCTTAGGGGACTTTTAATCAGACCATGTTGTGCAGTGGCTCATCCTGAATGTATTTAGCCTGGGGATTTGTTACCCTGATCTATATTTTCTTTCTTTTTTTTTTTTTTTTCTTTTGTCTCCTGGGGATTAGTACAGCAAAAGAAGAACAGAGACATAACTAGAGCAGCCCAATCAAGGCTGTATTGGCTGAACAAGAGGCATGCTTAAAGGATGTTGACTGTAAACTACTACAAACCACATTTTTCAGCAGATCGGAGGATCAGTTCTCATTGTTGAAGGAAAATACTGACCATGCAAAAAAAAAAAAAAAGTAGATAATTTGGATAAGTGTAGAAAATCCCCATCACTAATGCTTCTTCCAACAAATCCAGCCCTTTTTGTGCTTTACACATGGCTCCAAAACCTCTTTCCGAGAGACAAAGTTAGCAGGCTGAACTTACTCAGCTGAGAAACCTACTGCCCTGAAAGAGCTACACCACAATAGAGAGCGACTCATGATGCCTCATGTTTGCAGATGGCAGCCATACCATCCTGAGATTTGAAAAACTCTCCTGTGTGCCTGGACAGGAATGTCCCAGTAGAAACCACTGGTGATTCTACCCTCCCTGTGGCAGCTCTTGACAAACTACTTTGCCCAGGACTGGGAAAGGTTGCTGAAGTGGTGGATTAGCAGTCTCATAAGCCCAGGAGAGCACTGCCAGAGGTTTTGTTTGTCACCTCAGTTCTAGTTCAGAATGAAAATGGGAGGGATTTTTGTTCATATTTCTCACTATTTTGATGTATCCTCGTGTAACAAGCTTGTTGAGATCATGATCCTGGCATGAAGTAGAAAATGACTCCTAAAATGGTTTGTGATGGGGTTTTAAGAACAGAGGTTTATACATACCAGGCTGGAAGTTGCTGTGGTATGCATGTGCAAAAGAATCTGTCAAAAATTTGGAGTTCCTTTGAATGAAGTTCTTCCTGACTGACTTACTCAGTCAACAGAGTATACACTGTACATTCTCAATGAGCAGGAGGAGCTAAATGTTTCTGACATCTTCTTGCTGTGCCATTTTGAGAACTAGTATTCATGTAACGTGTACACTGAATCTCTTAGTGTCAAACCATTGTTCTCAGTATTTCTGAAATCATCATGCTGTGTTGTTTTGAGAAGAAGCATTCACGTACCGCAGATCTCTTAATGCTGACCCATTGCTTTGCAGTGTCAGAGGTGGCAGACTGAAGCAGATAGCAATATGACCAGCACTGGTGGAGAATGCTATTAAGACTCATCAGAAGGAGGACAAACAGGTCCTTACTGAGATATTATTTTGTCATTTGGGATGCACATGGATTAACAGAGAGATGATTCTGTCTTAATAATCTGATGTTTTTATTTTTAGGCATAGGCACAAAGACCTGGCAAGAGGAAGCTGGAGATATGAGTTACACAGGTTTCATGATGGTTTTGTGGCTGCAACAAACACATAAAAGGTTTGTATGGTATTGGCAGTATGGTCAACGGGTGACATATCTGACTGAATTAAGAAGTGGCTTCAGCATAGAGATCGTAATATTTTGGTGTAAGCTGAAGGGAGGAGCAGAGAATTGCAAAGATGAGAACTGAGCTTTGATTTGTTCCTCTTATTCATACTATTAGTCTGAGGCCTTAGGTAGATAAAAATGCTGTAGAGCAAAAATATTTGCAGATAATGCAGAAAACGGGATCGCTGCCAAAGTAAAGAAGCTACATGTGTGTATGGGAAGATGAATGACCTAGATAGAGTAATGAGGAGCTGGACAAAACAGAGGACCAGACTCTGAAAGATCATACTGTGCAAAAATGCAGTTCAGGAAAATGTAATTCATGGATAACAGTGAGAACAAATTTGAGGCAGAAGGATTAAAATTGGTGCATACGCACGCAGAAATTTACAGAAACCTTTGCAAATTGTACGTAAATAGTGGATTTAAGTATTAAGAAATTACCTTCCTTTAGAACTGCAGAACCTTACTTATACTATCACCTTCCTTTCTGATCACCTGATTATAAGGAATTATTATAGAGATGGGTAAAGATGCATCAAGAGCAAGCAGAATAATGCAGGGATTTGGAGACACTGATTGTACCAGATAAACCAAAGAAATTAGGGCTGCACTCTTATGAAAGAGAAGACTGTGAGGTGAGATCATTTTGCTCTGTGAAGTTCTTGGGGGAATAGGAAGAATCGTTGATACCAGACAATCTGAATTTGTGTCATCTTGAAAAAGAAGGCGGCACAAATTAAAATTTTGCATTATATGGAGGGAGTTTCCGCAAGGAATTTAGTTTAGAATCCCTTTGTGCAGGGAGCAGATAATATACAAGATGCTGAAAAGTGCTCTGTACTATGCAGAAAGCCCACTGGGAACACAAATTTTTACTGCTCTATCTCCCAAAGCCACATCTTTGTCTGAAGAGTGCTTTAAAGACAGCACCATTCTTCTACAGAATACAGGAGAGGGCCATAAGAAAAAATAACCTATCTCATCCTCATGAGAATACTCAAAGTGTTTCTCTTGGATTATTGGTAACATTTTCAGAAAGGCTGGATGTCTGAACCCTTGTGAAAATTTCAGCTCTGAAAGAATTGTTTCCTGGAAGAATCAGTGAAGTAGCTTTGAAATTACACAGCACTGGTTCTGAAATTGTGAGACCCCTTTGGGATGTAGGACTGAGAAGACTGAATTTCTGCTTTGACATAGTTTTTACAAGTTTTAAAGGATTAATAATACTGCAGCAGTGGAGATAAAAGGCATATGGCAAAGTCTGTAAGACACAAATGAAATGTGTCACTATTTGAATGAGACTAAAAAAATTATTCAGATGGCATACAAGAAAAATATTTATTGGGGATAGACCTGCTGGTGCAATATGATGAATATACCTGTCTCTCTGGCACTCAGGAGGGAGGTAGATGAAAGTCTGAAGTTTACTAAGAGGAAACTTCTGACTCCCTCCACCTCCCATTTGCTTCCTTCACTCTCCCATGAGTTAAGTGCAATAAATCTACAAGGTATTGCTTTATTGAGTATAAACAGATTCTTAACTTTTTTCTCCACTAAATTGTGTCAAGAATTTTCTATGCAAGGCAAACACTTGTAAAAAGCTCCAATTCAAAGAAATGTGTTTGGCTTCTGTTCTGCCCCTTTTCATTAAGGTCTTAGTGGACTTCCAGTATCTGAAGGACTCCCTGACCTGTCAGTGACATCTGCTAGCATATTGCATCTCAGCTCTACACACTAACTGCTTGCAAGACACCCTAAATTCAAACCTCATAAGCAGAGCTGCTGTTGTAAATTAGTCTTTCATACCAAATATAAAGGAACTAACTCCATTATTGTGCACATCCAAAAAAGTAGGCTGTAACCCTTTTATGTCTATGAGTTGACTTCCTCCTTTCTCCTTCAGAGTGAGCACACTATTGGACATCACTTGCTGATGCCAAATGATTTAAATGCACACAAGAGGACAAACAGAAAGGAACCTAATCCTGTCATTCACAACACAGAATATATACTGCCATACAGTGAATTATTTTTACATAGGTAATTAATAATAGAGAAACAATGTAGTGACAGTCTGAGTCCCAGGGGAGAAAATTGTCAGCCTATTTATTCATTTATTCTTTTCTAACTAAATTGATGGGATAGTCTGATGCCTTTCTGGATTCCACACAGCTGATGAAACTGCAAAGAAGTTTCATTTAAATAACAGGCCAATGTTCCAATTAGTCAAAGCCTAATTCTTCTGCCTTG
The DNA here is from genome assembly GCF_905368555.1 of Meleagris gallopavo. NCBI lineage: Eukaryota > Metazoa > Chordata > Aves > Galliformes > Phasianidae > Meleagris > Meleagris gallopavo. The sequence continues at coordinate 50,214,073 of NC_139405.1, read as the reverse complement.
AAATGATGAATGGCACGTACTGTGGCTTCTGCCAGTCTGAAGGGGTAAAAGCTGCCCACCAAGAGCCCAGAGACATTCATGTCAACATTTTGGACATGGGTTCAAATACCTTAATCCGTTTTGATTTACAACTGTCTTGTTAAATGGGATATCACTAATTCTATCATATAAACTCATCTTTAAGCTATTAGGGAGCTTGAGGTAACTAAAATACAGTTCTTGGGAGAATAGAGAAGATAGCACTCAATTCTACTGACTAATGAATGATTATATTCAGTGTTCTATGTGGTGTACACTCACAGAAATTTCATCCTGTGCGGTGGTCGAGATCCCAGTGTCGGCAATGGAGAGATTTTCATAATAACAAAGTGCTACTAATTTGAAAACAAGCCAACAGCCAAAGAACCCTGATACAAGCAAATATCTCACAGTTCATTTCTCTCACAAAGCAGGTGTTCCTGCAAGCAAAAAGTAAGAGGCCAAACTGCAATTCTTTAAGTGAAGAAGTTTGTAGACTTTTTTCAGCATGTTATTGGCTTAACTCTCTTTACAAATTTTATGTCTTTACTTTTGCACCTCTTTATTTTCCCATATTTATCCATTAAGGATCACCTCTATTTCAGTGCTCTTGCATTTTTTGATGCAAGCTGCTGATGTACATATGGAGCAAGAATCCCCAGAGTGTATTATAGCACAGCAAGTAAAGAATGATTTTTGAAATAACTAGCTACAGTTGAATCATGATAAATCATGATATTTCATTGAATTTATCTTCTGAATATTAAATGTACATAGCTGTGTCATGTTGAAATATTGAAATATCTCCAGTGTAATCCACTGTAATCCGTTGTTGGGAGCTGCAGGGGAAAAGTCAGTGAAAAGTTGGGTACCATTAGATAACCAATAATCTTCACAAGCTCTTGGAACCGGCAGCGGAGCTACAGTCACAACACTAGTTTCAGCCTGGGAGAGATTGACACTCCCTGTAGCAGGTATTTGGCTGGAACTTAAATATGTCACTTGGCAGAGAGAGCTGATAAAAGCCCTGTTATTTTCTGAGCTGAGAGCAAAACAAGACTTCAGCCTTCCTAAATTATTACACAGAGCTTGTAAGGAATTGTTGGTTTATGTGAAGTAATTTGATCAACCTGGTCATTAGATGAATTTGTCTCTTTCACTCTTATTTTGTTTGTGTATGTTTATACACATATTGCATTTTTGCCCAGTAACTTAGTTCTAATTAATACATTGGATATGAGCATGATATGAATGTCTGTTTCCCCAAGAGCACCTTGCAGAAGTGGAGGAGTCTGCAGAGAGGTGAGCAGCACTGTGAGACCTGCAGGCTCTTCTCCAAGGCAGTACTTGCAGACTCCCAGACCCTCAACGCTGGCTGGAAAACCCAATGTCTGTTGAAATCCAGATATCTACTGTAAAGCTAAAGCATTTCCTCTTGTAACTCTGCATTATTTGTACAGAAATTAAATTCTAGGACATGCACTGTTAAGAACAGAATAACATTTGCTGTGTATCTAAAGGAATACGTTAAGGAGGGCTAACATGTGACTCTTCACTACCTTTGTGTCCTTTACTTTCCATGTTCCCCTGCTACAGGACTCTCTGCTGATGCACTGCCTATCACATCCCAGTTTATTTGCAGACTGATGGATAAAACAAACCCCTTCTGCAGAGCTCATGGTACAGAGGTTTCACTGTGAGAGCTGTGAACTCCAGGTGTTTTGGGGAAAAGCGGTGTTCCAGGCTAGATCTTTTCAGGCTGAAATAAATGATAATCTTGGTTTTAGTTCTATTCGTGTACATTCTATATGTACACAACTTTTGTCACCTTTCTGAGCAGAGAGATACCAACTGAGTACAGCCATACCTCTTTATTGTCCAGCTAGTAGCATTTTATATATCATTTATGGATGTAGGACTGCTGCTTGGCACAGTTTTGCAGTGTAGTGGTCTTCACTGGTTGCTGTCAGTGAACAAGTGCTGACTTTGAAGGAAGTCAGACTGGAATTTAACTGCATAAGAAGCTTCAGAGTGAATATGATCAGGAAAATATTTATCCAAATTTTTCAAGGTTATGTATTTTCCCCTGCTTTCTTCTGTACTGGGATGAAGTCTGAATCTTTCAAAACAGAAATCAGAGATGCTGCAGATATACACACTCTTTGGAAACAGCATTCAGATCCTTGAGATCCACCTCCTCAAAGCCGTTGGTCATGCATGACCAGGCAGTGCCAAGCCAGCATCTACATGAAGTAGTGCAAAGGAAGAGTGGGACCTGCCTGCAGAGGACAGCACAAATGCACACAAGGGAGATCAGAGTCATCCTGTTTAGGGTGATCTACCATGCAGCATGTAAAGTCTAGGGTGCTTGGGCTTCAGACCCAGAGGCTGAAAAAAAAAGGCCAGGACCTGAGCTGGGATATTGGTGCATGGTCATCCGGACAGGCAAATCATAAGCCCAGTTGCAGCCCGCATCAGCTCCCACAGTATGCCCAGACAAGGTCTGCAGGATGGCATAGGTGAGGATCTGCACCTTTAGGCAGTGTGGATGAGGCTATACAAAACCTAGGAGGAAGAAGAGGCCATGCACCAGCAAACACAAGACAATGTGCTGCTTTCCCTCAGGGCTGTAAGAGGCACTGAGAAGTGCCCAAGGAGTCATGGTGTCAGCTAGGCCCCCCTGCTCCTTTTTCTGGGTCTCAGGCCTCTTCCATGTGAGGTATTGTACCTGTAGGAGTCCTGAGCTCCTGGAGCAGTGCTGTGAGCTGTGTTATTTTCACAGACAGGACTCCTCTAGTACTGGACTGGTGCCTCTTTTGGGAAGGAAGCCTTGCTCTTCTCTCTTTCTTAAAAATCCCATGCCTCTTGAACCTTGTATATTTATTCTTATTAAAAATTTTGACATTGAGTTTGTGGAAAAATATTCTATGAGGAAAACTCTTGATCCAGTAAAATATTAGTTTGATTCTTATTAACTCAACTGTCTTTCTCTGTTTTAGCAGATGTTTGAGTCTTTAAAGCCCTCTGGGAACAATGTATTTTAAGCTTGTTCAGTTTAGAGAATCACAGAATCGTAGAATGTCTTGTGTTGGAAGGGACCTTAGAGATCACCTGCTTCCAACCCCCTGCTGTGGGCAAGCCTGCCACACAAAAAAACTTCAGGAGAAAGTGTGAATGCAGTCCCCCGTGGTATCAGGCGTAGATGAAGAATGAATGTGGAAACTGGAGCCACAGAATTTTTGCAAGAGCAAAAAATGAATGAAAGAAGACATGTAGTTTAGGAATGCTGAAAAAAAGAAAGAGATGATGGGTTCATGGAAAACTGCCCATGTATTCAAAGTACTTGAATTAAAATATCCTCTGCACATGAGCATAAACTGTACATTGTCCTCTCTAGATTTTAGGGAATTGAGAACATAAGGAGTTAATTTTTTACTGTATTTTTCACTGTTTTTCTTCCCAACCATGGCTTATTTTTTTTTAATGTCAGATGTACGTTGACACTCATATCAAAAAACCTGTGATTTAACTTGATAGATCAGCTACTGTGAGGGGGCAGGGAGGGAACTGATCCTACTATTGAGATATATGATACTTATTTAGTGAAATGACATATATTCTTTATGAGATGCACAAGTGTAAGTCGTACACTTCTCATTCAAGGTTACTTACAAAGAAGGAGTTAAAGAAGCTGAGTCTATTCTCCTGCCTTCCTTTTTTTTTTATTTTAAATAGAAAATACAGTATTTTCTGCATTAGAAATACTACGTTCTGTGATTGAGTGAGAGAAGAGATGAACTGTGACACTACTTGACATTTACACAGGAGCAGTTTTGCAGGGCTAGGAGTTTTAGTTTAGCTGATGGGTGCAGGGAGATTTGGGCTGCTTTATTTGTCTGCACAAGTGCAGCATGAGTTCACACATTCTTAGCGTAAGTTGCCACTTCTGCAATTAGAAGAACACCATTACTTTTTGCAGTGTTTCAAAAAGGTGATTTGTGGGAAGTACTACTCTCTTGATGTGTTTAGATTGTTCTAAACTATTTCAAAAGAAATCAAGAAAAAATCCATAACTTCCAATACTTTATACAGGTGAAAAAGAAAACACAGAAACTACGTAAGCCTAAAAAGAAATTTTAGGTGATACAGCTTATCTACAGAGAGAGATTCTCCTGTACAGGTAAGAATTTTTCGTCATCTACTTCAATGAAAAATGCTGATTTGTTAAAAGAATTTCAGGAAATACTTCGTTAAAAGTATTTCAGTGAATTATTTGTTAATAAATCACATTTTCAATAAGAAATATCTACTTTGCTATTTACAAAATTGATTTTTTTTCAGTCAGAACTAACTTTTTCTTTTAGAATTTAATTTTATTTGTACTAGAAAAAAAAAAGAAACTAGGACATGGGATACATTTCAATTGAACAAACCCCACTTTTTGTCTGTTTCATTTTGCAAAAAGAGTTTCTTTCCAATCTATATTATTCCATGAATCTATGAAATTTCATTTTTTGAGGCTGGAAAAGTGATAGGAATATCAAATCTTTTTGTGTACGCTGCCTAAACCCTGCTTTCTAATAACATCTTGATAACTCTCTCAGAAAGCTTACAAATAAGCAAATTTCTTGCATTTTCTTCTGTTGGAGAGAAACCTGGTAACCTGAATAAAAGTATATAATTTGTTTGGTCTTTGTTTCCTCTTAGCTCCTTTGCCAAGAACAATGTTGTGATTTTTGACTTTCGATTAGCAGCTGCAGTGAACAGCAAAGATGCTGGAAATATACATTAAATCTCTCAATTGTAGTTGAAAAGGCCTGAAAAAAATTACAGTCCAGTCTGCTTTCCATTTGAGACTATCTACGATGGCTTTAAAACACCTCACATGAGAAGTCTTTCTCAAACCTTTTAACCTTAAGCCTTTTATTAAACCAAATATTTCAGACCATCTCAAAATAGATGATTTTGATACTCAATGACCTAAAAATTGAAAACAAGACCATTAATCCTTAATATTGGGTATGAATTCTTCATATTCTTTCAAAATTAAGACAGAAGAGTATTTCATTAAAAGCATCACAGACACCCATAGCAGAAAAGAATGAGACTAAGAAAAGATGCATGAATACCAGAAACCCAGAGCGATGACCATTCTTCACCAAGATCCAGCATTTGGATGAGTGCCTATATAGTTCAGGAACACAGATAGAAAAAAAAATGCTCTGAAAGAACAGATTGTATCAACAAATGTGGGGTCTCTAGTTACTCCTTGACACTTTACCAGGTTGAGTAAAGAGATTTTCACTCTTTCTGGTAGTCCTGGACATCTGGTTGACCACCATCTCCAAAACTTCAATAAAACTCATCAGGAAGTAGAAACCTAAAGAAGTTTCTAGAGATAGCAGAAGCTTCTTCTTTTCTTCTTTTCCTTCCTCTTGTTATTAAGACTGTACTTTAAACACTACTGTTTAGCTAGAAACAGCACAGTTGATTTCCATCAGAGAATGATGTGCTAATACTTCATTAGTGAATTATGCTGTCATCACACCAGGTCGCTAAAGAGAGTGACTGATTTCAGTTTAGCTTGCCTGTGTGACAAAATGAAACAAGGGGATTTACAAACAGGTTGATGTGGCCTTCTCTAAAATTATTCAGGTCATTTGCAACTCCATTGCTGTTCCCATCGCTGTCCACTATCTATAGTTATTCATTAATCAGATACTTATAAATATGCAAGAAATGTCATGGGAACTTCAATTTGTAAGCAACCCATTTGCAAGAGCCTATAGTACCATTTTTCTGAAAGATATCAGACCTGCTGATCGTTTATACCCTAGGCGGATGTGTGTTAGACTTGCTAGATGACTGCAAACCCTAGATAAATATAAAAAAATATCTTGAAATATGTCTAGAACAGACAGCATATAGGAAAACCCATTTATCTGTATTGGCCTTCACAACAATGCTTCACATCAGAGAATTATATAGACAAAAACAATAGCACTGTTATTAGAAATATATAGATTTCTATTCTGCATATGAGATTGGGTGTATCCATGAAAATCTGCAATTTTTGAGTGTTAATATTTCTTGCCAGACAAGGAGCACATGTGAATTACCTCAGGCACTGTTGTGTGAATCTGAATCAGTCACATTAGCCACTGGTGGCTATCACCTGAGTTAACAGCAAAGTTCACAGCAAATTCCAGGGAAGCGATGGAACTTGGATAGTGAGAGGAAATGCTTTAGATTCTGTTCTGATTTTTTTTTTTAAATTTGTAAAAATGAAAATGATCCTTTGATACTTGATAGTAACTTTTCATATTATTTTCTCCTTCAAATGACTGCTTAGCAGGTATATCTTAGTATTAATTTAATGCTTCTGCATTTGTTTTTACATATCTGTATTGCAGACAATATTGAATAGGTCATATCTTAGTTTTGATATTTAAGTCCCCTTTCTGATTTTCAACAGAATAGAAATTGGGCCTGTGATCTCTTCCGTGGTGCTTCTGTTATTATAAATGCTGCCACTTCAGTCAGGATAGACACAAGCAAAGAGTAAGCTCAGAATTGCCCATTGTAATCAAATTGGCTATTTTCCAAACAATTCACAATCTCTATCCCAGTGTGACCTTTCAGAGCACTACACTCAGCAAAATAGGACTATATTACCTTTCATGCACTACTGTTCATTTTCAGGAGAAAGCCAGGGTTATTGTTCAAAATTTGTTCAATTACAGTGAAGCAACCTCATTGCTTTCAGGAGGAGGGCACAAACAAGCCAGGTCAACATTTTGTACAATTCTGTGCTTAGTGTTAAGCAGAAAGAGAAAGGGTTAAAAGAACACTGTGTAGTAAAGAAACAACAAACAATATGCTTAATAAGAGAATGGATGCTATTTCTCAGTTAGTCCAAATAACCTCAACTGGCTTTGTTAATAGTTTCCAGAGGCATAAGCAGACATAATGTATATGTTGGACAGGAGCTGGGAGAGGAGGACTGGAGAGGTAACATTATTACCTAAAGAGGTAGAAGAGCAAAAGAGTTCTGGAGTTAGCTAGCCTTTGGCCTGAGGGACTTGGGCTCTAGGCTGCTTCTACTTTCCTGTCTTCTCACTCCCCATTACACCTTCTCTTAGAAACCTTTGAGTTTATACAGATACTTAAAAAAAAATCCCCAAACTGTTAGATTGCCCAGCAGAAAATTATTTACATGAAAACTCCTGCCTAAGCATAATTTTTCTTGAGATGACATCTACTTTGAAAATACAACACGATTTCATCTCGGATGTAAAAGTAACACACTCCTTTTTATTATTTATTTATTTATTTCTGCTGACAACAAGAGGTATAGAACTTGCTGACAGTATATCGCTGACAGCTATATCAGTGAATCCTAAATAATCTATAAATCCACGTAGAGGGTAAAATATCACTGATTTATGTAATTGGGAATTCTTACTGATAGAATTTAGTGTAAGTTTGTTTGTTTGTTTTTTCCCTATCCTGATCCACCACTTCACTGGTGAATCTGGGAACAACCTGTGATAGTACAGACCCCCTGTTTATTCCACCTTCATGCTTCCCTTGAGTATGAGTTATGATCTATCAGCATTATCTTTGAGGTCTACTGAATCTGTAGATATGCAATACACTGAAGAGTGAAGATGGAATGAAGCTGAAAGGATTCATGAATAAAATGTAAGTGGATGGTACTTCTTCGTAAATGGAGAGAAATCACTCCTTTTTGTCAAGTAGGAGCAGTGGCAATAACAATAGGCTAGGATTTCTGTGGCCTTTGGTCTTAGGTTCTGTTGTTATCGGAGAGTGGCACACAGCAGGCACTGGAATACTTTCTTTTCACATGATGGTATCAGCTGAACTTTGGCGAGAAAAATAAATATCCTACTGTGTATAGAGCTTTATAGATTGGTGAGAGAAACTTTGCCAACTCTGAGTGATACCTCCCAACATGCAGCACCTCCAAAAATAAATAACCTTTCAATCTCAAACTCTTGATGAATGGAAAGCACCATTTTGCCCCTGGCACTGTCAATTTTCTCTCCTTTTTCAGGGAACCTGATTATTCATACTCAGTATATAAACATACTCCATGAGGTAAATAGGTATCAAGGCTAGTGCTGTTTTTGAACATAGATCATCATTTTCTTACTCCCTTACATCATTTAACTCTGTTCTGCTGACCCTGGGACCTGCTAATACACACTGCAACCAATAACCATAACTCCATGATCCGTATAGAATACATGAGGGATGGTGGCAAGTATATAATTGATTACCTTCAGTAGTGCTGTGTTATTATTATGTGACTGTTAGAGCATTCCTAGTTTGACAGATTCCTATTAGCCAGTCAGTCTGAGCATGTAGTGTATTATTTTACCAATACCTGATGCATATCAATAAAGTGTGTGAACACTGCTTTAAGACAACAGCTGAATTGGCTGGGATGTCACAATCTCCTATGTTCTCACCTGAAATATAAGCTTAGGCTGACTAATCTTTTTTAATTGCAGGAAAGTTTGGGTAACTTTCTTCCTTGCTTATCCTGAATCCTTGAAAGGAAGTGTCAAAACAGTACAAGAGGTTATTTTCATTGTACACCCATTCCAACTGCAGAAGCTAAAATTACAAGAAATCTTGTACTGTGAGACAACCTGTTCTTAGATTTCCAGCCCATTAACTCAAGAATCAGATTGTTTGGATTAGGTTTGCACAAACAGCCAAGTTTTTCAGGTGCTTATCTAAAAACCAATGAACCAAATCCTTTGAGGTTTCCCCACATGCTTAATATATTATGCAAATATTGACTATATCTGGAGACAAGAGCAAGATGGGAAAAATCTCCTTGTTCAGGAAAAGCAGAGTTCATTCTTGCTGGACAAATAAAGCTGTCATGTTTTCTACTGGCTGGACAAAACCAGGGGAAGCACAGGCTGAGGGCTGGGAGACTGAGGGTGACAGGAGCTGAGGGTGACTGGAGCTAGAAAGCAGTGTGCTACTTGCTAGAGAGCAAGAAGTATTGGAGCAGCATATAGCCACAAAATGGTCTCTTGCATTATATATAATTGTATACATATGTATAAATGCAGAGCTTACACAAGAAAAGGGTATGACCAGGGATAGCTGTGAGGCTGGGAGATGGGCAACATAGCCTCTGTGCCAGTATATGGCCAGCGCTCAGCTCACAACTAGCGACCTCAATGGGGGCCATAGAGAAAGTGGCATGAATTTTATTCACAGTGACCATAAAGAAAGGGCATGGGGCTGTCAGCCTTCTGAGGGGTGGGTGTCACTTCCAGTGTCTCTGGGGCAGAATAGCTGGCCCTGATCTCTAATCTGTTAGATCCCCACTTTGATCCTGCTTTGGGCAGGGGTGTTGGTCTAAGTGATCTCCAGAGGTCTCTTCCCAGCTCAGCGACTCTGATTCTCTGAAATCATCACATACCAGGTAGGATTTCCCTCAGATGTGGCAGAAGCTAAGTACAAAGCAGCCAGGCTCAGCCACAAACTTCTGTCGCATTGTTGAGTAACTTCTTGTTCTGGCTTGCACACTTTGCCTTCCTACATTTCAAAAAGTGAGGAAAAGTAAATCAATTTGTTATGTTTATTTCAGGGTTGTGAGGTACGATAATCTATGGGAAATACATATAAACATCAATCAAAAATTTAAGAAACTACATGTGAAAAATGCAAGTTATCTAATTTTTTCCCCTGTAATTTCCACTGCACAGGTAACTGTAACAGGTATTCTGCTGCAACATGTTGCACAGAATAATCGTTATGGTTTTTACTAGGAATGTAATCAATATGATCAAACAAATTTTAATCAAGATAGCTGGAACAAAGTGTTTGTTATTATATAGCTTCTTACCTAATGCATTACAATGATATGTTGAGCTGATATGAAGTATAAATCTTTAAGTTGAAATAGCCTGAATGTTAAACAATCATGCTCCTGCCTCATCCATTTTGTGATTGGCAGTAGCACATAAAGAAGGTTTTCTATATGAGATAGTGCTAACTCTGCTCTTGAGGAATAGTATAATGAAGTACTGGCACAGCTGTGTTTTTTAACGATTTGGTGTATGGTAAAGCAAACATGACATGATATTTCATGTTACCTCATGATGAATTGTGAAGAAAAGATGGAATCATCTAGGGCTGTAAAGAGTCTCTCTTTTGCCTTGCCGAAAGGTAACTTCTGCAGACACTCAAATAATGGTGGAAAGAGAACAGTTGTGTGAAGTCATGCTATATGGGAGTTAAAGTGTTATTTGCAATTCTGGTTGGCTGACCTGACCTAAGATAGCAAGGTAAGTTTCTTTTCATCTAGTTTTAAACATTTATGTGGCAAGAATTTAGTGATTACAGTCACCACCATAGGATCCCTTTATACTCAGTAGAGATAAATATGCATTTTTAGAGACATTATTTTGACTGTTTTGGGTATCTTCTTTAGGGTAATACAATTTAAGACTGGGTTATTAATCTCATCAATAGAAACAATTACATTTATGCTGATATTTATGTAGAGTAATCCTAATCTTCTACAGCCCGGATTTTAACATTTTGTTTGCTGTATCTTATATCAGCTATGGCATCACAGGATGTTTTGGTACTCTATCTTTAGATATATGCTTATAAAAGAATGTTTTCTCAGTGCACAATGAGAAGCATGGCCAACTATCTTACATCTTCCCCATGGGAAAAGAAATCATTTTTTGATCATTCTGACAAGCTGAGTCAACTGGCAGATATTATGCCAAAGTCCCTTGGCTGAGAAAATGGAGATGCAAATTTTAGGTCATCATACATGAGCTAGGTAAGTGTCTGTAGGTGCTGTAATGTTAACTCACATGTCCAGAGTAGGTTCTCTGGTTCCTGCTGTTCCATGTTTAGTGCTTTTCCTAAATGTTATGGAAATCAAGGATGGGGAAATTGAGTCTAGATTTTTCTGTCTTAATCGTAAACATTAGGATTTCAGCCAAGCTAGAAATAGTGCACAGCAATAAGCTGCTACTTAATAATTTGTTCCTACTGCAAAATACGTCTGACAACTAAGAAACGCTTACTGGGAATTTTCCAACACAATGTTTCTGTATTACATGCTCCTCAAATGAGAAAACTAAAAAAAATACTGTCTACTTCCAAATAGTTTTTTTTCTCTTTTTTTTCCACAAGAAATTTTGTGTAGATTAGTTCAGCTGAAACTGAAATTTTACATTTGCTGAAGGAGCCAGTAATATTTATTCTGAGTCAGTACAACATCCCTTCTCTCATGGGAAGGATTCAGGGCCAAATGTCATGTCCATGATACGATGCTGAGTAGGAATTACAGGGCTGTAGTTCACATAACGTATCCTTTCCACCAACCAAAATGAAACATGTCAGTGTGGGAAGGATAAATGGCAATCTTTGGCTGTCATGCAGTAGGATCTTATTATAGATACAGAGATAATGAAACTAATGTATCCTGAGGCAGTGTTACTTAAAAGAATATCAGAGCAGGAGAATGTGTGCTGAATTTCATTTACTGAGACTTTTTCTGATATATTTGGTGCTAAGTTTAAGGAAACAAAACAGTCTTGATCCCTTAGAACTGAAGTTATATTTAGATAGATGGCAACTGGATAAGGATACACAAGGTTTGCCCACCTGTTTATGAAGGTTTTTTGTCAAGCAAAGTATGCGTATTTATGTGACCCTTTGTCATTCAATCAATCCATCACCAAGATAAGCAATGGAGAAGGTAGATTGGAGAGAATGAATCCCATACAAATTTTCCACAAAACTCTTATATTCGTGAGTAAATGGTAGAGAAGATTGGAAGTGCTGATCTGAAAATTAATAAGGTCAACTGATGCTCTTTTTGAAGACAATCAGATATGGCAGAAATGAAGCTGCTCTTATAACTTACTGAGAATATATATTTTAGCTTTAAGGTACGTATTTAGATATAGGATAATGCCTCTTTCTTATGCTCTCCTGGTAGATTTTTGTAGTGCATGTTAAGATGCCAGCATTTGTTTCATGACTACATATATAAGCAATCTGCAGGCTGCACGTCAGTGTCTGAGTGGATATACCAGACCATCTCTCTCCAGCAGCTGGCATAACCTATTGTTATGCATAGGAAACATGTTAATCCTCATGATTAGTACCATTCTAAGGTCAATGCAGATGAAGAGATTTAATATACCTTTAAAGCTTACTCATGATATTTTCTTCATCTTCTGCCCACTCTTATTTTATTTCCTCTCATGATAGCTATTCGGCATAACTTCCTCCTTATGCCTCAAATGCTGTGCTGTCACTAGCAGTTATAAAGGGAACAGAACAACCCAAAAGGAAAATTTCCATATGGGAAACCTTTCTTAAGTAGAGTATGTTTTTATTTTAAAGAATCCAGGAAAGTAGCTTAAGATATTTAAAAGAAGACCTACCTTATTCTGTTGAAGGTTTTAAGTTTTTATGATCCCAAGAGTAAAAAGGCTATGTAAAGCCCCATGCACATTGGTCTACTTGACATTTACTATCTGTATTAAACCAGTACTCAGAAACCTCAGAAAGGATTGAGTTCTGTTATGCTGAGCACAGTTAAAACATATGATAAAAGGTGACTCCTGTTTCCAGAGTTTAAGCTTTCAATCTGACTGGCTTACTAGAACATTATAATAGTCCTGTCTCTGTCATGCTGATCTGTGGCCCTGATCAAATCACTTAGCCTTTTTGCTGGTTAAAAAAAATTACTCCTGCACTTCAACATTAAAAAAAAGTCAGGAGAACCATTCACTCATGTAGAGGAATTGCACAGGAATGAAACCTTAGGCTGCGCATACAACATCCTCTTCTTGAAGGCTTCGTGCTCATTCATACTTTGTTACATCTTCTGTCTGAGCTCATTGGGTAAGAGCGTCCTGGTCCATTTAAATAAAAATGAGCAATGTTAAAAATATCTCTGCTCCTGAACTCTGATATTTAAGCAACCTAGTTTCTTTCAGCTGATTCATATTTGGAAGGAAGCATGAACATTTCAGTTAGCAGATCTGACTGAGTGGCAAGCTTGATCACATGAATATACTCCCCTCATCATTTTATTTCTTGAATTTGAGCAACATGGATGAAAAAAATTGGATCAAAAAATAAGGGATGCTGGTTCTTACATCTATATTTATATACCCTTAAACATTTACAGATACTGAGTATTTCAGAAGAAAGGTACAAACTAGCATAGTGCAGTCATCATTATGATTTTATTAAAAGTTATCTCAAGAAAGCAGGATATTTGTGTAGAGGTAAGGAGCAGAATAGTGGGTATAGAAGGAAGAGCTGGAAACTTATGGGGTGATCTGCTTTGAGAACTAAAAGTTCACCTAGAATGAGCAGCAGGGAAGTGACAGTAGTGGAATAAAATCTTAAAGTTGATGAGAAAAAGGGAAATGCACGATGGAAGATGTGGATCCTGGAGCAAGACAAATGACTGCAGCAGCTGATCTGTGATGGAGTAGAAGAGAAGCGTTGCCAGGGATTCTGGGTGGAAGACCAAACTGTAGTGTCAGCACTCTGGACAAGTCTCTGGGTAGGAATACATAAACATTTAGAAATAGCAAAAGGAGAGATAGAGTCCTTGAATATTTGCATCTTGAGGAGACTAAGAATAAGGGCCAAAAAAAAAAAAAAAAAGTTTTTCAAGAAAGGATTCTTAAAAATACACCTGATCAGAGAGTTGGTAGCTATATATTCATCTCCATGTTTTTCAGAATCTGCCATATAAACTATTTTTCATCACAGTCCAGACTTTTGCAGAAGTTCAACAACACTTGAAACAGCCCTCTGAAGATATAAGCCAAGAGTGTCTCCTGTAAACATCAGCATAGTATATACCTGCAGGCACCTGTCATCTTTCACAGATGTTTGTCTAATTTAACATATTAAGTAATCATATGTGCAGAGTGTCCAAGAGAAAACCAGACATCCCCACTTTAATCTGTTCTCTCAACCCTCCCTGAAAGTCCACCCAAAAGAGATCCTGAATGTTTGTGACTTGTCAAGGATTTGATAATTGGCAGGAAAGAATGGCTTTGGGCACATATGTCCCATCCCTTTCCTCCCTCCCTTTCCCAAATACTATGATTTCATTTAGCTTTGTACTGTCATGCTGGCTTCTTCTGCACTTGCTAGGGTTCAGCTTGTATCTTGTCATGGAGCTACAGAAGGTATTCTTATCACCTTGACCACTTTCCATTCTTTCCTCATGCAGATTGCAGTTTCCATGGAAGTCTGTGATGTGTTTTATTCAAAGTATAATTTGTACTATGTTTACTTAGAACAGAGGAAGGGAAAAATAAATTCTTCAAGGCAGAGTGAAAAAAAAAATAAATTAAAAAAACAACCACCTCCCTCTAAACTGTCATTCCTCTCTCTACCTGCAGTTGATACCAGCTAAGTTTAGGACAGAAGTGTTTAATGACAGCAAAAAGGAAGACATGTCAGGTCACAAATGCAGAAAAAGAAATATCTGCGCTCTTGTTGATTATGACCCAGCCTTACCAAAAAAAGGATGGAACTGCTTTCATAGCTTTGTGTGTATGTGAGTGCATATGTATGTCTGTCTTACAAATGGCTAGTTCAAATCAAACTTGGGATTCTAATCAAGATGACAGCTTCACTGCCTGAACTAGCTTGTTTCTGTCCTCTTATCATTACCAAAGAAAAAGAGAACTGCAATCATGTTTCATTCAGCTCCACAGAAAAAATAATAAAATTTATGCTTTCCAGTAACATCCCACTACGCAGTTGTTGCCTATATGACAAACATACACAGAAACTTATACTCTGAGTCTCACTCTCCTTGAAATTCCACAGATAACTATAGCATGTACAGCTCAAATAATGTAACTAAAAACCAGATCCAAACCCACCCTCTTTTCCTTGTTACAAAGCAATAAGGTCAAATTGTATTTATACGTGATAGCTAGTGATATCCATCTGCTTATAGAGTGATCTGCAACGCTTGTTATAGGGGCCTAGGAATGCCATTGTACTCTATATTCTCACTAGCTGTAGTAGTGGGTTATCCAACAGGCAGTGTGGTCTTCACCCTTCCTCCCTTCCCCCTCCTCCCCTTCCCCCCCCCTCCCCGAAAAAAAAAACCGAAAAAAATCAACCCAAAACATTCAGCAATGCTCCAGGAACATACCTCTAGCTTTTTAGAGCCTCTTTTTTAAGGCTTTGCTATGTACTGCATTACTATGAAGTATCAGGAATTCAGAGGAAGGAATATGTGAGAGCACAAGTAGGTGCCTCCAGACTGTTACAGCAGTGCTGCTAACTGGGACACCTGCAAAGCACTATCACGTTGTTTTTGCTTTTGACCATCCACTAGGAGCACCTCTAGAAAAATGTAAAATGCTAATTTGATTTTCCTAGCTTACAGCTGTTTTTCAGGAGGCTGCCTTTCTTGTTCCTCAGCATGGGTACTGTTTGGAAGTATTTACAGATAAATACTGTTTTTCAGGACCACTCACACTGAGATATAGGCATTAAGGAAAAGTAAAACAAAACACTCTCAGATATTCTGGAATGAACTGGTAATAGGCAGAAATGTAACATATTACTTCTCTGCCTTGCCCCAGCCGGTGATGTTCTAATAGTTTTTTTATTCTGCTTCTGCTAAGAGATTGGAAGACATATGTCACTCTTCCACCTTAACTGTACATTTTCTAGTTTGTTTGGATTTATGTCATAACCTTAATGGGATTTAAATGGAATTTTTATATGTGAATAATACTCTGCATTAATGCAAGAACTTTAGGTTGCTGTGCTACCAGCCTGATTTGCATAAAGGTTTTTAAATATGAACGAAGAATAGCCAGGCTATTGTAGATGGCAAAGTATGAAAAAAAAAAAAGACACTGGGACAATAGCAAGAGGAAGGTACAGCACCTCCTCCGAAAACACTGTCAAAGTGTTAATTCTCTTAGGTAGAATTCAGTGTGAGAGGAGAGCCTGGAGGTTGTGTCAGTCAGGAATATTTAGTGGCTGGAGGGTCAAGGCAGGATTAAGTAGTGCAGCAGCCAGGCCAATGACATGAGTTTATACTTCCTCATAAAACCTTCTCTCTTCTGACGTATTCTCTGTGATCTGTAAATATGTGTCTCATATGGCATTTACACACGTGTGTGCTTGTATGCAAAAGTATCTGTTTTCTATAATTGCATGTTATATCATAAATTTTTAGATATCATCCATAAATAATATAGGTGATATGGTGTCAGTGTTTTACACTGAAAAAATATGCTATGGTGCAATTATTTAAGTTCACTATACAGTGCGTTGTCTATTCATGATACTGTCCAAGCCCTGGTTTACCTGTGAGTATATCAAGTAGAAGAACACTTACTTTATGGTTGTTATTGTTGTTTATTTATTTATTTTGAAAGAAGATAGGGCACAGAAAGTTCTGAAGATTTGTCCTGATGATTTTGTGTGTGTGTGTGTGTGTGTGTGTGGCAGGACTGGAATGGTACTGCAGTAATTCTGGCTCTTGGTTCCTTGCCTTAAGCAAAATATCATCCTTTTGATTTTTCAAGACTGAATTGTGTGTGAGCAGTTCTGAGTTACTGATGGTAGCGCAGCCAGTGAACTTTCCTGCTGGCGTGTTTTTCATTCTTAGTGTACCATTATTATTTATAAATGAATTATGTATATAACATGTTTGGTGTACAGACTACTCTGCATGTGAATAATAAAGCACAGTCTCTGCTCTGAGGAGCTGACAGGCTAAGGGCTTTATCCAGTAAACACTTATTTCTGAGTGATTTGCTTAGCCTGCTATCATGAGTAATCTGTTGATCTGGCCCAACTAATTAGATAACTTGACAAAGAAGAACAATAGGACAGGTTGTGTAGAGGAGGGAAGGGATGAGATGCAACAGTACATAAAATTTTAGGAAGAAAGAGAATAAACGCAAGCTGGTTTGGATTTGATTTACTTCTTAGTCTCTGCTTGGAAATATTGTAAAGGATAGAGCTTGGACCCTGAGATCAATTGTATTGGTTTTCATCCAATCCTTACATCTTGCTGGGCGTTCCGCAGTCTGCATGGCAGGTGATGACTTTGGGTTGACCTGATCTTTTTATTTGTGCTCCACCTCTGCAGTCAGTCCTTGAGGAGACTTCTCAATGGTCTTTTGAAAGTAGCTAAGATAGAATGTACATGCATAAATCTGACCATCATTTGAGTGGATGGAGTTAAACTGTGCTGATTGTAAGCTATTAGCCAACTGTCCAGTGTGGTCCTGAGCTCAAGGAGAAGAAGATCTTATGCTTCTTGCAAATAAGTTAGCTTCCTGTTCATGGGGAGCAAAACTGCAGCATCCAGGTGTATGTATACCTTTCATATGAAGGACCTTGATCAAGGGATTATACTGCTTGAGAGTCAAGTCCTGGTTCTTTTTATCTGCTGCAGAAGCAGAATATGCACTGTCAGAACACCGTCCTTGTATTCTCACACAGAATTCCTTCAGTGTGAGGGCTCAAGCACTGAATTTGAGTTCTGAGCTGTCATGTATCGATACAAGTGAGCTTACTGCAGTTTGTCAGGGTTGAGGGCTGGCTGGTTCTGCTGGACACTAGCATTCTGTTAATGCTTCAAAATCCTGTTTGTATTGCTTTCAGTGTTGCTTGGACTTGCAGAGATCATCACTGACCTTGACTGCAAGTGTTCTGTATTTGAGGGTTTGTAAGGTATCAAGAGAGAAAACAAATAAATGCTTGAAAATTTTTAAGTTTTTATGCAAAATAAAATCTTTATTGTAAAAATCTTAACACAAATGCTGTTTGTCCTCTTAATTGTTTATTATCTCTCAGGTATAGTACCTGTTAGAAAGTATTCTTCATGCTCTCACATAAAATGAAACTAAAACATACCACTAGAGGAGTCTAGGAAACATCTGTTTATATAAAAATCTGCAGGGATAACAGTTTAATTATGTCTTAGTTACTTGCTGTGATTTTGAAATCAGTGCTTTAGTCTGAATAAGCACTTGGTGGGTCATAAAATGACACAATGAATATTTCTTTCTCTTATGTTAAAATCCAGCTTTTTTTTAAGGTGATGGACATAAATGGAGTTAGCACTGGATGAATGGAGATGACCTGAAGTTGGTATAAATGAAGTTATTTCTTAAAAAAAAAAGAATCTGGGAAAAAAAAATCTACTTGTAAGAGTAAGGATTCATCCACTCATGTTAGCTACATAAAATAAGACTTCTGGGAGGAAATTGGTCCAGGGAGTCTTGCTGGAGCTTACTTTTTGGTAGGCAAGGATTTGATGGCCTGTCTGCCTTTTGGACTGTTCTTTTTTTGTTGCTTCTCTGTTGGGACTGACATGGTCTGGGTGCCCCCACTTCTACTGTCAAACCCCCAGTTAATTAGCAAGTTTTTCTTTGAATGAGAATTATCAGTGGTAATTCTTAAAGGATGCTTCTGGGCTTATGAACAGGCCACTTTCATTGCCTTCATTGCAGGTATCCTCTACAGAGTGACAGAAATGGGGAATGAGTATGTTCAGAAAAATTTCTTTACCCTGAGAGATGATACTTTCATGTCAGGAATCAGACAGGTTGTTTTTTCTACAAGTTCTGAGATCCCTTTTAGTCCTTGACATAACTAGAGATATATTTTTAAGACAGAAATAATCTCTGTGACTGCAGAGCCTGAAAACAAGAGTCTCTAGGAACCACATGAGGAACCACAGCTCAGAAAGGATGAGAATTTTCTGTACCACGCATTGCAAGTCTTGTTCAATTTCTGGATAACAGCTGGAGAAATGCAGAGGCTTCATCTATACTTACATATACATTTCCTTTGTCTCTGATTCTTGATCTGGCATTTGGCACATCTCTGTTAGAGTGCGTGTTCATGTTATACAATTTGACTCAGACATACTGGGAAATGCCAAAGATTGAAGGCTGTGAGACTTCTGACAAGAAAGCTTTTAGAATTTAGCTTCCTGCTGAGTAATACTGATATGAAGTATCAACTGTGCTGACCGCTTTAGGGGAAAATATCTAATCACAGCCACATTTTTCCCTCCTGGCTGGAGAGGAGTCTTTCTTGAAAAAGCTGAAGGAGAAAACGAGGAAAGGGAGGAACAAGATATTAACAATATAAAAACAATTTAAGGAGAAGAGTACAACATTTTAAAGAGAAGAATTGTTTGGTAATGTTGGTAGTTACGGTAAATGCTGTGATACTTCCCTTAGATCTCTGTAGCTCTTTTGTAACACAAATAAATTCAAGTTCAAATCTCTCTCTGCTAGATAGAAACCAGTTTTCTCATAATGTCCTGTGTATCTGATCTCCAGTTTGCTAATATAAACAGATTTTTATCTTGCATCTTCTGTTTTGATCTTTGGGATTCACTGTCGGTGGTTTACCTTATGACTGTGTGAACAATGCAGCACAACATTCATGGTGGTCTTATAAGAGTGACATTCAGAATGTGGTGTGCATATCCATCCTATCACCCCAAACATTGTAACTGGTGACAACGAGAATATCTATATCCCAGGTGTTTTTTTATTAAGATACATTCGTTAAGCTATTTTTATCAAGAAGTGTGTTACAATAACATAGCTTTTTATGGAAAGGTTTGGAGAAGATGTGATAGCAACAGAGAGAGTAGAAATAGAAAAGAGTGCTGTGGGATTCCAGAATCACTTGACTGCTGGAGTAGAAATATCGACTTGGCTCATCCACTACTGTAAAGTGACTTCAGTCAAGCAATAGTAATTTGTGCCAACTGAGGATTTCTTACTTCCTGGTAGTCCTTTATTTTGAGATTGTGCATTTACATATTTGGCTTTTGTGTGTTTCCTGAATCACATGTATGGGAGGATGTTTAAACTGGGCAAAGAAGAATAGAAATCACTTGATAATGGCCTTGGGAGGGTGCATCACAGAGAGTCACAGAGCAGTTTGCAGCTTCGGTTGCTTTTTCTCACAGCATCCTTTTGCAATTCTTTGCCTTCTTGCTGGTTTCTCTAGTTGAGCTGTAGGATTTTAATGTCTATTTTAGGAGTGATTAAGTGCTAACAACAGGAATTTTTGTGTGCTTGTAGAGTTTGAATGAATCTTGAGCTTTGGTGCAGAATTATTAAAACATTCATTAAGAAGTACCATAAATAATATACTCAATACAGTTGAAAACAGTACAGGTCAGTCAAAAAAAAAAAAAAAAAAAGATTTACTTTTTTGTCAGTTGCTCTAGCTGCTGATAGAAAGATCTTAAGGTGGAAAAAAGCTCCTTCCAGTTGACCAGTAGGTTATGGCCACTGGTATTTCAGTGCTACACAAGTGTTAGAGGGGGTCTCCACTCATGAACATCAGCTTCTCCTTTTCATCTCCTATTTGTATTTTGTTTCTGGCATTTTATATGGTCTCTCACCTAGCATGTCGGTCAAACTGCAAAGATGTAATGGAATTTTCAATAATTTTACATTGTGATCTTAGAAATGTTATCAAAGGCAAATTTTAAAGGAAGAACCATTCTTACACTGATGAATGAGAGATGTTTTCTGAGATACATTTAGTAGTTTGATTTGAGCATGGATTGCTTCAGCATAGGTTTTTTTAATAACTCCAAATGGATGCTGAAGTAAGTGGGATCAACTGATTTCTTTCGAATAGGAAATACAGTGATGTTTATAGAACTTTTAATAAGGATACAGTTCAGGCCCCAGTGGATACACAGGTAAGAACCGAGGTGTGCTGAATGTTCATCTGTTCAGCCCTTCAAACCAAGTCAGGTTAAGTCAAGTTCCTATGCATTTCAAAGACCTTTTGGGCCAAACAGTGTTCACTGACATATATTATAGATTGTATATTAGATATAGATGTATATTAGATTTTGATTCAAAACCAAAAGGTTTCTGTGAGTTAAAACCAGTTTTCATTCTGATAACTCACATTTCTGGGGAAAAAAAAAAAAAAAAAAGTTAAAAAAAGTTAAAAAAAATATGCTTTTAGGGTTTTTGTGAAACTCAAAATAAGAAAAAAAATCTTTCAGGGAAAGTCTCTGAGTTTGGAGAGGTTGTTTTTTTTGTTGTTGTTTTTTTTGTAGCTTCAGTTTAACTTATAGCTCACAGAACTGTAGTGTTAAATCAGGAATGCTCTATTCAGGGCATCTTTGCGAACACAAGGAATTGGAAAAAAGTACTTTCATCACTGAAATAACAGTTAAATAGATAGTGAAAGTACTTGTATTTTATGTTTGGATTCTTGTAACGCCCTATCAAAAGAATAGGTCTTATATCACTGATCAAAATTAAGCAAGGAATATATCATTTCTTCAACTTCCTATAAATCAGTTACGTGATTTCTTACACTCTTGTCAGGTAATGTAACAGAAAACTGAGCTCTTATGGCTGTTCCTGACCTGTTTGATGTTACTGGGCTACCTGCCAAAGTCTCTTTTCTGTATGCCAAGATGGTAATTATTGACACCTCTTAGGGAAAGGGTTTCAAGGAACTCACATCAATATTTTTTCCACAGTCAGCAATTGGAAATGCAACTAGTGCCAAGGGGTCCTGAAACCTCTGTAGGTTATTTTCCTGGACCAATAAAGATTAGGGGATGCTAAGAAAGTTAAGTTCAGGCAGGCAAAACAACAGTAGCATGGAAATGCCTGAAGTGCAATTCAGACATAACTTCTTAACAAGAATACATCTAGTGGAGTGTGGGAGTGGGTGAGAAAATTGTGTGCATGATTTTGCTGGCTTTTAGGATGGAAGCAGTGCTGCAGAACAAAGTGAATGCTCAGGGTTGCTCAGGGCTGGGGTGCTCAGTTCTACATTTCAGGAGTCAGAGCTGGAGGGAAGTGGCACTGTGCACTACAAAGCTGTAGTTGTCACTGTCTGTGCTCTCCAGGTTCTGTACCACATCTATTTGTGGCATTTGACTGCTTATCTTGGATTTTCCTCTCAGTCTCAGGAGCCAAACTGATTTTTTTTTATGGGTGAAATTTTTAGGGTGAAGGAGAAATGTCTCATGAAATGAGTGATTTTAAACCTGGCCATGAAGTTTCCTGTCATTATGAACCCTTTCAAATTTGAATTTTAGCACTAGCAAAAGCTGTTACTGTGGTCTACTCTCCTGCACTTTCATGTTTCTCTGTTGAGACTGACAGCTTCACAAAGCAGTGAGAGTTCACTCTGATTGCTGTTTATAGTTTGTACTTACCATGAACTACAGAGATGATGATTTCTCTCCTGTGCTGTTATCTGAATGCATTAGACTCTTTCATGAGGTTACCACATCTTGTCCCCCAGCCTTGTCAGACTTCATGTGCTTAACAAGATGCTTAACTCTTGTTCATCTTTCCTCCCATATTCCAGAGTATGTTGCCATTTTTGCAAGTAATTCCATAAAAACTGGAAGTTACAAAGTTCAAATTCCTAATGATTTTTGCTTTGCACTTGGATCTGCTGGTTTCTATTAAAAAGTTGAACTCCTATTTCCGTCCCTTTCTTGGTTAGGACTTCAAGAAGATCTTTCTCAACTTGCCTGCCAAGTCCCTAAGACATTTATGCAATCTTCAGATTTTTTTGAAGTTACTCAGTATTTTTAAAAGTTATTGGTGAAAGGAAACACACTGACAAGAGACAGGAGGCTGAAGACAGAGTTAGTTTTGCATCTCATTTCTTTAAGAAATCCATAAAAAGTTACAAAGAAGAATTTATATTGTAAATGTTGCATAGTTAAATTTATATGAGATCTGGTACATTCTGTTTCCATGCAAAACATTTCAAGTTTTGTCATACGTTCGACTTCAGTGAGTACCCCCACTGAAGCTCTACCATTTTGAGACAGTTTAGCACAAAACTCAAACTGCGGAATGAGAATGACTTAATTTAGATAATTTATTACTACAAATGTTAAGACAGGCTGATGTTGGTGATGATTTACTCCAGAAAATGCACCACCTTAACGTGTGGATAGCTCAGTAGCTGGCTCCCATGCAACTCAGCTGCTTGGGAAATTCACTGGGGGAGGTCAGCCAGGTACAGGGACCCTGCCAGCATTCCAAGCCAAGTCATCCCTGCACCTCAGTTCAAGCCTGCCTCTGCTTTGTATGCCATCCACTCTGGTTGTCTGCTATCAGTACAGGAGTTTGTATTAGCAGGAAGGGATAGTTGAGTCTTTACTGCTTTATGAGCTAGGTCAGCTACACTTGAGCTTCAATCTACCATCCCCTGCCCTCCATTAAGGTAGCTGCCTGGAGCTTAAAGCACAGTTTAATCTCTGATAGAAAATTATGGGAGTCTGCTCAGGGGTAACACTCAAGCTATACCTCAAACTAAGACAACAATCCCAACAAGACAGAGGGGATTTATTAAGGAAGAGATCTGATGCCAAGAACGTGCCTATGCAGTTCCATAACAGCTCTTTGTGATTCCATAGCAGGAAGCTGGAAAATTCATAGGACCAGCTG
Source organism: Meleagris gallopavo (assembly GCF_905368555.1). Taxonomy (NCBI): domain Eukaryota; kingdom Metazoa; phylum Chordata; class Aves; order Galliformes; family Phasianidae; genus Meleagris; species Meleagris gallopavo. The sequence continues at coordinate 50,190,533 of NC_139405.1, read as the reverse complement.
AAGGGATGTCTGTGATGGGAGGAAACTGCCTTACTGACAGGGACCTTGTGCTTTTATTTGAATGTAATGAATGACTGTGTAGCAATCATTCTTATTACTACTATATTACTGTAGTTTAAAAGCTCTCTCATCAGTTCTGTGGAAAACTTTTAGAAAAAATTGATGAGGGAAAGAAAGGTGGTAATGCTGTCACTCAGAAATGAAACTTAAGGACACAAAAGCCTATCTGATGGAATAGAATTTCAAATCTAAGGAGGATTCAGCCTATTCACTTACTGCCTTCCACATTTTCAAAAGCCAAGTCTAGAGATCAACTTGCCTGACTGCTTGGCTGGTCCCTGGTCCAGGAGCAGGCAGTGCTCTTCTCAGCATGGAGGTATTAAGGAAGGGTGTCTTAAGCCATTTGTCTGATGCTTCCTGCTCTTTCCTTTAAAATACACCAGTCTGGTTTTCCAAAAACAGAGTAGGAAAATATTTCTGTTCTTAAGCCCTTTTTTGGGCTCCTGACTTTGCACTGAGTTTAGTGGCGAGTTCGTATAGTCACAAAGAAACAGGGGCCTCAATGTTTTGCTTGTTTTGAAACTTTGTGAATTATCACCGAACATGGTAAAATCCACACAGTGGTTACCTCCTTTACTTTACATTGCCATATTCTTCTTGTTAAAGTAATTAAATTGGTTGAACATTAAACAAACAAACAAAAAAGGTGCTAACCAGCTATGTTTTTCAAAAAAAGTCAAAAGAAAAATGATGCTGTCTAAATGGTTTGGAATAGTCAGACCTATTCTATTATACATCTGTAACAGCAGGATATAACAAAGGTAAAGATTTAAGGCAATTTTGACACCTTAAAGCAGAACTGTTAGCACCGCATAGACTTTCAAATCCAAAGAGGATTCAGCCTGCTCACTTACTACCTTCTGCATCTTCAAAGGACCACGGCTCTTTTTTAATCTTTCTGCTTTGCTGTGAAGCCATAGGAAGTTATTGACTTTACAGGCAGTTTTAGTACACAATCAAGCAAGAAAAAAAATGCTGGTGTACTCTGAGGCTGTGAGTTCAAATTCTCATTTCTTTGTGTTACTCCCCTCTCTGTGCTAAGGCAGAATTTTGAAGTGCAGAACAAATGGCAAACTGTTATATAAGGTTTTGTTTTTTGACCCTCACATTGAGCCAGAATTCTCTGAAGACTTTCTGGGAGGTTTTTACTACTCACCAGCTCTTCCAAATGTAGTTGGAATATGCTTCCCACAACAATGTTGCTTAATTTGATATAGTTTGGACTCTGGATCTGAGAAGAATGACTCTGACATTGCTCTTCTTGGAATAGCTCTGCAGAAAGTGGAGGCTGGAGGGCTTCCAGGGAGCACGTGTTTGCTTATTGGTCAGTGTCTGAACAGTGTGCTTCTTGCTTTCTTTTCCAGCTAATTGTAAGAGCACTTGAATCTCCCTGTGCTTAATGACAGAAAGTACTAGAAGAACTGATACTTAGGTCACCAACCAGCTTGGCAAACCTGGAAGAGGAGCTGTGGCATGTGTTTACATAAGTTTTCTCTGAGCTGTGGAAGTGTATACCTCACACCAGTTTCACCGTTGATTATTCACTTGCTTCTTCAAAATGCAACATCTTTCAAAATAGTATTCATGGATTTAATGGACAAAAAAGAAGAAACCAAAAAGTCGATCTCTTCCCCATCCCTCTATTCCACTAAAAGGATACAAAACAAGATAAAGTTGTATCTAATTAGATTCAGTTTAGTTCACTACACATCTACTGAAAGGCCTGTGGCATATGAGGACATATTCAAGACTCAAAACTATTGTTGCCATTTCATTGGTGTGAAGAGTTCATGTTCTGCTGGCCATCAGAAAGAGCCAGAAAATGTATAGAAACAGAAAATTGAGAAGCTAAGAAGGAAACTGCTGGGACTGTGGCCCTGAGGACCCTAGAAGTTCTTGTGCCCACAACAGGTCCTAGGCTGAGTTTGGATAAGTTGCTCTCCACAGTGTGGAGGCTCTTTCCTCAGAAACTGTAGATGCTAGCAATCAGCCTTCATAATGTTCAAAAAATATCTATATTATAAAATAATGTAAATTAAGTAAGATGAAGAGACATGAAAAACCAAAAAACAACTATGTAATGATCAGGAATTCAATTTTGTGTCCTGATCATGACCATGCTTCTGCAATGCATCAAATCAATTTACTTGTGTCCTGCAGCTTCTAGGGTACCACTGAACTAGCTTTCCTCTGAATACATGCTCTTATTTTTGTCAACTGTGTGAAATACCCAGAGTTCAGTTGAACAGTTTATTTTCCACTCTTGTATTTGTTTGCACCTGCTCTTAGCTCCTGAATGGTTCCTTCCTGATAGACTTAAACACACTGGGACACAATTCCTAAATGGACAGAACTGTTGCCCTGCAGAGGAAGCTTTGGGTGAAGATTAAATAACAAGACATGAAGATATATTAATTTAATTTGAAGATATAATAAAGCCCTAAAAACATAGTAATGATCAAAGTTTTTTGATATCCCCATTTTGGGACATCTATCATGAAACCTTTAAAAGAAGCTTGATAGATGGGCTAGGAGCTCTTGTAAAAATTATGTAGTAAGAAGCTTAAGAATAAAAATGTTTTAAAACCTCTCATTACTTGGAAAATCTTGAACTATAGCTTTGAAGTACTTATGAATTATATACTGGTTAACTGAGGAGTATGGGTTCTACCAATACTTATGAACTATGTACTGGTTAACGGAGGAGTATGTGTTCTACCAATATTTTTGAACTATGATGTACTGGTTAACTGAGGAGTATGGGTTCTATCAAATCCATGTCTTATTCAACATTTATCTTCTCTGTTTAGTGGTAAGCACTAACAACATTAATTACATTTCCAAATGGTTCTAAATTTGGAAAACTTTTGTATGCTAGCTTAAATTTACATGAATGTAGGACTGAAAACCTGTCCAAACATGTTCAGGGGATAAAAGTGTTAGTATATACCTGAGAAAATGCATTAGTTAATGTAGGAGAAAAATCATCATGAAATCAAAGAATGTATTTCCTTCTGATGGAAAGGAAGCACTTGGAAAGCACAGTTACTTACAGAATCTACTGTGATAAGTCTATTTCTGTGGTCTGATATTATACTCTACACTCTGTAAAAATGGAGAAAGCCCTAAACTTGATAACAAGAACCTATTTTTCTGTTATCCTTGCTGTAATGGGGATGTTTAGAGAAGAAAGTTAGATACAAGCTGAACTGAATAAGAGGACTTGTTCTCTCAAGGGTCCTGACAATGCTGTTATTTGGAATTTGGTGACATGCAGCAAAAAACTCAGAGAAAGGAGTTCAGTTAGACATTCTGTTTTCTCTTTCTTGTAATTTTTTACCTGTGTGAGCCTCAGTGAACTGATAAGGAGGATTTGAGTAAGAATGGAATAATGCTCAGGTTGAAGAGATTACGTGTTCTGAACTGCAAATTAAACAGTCTACCATATGAGGTGGTAATAAAAAATATCGTGTTAAGTGTCCCAGGATGCATGCAGCCTCAGTCAGAACAGGATGGAGTGCTGTACAGCTGTATTATTGCCACTGTACTGTGTGACAGAGAGCCACTTGTGAAAGCTATTGAGTACTGCTAAACACAGGTGAGACTACAGCCCCTTTTCACCACAACAAATGCTTGTTTGTTAACTGGTATTTGCACAGTTTTCTTGTAACTTGGGACATGATTTCATCCAGCTTACTGATCATCACATCTTTGGGTATCTGGGATTTCTAGAATCCAGTAGTCTAAAAAAATTAAATCACTTTTTCCCCTTAATTGAAGACAATAGAAGCTAAAAGTCTAATACAATATGCTCATGTTTGGATTTCTGGTAATTCAATTTAGGATGTCAAAATACTATCAACCTTTGCCATCCCATGAAGAAAAGACACCAGCTGTGTGCTTCTGTCCCTGGTCTGTTCAGGCCTTCCATCTGCAATCCTAGTGCTCTTCTGACTTGCGTACCTGCCATCATTCAGCACAACCCACTCCAGTATTTATTGCTAGAATTCTACTTTGTGTCTTTAACTGTTCAGAGAGAAACCTGGAGAGAATTCATTTAGTTCAGCAGAGGCATTTGCAACCTTCTCTCTGACAGCCATTACACTATCATGACCTGTCCTGCGTGTCTAACACTGATCTATTCATAGTATTCATATTGGCATGCTGGGCAGGTTTTTATGCTAAATCATCTTTCTTCACTGGTCCCTACTTATACTGCAGCAAATAAAAAGGCTTAGATTAGTGCAACGGGCAAATGGGTCACTTTATGTTCTATCTTCTCACTGTAATTTTCTGAGGGAATTAAATGGATGGGCTAGCAAAGCTGGCCTTGAGATAGATACATGCTGTGGGGAAGCTATCCCACAGAGGGAATCTTATTCTGCCAAATACTTCAGTGTTTTGTGATATTGACTAAGTGAGGTCATTGAAATAACTTCCACCGGTGACTATAAGCAGTGCTTGAACATAAGGCACAGAGGTAATAGATTGCCTGAGCCAGCAGTTGGCTTGATAGCAGGCTGACCAAAACCCTCTCAATACAGCAGGTAGGAAGATTCTCAGCAAGGCACAGGCTGGGTTATTGTGGTGGGAGCAAAGCACCTACAGACATGAACCTTGGCTGGGGACCCTGGCCTGCAGCAGCTGCACAATCAGGGAGCAGCAAGGCAGTTGCTCCTCTGAGCAGCTTACAAGGATAAGCAAAGAAACAACAGATGGGGATAGACAGATGGAAGAACACCAGGAAACACAGAAAATATTAGTCAGCATCATAGGCAGTGACCTCAGCATACCAGAAGTCTAAATGTTGTCAAATCTTTTGTAGGCATCACAGAAAAGGAGGGCTTTCAAGAGAATTTTAAAGAAAGGTAGCAAACTGTTTTGTAGTTATTTATAGAGAGTGGCTCCTGAGCATCTGGGATAGTGGAAAGCAAGAAATGAATGAATTTAAAAAATCAGTCGGAGAACCATGCAAATGGCCAAAGGGAGACTGTTATGTGTGGGAGTCTTGTAAGAGACTTACTCTTTGTGCAGAGTAAGAGAGTGGAGGATAATCTGTGAAGGACCTTCTTCTAAAAGGCAAAATAAATAACCTCAAAAGCAGTCTGGATCAGTAGAAGTGAAGAAAAGGCTGTGCATGAGGGCTCTTTGGGAATACTGCAAGAAAAGGAAGGAAAAGGGAAAGCATACGAAAGGAAAGTAAGGCAAAGCGGGTTGTAGTATGACCTACAGGTGACAGAACAGAGGTCATAGGGGTCTGTTGGGTGGACAGACAGCAGATGCCACCTGAGCAGCCCAGTGTTTCTTCTGGCATAACTGATTCAGATCATGAAGCTTCTCTGTTTTTTTAATGAAAATGGAAAGCAGAGATGATTGCCTCATAGTTATACAACCCAGCCAGAGTTAATGTCCTGTCCAGATGAAAGAAAGAGAAAAAATGCTCAGAGATGCTGTCACAACTGGCAGTTTTCCCTATTGGCTGAAAAAGAATTTGAAGTTCTAGAAAAAGTGGATGACAGTGTGCATTTCTGAGCTACTGGTAGATGATGTGGAAAGAGACCCACAAATGATAGAGAGCAAGAGCCTGGGTTATCTTGGGTAAAGAATGAAAACTGAAGTAGCAAATGGAAACACAGAGGGAGAGGCATAACATTAACTCATTGGTGGACCTGTTCAAGGGAGGAAGATTGGAAAAAGATAAACAGCTAGAAATGGAAGAAGAGAGAATCTCGGTGCGGATTGAAGTAGAAGATGCTGTTGGTGGGAATAGCAAGTTATACACAGAGACATCCCTGTCTATGTGAAAGCCATGATCTGAAGCGTCTGAATTGTAGAGATGTAGAAGGTAAGATAGAGATTAACTCTGGAGAAACGTGGCTAAGGGTGAGGGAAGAGAACAGCAACAAATATGAGATGAGGGATCATAGAGTAGCGAAAAATAGCAGAGGTGGTATGAGAGAGTAGGGAGTGAATGTAGGCAAGCATTGCAGGCAGGACATTAAATCAGTGCATCCTTTAGTTTCAGTTTAGATTTAGTGACAAGAGAAGCCATTCTAGCTTCGTATTGCTTTGAGCTCCAAAACATTTCAGAATAGTTATGTAGGTTCTGCTCCTTCTCAAGAAAAATTAAATATTCAAAACAATTTATTTTTAGTTTTATTTCAATTTCCTGGAAGTAAAAGTAATATGTTGCTCCAAGAAGCTGGTGCTAAAGAAAGGTGGTTACAATATAAATAGGGAAATGAAGGCAAAAAATGTAGAGGATAAAAATGCATGGGAGAGGAGGAAAAGGCTTGATATCACATCCAAGAGTGGGAGTAAATGGATTGGGTTAAAAAAGAAGCAAAATGAAAATACCTTAAAAACAATCTTGGGAAAACTCCAAATAAATAATGTTTGGGGAAAAAATCCCATTCATAATGTCTGCAAATGGTGTACCCACCTTTTATGCAGTCAAAAAAAAAAAATGCAAAACAATGGAGCTGAAAATAAAGTGTGAGAAAAAAGAAAAGCAGCTCCTGGAAGAATTGTTAAATAGAAAAGCACAAAAAATCAAATGTCATCATAAAGTCACAGAGGTAAAAAATGGCAGAGTTGCTCGTTCAAGCAAGTGCAGGCTCTTATTTTTACATATTTTGTAATTTAATATAACCTAATGATGTCTCAAACTCAAAACAATTCAGGTTAATCCTTTGAAGGCTGCAGGAATACAGTATATACATACATCCTTCCAAGCCTTCATTTGGCAATGAGCCTAGAAAACGCTGGTGTTCTGTGAATACTCACGTGTAGCAGTGTGCTGCCAAAATTTCAACAAGATGGTCTGTCACAAATTTGCCATTGGATTGATGACACACCTAGTTGGCAGACAGGACTGGCTGACAAAGAGAATTTCTCTTCAATGAGGAGATTTTGGAAAAAAAAAAAAAAAAAAGAAATAACCTGTAACTCATCACATTTCACTCTGATGTTCTCATAATTTAAGCAAGCAAACAAACAAGATCTTGAACTAAGAACTACAGTTTTTGGAGATCTTAAAAATGAATTTTGTTTATATTCCCATCTTTTTTTTTTTAGTGTGGGTATGAATGGTATTCCCCTTCTCCTGAAACATGTCATGAAGGAAAGTCAAGCGGCACAGCAAGACACCTTAAATCCAGAAAATGGATAAGCTTTTGACATCTCTAGTTTTTAACATATTTCTGTTCTTTTTAGGTACTCAAAGATTTTTATTTAAGAATTTCTTTATACAACTAAATTATGTCCACTAAATAAGTTTTGCAAGTCCTGTGCCTCAGTGTCAGGGTAGAGTAGTGGATAAGAAAGGGAAGAGAGGGCCAGCTCTCAGAAGGAGGTCAAGACAGTTCGCGGAGGAGTTCTCATATATATTCTTTTCTGTTTGAAATTTATGGGATTTGATTTTCTTGTAAGATATCTTGAGCCTGCAGCTGTTTGACATATCAGAAATCTTCATTAGACAAGACAGAAATTTATGAGTTTGTCTGGATACTGACATACATTAGGAAAAAAATGCTTTGTATAGTTGGTTTGACTGGGCTGTTATAGTGGATAAAAGCTGATTATTTTCTACTCGCTTTAGAAACGCAAGGAAATGGTGTAGTCTCCTACTTCCCTCCCTTGGTTTTCTTCCTTAATTTTTTCCAAATACTGCATGCTGAAGGGACACCTGCATGCCCTTGATGCAAGGCAGACACCTGTTAGTTTGTCCTGCAGAAGATGAAGGAAGTGTCTGAAAATATTACCCAAGTAAGAATGACAAAAGAGTGACACAGGAGAGGGATCTGTGCAGGTTGCTCCAAAGCAAGGGGGAGAATTGGTGGACATGTCTCTCTGGCATATCAGAGGTGGGGAGGTAAAGGGTTAGAGGCAACAGTTTTAGCTGTGTTCAGCCTCCAAACTGAAGCTTTAACACTTCTGAAGGGGAATGTAAATACTTTGTGGAGACTCTACAGAGCTTAGTGGATTCAAGACTGCGAAGCTATTCATATTTTCTGACTATAAATAATGTAGAATATTTAACAACTCCTTAATATTGATGTTGGTGGTGCACTGGTAAGCAGTACTTAGCAAGTCAATGAGAAAAATGTCAGGCAAAGAGAATACTTTTATCATAAATATATGGCAATATTTTGCTATCGCTGCTGAGGACTTTTGCTAGCCTCAACTAGGCAAGCTATTTTCCATACTGACTTCCTCAGGATTAGTGTCAAGTATTGTTATTGTCTTGTATCTCTACATACACTTATGCAAGCATGTGTTAATACAATATTATGTTGTATTGTTTAAAAATGTATAGAGATGCCATCTGGTCCAGCTGATGTGTGGGCCAGTAAATGTTGTATTGCTTTATTTATATCATTTGGGGACATACTTGCTGTTAGAATTCAGGATTTATCATGTGTTTGAGAACGGAAAGGTTCAGCTGGCTAGAAATTTTCGCTTTGGTAGGAAATGTGGGGTGAAATTTGGAAATGTTCATTTTCCACGTCGATGTCAAGTTCTGTATTTGTGTGTGATTTTCATAATGTTTCCTTCAATTTAATTTCAACCTGATTAGCCTCTACCTTTTAAGATATTTGGCTAGACTCCCACATTTAAAAGAATTGTTGAATTCCTCTATAGCCTGAGCAAGTATTTCTAGGATTGTAAACATACAATTCAAAACTGTAAGTGTATACACATTATTCATATGACATATTAATCAGTGACCTAGTCATATATAGAGGCTTGGGGATCTATCCATCCTGACAGTCTGTCCCTTCTCGCAGTAGAAAGGCAATGAAGGCCAAAAGGAGCAGATGAAAGAGAAATGAAAGACCTCATATCACAGAGGTACTGAAAAGCGGCAAGTCATTTAATCTGTTTCCCTTCACATTTGCTGCCACCTTGCTCAGGTAGGCTGCAAAATGAGGCAACTCTCTTACTGTGCATTTCTACAAAGTACATCACAAGATCCCTATCTCAGTTAAGGCCCCTAGGCACTATCATAATATAGATAATTAAATATACCTCATGTTTTTAAATTGTTTCCAATCAAATTTTGTGTTGAAGGACTTCATTCTGAATTCAGTCTGTGTGTGGGATAATAATTACTTATAATTATACTTGGTATGATTCCTACAGAATGAGGGGTTTACACTGGTATCACAGAACTCATTAAGTTGTTTCTTATTAACTCATATGAGCATCTTAAAGAAGAGTGATCCAAAAAGTAAATAGGAAAACTCCATTTTAAGATAGGAGATTTTGGTATTAGATCAGCTATGCTGCCTGGGCAGGGAAGTAACTGAAAGTCCAGTAATGCTTATTACAGATGAGTGGTATCAGAAAGTGATCTTCTTATCAAAACTTCTACTCTAGGGTAAAATGAAACTTGAACTTCAGAAAGGATTGCAGTGATTTCTCATCTTTCTCCACTGGGGTGGATCATACTTGTAAGAATACAAAGAGCTGTTATCAACAGGTAGAAGCACATCCAAATATCAGCAGCTTGTGATTGTTCTAATAGGACAGTATTAATTGAGTACCTTCTGTAAGTATTGTAAGTGACCTGAGATGGACCAAATACTTAGGAAACTGGCTAAGATGAGTTTTACTGTTGCTAAATCTGTCTTAGCTGATAGCTGTGACACAACATGTCCTGTGCAGGGGAAAGTAACTTCGAAAACTAAATTATCAACTGTGAAGAGGACTACACTCTTGCACAGACAAATACAAGTAGAGAATAGTTACATAATAATAGAAACACAAGATTTTTCACCTACATATCACAGAAAGAAGTCAGTTATATCTCACCATTGTCTACCTACAGGTAGATGAAGTCTTCCTTGTTTGGATTCTCCTAAATGAATTTAGAACTTCAGTCTTAGATTTACAGTGATATAGTTCATTTTAACAAAAAAATATAAACTGTTCCTACTGCAGAGTGACTCCAGTGCTACCAGGCACCTTTAGCCTAAAGCTTTTATAATAGACTCTCTCAAATCTGAAAACTAAGTTAACTTATGTCACCTTATTCTGTGGAAGCACGAATGTGTTCTCCTGGCAGTTGACTGGCAAAGTCCAGATTCACAGAATCACAGAATGGCCAGGGTTGGAAGGGACCTCAAGAATCATGAATTCTCCAACCCCCCTGCCACACTCAGGGCCACCAACCTCCACATTCAGTACTAGACCAGGCTGCCCAGGGCCCCATCCAATATGGCCTTGAACACCTCCAGGGACGCGGCATCCACAACCTCTCTGGGCAGCCTGTTCCAGCACCTCACCACTCTCTCTGTAAAGAATTTTTCCCTGACATCCAACCTAAATCTCCCCTCCCTCAACTTCAAACCATTTCCCCTTGTCCTGCAGTTATCAACCCTTGTAAAGAGTTGATTCCCCTCCTGTTTGTAGGCTCCCTTTAGGTACTGAAAGGCTGCAATGAGGTCACCCCACAGCCTTCTTTTCTCCAGGCTGAACAAGCCCGGCTCTCTCAGCCTGTCTTTGTAGAGGAGATGCTCCAGTCCCCTGATCATCTTCGTGGTCCTCCTCTGGACCCTCTCTAACAGCTCTCTGTCTTTCTTGTACTGGGGGCTCCAGACGTGGACACAGTACTCCAGATGGGGCTTTACAAGAGCAGAGTAGAGGGGGACAATCACCTCCCTGTCCCTGCTGGCCACCCCTCTTCTGATGGAGCCCAGGATACCATTTGCCTTCTGAGCCACAAGAGCACACTGCTGGCTCATGTTAAGTTTTTCATCTTTCAAGACCCCCAGGTCCTTCTCTGCAGGGCTGCTCTCAAGGACCGCTCCTTCCAGTCTGTATGGATGCCTGGGATTCCTACTGCCCAAGTGCAAAACTCTGCATTTTGCCATGTTAAACCTCATCAGGTTCACCCTGGGCCACCTTTCTAGCCTGTCTATGCCCTCTGAATGGCATCCCTTCCTTCAACCATGTCAACCGTACCACTCAGCTTGGTGTCGTCAGCAAACTCGCTGAGAGTGCACTCAATTCTGTCATCAAGATTCAATGGGATTGAAGACAGTGATTATGGAAGATGGGTACGTAGAATACATATATCCAGCAGAGGATGAACTGACTTTAAATTAAGGCAAATAGAACAAGCTCATTCCTTACAATTCAAATGTTTTGAAGGAGAATGTTCAGATGCAAACAGAATTAGAAAAAAACTGCTATGTTCACTATCCACTGTTTCTCTAATGGAAGCACAGGCAACGGAAGGCTGTGAATGTTGCCATTCTTCAGGTGAAGAATGAATAGAGAAGATTTGTCCTCCATGGCTGTTTTGACAGTGTGAAATCAAAAGAAAGAATTGTATCCTTCCCTATGGATGTACACTGGATCATTGTGGAAAAGAAGGTGCAGTGCTGTCAAGTGCAAGGTACGCAGCCTCACTGTGAGGTAGGATTCATCTGTGTGTGACTCACATTTTGTGTATGAGACATACTAGCTGAGAGTAAAGGAGTAAATAGTGTTTCAATCCAGTGCTGAAACAAGCCAAGTCTTCACAAGAGTACATGATTAAGAATCTGATGGGAATCAGGCAACAGAAATAAGAAACTCATTTTCATTCAGTTGGAAATGATATCCATATCCTCAAGATGTAGCCCAGCTGGTGTTATAACCCTTGGTTCAGTATGTTTTAGGAAAGAAAGAGGAAGAAAAAATCCCCGCCTCTCTAAAGTCTGAGGAAACTTCGGAAATACCTGACCACATTGTCCTAAGTTGTTGCTGGGTGTGCAATTGCTAATGAAAACTTAATTTCATGTCTTATTAAGAACTACAGGTGTTGTTTCTTCCAAAAACGTACAAGAAATATTTTCAGAACTGTCACTGTCATGCCTGATTACTAGACAGAAGAGAGACGTACTATGAGCTAATGTCCTTAGCCTCTTTGTACCTTGTTTGAAGCACTTTACCTACAGATGAAAGTGCCACTTATGTATGAATCTAAGAGTCTTTTGGAAAGCAATGAACTCAAACTTACATCAAGATGATCTTTCCCTATCCTTCAGTCCTCATGCTAATACAAATAATTACATTTTCTGAAAACTTTTTTGTGTTTTTCTTTCTGTTGTTGTTGTTGGATGGAGAGGAAGGGAAGAAGTGTCAATCCTGGTAGACCTATGACCTGTGGGAGTAGAAAGAATTTCAGTATTTTCGTGACATATATATATGTTTTGTTTTTTTTTTTTAGAAAAGATTTACTCTAAAAATTGCATGGATTTTTACTGGAGACCCAATTTCTACAATTTTCTTTTTATTTGTGCTTGAAGAACATGCCCTTTAGTGTGATTAAGGAATAATTGGATTCATTTTGAATTGTGGTAAATGGCATGGCATTCTTTTCATGGAGTTTCTGGTTCTGCAATTACATTTATGCAGCAGTGTCTAGCAGTCACAAAAGATTAGCTGTGTTTTCTTCTTCTGCCATAGTTTTCTAACCTGTCTGGAACACAAATAGATCAAGAATTGCAGCTTTGTAGATTGTATCAAATGCTTCTGTATGTTGCTTTGTGACTGTTGGGTCATTCTTGGATACACAGAGTTGACATATATCTTGGTAAGAATTATTTCCAGAAAATATGTACGGTGCTCTGTCAGAAGAGTGTTCTTTTTCTTCCTTTTAAGTTCAAATTTCATAATTAGAACAAGATGAACAATAGCATCGTCTCACAGAAGAATAAAGATGTGCTCGACTCCCTTTCTACTGCCTTTGAAAGATGAATAAATGGGTATTTTCTGCAGCCTTGCTTAATCTTCTGTTCCTCTTCACACCTTGCTCCATTTTCAAGCATTTCAATAGGGATGCATGAACTCTTTAGATAAGAAACAACTCCAGAATGAACTTCAAAAGAAACAGATGAGACCAGGCAGCCCAGAGAATTCCTTTGGGACACGAAATGCAGGTGATGACAGTTGCTTTGTTATAATTTTACTTCTCATGCATATCCATCTTCCTTCTTTTCTCCTGTTTTCTTCCATCTTCTCACTCTCCCCTACCTTACTCTCCTTCCCCTTCCTACCTTTTTTTTTTTTTTTTTTTTTTTGTCTCCTTCCTTCCTTTCTCTCCAGGAGTGTGTGTGGTACTTTTAAGATGATCCTGCATCTGTGACAGAAAATGATGTTTCCCTTCTGTTCCACATCTTTACTTTTTCAGAGGAATACAGACTTGCATATCACTTATATACTGTTGTTTCCGTTCTGGGGCATGGGGGATTTAGCCAAGTGACTCTCATGGCTGCTAATGGGATTTGTTCAGCTAAAGTCTTGTGTAAGCCAAGCCTTTTTCAAAAGAGTGAATTTCTTTAGAAGTACAGATAGACCCGGTTAAAGATTCTTTTGATGATATATGAGGCAAGATCTTAGAGCATATCTAACAATTAAAGAACGTGGACAACTTTTTACAAGTTAAAAGTGTTAATCTCACTATTATGGCCATATTTCCATTTGGTTAATTACTTCCTGCTGTGTAAAATTCTTCCTATAATTTTACTTAAAGGTATTTTTTATGCCTGTCTAGAATACTGCACAATGTTATTGCATGATTTTTAAAGCAGAGCTCCTCAATTATCAGAAAAAAATATTTGCCAAGTAAATGTTTCTTTGAAAATTGTCATTATCCATCAAATGATTTATTCCATGAGCAGTATTTGCAGAGCTATACAGCTGGTTGATTGCTACTTCTACAAAAAATTACTCTAAGAAGTGAGTTGAGAAGAAAGGTAAAAATTAATTAAGATAATGTGTAAGTTAAATAATATTTGTCCAGCTGTTGTTTGAGGGCTATCACCTTTCATTTTGGTGGGCTTACATACTGGCAAAACAATCTCTATATAAATATTTCTAAGTTTAGCTCGTGATCTGCCATCCTTACTTGAAAAATGTTGCATGAATGATCATTATTATTATTGTAAATTGAACCCCATTTTTATTTGGAGTAAAATACAATGGCATTTGAACAAGAAATGCAAGGAGTAAATGATTTGAGTGCCATGTGGTTTGATATGTACAATTTGAGATAAAGCCTAGGTTGTTTGGACTCTGTCCTATTGGGGGCAACTAAACCTCTAAGTTTCTTTGGAATTCAGTGGTAATGTAAATACAAATCACTGCATGGAAGTTAGCAAGTTTACTAGAGTGAACATTGTTTTCAGCCATTATATCCCTCCAGTCTTATATTTTTGTGATAGTTCATTGCAGTGATCACAATAAGAAGACTAAAACAAACTTTATTTTTTTACAGGGGAAAAAAAAAAAGCAACAAAAACAAAACCAGGAAACCTCAAACAAACACTGAGGACATTACTTTGTTTTTTACACAGTTCTTTTCTGTGTTAGCCCTTTCCAGCTCTCTTTGACAAAGCAAGACTCAGAATTCAGTACAATCAGTACTTTATGAATCTCATTTATAGAGAAGTTTATTAAACATGTGCAATATCTTCTGTACTTGTCCTTCATTGAAAACATTTCTAGAATCATGGAATCATGGAATAGATTGGATTGAAAGGAGCCTTTAAAGATCAACTAGCCCAAACACCTTACTGTGGGCAGGGCTGCCATCTGTTAGATCAGGTGGCCCAAATCTCCATTCAACCTGACCTTGAACACTTCCAGAGATTGGGTGTTCACAACTTTTCTGGGCAGCCTTTGCCAATGCCTCACCACTTCTGAGTAAAGAATTCATTTAATCTTATTCTACCTTCTTTTAGTTTAAAACCATTACCCCTTACTCTAGTACTACATGTCCTTGTAAAAGTCTCTCTCGGTATTTTTCATAAGCTCCCTTTAAGGATTGAAGGGCTTCCTTCTCTTACCCAGGATACAATCTAAGCTCCCTCAGCCTTTCTTCATAGGGAAGTTCTCCAGTGCTCTGATCATGTTTGTAGTCATTCTCTGGACTCACTTTCATAGGTCCACATCTATCTCGTGTTGAGTTTACCAGAGTCCTGGTGGAGTTTCACAAGAGCAGAGTAGACGGGGGAGAATCACCTTGCTTGCCCTTCTGGCCAAACCTCTCTTGATGCAACCTGGGATATAGTTTTCTTTCTGGGCTGTAAGTATGCACAGCCAACTAACATCCAATTTTTAATCCATCAGTGCCTTCTCAACAGGGTTTCTCTCCATCCATTCATCCATCAGTCAGCACTGTTTGGTATTGCCATGCATCTTGCACTTGGCCTTGTAGAACTTCATGAGGTTCATATGTGCCCACTCTTCAAAACTTTCCAAGTCCCTTTGGATGGCATCTATTCCATTTATAATGTCAACTGCACCACTTGGTTTGGTGTCATCTGCAAACTTAGTTCTCCCATCTTGTTTATCAGAAGGTGTACACTCTCATCACTCTGCTTTTCTGGCTAATAGAATCCTTTGTTATTCTTTGCATCCCTTGTCAAGTTCAGTTCCGTCTGTGCATTGGCTTTCCTGATCCCATCCCTATACAATCAGGTGGTGTTCCTGTACTCTTCCCAGGCCACATGTTCCTGCTTCCACTGTCTTCACATTTCCTTCTTATGCTTCAGTTTAACCAGTAGTCCTTACTCAACCATGTTGTTTCCCTGCATGTAGCAATTCATGTGACATCTTTAGCCTGTTACTCATATTGGGAAGGATCAGAAGATTCATGTGGGTACATGGATTTTAAACAGAAGTGACAGTTTGCCTAATGCATTTAAAAGCACATTGTGAAGTAATGAGCTTTATGAAACATGACGCCCATGAAAGGCTGGTGAATCTTAGAAAACAGTCTAAGTCCTTCAGAGTTTATAGTATCTGAACTTCCTTATGTTATCTTAAAATTTATTTACATTTTTCCTTTCTTCTGCTCTACTTTTATAAATCCCCATGTTTTCTTTAAAACAAGCAAAAAAAAAGCATTTTCCCTGTTTAAGAATTTAGTCCATTTATTGCTGTCTAGTAATGGAGATTTATATTAGGGCATGTGTCAATAGAATAGCATTGTAATCAGGATATGCAGGTGTTTGACTAGAGAAACTGTCTCTTCAATGCCTAACTGCCTCTAAGTGCTTAGAGTATTTAGTGCTTTTTGGACTGCTCAGGTATCATCAGAGAAAATATCTCAATGTTTCCAGCTTCCTATGAATCCAGTTGCTTTTACCCGAGTGTGTGATTGGATCAACAAAATATGTCTTGAACAGCTTGTAATAAGAAAACCAGAAGATAATAGGAAAGACAGAAGGAAACATGTCTTAGGTTTTTAGCTCTCAGTCTCCACCTCAGGAGATGCCTGCACTGAACTATTGTTAAATGAATCATATCAAAAAAAGCTCTGAAAATGAATATGTTGTAATTTTTTTTTAATATGGTTGAGGAGAATATTCATCTTTATCCAGTTTGGTAAATTTATTATGTCTACTGGCATAGAAATCAGGGCACAGTTATGGCTGAAATTATGCAACTATCCTTTGTTTTACTGGAAGAAGGGACACTTGAAAAACTATTTTGTAGTAACAATGTTCATTGATACAGAAGGGTCAGTGCAGGTTTTCCATCTCTGAAGACCAAGGATTTAAGTTATGTTCTCAGCATTCTGTGTGTTTACGGAGAATTCTTATTTTCAACAGAACAGAAATTCATTTGCTTCAATAATTTTTACTCAAATACTTGAGGAATTTTCAGTTAAGTTGAGGCATGTTTATGCTTGTATTTTATTCACTTACTGCAAAGGTCTACATAACCAAATGTTACTGCAATAGCTCAAGAACAGGTGATTTTTAAGCTCTCAAATTTGCATAATTATAGAAAACAAAATTAAGTCATTTCTGTGAATGTTTCTCACAGGTAATTGGTTACAAAATTAAGTCATAAATGTAGCATATAACTTCTTTTATCACACTTAAATAACACACTTTTAAATCCAGACAAGAGGGAAGACTTTGCTGTAAGTCTTCAATCATTTTTTCAATTGCAAATAAGTAGGGATTGGAATCTAACTGGACATTCTTTTATGTAAATTTAAGCATATGATTAATTTTTTTGGATCAGGTTCAAAGTACTCAGCGCCTTCTGAGCTCATAGCATTGCTGCAAAATCACAAATACTGCAGACTTATAATCTGAAAGGGTAAGCATATTTAAATTGTTAAAAAATGTAGCGGTTCTTTTATACACGCTGAATTCAAATGCTTTACAAACAGCTGAGAGACCGTGTTACCTATTCCGAGATCCTGAGTCTTCTTTTCCTTGGATCTTCTCCAGGAGAGCTATGAAACATTTGGCAAAGCATTTTTAAGCATAAAAGAGCAAAGGTGAATGGAAGGTAAAGAGGAAAGAAAAAAAAGGACTAAAGGATAAAAGAACAAAAAGAGCAATTGCATACAAAAATACCAAGCCTTTTTTATTTTTCAGAAACATGATTGAAACATTTGACATGAAACAATGGTGAGGTGATCAAATTGAGAGATGCCGCAAACATTAATGTCTGTTTGTACTAAACCTTACAAATATGCAGATAATCAGAAGAGAAACAGCTGAATTTCAGAGTTGATAAATACCAGACAGTGCACACTCAAATGCTCCCAGACAGTGCTTAATTCACAATCGTCACGCAGAAAAAAGAGCAGGGAATCACTGTAGACAGCCCAGTAAAACATCTGCTAAGTGTGATTTGATAGCTGAAAATGCAGATAAAACATTAGATTAACACCGAAAATGTAAAACCATTGTACACATCAGTGGCATATTTTCAGCTGTACTTCATTTCTTGTCACCCCATCTGAGAGAGGTAAAAGAAGAGGCTCAGAGACATGAAATATAGGCAAAGCAAATTTACAAAAATATACCAAATGAACAGAAAAAAACAAGATTATAACAATGCTTTAAAGGAACACAAATCTTTGAAATTATACCATGCAGTGGTACTTATGGGATGAAATGTGTATTAAAAGAAAACCAAACAGCTAATCAGCCAGCTGACAATGGCAGCAGTTGCAGAACTGGAGCAATTGAATGTCTAAATGCTTTGTCAAGTGGGAATGTGAGGACTGTTAGCAGTCCTCAGATATTGATGAATGCTCTGCTTCTTCCTTTCAAAACAAATGAAGGCAACAAAGAATGAGGGAACTCAACTGCAAATATAATTCACTTGCTGTTTTCCCCCATGTGCGCTGCAGTGTTTCACAAGAGACAATTCTCCTAAGATGCTGTAACATTCAACTTGCTGGAGGCCGGGACACAACCTCAGTAAGACATGCTGTTTCCCCTTCTGACTGATGAAAATCCAATGAATATTTCCCACCAAGCTCCCACTCTCCCACCTCCCATGACATCAAGAAAACTAGGAACTGAAATATCCAGCCATGATTATAGAGAATAATCGCAGAATTTTGTTTCCCTCCAACTTATACTTGGACTTGATCCCACTCCAACTGAATGTAGTTATGTACTTGCAAATGACTGAAATAGGAATAAATTCTGTCTGTTGAACAAAACTTTTCCATCAGTGTGAAATTCTCTAATGACAGAACTTTACAGAATTGTATGGGAGTTCTACTAGCAGAAAATTTGACTCCAGATCTGAGAATTCATTAGCCTATTGTTTGTCTCTCTTTTTCTTTCTAATAGCAAAGGGCTGAAAGATTTTTATGTGCTATTTAGACTCTCATTTGGTAACTCATTCCCTTTCTGTACAGAAATTAACTGTAATGGTTTGTGCTCTTATCCAACCACACAGCTAACATATTTGCACTTGCTTAAGCATCTCCAAGCTCTTATGAATGAGACAATATCTTCTCAAGCATTGAAATGTTAATTCATGGGTAAAAACAGATACTAATAAGAAGTAGAGTGGAGGTGTGGAATTTTCCATAGCCCTTACTCCTGCCTGGAGTTACAGATTCTTGCTCCAAGGGCCTGACAGAGCAGTGCAGCTGGGAATATTTAAAAATTTCCATCATGAAATATGAAACTTCTGTATTTGAAAGATGTCTCCCAAGGATTCAAGACTAGTGACGTGAAAGTTTATCTCCCAAGATTTAGGCCATGTAACAAATAGCTTCCACCTAGCAGCAATTCAATCTTTATTAGGAGTAATTGTTTAGAGGTGCAAAGTTCTTTCTAAGATTTGTTTTGGAATTACTGTTCTCTCTTACATCCTTGCCTTTAAAATATTCAAAACCATCAGATCCTGCTGGAAGGGAATAAAATGACTCAATTCAAACTGGGACAGATACAAAAAAGGGAGGGCCAGCATGTGTGCAGTGTTTTATTTTTTTCTCATTCACTTTTTCCTTTTTCTGTTTCTTTTCTTTCTGGGCATATATTTAGCAACTTTATCAAAGGTAGTCAAATGGCTCATGCTCTAATAGAATGGCTTGTGCACCAGACATACTGCACAGTTTACAAAAATAGTTGTCTGGTAGAGGATATTGTTGTATACAGCCTAATTTTTCATGGTGTAGCTATAGTATCTTTGTGTATCTAGGCTATCGCTTTATCACTAACACATTAATTCTACCAAATGCCTGTTATTTATTGTACCATGGAAACTCCAAGTAGAGAAAATACACCAAGCACAACTTTTTGCATCTGTTTTCCAAGCTCTTGACCCTGATAGCCTATGAGTTAGCTGAAATGATTGAAACTTACAGGTGAAGGAAATCAAGATTCTGAACACCTCCTGAGGGCTGGTGGTGAGACACATCCAAACTATCGTACAAGTTTTCTTATAAGCTGCCAAATGAGTAGTCATATGCAAAAGGTACAAACTTCATTTAACAAGATTCAAGAGCATAATTTCCTTGAAAACTGCTAAACTAGCCCCTGAATGAGGAGAATAGCCTTTTGCACCCTACTCCTAAAGAACCTAGGCAAGGCATGGTCAGGGGAAGGACGGCAAAGTCACCAGAGAACAGAATGTGCCTAAGGAGCCACTCTTTAGGTTCTAGTTTCTTCTGCCAGACAGATACATGAGGGTGGGTATTTCCCATTTGCTGTATCCCTCTGTTGTGAAGCTGCAATCAGCGTAGACCTGCTGCTAGGCAGCTGCCTGCCCCCGTGGGGATGCCCTTGTGTAGGTGCAGTGCTGCCAGAGATAAAGAAAGCAGCTGTTCTCCAGCCTGAGACGGCCCTGTATACGAAGTGCTACAGGTTGACAAAAGGAGCTGCCGTGGCTTGCTTTCCATGATGAAGAAAAGTCTGGGATTTATTTGGCGCACACACATGGGTACAAATGCAGGCTCTTCAGTAAGAAGGTGCTCGAGGAAACAGCTGTACTTCTGAGATTGTTTGCTCTCCTTTCTGACTTACGCCAAATCTTACTGTCTTATAAATAATGTTTTCCCTGGAAATCATAAAGACATCAGAAGAGAATGCTTTCTCTCCCTTTCAAATGCAATATGTTTCACTAAAGATGAGGAATTTTCTGAAGACCACCTCTCTTTTTACATTCAAATTGCACCTGGGTTGAACTGTGCACTATGCTAGCTATATAGACAGTGAATTTTGCTTTTGGGTAGGAAGCATAGCTTTCTAGCATGAATACTCTGTTTATTTGTCAAGTGGAATTGCTCCTTCCTTGCCTGGGGTTATGAGAAAACATTTTTGTTTAAATGGAGAAACAAATGAATGGTTTCCATAGCCCTTAACTCACAGAACTGCAGTGTAAGATTTATCACAAATGTATAGGAAAAGTGGTGTTTGCCAAATGCCCCTTGTTAAAACACTGGCAGCACATCACAAATTCAGGAAGATACCAGATGTCCCATTTGGTGTGAAAATACAGTGAGTCTGAGAAAGGTAGTATGTTTCCAGCATGAGCTTGTTAGATATTGAGACATTTTATTATTATTCTTAATTATTATTATATTTTTGATATATTTTGATACATATTTTGGTAGTGCTTTTTTTTTTTACTGTAGTATACCTTCAAATAATCAGAAATAAATGTATGGAGAAAACCCTTGAAACTGTAGCTATCTTACTTTGCTAGATATCTCTCCCTTTAGAAACAACACACACAGATTTTCAGACATCTCTAGAAGGTAGTGATATGCCCCGCACTTCTGTTCCATTTGAAAGGCAGGTCTGAATTCAAACCCTTGATTTGAATGCAATTAAATTTTCCACGGGTATATGTTCAGATCCTTCTTGCATAGGAAAACTCATATTTTGGAAAAACTGATCATGTAGTATCCAAGTGGTTGATGCCCACTGACCAGGGTACTGGGTATGAACCCAAAGATGAAAGAAGTACAGGTGCTTTTGGTGATTTTTTTAATCAGCTATTGCCTGTTGAAGTAGTTGTAACCGATGTAAGTTTGAGCAATCTCAGGACTGACAGGTTTTTTGGAGATCAAGGTGGCATTATTCTACCAGTGACTCTTTGATCAGGGTCTGATACTACTGAACTTCAGCCTGACTCAAGGGAATATGCAAACGTTTCTCTATGCAACCTGAGTGGTCAGGAAAACAGATCTTGCAAATTGGTGTGTATGTCTGTAACTGTACTGAGAAGATAAGGGAATAAATGTGATTTAAAAGATAAATTTGGGGACTTCTTAGTGTTTGAAGTGCTATTAAAAAAAAAAAAACCAAAATTGGGAAGCATTTAGAAGTGTGGCTATATGAGCTAAATAATGCCACAAATCTGGCTGGGTAACTCTGGAAAAGGTCCTTTTCCTATAATTAAAACAAAAAAAACAAAAAACAAAAAACAAAACAAAACAAAAAAAAAACAACAACAAAACAAACAAAAAAACAAACAAACAAAAAAACCATGACAAAACAGATCAGAAGAAAAATACTTGTCAATGTGTCCTGAAATAATTTGTTATAGACTTTATTTTTACTCTTCTTTTAATAGATAGGACTGCAAGATAGGTAGTTAGGAGCTAGTATTAGGATATTGCCTAGTTAAGTCATTCTGCCTATGAATGTGCTTACTCCATTAATATGGCTTCAACAAATAGAGAACCAAACACCTGCAGTTTTAAGAGACTTAGTTGTCCTTTGGAGAAGGGAAAAGGAACTCTGATAATGTGATTTCTCACCTTTTTTTTTTTTTAACACTAAGATTTTAAATTATTTATGCCCTGTTTTTGAGAGGAGTTCCACATCATGCAGAAAACATGAACACTGCACAGAAAGTTGTTTGGAATTACAGTAGTCAATTCATACCTAAAAAGGTTGTGTTTTTGTTGTTGTTGATTTTTTTTTTTTTTTTTTTAATCTCCTGTATTTCCAGACCTATCTTTGAAAAAGTCTCAGATGCTTTTGTGTGGTGCAATGGTCACACCCAGTGGCCAGTTGGGTTAATCACATATGTGTATTCCCTATGGATATGTGAGGCAGTTTGTTCCGGGAATTGCCTCTTATATGCTATGACAGCTTTGACTCTAACTAGAGAGCAGGAAGGAAATATGATTCCACCTTTATATTATGGTTCATTCCCAAAAGTCCCTGACTGATCAAAAAAGAAGGTCCAGACCATTCATGAAGTGAATAGCAAAAAGAAGATGAAACCCCCATGGAGTCCAACGTTCTTGAAATTAGGACCTTTGACTATAATGAGATGGTGTTTTAAAAGAATGATTCAAGGACAGAGAGAAACAAAGAAACCTGCACTTTTTCTTAGTTTAATTCAGCTTCCTTTTAACTGTAGATAGCCTGAAACATTTGAACATGTATCTGATTCTTCTTTTTTGGCATTATCAAGATAATTTGAAAAAAGAAAGGCCATTTATTCCTTTCTATAAATGGGAAATATACCAAGGTATGATGGATAAATCAAAAGAGGAGCATACATAGCTCCTAACTATAGCATCCTTTATTAGCATCACAATGACACTACTGTTTTTTCTCTCAATGTAGACTGTTTTGTCAAGGTCCCTGTTTTGAGTAAGTGTCAGCAAATGACACAAGAGTGGGAATACTACAAGCACGCTCAGTGGAGGTAGCATTACACATTGCCGATTTTGGGATGGAGGATGGGAGAGCCAAGTTTCAATGGGGAAAGGGAAGGACTGCTCTTCATATAAACCCTTCCTTTAATGTTCCCAAGGACATGTTAGTCCCCTACTCTACATTACATGTGACTGTGGTCCTCTCTTCCCCTGGAAGGCATAGCAGAGTTCATTTACCCATTCAACAATCAAATAGCTAAATCTGCATTACCTAACTTTGCTGGTATTGCCGCAAATGTTGTGAAACATTGCCTGAAAAACATACATGAGTAGATTCTTTTTTTTTAGCCTTTCACCAGTTCCTTTACCTTATTTGGAGCAGTCAGTACCTGTCAATATCTACACATTTATCTTCTGTTACCTAAAGCATCTGCTACTAAATTCTGCTTTATATGAAGAAACTTGTTGAAGAAGTTGTTCTACACTGATACTGATAAAAATCTCTTGTTCCAGTTTCAGTGCTGTTGACTGTTACTGGGTGCTGTCATCATCAGGAATATTGGGCCAGGGCTTTTATTACCTTTTTTTTCTCCTGAAAAACCCTTATACATTTTCTGGTCAAGATGCAGACTTTGGGTACTGAACGGCAGTCATCTTGTTTTACTAACTTGTCCCTTACAGACCTTTAACATACAGCCCATGATCTCCCATGGTTCTCCAGGTCACACGTTAGATTAAAGAGAAAAATCATTCAGAACAGATAATTTTTAAAGAACGTTTAATCTCTTTTCCTTGATGGAATTTTCTTTTCTGCATAGTTCACTGAAGAAATCCCAGCATATAACACTGTGGACATTCAGTTAGTGACTCCACAAATTCTCATTTCAACTGAGACAGTCAATCTGGAGTTAATATATGATGAAATCTGGTTCTCTGCAATGACCTGGGGGGTTTTATGCTGGGAATCTCCTTCAGAAGCCCATGCAGTAAAATATTATAGTAGTTTCCATACTGGATTTTCTTGCATTCCACTGCCTGGAAATCTTTGGTGCAGAAGTTTGTGCTTAACTTGCTTTCATTTTTGCTTTGCAGGTCACATTAAAATGAAAACTTCCACACTGGATCAAACTCGACAAAAAAGAACAGTTATACCTTAAGAAAAACAGTTGGCCTACTTTTTGTCTCAGTTCTCTAGTTGCTTTTTTGAAAATGTAGGTGATCTAAAGGGACTCTGTCAGGTCCTCTTTGCCCCTACATTTAGATTACATTTAAGAGTAAACAAAACACTTAGAAAAAACCCTCTATAATCAGTGAAAGTTTTTGTGATTTAATAAAAAGAAGAAAGCTTAAGTGGAAATACTTCAGATGCTACTTCTTTCCTGTGCTGCAAAACAGTGCCGGTGCACAGGAAATATGTAGGAAAACCTAAAAGAAATAGGACAGAACCATCAATGCTGCTTTCTCTAACTAAAGTGTGGGGAATTAAAGAAGTGTTTCTCTACTTCTACAATATTGATGTAATTCCATTTAAGGCTCCAGTTGATAAGTAGGTCTATATACATGAAGTGCCAGCTCTCCTATTTAATGATTAATAAGCAATGGTGAAAAGTGAAATGTTTTGTTAATCTCTTGTTATTTTCAATGACATCATGTAGGAGTAAATAAAAAGAAAAAAAAAAAAAAAAGAGTAAATAGAAGACACACCTGTATGTGTCGCACTGTTAAATAGAGTCTCCTTCACTTTATGTTCCTGAAATAGATACAATATATAGTTTTGAAGGTAGCCAGCCCATTCCTCTTCCAAGTGTGAAATCAGATTTATTGGAGAAGTATCCTGTTACCTAAGGCTCTGCTCTTTGAGATGAAGACAGAATGTGGAGTCTACCTGAGCTTCCCCCACGTTCACCTATGACAAGGTCTAGTGTGTGAGGAATGAGTAAAGCCCAACATGTTTCATCTGCTGTCAGCAGAGCAAGTTTCATAGAATCATAGAATGGTTTGGGTTGGAAAGGACCTTTAAGGTCATCTAGTTCCAACTCACAAAGGCCCATCCAACCTGGCCTTAAATGCTTCCAGATGCAGGAGTCATCTACAACCTCGCTGGGCAGCCTGTTCCAGTGTTTCCCCACCCTCACAGAAAATAATTTCTTCCTAATATCTAGTCTAAATCTACCCTCTTCCAGTTTAAAACCATTTTCCCTTGTCCTTTTTCTACTTGCCCTTGTAAAAAGTCCCTCCCCAGCTTTCCTGTATGCTCCCTTTATATACTGGAAGGTTGCTATAAGGTCTCCTTGGAGCATTCTCTTTTTCAGGCAAGAGTCCCAGCTCTGCCTATCCTTATAAGGCAGGTGCTCTAGCCCATCTTTGTGGCCCTCCTCTGGACCCAGTCCAACAACTCCATACATGCTACATGTGCAGTAAATCTGGGGTCATACTATGGAGTTCTGCACATCCCCACTTTTTATCTCATGATCTCATTGCGATCATGGAGACGTGGTGGGACAGCTCGCATGACTGGAATGTTGTCATGGAGGGCTATGTGCTTTTTAGGAAAGATCGGCTGGCTAGTGGCGGGGTGGTGGAGTTGCTCTTTATGTGAGAGAGCAGCTAGAATGTATTGAACTTCACTTGGGGGAGAGTGATGTAGCAGTGGAGAGCTTATGGGTGAGAATCAAGGGGCAGGCTGGTAAGGGTGACACTGTTGTGAGTGTGTACTACAGGCCCCCTGATCAGGATGAGGAGGCTGATGAGGCCTTCCAAAAGCAACTGGATGTAGCGTCACGTTCCCAGGCACTGGTGCTTATGGGGGACTTCAATTATCCAGATATTTGCTGGACGACCAACATAGCCAGGCACGCACGGTCCAGACGGTTCTTGCAGTGCGTTGAAGACAACTTTCTGATGCAGGTGGTGGAGGAACCGATGCAGGGAGGGGTGTTACTGGACCTTATTCTCACCAACAGGGATGGACTTGTTAAGGAAGTAAAGGTAGGGGGCAGTTTGGGTTCTAGTGATCACGAGATGGTGGAGTTCAAGATCCTGAGTGGAAGAAGCAAAGCAATAAGTAGGATTGCTACCCTGGACTTTAGGAGAGCCAACTTCGATCTCTTCCGGGACCTACTTGGGGCTATCCCGTGGGCTTGGGTGTTAGAAGGTAAGGGGGCCTCTGAGAGCTGGTCAGCATTTAAACAGCTCTTCTTCCAAGCTCAGGATCGGTGCGTCCCTGTGAGCAAGAAATTGGGAAAAGGTGGCAGGAGACCTTTGTGGATGAGCAAGGAGCTCATGCGCAAGCTCAAAGGAAAGAAGAAGGTCCATGAAATGTGGAAAAAGGGTCTGATCACTTGGGAAGAATATAGGAATGTAGTCAGGGCCTGCAGGGATGCAACGAGGAAGGCTAAAGCCTATCTGGAATTGAATCTGGCTAAAGTGATAAAGGATAATAAAAAAGGCTTCTTCAAGTATGTTAACAGCAAAAGGAAAACTAGGGAGAATGTGGGCCCCTTACTAAGTGAGGGGGGGGTTCTGGTAATGGGGGATGCTGAGAAGGCAGAGATACTGAATGCCTTCTTTACTTCCATCTTCAGTAAAAAGGCTCTCCCACAGGAATCCCACACCCTGGAGGTTAGGGAGAGGGTCTGGGGAATGGGAGACTTCCCTTTAGTCAGGAAAGAGGACGTGCGTGAGCGCCTAGGCAGTACTAAGGTCCACAAGTCCATGGGACCTGATGGGGTGCATCCACGTGTGCTGAGGGAGCTGGCGGAGGTTATTGCCAAACCGCTCTCCATCATTTTTGAGAGGTCTTGGATAACAGGGGAGGTCCCTGAAGACTGGAGGATAGCCAATGTCACTCCGGTCTTCAAAAAGGGCAAGAAGGAAGATCCGGGTAATTATAGGCCTGTCAGCCTCACCTCTGTCCCTGAAAAGGTGATGGAACAGCTTGTGCTGGATACCATCTCCAGACAACTGGGAGAAAAGGAGGTTATCAGGAGTAGTCAGCATGGGTTCACCAAGGGGAGGTCGTGCTTGACCAACCTGGTGGCCTTCTATGATGCTGTCACATGCTGGGTGGATGGGGGAAGAGTGGTAGATGTAGTCTGCCTTGATTTTAGAAAGGCATTTGATACTGTCTCCCACGACATCCTTATAACAAAGCTGAGGAAGTATGGGATAGACGAGTGGACAGTGAGGTGGGTTGAGAACTGGCTGACTGGAAGAGCACAGAGGGTCATTGTTGGTGGTGCAGAGTCTGGCTGGAGACCTGTAACCAGTGGTGTCCCCCAGGGGTCTGTGCTGGGTCCGGTCTTGTTCAACATCTTCATCAATGACCTTGATGAGGGGATAGTGGCCACCCTCAGCAAATTTGCTGATGATACGAAGTTGGGAGGATTGGCTGACACGCCTGAAGGCTGTGCTGCCATTCAGCGAGACCTGGACAGGCTGGAGAGCTGGGCAGTAAGAAACCGGATGAGGTTCAACAAAAGCAAGTACAGGGTCTTATTTTGCATGCACCAATACAGGCTGGGGGATGAGCTGCTGGAGAGGAGCTCTGCAGAGAGGGACCTGGGCGTCCTGGTGGACGACAGGTTGGTCATGAGCCAGCAGTGTGCCCTCGTGGCCAAAAAGGCCAATGGCATTCTGGGGTGCATTAAAAAGAGCGTGTCCAGCAGATCGAGGGAGGTGATCCTCCCCCTCTACTCTGCCCTGGTAAGGCCTCATCTGGAGTACTGTGTCCAGTTCTGGGCTCCCCAGTACAAAAAAGACAGGGATCTCTTGGAAAGAGTCCAGCGGAGGGCCACAAAGATGGTGAAGGGCCTGGAGCATCTCCCCTACGAAGAAAGGCTAAGTGAACTGGGTCTGTTTAGCCTTGAGAAAAGACGACTGAGAGGGGACTTGATCCAGGTTTATAAATATCTGAGGTGTGGCGGCCATAGCGGTGAGGCCAGTCTCTTTTCAGTGGTACGTGGAGACAGGACGAGAGGAAACGGACATAAGCTGCAGCACAGGAAGTTTCACACGAATGTGCGTAAGAACTTCTTTACGGTGAGGGTGACGGAGCACTGGAACAGGCTGCCCAGGGAGGTTGTGGAGTCTCCTTCTCTGGAGATATTCAAGTCTCGCCTGGACGCCTACCTGTGTGACCTGGTGTAGAGAACCTGCTTTGGCAGGGGGGTTGGTCTCGATGATCTCTAGAGGTCCCTTCCAACCCCTACAATTCCGTGATTCTGTGATTATCTCCTCTCCCCAAGCCCATCTCAAAATAATTCCTTCTTTTAGAGCCAACATGCTGGGCAAAGGCAAAAAATATTAGAATCCCACAGCAAATAGTATTTGTCTCATGATTCCTCAGGAGTGACGGTAAGCATAAGGATTTACCATCCATGCAGAGATTCTCCAGCACAGACTTTCTGCACATGAAGTGAAAGGATCGATGCTGTTATGGTCTGTGAAGCTGAAGACCCACCTATAATGAGTGGGTATTATTTCTGCTGAGTACACAGTCATCATGATTGCAGGGGGATTAAAATCCTGTCAGGTCTGAATCCAAAATGAGGTCAGTAGGAGATTTCTGAAGCACACCCTTCGATCCTTGCTTCAAGGTCTGGTGAGGGTGCAGTCAGGTGTGCCGAGGCTTGATGCACTCTAGTGCCTGCTGAAGTGCCATTGCAGAGGAAGGATCACTGTGACGCTATTAAATATCCCATCTTGAAAAAAGTCATGCCCCCCAGTCCCTAAAATTATACAGGTTGGAAAGGATGCAGCACACAAATTTTAGCAGGCAACAAGAATACAAGACTTTTGTACAAGCATTGAATCTCTAACTTAAATGTCACTGGGAAAGCCTGCACAATTTACTCTAGTCCTATCTGCCACTCTGACCAGGGTCATCATTTCTGTGCTGAGAGCATGACAGTCCAGCACTGGCATTAATGGTGTTGAGTGTGTGACATGATATATAGAAGCATGACTGCATGAAATAATGAAACAACACCTGCACTCACTTGGCTCCTTCCTCTTTAATACATTATTACAGAAATGTTACATTTACTGCATGCAGATCTTCGGATGAGGGTCCAAACTACACCAAAGCAGGTGAC
Organism: Meleagris gallopavo; assembly: GCF_905368555.1. Taxonomy (NCBI): domain Eukaryota; kingdom Metazoa; phylum Chordata; class Aves; order Galliformes; family Phasianidae; genus Meleagris; species Meleagris gallopavo. The sequence continues at coordinate 50,161,493 of NC_139405.1, read as the reverse complement.
CTGCCCCTTGCAGTAATTAAGCCTCATGATGATCCTCTGCTGACTGTTACATGATAGCTTCTCTCACTGGGATCAAGTTAGTTCCTATCACTTTGAATGCAAAAAACAGTTGATCATTTCATCCATGTGACTATAAGGGTGACTGTCACGGCTTGCAAAGCATATAGTAGTTCTTGCAATATCAGAAATAATCTCTAAGTAATGCAACTTTGGGTTGCAGTCATCTTTTATTATTGCTCTAGTCTTCTAGTAGGTTCCTCCTGTCTCTCCCTTTTAGAATTTTTGTCTTTTGTTACTAAATGAAACCTTCTATACCATTTTCAAGGATTACCTGCTGAAAGAGATCAAAATAAAGGCTGTGTTATTCCAAATAAATTTTACTTATTTAGAGGATTTTGATCAAATTCATTAAAGGATGAAAATAAACAATAAAGAATGAATGTAGTAGGCATTTTGCAGATGGGGACACCAAAATTTAAAAAGGAAAAAGAGATTTTTCACAGGTCTGTCATAAAGACTGAAACAGAACTGGAATTTTTTCCTTGAGGACTAAGTGTATTCCTTACAGATTCCAAGTGCAATGGATCTTATAAAGTGTTTATTTAAAATCTGTGGATGAAGATGAAATTCTTCTTGGTTGTCATTTTAAAGTCAAATTCTGTTAAATAAGGAATAAAATCCACTGTAACTATAGCAGGTAATTTTTCTTCAGACATTTCAAAGTACTCAGTTCCCACATTGAAGTGAATTCAATATTGAGTATATTCACAGTATTCCTTACAATTTTTGAAAAATCTATTTAAATCTTTCTTTCTTCTAAATGAGATGGATTGCACACTCTCTGCCTGTTATGAGGTATTGATAACATCTGTTTACTAACCTGAAAGCAACATTCAGTGACTCCAGAGAATGTGACAGGTTGGAATGGCTGTTGTGTTGCATCAGGTGGCAGTGTGGCTGACTAGTCAGCTGATCAAAATAACATGGGTTTACAGGCAAAAGGAAAAGGGATGGCAGCAAGTGAGGGGAACTGGCTGCTTATAATGCATGTTATTCAAGGAATGAAACAGTGAACCTGGAGGAAGGGAAATTGTTGAAATGTATTCATGTGCGTGGCCAATGACTCAGAGGCTTGGTTTTTGAGTGCTTGGGTAAAGAGATTTGCTTTAGCTGTGCAAAGAAGGGGTAGAACACTGTTATATTCAATTAGTGAAGCCCCTTCCATTTGTTTCCTGGGCAAGAGAGTTTCATGCCCTTGCATGTAGTTGTGCATTGTTGGTAGGGCTGCAGACCTTGGATTCTGCTGCCTTGCAGGGCCTAATAAATGACCAGAGAACTTCTCCATAATGAAATGTTTAAAACATTTACCATTACTATCAGTCATAGAGGCAACAAGATATCCTAACTAATATGAAATATTGGAATATAGCCCTTTCTTCAGCCCTTGCAAGCAGGCCAATGCTCTGCGATGGCTCAGGCTGTAGCCCATGCTGAGAAGTAAGGAGTAGATTTCTGCCATCTGTCCAAGGTTGGACTCAGAGGTCTGGGGAACTTGATGCGAAAAGCTAAGCTGCCAGAGGACAGAGGTAAAAACAAAGGGAGCTTGGTAAAATGTGGCAAAAGGGGCAACGGCATGGCAAGGTTATGAATACTCATCTTTCAAGGGCAAATGATAGAAGAGAACAGAGAATGAGCACTGGTGGAGTATGTATACGTAGACAGAACCTGTGGGGCTGGGAGATGGGCAGCTATCAGCACTTGGCTGTCAGTCCATGAAAATGTCATTCACAGCAGAGCCGTGTTGAAGTAGAATAGTGCAAACGAGTATCATAATATTTTGGTAGAAATTACAGGTATTCCACATCTGTCAAAGCACTTCACAATGAATCACTATTTGTCTACTATCCTACCATATCACTAGATACCTGGTTGCTTCCTGAGAGAGAGGCATTGGTGAAGGATATTTTTTTCCAACAGAATCTGGTCAGAATCCTCTCACTGAATGCAATAAACCACTCCCCTTGGTCAGTCTTCTTCTCTTTCCTGTTCTCTCTCCATGGTGGCCACATGGAACAGGGGAGGAGAAATGCCCTCCCTGTACTACCTGCTGGCCTATCCCAGAGCAGAGTAGTTCACCTGCCCTGATGAAGGTAACCAAAGTTATAAAGCAGAGATACCATCTAGAGTTGTGACTGATTCAGTTTGAATTTTTCCAAGGGAAACTTATCCTCGACTCTGCCCTCAACTGTGTCCATCAGTGCAAAATCTCCCTCTCAGATTGCCAAGGCCATTCTGTCCCAATGTTATGGCACAGTGGATACTTTGAGAAGGAAAATACATAAATTTCCTGGAAATGGTGAAAGTAAAGCATTCCTCTTTTTGCCTAATCATATTGGGAGCCTGCAAAATTTGACCTTGGAGATAGTACATGCTTTCCTTAACAAAGAACGGGGAAGAAACTTTATTTTTGTATGATCATTTAGCCTTCTGTGGATAAAATCAAGTAAAACCACAGTTCTAGTTAAAATAATTTTCAAACAAGGAGTCTGATTGTGCCTGTTTCTTGTGTGGGTACAAAATGAGGAGAGAAGGCATTATGTGCTGTCTCTGTGCTCTTCCCACAGAATCAGACTTATCACATCTCACTTATGTATCTCAAAGTGAAGCCTATTCAGATTGAAAAAGTTTTTCTTTTTATAGCCAATAGAGACAAATTTTTTCTCCTCCAAATACAACATGTCATCTTACCAGGTGGTCTAACGTGGGCAAAACAAAGCACCCTGTGAAGCTGTATCCATTAGATAACTAACTTTTAAGCACACAAGTTAGATGAAATATATACCAGACATAAAGACCAACTCTTGTGCTGCTTGAATATTCTGAGAAATGGAATCTAATCTCCAGGAGGCCTTGGCTTGATGAATAATATTTCCTAACCCACACTGTATTTTCATTGATGAGTACCTCGTCCACAGACTTATGACTTTATGGTTTGGTAGGTGAGTTGAGGCATAGGTCAACAAAATGTGTAGGTTTGCAAATGCTTGGTTTCAATGGAAAACAAGCTCATGATTCTGAGCCCAACTGTCATGTTGTTTATGAATCCAGATCTTGGTCATTTCCAATATTTTTTCCAGTTATACCAGAATGATATTTAAAGCTAAATTGTCAGAAAAGATTTCTCATACAACTGACAAGAGATAAGAAAAAAAAATACCATACCACAACTGAATTCATAGAGACCGTAATATTTGCCTACCTAGAAAAGACACATATCTTAGTCCAACTTTTAAATAGGAACTAAGAAAAGATAACCGTCTCTTCTTTTTTTTTTTTCTTTCTTGCTATTGTTCACTCGTGAATATGTAACACAGCATAACATTCTCAAACTGTAATCTGCTCAACATTATCTAATTGCATCTGTCATTTTACTCTGGAATAAAATACTTCTGGGGAAAAAGAAATATGAAATTTAGCACTTGAGCTACTTTTTTAAAAATTGCTTCTGATTTTAAACATGTAGCAATGACATTTACCTGCTAAAATTTAAAAAGCAAAAACAATCTGCATGTTATCAAGCTCATATGTAGTTATCATCTGTAGCTCATATGCTACACTGCGTGTGTACCTTATTCAAATGCTCCTTAGGGCAGAGAGGATCTCACAGGAGAACTGAGCTAGGGTCTATATCTCTATTTTTGACATATGCTTTAACCAGTCTATGGACTGCCTGTTTGGTATTGTTTAATTATTGTTTCACCAAATGTGCTAATTGCACTTTGGCTGTCTAAGTTGTAAATGGGAGGGATGCCAACATATTCGCTAAGTAACATCTTTGTGCTATCCTTGCCAGATTCCCAGAAAATACATCCAAGATGGTTATTGATTCTTTTTCTTGTGCTTTTACAGCTTAATCCCCTTTCATTCTTTTTTCTTTTTTTTTTTTCTGATTCTCAAGCTGATACTCTGTGAAAGTGATTTCCTTCAGCAGGTCCCATGCCTGCAGTGTGTCAGCTTCTTGCAGCCTTCCACGTCCCTTGCATTTTCTAGTTTCTCACCTTTCTCCTCTCTGTTCTTTCCCCTTCATATCTCCTTTCTGTTGCAAGTGAATGAGGATAGGAAAAGTCTATTATTGCTCAGTGGCTGGTATTCTTGAGTCACACAGAAAGTATTAGGAATGAATTTGTTATTGCTTTCAAAAACCCTGGGAGCCTCTATGCAGACTTGTCTCCTAAAATTCAAGTACAAAGACAGTCTTGCCTTGTATGTGCTTACATAAAAAGCAAACAGCGGGGATTAATTACTTTAGACAGCTAAATAAATATTTATTTCTCCATAATAGTCTTCAAAAATATCTGTCACTGTTTCACTACCTAACAATGACTGCTAGCGACATGTGGGATCTTTTTCAATGAAAACTGCTTTTTAATGAGTGTTTTTCTAGCAGGAGGTTTAATCTGATGCTGCTTTTGGAGTGAGGCCTGGCCTACCCCAGTACAAACTCTGTTTGATTAACAAAAGACCTCATTTCTAAACTGATCTAGCTTAGCTGATGCTAGTTGATTCTTTTATTTTACTCAATCTTGTTTCTGAATCAATTAGCATTTAAACTGAGCTCCCAGCCTTCGTATAAACTCCGAGCCACCTAAGCCAAACAAAACCACACTTCTGCATGCTTTTAGGGGCCACTGAGCATCTATAAAACATCCTGATGTAATATGCTTGTGTTGCCAGGTCTTAAGACTTCGGAAATTTATCTAGAGATTCTGGCTGAGATTCATTGGGGCCACAATTACATTAGATGCCTTGCAGACAACAGTTGCCTGCATTTCCTCTTCCTTCTCTGGGAAAAAAATGGAACGAGGGGCAGCCAGTGAGCCATGACACACCTAAAATGGCTTGAAAATTCAGAAATAAATCCACCCATACATCATTCTGAGGTGGCCGTCCTTCTTCTAATGTGTCATGCAGCAAAATCCCCTTTTATTTCAACTTGACTACTCCCTCTGTATTCTTTCCCTTGATTACTGTCCCTTGGGATGCTGGGTCCCTCTTGGCTGGGAGAAGAACTTGCATTAGAGTTGCTGCACTGGCTGAACTGAGATACTGCAGGTTGTCCCATGGCTGCCACTTATGATATCTCTCTTCTGTTTTCTCTGCTTTGGCCATTGGTCATCTCCTGCTTCGAGACTTCTCTACCTTGTATGCTATTCCTCTTGCTCCCCATTCTTCCCTCAGGACAAGTGATCCCTCACTTCCCACAAACCATATTTTGTGCACAACACCATGTGTTGATCAATTCTGGTGTGTGGAGCAGACAGCATATGTCCAGAAGTAGCACAAGCATCACTGTCACATCTTAAGGATGCCAAGGCATAGCTCATACTCTGCTGTGGTGTGAGCTGGCAGCAATTGCAGTCCTGGTCCTGGTCCTGGTATGGAATTGCTGAAAATGGAGTTAGCAACATGACACAAATAAAAAATGTCCTAAATAAATGGACTTTACCATACAGATGAATGAGGGACAATATAGATATCTTCCTGTGACTGGGCATCCAAATGCTGTTGCCTGGTGAGCAAAGAAGCTGCTCAAGCTTTTGATGTTCTGTGTGAGGAGAAAAGAGAAGTAGATGAAAAAGCTGACTGCCAAACACTGTACATCTGAAACAGTACCATACATCTATTTCAGTTAGTTCAGTCACACCCTTTAAGACCTGAAAAATGTGTGAGACTTTTAAAATGGTGGCAAGAAAATTATTGATTTGGTGTGTGGTTAATTAAACAGCAGCTGGTTCTTTTTTGCAGTGCTAGAGGATTAATAAAATAGAAGCTTTGATGACTGAAATGTTGGGCCATAATCAAAGAACATAAAGTAAACAAAAATTGTTTAAGATAATTTACAGTGTAAAAGAAGTTCTGTCTTTGTGAAGAGATGACATGAAGCATGAGCAATAGCTGCAAAGGAGAAAGAGTATGGGCTGTTCTGACAGATACTGCACCATCTTCTTCCTGTCTGCATCTTGCAGAAACCTTTCAAAGCCTTGCTTCAAATTAGTGGCAACAGTCCTGCTTTGAGAGGAGGGGAGGGGAGGGTTTCAACTCCGTGGACTTCACTGTCCAACAAATTTCATATGGTAATATAAAACAATATTTAATGCGCCAGCTTTTAGGTTACTGCTAGCACTGAAGGGCCAGCTTGTGGTTTTCAGGAAAACAAGGTTCTTAGACCGTGGGTAAAACTGAGTTGCTGAAACTTCTGGCCTTGAGGGAGGAAATCTGCTACGGGGGTAAATTGTACATGCGAGGAAGGGATGGGGAACTACACACAGCTGTTGTGCTGAAAGAGAAGATGGGAGGAAATGTGGGGAATCTTGAAGTCAAGAAAGAGAGGGGAGGGGGACCAGCTGGTACACTGTTGCATGATGCATGATGAGTAGCATCTTCTGCAGTCAGAGCCTTGGAAGCATTAAAATGTTCAGCCCCAGGAGTGCTACATGCAAGGCAGTGTTGTAGTGGTTCAATCTATCACCTGCCCTGGCTTTGGGCATGGCACAGAGAGGGGAGTTTTCAGGAAAAAGGACTCTACAAGTAAGCCACCTCTTTTCATCTCCTTTCCCTCCATTCTTTACATTTATCTGTGCTGTTACAAGTAGATCTTGGTAGGCTGTTTAATATTCATTTTATATAAGTCAGGATAACTCCATCCTGGATTGAACTCCACTGAATCTAGGTCAATATTAGAAAATTGCTTTAAATAAGCTTGACGCTTTCCATGTTAAATACAAAACATCCTGCTTCTAAGCTGCTATATGTTTTCTTGAAATGAAAAAACAGGCAGCAGGCACATCACTGTTAAACTAATTAAAGTTTAAAGAGAGACCTTTATACATACTAGTCTAGCTAATTTGTTGTCACAAGATCATAATTCATTAACTATATTTTCTATTGTTAGTTTAATTAATAATAACCAAAACAGCATATGGAATGTGTCAGCTGATGAGTCAAGATGGAAGGAAATAACTTTGCTGAGTCTTTAAGTTGTGCCTTCTATGCAGTTTCCTTTCTGGAGAGAATACTGCACTCTAAATAAATACAATGGACTTTGCCTGCAGATGCTTGGCTGGGCTGGGCTGGCAACTACTGCCTAATGGAAACTCAGACCTCTGTGCTGGAGACAAAATTCAGAGATGATTTAAAGAGAGGAGAAGTTGACCAGATGTCTGGGAAATAACAGTGTAACTTGCAAGAGTCTGATTTAAAATAGATGCAAGAAATAGTTAACCTCAGGATACCATAGCTGTTTTCATTTCTATATGTCTACCTCCTCCATCTTGCAGGGATGGTTCAGCTGCTCCAGTAGCAACAACAGAACTGCTGTGCATTACAATGGAGTGTTTAGTGAAAAGACAAACCTGCTGCCAGCTGAGCCGCTCTACCTGAGGTACTGTTTTGTGAGCATAGGAGCTCCACCTGTAGTGGAAGACTAAGAGAGAGGCAGATCGCTGAGGGCAGGAGCCATAGGGTAGTAGTAAAGTTAAATATCCCCATAGCTGAATCAGAATTGTCCAGGGTGGCATCCTGGAGCATTGCCTTCACTTCTGGCAGTAGTTTTTCGATAGTGTTACTGATTGTGCCAGCCTGCACCAAAGGGGAAATGCTCTCTAGAGCACTGTATCTGTACCCCAGCCGCAAGGTAGGCTTCAGCCTTGGGTCTGGAAGAAAATGGAAATAATCGTCCCTTGAATACAGATTTTCAAAGTGTTTTTTATTCCTACGCGAAGTCAAGCCCTGAAAGGAAAGCTATCTAATGGGTACTGAGTACCAGGCCTTCAGAGAGCATTAATGCACTGTGGGGTTGAAGAGGCTAAAGCTCCAGAGCTTTCCTGTATTTCTCATTCACCTCTGGCCAGCATATCACTGTTTCCTTGGCATGAATGGTCTTCTTCATTCCGTCATGGATTTTTGCATTTCTGTTTGATTTTCTGCCTGTAGCACTGAAGTGGACATTCTTGGTTCCAGTCAGAAAAGGCTTATGATTTACCTGTAACTCAGGCTGAATTAATCTAATTATGTTCTTCTGGGCATTTTCTTGATAAGGGAGCTCTGCCTGAGCCATCATTTGGGAACATGTAACCACCTATCTCACCTCTTTTCCTTATCACATTAGAACAATTGGTTCCGTGATTGTGGTGCTAATAAAGATGGGGGCCCTTGTGGATTTGTGCTTAACTACTCGTGCTTCCTCTGTTTTTGCAACAGCTCTACCTGTCCTTCTCATGTCCCTTCTGCTGCCGTTGCTGCAAACAGTGCTTTGGGCCCTCACTGCATCTCCACTGACTGGACTGCAGCAGGGTGTGTGGGGATGGATCTGTGCTGGAAGGTCATGCTGGACAAACTTATTGCCATAGAAGACACATAATGGACAAGCTCTGTCTGTTTCTCCACCAGCAAGAGTAAGTATATGACCTCTTTTATCTTTTCAGCTTTAGCATTTCCCTAAAGTTGTAAGAATTTTATATATATATATAATATATATTTTATATAAATATTATATATGTATATAATATATAGATATAAAATAATATTTTATTTATATTAATAAATAAATATTTATATTAATGTTATATACATATATATATATATATTCAAATTTTGCTAAAATCAGGCACTTCCTTTCATGTTTCTCATGGGAAGGTTGGCAGATAGCTAAAAAGAGACATCACGATTGTTTAGGCCTATATGCTCTGGACTGCCATAGACTATAGACTACATAAGAGCATCACTTCTTTCTCCTACAGTTATTTAAGACATCTTACTAGTGTTTTTGACAGAGTCTGGGAATCCTGGTCATGCCATGGAGGACTCAGTGTTGTATTTTTGAAGCGTTCAAGAGTTTTTATTTCTTACCCCACTCCTTATTTTTAGTATTTTTCTTCTGGAATTAGCTTGTCTAAAAAAAATCTTTCTATTTATAAAAAATTGTTTACAGTTTATAAAATAAATTAATTTATAAAGCCACTAGACAAGGTCTTGATTCTCAGCCTGAATCCTGTTCTCTTTCCTCAGTGAATGGGCATTTGTATTTTCATTGAGACTTGTCAGTGGCCCCAGTATATCTGGTAACTGCTGGTGTTTTGTATTAAAAAAGATAAGTTGTTTAAAGAACTAGTAAGTAATAGAACAAGTAAAGCAATGACTGCATTGTGTTGCAGCATAGTTTCTAAAGTATAATTAGAAATACAATATGTCTTATTAATAGCCAAAATTGTGGGTTATAAAAGTTGGAATAGAAGTGATTACTCCTTTTCAAGGATCTGAGAGTATAGTATCAGAGCTGGAAGCTGTCAGTGAAAAGAATCTTTTTTTTTACTAAAAAGATGTAAAAGGTATACTAAAGAGAGCATCTGATTCCCAATACTGATAGTACTGTCACATGTGTACATGATGGATGTGATTAGCACTGTCAAATATAGACACTGGTTAATGCTCTCTTTAATTAGCATTGGAGTGTGGCTCATGCTAATGTGGATGAGAGCTATGCCTCATAGAGGGAGAGGAGCAGAAAATGACCAAATGGGAATTGTAAATATGTGTCTAGTAGTAAAAGAACCATCTAATTGCTCTCCAGATGCTTGAGAATGAAATGCCATGGGATGAACTGTAGCTGGTGTGGCATGTGTATGCAAGCAAGATGGGGGGAAGGAAGAAAGCATCTCTGGCCAGAAGAAGGATACTATCACTTTGCATGGGTAAATTTGTCTTCAGGAAGAGTAAAAGCAGGGATACTTGGACTTTAGCTTTACCTTGAAGAAGCAGGGATGAATGTATGCTGTTAACAGAGTTACAGTCCAAGTTTCAAAATCTTGATTCTTTTCTCTGCATTAAGTATAAGTGTTTAGCTGACTTGAACAAACTGAGGCATTCAGCAGGCCTTCCGTAGTCCCACAGAGCCAGCAGAACTGCCTGGAGAACTGGCCTGGGTGCCAGTGAGCACCTGTAGCAGCTCTGAGCCATGAGCATGGCTTACAGCTATACTGCTGATAGAGGGTTTTTGTCTATTTGAGGATTACTGTTTGCCTCCTTCTAACAGCCAGTGCCTTCTCCAGGGCATGCAGCACCCATCTATCCTACCTCATGGATTCTAGATTAAAACCACCACTCAGTGAGAGTAGAGTCTGAGTGGAGCTAAACACTGCCACTGCACTCCTCACTAAACATTTTGCTATTTAGATACAGATGGTTTAAATATGTTATCAGATTTTTTTCATGACCTTTTTAAAGTAAACAAACGTGGTCCAAATTTCAAGCTGAAGCAAAACAAGAAAAGTTGATTGAAACTTACTTTCCTCTCAGATTTTGCCACTGAAAAATGAAAAGTAATTGTTATGTTTGACCATGAAAAAACATTTTCTGACAAAGCGTCATTCTATACAGGAAATGATTTTTGTCCCAAAATTCTTGACCAGCTGAAGTTTCAAAAAAAAAAAAAAAAAAAAAAAAAAAAAAAAGAAAAGAAAAGAAAATAGATGCACTTGCAGTTTATTGTTTACTGCCCTGTAACATACACTTCAAGTGCAAAACAAAATCAACGCGTAGCATGTAAAGTAACAGGGCGGAAGAAAAACCAGAAGGAAATGACAGGCACAGGCTGAAGAATAATTCATCATTCAGCAACATAAGCTGACAGATTTTCTCTCTAGCTTTCTAGCATCCAAAGCCTTTTGCATCTCTATTTTCACCCACAGCCTTTCATTCCAGATGCTGCACTTTAGTACTTTAAAATTCTTACCCTATTTTGAAATACTAGCTACTAGAAATGATTGTTCCTTGAACTTGCAAGAGGCTTGGAAGGTCACAGAGTGATTTCATGGTCCCTCATGAGTCATAGTACAGTTACAGAGGTGTTTTACAAATTCCAAATCAATAAGGTTATGTTTCTCTATAGAGGAGCAATCAAAAAAGGTTGTAACCGTGAAAAAGAGCACCATTCATTCAATTATTAATAGAGTTGCTCCTTAAATCAACAAATAGTTCTGGAGTTATATTACAATTACAAACCTCATGATCTATCTCAATCTTAAAATTAATTTTCCTTAGGTTATTATGCATGTGAATATCATGGGCTTGAAATAAACGAGCAAAACTCTGCTTGTTCATCTCCAGAAACACTTCCTTCCCTGTATCACTAATGGGACAACACACACATGCAAATGAAGAAGCAGAAGATAAAAATTACTGCAAATAGCTGTGTCTTCTCAGAAATTCAGGGTAGTGTAAAATAATTTCTAGGCAACTATTTTGTTAAAAGAGCAAACTCTGAAGCTGCTTCTGCATGTCAGGATGAAATGTCACATTTGTTGTTAGTTTAGAAGCCAAAGAAAGATACAGAGCTAGCTTTTTTTCCTTTTCAAGCCCTGACATATAATGTTTGCTTGCCTACCATACTAAGAGCTTTGTAAATCCTTGTTACTCACCATCTCAGATTAAAATTTGGCACAAGAGACGTGAAGAGGAGAAAGAGACCGAGAAGAAGGGGGAGAAGGAGACAAGGTATGAAAAGGTTAAGATGGATCTAAGAGCTCTAAAGCAGCATAAGCTCTCATAAGCACAACACACAAAGAGCGGCCCAAAGACGTATCTGTGATGATGGCAGGCAGAAGAGAAAGGTGCAAAAGCAAAAGATTGCTATGTGTTTAAGACAGCAAACTGAGAGTGCTGAGATTTCTTTAATAATCCACGGTTGATCTAGGAATAGGAACCAGCTGAAGAAGATTGATCACAAGAAGCACAAGACTTCTGGGAGATCAGCTGCATGTAGAAAGAGTGATTCTTCTGAAGTATTAACAACGGCTGAGATTGAGTTGGAAATTGTGTTTTGTAGGCCTGTGTTATCCTTGCTTTGAGACAAGACTGCAGTCAGTAATAAGAAGCCTCAAACTAGAAGCTCTTAATATGAAGACAGAAAAATTTTTTGTATTTTACCTAATTGCTAAAAGCAATACTGCCACACTTCAGAATATGAAAATGAACAAAATGTTTTTGCAAACCATGAGTTCATAGGTAAGAGCAGATGTGGAGGAAAATGAAAACACAGAAAAATACTCAATAAAATTCTGATGACATGACCTTGCATGAACTTGATTGTATATGCTCTTGGGGTTTTTTGTTAAACAGAGCTTCTATATTTCCTTAGAACAGAATATTTTTGTAAAGGATAACCTATGCCTAAATAAAAGTATGCATATCTTCAAAATGAGAAATAATCACTTTCAATGATTTGCAAAAGAGACAGCCAGCTCCTTATGTGGGATAATCATCTTGATCAGAAATTGATTTCTTACTACTTTTAAATTAGAGAGACCAAAACTTCGTAAACTAAGTGCTAAACACTTCCTTTTCACTGCAGACTTGACGTAAACTACAGCTTTAGCAGATACACTTTGTAAGTGCTGTCACAAACAGAGTACCTGCTTGAGTGCTGCAAACAACTTAGTTCTACTGACTGTTGGAAGGACAGCATCTTGTAAGCCTGGAGAGTTTTCCAGATGTTTTTAATGGTAGAGAAAGCCAACAAAAGCATAAAGTAAGAATGACTGAAACAGTTGTCCCATCATAGATGTTCCTAGAAATCTCTCTCTGGAGCTGAAATGAAAACTTGGAAGAGTTATTTTGGCTAAGTTAGACACAATGGAAACTATCAGAGAGCTTCCAAAATTGGCTTATTCTATAATAATTACAAAAGACAAAGATGAGTACTTTCCTGTGGCTGGCAGTCTGAGCAGCTAGCAAAGCATATAAAATGGGGAAAAAAATCCATGGCCAGGGAATGATTTCTGGGGAACCTTGGATGCCTGAACTGTGTTCTGACAGGGTTCTCTAAGAAGAAAGGGATCACATCTGTGCAATTCTAATGCACTGTTTAGAAGGCTCCAGTTTACCACATGATTTGGAAAGTGTATTTTTTATCTGAAGTATTTTTTACAAATATACAATAAGTGACATGAAATTATGAAGAGAAGATGAGGATAAAATAATAGAAAAAATGTTGCATTGAGAGACTTCGGTAAGTTCTTAGGAGGGACACAAATTAAGGGGTGGAAATGGAAAAGACAAGAATATGAGTTCAAGGTTACAGAAATAACAAATCTCGGAAAAAGAAAAAAAGCAGAGGATGCAAACAAGTCTGGTTACTAATGCATCCCCGTACATACATAAAGAAGGCACACAGAAACTCAGAGAAGTGGCATGCTTTGTTGGCGAGTTTATGTTCAAACACTTCTAAACCATTTAAACTGCGATCTGAAGGTCTTTAGTGTATAAAAATGCATGACGGGCATGGACTGGTAATCACAACAGGGACTTTCTGAATCTCAAATAGTTGATAAAGAAGGAACCTGTCCTCAGAGCGTATGATAATAAGCACAAAACAAAGCTGGCAGTTGATGCTTCTAAGCAAGGCCTTGGGGCAACACTTTTAACAAGGAATGGTGATCACTGGAGACCCATGACATATGCTTCTGGATACCTCACTGAAACAGCATGTCAGCATGCAGAAAAAGAGTTGGATGCTCTGTCTTCAGTGTATGCATGCAAAAAAAATGGAAGACCAGTGCTAGCAGGAACCTCAAGCCATTGGTGGCAATTGCTAAAAAGAGTTTTGCAGGCAGAGCTTCTAGATTGTAAGGTCTGGTATGATTTACAGCTCAAATACAAATCTGGAAAAGACTTACACAGAGCAGACATTCTGTCCAGATTTTTCAATGGAACCGAGGCAGTACAGATACAGAGTCTGATGTTCATGCAGAAATTAAGAACTGTTTATCTTCTCAGACAGGATGTAATTGTTTAGACTTGTCACTTCAGAAAGCTAAAATACTAGATAAAACATTGCAGAAGGCGAAACAAGTTATGCGTCTGAGTAACCGGACAGCGCTTACTGAAACTGTACTGAAAAAGTGCTTTTATAGAATACAGGGTGTATTTTCTGAGCATTCTCAGCTAATTCCCAAAGCTTCAGGTGCTTGAAAACAGAATGCATGCATGATATCTGTACATGAAGAAAATGGAAAATATATTAAACTCTATTTGCAAATGCAGTGCAGACCAAACGGCCAAAGCAAAAAAGTTAATTTCAGAAATGTTGGAAAAAACCCCCAAACAGATTCATGATCCTTGAGGCTCCTTCCAACCCTGGCCATTCTGTGATTCTGTGATTCTATGGTATCCAGAAATACCATTGCTGCAGGAATCAGATGTTGAGTGATCTCACATATAAAGATAGTATTTGTCTGCCATAGTACACAAACCATGTTTATGACAGGCAAAGAACCAAAATTTGATTACTAGGCACTGAAATATTTTAAATAAAATTAAAAATAATTTTAAACACATTTCTTCAGATTTGGAATATCCACAGCCTTGTGGGAATATCACTTAAACAATCTGGTGATTTCCACTAATATCTCATTTTGGAATTGTTTAATTACAGAGCAGTGCTCTGAATACTAAAAAATGTTCAGCAGCAAACTTAGATTGCTGCTGTCTAAGTGTAGTTAGTGATGTTGAAGTGAGGGATGTCTAAATGCTGTGAAAAAGAATTAAATAGAGAATGTATTGCATTGTATTAACAAATTACAGGAATGAAATCTTTGCAATCCAGGAAAACTAGGCTGCACATAATAGCAAAATATTTAATGGCCCAAAAGCTGCCATGAGGAGTTTTTCTTCTCTCTGATGTTATTACTGAGTTATTACTGAGACAGCATATATTTGCTGAACATGAGGAAGCACTGGATCATCCCAAGGAGATAAAACACAGATGCCAAATTTCAAAAATGGGTAGAAAGCTGTGGCTTCCAAGGAACCCACAAACCAGAAAGCATCAATTGAAAGGGAGTAGCAGTTGTCTTCCCAGGAGCTTGAAAGAGAAAGAGGCAGCGACAAGCTCATTTGAGTACTGTTTGAAAAGATTAATCACTTGTTAAGTTCTGACCCAGGTGGATGTGCACACTGTGCAGACACAATCATGTATCTTGATATGCAATGAGGTTTCTAATAGGAGGAAGAACTAACACCTGTAATGTCTATTTCAGTATTTCACCAGGCATAATGGTGTCCAAATGACACTGATCTTCTTGGTGACAGAAAGTAAAGAATTTCTTGGGACTTCAGCTGACTTGAAAACAGGAAATCTGGAGCAAAAAGATTTGAACAAATGGATTGGCATTCTGAGAGAAGAGGGAGAGGACAGAACAAAGAGATTAAAATAGACTTCAAGAAAGGGCAATTCTGAGGGAAATTTTGAGGGAAATATTGGGGACTTATATGTCAATCTGTGCTGAGCTGAAATCCAGAGAAGCTAAGCTACAGGTCCTTGAGAAATGGCAAGGACATAACAAAAAGGAACTCCAGTGGCCCTTTGTGCTTTGCAGAAACTGTTGTGAGGTGGGAAGACATTAGTAATCTGTGCCACAGCTTTCTTTTTATCTCTGGGAAACTTGTAGAAGGCAGCAGTCTGGGTGGATCTCTAGAGACAACTTAACTTTCGCAATGAACAGTTAACAGAAATGACAGCTTAGGTAAAATAATGGGGGAAAATAAACCCAGAAACTGTCTGCATTTTGTGGGTGGGAGAAAGCAAAGAATTTTCAGTGTCTTCAAAAGCCTCTTTTAGCCATAAAGTGTGTGCAGTCATTGGTGTTTTTCCTTCAAATCTATGGATTTTGCTCTTTTGTCAGGCAAGTTGTAACCTCCCAATTTGAGAGGCATTGCTTCTGATTTACAGAGATGTAAGAAGACAGACGAGGCACCTTCCTGACCTGCTCCTGATTGATAATACAAAAAAGCATTGTATATCAGAGCTACCAAACAGGAGAAGAATTTTTTAGCAATATTGCTTTTTCCATAAATTATGGCAAATAAGAATGGTCACAGCTTCTCATATAGGTGTTGCACTCTTTTTTATTTTTTATTTTTATATGCCTTGTGGTTATTTTTGTAATTTCTGATCAGAGAAAGGAAAAATAAGTTAAGTTATTATGAGACACTTGTAGGATTTCAGAGAACGTTTCATATGGTGATGATACAGCAGTGATATATTCATCAGTTCCATAGAACTTCCGGGCTGTTTGCACGGAACCTTCTGTATGAGGAATTTAGAGCATGTGTGTATGTGTATATATTCATATATACATACATGTATGTGTGCGTGTACTTATTTATTTTCCTTTACTAGCTATTCTATTTTGAATTTTGTATAATTAAATGGAAGCATGACGTTCAAGGTGATATTTATTGATAGCAATTAAAAACAATGCAGACAAATCCCCCCAAAAATGCAAATTTCAGGGCAAATTTTAGGTCTGTTTTGTTGCAAGATATGGGTTAATTTCCATTTCTTTCTGTCAGACTTCTCAATTTCCTCCATTGATTGAAGTGGATCTCCTTATCATAAATACTTCTTGTATACATTTTTCCAGAAGATGGGAGTGGGCACTTCTATTCCTCACACACAAAAATGCTCGTATCTCTCACTCCAATACTGGGGTCACTGAAAAGTGATTCTCATTGTAAAATTTGCAGTGTTAAAATGGGTAATTTGTGTGCCCAAGTAGGATATAAAGGGATATATTGCCATGATAACAGTGCAGCATACATCTCCATTCAGGAAAAAGTCATCTCTTTCCTTTTGGATGTGGCACACAAACATTATATCTTACACCTACAATTCAAGAATGAAATATTTCAGCCAACATGTGAAAATTCAAAAAGCATAATCCACTGACAGAAAAGAGCAGAAGAACACCTGTACCCTTACTGTTGAAAAAATATCTCAGAAGGCTGTATTTAGCATCCTCCTGCCCACTGAGATGTATCTTACAGATTCTAAGGGGTAATTTTGAAGAAGAAAATCAGGAGCTGTCTGTTGGAGTCATTGTGTCTTTCTCTTGTCCACAGTGCAGCACTTTGCATGCCAACTAATGAAGGAGATGGGGATACTGTAAATATCATTCTGGTTTCCTTTGTTTTCCATAGTCGCAGGAAAATGAACACTCTTGAAAAGTACTCTCCCATGGGAAGATACTCAAGGAGAGAAAATTGCTATGAATTTGCCCTCTACTTCAGTTGCTTACTTGCTCACACAGTTCTATAGTTACCAAACGTATCTATACATATGAAACACCGAATGTGTGATAATGCCTCTTCTCCGCTGGGACAAGACTGTTCAGAAATTACCAATGGGGCATTAGGCACCTGCATAGACATGAGCATTACGTGGCAGCAGCAAGAGCATTTGGATTGCTGGACCTCAGCAACGCCACAGAACAGCCTTGGATAGAGCCATTCCTTCATGGCTGGCAGCCAGAGAGCTGAACTTCTCTACAGATGTTACAGCTGGAGGCATTTAGGGAACAGCTGCACCCAGCTCTGGATTCTGTGAGTGGCTCCTAGAAAGCTGGCATGGCAGTGCCTGTCTTTCCAGGGAAAATAAGTGTAAAAAAAATACCTTTACTTTTTGTTCCAAGTGTTAAGAGAAAGAAAACAATTTTCTGTTCGTCATTTTGTTTTTTTATTTCCCTGAATCTGACATAACTTGCTTATGCTCCCTGTGCTTGGAAACTGGCTGGGCAAAGAATCATTACTTAAATTACAATTTAGTGATTTAGAAGAAAGGAAGAAATTCCGCTCCTAAGTATTCGGAAAAAGTTCTGCCCCTTCCTAGTTCCATTATGGTCCAACATTTATTCCTAAAGCTCCAGACAAACTCTAGGTAAGGATTTGCTTGTCATGATGCCAGCACGTCACGCCTACCTGGAATTTACATGCTGCCATGGGGAATGCAGAGATCTGCCTCAGGCTTCTGGTTCTGCTTTTGTGTTTGAAGAAAGGTCCACCAAAAGGAACAGTGGAGTAATAATAGGACCAACACAGACTGAGGTGACTGGACAGGAACTTTCCTTTTAAGTGCAGCAATGTATCCATTTGACACTAATAGGGACCAGAAGACTGTGACTATCTAAATCAGCATAATTTAGTTAACTTCAGTGCTGTTATCCTAATTATCATAGAGAATTTTAGTCTTGAAAACTATTTTCTTTCATATAAATCAAGGTAAAAATAAAATATTCTTTGCATCTCATATTAGGCCTTGAAAAAATATGGAGGAAACAGAGGGAAATGGCTGGATTATAGAACTCTGCAATGGATAACATTGCAACAAGTTAAAGAAAGAAAGAAAGAAAGAAAGAAAGAAAGAAAGAAAGAAAGAAAGAAAGAAAGAAAGAAGAAGGAAGGAAGGAAGGAAGGAAGGAAGGAAGGAAGGAAGGAAGGAAGGAAAGAAAGAAAGAAAGAAGAAAGAAAGAAAGAAAGAAAGAAAGAAAGAAAGAAAGAAAAGAAAGAAAGAAAGAAAGAAAGAAAGAAAAAGAAAGAAAGAAAGAAGGGAAGGAAGGAAGGAAGGAAGGAAGGAAGGAAGGAAGGAAGGAAAAGAGAAAGAAAGAAAGAAAGAAAGAAAGAAAGAAAGAAAGAAAGAAAGAAAGAAAGAAAGAAAGAAAGAAAGAAAGAAAGAAAGAAAGGAAGAAAGAAAAAATAAAGAAAAATAAAGAAAACCCAAGAGTCCAAGATAAAGTGAACACCTGCATAGTGGAAGTATACTGAAGAAGGATGTATTAAATAGCAACATGGAAATAAAAGCAACAAGCCCAAAAAGAGAAGAAGCAAAACCTCAGACCTAACTGGCAGCAAATAAAAGGTTGTTAACCACATGGAGATCTGTCTTTGGGCATTGCCAAATTGAAAACTGGATGGAACACAATTTTGAAGATTATAACTGGAGAGATGATTAGAGGCATAGGGGAAGCTTTTTCAAGGGCTTACTAAGGAAATGGGTTTGTAATTAGAAAAGGAAATGGAATCAAGAGAAGATTTCTAAAAGGTGAACTGAAAAGGCTTTTGTAAATAGTAAAAACACACGTTAAGAATCCAAATTGACAACACAATGTTGCTGCAAGTTCACTTGTAATTTTTAGACTGAAAATGAGAGAGAAGTGCATTTTAAATCTCATTACTTGAAAATTTGTTTCTCTTTTGCTGCTCTCTCAGAAGTGGAAAGTAAGATTCCACACTCACTATGAGAAAATTGAGATGATCTCTCGGCCCTAGAGTGGCTGAATCCAGCCAACACTCGCAGATGTGTCTAGCTAGTTCCACGTGTGCATTTCCCCACTGATTTCAGTGATTGAATATGAGCAATGGCAAGGCTGGAATATCTACTGATCCCTGAGCTCTCTTTTAACTCCTAGCTTCAATTCAATTCCAAGAAAAGATATCTAAGATTCTGATAGTTGTATTTGTATTTAAAGATTACAAATGTAGTTACTTTGACAACAGCCATCCAGATCACAAGTCTGCCTTGGAAGTCCAAATGTAGAGTTAATGAAGAGAAAATCTGCAACTCCCGGGCACTTTAGCAGCTGGTCTTGCATTGGACTACACTACACAATAGGAAAGGGCAATGGCACTTCCAAACTGTGGGAAAACAGACCGTGGGGAAAACTGATGCCCAAATTCCCATTGTCTTCTGGGATGCAACAGAACCAGACCTGTCCAGTGTGTTCTAGGTTGTTCTGCCAGCCCATTCTGGTTTGTTCCAAAGACCAGTAGCTTGGAAAATCAAAAGCCAATTCACATATTTGTCTGCATATCAACTGGGGAAAAAATAGAAGACAAACCAGCCAAAACAACAACAACAAAAACCCAGAAAATAAGATTCCAAGACTCTGCCCTGGTCAATTTCACTTCTAAAAAGAGGCTTCAGTGATGTCCATGGGATCTGCATGGAGTGTCTGCTCTAAAACAAAAGCCAGCTTTACAGATTTGAAAGCTGGTGAATCACTATTTCCACACAATTCTAGTACAACCACCTAAGAGGTCAGAGTGACTGCAGTGTGTTCTTGTGAAAGCTCCCACCAATATAGTTCATGAGAACTGTTTTTACAGGGACTCCACATAGAAAGCAAGAGAGAAAAGCAGGTAATCTACAGCAACAAAGATCCAAACTCTTCTCCAGATGATACTTCAATCAACTCCCATGATTTCACCCCAACCTTGTCTTTTCAGCTAGTGTTGGTGCAACAGAGACATTTCTTACCAGACAGCTGATTGGTATTACTCACCCAGGTACACCTTGCAGAATCTTTTCTCCCAGGCTCACCTAGAAACCCATTGTTTCATTGCATAATGAAAAGGTGGCAGGAGAAAGGGATTTTATGTAGAATCATAGAATCATTAAGGTTGGAAAAGACCTCTAAGGTCATCCAGCCCAGCCACCAACCCATCCCCACCATGCAACTAAGCCATGTCCCTCAGTGCAATATCTACACATTTCTTGAACACCTACGAGGACAGTGACTCTACCACCTCCTTGGGCAGCCTGTTCCAATGCATTACCAGTCTTTTGGAGAAGAAATTTTTCCTAATATTCAACCTGAACCTCCCCTGGTGCAACTTAAGGCCATCATCTCTTGTCCTATCACTGTTACCTGAGACAGGAGGCCAACTTCACCTTTCCACACCCTCTTTTCGGGGAGTTGTAGAGAGCTACAGAGTGATAAGGTCTCCCCCGAGCCTCCTCTTCTTCAGACTGAATATCTGTTCTGGTTTCAGCTGACATGCCTCTGTATCACTGCAGATTCCTAAGGTACACTTGGGATAAATTAAGGGATTGAAGTGAAGAGTGTAAACCAGTCTGCAGCAAGCACGTTGCCTTGTGGGTATATTTGTAGAGAATATGATTATTGTTTGAGTTCAAAGGAAAGTGCTTATATATCTGCTGTATCCTGCCTTTGGGGCAGAGAAAATGTCGTAATCCAGGGACTCTAATGCAAGAGCAAATTCTGGAAGGTTTAGGATTGATGTGGCCTATCTTGGGCACACCTGGCCACGGATGCTGACCTCAGCAGGCAGTATCTGTCTGTCTCAAAATAGGCTGCACTGTCTACATCATCTAGTGCTGCCCCTTGCAGAGATGCTAATTGGGTCCTGGAAACAATATAGCTACGACGGTGTCTGTTGCTATGTCAAGCTAATTGCAATGCTTCTAATGAGTGCAGGTGTAGTAGCAGGTTAACATGGCTCTTGTGCTTCCAGTGCAGAGCAAGCCTGGCTACTCTGCCCAGAATTCTGTGGCATGGCAGAGTTCTGCCTTCCCTCACACTGGCTGCTGTAAGCAAAACTGAGTTCCTTTTTGATATGACGAGAAGGAATGGCCTCAATTTATGCCAGGGAATGTTTGAGAAAAAGTGGCAGTGCATTGGCACAGGCTGCCCAGAGAGGTGGTAGTCATCATCTCTGGAGGTGTTCAAGAAGCATGTGGATGTGGAAAACTGAGATACATAGTCAGTGGGCATGGAGGGGGTGGACTGGTGGTTGGATTGGGTGATCTTAGAGCTCTTTTCCATCCTTAATGATTCTGTGATTCTATGATTCTTTTGAAGTGAGTGGAAGATTTTGTTTTATATGTACAAAGATACATACGGTGCCTTAGATACTTTGTCTGTGAAACTGGATACAATGAAACACATCTTCCTTTGTAAATCACTTAAAATCCGCAAGTGAAAAGTGCTGCCTGATGTCAGTGTTGGAATATCTTTAATTTTTCCTCTTTGTTATCATTCTTTTCCTTGTCATGTGGCATATGTGCTGAGACAGAGGTCATGAATTTCAACCTGACAAGAAAAAAGACACAGAGTAGAAAAACATTGGAAGAAAAGTAAAAAGCCACTGAGCAAAATGTGAGCTGAGTTTGTATTATTTATACAGTTTTATGTTCAGCCTACTGCTGAGCACATGAAAGTTGAATAGTCCTTGTACTTTGGAACAGGGAGAAAGAAACAGCAGAAACTGAAGCAATATGGTTGGAAGTGCAGGTGGGAGAATAATTTATAATGGATAATTTATTCAACAAACTTTTCCTCTTATCTCTTCACAGATTATTCTAAAACAGATTGCTGTTTTCTCAAATTCGCTTGTTATGTGAAATTATTTACTGAACAATTCTTTTAAGTTGTTTGTGAATTCAAACTGTAGAAAGTTGGCATGCTTTTCATTTGACTAAAAGGTTCCACTGAGCCTGCTCTGCTGAGCTGCTGGAGGGATGCCTCCTTCTTTGGATCTGGTCTGCCTCCATCATACGCCACACAGGTTTGAGTCCTTCTCCAGTGGGGCAGCTTCCCAGAAAGGAGCTAAATCAGCATTTCTGGCACCACGTCCAAATTCCTGACTATGTTGTTTCTTAATGTTTTGCCAACCCAGGAAGAAAAAAACCCTCTTTCAACATTTCACGAGATTGACCCCAAAAGCCTCCTACCTTAAAGCTTGTTTATTTTTCCAGCCATTTCATCTGCTCTGAAAGAAATGTAACCCCAACTTTCCCCAGCCTGTGCTTTCCCAAGGGCTTCAGCCTTCCCAGGCACAGCCACCCCACCCCCCGTTGCTGTGCTCTTCCTCAGCCTCCCTTTATTTCACTCTTATCACAAATAAATTTGGGGAGAAGTTTTCTGAGACCCTGGGGACCAGAAGCTGGATTGAGTTAGATGTAGAAGTTAAGGAACGTGCTGGCTCGATGATCGTGGAGAAAGCATTTGAATAAAAAGTTTTCCCTCCCTGTCAACTGAGCTGAAGTCGTTCCTTCCCTTCTGGTGCAGTACAAGGAGAAGAGGCTGTTGGCGGAGGCTCCAGCCATGTGGCTAGCCCACGTGCCAGGTGGCTATTTTGTCACTGTGCCACTGGCGTCTGAGTCCTCTTCCCTTTACAACAAGAACAGTTGTGCCCATGCCGGCCCGGGGGCGAATCCAATTTTCAGCAATTGCAGCGAGGGGTAGAAAGCTTCTCCCGTGTACACGCTATTAACGATCTGTCTGCAGAACGTGCCAGTTGCTTTCCTTTGCGTAGGATGGTAAGAGATCAATTAGAGCAAGAAAGTTCACAGCCCACTTAAGAAGCAATATTCCCCTTTTATCTCACCTCCTTCTCAGATTTCTACTCTTTTACAGCTGTGTGGCTGGTGTGCTAAATACTAATGTGAAAATACTTTATCCACTGCCAAGCAGACATTCCTGTGGAAATGAGCTCTCCCTTCTCACATTCGCCTCTTGCTTTCTCACCTCCTTGCCCGCAGATCAGAGCGTCCCTTGGTATTAGGGACAATCCTTTCGGCTCTTGGACAGCTGCCCAGACTGAGAGCTTGGTGATTTACCTGCTTGGTTCAGAGCAGGTTTGCTGAGTTCTCTTTGTTTTTACAGGCAGGCAAGGAATTACAGTTGTATACTTCGGGTTTTGATCACAAAATAAGGTAAACATTTGTTATTTGATCAGTAACTTAAACGGATGAATAGACTTTGCTGGATAAAATATTCAGCTTTTTTTTTCCCTTCCTTTCAGTCATTCACATTTGTTTGTGAATTTGTGATTTCCTTCTGTCCTTTTAAAGTAGCTCTTCTCAGCAATTATTGGTCTAATTGTATCTGGTATCCTTAGATTCTTCTATTAAGCTCATCGCGGTGGTGTCTGAACATCAGATCAATGTCCCGTAATTACAGTCACCCAGAGCACAATCAACAATTACCAGCGATCACTTTTCAGATCTCGCAACAAAGAAATGTTATCTGAGACATTGCTGCAGGATTTCAGATTTCCAAATATTTGCACTTCTAATTAAGCAGATGGAAGACCTGCTGTTAATGAGAAAGCAGGTCTCAGAACTTCTTCCATAGCTAATTTCTGCCCAGACCAAAATAAATTATGCTGCAACAATTCTTTTCCAAGGTAAATAACACACCACACTGCCTGGCAAAGTGCCTAACAACAACAAAAAACCCAAAGATGTGTTTAAAGGTATTGCACTCAGTGGGAGATTTTCACACCACAGTAATAAATGCAACACAGCAAAAACCTACAGCCAGCAGAAGGGAATGCCTTCTTATCTAACTGCTCTGGAGGATATTTGCTGATCAATCCAATGAAAGGATGATATGCTTCTGTGTGTATCCAGGGGATGAAATAACAAGCCTGAAGGCAATAATGCTCTCATATCATGTTTGAGAATTTTACAAATACAGCATGAGGCTCTGTGACCCAGTCTGAATGGAATTTTTCTTAGCGTATGAATTTTACATGATATTTCAATACCAGTTCTTTGGGGCAGCTTTCCTAACACAACGAGATGTGAGTTTTCAGGTGCTTTTTTATCGTATTGGTAAATACCGTGGCACATTTTGTGAACCATGTGAGGAAGGCTAACAAACCTGAAAATCTGAAAATTACAGAGATATTTAGTTTGCTTCTTTTTTACCCCTGAAAACTTTCTAATGCCTTTTTTTCTTTTCCTTAGAAAGTAGAAATTAAAAGCACCAAAGAAAAAAAAAAGAATTTAGTGCAGCCTTCAAGTGTGGTTTTTTTTTCTTATTTTTTTTTTTCCCACGATCTCTCCTTAATCTTTAAATTCTGCCTCTGGTTAAACAAATATCGTCAGGTTCCAGATTAATTAAAAAATAGCAAGTAGATAGGTAGCTTTTTTTTTGCTTTTTACCAACAACAGAAATCCATTTCTTTTTGTTGTTTCCAAATCTCTAAAAGCAACAATTCTTGTAATTATCAAATTTCCATATAGAAAGCTGGTATGCGTGTGGGGGTGTAATAGCACAATCTGATATTCCTGTAGCACCAGTTTTCTATAAATAGGGAAATCTGTTATTTATCACTGGAACTATTCATTAAAATAAAAAAAAAATATGTACAGTATGGGCATCTGTTCCTAGATCTTCAGCTGACTGACAATCTTTAATCCATTTAGCTAATGTTAAATTGAACTTGCTGGAAACACAACTTTTCTGAGGGGTCTTTTCAGCTTAGTCTTGATCTGCTCTTATGCTCTTTCTCATGATCTTTGGAAATATGATTGTTCTATAGATTGACTAAAATGATAAAAATGTTTTTCATTGTAGAGAAGAAAGCTGAAAATGTGATTCTCTACAGGATCAAAAAGAGTGTAGACCAAAGAATATAAAGAGTATTATTTCTTTTTTTTTCAAGAAAATATGACTTTTAACCTATTTTCATGAATGGGGAGGATCTGGTGAATATTTAGACTTTGTAATAATTTTTATAATACACTATTTTTTAAATATCTCCAATGCTGCTGAACTTGTATTGACCTATGCCACAGCATCACATATTATTAGTTCGTTATGAAAGGGGCTATAAAGCATCTACATTGCTTCAGTATGTTTACCACACTTTTATTTTAAGCCCAAACTACCCACTCTTACCAATGGGAGTACACAAGGTCAGCATGTGAGGGGCACCTACATGTTAGCATTTGTGTTTTCTATCCACATCTTCAATCTTCACGTAAATATTTGGTCAGGGATTTTCATTGCTGCTGCCTCAAAACAATTGCCAGCACTTCAGCAGTGGAACAGAGCTTATATGGCAGCCAAACACAGGTAAATATTGGCAAAATATTATTGAACATCTTTATATCTTGTAATTATTATTAACATGTTTATACTTTTAAGGTTTTCACCCTACATTTGTACATTAAACTTTTCCAGTGAAGAATTCTAAGTCTGCCTGGACTTCCACCAGCGTTCACTGGTGTGAATTTGCAGACAGACTGGGAGAGTTTGTCCCTCCAACCCTCCTGCTCATTTACGTGGATGGAGGTTTGATCGCTTCTGTTGTCAGCATTTGTTTTCTTTTCTACTTGAGGCATATCTTATGTGTAGAGCAATAAATAACACAATTCTGACTCTTATGGCTTCAGATGGCACAGTGCCCTCTGCTCGAACTCTTTGGAGAGGGAAATACTCCAGCTTACCGTCATTTTCATTTGCAAGCTTTACTTTGCCTTAGTCTTATTTTAAAAATTTCAAAGCTTTGCCTCCACAAATCAGGTTAAACTGTACATTACAAGGGAACTGCTTGACCTTGAAGCAATCCTTTTTGAGGCAGAGGTGACGAAGGGGTTGGCAGGGAGGATTTATTGTGCTCTGAGGAATGCAGAGGGAGCACATGAACATAAATATACAGAGAAACAGGAGCGGGAATCGTAGATGGATCTGGCAGATAAGACTTGGGCCTGTATCTGTAAGTAGGTCAAAAGTGTGATCTTATCATCTCCAATGGAAATACAATTCAAAATCTGGTCTGGGTGGTATATGATGCCAGACAAGCTTCATTGGAAACATAAAACATTATCTCCATTATTCTGGTAAGACTGCAGAGTAAGTAGGATAGTCAACATAAATAATAGGCTTGAGAAGTTAGGTGCAAAATATATAAGGTAACTGGAAATATTGCACAGAAAACCATCCTACTGAGCAATGCCAAAGTTGTGTGGCTTGCATGCTGAAGAATTTGGAGCATTCACCATATCCAGTGGAAGCAGAAGAAAGCTAGTGGCAGAGTTACTTGTCCACTGAAGAGTATGTGGGCATGACATACCTGAGCTGATTCCCCTGGTTCTCATTGCACAAAGAAAGAGGAAGAAAAGAGAAGCAGAAAGGTTGGATGTTGCTAGTCCAGGCTCTTGCAAAAAGGGTGAGAGTCTCTTTGTCAAGGGTGAATGGGGGATGTGCATGTATGTATGTTTGGGAAAACAGTCTGTGTTTGCTGGATTTGATTTTTCAGTCTATTCACTAAACTGCAAACGAACGAAGCAAAAGTCAGCATCTTTTATTATTATTATTTTTTCATGAGTTGTTGCCCGGTGAAAACCCCAAACAAGCCTTACTCCTAGTCTGATTCTACTCCCTGTGCTAGCTGCCTACTTCTGCCTTCTGCAGCTCCCTGATCTGTCTTTAGTCTACATACCTGTTATTCTTCTTTCATTGTCTTTGGTACTTCAGCTGGCCCAGAGAGAAAAGGGAAAATATAATGAAAACATGGAAAGAGAGGGGTAGTGGAGAGAAATGAAAGGTGATGAGTAGGTGTGGGAAAAAGAGACAGAACAAGCAGAGTTGCAGAGTCAGAACAGACTACATGTTTACTTTCTTTAAAAAGGTAAGTGGTTGTGTTTTGAAAGGCCCCTGCTGTTGTTCTTTCCAACAGTAAAGCCTTTTATTTGAGATGTTCGGTTGTATTTTTTCCATTCTCCTGACTCTTTTATTTCCTTTCTCACATTCTGTATTATAGGTTTAGGATGCGACCTTTCAGAATGTGGTGTTGGATTTTGGGGCCCTTGGATACTAGTGACTTATTATGTACATATTTGCATAATGAGTTAATTAGGCATAATATGTGGTTAGAATTAAATACACTGCACTCTTTTGCAGGAAGTCAGCACAGTTTTCTGCCAAAGTATCCCCTTAGACAGTCTCTTGGGGACCTGATAGGATTCCCTGCCTACGTTCAGCTATCACTAACTTCTGATGATTAATCTATGAGCTCTGATACATTATATGTGCAGTGTAAGCCTATAAACCCCCTCCTCCAGAATTATAGGATTATGTAACAATGATGATTTATATTTACTAAAAAAGAGAAGAAAAACTCAAGCCCCCATGATTATAATGAAGAATTTGAATTCATCCAACATGTAATAAAAAAAAAGAACAGAATCAGTCTTTATTATTAACGGTGCACTACATGTAATGTCATCTGCTCAACTTCTGTGAAGAGTCGTGCTTGCTGTCCTTCTCACTTGGAAAAACAGTGCCACTGTGACTGAGAGCCAAGCTCGTGAAGCTTCTCACATCTATGTCCAATCTGTGATGTCTATCAATGCATGAAATGCCTATCACTGTGTTCTGCAAGGTATTCCATGTTGACCCTCTTTGGTCTCTCTAAGATTGTCAGAGCAGATTTTGTTGTCCTTTCATATGCATAGGTTTACCCTGCATTTATGATAATACTCTACAGATGTATTGTACAGTCTCTGTCATGGCATTGCATTTCCAGTGGTCTACATGCCAAGACTTCACATTATATGCACCTGCTATTATGTTGCCTGCTCCAGGTGATGTAAGGAGATCTCTGAGAAACAGAAAGTAACTTCAACAGCATGTCCCTTACTGTTCCTGATCATACACCTGTCTAATTTCCTACTACCCTTTCTTTGATAGTTATCTAAAGCTCCTCTTGGAAGCCTTGGCAACTTCCCAGGGCAGGATGATGCTAGACTGGATGGAGTGGCAGCCTAATGCATTTAAACAATACCTAGGTAAGAACTGAATCTAAAATAGAATTTAGAAAGCAGCCCTAAAGGCACAATTGCTGTTTTGTCTCTATTAAAATTCAGACAAGGAAAATCTGCTTTTAGTTAATTCTCAGAGTTCAATGTCTTATACAGCAGGAGAAATAAAGGATGAGTAACCAATGCTTGTATGTACCACAGAGGGTTGCAAACACAGTTCTACATGTCTATACAGTAAGTGCTTTCTGCTTGCCACTCTCTGGCCTCACAACCAAAGGTGGATGAATCATATTCTTTCAACACAGTGAAATAATTGAAGAAATATGAATTAGATTACTTTATTTCTCTGAAACAATATCTCACTACAATTATTAATCCCAGATCCAGAACATATGTGCATTTTCTGAATGAAATCACAAATGCACTAACCATGGAACAGTAGTCTCTAGTTGGATAAAAATTAAGTTTTTGTCCTCCACTTTTTAAAAAGTTTTATCATTCTGACGTTGGTCCTGACAGGACCGCTATGAAGGGGTTAAAAGGTATGGTCATTAAGCTCTACAGTTGGCCACTGTGCAAATCAAAGATTTTCTAGTTTTCTCTGTGAAAAAAAATGCAAAGATCTTTTACGTGTGTAAGTTAAGTAATTCCAGCAGAGGAACTGGGGAAGAGTACTCTGTGGAGTTTCTTTCCATGGAAAGCAAGGGCACTGTTGGCAGGATCAGCAAGTGGTGGGAAAATTTCTGATAAAAACTTTTCTCATTAAAATATGTCAATGAATTTAGATGCACATCTTTTATGGAATTGCATCAGCTTTGACAAAATTTCCCTTGTGTAATCTTTCTCCCAAAAAAAGAGTATAGATGTTTTTCTCTTTTTCACACTAGGATGACAGAAGTCATTTCTCCTGCCTTCTGCAGTAAGGTGCTGTTAGAGCTCTCATTTTCTTCAGGCACCACTCTGCCTAAGTCCCACCTCAGATCTCACTTTCATTCTCCTGTTTCATAGGTGTCAGTCTTCTGCTAGGGCAGTTCCATGTTCCACTTCAAAAAGAAAGAAGGACTAAAGATCAGTGCCTGTGCAGTTAGTGATGATTTTGATTCCTTATTCTCCTGTTTCCTAGCTACTATTATTATTAAAGAAACCTAGAAGATTTCTAGCTTATTTCAGATATTTTCACTAGGCAGGAAAACCATATTTTTTGTCTGTTCATGCTTGAAGAACTTCCAAAGATGCACTGACTGAACAGGATGTCCCAGTGTTCTTTCCTAAGCCCTCTGATTAAAAGCATAATCACCCAAGAAAGCCTTTCTTGTCCTCCAAGATAAAGGGAGGGAAAGCAAATCATTTAATATCACGGGTCTGGGAACACACAGGATTCCCCACGGTTTTGTGAATCTGTTCAGAAAATTGTGTGCTGGAGAGAGATGGAGGTTTAGTGTAGTCAACTGCATCACAGGGAGACAACCTAGAGGAGATATTTATGAAGAAAAAACTGCAAGTAAGAAAAGCAGTTTTGCAGAAATCAACATGGAAACAGAATCTGCTATAATCATTCTGAAGGGGACAGATGTTGGCGTTCTACCCTGAGCTCGTCTGGCCTATTATATATCTGAATGCTGAATCTTACAATGCTTTTTTCCTCCAATTTCAGAAGTGTCAGACAGGAGACACAGTGCCAGTGAAAAAGCTTATACCAATCTCTTGTTAGCTAACTGCGGTGTTTTGTTCCACGGTTGCATGTCTGCACAAGCCGTCATTGTGTCAGTCATAATTACCACCTGTTCAGTGGCTCCCTTCAGGTTTCATCACCTTTGCAGTATTAAGCAGCCAGCTGCAGGAAGCAGAGTCGGCTGCCCTGGAGCAGCAACCGTCAAGCCCTGGATTTCAGGGTATAATTGCTGCCTGAGCACAAACATCTCCCTCCCCCTTACATAAAACACTCAATTTGCTCCTTTCTTTAGCAAAGGTCAGAGACGCATCAAATGCACTTTTTGCCCAGTGTAGGAAGATGGGCCCTATTTTCTATAGGGGCATCTTGGTGTGGATTGGATGGGGGACTTCACACCTCTGTGGCTGTGCCACAATGTGTCAGTCACATGAAAATGTGTCCCAGGACTTCCTATTGGAAAAGAGCTACACTTTACCTTTAAATCTCTTTTTATTTCTTCTGTAGAAGATATGAGCTGCCTCTGGCATGGAAGTCTAACTGTAACATCCTAGAAATCTCCTATTCTTGGGGTCTTCTGAGTAAATCATTGGCGTATCCCATGGGTATGGCTGTTTATGAGGGTGGATAGTGATAGGACAAGGGGGAATGGTTTTAAACAACGACAAGGGAGGTTTAGGTTAGATTTTAGGAGGAAATTTTTCACACAGAGGGTGGTGACACACTGGAACAGTTTGCCCAGGGAGGCTGTGGATGCCCCATCCCTGGAGGCATTCAAGGCCAGGCTGGATGTGGCTCTGGGCAGCCTGGCCTAGTAGTTGGTGACCCTGCATATAGCAAGGAGATTGAAACTAGATGATCATTGTGGTCCTTTTCAACCCAGACCATTCTATGATTCTATCTAAACCTTTCTTAGTCTTCAAGAAAGGCAGATAGATAGCCTCCATTGGGCCCAATCAGGCAGAAAGAAATGGAAATGCAAAACTGAGAGGCAGTTGATGACTACTCCTATCAGGTTCTTACAGGATTTCAAATGCCAGTTGCCTTTTCCCTTTTTCCATCTCTTATTTACCCTGTTTTATAAACTCAGCTTTGGCTGAATGACCCATACCAGCAGGTCTACCAACAATCATGTTGCATTTTGTTAACTGCTTATGACTTCTGGACAGTGCGCTGCTGTGATTGTCACACACTTTCACTTAAACATGAGGCACACAGAGACACAAACTGTTCCAACATGCAGATTTTCATAATAGATTTCTACATACCAATTGCAGATGCTGTTTGAGGCTGCTGAGATTGGTGAGGATAGATCTTGGAAGTAGTGAAAATCCTCTGCTCTGATGGGTACCTGGTGTGCTGGGTTTTTTAGGCTCAATTAGTAAAAACAGAGGTACTGTCAGACCTTTCTCAACCCAACAGAAATGCTACCAAGTTGGAATAAATATGTGTACTATGTCAGAGAGACAAGAATGACAATAAAAGCTTGAAAGTACTGGAAATAACAGATGTTGAGTGTCTAATAGAGTAGAAGAGAAGCTATTTCTTTCATATCAGAAGTAAAGAGGAATTCAGAGGTTCAGAAATTTTGTGTGATTAAGCTCTCTGCACTGTGATCTTAGAAGAATACAGAATATTTTGAGTGAGAGATGTTCTGAGATTCTCCCTTCATAGGAGATTTTCTGAGATAACTTCTATACCAAGTCAAAGGAGGAAAATATAAAACTGTGGATTATCAAAACCAAACAAATAGAATAAAGAAATCCAAACTCTTGCAGATATTCCTCCCCTTATCTACATGCTGAGCAAGACAGCCATGAGAATTGCCCATCATTTTGTCTATTTGACTGAGTTGATTCCTCTTCAGTTTTTAATCTGAATAAAAGAAAAAGGTTTTAAGGGATTTTACATGAGTTCCTTATCACTAAATTCTGAATTGCAATCCAGCATTGACAAGGTTTGAGTAGAATGTACTGGTTAATGGTCACTGTCCCACTGCTTTTGATGAAGCAGAACATGACAAAAATTTAAGTAGTGAAAACCCAGAGGAGAATTTTGTGGAGCATACTGCACTCTTCAAACTCACATATTTTTCACCAGACTTGCTGGATTTCAAAAGATGCAAGAAATACAGTAATAAAAATATGCAACTCACCAAACCTTAATGAAGAAGAGTTAATCGTGGATCTTCAAGCTGAAAATTTGAGCAGCTGTTACACTTCACCAACTGCCACTTTTGTCTGTAATAGTGTTTCATACTGCTAAACTGCACTGTAATGAGTTTGCAAATGTAACATTAGTTTTCGATCCACTGGAAGCTAGATTGTGGAAAATCTCTAAAATTTCTTGGCATTTTAATCTTCTGTAGTACCATGGTCCAACAGGATGTGCTGTCATATGGAAAGAGGTAACCATACATAGACGGTCACCAATGGCACTACTGTTCTTCATTTTCCTTGTCCTCTTGACTTCTCTTTGATCCTAAAAGTCAATTCTTTCCCTACTGCGTGTCTGTCATAATTTCTTCACAAGTCCTTTAAAACAAATACAATTTCATTTCCTAATGTGACTGCAAAGAACTGTTCCTGTATAAAGTTATGTCTTTCCAACTGTCTCCTTCCAATCATCCCATGCAACTACCCTGCTATCGTACTGACTGTCCCCCTTTGCTCTCATCTTTGGAACAAGCTGTGAGCTTGTTCATGAGCATTTTTTCACTTGTGAAGTTATTATACCACAGCAGGAATTGACTCAATACAGTGGAATGAACTGGAAAAGAAGAAATTAATGATTAACAATTGCTAAGGTGTACAACTGATCTAAGTACATTTTCTAGTTGAAGAGCCTTGAGATAAGTATAGATCAGAATTCCAATTGTGAGTAATTTCTAAGTGAAGGAAGGCTCAAATCTGACTTTGTTACCTCTTCTTTTCTTGAAATATATCAAAACCACCCAATGAAAGAAATACACATAAAACATCTGTAGTGAGCAATGTTCCTGTTATTATTCAGTAGGAAGCTGAATTGAGTATTTCCAAGGACCTTATTCCTAGTAGTTAATCTGGAGAAGATGGAATAGATACAAAATATTATCCTATGCATTTTTAACTTGCTTTTATAAAGATCTTTGTTAGAAAGTCCAGAATGGCTCTGAATGAACAGAAATTGTTTGGAAACAGCTGGATGTTAGTTGAGCCAAACCGCACCTGGGCGCTGTGGGTTTAACTGTGTGACATGCTTGTGTTTTCATTGAAATCTCACCAGGACGCTGAGTCAGACAAATGTGTTCGTGGAGTACAGGTGGCAGGAAAGGCTTGGCCATATGGAAAAGCATTACTCTTTCTGTCTGCCAAAAGCTGAGCTAGATGCCCCACAAAACAGAAAGAAGATTTGCTGTGGCCTAAGGGACTTGTTAACTGTGCTAGGCATAACATAGTGATGGCAAAAATGCTTTCCTTCACTAAAAATAATAGAATTAAAATGGTATGAGGAAAATGGTGATCAACATTAAGCATGACAGTGCAGTTACATATGGAAGGAGCTATAAGAGTTACATATGGAAGGAGTTATAAGAAAACCTTATCAGAATTGTGACCAAAGTAGAGGAACTGCTTGCCACTGAACTTCTGTCCCTTTATCTTCCCTGAGCGTGTCAGTAGTAAGATCACGCCTATTGTCTCTCTCACCAAGTTTTATATGATTCTCTTACTTTTGAGCTGGGCTTTGGCCTGTGATGCCCTCTGTGTCACTCACAACTATGCAGTAACTGAGTGAATTTGTATCTCAGGCACAGCGATGAAGACAGTGACCTGCCAGTTTTCACTTCTACCCCCAGTCTAAGAGGGATTTATTTCCTGATAGGAGAATAAAATTTAGAGAAAATGAAGTTTAAGACTTTAGTTGTTAAATATCACTGTTACTCTAAACTTAACCACATTTCAAAGATAGCCTGGACAAACAGACTTTCCCCAGATCTTCTTCATATCATACAAGTGCACATCAGTGACTTTCATCAGAGTGATAAAGTCAATTTTTAAACCTTTCAGAATACCTGACAGGACTTCCCTTCTTGCCAAAACTGTCTGGGGTACTGAAGGAAAAATAGAATAATACTCCCAGAGACCATGGCTCTGCTGTTTCCTCATGCTCACTTCTGTGCCCTCAGAATAGGTGGCTTGCCATAAGCAGGCAAAAATGCCTCATAGCCTCTCCAAGTAGGCATGATGATCTTTTTATATTGTCAGAGGCAACCAGCTCATCACTGCTTAGGCATCAGACTGTGTGAATTAGCTTGGTCCAAGAAAGCTGCTGTTCTTCCAAAGAAATTTATTCGATACTGTGACTAAACTGCTGAGCTATGCTTGTGTATGTACAAACACAGGGAGTTTTGGATACTGATTACCACTATGGAATTTCAAGAGATCATCTAGACAGGGCCAGCTAAGCTTCCCTTGAAAGACGTCAGGTGATTATGGTTGCAAGACATTTGTGCAGACTGTTGGAAAGCCAGAAGAAATAGAGATCAATCTGGTAGCCTACTATAGTGTTGTGACTGGCTGGGTACATGTGGAAAGAACAGTGGAATTTTGCCTTGACTTCAGCAAGGCTTTTGACGCTGTCTTCCATAACATCCCTGTAGGTAAGCTTAGGAAGAGTGGAACAGATGAACAGACTGTGAGATGGACTGAGAACTCGCTGACTGACAGAGCTCAGAGTGTTGTGATCTGTGATGCAGAGTCTAGTTGGAAGCCTGTAGATAGTAGTGTTCCCAAGGCATCAGTAGTAGGTCTGGTTTGTTTAACATCTTCATCAGTGACCTGGATGAAGTGAGAGAGAACCCTCAGCTAGTTTGCTGATGATACTAAGCTGAGAGGAGTGGCTGACACACCAGAAGTCTGTGCTGCCATTCAACAAGATCTGGACAGACTGGAGAGTTGGACAGAGAAGAACCTGAGGAGTTTTTACAAGGGCAAGAGCAGAATCTTGCATCTGGGGAGGAATAACCACATGCATCAGTACAGGTTAGGGACTGACCTGTTGGAGAGGAGCTCTGCAGAGAAGGACCAGCGAGTCCTGGTGGACCGCAGGTTGGCCATGAGCCAGCAGTGTGCCCTTGTGGCCAAGAAGTCCAATGGCATCCTGGGGTGCACTAAAAAGAACAAGGCCACCAGGTTGACGGAAGTGATTCTTCCCCTCTATTCTCTGCCCTGGTGAGGGGAACCTGGAATATTGTGTTGAGTTCTGGGCTCCTCAGTTCAAGAAAAACAGGAAAATACTGGAGACAGTCCGGTGGAGGGTCACAAAGATGATTAGTGGAGCACCACCCTAACAAGGAAAGGCTCAGAGACCTGGAACAGTTCAGCCTAGAGAAGACTAAGGGGACATCTTATTAATGGTTATAAATATTTAAAGACAGGCATCAAGTGTATTGGGCCAGGCTCTTTTTGGCAGTTCCTAGCAATGGGACAAGGGGCAATGGCATAAACTGGAACACAGCAAGTTCCTCCTAACATGAGAAAGAATTTCTTTACTCTGTGGGAGACAG
Source organism: Meleagris gallopavo (assembly GCF_905368555.1). Classification (NCBI taxonomy): domain Eukaryota; kingdom Metazoa; phylum Chordata; class Aves; order Galliformes; family Phasianidae; genus Meleagris; species Meleagris gallopavo. The sequence continues at coordinate 50,126,090 of NC_139405.1, read as the reverse complement.
AGCATTGGAACAAGCTGCCTAGAGAGGCTGTGGAGTCTTCTTCTCTGGAGATATTCAAAACCTGCCTGGATGCCTTTCTGTGCAATCTAGTGTAGGGAACCTGATTTAGCAGGGGGGTGAACTTGATGATCTCCAGAGATCCCTTCCAACCCCCACTATTCTGTGACTCTGTGGTTCACATCCCCTTCAGCAGTAGATTTTTTTGCTAACCTCTCTCTACCAGTTCCCTGAGGTATTTTAAAATGCTTAATCTAAATCCTTAAGCCAATAATAGCTGCATGGAGAGAATCCAAAAATAGAACTGACAATGGGTGTTAATACCATTGAGAAACCTTAAGCTCTGAATTGTCTGCATACAACAGTTTGGTGATCACACCAGATTGGACCCATACCAGGAGAGTGAAAGCAGCAACCTATAGGCAAAATTATGCCATGGCTTTCCAGAAGAAGTAAAGCTTTCTTAACTCCCACATGTTCCTAGAATCTTCTTGCATAAGAACATAAATAGGAACAGTGGTTTCCTCACAGCAGTTCATAACAGTAAGATTTAGACTGCATTGTACCTCAAAGGGAGTGATTCTGGGATATCTTAGGTATCTTAGGTATATTAGGTGCACAGGGGAAAGACTTCATTTGCCAGGAAGGTTAGCTACTCTGAGGGAGAGAGTCGTCCTCACATGGGATTATTGTTTCTGGTGATTGAACTAATTCCCCTAGATCTCACTAATGCATCTCCAGAAGGCACTGTGCAGGACCATGTGAGCAGAGGTTTTTAGTGATGTGTTTTCTGAATCAGCAATCCAAGGAACTTAATTTCCTTGCTAGACATAAACACAACCCAAATCTGGTTAGAATTAACGAGGTGAAGTCTGATCTCTTTTCTTCACCTCCATAGCACTTTCCTGTATTTCCCATACAACATACCAAGTGTGGTTCTTCTTCCAGGTCTCCCTGGGCTGGCAGTCATGCAAGAAGACTTTCATGTGTTTTGCAAAGCTTGCCTCTTCCAGCTAGTTGGGAATATAAGGAAAACAGACTGTCTCAAAATAGACCGAGACTCCCACTTTCCATTCAGACTAAAACCATTACATGTGGGGAAAACGGCATCTCCCACTTACTTTAAGAACAATTTTGAAAGCTCTGCTTCCTCGGTGATTTGGATTCATCTTGGTTGAAGTGCAGCACAGGGACAATATTCAATTCTTGCTTGCTATTTTCTCTAGCTTTGATTCACTGCAGTGTAATTTTGGAATCTTAATCTAGTTTCATCAGCCATGACTGGAGCTAGAAAACAGGGCAAGTTATCAGAAGATGCAGCAGGGAGATAACTAAGGGAAGTTTCATTTGGCACAAATTATCAGGAAATCCTCCCAGAATCAAGCCAGCAAGGAAATGATGGAAGTACATGATTTCACTGAAAATGAACAGACACATATGTTGTAACACGCACACACAGATACACAGCCCTTTCGCATCCTCTGGAAGTCTAATTGCTTGCTTTCTGTGGCTACCACAAACATTTTAATCCGTCCTGGATCCAGCCCAGTCCCCTGCTGTTACTGGCAGCCATTTTAGCATCTTCCCTGTCACAAGTTACACTGCAGCAGTGCTTTGCACATTTGTTTTTATTACACCCTGATCCAAACCTGCTACCTGGGAGCTGCTGGGGGTCCGCACCCAGATCTGAGCACAGCAGCTTTCACATCTGCCCCATGTGGGCCATTACTATTTAGTGCCTGTGTTGTGGGGGACCCAGCAGCAGCCTCCCGAGGAGGGCTGTTCTTCCAGTGAGCGCTCTGTGCTGCCAGCAGCTTGCACAGCGAAGCAAAGGCATCCCACGCCTGGGGAGCAGCAGTGGGGGAGGTTGGGGTGGAAAGTGGCAATTACCGGTAATAAGTTTGCAACAAGATTGCCTGTGGGCATTGGAGCTGCATTTTGCAGCCCTCACAGGGCAAAGTCAGCCAGCCCCAGGAGTCAAGGTCAGCTTACAAGAGGTGCACCGTAGGAACTGGGACCGATAGGCTCTAACTCCATCTCCAGTTTGTGCGTGGTTTAACAGGGTATGATTTCTGGCACATCTCAGCACATCTAATTGTTGTCACTATTGGAGCACAAGGACAAATTGCTGGCAAAAAGGGCTGCATAAAAAATGCACTTGGGTGCAATAGCTATGGCAGTATGTCAGATGACTTCCTATTGTATGTCTTCAAGAGAGATGCAAGCCCCTGTGCTTTATAATTGTGCATCCATATCACTGAATATGGATAGCGCTAACAAATGCTGTGTAACATGTTGACAACTGTGCACACATAAATATGTATTGTTTTTTTCAGGTACCACCCAGGCAAAGAGAAAACTGGAGTTTTTATTTCAATTTCTTTTGCAACGTCTGAGTAAACATTTACAAGACAAAGAAAAGTGGAAGTCCTAGTCTCTTAACCAGCATCTCGAGACAAAGACCTCAGATCTCTGAGTTCAGCTCCCTAAAACATTCCTACCTATTGCTCAGATTCCACCAATTATTCCTTTTTCTTTCATTTTTTTCCCCCTACTATTAGCTCTTGAACTCCCTGGTTTGTTCTCGACATCTTTTGGTGACTTTTCAAAATTCAGATCATTCCAAAGTAAAATCTCTAACCGTCCTTTAAACCAAGAATCTTCTTTCTTTTTGACATCAAGACTTCTCTCTTTGATAACTTCAAATGCTTCTCCCTCTCTGCAGTGAGTACTTAATTTTCACGAATAGTTTTGCTTTTCTAGCAGACATGGCAGTAGGACCCTGAATGTTGTTTATCTGCTTTGGCCACTGTTTACCTTCTTTTCTTTCTTTCTTTTTTTTTTAATTTTTTAATTTTTTAATTTTTTATTTTCTTTTTTACTTTTCAGCTATTTTGATATAAACAACACTTTCATTTGTTCAACATTATTGTGAGGGATTTTGTTTTTCCTAATTATGCAAAAATACCCTTGCTTTTAACATTCAATTAAAGCTGCCTTTATGTGTTAACAGCAGCACAACGGAGGTTTTCATCCTGGGCGCTCCTTTCTCTGACTGTGAAACAAATAAAAGCCAAGCTTTCGCATTTCATAACCTTGAAGTTCTCTGAGTACTTTCACCTCCAGGGCTGGGTAACTGAAGGTTTTCAAGCAGCTTAGAAAGAAAAGTGAGGAGGGGATTTGGATGGAGAAGAATAAGGCAGTAAACAAGAATGTGATTTCAGATTTTCATGGTTTAAATTAAAGCGAATAGCAGCAGGAAGAAGTAGAGGGAGTGAGTTGGTGTATATGATGGGGTGATTTTGTAATTTTAAATACATATTTTATTAGACTTTCAATATAGGAGGGCAAATGCATTTCTCATACTATAGCCCATTTTGTGTTTTCCACCCCATCCCTGTCTGAATTATGATTGAGCATTGTCAGACTGACAGGAACACGCATAGACCATGTTATCCATTGCTGGGGCATGCCTGGAGATGGAGTATAGCATTGCAACTGTTCTCATAGCGCTCTGCATTGCCACAGCAATTTCGGGATAGACCCAGGAGAGAGACCTTTCCTGGAAAAGCAGATGAACTCGAATGGAGGTAGTGACTCACAAGTGGTGATGAGCTGTGAAGCACTGCTAGGATCACTGGGCAGGAAGAATGTGACTGCTCACGTTAAATCATCACTGCCCTCTACATGCCCAGGACTTTTTTTTATTACCACAAGCAGCCAAGAAACCCTTTGTATTCCAAAGCTAACTACTGGGTCTTCTACGATGATCTTTCAGATTGCCCTGGCTCACTTGATTTATCAATACCAATTCAATAAACATCTATCAGATCTAGAATTGTCAGTATCGCTTTCTATATCAGACAGGTTTACCTTAAAAGCTGTTTCTCCAACAGTTGACCTTGTCTGACCTTGGTTAGCTTATGCTAGTTGTACAACTGAGAAAACTGCCCACAAAACTCAGTAGAACACAGCTTTTCAGTAGCTACTTACACCTTCCACACATAAATTCCAGCCCAGACATGCAGATAGCTCCTGATTTGATATTGTACTTACTAGTTAGCTTGTAGAAGAAAAGCATGGGAAAAAAAAAAAAAAAAAAAAAAAAAAAAGACTTTGTTTATACTGAAAGCAGAACGCTCTTTAAATGTATCATGTGCTAGGTGCTCCATGGCTGGAGAGCATTTGTGTGTTTTTTGATGAAAAAACTGCAGTGAGATACTGTTTCCATGGTTGGAAAAAACTCATAACAAGCTGTGCGGTATTTTCTGTCTGCTTTAAACAAAATCTCTTCATGACTCTAATCATTTGAAATAATTCCTTCAGATTCCAAACCACTTTGTTAATGATTGTATAGCGAAGCTGGTGGATGATGGGAGTATGTTATTAATTTTGTTTCTATAAAAAAGTATTTTGCTTTTTTTTTTTTTTCCCCATTATGTTACATGCCTACAGGATAGTTCACTTACAGATGTAATCTGCAAAATATCTGCAATTGGAATCATCAAGTTGTACAAGGGCACATCTCTGTCTATGACTTTCAAACACAAACCTGCTCTTTGAAGAGCCTGAGAAGAAAGTGTGGACACTCTTAGGACAAACCATTCATTATTCCCTGTAATTTCAGATACACACAGTAGAAATCAATGGCCAGTGAAAGGTACCCCGCACAGTCCAGAATTCTTCACTTATTTATCCCCAGCACATTTATGCACATGAATATGCACATTCATTTTACAGCTCTGGGACAAGAAGACACTTGGAAGTTTACAAGATTTTGCTTATGTGCTGTGGCCACTCTCCTGTTTCCTTCAGGAGCTCTGCACATGAAGACTCTGGCAGAAACAAGGAAAAAATATTATAGTTGAGACTTACATGCAAACACCATGGCTCCTTACTTAACTGGTTTGAAAAGTGATGTCTGCTCCTAGACAGGATGGGCTAATCTTCCTCACTAAAGACATCTTAATGGTTTTCCTTTTAAATAAGAGGTACGGAGTATCTAATAAATTGCAGTTGCTTTTCAGGAAGATTAATCTAGAATGGAACTAGTGCACAGTTACTAGGAGGACTAGATTTTATAAAATCTGGTTTAAAAGAGGAACTCAGCTGCTTCTTCAGTGGTACAATTTGTGAAGGACTTCATGTAATGTCCCTGACCTTAGAATTAAAACAGGCCAAATAGATACCTGTCCTTGAATAGTGGGTGTTATGCGGGACTTATGTTAAGTGCAAACCATGGTGAAACCCCTGTAAAGGTAGGAGTGGGAAGGATGATTAGTATCTTCAGATCATTTAACATGTATTTAGAGAATGATTAGAAAGGCTGTCCATTCAGTAATGAGATTCAGACTCCCTTAGTTAATTGATATATGACAGAGAACACTGAAAGAAATATTTTCAGTTCAGTTCCACCTGATACTACAGTTGTTCTAAGTTAAAAGTTTCCCTGAGCATTCATAGGCTGTAAAAAACAATTTGTTTGAATTTGCTTGTACATTTTCAGTGGGAGAGGAAACTGGGCTTAGCAGTTTTTTGGAAGTAATGGAATTTTCTAATGCTGTAAACCTGCATATCACAGCATGTCTCAATGCTGTGATCTCATGGTACTTCCCTGACAGGAAAAAAACAAAAGCAACTTGCCATGTTTTAGTTCTAGCATGAAGTTCATTAGGAAGAATGAATTCTCAGACTTTCTAAGAACACAAAGCCTGTGGTAGGAAAAAAAAACACAAACAAGAATAACACAACAGTTTCTTATGTAATCCTTGCTAATTTGCAGGCTGAATCCTTATGCTAGCTTTTTCTCTTCTCGCACGTATGAAAGATGAATTTAACATGCACAAAAGCAAAGGTGATTGAGAGTACTCCATGCTGATGGCTAGTATTCATGTGCAGATGACAGCTGTTAGATATAGAGATGATATTAATATTGCTTCACTTTTCCCAGCTCCAACTCCAATCACTCACTCTCCTTTAGTCTGTGCTTTTCCTCTGCTATTCTTTTCCTATACTCCTCTGCTTTCTGAAAAAAAGTTATGAATTTGCTGGAATATAAAGGGGTACCAGAGGTGTTTTTCTTTTTATATCCTTGTAAAAATATGGTTCAGTTTGACTGAACTACCTTGCTTTATTCACAGTGTGCAATGTTTGCCAGCAATGCCATTTGCTCTGAGCAGGCTGTATCTCAGGACCTCCAATTTTGCCTAGTCTAACACACAGGAACCAAGCACAAAGAGCAATTACATTGCTGTGCCCATTGCTACTGCCCTGGTATCAAATGAGATGGAGAAATAGCCACTGTTTAATGAAGATGGATGGAACTTCAGCTGCATAGGAAGGAGAGGAACAGGGCCCAGGTACAAGAGAGCAGGTTTGTGACAGTCTACAAGAGAATGAGACACAAAAGAACCTGCATCCATGGTCATATACTCCCAAAAAATCTGAGGCAAGCTGAAAGTACTTCAATCTTAGTCTTACCCTTGTTAGAAAATACCTGAGAATCTCACTGGCACCCTTATATGCTTCTTTTCTGTTCAGAACCTGCCTCAAAAAAGGATAGTTCTTTCAGGGTTAACTCCAGGAACAGAGATAAGACTAGTGATACTGCTTCACTAATACAATGCCAGAGGATGGAAAATTTTTCCCTTCCCTTCCCTTCCCTTCCCTTCCCTTCCCTTCCTTCCCCCTTCCTTCCCTTCCTTCCTCCTTCCCTTCCTTCCCTTCCCTTCCCTTCCCTTCCCTTCCCTTCCCCCTTCCCTTCCCTTCCCTTCCCTTCCCTTCCCTTCCCTTCCCTTCCCTTCCCTTCCCTTCCCTTCCCTTCCCTTCCCTTCCCTTCCCTTCCCTTCCCTTCCCTTCCCTTCCCTTCCCTCCCTTCCCTTCCCCTTCCCTTCCCTTCCCTTCCCCTTCCCTTCCCTTCCCTTCCCTTCCTCCCTTCCCTTCCCTTCCCTTCCCTTCCCTTCCCTTCCCTTCCCTTCCCTTCCCTTCCCTTCCCTTCCCTTCCCTTCCCTTCCCTTCCCTTCCCTCCTTCCCTTCCCCTTCCCTTCCCTCCCTTCCCTTCCCTTCCCTTCCGATCCTTCCCTTCCCTCCCTTCCTCCCTTCCCTTCCCTCCTTCCCTTCCCTTCCCTTCCCTTCCCTTCCCTTCCCTCCCTTCCTTCCTTCCCTTCCCTTCCCTTCCCTTCCTTCCCTTCCCTTCCCTTCCCTTCCCTTCCCTCCTTCCCTTCCCTTCCCTCCCTTCCCTTCCCTTCCCTTCCCTTCCCTTCCCCTTCCCTTCCCTTCCCTTCCTTCCCTTCCCTTCCCTTCCCTTCCCTTCCCTTCCCTTCCCTTCCCTTCCCTTCCCTTCCCTTCCCTTCCCTTCCCTTCCCTTCCCTCCCTCCCTTCCTTCCTTCCCCTTCCCTTCCCTTCCCCTCCCTTCCCTTCCCCTCCCTTCCCTTCCCTCCCTTCCCCCCTTCCTTCCCTCCCTTCCCTTCCTCCCTTCCCTTCCTCCCTTCCTTCCCTTCCCTTCCCTTCCCTTCCCTTCCCTTCCCTTCCCTTCCCTTCCCTTCCCTTCCCTTCCCTTCCCTTCCTCCTTCCCTTCCCTTCCCTTCCCTTCCCTTCCTTCCCTTCCCTTCCCTTCCCTTCCCTTCCCTTCCCTTCCTTCCTTCCTTTCCCTTCCCTTCCCTTCCCCATCCCCATCCCCTTCCCCATCCCCTTCCCCTTCCCCTTCCCCTTCCCTTCCCTTCCCCTCCCCTCCCTTCCCTTCTTCCCTTTTCTCTAAACTGTGCAGAAATAAAAATAAAAGGAACATGAAGACTGAAAAAAAATCAATTACTCCAAATCAGAAAATATAGTTCTGAAGGCTGTTAACTCTTAGATCACCCTCTTTCAATGCATGCCTTCCAATGCTGTCTTCACTTATATCATGACAAGGGATCTAAAACTGCCACTTTAGCAGCAGAAAAGGGCTTAGTGGAACCGTAGCCATTCTTGCTGAAATTAAATCACTGGATTTGGCCAGCTGAAATCTCCAAATTCTGTAAAAGGAACCTTTCTTGTGTGTAAAACAAGGAAAAAACTTTAGGCTGTTGTTTCAAGCACACATTTTTACTAAGGTAACAACATTTAGTTTATCTAAAATCCTGCTGGCCAGCCCCTTTGTTCTTCCTGGAAAATAAAATTGTATATAACCTTTTCTTTTTCCCCCTAGAGATTTAAAATTGTTCAGTTAATATTTTTAGCGCAAATTTTAATTCCTTCCTGTTCCCAACAAAGCAGGCAGAGCCAATAAAGTTTTCCATGTCCTGTGGAAAAAGCTATCAGAGATTAATTCTTGTTTCTCATATTGTCTGGAATTACAGCGATGTCTGAGGATGTGCAATAAACTCAGAGCTCACCAAGCTAACTCCTATGAAGATCCAGCAGATTTGGCTTTCTCCCCTCCATGAGCTGTGACTTTGCTCACAAAGTACTATGAAGAGACTTCTGATACAAAGAATGAAATATAACTGTTCTAAACTGAAATATAATCAGCAGAAATGAATCTGAGTATTAATGCCTGGGACATGTATACTCATCTCTATTAGCAGTCCACAGCCATCCCATACCTACTGGAACATGCTTTCACCTTTACCACAGAATGAACCATTAGGGATATACTGCTGAGGTCAAAGTAATCTTAATCACAAAACACACCCAGCTAGTGCAGAGAATGCTGAACCTGGGTGGTCTCCACCTACAGCCTCAGCCTTGCGCTGTTTACAGCAACTTTCTGTCTGCTGCAAACGCCCTTCCAGACTGGGGGAAATTTCTACAAAAAGCTCACTCTGCCTGATATTGGTTGGGTGCATGCTGGATCCAACTGTGCTTATGTCTCTGTTGGGTTTAAGCCACAGAAGAAATGATGGTACTGAAAGGAAGTTTCTCCTGGTAGCCTCAGCTTCACTTTGCAAAGGACATAGTATTCTTGTATAGTTTTCTATATTCTATGCATATCTATATATGCATACTACTCTTACATAGTATTCTGCAGAAAGAGACTCCAAAAGTATTGCCTCTAACATGTAAAAATATCTACCTGCTCAACCAGGTTACACTATCATTTTAGATATCTATGTAAAAGCAGGTATCACCACTGCTGATTAAATACAGAAATAATATTCAGCTCCTGAGAGGAGTCACTTTGTTCAGCATAATGTACAACTCGGGATTATTTTCTAATTATGCTGAATAAGTGGAGAATACAAATCTTGCTTACTTTGTATCTGGAGATAAACTTAAGCTTGGCTTCACAGTCTCAGTCAATATTCTTCCTCTGCCATCCTCAGTTTTCCTACATCAGCAAAGGCAGAGACTATTAAGAGCATATGGGATGCCAACCAGGACATAATCAGGAAAACATGGGACATTCTGAGCACACAAGGCAGATGATCACTCAGAAAGATGTTGATGTCCTTATGCCTATTCATTTATCTACTTGAATCAAAGGAATGGAGGAGGAGGGGGAATGAGCATTAGGAAGGGGGGAGGGAGTCTGAGTATGATTAACAATAGGTGTGAGACAGGAAGAACTAGATTAAACTGATCCATATGCAAATGATCTGCATCTGATTGCATCAAACCATGCACAGTTTAATGAGTATGGTAAGATGCCTTTATCTCTGCTTGGATGTGTTCTGAAAAGAAGGACTGCTCTAAGATAAAACACAGTTTAATAAGAAGGTTTTTCATTATGGGGTCGATCTGCATTTGCATTTCTGTCTCTGAGCCACACAGCTCTCTCCTGAACCTCCATTCCTTTTCAAGAGATTAGTCAGTAAGCACTTATGTACTGTTGACACACACCTTAGGGCACTGAATACTTAACATGCGTGTGAGTTTTAGTGTGGTCTTTCATGACCTGGATTAGACATTTCAGAATGCAGAATAAGTGGCAAACTCTTATTTTTCTGCTTATCTACACAGCACTCTTTACCCTTCTGTTATTTTGAAGCTTTGTAAAATCTTTTCAGTATTCATACACTACGATACAGAGACAGAACTTACCTTTGGTACTTACAGCATCAGGGGCCAGATTCAGAACTGCACAACCTCTGCGACATAGTGATAGCTGCAGTTTCTGTGAAGCTAATCTGATTTTATGCTACTGTAGCTGAGGTCTAACCCTCTATTTCAAAAGACTGTGCTAGCTTCTTCCAAGTGGCTGACTTTGTATGCTGAATAGGCTAGCTAGACACTACCTTAGCTTTACCTATCCTAGGCTCTTCTTACAGTTACAGATGCAGATGAAATAAAGCATAGGCAACATTTTTTTTCCCCTTGTGCAAACAAGCCAGTGGGTAATTTCCAAAGCTCTCAGGAAGATCTTAGGAAAGATAGGTGGCCAATGCACTGCCCTCTGCTCAGACTGCATGAGCTGGAGTTACATGTCATGTAAGCATAAGTCTTTCTCATCCAGTGACAATTAAAGCTGTCATCAGCAAAACCACTCAATCACAGACAGCTAGGGGTATCTAAGTCTGCATATATTTTGGATACAATCTGTGGATACCCTGTCCTTTCTCACTCAGAACATTATTTTCCCGTTTAGGTCCTGTGTTTTTCTCTAAAGCCTATGTTCACACTAATATCTGTATTCACACACAACGTACTTACAAGTGACCTTCGTGGTGTGAATAGAATTTCAGTCTCAAAACACTGATGCTGAATATTAACTCTCCAAATAATGGAGTCAAATAAATATCAATGACCATCCAAACACCTTTATGAAGTAGAAATCTCTTTTGAAAACCACTAGAATTTGTCTTTGCAACAAGGATCTGTTGAACTAGCTTGGTGTTTTACAATCTACCTTCTCTACTTCAACTTTGATTGATCATCTTCTGTAGATGACGCCTTTTCATAGAAACAAAGCATTTGAACAAAAACAATTCAGCAGGAAGAACCACAGAGCTAAGTACCTTGAAGACTGGGAATTCTAATCTGTCATTGTGCTTTAAGTCGTTACAAACATGGCTACTCCTTTTCTATCACTAGTCTGCTTGATGTCTTCAGGAATTTCTCTGGATTTGTATTCCTTTGAATACAACGTATGCTTTCATAATCTCTATCAATTCATTTTACCTGAGCTTCATTTCTGCATCTTTTTGCTTTCCTGACTTTATTCTGACATGTGTGTAGTTTCTTTGCATTCCATCATTTATTCAAACTCAGCAGCTATAGTGTCCTCTTATCACAGGTTATAGTTTTGTCCTGTATGTTTTCCTTTACACTTGCTGCAGTTACAAAATCTTTCTTCATAGACCAAGAATTCCACAACAGCAAAATGCTGGAGCTTGTTAACCTAGTCACAAAATGTGTTTTTTTTTTTTTTTTTTTTTTTTTCCATCAATTAAAAACTCTACTTCTATTTTAGATTACTGTTCGTTATGGTGTCACGGTTCTGACAGTCCAGGACAGGCTGAGTGACAAAACAACTCAGTTATTTGTGGTAGTGTCCTTACATCCTCTAGTGCCAGGTGAGAGGGTACATGCTCAGGGCAAAGTGTGAGTAGGGTAGGATGGAATCTGGCACACACCTCCTCACCTCTTAACATGGTAGTGAGGGTGCAGTAGGACCAAATGCTAGAAAACAAGATTAAAATATCTTACCTTTACTAAAGAACTTTAATTTGAAGTAAAAGACAATCAGGAAATATTGTCAGATGAAGTGCAGAAAGGTTTGGGGGGGAGGGGAGAGGCATTGATTGTCTGTCACATTAGGGAACAGATTTGTGTGCCAGTATGATAAGCATAGTTTCACTGACAGACCTTCAGTCCATCTCTTACAGAGGCAGTTCAGAGGCATTGTAATTGTCTCTCAAAATATCCTGCCTCTCTTTGAGGGTTAAATGGATAAATCAAATTGCTAATATGGTGACTTAAACTCAGATGCCTAAAATTATGCGATATGAATGTTGCTCCTCCTCCACCTTCAGGGACAATGGGCATGAGCGTTCAAGTGGTGGTGCCAGAGGGCTGCCAGTCTTCATTTGAAGGGAAGTGTTTTTAAGGTCAAATTCGAAGAGAGGGAAGAATGTAGCTTTGTGACTGTGACAGGGAGCATAAGTGAAATCATAGAGATGGATGTTGAGAAGTGTAGTGAGTGGCTGATGGACGCTGGCACTGCCACAGCCATCTGAGGCAGAATAAGAAGCAGCCATAAGAGATTGTGCTTACATCTCAGGCATGGTTCCAATTCTTCTTCGATTAGGTGCTGTCAGACATCTCTTGGAAAGCTCTGCTTTTCTTAGGGTTAATCTGGACTTGTATAAACACAAATTCACAATGGCATCCTTTCTCAGAAGCCTTTTGAAAGTAACAAGCTCATCCTCTTGCAGTGAAACATCTAGTGTGAAATTCTGACTCCCTTGTAAGCCATTGTTTTGCATCTGTATTCATTGACATCAAGGTCCAACAATTTAGTTCAAAACATCTTCACTTTTTCACCTCGGTGACCATCCCACCTCCTAGAGTCAGGCTGGCATTTCCCTTCTCTTGCAGGTATGAAAGATGAGTCTGTTTGATTTCAGACTGGTCACTTAGCAGCTATTGAACACAAACGTTAACATCCCTCCAGTCTTTCAGTTGCCCAGATTGCATTTTCATTTTATAAACATACTGCCACTCACTATCACTTCAAAACTTGCATAAGAATTTAAAGCTTTGGTAAACTTTTGAGTGCCAGTTGTGTCCTGGTTGTGGAATGTGTCTGATGGATACAATTTGGGATGAGACAAGTAAAGACTTCTTGGACACTGTCCATGGTGGGAAGAAAAGCCATCACAACCATCTGCTGTTAATGACATCAGAGAGTTCCTTCTACGTTTTATGCATAATTTTATTCTGACGTCTTTGTCCAAATTTGTCATTTGAACTTTTGCCCCTAGAATCAACACTAGAATCTGTATTCAAAGATGAGAACAGGTATTTATTTAGGCTTTGAGCCATACCTAAATGGTGTTTGATCTCAGTGACAGGATCACAGCATAGATGTCTCTTTTTTCTTTCCAATTCTCTTTCATTCATATGACTGAAAGACCTTTTAATCTCTATGCAACCTCCTTTGCAAGGTCTAAATCACCTTGATATTTGGCAACATTGATTCTGTCTTCCTCTTCTTGATTGCTCAATTTTAGGGAATTTCCTGAATAATAAAAATTATGTCCATATATGCAAAAGTGTTCATGAGGCCTCTTCAGAGCCTTTGCTCTATTTATCATATGTAATTTCTAGAGGATTTATGTTAGTCCAAATGAATTCTTTAGAGGCCTGATCCAATTTCTTTCTCTTCTTTTGTTATAGATCTCAGTGGTTCTGGGAGTTAGCCCAAAGCCTGGTGTATTTAAATGAGTTCTAAGCTGAAGGGTATGCAATAAAACCAATGACTTTGATTTTTATTTTATTTATTTATTTATTTATTTATTTTGTAGGAGTGCAACTGAGTCACAGATTTTCATTTTTCTTTTTAAATCTCAAGAAACTGCACATTAAGTAAGTGATTATGAAGCTAGTCCTCTTCTGTACAAGTTGTTCTTTACATTTGGAACAGTGCTTTGGAGTTTGTACTGAAAAAAAAGTTATTTTCCTTAAGAGGTAATACTGAAGTTACGTTGAATGGAAATCTAAATAGAAAAAAGTTATCTATTTATACAAAGTCCTACTAATCACATGTATGTATATACATGTACAAATATATTTGGTCTGTTTTAATAATTCAAATTCAATTTTTTTTTTTCTAACTTGACAGTTAAGAAGCACTTACCCTCTTCATCTCTAGTAAAGGCTTCCTTTCAATGAGTTTTGATGTCTTTTAAAATATGGGCTTCTCAAATATCAGATGTGATGGGATTATTTATTTTTTCTATTATGTTCATCTATCCAGTAACAACTGAATTCAGATTACCAAACAATTATCAACTGGTAACAACTTCCAGATTATATCACTGATGACTTGATTTGAACTGGTGAGCCAGAGGTGAGGAAATAACTCATTAACCATTCTTTTGAGGCATCCGCTCCCCAACAGTGACAATTTAACAGAACTGCCAGAGAGCTCATCTTTTACAATAACAAATTACACATCCAGCAACATCATTGTTTTAATCTTAATCTGTCTTTGCTTCTCCCCTCATTTTCCCTTTCCCCTCTGCCCCTAACACATATAAACACAGAGACTTTCCCTTTTTATAAATACAATGGATGTTGTTGTCAGTTCAGATAAGAGCAAATGCCAGATAGGACGGCAATATTTTCAGGCCTGGCAAATGCAATCATAAGTTCAGTTTATTAATATTGCAACAGTTGCACTAAATGAGATCACTTGGATAACAAAACATTTATCAACAAAACGCTGCCACCTACTGAAGTTTTGCAAACAGCCCAGATGATTGGATAAGATCAGAAATTCACTCTGTCATAAGCTTATGGTCTTTGCTGAAATCATTCAGAGGGTGGGGGGCAGGGGGGTGGGGAAGCAAGAATGATAACAGGCGGAACAAGACAAGACATCTCTTTCATGCAGTCTGTTCAGCAAGTGTCAGGGTAAATCCTGGAGAGCAACCTCCAAAGAGGAAAGGACGTTTGGCTCTTTATGCTCAGTGTGTTAAGGAGTTTTCAAGTACAGCAGCTAGAAAACACTTCTTGCCAACTGCTCTAGTTTACAGCAGTCCATTATACACTTCCAGTTTTCTTGTCATGTTGATCTTTGAGGCCTTTGTTCAGGCCGTAGCAAACTGATGGATTCTTCTTGCCAGTTTTCTGGGTTCCTTCAACCCAGGATATAAATGCTTTATAAATACATACGTCTGAGTCATTACAACCAATCTTGTATATTCTCTGCTCCAAAATCTCAGCTAATTTAACATTTAATTGTTTCAGCACAGCTCAACAAGCACACCTGTGAAAGAACAAGTCCTGCACACCAGGCAGAAGAAGAACTTGTAACTGCCAAAGTTTCATTGCTTTGGTGTGGATCAGTAAATGATCATAGATAGAAAGGGCTAGCAAGGCTTTGGATAAAAATTATGCTCATTTGAAATTGTAGACAGCAGTAGTGCGGTAGACTAAACAGCCTGTATGACAAGAATGTGGATCCCATTTCCTAAGGGCTTGTGAGAACTGCTGCAGTGGTTTAATTATCAGTTATTGGTAGAAGTATTTAAATGTAATCCAAGCAAAATTATTCATGGTGAAATTATTTGTTTACCATATAAATAGAAAGGAGTATTCATGTTAACCAAGAAGAGTAAACTCAAAGTTTCAGCAAGTATAAGGAACAAAAAGTCATTGAAATCATTTCATGCAATGAGTGACCCATCTATTCCTTTGCAATACTATCAAACGGCATATTTCTAACAATAAAAAAATTAATGCTTAGCCTCAAAACTTCCTTGGATGCTAAAATTATAGACATATCACAAGACACGAAAAAGTAACTGTTCTTTAAGACTGAACTACAGCAGAGCACTTAGACATGTGCATAACTTTAAGCATAGGAGTAATTTCATTGAAATAAACAGGACTACTCAAACATTTCTGATTTTCATGTGCTTCTGCACTCTGCTAGCTTAGGGGCTCAGAATGGATATGCTTGTTTAATAGAGTGTTTATCTCCTGAACTTACACATTTAGCATTACTGATTCCTTCCCTTTCATCAGGCAGGGACACGGAATTCTCCATTTTTCTAGCCTCCTTCTGGGCCAGTTTCAAACTTCATTGTGCCTTCCCATGCATTTGCATTTTATATCTGATATA
Organism: Meleagris gallopavo; assembly: GCF_905368555.1. NCBI lineage: Eukaryota > Metazoa > Chordata > Aves > Galliformes > Phasianidae > Meleagris > Meleagris gallopavo. The sequence goes on along the minus strand of NC_139405.1, from coordinate 50,110,324 downwards.
GAAAATAGCAGCTATAAAACCATACCCTGAGTCCTGAGGGAGTGAAGCAGATAACTTGAAAGGAAACACTCAGAGGTTCGTCTAGATTAGGGGACAGGGTCGATATTGGGCTGAGGGTGGCTCTTCCTGACCTAGTTTTGGACTGCTTTGCACTAGGGAGCAGTATCTCCTTTCTTCTTTGAATTTAGCTGTTTGCAATTGCCCTTTATCTCCCCTGCATGACTGTGACCACATTTATTGAGAAGTCCTGATCTCATTCTCTTTTTGTAATTCTGGTATTGTCCTTACTGGTGTGATGGAAGGTTTTTGTTTTTTTTTTTTATTGTGGGCCACAAATATATGTTCACTACTGAACTGGGAAATTCCACCAGTAACAAAGCAGATCCAAAGTCTTTAAGTTGTGTTGACCACACTGCTTAACACTTTTGCAGTAAGATCTACCATATCTTTAGGTCTTCAGTTGCTTTTTAAAATTTGCATTGTTTATGGTGGGTTAGTTATATTGTTGTACCTGGCATGTATATTGAGTGCTGGCTCCACCACCTTCCTTCCTGTGCAAGCAGAGTAAAATCCTAAATCGCCACTGTGGGTCACCTGACTCTGGCATTGCTGGATACAAGTCCTGAATAGTTTAGGAAGGCTTGGGCTTTAAGCTATGCTTTGCTGCAACTGTTCTTCAACACAGAGGAGCTTTGAATTATTTTGACTCCGTTCAAGGACACTTGAGCCAACACATCTGCACGCTCCTATGGATATGAAAGTGAGTGTTTAATGTACACCATTGCCCTACCCGGTGTGCAGGTGCTAATGCTGGCTGGAGCTTTTCACACTGAACTGTCTGTATTGTACATTTTTTAATGAGGATTCATGGTTATTTCTGAGCTCAGACGTGTCTCTCAGTGACACCATTGCTCTAATAGTGCCTACAGGTTGCTCCTCACCCTGGCACCACGGTGGCAACTTCAGAATTTCCAGCATCAACCTGATAGGGCACGCTGTTCCAGCCTGCTGTCTCAAGAGCAAGACCACTGTAAATGGTGACCCTTGAAATTTGCCTTCATTAGCTGAGCTAATATAGTATGATTCCTGGCTACTGAGACAATGTACTGACCTCAGCTTAAATTTTCCTTCACCTATGTAAATTTCCAGATGAGAATGAAGGTCTGAACATCTGAGAATAGAGCTAACCCAGGGCGGAGTTCAAACACAGAAAAATCAGGAAGGAGAATGAACATGGGCAACAGCCTCTGCACATGTACTGAGGTGTCACTTCAGATGACAGAAAGACCTGGTGGCAGGAAGGTGAGGAAGTGAAGGGCTTTGGAGTTCTGGAGCTTTCTCAGCCTGTCTTCTGCTCTTCCCGAGTTTCCATTTTCCCCTAGGCACTTGCATCAGGAAGGGATGGATGCTTCCTTTCATAATCCATGAGCAGCTGGGTGGATGGAAAGGGCTGCTGATCTGTGGGTTCCTGGGTCTGCATGATGAATTCATGATCTGGAGAGAATTCTGGTTAAAGCATCCGAAAAAAGTAGGAGAACATTTTGATTTTTGAGCTCTCTCTCTTGCTGCGTCATGCCTCTTGACAAACGTTTTTTTTCCTTACTCATGGATGGGGTAGGGTGAGAGTTTTGACACAACTGTTTTTTGTCATGAAGTGAACTCCTATGCACTGGAGAGAAAAGGCTCCCATGTTGTTAGCAGAAGGCAGAGCTCCCCATGAAGAATTTTAGCCCTTCCTTTGATCACTACTTCACTTTTCTAAGCCACTGGGAGGCTGGAAGGTGCAACCTTATGGAGATACTGGGCAACAGTGTCCCAGTTATATGCTGTCAGAATAAATGCCTGCATGAGCTGCAGCTCTCATGTCAAAGAAAATCACTGTATTGCTATTGCTACAGCAGCAAATTGGTATCCTGGACATGCCTGCACAGGCATAATCTAGATTAACAGCTGTAGCCAAGAGAGTTTATATTCTAGGGGACTGCTTTAATCATCCACAGTGAAAAGTGGTATTTAAAGTTTTAGTACATCCAGATGCAGTTTTTGAAAGCATCATGTCTAGAGGTTAGCTTTTCTAGTCATACTTATTAAAGGAGTTGGCCACTGTGTAATTAAATGAGCAATGCTAATTAGTTTATATTTTTGTAGTCAATAGAACTTTGCCAGTGAACACCATAGCATGATCTTGTCTTTCTTGCAGAGGACACATGTAAATGCTGTGTATGTTTTTATAACAGATGATTCTGAGCTTTTCCTGAGTGTGGAGGAAGGGCTTGTGCTGGTGAGATTCAGACATGAGAAGCTTGGCTGATTGTGGCTGGTAAGAACAGCTCCTGGACATCCCCTGAGCAGAAAAACATTAAAGTGTATAATTACTGAAGAAATTTCAGGTTCTCAGAAAATTGATAACTAGATAAAGGTTTTGGAAGGGTTTAAAATCCAAGAGCACTATGACACTGCCTTTTGCTCTTAAAGGTGAACAGAAGTACCTCTTAAAATGTCTGCAAATATAAATTCAATTTTGACTTTTTAAAAGGCAACAAAAATCTGCTACTGTATAGATTCTATTGACAAAGAAAAAATCTTCTGTTACAAATTTTATGATAAACAATAAACTACATGCCGCAAATACGACTTCTTGACTTCTAAGATTATGTGTTTTTCTGGTCCTTTAAGATGTTTTCAGAATGCGTATAAGTTAACTTGAAACATAATCAAATACTTTTTAGCTAATGTTTTGATCATGTATGTTACTCAAAATTCCATTTTACTTATCATCGATGAAATGAACAACATTTGTGCAACTTTACTGCTCTTCATACATTCTCATTTCTTTCCAAATGGAGGATAACAACAAACATGGATATTGATAATAAAAAGTTATTATAGGCAAGATGTAGATCTCATTTCTAGAATCACGTTAAACTGTTATAGGTTAATTTCACATTTTCCCTAAAAAGAATAACTGGCATTAGTCTGGTTCACACAATTGATTCAGTGTCACTCTGTAACAAAGTCGCAGACATCCTTCTGCAGACTGTATCTGTAGGTAATTAATCCATAGCAGGTCAAGGCTGTGTCTTACCAAGAATGTTTGTAATGTCTTAAGTGGAGGGTGAGGCTATTCCTCTGTGAGTGCAGAGGTACACACTTGGAAGGAAGCTGTGAAATGCAGTGTGAAGAAGGGAGGCTTGCAGTGAGTGCAAGATTCCCCAGCTCTTATACCATTGAGGAATGAGGGTCTAGTGATGGCTGAACAAAGGTGGCCAGTTTCGTAATCTTTGGGATGGGAATAGCATTATTGTGCTCTTTTCCTCACAGAGTGCAGCAGAGTACCATCTGGCTGTTTGGGGACACGGGGTTTGCTACCTGTGACTGCAGAGGATGTCATTGCTCCAAGAAAAGCAGTTTTGGGACCTAACTGCAAAAGCCCAGCCTGGAGTAAGTCAACATGTTGCCATTGGTACAACATTAATTTGTGCCAACTGTCAAACAGACTGTCCTGTGCACAAGACTGTGCATGTACCAGCTGTAAACCCAAACCATTCAATTGGATTTCCTTTTCACTTCTCAGAGAACAAATGTTCCAACTTAGCTACAGCAGCATTCATGTTACTTTACTGAGGCGTTTTGTTTACAAGGAGCCCAGTTTTCTGCACTTGGCCCCAGATTGTATGTTTCCTTTTAATGAAGCCAGCACCTGAGGATTCCAGAAGCTAGAAATGTAACTTTGGCATGTTTAAAAGTCGAACTATTCAGATTTAATACTGGTTGATGGTAAAGAGATGAAATTTTGTTGTGCCAACTCATCACATCCTACTGTTGCTGAATTTACAGTAGTTCTTTATTATGGGTGTGGGGTATGATAATTGAGGAGAGTTTGAGGAAAATGGTTTGCTTATCAAGACAGCTAATAAGGAAATACACGTTTTAAACTGTAAACTATCTACTTTGAAAAGTTTGGCATTGTGCCTTGTATGCTGTCTGCCCTGTCAGAAAATGACACAACTATGAGTGTAAACTATGTATGTGTGGATGCTTGTGTATGTATTTGTGGTTTTATTACTACCATCTCAGAGTGCCGCCTGGGAGAGCAGAACACCAGTGGAATCTGCTTTAGTGTGCTTTCTTGTTGAGAAGTTAGTAAGCCACAAAAGCACCAGGACCTCATCAACATGATGTTCTCAGGCTGTGGTTTGCTGAAATGGGGAGGACGTGCATCTGAAAACATACCCCTTCCCAAATTAATGGCTCATAGAATATGAACAGCCTCCTAATGTTTCAGTTTACCATTTCTTGTAAAGCACTAGAAGTTTTCAACTGTTTTTTAACACTGGGAAACTGAGGGATAAAAAACCCAGCAGTCCTATCCTCCATCTTTCGCCTTATCCTGCTAACTGCTCACTGTTGGGCAGGGGAGAAGTGTCTAAAATAGCGGAACTCCTCTGGGCCGTACTGGGCCCCACTGTGCTTAGGCAGAGGACACGATGTAGGATTTTGACTGAGGAAAGCTGCCAGTCAAGTGTGGGTTCATCTCCTGCACCTACTGAAGACAAATGTGTCAAGAGATGCCCCAACTCATGCTGTATCACGTATAGTTGTCACATGCCACCCGTAAGAGGAGGGAAGGGGTGACCAAACATACTGCAGAAAGTCAGAAGTGTTTTTCATTGGTCCTTTACAACAGTATTAGTAAACAATGAAATATAATGCATGTATATCCTGATCCTTCATTAATCAGAAAAAAACAACATTAGAGGAAGCATCAGGGCCCAGTTCTGCTTTCCATTAATTTGAGATTGAGTCACACAGGCATATCCTAAGGGGGTGATTGCATCCTGAATTGGCTACAAGTGACCGAAAAAGGAAAAATAATCGGCCCAATACTGGTCATTTGGACAATGTGTATTTGATGTGTCAGAGTCATTCCAACCTTCCAGTTACCAGATGTCCGTAAAAATTCATAGCAGGCTATTAAATTTAGCAGATTCCGTCTTAATTAGATTAGCTTTTGCTCAGCATGACAGCAGAGTATTTCACTGATGGAGGATTTATAAAGATTTCTGGTGGGAATTCTTTACGGAAGACGTATTCTTTTATCCAGTGGGATTTACAAATGGAGAGGGGGGAGGGCGGAGAGGGAAGCCCTGATAAGGGCACACAAACATTGTCATGGCATGTTAAAACATAAATGGGAGCTTTTATTTTATGGATGTTCTCTTTATATTTCTCTTTCAGAATATGGATAGGTGGTGTGAGTGATTTTTGTGTCCTTGCATTATCAGGCCCAGCTAACATAACGACATACGGGTGGTGGAAAACTACAAGCAAATTCTTGTTGTCAAATTCCTTCCTAAAACTAGCACCAGAGGAGTACTCAACGTTCAGTTGCCTGTCATGTCATGAGTTATTTTTTCACCTACAGGAGACAGATCTGTACAGTTTGTCTTGGGCTGGTTTTATGTGCTGCAATCCAGCATCTATCCATCCATTGTACTTCTTTCTTTAAGGTCACTGAAAAAAAAAAAAAAAAAAAAGACCTATCACAAAACCCTGTTATCTTATTAATTCTGCCTTTGCCCCAGTGCCAACGAATCTCTGGTTTTCCCTACACAGGTTTTTACAGAGGATATATACCGTTAATGGTGACATTGGTGTCAGTAACAGAACGTGAACAGCAGCAATGCCTGTGCTCTATTCCCAGTGAGTAGATAACTTCATAAAGAAAAAAGTGTGGGTGGAGGGGAGGGGGGATCTGGATAATTTTTCTTGTCATTTGATTCACCATTGAAAAGGTCACCCCCTGTAAGAAGAGACAGTCTTCCCTCTGAGATGTCTACAGGAGGAGTAGAAATGGCAGAGCCAGAATGGGGGGTACTTCTTGCCACCATGTGGCTTTTGTGAGGTGGCAAAGCAGCCTTTCTGAACAAGGGCACGCAACGCCCAGAGAATGCATGCTGGCGGCTGATAAAAACAGAAAGGGACCATCCTTTGCTCACGCCGCGGGCTGATAGCATTCACATCATACACCGTTTGTTACTAGGCAACTGATTAAATATACGTGCCGGTCCTTCAAGCAGTGCTTGCAATTAATTAACCGAACCATTTTCATTTTTACTGTCTTCCGCCCTCCCCTCCCCACCACCAACCGCCTTCCCAAATGCTGACATCTGACACGAGTGCAAGTGATTTGATGCTCCTCCTGACCCGTGGCATAATAAAATGAAGGATGGATGCTTTGCATAGCGGATGTGATCTACATCCAAGTGGTGGCCACCACTGGGCATTCTTGGCGGGTCTAGCTAGCAGCTGGCACACACAATAGATATTTTGCTAAGCTTTGTCAGAGCCAGCAAAAACTTGCAGGGCAAAGTCCAGAAGTTCTCCTGGCATACCTATTTGAAGTGCAATTGTTTTGAAGGGTGGAGGATGGCTTTTAAAACTGGTATCCTTCACACCTGAAGTAGTTGTCCGCAAAAATCTAAAATGCTATGGAGCGTGTTTGTGTGATTATGTACAAAGATACAAATGCACTGTGATAAATATAAATATTTACATACTTATTAATGTAGATGTGCTAGTGTTAATGGCCAGAGACACCAACTCTATATGAATGCTCCTCTGTGCTGTTACAGAGACCCAACAACAGGCAGCCTCTGCTTTCCTCAGTTCACAGTCTAAATAGGAAAGGCAAAGTGGAAATCGGGATCTAGACATCAAAGGTTGTTCAAGGTCGTGTAGGGGGTCAGCAGCAGGGTTGGAGGTAGAAAATGGCTTTGTCTTGAGATTGGATTCTATAACAAAAAAAGCAGTGAGTCATCTCACCCCAAATCCTCCCTCTAATTTTGTAATACAGTTGTCATATTAAAGTTGTATGAAATAGACTGGAATTACACATGGAAAATGGGTAACTACAAGGATCCTGGAAGATCTGACTGTTCTTATTACACTTGATCAAATGCAACTGTCAGCTGCTTTGGCAGAGATCACCTTTGATGATTAAAAGGAGAGGACTACATTACAAGAGGGTTTGAGCATGAAACCACTCGCTGCAATCCACAATTAAATAGGAGAGGCTATTGTTCTCTTTCTGACTGGGAACAGAGTTACAAATTTATTGGAGTTCACAGGCTTGCTGCAGAGCTTGTCTTTAACAAAATTGAGCCCCATTTTATATCAGAGCTTCCTACCCTGCTCAAAACCTTGAGTGCATGAAAGAAGCAATTTAGGGTTTATTTGAAGGGGGTAAAATAGAACGTAGAGTTGTGTTTCTTTTTTCCTTCTTCCTACTGGCTTTATGGTGAGGAGGGAGGGATTTGAATCAGCAGATTCTCAATGGTATTGTCACCTCTTGGAGCTGAGCATAGAATCACTGGAAATGTATGAGAATCAAGTAATGAAGCACAGACTGACTAACAATTCAGGGATTTTTTTAACTGACTGGCCAGCAGCTGATTTGGTGTGAACTGTCTGAGCCTGAGCACTGTGCCTTTGATTCATAACTGGAATGGCTTCTCTGAAAAAATCACTCTTTAGATTTGTGACTCTCTTCTATGAGCTAAGGCCATTTTCCAATGCTAACGGAACTAGGCTATCTTGGCCAGATCTGATGTGACTTTACCTTCTTGTTTGTTTGGCCTGTACTCTGATCTGAATAAAGAAGGGTTTGTGCTGTTTTACAGTCCATGAGTGAGGTTGCCAAACCTGTACCATGGTAAAAGCAGCCACCAGGTGCCCTCCTGGCTGCCACAAGTGCTAGCAATCTGTAGTGGCGACCACGACCCTGAAAATGGAGGAGTGGGGTCATGGTCATCCCTTTTGAGATGTCAGATTAAGCCTCCTTTCCTCAAGGCGTCTGCCTGCTTTCAGCAGTCCCATTAGAGCTATGCACTCCTCTTTAACTTTCACTGTGGTTTTGCTGACCTTTGAAAGAGAAAAACATTTGTAAAGAGCAATTTTATGCCCTCATAAAGAGTTATGTGTTACCAGGCAGTAATGGAAGCACAAACCAACCCGGCCAAAAGATCTCAGCCTCCTGTCATTGCTTTCTTTAATGCTGCTGTTTCATCATTAATCTCTCTTATGCTTGTCAGTGGCTGGAAATCCCACCCAGTAGATGTGAAGATTGTTCACAATGCCCATACAGACGTTGCTTCTCAGTCCTGTTAATCTACAGGCAGAGGGAGAAAATTGGAGAACATCTGTATATCTTGCAGATTTCTGCATACTGTTCCTTTCCCCTTATCCCTGTACTGATTTATATTTAACTGACTTGTAATTATACCTGTTTTTATTTTCTTTTTCTATTATAGTTATACTTGGTTGTTCCATGCCCATATAAGGCCTGTCACTAGCCTTGCTTTTTTTCCTACCACAATGAGGCAATAAATCCAGTGAGGCTGGACAGGAAACCCCGCGTGCCAAGGGGAGGCAGGATGAATACCTCCTGGAGACAGTCAGAGGTTTCATTGCATATTGTCTATATGGTGTTTTTCAAGGAGTGCCCAGGGCAAGCCTGAAAAAACTTTTATGTTTCCAACAGTATTTCTCCCTGGAAAAACAGATTTTTAAAAAAGCCCTCTGTGTGTTTTTTCCTCTTTTTATGTGTGTAGAATCCTGGACATATAGAAGATAACTCATTTCAAAATTTCAGCTGGGGCCTGCGTTTTAAAGCCAGAAGATATTCGCACAGAAATGCTTCACTTAGGAAATGTGTGTTTGCTGTTGCTGCTCTCCTCAGCTGACCCAACATGGATGTGTGTTTATTTCTCAAGTAGGAGGCAGTTTCTACACTCTCACTGCTCCAAACAAGATCATTAAAAACATCGAGAAAGTGTTATTAATATGTTCTTGGTCTTCTAAGCATGTCTAGGCTCATTCATGTTTATGCTTCGCTGCAGATACTGGAGAACTTGCTGATTACTCATTCCAGTCTGCTGCTTGTTCCCACAAATGGAGCAGAGATCCTAAGACATAGGGATAGTATCAAAATGTAAACCAAATCAGTAAAATGGTGGGAGATGGTACACCATTGACACAGTGACTGCTCTGCATGTTCTATATGAAAATACCCATTCAGAGTCCTTTTTAAATGGATCATTTCTGTAAGTATTCTGTGGTATTCATTGTCTAGGAAAGTCACTTCAGGCTTTGGAAATATATTACCTTGTTGTAAGAGCCTTATGTTGTTCAGACACAACATGATCTTACTCTTCATGCAGTAACAATGAATTGCATCTGCACACTGATGGAAAATCTTGATGCTTGAGAAAGAGCTTGTTTAAACGGAAAAGAGAGGTTATTGCTATTGCTGCCATTATTGCTGCCAGTGTAAGTGCAGGGAAAATACTCAGAAGTAGAATCTGTTGTGTCGTATTATAGGTGGTTACATTAATCACTATGTCTTTCTAATTAAATGACTTAGTGACATATGGGCTAGTTTGTGAACATTAGGAGAAGAAATGGATCTTTCATTATGAGTACATGGGCAAAAATCTGCATCAGACATAACCCTGTGAATACAGCATCACTGAACTGTGCTCTCTCGCTTGCGCACATACACAGTCAAACTCCTTAAGGGTTTGCCAATGCAATGTAGTGCTGAATTATATAGGCTAACTCTACAAGCTAGCTTTGCAAGAATTAGCTTGGGGACTGGAATTAGTCTAAAAGCAGCAACAGGATACATTAGCTCGCATGGCTGAGTTAGCCTGTCTGGCTACCGCTATGATTAGATGGCTTCTGATACCCAATCTAAGTCATGAGAGACATCCTGGATCTTTCAACATGATATGGCATTTTGTGGCTGTCTCATCCCCCATCCCCCCCAGCACAGTGCACTTTACACACATAGGCTATACATACTTGCATTCCAGATCTGGGTTCTTAATGGAATAAACTGGCCTAGCTTCACAGAGGCATAGCTGCATTGATTTACATTGACAGACTCCTGGCCGAGATGCTTCAGTCTGTCATTAGTACTTACCATACTCTACCCATCTAGGGGGCTGGTCATACTCTTATTCCTTTTAATGATAACTCTGCTGCAGTTGTTTTTTTTTTTGTTTTTTTTTTTTTTGCTTGTTGCTGTTAAGGCCAACAGGCACTATTATGGTCTTCTAGCCTGGTCTTGAAATGATTTTGGCTCCAAGGGATAATTTTGAATAGGAGTGCAGAAGCAGCAGCAGTTGCCTTCCCCTGGCAGCCATCAAGGCTCAATCCCTCACTCTGCTTCCCCCATGTTCCAACCTGCAGAGTGTTATGCTAATTTTGCTCGCAGCTTCAAGTCAGATGAATTTCCGGCTAGCTTCAGCTTAAGCTGTTTTTATTTCAAATAAGGTAAATTACCAACTCCAGCCCAGGGTTTGGTTTCCAAGCTTCCATTCTGTTGATTTTCAGGCTTCATTTCCAGCAGCTATGTGTAATCCCTGAGGAACGCATGTCCTCCACTCTGCCTGTGCCAGGGACACATCGCTCTGCTTGGCTGCTCCCATGGCCTGGAATCCTCTTCCTCATCTCTGCTCTCTTTGGGCTTTAGGTCTGAAATCAACAAAAGTTTTTTTTTCACCTTTATTGAAGGCACTTCTGCTAAGAGCTGCTTGCAAGTTCATACGCCCTCCTCTCTGTTTCTCTCCTGATTTTGCAGAACCTTTCACTTCAGAAATGGAAATTGCTCCTGTGATAGTCACCTCCATTAGAGATTAGCAACAATTATGTGATCCACTTGAAGAGGCTGAGAGCTCCTCTGTCGGCTGACAGTGGCCAGCTTGCTTCCCCTGAGATTTAGGTGGCTTGTGGAAAATGCCACAGTAACAAAGCTAAAATTGTGTTATGATTCTGGGTAATCTGTGGAAGAAAACAAAACTAGCAGCATTTGTGGATACCAGCCTCAGCTGTTTGCCATGGGACTCAACTGCATACCATGCCAGATTCTTCCAGTGATGGAGAGGATCATGGGGAGGCCAACAGCTCTCAGAGATCCAGCCATCATAGCACACTGCACTGAATTGTCAGGATGTGTCTCTGCAAGCAGTCACTGCTATTCAAGGGGTCATCCATCTCTGCCAGTGTGTCTAGAAAAGCTGAGACAGACTCTGTCTGAAGGTGCACATCCAAATTAATAATCCAGAAATATGGAGGAAAGGAACAGAAAATAAAGAGATGTGGGATGACTTACTTGTGGCCACACAGCAAATCAAAGCTGACACATTAGTGTCCCTCGCTACAATGATCCCACTACTGCCACGGTCCTGTGGAGCAGGTTAGCGTATGCTCCAGCTTCAAAAACTTCAGTTAGCCAAACATAAACCTAGAAATACCTATCTTCAAGAAAAATGCATGAGGCATCACATTATAGCATAAAGAAATAGCATTTCTTTGCTTGTCTCGTAGGAAGCTGACATTTTCTGTGCTGTGTGTTGGCATTTCCTGTGATATTGCCACAGGCGTAGCACTCAGATGGATTGCTCAGGAGCACATTAAATACTGCTTCATAGATATAACTTCGGACAGGAATCTCTTCTTTGCATGTGGAATGGATAGGCAAAGCCTCATCTGATACAGAGGTCATGAGAATCAGCAAAATATTATTGAGGTGCTCTGCAGGAATCTCCAGTCAATGTCACTCATTTCTCTATGATTTACTCAAACATTAACATTCTGGCCTTGTTTTACTCCCATTTTATGAGACTTAAATTTGACTTGGTTCTTCTTTCATATGTGCACTTGTTTCATTTATGAACATAGAATAACTGCTATTGTGCAATTGCTCCAGCAGGCAAGTACACACAGAGTCACTCACTCATCCCTGCCCTGACAGCAGGATGGGGCACAGAATATGAAGAACAAAGGTAAGAAAACTCATTTAATAGCTAATGGAAATAAAAGAGTAATAAAAAATCCATACATAATCAGTCACCATCTCTCACAAGTAGAACAATACTCATCCAATCTCTGAATGCTATCTATCTTGGAAGTTCCCTATCTCGTTCTTCCTCTACCTCACATGTCATTGCTGAGCATGATGTTATATGGCATAAAATGTCCCTTTGGAGAATTCAGATCAGCTGTCCCAATTCTGTTCTGTCCGTCTCTTGTCCACCTCTAGCCTATTCCTTGCAGGGAGGAAGGATAAAGTGGGAGAAAGGAAAAGATTTCATGCTGTGCAAGCACTGCTCAACAGTAGCCAAAACACTGGTGTGGTATTAAAACTTAAGACACAAACCAAAAAACAGCCCCATACAGTCTAGTATGGAGAAAGTTAACTCCATCCCAGCCAGACCAGTACAAGTACTTCATTTAAGGTACCCTTTTTCAGAGAAGGTTGTAAGGACCACAAGGAGAGAGCCTGGAGCTTCTCCCTTATGAGGAAAAGCTGAGACACTTGAGACTGTTCAGCATGGAGAAGTCTGAGAGGGGATCTTATCAACACTTGTAAATATCTAAAGGATGGGACCAGGCAAGTGGAAGGAACCAGGCTTTTCTCAGTGGTGTGTAGTGACAGGACAAGGGGCAAGGGGCAAAAACAAACACAGAAAGTTTCATGTGGACATGAGAAAGAGCTTTACTTTGAGAGTGACAGAGCACTGAGCAAGCTGCCCAAAGAGGTTGTGGAGTCTACCCATCACAAGAGCAATTAGTCTCTGACACAGCAGACTGATTGACTGGATAATATTGTGAATGCTGAAGGAGGACAGCACCTTGTAAGCATACATCTGTTTCTGGTCCACTGAAGGGGCTTTTTGATACCTAGCTTTTAGATAGCTGAAAATAATTGAGACGAAATTCATTCCTTAGTGATCAACACTGAGTCTTCTTCCTGTTCTCTCTGTATTGCTTATTATGTTATACCTACCAACATGGACGTTATCTGTTCTGTAAGAGGTTTGATGTAGCTTATCATTTTATGTTTTAACATAGTAACCAATATTCAAAATCTTCCTTTTCCATAATTCTTCTCAGCACTGAGTCCCAGAGGTTAGTAATATACATTTTGTCCTAGTAATGTGCATTTTTCCTCAGTAAGCCTTGATTTTGGATGCTTCCTGTCTGTGAATCCTACCTTCTCAGATGCAGAGCACAGTTCTGCCTACTGTTAAAAATGACTGAAAGACTGAGCAAAAACTTTAACTTGTGATAACTGTCAGACTCAAATAAATATTGATTTTAAGTGTCAATTTTTAGTAAAGATAGATGTCAAAGCCCAACAAACCCAATTACAGTGCTATAAAATGTATTTCATAACTCTAGTTTAAATGTGTGCCAATGCTTTTATAGTGTAACTGGAAAGACAAAGAATCCACCTGGCTTCTTGGTACAATATATCTAGAGGGATATTTATTAAATTTATCTGATATATATTGTAACAATATAGCCAAGTCTATTGTATTTCTGCCATCGTTTACTTCACTCTTTTCTGGCTGTTCTTAATGAACTTTCAGTATTGCTTTTATTCATCTAGGCTTAATAAATACTGTCTCTACAGGTGTGTTTGTTAGTCTTACTTTCTTCACTGTGGCCAGTGACCTTTGAACTAGTTGGCCATTTCTAACCTGTCTGGAAGCAAAGATGTTTCAAATATGACAACTTCCCAAAGTTTAATCAAACCACGCAACTGTTCTGGGCCAGCTGACAGGAAACACTGTGATGTGAGCTCATACCTTTCAGATAACAGCTGAATCCACACGAAGGAGAGCTGTCCTGACTACCCTCACCTCAGAAAAAACTCCTGCTGGAGGCTGCATCTTTTGAGCCTCCTGTGAACCTGAGTATGAGGAGCAGAACCTGAGGCAACCCAGTCTCGCCGAGTCCTTCACCAGTTATGCTATTTTCTTTATTGTTCATTAAACTCTTTCTCACAAAGACTGATGCCTGCCTTTTTTTTTTTTTTTTAAACCACCTCTGCACAGTCAGCAGACACTTGCCTTGAGCTGTATCTACTGATGTGTTTTGAGATGCTTAAAAGTAATTCAAATCCCTATCACGTGCATGTACAGTTTGTAGTGTTCTATATGTACTATTTTTTCTTTTGCCTTCGTTTAATGTCATTCATTCTCTGTTTTCTTCATTCTGTCAATCTCTGCAGCTTCTCATGCCTCTCCATTTGACTCACCTACCTAATTTTATGTGACACAAACTTTGTCACCTTTGCTCTTCACCATGGTCTTCAAATCCTTAATAAATGTCCCAAGCACACATCTTATTTTTAATCCCCTGTGCACCCTACCCTTTCCATGCTGAGATGGAGCATTTGTTCCTACTCTTTGTTTCCACTCTCACAACCATGGGCTTTTTTCTCCCACTATCCATGCAGGACTTTACCTCTCACCTTGTGGTTATTAAGTTTTCTTTATAGCCTTTCTCAGGAACTTTATCAAAAGCCTTTTGAAAGCCTAAATAAAATATAGCCATTGGTTGCCCTTTATCTGCTGTTTTGTTAACTCTTTCAAAGGCCTCTCACTGGTCTGAGACACGGTTTCTTCTAAGACAGAAATCATGCTGGTTTGTCGCTATCATGTCACCCTCATCTATTGCTCCTACTTTATAACAGCCTTTAATGATTTCCCTGTACCAGAAGTGTGTTACTTAAGCACAGAAAGCAGAGGGAGATGCTTGTCTGTGGAGACTTTCCCTAACAGCCTTCTAGCTGGTTGGTTTATGTAGCCTTTAAGCCCTGAGGTAAGGAAACAGGAAAACAGATTAATAGACATAGCAATCTCCCTCAAGATACTTTTGGATAAACACAGCCTTGGGCATTTAGAAAGTTGGATTTACTACACCTTAAAAGAGGTTCCTGAAAACCATGGCTGTTTTATTCTAAAGTATGCAGCCAAAGGCATGCATTTCTTTAATCTTTGCCACTCTTCCCCAGTAGACAACCAAAAGCATAGGTCTCAGGGTTTAGAAACAGTTGTGTATAAACTGGAAATAATCTCAGCAAGCCTTTATAACAATGAAGATCTCTTTGGGGGCACTGAAGTAGTTTTGAGCTGAAGCCAAAACACATTTCCAGTGCACAGGCTGTACAGAAACAGACACAAATGCACAGTTGATATTGGTAGGGTAATACAATTGCCAATATTTTCCTGGAAAAATGAGAATACAGACAGTGATGTTTGAAGGTAGATGTATGTCATGCTCAAAACAGCACTGAAGCGCAAATCCATGTTTGCTATCGCTGTAGGTTTGATATCGCAGCTGTGACCCTTGTTTCCTGCCAAGTGGCAGGCATTGCCCATGTCCTCACTTCTGCATCCCAGCTGTCTGCATCACAAGCTGCCAGTATCTCCTTCATATTGCTGTTGCGTAACTCACATGTGCCCAGCAAAGGCAACTCAAAGGTAAGTATTTAGTTCTGGTTGCCGTTGGAATTTTTCACTCATCTCACCTGAGCCAAAATGTTTTGCCATTCAGGGTTCATCTCTTTCTTTTCCTCCACAGAGGCAGAATCACATCGTTGTTGATTTGCTTCTGAAATGGGAAAGGAGAACTCATATTCCCAAACATTCCCATGCTGTAATTTTTCCTTATTACCACGTGAACTTATTCAGTCCCTCCCTTCTCTTCCCCGCAAACTGGTAAATACTTTAATCTGAACCCCAACTCCTCAAAAAACTCCTTTCTTCTTAGAGTCTGTGGCCTAGAGTGCTTTCTACATGATGCACCATTGTAATGGTTTTACTTGGGAAAAGACACAGGACAAGCACAGCTCTCTACATTCTGTATTGGTAGATTATTTTTTAATATTACAATATCCTTTAGAGTGCTCTCTGTTTTGCAAGGAACTTCTGAACCCTCCAGGGAGGCTGAAGGCTGAGAACTACAAACCCTACACTGTTTATAGGCAGTATTGCTGAAATGAGTACATAGTTCTTGGACTGCAGCATTTGGCTGTGATTTCTAGAGCTCCATTTTTGAGAGATGGATCCTGCCATGGATACACCCACCTTCACACATAAAGGGGACCAACATGTATAGAAGCAAGATCTTGCATATTAGGAACTGGGACTAATACTTTATTTTGCCTTCCTTTCCAGTGTGTCTACTTAAACTTTGCAAGGCACAACTCATCCCCAGCATTCTGATTATATATATTTTTTCTCTTCCTGAAGCACAGTTTGCTCATGCTTAGGTGATTTACTAAAGGCTGCATAACTGCTCGGAAATATGTAAGGCTGTTTTGGCAGTACTGGTGTAGATATTTCAGAGCCCTGCCTCAGATTGATAGTGTTTCTCAGGGAGAAGGCAGCTCTGGAAAATGTTTGAGTTCAAAAGGAAGAAGAATCTCTTTAATCACTCAGGCTCTCAGGAAACCCAAGACCCAGTGGGACAGTCTCCTCATAGTTGAGACTGTCCCAGAAACTCAGTGGCATTCGAAAGCAAGATTACAGCCAAGGAAAGCTCTGCAGTACTGAAGAGGATCTCAGTGAGCGTGAATGAAATGGCTACTGCCTCTGCTACAGCCAAAAACTAGCAGGAGGCTTGGGGTCCGGTATTTCAAAAAGAACTTCATATTAACAATGCCCACTTTCTGTTTGAAATATCCAGAAGGGTTTGGATCAGATAATCAGTATTTAAAAAACACTGTAGCTCAAGAATCTGTTTCAAGTCTCCTCAGATTATATTTAGGGCCCAGTCCTTCAACTGTATTCTTTCTTTCCTTCTTTCTCCTTCTTTCTCAATATATGTATCCTGAAGGAGTCCTATGAGATTAATTCAAACAGAGCAACTGCTGGATTAGACTTTAATCCCTTTTCCATCCATTTAAATCATCCTGAATGGTGAGGGATTGCGGTATGTTCCAGCACTGGCCTAAGACACATTTTATTCTGGCATCTTTTTGTTTTGCATCTGTTTTCTGTCATTTTTCTTTTCCTTTGGCAAATTCTCTGGCTTCAGTTGTATTTGTAACTTGCCATCTTACCAATATGGTCTGGCAGTGATATCTGTCTTGAGGGGATCACTTTTCCCTGCTCTTGTTCTGTAACAGGCAGTTGATTCTTATGAAACATCCCTCTCCCATCCGCTTGGCTTTGCTCTGCAGCTTCGTGGGGTGTGAACTTTGAAGGAGTCAGCTCAGATTATCCACGTTTATGACTGTTTTTTTTTCAGCAGTGCCCCACCATACCAGTCACTCATTTCCACTTACAAAATATAAAAGAAGACAGTGCTGCCCAAAAAGCAGAGTGTGGGCTGTAGTCATGAGGAAAGCTATGCAGTTCTCCTGAGTTTCCTCAGGAGGTCACCTCCTGGTGACCAAAATCCTCCTCCTACAAGCACTGAATCTGGGAGACAGACTCAACTGAGAACATCTCCCTGAGCCACAGGAGGAACAGATACTGAGGACTTCTGATTGAGACTGGGCAGAAAGCAGCAAGAAGCTGAGCCAGCACTGGGGATAATGCAGCAAGAAGCTGGACCACGATGAGCTGCTGGTGGTGAGGCACTGGGGTAGGAGAAAGAGCTCGGCTTGGACGCGTGCACACGGAGAGGCACACGTAACACAGACACACGCGGCCCCAAACGTGAGCTTCACATCAACCCTACGAACATCGTCAGTGCACAAAGGGACACCCTTCCAAGATCAGTCTTCCTTTGCCTCCGCTGGGCGCTCGGCGGCCCGGGACAGCAGTGTGGGCTCCGCGGGCTGGCCGGGGTGACGCGCCGGGTCTTCCAGACCTGGGGTGATGGAGGAAAAGAAGTGACGCCCGAACGCGGGGTCGTGACGCCCTCTGGTGGAGGGCGGCGGTCACTGCGGGCCGTGGGGCGCTGCGGGGGTGGGGATAGCGCTGCGGCTACAGGATTGGCGCGGCGGCTCGTAGTCTGGTCGGGAGTCAAGGCAGTCCTTGCATTCTCCGTCCCAGTAGGAGCAGTGGTCCCGTTGCCTCTTTTGAGGACGTTTGGGATGGAGGATGAGGGGTGGTGCTAGCTAAAAGGCAGCGGCTGGTGTGAGGTTGGCTGTGGCTGCATGCAGTATGAGCACAGCCCCTGCAAGGCATCGAGCTGGGACTCTCCTCTTTGGGAGAGGACATGACCCTGGGACCCTACGGTCCAGGTGAACCAGGCACTGGTGCTACTAATGTCCAGGAACCCCTATTAGCAGACAATTCATTAATTGAAACGCTGAGCTCACTCTTGTGAGAGACCTTCAGTTTTCTCTTTCTATTTCTCCCATCTGCCTTTTCTAGGTAGTTTTCTGCTTTTGTCTTGTAGTGTCCTACAAATAACAAACAAACAAACAAACAAACAAACAAACTAACTAACAAATCCAGTAATAGCTCAGTGGTTTGAAACAGGGTTGTTGAAAATTTTCTCAGCCTGTGTCTGCTTGTGTATTACCGAGCCGTCCATGCTGCTGGATTAGTTGGGTCAGCAGTAATCACTTATGTGTTGCTGTTTGGGATAAATACAGTGGATTTCTTTGTTGGAGACAGCAGAAGAGAAATGTCAAGTTGGCTCTTTGGACCAACACAGGAGGCAACTGTGGAGTTCAGGGCAGAAAGCCTTTCTGAGCCCCTAGAGCAGGAGGGTGCTGTTTGGTGTCTGGAAAGTGTTTGGAAAGTGTTGTTTGCTCACTGTCAGTGATGCCAGCCCAGACCTCCGTTTGCCAGTGCTAGTGGTTTGGCATCACTGATCTAGAGTGAGATCAAACAAGAGTGAATACAGAGCTAGAGCCTGAGCCTCAGTTTATTTACCCTAGTGTGAGTGAATGGAGAGATGCCAGTGTTAAATGTAGGTAAGCAAATACATAATCTGCCACTTGGGCTCATTTTGACACTCAGTAAGAATAACTTACAATGCATCTACACTAAAAAAGCAAGCCATATACGTATCTACTTTATCCATTAGCTTCTAACTAAAGAGAAGTATTGTAATCCATTAGCAAAATGAAACTTAAGTGTTGTCTAACTCCATATCCCCATCACCCTGGGTAACTTCTATCTCTGTAATTTCCTTTCTGTGGAATTCATTCTCCCCTTTGGCAGAGAGAGTAACAAGTGGTATACCTTAATTCTCTTAAATTGTAAGTGTCAAATAGAGATTATATTTAACCAAAATAATGCCTTAAAATACATTGTAATGCACCAAATGCACCATTGAGCAATACGGAACATGTGTTTTCAATATTCTTTTATCACACGTAAGATTTTTTTGCTTTTGTTACATGCTGACACTGTACTTAATAGCTTGGCACAAATTTTTCTAGGGAACATTTAGAGAGGGTAAACAAACAACTTGGTCTATCTGGAGAACTGGGAGCACTGATCTTTTCTTCCTGATGAGTGGAGTCAAGGTATATGGCATTCTGTATTTCACTATTGCTGATTATATCTGGACCACTGTGTTTCACATCCTAAAACAAATTAGGTAACTGAAGTTGTTCTGAGCTCAAAATTCCAGTTTCATTAATTTGTGTGAAAGTAGTTGTTTTACCTTTTATCATAAACCACTCTCTTTTAGCTTACATTTGAAAGTATATCTTGTACAGTCTGCTGCATGGAACTGCATGGAACTGTGATTGCGAGTAGACAAACATTACTTAGACTTCAGACAATTCTGTGTTTAAATGATCTAAATAGTTTGATTATTCATGTTTTTGGTGTTTTTTTTTCTTTTTTTTTTCTGCTGACTTTCACAAAATAGTCTATTGAATTAATTTACTATTAGCTGTTGAAATAGTAACATAGTAAATAATAAGCAGTGTTTTCACAAGGCCATTTTCTGTTTCAAAAGCCTAAGTATTGAAGCAGAAACTCAATTCAAAATGTCTCATTATCTAATAAAGGAAAATAAATATCTGATCTTTGTCTGATATTATGAATTTCGACATTATTTTGTTTAATCTCTCAGTGAATTGCTGTGGACAAAGAAAAACTGAGAGAATAATTTCAACTGAATAACTGGGAAGCTCATGACAATGTCTGTGCAGGAAAAAAAAAAAAGAAAAAAAAAAAGAACATTTTGATTTAGTAAGTTATTCACTGTTATTCAGCCAGCCATAACTGTGCAATAACTTGCTCATATGGGATTTTGGAGAACATCAGCACCTAACTTGTCTTTCATGCTCCTTCCGCATGAGTATTGCTGCAGGATACATCTGGCTTGTTGCATGTCAGACCAGTGGTTGTGTAAGATATTGACAGTGAAAGTTTTCCAAGATTTTTCTTTTAGGCCAACAGTTTGTAAACAGCCTTTCAAAATGCCATAAAAATTGTTCCCTTTCCCATTGGCCCATGAATAGTAAGTACAAGGAACACTGAATCCACCACAGTTCTCCCTCAGTTCTCCTCAATTTGAAGTCCAGGATTAGAAGAGTGTTTCTCTTAGATTTCCTTCATGGCTGAAAGTTGTTAACAAGGACTCGATTACTGTAGTGGATGCAACCTGGGGGAAGTAATGCTTACTTCTGGCTATTTGGTGAAATAATCAATTACTTTAACCATATAGAAGCATTCCTTTGCTACTGCTTTAGGACATTCTCTTATTTCAGTAACATTTCCACCCTGCAGAATGAAGGATCCAGCAAAAGAAGACATCATATGCTCCAGACATTTTATCACCTATTTTTTACACCTTAGGCAGGCTCTGTGAGATATTTACAGTCTTCTTCAACTTCAGGTCTGAGTCCCAGTTCTCCGCATATTTCTCTGCACACACTGCTTGACTTGGGCTGCCCTGTGTGTGAATGTCACAAGAGTGTTGAATACAGTTCAATCAGGTTGTGGTAAGTGCCTTCAGCTATTGAAGATAACAAACCATACTTACTGTTTTTAGGACTTGAGATGATCAGAGACCGTAGCCAGAATTGGGAGTGTATTGCTGTGTAAACTATGCAAATATGAAATCAATAGTCTTCCCTAATATAAAAGCTGTAGGCAACTATAGTAAGTCCAAAGCAAGGGCAGAGGGCTGACAACCAAGATTATTTTTCATTTTAATGCATGTCTTTCAGCTGGCTAATCCTATGCACTTTTTGTCCAAGATATGTTTCATTTTCCACTTCCCTCTTCTCTGTAGATATGTGTGCACAAGCTGCTACTCTTCTATCTCACCTTCCAGGTGCTGCTGAAGTCAAATGACCTTCATTACCAGCATCTTCTCATGTGGACCATGACAGGGAACAGAAAAAAAGAAAAAAAAAGTTAGGAACAATGTGATCATGCAACTCAAGTTGCTTGAATCATGTCAGATGGCAAACTGTACTCTTAGTGGTCCTCCTGTGCAGCCAACTAGTGCTCTGAAGATAAAATAAACACTATTTCTCAGGTGTGTGCTTCACCTTTCATCAGGAGGTTTGCTTGTCCTATTTTGCTCTCCCTGATGCACTCACGCCCTCATGTTTTTCTTATATTTTCTTTGCCAGCAAAAGTGCTGGATCTCATGGAATGTATACAGGCAAACAAGGTAATCACTAAGGCTTTTATCAGTCAGTTCCTCAAAATTAAACTGAGCAATATTTATCTGAGAAAACATAGCATTGCTCTGCCTGGCAAATTTCCATTACTCTTGCATAATGTGGATACATTTGGCATAGACATACTACAAAGTTCAAGCCTCAGGAAAGAATGCCAAGTAGTCACATCTGCTGGCTTGGGTGCCAGAGCAAACACTTTGTGTTGCCTGAGTCAAGGCTTATGCTTCTTTTGGAGTTCAAAAGACTAGTGGAAGCAAAATTATCTGTATAAAGGAATTTTAGCTGAAGGTTCTTATAGCTCTCAGATTTCTTCATGCTGCTCTGGAGTCTCATCGCTGATTATCACCCAGAGAACACCAGTGTGTCCCTTCAAGATCTACGATACTTATGCTATGAAACTATATGCTGGGAAAGCATGGCTGATAATTTAATGTGGTTTTTATGTGAAAAAAAATGTGATATTTTTGCATTGTATCACTTGGAAGTTTTCATCTTAAGTTATGGTGCATGCAAATACTTGCTCATGCAAAGAAGTTAAGGTCATATTTCCTCATAGTCCTAAGAACAGTTCTCTACCGGGAAAAAAATGCATTTACAACAGCCTTGTTAAGCTCATGTAGATTTGTATCCCAAGGAAAACTTCCCGTTTTCCCTTTTGTGGGAGCAAGAATCTGAGAAAACCAATCAATCAGCAGTTAAATTCCCTATTTGATTTCACAGCTCTTGGGGAATGACTTACCTTACAGATAATATCAATATATTCCAAGGCTAAATGGGGCCTCACATCTCTCTTGATGGCTATTTAATGCATAAATGTAGCTACCTGGTTCAATATGATGAATTCAACGCAGACAGTTGACATTGAGAAAACTGCGGTAGCATGAGATATTGTGGGGAGTTCTAGGAGAAAGCCACTACAGTACTCAATCCCCCATCCCAACAGCAAAACATATGGATACACAGGGGTAAGACTGAAGTGAAAGTAATGCTGGGACAGTTGTCACAGTCCAAAACTCTACAAGACTCTTCCAGGATTCCCACAACTACCTCTATATATAGGTATCAGGAGTTATTTTTATGTTACTGAGTGCAGTTGAGTTTCAATAATGCCTCTGAAAACATAGCTATCTTTAGGAGAGATACCAGGTAAATCACTATCCAACATCATTTCAGTATAACAGGGCTACCTGGAGATGCTAATTTTAGGGGAATGAGATTAGATGTGAATCAGATACAAAAGACTACATCACAAATAGCAACATCACATCCTAGATTTTGGTGTGAAGAGTTGAGGAACATTTGAGCCAAATGTTCTCCCTGCAAAAGAATCTCCCTAGAATATTTTATGGATCTTAAGCAGTAGTTGTTTTCCATTATGCAAACTTCTACAACCTTTCCTTTAATCCAAGTTAAAGACACTCATGTTTGTGGAGCATAAGTTTCAGAATCACAAGCACATATTTTTCTGAAACAGCTTGAAATGTTCAAATGTTCCTGGCAAAAATTGTTCAGCAGCCTTGGAACTGAAAGTGAACAATGCTATGCGAGTCACTTGTACCTGTCATAGCTTTTATTTCAGTTGGATTTAATGCATACAAAGCATGTTTTAGAAGTGACCCATGAGGTTTGTATCTCATTCCATAATAATAATTAATTCATTTAGATATTTAGTGGTATATACTACTAAGAGCAAAAGGGGACTCCATCATACATTATTTACTGCAAACACTTTATGTAAACGTTATTCATCTTTTCAAAATGGAAGTCAGCAAGCATCTTCTGTGGGATATACTTAATTATGACTCTCTTCAGTAGTGATCGGCACAGATCCCTGATAGAGGCATTTACCTGTTGTTTATTTTAAGTTTTGACTGAATTAAAGATGGAGGATAGACCTGATCAGTGCTTCGAGACAGATTCCCAGTCTTGGTGGTAGAGGAGCGGAGCAATGCAAACAGATCTTATCATGATTATCTTGGCTGTGTAAGCAGAACTAATGGAAGAGGCTATGTAACTTCTATGAATTTCTGTGCACATATTTTCAAGCAAGCAGATCTGTGCATGTTGCCCAGAGACTTCTCTGCTTGGCTGCCATCTTGCAAAACTCAAGAATGAGGTCTTAATAAGAAACACTGGGGGCTTCCTCCTAAGTGAAAAGCATTCCTTAAAGTGCCCTTCTGAAACAGAGCATCAATGAATGAACCGTTTGTATGTTATTCCTGCCATCCTAAAGCCAAATGGAAATTGCAATGAGCATGGACCAGGCTGCTCAGGGGTTCATCTTGTTGAGTCTTAAAAACCTTAGGGCATAGAGAGACTGCACAGATTCTTAATGTCATGAATAAATGACACTTGTAATTGTTTAGTTTGCCACCATCAAAGGCTGGAGCTCCCCACACCTTCAGTCAGGCTGCTGCCTCTCTGGTATGACAGTTTTCCCTGTCTGTGAAGTTTCCTTTTCATTAATGAGATTGTAGCTTGTCAAGCCAGTTTGTCATAAGAAACAGAGATTTGGGAGAGCAGGGTAGAGGGAACTGCAGACAGTTTTAACATCAATATCTTAAACACTAAAGCTGCACTACTCAAACTGAATTGTGTCACCACACCTCTGGACAGCCAAGTCTAATAATCCAATTATAAGAGTAATGTAAGGTAGTTTGTTGTCTATTCTGTCATTGTTTACTCCATGTCATGTTTTTAAAAGTCTTTTAAAAGTTTTAAAAGAATGTTGGCTACATTTGGGAATTTGGAGTAACTACACTTTTCTGTTCAATCCTACAGCAACAATGAAAGTGTTTTTATTGCATTAAGTAAGATTTCAGTTATTTATCTTATTCATAATTACTATATTTAAAAAGGGCCTACCAGTGAGAAGCCCTTTATGGCAGGATCATTTTATCACAAGGATAGCTGTGGAAAAAGGGCAAATACAATCCACTTGCAAAGTCATATTCTCAACATAATTTTGCAATAAGCTACGCTATGAAAGAACAGTCCTAAAAGCAAAAGCCTCCCGCAAGAACTGTCCCTCAATCATTTCTCTGCACTGGCCTCCTGAGGATGAAATGCCAGCATGGCTAAGCACGGAGAACTGATTTATAGCTGAAATGAAGCCTGCAATGGCTAAAGGTCTACATGAAACGGGAGAGTTTGTTTGCTGAGTTACTATGCAAATTTAACAATTAAATCTTCTCTCAGCTCCTGAGGGAGTAAGGGGGATTACTAAGGAGAAGGAATTTGACACGATTAAAATCATAATAAAAAAAAGATGAAAAATAGAAGGATTCCTTGCAGTTGATCAGCTCTGCCCTGCACAGTAGGCATCACAGCAGTTACTGAGAATTACCACAGAGATTTCCAGGAAGGTTTGCACAGAGAAGAGAAAATACAATGAGAAAATATAAAACCTCCACCATGCAAGTCAACTTTTATTTGTTTGTCTGTTTACAAGACTGAATTATGAATTTATCTTCAAGGCCTTGAGTGAACTCCACACTTCTTACTTCTGCATCCAACCAACTGCAAAAATAAATAACCTCAGAAAGAAAGAAAGGAAAAAGAAAAAAAAAAATAGAAAAAAAGAAAACCAAGGAACAACAGCTCCCTTTGGTTTGACTGATCTGAGTCTTTTAAATTTTTTTATATTATTTTCTTTACTACCTTCACTTCCTAAGCTCGCTAGTTTGAACAAGAGACTTCTGTTTTGACAGCTCGTCTCCTGGGTTTCCCACTGAAAAGGCCAAAGCTCCCAGTGAAGCAACAGTAGCTGGCTTTAAGCAGGAGACAAGCACTCCTTGCTTTCCTGTACTGCATGCAAATGGAAAGAGACAGTGCTCCATGGCTCTGCCAGGCCTCCCCGCAATGTGCCTTCTGCATGGCAATGGCCAGTACGAGTGATCATCCAGCAGCGTGTCTTTGAGTTTGTTAATATCTGTGACCCCGGTCCACTGATCACCTGCTTCGACAGGGGACTCATCATCTGTACAAACAGTGTTCAGAGAGCCCGCGGCCCTGACTGTACGTGCCAGGGAGTGCTGCTTTGTGATCTGGCTGTTCAGCACAGCTCAGTGAAGGGCAGCTGCCCCTTCCATGCTTGTAAGTAACACTTCCACGACAACACCTTCAGTTCATTAGTTTTGTTTCTTTGTTTCTAAAATGGCAGTGTATTTTCTCGTTGTTTTTTTTTTTTTTTTTTTTTTTAAGTGAGCTGAAGAAAGGGCCATCATATCTGTTACTAAGATGCCTACATGACAATTCAGGAAAAAGCTGGAGAAGAGATGGTCACAAGGCAGAAACTATATTTACACCTCACAACCTGATCCTTTGCTTTGGTGCCAGAACCAGAGCCAATGACATAGATTTATGGTCAGACGTGCACAAAAATGTGTTTAATAATCTAAACTGCAAAATAACAGAACTTCAACCAAAGGCAATCAAGGTGCTTATCTATTCCACCTTGCTGTCTGTTCTTTTCTCTGGTGAAGGAAAAAGTGCCATCTGTTTGCCAAGGGAAAACCAGTAGGTAGTGAACACCGGAAGAGCTACAGGGGAACAGACTCTGCAGGACTGGGGAGTCAGATGGGCTATCAGGACAGTCATGAAGGTGATCTTGCAGTTGAGATGTGCAGTGGTTTTCCCAGGGTCATGGGGCAGCTCAGAGCAGCCTAAGTATGGAGCACCAAGAGCATCTCATTTTTGATTTCTCTTTGTGTCCCCAGTAGACAGATATTTGAAAATGCAAGATCCATTTCTGTATCAGACATCAGCGCCATAGCATAGAAAGAAACATAGCCAGCCGGTACCTTGAAGCATGCCCTAGACTTGTGCTACAGAATTAAAAACAGTCATAATGAGGAATTTTGCAGAGTTCATTTGAATAATGCACTTAGTCATACCAAAATTCTTTTCTGATTTCTCAACATACATTTACTGATCTTTATTTTAAAACTGAATCCAGACTGGAAGGAGATTAAAATGTGTGATGTAGAAGTCTGGACTCTGTCAGAATTTGTTAGGGATGGCAAACACAGTCCCTTGTCTGCATTAATTGGAGGAAAAGCCACAAGCAAACCATCTTTTTGCTTTGTTGCTTCCTTTGTAAACTGCTTCAGGATCAGATGCACGAAACAGCATGAACCATCAACACATGCAATACAAGTAGCTGGCACCACTGAGTAACGCTGAGAGTCTTTTTCATACAAAGCAAGGGATTTTCCTCTCCTTTCAACCCCAAAATTTTAACTATAAAGGGAGAACAGTTGTCAAAAAGCTGCTGCTAACAACTATTAAGAGCTACCTGTAGCTTGGAAGTATCTATTATTTTACATCAAAAGTTATTTTCCTCCATAAAACCCATACAAGCTTTTTAAATCTCCAAATCTCTATCCAGAGATTTTGGTAACTTCACAGCACAGATATTTCAAGGTTATGTGGAAGATCATGTGTGCGCAATAGATTTTTGCTTTTCTATTCTTGCCAAATTTGAATGGCCATTTTTTTCTTCTGTTATAAAGACAGGACCTTAGCTAGAGCAGAGATGAGGATCAGCAACATGTCTGGTTTTCTGTTTTCTTCTCTCCCAATACATACTTATCCACAGAGAATAGAGGTCGTTATCACTTATGTTATGAGCTATGCAAGTGAACAGTAGAGATCCAGAAACAACAGGCCAGGAATAAGGATTCATCCAACAGACATATGCAGAAGGATTGGTGCAGGGCAGAAGGAGGACACAGGTAGCAGTGCACTTCCTCTGGCCTGCAGCTAGGCAGTAGAAAGGAAAGGATGCACAACATGCATCAAAAGCCAGTGAGAGCAGAAGAGAGAGACAAAATAGGGGACTGAGTACAGGAGAAAACAAGGAAGAGAATAAGTTACCTTCAGGGAGGAGGTGGCTCTGTAAATGCTGATTCAGGTATGATTTGAGCGAAGGCAGAGAGGAGCTGAAATGAAAAGGTTTCTGTTTACTTTGGCAAATTGTAATACCATGACTACTTGCTTGGGTCTCTGCCATTTTCTTCCCAGCAGTTTGTTCCTCCTATAACCTGACTTGTCTTATTTCCAGTGGCAGTTTGGCTCACAAGTCCTCCCTTCTGCTATGCCAGCTCATCTGATATCCCAGCCAGCTCTTGAAGTACTCACAAATCCTCCACTGCTCTTGCCTTTTGCTGACAGCACTTTCTGTATTAAGCATCTCTGGTAGCTATACTTTAAATCTGCCAGGGTGTGGCATGCAACAGGTCACTCCATTTGTATGCCATTCATCAGTGTTCTCCATGTGAGGATGTTCTCTATGTAAGAAAAGGCACAAGCTGAGACAGAGGAATGCTAAGGAGTGGAAGAAACCTTCAACACTGCAAGTTAGAATACCCATCCCTTAGTTTTGTGAACATCGGCATAACTCACAAAATTAAGGAAAGAAAAAAAAATTCTACCCCAGGGCAAGCTTTCTCAGTCAGTTTAAACATTTTTCTCTTCATCAGCAGGGTTTATAAAAGAAATGCTGATACAGCCTTAACCTCGGCAACATGAGCACTGTTGTTGTGATAATCAATGTAAAGAGCAATATCAGTGCTTTAAGCATCAATAAAGAAAACCTAGAGAATGTTGCAAAGAGTCATATAAACAGAACAAAGAAGGTCATAACTCAACAAAAAAAGCTTAGAAATTTCAGTCCTCTTCTGAGGTTCAAAGATTTTTCTCTATATGGTATGAAAAAAAAAATACGGAAATATAATTTCATTTGCTTGTGCTCTTAAAGATGAATTTTACACCTATCTGTATGAAGATTTCAACAGCTTCATGTCAGAAGAATGGAGGCACTGTAAATCTTGAGTACACGTTACTACATATGTAGAAGCTTTGTGTGTGTGTGGGGACAGTTGCAATAGGGACAACCTGTTATTAGGAAGCAGATATGCTGAGTTTCAGGTTCATGTTACCAAGAGACTCGAAAAAGTTGAAACTCAGCCTAACCAGGCTGCCAATGGCCTCTAATGAAAATTTCCATTTGGAAAGGCTTGATGTTGACTTGGCATGATACCAAACAAGCAGCCTGCTGCAAAATTTTATATCAATTGTATTTCTCCTAATTAAACCTTGTCTGACCTCAGCATTAAGAAACAATTTGTTTCAGGATATAACCAGCACACATAAGCGATTACACTGCATTTGCCCCATTAGCATTATTTGGCTTCTACGCTTTCCAGAGCTCCTACTCTTGCAAATGCTGCTCGAGAGACAGAGGTACAGAAAGATTTCCACTTTAACTTTTTTGTGGGATAGAGAGGAAAGGGAGGAAAGGAACTGAACCTTAAACTGAAAATGTCATTGGCTTTTAGTCAAATCATAAGCTCCCAGAAAAAGTGATTAGATAGTGCCTTGAAGTTTATTCAGGGACAATGAAAGGCAAAGTTAAGAGGGCTTCTGCAAACCACTGAAAACATATATGTTGTTTTGAATTGATAAATAAATAATAAATAAAGGTGATAAATGAGTTAGCTATTATATCTCCCAGCGTGACATTTTTTTCTCAAATCCTTTAAATTCTGCTTCTCACCTGTCAGAGATATCAGAAGGGAGGGAATTTGTTGTCCTGTTTGTGACACATTTGAATATAACCCTTGAGAAAAGACAACTACCTCTGGCAGGACATGGGATGCAGTCCTTTTCTCTGCCTTTCTGGCAGCGAGGGGACAAATGGCTGACAAGTGGCAAGACAAGTCATAGGTAAAGGCGAGATGTCAGACCATGTTGCACCCCCAGTGCTGAAGGGGCATCTGTAGAAACTTCTAGTCTGTCAAAGTAATTGTCACTGGTAGTTCAGAACCCCTCAAGCACAGAGGAAAATTATCTAAAAATATGGGATGTGAATATGTAAAAATCTCTCATCATCATGATTTGACAGCCTAGTGGTTTGAAAGATCCCTGTTTCCTGTAGATGCTTTGGTCCTCTCTACGGAGCTACCATGACGAGGAGGCTGGTGGGAGGGGGAAAAGGAGAAGGGGTCCTCCTATCGACTGTGCTTACTGCCATGTGAGCAGAATGACTAAGGTGTGAAAGACAGAGCTCACAATTGGATAGGACTGATGCCTAAATTAGACCTTTCTTTGTTTCCTTGCCATTTTCAGACCAAGGAAGACATTCTAGTGTTCAGACATTCAGGGAACCAACTGGAAAATAGCAGCAAGATGTGTTTGTGCCAAGGCCATTAACCCTCCATTCTTGCCAACATCAAATTAAATAAACTGAGAAAACAATTTGCATGACACTGTCACAGTGATATACAGCTGAGGCAACCTTTTGGAGAACTGATCTTCTGAGGAGGTGGAGTAGAGCAGACACAGGCAGTGACTGTGTGGTCAGGCCTGCTAGTGGCTGAGCTTGACATGTGGAAACAAGCTCCACGGTTCTGTACGCAGCCCTTCATATGCTGTTGTCAGACTCCTGAATGGCACGTGTGGGTGCTGAAAATCTCCTGTGAATACCTGCTTCCTCCTCTGACCTCTGCTGCAAACGGCTGGTAAATTTTTCTAATGATCTTCTAGACGCTAATGAAAACCCATAATATATATATAAGTACATGAACAATTTTAAATCAACAAGAGCATGGCAAAAATAGATTCCATGATTGCTGGTGAACATGGAATCAGCTGGCATGAAAGTGTGTGAAGGTGACCACTTCTATCACTGCCTGTACTTGCTCAGGCCTTAAGGAGGGTGAGGAGGGAGGCACTCGCTCTTTACAGGCAGATAATCTGTCTGCTGTGAGAAACAGAATAGCAGCAGCCACTTCCCTGGCTTGATTTCTTGTGAACTCAGCATAAACAGGAGACGCTTCAGTTCCAACTTTAAGTCACGGCTGCTTTTTATGTCCCTGTAGCAGCAAACAGAGTGCCTGCACTTGGGATCCAAGATCCAAGATCTGAATCTATGAGATGAGAAACAAGAAAGTTGTGTAAGACACATCTGGAGTTGAAATCTTGATGCTGAACAGGCACAGTTAATTACCGTTGCTTCAAAATTGCTATGGATTAGCAAAAAAAATTATATATGGATAATTATCCAAGTATGCTTTAGTTTGAGAGAGTCTATCAGCTCTCAAGGAAACATTTAAGGCTGAATAAATACAAATACGCATTTTGCACATTGCCTAACTACCCTCATTCTTCTTCCATGTATTTACATATTTAAACAATTGACTGTAAAGAATGTGTTGTGCTATCCCTCCTATAAGCCCAAGAGAGCATATCTGAATCCCAAGTTAACTCTTTGAAAACATAAAGCTTAGTTTTATTTAAGTACTAACTCATTTAGTTTAATTTTCTCTCTTGTTTTAGTTTGTTCCCCCATGCCAACCTCATCAAAAACAAAACAACCACCCAAATATAACCTACTCCCACACCACAAGGTTATGAAAAACCCTACAAAAAAGGAGCTGTCTGTGGGCAGATACAACATGTTCTTTACAGTCCATTGTGTAAATATGAAAATATGTGGAAATTGAATATATTTAGGCAAGTTTTAAAATGCATAATATTTATTCAACTCTAATAGCTTCTTATTAGGAGTCAATAGCGTCTATCAGCTAAATGGGTATTTCAACCATTTTCAATAGGCACATTATTTACTCAATAGACCATAATGATTCTGAAGAAGGCATTAGGGCCTATTATGCAAATCTGTGTGTATTGTAGGTGTATTCAAAAATAGTAAAATTTTGACCCTGGCTGTTCTACAGATCCTGATGCCATGGCTCTTTAGAAAGCAAATTGTGTAAACCTACTTTGAATGAAATAGAAAGGTTAGAAGTAGCACAATGGGAATAATAGATTTTCTTTTGGCTGGGCTACTGAACAAATAATAGAAATATATATATTTTTTTCATCCCTCTTTAAGAATTCTTTATCTTCATCAAAATAAAATAAATCTAAAAAAGAAAGAGATAATTTTGAACCAGAAGAAATGTTTCCTTTAACACAAAATATTTTCACTCCTTTTTTACCAAGTAGGTTTACAATTATCTTCATTGCACTTCTGGTTGGTTAGCACCTTCTCCCAGGAGACCTGCAATGAATAACTGTCTTGACACTGAATGTAAGAGGGAAGGACTTGGACATGAACTTGGACCTCTGCTAAGATGGCAATGCCAGTCTCCTAGCGCTTTACTTTGTCAGAATTCCAATTTCTTTCCAGCTATACTGCTCACAAATTGTTTCAGGCTCACTGAGGATAGATTATTATTCTTTTTTTAAATGAATTTACTGCAGAAAAACCTATAAAGATATCCTATCAGTACTGGTATGGGGCAGCCTTAATAGCTCTTGGCAGGTGACCTGATTCAAAACTAATTGGTATTAATGAAGATGCTCCATCTGATTTCTGTGGGTTTTAGCTCTGTGTTTCTTGTTGCATGCCTGATACAAAGAGATTTCTTTAGGGAGCCTTACAAACATCCTAGAAGAAATATATAACTAAGGAAAGGTACTTTTGACTCACATAAAAGCACATGAAATTCCCTGAATCTGCAAGTGATAGAACAGTTAACTTCATTCCTTTCAAATGTTAAAAAAACAACAAAACCAAAAACAACAACAAAAAACTTTTTTTTTTTCTGAAAGAAAAGGTAGGAAAAGTAGGTCCACACCAAACTATTAAACATACAGCAATGAACTCTTGACTAAGATATTTGGGCCAACTTGAGAACCAGAAGTCGTATCATAGACGATCACACAAAATGCCTGTCTCTATAACCTGTGGAGTTATTTCAGCTTTCAGCTGAAAGTTTGCTCTCTCAAATAGTGTTATTGTGCTCTTTGTATCTGTAGTAGTTTCCATGGAAATAAATAGTAGACATTACTTTTTGAGCAACCTATGTAAAATATATTCTTCATATCCGTCTCTGAAGACCATATGGAGTGATTCAGCTATGCTGCCACATACAGTTGCCTCATTTTTATTAGTGCTAGTAAGTAAGTCTTCCTCCCACAATAAGGTCACTAGTGAACACCAGTCCAGATCTCTACAAGCTAAGAGTTGCTATTGAGAGCAATGTGAGCCAAATAGTTGTTTTATGACTTATAGCTGAGCAAATACTCTTAGTGGCTTAGAGCATAGGAGTGAATGTGAGGTGAGCATGGACAATGCATAATGGTCATCTAGAAACACAAGTGAAGATTTGAGTATAATAACTAACTAAGCAAAAGAACCCTAACCATGCTATGCTTATTTACTATTTATAGTCTCATACCAACAACAGCACTTCCTTTACATTTTCTTTTATTTATTTATTTATTAAGTCTTTGTGGGAATGAATCATTGAAATGAGTTTTGGGGTAGATGAATACCCTGGAGGTGCTTGGACCATTACATTCTTTTAGACCATTTGCCTTTAACTCTCACTTGAGTTACTGTTCAACAAAGTTAATAGCTGCAAATTCTTCAGGGATGGTTTGTTAAATCATATCCAAGAAAATAAATATAATGAATGAACAATCTCAGGAGAGAGCCCTGACATAAAAAAAAAAAAAAAAAAAAAAAAAAAAAAGGGTCTCAGAAGTATCAAGTCATGAAGTAAGCAAAGAAAATTAGCAAAAATGAAATATATTTTGCAGCAATTAGAGGACGAGGTGTAGTCTTCTCCAGGGGACCACCTCCAATCCTGAAAGCTCAACAAAGAGCCAGTTGTGTTCTGTATCCTGGTATCTAACAGGACAGATCTGAAATGTAGAACTACTAAATAGCATAGAGATATTTCGACTAGACGGTCTTAGTTGTCTTTTCCAGCCTTAATGATTCTGTGATTCTGTGAATGTACTCTGCACATAACTTCCTTCACACCCTTTCAGCATTTCAATGTGCTTCAGCTGCCACTGAATCAATGGACTTTGATATGAGGAAGCTGGAGCACAGCTTTGAACTCCCCTGAACCCAATTATATCTGGTCATTTCAGAGAGCTGCAGTGGTGTGACAGCAGATGCGTGCTCTCTGAGCTAGGAGGCAGAAAGTTCACGACAGACTTGAGTATTGCAGCTGCAGCAGCAAATTCAAACTGTGCTGTAGTATTGCAGGTTTTACACTCCAGAAGGGTAGTAAGAAGCTGAACTAAGAACTGCACTAATTAATAGAAAGGCATTTGGCAATTGGTATCTGGTGTGTCCTGGGGTTAATGCCTTTTCATTGCCATGGCACATGTGGTTGCTTTTGCCTTTGAGAGTTCCTGAAGATGTGTAGAGGATTTAAATCCTTTGCTGGGGGTAAGAAGTCACCTTTTTCCCCCTTCTGGTATAGAATACCTCTTGTCATTGACAATGACACTTGCCTTTTAATGCCCAAGAGAGAATGGGAAGAGCAGGGACCTTAATTTCCTAGAGGTATAGGGAATATTACATCAAAATGATAGTAGAAAGCAGATTTAGTTTTGCCCTTGGTTTGTGTAATTAAAAATGAGCCTGGTGACAGGGTACTACTTATATACCCTTGGGCAGAGGACAGCTGAAGTCTTGTGCATTTCTGGAGTCCTACTTAAGTCTTTTTTACTCGACTTTATTAAAATCAATTTCTTTCTTTGGCCCTGAAATTGTACGTGTGAAATGTTTCCATAGGCCTTCCCCAACACTGACAGCTTTCAAAAACTCATTGCCAATTCTGAAAGCCACTGAATCAATCCTTATCTCTACTACATCAAGCAAGAACAGCTTCCATACGCCCCTCATGGCTGCCAGTGATTTCCCTTAAGAAAAGAAGAGGGCACCAAGAAGACCTGCCTTTTCAGTTTTTTCTCAGGTGGAAAAAACAAGAGAATGTAACATTTCAAATGTGAACACATGCATATTTTAATTCTCTTTCCCATCAAAAGCTCATGTTAACATTCAACCTTTCTCTTCCATTCTATCATGTATTTCAATTAAAGATAAAAGTTTGCTTTGGATATGGAAGAGATTAGCTGAGACCTGCTCATGTTTTGTGGTCATGTGACAAGCTTGGCATTCCCCAAAGTTCTGCTACACCAATATTTTTCTTATGCTTGTAACACAAGAAATGGAATATTTTTCACTCTTTCTAAAAATAACTTTAAATAAAGGAAAAGGATGGATTCTGACTAATGCCAGTTGGAATGTAACCCCATTAATTTTTTATAATACACTGGTTTTCAGTTCTGATTATTTCTTGTATTCTGCCTGAAAAACTGCTGTGAAACAATAGTGCAAAATGAGCATTTTTCTGTTAAAATTGTGTTGAGAAATCTGTGGTAAGAATGGTGAAATTCCCAGGTTTCTAATCATTGTCTTGATATGTAGTCATAGTGAAAATGGGACAACACTGATTTAAAGAGTATGTTATGAGAGGAAGAGACTCCAAATTTTTAAATGATTGCAAAGCTCAGCCAAGTTCTTGGCTGGGACAAACTTCATGGAAACTAGTTGCAACAGAATTAAGAGGAAATTGTTGCTTAAAAAAAAAAAAAAAAAAAGAAGTGGGAAAGTACTGCTTTTTTAAATGGTAGCAATGATCATAAAAGCATCATCTAAGTAAAGTATGTTTTTGGCTTTGAAGAAAACATAAAATATACTCTATTTAAAAATTATTAAATATAGCTTCAAATGTGGCAAGAGTAACAAATGTAAAACAAAAAAACCCAGTCCATTATTTTATTTATGGAATTGACAATAAACATTTTCTGAGTGTTTTTCAGATACTAATGACAATTTTTCTGCCTTAATATCACATCTTTAAAAATGAATTCTGTTATTTCTAATAAATCTCTTAAACATTGCTTTTTTGAAGACATACATAAGCAAGTTGTGTTATTCATCTATGAAAAGTGTACAATGGGCAGAAGCAGAAACCAACTGCTAGAAATATGAAACTGGACTTTTTAACTTTTAAAGATTCACAAGACCAAGGCCTCAGGTTTTTGCCAGAATATCTGAATAATTATCATCTACGGTACTACAAAGATGAGTTGGATTTTGAAGCTGGGAAGATATAAAATATCTTCTGATATAATGATGTTAATTTAATCGCTTTAATCAAAGCAGAATATAAACTTCAACAGAGTGTTAATAATCTCAACCTCAACAGAAGGTCATTTGATCATATTGGCTGGGTGTTCTTCTGAAAATGATAGAGACATCTCACTATGTAGAAAAGTCAGAGTTTTCCCCCCTATGGTAGTAACCTTCAGTGTAGCAACAGATTAATTTTTCAGAGAAGAGAAACAGATTTGTTTGGTTTTGTTGGTACTGCAATAAGTAAGTTGCAGACACTTTGGTATATCCAGTGAGATTCTGAAAGGCAATTGAATTTTTCTAGTCAGATGTAAATATATGAGATCAGCCTCAAACATTTGAGCACACTATGAGTGCATTGCCCTGTGGGTCTGGAAAATCACATATGGTACCAGAGAAGTCCATGTAGTCTGAGAGTGCTGTAGAGCATGACACTTTTGATGAAGATCATCTGTGATTTCTTTTCATCCATCTGTTGCTGCTGTCCAGTTGATAAAAGCAATTACAACTCATTCAGTTTTCCATCCACTATTGTTATAGTTGACACAGTCAGAGGACAAAACTCCTGCAGAGCGTAAATCCTCTGAAATCAGCATATTAAGGCTATCATTTCAGAATGGTTAGTGCCAGGAATTCCCACTGAGAGCAACAAAAACCTATGTTTGTTCATTTAATTGTCTTCTCTAATGTTTGAACAGGTTATGAAGTCCCAAGGACTTATAAAAATTTAAGCTCCAGGTTCTAGCCTGGGAGCACGTATTACAAGTGATCTTGTTTCCCTCCATATGGTTATGTGAGAAGGTCTTCTAGCTTCCCACCTATAAGCAAGGTGTAATACTAACTTCACTAACCTCTCATCTTTCTTCTCCACCTGTGATTATACTCATAAATACTGAAAACTATTGTGGATTGTCTTCTTCAGGTCCTTACAGCTAACATATATATATCATACCTCTATTGCAAAATTGATAACTCTTCTCAGCTTTCTGTCCTAATCCCTTTCTTTTCAAATTCAATAAAACACGTTTAGTATAACTCATGAATTACTTGGCAATAGCTGCTTAAAAGGTTGCTGTGCCCTGGTTTCTTTTAAGCAAACTACAATTTTTTTCTTCCTTTTCAGGAAGGGGAGAGGAGAATAAAGGTGTTACCCTTCGCCCTCTGCCAGGAGATGTGGCATTGGAGGCAGTAGAGCTATAGCACAGTCATTGAGGGGTGCTGGTGGTTCCCTTCTTTAGGCACCTCTCCTGCTCTTTGGTGGTGCTTTGTAGTGGAAGAGTGATTTCACAACTGACTTCAGGTGTGCTGTTTGAAAACCACTTTTCCAACTGCTCCTTGGTTGAAATGAGTTCATCCATCCCTAACATTTGTGTGGAAATGCATTATTTAAAGCCTTCCTTCCTTGCTGTTTCAGAAATAAAGGTGTAAATGTTGGAGGTCTGAGAAAAAAGGGTTGCTTTGGCAGCATGAAGTGAAAGGCCAGCCTTCAAGCCGTACACACCCTCAGAGAGTCCTTCTACAAGAAAGAATGAGAATTACTTGAGGAAATACTGCTGTGTCCCTTTCTGCACCTGTGGATGGTGAGATCACCGAGGCATGTGATGTTGACTCTTTGCAGCTATAGTGCTATAGGGTGGTGCAGTGTTACCACAGCAACCACACCTGGGGCCTAATGCTTTCCTCTGGTTGGGGAGGCAGAAGCTGGCTTGAAAGTTTTATCAGGTTTCTTAAACATTTATGATGCTTCCTTGCCTTCTGCTATTGCCTACTTGATCAGTTATCATGACTGAGAGCAAACAAGCAGGCTGAAAGACACCCAAGATGGTAAACACATTTTGAAGGGCATTGTGAAGGGCTAGGTTATGGACCTTCTGCATTAAGTGTGTGAGGAAAGCTGGCAGGATCTTTTTTGATTTTTGATTTTTCTCCCAGAAGTGCTTCACATAGGGGTATCTACTTCAAGGAAGGTGCGCAGAAGAGCACTTCTGAGGGCCAGGATTTCTTTTCTCAAGGGTGTCAAAATCTGCCTTTTTTCAAGTCAGAATTTCGAGGTAGCTTTATTCTTTTGCCAAAATATCAGCCTGTGAAGCCTTCCAATGGATAGACTTTTACTCCATTACAGAATGAAAACAAGTTTGAAAGCTTATGAACTGGAATTGCTGTTCTTGAGATAGCAGTACATGATGAGCATTTTGCTCAGACAAAAAACAGATAAATACTTAGAATATTGCAATAGCAATCTCAAGTAGAGCAGTAAAACCAATGTACAGTGGATGTTTTGGAACAGAAATGGTGACAAATGGCAGCAGTTTAAAGAATGCATCTGTGCGCATGGTGATATGGTGTACAGATCTGTCAGGGTGTGACACAAAAGTGATATTGCTCATTGGAACCACGTCTCTGTAAAGCAATAGAAGAGAGCTGAGCCCGTTGAAGCATGGGATGTGAGAACATCTGCCCTTCAAAACGATGGTAATGCATCAGGTAAATGGAGGTGAGCTTGAGCCACATGCTACATCTGACATAAGTAAAGGTGATGGAAGAGTACTGCTGTTGTAATGGGGAGATATTGTTTAATATATCTTTCAAAAAGAATGTCTTTGTAAAAAGAACGGAGCAGAAAATCAAGATACACTAGGTTTGTGCCAGCAACAGGATCTTCCAGTACATATTCTACAGTGTTCTTCAGATACTTGGTAGCACCTGATACAAAATGACTGTGACTTCTGGGCACATCTGAAAACTTAAGCTACACTTCCATGGATTGTGAGGTTGCACCTTGTCATGAGGGATAGATCATGCACATGGGCTTAGCTCTCCAAATTCTGGATATCTGTTCTCTGATGAAATCTTTGGATAACCATCATGACAGCATGAAAAGTGACAAGCCCTAAATTGGTTTATTTCACAGGGGGAAAAAAGTGAGAAGGAAGGGGCCTAGAGTTGTCACTGGAGTGGATCAGCTTCACTGTGGAAAAGTGTCAGATTATTTCAAGAGTCAAGAGCTGTCTTTTCATGTGAGATGTCCACCCTTAGAATGAGTAGAGGAAAAGGAAGAAGTACATGTTGTGTCTGATTTCTGCAGTTTAT
The DNA here is from genome assembly GCF_905368555.1 of Meleagris gallopavo. NCBI lineage: Eukaryota > Metazoa > Chordata > Aves > Galliformes > Phasianidae > Meleagris > Meleagris gallopavo. The sequence continues at coordinate 50,071,811 of NC_139405.1, read as the reverse complement.
ATTACTTTACATTTTAATGTATAAGATCTATAAATAGATGAGCCTGCTGGAAGTAATAAGGATGAATTATACATCACTCATAAACAAATAAATAAGAATTTAGTGGACAGAAAGAACACGAGGTCTTTTTTTTCCTGACAGTGATGACTCAGCAGCATAAATATTTTAAATTGGAAAGAAACAGAAAATAAGGGAATTGTGGGAGAAAAGCATTGCTTTTAGAATTAGCAAATGGAAGGCTCTCATGTAGAGAGGTATTAAACTGAATTGACAGAACTCAGACAAAACCAAGGTCTTGACTAGAAAGCATTGCTTTATCCACTGTGATTTCAAGACTAATGCTGGAATAAGTCAGGTCGTTTGTCTGATTTTTCTTACAAGTTCTATAACATTATAAGCTCAGCATGGGCTTTCATACCCTCTCATTCCCAAAAAAGATGCCACAGCTGTGTGGTAAATCACTGAAAACGTTATCAGAAAAAGCTGAGGCAACAAAGAGTGCACTACTTCCAACTCAGTCTGTGTTAATTTAATAACATGTTTTTAATTTGGAGCTTGATCATAGATTGGAAAATCTGAGAAGAGTCTAAAGATTTTTTAGTCGAGAAAGGCTAGATTATAGACACAAGACAAAGACCTGAAATGGCAGGTGAATCCTGAAGAGTTTTAGAATTAATCTAGGTTTTACTGTTTATTGTTTTAATTTTACAAGGGTTATCAGCTGCAATACACAAAAAATTGTAAAAGGAATATTGATACTAGAATGAAGTTAATCGTACTGAATTTCTCTATCATCACCATTGATGCATTTTTCATGTAATCACCAAAACTCTCATTCTTCTGTAACAAAATACAATACAAACAAAGGTCGTGTGGTGTCAGACCCTCTCTGCTCTCATAAACTAGCCTCCTTCCAAGGCCATATGAGAAGATGGTTTTTAAATAAAACAGAGCCTGTGTCAAAATATTTAATGGAATGTGAAAGAAAGAGAAAAAATTGTGACCCAAGTAACAGAGTTTCATAGGAGAATTGTGAAGCACCAAAAAAAAAAAGAAATCAGGCCAGGCAAATGACTGCACAGATTGCAATTTAGATAGAATAAATGCATGAAGACTAGCAAGAAATACATTTAAATATTCAGTCTGAGAAAGAACCAAGACATGCACCAGAGTTTTAGTTGCCTCAGTCATTAATGAAGCACAGATTTTAAAGATGTCCAATAAATGGAATTGACAGGTCTCCACAACACAGTTAATATGAGAATGAAATGACAAATCAGAGTAAAAGGTTATACCCAATGCTGTGCTGCAGTAGAAGGAATATTACATGGTAATCTTGTTTCAGGAAAAAGAGAAAAAATTAATGAATAGGAAGGAGCAAAGTAGGAGAAAGAGCCTATAAAATTGTATGTCTTATCCATTTTATTAGAACCAATGCAAGTTATGAGGAAAAGGATCCTTGAAAAAGAGAGGGACAGCACCAGCTGACTGGACATTTTAATGTGTGAAGTTGTAAATCCGCTATGAATATGGGGAGATTCCCAAATCCTAGATTAAATACTTGGCTCCATGTCAAGGCTAACTATGGAACAAGCAGAACTTGAAACATTTCTATCACAGAGGAAAGGACTTGAGAGTACCCAGGCAAAACCTGCAGTGAATTAGCTTTGCTCCTCATAGTCTTGTATCCTTCTCCAGATAAAATGTCTTGGTACCTTGTCCTCCATCTTCCCCAAACTGCACACACATTGCCCTCTGACTTCTTCAGTATTTATGGGGTTCCTTTGATGCCATGAAGAACACTGCTGTATCAGAGCTAAGACAATGGTGTGAATAATATGCTGATTCAAACACAAGGGTTTTTCACTGAGGACTGCTAGTGACAGAACAGAAATCTTGCAAGAAGTGTTGTCCATATGCTATAGAGAGGGAGCAGCCCCCCAGCAACGGTAGGACATTAAGCTCTCTCAATTGGCAGATCTGGGAATTCCTGAATGAAAATAATAGTCTTTGCTGATGGTTTCACTTCTATTGAATACAGGAAAATGGGCCTTGGGTGAAATTTTTCCTTCCTTTTTTGGGGGGGGTAAGTAAACAAGATTATTTTAAGATTATGCCAAGAGTGCAATTACAATTGACTTAAGCTGCTGACTTATGCTAATAAAAATAATTTTGCTAAGCTTTGAAACTCTGGCTAATCATTCAGACAAAATTATTACCCTATTTTAATAGTACACATCTATTAATGATTTTGTTCTGGATTCACTAATTCAATCACAAATGCCTTTTCTCTCTAATTTCTTTGTACTCATAATTCTCTTTTCTTTTTTTCATTTTTCTTTTTTCCTTTTTTCTTTTTTTTTAATAAATAAAACTAATTGGAAAACCCTCAATAAATACATTACTGGAACAGAGAAATTTTCCATTACCATGCAAGTTCTTCCCCTTTCTGCATTTCCATGATGATCATTAAACAGCACAATGCAATTAGGGCAACTAAGGAAAAATATGGCTTTGTGTTACATGATATCACCCTGATTTTACAGTACTGTGAGTGCACCAGCTGACCTACAAAGCTGATTTCACTTGAAAATCCAGATTGTATCTTGCAGATGTTACATCAGGACTTTTTGTGAATAGAAATGCATGTCTTAGAATTGTTCCAAATTCTTTTTCTTCCCAAAAGGGAATGATGAACTGAGGTCAGCTGTTTTTTTTTATTGTTGTTATGATGGTTTTTTTTTGCCTAGTAACTTACAGACAGGATTATTTGTAATCCAGTTTTCTGGAAAGAACAAGTTTGTGCTCAGCAACTTAAAAGTTTCCTGATCTCTTCCCTTCTCAAACTCTTGTACTGCTTTCTATACACAGCCCTTACATTGCTTTTCCTGGTGCTGTTGGCATTGCTGTCCTGTCAGGATCTTCTGGTTCCTGGCTGCTGTAGATGCGTGATATCTTTTCCTAACTTCATCTTAGTAGAGGGGGAGACTTCAAGAAAAGACACAGACTTGATCAGGAAAATTTGTAGGTCCAAATCTTAGTGCTCAGATAGAGAGGACATCTGCCAGATAATTGAGGATATGACAGTTACAATCCGAATAAAAAAGACATGGGTCATTTGCGCTCCAGCTCTTTTTTTCCTCCTCTCCCCCCTCCCAAGTATCATCAACGTCCTGTGGATGGAGAGGTACATCCTGTGTTTCATTCGCCCTCCCCTCCCTCTTGCCCAAGATTCAGGTGCATAAAAAATGGCTCTTCAGTTCATAGACACAGAGACACCTAAAATTGCAATACACATCCAGAAGTCTCCTGGTCTTTTCCAGATAAGAAACAGACCAGATGGGCTGTGGATATAAATAAGCAAAGATTGCTACAGCCTTCTTCCATCCAACAGGAAAATGCAAGCACAAGGAATTGTAGGGCTGTGTCATTTTCTATTTGGTTGTTGATATTTTCTTTCCACACTGCTGAAATCTTTTTTTAGGGAGATGCTATTTTATAAGGATTTTGTCTCATGAGCTATATTTTCAACTGGGGAAATTTATGTTATATTCATGTGATAAGATTATTTATATGAACTGTAACAAATACTATTCATTTCATGGACTGTGACTGCAGCATCCACACAATGGATAGCGCTGGGGTGAGAAAAATAATTCAACCAGGAGACTCAAGAATGAATCTGTCGTATTTACAAGGAAAAACTAGTTAAGAGGTTTCTGGTAGGCTAAAGCTAACGTTTATGTTTGCAGACTTTTGTAGTGGTTGTGGAAGTTGTGAGAGCAGGGTAGGGCACAAGAGAAAGATTAGCATATCACTTTGCCTTCATGACTGTCATGTTAACAGTGTGGGACTTCACTTTTTAGCAAAGTAGTTTACGGTCTTGTGGGAAGCCGTTTTATACAAGTGGTAGTCTAGTCATACATGGCTCTACTGTTTTGCCAGACAACCTGTATTCTAGCAGGCTTCTTCCCTTTTCTCTTGCCTGTAGGGAAGTTAAGCTCTGCTTTATGAAGGGTAATTTGTTATTTCCTGCAAAGACATCCCAATTCTTCCAATATTTTTTTATAGTTGAATACAAGTAATGAAACAAAAATGTGTTACTTGTCCTCCACCATTCTGGAAGGCAAACCTAGTACATAACCCTCTCTTTATAGACTAGTGTCTCCTTGGGCTTAGTCAGTCTCTGTGCTCTCCATCCTTGCTCCTTGGTGCCATTCCTAGGAAAACAATGAATGCAGGGCTGCCATGCTGTGCCTGCTGCTTATCCTCCAATAGGACAGAGAATAGAGGCACCAGTACAGCCAGGGTACCAGCTGGGTCAGAGGCTTCCCTCTTCTCTGCTAAACTGAAAAGGAGGAAGCAAGGCAAGCTCGGTGCTCTAATGGTGACTGCCTGCTCTACCATGTCCTTCATATGCAGACTTTGATGACAGTAGCTTCATACTTAGTTTTGTTGCGTTTTTTTTGGCTTGTAACTGTCACTTGCAATATTAAAAGGGAAGAGATGACTCATAATAAATTATTTTCTTTCTCTTTTTTTTTAATGGTTCATGCATGTGTGTGCCAGTTGCATAAATTAAACAGCAACCAATTCAAGAACATTTACAGCCTGCATTTGAAGTGCCAGCTCCATACTATAGTTTCCAAGTTAGCATGAGCAGATTAAAGGATATGTTGTTCTCTAGGCATAACTCTACCATATTTCCATTAAGTAGATATATCTCATGAATCCAAGTCGTTTCACTGTGAAAGGAAAAGAAAGCTCACTCAAAAGTAGGGGAATTTCTACCAAGAATCATCTGAGAAGAAAAAAGAAGAGAGCATCCTCCCTCCTTTTTTTTTTAATTTCAGTTGTTTAACTGTTACTTTGACCTACTGGCTTAGCAATTCCGCATCTATTTAAATAACAGAGAAATGAATAGAACACAGTGAAAAACAAGAAAAGAAGATCAGATAGACAAATGGTCTCTGTAAGTTCACAGTTCTTAAAACAGATGTTCATCTCCACTGGCTATAGTATATTGTTATCTCCAGGAACCCTGAAGAGAAAGTAAAATTTTTCATTACATGTAGGAAAAATAGAGCAAACTTACACGGCTCTACAGCTACACCAGTTAACTCCATCAGATCTCATCTCACTGGTGTTATGTTATTCACAGGCTGAGAAGCATGTGTCTGGGGGAGGTGGAGACTACTGATGAACATTTCAGATGCCTGTGAAAAGAAAGGCTGTGAACATGTGACGTACAGGTACTGTCTAAAAATGAAGCAACCAAATGGGTGGGAGGCTGGGACAATTCCAGTCTTGTTTACTTGGTGCAACAGCAAGGTTAGAATTGTCTCTGATCTCGTACTCAATTTTTGAGTTAGGCCCTCCTACTCATGGAGTAGGACTGAATATTGGCTATTCTCCATGACTGCAAGAACATCCTTTCTGAAACGAACAGTGGGAAAACAGCTTGCCTAATCCTTTTCTTTCTTCTTTCTATCCATCATAGATGTAAGTAGGCAAAATATCAATCCAGAGCTAAGCAGTCCTCATCCTTTCTATCTGGAAAAGTCAATTCTTACAGGAATTTCTGCTATTCAGGAGAGATTTACAAAAACAGAGGAGAGGTTTGGTGCTTGCCTGTGCAGTCACATCTGCATGCATAACTGCATGTGCAAATGTATGCACACCCACCTGTATAGACTGGATTCTCTGCTTATGTCCCTAGACCTTGCATCTTTTTTCCTGTAGGGCAAGAAATGGTCTATCCTTCTGGGTAAGTAATTGTGATAGCAGCCATGAAGGAGTGCCCTGGAAAACATAGCCTGAACCATTTGATCACCAATGCCCCATATTTAGTCTATTCTACTTTACCATTCTTACTGTCTCTATTAGCTTTTAATCACAGGGGAGTATTTCCCATCTGGCTGCCATTTCTGAATTCAAGTATATTAAAGGAGTATTCAGATTCCTTTATAAAAAAAGTAGTCGCATTTACTCAGGAGAAGACATTAAAGGGACCCTTTCCTTCCCCTCTGACTTCCATCCTCCCCCCTTGTGTCAGAGCCCTGGTAGAGGAAGAGATGTTGAAATCAATATAAGAATAAATTGCCACATGGTCCTTATTGTGGAGACAAGGTTTCTACAGAAAATCCTTGTAATCAGAAAAGAGGGAAGATGAGATTAAACTGATTAAACTGAGAAAGTCAAAAAAGGACAACTTGAAAGATTAGCTTGAGGACGACTGAAAAGCATATTCCCCCATGCATGTTAAGTAGAACAGTCCCTCTCTGTTATCAGCCCCTTCATCTGGTGACCTTCTGTTGCATTAGCACAGAGCTACTTGATCCAAGGCAAATAGTGAAAATTGAAAAGCCAGAATGCCAGTGATTACAACAGGTATCAATATTACTGCAGTGATGGTTTGTTATCATTAAGGAGCTCCATCAGACCTCATTGTGGAAGCAAAAAGATCAGAAAATAACAAGGTATTATACTTGTGGCAGGCAATAGAAGAAAAGACCTTGTTCTACAATGGGAAAACCATTTTCATTTTTTATCACCTCTAAAATTACAGTAGGACAATAGAAAAAGAGATGGGAGTGGGTGGGAATCAAGACAGGAAGATGGGAAGCTCTCCTGTGTTCTTGTCTCAGGGAATAATTGAACTTCACAGCTGGCATGTGTTACCCTTTTCTTATAAAGGAAGAGAAAACAAAAGATGGGTGTTAATTCTCCCAGTTTGACAATTTTTTGCCTCAAGCACCCAGCTTTATGGTAAATCCTTTCCCGAGGTCCCTTCAACAGCAGCAGGCCTGGCTCCAGTAAGCCTGATCAGCACCCTTGCTGTGTTGCAGTGCTGCATATCAGAGCAGTGTGGTGCAGTTCAGAGGCAGAATTTCCTCCCTTCTGCTTTGAAGGTGTAGGAAAGTATGAAAGAAAAAAATCAAATCTGATCTAGCTGAGGATTGCTTGGATCAGATATATTGCCATTCAGATCTTATCTAAGAAAATAAGACTATTGCTGATTAGAATCATATTTAGCGCTCTGGAAATTTGCTTTTCTGTACACTGGCATTTAAAAAATCAAAATTCTTAGAGTATGTTTTCATTGTATTTTAACTGACTGAAGTCACAAAAACTAGCACAGGTTAATGACTCTATCCCACCAGTTCTATTTATTATGAGCAATGCTTCACACTTCTGTCTGTTTCATCCTTTCTTTTGTCCCTGCAAAAAGTCTTTTTCACTTTTCCAATGATGTCCAAAAAGGCAATGTACTCAGGCACTTCTTCATATGTCAAGAAGGCTGAAAGTCTACTGTGGTATTCATTTATCTTGTAATATTACTGATGTAGAAAGAGAAGCATGATGCTGAGTCATTTAAATGTTTTGACTGAATCCCAAATTGAATAGCTGTTTGATTTCTTTCAACCTGCTTTAACTCAGTGTTTCTGCTTCCCTGTTGCCTCTTGTTGCTCTTTCTTATTTAAGCAGCATGCTCTGGAGAGGTCAGAATTGTTTCTTACGGGCACTTGGCAAGTGTTTATGGGAATGCAAGCCCCATTGGCAATAAATCAAAACAATCCTGTGCTCAATCCCCTTAATCAAAAAAGGAAAAGTATGTATATGTATATACATATATAGTAATTTTTTCATAACTTTTAAAAATGCAAAATACCATTTTGTATTGAAAGAGCACAAAGTGTAAGTTTTACTACATCGGGATGAAACATTTTGAAAAATCTGGGGAAAAAAAGGCCCTTATACTCCTGCAATTCAATCCATTTCCAGGATACAGAGAGCAGACATTTCTGGCAAGGCATTTTACACTTCATTTCGAAGATCTTATTTGCCTGTAGCCCTAATATCAGTAAGGGAAAGTGATTCCTATAGTCTTACCTTGACTTTCTTTACCAGAGACGAAAGGATACCGCAATACGTTTGGCCTTCTGTCAATAGACTAGGTCAAACCTAATTTATGTAGCAAGAAGCAGCACTGCTACCTTGGGAGAGCTTCTACTTCTGCCATGCTTGAATTTGTCCCACAGTTGCTAAAAGTTTCAATCAAAAGAGGTTTTCAGTTCAGGAGGTAAAGGGATTCATTAGATCTCATTCCCAGAAATGTCTACCTGATTGAGAAAGAGTCCCCTCAGGGGTAATGCTCATAAGCAGGGGGAGGCTGAGGGGCTGAAAAATGACCCATTTTGAAGTTTGTCTAATTAGCTTCAAATGTATAAGTTGGGTGTTTTGCTAGATGGATTAGTGTAATTATCTTAGTGCACCTATTCATGCTAGGGATGTCAGGAACTGAGAGAACAGAGAGTCTCAGAAAAAAATCACAGCAGCTCAGCCTGTTGACTGCCCTGACACACGAATAATTGTGCTATAGATGAAAAAGGGAAGGCTGAAAAAAGCGCAAGGTGAGAGGAGTTGTTCCAAAGACAAAATATTGACAACTGATCTATAAATAAAGTGACAGGGATCCACCTTGGCCCAGACTCCCTACATTACAGTGTTACAGAAAAATCATTTGATATGCACGCACAGTCAATGCATGAAAGCAGCATCCTTCATACAGTGGCAACTAGATCTGAGGTATTCATGGTAAGTCCTGCTTCTTTTGTTTTGCCTCCATTACTGAGTCATGTTTAAAATGAGTGAAATGATTTTTCTTTGTCTTGAGAGTCTTTCTTCTGATGATGAATGAATTGTTATTATATTGCTTGGTTACAGCTTTTTTCTGATCTGCAGATAAACCAGATCCCACACATCTGAGATCTGTTATAAACTCCCCTGAAAGATATTAGACAGCTATGAAATAACTTTTTAAAAATTTTTTAGCTTTCAGTTAAAAAAGAAAAAAGGAAAAAAAAAAAAAGAATGGAGAAAAAGAATAAAAGGAAAAAAAGAACTGAGGATGGGTCCTTTATTCTTAGGTTTGTTTTTATAAGGGGCTGCTATCCAGCTACGCATCTGCTATGAAAGATATCAGGAAGTCAGAGATGAGAAAAAATATTGCTGAGTAAACCTGAGAGCAATCATTTATTTTTAAACACTGAGTATTCTGGCTGTGCAGTTTGTTCCATTCATGGAAATCATTTTGCAAAACTGAGGTTCATGGCCACACTGCTCTGAGTTTCTGTGCATCACCTCAGATACAGTGATGGCAGGAGGTGCTAACCCAACCTTGAAGAGTGCCTTCTTTTCTCCTAACTCACACTGTATCCACATATGTAGGATTAGCTGAGTTTCCAGCTAATGGCATTTCTAAGTGTATCAAGTGCGCAACGTTAATTTCCACAGCATCTCATTGACTTTTTAGTCAATATTGCTGTGATCCTTTCGGAACAGCTCTCCTGTTCAAAGTATTGTAAATGAGTTTAATCACTGGAATGACCTGGTTTCCAACAGGGTTACCATTGGTAACAGCACGGTCACCAGGTGATCAGAACCTCTCTGTACATTGATTCGTTGGGGCTTGGAGTCATTCCTGCTGGTTTTAACCCCAACATTAAAATACTCTTAAGTGTGTTAAAAATTGCTAAAAAAAGAATCCAATAACTTGTTTTCCAGTTTGAACATGCTGTTTCTCTAGAATCCATATTTTCTGTGTGAAAAATGTCAGTTATGATTGCTTTTTATATTAAAGAGCAACTAAGGTTTAGTATCAGATGCTGACTTCTAAGGAGAAACAATTTTACTTGTTTGTGAAATTTATCTAATTTCATTCAGTGTATCATTTACAACAGCACCAGTCAGTGCTACTGTACAGTTTTCTCTTATGTTTCTGTAAGGTGGAACTGAAACAATAAAAATCGTAATACATTATTTTAATTTAAAAGAACCACAATTTTTGTGATTTAACTGCTATTGTGATTTTTCTTTTACTGTTAATTTTATGATAGAAAAAAAATCATTCTTCCATTTGAATTTGGAATAAAAATGAACTCCCGAATGGTAGAATTTCTGATAGTTTAAAAATCTCCGAGTTTTGACCAGCTTTATCTGCCTGCTTGTTCTAAAACTGTTTTATAGATAAATGAACTTTCTCCCATAGTTAATTTTTCTTGCTGCTTAAAAGACAAACCTTAGTTTTTATGGCACATCAGAGGGCAATAAAGCCGAGTGGGGACTGGAATTCTACCCCATGTCTTAGCTTTTGTCAGAGCAGGGAAAGCAGAGGGACACGTGTTCTAACACTTGTAGTGGGGGGTGGCTGATGAACTTTCAACTTCACAGCCACATCACTTTCTCATGTGTACTCATCTGTTCCAGTTTCTTTCAGACGTCCCTGAAAAGCGGCTACTGGAACCCTCCACAAGGAGAAGGTCTCAAAGTGGCTACAGCTGAGGGATGGATGTTTGTTCTTACAAAGTGGATCAATACAAACATTTTTGTGTGCAAACTAATGAGAGAAGTGCTCAGAAGAAAAGACCACAAGGGACAAAAGGAGAAGAAAGTAGGCAGGAATTCAGTCTGGAAAGAAATTTGGACTCTGCAATTACGTGTGGATTTTGAGCCCCCAAGAAATTTTGGGAGGTGGCATGAAAAGGAGATCACAGAATAAAATTGGGCTTCTTGCACTGCCAGCTCACACCTTAATCCCAGATTCACGTTCAGATGCCATTGCCACTGTGCAGGCAGGATATGTTAACCCTTATATGTCTGGATGTATTTTAGCACCCTCCTGGTTAAATCCTCCTTGCTTCCACAAAGGCTTTGGTTCAGGATACCATTTTGATTTTCAGGATGAATGAGAATTGCCATTTTTCACGAGCTTTCAGGCTCTACATGGTGCCATCTATTGAAAACAGTATAGAAACTCTTTTTGCATCTTTCTGATTGGAAAGGGATGTGATATTTTAAGAGCCTTGTCTTCTGGTCTTCTATGTTTGTGATCCAGAGATAAGCTCTTTCACTAAACGCTAACAAGTGTAGATTACAGCAAAATGTTTTAAAAAAAGAACAAAAAATAATGGAAGCTGTGGAGGAAACACAATCAGGACAAGAGTAAGATGCAGAGTTATTTGTCATTAAACATTCAGATTATTTGTCTATTTTGTGATTCTTTAGCCAGGTTACACAAGTTTGTGTTTCTCCACTTCCCATCTACTTCCAGTTGATCTGCCTGTTTGCTTCCAGCCTTCTGAACAAAGACCCGAATCTGATTATTTTTTTTTCATATTTCAGGTGAATATCAGAAGGATGCTATTGTTAATGGTAAGAGTTGAAGCTATCTTTGATTAACAGTTGAAACTATTAAATTGTTAAACATTCAGATATTTCAAGGAAAATAACGTTATATTCCCACTGCTAGTACAGTTGTTTAAGACACTAGAGAACTAGACTGAAGCCCTACTTATGCACCAACTGAAAGATTTCAAGTCTATCAACAGGTTTTGCTTACATTTTCACCTATTTTGTACTTTTTAAATTTTATTTATATATATATTATATTTATTTATATATATATTATATATATATGACTGACAAAACCTTATAAGCAAAGGTCAGTGGAAAAAAAAAAGCTTTAAAATTATAAAACTATATATGCTTTATAACAAAACTGCCCCTTTCCTAGCTGATTTGGCCAAGCATTACATTCTCTGAGGTTTTTCCTTTTCCTTTTTGGAAAGTCAAATGGTAAAGGTTTTTGCAGAGTGCTGAATAATCAAGATGATCTACAGTAGCTGTTTTCTCAGGTTAACCCGCAACACTGAAAAAGAATGAGAAAATTGAAATTATTATTCAATTTTGTATCATATTGACATCACTGAATTATCAAAATCCCACATAGCAAATGGAAATGTCATAAGATCACTACAGTGCCATTAAGAACTCCCTTCCTGTACTGCTTCTACTGCCACTTCAATCTCCTCTTTCCTGACCTTCCTCAAAGCTGCAAGTGGATGCAGTGATGCCAGTAGAAGCTGTGCCTGTTTCTCCCTAATGCAGCATAAGAGCAGTTGCACTGATACTGTGGGACTTATATTGTTGTCAGTCACTCCATATTTAACTTGGTTTGAAATGTGCTCAGTAAAACTGAAGAATGGTCTAATAGTTAGCTGTAATTTGGCTGAATGTCAGATAGTGCCTTTGGGCCTGTAGAAATTTGCACTGATTATGCTACATTCTTAAGGAACCTTTTTAGCTGAGCATTTTGAATCTAGATTTTTGATATCACTTTTGTATAAAGCATGAGCACATTGAACAAGCTGAAGCTGCTGTTTGAAATCAATGATCTGTATACATGGAAAATATCAAATGACGGACTGTTGACTCCTAGATCGATGACATGTCTAGCAAAGGTGGAGCATACAAGATACATATTTCTGTAACTGATGAGTGTGATTCTAAAATAGCACACAGACAACTGCATTTACCAAAACTTCTAAGCTCTACATCTATAAGTTACTGTCTGTACTGGTTAGGAGAGGAGGATTGATGATCATTCACTACTAAAAAATCTGAAAATATGAAACAGTTGGTGCCTTGGAGGGAATGCAAACTGCAATTAGTGAGCATAATGCTGACAGGCTTTCCCTCTTTATTTCTCTGTTTGCTGGCCTCAGTGACAGGTTGCAGCCTGTAGACAGATTTTGCATGGTCCTCTCCAAACTTTAAGATATGTAGGTTCTTCTGCATTTTTTGAGGGAGAATATAATATGGACCTCTCTGTGGGTCTGCTAGCTATTCTGTGACATGTAACCTCTCATTTTGCAGCTATAGATTCAACATAAAGGGCCTGGCAGAACTGGCATTTACTCACCATTCCTTTTAACAGATCTCAACAAAATTACCCAGCCGATATCAATAAAAATTGGAGACCTCAGTAAAATTTTCTTGCAGACCTGTATAAAATTTAACTAAATGGCTCTAGGCTGGGCCTTCATCTGATATAATATAAAATAGTTCATTGGAGGTTTATGGATTTATAGTGGCTCAAGATGTGTTCCAGTGCTATAAAACTGCATTCTTAATACCAAAATTGCCACAGTAATTTTTATCCCCTTAGTCTACAAGAACGTCCTTGTAGTTTTCACATTGGATAAAGCTGCAGCCTTATCTAAAGTGTTGGCAAACCATCTAGAGATCAGGAGTTATTTTTACAAAATCACAAAATCACAGAATCACAGAATCGTAGGGGTTGGAAGGGACCTCCAGAGATCGTCGAGGCCGACCCCCCGCCAAAGCAGGCTCCCTACTTCGCATAAGTAGGTGTTCAGGAGGGCCTTGAATATCTCCAGAGAAGGAGACTCCACAACCTCCCTGGGCAGCCTGTTCCAGTGCTCCGTCACCCTCACCGTAAAGAAGTTCTTGCGCACATTTGTGCGGAACTTCCTATGCTCCGGAACATTTCAGACATTTATAAATAAGTACAAGAATAATGGGGTTACTGCCGTTATTATTAGTAGCCTGTGCAACTATGCCCAGAAGCCTTAATTATGGGCTGGACTCTGCTGGGTGAGCTGCCATTCAATACCAGAGTAAAAAGATGATTTGAACACTCTTTTGGACAGGGACCAAGTATTACATTATCTGTTCTGGAGAAATGCATGAGCAGAAATAAAGGCGAGTCATCAAATACACTATTTGCCCACAGCTACTGTGTATGTCTTGAATGTTGGAAGCTGGATAAGGACATGTCATTTACTGTCAGCGTAGGTCTGTCTGGATTGAAAGGAGTTCAGTCTAGTACAGATGTAGCCAGGGAGAATCCTTTGTTTATACTAGAAACTTATTGACACTAAACAATTTCTTTCTTTGGAAAGTAGATAATTCATGAATAACTACATGTCCCCAGATTTACACGTATAGTTGACTGCAAACCTCTTTTGTTCTGAAAGACTGAGAGGGAATTCCTATTTTAGCTGCACTGAAATGACAGAGGTAGGCAATTCAGGTAATGGGCTGTTAGTCAGTTATTAAATATTGCTCTTCAGCAAAATTGCTAATGATGATGGTCTTTCCATGCTACCTTTGAAAGAGTGCGCAGTATATTCTGAAAAGAGATTGTCTTGGATACAGAAGGCCACTAGCTTGAATACCGTCCAAATCAAGCAATTATCTGTGACAATCAACCAACTCTGCCAGGCCACATGGAGATTAGTTACTATATAAAGTTACATGCCTTAAATTAAATGGCTAGTGGTACAAATGTGAAATTACTCATGAGATGAAACCTTATTTTTAGAGGAAGGATAAACTTTCAGTAGAGGCGGGCTGCCTCCTGGAGGTAAAAGAAACATTGTTGTGGGTAAGTATCTTCACCATCCTTTAAAAGCAGTTCATAAAAACTGACCAAGCATAGCTAATATAAAATCCTTCAATTGATGTCAGAGTAGCCAGATATAAGTATATACCGATCTGCTCATAACTGTTGAGCTTTTCAGTATGAACACATGGGAGCTTGTTCTCCATCAGAAAATCACAAAGCGGTCATCACCGCTTTTGGGAAAGTCACTACTTTTTCGTTAATGCAAACACTCATACAATCACCTGCACAAATAGAGAGTGTCCATCAGACATCAGAAGGCTTACAGTACAAACAAAGCTTTACAAAATATCCTAACAACAACCATTTTATGTCTGACCCCATTTCAAAGGAAAAGAAGTCAAGATCTTTTTGTGCATTGAAATGTACTGTATTATCTTTCTTCTTCCACCTTATTGCAATGAGACAGTTTAATATTTTGTTAATACTTACAGAACATTCATAAAGAATTTCATCAAGAGAGATGTAATGATGGTTTAATCTTTACATTGATAAAATGTCTTTACCAGTGCCATAAATAATTCTATACATAAAATGTGATTCTGCTAAACTACTGAGTTTAAATTCCAGGTAAAAATTGATAGTATTAAACCTGATAATTGTGTTTTAAGTATAAAATATATTTATCCACGTTTCCTTTCTTGGCAAGGGGTATTCAGCTATTATTTTAACAAATCCTCTCAGCAGAAAAGTTTTCTCAAATTCTAGTCATTGGCATTGCATGTACTTTTAATATAGAAATGACAATTACAAAATCTCTGTTGCTGTTTTAAAAAGGCATTTCCTCAGCTGCAGCCAAGGAAGCACATGCATGTGAATATGGAGATGCTTCATTATAAACTGGGGGAAAGAAATTTTATTGCCCAACAGAGAAAAGTTAGCAGGCAACTTAGATAGAAGACTGACTTGGCTCTGAACTTCTCATGGAAATCACAGTATACTGAGACATTGGATTTGCTCTGATCTCTCCTACGAGAGTTTTTGAGAATCTCTCCTGTCTACTCTGAAAGTTAGCTCAAGTGTTGGTCTGGGGAATGTCCTCTTGGATGAGTCTGATTTCTAGGACTAACCTGCTTCAAAAAGTCATGCCTCAAATACCCAACCTCAACAGAGCACATATAGTGTTGTCCCTTCTGCTATTGCCCAATGGAGACAGAAGGAAGAAACAATGGAAGATGAGACTTCCTTACCAGAAAGATGTATGGAAACAAAGAGGAAGAGGAAGGGTAGGATTAACTGGGAGCACAAGCCATGGCCCAGCTTCTTCTGCCCTTTGCTGACTAGCATAATGCTCTATAGTCTTTGCACTCAGACTCTTCCTTGTCCTAGGCCATGGCGTTTAGTTTTGTATCATAGGGCTAACTCCTCATTGAATGTAAATGTGAGTAACTCCATGGCATTCGTTGGAGCTAGCCATCAGTTTTCAAGATGCTTATAAGCAACAGATATAAACAACCTGCCACCATGAATATACTTCGTTTGAGTGGATTTTTCATTGCTCCAACGCACCTATTAATTGCAGTAATGTTCTGCTGCACTCCTTTGGATTAAAATGCTATTTCTAAGTGTCAGTTAATGGGTTTTAGTGAAAGCAATTTATTAAACATTATGTACTCAGTTTAAATCTAACAGGGTAACTAAACATTAAAGTAACAGGGAGAAAAATCTATATTGCTCTAATTTGTATTGTATGTTCTTTTCACCAAGTGTAATTGCTATTGACTGCCTAAACCAGCATTCTCCAAATCATGAATAACCAGAAAAAAAAGAAAGTTCACCATTGTATGTAAAAACAAAACTATGTTATGGCCTACGAGCATAAACATGGGATGAAGAGCTAAGAATTATGTTATTCATTTTCCTGCATTCACTATTTTTCCTCTTTTTCTGAAAGAGGACATGAATGATGCTCCAGTTCCCAGTGGTATGTGGAGATGGTGAGCAGAACAGGTGTGTTTATATTTTGTTGGTAATGCAAACCACTGTAAGAAAGCTAAAACCAGACTAAACAAGTGTCTGTAACTATACAAAGGACAAGGTGCCATCATACCAGAATGGAATTTTTTCAGTCAGTGCCAGAGCATAAGGCCAGTTTTCTGAATTTTTGCAGCCAGTCTCCCTTCTCAATGTACATTAGTTTAGATTGCCATAATCATAAGATAGTGATAGTCACATCATTCTGCATTAGGGAAGGAGGAGATGGTATCCAGCATTCCAGTGATATCGACAGGATTTTACAGGATTTTATCTTTATTATTCGGAAAAAAAATTCTCCACTGCTATCATCCCTAGTAGGAATGTCATTATTTTTCATAATACTTCACTTGGTTTGATATCCGTCATGAATTTGACCAGTCAGAGGAAAATCTATCATCAAGAGTGTACCTTTTGTGCTTTGCCCATCCTACTAAGTTAACCAAAACTTCATTACAGCACAATGTCTATCCATCATACCTCTGCATAAACAGCATCCCACAGCTTGAGAAAACTTAGCAACAGCCTGTAAATATGGATAGCAAAGCTGAGAAGCCTGATCCTCAAGGGGGATCTGCAAGACTTTCATGAAATCTTACTGACAACTTATGATGCACTCACTCCTCTATATTCACTAACTTCATATAAAGAGTTCCTCTCTTATCTAAATCTTATTCACAGAATCACAGAATCACACAGAATTGTAGGGGTTGGAAGGGACCTCTAGAGATCATCGAGACCAACCCCCCTACCAAAGCAGGTTCCCTACACCAGGTCGCACAGGTAGGCGTCCAGGCGAGACTTGAATATCTCCAGAGAAGGAGACTCCACAACCTCCCTGGGCAGCCTGTTCCAGTGCTCCGTCACCCTCACCGTAAAGAAGTTCTTGCGCACATTCGTGCGAAACTTCCTGTGCTGCACCTGTGCGTCCATTTCCCGTCGTCCTGTCTCCACGTACCACTGAAAAGAGACTGGCCTCACTGCTATGGCCGCCACACCTCAGATATTTATAAACCTGGATCAGGTCCCCTCTCAGTCTTCTTTTCTCAAGGCTAAACAGACCCAGTTCACTTAGCCTTTCTTCATAGGGGAGATGCTCCAGGCCCTTCACCATCTTGTGGCCCTCCGCTGGACTCTTTCCAAGAGATCCCTGTCTTTTTTGTACTGGGGAGCCCAGAACTGGACACAGTACTCCAGATGAGGCCTTACCTGGGCAGAGTAGAGGGGGAGGATCACCTCCCTCAACCTGCTGGGCACGCTCTTCTTAATGCACCCCAGAATGCCATTGGCCTTTTTGGCCACAAGGGCACACTGCTGGCTCACGGCCAACCTGTCGTCCACCAGGACGCCCAGGTCCCTCTCTGCAGAGCTCCTCTCCAGCAGCTCATCCCCCAGCCTGTATTGGTGCATGCAATTATTCCTCCCTAGGTGTAAGACCCTACACTTGCTTTTGTTGAACCTCATCCGGTTTCTTACTGCCCAGCTCTCCAGCCTGTCCAGGTCTCGCTGAATGGCAGCACAGCCTTCAGGCGTGTCAGCCAATCCTCCCAACTTCGTATCATCAGCAAATTTGCTGAGGGTGGCTACTATCCCCTCATCAAGGTCATTGATGAAGATGTTGAACAAGACCGGACCCAGCACAGACCCCTGGGGGACACCACTGGTCACAGGTCTCCAGCCAGACTCTGCACCACCAACGACGACCCTCTGCGCTCTGCCAGTCAGCCAGTTCTCAACCCACCTCACTGTCCACTCATCTATCCCACACTTCCTCAGCTTTGTTATAAGGATGTCGTGGGAGACAGTATCAAATGCCTTTCTAAAATCAAGGTAGATTACATCTACCTCTTTTCCCCCATCCACCCAGCATGTGACAGCATCATAGAAGGCCACCAAGTTGGTCGAGCACGACCTCCCCTTGGTGAACCCATGCTGACTACTCCTGATAACCTCCTTTTCTCCCAGTTGTCTGGAGATGGTATCCAGCACAAGCTGTTCCATCACCTTTCCAGGGACGGAGGTGAGGCTGACAGGCCTATAATTACCCGGATCTTCCTTCTTGCCCTTTTTGAAGACTGGAGTGACATTGGCTATCCTCCAGTCTTCAGGGACCTCCCCTGTTGTCCAAGACCTCTCAAAAATGATGGAGAGCGGTTCGGCAATGACCTCCGCCAGCTCTCTCAGCACACGTGGATGGCAACTAAATGTGTGCCTAAGAAATAAAACTTGTGGTAGGAGAGGAAGAATGAGCTGATGTATAGCAGCCTTTTATTAACAAAAATGTAGACTTTGCATTGCTTGACATTTGCTTTCTAAACACTGAAACCAGGTGCTACTTTACGTTTTCTATTGCCAAACTATAGCCAAAGAAGGCCCACTGTTCTTTATATCTTTAATTTATTTCTTTATTTACTTACTTTGAAAGTGGTCATGTTCACCTGCTAAGTGATGAAGCTTGTGCACAAAGCAGTACATTGATTTTGTTATGTATGCTTTGCAGCCTGCCTGCTCCCTTACCTGCACACTGTCTGCAGCTAGATTCCACCCCCGTTGGAAGATGCAGATTTATAGAGAAGAGTACCAAATTTTTCTTATTCCTTGACTCATGCTTCCCTTTCCTGGCATTGCCAATACATGTTTTCCCAGAGCAATGCACTAAATTATCTCTGAGTTCCTGGGCTGCATATCAAAGACAGAGGGGGAGGCTTTCTTGGAGTTTGGGTCTTGTCCGCATGGCTAGCTCTGCTCCTTTGGACACCTACCATGTGGAAGGGATGTAGCAGTTTATCTCTCTCTTCTAGCTGACATTGACGAGATATCTGCTCCAGCTTGCTAGCTTCTCTTAGTTTGTATTACACTCCCTAGTTCTCTTCTAAAAATCGACTTGACTTCTGAAGAGTTTATTTTTTGAAGCCTGTGTGGAATCCATTTGCTGACAATTACAGTGCACTGGTTTTAGAAAAAGTAGTTCATGTCTTCTTCCAGTTGAATGTCAATTGTTTTTTTTCACACTGTGGAAACCATGTGAGCTAAGATGGGCCTATAAAATCGGCCTCTTACCTTTACTACGTATGTCTGGCCAGCTTCACAGGGTAGATTTACAGCTGTCTTCCACACTGAATTGGATGAGAAACACTCAACCCGCCTATGCCAGAAAAAAAAGGGCAACAGACAGCTATAGCATAATATTTTCTCACATTGGCAGAGGCATTTCTGCATGAACTTGTCAACTTCTAAAATAGAAACAGAAAATTTAAGGGTGGTATAGAGATTTAAACTGCTTTGTGGCACTGGAATTGGTAGATCTGACAGTGTAGATACTCCTTGAGGCAGGACCATGTCTGCTTTGTTTAGTTGTGTTAAACTTGGTGTTCTGAAAGTAAATAAAAATAATGATAATGATATGGTCCATTAGTGTCTGCATAGGGAGACTTTGGCTGGCAGCATTATGTGTGTCTATGCAGAGAGTGAAGAAACTCCTCTTAAGGAACTGTGGCCAACAGGGATTGTTCAGTCAGAAGTGTGACAAAGGTGTGCAGGATTGATTCTTACAGTGCTGTTTACATTTTGCTAGTAGAGAAAGCAAACTGAAACAGCTTTAGACAGGAATTTCTTAGCAAATCTGGAACCATTTGTGTTTACTGTTTTGCCAATACCTCAAAAAGTGTTCTTCAGTAACTTCAGTCCATTTTCAAATAGAATAAAGATGAGAGCTCTAACGGTATAAGCATGCTTGCATGCATTCAACGTAGCAAGAAATAAGATGGTCAAATGCATTAATTGGAAAAAGATTCTTTGCTATCAAAATAAGAATATGCAAAGAATCAAATAATGAACAGGTAAGCAGAATATTTGCAATATATTTAATAGGTATCTCTTGTGAGTTATGGGTATTTTGTTTAATTATTCAACATTTAGATTTATCTGGCCTGCTTTTAACACTTTGCATCTACTTCTGTATTGGACAGCCTTTCTTGAATGTTAGACAGTGCCATTTTTCTTTCGCCTCTCCCTCCTGTAAGTCAGTGATGAGGCTGGAGGAATTAATCTGCTTCTTGATGATTGTTGTAAGAGAAAACAACTTTGGAAAAGATTTCCAGACACAAAATCTAAGTGTCAGAGTTGATTTTGTTGGTTAATTTCAGCAGGATATTTAAGATACTGATTGCCAGAAGCTTGTATAATCTCCAGAGGAGAGAAGCGCTCAGTCCCTTCTGCTGTGGCTTTTCGGTTCTTTCACCTGGTAGCTGTTTCTGATGTGTACTGAACACAGGCTGCTAAGTTAAACAAACCTCTATTCTGACCCCAGAGGGCAGTTCTTTCAGCTTTATTTAGAGCCACATCTCAGCAGTGAAGGTGTCCATTGCCTGATCCATTACCCATTTAAAAGAACATGTTGCAACTCACTTAAAAGCAAACGCAATCTTAAATTACACATACAGCAGCTATATGTAGCCTCAGTTTAAATTAAAGGCCATGCTTTCCCAGAGTCTTTTCCTGTGTGGGAGTTTCTTTTTTTAAAGCTGTATCTACTTATGCCAAAATGCTTCCTACTTGTAACGCAGGTGAAAAGGGAAAGGTGAAGTATTACACATCTCTGGCTGCTATTTAAACAAATATGCTTTTTTTTTTTTTTTTTTTTTTTCACCTATGGAGGGTTTTTTGTTCGCTTTCTTTTTTCTTTTCTGTTCTTTTCCATTTTATCAAACTGATCTGGCTTTTGACAGGAGGATAATAAATCTCTGGAAGGAATTTAACGTGATATTTCTTTTATCATGGTGCCAGGGTTTTGTAGGATGGCCAGGGTTGTGAAAAATGCTCTCATCTGTGGTTCATAATAACACTCATCAACTGCTTGCATGTGTAGTTCCAATGAGAATACGCCCAGGTGCTTTGTGCCAGTTGTACCAAGCACAGATAGCTTAAAGATGGGGGTTACTACATCTGTAAGAAAATGCTCAGGTGGGTATATCAGTCAGCTGAAATAAAGGTGCTTTTTTTTTTGATGGATATTTTGAAGCAATGTTCTATTTTCAGTGGAGATGTTTGCTTCAGATGTCCGGTATGAGGCTATGTTTTGGTTCTAGGAGAAAAATTAATGTTGGTAACACATCAATGTTTATAGTTGCTGCTAAGTGGTGTTGTGCAGAGCCAATGCTATTTGCAGCAAAGGCCACAAGGAGCAGGGAGGGAACAGAATTAGGACAGCTGACTTAAACTGACCAAAGGAGTATCCAATACCATATAAAATCAAATGAAAGGAGTTTTGAAAGGGAGCTAGCTGGGCATCAGTTGGAGGTGGTGAACAATTATTTCTGTATCACTTGTTATGTACATTCATATATATGTATACAGAGAGAATCATACCTATTATCCTTTTCCTTTCTTTTCCTTTTTTATTGGTAAATAATTTTATATCAACACACTATTTCTACTTTTTTTTTTTTTTCCTTGATTCTCCCCCTTCCCATTAGGAAAGGAGGGATTGAGCAAATGACTGTGTGGTGCTGAGGCTAAACCACAGCAGGCAAAAGGGTTCATTAACACATTTGCAGGCTATGGGAGGAGGAGTGTGAAAAGGAGAGGAAAGAAGAGGGTTGTCTTCTGGAAAGCTTGGAGAATTTCAAAGCCAAAAATAGATGTTTATAAAGCTTTGACAACTCTGGAATTAGGTGGAAGTTGGACAACATTTTCAGTATCAGAGGTCTGAATTCTTCATGCTACAAGGTGAATATGTCTGTGTGATTCCAGTTTAACAGAATGTACAGCACAGATCTTTCTGTTGGACATTTCCTGCCTTCTCCCTGATAAAAGCTAATCACAGTGGTTGGTTTTTTTTTCATTTCTTCTATACACAAGTTCCAGAGCCTCATTCTTTACTCAGTTTGCACTTCACCTCCTGGGTGTATTTTGTTTCTGTTGTTCTTATTGCGCTGGCTAAATAACGCAAGAAGCCTAATAAATTCAAATAAAATTTCTGACTGGTTTAACATCAGTTTAACTATCTAGAATAATTTAGTGTTATTGGATACTTTATATGATGAGTCCATGATGTTTAGACTAGAAAATAATAAAATCCACTCAATTGATTAAGCTCGTTGTAGGAGTCTAAAAATTAGCATACTGAATAATGGAGAATAATTTATAATTATCAAGAAGAGCTGATAAAAGTGTTCAGTGCTATTGACTACCTGACTTGATAACCTTGATCATCAAGCTTCATTAAAGGAAAGTCCTAGCTTGAATATAACTCTGAAAAAGCCATGAGACCACTTTGAGACTATGTCTTGATTGGGATGATTCTGCTTTGACAGATAGCCCCAAAGTGCTGCCTTTGGAGACCAGCACATGCTTCAAATTGAGGGGCATGTAGTGCTAGGCTGCCTTGCAACGCATTCCCAAGTGGAAATTTTCCCAGCAATGGAAATCTCTGTTTTGAAATGAAGTAGCCCAGGATATTTATAAAGCAACATGCTTTGGCCTGCATTTCATTAACTACATGTCAGAGTAAGAAGATATGTTCTACTGTGATATCTGCTATCCTCCTTAAATTCTGTAGTCAGAGACATTGTGTAGCTCCTTTCACTCATTTCTCAGAAATCACAGTTGTTTGGGGCAAATTTAGGATTAGGGATCACTTGTAGAAATGTAGGAATAAATATGTCACATCAGTGTGTTGCTTTGCTGATGTGGGTCTGGACACACCAGTATTCTGCTTCTCCCCACATCTTCTAGTCTAGTCTAGTGAACAGAGAGGCCTAGTTAAGGCTTTCACACAAGAGAGGAATAAGCAGAGGCTGCAGCTTTCATTGGTACGTAACAGATTTGTGACATCCATTGATTTGACATTTCAAGCCAAAATACAATAAAAATGTTTTCACGCAAAGTCTTTGGCCTACAGAATAGGATCAAAGTGATGAAAGAGCACAAGTCACTAAGAAGTTGTGGAGTGTATAAATGCATCGTTTCTTTGCTTACGCTTTTGCGGTTTTCTGTTGGATTGGCTTGTATAGGTATTCCTGCTTTATGAAGCTAGAAAAACTTGGATTCTTACCCTCTATTGTTTAAATGTGAACTATTCCATTTAAAAATGGATCCTTCAAATGTGTCATCTCTTCTGCCCTTGTTCTGACACAGAAGAACAATTGGTTTGAATGCTTGCCTCTAGCCATGCTCTCTTCAATCATTTACTCAAGGTTTCATGCAGTCAGATCAAAGAAATGGAACTTTGCAGAATACCTTTTACAGTTTTGAAGGCACTTCTTAAGAGCATCGTGTTCAACTGACATTTATATCTGGGCTCTCAGCAGACACTAATAGGAATAGGAATATCTGGCATGCAAAGAAATGGCTGCTATCCCCCTATCTTCTCTGTATTTTTAAGGTGTCATATTAGAAAGGCTGTAGCTGTAGTGATAGACAATCCATCAAACCACTACAGCAAATCATGTAGCAACAAAACTGCTTTGGAACAATTCTCATTTTCAAAAATAAAATCTCATTGTTTTTAATACTGAAATACAATAGTCTGAACAAATCTTATGTGTCATAAGGACTCCATTTGGACAGTGGAAGAGACTGGTTATGTCTCCTAAGATCACAAAACTTTGTGTATTTCTGCTTGTTAAAATGCTTTAGAAAAGGCACTTTAAGCTCAAGTTGCTACAAATGAGAAAGTCAAAGTAAACCTGGAACCCTGAGAAATTCAAAACCCCCTAATTTGGGGTTTTATGTACGTCTAATTTTGTAGTTTAGCCTAAGTGTATTCATAAACTATTCAGCACATAAACAACAATTCTATAAAATATCTTCAAAGCAATTATGACTATCTTTTCATAGCAGAGAACAGTTTGTGACAATAATAGATACAAATATATGTGTGGTACTTATAACAGTATTAGTCCAAATTAATGCTGTTTTAGGTGGATTTGAATATCTAAACTTGTGTTGTCTGACTGGGCTTGAAATAGAGTGGAAGTAGGAATTCAGAGAAGAAAGCCACCTAATAAAGATTTTCCCTGTTCTTCAGATGCAAGTTTTGACTTTATTTGCCCTCACAATTTATTTGAAGAATATCTGATTAAAGCTCACTCTGTGGATAACATCCAAATATTTGACATTTACAACTAGAGGTTTTGTTCTCACTGATCATATCAGCGATATTGTGTATTCTGTTTCTCACATGAAATGAACTAACAAATTTTATCTGAGATACTTTGGAGGAAATTCATCAGAACTAGTCATGCTAGTATTTCTTTCTACACTGATATAGACAGTTCTAGAATGTGAGCTTTTAAAACAGATATCTAAAGTAAGTCAGGCGATTCACATCTAGCTGAGTCTGCTTTTCTCCATTGGCTACAAAGGGATCCCAGAGTGACTAACTCGGATGCTGATGTCCATGTTGTGGAAGTTTGAAGCTATCTGAGAACAATTCCACTCCTGATGGGTAAAAATTTCCATTATCACTCCTATTATAGAATGGTGCAAAATTATTTTGCCAGAAACTTTGTTGTTCTTAAGATCTAAACACAATGGAAATGTAATCTGGTGGTTAACAGAGAAGCAACTCTCTTGTGATGGGTGAAAGGCTAGCATTCAGAAGGACAGAATTCAAGTAAAGATACAGACTTTTCTGACCTCAAACAAGTCACGTGAAGTTAGTTTTCCTAAAAGGAAGAAATGTTAAAGTTAACAGATCTCTGTCTCACAAGATCTTTGTCATGATTAACAGAACAGATTGAGGGACCTGTTTAATCTAACTTTTTATGAACATAACTGAGAGCAGATTTGTTTGTAAGATTCACAGATACTGACAAAGTTAAGATTTGCTTTCACAATAAAAAATGAAGTAGTCTGTCTTTGAAGGGAACTTATCACTGTCTGAGTTAAAAAGAAAAATTCATTTGAGGAGAATATTTTACCACAACTATTGTCTCAAAATTGGTATGAGAATGGGAAGAATCATCAGCTAGTGTGAGACCTTTGCTTTACAGATGAACTAGGTTTACACATCTCTGCTATGGAGTTGGATGATCAGAAAATAATTTCTGACTCTGAAAGAATTCATGAACCCTTAAGTCTGAGATGTGCTGTACGTGACATCTCAGAATGAAGAGATGAAAATTGGTCCACCTTTTGGAATAACATGCACTGTTGTCCCTAACTTTAAATGGAAACCACACCTGGTCTTTCAAAGAGAATTATGGGTGGCTGCACAATGGCACACTCCCTCAGCATCTGTGGATGAAATCCTTCAGATCCTACAGGGGTTTTGTTTGTTTTGTGTTATGTTTTTTAAAGTGTTCCCTAGTCTGATCTTCACCCACAAAGAGTAAGCTTTTCTTGCTAGAGACTTTCCTCCTGGTCTACCTGAGACACTGAATGTTGGTCTTACCAGTAAAAACTGAAGTTCAGAAAGCATAGTGTGTCTTCTCTGTGGCTTTTATCAGCAACTTGTACATTTTATCTAGCCTTTTTTTCTTACCTATAGCAGTTCTTCTTGCGCTTCATATTCTATTCAATACTAAGTGGGTTCTGACATTCTTCAACTCATCCCGGCACACTTGAACAGTGCCTCAGTGTTTCTCCTGAATAGCCTGACCCCCTTTTCTACCTCATGTACATTTCCTTTTTCACACTGAAGTTTGGTTCATCCAAGCTGGCTTCATACCACCTTTCCTTGGCATCATTCTTGATCCTGGAGAATGCAGTCCTTGAAAACCAATCAACTCTTCTGAGTCTGTCTTTTCTCCAGGACTGTATCTCATAGGATGCTTCCAAGTAGGTCACTAAGTAAAGTCTGCTCCTCTGCAGACTAGAGTTGTTATACTGACATTTGCTTTGTTCCCTAAAAGAATCCTGAACTTCAATCCACCTCATTTTATGAATTTACAAGCTATGCTGTGTCTTGTTTTTTAATCTTTTTACACAAATGTAGCTGGAGAGTATTTCCTACTCCAGGACTCAATTTCCCATTCCCACTATTCCATTGGCACTGCATTTGAAATTTCACTTCAGTAACACTGGTGCAGTTCTACTGAGTCAAATGACTTGAAACAAACCTGGTATGAAGTAAGAATCAGGCCCTCCCGTCCTTGTAGCAAAATTAACGCTGAATTCTATTACACAACGTTCTGAAGGATTCTCTGAGATTGTTTTGTGCCTGGACTACCTTTATTTTATTAAAGTAATGAAATAATACATCTTTACTAACTCCTCAATGCCCTTTATATTAACAAAGCATGCATT
Source organism: Meleagris gallopavo (assembly GCF_905368555.1). Lineage (NCBI taxonomy): Eukaryota > Metazoa > Chordata > Aves > Galliformes > Phasianidae > Meleagris > Meleagris gallopavo. The sequence continues at coordinate 50,045,317 of NC_139405.1, read as the reverse complement.
ATTTCATCTCTCTCTAATTAATATCCTGTTTAATAAGTATCTCACTTCATGTTAGGTTCCTGTATTCCTAAGAATTTTTACTAATTTAATTGAGAGCAGTCTCAAATTAATTGTATAATTAATCTTGTCAAATTAGGTAACATTTCATACAGCACCTTATTAAAGAAACTAGAATATTTTAAATTACCATGCTATTAGGCATTAATAAAGAAGCTCTTCCTCTGTATTGTTCTGCTTTATATCACAAAGAAGATAATTGCAATATAAATTGCAATATAAAAGCTAAGTTCTATTGTACATTAATAATTAGATACACATTATTCGCCATTAAAGATTTTTTTCTTATTAATTCAATCATAGAATGGATAAGCCTTTTTTTTAAATACAAATAATAAAAGCCCCAAGATACTAGAAATTAACTGTTGTGTTGATGCCTCTACAACTGAATGACTAGAACCTGAGCTGTTGCTTGACTGTGTCTCACAGAAGCATGTTTCTGGGAAACCTAGTGCTGTGCTGCACACAACTTAAGAACACATGTAGCTGTGGAAAGCTTTCTTTGCATCTCATGTTTGGGAATAAGTGCATGGCGATTTCTTAACTGAGAGTGAAATTGTGTGCTCCCTAATACACTCCTGAGGATTACAGACCTCAGCAGCCTCCTCACAGAGCCTGGAAGAGCTGCCCCAAGAGACCTCTGGAGGTGACCATAAGACTGATATGCAGAATGGAGGAATTGGAGGTGGCGGCTGTGATGTGGGAGAGGAGAACGGGAGGGCTGAGGTGAGGGGAATGGGTAATGAGAAATGCTATCAATTTTTTATGAGTGTATGGAAATTGTACTCAAGGTCAGAAAGCCCAAATACTATATTATATCTGTGGGTGCCAAAGGGATTTTCATTTATATAATATATTGGTCTAGTATTTTAAATCCTTAATCTTAGTGCCTGTAGTTGTGTATACTAAAAGTGCCCATTAGATTAAATACTTTAGGCACAAGAAATCATCCACGCATGAATGCTGAACGAGTAAAACACCATTTCACAAAGGGGCATATGCTTGAATATAATATGTGGGATACAATAAATTGCAGTGTCAGCCATATATGTAGAACAGCCTGTTCTGATAAATTCAGAGTTACTGCTGAGAGGGAAAACTATAAAATAGCGGTGTTGAAACTGCTCTCACCACACAGTTCACAATACTGAAATCTTACATGTGAGGCATGTGGGAGTTCACAACATTTTCTCTCTGAACATGTTCTGCTGCAGGTCAGTGGATTACCTGGCTTGGGCAGCCACTCATGCAAGGCAAGACCAGGATGGGTAATGTTTCCCCCCTCAACCTCTTCCACTTTTCTTCATCTCTCTTCCCTAGTTAAGTTTACTCCTGGATTAGTGCACAAAGCCATGATATTTGGTATACATTTGAAACAATTCTGTCAGACCCAGCTGTAGCTCCCTTAAGCAGTGTTTTGCAGCTTAGTGAATAACAGCTCTGTTTATTATTTATTTATTTGAACAGGAGAAATGTGTTTTAAAATAAAACAGAACATTATATCTATGACATTTAAAGTAATGGGGGTGTGAGGAGGGAGGAAATGTTGAACTGGAACATTGCATTCATCTTGACACCAAGTGTTCCCATTTGTTATTTGAGTCTAGACCTTTCTCATTGCCTTTTTATTTAACTCTATTTTTTTTCCAAAGAAAAATCATATTTGAGAACAGAAATCCAGATTTGTTTTGAAATGCTACCAAAAAAACCCTGCTTCATTTTTCTTGGCTGAGATTAATCACCAAATGTGATCAACATTTGCAAATAGGACTTATGTCCATCTTCTGTCCCAAATCTGTTGTTGCTTCTTCTCAGTCTCTGTCTGTCACTCTCTCCTGTTTTTCTTTCCTTTCCTTTTGCAATGTGTAAATTGACATTGAACACTTTTTATCCAACTCTGCCTTGGGGTCCCATTATCCCAATGGCCAGCCTAACAGATGGAATAGACAAAATGTAGCTGCCTTCTGGAATGGGAATCCATGCTGACACTTCTTGTTTATTTGTCAAAAATAGGATGTTCACAGGAAGCAGTATCAAAGAATCCTTTTCCCACTTACTCTCTTTTGAGAAATGAAGCTTCCTGGGTTTGTTCTTATATGATAGGGATTGTGATAAAGCACCTCGTTGGTGCAGAGTGTGTTCAAGAGTCCAAAAGATCTTTAAAACCTGAGAGGGTAGGCAAAAGCTATAAGACGCAGTTGAGAAAGCCTTCAAGCTCTCTTTTCCCGACAAATAGTGTGGCAGATAAAATGAACTGCTGCAGAACACTGATAAAAACTCCAGCAAGAATTTCTCTGAATAATAGGACTTCATAGCTCCGCAGGCTGCTCACTGCCATCCTGCCATCCTGAAGTGTGAGTGGCATGAGGAGATGGCTTCCGAAGAAAAGTGGAAGAAAAAAAAAGCTTAGCACAACATGTTGCAGAGAAACAACTTCAAATTTATAAGCACAAATGCTGATTTTTCACCATACCAGCAGAAATGTCACATACTGTGAAAGCCTAATGTGCTATACATCCATGTAGCTGTTACTTGAGTGAGTAATTATTGTGGGAGTGACATTGCTGTTACCTGAAAAGACTTGGACAGTTAAACACTGAGCAGGATATCAGTGGCCACTGCAGAACACAGTGCCAAGAAGACATTACTTTGGACTGCATCCAATACTTTCAGCCCAAGTCTAGTCTTAAGACACTAAATCTTTCATTTATAAGAAAGATAAGAGCCCTTTGCAAATCTACCTGCTCCCTTCAAGGAGTGTTAGAGGAGTGTTAGAGTGTTAGATGTAATACGTGCCTATTTCTAGTGATAATTTTCTTTGTAATTCAGTTTGGTCTGAATATGATGGAGTTTGGTTCCTTTTTTTTTTTTTTTTTTTTTTTTGAGTTGTCATTGTGAGTTGTTTGTGGGCTGTTGCTGTTTTGGGGTTTATTTTTGCTGTGTCTAATGATATCTGAATAACCTTGGTGCATCCCTTCTCCTCCACATAATCTGTAGTACTGGCTATTCTACACTGCACTACTTCTCTGTGAGATTTGACTCCCGTCCTGTCAGCCACACTGTTCAACCTGTCACTGGCCTCCTGCTGGTAAGACTGACAATGCCAGACTCAGCACATCTCACCCTGCAAAGAGGAGGGGGGAAAGAAAATGTCCCAGAGATATATTTCTTCTGTTGCTTTTATTAAAATCAATCTTGCTCACCTGCAGGGTTTCTTTTTATTATTTTAAACATTTTTCCCCCCACAGTCATTCTAAATTATCGTTCAATGTTAATAAAACTGGTTGCTTGCAGTGAGGAGAAAAAAAATGCTTTTTATCAGGTGTGTATTAGCAGAACATGCTGAGTCCAATTGCTGCCTCTTGCAGTTAGTCATTTGTTTCTTATGGCTCCTTTCCCTCCTCCCCAACAGCACACCTTCTAAAACAAGTAGAATTTGGGGAAAGAATCCGGAACACAGATGTCAAGCCCTGGAGTTGTGAGGCATTCAATTGGATTGCACAGGGTGTACCTGTTTCCTCAGGGGATGAAGATGACCTATTTCCAGGTTGGGGCCTGGACATTGGCTGTCTCCAGTCCTCCTAGTCTCTGTGCATTTGGCCACAGGATATACCCATAGAAATTGGTGTGAGGATTAGTCTTGAACCAGATTGCAATAGACACCAAAAGGAGTGAGATAATAGAAATATCTGTACCTCCAAAATAATAAATCATTTTGTTATGCAGAAACTGAGTCAGTGTGTAAATCTTGTGGTCATGTAGTGTAATCCTCTGTCCCAGAGTACAACAGCAATTTCAAATTTTGTCTTGCCCTTCCCTCCTGCCATTATTATTAGTCCATCATGGAACCAGCAATGGGATAGCCATGGCTACGCTTCTGGGTCTTTCCAAAGTTGAATTTGAATCTGCAGGGAACATGTCTGTGGGAATAGTATGAGAAGACTTGTCATGCAGCTCTCCTCCTCATCACTGTGGTAACCAAGAGCTGATGCTGCATGGGAGAGAAAAGGGGATCAGTACTTTCCCAAGAGACTCAGCTGGTGTGTACAGTTTCCACTTGGTATGGGTGCTGTCCTGTGATATACAAATGGGATAGTGTGGCTATGCTGAGTCTGTATGGCAGCTCAGACAAAGCCTGTGTACCATGAAGGTATAAATCACTGAAGATGAATACAGTTCAGCAGGGACTTCAGAAGTAGCATTTCCATTAGAGCAACTCTGTCAGTCTGCTTGCAGTTCCTTTCAATGAGTGCCTGTAGAAATTGATCTGGTGAATTGTCTACACAGATTTGTTGTAAAACAAATTGAGGGGAGCTTGAAGAGTAATACCATTTTCTTAGTCCATTTTCATTTCTTCCTTTGGTGTAAAAAAAAAAAAGTAACTATGAATCATTGTCATGGCAGAAACTGTTTCAATGAGATTTTGGAGCTATCTGCCTGGAACAGCAGCTAAGCCAACATGGCAATGGTTGAGGGGGCAATATATCTCATCAAATTCAAGTGAGCTTACTAAGCTTTCATCTTGGTACTACTAGCAACTTGCTTTCCCTCAAAAATATCCCTGGTTGATGAAAGCTCACTAGCGTTGGCACTCATGATCTGGGATTTCTCCCATACTGCAGGGCAGCAGACAGCCCACTGAAGCAGAAAACATAATTTGCTTTGCTTAAAACCACCTGCTCCCAACAGATTTTTTTCTTGAGAAGATTTTATTTGGGCAGGGGGAGATGAAAAATGGAGGAACGGGAGAATCAAGGACGAATGCCTGCCGTTTCAGGAGACCTGAACATTAAAGACAGCAATGATCTTCTTATGCATGCAAGGCTTTACAGAACCATCACCGTTTCTCAACATGCCATGTCATCAATTAAGGGCAAAGCTATAAGCTCTATTCTTATGCTGTTCTGCAGGGAACAGGAGAATACCACCTATATTGATGCAGGAAAATGCAGCTACTGAAGACGGTCTGAAGGGAAAGTATTAAATGGTTGAGTTTTAATATCTGGCTGGGTTTTTGGTATCATAGTCTCACCAGTTAGTATAAAAGCATCTTCCATTCTCAAGGTCAGGAAATGCTGTCCATCCTTAAATCAGCTGTTACACTAGATAGAACAAGCAAATATCAGGATATCAGCTGATGACATAAGATTGCAGTATTTTTTCTATTGGCATGGGAAATATTCAGAGACCAAATAAGCGAACTCATAAATGATGAGGGAAGATGCAAGGAAAAAAGGGGTATCCCCTCAAGGATCTCGTATTCCAATATCTTCCCCAGATTTTTTATGAAATTTTTGGCAGCAAATTTAGTCCAAAAAACACTTCATTTTCAAATAACTGGACCTTGTTTTTTGAGTTTTATTTTTGCAATATTTAAGAATTTGGAGGGTCCTTTATTGTTTTAATTTTTGTTTTATTTTATTTTAATTTCTGCCTTGATTTTTAAGGAGCACCAACTACTGAGACAGTTCTCTAGAGAAAAAATATCGATTTCCCCCCCTGTTCTTCATTCTGTTTGAACTCTACAATTTCCCCCAGGGAACAATTCTCTTCCCAACAGAGCTACACTCAGTTTCAAAATTGACTTGAAAACAAGAAAACAAAATCTGCCTTTCTTTTTCCTGTGTTCTAAAAGTTCTGACAAGGGCCTTTCTCTAGAGAGCAATCTTCTTCAATCTCTTTGTATTTACTGTCACCTGCCAGCATTTTGTTCTGTGTTAAGGAGACAGTAAGTTAGCTATGCTGCTTCCTTTTTGAGGCTGCCTCTACCCACAGGCCAACTTCCTACTGATATATCTGAATCTGGCCTGATCCTTACTGATTGCTCTGATTACCTGTCTATATCCAGAGCATTCACAGTATTTCATGAGTCGGTCTCTTTAGTTGGCTGTATTTTTCTTTTGCCATCTTTATATGTTCTTTCTCTGTGTTTCTGAAAGGTAAAGACTGTGGCTGTGAGTGGGGCATCAAACAGGATCCTTCTCTACTGAGATACCCAGACTCTACATAGGCAACATCTTTTTTCTTGTGGAGTTCTATATTAAATTACATGGATACTTAATATGACAGACTTAAATTTAAATATCCACAGGACTTCAGCCTTGTTCAACCTCCCCTCTATCTTTTGTACAGTGAGTAGTGACACACAAAGAGCCAAGGGATATTTCTTTGTCCTTCTAAGCATCATGCTAGTGTTTTTTTCTGAAATGTTTTGAGATCTTCAGACAGTAGGTCTTTCACTGAAATAAAAAGCAGTATCAAAATAATGGCTTATTTCTTCACCTATGGTAGCTACGCACTAGCCACTTTTCCTCAGAATGCTATATGGAACATGTATGTGGGTATCAGATCCTACATGTAGCATGAATTTATTAGGCCAGAGACCTCTGTTCAAATCCCCTTGCCCTGAAAGCCGTGTTGATTCTCTCTCTCTCTATTTTCCCTTATTCCAGCTTTGCAGCAACTCAGATAACACCTTGCATGTTCTGCAGCATGTGATAATTAAGGATCTAATACAAGGGTTTCAGAAAAAAAAAAAATTCTAGCCAAGCAGAAAAAATATTAAAAGCTTTGTTAAGAAAATTCATATATCCCACCACTTTATTCCATGACTTTTTTTTTTTTTTAATGTAATACACTCATATGATTGTGCTTGGTGACTTTCGCTTTGGAACATGGTGGATGTTGACTCTTTCCCAATCAGTTTTCTTTACCCAATATCAGGTGTATATCTAGTTTCTAAAAAGCTGATATTCTTATCCTCCATATTGGCCCTGCTTCCTTTATTTTTCTAAAATCCTCAGACTGGGGTCCTTACGTTCACTTGTATAGGAATTTTCTTTCCAAGGCATGACCTGAGAAGAACCATCTTCTTTCAAGGTGAGCATAATTCACTGCATAAACATGTCATAAGTTCTGGCAGAAAATATGGAGTGAATCTTAAAAATCACAAATAGTAAAAAACAAGTTGTTGTTTTATACAGAAATATTCCAACTGTAGCAGGTCCCAGCTGTCGAAATAATGGAAAGAATTCTCCAGAGAATCCATGTAGTTTGTGATTTCTTGGGTTCATTCTGATAATGGTCTGAACCATCTCTCTATTAGCTTTGCTTCTAAACATCTAGGACACCGTGTCACCGAATAACCTCAGAGCCCACTTCCCATATCCCTTTGAAGCTGTTTTAAAGTAGGTAATCATCTACTAATGTCTATTTGAAGGGAAAAGTTCTCTCAGTCACTCCCTTTAGCAAGAGTCTAAAGCTTAGTTTTGTATCCTCCTGTGACAGAGAATATATACCAGTACTTAATTCTGCATATAAGAAATGTTCATTTGGGACATGTCATGAAGAATGGAATTTAAACCAGCTGGCAACCGGTCACAAGTGGTGTTCCCCAGTCGTTGGTACTGGGGCCTTTCCTGTTCAATATCTTTATTGATGACCTGTATGAGGGTATTGAGTGTACCCTCAGTAAGTATGCAGATGACACCAAGCTGACAGAAAGTGTTGATCTGCCTAGGGGTCAGAAGGCCTTTCAGAGGGATTTGGACAGGCTGGATCACTGGGCTAAGGCCAATGGGATGAAGTTCAACAAGACCAAGTGCTGGGTTTTGTACTTTGGTCATAAAACCCCAGGCAATGCTACAGGCTTGGGGCAGAGTGGCTGGAAGATAGCGTAGAGGAAACAGACCTGGGATATTGGTCAGCAGTCAGCTGAACATGAGCGAGCAGTCCATTGGCATCCTGGCTTGTATCAGAAATAGTGTTACGAGCAGGAGTGGGGAAATGATCTTCCCTCTATACTCAGCCCTAGTGAGGCTGCATGTCAAGTTCTGTGTTAAGTTTAGAGCTCCTCACTACAAGAAAGATATTGAGGCCCTGGAGCATGTTCAGAGAAGGGCAACGAAGTTGGTGGTGGGCCTGAAGCACAAGTCTTACGAGAAGCAGCTGTGGAAAATGGGATTGTTTAGTCTGGAGAAGGGGAGGCTCAGGGGAGAGCTAATCACTCTCTACAGCTGCTGTGGTGAGAAGGGGGTCAGCCTCATCTCCTGTGTAACTAGTGATAGGACTAGAGGGAATGGCCTCAAGCTGTGTCAGAGAAGATTCAGGTTGGACGTTAGGAAATACTTATCCGAGAGAGTTGTCAGGTACTGCAACAGGCTGCCCAGGGATGTGGTAGAGTCACCATCCCTGGAGGTGCCCAAGAAACATTTAATTGTTGTACTAAGGGACATGGTTTCGTGGAAAATATTGGTGATAGGTGGATGACCTAGAGGTCTTTTCCAACCTTGGTGATTCTGTGATTCTATTCTACGGTTCCATATTCTCAGCTGAAGAGTTTTTAATACCTGCTTAACTTGTACCTATTTCAGTTGTGTGCTATTTTGAGACTTATGCTTTGGTAAATCTCATTTCAGTGTTAAAATATTAGTGGCTCTGCAGTGTTATTTCCATGGTGCCCTGCTTAGCTCCAGGTCACTTATATTTTGTCAATCAGTCCTACAGTGTTAGTTATTTATCTATCACTTAATAACCATGCTGCAGAGAATAATTTATCTGGCATAGCATGGTAATTTGTACTATAATTTCACCCCTGCTGCTGCAGACTTGCATTCTGTTACAGCAATGATTGAGGAAAATTAAGATTCCTAGGTCACACTTTGGGCTTTATGTTTTCTGCCTTTCATAATTTCATTTCACTTCATCATCTTTGACTGAAGAAAGGGCTCATCTAGAAATATAAGAAATGGCAAAAATCACCATGAGGTTCAGCTCACTAGGACACAGTCCATGAAGATAAAGGGACTGGGGCAGTCTTGAAATTACATAGGAGTCTCCTGTGCCATCAGTGTAAAGGCTCTGCAGACAAGTTCAAACAACATTTCTTTCTTACCTTTCTTAGAAACATAAATAGAACATATATGTTACACTGATGCACCCTTTCCCTCAAAGCCTAGACTTCTTTATTGGCAGTCATGTGTATAATACAACCTTTCAGACACTAATCTGCACTAATTTTTGGGCCATTTCTTGCAATTAGGAATAGAACAAGAAAAGGTAGATAAATATAAGAACTGCAAAGAAGGCTGAAAGTGGAAGTCAAAAATATGCTTAAAATTTGTTTTTCTCAGCCTCTTCCACAGAGCATGATGATTTTTTGTTGTTGTTTTGGTTTGATTTTTGAAACCATTACTACTAACATAATGCTTGGATTTCTTACAGATGAAGTGTTCAGCCAATACAGAAATACTTGATTTCGGGTAAGCACTTTCAGACTGAACAAAAAGTGGGGACATAAAATGTATCGGGCAATAGATTTTATCCATTTCCATCTATCTCGATCGAGACAGAAGTATTACCATTTTGGATGTTCTTTCTGTGGAAAAACAAAACTTTGACATTCATGTTCTCTCCAAATTATGTATTCTTCAAGAAAGATTTTTTTTTTTTTTTTTTTTTCATATAAGCACCTAATACTTGCTAAAATAAGGCCCTAGTCAGACTTGTATGTGCTAAAGAACTATAATGACAGAATCAGTAATATCAGCTTTACAGGGATGAATTCCACTGTGAGTATTGCTCAATGAGAGTCAGGGAGCTTACTATATACCTACTTATATCTTCCTAGCAATTATTTTGTAATTTTTAAATCGTGGTTATTTTGAGAAGATCTTCTATAGAAATTTCAGAGTTGCCAGTGAGTATCACCTGATCATCCAGTGTTGGCACTGAGTTGTTCCTATCTCTGTTTTCTGAGTTGAATGCTCCTGTATTTGTTATTATGTTTACTTCAGCTGTGCTTCTGTATTGCAGAACAACCTTTTGAGGAAAAGCTATTCTCGTTATCAATCATTTCTTCCTGAGTTGCACTTTATCTTCATAGCAGGCTAAATGTGTTTAATGGTACTTCTACCTGGTACCTCAGTTCTAATTCTCAGAAGTTACTTATATAAGACTGAGGAGTTCAGCTTGAAGTTGTATTTCTTTGTTTAACAAGGATCCTGAGAGGTAAAGAAATACAAATGTATCTTTTTTCTTCTGAAAAGAAATACAAATATGGTGAACCTACAGTCTGAATGATGTTTTTGTTATTTGCAAGTAATAATTAACATTGTACTGGTAAACCAGCTGACTATCCTGTTTCATTATCACAGTCTTAGAGAGTCTATCTAGAAATAGATCTGAGCACATTCTGATGAGCTGTTTTGCACAAAAAGTGAATAAAAAGAATGTGTTATGTACTCAGGAGACTGAATGTCAATAGATATCAACACCTAACATTTATTACAAATTAGTTAATTCCATGGTACTTTGGAATTACAGGTTAGGTTTTACCTGAAATGTTAGTCAAGTAGGGAACATTCATACAACATCACAGCATCTGAAAATAAGCATGGCAGCATTAATTTATTACTGTTGTTTTTCCATCTTCAGAAATGCTGATGAAATCCAAACATGAAATCAGCAGTCTAAGAAGAACCACAATCAATCAGAAGTGCCTATCATCCTCCTCTTGGTTTATTGTTAAGTAGCTTCTTGCTTACTGAACTAAGGTATAACTTTCATATGTGACCTCGAGGCCAATTTCTGAAACAGCTCTTTGCATAGGTTCTGGCTGCTTCTTTTTTTACTCACCTTTCAAAGAGGACTACCTCCCCACCACCCTGTTTGGTCTCATCTTAAAGGCCCTGCTTCTGTTTCCAGTTCATATTCTAGCAATTGGGTAGTCAGCTTGGGCAGCACTTTGAGAAAATAAGCTCAAACTCTGCTTGGCAGGGAATCAAACCTTAAAAATTTTCACCTGAAATTTCTATCTTTTTGTACAGTGAATGTCTCCAGGTGGCAGGTGATAAGCACCCTCATTTCCCCTCCCTCTAATATTCATGGTAAATACAGACAAGCCTTCCTAATGATCTTTTAAAAGCAATGCAGATTTTAAAAAAGTCTTCTTTAAAAAAAAATAATAATAATGTTCACAGCAATATTATAGAGTGTGGACAAAACTGCTATAGGATATTACCATTTGGCAGATATTTGTCACCCTGCCTGTGCTCACCTTGGGTGCAGAGACAGTGTCAAGTTTACTGTCCCTGCCTGCTTCTGGGGAGAAACACTGGAGACAAATCAAACCAGCAATAGACAGCTTCTAGGAGTCTGTTTCTGTATACACAGGGTTGGGCAAGATAAGCAGAAGGACAGGTACAGCAGTGCAATTAGGTTTTGTTTTCAGAGCTGACATTCAGGAGAGACTAGATCCTAACTCAGGCCTGATACCATCCAGATGGGATGCTTTGGAAAGCCAGGGCTTTGCATCCAATTCTTGACCTATCTATCAAGGTGTGCTAGGTTTCAGGCATTGTACTCAGGTTTTAAGTTAACTGAAAAGCTTGCCATGTACCCATGTGTTTTTTTTAAGGACTTTTCTGAAATTTGAGAGCAGGTTAACCTCTCCATGTAAATACAAACCCAAAATAGATACTGATATACTGAAAGAAATGTTTTAAATGCAGAAGCATTTTAGATATGAAGACAAGATACTGAGATTAAATCTTTGTATCTGCCTTCTGTTGGCTTTACTCTGATGTAACAGCAGATTTTAATCTTCAAGGCACATCCATTAGCATATTATGATGATACGGAAACTAGTAATAATTGAACAAATTGCCACAGCTGACCAAATCCTTGGAGTACAGCAAATCTTTAAGGGGTTGTTCTCATTGTACTAACACTAATTTGCACTCAAAGGTGAAGATTACCTCCCTATAGCCCCACAAAACGATTTTGGGCACACAGCCTAAAAAACAATTTTAATACCAGAGCAAGTAAGATAAGGTAAGTGAGGAACTCCTCTGCCTTTCTTTTCTTTTATGTTAAGTAAATAACTGCTTTTTAGTAGTGTAGAAGGACCTGAAATCTCATATGGAGTCTTCATCCTCCTCACTCTGCAAGCCAGGTGAGACAGTGGAGTTATGAAATTTTTATATTGGCTGTGTAGAGGTCTTCTCAGCTGAACCAGGAATGGAAACATTTCCATGGTGTCAGCCTGTAAGCAAAACTAAGAAAAATACTTTGCAGTTTGCTTCTTTGTTGGTAAAGGTCATTTTGGGCTCCAGTTTTCCCTACTGCTGCTCATTAGTCATCTCCATGATCTGTAGGTTTTATCTTCATTAAACTTCTCTACCCAGCCCTTTTTCATGCCCTTTTTCTCCTTATCATCTTTAACTGTCTTTCTTACATATTCCCCTATTGGAAAGAAACGCAGTGGTTTGTCCATGTACCAGTGTTTTGCATAAAAGATGTGATTATTCCCACCCCCTTTCCCTCACATACAATGTCAGCACTCTCATTTTATTTGAGAAATCTTTTTAGTTTGCCTCCTTTCCCTTGTGTCTGTATGTGCCTACTGCCCTTTGCAAAGGAAAATAAAATGACTTCTCATCAATTTTCCTCTTTGTCTCTAGGAGCGTTTTAACATTGCCCTTTATAAATGCAAATAAAACGCTAAGATGATTGGGACTTGACTTCCAGTGCCTGCAAACTACCTTCCATCATCTTGGGACCTGCTATATATAAATAGCAATAAAGCTAGTGATTCAGAAGCTCAGAGGAGGAGCATTTCCAGAACGTAGTTAGAAAAGCAGAATACCAGTCCTGGTGGTTTTCAGTTTCCTATTGTTACAAGGAATAGTGCACGCTGGCCTGGTTCTGACAGGCTTACCTGAAAATCAATAGAAAATTCCTGCCTTCTCTAAGCAACATTTTCTTGCCTCTGTAATTGCAATTGTTCTGACTTTGAAATCTACAATCTTCATTATTCCTTGGCTACATAATTTAAAGTTAATTATCTGTACATATGCTTACAAAATCTAATGATTTTTAAAGGTTACTCCTCTCTGGTCTTGATCGGTTATTTAGATCATTTGAAAGGTCATGTCACTAGCTGATTTCTTATCCACTGGTTATCTTTGAAGAAACAGTTTTTATAGTGTTATTTTTTTAAATCACTTTTAAACTACTCAGCAGAATGCACAATGAGGAACTGAAGGCATACTCAAAGTTCTTCAGTGCACCAGCAAAGTGTCCTACAATAGTCTGTAAAGAGTTATAGGCTAAGGTGTGCGTTCTGCAACAGTAGCTGTTCCTGCTGCCTGCAACCTGACCAGACCCCCCTTGGAAGCAGCCAACATGAATTCTGCCCACTGTCTCATGGATTTAGAGCAAAGAAGCAATTCTTTTCCTAACACACATCCAGGAATTCTGTGGCATTAGCAGAAAATGCTGACTGCAGTCTCTGAAAGAAAAAGACATCTATGTAAGAAACGCTGCTCTTGCACTGTCCTGTAGTTTCCATTTCCTAGACTCGGTGGCTCACCTGGCTGAAATCCCAAGGTGTCTCACTATACCAGATCCTACAGCATATGGCAGAAGGAACTCAATCCAGGCAGCCTTCTTTAAAGGCTGAGTTCTCTCATTCCACTAGGAATAATCTGTGGGGAGTAAACAGTTCTCTCTTTGTATTTGTTTATATTCCTATGGGAGGAATGTAGCAGCACAAATGAAATGGATGAGAATCTATGACTGTTACACCATTATAACTTTTCTGTTCGTATCAGTGATAAAGATCTGTGTTTTGTGCCCATCTAAACAGCAGTTGTGTGTGTGTGTGTATGCATTTAGAAGGATGCTTTTCTAAATGAATTGGATCTCCTGGCGAGACACCTGGGGATAATGTGTAGTTGCTTCCCACTGGTATGCCTACTTACATCCATATTTATAAACAACTTTATCCACAGAGCAGGAGCCATTAGATCAGAATCCCTGAGGCAGCTCTGGCTGCGGTAGATAAATGTAAGTGTATCTATGTATTTTTATGTCTATGGTTTGTAATCCTGCATAGAGAGTTAAAAAGGGCAAAAGTTCAAAGCAGGATATGATTGAATGGATGCATGATCGGAAATAGGATCAGACGAGAGTGCATTGCCTTGTACGGAAGGAATTCTTCTCATTATCAATGCAGAGATGAGCTTGCCAACAGCCAGGAAGTGTCTCTGAGGAGCAACATTTGAGAAGGCTTCAGGCTTTCAGGCTACAGACAGAAAGATGCCTGAAGATGACTGAGGGTCTGCAAAAAACTCCAGAAGTTTGGTGATTATTCAAAAGTTGTTTTCTCTCCTGCATGAACATGCAGGTGGTTCCTCTCATTAAAGCAAAATTTGGGCTTCACATCTACTTTAGTTATGTCCGTGCTGCACTATTATAACATCCTGATGATTAGCTTTTTCCTAATCTTCCATTCACCAAGGTCTGGTTTATACACCAACTACAGGATGCAATTTTGGGATGCATTCTTGAGGTCTAGATGGCATGTTCACATGCTTCAGAAGCTTGTTTTGTTTGTTTTTCTTAATACATTTCCTGCATGTGTCTGGCTGCAGTGACAGCCCAAGATGTTTAACATGTACAGAAAACTCTGGCTGTTCCTGCTGATGGAAGCAAGTCACTGGTGGTACATCCCAGGGGTTAATACTGGGGCTACTATTTAACATCTTCATTAATAATATGGGTGCACTTCAGCAAGCTTGTTGATGATATCTAACTGAGAAGAGTGATTGATAGAGTAGATGACTTTGTTGTCATTCAGATGATTTTAAGAGTTTGAAGAAATGAGCACAGAAGAAACTCATAAAGTTTAATAAAGGGAATTGCGAAGTCCTGCTTTTGGGCAGAATAACCTCATGCACCAGCACAGGCTGGGAGTTGAGTGGCTAGAGAGCAGCTCTGCAGAGAACAACCTGAGGGATCTGATGAACAACTACCTGACTATCAGACAGCTATGTGTCCTTGTGGCAAAGAGGCCAATGCCATCCTGGATTGCATTAGGAAAAGTATTGTCAACATTGAGCAAGGTGTCCTTCTCACTTCTTGGCCCTGCTGAGGCACTGGTGAGAGTGATGGGTTCTCACAGCCTGACCTATAAACTGAAATGCTCAGAACTTATATTGTACCTACCTTGACATGTAGAGAGATGGTTGTATTGACTCCACTCTGACTACAGGGTCTGTTACATGATGAGTTCAGTCTTCACGTGTGTTTCATACAGGACCTCTTGTCTGAGCCAAACCTCAGAGACACCCACTTTAATAATACTCTGGTGTATTGCAAGAGCTTTTTTGGCAAAAGATCTGTAATTTTTCATAAGAAGGACCTCATGCAGGCATTAGATGAAGTGGTGATTACAAGGTAAAGATTAGTAGGTGGAACTGTAAGAAAACCCCTACTGCTAACTGGAGGGATTTATGAAACATTTGTCTCCCACCTTGATCTGACCTTTACATTATGGTCCTTCTTTTCTGCAATGCATGAGGGAAATCTGGTGTCTAATTTGCTCTAATACAAATAATTGAAATCCATTTTTTCTTAAACAAAGTGATGCTCATATTGATCTTCTTGGCAGGATGTAAAACTGAAGTATATAGAAAGTGACTGCACAGGCAGTAACCATGTCTCATTTACTTTCACTTCATTTTTTCTTTTTTTTTAGATAAGAAGAGATCATATGCTCTTTTAAAATATTTATATATTTTTAATTTTAAGCACAGAGAATTGAGTGTAATAGCAACACCCCTGCAGGCTGCAGCCCAACATTATTGTACTCACTAAAGTAAATCTATAAAACAGTGCAGGCCAAATTCTTCTTTGTTATCCCTTTGTGACCTCCTAGAGTTCACAGGGGCTGTAAGGGGTAAAGATTAGACATCTGCCTTCATATAACTGTCTGAAATAAAACATGTAAACTTGTAGGACAGTGATTATTTTTTTTAATTCGTATTACTGGCTGCACTATATTCAGCCAAGGAAGGGAGAACACTAATCTGCCAGTGTTCTAATGAGAGAACAGTACAAGAAAGGAAAATAATAATTAAGCTGCTAGAAGAGAACATTCTGATAAGATTTAAGAAACCAGAACCACTCAGGGTAAAGAAGATAGCTGACGCAAACTGAGGTGAGCACAAGAGATGGCTTACAGGGCCAACTCATCTCTGAAACAATTCCTTTTCCTTTAGAAGAGTTACAATGGGTATAAACTTGACCTATATGGGGCACTTGCGATAAAAGAGAGATGTCCAATGCCTTAATAGAAATTGTTTTTCTATTTGGAGCTGTTGGCCGTTGTGGAGCGGGAGCTGGCCGTGTATTGTTCTTACTGGCTCATCTGGGAATGCATGCTACAAATGGTGCAAGCTGAGTTAAGGGAAATAACGAGTGGGCTTTTTGTTTGTTTATTTGTTTGTTTGTTATTGTTGTTTTGTAAAACCTGAATTCTCGGGAAAATAAGCCTTGTGCACAAACCCTGTGTCCACGTGTTTTTTTCCTGATAAATTTTGAATCCATTGGCTATTTTCAAGCAAATTTAAAAAATAAATAGAGATTGAAGGAATTTGTTTATTTTTATGAGTTTGTGAAAATTGATAGAAGATTTCTTAGTGCATTCACCAGAACAATAGTCTGACTTTTTATTAGGATAGCAGACAATCTACCTAAGAAAGAGATGTAGTTGATTAATTCTGCTACTCAAAGAATTATTTGTTTCACTTGTCTCTCCTTCCTTTTCACATGGGATCTCCCTGCTGAAATACTGAATTACTCTGAAATATCTGTGGGCATCTGTTTGACTTTACTTTTAATTAAAAGAGTCACATATAGCCTTCTGCTCATAACAGCTGTACATAGACTTCATCTTTGGCTCATTTTGCCATACTGAACAATTAATGGTAAAGTGGGCACGTGGCTGAGAGATGTGAGAATGGAAAACTTTATCTGTTGTCCAGTTAGATCTGTAACTATCAGGATGATGAAACTCTTAATGAGAAAGGAAGAGAAACTAAAGCATTGGGTTTGCTCAGAGCTACGCAGAAAGCTAGTGATGAGAACCAGGTCTCAAATCCTGATCTCTAATCTGAACTGTATCTTTTAGCCCTACAGGCCTCTTCTGCTTAGCTGTAGTCTATTGCTCTTGAGAAACAGCTGATGTCAGAAGTGTATCTGTAAAGAGACTATTTTTCCTTTCTTTCTTTTTCCCCCTGCTGTTGAAATAATTTCCTGTCTTAGCTGGTTAACCTTTCCTACTCATTTCTATTTTCATGTAATTTCTTATTATAGTTACAAGTTAATCACAAATCTATTGAGAGACTTCTCTTTAATCTAGCAGCCTTCGTTTACTTTCTATGTCATTTAGAACAGTTGTGCCATGGTTAAGAGTGTCCAATTACATTCACTGCAGGAGAAAAAAACAAGAAAGAGATCAGCAGCCTACGATTTTAGCTGAAGATATCATCAAATGGGAAAACAAATTAGGTGCCTAAAAATAAAATTAAGGATGAGGATTCACATGCCAGATTTGCTTTTGCTCACTGACACAGAATGACTGGTCAGATAATTGTTAACCTCTTCTCCCTAAATAATAAAAAAATGTATTTTTTTTTTTTCTTTTAACATTCTCCAAATTTGAGAAATAGAGGCAGTCTTGTAAAGTCTGAACAGACAATTTATTTTGGAGCATCTGCTACTCTAGTTTCTTAAAACTCAGTGTGCAATTGCTGTCACATAAGGAAACAGCAGTTTTCTTCGATTCACTCAATAGATTAATATGCTAATATGAAAATTACAGAAGTCTCATCTTATGTATCGCGATGAGGGAGAATCTAGTGAAAATGAGGTTAAAACATACATTGAGTTGTGGTTATGTGCACCTTTGATTGCTTGCTTATCTGCTTCCTCCCTTCTTCTTTTCTCTCCTCCCTTGCCTTCTTCATTTCCTTTCCCCTTTCCCTTCTTTCTTTCCTCCCTCCCTTCCTTCTGAAGTATCTACTAAACAATATTTTGAAATAAATCTCTGAGCCATATGTCAAAGGTACCATATGTTAATTGATGTCCTGAAAGCTGCTTGGTTAGGTAAAGCTTATTACCTAGGAACCCATAGTTTCAAATGTTTACTCACGCTTTTCTACATTTCTGAAGCACATACAAAGAGGCAAACATTGATCCTGTCACAAAAGCTAGCACAGCACTGTGGCTTCATTTCGAACATCTGTTTCAGGACTTCTAACTGCACTGAAAAAGATCTTTAGCACCCAGATATCTGTTTTCTGAGCAGGTCAATAGTTTATTAAAATGTTTGACAACAAAAACAAACAATTCTGAAGCTAGAGAGAGAAGGAATAAAAGGCTCCATTTAGGTCCCCAAATAATTAAATTTCTCCTAGAAAAATCAGAGATTATATCCCCATTAAGAATGCTTGATAGAATCAATTTGACAGAATAGCAGTTCTTTATAGCTTAACTTCACATACTATTAATCTATCAAGATCTCCAAAAAGGCCAGGAATCAAATATTTCCTAGAATAACTCAATTTTCTCCAATGGGTGAAACCAGGCATTAATTTGAACCATGTTGTCAAATATTAGTCCTTATAACTTGTCTGCCATAAATGCTATTCAAGGCTAAGTACAATGTAGTAATTTTGCAGACATCAGATTGATTAAAATTGCAATGTACAGTTCAGAGCTTGAAATTCAGCACATGAAACAGCCTAAGCTAGGATTCGTTGCCCAAGTTACCATGACATCTTCTGAAATCACAAAAAGCAAACAAGCCAGCAATATAATTGAACCTTTAAAGGGAGAATCTATCCTCAATTCAGAAGTAATAAAAGGTCATTCTGTTTCAGGTCTGCGTAGCTTAAAATCCTCCTGGATGAACTGAAAATAGGTTGCTGGTCTGCATGTGTGTTTCCTTCTTTAACATGCCCTAACCCTCTTCCCAGCTTTCAGTGCATAAATCAGTGCTCACCAGCACATATATGAAAGTGTAAATAAAAGGGACTTGATGACTCACTGCACGATGGCAACAACTATAGTATTTCACAGGCAGGACCGCAGCTGCTATCCACCTACTCTTGAATTAGCTCAATATATCCTGTCCGGGTGGATGTTATTGACTTACCTCATTTGTCTGTGCTTACAGGCTGTCTTTGGAGAGGGAAATGGGGGTAGTGAGGCAAACTGTTCTGAAAGTTTCATTTCAAGATTCAAACATAAGTGCTCCAAACATTCAGTCTTATGATCACTAAAGTATGCACACCCTAGTTTGGGTACTTTGCCCACAAGCTGTTTGGGAGCAGGGGTAGAGCACAGGACAGCTCTATTCCACAAGTGTAATGAGGTGCTGGGGCTGTGGGAAGGCAAGTGGAAGAGGGCAAGTGGGAGAGACACACCAGGTGTTGCCTCCTGATACAATGTCTTGCTATGGGCAAAGCAGCATCCCTCCAACAGCTTCACTGCACTTGTTCAGGTGCTTTTTCTTTTTATATATGTGTTTGTATATGAATATGTACAAAAATATTTGTGTGTAGATATATGTGTATCACTGTCTACTGAAGCATTATCAGTGATAAACAAAAAGGAGCTGAGCTCAAAAGCAGAAAACCCGACTGTTTCCACTTCATCTGATTTCATGAGGCAGAGAAGATTTGTTCATTACCAGAGAGACTGGAATAGGCAGAAGGTAGAATTGCAAGATTTTCAAGACAATGCAGGAAACTGTTGTGTATAATTCTGCTTCTTATTTCTTTCTACACAGGAAAGAAACATGGCTCTAAATAAGGAATCTATGTTTGGTTATCCAAAAATCCTGAAGCACTGTATTCTGAGCGTTTCACTTTTCTCTTAGGTTCAAATCAGAGTCATTTATGCAGTTACAATAGTGCACGTTGATAGCGAAGCATCTGTTTTTGGCCCCAGATTACTATTTCCATCACTAGATTTTCATTCCTCTGGTGGCCCTGCTTACATCCATGATTAAGGCTTTTTAAGGCTTGTTCATTTTTCAATACTTGGATATTCTTACATTTAGATTGACTCTTTATCGATCCCCATGAGCTGGAACCAAAGAATTCATGATAAGACTCCTCTAACTCCTGCCTAGCCTAATAAATATGGACTATGAGGCAATGCAATCTGCTGAAACATTGGTGCACATTTTAAACAGTTGTCATGGTGTAAATATTCCTAAATAGAAGTCCATGGTAATCTAATACAATACTGTGATCTGCAATATGGTAATTACAACTGTGACTTGACTCATTAATTTTTGTAACAGTTGTTAAGCAGCTCATTAGGTGAGTATCGAATAGCAGACGTCAATCTGGGGAGCCTCTCAAAACCGTCCAATATTTTTCTTTTCACAGTGAGGAGCATGGCAGAGAAAGGGGGGAGGTTGTACTTAGGAACTTCTAAGCTGTTAAGTTCTGGGCATGATCTTGGCAAATACTGTGCTAGTTCTGTGTGCCAGAATTGCAGCAAATAAATGATCTTGTATTATCTCAACTGCTGGCCTTGAAAAATGCCCGTTGGTTGCTTGCATTGCTTGTATTACAGTGGCCCAACCAGTTCTGATGGACAAATAAAGGAGCTAATGGAGTATATCCCCATGCAGGATCACACAATGCTTGCCTGTGCTCCTTTTTACTCATTTCATGTAATACTTGCATATGATTTGATGGTTTAATGATGATTTTTGGTGTTGACTTATATTAATTCAGCTATAGTACATCAGTTGAAAATAAACATACCTTAGTTCCCTCTTCATACATCTTTATGCTGCTGATGGTGAACAAGATCACAAAATTCACAGACAAAAATTAAAGCTGTCAGTGGCAAGTATATGTTTTATAACATCTCTAATACACTTTTTAATCTCCCTGTTTATGCATATTTCATCCATTCATTCATAGGCACTGGAAGAAATGGTGTGACAATGTCCACAGCCAACAAAACTGGACAATGCTATCCAGATAACCACACCTCAAGGAGGGAACTGAGTTTGATTTCATGTATTCAGAGATTTTCCCTTCTTTAGAAGTATTTCTTGAGCAAGTTCCTCATAGGAATTTGAATAGACTGTTCAGCATCTGACTGACTATAACAGGAGTACCACTTATACAGATACTCAGACTCAGCCAGACTCAGCCATAGCATTGGTGTAAATGCACATGGTTTAATCAGTTTAATCTTCTAACTGAATGAAGTTTGTAAATTGTCAAACTTGACTCCTTCCCCCTCCATAAACCATTCTAAACACACAGGGAATTGCCAAGATCTCTATCAGATTCTTCAGTACTGAGGGAAAAGGTGGAGCTATTCAACAGTTATTCGTAAAGTCCCCCCATCCAATACTGCAAGGCCTCGGCAGGAACACAGGACTGCAGCACCTAAATCATGTCATGAGCCCTACATATCGTGGATGGATATCTGCTAGTGCATTTTCCTTCCTGTTTGTAGCCCGGAGTAATGTTTGTGTCTGCAGGAAACAAGGATTGTTCAAGCTTAGGGCTGCCTCAGGGCAATGGTGCCCTGTAGCTGGCTGACAGTCTCTGGGTTGCAAACACTTACCTTTTTTCTCAATTTCAGTCTACTTTCCTGTAGCTCATCCTCAGATCCTTCTTCCTTCATACCATCATTCCAAGATATAGCCTGCTTCTGCCATGTAAACATTTCCATGCTGAGTAAATGACCATTTACAGATCGCAGAATCACAGAATTGTTAAGGTTGGAAAAGACCTCTAAGTTCATCTAGTCCAACCATTAACCCATCACCATCGTGCCCACAAACAATGTCTCTCAGTGCCACATCTATATTTTCTTGAATGGCTCTGGAGATGGTAACTGCACTACTACCTCCCTGAGCAGTCTGTTCCAATGCATTGCCACTCTTTCTGAAAATTTTTCCTAATATTCAACTTGAACCTCCCTTGGAGGAACTTAAAGCCTCTTGTTCTATTGCTGTTATGTGGGAAAAGAGGTCAACACCCACCTTGCTACAGACTCCTCTTGGGGAATTGTAGAGAGTGATAAGGTCCCCTCAGCCCTCCTCTTCTCCGAATAGCTAGGCCAGTTAAAAGTAATGGTGCAATATAGCTGCCTTTTAGACACTGAGTTACTGGATATATTAAATAGTGTTTTTCTTTTACTCTTTCCCTTTCTTTTCCTTTAATTATTCTCATATTGTTCTTCATAAATCATGATGCTGAATAACACCAAATATCCTATACTAGTAGGAGAAACACTGCTAGTGGCAGCACATGAGCAACAAATACAGTTCTGCTTACATTAGCCTTTTGCTTAGCTTAGAGATGAGAGATGGCAACCCTCCCTGTGAACCTGTCCAAGAAGTTGAATATTTGCAAGTTGGGCTTAAAAAATCCCCACTTCCTCACTGAGTGTGCTGGAGAACCCAGCCATATAGGGTAAAGTATTTCCTGTTCACAGTAATGCTCCATCTCTTTGTTCTATTAACATTTTCCCCTCACTCACAAATCTCGACACCGGTTCTTAAATAAAGATACTGTAAATAACACAGTTAAAATAGAATCAAAGATTCACAGAATCACCAAGGTTGGAAAAAGCCTCTAAGATCATCCAATCCAACCATCCACCTACCACCAGTATTTCTCACTAAACCATGTATAAACATGTATAAACAATGTATAAACATTTTTTTTTTAATACCTACAGGGTCCATTACTCTACCACCTTCCTGGGCAGCCCATTCCAACACCTGACCACTCTTTCATAGAAGAATTTCCTAACATCCAACCTGAAGTGGTAGGGTTTTATTTTTGCTGGTGGATTTCTGTTTTTTTTTTGTTTGTTTAGTTGGTTGGTTGTTTTTTTCCTTCTTGACATATTTTCTACTATTCAGTCACATAATATAACTTCTAAAAGCCTGCATTTCTCCTTCAGAATACAACCTCTTGGCTGTTGAATGCAAACCTGCTACCTTGGGTAATCTTCAGCCTGGAAGAGAATTTTTTGTCTCTGTCCTAATGAATGCTCACCTTCTAATAAAATTCTTCTCTGCTTTTTAATTTTATTTCTATAGTTTTAGTAGGATACCAGTTATATGAAAGATACTACTGGTTGGTTTCATCTATTCCGATGGGAACTATCTAAAAATTGATTGTCTACTCCAGCTTATCTGTACATATTCTTTCTCCAGAGAAAGAGATGTGTTACTCCAACCCAGATCTGTGTTAGTGAAAAAATCTGTAAGATATCTGCCTATGGGATGGTTAATACTGTGAAGGAGTCTGCTCCCTCTGACTTAGGGTCCCAATACACTTTGGAGTTAGTCTGGATCTGAATTCTGACAGCCCATCTGGTTTTCCGCACACTAGAAATCTTACATTGATCTATGGAAGGGTCTGTTTAATGCTAGACTTAGCCAGCTTTTCTTACATGGAGTACGGTAAAATATCCTTCTAGAATAGAGCTGCAGGATTTTCTAAGTGCTTCTGCAAACAGTTGTCTCTAGTACTACAAGAGTGGCACCACAGTTCAAGTGGTAGCAAAAAGACAAGCACTTGATTGATCCTCGAAAGCGTTTCTTGCTCTCACTTCCCTGACTACACTGTTTTGCATTGCTCACAGTCACGTATTTTTAGAGCAGAGTACCTTTGCTCCTTCAGCCCAGTTGTATGCCATCTCTTTACTTTACCAAGGTATTTGCCAGAGATGGGAGCTGTAGAGAAAATGCCTTTTGCCAGATCTTCCCTTCTTGGCCTTGTGATCGCCCACTCCCTGGGATAAAAGAAATAGAAAGAAAAAAAGAAAAAAATCTGCACTAAAAAAAGTTCACGTTTGGCTGTTAGGCAAGCATAAAGCATGTAAATCTGCAAAAAGGTACTCCACTCAGTCCTCTGGAGATTCAAACTATTTTAACCTTGGAGAAACAGAAAACTGTTGGACTCTTGTTTGAAACAAGAGCAGTCTGTCATTCCCCTGTGCTGGTGGTACCCTTGGTGTGTGTGTCCATGGGTGTGAGCTGGGGCTGCTGGATTGGAGGGTGCAAACTGCAAAGAGAGCATCAGAAAGGCAGAGAGGAATGGAAGAGGGAGAATGATGCAAATCTCCTGAAGTGTTTATTCTTCCTCAGCTCTCAATATAATGTTTATATTTCTCGCCAGTGAGGAAAATAACTCTAGTGAGCAATGGAAACAGTTAAAGTGAAGTTTATTTCTATCTCTTTACTAAATCCAGTCCCCTAAAATATCTGATCAGATTTTATTTTTAAATTTTAATCTAACAGATTTTATTTTGGAATTCCATTTTTTTTCTTCATTTCTTTTACTCCTACAAAATCCTCCATGTGATAAAACACTTCTTCTCTCCTTCAAATGTAGTCATACCCCAGAGGTGAACTTTCTGAAAAATCCTTCTAGCTATTGGTAAGTTATTGGAGGAAGAGAATAAAGACAGAAAAGAAACTTCTGAATAAATTCTGCTCTGAGGACTCAGGTTTCATTGGGCATTCTTTGTTTCTAAATAGTTCTAAAATATAGGTATTTTGGTATCCTCTTTGTATAAAGAAAAATACATTGTAAAGCAGTTGAGTTAGTTCATAAACTGGGTGCTGTGTGTGGTTGCTTGATTATGAGTCATAATATACAATCAATAATTCTATCACTGTATCATAGTAATATTGCCTAGGAATAAGGGGCTAACAAACTCCACATCTATTATGAACTGCCGTCTCCATTTTTTATTGCAATTTCTCACAAGCTACTCTTTTATGTGTGTCAAGTCTCATCTGTGGGGGAAGAATAATTTAGAGGATCAGTAATAGGATGTGGAACATTTCACCTCCAGGTCACTTGTTTGAATCTAACCCTGAACCAGCAGTGATTGAAAATCATTGCCATCTGATTGCTTTCTTTTGCTGGCCTAATGGATATGAACCAGTGGTCCTAGTCTAGAGCATAAAAGACCTGTGTCCACATCAAAAATCTTTCTTTGGATTATAGTTAGCCCTTTTACTCTCCCAGCAGAGAGTTAGCCAGGGTGAAATGGGCGATAGTGAATGAATTGCATTACCCCCATGACCCAGAGTCAGCCTTTTCACATAAGTGAGATATACTGGAAGAGATATGGAGAAGCTTTTATTGCCTGAGTGATGCTCTTGAAGATAGATAGCAAACCGAACTTTCAAATCAGCTGATATCACACATTTTTTGAGTGTTAAACTTTCCAAAAGAGTGGTTCTCTAACCTTCTTTAGTCAAGAAAAACTTTTAATAAAGATTGAAGGATCCTGAATAAAAAATAGCGTGTGTGAGGAGTGAAGAGGAGTAGGATGATACAAAGGAAGAGGTAACTGTCATAAAGAAACAAAAAAGAACTGAAATAATGGAAATATTAGACAAGAACTGGCTAATGTACAACATAACACAAATTATCTAGGACTGATATAGTGACGAATCTCTGCTTCTCTAACTGAAGCAATTTGGAGTGGTTCTGCAGTTGGCTTCCCTTCTCTTCTGTTGAACTGAACTATGTGGTTTCCTGTTAGACATAGTAGCTGAAGAGGAATGTGCCTGGAAGAAAGTGCCCATATTTACACCAGAAGGAGAAATGGTTATTTCTAGAAGTTGCTATATAGCTGTTTGGGATCTATGGGGTTGTTCTGGGAATAAACTGCCTTCATTCCTGTTAGCTCAGTTGATTAATAGCAGTCCAAAATAAACTTATAGGCTTCTTATGGCCACATCTACAATGCTACCTTTCCTCTGACTCATTAGGCATGAGACATCTCAAGTCCAATAGATAAAAAGCAGTGTTTTTCAGCACCAGCATAACCCATCTCCAGTTCTAATTTTGCAAGCTTGTTTACTTTCTCACAGCAGTAGATCAGTCAAACAATGTGACCAATATACTTTTTTAATTGCGCATAATTACTAGACCAGATGAAGAAACATCAAATTAACTCTGTAGATCAGAATGTGAGGGACACGGGTTACTCTAACTATAAAGCTTTAATCACAAGGATTTACTTAATTCCTGGTAAAATCTACTTAGGTAAAAACCTTTTTGGATTTATATGAGTAATGACTAAACTAAAAGTTAAGTCTTCAAGATTAGGCCCCATCTGATTTCAAGTTATTATAGTTTTCATTTCTTGTAATAAAAGACCTCTCATTTCTGTACAAAGCAGTGTTCAGTACAAACTCAGGGGAAGAAAAAATGAAAAAATAGGACTGCATTGCTGCCTTCTAGGAGCCAGTAAGAATAATGTCTTAGATTATAAGAAAGGGCAGTAGCAATATCACCAGTGCAAAGAACAAGTAGCAGCTTCTAGCTGCTTTGTCACTGACTTTTTTTTGCCAATTTAAGATCAAGATCTTAGAAAGAATTGCATTCTGTCTTAGGAGGAACTGACAGAAACACATTTTCAATTACCAGCGGGTGACAACAGAACAACAATGTTGGTAGTTTTTTAAACAAGGTTATTTCTTAGTTTACAGAGGTGACTATTTATAAATGACTGAACAAGATTCTCTTACAAATGATCTTATTTTAAAAAAAGAAATACCCTCATTGTGGGAGTGGAGATATTGTGGGAATGGAGATGTTCCATTTATATCATACACTCTGTTTTAAAGGGCAAATGATCTTTGTTTGCTGAAAAATATCAGTAGAAAATTTTTGAATTCATCTGTTCTTTAAACAAAATCTGCTTGAGTGTTGGAGTCTCTTCTGTTACCCTTTTGCATGGGCACAATCCACATTTGGGTTCTGTCCTGTGTAACCAAGGCCTGTAACCATAGTGGATATAGTCAGTAAATCATCACGTCTGAAGAAAAATATTTTACTGTGCATCCACACAAACCAACAGTGACATGAACACATTTGAGATAACAGACTTCAATGGGGTGTCATTTAGGATAATAAAGAAATTCTGAAGTTTTTTCAGTGTGCTGAAATGTGTGCTTTTTGAAAGATAAGCTGAAGGGAAGAAAGGCAAAACTTTTCTTCCTTCGTGATTTTAGTGTACAAAAAAGCATGGCTACAATATTGCTGCTTAAATATTTATCTGATTTGAGCTTTGTCAATAGAAAAAAAGTAAATTATACAATAAGAAGACCTAGAACAAACACTGTTCTGATGCCTAAACCCAACTCAAAAATGTTGGAAAGGAATTTAATATAGAGACACATGCATCAGAAATTGATCCAACTATAGGACAGTATGAATTCTAACTAATGGAACACTTTGTGAGTATGTAAAACAGATGACACATTAATTACACCAAAGGAACAGCCTTTCCTAAGTAGGAGAATCACATAAATGTAGCTGGCAGTGTGGTACCTGGGAACTGGAGGCTGAATACCAGTAAAGCAACAAAAAACAGTCTATGACAGATGTGTCTTATTCTGATGTTTGTTGATACAATCCCAAACCCGGTTGGCATCAGGACTGCAGTTACATACATCTATGTTAGGATGATGGCTCTGACAAATGCTGGTCCTCTCTGACATTGGTTTGACATGTTTTTACAAATCTTACAAAATACAGTGTCATAACCATGTATATATGATCTGAAGTCCAAAATAGAAGAGATGATAGACCTGATGAAGTTTCTATGCCTGTCAAATAAGACATATTAGCCCACAATTTTCATGCTTTATAAAGAACAGTTTTTAATATCAGAAAGAGTAAAAACTCAGATCCACAAGAGTGTCTCAGTTAAAATCCATGGCTTTAATACAATTGACAAACAAATTTACACCCATTATGCTCGTCTTAATTTTGCAGCAAGATCTGTTCCAAAAATATAAATATGTTTTAGTTTCCTCTAGACTAATCATATTCATGTCAATTTATAAAGAGTGTTGTGGTCATAACGTTGAGAGGAGTACAGGTATATCTCATTTCCACAGTTTCTGTGCTTGCTGTTGAGTTGGTGGATTGGAAGCCTATGTGAAGTTAGATAGTGGTGAGCTGCCTCCTAAGTGCAAGGAAGAGAAAGCTACAGGGGTGGTCCAAAGGTCACACAACTGCATAAGATGTCAATGGATCCAACTTACTACAGCATTTCCCAGTATTAGATCTCAGAAGCAACAAATCTACTTTTTGTCAGTATTCTACTTCTTTATTTCATTCACTCTCTTGGAATATGTGAGAGTTTTTTTATTATTATGGTGAGTAGTATCAAGTGAGCAATGGCAAAATGTCAGTTAATGAATTAATTAGGTTTTGCTCACTATATAACACAGGACCGGAATGATCAGACTGGCTGGCTGCATACTGCTATGAAAAATGGAAATATACCACTGAAGTGAAAGCAAGGCTACTTCTCATGTGTTCCTTTAGGTATCTCTTCATTTAATTTCTTTCAGCAGCTCAACTGGCTAAAGTATCTACGTGAAGTTTTCTGTAACTTCAAACCTACAGTCTAAATTTTCCACTAGTGTAACTTGTCCAGTAACTCAGATCTTATTTTCTCCAGATGTAGAGCATCTGTCATTCTTAAGTAAATGATCTGGAGTTAAAGGTGACTAAGAGTGAGATGGAAAACTGGAATTTTGCCCTTTCTCCTTCTTCATGATGTGGAAGGAAGGCTAGAAAACTTTCAACTTTTGAGTCTGAGTTTATTTTGTTAAGCAGTGTACTTAGAAATATCAGGAATATAACATCAGGCATTTCCTGGTTTTGCTAAGGAACTCGTTGGAGGCTTCATCTCCACATATTATTTATTTGTACTAAGGTATTGCTGAGCAGGAATCAGTGCTGCACCATGTACTTGTGATTTGTACAGCATCTGGCACAATCTTTATTTGCCCTTAAAAGCTCTGTGGGTTTTAAATCTTAAACAAAGGAATGTTTTCTCACAAGGGTTTTTAGGCAAAACTGTTGAATCAGTGTGTTTGATTTAAAAAAGAGAAACAAATTCTTTTGCCATTTCATCAGTGTGGACAGAAAATGTTTTGGCTTGCCTCATGTGATGTTGGTTAACCTGGGAAACATTCAGTGCCTCATTGTTTATAATTAAAATATGTTTTGTATAAGTATTTTTGGAGTTGTGTCTAAACAGGGTTTCAAATATTTTGTGAAGTTTCTCTATATATGCTGATAATACATGGAAAACATACTTTATTTTCCTTTAGCTTCAAAAAAAAAATTTAACGTTTTGTACAGTGTATTTAGACAGGTTTGAATGCTTCAATCAACCAGTTTTCATTACATTTTCAATTTTTTGCTGTTCTCCTATTCTGAGTCTCCTTAGGAAGAAAAAAACAACTATTACGAGAAATATGAATTTCAACTGTAAATCCTCAAAATAAAAATAAAGGCCAAAACCCAAATGGGTGGAATAATAATCATTAAAAAATAGCAAATATTCGGAGACCTCTATGTAATAAAGAATACAAATACAGTTCAATTTTTATTTTTATTTTTTCATTTGCATGGCACCTTTGAAAGAAGTTTAATTCAACTGTTTATGTAGAAATCTATTCTTTGGACCTTTGTTTTCCTTTTTGTTTTCTTTGTACTTCTGGCTACCTTGAAAACCTTAATTGTGCAGGGACAAGCTATCTTATTCAGCTGAGTCAGAGACACCTATAAAATTGGAACCATTCAAGTCAGATAGGGAAAATGTAAACAGGCTCAATCATGCATGAAAGCTTTCTCACGGAACGCAAATATAGAATGTAATTTGAAAGTTCCAGAAGTGCAAAAACTTGCATAATTTGCATGGTAAGATCAGGGTTAATAAAAGAGGAGCTGAAGCAGAAAGCCAGCATCCACAGAAATGAGGAGGAGAGCAGGAAGGTTTTTTCACTGAACAAGGATTAATCAAGCATTAATGACAATTTTAAAAAGACACTACTTGCATGGAACTGTTAGTATCTTTTCATCTGTAAGGAAAAGATGATCCACAAAATCACTAAGGCAAATTTCCTGGCCCTGTGTGTACAGCTGCTGTTGATTTCTCAGGAAAATAAAAGCATGGAAGAAAAGGGAGACTCAACTTTTATAGCTAAATATGGGGGGAGATGTTTTACTTCTCTCAGTTTAAGAATTTAGTGGAGATGCGTACTAGATTTTCTGGTTCTACTTTATACTTTAAACAGTAGTCAGAGACTTTAAACTGATGAGTGTGGTGCCATGTTCATCTTGCAATGCTAGTCTATATTGAATGGAATTGAAATGTTTGCCAAACTGATTGATTTCTCTTTTCTCTTTCCTTTGCCTATGGACCACTTGTAACTGTAAAGAGAATTATTCTTGATAGCTGTAGCATTAGAGTAGTGTGATGAAAACACACCACAACTGTTTATATGTAGTTAATATGCATCCAATTCATACTCCAAACACTGAGACATCATTCATGTGAGCACATGTTCTGTAATTTTTTTTTAATCAGCATTTGAATTGCAATTCAAATTCAATTTGCCTAAGTAGTCAGGCGTTCTTTAGGTACCTAGGAGACAGTACAAAGGACACTTTGTCTCTAACTTCTTGTTTTGTTTTGGATGCTTTTCACTGTGAAAAATGGGCAAGCAGGTAAACCTCTACATGTTAGCAGTAGATTAGGAACCTTGACAGTAGGTCCAGTTAGGTGTGAGTAAACCTCAAAGAGTTGGTTTTAAAATGTTGTGCATGATCTACATAAAACAGTAGTAAACTCTGATGAATCTTTTTTATACTGGGAAAAAAAAAAACACAAAAAACAAAAAACAAACTAATCTGAGAAAAAATTGCAAGTGTATGAAGTAAAGGTGTGTAATTAATTTCCTTCATGCAGAAGAAATGGCGCTCATTGACATTCATGGATGCTTGCTGAACGTTAATGGAGACTAAACAGTGGATGTGAACACAGTGAGGAGGTGAGTGGTGTGTTTCAGCATGCTGAAGACAAGGCAAGTTCTGGATGGGCATGCAGCTCTTGTTCATTTCTGGCAAAAATGCAGAGCTAATGGTAGTAATTCTGTTGAAAAATAGTGTTTTGTAGCTGAGGATTTGCTCTGTCTAACAATATTATTGTGCTCTTTGTGTCTGTTGTTGTCTCCACGGAAATAAATAGGAAGCATTACTTTCAGAGTGATCTACATACACGTAGGGAAGTAGATTCTTCCAATATCTCTTCTTTGTGTAAAAGGGAGCAGCGTCAGAGATGCTTAAGAGTGCCTTGTTTGATACTGACACAGACACGGAGTAGCTAAGTCAAAGTAACCACAGCGAAACTCTCTGATCAGAGAGCTGCATGGATTTAGAAACAAACCATGACAGTAAAAACGTTCTTTTATTTTCAAGAGTAACCAGAAAAGCCCAGTTCTGGAGGCCTCTAAATGAGAAATATTTCACTGCAGGTCCTAGGAGCCAACAAGAACATCAGACTTGTCTTAAGGGTGCTGGCGAACAATGTTCTCTTGTCTTTCTCATGTTGTAATGATGTTTGTTTTTAACAAATTAATTCAACAGACCTGACAGAGTGCTGTGCTTTTTAATTTCCCCAGAGTTAAGGGGTTCACATAAGGCAGTGTTGCAGACAAAGACTTTTTAAGATGCAGGCAAACTGGGGGGTCCCTGTCTGCAAGAAGCAATTGAAGAGCTGTTACTATCAGCTGTCAGAATGTAGGGGATAAATATGCTCTGCCAGGTGTTACCTGGAGCCTTGAAAGGAACCTGCAGTGTTGGGAGATACTGTGGCTTAAGGAGCCACATATTCCTGCGCACATGGCTCGGCTGAACAGTAGTTAAAAATAATGGTGATAGCTTATATTTACTTCCAGCTCTTGCCTCTCAGAGCATGTCCATAGGAAGGTCTGGAAGTGAAGATTGTTAAAAGGAGTCTTATTCCCTTCTGAAGTCAGGTTTTCCTAAACAGAACTCCTTGAATTTTGCCTTTATTTAATTTAATTTTATTTTATTTTATTTATAGCTGTTATATGCAGCTACGGAACAAAACAATACAACTGGTGTAATTGGTGAAGGAGATCTGAGAAGTTAATCAGAAATTAGTCTTCTGCATTATTTCTGAAGTGAAACTGAACTTGACTGTTCCAGTTCCACTCTGAGGCACTTGGCTTGGCCTTGGTCTGTCCAGCACATGGCAGCTTTCTGAAGGAAAGGAAAACATATCTGAAACATGTGAAATGATCTACTGGTAAGAAAATTTCATTCTGACTTCATCACTAGAGTTTGGCTGACACTGTAGAGTATGAAGCTTCCCATACAAAAACTCATATAATTGGTATTAATATATCTGCATGTGACCCAAATAAAATAAAACAGAATAAAATATAAAGAATGTATTTTGCTTCTTGTCATATTGCATTCTTTGCTTTATCATACAACATATTTTCAAAAATGCTTCTTTTTTCCTGATTTACTAAAGCTATGGGAGACTTGGAAAAAAAGCTTTTAATCACTGGATATCTCTACATACTTTTGAGAAACCTGTAATGTACACTTTGAAACGTTATGTGATGTTGTATAATTCAGTGCTGGGATGAAATTTTAATCTAAAACCAATATTGACTTAAATGATCTTCATGCTGATATAATTTTAAGTACTTTTCATTGCAGCTGTTGTAATACCTAAAAGTAAGGTTAAAAAAAAATTGATTTTGGACAAAATATCATATGAATGCATTTTCTGTAGGAAGGAGTAAACAACTGATTTATTTTACTCAGATAGATTTAATCAACTGATATTAGTAAAATTCAAGCTAAAATGTGGGGGAAGGAGAAAGGCTACAGTTTCATGTCAAACAGTGGTTGCATAAGTCATCTGTAAACTGCATATAAGAATGCACTGATATTTTTCAGTTCAATGTGCGTAATCTTGATATCAAGACAGAAACAGTTAATTCAATTTCTTTAATTCTACCTTTATTAGGAAAAAAACCACCAAAAACAAATAAAGAAGAAAACAGAGTACTTTAATCACTGTAATTTCACATACCCTAGAACGTTTCTTATTTTCCTGTAAATGCAGAAATCCTGATGTTAACACCTCCTGTCTCATCCAGCTCAGGAGGCCTTTTTATGAGCATATTCTTAAACATATAAAAAATTAGGAGTAATTTCTGCATATTCAGAATACCACTGCCTTGGGAACTGTAATGGAAATCCTTGTCCATTAGCATTTCTATGAAGAACATGGGTGATTTCCAAGCTTCTTTACTGCAATATCTGAGGTCAAGGATAAAAATGTTAAATCACACAAGTGAATCTGCATCTGTCTTGCTGACAGTAGGAATATAGCATAATAGTTACTAAGTTTCATGAAAATATTCTCTCTTTGACAAGGGTGACTTTAATACTATTCAGTTTCCTGATCTTTACAATTATTTTAGGAGTGGTCAGCATCTTTCACAGGGAACAAATGTTCACTTATTGTAGGCATTCCTTGACTGATCTTTCACAGAGCCCTGCACAAATAATGCATAAGAATATGGTTAATATTTAGCTCCTAAAGAAATAATACCTTCAGACAATGTGCAAAAGAAAAATTTTGAAACTTAAAATTTTAGTGTCTGAAAAAAGTCATGGTATATTGATCTACGGTGGATGCTTTCCTGGTGCTGCTCTCACAGCAAGCTCCACTTCCTACATTATCTTGCAAGTACAGTTTTACTCTTCTTGCCCATCTATCCCTCCCCTGGGTGTTGGATTCAATTGAAATAACAAAATGAGGCTTCATTAGCATTTCTGCAAGAGCCTTTGATCAGATTTCTCATTTATGAAAAGAAAGGAAGAGTAGAAGGAGAAGGCCACATATTTACTGCTCCTTGTTACTGCTGGCTGTTCTCTCCAGCCTTCCTGTTTCTGATCCTGGAAAAAAAAAATCTCTAGAGACCTCAGTGTTTTTAAAATGAATACACAGATTCACTTTTCCTTGGTTCTTTAGAAAGGAACAAATTCCTCACTTCCATTTGTATCTCGTTCTTGCTGGACTCAGTGTAGATGTGACCCTCTTTATCAGAAAATTGAGATGACTGCTGAATGTTTGATCCTGCCATGTGAATATCTTCCCACCTGTTATGTATGTGAAAGTGCACATGAATTTGTATGGAGAGATTAGTTCAGACAAAGGAAATTGTTAATGTCGCCCATGATCTCATTCTCTATTGCGGTTAACAAGGTGAGCAGTATCTGTCCACCTGAAAAGAATAAACACAATTTTCAATCTAAAATCTGGATCTAAATCCTTTTTTATTTGCAAAGAACCAGACGAACTATAGGGAAGTAAGAAAACTTTAATTTCTGCCTCTGGCACTAATTGGCACTAACATCCCATAAACTCTCTGCAGAGGATTAGTTTGCAAACATATTAGGAATGGAGTTTGCAAAGCATTGAATCCCCCTCAAGTGACATTGCTCCAAGTGCCGTATTTGCTGCAGACTGATTCAGGGTCACCACCATTGCCTAAGCAGTGCTAGAGGCTCTTCCATGTCCTTGGAGAAGCTGGGAGTTTGGTGGGTACAAAGGGGTCTGAAAGCCATGGTTACCTGCTTTTGGAGTGAGTGTTGTGGTTGAAAACAATGCAGACCAGAACCACCTGCTGTGCCAAAACACTGGAAAAAAATAAGGAACCAATTGGAAGAATTTGCTGTTAGCTTTCTTTTCTCCTTCTCTGCACTTCCCCTCCCTTTTCTGCAATGTCCATGAGCTAGGCTTTCTGAAATTGCTTTGAATTGCTTCCTATCTGTCTGCTTAACTCATATCTTCTCTTCCAAGGATATTTCAATGCCTAATTATATGCATGCTCTGCATGAGTCAAAAAGTCCATCCAATATTATATCCAGCATTGCAGGCACACACTTTCCCCTCCTTATTTTTGTCCAATTTTTACATCAGTAAGTCATGTCTTCTATCATCACTTCAGATCTTATTTCTTTTCTTGCATCTCCAATTCCAGAAGCCATCTGCTCTTTGTTTTGGCCTAACAAGTCAGTTTTTGCATGCAGACCAACCTGGTTGGAGATTTTCAGCCTGACTCTAGCTATTTGAGCATAAAAGAGACAAGCCTCATATATTCTTACAGTTCCCTCTCTGCTCATATAAAATATAAACTACAGTCATGACAGATTAATGTTACCCTGTTATGTCAATTGGGGATGTAAAATGTTCCTCCTGCTGTACTCATGACTTGTATATTTGTCCCTTTCTCCAACACAGAAGCTCTGTTTACCATTTGGATATTCTGCCGAGCAAAGTATTTAGTTTGCTATGCCACTATGGTCCTCAGTTACTACCATATTACCATAATAATCACATTTTTTTATTAAATAACCTGCAGCACTTTCAGGATGAGGAGGAAAGGTTTCTAAACCCTTGAAGGTTTTAGAAATTAGGTAAGGTAGAGAAGGTAGTCTCTTTCTCTATAGGAAAGTCCTCCTTTGGATCAATAGGAGGCAGGAAGTATGGAAGATGCACTAGTGCCAAACTCCAAGACATCCCCAAGGCAAGTGTCTTTTGTGATCTCCTGTTTGAGGCTCTCTGTAACTTCGTGCTTCAACATTTCATAGGTCATAAAATGAAAGCTGCAGATATTTTGGAGACAGCAAAGTCTGGGCAGGTCCTTAAGAAGGAGAGAGGAGAACCAGTTTCTGTGTTCTCAGCTGAAGAAAGATAAATCTGGCCCTGTGATCATAATGCAAGTAGTGGACATAACAGAGCAGTGCAGTGGATTCTGCACATATGTAACTGAATGACTGGAGACAAATAAATATACACACAAGCCTCTCATCTATGTTAAGTGAAATAAACTTTACATATAAATACATGAACGCATGATTAATACTTAAATAAGTATATATTATTTATACTTAAATACGCATACATCAATATGCATATATGCGTATACACATTTATACTTAAATGGTGATAATAAACGGTATTGCTACTGTGATGTATTATGTCTCAAAAAACCAACTAACCAACCAAACAAAAACCACTCCTTTTTCCCCTCATTTGCAGACACTCACAAAATATGTTTTGCTGAATGCTTGGATACTATCTGGGAAAAATAAAATTGTAGCTAAGGAAAATAGGAGGGTCACGGTCTTGGCTTTTTAACATCATAAAACTGCAACTTCTGATTTTTTTATTTTTTTTTTTCCCAGAGGACTCCAGCTTTCTCAAAGCAGAAGACCTCCACTTGTGCTGCTTTTCTCTGCTCAAGTTATGCTGAAAATGCCCCATAAGCACAGTCAGGCTGGATGAACTTCTCTTTCTTCCACAGCTCTGTGAATTTTTAATGTCTGGCATTAAGGTGAAAATCATCATTTCTCTCTGTCTGCTGGGCGATGGGCCATCAATTAAATTCTCTTTTGTCCATATGTAAAATAGCTAATGGTTGCAGCTTCTTTCCATAATAGAGCCATTAGTGGTAATCTGCCCCTCTCTGCCAACCGATTTACTCAGCTGGGTATAGATGAACTGGCAGTAATGTGCCATATAAAAGTGGTTTCATAGTTGTCCTGAAAGCTGCATAGGTCTTTCAGCACGATAGCTTGCTCCATTGTATCTCTGTCTGATATGTAACATAATAACATACTGGTGCGGCTGGAGTTGAATTTGCAAGTGGTTTTATATTCCAGCATTTCAGTTTACAGAAATCTGATTCATCATCTGACATAATACATAGATAAAATGTCTTCTGTTTGGTAATGTGCACTTGATTCACATTGATTATACTCAGCGCTGGTATTCACAGCCCTGAATTATCTTCGCTGTTTGCTAGCTTACAAATACAGCAGATAGCTGTTAGGGAATATGAAACCCTTTGTAAATGTGTCCAGTGCTACACAATTAATATTTTACACTTTATTTGGCTCTTGCCTTCTTCAAGAACTCCAGCTTCTTCATGGGGGCAAAGAGGGTATTGCATTTTCTGGTTATGGTAAAGGAAAAAGGGGAGAGCAGGGCGCAGACATCTCCTGAGCAGTGATGAATGTTTCAGTCACATGCTTACCCACACCAGTCTGCAGTGGCTGAATAGCCAGTAAGATAAACCCTCATTTTATTTCTATGTTCCATTCGGCAAATTTAATAGGCTAAGTAACTGATTCAGTAAAAAACAGCAGTGATCCAGGGAAATATGTTTTTATTTTTTTGTTTTCCTGGGGTTGAAGGACATTAATGTTACCAGATCTGTCATTGTTTTGGATGTATGAAAAGACTACAGCAATATGGAAAAACTCTGTAATGGCTGAGAAAGCTGTAGAGAGGATTTATGTGTGAAGTTGCCAAAAGGGGAGATACATTTCTTGCACTACTTAAATGTTCAGTGATTAAAAAAGTGCTATCAAGAGAGCACTTCCGTGCTGAGAGTATTACACCTAATAGCCAATCTTCACTCCAGGTGATACATAAAGGTTTGGGGTTGTTTTTCTTTGCTATAATGAGAGAGTGGGAGGCAAAAAATGGGGAGAAGATATTAGGTGTTTCGAAAGCACTCTCCAGTATTCCCACTGCATCCAACTCTGAAGCTGAATCCCAAAAACTGATACAGAAAGAAGGTCAGACCAATTCTGAATGCTACTGAAATTTCCACCTTCTTGTGCATCTGCAAGTTTATGCATGCATATATATTGTAATT
Organism: Meleagris gallopavo; assembly: GCF_905368555.1. Classification (NCBI taxonomy): domain Eukaryota; kingdom Metazoa; phylum Chordata; class Aves; order Galliformes; family Phasianidae; genus Meleagris; species Meleagris gallopavo. Next base: position 50,007,810 of record NC_139405.1, on the reverse strand, counting down.
CATGTATCTGTATCCAATAAACACACGCTCCTTTGCTCTTTTCTTGCTGTTCTTGACTGGCTCACTCTCTGCAGAATGTTTCCAACTTGGATCATTTCTGTCCTCCTGCCAGTGTTCCAATCCAGTGTGATCCAAATTAAATAACCTTCTATTGTGCCATTCCTGATGAATGTCAGATTAATCTTAGCAGAATGTGGGACTTGGCCTGACAGGATGATTACTGCAATATTTAAACAACCCTTAGGGCCTTAATTCGCTAGCAATTTATGCTCCATGCTACATGTGTGTGCCATTTCTGTCTCCTGAATGCCCAGATGCACTCTGCTTTGAAAGGTAAAGTAAACTGATACTTGATGACATGTGCTCACTCTATCTGCTACACAACAAATTGCTTTAGGTAGGTTTCAAGGAGGGCTTTGAAAATGATGCTCTCCAATAAAAGAAAAGAAAAAATCCACAAATCTTATCTCAAAGAAAAAGAGAGAGATGGTGGCAGCAGCCAAGGGGAAACAGATAAGGAAACTATCTTTTTCTTGTGTTTAAGCAGCAGAGCAAGGATCTGTGCTGTGGTGACACTGTTCCCAGCAGTCACTCAGAGCAAGCCAAGAGCACAGCCTCTGCTCTCTGCCAGACCCATCCATGAGAGCAGGCACTGGAAGATGAGGGGCCAGCCAAGGAAAACCCTTGCTGTAAAGCCCAGTCCACAATGTAGACACCAGATGAGGAGGCCAGAAAAGAATCTGAGAAGTTTTGAAGGAATTTGAGAATGAAGCCAACATTTAATGAGGCTTGGGAAGAAACTTCCCTCAGGGCCTGTTATTGAATAGCTGCTGGCTGTAGGCTTTTTCATTCTCTTTAAGAGCAGCTGGTACTGGCCACTGCTGGAGATAGAAAAGTTGCCGGGGTCAGAGATGGCAGTGGCTGTCTTTAAGACATATTCTAATTTGAACTAATGCAGTGCAGATTCTTTGTGAAGGAGGCATCAGGATGAGTATGCATTTACAATGAAGGAAAGAAATATCCCATTTTCACATTTTCACATTTGTGTCCAGCCTGTCCCAGGGTAGAGGGTTATGTTTCAGTTGTGCAGCGTGCCTTCTTCTGTGTAATGTCTGTAGTGTCATAAAGCAACTGGTAGTGTTTAGTGGCTGTCTGCACCAGTAGCTCCGTCTTCAGGGATTGAAATTGATGTAATTTATCATGGCAGGTGAATATGCAAGCTCTTGCCCCATCGCACAATGTAGCAGAAGCAGCAACAGACAACAAGTCAGAAATAGCTCACTCTCTCTTTTTTTCCCACTCAGCTTTCTGAAATGGCAACATCATATGTCTGCATGGCTGGAATACCTAGGTACAGTAGCTCCTCTTAATGGACCTGTGTACTAACACACACTGTCAGAAGGTCCTGGTACTTTATTACTGAACCATTCTCTTTGCATCTATTTTGTCAGAAGTGGTAATGAAAAGTACATTTCATTTTTTAACACTTTTTCCCAAAGAAAGAACTCCTTTACCTGTGTTTATACTTTGTCTTGATGCTTTGTACTATCACTTAACACTGAAGAACGTTTATTAGTTGTATTTAATAGATATATTCCAAGCTGGATTGGCCAATTGAATGGGGCTATCCTGTTTTCTCCCTTCACACTTACAGTTCTCCAGTCATACAGTATCATAGAACCATAGAATGGCTTAGATTGGGATTCTGAAGATCATCAAGCTCTAGCCCCTTTGCCATGGGCAGGGCTGCCACCTACCCCATCAGGCTGCATAGGATCCCAACTGGCCTTGAATGCCTCCAGCATGGGGCATCCATAGGTTCTCTGGGCAGCCTGTGCCAGTGCTTCACCACCCCCTAAGCAAAGAATTTCTTCCTAATATCTAACCTACATTTCAGCTCTTTTAGATTACAGCCATTCCCCCTTGCCCTATCACTATCAGATCACATAAAAGTAGCTCCCTCTCCTGTTTATAAACTCCCTTTAAGTACTGGAAAGTCACAATGAGGTCTCTCGAAGACTTCTCTTCTCTGAGCTAAATAAGCCCAACTCCTTGGGGAGTATCACCTCTGACTTGAAAGATTCACTGAAAGTTACAGATCCAGTCCTTTTGATTACATGTGCCAGTTCAGAAATCAATGTTGAAGTTTATCATGCCACTCTGACTTCAGTGCAATTAACTCTTTGGTTCCACCTCAGTGGAGTTACTTTGTGTTTCCAAAGACTTGTTTCCATTAACCATCTTGCCTGGATCTCCATTTTCAGCATCATTTCACTAATCTGTGCCAGAAAGACAGGAAACTTGGGTGTGAGTCATATCCACAGGTGGGTATCAGTAATCCTGTCCCCACTATAAAGAAGCCCTCGGCATGAATATACAAGTTGGATTTGAATATGCTTCTACTATTATTTGCAGAAAAGGACTTGCATTATTTGCACCATTTGGACTGCTGGACTTGCGGGGGTATTATGTAGAGGGAGACAGCTGTGCCTGGGCAGCAACCACTTCAGCTACTCTAGAATTTGTCCCCATTTGCCTGGCTCCTCAGAGGTTCTGGCCCCATGCAGTCCCCAGGGCAACTGGTTGGAAATTGCAGCTGCTCGGCACCTTTGCAGTCCAGGCAGCTTGTGTCTGGGACTAATCAGAAATGCTTCAACCGTGAAAAGGTTTGTGACTTTGAGAATATTTTACATATCCCTGTTAAGAAACATCAAAATAATTCTAATCCCCTTGCAAACGTTAAGTCTTAACACAATCTTTTACTTGGCATGGTATCTATGGGCAGACATACCCATACATTAACAGGGCTAATGAGCAGAACAGTCAATAAAATAAAATAAAATAGAATAAAATAAAATAAAATGAAACCTGCCTGCTCCCAACAGTGCAGTCTTATCACAGTTGGGCTATATTTTTCTTCTGCAGAATTCAAAGTTTTGTTTTAAATTCTGCACATCACAGCCATACTAAATATCCCCTTAGACAAGACACAAAGCTGCTGAGTAAGACCCCTGCAAATCAGGGACGCTTTTTCATAAGACCAACATGCATAATTTATATCTGCATACAATTAGCCTGTTTACATTTATACATCTTCTGTTTCCTTTTATGTGAAATATTCCACAGGATACTTGGTAATGCATTCAAAGTAACCTGCTTTGGTTTTGATTTTTCTTTTTAGAGGCTGCAGGACTAAACAATTTATAAAACCTCACACCTAATAAATACTTTATATGAATACAGTAGAGTTTTCTTACTCGGTAGCAATGGCTTTACATTAAAATAGTCCTTTTTCCCAGTTTGGAGTTATCTTAGCAAGTCTATAAATCCTTGACACATTTTGAAAACATGCTCAAATGTGTTTTGTGTGAATGCTTTCAGTGTCAGAGTCATAATCATCTTCACCAACGGATACAGCAGAGAGAAGTCCTCCCATTACCCTGATCCGAAAGGTGGCTCCTTTCTTTAAAGCTTTGGGCTTGCTTCACAAGGCATAGCAAGAATTTCTTTAACCCTTTTGTGCCTGGTCATCTTGTGAGTCTCTAGGCCCAAATGATGTGGAGAGGGTATGGTAAAGAAGAGGTTTGGTGTGATTGTCAGAAATAGATCTAGCTCTCAGGAAATGCTGGTGAGAGCTATGCCAACGTAGGGCTCCTATTGCATAGCAGATGAGACAATTTTGAGGCACTGGAACAGGCTGCCTGGACAGGTGGTGGAGTCACTGTCCCTGGAGGTGTTTAAGAAATGTGTGGATATGATACTGAGGGATGTGGTTAGTGGATGTGGTGGGGATGGGATAGTGGTTGGACTAGATAATATTAGTGATCTTTCCAACCTTATAGATTCTATGATTCTAAGAGAAGGCTCACACTGGGTTTGCTTTCAGCAGGCCATAGAGAGCAGGTAGAGGCAGGAGAGGATGTTTGGGGAAATGAAAGCTGGTCTGAAAAGGAATGGGCATGGAGAAAAAAACCTCAGATAAGGACAAGTGTCTGAAAGGGAATGAGCAGGGACAGAGGCTGGGACAGGTGTTTGGCAACAGAGACAAAGATTTTGAAGTGAAGACTTTCTGGTTGAGCAGAAAAAAAGTCCTCTTGTTCCCTCGGTAGAAAAGATAGAGTTTCTTTTATATGGATAATGTTTAATAGTGGAGATATACAAATTAAATCCTTCTGCAAACAACTAATTACTAGCTCTGCATTCTCACACAATGGAGGAAGTTGCTGCTATTATTAAAACATCCACAGAGGTATAGCGGAGATGCTCTTTTCCCAAGCATATCATGCTCATAGCACTGGTGATCTTGATTCCTAGTGCCACCCTGGCACATGCCACTCTGCAACACCCATCATGAAATGGTGAGCTGTAACTATCAGCTACTGTACTTCAGATTTGAGCATCCTGGAGACAGAGGGGCACTGCCTCCTTCAGCACAGCCTGGCACTTTGTCCTGGAGCATATGTTCTTTGGAGCAGATTTCTTTTTCTTATTCTGCACACAGCACTGCTGCATCCCCCTTCTATTTATGCTATCCTTTGGCACCACAGTAGATATTTCTACCCAACATCAATGTGCAAATGGTGAGAATGGTGAAGAATTTGAGATTGGATGAGATAGTTCAAGTAGGGGGAAATTACTGGTATTACTTTGCACTCTCTCAGCACTGACTCTCAAAAGAGCTGTTATTGTAACATAAGGCACAGCTGGAACATAAGCCATTGATCCTTATGAGTTTTTTCTTAAATCAATACTTTTTTATAGGAACTTAGGATGCAATAAAGAGGTACATCATAACTGTTATGTGCCACAGGATACAAGGGTTCATTTTAGATGCCCCGAGTCCTGCTGGTTTTGAAAGGGGATTGCAGTGCCACTGTAGGCAGAATATAATACATTTGGAAGCTGGATTTTTCAGTCTGTGATACTGATGGCAAGAACTGGGACCTCTTAGATGGCTCCCCAAGACATAATCCTTGAATCTGGCTGTGTCTGCAGTTCTTGGCCTCTCTTGTTCCATAGTCTCCAGGAAAATATTCCTGTGTCACATTTTTACCCATCAGCTTTGAGACTTAGACTTCCCTGCTGAGATGGGTCAACTAAATACAGATCAGGATGAATCCAAATCCTTAAATTCTTTCATAGCTTTTAGCATTGAAAACAGGTGGGGAAGGAACATTCAGGAAATCATTTACAGTGAAACAAGTTGCCTGGCATAATAAGAAAATTAAAACATCATTTCCAGCAATGTATTTTTTGTAAATGAGATCTGTCAGAAGCTGAGGAGCAATTCAGAGGTGCCTCATGGAGTAATAAGGACAGAGTATTAGACAGAAATTAGGGTCTGTACAACCAGGTAAGTTATCCTGTGCTGTTCAGAAGTAAAAGGTGCTTTTGCATTCTGTTTGAGACTGGAAAGCACCAAACAGCTTTCATTATAACAGGCAAGCTTGTCTGTCAGATAACCGAAATAGACCAAGTTATGTGTATATGTTTACAATTCTTTCTCCCTCTCTCTCTCTCTCTCTTTTTTTTCTTTTTTTTTCACTGAATAGCGATTTACTCTTAAAATAAATGAAAGAAAAATGTGACAGAAAAAAACCCTGAGTAAGTCAATCTTGGTCTAATTGCATCACATGCTGTTATTTTGTAAACCGTTATTTTAATTTCGCTTTTGCTTTTCTTAATGTGTTCGTATCCCTTGTCACTATCCTGTGCCATTTGTTTTAACATGAAATTAATAACAGTCATTTAATGTTGCTGAAACTGACCTGATTGCCCTCTATTGCCCAAAGAGCCTGGTCAGTTGTTGAGTATTGCTATCCTGCCAATTATTGTTTTCTGCAAGACAATGACCAGCAGACAGGATCCTGACTCAAGGAGCCCACAGCTTCAGCTAAATCCCAACAACATATAGCAAACAGCTGGAGAAAGGCAGTGAGGGGCAAACAAATTAGAGAGGTCAAAACTTAATGCCAAATGTGATAGTCACAGAATAGTTTATTAAGATTAACAGGTTGTCCTTCGACACTTTAAGAGATGCGAAGAAGGAGGGGATGTGTACAGGTCTAAATCTTTCCATATTTGGCATATTTCCTGTTACCATCAAGGGGTAGGGCCATGACAACCTCTGTTTGCCTCCTCTAGCTTTCTGAATCTCTCCCCAGTTTGGTTCTGAATACATGGCAGCAGGAATCATGCTGTCCCTCTCCTCTCTTTCCACCTCTGCCCTGGTTCCTCTGTCAGCCCCATGCTTAGAAGGGTCAGTCTGGGTGGATCCTACTATGCACCTGGAAACAGGCTGAGAACTGCAGCTCTCACTCCATTGGTGAAGAAATAGTTATCAGCTGTCCTGTTACAATGCTTATAATGAATATGATAAACAAAAATAAATGAACAAAAGCACACCTTGTTGACAGAGTTTTTCAGTAGGTCCCTGTGAGTTAAGGGATGACTTTTAGGTAGTGGTGTTCATCCACTCATTTTTGTTATCTTTCTAGCTCTTCCTGCTTTAGTTCAGAGGCACTGTGAGAGGGAGACAAAACATCCAAAACAAGGAAGAATGGTGGTTGACTTGTTATATCAGAAGGAGGTCAACGCTAACATATTTCTGAGTCACTGAACTGTGCTGTGAATATGCTGGCAGTTTCATGGGGAAAGAAAGAGAGCACACAAAGCACATGCATTGCCACATATATATATACATATACTTATATACAGAACTTATACACACATACGTAATGCACACACTCATGTAAACTAGTATTGTAGTAAAACCTGGTGAAAAAAAGGTGTATTTTCAGACAGTTCTGGATAAAGGAATTGCTCGCTTGATCTGCTGTATTGACTGTAGAAAGAAGACAAGATGGAAACGAAGGCAGTGTTATGAGGTGGGCAGAGTGTGAGAGAGTTCAGGATTATACCCCTTAGTGCAAAAATGTTTTGGCAGAGCTCATAGGTGCAAAAATATGAAAATAAAAAGAGAAGCAATTCAATTTCTTCCATTTTGAGCTTTTATTTTACTGAAGGGGTGACAAGTTCTTAAAATATTGAAGAGGAAAGTTTATGGATTGTTTGAGCTGTGAAAAACTGATTTTAATTCACATTTAATTCACATGTTTCTGATTTTCTCACTTTCTGTTAATACGTTATGCATGGAGTTATCATTCCAGTGATGTTTCACAATTTTTCTTAGACCCTCTAAAGGTTTTGGGATCAGTTGCCTACAAAGCTCTGTTGCAAATACTGATCAGACCTACAAGATTCAGTGTTAGATAAAGTATACCTGAGTGTTTTTCATTTTGAAGTTCATTGAGAAGCTTAGGGAAATTACAAGTTGTTTGCTCTCAAACACACAAAAACTGGACTAAGAGACCATGTTAGAAATGAAGATGCTTTTTACATCTGTCCAGCATGTTGTGGAACACTAGGTGGAAATGTTAGGAAAACCACACCTGCTGAGTAATTTGAGAATATAGGATTTGCTATACTGTCAACGGATAAAGATCTGCTGTTCTTTGAACAAATCATGCCTCAAAACTGAACAATGAACAGTAAGGCAATTGCAGTAAGAAAACTGGAAATCCTTTAAGGTATATAGGAAGATTGCTATTGAGTAAGCTATGTGAATGGCAATCAGCAGTAAGTGTGTAAAATGCAGGATTACACACAGCAAAAAGAAAGATCCTAGGAAAGAACATATATATGCTGGAGAAACAAGAACAACAAAAAATCAGCCTAAAAAAATGGTCATTGAGTGAAAAATGGTCTAATGGTTTTTGCTTTCCAGTCTTAATAAATGACTCTGACAATTCTTGCTTTTTCTTGATTCATAAAATGGTTGGAGAGCTGAGCATGAACATCTAAGTCTTAATACAATCATTTGGATTTTTCTGTGGTTCTTGGTGTGATACATGGTCTGTCAGAGAAGATTTAAAGCACCAATAAGCAACAAAATATTTCTGAGATAGGAAGGGGATGTGAGGCACAGTTTCCCCTAGCTTGGAATTTGTTGAGGAGCCAAAGTTAGCTTACTCACTTAGCTGAGGGAGGAGCGCACTTTATATATATAGTGTATATATGCAGTTTAATAGTGTGCTCCACTTTGATCTAATTTAAAATGCTTCCTGAAATGTCTATCCGCAGCAGTACACCAGTATAGAGAAAATAAAAATGAGTGCCTGGGAGATGACCAGAAGGATAGAGATTATGCAAACATGACATGCTGGCCACAGGGAGGCTGAGAAACCCATTCTCCAGATTTATGTCCAAAAAACTGTCTAGGTATGCATCTGCTGCTACCTCTGAGCTGCGTCCTGGGGTGGTGGAGAAGTAGAGACAGAGTTATTGACTTCTCAGTCAGAGATCAAAGAATCTACTGACATCGTGGTGTATGATGCTTCTCAAGTGACTTCTGAAAGTAACAAGATTTAGTCTTGTTAATGCTGTAAGGTGCACGCAGATGGGATATGAAAGTCTTGATTTACAGTCAAACTGTGAAATGCTGTCTTGGTTCACAGGTTACGTGGAACCTGGATGGGAAGATGATCTGAAAATGAGGCTGAAATAAGTCTATGATAACAGTACTGAGAGAGTGAGTTTAGTGAGTAGGACTGAGCCTCTTCATAGTCTGCCAGCTGGTGAGTTAGGGGGCTTACATTCAAGTCTTACTGTTATTGTAATATTACTAGTTTTGATTATAAAATAAAAAAACTTGGTATGCAATTTAGATTTAATAAATGTCCTTTACTTACTCTCCAGATATTGTTCTATTAATTGGTTTCCCCTGTAGGTATTTGTTGATATTTATCTGTATAGATGAAGACTAAGTGAAGGAGGCTTGAGTTTTCTGACACATGTGAGAGATGGCAAGTGCTTTGGGACACATCTATTACTACAGATATCAATACATTCATGCAAAACAGCATGACTGGGCAATATAGAAATCATGAGAGGAAGTAAGCAGATAGAATACCTAGTGATAGTTGTGATTAAGAAACATCTTTTTTAAGAAAACTGGGATTTAGAATGTAAATAGGTAATGTATTGGTAAACAGGAATCCAGGCATTTTGTTATGTGCCCAATTCAAAATAATTTTCTACTTCTAGGTAACGGCATAGTTTTCAAAATATCCTTGAGTCAGGTGAAAAAAACCTGTTTTTTGAATACAAGATCACCTTACGTAGATGTACATGTTTTTTGCTGAGGCACAAAAGCAATTATAATCTGTGGCAATCGTGTGTTGGGAGAATATTACATATATGCTTTGTGGGTCCTCCAGTAACTACTGAACCTAACTAGCACTCATCACTCACAATTTTCCCAGTCATTTCTGTATCTCTTCACCTTTTTAGGTGCGCCCCATGATCAGGAACTAAGGAAAACAGATAGATGTGGAGTTATCCCAGGGAAAAACAACTACTACCTCATTTTGCTATTTTATTTGATGCTCTTCATCTTAACACACTTCTTCAGCATTCTAGTAAGGAAAATGGTAGACTTGTTGACTGTTTTATTCAGACATAACTTTGAGTTCGTTCAATAAGCTTGAAATGTGACCATAAGAATAAAAGACATGATAAAGACCTCTGGATTTTGGTTCCATCACAGATACAGTCCTGGCAGAGCTGGAACTAATCTCTAGCAATGCTTCTGCTTCATGTTACTCATTTGTAGTGGATATAACACGTATTTTAATGGATACTCTGAGATCTAGTTTAACCTATCTTCAAACCAGTGGGGTTTTCTAATGACCAGTAGCTGAATGTGATGCCTATGTTTTTTCCTGTTAAACTTTGATATGAATTCAACTGATAGCATTAAAATACTGAACAAATGACCACTTACATCACTGGAAGTTCTGATACAAAAGAACTACTAAAGTTATCATGGGAATTTTGTTGGACTTCAGATCTCAGTGCTTTGATTATTCTACTCACCTTAAAAAAAAAAAAAAAAAAAGCCAGACTTTACTAAGGGGGGAAATCCCACTTTCATTACAGTCTCATGAGTGGCTCCTCCTGAATTACAGTGATGACAGAATTTCCCACTGAAAAATATTTCATCAAGAAAATGTATGATTGAACTGTAACTGAATTCAGCATTTTCATTAGAAATTAAGTTCATTATAGAGAGAATCAGTGAACAGAGACTGTATGCAGTTAAATGCAGTTTTATGGTGGGTTTTTTTTTTTTTTTGCTTTAATTTATTTGTGTTTTCTTATTTATCAACGATTATAGGTTTGTTTGCTATAGTCCGGCAGAATTAATTTCTTGTGATAGGTAAGCTGAATCACGTAAACTTATGTAGCACACTGTAGAAGTCTTTATTTTAATAGTCTTTAATTACTCAGGGTAATGAATTTACAATTCTTGATTCTAAAATAAAATACTTCAGAAATAAATGCGTGCATTTTGAATCAGTACAACATATATAAGGGTCCTTGTTTTAACTGTGTCTCAAAGCAAGAATACGAATTCAGTGAGTGTGATCTTCAGTTGAGACATCTGTTTACAAACTGATTAATTATATATTTAAAATACATAATTATTGAAGGAAAAATTTGACTGCAAGTCAAATAACTGGTTCTCTATCACCACAACTAAAGGAATTTTCCGATTGTTTGAGAAATGTATTTTTCTCCCAATTTCGTTTTAAAGATCAAATAGAATATACCCTCCATTTGTTTGTCAAGATCAGAAAGCTAAGAAGAATTTCAAAGAGAGGGGCTATATGCTACCTTGCTGTTCTGCTGTCTGTAACCACAATATTTTCAACATTGTAATGCTAGACAGGAAGCACAAGATTACCAGTTATCTTCTCTGATTTCACTGTTTCCTGTTTCATGTCTTATCTGTCCTAAAATATCTGTAGATAAATGCCGCTTCCAAGTTAAACACAGATGTGGTGCACTATAATTCTGGCAGGTGCTATTGTGTTTGTGCTATAAGAGGTGTTACCCAATCTTGCCTGTCTTTACGGCTACAAAAGCAGGAGGACTGTTTCTGCTTTCCCTCAAACATGCACAGTGATTTAAAAAAAACAAATGAATCTTCACCAGCAAGTTCTTTCTAGAGGTAAACCAGTGCCACAGCAGGGAGGCTGTTATCCAGTACTTCCTGGATTCTCACAGCTACCTGCCCTCTGTTCTCTGGGAATTATGCTTTCCTTTGCAATTTTTGAATGTGCATTGCAGCAGTTTGCGGAGGTGCTGATACAAAAAGGATAAGGTTAAGAGTATTCTAACAAGTATTATACAGAAAATAAGTGGAGAAGAGAAATAGTGGTATAATGTGGAGATTAAGAGACTGAGTGTTGCAAGAAAGGGTGTAAAGATGCATGCGAATAGGAGAATCTAACAGGAAAGAATAAGATAGCAGGCCATGATTGAAAATGGCTAGCACAAAAGCATGAGGCAGGCAAAAAAGGGCTAAGGCAGTACTTATTGAAATTTCATTCATCAGAGGAACAAGAGAAACAGGCACCTAATTTTTGTGAGCATCCTAAAGTTCAACAGGCATAAAATCATAAAGTTAAATTACAGCATACCAACACTCTAAGTCATGCATACATACATACAAACAAGATGTTTAAAAAATAAATGTAATCTTATTTTAAACAGCTTATGGTCCCCTCCAGAACCAATTTAGCCATTTTGTCTGTAATACCCTGGCATGGTTCCTGTGAAAATGGGAACAATTTGAGATTCAGCAAGTTTGTTAGCAATTTAACTGGAAAACAACAACAATAAAAGCAAACAACAGAATGTGACTATATTCAAATATTCTTAAAAGGTTTTATTTAAACTCACAAATCACAGACCTTGGGCATGACTAAAATGGTTCAACCTAACCCCCTCTACTTTGCTGAAGGATTACAGCACATATCCATTGTTTGCAACCTCTCTTAACATTTAAATCCTGCTGATTAAAGATAGGATTTTGAGAATTGAGTTACAGGTCAGATCTTTGTGAGAAGAATAATGATAAAAGCAGCCATTGTCATCAAATTATTCTGACTAGATAGTTACATTTACAGCTGTATGTTGGATAATGCCCAGGAGCCAGAAATCTAAAATCTTTTTTACTGACTTAATGGTAATTTTTCTTTTCAAGTGATGTAAGTCTGTTGCGCCTATACAAAATTTTCTCAGGAACCAGAAACAATACTGAAAATATCAGATGCTTGAAAAATCATGAATATTAGAAAATCTAGAACACATTAATTAAGAAGGCCTCTTCTAATTAAAAAAGAACAAATCTATATTTTTCTTACTCTTTTTCATGGACAAATACGTTTAAGCATTTTCAATAACTCTCTTTTTTGATCTAATCATAGTTTTTCTTGCAGAATATTGAGATCTGCCACAAATTATGACATTTCGACATATCAATCACATTTAGGTAAGATGAGTGTAACATACAATGGCTTTATGACAACAGCTATTACAGACCTTCAGCACAAAGACAGACTTTATTTCTCAAAAGAGGTAGACATAACCTTGTTTACCAATAGATTCAATGGGATTTGATAGAGATTAATGATACATTTGTATTTCTGACAGTATGTGTCTTATTAGAGGACTGCATTTTTTTTTTTTTAATCCACACTGTTCTTGTAACCATGGTCTCAGGTATGCAGTGGATCAGTTTTTAGAAAAGATGACTCATAATTTTGTAATTTCAAAGCCCAGCAAAGCCCTCTCATAGCAACTTGCAGCTTAAGTTTTTAATTTTGCTTTTTTTCACATCTGATCCTTAAGCAGTCAGGAGGACAAGCAGAGAAATATCAATCTGATAGACTTTTGACAAAAGAGCTACATTACTTAGTGCTTCCATACTAATGGTTTGTTGATAAAAATGAATACTGATTTTCACAATTTCAATTATTGGTGCAAAAGTAAAAACAAATACATTTTCTATGTCTTACAAATATTTTTCTTGGACTGAGATCTTTCCGTTTACTATTTATTTTCCTGCAAACTACTAAAGTAGCCTTGGCAACTTGACATGTCCATATTGGTATTACCAAAATGTTCTCACAGATTTCATGTTCCCTGACATTCCTAACAGAGGAAAATGTGTTGAAGAGCTCACTTTTGAAGGCTTCTGTTTCAAGTACTTTTGGATCCAAGAGATGGGATATCTCAGGAGCAAAGGCAATCAAGTACATGCTCAAGGCAGCTCAGAGAGTTACAAGTTTTATTTGGTGTGCACACATACACACATGCACACACGCACACACACACCACACAGGCATACACTTGCCCTAGTAAGCAGTAGGCAGAAACTCTCTAAGCAAGTGCAATATTATTTACTGACTCTTGAGAGACAGACAAAAAGTCTAGCAGGTGGGGGAGAAACATGCCCGCAGTGGATTCAACAGATAGTGTCAGCAGGGCGTTCCCTGCTTCTGTGTGCACGTTTCCACTTTAATCCACCACAGCCTCCCTCCTGCTTTTACTCTCTCCCAGGTCTGCAGAATTTTTTCCACTTGCAAGCTGTACCTGCATAGCCAGTGCATGATACAGAGCCCAAGTGGAACATCTGCCTGCAAATGAGCTCAAACGCATGCAAAACAAGATGAACTGGCAAGGTCAACTCCCTACAAAACAAGACAAATAACTGTAAGCCACAAAAAGCACTTCTCTTAATACTGTCATGCAGCCCATGGTTCTTGTTCTGTAGCCATCTAGCTATGTTTTTTCCCAGAATCCTTTTTTCCAACTCAGTATCGTTCTTTGTGCCCATGACACAGCTTTATAAACCCAGACTCAAAAGCTATAAGCTAAATAAACCAGTCTTACATATCTTAAAATGGCATAAATTTTATACTTCCCATTCATTCAGAAATACTGCTGAATATAAAATATTTCCAATGTTTTTGTTTTCAGCCATTAGAAAATTTTGTTTTGAGATCACAGAATGGTAGGTCAGTCATACAAATACAGGTAAGATATTGTGTGCCTTAGCATACAGATGAATGCACAGAATGTTACAGAACCAGAGCTGGTTGACTCCGACTGGAAGATGAAAACTAATAGCAGAACAGAGAAGCCATCCCACATGAGAAATTGAAGTCAGCTGGCCTATCTGTTTGTGATGAAGAGAGAGATTATTTGCAGCATAAACCAATTACTCGTTTGTGATACATTCTTGACTGTTTATGGTACTAACTGTAAAGGTAATTTAATACCAAACACATGAACTTTCACAGCCTTAAATTTTATGCCTTCAGAGTAAAATATTTTTTAAAATATTGTGATTAAAATATTCTGAGAGCATAATTTTCAGTTGAATTTTTTTTAATAATAAGGTGAATTCCACTGTCAGTCTTGTCAATTTCTATCATGTCAACCATCAGAAAGATAAATGGAATAAAAAATGGAAACAAAGATGTAGGTTTTTGAGCAGGAGACAAATTAGGATGAATATATAGTGAGAGATAGAAAGGATGACATAAAAGGGTGAACAGAGAACTGACAATACAGTATGGAGCAGATGAGGAGAAAAAAAGCAATGTTGTAATTAAAAGGAAAGCTAGTTCTACCAAACAGTGAAAATCTCCATTAAGCAATTCCTCTTATATGAACTAAAGTACTTTAAAAAATATAAAAATAATTTAGAGCACATCAGTATAGTTTTGTTTGACCTTAATTTGTAGTTTCTTTCCAAAATTCAGGAGACAAGTTTCCCCAACTCACACGCTATTCAAAGGTTGTGTCTAGAATGCATTAATACATTACTGGTGTTTCTACCATCCTTGTTTTTAACATTACAGGGGTCCACCTCAATCATATATTATCTACAACACACCTTTTTTGCTTTTCTCCAACTAAATATATCTCCCTATTATGATTACATCTTCTCCCAGCTTGTCTTACAAGATGTGTAAGCAATGAACTAAGTTTTTAGTTAAGTTCCATTGTGTTGCAAATAGAACCATAATATAAAACACCAACTTTAGTTTATGTTAAAATACTACATGGCAGCATGCGTGAGTTACATTTTATTACGAAGAATCAAGATTTGTAATGTTGTAGCAGATCACTTGTTCCACTATATGGACACAAGATACCTGTCGCCCTGATACCAAGGGCCTGTGAAAACCTGCTGCCTCCACTGAGCACCTGTTACTTCTGTTTCTCAAACATGTTTTCAAATATTTTGATTGCTTGGATGGTATGTTAAAAGAAAGATTTCATGGGGTCTTCTTCCCTTCCCTTCCCTTCCCTTCCCTTCCCTTCCCTTCCCTTCCCTTCCCTTCCCTTCCCTTCCCTTCCCTTCCCTTCCCTTCCCTTCCCTTCCCTTCCCTTCCCTTCCCTTCCCTTCCCTTCCCTTCCCTTCCTTCTTCTTTTTTTTCTTTTTTTCTTTTTTTTTCTTTTTTTTTCTATCTCAGTGCTATTTGCAGTGGCTATGTAGAAACAATGCTAAGGATTTTTTTTTTTCTCTCTTTTCATCCATTGTAATTTAACAGTAGAAAGAAGAAAGCAAACTCACATGATTTGCAGCCATCTTGATGGCAAGTAGTTTGTATTGCCTGTGGAATCATTCTGGCAGCCAACATCCAGGAGCAAGCACTGTAAAAGGAAATGTGCTGTCTTGGACATGAAGCTCCATGAGGAAATAGGATTTTGCTTCATAAGTGAAGCTGGTGGCAGAGTTCACACTAATTCCTAATTAGTTCCCACACTAATGCCAATTCCTACACTTCAAGAGGTGAACATCCTCCTCACAAACTTACAATCATTGACATTTTCTACCACTGTCTATTAGCTGTCATGGATCTTGATCCATGGAACTGAAAGAACAGATCAGAACAAAAGTCTTCTTCATGGGACAAGGGTCTACTCTTAAAGAAGATGAAAAAAGAAACATATTAGAAAACTTTGTAGGAATTATTTCCAAGATGTGATGAAGGTGTTGAAGGAAAATGAAGACAGGAAGAGAGGTGAAAAACAGGAATGTAACCACAATGATTTACCACAGGTTACTTTTTGCCTTCCACATCAGAATAAATAATATTTCCATTGTTAAATGGATGTCAGACAGAGATTAGAGATTCATCTTTTTTTAAGTTAGATTGTAATTTCAATTAACCTCATGTTTTTAACTCTCATATGAATTTCCCCCTGGTAACTGGCAGCCAGGCATTCAAAGGAATAATACCACTTATGAATCCTCTGGGGACAGATTTCAGTAATTTGTACTGCATTGATGTGAGCTGTGTTCACAGCAAAACTGAAGGGGTCAGTATCTGGCCTCTAATGATAAATACACATTTTTTGCAAGAAGGTCATAAACCACCTCAGGGTAGCAAACAGACATTCATGGTGTCTGATCATCTTGTTCTAGCATCTCAAAGCATTAAATGTGTCATCTTTTCACCAAAAATGTTTTCCAAAGATCTGTATTTTAAATTGTCTGTAAGATAAAATTCACAAGGATAGACAGATAAAAAACATTGCTTAGAATATTGTAACATCAAATGACAAAATCCAAGATGCTGAAAATGCGATGGGTCAGAGGCTGTGCTTTTCTTCACAGTAGCTCAAGAAGGAGGCAAAGATTCACTTCTGCCATTGAAATTCCAGGCTTTTGTCATTTTTTTGCACGATTTTAATTTTAATAAGCATTCAGCAATACAAAAGGAGTGTGTGAAAATACAGCATTACTATGCATATAACTTATATAATAGAAAACATGCACAACTCACACTTGAATTTTATTTGCTTGAATTTTGTTGTTTGAACTAGAATCTGTACTTAGCTTAATACGAAGAGAAGATGAGGGAAATGTGTTAATTCTTGAAATCATTGCCCTTCCAAAGAGTGACAAGGTGGAATTTTCTAGAATACCTGAAATTTTAGTCCACTGGTATGATTATAGCGTGTTGCAATTTAAAGTGGAATTTCCTAGTTAAGAATGTATCTCAGGTTCCTAAGCCCCAGGCCATTGAAACCTGAGTGTATTGTGAAGGTGAAAATGTTCAGTCTCCAGAGCAAAGGAGACATCCACATTAATTTGCAAGAGGCTAAGTGGCATCAGCTGTGGGATGCAAGCCTACAAAGTGTTGCTTTGAGAGAGAGAGCTGTACTGCAGAAGGTATGCAGCATAGAGCGAAGGAGTGCATAAACAAATTAGAGAATTACAGCTAAAAAGATCCGGCACTACTAAGTCAATAGAAGCACAATGCTTCAGGAAAAAAGATGATGTAGGAAAAGTATAGTGCCCTGTATAGTATTAAATTGTATTGACTGTAGTAAAGAAAGAACTTAATTGGTTTGTATTCTGCAGCAGGCAGAATTTACATCAGACCATACATTAGGGAAACCTGTGAAGTAAGCTTTACACGTGTTTATCCAAAACTCTGATTTTACAGTTGCAGGTACAAATATATATATCTGCAATCTATGAGAATCTACATCCCACCCTTTCCCTGAGATTCACTGAGGACTGAGCGCCAAATCTGAAAAAAACCGCCCTCTGTCTAAGCAGTCAGAATTCTCCAGGTAATACTACAGTGGCATTGATTAGGTACATCAGTTATGTACAAAGAAAAAAAAAGAGGCTCAAACTGACCTTTAAGTTTTTTGTCCTCTAATGATTCTCTAAAAGCACAGAGACTCTGAATTTCATTATAGTG
The DNA here is from genome assembly GCF_905368555.1 of Meleagris gallopavo. NCBI lineage: Eukaryota > Metazoa > Chordata > Aves > Galliformes > Phasianidae > Meleagris > Meleagris gallopavo. The sequence goes on along the minus strand of NC_139405.1, from coordinate 49,990,168 downwards.
CCATCTGACAGCAACAACATTTTTGTCTATGTTTTTATTTTGTCGTTTGTTTGTTTGTTTTTCATTTCAGGTGAATGAAATGGAGGCAAAAGATAATTAAGAAATATTTATGGAAGAATGCCTGAAATTGTGAAAACACTGCATTTGCAAGAGAATTTCAGAGCCTTGAAATAATGCCTGATTGCATTAATCTTATATTTTGTTTCAAAATAAGGTTGTTAATTTTAAAGGTAAAATCTGAAAGTAGAAATTGCAATCTGATACTTTAAGTTATTAAATGTAAAGTGTAAAATCATGTTTCTTTAAAAGATATTCAGAAGTGAAATTTGTATAGTATCAAAAAGGTAAGTAGATGGTGATGTTATTAATGTTATTTCCTACATATGGACTCAGCTCTAAAGGAGCCTGTATATGGGAGAAGTCAGTATTATGGAAGTGACCTAGAGCTAAGATTTACTTTTGACTTTAAGAATGATTCTGAACATCTGTAAGGATTTAGTTTTAGCTTTAAGAAGCTTTAAACTCCAGCTCTAGACTGAAGTGCTTTTTCCATTCCTAAAATTTTGCATTATTTGCTGTATTCTTATTACAGTTTTATTGATTGCATACCAATAGCAAGTGTGATAGAAAATATGTCCTTCCTTACAGTGACAGCAAATAGTAACAGAAACCCTTAAAATACAGTATAAGTTTTGATGCACCGTGGAACAATACCTGCTGTTCTATCACAAATATCTGATACCGTATTAAAGAAAAACTATACTAATATAATTTAATATATTGTGTATATTACCAAAGCAGACAGCCTAGGACAGCTTTTATTCACAAATAGTTTTCAACAAATATACTTTTTTTTCCCCTTTTGACTATAGAGTAGAAATGACATTATTTTTACAGGTACAAACACCATGGCAGGATCCAGAGTGCTTGCTTAGACTCCTCAATAATATCCTCAGTACACTCTGTTAGCCTTTTCACTGGAGGAAGTGCTGAACACTAGAAGGTCTGCTCGGTTTGTAACTTCAGGCTGCCACACTTGATTTTTTGTTTAAAAGTTCAGGTTTTTAGGCTATAGATTTCATGCACTGTAAATGGAAGCTAATAATCATAGTATCATTTTTTTTCATGCTAACGGTTTCAAGAAAATATATAGTCATTATTCTTCTCTTATTGGATGAACATTAAGTCCACTGCACATTGTAGGATGCCAGATTTTGTGTGTTCCCTTTTTTAACGGTTTGCTCTCATCACTTCTCTCTGACCCGGTACATCTGTGTGGAAGAGAAAGTAATGGATTTGGTGGAAGCTACATGTTGAGTAAGTATCTTCAAGGAATGATTTTCTGCCTGACAATTTTGGCACCTCTCAATATTAGCTTTAAATGGTACTGTTCTGTCCTGCAGAGTAGCATCTGAAAGAGTTAGGAAAAAGAGAAAAGACTGAGTACTAGTCAAGTGATTTGCCTTGATTTTGATTAATTCTTGAGCAGACTTCAGACACAACATATAAAAAGACTTGTTGCTACGATACATCTGCTTCCACTGTGCTGTTGACTATGTTCCTGGTACCAACATGGCTACCTAGATAAATAAATCTCAACAAGATTTAGTGAAAAACAAAACCAGTACAGACATGTGTCCAGAGGTCTGTTTAAGTGAGCTTTAACTATTTAGTTTTCAGAAGCATGTCATCTTTTAAAACAGACGAAACAACAGAGAAAAAAAAAATAGGGTGATAAAGAGTGGTGATTTCATAAAATGTGAGAAAATAAATGGGTGACCTTAGCGGTGACAGATGATGACCCTGGAAATGAATTAGGAAGGGAAAGGCAGTAATGCTAATGGCAAAAATTGTAATGACATGAAGTTATTGTTGGCAACTACTTTGGGAGCGGAAAAAGTGTTGGAGCAAGAATAAAATGTGGAGAGGGTGGCATTGTGGCAAAGCAGCCCTTGATCCTGGTGATGTGTGCCAGAGCTGGAGCGTACCATTAGGTTCATCCAAGGTTTTTCTTCCACTTTGATGGTGGAAATTTTTGCTCTATACTATGATAAAATCCAGGAGTCTCTAAGAATGCATGGATGTTGCAGTTGTCAGTGTATTTTTTTATAAATTACTGCATGTGTTTTAGATGGCTTTTCTAACAAAATTGCGTTTCAGTTTTGACTAAAACCATTTAACCTATTTTATTACCCAATTAAGTTTTGTTAATGGAGCAGAAATGGTGTAGAAGTCTTCCTGCTCCCTGGGCAGTACTGACATGATGGTTTGACACGGTTTTAGTCTGTTGTGTGCACTTGAAACCAGCATCAGAGTCCTCACATTTTATTTTACCTTTTCTTTTACCAAAGTTTGACATTAATATGTCTAACCATGTTGTAAAATACTAGGCCCTTCAACGCATGAAAAGCTTTGATCAAATGCCTCTATTCATACAAATACCTCTCTTTTTTGTGCTGTGTTTTGAGGAAATTGAAAGATAGCTAGGATAGTAGGAGAGGCTGTTCCAAAATGGAAGATAGATGCTTTATATAATAATTTTGGGCTGTGAAGCACAGCATTATAATTTTCCTCTGGGTGAATTTCCCTCTAGCGATAAGGAACTAGAGTCATAAGCTTTGTGATTCACAAACTATACCCAGAATCTTGTATAAAAATAGCTTAATTAGAAGGGCTGTCTGACAGATATGCTAGACAATAGTATCTCCAGAAGAACTTGTCAGGAATTTTGTGACAAATGGCTTTTCATCATAGAAAATGATTAATCAAACCTAAAACTTTCAGCGGAAACTTTCTCTTTTATCCTACCTTTCAGAGAAAGATTTTGCAGGCTTAGAATAGGAATAATGACAAGTCAGGAAGCTGGTCAACAGTCCCGTAGACAAGGAGCTCAGCATAACACTTTTCCTGATTCAAGCAGGAGATTCAATCTTGACCTTCTGCATGTTCCTCATATGCCCTATTAGATACTGACTTTCCTCAGAAGGAGTATCTCTCTGCTGCAGAGGTGGTGGCCATTTTTATGCCAATTAACCTGCAGAGTAAAGGAAACCTGAGCCTTTGTCTTCCATGCTCCTGGTGACTTCTACACTGCAATATACAGCAGTGTCACCTTGTGATGGCACACTGGCTGCTGACCTGCTTTACAGGGAGAAGCTCCAGCAAGGGAGGCAGATAAATAAGGACTTGTGCATTTGTTTGCACCCAGAGCAGGAGTTCCTATGACCAAGAGAGACCCAACAGCTTCCATTTCATCTTCTTTCTCCCTCCCTACTGAAGAAATTCAGACTGGAATTTCACATACATTACTAATCTTCAACATATTTTCCAGGATCTGGTTAACAAATGGTCCTTTACTCCTAAGCTGTAGCATGAAGCATGTTCTCTGAGACACCTGGATGCATTGTGTTACCATGACTGAGAGGAAATAGTTCAGGTAATAAATAAACTTGGAACTTGTACCACAAAGGAAATATTTCTTTCTGAAAGCTGTTTCATTCCCTTGGATGATACCGCTCTCAGAGTAAGAAATATGCATTTGAGTGTTCCTAAAACAGCTCAGTTCTTTAGTGAGCATCAATGTTGGGAAGCTTGCGTAAAGCAATTCTAGATTGGATGCATTTTAATTTAGGTGTTGCCTGCATTCCATTCATACAGCTCTCTTTTCATTAAAAACCTTTCTTTGTTTTTTCTTCATTTAGCTCCTAAAAAACCTATTTTCTCTCATAATGTAGTGATAACACTTCTCTCTTTGGAAAATCTTTTTCCTTTTGTCCAGATCACTGCTGCTTCTTTCTGTTCTGAAAGGGTCTCATGACTTCAGCAAAAAAAAAAAAAAAAAAGACTTAAAAAAGTCTTTTCAAATACAGTTGAATTTTTTAAATTATATTAAATCTAATATGTATTTAAATGAATGTTGCTACCTTTGTAGTCTCTGCTATCCTTCAGTCTGATTTGAACTGAATTGTAACACAAAATTTCTCATCACAGTAATTTGGGGATGGGGGTATGGAAAGTGCACCCAAAGCAGAATTTTGCCTTTCTTGAAGGTCAAATATACTTGACTAAAACTATGCCTAACTAGGCACTGTGCCATGAGTTAGATCTTTCTCTACTTGTTCTTTTATAAGTTTTTCTCCATGTTAGGCCCACAAAACACAGTAAGTAGTAAACCATACAACTAGAGAACACATCAGACTGTCTAAACAAAGGTGTAACACTGCACAGTTTTGCCAAGGAGTACAAGCAGCAAAACCTATGTTTAATGAGAAATAGTGTGTTATAGAAACTAGTGCAACTTCACTTCCCTGAAAGCGTTTCTTATGGTTTGAGTCCAATTATTATCTGTAAGAAGTCATCCTACTAAGAATTTTATGTTCTGCTGAGGGAAATGAAAGGTAATGTCAAGAAAAAGCAGTCAGGACTCTTTATCAGTTCCCCCCAAATACTTGAGAACAACGTATTTGTATTTCTTTATATTAGCCTATTTTTGTATATAATGATTTGAGCTTAAGGCATTTTGCATATCAATGAAGATAAGGCAGTTGTTTAAGAAAAAAAGAGAGGAAGAAAAATTTTAGCATAATCTCTTAAACTCAGAAGCTGAGATCTAGAAAAACTATCACATAGCACAAAGTTCTCAATAAAAATCAACACTGCCTCCAAATCACCATTTTTTTTTTCCGCTGCAGGTTTCTGTCCTGATAGAAGAGCACCCAGTGTTCAAAACCAGCATATAGAATAGTCGCAATTTGTCCCTTTCAAATGTATGACATCTTTCCTATGTTAATATTCCTAAAAAGATATGACTTATTATCTCTTTCGTTTGCACTTCCATATTTGCAAAATACAACACTTCATTATTTATTGTTAAGAATACACAAAGTGGTCTCTCCATGACTATAGTTGGTCTACAGTAGTAATTTTTGCTTAAGAAAAACAAGTACTGTTTGGAATTTGTTCAGCATTTTCACAGATGTTTATATAGCTGTCAGAGGAAGATTCATGGAGAGGACATTAAAATTTAATATTTCAAAAGTGAACTCTATTGTATCTTAGCAGGTATTTTTAGATTCCAAAACAATTTTTATTGTTTCTCTAAGATTAAATAATATATATTCTATGGGAAATTTTTTTCTTTTGCTTACCACTGAGTGAATTCACAAGAACTCCTTTCAGCTAAAGCATCACTTCAGCATAAATTCAGGCAGGATTAGGTTCTGCATGTCTTTTAGTTCACTGTATTTCTGCATGTATAGTCCTGTATTTCACAATTTGTCTAGAGTTAGTTAATAAAGTATATAGGTGTTTTTTTTCCCATTTTGGGTAATTTGGTTTCTCTTTCTTCTGCAGGTATTTCACAGAATACTATCTAAGCACATATTTACTCATCTCTGTAATATTTATAGAGGTGATGTTGTCTTCTTAATGTTAGTTAATAAAGTATTTCTCAGTTATTACAATATTATATCTCTTTATATAGAGCAAGAAGTTATTTCACACCTCCATGTTTGGTTATGACTATTCTTCCATTCAATAGCAATATTTAATTATTTTGAAGTTTAAAGTTCCAAAACTGATTTTTCAGCCTGTGTTTCATACAAAAATTTCTTAATCTTAATATTGATTTTACTGTATCATTACATCTAAGTATCTTGTACTTCCCAATTTTCTTTAGTATTAGCTTTGGGTATGAAAGGAAGTGTTAGTCTTGCTCTTTGATCTAAATCTCCTTTCCCAGCAACATTACCATGGCCTTAAACTGGCTTAAAAGTTAAACGACAGTCAAAAAAAACAAAAAACAAAAAAACAGACAAAACAACCCACCAAAAAATAAAATTCAATCCACCCATCAGCTACTCTCCTCAACAAATCTATGAGTTGGTATTTTATTCCTCTCTCATCCTCCTACATTCCAGTTTTCAACTCTTGCTCCCAGTTTTCTGTTTTTTAACTTATTCTCATCATCCTTATCCCTTGCTTCCTTTTACACAAGTTAGAGTTTCTTTTTTTTTTTTTTTTTTTCCCATGGCACTTTACCCAATTACTCTGCTCTGTGCTTCTAGCCTGTGTCTCCTAGCCTGCTTTTCTCTTCTACTTCCCCATTTCCTTCCATTGCTACATTTTAAGGAATACAGAAACAAATGTTTTTGTTTCTGTTTTTTTTTTTATTTTATTTTTTACTAGCAGCTATTTAATATATGCCTGCGAAGAGTTTAGAAGTGTAGGAGTCATATTCATAGAAAGTATTCAAACTATAGCTGTATTTGGAGCAATGGGAAAAAAAAAATCTTTTAGGGGAAAATATTACAGATTGTTTCAGGAGGTAAACATTAAGGAAAAAAGATAGTTTTGCAGATAAAGGGAAAAGGATGTATGGAGGTGCAAGCTGTAGCTTTAGTTTAAAGAGAAGATACTTTTCTGGTTCTTTATGATATTCAATGAAGCTAATCCAACATTATGGTATAGAAAATGTAATAAGAACTGAATTATTTTGCACATAAGTAAAAATTTCCAAAATGTTAGAAACAGCTTCTATTTCTTAAATGTTGCTTTTCTTAGTTTTTTCTTCTCAGTTGTGACATGCTGTAGTGAATTTCTTTTCTGTTATGAATGTAGAGGAAAGGGCATGACAGAATAAGAAGGAAAATTAGATCTTGTAAATGATAGATATGGGACTACAGTTAAATTGTCCTTGAATTATCAAGTGATTTTTGTCCAATTCTATACTGAGCTTTAACATGTTAAGGAATGCTCAATTTTCTTCTTACAAGATGTATTTCTTGTGACAGTTCACAGTTGTTCATGTAGGTATTCCTGAATTTCATTTTGAAGATCTCTGTGAGTCTGAAGCAAGGACTACATGAAATGGATGGGCACCTATGTGATTTTGTTCTTGTGATACTTCAATATGTTGCACTCAGCTTACTGTGAGGGTGCATTCCCTACATCTTATGGTACATCATTTATAAGTTGGAGGCCACAGAGGATGGATGCTGAACTTTCATTGATCCACATAAGTTTTAAATATACTTATGGGAATTTTAAGTTTTATGAATTTAATATATATATTTAAGTCCTTATTTTGTGAAGACAAAATCATCTGTTTAAATTGTTCCAGGTCACTGCATGCTATTCATAGAGTTTACCTGTAGCTTATTTATTTATTTCTGCTACACTGGAATCTCTGCTAATATCGTGCAGGAATTGTTTTAAAGTACTTTCCTAGTGTTCAGAAGTAGTTCAGAAATTTCTCAGTGCACAGGATGGGTAAAAAAGAAAACACAATAGTTTGACTATGACTGTCAGTGCATTTTTAAAAGCATGTAATTGGAAGTAATGAAAAAAGCTTATTTGCTTACCTCTGGTCACAATAAGAATAAATGATTTTATCTGTAAGTTATCTGATAGCAGAAAAGGATTATGTGCCAGCTAGCTTTAATATCTTAGGTTACGAAAAGACACAAAGTAGTGTCACTATAATTGAGACTATGTACATTGGAGGATAAAACTTATGTGGAGTATGTTTGGCTAAATAATGTAGGTATCAGCAAATGTATTTCTTAAATGGCACTCTGCAGTGAAAATTTAAGTGAATTAATCAAATTAGTTATGATATAGGATTTAGGAATTACCATAGTTATGATGCTATGCATAGGAAAAGTATCAGAGAGAAAAGTTATTTGATCACCTCTAGGATTCCCACAGCAGAAGATTCCATATTATATAAGAAAAATAGAATATGGGATTCCACTGAGTGAAAATTGCTTTACATATTGCAAGATTTTTTGGCAAAATTCCAGACAGTCTGGTAGGAAGAGCTATTGACCTGCATAGGAAACACTTTAAATATAAATAGAGGTCAAACTTAAACAGATTTACTTGGCCAGTTTGTTTCTGAAGAGTTTACACAAAAGGGGCTAAAGACAAAAGTCTGCAGATGTTTATTCTGACTTTACAGGTCAAAATATACGCACATGGATACATACAAACATAGATACCTGTACCCAACAGCAGGTCCTGTGTAGCTGAAATCCAGAAAACAAAAATGCATGTATCTCTGGAAATGGTTGTGGCTGTCTTCTGTTCAACCTTACTTGTGAAAAAGTATTCAATTATCTTTTTACAGAAAAGGTGGGTTTTAGGAAGAAGAATTTTCATTTACTAATTCTGACTTCATAATGGAGCATATTCATCATAACTGTAATTAACTGAAGTCATTCAAGATTATTTATGCCCCTATTAATTTGACTGTAAAGAGGATCCTGTGAAGGATTTGAGGACATTTTGCAGTGACCTGAAACAGGACTTGTGCTTTTCTTCAGGTCAAATGTTCACCAGTTTCACTATCTCTCTCTGCAGTACATTACTCTGCTTTATATAGCAGAGCTGTTACTCACTGGTTGTTGCTCAGCAAGTAAGTATTTTAAATTGCATATTTATTGTACCTGAAAGCATGCTGTCTCAAAATGAAATGTAGTGCACTGAAATGAAGAGTCCACACTCTGGGGTGGAATCTGTTGGAGCTTCCTAGGAAATGCCATGCGATCCTGCTGAAATAGTCCTTCTTTATCTAATTCAGGAGTTAAAAATAAACATATAAAACTAATAATGGAGATTTGTAACAGTGATTTGAATCATCCTATAAATAAAATGAAATAAGAGAAATGAAAATAGGTCTCGAAGGCAAACTTCTGCCACCTTCAGAAAAAAAATCCAGCATTTTCCTGAGTTATTTCTCATTTATTAATGTTAGTTCATTACTAATACAGAAAAAAATTATAGGAAGAAACTAGATCTCTGTTTAAGCATTGGATGGCATATCCAGATTTATGACCAGAGCAACAAAGGTTCAGAAAACTAAATATTTTCCTGTTAATTTGATTATTTTACCTGTTTAACATTATAAAAAAAAGCTGACTTGTAATTTGTTTGAATGAGACTTAAAAAAAAAACTAACACCAACAGACTTTAGTGAAGGTGACATAGAAACACTGTTCGTTAGCACACTGAAACTTGACTATAAGTCTGACTCACAGAAAACATTCACATCTATGTCAGCATTCCCTTTGTTACAATTTTTATATTACTTTGCATCCTATTGTAAATCTAGTTAAAACTTTACAAATACTGAAGAAAGCAAAATTGGCATTCCGTGTGGCTCACAGTCTTCACTGGGATGTGAACAAGTGAAACTGATACAAGACAGGAAGGTTTGAAAGTCAAAGAGTAGACAAATGCTGTACAAACTACATTTTTTTGGATAATAAAAAAGGCAATGCATTTAAAAACTGATGAGAATGGAGTTGTTTCAAGAAGGAGGGCAGAATGACTAAATTTAAAGCAAAATAAATAAAAAGGCACTGTTCTCTTTAAAAAAGGCATATTGTTATATCATAAATGATAAATGAAAATGCCTGAAAGCTGATAAAAATCAACAAGAATTTAGGACATACAAAAAGCATGCAAAATCTGAGAAGGAGGATTTATCTTACACGTGTCTATTGCAGTTACAAGACAGATGTGAAACACTCAGTTCTAGTAGAGGCAAAGTTGGTGGGGGAACAGCATATTTTGTCCCCTTCTGATACAGGCAAAAAATGAAATGACCCCTCGAACACTTAAGTACTTAAGTCAGGAATGAAATACAAGCTTAAAACAAGAGCTTTCAGCAACAAATGGGTGGTTTGTGTTAAAAACGTTAATCCCTGGAAAGGCTCGTTGGCTCAAGCTTGCTTTTGAAATAATTGAAATCATGCTGAACCTTGACATGGTTCACCGTAGAACAGGTACTGCTGTGCTGCTTTTATAAATAAAACAAAAGCAACAAAATACTTTTCATTATGAACTGGCAGACTTTCTTTTCCTTATGCTTTCTTCTTTGGTTTAGGATTATTTTATTTTGAATCATTTTGCTTATTTTAGAAAGAGGAAATGCATTAGACTTCATGGCCAAAAAAGATTTTATTTCCTTATAAAATAATAAAGTTGGGAGACCTTTTTAAAATGGCTCATGTTACTTTTGTGGTCGTTTCTGTAAATATTCCAAAGAGGTGGATAATCTTAATGTATCTACCCTGACCATGGTTGTCTGTCATATGCTCTCATTCCATTGAGGTTACTAGGCTTTCAGGTTCCTGCTCAGATTCTGTAGAGAATTAGAAAAATGTTACATACATTGTTTCATTGCTGTACTCATAATGTGCAATGCAGAACACCACTTACAATTTAAGGGTCCATAAAACAGAAAGCTTATTTAACTCCTTTGCCTCAGTGGGTACTGAACTTGCAGCACTCTGTGATATTGCATTTTATAATTCTTCACACTAAAATATGGAAAACCTCAGTGTATCCCCTGAGACATTTTTTTCATGAGATACTATGTGTTAGGTAGCAATGTTAAGGTGTTGTCTCAGTAATTGCAAGACCATGTCAAATGTTGAAAATAAATGTAAAACAAAGTCTACTTTTATTTATTTATTTATTTAGTTAGTTAGTTAGCTAGTTAGTTAGTTAGTAGTTAGTTAGTAGTTAGTTAGTTAGTTACAAGCAAACAATCAGAATCTTCACAGTACTGTTGAATTAAAATCCTGCATTGTTGCTGGAATTGCTACATCACATTTTGCCAAAAATGCCAAGAAGTTATCTTTTCAAATATGGGCACCTTAATAGGGCATCCAAATTGTACATTTAGTTACTACTTGTATGGACACTTAGATGTGTAAATGTCCACTCCATGGATTTAAGTACTAATTTGAGCATTCCTGTCTCAGATTTAAACCTACTATTAAAGCATTCATATTAAACCCATAGTGCATATCTGTATCATTGATGCTTATAAAGAGCAAGAGCATCTGAGGCAACTATGTATTTTATATAATATCGAGTAGCTGAATGCATTTCTACTGTGTAGACATTTAATATGATAAAACAACAATGTTGAAGTTCCCTGTAAATGTACAGAAAATACTCTCAACGTTGGATAAAGACAGCATGAAATCTCTGCACTTTCGAATAAATGTAAGAACTTTCAGGAATATCTTCTAAACGCATTCACTGTAACAATGTTAGGTATGTAAGTACACATCCACTGAACTCTATTTTCAATCCTCACCATTCTACTAGAATCAGTACAAAGATTGCTTACTGTAATATAGTTATGGTTTCAGATGTTTCCCTAAGCAGCAGTTGCCCAGTGTATTGGATATTAAGCATTCCAGACATACCAGATGCGTAGACTCATTTGGTCAGGAATTCATGTCTCTACAAAGCTTTTTCATGCCCTCCTCTCTTGCTCATTGAACAATCTTCTTTTATGTTTCTGTGGGGCTTTCCAAGCATTCTTTCATGTACTCTAGCTTAAACATAATCTTCTCTGTTAGAAGTACTCCAGGCATAAAGAAACATGATTACACAAGAAAAAAATTGCAATCAACTCAGTCTACCACAAAACTCCTCCAAGAGGCTGAAGAGCATTCTGAAAACATTCCTATATTCCTCTTCCTACAGAAGCACTGGATGTTAAGCTTGGATGGACAGCGTAAGTATCAAAATACTGTGATTGACCTGACTAGGCATTTAAAAGAAAAAAAGACCAATAAGTAGAACTATTTGTATAAAGACCTCTCTCAGCAAAGAAGGAACTTGAAAGCACTAGCACAGATATCTGGCACTGCATTTCTAAGGAAGACCTGGACAACACATTGCTTAGGGCTAGCTCAGTGGCCCTTTTCATGGTGATGCTGCTTGGGGAGTGAGGATATTGATTGTTCCACTTCCACTACTTCATGCAAGAGTGAAGCTGAAAAGAATCACATCAGCTTTGCTATGTGCAGGTGTAAGACTCTTCCAAATGATTCCTTCTAATCTGCAATAGAAAAGGGAAGGTAGAGCTGTACCAGGCTTTTTCCTGGGGATGCTCATAGCAGGTACTACTTCAATGAACAGTGGCTTCCTAGGCTCTTGTTTTTGCAGAGTTGTAGCAATATCTAAAATATAAATCAGGCATGAAAAAAACAGAAAATAGCTTATGAAAATGAATGTGGAGAATGAATAATAATAAGATAAGATAGATAAGAGTGTGTTGGGAAACAAATGGGTCCTGGCATCAGTTTGCTAAAAAGAAAAATGGAAGTTTGAAGCTAAAATAGAAGATAAGCAAGGCAACCATTTTTTCACAATAAGATCTTATTTTAGTCAAACAGCTCAAATTACAACAGAGAGAAATAATTTTAGAAGACTCAATTTATTATCTTAATCAGGCAAATATAATTGAGTTAACACTCCACTATTTGAATTAATGAACTCTAAATGTAGTTGATTTTTAGACGTTCAGTCTGAAGTAACTGGGAATAAACAATGATTTTTTAATATTTTGAAATACACAAGAGGTTGCCTAAAATATACTCCAACTAATTTCGGGCAATAGTTTTTTAAAGCAGGCAGCTAGCTTTTCTGTTCTGCGTAACTTGCAGGATATTTTAATGCCATTAGTTACCATGGTAAAATATACTGTAAATCCATTTTCACTTTGGATGCTAAAGAATACAAGTTGTGAGTTGTTTTCTTGTAAAAGGCCTGATAGGTTAGGCCCATTCTCTTCCTTGCACTTGAAGATAATAAACATTTATTTTATCACTGAAGAAATTGTCTTCATTCGTTGTGTATAAAAGCAGGAGTGAACTCAATAGAGAATGTTATTCTTGATTAATAAAACTTCTAAATTTGTTTGAGAAACACTGACTTAACAAATAACAGTTGTGGCTGAAGAAATATGTTTTATCAATAAAAATAGATTACCCTTACATTAAATATAAAGAATGTAATGATAAGCATTTAACTGTCTCAGGTAGAAGAAGTCCCCAGAAAGCAATTCTTCTTTAAATGGAAATTTGAGATCACAGAATCTGTTTTAAAAATAAATGCTTGAATTTAAGACAGCATTTAATCAACTACATGAATATGAGAGCAGTTCTCCAGCAATAGAAATGTTGTACAGTAAAAAGGAATATTTAATGAATAAATGAATCTTTCTTATATCCACACTTTTCTAGCCTTTACTCATCTGTATTTCTCTGGTTTTTTTAGTCTACTGGTCTCACTGCAACTTTAATAAGACTGCCAAAGGTTATTTATTCTACCTAATAATAGCAAACCAAAATTAAACACTTGAGTACAAGCTTTAGCATATTTCACATATTCATAAACAATGTGCATCCATAGATGTTGGAAGAAACCTCTTTAGGCCAGCTGGAAGTTGATGTATCAGCCTGGTACTGCATTGTTTCACCAGCAGACAATAGAGAAAGCCAAATTCTTGTTCCCACGCAGACCTAAATCTTTCTTTTTAGTAGAAAGACAACACAATGCAAAAAACTTATGCTTCACTGAGTACTGAAGAAGGTATAGAGCTTCAGTGCAAGTCACTTCCAATTAGAATTGTAACAGTTCTTCAACAGTCCTTCAAAAAACTTTTAATTTTTAACCAATTTAAGCAAACTGAAGAAAAACAAACGTGTTATCAGATCAAATAAAATATTTCATTATTATTAGTGTGGCTTTTGCTACCTTTTAGGAAAATTAAAATTTTGTAGCATCAAATAGTTTAACTAAATCCTATCTGCGAAATAGAAGGGATTATTACTTTGAGCTTGGACACCTTATAAACCAAGCCCTCAGGGGTGAGATTCATGAAGTCTACGCTGAGATCTTCCTCACTGCAGATAGATCTAAATGTTCCCTACTGTGTGAATCTTGTGAAATAATCAGAAAGACAGTAAAAGGATAGCTTTAAAATTTCTGGACAAAAGTACTCTGAGAGAGTTGAGATAGCCATGTTCCTGTAGCAATGTGTTTAATGGGAGTGAAAAGAAAACATTTTTTGGCTTCCTTCTTGGCACCAAAATACACATCAGTTTCTTGGCCCTCGAATCCAAAGGTTCTAAAAATTTAAGAAATGTCAGGATGAACTGTTCTGACACAGGAATGTGGTTTCTTGTTTCCTTTTGCTAAAAATTATTAATTAAATATGATTCATATTTGTGTGTGACCCAAAAAATGGATAAATTCCTTTATCCAAAATATAAATAAATTACCCTATTCTATTTGTATCTTGCAGGATGCTAATTGCCAATATCTTTTCTAAGATAAACTGGGGCTAATATTAGGATTCAGTTAAATACAGTTCATTCTTCCTGGGTTTGTCTTTCTTGAAATAGAGATGGTCTGCTCCCTGTTTCCTGACTGCTAAAGACGGGTGGTAGTCACTACAAGAATTCTATTGTTTAAAGAAGATCATTATACTTTGAAAATGCAAGTAGGGTAGAAGATCAGGTTTCAATTTGGAAATATCCAATTTACTAGGCATTTTTCAAACCAAAGCAAGTTTTATGACAACTTTTATACTGGTGTTTCGGTCTTTGACAATTGAGATTATTTGTCCATGTACGGCATTAAATGTGTCTGTGTTTATCTCTGAAACAAATAGTTTCTGAACAGTTTGATTTGAACAGAAGAAAGTGTCTGTGGAGACTGATCATCCATATATCATTCTTCTGGATCATCCATTATGCTTGAAACTGTATTGCAGTTGGCGAACTCTCATCTGACCCTGCAAAGAATCTTTCAAGATATTAAATGCAGCTAAAGAGAAAAAAACAGCTTCCTTTAACTTCTAGTCGCTTTATAAAAACCTGGCAAATCCTTTGAGATGTCAGTAGTCCAGCTTAATGCTGCATGAACAACCAAAGTGTTAAAATTCAATGAATATTAATCCAAGTCAAGCACTGTGCATAGAATCATCCTTTTTCTACCTGAGGTTTCTTTTTTCCTGCAAAATACATCATTATATTGAAAAACCAATGCTTTTAAACATGGATCTGTGAGAACAGAGAAGTAAACATACATTTTTTAATTGCAAACTAGTCTTTATTTTTTATAAAGCACATTGCTAGTGAGGCAGTAGCTTAAATATATGGCATATTCAGACACTGTCAATCAGCTAATTAATTATTAGGCATATTTCACCTTCACTTTTCAGATTCTTTTTTCCTCTTTTTTTATTATTTTTTTTCATTTGCTTTCATTTGGGTCATAAAATTGGCAGATCATTTTGTTTATTCACATTTTAGCAACAGATTTGGATTTCAGAAATTAACGTCTCATCTCTAATTTTATCCTTACAAGGTGTTGGTTCCTTCTGGAAGATTGTATCCAAAGCTTCTTCCAACTGAAATCTTTCATGCACAGTGGTACTGTACTCTTCTATGGCTGATCTTCAAAACAATATGAAAAAAAGTAACAGTTTTTAACCTAGTGGTAATCAGTTGGCATCTTCTAGATATTACCTTTGGCTGAATTTTAAAATGTGATCACATTTTGGCAAGAAAAGATTACTTGATTGCAGTCTATTTAATAAGCTACCGGAGACAATTTTCCTCTTTCAACTAATTTCATTATTGCATGAATTATTTAATAGAAGCTATATCTTCTGTTGATTTACAATAATAATTCAACTGTATTGACATTTTCTGATTCTTAAATGCTCTGTCTTGTTTCTCAATGTTCTTTGAAGGTTGTGCATTTGTATGGAACATATCATGTAAATCTATGTGTAGATATACCTGATTGTTACCTTCAGATCTTTTCAGTCTGAGATTGAGGTTATGACAGAAACATTTCTATATTCAGAGAACTTTGATCATTCCTTCACCCAGCTCAAAGAGTGATTTTTTTTTTTTTTTTTGCACTTTCATCTGTGCTTGAAAGTTTTGAAGCCCTTGTAACAGTGAAGCATATGATTTTTCACATTTTAGAGGAAGATTTCTGTGTGTTGTATTGTCACCAGAACGGCATGAGTGTCTTTTTGCAACTGTAAGGTGTTTTCCATATTGTGAGGTTTTCTTGGAACAGCTAAATAGGTAAGCAGGCAGGTCCAATATCTCAGTCAGCTGCATATTAAGAGCACTTTCAAAAACTAATATGAGTTGCTACATCAAAGTTTTACAGAGCTGACAGGGTATGCCAGACATGGGAAAAGGGTATTTTAGGTGTAAATATTGATTTTTCAGAGATATAGATCGTGATGTTCCATAAACTTTGGACTTGATACAGATTTGATGATACTGCTCCATTTACCTGAAAATGACTGACTCTTACTACACCTCTCCTGTTGTTTTGCTGCTTACTATTGCACTTGTTGCCTTTAATTTAGCTCCTCTTTCCTTCACCATAATGATAAGCAGATGGAAAGTGCATTTGCCTCTGTGGATTTGAAACAACACTGTCTGTCTTGCTTAACACAGAGAAAAAGCTAAAGCAAGAAAGAGAGAAGAGTACAGGCTGAGTGAAAGTGCCCCAAATCAAATCTGACAGTTGGATATCTCTGGCTGACAGAAGGTCCCAGGGAATGTCCCATCATCTTGGATTAGATCAGGCCTGCAGTCAGGATTGTCCTGAGTTAAAATCTGCAAAAATGCTCTTTCTTGTTTTTCCACTCCTCTCTTTTCAAAATAACAATAAACTCTTGGCTATAGTCCATATCACTGGGAAGGACTGTACGTTGTTTTGACTGAAGAAGAGAGTTAGGATGTAGCTGATCATCTTTCTCAGTGGCCAAGGGCCCAACTGCTCTGATTTCCATGGCTACTTCTATTCCTAATATTGCTGACTGCAACACACTTTCTGATTTATTGTTGTACCACTGCCTTCCCCAAATGGTGAGGGAATGAGCAGTAGGCTGTTGGGCAGCAGACTGGAAGCTAAGGGAAAAGATTGGGTAAAAAGGGAAAGCAGCTAATAGATGACTCGAATGATAAAACCAAAAGAAGATGCAAAAACCAAAAAAAGATGCAAGAAAACCCAGGATTCAGCTGAAAAAAAATAAAATATGAATTGAATGGGACTCTAGTTAGTGATGTTGCTAGGTGACCGTCCCTGTTTTAAACATACCACTTATTAATAACTGTAGCCAGCAAGGGGCTTGAGGAAAGGAGAAACCAAGGCTGGAGGACTCCAGACTGTCTTGAGGCAGTGTACCAGTTTGCAAGAACTCCTAGTTTTCTGTCTTGTTTCAACAAGCCACAATTTGGATGAGAGCACAGCATGACTAAGTTATATCAAGGCATAGAAGTGAAAATTATCGCTACTTCTGCCAGAAAGGAGATATAATTTGATTGCTGAAGGGAAATTTCTGAAAGCTGAATTGCAGGAGGTAGTAGCTTTAAAATCTGCTAGAACTGTTTGGAGAAGCCTGTAGTATATTTTAGTGGTCTAAAGTAGCTGTATAAGATGTTTTATTGCTTCTTTGGAGACATTTCCTTTGCACCCTACATTTCTGTTTCATATTCTTTGCTAGACAGGACTTGAAAAGAATTGTGAGCTCTTCTTCTTCTCTTTTTTTTTTCTGTAATGCAGAAAATCGCTGTTTTCAGAGAGGAGAATGGTGGAAGAAGCAGCATTGCTAATGGGAGCCTTGTTACACATTACGATAAGTGGCAGGAAGAACTAATGACAGAAAAAGTAATATATGACAGCAGAGAGATGTCAGAGAGAACTTTTTAAAGTTTTGATTTTTTTATTTTATTTTATTTTTTTATTTTTTGTAAGTAAAGAAAAGATAGAAGACTATTTACTGTTTTATAAATATCTATTTACTTTTCATTTTGCTGGATTTTCAGCTGCCCAAATAAAGTAATTGGAATTTAAAACAAGCAGCTACAAAATGTTTTCATAATCAATGTTAAGGAAAAATCTGAGACTGTTTGATATGTCTGGTACCCTGTTATTCTTTTGCACTCTTAAGCTATGCCTCACAGAGTACTGAATTAACAAACTAACTCAAAACGGTGAAATTTTAGCCTCTATATTTTATTTTTTCTTCAGTTTGTCTCAATCTTTATGAGCTGAGGTATTCACAGGAAAGCTGATCATGCTCTTAAAATATCATTTTTCTTGATCTCTTGAAACTGTCATGGTTGCTCTGCTACCTCTCTAAAATCTGTCTCCCAAAGAGATGCCAAGAGGAATTCTTATTTATTCCTTGATTGGTTTTTCCTTCTCTGTTTAAGAAAACAAATTTGATTCCCTTGCCTAATCTTCTTGTGTCTTGGCTCCACTTCTCCCTTAAATTCAGATTGTAAGTCTTTTGGATCTGTGCTTGGCCAGGGCCTCAATCTCTGGGAAACTTGTCTTCCACTGGATTTCCTAGGTGATTTGGTAATGCAATGGATTAATAAAATCTTAAGTCTAAGGTCTTTTCCAGTCCACTGTGAGGGTAAATGAATATAAATGATCAGCTGAAAATAAGATAACACTCTACAGTAACAAGGAAGTGGCAAAAAATGTATTATTGTGTAACTGCAAGTGGAACATGGCAAAAGTAGTGTCTTCAAAATGTATTGTAGAATATAATTCTTTATTGACTTTATATAGACCTTAGAAGGCTCCAATTGATACTCAATTAATTTTTTATGATAAAGAAGATAGTGTGATTTATAGAAATCATTAAGAAATCCTGTTATCTTTTAGCTGAAGCACTTATAGCTCTAACAAAATGTGGAATGCAGAGATATCTCGGAGTTTTCCCAAAGTTCTATCTTCCCTTCTTTTTTTTTTTGTTTTTAATTTTTTGCTTCTTTCCCTTCCTCAGTACTTTCCAGAGACCATATATGAGGAGCTATATTTACAAGGTGAGGCATTCTGTTTTTCAGATTTTGCTCTACAGGACATTTTGTGAATCAATAACTTGCACAAGAGAGTTTGTATGCATATTTACGAAGTCATATCCTGCCTGTTGCTACAACTCAAGTGAAGAACATACTGAACAAGCGAAGGAAATGCAAGCCTCAAATACAAATTGAGGATTGATGTAGTTGAAGCACTGTCGTGTAGGAAACAGGTCACCAAATCAACCATGCAACAGAACATGCCATGCCTTCTCTATCATTGTGAAATTAAACTGGTGAATCCCTGAGTGACAGGAAAAATTACAAGCCAAAATGATTAATTAAGTAGTTTATACCAATCTCATTTCAAATGTTTGCAACAAGCAATATGACTGAGTGCACAGAGGCAGCATTGCATTTAAACTCCAGATACTTATCAATACCAGTAGAAAGCACTTCAAGAAATTGGATGTTTTTTGTAGTGAATCATTTCAGCAGTGATTGATCAAATGCTATCATACATATCTGACAGAGCTCAAAACCAGCAAATGTTCTAATGGAACATAATAACAATGATGAGTTGTACATTTGTAACACTTACTAAAAAGAATTCCAGGATTGACAAATTGGAGCAGCAATGTTGGCAGACTTAAAATGAAGCATTTGTACAGTATATACAGTACTTAGAGATGTGGAATAGATTCCAATATGAAATGCAGAGAGGTTTCTTAACATCTTTCTGAAACTCCATGCCAAGATGGTGCCTAATTTTCATCCTGTCACTCACAAACCCCTTTGCATCTGTTGTTTCAACATATGAACAGTGACCCAGTTCAAGCTGCTGCTAAAACTTGAGCATTAATTAATAAGAGGAAAGCTGGCTGATGGATAATTAAGAGCAGGGTAGCAAATTCTAGACAATGTATTTGCAAAATTGAGCTTAGAGGAAGGATGTAGAGTGATTTAAGAAAAACTAATCAATTTTGTAATAACATGTTTATGAAAAACTATTTGCAGAAAGTATCACCAAAGTTCAATAAGCATGGAAGGCCCCAACCTTTTACCTTCCTGTGAAAATGCACAGTAATCCTCTCAAACTGTTAAACTGGCCTTATTCTTAAACCAGATCTCTATCTCATCACTCACGAACAGAGAACCAAAAAATTAAGTGTTGAATGGCTTTTGCTCATCAGTGCTACTGGTGGTGGCAGATCTAATACAAAACTAACTGCTAAACTATCTGCCCCTTCAAGTGGACATCCTTACTGAGGAATTAACAGAAAGGCTCCCTTATAGTCTATATGAAGCCCTCTATGAATATACTGTCTGTATTTTAGGAAAGCCCACTTCATCACCAAGAATAGCTTGAGGAAGAAGTCCTGCTCATCTATATGTGGACATTTTAAACTTAGTTTATGCACAATTTCTGAAACATCAGGCAGTCTTCTGAGGTCTTCCTGCTATAACTATGGTGGCCACACATTTGTCTGGAATCTGCCTTAAATCTTTTTGTCTGGTATATTTATGATTTATTTCTCTGTGATGCCAAGAGGCAGTTCTCAGCATTGACTTATCTTCAGTTAAATCTGTGTTTCGGATTTGCTATTGCATTATCTTAGATTTTATAAAGTGTCTCCAGTTTTCTGAGGTACATTATGTTTTACTAGTCCAGTGTATTTTGCGAGCATGTGCTCATTAAGAATTCTTCTGAAATTATCTACTTAATTTTTACATTTCCTTATTTCTCTATTGCTGAACATGATAGGGTAGTAATTCAGATCAGAGCTTTCCACAAAATGAATAAACACAATCTCATGCATAGCTCTACAAAAACATTTTGTGTTTCCCTGGAGAGACTTTTCATCTACTATTTAATATACCCTAAAATATTTTAAAATACAGTATCACCAGTCTGATTACAGGGGTTGGAAGGGACCTCCAGAGATCATCGAGTCCAACCCCCCTGCCAAAGCAGGTTGCACGAGTCGCACAAGTAGGTGTCCAGATGAGTCTTGAATATCTCCAGAGGAGACTCCAAAACCTCCCTGGGCAGCCTATTCCAGTGCTCTGTCACCCTCACCGTACAGAAGAAGTTCGTGCGCACATTTGTGCGGAACTTCCTATGCTCCAGTTTCTGGCCGTTTCCCCTTGTCCTGTCTCCACACACTGCTGAAAACAGTCTGGCCTCGCTACTCTGCCCCCCACACCTTAGATACTTATAGACCTGGATCAGATCCCCTCTCAGTCTTCTTTTCTCAAGGCTAAACAGACCCAGTTCACTTAGCCTTTCTTCACAGGGGAGATGTTGATGAAAAAACTCATATTTACTTGGCCATGTGGTGCTTGGATAGGCACAAAACTGTACAGCAGGATTTTCTGAGAATCATTCCTGAATCTTTTGTTGTTATGAAAACTGTTTCTTAAAACAATGTTGATGTTTCTTTCATAGATTTCAGATCTTAAAGAAACTGGAAAAAAAGATCTGAGCTAATGAGTCAAACTTTGTACAATAAACTAAGTGAATCCCTTTATGGCACATGCCTTGGTTACGATCACACACAAATGTCCATACACAAGTATTTACACACACTATAAAAATGCATTTCAGGAGTTAAAGGAGTTATCAGTAATCAGTAATAAAGATCTTACGTACTTGAACAGAATTTTCTTTGTTTACTTTCTTCTAAGTACTAACATTCCATTTTAACACATTCCATTCCATGACACATTTTTAAAATTCGCATTCAACAAAGATGCTCAATCCCTGGAGACTTTCAAGGCAAAGTTGAATCAGGCTCTGGGCAACCTGATGTAGCTGTGGTGTCCCTGTTCATTGCAAGGGAGCTGGACTGGATGACCTTTAAAGGTCCCTTCCAACTCTGAGGATTCTATGATTCTATGTAAGATGCCTTAGTGGTCATTAAATATTGAATACCTTCCATAAGGAGGATGGCTTCTTTAACTTCAGAAGATGAGATTTAACAGATCTAATTCTGCCAGTCACATAATGTGATCTCAGACATGCCAGCTATCTTCCATTGTGGAAATATTTTATTTTGTTTTTGCATTTGAGAGCCTCATTTCCAAAAGGTAAGTGAAAAATAATTAATTTTTAAATTCTGCTTATTGAGAAAAATTTTATTATTATTATTTACTTGTTTGTTTGTTTTTTCCTCAGTTAAATACCAATGCTTTCTTCTGTATAGCACAGTGCTTGCCAGAGGGTGGAAGCAGCTGTGATCTATTTTGGCCAGAGGTGCTGGGTTCCTGCTGAACTCAGTGAAGACAAGCAGCCAGGAGCTGTTGCCTCCACAGAGATATAAATCCCACCTAAGAGGCTCTGGTTTGCAAATGGGCTGGATTTTCTGTCTGATGATGGGCAGAGGTTGCTGGGTGACTGCTCGCACCATAACCTTGCTACGGCTGAGGGACAGAGGCTTGGCTGGCAGCAGCAGGCTGCTGAGCTCAGTAGGGTGCAATGGCCCCTGGAGCAGGCCAGGTGAGGAGCGGACCTGGATCCTTCTGCTTTGTAATGCCTGCAGAAACACAAAGGGAAAGTGGTTCCCACTGGGCTCCTCCAGGCACCCTGTGTGGAGTTCCCTGCAAGGAGAAGCAAAATTATCAAAATGTAGTGGTTAAGCTGCCTGCCTCCTTGCTGGCTGCTTTGGCCATCATTGTGTTGTATGTACAAAAGCATCACTCTTTCCAAGGTTTGAGTAGACACACAGCACGTAAACATCGCCTTTCCAGGGCTGAGAGAGTTTCCATTTTCCTCTCCTTTCCTTGAGCAACAAGGTTAGAGCTGAAGGAGCATCATTCATTTTATTTATGCTTCTGTAACTCCAGAGTAACTCCTTTACGGTCAATAGAGGTACATCAGGATAAAACTGAGAGCACCAATCCCTGAGGCAGTTATAAGGCTGAAAGAATGAAAAAAAATCTGCAAATTTTACTGCCTCTTAAGATGTTTTTTTCATAGTAGACATAAAATGCAAATTTAATTATTTACACTGTTCTTGTACAAACTCCATTCAAAACAAAGATCACTTCATATTTACAGTATTGACAGATGTTTTATTTTATAATTTGCTTCAGAAAGAAATGTTCTTGGTATATGTCATGTGAAAAGCTGTTCCTTTTTAATAATATTTTAAAGTCCAAGTAAAAGAAAGATAATATTGCTTGATAACTCATTTCTTTCTTTTTTTTTTTTTTTCTTAATATTTAACTTAAGTGCCAAAAGGCTACAGTTACTAGTATCAATACCTTTATGCACTTCTCTGAAAGGTGCTGACGATATAAAGCAGAAAGACTTAAAGGGCTATGAAAAAAACACTGTAGCATTTGTGCTCCAGAAGTCTGCAGAAGGATGGGCTGGGAGGTGAGGGTGAAAACAAAATGTATTGAAAAATATACAGTTTCATTCAAAGAACCGTAATTACCTAAGTTTATAATGATATGTAATCAAAATACGATTTGGGAAAGGTGTCTTTGCACTGTAAAATCTTTTCTCATTGAAAAAGCATAATAATAACCACATGTCAACGGTTTACGGGCTGGTTCGGCCCGGTTCCGTGACTAGAAGGGCGGAGGGATCCGCGGATCCGCGCCCCCGGAAAAAAAAAAGAAAATAAGGGACCCCGAAATAATTGAAAACAGTGGCAACAATCTGAGGTAAAACAAAGTAATTTACTAAATATGGTATCAACAGAATTTTATAAGGAGAGAGAATGTGAAATTGATAGTGGATCGGCCTTACCACAACGCTGAGATGAGAAGCGCAGGCAGAGAAGCGCAGGCGAGAAGCGCAGGCAGAGAAGCGCAAGCGAAGCAGCGCAGGCAGAGAAGCGCAAGCGAAGCAGCGCAGGCAAAGAAGAGAGCATCAGGTGACCTTGCCGGGAGTTATATCTCCTCGCTGACCGCAAAGCCCCCTGGGGAAACGTAGCTGCTCTTCTCCGCTGGACAGGCACCCGGAACTTGAGCATCAGCAGTCAAACCCCCAGTGCATTGCATGATGTTATGATGTGGAATACCGATAATGAAAAATCATGAAACCATGACATTCCACCCCTTATTCCACATCACTACATCATGCTTAATATATACAAACAAAATATAAACACACGCACTAGGAATTACTGACTGCACTCCCTCAACATCAAGTTCCCTTGCGGTACACATTGAACATCCCCGTTTTCCTGCATCACCCACCAAGTGGACCCAGGTCCCTGGGCAAAAACAGTTCCACGAAGAGGTTTGTCCTTCTCAGAGGCTGGAATAACCCAAACTGCCTTTCCCAACATATTCTTTACATGTACAACAGGGACTTTATCTCCCTCTACGGTATGTAGGGAGCTGGACTGGGTTGGACCACCACGATTGATAGATCCTCTGGTATTGACTAACCAGGTGGCTTCTGCCAAATGCTTCTCCCAGTGCTTAAATGTACCGCCTCCCATTGCTTTCAGCATAGTTTTTAACAACCCATTGTATCGTTCAATCTTACCTGAGGCCGGTGCATGGTAGGGAATATGGTAAATCCACTCAATACCATGACCTTTAGCCCAGGTACCTACAAGAGAATTTTTAAAATGAGTCCCATTATCTGACTCAATTCTTTCTGGGGTACCATGTCGCCACAGGACTTGTGTCTCAAGACCTAGTATGGTATTTCGGGCGGTAGCGTGGGGTACTGCATAGGTTTCAAGCCACCCAGTTGTTGCCTCCACCATGGTGAGCACATAACGCTTACCATTACGAGATCGTGGCAAGGTGATATAATCAACCTGCCATGCCTCCCCATATTTGTACTTTTGCCATCGCCCTTCCTCCCAGAGAGGTTTCATTCTCTTGGCTTGTTTAATTGTGGCACACGTGTCACAGTCGTGAATGATTTGCGCAATAGCATCCATAGTTAAATCCACCCCTCGGTCTCTAGCCCACTTATATGTCGCATCTCTCCCTTGATGGCCTGAGGTCTCATGGGCCCATCGGGCTAGAAATAATTCACCCTTGTTCTGCCAGTCCAGATCTGTTTGGGCCACCTCAATTCTGGCAGCTCTGTCTACCTGATGGTTATTTTGCTGCTCTTCAGTAGCCCTATTCTTGGGCACATGGGCATCTACGTGACGCACCTTTATAACCATATTCTTTATTCGGGCAGCAATATCTTTCCACAGGTCAGCAGCCCAAATAGGTTTACCCTTTCTTTGCCAGTTGTTTTGCTCCCACTGCTGTAACCACCCCCATAGAGCATTTGCCACCATCCACGAGTCAGTGTAAACATAAAGCATTGGCCACCTCTCCCGTTCAGCAACATCCAAGGCCAGTTGGACAGCCTTTACCTCTGCAAATTGGCTCGATTCTCCTTTTCCTTCAGTGGCCTCTGCAACTTGTCGTGTGGGGCTCCACACAGCGGCTTTCCATCTACGGTGTTTCCCCACAATACAACACGATCCATCTGTGAATAGGGCATATGTCTTCTCATTTTCGGGTAGTTCATTATATGGTGGGGCCTCTTTAGCACGTGATATCTCTTCTGCTGGCGGTGTTCCAAACTTTTTGCCTTCAGGCCAGTCCATGATCACCTCTAGGATTCCTGGACGGTTGAGATTCCCCATCCGCGCTCGCTGCGTAATCAGCGCAATCCACTTACTCCAAGTGGCATCAGTAGCATGATGGGTGGAGGGACCCTTTCCCTTGAACATCCAGTTCAGCACTGGCAGTCGAGGTGCCAGAAGGAGCTGTGTTTCTGTACCGATTACTTCGGAAGCAGCCCGAACCCCCTCATACGCAGCTAAGATCTCCTTCTCAGTTGGAGTGTAGCACTCTTCAGACCCTCTGTACGCCCGACTCCAGAATCCCAGGGGTCGGCCTCGGGTCTCTCCTGAGGCTCTTTGCCACAAACTCCAAGTGGGACCTTTCTCTCCAGCAGCAGTGTAGAGGATGTTCTTCGCATCCTGTTCCATCCGTACTGGCCCCAGGGCCACGGCACGGGCTATCTCTTGTTTAATCTGCTCAAAAGCCTGCTGCTGCTCAGGACCCCACATAAAATCATTCTTCTTCCGTGTCACTTGATAAAGGGGGCTTACAATGAGGCTGTAGTTTGGAACATGCATTCTCCAAAAACCCACTACACCCAGGAACGATTGTGTCTCTTTCTTATTAGTGGGTGGAGACATGGCACTGATTTTGTTGATCACATCTGTTGGGATGTGACGACGGCCATCTTGCCACTTTATACCTAGGAACTGAATTTCCTGGGCAGGCCCTTTCACTTTGCTTCGCTTAATAGCGAAACCAGCATGCAGAAGGATCTGGATTATTTGCTCTCCTTTCTCAAAAACTTCCTTTGCTGTGTTGCCCCACACGATGATGTCATCAATATACTGTAAGTGCTCAGGAGCACCTCCCTGTTCCAGTGCAGCTTGGATCAACCCATGGCAAATGGTTGGGCTATGTTTCCACCCCTGGGGCAAACGATTCCAGGTATACTGAATGCCCCTCCAGGTGAAAGCAAACTGTGGCCTAGATTCTTTGGTCAAAGGAATGGAGAAAAAGGCGTTAGCAATATCAATGGTGGCGTACCATTTGGCTGCCTTTGACTCCAATTCATATTGGAGTTCTAACATATCTGGCACAGCAGCACTCAATGGGGGTGTGACTTCATTCAGGCCACGGTAGTCCACCGTCAGCCTCCATTCTCCACTGGCTTTACGCACTGGCCATATGGGGCTGTTAAAAGGTGAGTGAGTCTTGCTAATCACTCCCTGATTCTTAAGTTGGTGAATCAGCTTCTGAATGGGGAGCAAGGAATCCCTGTTGGTGCGGTACTGCCGTCTGTGCACCGTTTTTGTAGCAATCGGTACTTGTTGCTCTTTCACTCGTAGCAACCCCACGGCAGATGGATCTTCTGACAGGCCAGGCAAAATAGACAACTGCTTAACACCTTCTGTGTCTACAGCAGCTATTCCAAAGGCCCATCGATACCCTTTGGGATCCTTAAAATATCCCCTTCTGAGGTAATCAATACCAAGTATGCATGGAGCCCCTGGGCCAGTCACAATAGGGTGTTTTTGCCAGTCTTTACCAGTGAGGCTGATTTCGGCCTCCAACATAGTCAGCTCTTGGGAACCTCCAGTCACCCCATGAATATAAATTGATTTTGTCCCTTGGTGACTCGAGGGCATTAGAGTGCACTGTGCACCAGTATCCACCAGGGCCTTATATTTTCGTGATTCTGATGTGCCAGGCCATCTAATCCACACAGTCCAATAAACTCTATTATCCCTTTCCCCCCCCTGGCTGGGGGCAGGGCCCCTCTATTTGTTACCTTCACTGTCTGCAGCAACTGGAGCAATCACCTTTTTAGAGAAGTTCACCTTGGTGGTTGATTTGTCTTGTAACTCTCTTACCCGTGCTTGAAGTACAGGAGTAGGTTGTTTATGCCACTCCTTCATATCTTCTCCATGGTCACGTAGGTAATGCCACAAGGCAAAACGTGATGTGGTCTTACTGTTGTCACTTGCTCGAGCAGGAGAACGTCTTCTTTTGATAGCTGAGACATTAGATGCCACCGGCTGGGAGGAAATCAAGTTGATCAGCCCCTCCAATAGGCTGTTTTGGGGATTCTGGTCCCCATTTGATGTATCCGTTACCTCCATGGATTTATCAGCTTCAGGCACGGTTGATAGTTTGTCTATTATATCTTCTTGTTTGTTTTCCATTCTGTCCAGCTTTTCAGCTACCTTTGT
Source organism: Meleagris gallopavo (assembly GCF_905368555.1). NCBI lineage: Eukaryota > Metazoa > Chordata > Aves > Galliformes > Phasianidae > Meleagris > Meleagris gallopavo. Next base: position 49,962,753 of record NC_139405.1, on the reverse strand, counting down.
AATGGCTGAAACACAAGCTCGCAGAGGGCTTAAATGTAACTCAAAGTCTTGAAGTTTATTAACCAATTCACTTATAAGGGGTCTTCTTTCCCCTCTGCCATACATTGCTGCAAATGTGCTGGCGTACCTTTCTGGTGCGGTCTTTGTGAATGTACGCCACATGTTTGGTGTACACCTGACTCTCTCGGGATCATGCTCTTGGTCTGGCTCGTCAGGAATGAAATCGGGGCTATGTAGCATTTCCACCACAGCATATTCTCTTAAATAACAGATGCCTTCTTCCATATCAGCCCATTTCTTTTTCTCAGGCATCAGATCATCTTTGAAGGGGTATCTTTCTTTTACAGCTAACAACATCCGCTTCCAGAGGGTAAAGGCCTGGTTCTGGCATGTACTAATACCTCTGTCAATGGCTGAGTCCCTAGCAACGCCACCCAGTTGGCGAGCTTCTCTACTATCCAGCCACACACTGTTGGCCCCATTGTCCCAACATCGAAGTAACCAAGTGGCAATAGGCTCATTTGGGTGACGTGAAAAGTCTTTTCTCAGACTTCGAATTTCATTCATTTTCAGAGATCGATCAACAATGGTAACGATATCTTGCTCACCTCTTACTCTTTCGGGACTTCTTGTTGCCCTCATTGGCGCCGGTGACCGTGGTCTTACTGAGGGCCCCTCCCCTGGACTTAGGGGTGCTTCTTGTGGATCTTGGAGCCACTCCTCTGGACCTCTCTCCTCTTCTTTCTTCTCTTCTAACTGAGTCGAGATTCGTTTCATTTTCCGTCCTCTTACAGGGGCAACTGACATCAATTGTGGTGCTTCCTGTAGTTGATCAGGTTGGTCAGTTCCAATGCTCTCATCCTCCAGTTCAGCTCGGAGCCTGTCTCGTTCGATTATGAGAGTATCTAGCTCAGATTGGAGGGTGTCTTGTTGAGATTGAAGACTGTTGAGTTTGGATTGCAGGGAGTCTCTCTCAATTCGGAGGGCATCTCTCTCAGATTGGAGGCTGTTTCTCTCGACCAGGAGACTCTCTCGCTCATTTTGCACTGTTTCCCTGAGACTCTCCTTTTCAATTTCACAAACTCTCTCCCTCTCCAGGATAGTATTGAATAAGGCCCGGTAAGCATTAGCCAGGCCCCAAACAATTTGGGCCTCCTCAGATCTTCCTGAGCCACGACATTCCTGTCTCAAATATCTGTTTAAATTTTCAGGGTCTTTCAGGTGTTCTGGAGTAAAGTTCCATGACACCGAAGATTTCCATCTCTCTAAAGTCTCACCCAGGCCTCTCCACATTCCCTGCCACTCAGTATTTACTGGTTTTGGGGCAGACTTCCTCAAAATATAATAAATACTAATAATAAGAGAAATGGTGAGCAGTACATTCACGGAGATTAATAACGTGATCAGGTGAGCATTGAAAATCCGCATAAAGAATTCAAAGGAGAGGCTGGAAACCTGCTTAAAAATCCCCAACCCTGTAAAATTAGCAGCTCCCTCTGGAATGGTATGCCACATAATATGCAGATGCCACATAGTTATTTCCATCCATGTTTTCAATTGGCTATATATACCTATTGCTCCATAGAGCAAAGTGGTGAACTTAATTAAGGCCCAGTATGTTTTTAGCATTAAGAAAGAAGAGACAGTGGCATGCAGCCCCTTAAAAGGCAGTTTCAGTAGAGAAAGCATTTTTTCTCTTTTTTTTTTCTTTTACAGAAACAAGATAGCAAGGCTCAAAGTTTACAAATATCCTAGAGTATTGGCCGTCCGCCTGGACTTTTCAAGGTCACGCTTTCAGACAGTACTGGTGAAACAGATAAACTTTCCCAATGAAGCTGTCTGAGAGCGGAGAGAGAGAATTGTTCAAAAAGCTAAAAAGCAACTGATGCCCGCATTCTCCACCAAGAATGTCAACGGTTTACGGGCTGGTTCGGCCCGGTTCCGTGACTAGAAGGGCGGAGGGATCCGCGGATCCGCGCCCCCGGAAAAAAAAAAAGAAAATAAGGGACCCCGAAATAATTGAAAACAGTGGCAACAATCTGAGGTAAAACAAAGTAATTTACTAAATATGGTATCAACAGAATTTTATAAGGAGAGAGAATGTGAAATTGATAGTGGATCGGCCTTACCACAACGCTGAGATGAGAAGCGCAGGCAGAGAAGCGCAGGCGAGAAGCGCAGGCAGAGAAGCGCAAGCGAAGCAGCGCAGGCAGAGAAGCGCAAGCGAAGCAGCGCAGGCAAAGAAGAGAGCATCAGGTGACCTTGCCGGGAGTTATATCTCCTCGCTGACCGCAAAGCCCCCTGGGGAAACGTAGCTGCTCTTCTCCGCTGGACAGGCACCCGGAACTTGAGCATCAGCAGTCAAACCCCCAGTGCATTGCATGATGTTATGATGTGGAATACCGATAATGAAAAATCATGAAACCATGACACCACAGCTAGTGGCAATCAGGATGCAGCTGGTTAATGAGTTGATGTGCTCTATTTCATATAGATATTGAAATATATCTATTTCAAGGTATCAGCACATCTGAATATTATACTTTCCTTCAGAAGCTATTCTGCTTTAACTTCACTGATGTTAATGTGAAGGTTTTCACTTATTGTGCTAGGTTAGGATCCAAAGGATGTTTGTGTCCAGCATCTACTGGAAATGAAAGGCCCATATATTGCTGGCAGGTACTGAAGTCAGCACAATGAGACATAGTAGCTAGGACTGCAGATGACTGTTCCCTTAATGTCAGAGTAATAGAAGAACAAAACACTTTGTAGTTGGCACTACATCTTTTCCTAGACCTGATTGCTCCTCAGTACATATTTTCTTTCCTTCTTTCCTAGGATCTCAGGAATGGAAGAACTTTACAGATTTTGGCATATCTCCATAAGTCGGTCAGTATTACATTACAGCCTTCCAGAAAAATTGTTCTGCTTAAAGCTGGTCTAGACTTGATCAATACTCTTAAGGAACACAGCAAACTCTGAAATACTTCATTTTTCTCTCCATCTCTAACATTTAATTGTCATTTAAAATTTCCTGGAAACAATAGCAGCTGTCCAGCCTCAGAAGCTCAATATCAGCCATGAGAACTGAAAGGGAGCTGGGTGAAAGAGGTCATGTAATCACTTACTTCTCAAAGCCCCTGTTAATATCTGAGAACTGACATGTATAGAAGTAGCTAGAGAAGTGTGGACCACATGCTTTTTTTTTCTCACAATAAGCTTTGTTCTTTTCCTTCCTAACGTCTACAGTCTGAATCATATCTGCAAGTCTCAGCTCTCCCATGGCAGTTCAGAGCAGGCCTCTCTGCCCAAAACATTTGGGAAATCTCCCTGTTCCCATGCAGAAGAGATAACAGTAGAGTAGGGGTTAGAAGCAGTCTGTTTTCAAGGTTTGTGCTGAAAGATGGAATACTTCCTACTTATAAATTCATACGCCGCTAAGAGCCTGGAATAAGCCCCTGCATTTCTTTCCATACAAGACTTTTTATCAAATCAGATCTCAGCCTAACATCATATGAGCTCAAGCATGGTACTCAAAGGGCATGCAAAATTTTGTGTTTTCTGTACTCTGAACATGGAGGTAATAGTCTTAAATGTTTGATTGATGCAACGTGCTGCAAAAACTCTGGGAGGTATTTGGTGTATAATGAGGATTCTTTGTTTATGGTCAGAAAAGTATTTGCCATCATAAATAAAAGAAGAGTCTGGAAACAGCCTCTAGGAAAAGGCAAGTAAAGAAAGAGAGACTCTCCGGGAACTGTGCACTTCTTAAAACTAGCAGGTAGTTCCTACCTGGCTGCACATTTACAGGAGAGAGACAGAGAGCTCCCAAGTATTAGTGTTTAAATGTGCCTATACAAATATTAAGCAGTGTGTCATCCTTCTGCCTAGACTGTGTCATAAGCATATGAAAGGGACTGAAAGCACAACTGAAGTCTGCCAGGGCAAAGATATTGGGAGGGTAATCAACAAGAGCAGCTCTCTGCCAAAAAGACACGTACAGTACTTTTTGCTATAAAGTGCCAAAGCTCTGTATTTCTCCTCTTTGCCTGCTTCGCAGTGGGCCATTCCCTGGAGACTTCAACCTGCCAGAGTACCTGCTGACACTAAGGCGTTTCAAGACTTACATGCCCCTAGAACTGTGTGTAAATGTTGTTCTCAAACTTTAAGTATAAAGTCTGTTGTTGTTTTTTTTTTTGTTTTTTTTTTTACTGTTGTTTAGCCTGTTGTGCAGGAATACAGCTCATGCTATAATCACCAGAGAATAAAAACAAAGTACTTACTCAGCAGTATTAAAACCTAGTAACTTCTGAATATTTTATGACTGTGCTTTAGGTGTAAAATTTTTACCAGCGGCCGCTACTAAATAATTGTGTAAGGAAATGAAAAGAACAAGTAGAATATAGCAGAAGAATGGTACAAATTCAATCATCCCCTGTAGTCCTTTTCCTTTATATTTTCTTTGTACAACAGAACTGTGCTATAAATTTAGAGCTAATTAACATCAGTGTCCCATTAAAAGTTAATTTTTATAACTTATAAATATATTTAAAAATAAAGTTTCTGTCTGACATGAAATAATTTGCCACAGTAGGCTATCTGAAGCAGAAGAACTACAAGATGTCAGAATACGTAGCTGAGTAGATATATAAAAATGGACTTTCCCCTTAAGCATAAAAACAAGCCAGTTCCCAGACCTTGGTAGCATATTCCCCATAGCTGGAATGGGATTACATTTCATTATTACTATTTATGGCAAATTATTCCATGTTTCTATATGTGTTTAATTTGACCTTCTCTGTGTTGTAACTTGGACCACAAGAAATTTTGCAGGATGTTGTTACTTAGCAGGATTTTCCCACATGCTCTTCAAACTTACTTGGAAAACATGTAGTCAAAATATGTACAATAATTTTAAAGTAAATTCATGCAAAACCAAAACAGAAAAATGTGCAGTGAACTATAAATATGAATAACTGCATTTTAAAATTCTCTCTTACCTACTATGAAAATTATTGTTAAATGTTTCCTGTACTTTTCTGCTCATCTGAAATGTTTTTTGGTTGTCTTTCCTTTTCATGATTCAGCTTCTCTTTCCTGTTCATAGAATACCTTTTTAACTCTTAAATCTTCTCTTTCCTTCCAGTTTCATGAGGATAAGGAAAAAGAAACCTCAAACCTCAATTAGTTTGCCAAGATACTCACACTAAATGTTCTTTTTCAGAATTACTGATTAGTATTAAAATTCATTAGTGAAGTATTTGCACTACAATTTACTTATATACTTATTTATTTTAAGCTTCAGAGCTAACAATCAGAGGAAATGAGAAAGAGCAACATTTTCGGTGTTGTACATGCAGAAACAAATTTCACATTAGCATAATTCCCTGTCTGCAAATACATTTGACAATCTATTTTTTATTTTTTTTAGCCAAAAACAGAGAAATTTCACAGTGCACAGCAATCTTAAGAGCTATTTGTTTCCTGCAAGAGTAGCTCATATAGTACGTATCAGTCCAGACCACCATTTCACTACCTTTTCAATAATCATTTATTCTACTTCATGAAAAATAAGATCTGAAACAGCTACCAAGATCTCACTCAAGAGATGTAGGTCTTTCACCTTCACATATTGCCTCCAACTTGCCTTGTATTGTACAGAAATAAACTCAGCAGGTGATTTCACATGTAGATAAAATATTTATCATAATGTGCCATTAAGTGATTGGTAATTAATTTGTGGTAACATATCAACATTGAAAAAATCCTTCTGGTTTGAACATACCTTTATTGCCCACGTAATGAGTTTGCTTCACCCTGCTAAAATCTATCACCTACATGCATTGTTACCATACAAGCATTTGTAACCACACAATTTAAAAACAAACAAATAAACAACACCACAGATATCCTACTCCTCCTATTGATGGCCAAGCAGGTAGGAGCTGTGCTTATTTGTGGCTGTCTTCTGTTTCTCACCTGGTTTGTTCTGCCCTATCACACTCTTGTGAGGGATCAGCTGGTCTCACAGCATGTCACCTAACCACACCTTCAGGGCCTCATCAGGGCAGTATTTTAGAGAGGATAGTTCCATAAGTTGAAAGGATTCTTTGATGACACTTTTGATTTCCTTACCCACCCTTGTGAGTCCTTAAGCAAGGGACTCTCTGAGATATGGCTGTGCTCCTGTACAACTCCACAGTTATTTTGGAGTGTGATAAAAGTTGATTTAATTTCTACTTCTTCAGGCTTCACAGCCTGCTGGCTAATCTGCTAATTGGGTTGGAGAAAAGGGGGAGGAAGTGGAAGAAAAGGGGGATTGTGATGAGAGGGGGTGAAAACACATTGCTGTCAGAATTAGTAACGAGTTCACAGAGGAACAGGCCTTTCAAAAGGTTTCTGAAAGATCAAGGATTGTTCAGACGTGTTTTAATCACATAAAAAATTGCGGTATTTCCTAATAACTTGTGGTTGCCCTTTGTACTTTAAAATAGCCAAAATAAACATTCACATGCACCAAAAATATGCTGCCCCTTTGTCAGAAGTTATGTAATCATCTAGATCAGTTCTCCAGTTGCTTCTATTTCCAAATCAGCATTTTATTGTAATTAATGTGTTATTTTACTTTTAAAGATAATTTATAAATATGTATAAACTGAAATAATCTGTAGCAGGGAGGTACTGGGAGTAAAAATATTATGAAGCCTATGCCTCTCCATTATAAAATATTATAATGTAAACATATTGCACATAATTACATATAATGACTAATGTGTTTCTGTGTGGTATGATTAGTACTGCTGTACAAAAGAATATAGGAGGAAAAGATATCAGTTTAGCTGTCAGTTATGTCAGAAAATAAATATAGATGGAGCACCTCCCTCTCAGTGGTATTCTATTTACTCATTAAATGATCATTACAAACCAATCAACAACTAGTATTCAACTATAGAGTTACACAAATTAAAAAAGGGAATATTAAAAATGATTAGCTTTATCCCTTGACTGGGGACAGTGAGCTAGATTCAGATTCGTGTCTCGTGTAGATCAAGAACATGCACAAAATGACTCATTAAATTAAAAAAAAAAAAAAAAAAGAGGGACCTAGTTGGAGTAATTTAGAAAACAAATGACAAATTATGGTGTGACCATGCCTTTAAAAGATTACTATTCTACACAAAGATCTAGAAAAATGTTTGGGCAAGCATAAAATCTAAACCACATTAAGCAAACACAAGACACTGTATAGAAGGACTTATGGGAAACTTTCTTCAAAATTTCCATGAGAGACCACCTCGTTTTTCTGAGAATATGTGTGTATGCTTTATACATATAAATATATATATATGTATATAATCATAGAATCACAAGGTGTGAAAAGACCTATAAGATCATCTAGTTCAACAGTCTTCCACTACCACTGCTACCACAAGCTACTAAACCATATCTCGCAGCTCCTTGTCCAGATGCCTCTTGAACACTTCCAGGGATGGTGAATCCACCACCTCTCTGGGCAGGCCATTCCAGTGCCTGACCACCCTCTGAGAGAAAAAGCTTTTCCTCATGTCTAACCTAAACCTCCTCTGATACAACTTGCGGCCATTTCCCTAGGTCCCCCCGGGTTTTTTTTTTAAGAAATTTTTAAACATCTCATTCTTATCTAAAAATGAAATAAAACAGGCACTGAAAGCTTGGAGTTTTTCACAAAATACAATTTTTCTTTTCTGGCCAACTTGGACACAGAGCATCTATCCGTAAAGGCTGAATACAACTATCCTGGAAATAGGATTATAAAAAGTCACATACATATCCAGTTCTAGTTACAATTCAGGCCTTTCAGCCTCTTCAGGACTGCTTGTGAAGTATAAGCATTAGAGCTGTGACCAGCTATGCACAGACATGCAGAACAGGAAAAAATACCCCATGTTCTTGTCCACATAAAAACAACTACTGTGACAGCATAAACCAGTAAATGGTAAACAGAAATATAAAGGTAAGCCTTTTTTTATCTTGGCACACATAGAAGTAATTCAAATAAATGTATAACCTGCTTAGAAGTCTTAGTCTATTGCTGACTAAATGTCCACAATAATTTTCTTCAGACATGAAAAACGTACACTGTCTTTTTGGAACTGTAGAGTGAAGAAGAGTGCTTCTGTAATTGCTAACACAGTAATAGACTTTCCTTGCTGACCGCACCATTGGATTGTGGAAAAGAAATAGCAACCTATGAAATATTTTGTGGGAATTATACAATATATCTCTCCTCTCCCTCTCCCTTCCTTTTTTTTTTTTTTTTTTTTTTTTTTGAAAAAAATAAGTAACTCATGTAGGACCAAATTAATATCAATTAAGAAAACACACACTTCTGTGTTTCTTTCTGCATGCAAAAAAATAAAAGATCAGAAAGCAGTATTTGTTGTGGTGCTTTCTCTACATAAGAGCCCTTGATTTTGCCAGAAATGAAGAATACCTATCACCTGCTTACAAAATTACATTATTAAGGTGAAACCAAAATATTAAGATAGTGACACAGCTCCTGCAATCAGAGGGCTCTCTGGTGCAGTCTTCCAACAACGAGGCCTGGGAGGGAGAGGAATTTCAGTTGTGTAGAAAGACTTGCCCAGTAAGGGATCATCTCTTAACCTCTGGATGGCGGTCAGCCTCCTCTGAGCTCCCATTAGTCTTTCCCTTGCTCTCCAGTTAACAAAGTAATCCCCTCCTGATCTTCTTGCATGTGATTCTTTGGGGGAAGGGAAGAATTAAGGCCTGGCAGGAAGAAGGACAATCAACTCATCAGCCTGTGGTAAAATCCCATTTCCTTCCCTGTTTCTGTTCAGTGCTCTTCCTATCCATGTGCTACCCAAACCTATAAAAAAAACTTCATTGCCTGAGCTATAGGAGGAACTAGTGGTGAAACCACTTGTCTGCCATCTTTAAGTCTGTCAAGGGAATGTAGCGCACTTCTATGTTCAGCTGCTGCCATTGGAGAAGGTTTGCAGGATCTTGGGAAACCTGTTCTGCAATGATATTTCTTTCTCTTTTTTTACAGTAAGGAAAATTGAGCAAAAAGGGGCCATGAGTCTTTGTTTTAATTAAACAACTTGGAAATGTAGCCTCAGGTAATTCAAGGTTAAAAAAAAAAAAAAAAAAAAAGGAAATAGTAAGCGTCAGAAGAGGCTAAATCAGCCCAATTGATTTTTGGTCAGTTTGCCACTACTTTGAAAGCAGAGTAGCCTGGAATACTATATCCCTTCTCATAGCCTAGGATTCAGAATTACTCTGCAAGCAGCAAAGAACACTTTGATAGAAGAGTCAGAAACATTTTCTGTTCAAGCACAAACAGGAGTGCATCCCCTGAATGGGAAGATGGAAGAACCATTGCAGTCACAGCCACTTTTCCCACTACTTTGTGATAAACTGCTGGCTTCTGATAACGGCTAGAGCAACCGAATACACATTTATCTTGTGATTACACGTACTCAGAGGAGATGCAGGGCTATGTTCTGAGAAGATTTGTTCCTTGTAAGTTAGACTCAGCTCTAGGGCCTACAGCAATCTCAGACTTCTGGGATCCTTTCTTTATTCTTAATTGGCTTTTAAGTTCAGAAAGAGCAATTTCAGAATGTCATGTTTATTCAACATGAAGCTCACATTTCTCAGCTCCTGCTGGAAGTGTCAGGATCTTTGAATTTTTAAGTAAATTCTGTTTTGGACTGCAAATTTAAAAATGGTCATTTTAGAGAATTCTTTTTCAATATTTTATTTCAAATATACTGAAAAAAAACTATATTTGCAAAGGCATTTTTTGTAGTCAGCAAAGTTTTTGGTAGGAGATTTCAAGCATGTAATTTTACTACTGACTTAAAATATTATGTTTAATCATTTTCAGACACATCAGACAATGAAATTTGAGCCCCAGTAATGCCACATATGAGAAGACCTGAAACAGAAGAGCTGCAATACCAGAGCATACAAGTCTCTCAGCTTGGTATCTCATCTCATCTGCATTTGAGTTTTATTGTATTGGAGGACGAAGCTGAAAACTCAGCAATAGATGGGGGTATATTAAGGTGAACTTCTACCCCTAGCCCATTTGCTAGAGATTGCCAAATCCTACCAGACATATGAATTTTATCGCTTTCAAAACTATTAGCTTTAAATCTTTTTCCAGAATAACAGTGGGTATTTTTGTCACTTCTTAATGCTGCTTGTTTCTGGCTTGTTATGTTTGGTGTTTGCAGAGCTCTCATAATTTATTGCCTGATTATGCCACTGAATAGCATACACAACTCTTATTGACTTCAAGGGGAGTTTCACACAGAGAACATGGCAATATAATGCAACACTTCTGAAGTACTTCCTATAACTATTCATGACTTTGTCTACATTGGCGTTAAGATGTAAACTGAAGAATGGAAAATTATTCCCAGTAATTCCTTTTGTCATACTCTACTTTAGTGCCTGCTATGAAGACAATAGGAACTTGCAACACTGTGGAAGAAAGCAAAAAATTTGCCAGTTAAGGCCATTACAGAAGTAGACTAATTAAAAAAAAATTCTGGTACACAAGAAATACTGCAATAACTGGCCTGAAGTGGTCTATAGAAGGAAAATGGTAGTTGATAAGAAACCCTCCATCAGAAAAAGGGAAATTGCAAAGCAATCTTTCTGGTATTGCAAATAGGTAAATTTATAGTCAAATATTCTCATTTCCCTTCTGAACACAGGAAGATGAATGCAATCATAGCACTGGACAGCCATTTTGACTGTTGAGACACTATAGAGAAGGTAATTATTGTTCATTTTGTTCATTTGCTGCATTTGGGAACAGATCACTGAACTAGCTTCATTGCAGGCTGTCTACCAGCACATGAATGTACAAATCCTGAAGAGAATCGACTTCAGAGCTCAACAGATATCCCATGTGAACTCATCTGCCTGGCAAGTTAGAGCCTGTACTGATAATGATGGGATCAGGAGAAAGACAGAAGATTAGTTCCAGAATAATGCAAAATGAATGAAACCTCTAGATCAGAGGCTTCTGAATTCTCTTACTATACTTTTTGATTCCCTGTTTTCCCTGAAGAACGAAAATGTATTTTACAAGGTATCTGTTGAAGGATGAAGAAGTATTGACTAGCTCCTAAAATAAGCCATAAGGAGCCTGTGAAAATGATCTTTTGCCAATAAAATGAGAGAGACAGAGCTCAAGTTGTATGAACTGTGAGTGAGAAAGTCTGAATGTTTCTTACCATTTACAGGAAACTAACTACTATGTTGAGAGACTGAGTTAGTATCTGTATTATTCCAATGTGATTACTTTTGTTTATTACAATCTTTGTTTTCACAGATTTCAGATATTCAATCAGAACAAAAAGCAGCAATTTAGAAGAGAAATCTCAAGGGAAAATATCCTCCTCAACATGGTCGTTGAGATTGAGAAAGCAAGAACACCTCACTCACTATGAGAGCAACTACATCTTGAGATTGTCTTCAAATGGAAGATCTTGTTTGAAAGTCCTCTTTCTGAAGAGAAATGCATTCAGAATGAAAAGGAAGTCTGTCTTTGCAAGGACAAAAGAAAATGCTGGGCGTACAAATTCTAGGAACATAAAAATTATCTTTTTGATTCAGGAGATCTCATTCTATCTGCAGAAAAAGGGAATTTCAGCAGAAATTAGACAAGACTCTGGAGACAACTCTCCATTTATCAGTTGTCAATTCAGGAAAATTATGTGCTTATTTTAGTATTTTCTTAGGTTATCAAAAGAGAGATTTTCAGGAAGAATAGCGGAGAGATACACAATCAAGTGTGTAATGCAAGAGACATTCAGAAAGAAGTAACATCAGTCTGGCAAGTGATGTTTACTTGTGAGAGAAGGAAAGAAAAAAAACATTCTCCTGGCTCTTTCTTTTAACCTGTGTTAAATGAAGACTATGGTGAAATTGTATGAAGGAAGAACTTCATTGAAGATTTATATTACATTCATGGAATTTTCTGGAGTTTTCAAGGTTCCCTCTCAAGATATTGGCAAGTGGAGATATTTTTAGTTCCCTGATGATTTTGCATCTGTCTCATGTATGTGCACTTAATGTAAGAGAGAAACATTCACATACCCCAAGGTCTTCCTACAGATGTGGAAGGAAAGTGAAAGACAGTCATTGTTGAGACCTAATCATGCCAAAGGCTTGTCGCTTATATAAACAGATGAAGGAGGAGAAAGCCAGTCCATGGTAAGGCAAGTCTACTGTTAGAAAAGTTCAAAACCTCAGGGAGTTAATATCAGTAGCTACAGCTGCAAAGTGCCTGGCTTGGAGGAAGAAATTACGAGAGATTTTGACCACACACCCTCTGAGGCATAACTTGAGAGAGCCATCTAGCTGGCTACTGAAAGAAGCAGGACTAAATGTTGCTACCAATATGCTATTCTAATGCAAGCACAAGTAGACATTTAACTGATTTACCAATAGCAGGCAAACTCATCATTAAAGATCAGGGAGATTTTAGGTAGCTTCTTTTTTTTCCACTGAACCATAACTTCTAATGTGCCAAAGAGGACAGCTAAAGGTGAGTTATGATCTTGTATGGTCCTTTCTCTTGTTGGCTCCCTTCATGACTCTTCATTCTGCTTCCTTTTTCTGATTCTCCTACAACACTCTTCTCTGTCTCATCAAGGGATGAAGCCAGACATCTACTGCATGAACCAAGGACCAACTCAGCAAAAGGAAAAAAAGTGAAAACACAATGAGAAAGGGGAGCTGCTGTAGCTATAGAAAGAGTGGATATTTTATTGTCATGTACAGAAAGAAAGAAAAATGTCTTAAGACATGAGATGCTACCAAAACATGATATACACACACCTGTTGTTAGCGGTATTTGAGCACAAAATGTGCTGGTTGTGAAGTATCTTGCAGTATTGCCAGCGAAATGAATGGGTGAAATTTCCTGTTACGCTTATGAAATCCTGCAAATTTTCACTGCCGCTGAATGTACCTGAGGGGAAAAAAATGATCCAAGATATAAAATGCATTCTTGAAGATGGTCTGAATATGTTACAAGCTGAGTTTAATTTCTTAACTGTAACTCAGATGCAAAAAAAAATTTTTTTCTTTGCTTTATTAAACAAACAGTGCGTTGAAACTGCACTGTTCCAATGATCAGCTGAATGATAAGATAAGAGGAATAGTTAACATTCAAATTCTAAACAGTAGGTTTGGGGTCTGAAAGAATTTCTGGATTATGCTAATATTCAGCAAGTATTATAGCACTAGAACTTCCCATAAATGCAGAACCATGCTTAGGGTCTTTCAAATCACTACTGTCATAAGGATCATTTTCAAAACAAAAAATGTATATTCACAAAAAATTCAAACATACACAGCTGTAACCTATCAACCTCATCAAGCAAAGCAGTTCAAAGGGGATAGAGTTCTTTTCTTTGTTTAGCAAATTATTCTAACTATGCTACCTGCACTATAGAAAATCATGTACTTCAAAAGCAAATTAAATGCATTTACATCCAGACCTTTCTTTGCCACCTTGTCTTTTATTGTTGCAAATTGGTGAACAAATTTAAATGCCTAAAAGTAGCAGCAATCTCCTCACTAAGCAGGAGACTTCCTTCTTCTTCTTCTTTTTTTTTTTTTAATTCATTTTAAAGTTATCTGCTCATCGTTTTTAATGCCTGGCTTCTTTATTTGCATTCCAGAAAGGCTGTGCCAAAGAGGTCCCCAAAATTTGTCAGAGTTAACTATTTCACTAAACTTAAAGCTGCCACCTCTGGTGATTAATCAAATTTTGCTCTAAATAGGATTAATTCGGCTGTATCTGTGAAGAAGATTGTCAGAGTGCACGTCCCTCTTCTCATCTGTCCTCGGGTCTTTTTTTCTTGCTGAATTTGAAATGAAGCTTGAGCTATAATCTTGCATGGCAGATACTGGATCGTTCCTTTGATAAACATCTAAAATGCTAATGAATGTGGGCTGCAGTTCTGAAACAGCAAAGCAAATGATTTGACAAGAATCTGGAGGGGAAAAGGAAAAAAAAAAAAAAAAAAGGAACTTTCTCACTTGAAAGAAAAACTCTTTTTGTTCACATAGAGTATTGTTTCCTCAAGAAAAAATTTTCTGCTCTGCAGAAAACAGAAAAAATCCTACTACATCAAAATGCAGAAGCATGAAAAACTGATGAGCTTTCAGATTGTCCTCTTTTGCATGCAAATCATATCAGAAGTTCTCATTAGCATAAATGCATGAGCAACTCTAAATGCTTTTAATTTCCAATCTCAGCCAGCAGAGGAGTAATTTGTCACTGTCAGGGTGAAAATCTAAAAAGAAAAAAAAAAAGAAGAAGGACTCCATGCTAAATTGGAATCATATAAATTTTTGATTTGCTAATTGACTGATGCTGCAGTTCAATCAGCTGCCTTGAAGGTGTAAATAATTCAGCGTACAGTCAGAAATAAAAGCATAATGTGCTTCTACTGAAGGTATATTAGCATTCACTGCACCAGGACACACCTGATCGTGTCTTTTTTATAGATACCCTTTAGTCATGTTCAAACTCTATGCTGTTAAGTGCACTACACTAACAAAAAAACCTACCACTGGAAATACTGCTTTCATATTAAGAAACATGCTACAAGAGATAGTTTAAAATATTTTCACTGCAAGTAATCCAGTGAGCCAGTCCTAATACTTTCTGGAATGGTGGAATATATTTGTATGACACTAATGCAATTACAAAACACAGAAAGTGCATAAATTGAAATCCAACACTTCTATCAACTTTTAATTATCTCTTTCCCTTAATCAACCGCTTTAAATGTCATATGCAAAGTGTATTTCTTGCAAAAAAATGCTTCTCATTAGTGTGCATACACTAAGGGTATGTTTGTAGTTCCAATAGTGTGTGATTTGAAATATAGGAATGATATTTGGATCAATTTGTAGTATTTGGGGTTTTTTTGTTTGTTTGTTTGTTGTTGTTGTTGTTTTTGCAAAATACTGCTTAAGTAAAATCTATATTCACCAGAATAGCTGTTTTCTCCTTACCTAAATCAAATAAGATTAATAGCCATCTCATAAATTTGTAATGTAATTACTCTTCCAAAGACATAAATGAATAAGTAACAAAAAGTACCCTAAATATACAAAAAAACCTCCTATGGAACATAGATGAAGAAAAGATCCAGTTTATAGTTTACCAGATGCATTAAGTTAATCATTAATGTCTTGTCTCATGAACTGCTGGATATGAAAATCAAGCATGGCTGCACTGACTCACAAAATGCTTAGTTGTGAATTATATTTTGCACAAAATTTAATTGTACTATTTAGTTGATATAGCACAAAAAAAAAAAAACACCAGAAAAACTGATCTTATCTATGTCATCAAACCTATTTTCCCTGTTCCTATCCCTCCAAATATATATTTAAAATGCAGTGCTCTTAAAAGGTTTGTTTAAACAATTTCTATGAACTCTTCTCAGGCGAAGAGCAGATTTAATTGCCAGTAGCAGTCTTGCAATGCTTTTTTGCAATGGAAATCTGGGTTTCTGATAATGATAGGTTTATGCCAAGTTCCCCAGTGTTTTCAATGAAGATTTAATCTGAATAGTCTGTAAGATTAAGTTTGAAGTTGTTCAGTTTGATTCAGCTTTTGATTCTGCTTTCAGTAAAATCAATGACAGCCTTGATTCAGTCATTTACACCTTTTATTTGACATAAATCGCCCATCTCCTTTTAAGACAGTGTTAAAATGCAAACAACAATAGCCAAGTAGTGGGAATACATGAAACATAATGAACAGAATAGAAGCAGTAATAACTCAGTTTTCAGAAGGACAGTTTCAGCTTAGTCTGACAGCTAAGGAAAAGGATAAATCCATTTTGTTTGTATTGAACTAGGAAAAAAAAATCTGAAAATCAGATTTATGAGTGTAGACAACAATGATTTCAGATTAAAAAAGAGGGTGGCAGAACGGGGCAATGGAACAGGAGCCTCCTGCATCCTTCCCATGTTTACAGTGGGGTAGCTGCGCCACAGGGGCTGGGGGCTGCGCGGCCTGCTCCTCCACACCACTGCCCAGCTGGGGAACTGAGGAGGGAATGTGGAAAGGAGCACTTTCTGCAGGACTGCTTCTCCTGCTGGCAGGCTCTTTCACACCCTGGAATCCCAATAAAAGGGGAGTTTGGGGAGAAAATGTTTGCTGAAATAATGGGCATCATATTTCACTGCTTGGCTTGCCACTCAAGAGAGAAGTGATCCCCTTCACAGGATTAGTGGGCTTAGTGGGTCTTCCAGTCTCACTTAAACTGTAAAAAAGCAATTAAAATTTTGTTCTAAATGATGAAAGCACAGAATACAAAAACATTCTTCTTTCTTTTTAATTGCTTTTGAAATTCTCCTTAAATATTTGTGTTTTGGTCTTTATAATCTCTTCCTGTGCACGTGCCTCTTGTTCTCCTGTGACCTATGCATGATTCTAGCAACAACAGTGGCAGCCACTTAGATGCAGTCGAAGGCAGATTAGTGCAACAAGCAAAGTGCAGGCTCTACCCAATTGTTCCTATGTATATTTTATTAGTTCATCTGGAGTACAACTATCAGTTCTGACAAAAGCATCACAGATAATCACAATTATAGTATTGCAATAGTCGAATACCTGCAATAATACATTTTCTTATCTTTTTACAAAGCTTTTTAAGGAATATAAGAAAGAAGGGCAAATTTGGAAATGCATTTTATGAGCAGGATCTTTTTCCTCCTTGGATATCAGGGGCTCAGGCTCTTCAGCAATAAATCGCTGTCTAGGTTACTTCCTGCCACTGGTGCATGTCCAAGGGTGAAGCAGATTTCACAGATCCCACACCCCTAATGCCAAGCAATGCCACATGGATGTAGGTGCAGTCATTGTATGGTACCATTATGGCTGCCAGGACTTACTCCCTTTTTGCCCCATTTCTCAAATGAAGTGGGTATCTTCATCTGCTTTTTAAAATCCACTGCCACTTATGGGAAATGCTGTAACTTTCCTCAGGCTGCCAGGCTGACCCATTGCTCTTTCTCTCTTCCTTTCTTCAGTGATTTTTGCTGCAACTCACTGCATCCACCTTCAGACTAAAAGCAAACCAAGCCCAGGCTCTATCCTTCTAAATGCCCAGAAACAAAAATCACAGTTCTAACCCTGGCAGGAGATGTAGGGTGTGGTGGTAGATCTCTGCTGCTTGTTGTAATGCTATCAGTATGGCATGAGGATGCCTTGCTGCTTGCAAGCATCACAGGGCTTGTGTGGTAGCAAAGGTGTCTGACTGAGGTGACAAGCTTCAGGGCAAGGAGGGCAGCTGACTCCAGCCCAGAGCTAGATTTGGAGGTGAAGGATCTTCCGAAGCTGTTTTTCCAAGCTATTTCTTTTCAGTATTTGCTGCTGCATTGCTTGTCTGATCTCAGTAAATCTACAGGCCAGGCTGTACTGGACAGGGAGCATGGGGACTGCACTGGGGACATCACCAGGCAAAAAGAAACATGTACTCAGTGCAGTAATGAGTTGAGCTCATTGTTTGCATTTAGCTCCCAGAC
The DNA here is from genome assembly GCF_905368555.1 of Meleagris gallopavo. Lineage (NCBI taxonomy): Eukaryota > Metazoa > Chordata > Aves > Galliformes > Phasianidae > Meleagris > Meleagris gallopavo. The sequence goes on along the minus strand of NC_139405.1, from coordinate 49,945,170 downwards.
ACTGTTATGATGACCAGGCACTCAAAATAGGATCCTTGTTTATTATCAGAGGAAAGACAATTCTTTTTTCAGTATAAAGGCTTGAATTTGAAATGTATTGTATGATTGTACTTAACCTTTATTTTCATCTTTCATTTTTCTTTTTTTTTTTTTCATTTATGGTAAATTCTCTCTTTCAGAACACTCTCAGGGCTTTTTTTCCCATAGTAACATGGTTCACTCTTGCAGAAATGTATGCAAATTAACTTTTTATGAAAAATGGGGGCAGAAATAAAATATTATGCTGCTCTTGCAAAATAAAAAATCATTAGTGATTGCCAAAAGCAACGAAGTTGATCTCTTGGCAGCATATTGTATATAATTACAAATTTTCTATTCTACTTCAGTTCTGTGAACAGTAGAAGAATAGCCCTATCACAGGACACAAAACAATTCTGACACTAAGGTAACTCACTCGTCTGCCTCATTCTGACGAACTTCACATGAGCATTGTTTCAGACAAGCCACATTTTCGGTGGTACTTTGACAAGAAGGGAGAGAGCAAACACTTTTTTTATTACTTGAAAACTGCCAAGAATGCTACAAGCATACCTCAGGCAGATTTAATTGTAATATTAATTAACTGTCTCACTTACTCACTAATTAATCTGCTGCCCCCTCTTTTTCACACTACTGTATTTCAGAAGCAGATTCAGAAGAAATGTTATCAAAGTTTCTTTTGACAAACTCTGAACTGAAAATTTGCGAAGTGTGTATAGAAAAATTGCATTAAGATCAGAGTGGCAATGCTTAACATACAACCCTTATCAGATCTAGTGGTTTAAAAGTAGGAGTAGGCAGCTACTTATTAATCTGGATAACATAATTAAAAACAATCAAAATGTATCTTAATAAATAACCCTTACAATTCCTACATACTAATAAATGTACGCCTCTGTGATAACCATGTAACAGGCAATGCAGTCCTTTCTTCTATTGCAAGTGTTTCACAACAATAGAGAAATATAAAACTGATATCAATATTCAATTACCATTATAAAAACAGAGAAAACTACACATATGCCATATCCTGCACCCTGCCTTATTACTCATTTCTTCTTTAGTTTCTTCTGCTCCTTTGTGCAAGTAACTGTTCTCACTTCTACAAAAGCCAAACTGCAATAAAAATGTTCTCCCTTTAGTTGCATTCCAGTCTTGTTGATTTGGAAATAAGACATTTCTGTCATAAGAAAGAAGGTACTGCCAGTCTGCTGGTGAGATGCACAGTACTGTTTCTTTTTTTTCAAGGTCTGATAATACTGGAGTTTGATCTAAACCACTCTCATGCATAGAACAGGTTTAGTAGCATTTTCAATATATCGGTTACAGTTTTTTATCCCTTTGACAAAAAAAATTTCCTAAGAGTTCCAATTTATAAGCAACTGGACACACACACAAAAAAAAAATCTTATTTTTCTTGCTACTTTGTTAGTATGAAGATTGGCCCTTACACAGAGCATCCAAAGGAGTAGCAGGAGGAGAAGAGCATATTGACATTTTAAGTTTTGGTAAGTACATAACTCCAGTGCTAGTTTAAGGGCCAAGCTAAGGTTTACAAGATAAGGTGGCTGAGCAAGACATGCAAACAGTATTAAACATAATCTTATAATCACAAGTTGATAAAAAGGATAAAAATGCCTCTGCCTGATTTATAAACATATAAATGTAAATGTCTTTCATCACTCTTGACACTTAGGACCTGTTAAAGATGGAAGATCAAACCACACATTCTAAATGACTGCCCTAAGATCTGACAACAGAATTGTAGCAAAAAAGGAAACAAGCCAAGGTCTTTAAGAAACACAAATCTGTGAGCTACATTTTCTGCCTTTAAAATGTATTAAGAGAGAAATGAATTCGGTATCGTACATAAAATGAATGATGGTGTAACATAGCTTAATGGCTTATTGGCAGTCTCTTGGGAAAGGCTGCATCATTTTCTCATGGGTTCAGCACAGTGAGAGTAACTTATTTCCCTAAAATCATATGCGACATACTTGCCAAGTCATGATGTATTTCTTCCTCACTAGAGCTACTTAGATAAAGAGACAAAAATAAGTCTTTCTAATAAGCATTGTTAAACAGCTTCACATGGCTATTAAAGTGTTTTGGCTTAGCTCTTACTCAAGTATTCAAGCTTATATCCCCAGTGGTGATGAAATCAGTGTTCATTCTTCAAGTGAACCAACTGAGAGATAGCAATAAGTTAAAACACTTAAATCTATCTTTCTGATATTTTTTTTTCTTTATCAGAACCTAATAGAAGTTATTTGCTTTATGGCTAAATATATTACTTTTATTGAATAAAAGGTGCAAAGCATCTTTCTGTGGGCAGAATAAAACACTGTCAATATCCTAATTTATACCTTTAACTAAGAGAAATTACCAGAGGTTAACATTTCTAACAGAATGGGATCAAAATGGGTCTAAAAATGTTAATGAATAATTCTTTGAGACTTCTGGTCAGATGAAGACTTGATACCATTGTATTCATATACTTTAGCAAGAGTTGTGGCTGAGCAAGACATGCAAACACTATTAAACATAACCTTATAATAGCAAGTTGATAAAAAGTTAGTTGATTTTGAAATCTCACAAATTATTCATTCAAAGAGAAAATGAAAATGAATCCTGTAAATTATATTTCTCCTTCTTTCTTTTTTTTCTTTCTTTTGTATACTGACTAGGAATTTAACTTTGCTGTCACAAGCCTACCATAATTATATACTTCTTCCAAAGCTTGGCCAAGAAGACCATTTCCTGTTTCATTACAAATCTGCCTGGGAATATTACATATTTGCTATCAGAATTCTTAACGCGCACTGCAAGTAAATGGTCACAGCAGTAAATCAATATGGATTTTAAGGCAAAAACTATTTATAAAAAAAGTACTGCTTGACTCTTGAATTTCAAAATAAAAACATTTATATCAACTATTTCTAGAAGTTCTTCATCTATTCTGAAATTTAATTTCTTGCACACATTAATGAAGAAGAAGGCGACTTCTTTGTAACAGACTTTCAAATGGTCTACATCTGTAAATACCTACATCTGTAAATGATCTAATTAATTCATTTTCTGTTCCGCTATAGTAGCTGATTCATTTCAATAAAATAAATTTTTCATTGGCTATGAATGGACTTTTTTTCTAAGTGAGGTGGTAGGTTTTGTTTGTATCATTTTTAATCCCAGACTGTTTACAGAAGAAGAATTTTGTGGCAATTTCTAAATCTTTCAGATTACTCAAGATTTGTGGTAATTTGTATAGATTTGTATGTATTCAGCATCCTGCAATGTCTTGTGTATACCTGGAAAAACAAACAAGAAGACAGTTTCATTAAGACCTAATCTTCGTAACGTAAGAAATTTTGAGTGCATGAAAGTCTGAGAAAATACAATTTTCTGAATACTGGTGGACAACTTCCTTGCTTTCAGGAATAGAATTCACCATGCATTTCTAGTCTTAATAACTGTCCCATTTTAAAGATGGTCCATTTTTATTTTTGCAGTTTTGCAGATGCTAGTGGCAGGTATTCTTGTGAAGAAATAGCAGCTCCCTTTCAAACTGCTAGTGAAAGTCTGCTTTAACCCAGTGAAATAAGAAATACTGCACTTGTGAGAGGGAGTTTGTCCTAAGAATTGTATCTGTCCAGGTACCCATTTGTATTGCTTTCTGGCCAAGAAAGTCTGGAAATATTAAAAAATAGCTCTTTGATTCAGCTAGGTATTTTCACCTCTTTTCGATCATACTGTGAACATAGAATCATAGAATCAGTCAGGTTGGAGAAGACCTTACAGATCATCGAGTCTAACCATGACCTAACTGCCCTAACAATCCCCCGCTAAATCATTTTCTGATCACTGAAAAATGCATCCCAAGGCTTATGAAACAGATTTGTTCTTGAAGTCTGAGTGAAGTCAGAGTATTTGCCACAATCTGGTTCAGAAAACAATAGAGAAGCTACTGATGGACCTGCTCACTATTTAAGTGGTAGCCATACTCACACTGATGTCTCAATTAGGAGAAAAAAAAAATTATTTAATTGGAAAGACAAGTTCACACATTTCCAAATTTTATGGCAGGCCCAGATGAGACCAAAAAGGGAAAATAATAATAATAATAATAATAATAATCCTAGTTATGTCAAAATTGGATTTTTTTTCAAATTGGCACAGAAGTGAGCGTATTTAACTCAATAAAATTGTGAACTATCTTGAATAGAGTGGGGGAGGGAATATAAATATTTAATTATTTTTCTGATATAAAGAAGGAAGAAAAGGCATGTGGATTCCAAAATGGCACATTTCCAGGAACTCGATGAAAAATCTGTTATCTTTAGAGAAATAAATTCTGTGGTTTCTAAAATGCACAATGGAAGTCGTAAATTCTGTCAACATTGTTATTCAGATATTTTTCTCTACACTTTGGAAGAACTCCTGTTGTCTTAGCTTGAATAGTAGAATTTATTAAGTGGACCTGAATGTGTCATCTGAAGCAAAGGCCTGACTCCTTTCTAATCTGATTCAGAGATCACTAGATGATTTCTTTCAGTTTTACTGCATGTAAATCTCTTTTCCTAAAGTAACCAATGCACATATTCTTACAAATCTTAACCCCTGAACAGACCAGATTCAATTAGATTTTTAATAACTCAATATTTAGTCATTTTCCTACAAAAGTGCATGCTACTGTAATTCTCATGAGCATTAGGTACACGGTTACTTGAAGTCCTCAAGACAGTAACAAATTACAAGGCCAGTGTTACAGCTATGGGAATCAGTATTTAATAGATAGAATAATTTCATTTTTAAATTATCCCATTATTTTTAAGCTAAAACAACAAGAAAAAATATCCTTATTCTCCAGTAGTGTTGTAACTGGCAAAAGGATTAAAATGTCAGTACAGCTTCAGTTTGAATTTTATTCCACCAGTGCAAGATAACATCTCCTGAACTAACTAACTAACTAACTAAATAAATAAAAAATAATTAAAAAAAAAAACAATTAACATATTTCATGTGTGCTGAATTGCCAGTAGCTAAAATGGCCCAGTCAACTTGCTTATAAAACGGAAGCTACTTTTTTACACATATACCGGTGGTGAATCAGTGGCTTATTAGTGTTAAAAAGTGGGCTTGCTGTTTTGTTGTTTCTTTTTTGCTGTAGATAGATGAGACAAATTATATTGAGAACAACCAACCATGTTTTTCTTTCCTTCACCTGCATGCTAATGGAGGAATTTTCATATTCTCTATATTTTATATTCAATAATATGGACTATTAGTTGCTGTGAAATGGGATCAAAATCCTTAATGTCTTGAATATACCAAGTTAAGTAGCTATTTTCTCAAGGAAACAATCAAAAGTTCTCTTTCTGGAACTGGATGAGCAACAGAATTGAATTTAAACCAATAAATGCAGAGCGTGACAGTAGTTCTGAAGAAAAAAAAGAACATTAAAGGGAAATACATTCTGAATTATTAAGTTGCTGAATAGATGTGTACATATTATAAATTTGTTTACATAACTCTGTCTTTTAAGGATCCTTCCTTAGCAAACTGGGCAGCACTTCAGGCAAAAAAAAAAAAAAAGAAAAAAAAAAAAAAAGCACAATTCTCAAAGATTTTTTTTCCTAGCAACATTATCTGAAGACATGTGGTAATTGCTTGTTAAATACGCACAGGGTGCAAACCTGGAATCAGACTCCCAGGGCTAGATTTATGGCAACATGTATTATAGTTAATAAATCTCTAAATGAATGCAGCATAGCAATGGGAGAAATCTGAAAATTTATCAGTCCTGGCAGCATACCTTAGAAATAAACCAGCACCTTTCTCCTGTGGCTAAGCAACTTATCACTAGCTATGCAGTCTTGTCCCTGGGCTCTCCAAAGGTTCAGAGCACCAGTAAAGTGACCAGGGGTTTCTATTCATGCAGTTGTAAAATCATAGAATCATTTAGGATGGAAAAGATCTCTAAGTCATCAAGACCAGCTGTTAACCTAGAACTGCTGACCCTACCACTAAATCATGTTTCTAAGTACCACATCTACATATCTTTTAAATACCTTCAGGGATGATGACTCAACAGCTTCCCTTCTTCCCTACCACCTCTTCCAAAAAAAGATTAGAGGCAACTGAAACATAAGCATGGCTCTGAATTACACTCTGATCTGCTCATGAGATGTTATAGCTATGTCCTACTTGCAAAATTGGACCAAAAAATATATTGTAGGCTATAGTCTGGATCTAATGTTTTCAGTGGAAGAGCCAAGTCCATAAGGTGCAACTTTTTTCACCCAGTTTTCGATTCATATGTGTAGTATCTGTTAGCAATATGGATTGGAATGTCAAGAAAAATGCACTGAAGTTTCATATTCATAATTTCATTATGAATTTTGGTAAATTGTCTCCTGTGTACATGGGAAAACTGCACATGCAGTTTATGTGATCTGAGACAGATTAAAATATTTGAAATATCACAATGGAGATTGGTAAAATTCTAGAAGATGCATCTTTAAAAAAACTGCATATTAGTTTAGATAGAGATGGTCTGCTAAGGAGCTAACACATAAATGAAGAAAACAATAACATTCTCCAAACCTGCCGTCTATGTTTGCCTGGCTCTAGAAATTCTGCAATATTTATGTCTTTCCCTATATTAATTCATAAAATCAAACTTTTAACATTCTGACCAGTGCCTTTGCGCATGCTATGAAATGTTCACTACCAAATTTACCCAGGAAAGCTGTACTAATCAAAATGGCATTCTTTTTTTTTCTCTCCTCTGATGTACACAGATGTACCACAATAGGACCTGTAAGTTCAAAAAAAGTGTACACTCCATTAACTAAGTCATTTTTGCTTTTCTCTAGCCAAAATAACAAAAATGACAGCAATGAGCCTGACATGGAGGCAGCAGCTGCTGTTTGCCAAGAGGGCAGTGTCCTTGACATTTCCTAGCAGCTGGTTTAAATGGCCCCTTATCAAAGGTCTGACATATTTACGCCTCATGTTTACGTGTCACAAAAGGGATGGTAGGTGCTGTAGTACTAGACAAAATTTTATAGGGTCAAATTACACTTCTTAGATGTTATTACTTCCCTATATACCTATAGCATTCATCTCACAAGAGAAAGGTAGATTCACCGTTCTCGTTACTTAAATGAGCATGATCTAAAAGCTTTGGGCTTCAATAGGTTCTAAAAAATCACACACAGAAATATGAGATTTATGTACATATAGAATCAATCAATCATAGAACAAATCATGGAATTGCTCAGGTTGGAAAAGACCTTAAAGGTCATCAAGTCCAACTGCAGCCTAACCATACTACCCAAAGTCTAACAACCCTTCACTAAATCATGTCCCTGAGCACCACATCCAAACTGTTTTTAAACGCATCCATGGATGGTGACCCAACCACCTCCCTGGGGAACCTATTGAACCTATTCCAGTGCTTAACAACCCTTTCTGTAAAGAAGTTTTTCCTGAATAAAGAAGTTTTTCCTGACATACAATGAGAGAGTTCAGAATGTGAATAAATTTAAATTAACTCTGGACCAGGACCTTAATGTTTTCCCAAACTAAAAGAGTGCAGAAATGAAATGACTAAGAAGATCAATCAAAAGGCCTCATTTCTGAACTTTCTGGTCATTGGTCATCAGTCTTCTGTATCAGATTTAAATTGTCCAGATGCTGTGATAACATTTCTGTGAAGACTGAGAAGCTTTCCTTAATAATAATAGTAAAAAAAAAAAAGAAAAAGACGTTAAGAAAACAATCAGTGAAAAACCCAAACCAAGCCAAAATTTGCATGGGAACAAACAGAGAATGTCTTAGTGGCAGAAGTTTTTGTGTCTAGGCTGGACTTCCTGGTCAAGAGCAGATTGAGATAAAAATCCCATTGAGAGAACAATGTAACAAGGAACAATGTTTTACTGACTAAGGAAGTATGAGAAAAGCAATTGAGGAGCTTCATCTTGTCTGTCAGCATCTTGAGCAAGTGCCACAAATACTGACTATGCCTCCCCCCTAGTAGCCTGAAGAAAACTTTTGTGATTTTGGTGTCTGACAAGCATAGAGAAGCAGAAGAAATCTTGAAAAAAATCATGATTCAATGGCACAAAAACATTGTTTCCTCCCTGGTTCTATTCATTAGCTGTTAGTCACTGGATACAGAAAAAGAAAATGAAATTTAATGCTTTGACATGGTTTGCTACAAATTATTTATCTAGGTGATTTACAGAAACTAAATTATTTGTAAAATAATCTTTCAAGATTAAGTTCCCAATGAATTTCCTCTGTAAAACACGTGGACTGCTGGTCTGATCTAGGAGAGCATTTAATACTGCATCCTATTTCTAGCAGTTGCAGAGGCAGCTATAAAACTGGAAAACAAAGAAACAAACAAACAAAAAATTGCCACAGACATATGTGTACCTATACCACTCTGTATTTATTTTATTAATACATAATGTAATTTTTTTATTATTATTAAAAAATACATTTTTTTTTTCCTATTGCAGTCTAAGGCGTATTTTATTTAAACAGCAGAGACTCATACTTTATACTTTAGTAATGAAGGAGAGTCTTCCAAAAGTTTTATTCTTACAGAATGTGCTTTTATTTCTGTGGAGCAAAATACATCTATTGCTATTTCATTCAATAATGATCTGTGCATGCTCAGCCCTCAACGGCTGGCCATGTGATTAGTTCTTCCAGACAAATAGGATTGTTTCTCTGCTCCTGTAATTGATTCTGATGTGCAGGTCTGGACACTGTTTCTGTGTTGTGCCACTTTGATTTGCCTATTTAATTGAAAATGCGTTATGTTTACAGAACATCAGAGGAAGCGTATGTTTGTAAAAGTCTGTTGAAGCAACTTTAAGCCACAAGATGGCAATGGTGCTTACATTTTTTATTAACGCGTAGATTATGTTCTGTTATATAAAGTGCAATTAGGTTTACGCTAAATAAAAATGATTAAAATTTTTCTCCTGAGAGGTTTCTATGAATTTTCAGTGATATGCCTAACTATTTAGCGATGGCTTTGACACCACCACACAGTGAGTCACACTTTGGAAGCCATTCAATCACTTCTGTCCATCACCTTTCCCAAGCTGAAGGAAGTCATTGTGGCACAGTGAATGCAGAGACACAACAGTTGTCTCATTGTGAGACACAGTGAATTCAAGGGTCACAATTTGTCCACTGTGGACTACATCTGAGCTATTACAGTTTTGCTAGACTGCTTGGCACTATGCTTTATCATGCAGATAGACTTTGCAACCCAGGTGGTCCTGCCAAATGTATCTGCACCTCACTCTTTATGTTGGATAGACACAAACTGGCTGCCTTGCAAAAAGTAAAGCCACAAAACACCTTGTAGAACTTCTGTGATGGCATATAATGTATTTTCATGTGTCCAGATCTGTTTCATGTTGCCCTGCACCATGTCCCTTATCTCTTCCACTCCTCCCAGTAAGCAGTTCGAACTGCCTCTGGCAATTTAAACATCCATGTCCTTTACAATTGCTGCCAACTTACTGGCTAAGTTGGTTATAAGAATTTCTATCCCAAAGTACTCGCCTCACTCTTTGAGTCATGATCTAAAGCCTCCCGAGCAGAACATCTACCAACTTTCAGCAGGATTTGAAACTGATCAGTGTTTCTGACATATAGTTTCCTCCCTATTCCATTACCTCCAATTCACTCTTCAGCCACCATGATTAATAAATCTATAAATGCAAATTAAAAGAAATAAAAATAAAAAATGAAACATCAGAGCAAAAAGGATTGTAAAAACAGACTCTTTACTCTGCAACCAGAACTACTTTACATTCCTCAGCGAGAGTGTTACAGGTCAGTTTATTTAATGACATGTTTCAGTTTTGAGTATACAGTTTTAGGCGAGGTAATACATGTGCTTGTTTTTTTGCCTAAAACATACCTACTGTACAGCTCTGTGAAGAAACATAATACACATCCTTGCAATGGTCAACACTGATGGACAGAATCTTGTCTGTTTTATTTACAACCTCAAGTACAGTATGTAATATCTTCAGATTGAGAATGCACCTATTGTGTGACTTAGGAAAATGAAAATGCTCTTTACAGACAAAAACAAAGAAGACAAAATGGGATAATATGAAAGAAGACTTCATTCAATTTTGGCCATTAGAAAATCAGACTAGCAATAGGAACTCACAATGATGTATGAGTAAATCTATTTCTGACACTTGCAATGGGTAGAAGGAAACGGGATAGGAGCCGAGACAGAGAGATCTTAAAAGATGAAATACTGAGAGGTATAGTAGAGAGTGGTGGAATATTGATCCCAAAGGTAAGAATGCTAAAGAGGAACCCCCAGACCAGAGCTGCCTGGGCTTTGGATCAGAAGGGCATTGTTATTCTATCCATTATTTAAGCATATGAGCATACAGTTCATTGTTGCACTGAACAGAAATGCATTTAATCACAGTTTTGTGAATAAAGTCCTAAATAAATATTGAGAGGTAGGAGATGAGACAGCAGATGCCTGAACATTGAAAACAAAGAGAAAGTCATATTTCAAGGCAGTAACTACAGAACTGAAATACAAGGAGAAGTCAAGGAGAATGAAGATATCAACTAATTACAAACATGGCATTAGTTACCTAAGTATGCCAGTGTTAGCATTATGAAAAAGATCTCTGACGATGGTCTTCAAAGAAGTAGGAGAAGAATAAAGGGCAACAACAGCTTAGAGAGAGGTAGGTGGTGAGCTGACTGTTGACTAGAGGGTTGGGAACAACAGTGTAAATGAAGCTAGCATATATTGAGTAGTGGTGGCTGGACGGAAAAACAAGGGAGAGACATTGGAAAGGGGAATAGGGTGAGAAAGATGAAAGGATAACTTGCAGCTCAGCTGGCAGCCAGTAGGACCAATATGGCACATGCAATGTTTCAATCCAGTTCATGGCACCCTGTGCTGGTGCTTGCAGAAAAGCAATGCCTCCTTCACCTGCTGCTGCCACAACTGATGGTGCTGATATACAGAGATTGAGAATAGAGATAAGGCTTTCTGAGAGCCACTGCCTCCTCTTGCTTTTTACAGAGCAGCCTTGCTCAAGATATAGCCCACCAGTTTCCTCTCCTTCTGCCTTCCTTTGGGCACCTATGAAGTAAAAAATTCTGTGAGGTTCTGAATAAGTTGACTTATAGATAAAGCATGATATTATATTAAGATTATTTATCGGAAAACTTCTCTTGTCATCTAAAGACAAGGAGCGATGGATGTGCTCTTCAGTGCTGGTCCTTGTACACTCAGTCAAAGGCAGCCAGCAGTTTACCTCAATGCAGGTTGCAGACTCCATCTACATGAAAGAAAGATTTCAGCATCTCAAAGTCTGAAGAATCAACAATGGATTTTCAGTCTTATTTCTTAACCCTGCTAGTTCAGTGACCTCAAGTAGCACATTTTATACCACAGCCTTCAAAACAACTGGTAATTTTGGTGCCACACAGCCTGATCTTAAAACATGTTCAGCTCCAATTTCCAGCTTAAAAATTGAAGACTATATTTGAAAATTGCCTCTGGCCCAATAACTATGTTTGTAATAAGGAGTTAGCTTATTTTCCAAGAATGCTAAGAATTTAATTACATAATGTCTGTAAAGCAATTGAAAGAAAAGCACTATATAAGTGTTAAGCATTATAATTGTATTAAATGTGTATGCCCAGTATTGCAGAGAAGGGATGTGATTATCTAATAAGCAATGACCTCTCATCACAAGCAATAAAAGACTTTATGAAGACCACAATGTTGAACTGGAATAGGCTGAATGAAATGTCAAGAATATCAAGCAGCACTTTCTAAGTTTTCATTGCACAGAAGGTTAAAAGAATTTCTGTTAAAACATGCATTATGTAATCAGAATATTCTCAGTACTAATGGTTTTACAAATAGTGAAACAGATATTAACTAGAAGAGCTAATTTAAGGCTATCTACTGTCACCAGTGCAGCTTTAGATGAATGAATTTTAATCTGACCCTCAAAAGTCAGTCTAGCCGAATAACAACAATGAAAAATGCATGAGAACAGCAATTTCAACATGGCTATTTCACAGACAAGCTTATTTTATGCATCAATAGGAAATAAATCAAGAAATTGGATGGTCTTTCTGAATGTCTTTCACTCTTCTAAGTAAATCCATCTAGCTAGCGTAACCATCAGTTCTAAAGATTGGAGAATAAACAGAAAAGAAATATTGATTGATTGCTTTATTTGGGATGGAATACTTAACATCATCTTTTCCAGCAATTTAGCTTACGGGGGTGAAATATACTATCTTGATGCTATGAGCTTAACTGTAAGATACATTAATTGCTTGCATTTGGATTTCACTGATTTTCTAACTAAAAACTCCATCTTAGAAGGATACTTGTGCAAACTTTACTTAAATACCATGGCCCAAGAAATAACAATTGATTAACAGCAGTTTGTTGTACAGCTCTTGTAGAATGGCATAATGTAGTGTTTTTAAGAGACCTGTATGAAATGTACTATAAAGTACGCATCTTAATTAGTAACAATGGGAATTACATGTTGACACAGAAAAAAACCATGACAAATACGACTCAAATCTAGGTACTTAAAAGGTAATTCAGCCTTCTCTGTTACTTCTTTCTCTAAAACAATTTTCCAAAGAGTACACAGAGTGTGTAACTATTAGATAAACAAAAACAGCATTGGTTTTGTTGTGACATTTGTCTACTCCTCATAATATTAGGCTCTCAGGTTTACATTTTGGGGCCAGTTTCCAGGACATATTTTATGTGCTTTGGAGAATGACTCAGATTTTTGTATTAACACAAAGCAGAAAGGTTCTTATACCAGTGTTTACCAGTGGACTTAAGTGGAGTTCAAACAGCCAAACTTTCATGAAAACCACAAAGCTCTAAACAGTAGCTTAACAAAACCAACAGATCATACTTTATATTTAAAAGGAAGTTTGATGTATTTTACTGGAAGAGAGTTAAGTTTTACTATAGGAGAACAGATAGAGCCTCAGAATCAGTCTTTAACACAAATTATTACATATCTTTCTGTATCTGAAAATCTATAAAATTGAGATATTAAATCTTTCAGATTACTAATAAGATTTTCAATGGAATCTTCAAGCATGCATATACACATTCAGCTTCATGAAGATTCCCCTTCTATTGAATGAAATGTTGTAATTGTTCTATTAAGCACAGGCAAGTTAGATAATTGAAGCATCATACCTTAACAGATGCACAGGAAATGACTTCTGGATGTTACTACTTTGCATGAATGTGTGCCTGTACACATACAACACTGCATGGCTGAGACTGAAGATTAGTTTTGAGTAGTCTTATAAATAAAAGGCCTGTCTCATTTGCCCTGTCTTGAGTATTCCTCCTTTCACGTAGGTGGTTTAAACATAATATCAGAATAGCAATGGAAATAACTTACTGCCCACGGAGTTTGAATTGAATCATCAAGAACAAAAAGGCAAATGCTAATTAAACTATTATTTTCCAAATCTTTGGCAGAAGGCTGATCTGAAGCCCTTCTGGGTTTTCATTTCTAATATCTCTCTCTTTTCTGGCCTGATATTTGCAGATTGTTACAGATGAGAAAGAAATCCTCACAGGCTATTTGAGATAGCTGAGCCCACTGTTTTCTGAGTAAATCCCTCTATGAAATTGAATTTGTGTGTTATAAATCAAGAACACACCTAGAGAATGTGCTAACCAGGAGAATGGTTGGAAGAAATAGTCTATGAGACTTGGCAAAAAAAAAAAAAAAAAAAAAAAAAAAAAAAAAGTGTGATTTCAAAGACAAGTGGACAGACAGGTTTGTCCTTAATTGAACAAAATTGAAAATAAATATATAAAATTACTCTTGTAATACAGATATTTGGAATATTCCTAATTGCTTGAATTTGAAAGAAAACCAGAATAAAACTCCACAAAATCCATCTTGCAGGTAATGCCATTAAGTGGTATCTAAGAGAAAAGACAAAGTTCTATGCCCGCGTGTTCATATCTTATCATTAACATCACTTTCATCGGAGAGTAGCAGGCAGTATTAGACCTCTCCTGGAGAGAAGCATTTTTAAGTGCGAACACCCTCTATGAAAAACCCTGTCATGATGTATTATCCAAAAGTAACATTGTAACTCAAAATAATGATACTTGTAGAAAATCTACTGACAGATTTGTACAGCTGATACAATTCAGTAGTGTATCTGGGTTTGGTCTTTATCTATTTCTAAACATAGTATCATGGCATGTGAGACAGAATAACTGCTATCAACAGGAAAATCTTCATCATTGGAAGACATCACTTGGAAGGTCATGGGAAAGATGATTATAGAGATGTTGAATATTAGAGTGTGGGACTTGCTTGTTGCTGTAATGAAGGTCCAGCACTGCCAAAGGTTGAACATTCCTATTCTCAGTTTCATAAAGAATATTTTCAGAGCAAATATAGTTAGCATTGTAGATCTTCAGTCCTACATTAACATATCAGATAGAATGATTGCAATGGGATATCATTTCAATACTTTCTATGCTTGGAAAAGGGAAGATTCAAAGTATGATAGCTATCTAAAATTCAAAAGAAAAAAAAAAAAAAACCAACAAAACAGGAAATAGCAAACATGCCAAAACACTACCTTCTAGAGAATGGCTCTTTCCCCATCACCCTGCTTCTAAGCTCTTGAAAATGAGTAACATAAGGCATACCGCTTGTTAACTATCAATTAAAAATGTTCTTCTTAACACATCATTCTATACAAGAAGGAGTGAAAAGAAAGAAGAAAACAAATATAAAAGATAATAGAAATAGTACAAACAGGCTTTTTGTTTAAACATTAAGCAAGAGGAAGTAACATTCTTTTTCAAAGAGTGCTTTGGCTTCTTTGGTTTATGGGAAGATTCTCCTGCAATTTATTTTATTTATTTAATTTTTTAATTTTATATTTATTTTATTTATGAATTTCTGATGGGACAAGCCCGTTGCAGAATTCCTAGAAACATCACTAGTATGATGCTTCAGAAGAATGCAAGGTGGTGTCTAGGTGTCTACACACATTCATATATACAGCTTTCTCCCTCTTTCCTTGAGGGCACACAGAAAAGAAGCTTCCTTACTCAGTGCAGATGGTTTATTATACAGCAACATCCTTTGTTTAACTGCAAGAGTACAGGGGAAATAACAAATATGGAACAGTTATTTTCCACTTACTGCTGAATCTTTAAACTGAAGGCAAATTTGTGTCACCACATTTATGAGTTTTCAGCATCATTAGCTCATCACCTTCCACACCCTTTATAATAAGTACTGTTAAATATCATCTCATTTGACCCAATTTGGATGTCTGCCCAAGAACAGTCATATATTAAAAGTCTTTATGTTTATTGTCTATAAAAGAAGTTTAGAGGATCTCCTCAAAATTAGATCAACACAGTTGCATATTTAATAATTCACTGAAGTTTTATTTTTTTATAGTATTGATACATAACAAACATCTTGTTCCTGCTAAGTCAATATTGTAACACCTGACTAACTCAATATTCTTATTTTGATTTTAATGTCAAATACTGTTAACTAACATTTTTCTTTTTGAAATGCGTTTTCTACACTTTGCATGTTGTTTGAATTTCTTTAGAAAAATATAGGTGGTGTTCAGGAATTAACATGCCGATTTTGGAAATACTTCCAACTATTAATTTTACCTTCAAATCAGCTAAATGCTGTACTCATTAGTTAAATACATATCTTATACATGACTCCGTAACAAACTGTGTTACCAAGTTGTATTGGTAAGGCTCAGTTTCATTTTGCATATTTAACATGGTATCATTAAAATCATAGTTGTTTGTTGAACAACTTGCTTTGTTGAACATCATGCTTCTCTATCAGACATATTAGATTCAAAGGTTTACCTCATATTTTGTCACTGTGAAAGCAGTATTTTTCTTGACTTTGTCCAAACACGCTCCAGTCCTACCTAACAAATTAACACATCATAAAACTGATTAACAAGAGAAGGTGGCCTTTATGTCTGTCATCTTTATTCTATTTTATCTTATAGCGCTAGATTATCCCATAGATTTTAAATAGTCTTAAAAAATAAGATCTTAGCCAATCTGAAGTCCATTCTTCTCTTACTAACCTTAATAAAACTGCTAAAACCAAAACCTTCATACAGAAATGAATCCCGCTCAAGAAGAAATACATGCTTCAGAAACAATAGCATGTGCTCATGAATATAAAAAAGACAGTAGATTTAAGACTGCATGGAGCATCCTGACTTACATTTTCAGAAATATCAGAACTGTAGTGTGGCCTCTACTGAGTAATCTTATTGTGTTTCCATACATGAATAAAGATTCTCTGTGGTCTAAGAACTGAAGATCTGATTAGCAAACCTCATGAAGATGTTCACAGTTTAATACAAGTGACACTTATCTGCCTACAGCAATCTCTCCAGTAGGTGAAGAAACTTAATGAATAATTGAAACATTGCTATTTGATACCTGCTCAATTATTCAATGGTAAAAGAATATAAATTTTTGTGTAAACATTGCTATCCTGGATTTGTTTAGCTGTATTGCTAAGATCACAGTGACATCTTTACCTGCAGTGACAGTGAAGAAGTCAAGACTATTTCCTGATGGTTACTCTATGTTTTAGCAGAGGGGAAGTATTATTTTCAGACACTAAAAATGGGAGCACTCATGATTGTGGATCTAGGGTGTCTTCAATAATGCAGAAAGAAGGTCAGAGATTTTGCAGTGAGCAGTAAGAAATCTTTTGCCCTTGGCACTGTCAATTGTATCTTACAGAAAATTTCTAATTCATCTCAGTGCACTTGAGCTCAGCATTCTACTCAGTTATTGGTGACTGGATTAAATTTCCAGCAAAACTGTATGAAAGGTAAAATGCAATAATTAGACTAAGGATTTGAAGGAACAACCAGTGTACAGTTTTGAAGAAAAAAAGGTTTGGATGCTCAGAGGAAAACTGATGAACTAAAAATTATCTACAGAAATACAGTTCATACATTTATATAAAGCAAGAGAATGCTAAAACTGAGAAGTCATCATTTCACATCTGCTGTTTTTATTCAGACCAGTAAAATAATTTTGGCAGCTGAAAGTTCAGATATGCATAGAGAAACATTATTATTTGTGTAAGGTCCAACAAGAATGCTTGAATATTTGAAGTCAGGTCATCTGAAATGTCTTTAGGTAGTTTATGGTTCTCATGTCCATTAGAACCCAACTTCCACTGAGATAGAGCAAAAAGTGAAGAAACATGGCTAAAAGATATGAACACCAAACCTACCACTTCAACAGTTACATTCACCACATGACTTTTTAAATAAAGGGTCCCATATTTTTACAAATATATATTTTAAATACTTTTCTTGGTCTTTCTAGAACAAGCTTTTCTTACTCCACCAGGAAACACCTTCAGCCTTTGCAGCAGATAAATTAAATTTTCTCACCTTTACCCTGTGTACAGCAATTGGACTCTAAAGTGGAAGTCCCCATTACTTAGTGTGCACCCTAATGATTCTGCAACTCTTTTCAAGGAGTTTCCAGTACTAACTTGGCTAAATGCTTCCTTCTGAGCAATGACTTTTACACTATTTGTTCTGTCATAGGTAAATGCATAAGTTGTTATATGTGCATAGCTGACATGTACTTAATAGATATGAAGTTATGATGCCATGAACTTTTATACCTTTAGGCTTAACTTTTAAGTTAGCTGCAAGAAGCTGAGGTTCTAGCAAAACAAATTTGCTTACAGTTCACAAGAACAAGCCGTTTGAACTTCTAGATTTCTTGAAAAGAAAGACTACCGTTGCTTTTCCTAAAAAGGACGAAATATTGCAAGGAGAAGCATAATGGCATGATTTCCTAAAGTAGTTTAATCATTATCTCTGATCTTTCCCAAGTTTGACAGCAGCAGCAGAAGAAACAGTATACTATTTCTACAACTTACTCGTAATGCCTTAATACAGGGCAGCAATAATTGAGTTTTAATGTCCTGCACTGTTGCTTGTCGTAAGTCCTCTCTATGTGAAACTCTGACCTCTGCTAGGCAAGATTAATGGTTAACAGTGTATATAATATTTATTAAACCTCTTTTTTATATTGCTTGGCAATCTGTGCTGCCATCGAACAACTTAAAATAATTGACATTTAGCGCTTCAACCTTCTTTTGACTAAGAAGCATGACATTCATGTAGATAGCAAACATTTGGCAATTGCTGTAAATGTCTCCAAATTTAACACCATGACCTTTTCTCAGGTAAATGTTTTGGGATAAAATGTAAATAGTGATTTGCTGTATGTCAAATATCATGGAACGTCAAGTTCACTGTCTTGTTATTCTTGAGAGGTTTGCAAGTTGATCTTGACCTGTTGTTTCATCTCTTAAACTTTGCTGCAAGATACATACCTGATTTTTTTTATTATTATTTTTTTTGTTTCCCTCTCTCTTTTTGCCCCACTCTGTTTTTGTTACTCAAAGACTGGGAGAATTTAATTGTATATTTTTATTTATTTTGTTTATTTTTAGTTTTATAATCCTGCTGATAAGAATGCAGTAAAATTGTCACTGAAGTAAAAATGAGACAGATTTTAAAAGATGATCTTAGTAATATTGCATATTTTTAAATAAGAGTGTTTTTAAAACAGATTATTTTGTTCTTTTTTTGTCCAAGCACATATTCTGAAGACAGTCCTACAGAAACAAATAAAACAAAATTCCGGAAAGCCGGATGAATTAAAAATGACTAGAAAAACAGGAAATGTTAGTTCATTTAGGGTCAAAAAGGCACTATTGCTTCATGAGTGAATTTGCTTCAGAATGACCACAGAAGATGTCTGATTGTATTTAAGATCAGCAGGTAATCATTTGTGTACTTAACCACTTTGGAGTTTCTAACATGGAGTTGTCACAAGGATAGTCACAAAAAAAGAGTATGTACTTGCCATAATATGCCAGTTGTTGCTGTTCACTGTTATCAGTGGCCTGTTGTCACCTTTCTTTACCACAGGGTAATCCTGTTCCTCTGTCTCATTTAATGTTCTGCTTTCAGAATATCAGTTTACATAGAAAATTCCAAATACGGCACATATAATCTCAACAAGAACTGCACGTGTAAAACTCAGCATTGTCTCTAAGATCCTTTTCAATTCCTTTCCTAAATACATTCACAGAAGGTTGTAGGATGCATGAGGAGCTTTTGTTATCATTCAAGTGCAAATATTCAGGAAATTCTTTACCCCGTATCTTGTACAGTATTTGTCAAAAGAACACTATCAGTCTCTATTCCTAATCATTCACCCTACTGAATATGGTCTGTGCCACGAAGAAACTCTTCACCAACCAGCACAGTTCCTACAGATTGCCATTGATCTTCCTGCTCTGTCATCATAAGCCAGCAAAATTCTCTGCATAGAAAATCAGCAGTAGCCTTTCCTGTTTCCAGATGTGTTTGTTACAATAATTAAGCTTGCAACCATCTATTCAACTCTCTGTGTCAATGTGATATTAATAAACATTAATTTAAAAAAAAAAAAAAGTGCAAAATAAGGAAACTGTTTCAGTGAATAGCTGAAAGAAATCGCAAAGAATGGCCTACCAAGACTTACTTAGCTGGGAATATATTTGCATTTGTGTTGATGAAAAGGGTATAAAATAAATGTCATCATATTGAGAGAAGCACAGAGCAGAAGCTATTCAAACTAGCCATCACATCATACATTTTAAGCATGTGGCCAAGCGGCAGATGTGTGATAGCAGTTAGAGGATGTCATTAATTTGGTCATGAAAGACAGTGCAACCTGACAGCAGTAACAGTGTGCCAGAATAGAAGTTGAACATATCTGCAGAGTAGAAAGGAGCAAAAGCACTGTCCTAAGAAATTCACAACTCAAAAGACAGAGCACAGAGCGCTGATTTATTGCATGACTTATATGACGGCTGATAGGGCAATAAGGGTGAAACATGTACTGCCAGTCCATCTCTATCTGCAGACTATCAAATAACATGTGCAGATATGTTTTTTAAACGGTAAGAAATTAGCTTTGTATTCGAAGTGACATATTCAGTTGTTTATCAGCTAACTGCGTATTTGCAGAACAGGCAGTGTAAAAATCATTATCTCTTGACTCAAACAACATTCAAAGACACTGATGAGCAAAAAAGCTAACTCCATCAAGTCATCAGTAGCTATGATCAATAACCAGAGCTATAGGGCCGGCTCTCAAATTGTAAGTGGCAAGAGAAGATAAAAGCAGCCATACGTTACAGTAATAATGACCCGATAGTCAATAATAATGTTTCAAACATATAAAAGTTTAGTTGGATTTCACCAGCCTCCCATTTCCTTAGATACTTTGTTTCTAGATCACATTTAGAAATTTTGACCTTCCCTATTGATTAAACGGCAATTTCATATGGCCAATGATTAGATAATCCAATCTTACCTGACAAAAGTGATCAACTGTATATGAAATAAAGGGCAGAAGTTGTGTAATTTACAATACAAATGAGTGGGTTCCTGTGGCTCTGATTAAATAAAACAAAAAATCAAATTAAACAGTGATCAAATTACAGGGGTGGCACTGTAACAATATTAATTTTTCATGATTCATTTAATTTAAGACAGCACTTAGCTTAAAAATAAATAAGAAAGAGAACCCTTTTTACTCCTTCCTTCTTTGAAGTTAATTAGCCTTGCTTAAAACTATTTCTTAAAGTGCCGTGGTGCAAAATACTGAGAGAGATTTTCAAAGTCATCCATAAAGTGATGACAACATTCTCAATGATAAATTTAACTTCAGAATAATGCTTCTCTGTTTAAAAAAGATTTTTTCCAGACTCTTTCTGCCTATTCCAGAGAAACTGCTTTCCAGTACAATACAAAAAAAAAAAAAAAAAAAAAAAAAGATATCTTCAAAGGATCATCTCAGTTTATTGTGTCCTAAAACTCACCAGACAATTAATCCTGGAGATTTTAAAGATGAAGCAGCTCTTTCTGAGCATCCACTTGATCTCTGCACCCATGAGCAGGAGGGTGAGGGGACACAGGTGGTTCCCACAGGATGCACCCCTCCTGCAAACCTGGGGGATAGGTGATCACTGATGTGCTTCAGGCAATAGAGACAGCAGATACAGCTATAGGTGGGTGTTAAACATTAGGGAAGCCTTGGTTGTGTTAACAGAGCTATTTTTGGAGATAGATGGGCTACAGCTGTGCCTGTCAGTGTATGGGAGGGAAATATCATGAAGCCAGCTCTAAGGAGGAGACATCATTAAGCAGCTTTGTGTGATATAGTCATTTACCACAAATACAGGAGTGAAAGTTCTATGACTGGAGAATTCACCTTAAGCTTGTACCTAAAATGACTGCCCATTTTTTATAAGCTGTTCAGTGCTAAAAAAGTAATGACTGTCAATGTGCCTTTGATACCCTGATCAAAAGGTTAATTGTACACAAGGATTCATTTTTGACTGTATGGAGTCAGAAATGAAGATATAAAACAATTAAGTATGGGGCTCAAATCTACACTATGGACAAGGTGGAAGATGGAGTATTACTAGAAATAATATAAGTGCAAGTCTGTTAGTGGAAGATAGGATAAAATAAAAAATGGTTAACATACTCTGTGCATCCTTTATCAGTATCCTTTGTGCATCCTTTATCAGAGACAAAAACAATAGTGTAGAACAGAAGAGTCGTTTAAAAGATAATGGACGTGGAGAAAGTACGATGATATTGCGTTAGTAACTGGTTTCCATTCCTAAGAAATATGAAATTTACTAGTTAGATGTAAGGAAAACAAGGTTTTGAGAGGTCAATGTCTACCTTCTATATTTTACCTGTAGTTTTCTTCATACCTCTATGTCAAATATTCTGTTCAACTGTTTGGCATCTGAATAATCCATTACTCGTAATTATAAATTTTTCCCATGTTCTAAGAGGGTATTCTCCCTTCTTATACTCTGAGCTGCTTTTTAGTTATCTGGGAAGTTCTGTAAGTTGTGTGAGTTTTTATTTTGATAATGGAAGAGAGAAATAGTGATTCCATGCTGTTTGCATTTGCTGCACAAATGTCATTTCCCTTCCTTTTTGCTGTTTTCATTTATGAGCTTCTGCCTCCTAGGCAATAGGAGGGAAGGTAGTAAGGTGAATAAAGATTAATAATAAAAATATCACAGAATCAGAGAATCACAGAATGGCCAGGTTGGAAGGGACCTCAAGAATCATGAATCTCCAACCCCCTGCCACATGCAGGGCCACCAACCTCCCCATTCAATACTAGACAAGGTTGCTCAGGGTCCCATCCAATCTGACCTTGAACACCTCCAGGGACAAGGCATCCACAAGCTCTTTGGGCAGCCTGTTCCAGCACCTCATCACTCTCTCTGTAAAGAACTTCCCCCTGAACATCCAACCTAAATCTTCCTTCCCTCAACTTAAAACCATTTCCCCTTGTCCTGCTGTTATCTACCCTTTCAAAGGGCTGACTCCCCTCCTGTTTGTAGGCTCCCTTTAGGTGCTGAAAGGCTGCAATGAGGTCACCCTGCAGCCTTCTTTTCTCCAAGCTGAACAAGCTCGGCTCCATCAGCCTGTCTTTGTAGGGGAGGTGCTCCAGTCTCCTGATCATCTTTGTGGCTCTCCTCTGGACCCTCTCCAGCAGCTCTCTGTCTTTCTTGTACTGGGGTCTCCAGATCTGGACACAGTACTCCAAATGGGGCCTCACAAGAGCAGAGTAGAGGGGGATGATCACCTCCCTGTCCCTCCTGGCCACCCCTCTTCTGATGGAGCCCAGGATACCATTTGCTTTCTGAGCTGCAAGAGCACATTGCTGGCTCATGTTAAGCTTTCCATCCATCAGGACCCCCAGGTCCTTCTCTGCAGGGCTGCACTCGAAGACCTCTCCTTCCAGTCTGTATAAATGCCTTGGATTCCTCTGGCCCAAGTGCAAAACTCTGCACTTTGCTGTGTTGAACCTCATTAGATTCCCCAGCCCACCTTTCAAGCCTGTCGAGGTCCCTCTGAATGGCATCCCTTCCTTCCACTGTGTCAACCGCACCACTCAGCTTGGTGTCATCAGCAAACTTGCTGAGGGTGCACTCAATTCCGTCATCAATGTCATTAAAGAGCACCGGTCCCAAGACAGACCCCTGGGGGACGCCGCTCGTTACCAGCTTCCACCTGGACGTAGAACCATTGATGACCACCCTTTGTCTGCGGCCTTTCAATAGTCAGTTAACACTAAAGATTTCATAACTATTATTACTTTATGAGCAATAAAATGTGTGCTTCTGAGTTCAGAGTTGAAATTCAGGATGGAGATAGTATTCAAGTAACAGACTGGATTTTTTGGGTGATACCTGTAAGAAACTATTAGTAATAGCTAATAGTAATTTAGTCAACTGAAATACCTATGAAATTGCTAAGATCCTGAAGATCCATGAATGTAAATGGCCTGAGTAAATTGGATAGTTGTCTATGGGCTTCAGTACAGTTGCATATAATAGAATTTGTTTTCATAATGACTGCAAAAAACATACAAAAGGAAGAAAATTACATTTGCAAATTCAAGCACATCAAAGGTGGCACAGTCTTAAATCAGCTCCCATTTATTAAATATCATGATACAGCCTTTAATGACATGATACCATACCCCTAACTCATTAAATGTGCAGAATGTACTGTGATTAAAGGAAGAATGTTTTACAGTAGGCAAAAAAGCACCTTCTGTTTCAACACAGGATGAAAGCTGAGGAAAGATGGATGTACCTGTGGTTCTGTCACAAGCTGCATATGTGATGGCTATTTGAATGCAGATAAAAAAGGATTTGAATACAACCGCATTACTGAACCTGTATTTGCTAATTTTTGAATACACAGTGTTTTCAGAAATATCTTTCCCTTAGCACCATTTTATGCATGAAATATGAGTTATATTCAAGAAAACTACATCAAAGTTAGGAGATGCTCAAGTATTTTTCTACTGGTGATAAACGCTTTCTTATTTCAGTAATACTGAAATACATAAGAATTCTGAGGAACAGTAAGCTAGCAAGAGTTGCTTTTAGCACAAAACAAACTCAGTTCTTACAAAGGAGTGCAAAACGATGAGGAAACTGAAAGATTCTTGTTATTTGAGCTCATCCAATGCTTGTTTAATGTCTCAGTTATGAAACAATGGAAACTTACAGCATTCAAAACACAAGCATGCTTGAGTGTTTCATCTGTCTTGACAATACTTTTCTGTACAAGACATTTTGTTGTCAGACAGCCCCCCTCTACATAAACAAATTCTAATTCCAGATTTAAAAACACCCCACTGCAAACTAAGTAGTCCCTTGTGTAGTTAAGCCATCGTGGATATTCTTCAACCAACTTTTTTCTGAAGTGATTTCTTTTATGTTTCTTTCCAAAGTATTTGCAGAGCCTGTGTCTGAAAGCCAAGAGGAAAGCACTGTTTCAGTTGTAAAAGTTATTTCTTATACATGAGATGTGAGAGAAAGTTGCTTGAGTAATTGGTAAACTGAATGATTTAAAATGCATAGAAACATAGATTTGAATTCTCTGACTCACTACCTCATTTTATTCAGGAGTGTGTTATAGAATCTTCAAAATGTTAGCTAAATTGCAATTTTCACTTGAATAAAAAGTTTAGTGACAGTAAAAATTTTCATCAACTGTTACTGAAGTTTAAATGAGCGTTAAAGTAGTGGAAATTATAATAAAATATTAGAAGTTGAGAAATTATAAAACAGAAATATCTGTTTTGATAAGAATTATTTTTTCTCCAGGAAACTCTTGTAGTTCCTGAAGCTACATGTTATTTCACAATATCAACTCTATTTTATTCTGCAAGCCAGAATGTACAGAAATGCACACAGATATTGTTCACAAATATGAAAAACAGATGTTTTTTAAACAAGAATAACATTGGGGTTTTTTAAATGCTGAATAAATTTTCTTTCTTACTACTGCAAAAACCAGAACATTTTCATCATAGAAGAAAATTATAAAAAGACGTATGACCACAATTCTGATTTGTCAACTATTCTGGAAGAATATAATGTACAAATTGTAATTTGCAATTATTAATACCCAAAGAAAGTGATCTGCCAGTATTTTTTGTTCCACCCAAATTATCCTGGCTTTTACAGAGTTCAATATCAGAATTTAAAACTCATTTTAGAATAGTGTTGTCTATTTCACTTGTTTAAGACTTATTTTATATCTTTAACTACTTCTCATTATCTTATGATTCTATCTAAATTCATTATTTAAGTAAATAGAAAAGAGTGAAAGGTCTTTGAAATGTGGAAAAGAATACAAAGGTAGTACTCCGCAGACACACTAACTGCATGCTGTCTAATGCTAATCTTAGTTAATGTGATCTTGGTTAATGTGGATTTACCAGGATTACCAATTGTAGCTTGAATGTTGAGCTTTCAGTATTGCTGCGAAATAAAAAAAGATTTAGCACATGTTAGAATATGGATTTTAATGTAAGAAGCACAGAGAGTTTATTTGGTAGCAGTTCATGGAAGATTTCAAGTGAAGAAGTGGTTCATCTATGTTATTATTTCCACAGAATGAGTTGTTTCCCTGCTATAAATATGTTAACAAGAGTAGTTCAGGTTTTCTATTGTTGCACTAGTCGTACAACAACATAACCTTCTTTCCTTTTTTTTTCTTGATTTACAGGGAGTTCAAATTAAGCTTCATAAGTCATAACTTCTAAGACGAATGAGGATCCTTGATATTATATTTCTGGTGAATTTTGTATTCAGGACACTTTCACAGCTGAAGGTTGCCTCTGTGTAGACAAAAAGCTTTTCATTTTCTGGGAATGGCTGAAAATGGATCAGAGATTCTGAAAATAATTTGCAATTTATACCTGAGGGGACTAGTTCATATTAAGTGCATTTAATTTATGGATCAGAAATTGGGCTTTGTGAAACTGTTTCTGGTACTTTCCCAGCTGCTTGCTCTGCTCTTACAAAAAGCAGCCAGCTGTAGCCAGTGACTACATGGAATGCTCTTGAAGGCCACTGCAATGGATGTTTCCAGGAGTAAGCTATGCTGCTGGATGAAGCAATGTTTGTTTCAGGGTTGTGGGCACAGCAGGAAATGGATATTTGCATCCCACCTGCTCCACTCTGGACCAACTGCTTCTAAACCATGTCAGAGAATGCAAATCTACACTGCCGTATCTATCTTGAACATGAGTGGTGTAATACGAGATGCAAAAATAGCATAAATAAATATTGTAGATATAAATGTAGGAAAATAAGACTTTGGGAACTCTGCTAGCTATATAATGCTCTCGATGAGAGATTGCTAAAAGCAAATGTCTTTTACTTAGAATGTTGTAGTAGGCGTTAACGAGTCATCGGGATGTGAGGCATTAGGACCTCCCCTGCTCTGTAGGCGTTAACGAGGTATCAAGATGTGACGCGATAGGACCTCTGTTACGTAAATTGTGACGCAGAAGAGACGTAAAAGGGATGTAGACAGGCACGTAGGAAATATAAGTTGCTGTTTAGTTGCAATAAATGCCATTTGCTACATCCTCATATTGGTGTCTGTGTCGCAATGGCCCTAATGAGGGGAGATCGCTAGCCCCCAGCGGACCGGATCTCGAAACTGGGGACTACATTAGAGAAAACTAACTGCTTCAAAATGGCAGGGGGGACCCATTGTTCTTGTCCCAACCCCTGAGAATGTTCTCTGCATCAAACAGCTTGTATTCTGAGCTAGTTACACAGTAAAAACCATTCAGTGTTTGGTAGGTGGGTGGAGATTTTGGTATTTTTTTCCTTCCCAGACTTCCTCTGGTACTGAACTGAATGTCTGCCAACCTTTGGATGAGCACCTGCAGGACAGAATGTGTTAATTCAAGTGCAGAAACTATTCGTTGACAGTGTTTGTTTTCAGTAGGCTTTCCATTTGCTCTTGATTGCTAAATTAGTCTACATATTGATTTGCCACCCCGTTTATCTGCAAAAATTCTCTTGCTATTTGACCTCAATGAGTTCGGAAATGAATCATGATATATATATGTATATCTTTACTAAATGTGTTTAATTTAAATTTGAGAAAAGAAAAGATTGAAATATCCTTATTAAATTCATGCATCTGTTAAACTTAATCAAATGAAGAGCTACAGGAGTCCTGACACCAAGAAATTAACGTACTATATTTCCTGGAGACGTGTTGAAACACACAGCAATGTCCTTCATTAAACAAGGTGGAGCCAGGAAACTCTCATACCATTTGCCCTTAAAGCCACAAAAGTTTTTACTTATATTCACTTATGTCTCTATAAATGCTGGAATACATATAGAAATCTGTAGTTCAAGGGCATCCAGGTATTATGTAATCCCTAGATCTTCAAGCTCCTGAACCTCTGTTGAATCCAAGTATCTTGAGTGACATAAATAGCTTTGAAGATATGGTTAGAGAGGCTTCATGTTTTTCTTTTGTTCTCATGTGACAAAAGTCTCAATTCCTTATGAGAATGAGACTGTTACTGTGTAATGCAACTAAAAATGTGAGTACTGAATGTAAAATCTCTTGGAAAAGCAATGGAGAAGGAACCCTGAAGGAAGGGCATCCCTTGTCCAAATTGGTCACTGGGCCCTCACAGACAGCAGAGGAGTGGCTCTGCAAGAAGTCAACACTCGATCTTTTCTACAGAACTAAATCTGGATACATTGTACATCTCCTTGTGCAGGTGTTACAAGAAGGTTTTTAGTGTATGCAGAAGATACGAAGTTGTTGATGTCTCAGCCCTTCCTTCTTAAAGTAAATATTCCCAGAATAGGGAATGAATGTGGTTTCTTGATGGGCAGCCGTACATGAGTCAGTAAAACCACATTTTACCAGTGTTTTGTTCTGACAGAAATTCTCAGCTTAAAAGAAAAAAAAAAAAAAAAAAAAAAGAAAAAAAAAAAAAGAGTAATCGATCTATTTTTATACAAAGCACAGAAATTATATGCTACCACTTCCAACATGTTCTGTGTGGAGATGTTATGATAACTCTAAAATAAACCAATAGACCTGTGCGTACATTCTAGACAGGCCAAAAATCTAGTCATAATCAGCTCACTAATAGATGTAACAAATGTGTTTGTTACATCTGTGTAGTGCAGCTACATGTGTGGAATTGCCTTACTCTGAGGTACCAGATATCTTTTGCTCTTGATCAGCACCAGAACAGCATGCCAAGGTGAACACCAAGACGAAATGCCATATTTCAAAAACTACTTGGAAAAATATTTAGAGAATAAATAAAAAAGTTATGAAGATATATCTATAAATAGAGCTTAGAACATTTTACTTTTAGCTCCTTTTCAGCAATCAAGCAAAGCAGTTATTAAGTGCAAAGAAATTACTAGTTTTAAAATGTGGTTATTTTGAGCACACTTACCCAGTAATAACTGTACTATTTAAGTTAAAATACATGCTAGTAAAGTGACTCTGAATTGCTAATAATTAACAGGAAAAACACATAAGTAATCTTTTACCTTTGATAGCAAGCTGAAGATAACTAGTTTTTCTTATATCCTGAATACATATGTTTATTATTAAAAAACTCAAGCAAATGTTAGACAAATAAGATTATAGACAAACACTGAGAACCAGAAAGATGAATCCCTTCACTTTTTCATTGGACCAACATAGGAATTTGTTTTCACATTAAACATTTTACAATGTACTGCATACAAAAATATAAAGAATTAAGTGCCAGAAGATGATGGGTAACGATTTAACTTCTAGTATATGATCTGCATTAAATGAAACTGACAGCAACATCACTAACAGCTTTAAAAGGAACAAAATCAGGCTGCTAGCCAGCAGAATATGATTTCTTCCAGCTGCCAGGAAAATTAAGGTCTAAAGCTTCATCCAGATTGGCCAACATTTGCATAGAGCAAGCCCTAATCATGCACAGTCTCTGCAGACAGGTGCACAAAACTTGGTTCAAAGCATAGGATTGTCTCCCAGGTCTCAAGGAAAACTTCTTCTTTTAACATCAGAGGTAGGAAGAAATGACTGGACAAATGTGGGAGCTCTGAAAATCTAGACAGATGAGACTACTTAGGAGCAGAAGACTTTACTACCGTATTTCATCTTCCATTAAACACAAAGAATATGGAAACTATGGGAAAGATGCATATCCTCTTCACCAATAAAGCAACATTAAGGCATTTAGCACTAACTTTCAGTGAAATCTGAACAGCTCCCCACTGCAAAATACACATTTCATTATTTCAGATATTTCTCAAGAGCATTTCTTTCCTTAAAGACATTAGTAGTGACCCTAGTAGACTTTCTGCCAATAAAGAGTCTTTGTTCTACTTATTAATCCCACAGTAGACTGGCTTAGTAATTCACTCTTTGCTAATATAACCTATTACTATGTTGCTTAAGTACTCAGATTATTTTCCCTATTTAAACAACAAAGCAGAGATATACTATGGCTCTTCACTGAGTTCAAGTGTTTCTTAAGGACAGAAACATACCTCTGTCCACTTCTCTGTGCAATCCTTATTTAGAAGCACCAAGAGCTTTGATAGAATTGTTTTTTTTTTTTCTCACTCTCTTTTCTCTCACATCTTTCCATGCAGAAAATTTACAGACATGGAGGATTCCAGCTTACAAATTTTACAGTTAAATGCCTTGCTGTGAACGCATGGTCAGTATATGGATTTGACTTATGACAAATCAGAAATGGTAGCATGACAATGTTGTTATGGAAATGCCTAATGTATGAAGCCATTTAACATGGTAATTTTAAACATATCTTATCAGAGAGCTAGGGATGAATTCTCAGTTGCATCACCAACAGACATATGGTCTGAAATCTGTTCTGTGAATATGAAATTTTGCCAGTGGAATTTATAATGTTTTTACAGATTGGATTACTTGGTAAGGCATTATATATAATTTGTTCTTACTGACATTAAATACTAGCAAAGAAAAAACACGCCTTTTAGCCTCTAAAGAAATTTATGGGATTTTCAAAAATCAGCAAAAGTTTTAGAGGTACATTTTACCTCCAGTTTAAGTACATAAGTTGTTATTTACAAGAGTCTGTGATTGCAGTTGTTGACAAATCCATGGGATGTAGACTGACAGTTACTGAGGCAGAAATCACCTCGTAGAAGCCAAGATGAGTGATTTAAATAGTGCAATACCCGTAGATCATTAGTGTGAGATATGCTTCCAGTCCATACAATTTATTATTTTTTTTTATTTTTTTTTGAGTGGAGAGTGGTTTAGAAGGAGATGACAGTGGCAACTCTTGCTTAGCTATTAGTAGAAATAGTGAATCTCTTCTGATATGGGGTGGTTCATATGCATGTTCCCTAAAGGGGATGAAGTTAGAGGCAGAGGAGGTAGAAGCTATGATTCAACTTGCAGGTACTAAGGATTTTTTAATGCCCACTCACCAATTGAAATTACTGCCTGGAACTACTTGAAAAAAAAGTAAAAACTGTAATAAAGCTTTCTGCAAAACTCTGCACAATTCTCAGTCATAACCTGATGTTTCAGAAGACCCACTTCTGAAGTGGGAGATGCAGATGAAATGTCTTCTCTCTTCTGAAACCCTCTGCATAGTGCCTATCCTCTTGATCTTTTGTTCTGAAGACACTTGAGATGTAAAACGTTTATTTCTAAATGACTGCATGTATAAATATAGAGCCCTAAATTCAGATATTTTTTCAGGCAGCAAGACGTCTCAAGATTATTCACAAAGAGCTTTTTACCACAGAAGTTAGATTACATATGCCACAGTTGTCTCTTTTCCTAGATATTAGTGATACAGAAATTCAAAATCCTTTCTCATTTTGTTTGACGTTGATCTTATATTTAATTTGAAGCATGTGATGCAAGCATAGACATACTTCTGCAATAAGCTGCCCTTTAAGCAAATAGACTTAAAGTTTATGGCAGACACATTATGAGTAAAATCAACCACTTAATTCCACCTCACTTAGATTTACTCTTAGGGGCAGCTTATCATAGTGAATATCAACATTCTGAGTTAGTAGCAGTGTTCGTTCCCCAACAAGTTATTTCTCCTACTCTGGACAAGCTGTAACAGGCAGATGTTTCCTTCACCTATGAGCTGCAATTCAGAGGAAGCCCAAGCTAGGCAAAGAGGTGCTTAATACATCCTGAGTTTTGCAAGTCAAAGAGACTATTTGCAAAGTACTGAAAGTTTGTACTCTTTACTAACAATGTTTTGAGGACAATCTACAGTCTGGTGTTAACAATTTCTGAAATGCACTGATATTACTCACATAAGTGAACAGCTAAAGGAGATATACTCACATAAGTGAACAGCTAAAGGAGGTGAGGCTCATGAAAAAATTTGTATCTTCTGCTGGTATGTGGCTTTTGTTTTCAATGGATTTACTTTCATGACGGAAAAGATCTTGGAGGGTCCCACATAAAACATTTATTTACAGATCTTGGCTATATCATGGCATCATACCCAAGGACTGAGGTCAGTGGAACACTTGTTTTACAGCAAAGCCCCAGCCTGAAAACTTTTCTATCTCAAATTGGTGAATACTGTTCTGCTAATGACAGACTTAAACTTCCTCTCTTTTCTTCTTTTTTCCTTTCACAAAAATGGAATCCTGAATCCCTGAATCTTTTTAGCACCCTCAAATTTTCAGGCAAAACAATCTGTTTTTGGAGCCTTTCTCAAGCAGTGCACAACTTGACTACTTCTCTAGACACAACAGTGTATATGTTGAACACCCAAAGTACTTCTGTTATTGCTAGGAAAAAAATTGCATACTAGGAGGAAAATGTGTGCTTGGATAAATTTGACTTCCTACTGCTCAGTTCATGTAAAATGACAAGGTAGCAGGCCTGTACATTTAGCCATATAACATATGAAGAACTAATTTCAAACTAAATATCTGAATGTTATCCTGATTAACATCAGTTAAATATTTGTACAGATTAACTTCACTATAACACTAATACGAAGTAAAAATAAACAAACAAAAAGCATACAAAATACAAAAATACCCAGCAATAAGCTCAGTAGTGGTTCAAATAAGTCTCCATGTTGCATTAAAGGAAGCTGAAAGGAAATATTATAGCTAGATAGATGTTTTATTTGGGAGGGGTTTCTTAACTAATACTTTCTTTTTATCTCAGAACACCATCTATTCTAAAGATATGTTACCTTTTGGAATATCAGAAATGCCAGAGACAAAACATAACATCTTGCACATAGTATGAAAAGAAAATGATAGGCATAGCCTTATTCACCAGATTTATTCTGTGAAACAGAGCGCACTTGAATTACTTAACTACCTGATTTCAAGAAATGTTGTCAAGTAGCTTTTAATCTTACTACAACTACTTGTGTCCTTGAAAGTATTAACAATTCGGCAATTAAGAGGCATAGAATGTCGTGTCTTATATTTTGCCTTTATTTTACCGTTATTTTTTATAATGGATAGTGACATATTTGATGTCCTATATGCCAGTTCTTCATCTCTTCATATAATTCTATTTCTTCTTAAAGTAGAAGAGTCTTCACAGCCAGTTGAAAATCAACAGATAATAACTATGCTCTGCTTAAGTCAAGGATAAAATTTCCAGAATTTCAATCACAACACTGTAGGAGCGCACTTCTGAATTCTATGTTTATACTTGGTAATTAGCAGAACCAATAAACTGACTTACTGATGGGATATAAGTCATAGTGACAATGATACAATACCACAAGACAATGCAGAGCAAGTCTTGAAGGCCCACCTACGCAATTAAAAAGCTGAAAGTTTATGTGACTTGTTTATGATCATTTATACTGACAGAAATAACTTCTTAATTCCAGATTAGAGTAAAACCCTTTCTCTTTCAAATATGACATACCTCATAAAAAGTCTTGATGTTAAAACTAAATAGAAAGAAATATCTGGGCAGCCTGCTGTAGGTGGCCCTGCATGAGCAAGAAGGTTGGGTCAGAAAACCTTCAGAGGTCCATTCCAGCCTCACCTGCTCTTTAATCCTAAGGAAAAATTTATTGACTGGCAGCTATTTCTGATCTCTTGAGTAACTGGTCTTGTATACAGATTTGCAGTTTTAACCTAATAATTTAATTCCAGCAGTTGGTCCATCCTTAACAACAGATCTCTCCCTAACCACTTCACAATGTAGTTAAAATGCAAATGAAAAAGTAATTTGAAAAGTCCCAAGTTTAAAGCTATCTTAATGAAATCACTTCTTAATAACTCAGTACCCAAACTAGATAAAATGATGTGACAGAATGCTAAACTGCATAAGAACTTCAAGTTTGATCTGGCAGCTTTTATTGCTACTTTGTTTTTGTTTTTAATTTTTCCTCATAATTTAGAAGTAATATCATTTTTTGACCACAAAATAAGAAGTGTGGATAATTCTGATTCTATCTGATCTATGCTGTATTTATTAACAAACACAACCTAAACTTGCTTTCACAATTTTGCTGTTTATTATGTTTAGTGGATTTATACTCCTCTATATTAGCACTCAGATGGTACCAGAAATCAACAACGTCAGTAGTGTGTACTTCCAATTTCATTTTGAGTCTTGCATATTGTTATACAATCAGAGAATGAATATTTTATTATGTGCTCTTAATTGTAATGTACAAAGAATGAGAGATCCTTCTACGACTACAAAACTAGATGTCATTGGACAAAAAACTCTTCAAATTACATTTAGTGGCAGAAATCATACGCTTGTTCTTTCCCATCTGATACAAACCATCAAAGGATTATGTATTTCTTGCACGAATAGAGAAAAGTATCTTCATATATCTCAACTTCTGAATTTAGATTAGTGGTTACAGTGATTAAAAATCACTTTGGATGATTAAAACCTGGTAAAATGAGCCCTGTGGCTAGTGTAGGATGGACTTGCAAGCTATGAACAAAACTTTTACTGAAAAGATCTCTTGTGGACATTTTCCTTGTGCAGCTGTAGTGGACGTCTGTGTGCAATAGAAAAGAATTTTTGTAAGAGCCTTTGAAAAATTTCAGTACTGTGGGTTTTATGTTTTTAGTGGCAGTAGAGCACAAGGTGCACACCAAGGTTACCTCATATTTGCCTAACATTGAGAACTACATATTCTACTTGTAATTCATAAAATCTTGGATGAATTGGTGAAATTGCTAATGAGTTTACTAAGTTATCAAACATAAAATGTGGAAATTCTTTTTTGATTAAAATAATATGAGTTGATATTATCTACAGATAGTGACAATTGGCCGTAATCTAAAGCATGAGATACAGAAATGCCTATTATTACTCACCTGAATGGACAAAGATGACATATTGTATTCTTAGAGAGATTAATCAAATTAAGATTTCCTTATCACTATATCCAATCAAAAAATGTAAGTACACTTTGATTCAGGTAGAATGAATAATCATATTAAAGCTGTCTGGGTGACTTGATAGTAAACAGAACTAAAATAATCAATGTTCCTGTTAGAATTCATTGGAAAGAAGAGTTCCAGTAGCATTCTCAAGTGTTAGGAGTGCCAGAATATTGTCCTAGGAAATAGAAAATTTCACTTAATTGTCTTAAGACAGCTTTAAAGCAGTTGCATCAGAGATATTAATGAGAAGACAACTTAGATAATCTTCCACTTTCTGGTTTACAGGAGGCTCTTTGCAAGGTTTCAGCCTCAGTTGCTGTCAACAGCTGAGGCGCACACAGAAGAGTCCATGGGCCATCACAGAATTTAGGGGGAAAAGTGTATGGTGCAATGGCCATTTTTAGCAATTCAAGAGGCTGACATAGATTAATTTCATTAGCTACATATTGGTGGGCTGGCTGAATCATTGCGTAAATAGGTTAGAGAAAAATACTGACATTGCCTATCAATATCACTCTGATTATCAGTTTAAGATGTCAACTGACATTAGCAGCTAGATGATTTCCAATAGCTCTTACTTCATATTTCTAGAAATAAACTCAAAGAAGGCCTAATTGTAATTATCACTCCTCTTGCTTTTTTCCAAGACACCTGAAATATCTGCTGAGATTAGAACTCAGTAGTCTCAGCATCAGTGATATTTACTGAGTGTTACAGTGATTCAGCTTTCATTTCTAGCCAATAGAAGTTCACTGGAGATCTTGTGCCAACCCAGTGCTAATTCCCCCATCACGCACACTGTCAGAAGGCAACGTTTGTACTTTGTCCTCTAATTGTGCCTGGGAGACAGCCCTGCGGATGGACTGACAGAAATCATTCAAAAGCTTGAGTAGAGGAGGAGGAACAGCTTCTTAAATTCATCTCTGCATGTGTAAAATGAGAAGCAAATGAAATCAGAAATTGTCTAACCCTCTTTTTAAAGCCTTAGGTGCCTTCAGGATGGAGTTTTTTTCCCCTCCTTTTGTGTCCAGGACCATGAAAAAGAATGTTGCAGTTTAGGGTAAAAAAAAAAAACAAATCTGGCGAGGAGGACAAGGCAAAAAGATCTGATAATCCTTGGATAGTTAGGAGTTTCCTAGAGATTATTAAAGAAACAAGTGCAAAATAACTAAAAATCTAGGACACTCAAACAAGAAAATGATTGTACATCAGTTTAATGACATTCTCTTATGGGTTACAGGAGAATACTAAAGATATATCATGGGAAATATTCATGAAACATAGCTCCATTTATGCACACAGCATGGGCAGCTTTTTGAAATAATTCTTTTGATCAGATTTAAATGTAGTAGAAAAATTTAATTTCATGAGCATCTTGGCAAGTAGAGCAAGACTTCCAGAACAGACCACAACAATACTAATGTGGGATGGGCTATCAATTTTTCTGCATTAAACTGCATTGGTTGCAACCAAATTAGGAGAGAGCTTTAAAAGCATGTTTACTGTATTAAGAACTTATGCAAGCCATTAGTGAAAAGTCTATTCCAAAAGCAATATTTTCAGGTTTTTCTTTCTCTTAATGTTTTTATTTAAAAAAATACTCATATGAAAATTTCTGTTGCTTAGGAGTACATTTTTTTCCACAGAGATTTTGATTTCAAGTCAGGAAAAAGCAGCAGTCACAGCTAGGTTCCTATGTGTGCATTTTAATGCAAATATATCTAGTAATCAATAGGGAAAAGCGATAAAAAAACATATATGCACTAGAAACAGAATTATATCTACACAAAATGTTCTCAGAATTTCCCGTGAGAAGATGGTAGTTTTAAAAAGTAAGTTGCAAACACCATCCCTAATCAGGAAAAAAAGTATGGCAAACTTTCAAACTTTTCACAGTGCATTTATGAAAGGCACAGAAAATAAAGATTTAAGGATGCATACGCTGTCAGCTCTGGAAGTAGTACACATTAATTAAATACATGAACCCATTCAGCAATGACACTGAAAATGCCTCCATGAGAGCCTCTGCTGAGCACTCCTTGTCAGCTGGTTAGTTGGTTACTGTCAGGAAGGGCAGCTACAACATCAGCCCAAAACTGAAATCCTCAAGAGCTTCAAGAGAGCCCAAGCACAGCTTCAGGCTCACTCACAGGATGCCTTTATACTGGTTAGGTTCTTCCATCGAGTTTCCTCTCCAGAGACACTTTGCCTTCCAATCTTATTCTAATCACCTCGCTGTTCTTTATCGCTCTTTCACTGGAATACAAATTTGCCCTTTCGTATTATTACTGTCAAACCTCAGAGTTGTCTGGTTTCCACTTCAACTCTCTAGAAGGCACACCGTAAATGTGCAGTGAATAGGGAAATGAAGTTAGAGGTAGATAGAGATGCACCATAGATTGCCATAATGCATTACATTTGCTTGCATCCTTACTTTTTACTCAGAAAAATGAAGCTGCCAAGTCACCCAAACACAAACTCCCAGAAAACAGTAGGCTGTTCTAGTCTTCTCAGTTCAGCATTTATGGCTAAGGATACATGCAAAAAGATCCTGGTTTACCTGCTTTGCCTTTGAAAATACTTGTAGCTTAACTCACATAAAAGAAAGGTCAAACTCCTCTTGAATGACTTGTTCTTCTCCTGTTTTTCTACAACCTCCTTCTCCTTCCAGCCAGAGACTATTTTTCTATTTCTATTTCTATTGCACTTAGTCCTATTTTTTGGTCCTTTTGATTTACCTTTCTGCAGATCAGATGCAAAAGCACTGCTGTTTGTTTTTTTTTTTCCATTGCAGGAAGACAATACAACATACCCAGCTTTACCTAAGACATGATGGAACACTCCCAGCTTGTAGTAGATACAAAGATTTGGGTATTCATTTGCACAATAGCTTTAAGACTATCAGATGCATACTCTTTTATTCAAAGACAATTTGAAAGGCCATTTGAATCTAAGGCAATAATTTTTTTCCAAAGAGCAGAAGTGATGAAGAAAAAATACATTAAAAAATGAAAAAGCCTTAACTTTTAAACCATTTAAAAATGTTCCTTGAATCATTATCCCAGCCAACCACTGACAGGTCAGGATGAGGGCAGACTCACAGGCCATTGGGTGAAGGATAGATTAGGTACAAAATACGTCACCCTCAGTCCTTCTCTAGCAATAATAAAATCCCTTCATTTTATAGTTTTTGCAGTATGCATTTAGCTAGAAGTGTTTATCTAAAATTGTTCACATCAAATATATGAAATACTTGGAAAGTTACAGAATCTTTCAAAACAAGAAAATTTTAAGAAGAAATTCAAAGGCTGCTTCACTGTCAATAAGAAAGTGATTAACCCAAATTGCAGATATCTTTTTATCTTAACTTCTCACACCTGCTCTTCACACTCTTCACATAATAAGAAAAAATAAAGTTTTTGTAAATTCATAAGCAAACACACAGTAATAACCATGGGATATTTACCATTCAGCTTACTGCAGGTGCATGCACAGTTGCGGAGAGATGTCCCACATTTGTCAAACTTCACTATACAATGGAAAAATAAGATTATGAATTGTTTTCTTTTCAAATTTGGGGTGAAGAAACAGTGATCAAAATGTAAAAAAGAAAACCAATCAGGACAGTTAAGCTGTCTCATTTGTTTTATTTAGGCCCTGATAAATTTTCTTTTCAAAGTTAAAATCAAGAATTTTAAATATATCACAGAATCACAGAATCACAGAATCACAGAATTGTAGGG
Organism: Meleagris gallopavo; assembly: GCF_905368555.1. NCBI lineage: Eukaryota > Metazoa > Chordata > Aves > Galliformes > Phasianidae > Meleagris > Meleagris gallopavo. The sequence goes on along the minus strand of NC_139405.1, from coordinate 49,906,916 downwards.
GTTGGAAGGGACCTCTAGAGATCATCGAGATATATAATACATATTTTAGTGTGTTTTAAGTATAAAATGCAAATAGAAACTTCTATTACCTGATTTAATATCAGATTTTTGATCAATATGAATTGGATCAAACAGTATTCTGTAACAGAAAAATGAAGATCAACAAATTTTCCAATGGCTTTGAGGATAAGAAAATGGATGAAAGAGAATGGAAGTAACAAAAAAAAAAAAAATAGACAAATTGACATTCAGTGGATGTTCAGAAAGTGTAATTTACATGTATAGGCGACAGAGGGGAGTCATTAAAGGAAAAGCAAATTACGGGATAGTGTAAGTCAAAATCTGTTCTCTTAGAACTTTAATTAGCCACCCTCATCATGGTTTTTCTCTTACAGGCACTTCTGCCCCACTGCATTCAAACTACACCAGTCTTGTGCAGCATCTAAATTCAGGGATAAATTACATGTTTTAATAAATACACCCGTCTTCTGACAGGCTCATTCTGCAGCTTGTCACTCTTTATGATGTTGCTAAAGTTAGGGCAGCTTTGATGGAAAATTCACTCACTTACTGCAGCCCAGATTTATCTGCCATAGAAGCATGATCTGAGTCAAGCTTACATTTCGTGAAGCTGCAGAGGAAATTTTATGGCAGTAAATATTTAAGGATTATTTCACTTGATGAAATACAAAAACGTATACTGTTGTGTGCAGCATAATTTATATAGTGTGTCTGATATTGCATTTATTTCATACTGTCTGGGCTGCTTCAGTATCAAATGTGCCACAAGCTGTCATTTCTAGGTTTGAATTAACAGTTCATTAATATGTGTAGAACACTTCATGTTCCTCAGCAATTATCCCATGATGCCTTTAAGGTCTGGGAAGCATCACTAGCTCAGTTTAAAATTGATTTATGTTTTCAGGGCTATCACCACAACATATTGTTTATTTATTTGTAAACTGAGACTCTTGAGCACTGCTCTGGTGCAAGGGATAAAAAATATTTAGAGACTGACTGCACACAAAGGTTTGTCAAAGGACGGCGTTATTTTCACTCTTGATCTTTGTGGCCATTTTCTTTATCATTCCCAAATTTGCACATAATTTTTGACTACAGTCTCCAGATACATTTTCTTAAATTGGTTATAACAGTGCTATAAAGCATGCTATATTCCTACTCCCAGCCAGGACTCCCACAGCAATACAGCCAACATCCCACTCTGCCAACTCATGGTAATAGGAATTCAGAATGAATCAGATTTCTGCTCAAAACCATGAACCTTTCTGAAGTCACTGCTTTCCAGGAATCAAACCTCCATTCTGAACATAGAATTTTATTGTTAACTACATAGCTTGGCATACAGTCTATTTTGTTTGCCAAGACCAAGGCTGCAGAGCAAGCCAGCCCAGTCCCAGAACAGCACCAGCCACAATGTCAGGGATGCTGGAGCAGGTCTCACCACAAAGTATGGCAGAGGTTTCCCATTTAGCAATCATCAATAAGAACGGATGGGTGGCGGGGACAGAGATATTAGAAGACACATAATGAATTATGCAATAAGTTTGTTATCATGTTTCTTTCAGTTTCTCACTGCCACTTTCAAGTGGTCTATCAAAACACAGTAAACGAACATCACAGTTTTCTCCACTAGAATAACAATTAACAGTGTTTATTTTACATTGCAGAAAAAATAGCAAATTTATTGTGATCTGCTTATGAGACAGGTGTCTGAAAATTCTCAGTTTTAATCATGTCTTACGAGTAATCGCCATGTCTTCTTTGGCAAGTGATGTCATCTTCCCATTCTGATTTTTCTTTTAGTGATACTGTATCTTTGTTATTCACAGTCTGATGTAAAAGGAAATGTTTATACAATACTTTAACTGTGACAAGAGCTACCAAAAAAATTGACCATGTTTTTGTATGAAAAATACATTATTTCCCACATATCAGATGAGTTATGATGCAAAGGAAACAGAACTGTAACTGAATTTCTGTCAAAACAAGTTAAAAATTGGCACAACTTGTGAACAGGCTTCCCTCAAGGTTTTATATCTTAAAAAAAAAAAAAAAAAAAAAAAAAAAGTTATTCCACTTTTAAATTAATAGCATTTAACTGATAGTCCTTTAAGTGTCTTTTAATTTCTCTATTCTCAATGCATAGTCTGTTCTCAGAATTTTTACGAGAACTGAAATGAGCAATATTTGAATATAAACTTACTTTAATCTCTTCTGTTTTAAAACACTATATTGGGAAAACCTTTAATAAAATTGAATTCATTAGATTAAGCTGTAATTACAATATAAACAGGCATATATTACAGACTTTAATCACCCCATCCTTGCAGTTACCTTTCTGTTCATACTGAAAATGAGGAGAATTTACAGCTCCACAGAACCTGTAGGCAACTCAAATATTGAAAACACACACAGTGCTCATACAAGATTGGAGAAGTGATGTGGGAGCTGACTTCACAGAGCCCTGGCAGTGGGGTAATAGTGTAGAAAAAAGGCAAAGGCTTTGGTGTTCGTGGGGATGGGGTGGCAGAGTGGTGGTGGGTCAAAAAGTACATTGGTGGTCATTGCCTGGCTGGAGCAAACGGGAACTGCTCATGCTGCTTGTACTGCATTTCTGAGAAAGCACCATGGTAGGAGAACAGCATGCACACGATGATCACTGACTGTAAGTGAATGACTTTTTACCTGTGCACACTGTTGCCATGAGATGCTGGAGAAGTCTAACATAAAACTAGTTTTAGTTGCTAAAAATTTCAGAACTTTTAGAAAAAGAATGGAGTTTGATGGTGGTGATATAAGTGTGAGGAGAAAATGTTGAAAAGAGAAATAGCTAGAATCAGGCATCACTTGGAATCTTATGCACATTATATTATTATTGCTTAGACCATGAAAATATTGTTTCAAGGTCTGTGTCACCTTCATACTTTGTTTCTTCAACCTTATATGTTGTTTCTTCTCCTCACTGTATTTGTTCTTTATTTTCTTCAGTACCTATGCCATTTCATGACTTGTTCTCACAACAGAAAGATACTTTGTAGACAGTGCCACTGGCTTATTTGAATTTAAGGTAATGGAAGCAAGTAACATTTTAGTGGCTGAGAAATGAGTCCAGAATACGTACAGCATATGATTTTATATATCACTATACTGCAGTGTTAAAAATGATGTCCTGAAATTACTTTAAAATACAATTTCAACTTTGAACAGGCTAGAAAATACTGTCTGATATATGAACTCTTAGCCCTTGGCCTCTGTTCTTCTGAGAAGTAGTGAATAGCCATCTGGAACTCTATTCCTATTCCTTCTGCAAGTGCACATGACAGCTGACACCAAGGAGTACATATGAATGACCCTTTAATGCCCTGTGTAGGGCAAACTGTATTTTATTTTTAATTTAATATGGAATAGGATTTAATACTAGACTCAGAATTTATTTGGAAAGGAATACGAAGTCCAAATGATAAGTCATTCACAGTCTGAAAATCATTCAGATAGCATACACATTATCAACTCTGGAAATTTTAATGCTATGCAAATGAGAAATTTGCATGCTGATGTGTTGTTTTTTGTTTTTGTTTTTTTTTTTCTTGAAAAATTATGATTTGTGGCAAACAGTCTTAAAACATATCTAAAAAGAAGTCTTTATATTAATTTAATATTTATTCATATAATTGGTACTCATTTTAAGGGTATATGAAGTCACTCAAGGATGTAGGTTTCCTCCTTATCACTGCTTTCTGTGTATCCATTGAAAGACTGACTGCCAAACCAAAAGCTGTCATAAAATATTCCACTGATAATATTCAATCCTGCACTTGAAAACATTTCATCCTAATAAAAACTGACTGCTAATGGGATCACAAAGTTCTGAGTAAGACTCAGAAATAAAATCAGACTAATATAATAGCTACTTCATGAAAATTTTAACAAAAGAAAAATTAATTTAGTTAAATTAAGTAGGCTTATAGTCTAGGAGAAGAAACTTCAGAATACTCCAGTTACTTTGTTCTGGTAAACTAAGTAGAGATCACGGCTACCACAAAATGAATGAGGTGGGATGGCCCCTCTGGAGACTGTCCAGTTCACCCCCACTATTCAGAGCTGGGTCACCTACAGTAGGCTGCTCAGGGCTGTGTCTTGTGTATCTCCAAGGACAAAAACTCTCTGGCCAGCCTGTGACAATGCTCAGTCACCCACAAGGTAAAGAAGTATCTCCTGATGTTCAGAGGGGACCTTCTGTGTTTCATTTCGTCTCCATTGCCTCTTGTTCTGTCTGGGTACCGCTGACAATAGCCTGACTCCACCTTATTTGCATCCTCCCTTCCCATATATTTTACACAAAGGTAAGACCCTCCTGAACATATTCTTCTCCAGGCTGAACAGTCCCACATCTTCCAGACTGTTTCCTCATCAATGATTCTTCAGTTTCTAGAACATTTTTGTGGCTCATGGCTGGGCTTGCTCCAATAAATCCATATTTTTCTTGTACTGGGCAGTGCAGCACTGGAACCATCACTCCAGAAATGACCTCACTGAGGCTGAGTAGAGGAAGAACCATCTGTGTAAATCTGCTGGCCGTCAGATCATCCTGATGCATGAAGTTGTTACTTCCCCGATACAGAACTTGACATTTCCCCTTTTTGAACTTCTCAGATTCTTGTCAGTTCATTTTTCTCCACCTGCTAGGCACCAAACTTGCTATCACAGAAGGCTATCAGGATAGTTAACCGCAGTTTCCCCATGCTGACTCTTCCTAATCACCTTATAGTCCTGTAGGTGACTAGAAATGGTTTCCAGACAGATTTGCTCTATCACCTTCACAGTAATCAAGTAGAAGCTGATCCAGTTACAGTTCCCCAGCTCCATATTCTTACCATTCTTGAAGGTAGGAGTGATGTCTGCTCTCTTCCAGTCCCCAGGAATCTCCCCCAGTCATGATGAACTTTTAAAAATAATTGAGAGTTGCCTTGTAGTGATCCCAGATTGCTTCCTCAAAACTTATAAATGTTGTCCAATCAGGTGAACTGCATCTGTTAAGATAAATAAATGTTACTACAACTCCAAAGAAAGCAAATTTCAGCTTCTAGCACTTGTTCTCAGAATATTTTACACTGCTACTTTTCAATTCTCTGAGCAAAATCTGAATTGCTGCCTATGTAAAAATGAAGCCCAAACCCAGCTGCACTGGAGAAGTACTGCTAATAGCAGGATGTACAAACAAATAACTAGGGTGCTTGAACTAAGTATGAGGCTCACCTTTAACAGACAAATCTCTTCACTTTTTCCTCTTAGAAGCAAGAATATATGTACATTTTGCCATTTTAGCTGGAATGAGAATTTGGATGTAGAAAATATAAATAAAGGTTAGCATTACTGTTATGTCGATATGAGGCATGTGAGAGGAAAATGTATGCATGAGAAGTGACTGTGTGCTGCAACCTAAGCATTCTGCTCAGAGCATGAAGAAGCATTCAAGTCTAGGCAGGATGGGGCTTCGAGTAAACTGGTCTAGAGGGAGGTGTCCTTGCCTATAGCAGGGGTATTGGAATTAGATGATCTTAAAGGTCCCTTCCAACACAAAGGATTCTATGATTCTATGATCTCCTTACAGCTAACCTGAGTTGTGGTGAGCATAAATGTCTCTATCCTGCTTTTTAATCATGGGAGAAAAACCCTCGTGTCATGCTCTGATGATATCACATTATTTTCTGTCCCACTCTCTCTCCAGTCACCATCACGTGGTGTAGAATATGCTTCACAACTGATCACTCAAGAGGGAAATGTGTTTGTGTTTGGGAGGACAGCCATCTTCCCCCCTGTCTCTCCACATGCCACAGCAGAGCCCTTGCTCTTACGTTGGATTATTCCCAGCCTGGCAGAGCCTGCTTCTGTAAGGGAAAATGCTGTGAGTGTGTTCCTGCAAAATTATCACAAACTACAAATCAACCAACTTAGTAGCTGTGCCTGGTACAGGAGATGAAGAACAGGAGGAAGCTGGAGGACGCACAGCCATCATGTGCTCTATTGAGAACAGAGCCGTATGAAAAATATGTCTTCTATGGTGGGATTTTTCAAGTCTGCTGACACTAGATAAAACATGGACTGTACTGGCATCCCCTTGTTTCTCCTGCTTCTTGTTCTTCCCAAGTCTTGCTTCACCTTTAATTTGTGTTCTACAGCTTGCTATCTACAAAACAGTAAAAGATAAATCCATCTGGATAACTTGTGCACACATCTTGTGGGTTGATTTTATTGTAGTTGTTTTGTTTGTTTTTACAAGATTTCTGCTGCTTTGGGGGGTTTGTTTTGCTTTATTTAGCTGAAAAACATCCCGTGTGGGAAAACGAGCACTTTACACATGTAATTAGGAAGGTATGCTGCTCTGTTTCTGGAGATGCATCATCAAGAGCAGGGAGATTTTGGCACTTATTGAAACAAATATCTTTTGAACATCTGAAATTGCTCCTTGAATATATTTTGATTACCATGTGAGCATGGTAATAAAGGAGTCTTCTGTGAGAAAAAAGATTTGGTCTCAAGTATTAACACTGCTAGGCTGTGAGCTGATTATTTCCCAAGCTGAACTTCTTAAAACACTTTCTCATTGATAAACCCTTTCTACCAGCTTGTGGATAGACTCTGAGAAGGTGCTGCCCTGTGCAGTGGGGTAAGGAGTCCTGTTTCAGGCAGAAAAATAGCAGATCCCACAGTGATCAGTGGCAATCTATCTCCCTTTCAGTCTCCAACAAGGTCTTTGATTTTTTCGCAGACCGCATATGTTTGGCTGATGCTTCGTTTCCTTTGCTTGACTGTGCTAGGTATAGACAGCATCAGCTGCAGTTCCCAGCCCTAGTACTGCCTAGAACTGAGGTAGCCTTAACACTACTGCAGACACAGGGAAGGGAACCTAACCTGTGTGTCTGTTTGATTCCACTGGTCTGTGGAGTTCAAGAGAAGTTAGACATAGCAACAAAAGAGGCTTATTCTTTTGAAGCACTTCTGAAGATTAATTCCTGTTTTCTACACAGACATAGAAGACCTCTCCATCTTCATTCTTCACTACAACTATAGACACAGTGCTTGCATATAGTTTTTGTCCACAAAAGCAAGTTCAGGAAATTAAGAAAGCACTGGGGCCCTGATCCAGGCAATTGATCATAAGCAGAGTACAGAGGCAACCAGCAGTCAATACCTGCTATATTATTGCTAATTCTGATACCTGTATCACAAGCATTTTGATAATTGCACAATTATTTTTGTTCAAGTCTACTTATGCAGCCAATATTTTTAATAGGATTCATATATTTTGTTAAAAAATGAGCATGTGGTTACTGAAAAATGCTGTAAATAAGGGGCCAGATGCCCTTGAAGTTTCCATATTCAGTCAATACTGTCCCCAAAGTTCTCACTCTTTTTTTTTAATTTCGTGAGTTTTAGAACAACCTGATGATTTTTGAATCTTTGACACTGATGAGGCTAATATTACTTCAGTCTCTTAGAGCTTTAGAGATTTCTTGAATGTTCTCAGACTGCAAAAGTTTCCTCATCTGTAATCTGAGTACAGTTCATTAAATAAAAATCCATTAACATTAATGAGGTACTTAAAAAAACTATAAGAAAATCTCTAAAAATGATTTAGCTTTTTTTTCTGCTACCAGCTACTCAGCCACTGTTTTTAGGTACTCAATAAGTTTCTTTACAAAACTGGAATTAGGGTGTTGAAGAACAACCAAAGCTGAACCTTGGCCTGTGTTCATCCAAACTGTCTTCAAAAGAAAAAAGAAAAAAGGAAAAAAGTTCCACTGTATTTAGCATCAGCAGCTTTTCTCTCTCCACAGAAGCTGAACGGTTCATCAATTAGGTTGTGTGAATCTTTCATCCATTCCAGACAAATATCCCTCTAATTTCTTAGACATTATAAGGAATATTTTTATAAAAATAATGTAAAAATTAGATAACTCCTCCATTTGATATAGTCTAATACAAAGTGTACATTCTGATACAACCAGCATAATCATAGCTTTCAGACAGCCTGCAAAACTGAAGTATCCTGAACCTCTGGGTTACTTGTTCACCTGCAGCCACTTCTTGATGTAGCATAGTGAAGTTTACTGAATTAATCAAGGTTGTAGAAGTAAATCCAGGCACATAGAAAAACTATGAATGCCATAGGGCAGAGTTCAGAGTCAACTGAAATGGTTTTGCTTTTGAGAAACAAGGCATGCATAGCTAACAGTAAAATTAGGATAGCCAAGCAAAATGAAATATATATAGGTACACATAGTCTCAAGTTAATAATTAATTTGTTTTGTAAAGGGCAAGCAATGTTCAAAGTACTTTACAAAATTGCTAACAACCTCAGACAGAGATTGCTGTCAAACAGAACTAGCTGCAATAGAGATCTGTAGCAGTAATTGATATAAACATCAGCATTAAAGCTGAGTTACTTACATGGAGGAATTTAGCACCTCATAAACCTCTTTCCATGCAAAAACTGACCTTTCAGGCTAATGACAGACCTGCTTGCCTCTTGCATGGAAACTCAGCATGCCCAACACTGCTTTTTCTCATTTGCCAGAACAAAACCATTTTCATCCTTGTCTTTTTTAGGACAATTTCATCCCATGATAACAATAATACGATGAAAAAAAAATGAAACATGGTTCAGCAAAATATCCTTCCTTGAGTCTTGTCTGAATAGTTTGCACTAGAAATTGGCTGAGATCACTGCAAAGCAGTATAATAAAATGGTGATGATCTGTTCCTTTTTAGAAAATGTAGCAATAAAGAGCTTTTGTGTTAGCATTATGTTTTTAGATACCATAGATACCATACAGAAGACCACACACATTATCATAGTATATGAGAAAAAGCATAGCTGTTTCAGCAGACAAAAAACAAAGTGCAGTTGATTCATCGGCTCCTTTAAGAGCACTGGCATCTGGACCACAAGCACTTCAAAGTCTAATGCTTTACTGAGATGTGCTGCTTTGAAGTACAGCTGCTGATCTAGACAAATTTTGGAGCCTAAACCAGCATATGAATCTGCTGTACTCAGAAAAAAAAAAATCTATTTCAGATGCCAGTTTTGACTCATTTTAGAAAATTGCTGTCTGGATCGGCTGTACTTCAAAGCAGAGCATCGCAGTGCAGCATTTCCCTTTGAAGTGCAGCTAATCCTGATAGTGGGCTTTCTCCCTCCCTCTCGTTTAAAGTAGTTAAAATTGGCATCTGACCTTACCAGTATTTCTCCTCATCCTCTGTGTACTCTTCCCCTCTTCCTTATTTTTTTCTCCTTTCCCCTCTGAAAAATACAGCAATAATTGCTATCTTCATAGCTCCTGCATTTTAGAACTACTATAAATAAGGTGGTTTTGGGAATAACCTCTATCAACTCATGTAATAGACAGTGGCCAAATACTGCACATGGCTTGTCATAAAGTTTGTTAATAAATAATTCTGGATTGTGCCATCTAAGAAAAATAGTGCTCAAAACAAATCTCTTGTAAATATTTGCATCCAGAATATTCATAATCATGTTTCTATAGTAACTCTTTGTTAATGGTCATTAGTACTGGAATAAAAAGAAACTGAGATTAATAACAACTGATCTTTAAAAAATGAAATGTTAAGCTGTTTTGTAACTGAAAGTCTTTGGTGCCAAGTCAGGAAGGCCTGATGGAATGGGTTTTACAGGGGAGGATGAAGATCACCACAGGCAGAGTTTGCACAGTTATCAGAGTCACAGAATCACAGAATGGCTTAGGTTGGAAGGGACCTCAAAGCCCACCCTGTCCCAACCCACTGCCATGGGCAGGGCTGCCCCCCACCAGCTCAGGCTGCTCAGGACCCCTTCCAACCTGACCTTGAGTGAGTCCAGGGATGGGCATCCACATCTTCTCTGGGCAGCCTATGCTGGTGCAAATGGATCTGTGGACAAATGCAGAACATCCACCATGGCAGGGCAAGATAGGACTAAGACCTGTTCAGGATCTTTCTTCAGAAGCTGCTGATCACATCTAAGAGCAGCCTGCATGAGCAGTATCAGCTTCCTTTCCCCAAGAGGATCAGCTACTGTCAGTTACATGATGTACCAAAGAGAAGGGATTTCCCTCTTGACATGTGCAGGAAAGGAAATGAATTATTCTTCTCTCTTACTAAAGGAAAATCAGAAAATATGTTCTTCACATTGATTATAATTATGGTGCTGGACATTCAAATAACCACTTACAAAAAGAGTCATGGGTAGACCAACCTCATTCTCTGATAAACCTGTCAAAAAGTTTTGATCTTGCTGAGAGGTACTGAGTCCTGCTGAGTTGTATTTGCAGGTGGCTCATTAAATCCTCACTGGAGCAAACCTCTGAGGAAAGGAAGTATGTTGAACATCCTCTAGACAAACTTGGATGAATAGGAACATCTGGTTTTGTAAATAAAAACAAATCCTGGAAAAATTCATGAGCCTTAGCCCTGGATAGTGTTTGTGTGTTGCATTTGGAAGAGCATTTTATTTCCTGAGTACCTTAAGAGTTGCCAAAGCCATCATTTTGCAGACAAAAAGTGGGAGCAGGATCAGGAGCAAATGAGAGCCAAAAGGAAGGCTGTGTGTGTCTAGCTGTGTGTGCAAGAAACAGACCTGGCTTCTCCCTAACCCTTCTGTGCTAAGACCTCTGAAACAGACATTCCCACCTCACCGATAATGGATGGATGCAGCTGTTGTTTGTGAAGCTTGACAGGGAAGACTAGAAGGAAATTACTTGTTGTCTCTCTCCTCCTAGCAGTGAGAGAAAGAGTGTTATACCCACAGTTACACCAAACTCTCTAAGCAGGACATTAACTGCTTATTTTATCTCCTCAGTCAACTGAGTGAAAAACAGTCATGCATTTCAATGTTATCGTAGTTGCAAGAAATTCAGAAGAATGTTATAGGGTCACACTTTATTCTGACATTTGTGAATCCTGACTGAGTGACTTTGACAATTCCAATAGGCTTTGTAGCAATTCTTCCCTCTTATATGCACATAAGGGATGCTCACTTTTGCTAATAAATGAATAGAGGTATCACAAAGAATCGTTATATACTGCTCAAACAGAAAATTGAAAGAAAAGCAAACAAACAAACAAAAAAAGCCATCACTACTACTACTACCAAAAAAAACCCCTACCACCACCAACAAAAAAATGCCAGTAAAAAAAAGAGAGCAATGTAATGACAGCATCTCTCATTTGCTGAACAATAATTTTGTAGAGAGGAAGTACTAGACGATAACCAGCATTTTATTTACACAGGTCATGAGACATGTCACTTGGGTGATCTGTTCTTGTCAGGAAGATTTTAATTAGAAAATTCTTGGAGGGCTCCTACTCCCACTACGTGCTTATTAACATCTAAAGACAAAAGGAGTTACTAGAAAAGCCTGAGGAATGGACAGAGAACTCAGGTTACACTGAAAGGCAAGACTTAGCTGCTGCTAGCATAGAAGAGACACTCAGAATGGCATGCTGGATTTTGAATGAAAAACTCTCAGTCCTATTATTAGTGAGTATATTTAGAGTTAAAATCTTAATTGGATATATATAAATATTTCAAGATTGTTAAAGGCATTTTATGGTTTGCTTATAGTAATACTCCCAAGCTAAATATAAAGCTTGCTATAAAATATTCAGCAACCTTTTTACAACTGGTCTTAAAAACAATTTAAAATCTTACTGTTTTATTTTTAATTATTTCTAAGTCTGTATACTTTAGACCTCAGATAAAAGGAAGAGAGGATTGGCATTGTAATTCAAATTATATTACGTATCATTTTCAGAGGTTTTGTTGAGATGGGTATGAAGGGTAGAGAAAGGAATTTCCCCAGTTTCTAACTCGCTCTGTTTCTGGAATTCTTTAATTTTAAATTTCATTGCCTTTTTAGACACTAGACTAAGCCTTGTGTTTAAGATCAAGTTTACCACCACACTGTAAATGTCATCTGTATCCTTTGCTGGGGACGTGGGGTTAGGGCTATAATCCTTCATTTGCTAACAGATAGCCTCATTCCAGCAGGCTTTTGTGATTTCTATCATCTGTGATCAAGAGATGCATTGCACACTGATTTTGAAGTATTTCTCAGATACTTTTCAAAACTATAATTATATCTAGCTTTATATGCATTAAAAAATATTCTTAGTTTCACTGATCTGCAGCCTATCTGCTTTGTAGTTGGTGTGGCTGGGCTTGAATTTATATCTGTTTATTGATACCTTCTGCTGGTATGAAGATGAAGATGCTTACATTTATACACGGATTATGCTGGGAGTAAGTATGAATTTGATTGTTAAAAGGCTACACAAGAAGAATGAACGTGTACTCTGATTTTATTCACATCTTTTTATGATAATTTTTTTTTTATGCTTAGCAGTAATTTTCTCATATAAAAGTATTGTGTTACTGTAGTGTTTTCTTCCTTATATTTTTTTATCTTCTGTTCCAAACTTGTAATCTAATTTCTTTATACTGTTATATGCACAGTCAACCTTGGCTTGGGCGAGAGCTTCTGCAACGTGCCTTAATTTTAACTGCATGTTAATCCTGTTACCAGTCAGTAGAAATCTTATTTCATTCTTAAGAGGAGCAAGTGCTGTAAGTACCATCTCTCAAATAGCCATATTATCCTCTCCTTTTCATTTCTGTAGTTCCACAACATCGTCCATATCAAATGAGTATCCCGCATAACTGTAAAGAGAAAATAAGTGAGAGGAAATGTACATATAAACATGTCACAAGTACAATAAGGAACATATCTAAGCCCTTTTGTCTGAGTAGACACCATTTAGTTTTTCCCTTCTTGTAAGCATGTGTTCCCTGTGTTTGAGTGGTCATCAGCTCAGAGGCATTTACATTAACCTTGGCATCACACATAGGAAGTACTTACGGCTTTATCTCTACTAGCTATAGTTTCAGCTTGCAGTGAGTTATGAGAATAAGAACTATTACAATACCAATATCATATGTTTGGATAAAAAATCACTGATGACTTCCCAACTCTAAGAACAACTGGAATTTAGAAATCACAGCATTAATTTATTTTACTGTCAGATGGTTCTTATTTTCAGTTCTGGTGGTTTTATTTCATCCTTTAAAGTACTATCATATTTCAGCCAGTCTTTAGACCAGGAATCATCACTGTTTTTTGACTATTTGAGTCCAATGGAGCTGAGAATTAAAAAAAAGTTCTGAATTTCTGAACTAATTTGTGAATTAATATAAAATATTTGCATGCCCAATTAAATACTGAGTAAGAACTTGGAGAAGTACTACACTTCTCACAGATTATCAGTATTTTGATTTTCTAAATAATATTCTGCACTAGGCAGGGAGCAACTTTTCTGGTTCCAGCATGGACAGAACAAGACTGGAACAAGTGCCCGTCAGAGGCCCATCATGGCACCCTGAGGTGCTCCAGATTTTTGGATGGTTTTATTACTTGGGAAGCAACATGATTACATGCCAGGATCTTTGGCATGGTACTGTGTCAGGCGAAGCAAGCAATCCAGCCAGCCAGCACATATTTCAGGGTCTGAGATGGGCCTGCAGGTGTTTCTGAGGTTCCTGCAGAGAGTGTTGGCTTTGGCTCACTGCAACCCAGCCCAGCCCCAGGTGGTCTCTGTGCAGAACCACTCGCTGCCCAGCACATCCGGTAACAGGAATAAGGCTCAGTATCACACAAGCATGCAAACACCTGAGACATAGTCTCACTATCCTAGTGTCTTCACTTCCTGAAAGCAATAAAAATGCTCTCATAGCAATTTCTGAGCTTGCAAGCAGCAATGGCCCAGCCTGGTTGTGAACACAGCCAGCTCTGGTGATCTTATTCCAGCAAATCAGTTATCAGCTCAGATAGCTGCTCAAGTGTCACAGACAAAAGCAGTTTTGCCCAATCTGAATTTGAGCCCTTACATAAGCTGAATAGTTTTAAGAAATCTTGGAGTGCTGTTAAACCAAAAACAGTTACTTAAGCACCAAAGTTAAGTTTGAACCAGAACTTCATTTTTAGATATACCGAATTCCTCTAACCTCCTTTCCAAAATGGAAATTGCAAGTAGTAATAGGAATGATATAAAACAACTTTTGCTTTTTTACCAAGTGCTGTGGAGGAGCACCAAGGAGGCAGCTTGACAAAAACATCGCGTTTCACAAGGTGGTTGCCTATGGAATAGCTGTAAATGCAAGTAAGCTTTTTTGTTGTTGTTGTTCTTTGCCTTTGAACTATTTTGAATTTCACAGTGATTCTGCATAATGTCATCAGCTCTGACATGTGCTATTTTAGTACTAGCATTTGATAACTGCATCTTTAAATAGGTCAGGAAGTCTCATTTCATTAACCATTTGTAATCCTTTCAACTTGGATAGTAACTATTGGTTGCCCGTTAGCTGATGTAACCAGCTTGCATGTTCTTAAATTTGGTTTCAATAACTTTCATTGTGCTCCTGAGAGCAGATTTCTGGAGAGATGAAATAGTGTTATAGACTGATTTCCTAAGGAAATGATACTTATGAGTTACACTGTTCATCTGCCCATTATTAAATCTTTTTCAATAAATTTTCAATCAGGTAATAAATTTCATCTGACTTTGAAACAAGTAGCTATCTCAAAACCATTAAATTCCTACATATTTTTAAAAAGTGGAATATAGATACAGAGTAAAGCTGCATCTTGAGATCTCAAGTTTTGTTTTCTGTTGGTCCCTTTGACTGGTCCCTGTTGATCATTTGCCTGGCTGGAACAAAGACATGACCCTTCTGTACCCCAGATGGTTAAAAGATCTGGGGGAAGAATGGAGCTTGGGGGAATTTAGAAGACACATGGGGAACAGGAGATAGTGTGGGGAAGAGCACTGTGAAGAGGAGGAACAAAAGGCAATATGAAAGACATAAGTGCATAGAGATGGGGAGGTATCTGGGAAGGTGGCATTGTTCTCTTAGAAAAAGTGATGGAGATGGAAGAGTTAATCAGGGTTATTTACAAGCAAAATACATTGGAGGGTAGAAGTATTTCCCCTAGGCTGGCTGTAAGGATGAATCTCAGTCCCAAAATACTTTGCAGTCTGTGTGTAGGAGCTGCTTTCCTTTGTGCATATGGGCGGTCAGTGTCCCCATATATTGAGGACAAACATATGGAGTTAGGATTACTGTCACAAACCAAAAAGTAAAATTTGTTCTTGTATATAGCATTAAAGAATTCAGAGCAGAAGGTGGGCAGATGAGAATATGCATCCTATAGTATATTATGATGGTTTACTTATCTGTCATATTCATTCTTTTATCAGAGTTCAGTTTCAGCATATAGCAGATTCCTATAGAACGGAACATTGCTTCTGTAATTAGCAAATCAACCCAGGAATGTAAACTAACCAGCTTCTACTTGGTGTATAATTTATAATGCTCCAAAAAGAAAGCAAAGCTGCACAAAGCTTTTATGTTTTTTGGTTCCACATTCATATAAAACGTTTCCTACTGCATTAAGGTGGACAATTTGAGAAGTAAAGTCTATTAGAAAAGGATTACTTTATGGCCTCAGTATTTCCAAGACAGAGACATAGAGCTGATATGAAATGACAGAAAGCATCGCTATTTAATTCTATAATTTCTAGGGAGAAAATAAGGAGTTGGGGTTTTTTTGTTTGTTTGGCTGGTTGTTGTTTTTTGTTTTGTTTGTTTGTTTTTTTGTCTTTGGTTGATTTGATTTGGTTTTGTTTTGGTTTCCAGAAGAAAAAATGGACAAATAGTTGATGAGATAATTGAAGAATAAAACAAAATACAGAGAAATTTGATTTAAAAAACGAAAACAAAACAAAACAAAAAAACATGCCAACTTAAAAAAACAGTTCTTCCCTAACAGAAAAGTGCAAAGAAAATATAGATTTTGGGAAAATGCTACATAATTGTGTAGTCAGTCTTGGGTAAAGAACGGCCAGAAACACGATTGTCTAGAATTAAATTTCAAATGTAAATAATGGAATGGAATGGAATGGAACGGAACGGAACGGAACGGAACGGAATAGAATAGAATAGAATAGAATAGAATAGAATAGAATAGAATAGAATAGAATAGAATCAATCTATAGCACATACAGTGAAAGAAAACTAGTATTCTCTCTTTTCAGAGAAAAAAATAGGTGCCCAGAGGTATATTGAGCCCCTTTTTAAAAAAAATGACAATGTTAAAATGATGTGTAAATAAATGCCATTTTTCTATCAACTGACACATTATTTAACCAAGTACTCCCTATATTTCTTTTTGTTATACAGAAGCATAGTCAACTCTTATTAGACTATTGCAATTTAGTAATTGTTAGTTAAGTGAATGTTCTCCCCTGTATGATCAATAGCCTAAATGTGGCAGCAAGAAGTTAAACCAATTTGCAGATCAGATCAGTAATCTTATCCTCACAATATAAAATTGTAGACTCCTTTATTATTAAAGTAACATGCATTCATCTCAGCTTGCCAGGTGGTGTTATTCCAGCATATTTATTTAATAGCATGCTAAAAATAGTCAGTGTGACACTAGTATTGTCTGACTTCTTGCAGTCAGCCTGCTCAGCTGAGGTGCGCATGGCCTTGGAAAAAGTACATCTGTGTCTTTAATTTTTCATCAACTCTAATACAAATCCAAGAGCAGGCTTTAATTGGTCAGGTCGTAAAGGAATATAATTAGAAACTAGTGGAAGAGGGAAGTTGGAGAGAGAAGAAAGGGTAAACAATGCTATCTATAATCAAGGGCATCATTGAAAATTCAGTAAAGGGAATTCTGCTTAGTTTGTTTTCCTGCATTCTGCATGCCTGTCTGTGATAAGAGCTGTCTGGGAGTTATTCACACACTAATAAATCTTCCTTATGGATCTGTAATTCTGCTGGAATAAAACCATTGTTTCATGCACTCCCAGTCTGATCAGTGCAAATCATTCTATATTTTCTAATTCCTAAAGAGGCTTTGCAGTTGAGAGCTGGTACCTAAAGACATCTACAAGAGATAGAAAATAACATTCTCTACAATTCCATTTTCTTACTACACTGTCTTTACTGTCATAAGAAAGTACGTTTGTACCTATCATAAAGTGGGCAGTGCTGGTGGTACTTTTTTACTTTGGCATACAGTGCATGTTTTGAAGAACAACCTATTTGTTGTATTGTTTTGATGCTTGCAGAAAAGTTATACAGATCCACTCCTGCAGCTGGTTGAATTAGGATGTGAATAAAGCTTAAGAAATTAAGGGACAGTAGGGGAAGGACAGTGGGTTGCTTTGTAATTAGTCTGCTTGGAATGGTGCTTTCTGCTCCTTACAAATTCCAGTAGCATGATTTTCATTAAAAATACACAAAATGCAGACAGAAATATGGAGGTGACAGGTTTGTTTGCCTTCTGACAAGCACTGAAAAATCTATAACTGAAAAAAAAAAAAAAAAAAAAAAAAAAAAAACCCAAACAAGAAAACTTTCCACTTTCAAACATATTTGAACAGGGTTTGTAGGTGAAGGCTGTTGGTGGTCTGAGTAACTCCTTTGTGTAAAAAGTATCGAGTTTTCAGGAAAAAAAATTTGTTTAAATCTCACTTAGGTTTGTTTGTCACTACTGTAATTTTCACATAACCTGTGCATTTTTAATCCACAGAGAAAGCACAGAGCTGAACTGAGGGATCTATTTAACGAGAAATGGCATAAGGCAGTGGGTTGCAAAAGAATACATGTTTGGTCAGGGGCAGACTCATCTGTTCTCAGCTTAAGTTCTGGTATAGCTGTTCTCCTCACCATGAGCTGAAAGGTCTAGATTTGACCCTTTAATTTTACCATGATAAGCTGGTTAACCAAAATACTTGACTACCAGCTGCAAGCTTTTATTATTATCCTGTACAGGCATGCAGAAAAGGAGAGAGAAATCTTGTTCTCAGATAAACACATGCAATTCTTGTTTGGTTCAATGAGAGTTGTGCATGCTTCACTGATGGCACAATTGGCTGAATAAGACGAGCTAAATTGACCAGACTTTCAAGATAATTTAATTACATCTCTTTGTTTTTAAGAATATGTACAGTAAACACCATGCTCTAATAGCAGCCCTTTTCCTCCTCCACTCCTTCCAATAAAACCTTTTATTTGATCTCAGAGGTGGACCACATTAAACATCTCAGGGTCAAATACAAATTAATGCATATTAAGTGCTTCAGAGATTCCAGATGTTTTTAAAAACAACAGTTGAAATCCTTCAGTCTTCATGCTCAGATATAAAAAGAAAACTCTTTAAGTGATTGCACGATTTATTTTGTACTTTATATTTAGTCATGCAGAATGAGGAAAATATTGAACTGAAAATTCAATACTGAATACCTGAAACTTTGCTCTCACAGTTAGCTTATCTAAACAGTACAGGGAAAAACAAAACAAAGCAAAAAGATGACTTCAGCTACTGTAAATGCAGATTTCAGCAATTTGTACATAAGTTTTGAAATCGCTTGGTAAATTCTATACACTGTAGATGCAAAGAACCTTCAGAAAATGTACTTTAGGGATGTAAAATATTTTACCTAATGGGAACATATCCAGTGCCAGACTTTTTAGTCTGCTACAATTATTGAAAAAATGAACCACATTGAAAATGGAATTAGATCTTTGCATTACTCTTACCATCCAGCTATAATTCAGTTTTAGACTGCATCATTTTTTCCTGACAGCACAGAAAAACAACATCAGAAGCATTACGCTAATGACACTCAAGGCAAAATTTAAGATCACGGAATATTGGAGTAAACTGACATATTCAGTACGTTAGCTTGAATGTTAATATTTTTCAGTGTATCATTATATTGTATATGAAGAGTTACCACAGAATAGCTTGAAAGCAAGACCTATCCTGTTCATTCTGGGAGTCTCCCAACTCTTGTAATACCTTCCACCTGCTACATAAAGCTGGAGAGAATATTATCCAGAAGGGAAGATTTCCAAAGAAGATTGTGGGATGCTGTTTCCGTTGACAGTAACATTTACAGTAAAGCAGAACAATATACAGTTGGACAAAACAGTGTATTTTAATAGCTTGCAGAAAAAAAAACTCACTGGGTTAAGTTGAAGAAAACAAATTCCTTCTTCCAGGGAAATCTGGCAACATGATTACCTTCTGTAAATCTTAGGCTAGAGGTCTTCTTGAGAAATGAAGTCCGTTCAACCCATACAATTATTTTTTTGATCAGGATGACAAATACTTTGCCAAGGAATATGGAAGAAACTACTATCTCATCTCACTTTCAGCACTCAGCATGTAGCAGATAGCACTCGGTTTCCTGTCAATGCTGACACAACTAGAATTTGTACAAACCATGTGCAATCCCACACTTTGAGGAAAGTGCAAGATTTCATAGCTTAACAACAGAAATGTCTTCATTTTGCATGAAGATTTCACAGTGTGCCATATCCATTTTTTACAAACCTACGTGAATTAAAGTAAGTTATGCCATGAATACAGATTGAAACCTCCAAATCTAGTCAGTGTTGCTACTCTAAATGAGCAAGTGTAGCACAAAACTTATAGTTTATGTGTTTCAGGGAACTGTGTTGGTAAAATAAAGGCTAAGGATTCAAACTGTGTAAAATACATTTGACCCCGAAGCTGTGGTGAATATTTATACCATGTCAGAGTTAGAGAATGACAGAATGGTTTGGACTGGGTGACACCTTAAAGCCCATCCAGTTCCCATCTCCTGTCATGGGCAGGTTTGCCACTCATTAGATCAGGCTACCCAGGGCTCCATCCAAACTGGCCTTGACCACCTCTGGAGATGGGGCATCCACAGCTTCTCGGGACAGAGATGGGTTATAAAGCACTTTATATGCATTTGAATTCAGTCTCCATCTTGATGAAGCTATTCTGGTTTGCATAAATTTATTATTAACTGGTCCAAAAATTCAGAAAAAATTGTGTAAAAAAATTTTGTACTGTGGGTACTCAGTTTATTCACTTCAAATGTCCATGCCAATAAATAACTGATTATTGTAATTAAAGGTTTCATCAGGAAATGGTTCACAAGAGAATAACCAGTCAGCCTAGTCACTAGGACAGATACTTTGGTTTAAGTTCCTACTTTAAGTTACTTATAATAAGTATTTTAAAAAATGTCTTTCATTCAAAAATGACTCACCCAGTGAGTGCCTAAACATGGGGCAATGAGATAGAGCAGGTGAAAAGAAATGGTGGGAAGAGTACCTAAAGCTAACATTGTGTTTTGTGTGAAGTGTAACTTGACAGTCAACAAAAGTACATTTGCTGCTCTAGAAGGATCATATCAGAACTGAGTGGAAATAACCTCTTTCCAGCCTGGACAGATGGACTAAGATGCTATTGGAGAACAGAGTGCGATCTTTCACTTTTTTTTGCACAGTCTACTTTTAAGTACTTCCATGTTCTGCATTCTTCCTTGACTTGTGTTCCCATGACCACAGCCCTCTCCACATGTCATTTAGGAACCACAGAGAATAAGAGAGCTCACTAAATGGATCTAAAGGACAAAAATCCTTAAACAGTTAAGCCAGCCTTTTTAGCTATGATTACTTAATGACTAGTACAGTAAGGCATTACTCTTGCGCAAGGAATAACAAAAAAGAAAAAAAAAAGAAAGAAAGAGGAAATTAAAAAAAGAAACACACAAAAAAGTAGAAAAAATGAAAACAAAAAAAAGGGGAAAGAAAAAAGGAAAAAAAAAAGAGACAAGAAAAGCAATGAAATGAATGAGAACAAAAAAAAAAAAAAAGAAGAAAGAAAAGAAAGGAAAGAAGAAAAAATCTTCTTTTGATTCTTCAGGGAAGCAGGTGATACTTGGTTTATTACCAATATTGCTTTTTATAAGGTTTTTTAAATGGTCAGGGACAGGAACAGATAAAGCCTGAAGGAGTGATGATGACAGAAAGATAATTATAAAACCTTGAAATAGTGTATCGTAATAGCGCTTCTGTAAACATCTAATTGTTTTTCATTGTTGGTTTTCATCCTTCAGTATTAGATTTTTGCATTAATTGCACCTTTCCTGTAAGGGATTTTAAAATCTGTCATACCGAAAACTGTGAAAATCTGCACCTAGTTTGCTTATGATTTTATCTATGCTAACCAGTAATAAAACAAAGGTTTTATTCCCTCTTTTATCAATTTTCCACTTGGAAAAAGGATTATGAGGAAGTTCACTTATGCATTTTTTTAAACTAGTCACTTCCTATCCCTTTGGGGATCGTGCTAGAAGTAGAAGTAATGGACGCTGCTGAGGACAAATCAGAGCTAACTCTATGATTCAGACCTTTTCCTTAAAATCAGAGTTCCTGTGTGATGCTCAGGCTCCACCAGCATATTGTGATGCTATATCCAGTTGTGGACAGGGGAAGATTTTGAAAGCATCTCTTAAATCTCTCCTGTGCAAATCTATGCCTAAAATGGACTAGTTAGTGTCCTATGTAACAATATTAGACCTTGGCATATATTAGAATATTCATGAAAAAAAAAAAGGAAAAAAAAAAAGAAAACAACAACTGCAAACAAAAGTGGATTTTTATAAATTTTCTTTTAACACTTTAAAACCCGAGGTAAACAGCTTTATCTCAATTCTCAAATGGTTGCCTTGGATAACACTGAAGCCTGCAGGGCACTCAATTGTAAACATGCAACCCTGCAGCTGTTGTCTCTGGTTTGAACCAGTTGCTACACATTGAACATACATCAGATAAAATTTTCCTTTTGCTGTCGATTTACTCTGTTCAAAGCTCTCAATTTATGCACAAGCTTTTGAAATAGTCAAGTAGTGTGTGTTTAACAGAGCTGCTTCTGGGCACTGAGGATACATACGAGCATGTCTGTAATCTTGTGCCTCTCTTCCCTCATGTAGCCATCCACATTGTTGCCCACTTGATCAATATAGAGCGGTACCATAACAGCCAGTCAAAGGAAGCAGGGGGGCTGAGGAATAAACTTTCTGGCCTTGGCAAGAGGCCAAATGAAAGCTACTTGAACCCAATCAGGACCTATGAAACGGTAAGTTGTCATTTTTTGGTTTTCTTCATGTAAAAAATTTTCCTCTGTGGATCCTACTGTCAGGAAAACTATATTTCAAAGCCTTTTAACCAAAGCAATAAGGTGCTGCCAGAGTTAACCTCAATTTCAGCTGAAAACACTTACTCAGAGCTGCATTTTCAGATTATTTAGCTCAAAGTAACGCCTATCGTATTTTAATTAGTTTGCCAGGAGACAAGTAGGGGGGAAGGCTAAGGGGACTCATAAACTGTAGACAGTGAAACAAACCTGCAAGGAATTCTAAAAATTAAAATAAACTGTAAATATATGGAGCAAACACAACTTCTTTCTAGAAAGAAACAACAATTGAACAGCAGTAACACACAACATTGCTTTCACTGTTGCTATTTGTCTCTCCCCATGGGATATCTTCGATATCTTTCCAGTTTGAAGATTGCTTCTGCCCTGTTACCGAGTGGGACTGCCAAAGGAAGATCACATCCAACAGCACCCAAAGGCTTGCTAACTAGGGGATGCAATGTATGGGGAAGCCAGGGATAGTGTGTGCAGGACTATGCATAACTCTGTCCTGCAAATGAATGACTCTACTTACCTTGGGGAAATAATGATAATGTGCATCTCATTTATTTCTTAGGGTACCTTGTAACAGCATGGCTAAAGACCTAGATTCTTTGCAATACTCACAAGATACAGAAAAACACAGCAATTCTGCAATGCATGCATGTAAAACACACAGAAGTTGCTCAGCTTTATTCCTTACACTATTCGTGAGACACTATATGCCTTTTTATATATAGTCTTATATGCTGTTTTGTACTCTCGGGCTACACAAGCCTCTAGTAAGACTCCCACATGTAATGTTTCTACATCTGAGGAAATTCCCACATACCCAGCTTGTGGTGAAGGCTTCTTAAAGACCATGGAGTGGGTCCTTTCAATCAGAAACGAAGTGAGATGATGGCTGGGCAATCAACAGTAGTCTTTCATAGTACTTTTCATTAGAAGGCATTTTGTCCCATTTTTTTCTCCGTTCTTCTCCAGTTTAAATGTGACTTTTGCATCTTTCTAAACAAACAAATAAACAGTTATCAAGTTTCAAGAAAAACAAGCAAATTAATGGTCTCAAAATTATTAGTATACAGAAGCTTGGATGTTAGCATTGACAAAGTAACCAGAGCAGAACAGTGAGCAAGGACCGAGCTGTGTCACCTCTGAATAGCTGGTACCCACACTCACCACATGCATGTGAAATGTTTCTCCAGAACAGAGCAGAACTCACAGTACTGAATGGCAACCCACTGCCTTCCAGTGTGCATTTTTTTTCTCTGCTAAGCCTTCCCATAGTGATACAATTGAGAGGTAGGCTTCTAATTAACATTAAGATCCTAAATATCCTTGAAAAAGAAAGCTAGCATTGTGAGAGATTTTATCCAGATTTCTCATAGTAACATGCCCCACAATTACTTGCTGATTTACAGCCTAGATTATACTCTAACCTCTAATATTTATATTTATCTCCCACTTGTGTTTCAATAGCTATACTTAGAATTAATAAATTATGAGGGAAAGCAAAGCGAAGATTGCTTCTAACTTCAGAAAGTTCTGAGAGCAACAGCTTAGATTTCCTTTTCAATTCCATTGTAACCCTAGAGTAGAAATGTACTAAGAGCTTTTGACATTTCTCCTTGTTTCATCTCAACATTCAAACTAGACAGTGTAGTGGAAGTGTTCAAAATATCACCTAGATCAATCCTGTTAATATGTAGAAGGGTCTGAGCACACTCTTCACAGGCACCAATTTGAAAATGTGCTGTGGGCAGTCAAGTGTGCATATTTGAAAGGATGATTTTACTGTAAAAAGTGACAGTAAAAATGACATTGTGGAATTTTATCACCTCTAGCATTTCCATATCAGATGAGTGCAATATACAAATACAATGTGGATTTTACTTCTACTGTACTAGTAGCTATAGAACCAATTCATGATCCAGCAGGCATTCTCTGTTTCCTCCTTCCTGAACATCAGCCCTAAAAAAAGAGATATACACTTTGCAGGCCAAGTGGAGGCTTTATTTACACTCTGCTGGCATATTTAGCTTGAGTTTCATCTTGCATGTGAGATTCTTACTGCTGTTCTTCATGATTTGCACTTTACAACTGAGATCAGCATCTGACTGTTGTGTTCAAAATATGTCTTCATTCTCACTTCAGTCTATTTTAGTGAATTTAGACAGATGTAACAGACCTCTGCTGATGTCTGTGAGTCACGAACAAGAAGGAACATGCTCTGGCCCAGAATATTAATGTAAAGATGTGAAAATAAACACGTATTTCAAAAACTAAATATTATCCTGTGATGTACAGGTAAATGTAAGGAACATGCAAATAAGATATGCTACTTAGGTAAGTGAGAGTATGCCATTTTTATACACCACTAAAGGACTGCAAAAATCTTTGAGGTAAAATAAGCACAAAACAGACCCACACATTCCAAGTGACTTAGCACCTCACTTTATCATCCTCCCATGAATAACACAATTGGTAGAGCTGTTTTGGTTATTACATTTGTAAGCTTAATCTTCTTTCTCATCTGTTTCCTTTTTTCTTCTGAGATGCTTTTACATAAGATAAACAGGTAAAAGTACTACTGGGACTGCCTGATTTCCCTCCTTTCAATTCCTCAAACAAATAAGTGGCAGTGAACATTTATAAATCTGTATGGGATAAGCCCAATCAGAAATAGAACAGGTGGATGATTTTCCATGCTTTTGTGAAATGAAATTGAGGTTTGTCTTGCCTAAGAGTCTTGTTCTGATTTTGTTCCTATTCTGAAAATGTAACATAAAATTTGATTTAATATATAATAGTAAGCACAGTGACATTATTAACAAAGTAAAAATGCTACTATGAACAACAATATTAGTAACAATGTATGTTTACTCTAGAACATAACAGGAGAGGCACTGACCACCATAGCTGGAGTAACAGGAGTTATGATAACTGTGGCTTTTGTTCTGATCGTGACTTCATCCACAGAGCTCATCAGAAGGTCGTGCTATGAGGTGTTCTGGTATACCCACCACCTCTTTGTGGTTTTCTTTATTGGTTTAATAATCCATGGTACAGGGTAAGTACCTGCATGAACTATACGAGGTACGTGTACACAGTCTGAGATAAACACAGTCCAAATCTTTCACTCTGTGCCTTTATAATAACAAACTGTTGAAATCTTTGCTTGGAGACAGGATGCAAAATGAAAATCTTTTGAGATTAGTACATACCACTTCTCCAAGGACTTTTCTGTGTTTTCTGTTTTTTCTTTCAAACATTCTTCTGCTATCTCCCTATCATATGATTTGCAGAATCAACACATTCAGGCTGAAGGAACTTCCATCTCTGAGAACTGGGGGCATTACAGATCAATTTTTTATTGGCTCCAATTAATAAGGAATACTCCTTAATTTCATAGCTCTTGTAAGGCATTTTTTTCAAGAGAGTTTGTACAAGCTTGCTAAGCTTCCTACACTTATGCACTTCCCTTAATTTTCCTTTATCTTCCCTCTTCAAAAGTGTTACTATGAACATCTAGCAGTGCATATACATGCTCATTTTAATTCAGATAAGGCGTGTAATTTTGAGGCAAATCTTACAATCCTTCTCCCTATGTTTTGGTTCATATTATTGCACAACATTAGACTGTACAATGTAGAGTGATTGTAGATGAAACTATACCAACAGTTTTGTCTCTGTGTTCATGAGACCAGTGTAGACCTAGTCCTAAGTCTTTGGTAACTCCCAAGTGCGCACAGAGGGTTAGGCCCTCAGCGAAAAGTGCTTTGCTCT
Organism: Meleagris gallopavo; assembly: GCF_905368555.1. Lineage (NCBI taxonomy): Eukaryota > Metazoa > Chordata > Aves > Galliformes > Phasianidae > Meleagris > Meleagris gallopavo. The sequence continues at coordinate 49,881,003 of NC_139405.1, read as the reverse complement.
TTTCCTGCCAACTACCTGGTGTACACATGGCCTGAAGCTATACTAATACTTTACACATGTCACAATATCTTTTTTACATCTGTTTCATAAAACATTCACATAGTGTTGACCGCCTCTGAAGTATGTACAGACCATTGTTCTTTGACACATGGGAACTTCTTAGCCCACTGCATTGTGTTCACACCTACTCCTTTGAGGTGCATGGAGTTATCATAAGACAGATAACAGGCTGGCACTATGCTTTATACTGTTACTTTCCTCACTTCCTTTTCTGTTATTTGAGACCTGCTACATTTAGTTTGACCTTGAAGGGCTCCTGAAATTGGCCCAATTGATTAGTCCCAAGATTCAGAGGCACAGCTGCAAATAAATGCTGTAAACTGTATCCTGGTCTGATTAAAAAACATTTCTTAATTCTCCCCTTTAAATCTGTAAGGATCCAATTTCAAGCAACTATGAAGAACCCTTCGGAAGTCTTTGGTTTGTGTGCTCCCTCTGCCTAGACAGCTGATTGACACTCCTTGAGGGGACACTTATTTAGCAGTATCTAGTAGGATTAGATGAATCTAGTGCTTTCACCAAGAGGGAAGTGCACTGCCACAGAGCAGCTCTTGCTGCCCCAATACATCTCTACAACCCCATTTGTGAAAAGGAGACAAAAATCAAGGTTTCATCCACTTCGCATCTCTCCCTCCTTTTCAGGTGACTGCACAAAAGCAACAGCTCACTCAAGCCTTCTTTTCTGTCTTCAGTCTAAACTGGTGGCAGCTGGTGATACTGTCACATAAAAGAAGGCAGCACTTGTCTCTTGTAAGACAAATAGGTAGGACAGGCTTATGTTGTAAAGTCAAAGTGAGAATGGAAGGGAAAATTCAAAGAAATCATGTGAAACAAACAGCGTTTCTCATAAAAATCTTACTTCTCTACCCACAGTAAAAACCAGCTGAAACACATTAAAACTGAGCAGTCGAGACTGATATGTTTGGAAAAATCACATCCTTAACAATCTCAGAAGTAAAGAACTTAGAATTTAATATGTTTAGAAAGCACACATCTTATTACAGTCCTCCAACTTTATTTGCAGCTTTTAAAAATGCATTTAGAAAGCAGCAAAGGAAAGAGAAGGTCTGTCTCCATTAAAGTTTATTGTTTTTCTAAACAGTGCCAGATGGTCAAATATAGAGGAGGTCAGTGTGTCTGCTCCAAAGAACTTGGAAATCATTCTGATTTTGTCACAGAAAATAGAACATACATTTTCTTTGAAACAGCTTCATTTTCACTCTTCATTTGCACTGGTGTGTACCAATACTATAATGAATTTCTTGCACTTGGTTGAAAAGTCATGGCAAACATAAAGGAAACATGAAGAGAGTAGAGTAGAATAGTCTTGAAATAACCTGTTTTTGAATGTCAGTTGCCTCCATGTCTGCATTCAAGTACTAATACGAAACATACACATGTCCAGAGATATTACAAAGAGGTGTGTTCTTGACAAATGTTTTTGTTTTAAGTCAGCTAGTTCGGGGTCAGACACCTCACAGTCTGCTGCTTCACAACATCACTTACTGTAAAGAACACTACTTGGAATGGGAGAAAACCACTCAGTGCCCTTTGCCGCAGTTTTCTGGTAACAAACCTGTGGTAAGAGTGATGTTTGTCTTCTGCTTTCAGCTTAATATTCTTTCTTGAGAGGCCATGTGTCTGTCATAGGGAGTGAGGAGGCTGCAGTGTATGATGCTAGTGACTGGCACTCAGTGTCATGTTTTGAGAGTAATTGCCCATTTCTCTTCTGTGACCTCCCTCTGTGCACTGAAAAGACACTGATCCCTACCTCCTACCTAATCTGTATAGACAGATACAGATGGAGAGATATTTGTAAAAGCTTGGTGTTTATAATGATAGTTAATACTTCTGGAAGATTCTTTAGTAAGAATCAGCACTCCTTTTTATTTCAGAATTGGCCTCTATTTGTGTTTTGGTTGGTTAATTGAGTTTTGTTACTTTTTTTCCCTTTTTTTTGTGGGTTTTGTGTTTTGTTGGCGGTTGTGGGTTTGTTTTTTTATTACATTTTGTTTTTATTGTTTAGCATCAGCAATAGCCTTGATGTGCTCATCTCACTGCACAAATATGGTCTCTAGGTAAAAAATTTTTAAGAGTAGAGATACAGAAAATGCAGTGAAACAGGAGAGATAGAGATGCAAATTATTATTATTATTTTAACTAATAGTGCTTTAATATTAATAGCCTAATTACTAAGGGGGACTAAACCGAAGATAAGATTATGTCCTTGCTTTGGGGCACATACCTCCTATCATCCAGCCTTGATGTCTTAAGTTAGGTAAAACGGAGAGAATTTGAAACAATAAATTATAAAAGGCAGGAAAAATGTGCCACAGAAGGGTGGTTTCACTGCAACAAGATTGCAAATCCACAGGGGGTAATTAAATAGCAGATTTGTACAGTGTGTCAGATGTCTAGCATCTAAACAAGATCATTTAACATTTACAGTTCAAGATTTAGCTTGCTCATATGCAAGTTTTTGTTGTTTCTTCCAGAAAGAGAAAGCTTATGAAAAGATACCTTAATGTAAAGGAGAAAAAAATTAGCATTCAGTATCTTGCAGCTCTGTTAATGGCTGACATAGATTTTTCTTAAACTAAACTATTGTTAGCCACTACTCAAACTGAATATTAATGAGAAAATGATGCCTCTCTAAAAATTTCAGCTACAGTGTCGCCATAAAAATCAATAGGTGGCTGCACAATGTGAATACAGACACAAACTTGCTTCCAACAGCATGCCTTGACATTCATTATCATAAAGCTAACTGGAGAGAACTTCCATTTCTCCATGTTAAACCTACTTTGCCACACTTTCCTGCATACCCAAGGCCATGCTTGCAAAGTCACATTAAATGAATTGTGATAATACCGTATGGTACATCAATTGTCTGTAAGAACTGGGCTTTGCTGGATGAGTGCTGTGCAATGGTGTCATGCCTGCAAGCCTCAATCGGCAAAAATCCATTCAGAGGCTCAGAGGATGTGGCAGCACCAGCAAGACAAGGATTTAGAATTGGGACAAAGGGACAGCCTTGTGCACGTGCAGCTGGGATTGTGCAATGTAGCACTGGAGCACACACTCTCCTGGCCTCAGGTATGCTGAGGCAGATGGGTCCCCCCTCAGCCATCTACACCTGCTTCCTGCCTTCATGTCTTTGCCCATCTCCTCCCACTGAGGGTGTTTAAGCATTTCTTTTACACCCAGTGTATCTGAACTTTTATCCTCATAGTGCCTACCATATCGTCACCGTGCTGACTTAGTTCATTCTCATCAGAGGAGGAAACACCACCTGGGCAGGAATACAGATGCTCTGATCAAATGGCAGGAGCTGTGTTGTCTAGTGGCACAGCCCTCCTGGTAGATGCCTCATTGTCCCAAACCAGCCATGAGATATTTTGGATTGAAAGCTCTGTTGCAGAGAAGAAGTGTCACATTTGAAATCTTAGCTTAGCTGTCACATTAGAGAAACTGTAGCCTTACCATTCCTGTCACGTGCTTTTATTTACAGGTAGCACAAATGGAAGGGAGGAAAAACAGGTCTCATCATTATTGTGCCTTGATGTATGCTAATATATTCAAGATGTGTGAGATTACCCACTGTGCAGAGACACCTGTAGTATTTGGGGACAACCGATGTGTTGAGTTTCTGCTTTAGCTCAGAGTCTCCTGGCTTATACTAGTTTCTTCCTATTATTAAATCATGACTTTTTTAAATTTAATTTTCAAGACTTAAACTTGGGAAATTGCTGCTCCATCTTCTTATCACTTTCTAAGGAAGCCACATAATTTTACAGCTTGCTTCTCATAAAAGATACTTTATATTCCCTGTTACTCAGCTTATGGGGAAAAGTCAATGTTTCAATAAGTAAAGTTACTCTTGATAGGCACATCACTGAAGAGTCCTCAGATGGCTAAAATGCATTGTACTGCAATAAAACTGTATCTCGTAGGGAAAAAAAAAAAAAAAAAAAGAGGGAAAAACAAAACACATAAAAAGCACCTACTTCATTTATCTGTTATTCCAAAGATTCAATTACATCTAATTACCTAAGCTATTGCCATAGTACATCTCTGTACTATGCTAATATTCTTAAATAGCCTGAATAGCCAAGAACTTTGTACTGTTCTGGTGGTCCACAACAAGTAGAACAATCCTCTGCAACACTTAAAGTAAGAGCTAGCTAATGGATTAAATAGAATTATATCCCATTTCTCTAATTGAATATTTGAGATTTAATGTTTTCACATGTAATTTCAAAAAACTCACAGCTGACAATACGATACACTCCTATCTGACCCATCTGGATTATTCTAGATTTTGAAGAGAAAAAAAGAGTAAGTAAGCCTATGATGGGTGATATTATAATATGCATCTATATGTCTTCAGGTCCAATTATGTTTATAATTAACTCCTAAACAGATTAATCCTTTTGCTTCATAGTAAGAATGGATATTAAGGGACTCTTCTTGGCCGGAATACAGATGGATATTAGCAATGCTTTTGGACTGTGTCTGTGACAGAGTCCCATATGTCCATTCCATGAGAACATTAGAATTGCTTCAGAATTGCAACAGAAATACTCTTGTGAGAAAGACAAATGGAAAAAAAAAAAAAATCACAAAAGAGAAAGCAAATACTTACATTTTACGCTAACTTCAGATTTAAACAGTGAATGCAACATAATTTTGTTGAAGTTGAAAAAAATATTCTTTTTTAATATTAAACTTTCTACAGGCTTGGAAATGGGTTGTGAGTCCTGTGGTGCTGTATATCTGTGAAAGAATTGTTAGATTCTGGAGATTTCAACAGGAGGTAGTCATTACTAAGGTATGTAGCACAGTTGCATGTTTGCGTAAAAAGAAAGTGATGCCACTGCGTTACTTTTCCCCTCTTATAGACATCCACTCCACATTATGATCTTATTTTTCACCTCCAGATTCAACTGTTCTTCCATCACTACTATGGTTTCAGCCAGGTATTGATTTTAGTTTTGCATTTGTTCCGATAGCAAGTCCATAAGAATATTCCATATGGGACCAAATTTGATTAATGAACTACCAGACTCACAAAGCTCCACCATCACAGCACACACCTCTGCACAGACACCATTTCTTTTTGCAGAACTTAAATGCAACTTAGACTGGAGTAAATGGCACAGAGGCCCTCAACTTCATCAGGATATGGTTTTTACTATCAAATCTGAAGGCTTCCAAGGAGATTAAGGGCTTTATTATCAGGCAGCACAAATAGTCAAAATGTCATTGATACCAGCACAAGTCTGACAAATTTGTCCCAGTTGTAAATATCTTTGTGTGCTAAGGATCTGTTTAATTCACAGCAGAGTGAATTGGGGCTGTTGGAGAAGCGAAGTCCATGCGTATCAAGCCAATGATCAGAAGGAGGCTTATCTTATGTGAGGGAAAAGCATGCAGGGTAAATTATGCTGCTGATTTCACAGGGTGACTGCGATCTTAGCATCTCAGTATGCCATGCGCGACACAAAACTGCCTGCTAAGCTGAGATTACCTCTTAATAAAAGTATGCTAGGATTGAACTCCACCAAGCCTGTTTCATCTTGCCAAATCAATAGTAATCCTATACATACATACAAGTTAGTTGTGCTACATGTGAGTAAAACTGGAAAAATATTCCATTCTGTCAAGGACCAATTTTGCATTGGGTGCCACAGAATCACAGAACTGTGGGGGCTGGAAAGGACCTCTAGAGATCATCAAGCCCAGCCACTCTGCAAAGCAGGCTCCAACAGCTGCACAGGTAGGCATCCAGGCGGGTCTTGAATATCTCCAGAGAAGGAGATTCCACAGCCTCCCTGAGCAGCCTGTTCCAGTTCTCTGTCACCCTCACTGTGAAGAATTTCCTTCACACATCAGTGCAGAACTTCCTGTGCTCAAGTTCATGGCCACGTCCCCTTGTCCTGTCCCCACAGACTGCTGAAAAGAGGTTAGCCATGTCCCCTTTACTTGCACATTTAAGATATTTATAAAAATTAATAAGAGCACCTCTTAGTCTTCTCAAGGCTGAACAAACTGAGGATGCTCAGCCTTTCCTCATAAGAGGGGTACTCCAGGCCATTTATTATTTTCATGGCCTTCTGCTAGTCTCTTTCCAGGAGATCCCTGCAAAGTCTTTTGCAAAAGCTTCCATATTAGGAAAAAGTTGACAAAACATTGATTTGCTAAAGACTTCACTTTGCATCTTACGACTCATAAAGAGAGCTGCCAGGTATTATACAATGTATATACTCTCAAATTATCGGACAGCAACAGCACTACAGTATAAAGTTTAGATAATTATCTATAGATACTTAAACATGACTGTGCATCCCAATTTTAATTAACTTAAGCTCAAGTACAGATGATTAATAAGTCATCAGCAGTTCAATGAAAATGGTTATTCTTCTCACAGAAAATTAAGTAAAACCTTTTACTATATTTCAGGTGGTGACACATTCCTCTGGAGTCCTAGAGCTTCACATGAAGAAGCATGGCTTTAAAATGGAAGCGGGTCAGTATATCTTTCTGCAGTGCTCATCAATCTCACCATTGGAGTGGCACCCCTTCACCCTCACCTCAGCTCCTGAGGAAGACTTCTTCAGTGTTCACATCAGGGTAGCTGGGGACTGGACTGCAGCCCTCTTCAAGGCTTTTGGAGCAGAGGAGAAAGCTTTCAAGGAGTTGTGGATGTTACCAAGGTTTGAATATCAAACAGTACATTTTAAAGAGTTAATTTTACATTTAAAAATAAATTTTAACATTTTAATTAATTTTGTGACTGTTCTTTGTGGCACAGATCATAGATCATAGTCCAAGGTTCAGAAATATGCCATTATGCTAAAATAAAAACAAAACAAAACCCCTACAAATAAAATCAGTCAGGAACTTAGGCCAGTGGCAATCATGAAAACCCAATGAATAATCCAAGTCCAAGTCTATATATATGTACGCACATACATATTATTATTTACATCTCTGCCATCTGTATCTGTAGACATCACTTTTGATATACGGATAATTGCAAACTGAATTAAAACAACACTAAAAACTATTTGCTAGCTATTTTTCTGAACGTTTCCTTTCTGACAGCACCCATCATGTACCACCCAAATGCTCAATTTATCCCTTCGGGTTACTCAAATAATTTGTGGCTACAGAGGCCTCTGCCTGAGCCTCACTTCTTTTCATCAGTCTCCCTCAACTCAGTCCTAATACATAAAGGTTATCAGCACTCAAGTTCTATCTTGTGACATCTTAATCCAAGCAAAATGTTGATCTTTCATTGTTGAAAGTCAGAAGGGCTCAGCTGAAGTTAATACAGCCATTCAGACTTACATCTGCTGAATATCTGGCTCTAAACCAGATAGATTCAAACCATTTAGAAACTTGTGGTCATAGGGGGGATTTTCAGCACAGGAAACAGTCCAGTACAGGATCATTTCTATTACAGTGGAATGCTTAGGACTTAACACTGAAGGAGCTATTTCTACCTCAGAAAATTGCTTTTGATGAGGTGGTTCTAGTGAAACCAAATAGCAAAAGGTAAAACTATTTTATGTAATTTAGTGGTACTTGGATGCTAAAGAACATTCCTCTAAAAAGCTTATGAACACCATCAAGCTTCAGAGGCGTACCAGACTGCGGAGGCAGAGAAGAAAATGTGCAGTTCTTGCTTTACGTCAGTTAATAAGAATTAGAAATGAAAGCTGTGCCTTTGTAAAAGGCAGCTGGAAAGAGAATTTTGCTGTTTCAGTAGAATAGGAGCAAAAATGACCCACAATGACTGACATCCAGAGTAAAGAGGGAGAAAGAGGAAACCATCATCAAATGTTGCTGGCCACAATGCAAAACTGAAATAAACAGCAATGTCATATATAAAGACTCTTTTTTATAATTTTGTTAGTCTGCCTAATGCCATAACTGAGTTGATTTCTTGCAACATAATAAAAAGAATCTTTCAATAGTTAAGCTAGCAATAAAGAAAAAACAAGTCTTTTTCACAGCTTTGAGTATATAAAGATAAACAACAAACTGGTGGCTGTAATTCAAAAATAACATTTAGCAGAAACCAAGCAAAAGATGGAAGTTGTATAGCAACTGAATAATAAGGTAAGGTTCTAAAAATAAAATATGCATATTGCAATTAATAAAGGAAGATCAAAATAAAATATGCATCTATCTTAAACAGACAGGTAATCCAAAGCATATCTAGGAATAGTCTATATCTCTATTTTTGAATCCTCTTTTGGCATATTAAAATGCAGTATTTTGTTTGTTGTTGTTGGTTTGTTTTTTTTTTTTTGGTCACTATTTAACTACCTTCCTACATTCCTGCACCTTTTCTAGATCAAATGAATGGGTTGTATAGCTTTCTTTCTCTTTCCTTGCTTTCTCTGAGTCTTTGCATTAGGCTAATTTCTATAGCTGTGGCACAGAAATGCATTCAAACCAATGATGGGATCTCTGTCATCTGATGATTTACGAATAGATGGACTAGACAAATATTTGTAAGGAATTAATTAAATGTAGTTGATCTTGTTTTATAGCATGCAGACAGATTAAATAATCTCTTGAAATTCTTTCAAGATCTATTTCTTCTCAGTCAACTAACAATGAGAATTGATACCAAGACCACACTGATCTATGTAGAACATTTATTTTAAAGTAGTTCTTTGACTCTTTACATGTATGCTCTTAATTCTGAGTGCACAAAAAGGACAGGGCTGGACAATAATTTGTCTAAGGATATATTCTAAAAATAGTTTATTTTGTTTTTGTTTGAGACCAGATTTTCAAAAGTTATCTCTGAGTTGTTGTTTCATTTGCTACATCACACTTGCAGAAATTAAAATGAGCCATGTGACAAGTACAAATGAAAGAGAAAATGTTTGCTATTTGAGGCACATTTTGGGAAAGCAACAATTGGTTTTCAGATCCATTGTGTCCATATATTTGTTTATACCATTGTTTAGTGATTTTCCTTTCCTTTCCTGTTAAAACACTTAATTGTTTCTATGTCTGGATATTTTTTCATACTATTGAAACTGAACTTTTAAGATCATTGGTGCAAAAGAAGAAAAGCACAAAACAACAGAAATCTGAAAGGAGAAAAATACTTTTTTTCCTGCACTTGCTGATGGATAACAAAACAGTCTTCTGAAGCACTTATACTATCTAAAGATAGACTGGACAGAGCACTCCAAAGCACAGCATGTATTTATATTCCACGTGGTAATGGAATTAATCTGATTATTTAATGATCTTTTTCATCTCTAATGTTGTTCAAAATGAATGCTTTAGCATCAGTAATATTGATTATAAAGGCTAGCAATATAAACAAATGTTTTTCTTTACAACTTCTCCTCTGTGTCAGATACTAAGTACAGTATTACTGCCAAAAATATATTTCTGAAATACTGATTGTTCTGCAAGAGCTGAGAAAATACTAGTTTCCTTGCATATGCCTACCTTTTTCTTGCTTTCTCTTTTATGGAGAACTTTTCAAATTAATTAATATAATCAGTTTGTCTTTACTTTGATATATACAATGCAGAAAATAAAGCTCTAAAACAGGATGCTTTTCAGTAATTTGTAATTAAATATGCAAATTCCACAGCTAAATTTGGACATGCAATTATATGACTAATCACATTTCAGAAAGCCAGAAAATTGCAATTGCATGCTTAAATAGATGGCCAGGCCCCAAACCCACATGGGTGTTCTTGTTCTCTTGTTTCAGAGAAAAACAGTTGCTTTGCTATTAAGTGACACCCAATGAAAATTAAATGTGTTTGCATGGGTTATTCCTGTGCCAGCTTAGTCACAGAGTTCTTTTATTTTAACAGAAGTTCTGTTTTCAAAACATGTAGCCCAACAAATTTTTAACCTTTCTACTGCTTTATATGTTGCTGATTCTTGACTAAATGTTTTGTTGCTGTAGATTGGTTGTGGATGGACCATATGGATCTGCAACCACAGATGTTTTTCGCTATGGAGTGAGTGTGTGCATTGCAGCCGGGATAGGAGTCACGCCATTTGCCTCTATTTTAAAATCCATTTGGTACAAGTGCTGCAATCCTCACACAGTATTGGTGCTGCAGAAGGTAAGTGGGAAAGTTTATCACTCTATTAAAAAGTTCCACAAATAAATCTATTTTGCCAGGTTGCAGAGACAATTCAGAGTTGGAGACTCACTCGAGTGCTTTATCTTGCCATCAGATGCACTCAATCACTCTCCAGCTGCCTCAGGAACTGTTCTGTGGCAGGTTTTCCCAATTTCCCTGTTATTTCCTGAGGAATAAGGCAGCCCAAGTTGCATTAGTTTTAGTAAAAGCTGAAGAATCATAATCGTACTTGGAGACAAATACATAATAACTCTCATATGTAGACACATAGACAGAGCTCAAAGATAAACTGTCCCCTCTCCTACAAAATGAATCCTGTGAGGTCATCTCAGAGAGCACTGAGGGCAATGCTGCTCTATGCCCAGGTGTAGGTCTCATGCAGGCCCTTGGGATACCAGTCTTGACCCAGAATGCTGCTTTCAGCACCCATCAGCTGCTTTTCTCACCCTGCAGATCTGAAGGAATGAAAAAAGGCATTTAAGATCTGAATGAGATTCATATATCAAGATGTATATTTCTGCCTGCAAACCACTTTAATTATTTTCTCAAAAAGAATACATTGGAAGCTGTAAGGAATGGATGGCACCAATGAAGCTAACATACTCTTGATGTACTCACCTGTTATACATCTTCTGCTAAGGATGGATGAGGCACTACTGAGGGAGGACAGGTGAAGGAGAGATACTCAGTGAGGCAGGGCGAGGGATAAGAAGATAACAGAGCAAAAAAAAAAAAAAAAAAAGCTTTAAGCATGTTCTTCTCTATCCGTCATGGCTACTGATATGTTGCAGACCTTTTCTTTCAGCTTCCTTTAGTTGGTTTTCCAACATTAAAGCTGAATCAGAAATTGCTCAGCATCACGCATTTAAGGACAGATATCTGAGAGGGTCAGTACATATGGAGCTGATTGCAGGACCAAGGGGCTGATCTTTTTAAATAAAAAAGTGTTAAAACTAGCTTCTTAATGACAAGCTGCCACTATGAAAGCATCTGGGATTTCAGTAACTGAGGACAGGTTCAGATTGCCAGGGGGGATTTTTGAGGCAGAAAAAAACACTGAGAAAAGAGGGAAATGAGGGAAATAAAAATGAAAATATGAGCTAGATGTAAAAAGAAGTGTACTTGCAAATGTTTGCGTTGTATCAGAATGATCATTCTACTGGAAGGAGTTCTACGAGCATATGCTTGTTATATATGTGCATTATATATGTTATTTATATGTGCATGTAAAAACATTATTATTATCATTGCTGTTGTTATCTTAAGGGGAAAAGATGTGAATTTAACTGCACACTGAGTGTATAGTATACCTCAGGATTTATAGCTGCGAGAGAATCTTGGGCAAATGTGCCTACAAGGAAAAGCATGGTGCATTCTTCCAGAGCTTTCTGCTATAGAGTTTGGTTTTCTTGAATTCATGTGAAATACAAAAGTATAATGATTTCTGTATGTCCTTTATCTATATCTTGGTTCCCTCATTGGTGCGGTGGGAATAGTGATGCTTATTTTTCAGAGGTGTTATGAGGCTTAGCTACACTGGTGTTTGTAAAGTATTTTGAAAGCCTAGATGAAAGGTACTGGGGAAGTTCACAGCGTTCCTTAAAAAATTTAGTGGTCATCTTAGTGAGAGCGATTAATCTCATGGTAGCTCAACATTTTTTTCCCCTTGGTTAAAATCTTCCACTTGTACTATAATTACAAATAGTTTAATCTCCCACAAAGTATTCAGCGCTCTCTTTCTGCTGAGTACCATAGAAATGTCTACTAAGGAAATAAATAAAAGTTTGTGGATATTTTTTTTTTTTAACAACTTAGTTTTGATTTGAGTATAGCTATCATTACGCTTATTGAACTAATATTTCTTAGTGTTGCCTATATACAGTTGAATTATAAATGCTCATAGCTTCCATGATGTCTGCAGCTGTATAATTTAAAAAAAAAAAAAACGAAAAACCAGCAAACTGAAAGGAATGCACATTTATCTGATTGATTCTTCACAATTAAATAGCCTTAGAGACTTCATTTCTCTATCTTTTTTTTTTTTTGTGATTAAGAAGGGAACTGCTGCTAGAAAGTTTCTTCTGACTTTAGTTATGCACAAAATGATCTTTTCTTCATATTACTTATATGTTTTTTTGGACCAATTATTGTTGAAATCAATAAAATTCTACTGGTTCATCATATGCGGTTATTAGCAAATGTGCACTTTCTATTTTACTGAAAATAAGGACATTACAAAGAGTCTCACCAAAGACCCAACTAGCCCAATATCCTTTATTCAATATTGTCTGCTTATGAGCACCATGAGAAAAATCATGGGAGACATCAGACAGAAAAATCATATAGCGAAACTTCTTTAATGGACACTCTTCTGCCTTTGAGCAAGTACAGTAATGTCTTGATACAAGAGCTGCCTTGTTCTGTTTAATAACCCTTAATAGATTTTTTTTCCATGACCTTGTCTAATTGCTTTTTAAACCCATGTAGATCTTTGGCAACCACGGCATATTTTGGCAGTAAGTTCAACAACTGTCCAACTACTTAACCTCATCCATTTTCTTTAGACCTACCATCCCTGTCTGAGGTAACCTTCCACTTTGAGGTCCGCCCCAGACCATAGGTTTCTCAGCAAAATATTTTGGATTAAAGGCCTGAAAAGCTGGCCTATCTTAGCTGTCAAATGCAATCTGAGATATCTTTGAGCAGTTTAGTTTCTTGCTTCAAATTTAAGAGTAAGAATTTGAGCCTTTTCCTATATATATGTGAAAGGCCACAAGCTGCCACTGTAACTCCAAATCCTATGCCATGTTCTACGTGCCTCTGCTGTCATTGCTGTGCTTTAGCTGTAGTGGCCCTCTGGATGAATTCACGTGGCAGAGTGAGATCACTGAACTTTTTTGGTTTGCTACAGCCCATGAGAAGCATAGCATATTCAGGAGCAGGAGAGGTTTTGCAGGGAGGTGTCCAGCTGCAAGTGCAGGAGGCTTTTGCAGTTGAGCAAGAGCCAGGGATGAGGGTGCCTCTCTGGGCAGCCCTGACCTCATTGCCTTTTACACCTTATTGGTGAAAAATGGCTTTGTTCAGAGTCATAGCTCCCTTCTGTCTTCAGAGCAGAGGGAAACAGACAGATGATCATCAACAGGTAATTACTAAAGACTTTCTGCAATGTAGAAAATGATTTACAAAGTATAGTCTTTCAACTTACAGGAAAGAAGTATGAGAGCTCTTGTCTGCTGTACAAAATTCAGAATAGGGGAAAATAAATGATAAATATGTACATATTGCAAGGGAGTAGAGTACTGTAGAAATAAGCAACAATTCAAGCCCCTGCATTACAGATCTGATTAATAGCAATACTGCATCTAACTCAATTTGTGAAAAGAGCACTTGGAAAATTTAAGACAGTTTACTTGGGTAAGCCATCAGGCTGATGAATGTAGTTGATGTGGGTAGGGTGGGTAGAGACTAATGAAACATAAATCTGAAGCAGATTTTTAAGTATTCTAAGTAAATGCACAGTCAGTTAATATTATTGGGCTTACAATAAAAAAATACTAGATTCAGAATAATTGTTTAATTGTAGAAATGCACTGATGCTAGCTTTATTGTACAATTTTAATGAGGATGAATTTTATTGTGTGTTTATTGTATTTTAATTATACATGTTATATGCTGAGCTTTGCCATAAGTAGTCAGTGTAAAGAAAGGAAGACTCCTTCATAAACAGCATTTATTTTAGCTTATTATACTAGAAGTCCTTATTGATCTAAGATAAGAGGAGACCTTTTATCCATAGGCCAGCCTAATTCACTCTCTCTTTTCTTTCTAAGATTATAATCATGGTCAAAAATACTTCTTAGAATGACAATCTTTCTTCATTAGCTAATGTTCTCTACTGCTAACATGAAAACCTTAGAGGCAGTGCAATGGATACAGCTTCAGCAGAACTGCACCAGCGATGAATTTAAGGAATTTCTGCTGCTTCAAAAAAGTGATACCCTTTCTCAAGGGGACTGTGCTAGAGGCAGCTTGACCTAGTTCAGTCGAACTGGCTGCTACGGTGACAGCTAGGTTTGTAATCAGCTAAAATCACTTCTTCAAGCTCCATAATCTATTTTAGAAAATAGTTCTCCATTTTCAGGACCACGGTCATCAGCTCATCAGCTAGCTTTTCTTTCTCCTTCCCTGAATGTGCTTGGTGCTCAGCTCTGCCTACATGCTCCCAGTTGCTACCCTGAACACAATTAATTATTCCTTTAGGAGCATGTGCCTCCTTTCCACACACAAGTGCTATATACATATTTCTTTAGAATGAACTGCTAAAAATACTTTAGAAATAAGACGATCAAGTAGAGGCTGGGGGAAGACGTTTCTCACTACAAATCTACAGCCACAGTGTGATACAGACTGACAGCACTCAGTGGCCTCATTTCCAAGGTGCTAAAGATGTTGGACGAGCAGGGACTTTAAGATTTGAACACAAAAAACTAAATAAATATTAAGGCTACAAATTATATATTTCTGCTAATTTAAATAACGCTGTTGTTAATCACAAAAATAAAATGGTATGAAGTTAGCAGGCTGGCTTTTTCATCCTAACCTATGCTATTGTAAATCAGGAGCAATCCCCCGGCAAAGCGATTTTTTAAGTAAAACATTGAAATAGAATGGGAAAAAGCAAACAACTAAGATGATTCATACTAAAGTTCTGCAGACAATCCTATTTCTGGACTGTAGATATCTTGCTTAACCGTGACTGCTGTATCTTTTCCTCCTAGGTTCATACTTCGTTTATATTTCCTACAGAAATGACAGATGCACTCATATAGCATATTCAGATCTAAGAAACATCTCAATCACTGTTATGCTCTCTCAACAAATCTCCAGTGAAGCATAGTTTTACCACATTTTTCTTCCAGCACCTTACCAAAAGTCTGGCAAGTTGGTTTATAGAAACTTTGGGAAATATCCTTAAAACTTTCTGGTTTCTTTTCCAATTTTTGCACTTCTGACGCATCTAATATGAATCTTTGTCTCATTGATTCTATGGAAATGGGCTACAATTTCCAAATTTTCAGAACTCCCCAGAATGATTTTTCCTTGTGGACAGACCTTAAAGATTACCTTTTATATTGAGGTATAATAAAAGGCAGAGAAGCCTGGTGAGCACAAATAGAGAGGAGTTGAAGGAAGTTAAGGGATTTTGCAACAATATAAAATCATGGTTACAATAAAAATAGTGTCAACCATCCCTTCATTATAGTTTTATAGCTGACCTCCATGTCATTCCTTTATCATCTGGAACTGTGTATTTTTAAGCTTCCTTCATGCTTGTGAAGTATCCCTTTAGAGGCACTATTTAAATAATTACACTCAAAATTACATTGCCCACAGAGGCTAATTTTCTATGAGCTGATGAGATAACTGACAGTAGTCAGTCATTGTGTCCTTAGCAAAGAAACACACAGGGAAACAAGAGCTTTTTCCAACACTATTCCTGCTTCCTAAATTTCTCTATGCTACATATGCTTGTTTAGCAATTTTCCACATTGTTTTTGCCTTTTCCTTTTGCCATGATAACATAAAGACGCATACAACATCTTACATTCAGTCATGCTGCTCAGCCTCCAGATGGAGAAGCATTCATTTCCCCAAAGAAAAACTTTACATTAGTTTTATTGTCCTTAAACCCATAGTGGAAGTGTACATGAGAGGGAAGAACTTTTAGATCTTCAAGTTAGGCTTCACAGATTCTCTACTCAGTATATGTAAACCATGTTTTTTCACAAGATTGGACCTCAGATTTCTTAGAAGGACATAATAACCTTGGAGATATATGCAAAAAACTCTTGAATTGGAGAACTTACATTGCTTCCAGATGGTTTTCCCTGTGTGCATCTGTGCTTAGGATACTGGATGTTTGAATGTCTGGTACCCTCTGATCAAATAAAAAGAATGATGGATTGCATAGCAAAAGCTATAGAACCTGAGTAATAAGAATGATAATCAAATTTTTCTTGTAATTGTGGTGCATCTGAGCATCACAGTAGTGCCTAGCAGACTCCAGACACCATATATTGTTAATTAATTAAAAGATACTTTATATGCAGTTAAGATAATTGACCACAATAGATTACACATTTTCTGGAGAGGTCATAAATGTTCCTGGCCCACTTGAATATAAGTACTGAACAGAATATGGGTTTGGGGGAGTCTCATCTGATCCAGCTGAAGTTGACATGGCAAGAACTCTTGAAATAGAAAGACTCATACTCATATGAACGGCAACTGATCATCTGGTTTGAAAGATACGATTTCCTATGCAAGCATTTCCCTATACTAGGTTTCCAATAAATAAGAAACACTCTGCTTTGTTTGTGACTGTTAGTGCAATAAAGGAATGTACAGAAAAAAAAGCCACAGAAATTATTAAGGAATGGAAAAATTAGCTTCTTAGTAACAGATTCCAGGAATGTTTGGTATGCCAAAGAGAAGATTATAGGACAACTTGATTCCAGCTTCTAATTTTTGTCTGGGGAACAAAGCTTTAATAATAGATTCTCCACTCCAACATACAACATTAAAAAAATATCCACCATGTGGAAGATGAAGCTAGAGAAGTATGGATGAGAAAAACTATTTAAATTTTTCATAGACAAAAATTTAACCAATACAAAACTACATCATGGGACAGTAGTTCATTAGACCTCCTTGGCAACTTTAAAATTACAGCTTAATGTTTTTTTCTAGAAGTTATGAACTCCAATTTAAACCAAACATTCTTTACAAAAGCAACTAGGTATGTTCTCTAGGCTTTTTTATACAGTTTTTGACTTGAAGTATGTAACTAATATCTTTTGACTACATCTACTGTTAACCTGTGGCAAACAGAACAACAATTCCTTGCTTCAGTGCTAAATGAAATTGAAATTCCCTTTTCATTATAACTGAAAATCAATACAAAGTTCCAAAGGATAATCAAGTTATTTGCAAGAAATGCAGGACTAGGTATTCTATGTTAAATTAAGAAGTACTGGCAGGGGAAAATAGGAAACTTGTACACTGCCTATCTTTGCTAACACATGAATTCTCAATCTTGAAGATGAAAATAAAATTTTGTGAATGATAGAACCTCTATATCACTGAAAAGATGTGTTACTATGTGTTACTATTCATAGTGGAGAGTTGTACACAATGTGTTTAATGACTTGTGCTAATCATTAGGAAATTTCATTGACAGTTTTCTTCTTTCTAAATCTCTTTATTTTTATCTGACAGGTTTATTTTTACTGGATTTGCCGAGATCCATCCACATTTGAGTGGTTTGCTGATCTTCTGTTCCTTTTGGAAACAAAAATGATTGAAAAAGGGAAAAATGATTTCCTAAGTTATCACATATTTCTTACTGGCTGGGATGAAAGTCAGGTAATAATGAAACTCTTATTAGTCTGAGTTAACGTACCTTGCTTTTCCAGTATGGTAACATAAGGACCAGGAATAGCTGAATGAATGATGGATGAAGCAGAGAGACAAAGAACTGTAAATATAAAGACACCAGGCTGTTTCCCTCTCACATTTAGAAAAACAGGAACAAAGAAAACAAGCTGGTGATCCTTCCAGTCCAATATGTTGTCTTGTGTAGCCCTGGCTAGCAGGTGTTCCAAAAAAACAAAAGAGCAGAGAGCCTCTGGAATCTTGTGAAAGGACATTTTGTCCATATGTCTTTGGAACTTTCTTTAAACAGATTCTTGCATTTTTTTGCACTGAACTATAAAACATCAGAACATTTTATTATTATTGTTATTATTATTATTATTTACTATATTATATTTTATGTTTTTTGTGTATGCAGCTGTCAACATTTCGCCTCCCCCTTCAGCAAATATCAGGCCAAAAGTCACTTAGGCAGAAAACTGTTCTTGCTGAGATGGCTGAGTCTCTTCACTCATGTGCTCCATCAAGTTACCTCCTTCCCTTCACACCCTTTTGTCCTGTGAGCACTGCCTTATTATCCTGTGCTGTTCCTTATGTGATTCAGGAGAAATCTTAGAGCTATGCTGCTTGCCCACCTACATTGGTGCTGTTCCTGCTCCTGGAGCAACCTAGGGCTGTGGAGGGAGAGCACAATTTTGCAGTGGCTACTTCTCAGATCAAAGTAGGCCCAGGTACTAAAATCAGGTATTTGATCCCTACTCATATCAAACATTTAGTCTCAAGAAGCTGAATTCCTTTGAGGTCACAGGCAGCTTTTTACTTCTTTTGTATTTCTGCACTACTATCCTCCTCTCTTTCCTCACTGTCTTTTGATAATTATAGTTTTCTTTATTAATACTTCTGTCTTTCACTGAGAAGCAGTGCTATTGCTTTCTCCTATTACTTTGAATATTCGTTGTTGATTTTAAAATTATTACCTTGCAAATTTGCCTTTAGGCTACTCACATAGCCCTGCATTATGATGAGAAGATGGATGTAATTACTGGTTTGAGGCAGAAGACCTTTTATGGAAGGCCAAACTGGGACAATGAGTTCAAGCAGCTAGCTGAAAACCATCCTAGGTAAGGCAGGTTGGCTTCTAACCTTGTTAGGTAACTCGTCTCTCAGCATAAACAGTGGGAGGAGGGGAGGGCAAACCTTTCTAAATGACCCTTTTAAAATAATTTAGTTTTTTTGCTGTGTGGAAAGAAGATTTATGCTTAATGAAGCTTTTAATGAAGAAATCTCGGAAAGAGAATGCCAATAAAATCTAATTTTTGGACAAGAAAATCTAATATTTAGAAGTATTTCAATATCCTGGCCTTTGTCCAGATATAATTGAAACACACAATCCAATTACTGTTCTGCACAAAGGACAAAGTAGCATTAATTTCCCTTGAAGATGGTTATTAAAGAGATAAACTGTGATTTTTTTCTTATGATGTCAAGGATATGTTTTTTCACTGAACATATTTGGCTACTCTTGCAAGACTATGCTGTTCTGTTATTAGTTCATCTCTTCTGGCAAAGACAGTTCATTTGAACTTGGTGGATTCACTAGTGGCCTGAGAAAAGCTTCTTTGTTCCTAAAAGCCTTTGAAGCAAGAATGTGAAATATTTTGTGTTCGGTGGTAGAAGATTCCAGAATCCTTGGGACTCTTTATGATTTCCAAACATTTACCTGCTAAAGCAAAATAAAGGCTTGCACTTGAGAGACAGAGATACAAAAAGAAAAAGAAGAAAGAAAACTTTTTTTAAAGATGAAAAAGACTCAAGAAAAAGCTGAAAGGGAGGAGATCAAAGAGAATATAGTAAGCTACAAGAATACCATAAAATTGCAAAAATAACAGTAATAGAAAAACTATTTGATAGAGGTCAAAATAAATACAATCAGGAAATAAGGAAAGATTAAAAATAGAAAGAGGCCAAGGGTAGAAAACATGATTTTTGAAAGACCTTTTGTACAGGTTCTGCTGTAAAAACAGAGCTTTTAAAGTTATAGTTGAAACATAATCATTTTGTTACTTTTTTTAAGAACAGCTGACAAAAGTCTGTTTTTCTGATGCTCGGGGAAGGAGATAGCTATTAACTTTCCACACTGGATCTTGTGATATTTCCTTAGAAAGCCAGTGCTAAGTGGCAGAAAAATCCGTATTTGCTTCTGAACATAGATGTATGCATTACTTGTCAATTTTGACCTCTTAAAGAAAATGCTGCACTCCTTGTGTACACTGAATCACAAAAAGTATCCTACCTTTCCTTGCTCTGAGTTACAGAAGGCTCAAGAGTTTATACTGTGTGATAGAACAATTAGCTTGTATGCACCACCTATATTTTGAGTTCCTACATCTAAGTCCACCAAGTTTCCCATTGTACAACGGAGTCTTTTGCAGATTAGCAGGAGTATACCACTGCAAGTTGAACCTAATGTAGTCGAGAACTGGAGCTATATGGGTACTACTTTTGAGGACTATGGCTTTGGTACCAAAATCAGATCTACAGCCACTCCTTTAATGGAGCAAAACCTTTTGAAAATCACACTCACTTATCACTTACGTTGTGTCTAAGTAGATTCAGCTTCCCCCAGTAGCACAGCACGTGTGCATATCTGTTTCCACATATATATGTTTCAAAATAATATGTGCTGTATACTTATAAGCCAGTTCTTTAAAGCACTCTCCATCAAGGAATCATGTTTCCAGTTCTTTGTAACACACTTGTGCACTTATCAACAAAACTAGTTGTTACATTAGTCGTGTTCTTGTTGTTTTATGAGAACTGTTTACAATTTTTGTTTAAATCTGCCACTTAAAAAATTGTCCACAGACAGAAAAGTATTAAAATAAATAAATAAATACACAAATAAATAAATAAATAAATGCTACAAAGAAAGAAAAGCAGAAATATCCAACCAAAGAAATATGCAACAGCCGCAAAACAATGACTCAGAAATAGCTGAGAGATTTATGCATTTTTAGGGAAAGAGAGTATTAACTCATCAGGAGAAAAAGCATTCTAAATTTCCAGCCCAAACAGATGTTTGCTTTTCTCAATAAAAAGAGTATGACAATCAAAACCAAAGAACAATGATTTAAAATAATTTGTGACCTCTAATACAGCGATCCAAATAAATAAATCAATATGACATAATAAACACTGCAGTGTTACAATAATTATACTGTAGTACTTTGTGATGATAACACAAATTTCTTCAAGTGTATTTCTCAAAAAATCATTTCAAAAGAGTCATTTCAACTGATACAAAGCTCGAGGCTGTCAAAAGTTGCAGTTTATCCATTTTACTGTTTTTATGGAGGTTTTTTTTTTGTTGTTATTGTGATTACAGCAATAGTATTGGAGTATTCTTCTGTGGACCCAAGAATCTCTCTAAGACCCTTCAAAAGATGTGCAGCTTATATTCAACAGTTGATCCAAGAGGAGTTCATTTTCACTACAATGAAGAAAGTTTCTAGATTGTACTTCTCAACTCTCTAATAGGTATTACCAAGTTATACCTTTTTCTTCACATTCTTCTGTACTCTATCCATTCTGTGCCATTTAGCTGTAAACTGAAGCAGCAACACTGACTTTAGTGGAAAAATACCAACCTAGGCCAACTAAAGAATTGGAACAATCCTTAGCATTTCCTTCAAAGAACTGAAGGGCCAATTTCTTATTGCTCAGTCAGTGATGCAGTGAATCCAACCACATCTGTTTGAAAACACATACAAATCACTAAACTTTGAAGAAAAAGGCAAGAGAAAAAAGGAAATGAAGAACTGTACCTCACTGTTGTGTGTGATCAAACTACTACTGCAGGCAATACTATCATTCCTGCTGTTTAAATCATGCCCAGCCATTCAAAGCATTTTCCTTCCTGGCGTTCTGATCTTGCACTTCTAGCCTCCAACTGCGCACACATCCACATCACCTTTTGTGTCATAGCAATACTGTTTAAATACACACTTTTCAATGAATTCCTTTTGACCTACCAAAGCAGGCAACATTTAAACATGCTGTTTCTGCAGCAGTACTGGCAGTGCATACCATAAGCTAATATTTTCTGAAGGTTAAGGAGATTGCAGAAATTTTGGCACTCAGCAAATGCATGTCCTGAGAGAGATAACTGGAACTGTGGAAAAAAGTTTCACATGTCCTTTAAATGCTACGCTGCTTCATGAGCACTGAAGTAAGGACTGCAGAAAGTTATAGAATCACAGGCATCACAGATTGGCTGGCGTGGAAAGGGACCTCTGGAGGTCACGTGGTCCTGGGTCATGTGTCCCTTCCTTCTTTCACTTCTTGTGCACTTTGGTTTTCTGGTGTTTTCTTTTTGTGTCATTCCTGGTTCATATGTGTGAAGTCCTGCAGAGTGCCTGTCTTAAATGGACCTTTAAACACTTTTGCCTACTAATCTTGATCAGCTCACAATTGGCTTCTCATCCACCCATCTAACCCTATGCAGGGCTACATGTATTCCTGCCATTCTCACTCATAAAGGGCAACTTTCCACCTCACCACAGCAGCCTGTCTTTCTCAAAAAGCCTGCAGCCATCCATTGCAGCTACACAGCCATATGTACTACCATACTATCTCAGGGGATGGGTTTGCTTCTGCCCTGTATTGCGCCTGTTAACACTGTCTCACACACTTTGCTTGTTGTCTGCGATTCCTCACTTGGCTATTGGTCAGCTGCTCTCACCCGTTTTTCCCATTTCAAAACTCTCCTCACAGGCTGCCCAGGGAGATGGTGGAGACACTCTCCCTGGATGTGTTCAAGAAATGTGTAGATGTGGTACTAAGGGACATGGTTTAGTGGGGAAATATTCATGACAGGTAGACAGTTATTCTGGATGATCTTGGAGGTCTTTTTCAACCTTGGTAATTCTATGACTCTACAATTCAGCACAGTTAAGCATGTAGAGCACCAAATTATTTTAGAATTGGGAGGAGACAATATTAAAAAATTCATGACTTATGTAAGCTAGAAAAACAAGAAATGTATTTCCTTACCTCACTCCCCCAGCACAGAAGTTAGAGAATCTATACTCAAGTCAGAATGAGGCATAATGGAGTTCACTAGGATCATGTAATGCATTTCTCCAGCCACACAAGAAAAGTGGAAGGTAGAAAACATCCTATGTATGTCAGCAGTTGAATAAGACAAATGACAACATTATATATGTACACATACACACACGGGAAATGCCCACAAGAGGGGACATGGCTGTATAGGCAAAAGAAACAATAAAAATTGCGTCACAGAGGATTACAATATTATTCTACATCTCTTCTATTAGGATATATAGTATGTGTGAACTGAGCTTGATACAGTCTTATTATTATTAAGTTTAGGGTAAGGCATCTTTATTTTAAATTGCTGAAGTTTTCTTAAATGCCTGCCTATATGAAATGATTAATGCGATGCATACTGTGTAGCAGTAGAGTGAGTGGAGAATTAGAGCCTCTGCCAGTTCACCTAGAGGCATTTATCTTTCATTTTTTTCCCTGGTGCCCGTGCTGAGCCTCAGGGTAAGCTGACACATTTTTTAATATAAATTAAGTTTCTTTTTTTGTGTGTGTTGAAAATCTTGAAGGAAATGAGAAATGTGTGTAGGCACCAATACCAGCTGCCATTGCATGAAAGAAAGAGGTGACAATTTCCTGCAGATTCTGAATGATTGTTTTAATGGGGTTGGATTGGACGTAACAAGTACAAAGATATCGTGCTGCCAGAAAAACAGGATCTGTTCTACCCCTAGCCTCATGCAACAAAATGCAACATTTAGCTTCTGGCTCAACATGGCATCTCTTCACTGCTTTGATTTATTCTCACTTTTGCAAATCACTGTGGCATGCTACAGGAGATGCATTTAGAGCCCTTGTTATAGTTCATTGAGTAGTATTGCTGTTATCTCCACCAGAGGAAAATTTCACTTGTGTCAGGACTGAGTGACCTAGAATAAAAGAAAAATAATAATAATAAAAAAAAAGAAATGGGGAGGTTTGTTGAACCAGGATGAAACTGCATTTAGATTGAGTGAAAATCTCTTTATTACAAATACAATTTAAATCCAAATGAAAACTAGGAAAATTTGGCTTCCTGCCTTGTTTTGAATAACACTGAATGCACAGCAGTGATGATAATATGAGTGCATGTGTAATGACTCTATTATTATGTTTATATATGGAAACATCATTCACTGTCATGGAAAATGAAAGATATCTTCATGGATTTCTCTGTTCAGCTTCTTCAGCAGGAAGTTTTCAGCACTTCTTAGGACAATATTAGTAAATAAAACATAGTCATAACAGCACACGTTTATCACATCCTGTGACAGAAAACTAATCATAGCCTTGTCTAAATCATAAATACGTAGATTAATTACTTCGGCTCTCACAATAGAAATAATGGTATTATAATAGCAAGAGTTGTGTTATGATAATTTAAGTTTATTTACTAGTAAGTGTAAGTTGAAATATATGGTTTTACATGTTTTGGGCTTCCCTCCTTTCTTCCTTCCCCCAAGTTATACATGTAGTCGAAATTAAGCAAGTTTGTGACTCAGTTTACAATGGAAGATAAAACAGGAACTACCACTTTCTACAGGATGTCCATCATATGGGACATGTATCATATCATTACAAAGATGTGCTTCTTTCCTGCTTTTAGATATAATAAAAGGGCTAAGAGGAAATGTTAACTGCAACAAAAAAGCAAATTTCAAATGTTTGAATACTCCTGATTAGCAGGAAATTTAAAAGAACTGCCTTAAAGATTGCTCAGCCACTCTGGAGAAGTAATAAACTAAGTGACATGGTGTCTTTGTTATCTTTTTTGGTCAATAATTTTAGTGTTGGTTGTTTTTCTTTTTTTCTCTCTCTCTTTTTTTTTTTTTTTTTTTTTTTTTTTTTTTTTAAGAGGAGGAGTGGGGGAATCAATTGCATTTCCTCAGGAACAATGAAAAGGAAAAGAAAAATGTGACACTGCTTCAACCCAGCTTGCCCTATGAATATGAAAGGATAAATAAAACATGCATTCAAAGAACGCAAATTCATGGTGATCTAAGCAGCATAGCAGGAGGTGGCTCTGGAGGTGCATGACTGTATGCAGTAGAGATTAACTGTCTCCAGGCTGCTGTCTCTTCTCCTGACACTTCTCAAGCATTCCAATGCCAGGCATGAATCTGCGTTGGTCTTCAGAAACCAGAGCAGTTACAAGGTGGAGGGCTGTAGCAGGTACCGGATAGTCTATAGCCTAAACCTCCTGAGTGCTAAAAACTGGCTTAGCTAGGCATTGTCCTACCAGTCAGGTTATCCGTTCTGTAGCAGCAATTTCGTCTCCTTATGTCTGATCATTCAATTGTCTGAGAAATTCTGTACTTCTTCGTCTGTGGAATAAAATTGAGTGTCCACTGCATTTAAGCTGCAGTCATGAACAGAAACATTTTCCAGGAATGCCTACTTACACATTACTTGCATTTGAATATGTTCAAATGAGGGTGAACTGCTGATCTGCATTTTAAAAATATAGCCAAATGAGTCTGTTTAGCATTAGTCTTCTTGACCTTCAACAAATCATCTCATACAGTGAAATAAATTTCATTCACACAACGGTTTTAATGTAAGTGAACAAATGTGTCAGTTGACATGGAAACACATTTTTTTCTCCTATCAAAAGCAAGAAAGGACTAAAAAGCTTAGACTCATTAAAAGATATATATTAATAACCTTTCAGAATACACAGAAACAAACAAAAGTTTTACAGTATAATGAAGCACTCAAACTAGCTTATTTCAAAGGCCAGCTGCTTCAAGTAGTTGCAACTATTATTTCTAAACAATAATGATTTCTAACGTGGTAAGACATTTTTATTCACTGAGGATAAAAGCCCTGAGCCTGCCAGTCCTTACACATGTGCCTCAAACTTACTTCAAACAATACTTTTACTGTCCTAGAGGATTAAATATGGTTCCCTTTGATGAGCATGCATAGAAGACTAATGTCAAGTTGAAGGGTGGGTCTGGAAGGCCAATCTATCTTACTCTCTTCTATTCTATTAAATTACTGGACTGCCTTCATTCTTGTGTAGACTGTTTCTCTGGTACAGTAATTCTGAATATGAAAGATAATTTACAATCGTATTCACCTTAAGGTACATGGATAAGATTTCATTGATGCACTTCTGCAAAAAGCCTGAGTTTTGGTGGTCTTGTAGCACCAATTATAATCAATTATACTTGTCACAGGAACTTGATCAACCTGCAACACTGAATACTCATTAATTGTACATTACTATACAATGTCATTATATTTAGATAAAAATGTTTAGATTGAGCAATGCCTGCATCTGCACAGTAATGTTAATAAAACAGTCATGCAATTTTCTGAGTTTGTGTGCTGCTAAGAAAATTCAGAGGGCTATGCAAAAAGCATATCAATGAAGAGTTAGCCATATAAAATCACTCTTTTTTAGATTCCTTACCATACAAGCAAGAGGAATATAGTTAAGAGGCACAGCTGGACAACTTTGAATGTAATATCAAAGGTTGAAGATGAAACAAACAAATGTATGCTGTGATACTGGTCAACATAGATGTTACTTTAAATAGAAACCATGTGGAGAATAGCAAGATTTGAGTGAACTGGACTTTCGGTAACATAAACATGCCTGAGTACAATTTATCTGACAGGAATATACATCACCTATTTTATTATTTAATGGAAGCTGTGGTTGTCATTACAAATATGTATCTCTAATACAAGACATTAAGCACAATCACAAATGCTGGCCACCCAAGGCATATTACAGCAAGTACGTCATCCTTCTATAACATTGTGCATTCATAAAGGAGCCTGAACATTTTAAAAATAGCCTGATGCTGGGAGGTACTGATTTGCAAGAGCTTTTAGTGAAACCAAAGCAAAATGTAGCTGCTTGGCATTCTGCAGAACCAGACCTTTGGAGTCTAGTCAATGAAATTAACTGGAGTTTTGCCAGAAAGAGGACAGTAAAATTTGGCTCAGATAGTCAATGTCAGTGCAGAATTATATATTATAAATATTGAAATGCTAAACTTTAAAGGAAAAAAAAAAAAAGAATTCCCTTCAGATGGCCAGAGTTGTTTATAGCAAAATAGCTACTAGTGCTTTACTACATGCTGACTGTCCTAATGCTATAGGTATAGATAACCATCAGTAATGAAGAGCATTAAGTAGGAAGACATCTCTGTGGAGAAGGATGCTTTTATATCCAGACATTAATGTTACAACTACCAAAGTGCTTATGCTTAATTAAAGGCATACAAAATGGATTCTTTGCTACAAGGGAGCTGGCACATGAGAGAGGCTTGGTCTAGAAGTTGAAAGCTTTTCTCAAGTGAGACTCTAAATGCCTTCACCAGAAATGCCACCTAAATGAAAAGGACTCTTCTCACAGACTTACTGAAGAAACTAGAAATCTCCTTGGCTCTCCAAAGAGATCATACCTTTAAGTAGAGGCATGAAATTGGTTGTCCTCTTTTCAGGGAAACTAGCAAAGACCAATCTAAATTTTCAGATTTACATTTCCCATAATAACTTGTGCTACATTCGTGTCTCTCTGTCTGCTGGTCCTCTTTCCAGCCTTTCTCTTCCTCAGCAAATATTATTTAATTTGACAAACAATTTGAACCAAGATACAATGTATATATAATCTTACTCTTATATCACCATAAAAAGTATAAACAAAAGTATAACACATGACCTATGCCACTGAGCAGTCACTGAAACTAAGTGTCTGAACACACCCAACTGCGAAACTGCACATCTCAGAATACGGAAGGCATGCCAAGCTTAAAATATAGAGCTGAACTTTGTAAATTAGTGACTGAAATTGAGGCTTTAGTAGGTAAACATCTTGTCGCATTCATTCAGTAAAATGCTGCACCAAAAAGAGATATTTGTTAATAAGCAGGAGGGATGAGGCTAATATTGATATACTACAAACTGTTCTATCATACACCTTAGAATTTTAACAAATTAGGGTAGAGAAAAGAGCCACAAACATACTCAAGGACTTCAGAGAGCACCACAATTAAAGGGCTCCATCAGCTTGGCATATGAAAATTTAGATTAAGAGATGACTCTATAATAATGTACAAGCACCTTCATGTGGAGATAATCTAGGCACCAGCAAGATCTTGCAGTTTAAAGCACAACAAACAATTTAATACAGAAAACAGGCAGTCACTTTTAACAGAGAAAAGTAGTTACTGGACAGCCACTGTTGCAAGAACTATAAAACTTGCTGTCATCCAATCAAGTCTGAGGGCAACCTGGGTAGATCCATACTACCCAGTTACCAGATAGGCTCAGTTCAGTGGAAGTTATTGCTGCAGTTGAGTAGCCAGGTGAAAATTACTGGCTGCTGCTAGTTAAGCTTCAATGGAAAAAGGTGCAGTCATTCATTTGGTGTTCAAAACATATAGTTTCTCACAATATCCTTGTCAGTTAGCAATTTCAGAACTTCAGTTTTTAGATGGGGAACTGAGACACAGAAATGCTAAGCAGTTTGCCTCAAGGTCTCAAAAGAATGGCAGAACAATGAGTAAACTGCAGCCTTTCAGGACCAAGATTATTGTTTGATCTTCCTCTCTTACAAACTGTATTAAGTGTATTTGACATGGTCCTTAAAAATATCAGAGGGTAAGCTTTCTGAATGAACATGAAACAGAATTGAATAATTTTCTTACTAATGGCAATCATTAACATTGTTATTAAGCACCATGACTTCAAAGGCAAATATTTTGATTCCCACGATTTGCATGATACATGCTTACTCACTCTTAGAATTCCACGTAAGATATAAAGTATTTACATGAGAAGTAGGTCCTCCGTGATCAGATGGGAGGAGGTTTAAAAAATATATAAAAAACAGTACCAGAAAAGAAACAAGATTTGAGGTTTTCAATGAAGAGAAAGTATCCAAATATCTGAGCACAGATTCTGATGCTGGACTCCAGACTAATCCCACTTTAAGTAAAGAACACAGGAAAACGCTTGTTACCTCACACAGTAACAGGATTCAGCTCAATACACACACACAGCACAGCACAGAAATGGGCAGCCAGGAAAGCTGACTTAATTTTAAAGTGATAGATAGAAAATTTTAAACTTCCTCTTTAAATATTTCATGTGAAGAATATACAATAACAAAGAATAAAGCCAGGCAAATAAATAACATTCTGCTTCAGTTTCCTGGGATGCACTTATCCCCTTTATGACTATTTGAGGCTACGCTGCATTTATTTGCTTTCTGATATCAGCAACCTTGCTCATACTTAGAGAATTTCCTGATTGCAAAGGTGGATCTGTTTATTTCTTATGTCTATCCTCCATTAATAGCTTAAAATAAATTCTAGCAGAACCAGATATGAAGTCTTCATCCTGACTCTTTATCACCTCTGCATTATTGGCTCTATAGTAATCCAAGATAATGGTATTTGGTTATTGCTCTGCTTAAAGGTACATTAAAGCTGTGTCTGCAATAATACTATTTACAAGAGTAAATCCATTCCTTCTCATTCCATTCACTAATATTTTCTATTAAACTAATGCTAGGGGAGGAAGGATTTTTCACCTCCTGCAGAAGTAATCAGAAAACATTTATGGACATTTGCAATTGTGATAGGAGGAACAGAAGGCATTTTATTATGCTCCTTTTATCCTTTTTTTTTTTTTTCCTAACTGGTGTTAACTACTGTACAAAAATCCAAAGCTTGTCTGAGGAAAGAGATCTAAGAATTTTCAAAATTCTGTAACTAATTTGAGAGGAAAAGGCTAATATCTTACTAGATAAGTTCAATTCCACAAAGCACTGGGACACTGTTAAAAAAAAGGAATGAAAATCACTTTAAAGGACAATGTCAATCAAGAAATTCATTCATTGAGAGCTTGCTTCATGAACTGAAGCTAATTAATGCTTTCATGTAGGATTGAACTCAAACCAACAGATACCAGCTCCATAGCTGAATTACTTTTTCAGTATTCTGACACTTAAAATTCCACCTAGTCACTTTAAAAGGATTGAGCACATGATTAAATTGTACTTTGGAAGGGAAGAGAAGAACAATTCAAATCTCCTAAAAAACAAAGCTGACCTAAGGTGTTTAAATACAGAATGACTTGGAAAACACTTTCTACAAAAAACATTCTTTAATTATCTGCACAGTTACTCCTTGCAGAGATCTGTTTGGAAGCTCTAGAAAAACAGTTTTGTCAGCTCACTTTTACATAGTGCTTCAGTTGAAGAAGTTGAATTTCCTAATTAAAGCATGACAGTGAAGATGACAGCATGAACTGTGCATATTTTTTTAACCACATAGATATCTGGAAAAATGTGAAAATAAATCCAAATGCAGATCGAACAGATCTCTGTATCTTGGGAATGGGAAATAGCAGAGATCCTTCTTAGAAAGGACATAGATCTGGAATATTTGCAAGCCAATTTTACGTTTTGCAAAACAACTTTAATGTAGGACATTCTCCATGACCATGCTTTCATGGTCTTCCAGTTTATATGCACCTCTATTTGCCCTTGTTTGTAATAGACAAGAATGAGTATTCAGTGTGTGTTTATGCTGGGAGACAATGATCAGATGTATATGGCTATAAAATCACATCTGCTAATTTCTCTACAGCAGCTTAAAATCATAACATTTACTCACCTAGGTTATCAACTAACTCAAAATTATGTTTACAGCTGCATTTTTCATCAAATACAAGAGATCACCAAAGGTAACATTTCAAAACAAATTGAGTTAGGAGACTAAATCACATTGAGTTTCAGTACAGGCAACTAGGTGACATAAATATGTGACCAATATAGATCAGTATTTTCAATATTAACCCATGTCAAAAGTATGAAACCTTTCACACACTGGAGCTGAGAAAAAGCAAAGGAGGGGCAGAGGAAGTGTAATGATGATGATTCAGAGTGATTTATGAGGCAAATAAATGCCATGAGCATATATGCTCTCTGTGTGATTGGCACGGTGAATGGCACAGGGCATAGCACTGCCATCCATGACTGTAGCAATGTAGTGAAGAAGCCTACTAATAATAGTTTAGGCAGGAAATATTCTTTTCTGGCTCATATTCAGGACAATATCACTGCAGCTCAGGAATTTGTGCAGCTCATCCACAAGCATGTTTCTCTGTTGAAGCAATGATTTTGTATTAGCTTCTATCTGGCAATATATATATATATATAATTGCTTCCAGAAATATCTCTAGCCCTGAGGAAATGAAATAACATGCAGAAAAATTCTTGGAATTTTGACTTGGGCTTTAGATAACCAAAAGAGCCAAAATTCTAAGATCTTAAACTCTTAAGTTTGCCAGCTCCTCCTGAACTCCTAAACTGGATCTTGCTTTGAGCTGTATCTAGCTTTTTGTGTCCATATTGAACCCAGGAGTCATAGTTGATACAAAAAGAGAATGAAGAGAGGTAAGCACCTTAGTGGAAAAGAGAGGTCCTTGATTTATTTCACGGCTAAGAAGTCAGAAATCTTATGTCTATGGTTCCCTCATGTTGTTTGCCTTCAGTTGCATCTCCAAAGTTGTTGGAAAGTTTCTAGAATTACAGCAGGAGGGACATGGGTAGCAGTCAACTCCCAACTCCCAGACCTGAATAACAAGCCCAATATAAGTTTATGAGATGCAGCTGTGGACTCTGCCATGTGGCCAGAGAGCTTTCATCATAAGGTACATTTAAAAACCGATTTGACAACCTGCTCTAGTTGGACCTGTTTAAGCAGAGGGGTTGAGTTAAGTTATCTAAAGAGCTCTTTTTCACAATTCTGTAATTCTGTAAAGATGCTGCTGTATTACTTGTTTGGAATTTAGCAAGTTTCAGTCATCTATGGATTTTTCCCCTTTACCATTATATTCTATATATACGGTAGCACCAGGAAATATTAATCTTGGAAAAACAAACAAACAACAACAAAAAACAGAGATCAGAAGTGAAAATGTGATCTGAAATACTCTCAATCTGAAGGAAAGGGTTATCAAAGACAATCAATAGTTACAGAAAATAGTCAATTTAAGCATCTTTGAAAAGTCCTAATTGTTCTAGTTAGTAATATCTGCCTTTGTATTGATTCCTGGCCTTCACAAATGCTTCCTTGCTCCATTTGTCAAAACCATCAAAAATCACATGCACTTCATCATCTACCTCTCACTTTGACTAGATGTCTCATTTCTTATATCTTCCACTGCCACTCCTTTTATATTGCAACATATACCATGTATTCTCACATTTACTCAGCCCTTTACAAAGCTTTCTAGGTTTGCTTCCCAAAAACCTATTCATTGCTGAGGGGTCATCTGTTTCTTGAGAACAGCCTATGTTTCAAAGAAGCACCTTGCTTTCTCCTTTCTGCCTCCTGTAAACATCCACAAAGATCATGCCCTTCAGATCCTTCTTCTGTGATGCTATAAGAAAAATGCTGCCTTTCTGAGACCACAGCTTGCCACGCTGACCATTACTAACTCAGTGCCTCCTCACTCTCTTCATTTGTCAGTGTCTATATTTTCACTACTCTTATAGATGTACAAAGCAAGGTTTTCCAGACAGGTCATGTCTTCTGCTGTGCCAATACAATTTTGACATGCCAAAGTCCTTCTAGGGTCATGTGAGTGTAACTACAATATAAAAAAAATCCATTCTAAGCTTTGAATACAACATTAAATAATGTCTACTTAATACACAAGGCTGAACAGACACATTCATTAGCAGTCTGAATGGATTTGTGGCTCCAAATTAACTTCAAATAAGTTACTGAAGTGAAGAAAGAAATCAGTTTACCTCACATTCCTCCATTTCCCAATTACAGCATGACAGAATGTATCTAGAAGTGAGCAAATCACTGCTATATTTTCAAATATATTAGAATATATTACAGCCAAATCAAACCAACAGGACATAAAATAATAAAGTATTCTCACCTGGTGAAAATCAACCATCAACATGGCTTTAACAAAAATTTAGTAATTTACAATAGATAAAGTCTGAGCACAATATATTTTGAGAAGACATACTGTTGATTAGGAGAGAAATTTCTTGTGTTTAATTCTTAATTTCAGCATAGCACTTTCCTGTTCTTTACAGAAAATAATTCCAGTTAGCTTAACTTTTCACTACCCATCATTACGGTAATGGTGGTAATCAGAATGCAGCGTGGTAGCTACAACACCTAAAGGATATAAGCAAGTTAAGGTTCAAACTGAGGTGCTATGTTTTATTGTACACATTGTACATTACTGGAAAATATTGTATTTGTTCATCAGGAAAAAAAAGCTGATGTAACAATCTTCTCACCGTTTTCTTAGCAAAATATGAATTCTGACCTAACCTAATTAGGAGATGAAGAGCAGAGCCACTGTGATTAACAACTTACTCTTTCCTGTGGTGTATTTAGCAAACCCAAACCTCCAGGTTTTGTAGCTTGGGTTTTGCTAGCTAAATCTTCCTTTCTTGTTTACTGTAATCCTGTATCATTTAATTTCTGCTTTTTATTTCTGCTAGGCAGAATATACGGCGCTCATATTCCAGCAGCCTGATTCGACACGAGGATGTACAGCAGTCAGTAAACTTTTCGTTCATTGGTAGACTGCAGCTCACTCATCGTGAAACAAGAGTGGCACCCAGTGGCCAGAGAGTTTGGTCCAAATTCTCATACCCTGAAATTTCTGTCTCTGCATTTTATAAATCCCTTTCCAGCATTTTGAAGACAGAAATGCTTCCCTGCTCAAGCTCACAGAGCTCTACTTCCCTCTCCCACCTTTCTGAAAGAAAAAAGGCAGAGAAATGAAGCTAAAACATCTCTCTTCTGTATTTTCTCTGAATATCACTTTTTCTTAGAGCATAAATAACGAACCTATGACACATGTAGACAGGTTAATACTTATGAGGGATCAGGCAGAGGCTGACTAGCTTGAAGTGAGTGCAGAAAAAAGAGCAGTGCAAGGACCTTATCCAACTCCCACAAATTGTACCTTGATGCCTGCCATATGAGGTAAGTTTACATACAGAAACTGCCTGGCAGGCACTTCAAAGAAACACTACAACTGGAAAGAAAAACCCAGGGACACTGACTGTTTTGTGATCTGCTCTTGTGGGGAACACACAGGTTCTGTGCTGCTCCCAGCCCACGGCTACACATTACAGGACAATACAATAGATCATTATACAGAGTGGCCATGAACACTGTTAACTTTAACAAGAGTGTGTGCTACTACAAATTTCATGTGCTTCTCAGAGGATCATGTAATTTTTTATTCATTTTTCATGATCCTCAGAGTTTAAAAAATTTCGTTGATGCAGTACGCTATGCTGTACTTTTAATGAAATTCTTTGGGGGAGCTACTGGTAGTAGTGAGGAAGCCATTACTCTCCATCATTTTTCTTTAACTTGTGTGACTTACTGCTTAAAAAAGAAACATGAAAATTGAAAATTCTCTGTCAGAGAGTCTATTTAAGACACAAACAACCATTATGTTCAAGGAAAAATCTCCAAGGAGACTTAATGCTGGGAAGCCTTACTAAGACCAAGCTCACTACAACACCAGTATTTTAAAATGATAGAAAATTCTAAATGCTAAGTGGGTGAGGTTTACAGTGCTGAGTTTGTTCTTATGTCTTCAGGCCCACCTTGCAGTGTGAAAATTCCCAATTCCACAGAGGCTGTCACACAGGTAAAAATAGTCTCAATGCTCATCATAACTCCTGGCATTCCTAAAATGGTACCACAAGCTTTGCATTGACTGATTGTCTTTCTGCTTGTCCTAGAGTCTAGAATGGTATGAGCATGTGGAAATCAAAACTGTATAGTAAAAATAAACTTTTTTAGCATGAAAGGATATAGCTAGCAGTTGACACTGCGACTCAACCAGATTAAGGGGCTCAGAAATGAAATGGCACATCAGAAGAATAAGCATCAAAAGAAATCCAAACGTTTTAAAGTAAACATAATGTTTTTTAGACATCTGCTGTGGCAATGATGAAAGCCATGGATTTTTTCTATTTCCTGAGTTATGTTAGGAAAGGACTCAGCAGGCTGGATAGCATTTTCTGCCAGATTTTCTGCTAATGGGAATTCTTTGTTCCTTCAGTGTTTAGTTTTTTCCACACAACATTATTGAAGTGGTAACAGGGAAAATACTGTTCTTGATCATACTGTGGCTTGATGATTCCTCAGTAGTACACATGGAGGAAGATTTTACTCATAACTGAATTGCTTTGCTAGAGCAAAGAATGGATGTAGTAATTCTGTTGTGCTTCATAACCATTGCATTTAACAGAACTATTTAGTTCAAAAAAGGTACTCTAAATTGCATTGCCTTCACCATCAAAGAGTAAGAAAGAGCAAAAGACCATTTTATGGATCTTCTTCACAGTTAATACTGAAGATGTTTCATGGCATTTTTGCACTTCTTTTTTTCCAGCCAGTGGCTTCTAAAATTACTGTGACTGTGAAAATGTACCTCTCTCTTCTGTTACCTCACCAAAACCATTTACCATCTGTGATTTATTTTCTTCAGCTGCTTTTTCGGAGGGAAGGCAGTTATCACATTGTTTGTACAGTACCTGGTGCAATGGGCTCCTGAAGTCTATTTACGATCCTTATGAGGTAGTGCAATAGAAATAATAAACATTTCATTTTAACAAACAGTAGGAAACACTGCATATGAAAAACTAGTTAAAGAATAGAGGTCTTATGGTATCGAAATTCAGGTGTTTTTTTTTTTGTTTATTTGTTTGTTTGTTTGCTTGCTTGTTTGTTTTTCTATTGAGTGGGAAGGAAAACTGAAAGATTTTCTGTCTCTAACTTCTTCTGTGTGTTACATTTTTGTAAGATTGTTCAATGCTCATAATTGCCACTCATAATTTGTTGTTCTATTTACCTCAAGCTGATATAAGATAATTGCCAAATACGTGTTTCTGTCTAAGAATTCTAATGGAGTGTGGCAATTATGGGAGTATGGTGTGAAGCCAGTTTTCTAGAACAAGATGCCATAACGCATCACTGGTAATAATAATCCCCAAAGCACAATCATTTTAAGCCACTGATATCATGCTTCCTTTGACAGAGGAAGGATTATTTAAGTTGTAACAACTTGAACACAGAACCAGTACATAAGTCACAACGAAGAAGCACAGCAAGTCTATAAACCCAAAAACTGAAATTGCCAGTGAAATTCTCAATTACAGTGAAAACTTTTCATCAGTACAGTGTTTTGTAATCATGGCTGCAACGTTGGTTCTAATGCTTGTAATGCTGGCAACCTGAATTGAAGCCGCACTTAAGATAAACAATTCCAAGTGATCCCCCAAGAGTGTTTTCACACAACTGATTTGTTTGAAAACTGAATGTGAGTTTCTTCAGATGCCTGGTTTACCTTTTCCTGGCATCTGTGTAAAACTGTGGAAGGTGGAACTGTGGATCTATGTCTCCAAGGCAAGGGATGGCTTTTCTACCCTTCCTACTAATTTTTTTTTTTTTTTTTTCTGTAATTACAATTAATATAGATTGTTACATTCCTATAAATTACTTAAATATAAAGCTATTATATCTTGTTATTATTATAATGAGAATTGTGGTCACACAAAATACCCAGAAACTTCTGTACATGCACCTCATGAGTAAAGAGCCTGTACTTAAGCAATGGTAGAACTATTTTCCAATAGAAAGATTTGTTGGACTTGAATTTGCAAGATGAAAGCACTCAGCCTAGGTGACAATCAAGTATGAAACACATTATTAAAAGAACATTCTGATATAAACTTTTTCATGTACTGAGAAAAATTACTAGGCAATTTTTTGCTTTAGAGGTAAAACTGCCTGGATTACTCAACTGATCATAAAACAGATTAATTACATGCTATTTTCACAGTTGTTCTTCTGGTCCTCATTTCTTCAAATTTCTTCACATTTTAAGTAGAAAAATCATCAGTATTATTTTCTTCTAAAACTTTTCAGAATTGGATGAAGCAACAAATGAGATTTGAAATCCCACATTCCTACCAACAGGTGGAGCATGTATTTTATTTTTTCAATTACAATAACTGCAAATTCACTGAAAATAAAAAGACAAATATTTTATAGCTCACAAATTCAAAATTCCAGTGTTTCAGTTATGACTATGACCATGACATTTTATTCTAATATTCCACTGTATGTAAACAATAACTTCTAATCCAGCTCCTTTTGTTACTGACACTAATTGCAACATTCCATACATTTTAATGACTCCAAAATTAGATCCATTTTCTTTTTTCATTTTTGTCGGCTCCACAAGTGCTCACAACATTTTTTTTTTATCTCACATGCACAAGTTTCAACTGTGACAAACTGATCTCAATACAAGATTGAGCCCACATTTGTAAAATATATTTATGTGGTTACAGTGTATTTACCTTCTTCTACTTTATTCTATACAGGACAACATTACAATACACTTCGATGGGGAAGGAATTAGAAAACAAGACAGATGAGCTGCTGAGGAAACTGAGATTGTGTAGTCTGGAGAGAAGTCTGAGGGTAGAACTCATGTCTCTCTCTGCCTGAAAGGTGGATGCAGTGAGAAAGATGTTGGTCTCATTTCTCAGGTGGTATGTGATAGAACATAAGGAAATGGCCTCAGTCGCACAAAGGAAGATTTAGATTGAACTTAGAAAGAACATTTTTAAAACAGAGGGTGATCAAGTGTTGGAAGGAGATGCCCAGGGGGATGTGGTGGTTTCTCCATCCTTGAAAATATTTAAGAAAGATATAGGGATGGCACTGAGGGACACAGTTTAGTTATGCAGCTGGGTAGCTCAGGTTGATGGTTAGACTTGATATAGAAGGTCTTTTCCAAGCTAATTGATCCTATTATCTAAGCAGAACATGATATTAATGGCAAAAGCTGTGTCTAATGTATAGCTATTTTAAATTACATCCATTCTTTGCACTGAACAAGGAATTACTTTTGAAACTCCTTGAATGTTTCCATTCTCTCACATCTAGCTGATTATCTTTGGCTTTTTAGGAACATTAGCCTTCTGGAAATATCTTTTAAGTGTTCACTTTTTGGAGTAACAGCAAATAACCATTGGAGCAAATTCAAAGGAGGGCCACAAGGATGATCAGAGGGCTGAAGCACCTCTTCTACAAAGACAGGCTAATAGAGATGGGGTTATTCAGCATAGAGAAGGCTCCAGGATAGTTTACAGCAGCCTTCCAGTACCTAAAGGGGAGTAACAAGAAAGTTCTGGAGAGATTCTTTATCAAGGAGCATAGTGAATGGACAAGGACTGATAGCTTTAAAATGAAAGAACAGGTTTAAATTAGCTATTAGGTGGAAATTTATTCAGAGGGTAGTGTGGCACTGGAACAGATTGCCCAGAGATATTCCATTCATATTCAAGGTCAGGCTGGATGGAGCCCTGGACAGCCTGATCTGGTGGGTAGCAAACCTGCCCACGGCAAGGGGCTGGGACCAGATATCTCTAAGGTCTCTTCTAACCCGTATCAGTCATGTGGTTCTGTCATTCTGTGATTTACTTACACTGCTGTATTAATCACCAAGCATACCCGTATAAAAGCAAAATGGAAGTAGAAACCGTAACACTCGACAATTGGTTAAAAGCGTTGTGGAGAACAAAACTTCTTTAATTCACTGTGACTGACGTTACTGTGAGCACACGGCACGCCAACAGCGCTCCCGTCACCACTCGGGAATTCGAAGCTAAGCAGTACCGGAAAATATTCAAAGCAGTATGCACGCAGACAACAATGCACACACAGCTCTGAAAATTACAGATCCTGACCCTAATCTCAAATCGTTCCGCAGATACACAGAACAGACAAGACTCAAACATTCACCCACAACCCACAACAGCCCATCACCGCTCGCACACGCGCACTCGGAACACCTGCTGAACTCGGCCGTAGCGGGGCGCATGCGCAACCCTGCCCCGAGCCTCCACCGCCAACCAGGGCGCTGCGCGGGCACATGCGCCTGCAGGACAGGCCGCAGGGCGGGGAGACGCTTCCTTTTCCGGGTCAGCTCTCGCGTGTACTGTAAGAAACTGCAGCGTTGCTTGCGTCCCGTTCGTGAGGTGTCTTTCACAGCGGGAGAAAAGAGCCCGGCTCAACCACTCCTCCCCCGCTCACCCTTCTCCCAGTCCACGCTTGCAGATGCGGCGTGCATGTAGCCGGGACTCCGTGCAGCGCGCAGAGGAGCGGCTGGGGGACGGGGCTCCATCAGACCCCGCCTCGCTGTGGGACACAGGGGATGTTTGGGCCCGAGGGCTGTAATGGTTGGCCTGGCCTGGGGCTGGGGCTGGGCTTGGGGTTGAGTGCTTTGCTGCGGTGGACGGGGGGAGAATCTTTTAAGAATTAGTGTTGTTGCTTACGCCTGCCATTCCTGGTTGTTTTTTTTTTCTTTGTTGTTTTTTTTTTTTTTTAATCTTTGCTTAGAGGAGCAGGTGATTTAGCAGTGAATTCTTTTAATCCCTTTTCACAGACAGATATGTTCTTGCTATGTGTGACACCATGAACCAAACAAGCAGAGTCTTAATGAAGACATAGGTTGATAGTGATAGGGCAAGGAAGGGGGAATGGTTTTAAACTAAGACAGAGGAGGTTTAGGATAGATATTAGGCGGAAGTTTTTCACACAGAGGGTGGTGATGCACTGGAACAGGTTGCCCAAGGAGGTTGTGCCCCATCCCTGGAGGCATTCAAGGCCAGGCTGGATGTGGCTCTGGGCAGCCTGGTCTAATGGTTGGCGACCCTGCACATAGCAGGGGGTTGAAACTGGATGATCATTGTGGTCCTTCTCAACCCAGCCTGTTCTGTGATTAATTATATATTCTTAAAAAGTAAAGAAAGATTGAAAGTGAAAAGTCATGGATTGGTTTTGTTTTGTTTGATGTTTTGGCAAACCCATCAAATGAGTTTCTTGTCCAACTCGCACAGAGATGTGCTTAATACAGGCACTGTGTCCAATAGTGAAAACACTCATGGTTAAAATCAAGCACTTGTGTAATGATTTGTAAATCATCTCTTGGTTTGTAAACTCTGTGGAGTTTTGGCATATGTGAATTCACTGCAAATGCTGAAACTGTCTTCTTGATGTCTCTCCCCAGTTCCGTCCGATGGCTGCTGCAGGAAAGGCTGCTGCTTTCCATCTGCCTCCTCTGCCAACGGTGGGGGAGATCATTAAGCTTTTTAGTCTTCGAGCACAGAAAGAACTTTCCCAGAATTTTTTGCTGGATTTGCGATTGACAGGTTAACTATTTTATTTTATATGCTTTTAGCTATTGTGAAGTACATATCTTGAGTTTTGTCAGAATCTGATTTCTGGCTAAGGGCATGATGACATCTGTCAAATATCCAACAGTCAAGAGTCTCCTTTGAAAGCTGTTTTAGCTTAGTCTTCTTGATTTTGCTTGTACATTCTTAGAAAACATGTTTCTTTATAGAGTAAATTACAGAATATTTTTAGGTATATTCCTGTACGAAGTATCAGTAACAAAATATCAGTTCAGTGCAAAACTCCAAGCCTGAGTAGTACCATTTCCGTTCAAGTACTGTCATTTAATAAGAACTATTAAGAATTATCAAAGTGTTGCCAAATTTGGTTAAGTTTCAGATGAGTTGAATTTATATGTTTGATTCAAAAAGGATTTCCTTCAGATTATTATATATCACAAGAAGAGTATACTCTTAGTCCTTCTGTCTTTCAATATACTATATACTGTAGTTAGGAAGGTTGGTTGTGTCAGTCTGTCAGAAATTTTGTAGTTTTTCAGACCAGTTACAATTCAATTTTCTGCAGCTTCATCTCAGCAGTGGCTGACAAAGATGGCAATGTGCAATCCATAGCAGATTTTTTTAGTTGTATAAGTGGTGGCTGGGTTTTACAGTAATCAGTGCAGTGTATCTTCATGTACCCACTGATTCAATTATATATTGTTACTCTAGCTGATGTAGATTAGGAATGTGAATATAAAACTCTGTTCCCTCTTATATAGCCAGGTTCTTATGCTAGAGTAAAAATGTCTGAATGTGTTTAGTAAAACCTTAGAATAGACAGATTGTCAGAATCTCTTGTTTTTGTTACGTATTTAGAAGACTCGTAGAGTGAGCAGTGTAGTTTCCCTCAGCATTCCACTGTGGGCTTCTTAAAAATCTTTTTGTTTCATTAGCTATGTTTTTAATCCTTACTTTAAGCCTTTTTCAATTGTTCATCCTCATCTGTAATGACTTCCAGTGTTGTATCTTTATGTTCGTGTAGAGTAGTCTTGCTAGAGCTTCACTGTATCCTTTTTGCCTCTCATTTCCTTAAAACAGGTGTTCTGTAGTGATATACCTTTATAAAGATAAGTATTGAGACCCCACGTTGTTGAGTGCTTATTTACAGGAGGAGTGACAGTACTGGGGCTTTACAGATAAAAAAGTAATATTCTCCTTTTATTTGATTCTGTAATGAGCAACAATGTACACGAAAGACAGTAAACTGGAAGTAGCCTTTCTTTAAACAGTGGAACAGTAAAGCAGTATCTCTTGGCATGAAACAAATCTGAATTCTGTGCAGTCTAGCAGGCGTGTGATTGTGTAAGTGGGATGTGTCACTGTTTGTGCCTATTCTGAGATAAACTCATTGTTTATTGTTAGAGTGCAAATGTGCTTATCTTAGTAAGCCGGATCCTTTGGAGAATAAGGGCTTAGTGTGTTCTTATTGTCTTGCAGACAAGATAGTGAGACAAGCTGGCAAGCTGAAAAATGCTTATGTCTGTGAAGTGGGCCCTGGGCCAGGAGGAATTACCAGGTCGATTCTCAATGCTGGTGTTCAACAACTCCTCTTGGTTGAAAAAGATACTCGATTTATTCCAGGATTGCAGGTATCAATTGCAGAATGATTCATATAAATGTATGCCTGAACATTTTAAGAACGTGGAAAGATTCAAAGTGTCTTACTTAGATCAGTGCATTGAAAACAGGTTTGATACTTTGACTCAGATCAGAGCTATCATTTGCTTGAAATGAAAACATGTACTATGGCAATTAATTGATCCTGTCTTATGTTAACAAGTACTCATTGTCTCTTTCTGACATGATGCTGCAAATGAATAACAGTTGTTTGTTTTTTTTTTTTAACATGAGGATATTTCAAGTGCTTTAAAGAGGCTATTCATGAAATAGTAGTTTGAATATTGATGTCGTTCAATCTCATTTTTCATTTTAATCCTAACAGTTTTGCCTTAAAGTTTATAAAATTCTGACCATATATCTCCAGTTAAAACAATTCAGTGTAGGTTCGCATTCAGGTACAGAAGAATAAAACAAGCATTTATTTC
Organism: Meleagris gallopavo; assembly: GCF_905368555.1. NCBI lineage: Eukaryota > Metazoa > Chordata > Aves > Galliformes > Phasianidae > Meleagris > Meleagris gallopavo. Next base: position 49,838,935 of record NC_139405.1, on the reverse strand, counting down.
ATATCTTTCTTGATTTGTATAACAGAAAATGTCAGAAATTAAGTATAAGTCCCCAATTGTTATTTTATAAATGTCTTTTTAGGTATTTATAAGACGCTGATATAAAGCATGCAGCATTTTTCATTGGCTGTCTTTTTGTCTGTGATCTCTATCACAAAGCTGAAGTTGGGATCCTCTACTCAAAAATGGAAACAGTGAAGAACATATGTGTTCAGAGTAACAGTTTACACAAGCTGAGTCTGTCAGTTCTGTCTCACTCTTAAAGAAACACAAACGCCCTATGCCATATGCCCTAATACTTGTTAGGCTGGAAAGATATATGAGGAGAGAGAAGGTGCTCTTAGTTAGAGAGTAGTTTGAATATGCAGTTCTTCCAGGGAGCACACTTCAGGTTTTTTTAACCATGCCCTTTGGTTTTTGGTTTTTTTACACCCTTTCACTTGTGTGTGAAGAGCAAGAGGATCTACATAATGGAAAATTACTCAGCTCACGTACTCAGTGCATAAGTGCTTCTGGAACCATGTTAGCTGCACACATTGGCCTTAAAGTGAAAAAAGCTTCAGTGACTTCCCTCAATTTCTGATTTCAGATTGAATGTATACGATCATGATTTTCTGGTGTCAAATGCATTTCTCAATTATGTTAAGTATAATATTAAATAAAACCTGCATTTCTTCTGACACAGAAACTAATATTAACAAACAGTAGAACATATTTTAATAATCCTTTGTGTAGGTGGCTCTTAGTTTCCTCTTGTACTGTTTTCTCAGTTTACTGATCTTACATTATCTTTCATCCGTTTACAGCACTTGGAATAGCTTCAAAGAAGGATTTGACAAATCATGGTAGAGTAGTGAATTTGAATGCAATATAATTGCCAATGTAATGCTGGAAAACTCATTAAGTGATTTGGATTTGTGGTTAGATTTGTTTTTCTGGTTGAAAATAATTGTACTTAAATCATGTGGAATCATAAAACCATAGAATAGCTTGGGTGGGAAGGGAACTTTAAAGTTGATGATCCAAGTCTGTGCCATGAGCAGGAACATGTTCCGCTGTAATAGATCCAGAACCTTTCCAAAACTTGCTATTTGCAATACCTATTAATAATGCAGAGTTTGTTAATCATTTTTGTGGACGAGAAACTTGTCAACCTTTTCAGGTTTGAATTTCCTCTTAGGAATTGTGCAGCTTTGAATAATAAGGTTTTAGATACATACTGAACATTTTTCACCAGTTGCTTGATTTTTTGAAGGTAAATAATTATTAAGTGTTCTCAGTTTTAATTGCTACTGTGTTTTGTATAATAAGGTATATAGCAGGGGTTTTTCTCATGCTGTGGATGATGCTGAAAATCAGAGTAGTTAATATTCACTGTAAATTCTATTTGCTTGTATACAAACAGATGCTGTCTGAAGCAGCTCCAGGAAAAGTACGCATTGTTCATGGAGATATTCTGACATATAAGATGGAGAGGGCTTTTCCAAATCACTTAAAGAAGAACTGGGAGGATGGTTAGTATTTGGGCTTGTTTTGGTTTCATTTTAAGGCTTCTGAGTTAAGTGCAAAGGTAAGCACTGTGTGAACTCCAGCTGTGACTTCATCTTCTTCACCTGGGAAATTCCAGGCCATATTTACTTTGCTGCAAAGATTCACAAAAAAAAAAAAAAAAAAACCTGCCAAATGGGTGTATGAAGATATAGTATGGCTTTAAAAATCTACCTTTCTTGAACATATGTGCACACAAGTTACCGTTGTCTTTGGAAATAATCAATTAGAGGTATACTTAATTAGGTATACTTTACTGTTGCCATATGAAGATCTGAAATACTTGTAGATTTCAAAAATATACTTATCTGTTGCTGGTATTTGAGAAAAATCACAAATATCCTAGAAATATCTTAGTCTAGGAAGTGAATAATAAAACTGTGCCTAAAACCCTTGGATTTGATATTGTCATCTGCCATTCATGTAATTAAATGCTGCAGTAACTAAGAAACAGCAACACTTTCTTCTGTCCACCCCTTCTGCAATACCTACTATGTGCTGTATAACATTTCCATTGATGCAATACATAATTGAACAATACATATAACTTTGCATGGCTAAGGAGCAGTCTTGTGCTAGTTAGAAAGCTTTCTGATTTCATATAGGTCTCTGTGCAGAGCTCTCTCTTTAATTTGATCTAAGTTACAGTTTTGACTCCCCTGAGTCTCCAAAGCCCGTGGGATGAAACATGTTGGACAGAATAATGAGTCTGGCTGTTTTCTTTGTATCTGATAGTCAAAGTTGAATGAAAACAAAAATGTCTAAATTATGTATTTCTGCTATTCTGGAGTAGCTCAGCTGAAATCTATTGATCAGCTGAAAATTGGCTGAAAGCTACTAATTTATTCTAATGTAAACAAGAACAAAACCTAACTTTTTTTTTTTTTTTTGCAACTAACTGCCATAAACAGTAACAGTTTTGTCAGTCTAAGACAAGTATAAATGGAAAGGCATAATTTTAATGTGTCACAATAAAAATTGTTTTAATATTTTAAGTCTAGATTGATAGGCTCATATGTTTGTTATGTAAATATTGTTTCATGGCAAATCTTATCCAAAACTTTTCGTCAGTTGTTTGTGTTGTTTTTTTTTTTTTTCCAATCAAATGTGAACAGAGCCACCAAATATTCATATCATTGGAAACCTACCCTTCAATGTTTCAACTCCTCTAATCATCAAGTGGCTTGAAAATGTTTCTAAAAGAGATGGACCTTTTGTTTATGGAAGGACACAGATGACACTGACTTTTCAGAAGGAAGTTGCAGAGGTAAGATGCTATTGTTTTCCCTAAATTTTAATTAAAAAAAAAAAAGTGTGTGTGTATATATGTGTGTATATATATATGTATATATATAGACAGTCTTAGTAGATAGTAATGTCACAAAATACATGGGGTGAAAGAGAAATCCATTCCTTGAAATAAAGAAAAAATGCAAGTTTGGAAGATTTTAGCATTATTTCCAGTTTTGATTAAACAGTTCAAAGAGGAGGAATGTTTGGTTTAGGCTGTGGAAACTGACTCTAGTTTGAACAAGACTTGAGTTCAGAATTATGAACGGTTTTCTGTCAGCCCTATGAAAATATAAAAGCATCATCTGTGTTCTATCACAAATTGAGGTTTTTAGCATGTCTCAACAGTCAGATTCTTAAAGAACGGCGAGTTGATTTGCTATGTTTTGGTGTTAAAACTAGGTAAACTAATATTAGGAGGACTTCACCCAGAATGCTTTCAGACTTAACAGTTTATTTCTGTTGCCATTGTATAAAACCATACCATAAATCTGGAGATTTGTTGTGATTCTGTGATTCTTACCTGAATCCCAGTTGCTGGGTTTTAGTGTTGTTTTTTTTTTTTTCTGGTTTTCTTGTTGTTTTTATTGTTTTTTAAAGAGAGGAACTGTTCATCAGTCTGAATAACATATCAGTACATGTTACAGGATGTCCTGTAGGAGATGAGCTCTGCAGAAAAGGACCTGGATGTCCTGGTGGACAACAGAATGGCCATGAGCCAGCAGTGTGCCCTTGTGGCCAAGAATGCCACTAGTATCCTGGGGTGCATGCTCTTTCTAGAGCATGACCAGCAGTTCAAGGGAGGTGATCTTCCCCCCTCTGCTCTGCACTGGTGAGGCCATGTTTATACTACTCTGTTCAGTTCTGGGCTCCCTAGTTCAAAAAAACAGGAATCTCCTAGAAGGAACCCAGTGGAGGGCTACAAAGATAATTCAGGGCCTGGAGCATCTTCCATATGAAGTAAGACTGAATAACCTGGGTCTGTTCAGCCTCGGGAAAAGAAGACTGAGTGGAGATCTGATAAATGTATAGAAATATCTGGAGGGAGGTGGGAGGCAAATGGATGAGGCTGGGCTCTTGGTTGAGTGTAGCGATAGGGCAAGGAGTAATGGCCTAAGACTTGAACATAGAAAGTTCTGTACTAACTTGTGGAAGAACTTATTTATGCTAAGCATGATACAGCACAGGAACAGGTTGCCTGGAGAGGTTGTGGATTCTCTTTCTCTGGTGATATTCAAGACCTATCTGGACATCTAACTGTGTGATGTGACCTATTGTAGGGAACCTGCTTAAGCAGAGGGCTGGACTTGATGCTCTCTTGAGCTCCTTTCCAACCCCTGCAATTCTGTGATTCTATGTGATTGAATTTCCATCTAATTAGCTGGGAATAGGAAAAAATGTTTTCTCTATGCAACCTAAATGTATATGTTGCTTTAATTTTTATCTTTTATAATGAATATTATAAAAATTTTACTCTGTTCTTTACTGTATGCAAATTAATTATTTATACATACAAGTGGCATGTCTGCTGTCATTTTGGGGTCATAGAAAACCAGTCTTTGCTGTTACTGCTTTAGCTCTGCAATCAAGTTTCAAGAAAAGTACTGAAGTTGTTCCAGCAGATGGCTCTAGAGATCACAGGGGACAAACGTTTGTTATGACGCGAGCAGGGTTTTTTAATTCAGTTCTGAGCTTAGGCATTAAAAAATCCTATTCTGTTTTCCAGAAGGACTTCATGTCATCTGAGATTATACGTTGTTGAAAAATATGGCTAATGGACTAAGATAGAAAGTGCAAAGTGATGATTAATAATAAACAAAGACTTGTGACAGCAGTGAAAAAAGTGGCATAGTGCTGAGATCGTAAGTGGACTTTGTACTTTCTTTTTGTAACCAGCTGCATATGCTGATGGTGACATGCAGATTATAGTACTTCTGTACCCAACATAGCTCAAACGAGATGCAAAATGCCATGCACTCTTAAATTCTTTGTACTTAAAAAGCTAGGAAGTTAAGAACACTAGGAAGTGGAATGTTACGTTCAAGACTGTACAATTAAACAGTGTTAATTGTTGTTGACTTTGCATTCTGGGACATCTTGATTCGTGTTTTCATGCTTATTCAAACACAGAGCTTCCTCTGATGCAGAAATTTCATAGTTTGTGGTTTGTGTTTTCATAATGAATGCTCATTTGGGATACACTATTTTGTTTTATGATTTGAAGGAATGGTAATCTTTCTTGTGGCACTCTGAAGTAGCTTAACCGTTGATATTTGGCAACTACAGGCGTATTCTGTACCAGCAAATACAGAACAGTTTAACACAGCAGAAAATTTAAAAAACTTATTTATTGATATTTTATGTATCTGAAAGGAAAATTACTTGAAAGCTTGGTATTCTCACTGATCCTTTGAAGCTAAAAGCCTAAATACTGAATGAAGTAAATTTGGTTGTATATACCATGAGTTCAGTGGAAGGGTAACATGCTGTAATGGAACGGCCCTGTGTGCTTCATAATTACTTCTGATAACTTGATGTTAATGGTGAGAAAATAAATCAGTGTGCCAATTCATAGTCAAGCTAGTTTGTGCTATTATATACAGGTAAAAAATACCTTTGCATTTCTTGCTAGTGATAATTTCCTGCTTTTCTGTTTCTTTCTAATTGCTACACTGTCAGGAGTTATGTTGGTATAGGGCTATTGCTACTGATTTCTCTATTCTGATACGATTTGATTAAATTGATTACAATTATTGATGAGAACCAGTAGTTACGATTTATATACTGAGTTTTAAGGCCTATTAAGGAGGATAAGACCAGATATTTACAGTATAAAAATGATGCTTGGAAGTTTGAGTGAATCATTTTGCCTCTATAGTTTATTTTTGTAAAATTGTTTGTTACTTTCTGGAAAAAAAATCCTTGCCAGAAATTCCTCAGTAATTCACCTCAGATTTGCCACCTGGGCTGGGTACTTCCTGACCCACTTGTATTAAAATGAATCATAATTCAGTTTAAATGGAAGATCTCTGTCAGTGTCTGACTTTGAGTAAAACTGGCTACAGAGTGTAGTTCACCTGCTGCTCTGCCAACAATGTGTAGGCTGGGCCATATACTATTAGAAGTCTAGAAGATAGGCATATTAGAGGAGCAGAATGCTTAATTTGTGTGTAACACTGCTGTCTAGTTAGAATGCTAGACAAAAGGTGCTAAGAAATTGGAAAAGAGTTCAGGGTTTTGAACTATGAACAGAAGAAGACTTACCACGTTTTCTTAAGTGGTGTAAGTTGTGTATAAATACTAGTGTTCTGAAAACAAGTAATTGGCTTGTGTATTAGGATTGATTTGATATTCGTAGAATCACAGAATGGCCCAGGTTGGAAGGGACCTCAAAGATCATGAATCTCCAACCCCGCTGTTGCATGCAGGGCCACCAATCTCCCCATTTAATACTAGACCAGGCTGCCCAGGGCCCCATCCAATCTGGCCTTGAACACCTCAGGAATGGAGCATCCACAGCCTCTCTGGGCAGCCTGTTCCAGCACCTCACCACTCTCTCTTGGTAAACGACGTCACCTTGATATCCACCCTAAACCTTCCCTCTTTGAGCTTAAAACCATTTCCCCTTATCCTGCCATTATCTACCGTCGTAAAGAGTTGATTCCCCTCCGGTTTGTAGGCTCCCTTTAGGTACTGAAAGGCTCTAATTGAGGTCACCCTGCAGCCTTCTTTTCTCCAGGCTGAACAAGCCCAGCTCCCTCAGTCTGTCTTTGTAGGGGAGGTGCTCCAGTCCCCTGCTTTGCCAGTTCTTAATTCTTTGTGTAGGTTGATTCCTGTGATGGATTTTGCAGAGTGATTGATAATGGATTTTTAATATGTGCTTATGAAAAACATAGCTTACTGAGGGACAAAACAAATAGTTGTCCCTGAGGAACATTGAGAGGAGTTGATAGTGAGCATCATTTAAAAAGATGTCACATACCACCTTGACTGTGTTCCGTGTTATGTTGTAGAATCAGTGTTTTGATTCCTGCCTTGAAGTTTTCATAGTACATAGGTACAAAAATGTTGCCTAGTTAGCTGAACTTCTGACATGGTTGACTTACTGCAGTTTCAGATGATATCCACACTTTAAAGGTAAGTAAAAAAAAAAAAATTTTTGAGAGCTAAGTGGGAAACAACCCAACTACCTAAATAGCTCAGGTTACAGAATTACTATTCTTAGCATTTTTGCTAAGTGCCATACCCAGGTATGCTCCTGCAGATGTAATTGAAGTAATTTAAGATGGTACTGCCCAGAGGTGGATGTTCTTAAGTTATTCCCTCTGTAAACTGAGAGGCAGGAACTAAGCCTAAGTCTTGTTTTTATGGAAAGTAGACTTGCTTGTTTGAATTGGCATTTGAAGAGCTGTAAGTGCTGTCCATTTCATTTCCATTGCAGAGTTAGGACATGCGTATCTGATTGCTTTTTTCTTAGACTTTCTAATCAATTTTCTTTGTTTTGTTTTTATTTATTTTTAATAAATTTCCTCTGAAGCAATAAAAGTAGCTTTAAGTGCTCATGTAGGCTGAAAGAATTTCTGAGTTTGCTTTCTGAGAAACTGTTGGAAAGGATTTTATTTGTTCCATGCTAATACTTAAACTGCCTTTTAGGAGACTTGTTGGAAAAAGAGGGAGAAAAGAAAAAGAGAAAAACTTAAGCAATGGGTTTATTTTGTTTTTCTGACGTAGTTTGAGCAGTATTTTTTCAGCATGAATTTCACATGAAACTATATAATATACAGATGTTATTAGATATGTAAACTTTCTTTAAAAATTAAGGTAGTTTGTAAATAAGATGAGAAATCTTCAAAATTCAGTTGTTACCTGTAAACATTTGAGAGATGTTTTACTGAGAGTTTTTTTTTTTGTTTAAGTCTTGTTTTTGCTAGCGAGACAAGCAGATAGTGGTTCATGCCAGCTTTTAAAAGTATAGAAAACCTCTTTTGTCTGGGTGACTTATTGATAACCTTTGTAAGAAATTCCATGGGAAAATTAGAGAGCTGCTAATTTGAACTTTAAGTATTAAATGCTTGTATTGTTAGGTATCTAAACTTAAGTAGATTAGACTTACTTGCATGCGTAGTAGGCGTAGATGAGTTTATGACAAAGAAATTTTGTTTAGTATCTGATTTTGAGTTTACGGAGCTTTAATTTTGGAGAAAAAAGGAAAAAGAAAAAAAAAAATCCACAAACAGTGGAAGGGAAGGATGTGAAAATATTATCCGCCAGCACTGTTTTGATTTGAATTCTGCCATGACAGTGGTTTAGTCTTCTTGTGTTCCCATACAAATTTATGTTGACATTTATTAAGTTCTGCAGAAGTTCAAGGAGTTCCTTTCTGTGTACTTTTGATTAAAGGACTGGGGTTGTGAATTAGCATGATATCATGATGAAATGGTATTACATAGGAGGATATAGTTCAAGATGATTCGGGCTTAAACACTGATGTGAGCTCTTAAGAGTTAGTTGGTTTTTTTTAATTTGTCTTTGATTATAGTGATAATCAAGCTTTCGTGTGATTGACAGTTTTGTCCATTCAGTTTCACTAATTCATGTGTTTTGATTCTTCAACAGAGGCTTACTGCTAATACAGGAGGCAAGCAACGTAGCAGACTGTCCATCATGTCTCAGCATCTCTGCACTGTTGAGAACTGCTTTGTAATACCAGGCCAAGCCTTTGTTCCAAAGCCAGATGTAAGTTTTGTTATGTTCTTCTGATTTTATTGTTAATTTTTCAGTTAGGCACTGCATCTGATTTTCAGGCAGGAAAGCAGTTGGGTTCTCAATTCAGCATCTCCATACTACTAAGTAGGGTGTTTGTGGTGTGCGTGAAAGTGAAACATCCACGGCTCAAGAACATTTTTTTCTTTTTGCTTACTGAAAACTTGTGCTTTGATGTTTAAGTCTATTTGCAAGATCACTGTAATTCTTTGGGTGTTTGTGGAGATTTAAATTTCTTGGCAGGGTAGTCTGCTAGAATTGCAGCATCTTTGAAAAGCTAATTATTTTACATTTTGCAGTTATAGGCAGTTTAAAATTGCCTGGAAAATTTGTTGGGTCTTCTAAAACACCCTGATTAATAAAAGCTTTTCAAATGCCACAGATCACTATTTTTACCACATCTGTAGTCCGTGTATTTCACCTTACTCATCTTCAGCATTTTGAACTCCCTCATATTTGCTATACTAGTTAGTCACCTACATCCCACTCCCTGTTTAAAAAAGTAACCATGTTTTCTCTACTTTGTCTGTTCTTTAGAGGAGAAAAGCGTCTTTGCTATCCTCTTATTTCCTGCTACTATTTTTTGTTGTTTTAATAAATCCTTTAGGATTACAGGAATCAAGAATGTGAAAATTAAACTGCATTTTTATCACAGATCTATCTTTTTTTCTTTTTCTTTTTGTAAAAATGTGTGCATGACAGTAAGTAGGATCTGTTTGCCATGAGTGCACATGGAAACTTACTTGCTCCTTCTGAAAGTTTCTCTTAAAATGGTTGGTTTGGCTCTTTAACAAGTCATCCTTTCCCTTTTTCACAGTCTCTCTGTGGGTCGTTTTATTCTTCAGGCATATCTCTCGAGAACCTGTAGAAGGTCATTCTCTTTCTCTTATTACATTGAATTTTACAGCCTATGTCTGTGCATATTCTGATGACAATGTAGAATTCCTGTCCAGACATGTTGCATTATTATTTGTGACAACAGTCTATTGTGAAGAAAAATGGCCATTCCTGTAACTTGTTTTTTGCTTTACATTTTTGTTTGCATTTGTTTGTATTTGTTTTGCGATTTCCTAGTCCTCTTTTTTTTTTTTTTTTTTTTCCCCAAAAAATAGCATCAGGATTTTAATCTGACTGTTAAGTATGTGAAGTATTGTACAGTAAGACTAAAATTTGAATTTTGTGGATGCAGTATGAGAATGTATTAGAGCTGTAGTAAAAATATTGTGCCATCTGTGTCTCAGCACTGGGTAGCTGTAACTGAAATTCCCATTTTCCTGTACTGAATAGGCTTCAGTTGACTGAGAGGGAAAGATAACTCTATGAAGGTGTGACAACTGTCTGAGTATAAGCAAATCCTATAATCAGTTGTTGATTAGTTGAATAAGGACCTCATAAAAAGGCAGTACCGCTAAGCTCAAATGTGTAATTATTTAATATATTTCTTTGATTTACAGCAAATACAAATTATATTGCAAGAGCAGATAATGCAAGCTTTTCAGGAAGACCTGACACCTGTTGCACTGTACTTTGTTTCCTTCTCACTCGTGTTGTAGCTTCATCTCCTGTTTTGTTCATTTATTTTGTACTGATATGGTTTGAGGTGTTGCTGTTGCTGATAGAACCTCTGTCTTCATAGAAAGCTCTTGCAGCGTGTTGTGAATAATGTAGCTCTGTGCTTGACTTTTATTTCACAGGTGTCCAAACAAGTTCAGGTACTTCTGTGTAAAGTTTTAGAAAGACAAATGTGTTGCTTATGTGATTGAAAAATACTTCATTTTGCTTGGAGTATGCAATTGTTACATTTTTCATATGTATAAACATCTTTGGTTCCTGTTTTATGAATGTCAGTTTTCATTCACATACGCTAGCAGTGATCACAGCATAGCGTCGTGTCAGGCCCCAAACAAAGGGTGAAGAAAAATGGTTTCTGGGAACGAGTTATTTACCTCATTGGCTCAGTGAATGAATGATATTTTAACAATATCTATGAATATTGAGTCATAATGGGCTTCTGTTTTATGAACAAGATGGTGCTGCAATGCATTCTGTCTTAACGATGAGCAAAAAGCCAAATTTTCTTTCCTTATGTCTCTGCAGTATAAAGTAACTGCTGATAAAAATAGTAGGAATAGTACAAAAGAAGCTTCCTGATGAATAGATAGGAAACTTCAAATGGCTATGTAACAGTCGTAATAAGAGCAAGATGAAGTTTGAAATTTCTTTCAGGGAATGCAGACACTAGAACAAAGACTTTACATTATTAGATGTAAAGCGTTTGACTTTCTAAAACACTGTAACAGAAGATTTTACTTTTTCCAATAAACATTAGAGAGATAGATAACATTATGGCCTCTTTACACTGTTCTTGGGAATTTGGGGCTAATAAAACAAGAGCTGAAAGTTGCATATAAATATACCAATTAAATAGCAGGTAGTTTTGTTTGAAGACTTGTCCAACGTTGTAACGTTCCTGAATTTAAGGGTCTGCATCATATCCTCTTACCTGTGCTAACAAACGGGCATCAGTTTGGTTCCTGTTCAGTGAAATGTTTAAACAGGACATCTGCCAATGAACACTGACAAACAAAATCTGTTTGTTGAAAGAAAAGGTTAAAGGATCTAAGATAAGCAATCAAAAGAGTTAACATATATATTTAAGTGTAATAGCATTCTCGTTATCATATTATATATTACATTTTACACTACTAAGATATCTGGGACTGGGCCTGAAACATACCTTAGTGGAATAATTAAAAGTAGCTAGAAAGTTCTTTTAGAAGGCCAAAAACATTCAAGGCAATAAATGGTAGCTGAAGGCTACTGGATTTTTCATGTAAACAGATGAACAGTTTGTATCCCACATTACAGTTTGCAGACTTTTTCACAGTCACAGTTACCTTTCAGTTGTACTGCTCCTCAAGTCTAACACTTGTGATAGATTAGCAGCAATGAAGAGTGCCCAACTGGCATTTCTTTAACAGTAATAAATGAAACCCACAGCAGGTGGCAGTTTAGGGTGAGATGTTTTTGGCAGCATCTGAATGATACCACTGATTTTCCTTCCTAATACTCAAATGCTGTGCAGCTGAGGTTGGGAGTGCAGGTTTTTGTTGTTGGTTTGGTGGTTTTCTTTTTTGTATTGGGCAGTTTGTTTCTTTTTTGCTTTTCATTGTTGTTGTTTAGAAAATCTAAATGTTACCATGACAACTTTGAACAAAAAATGAAAGACAGATGTGTCCCTTACATAAAAATTGTTGAATTGGGCTTTTTTGGACAGAGAATGGTTGCTTTTTTTCCTTGCATCATAGTTCTGTTACCAGTAGCCTGATTTCACTAAAAAGAAGTGTCTTTGCTGTAACAAGCGATCAGTACATTAAATGTACTGTTGCTTATGCAGAAATAATTTATTTTTCTTCAGTAAATCTTATTTGGAAAGTCAAAGAAAATGGTTTGAAAAGTCAGTCAAAAAAGTACTCTTGCAGCAGACTCAAGCATTGCTTCTTAACTTGTTCTTTTTGCATATCACTAGGAGGAAAATACCTTATGTAAATATAATTGCAGCCCAGATGTAAGAAAATTTAGGTGTTACACGTTCTTTAAAGTAATCAGAGTACACTTAGCATTAAAAAAAAAAAGCCTCAATGGATAAAAACAGTGGTATTTACACGTAGTCCTTCAGGTTGTAACCTGCATTGCTTTCCTGCGTTGTGGGTGGGAGATGCTGCTGCTTTGGAGGATAAATCCATGCTCCTTGCTGCTTTTTAAAGCAGGAAGTGCAGAAAATCACACCTGCAACAAGCAGAAACCCTGCTGAAATGAATCCTATATAAACCGCTCCTCCCGGTTCGTGTTTACTGCTCTCTGGAATGGTCTGGTCCAGAAAATTGGAAATGATTTCTCTTGTGTACCAAGATGTTGGTACCAATCCGAAAATTCCTGCGAGAATGAAGCAGACTCCTCCAGCAAAACAAGTGTGACTTTTGCTATCGGTGTCCCCTCCCAACTTTGTGCATTTCATTCCAACTGTAGTGATGCAGATCCCAAAGGCTGATAGGATGCAAGACAGTACCATGGTGGTTCGTGCAGTCTGGATGTAGATAGGGAGAGACAGAACGGAGTATTTCAGGGTGCAGCTGAACATCCCGGTGCTGTACCACGTGCAGTCCATCCACAGACCTTGCATCTGCGTTATAGCCGTTATGATGTTGGAACCAACATCTGCATTTACCTTCCAGTTCGGTAGCAAGGTGGCTGCGATGTCTCCAAAAGCGCCAAACAAAGCCAGCATAAAAGCAAAGAACTGCAGACCAGCTGATGCCATGGTTATCTGCTGTCCCCTTTTGTCTGCCCACTTCTCTCTTGTAAATGCGTGTAACTGGTCAGTAGCTTCGTAGCCAAGGCTGTAGCTGGCTGTGGGATAGAGAGGAGGGGGAGGAGAAGTGCAGCGAGAAAGAAAAAGAAATCAGCAAACAAAAAAAGCTTGCATTTAAGATCAGAGCTATGTGAATGTGACCCTGCAAGCAGATGAGAGCAGCTGAGCCACTGTATGCAAGGCACTTGGTCGTCAGTGATAACAAACGGACAGTGTTTTAGCATTGCCTGTGAGGGGGAGCTACTCTGCCATACGTGATTGCAAGCCATCAAACAAAACGTGATTTACCAGGGTGGTGTTCAGTTGTAGTATGCAGTTTACAGGCTTACTGGACAACTGCACGTTGTAAGTGGAACATTAAAAACTTGCAGATTATCAGCCATTGTGGAAGAATATTGTGGTGAAAGATATGTTGTACACTCAGCATTTCTTCCATAAGCATTTTGATGATTGCAGCTGTAGCTCCTGTTGACTGTTTTTTAGCAAAGAGCACAGATGATGATATCTGTCACAGTTCCAAGCAACCCTTTATTTCAGCTCTTTAAATACTTGTGTACTTTTTTTTTTCTTTATTAACTTTCCTTTAATCGTTTTTTAAAGGAAAGTGAAATTGTGCTTAGTTTTACTGTATTTTCATAATTAAGTCATATCAGAACATATAGAATAACTTACTCACTTTCACTTAGCGATTCTCAGTCCTCAACATAGACGAGCAGTCTTAGCAAATCTGTCATGGGAGTGAATATGATGTGCTTTTGTCTATAAAATGAAATACTATTTTTAATACTCATATGGCGCTACTTAGTTGTGTAAGAGCATTTTTTAAAATCAGAAACCTATCTGAAATAATCTGCAAATTTGCCTTGAGGTGGCACTTCATAAAATTTGTTAAAAAGCAAAAATGCTGTTCTTGTTTTAAAGGCCAAATTTCACATAGTAGATTAGAACATGTGATTGTTAGGAAGCACCTGTGGGGATAGAATTGTTGCCGTTACATCAATGGGACAATTGAGATAGCAGAGACAGAAGAACAGTTTGAAACTTGTGATGAGGATTAGAAAAGATGTCCTGCATTTAGAGTGGGGCTGGATAATAGGCAGTTCTTGTTTTCTATCGGTATGGAAAAGAAAGGGCAGTCCGTGCACTTTCTCAGACATTCTGTCTAAATGCAAACAGTAATATTGGAATTGGTCTTTAGTAATAAACATTTTTGAAAAGTTGTAATAATAGGGGATACGGTTGAAATGAGTGGAGCACAAAATAACAAAATAACGTAGCATTGTACACTTACTTCGTATTTTTATGCGTAAGACAGCAAGCTTTTGATCAGTATGTCATTAGTGGCATTACATATCAAAAAATTCTCTAATTCTGTAGTATAGGATTAGTCATAAGCTAGAATTTATATATTGAACTTAATTCAGGTAGTTGTTCAAGTATGTGCTCTGTCCAGCATAAATATATGTATATATAAAATGGTTATATTTAAGGTGAATATGATAACAGCTAACCTATTTAAAAACCTTATTTCCAAGTCTTGCCTATTTCAAAATTCTGTCATTTTGTTCAGACTGTGAAGAGCTCCTTTGGCAAATACGTATCTTTTTTTTTTTGTATCAGGCCCACGGGAAAGATGACTTATCTTCCTTTTGCAGAAGGAACTGACATGTTCCCGATAGTTCAAAAGTCATTCAAAATCTTCTGGAAGCACTCAGTAGGACCTCGAGTTAGCCTTTTTATTGTTTCATTTTTAACATTTCAGCTACAGCATGCACACGCAAAGCCAAAGCACTGCAAATGGCAGTCACGCTTTCTAATTAATGGGGTGAACTGAATTAAATGTATGATAAATTCAAGTATAAGCACTGAAAGTGTAATAGAAGATACAGTTATCACGCATTCCTGTTCGTGTAACACTTACTGCTGGATGTGAGGTCTGAGATGTTTTCTTCACTGTCGATGTCCTCAAAAAATAGGGTTTCTCCTGAATAGGACTGTCCCTTCTCATATAAAACTGCATTGACGTGCATTAACAAAATTTCTTGGAGTGTTGTTTTTTCTCTTCTCTACAGCAAGTGCTGTACTGTTGTTTGTTCCCTCTCTTAGTTCCATCTACCAGAGAATAAAGGAGTACTTTGTTTAATGAGTTTTGTTTGACAAACACTTAGAAAGGGAAAGCAAAGAGATTATAGAGAAAAATACGTGGAGGCTCTTAGTGCTAAACGCATAACAATATCCAACTGCTTTGATTAAAGCTGCCAACAGTGATTAAAAGGAAAGAGTAAAATTAGAATCCAAAAACTCTATAGACTTATGAATTTGGGCTGGATATGATTCATTTAAGTTGCTCTGGGAGCTGTAGAGCTGTTTTCTCTCATTATTTTTCTTTTTTCTTTTTTTCATCACATGTAATCTTATTATGAGTTTAAACTTCCTAGGAAAGAACTATGCAATGTATTTTCATTTTTAATTGGAACAGCAGCAGATTTCTCTTCAGCTACAGGTTTTGCTTGTCTGTCCTTGGTAGCTTTCACCTTCTATAGGACATCCTTTACTCTTTCTCTTTCCATTATATATAAAAGAATGAAGGATAAAGCTGCTCTGAAGCTTACATGATAATTGCAGCCTATTGGTGTAGTGGCCTCAACAAGTCAGGGTAAGAAATCATAAAGCTGGGAGAAAAGCCTCTCTGATTGTCACAGAGACGTAACCATAGGTTTTGGTTCTGAGTTCTAGTTTCCCATGTCCACGTCTGTGCTTCAAAAGATTCGGAGAATAGAATTGTTTTACTTTCATTTACCAGTGAAGAATGTTTTACATCCTCAGGTTTGTCTCTGTAGACATTGTGACACTTAATATCTAGTCAGTTGTCACATCCAAGAGAAGTTTCTCTGTTCCCAGGTAAGCACAGGTGTGATGATTCAGGAGCTGCAGTACGAGCAGATGTAATGAGTGAACTCTGGTACAACGTATTCAGTTGTTCTTAAGGATTTTTCTGCTTGTCAGGAGCTTTCTACAATACTAGGCAAACTGGTATGAGCTGCTGTAAATATCAGAAGTAGTGGATAACATGTGCAGAAATGCACGCAATGTCTCATCCATTTGTTTGGAGTGCTTTGGAGCAGAGAGTGTGTGGTCCACAGTGTGATTTCATTAGGCTCTTGGAAGGCATTTGTGGTGCCCTCACAACACTCTTGAAAGAATTAAACTGTTGCAGAGTAAAGAGGAAAGGTCTCATCAGGGAGAAGTGGTTGGCTAGAAGATTAGGTATGAGTAGATAGATAGAAATAAGTGGTCAGTGGAATTGTACCGCAAGTCTGAGCAAATGCTTGTGCTGTGTAGCCTAAAGAGTCTGGAAAAAATGTGAAGATGTAAAATTTTTTGCTCACAAAAATCATGAGAGTAGTCAAGATGAGGTTGAACTTCGAAAAATTGTAAAGGGACCTTTATAGTGCTACTGATTGGATGATAAAATAGCAAATAAATGAAGCTTTAATGCATAGGACGTGACAGGCGAGGGGAGGAACACTGCTCACGTCACACGTGCAGTAACTGTCTCTGAATTCGTCAACCTGAAATGAGGTTTTAGACGAAAGTTCACTGTGTTGCTTTAAAAAGCCTCATCTTGGTGGCTCTTTGTTCCATCAAAAAAACATGGCGAGTAAAGTAGTCAGATTATGAGTAATCCAGTGCCTCTTCATTCTGGAGCAGTGCTCCTTGTGAGGAGATCTGTGTTAAAGAACTGAGTACTATCCTTGGGAAGGAACTCATCTTTTCCAGTATGATAATAAGAAGTTGTATATTATTACTCTTAATGCAGTGCTACAGTTATTTTCTACTGAAGGGGAAACCAAAGTGAAACCTTCACATCAGAATATGGGGCTGTGAGATCAGCATACCTGGTGTGAGACTGAATGCTTGCCTGTAGCATACAGACACAGTGCTGGGGCTGAACTGAGGCTTGGTTGATGGAGGAGCTGCCTTAGAACTATCTTATTAGGAACTCAGACAGTCCGCTTTAATGAAGTGTAATATGTTCTGCTTAGGTTTCAGCTCCCTGTAGGAGAAAATTACAGCTTGGAAAAAGGTACGTGGGTTTGCTTTTAATACAGGCTTATTGCAGGATACATGTGTTACCTATCGTGAGACTTCTGTTGCTAAAAGTTAGCAAAAATTGTCTCATTTAGGTTCATTCTGATTTAGAGCATTGATTTCATCAACAAGGCAACAGACTGAATTATGTTGTACTTTGTCACGTGTTCCTCCTGCCTCACTAGAACGTAAACCTTCTTTGTACTCAGATGCTAAAACAGGAAGGGGAGAATAATTGTTATACTATTGACAGTTCAGGATATATCGGTAGGATAATTTTCATATTCATTATTTTATTAGAATTGAGTATTATTTTGAAGTGGTGGGGCAAAAAAAAGGAAGTGTTAGAAATAAAATTATCCTCAGATTAACTTTTGCGTTCTAAGTGCTCTTGTGTACTCTGTATTGGTTTTCTTAATTCTACTCTCTGTTTTATGTACATTTAAAAGGTTAGTAACAAATAGCTTGGATAATTTTTAAGGAGTGGCCAATTAGAATTGAAAAGCTTTCCCTGTATCTGTCGCTATAGTAACCAGGCAGCTTTTCTGGGGTCCAAAGAAATCAGTGTCTGTAATGGAACAGACGCTGAGGAGTGCTGTTTTCTTTCAGAAGCAGAAATTATTGCCTTCCAGCCTCGAGACTGCAAGTTGAGCTGGTTTTTTTTTTTTTTCCCTTAAATTTTACACTGTGTTCTTTTTTCTTATCCTTCAGAATTTTGTGGTCAAAGATGCAGCTCCTGCTCTCAAAAGCAAAGGCATCTTCATACCTCACTGACATTGGGTTCTGCAAGATTGAGGGAAGGAGGGGGTCCCAGATGGTCTCCAGTGGTTTTCTTGTCCCAAGTTTTGTGAGGCAAATCATAGAATCACTGCATGTCAGGGATGAAATGTATTGTTATATTTCTTGACAAAAACGTAGATAAGCATACGTGCATGTAAATAAGTCTTTGGTATTTCTGTGCATGGAGGTGGTTGGTCATGCAAGGGATGTGTTTACCCTGTTCAAAAAGCTGAAGTGTTCCGACATTCAGTGTGAGCACAAGTTTTCATTGTGTGCTTGTGCTCTTCCTTACAAGTAGGGGGCTGTGGCAAGTGTAGAAGCCCATGAGAAATTCAGAAACTATTTTTGAGAAATTTGCATTTCTCCACAGATTCTGTATGTCAGGTTTTTATTTGTCATCTCACTTCTGAATAAGCTCTTGTGACATTTTTTTAAGCATTTTTATATTTTAGTCATTAGAGCAATTTTACTGTCTTAGTCTTGCAAAAAAGTCTAGCTTACAGAAAAAGTGGAAAGCAAAAAATATATATATATATATTTTTCAGGATGTTTCTATATGATGTAACTATAACTGCATGACATATTGTGTTTTTTATATGTACATCTGTGTATACTGAAGGCAGGATGTTGCTTCAATCTGTTTTCAGACACAAGGGAAGTGGCAGGTCTGTGAATCAAGCTGATATAGGAACTACAAGAGAAAATAACAAATGTCAAAGAGATCTGTGTAGAAACATTCAAATGTGATTTTGGATTAATGGTGATGGTACACAGAGTATGAGTTCATAATTGACTCTGAACACAGAGTTCAACTGTCACTTAAATTGAATGCAGACTTATTTTGATCTGCAATTCCTTTGAATAGATATGAGTTTTAAAATCTTAATATACTGGAAAGTAACTCCTTGGCTCTCATTTTGCCAAAGCCCTAGAGCAACAGAAAATATATAGGGAATAGCTTTGATTTCTAATTATAGTACCAATTTTCTCCAGCTGCCCTTCAGCCTGTTTCTTGAATATTGTCTAATTTGTGTATCATGTCAGAATTGTCTTGTGGAAGGATCTGAAGAAAGAAGTGCTAATTACTTTACGGATGACATGGAAGTTGTGCTGGATGAAGAAAGTGCCATGGGGAAAAAAGCACTAAGTACTAATGGCGTGTGAGCTAATTAGAAATATGTAGATAGCCAAGAAAGACTAGAATACTCCAGGGCTTTGGAAGTTAAGCCAAATCAAGTACTGTGGCAGTGGTTTATCACACAGCTGTTACCTGTCACAGTGTTTTCCTGTGTTCTCCCTGTTTCTTGACGCCTAACCTGTAAACTCTAAAGAAGTGCCATGTCTCAGAGGAATGCATCTGCTCAGATATCTTGATGTTTTGTTTTTCCTTGCAGGTGGATGTGGCGGTAGTGCATTTCACTCCATTGGTGCAACCAAAGATACAGCAGCCGTTTGAGCTAGTAGAAAAAGTGGTTCAAAGTGTTTTTCAATTTAGAAGAAAATACTGCTGCCGCGGAGTTGAGTAAGGAACTTGAAGGAAAAAATCCTCCATTATTTGTCTTTATTCACTCTATTTAAATATGCTATTCAGTGTTCATCAGATCTTCCAGTTTCTGAACAGAGACAAAATTGTGAGCTGAATGCCTCTCTGTTTTTGTTAAATAATAATTACTGTGAATTTTTGTTAGTGTAATTGAAGCTGTTAAAATTACTGGGATAAATTGGTGATCTCTCCAATAATTGAACAAAATAACAACAATAGCAAAAGCAACTGAAAATCAATAGCATTTGTTGAGTTTAAAAAAAAAATGAAAGTCTCAGAATTCTTAACTGACGATTGCAGTCCATGGAGGGAGAATTCGATCTGTGGGAAATTTTACTTATTTGGAGGGATAGTGTCAAAAGGTCAAATTCTTACTTCTGTGCTTCTGTGCCCTTATATGGAGTTGTTATTGCCTCTTTAAAAAGCCCCGTGTCTCACTGAGAGAATTTACTAGCTTCTTTAACTGGTGCAGGAAAACTTCAGTCTGTTCTCCAGGGATCCTGTTAAAACTTGAGCATAGATACATGTCTGACTTGGGATGGGAAAAGCCCTGTGCTGGGCATTGTAGAAATATGTGACAGAGCTCTTGTTAGGGAATTTGAGGCGTAGAGCTGTAGTTTCAGCTAGCTGAAGTTTGCTGGGCATGGTTTTGAAGCAGTTTAGGATGGATGTCACCTTGCTAAACTGCAAGGATTATATGTTGTTATTTTGAAGGTGAACATACATAGAATTTTGCCTTCATTTTCTAGATGGAGAAGTGTTTTGTTTGTTCTTGAGGCAGTGAGTGATTTTGATGTTTGGGATTCAAAACTGAATGCTAATATGCCTGCAATAAAGTTTGAGTATGCATTTGAAATCGGTGAGACATCGAGGTATCCAAGCCAGCTAGGTTTGTATTTGATTTACCGTCTTCATGGAAGAGTGGCTTCAGCTGACAATATAATCAAGAGGCACATGCAATCAGCATGTATATGTCACATAGAATATTTTTGCCAAAGTTTTTTTAAAAAATTGTGTAATGTGAAATAGCTAATAACTGCTGTACATTCTTTTGTGGTAAGGAGAGCGAGTCTGAACTTTTGAGCATCACATATTCCCTAACAGATTATTGGACTTTAGCCCTTGCACGCAGCCAAGAAACACAATCCTCTTATTCTTTAGCTGACCTGAAAAAAATGAGCAACTTGTGGTGCATAATGGGGCTGTTACATTACTTGCAAGATACTGTATGGAAGCAAGGTAATAGAATGAGTGGACATTTGTATTTAACTTCTGGGACCTGAGAGAGATGTGGCGTGTAAGATTAAACTGTTACATGCAGGAAGAATAAAGCGTAGCTTAAGTTACCACTCATGTATGGACCTTTCATAGTTTTTGTATAAAAGGTTGACTTTTGGCTTGAGGAACGTCTGAAAATAATGGAGATTTCTTTAATCAAGGCCTTGAGGCGCACTGCACCTTAAAGCAGGTTGCTCCCAGAGATCCCATCTTCTCTTGTCCTTTCAGACCCCCTTCTTAGCTTTGTGTTCTGTCTGTCCACCAAGAGCCAACTTTCAGTTGCACAAAGCTTTTTGCCTAGCTTGTCAAAGACAACCTGTGCAGCATTTTAAAGTTTGATGTATGTATGACAAGAACAGATAATCGGAAAATAGAGGCATGCTTATCAACCATGTGTCCAGTGCTTTCAGTAGCTTGAGCTTTGTGCAATGCATTTTTGAGGGACATTAAAAATCACTTGAATGAAGATTTGAGAAGTTGTGAGAGAGAGGCCAATGTAGGTCACAGAGTACAGGGGTTGATATGACTATTTATAAACAGTGATAGAGGAGAAAATGACATCTAGAACTTCAGGCACAATTTCCCATATTAAAATGTGAACAATAATTAAATATTCATTTCTTCCTCCTTGGCTTTTTTTTTTCTGGCATTGGAATTACAGTATTAATGAGAAGTTATAATGATACCTGTCCTATTGAAATGAAACAGCCTGAAAAAAGTTATGTAGTTTGGACCTGATGTGCTTTGCATAAAGTTGACTCTATTATTGCTCTTTAAATATTAGGCTAATTCCAAAAAGGCTCTGTGACAGTATCCATACCCAAAGCTCTTTTTTAATGTTATTAATGATGAGCATACATGTATGTGTTTGATGTACAAATATAATCTTCCATGTTGCTAAATGCTGCATTTGCAGAAAAGTGGCCCTTCTATGTTTCTATTTGCTTAGACAATGAATTGTCTTAAGATTATGTAAAAGCTGAAGAGAGCCTTGTGTCTCTTTCTGGAAACTGAATTGTCTGCACTTTTCTGTCTTCTCTTTGCCCTGCCTTTAGGATCTTGTTTCCTGAAAGAGAACGTTTGAAAAAAACAGAGCAGTTGATGATGGCAGCAGATGTTGATCCAACTCTGCGTCCTGTTCAGCTCACTATGTCGCACTTCAGAAATCTGTGCAATACATACAGGAAAATGTGTGATGAAGACCCGAACCTTTTTGCATACAATTATAGAGAAGAGCTAAGGCAGAAGAAGAGGAAGCGTTCCCCTGAAAGTACAGACCAGCTAGAAAAGACTGTAGAGGAAAATCATCTGTAACTGCAGCGGACTGAACTGGGATTTAACTTCTTGATCTAGAGGTGCTGATTTATGTATTCTTACATCTGTTCAGGTACAGAAGAAATAACTTTTGAAAAAGTGGTGAAGGGGGCTTTCCTATTTTATTTGTTCCGTTCAGCTGTAGACAAAAGTTTAGGACAGTCCACTTACAATGCGCCTACTGGTTCTTCTCGTTTCCAAGGACAGAACACACACCCAGAACAAGGTATGTTGTGAGATACGTAATTAAATTGAAATAATACATTTTGTATGAATATGAGTGCATTATTGCAACATAAAAGCTCTTTTCATACTTGCAGCGTGTAAGATGTTGTCTGAGGTCTTATGCCCTTTTTATCTGGGAAAATCCTCTGTGCAGAGTAATTTAAAAATCAAAAGCCTCGTATAAATATACTCAAGTGACTGGCTTATGGGAGGATAAAGTGCACAGATTGCCTCAAGGTCTGCTAATACTCTTTCTCATATATACAAAAGCAAAGAACTTGGGAGTTTAAGAGAACAGCAGCATGATAAAAAGTAGAAAACATAGCTAAGTACAATACTTATTTGTCTTTTACTGTACAGGCTGGTAGAGAAAATAAAAAATACAGTCAAATAAAAGATTACAGGCCAAGCTTTGATTTTATATTTACACATATATATATATAAAGTATAAACAGCATCTTGAAACATACAAAAATGAAATTTCTGCACTGTTGTGCACTAAAGCACATTCAAATAACTTAATTCTGCTTTAAATAAAGCAAAAATGAAAACCAAAGAAAATAAATGCCCATGGTATTGAAAAATTCATTTTGTTATACTACTTTCCACTGCATTTACTTCTGCCACTCACTAGCACCTCTTCCACGTAACTTAACTTAAAAGTACTAACAAGGCCACCCTTCCCCTCCCCAAGAAGAATACTACATAATCCCAATAAGTGTTTGAAAGGGATGAACTAATTTACAGACCTTGGCAAACTTAATCTATTTTTGATCCACAATAAATTAAAATAACTTAAAAATCCTTTACAGCTGTATTTGTGGAAAAAATGTACTAGTGCTGAAAATTAGATAGTAGTTTTGCTGTGGCTTCCATGAATTTACTGATTTTAAAGCAAAATAAGTTTGTTGAATTTTATGTGGACTTCAAATGAACATTTTGTACAGAGTGCTGCTCAGAAAGCTAGGATTTCCCATGCCTCTCCACAGCTTCATAAAAACAGTCCTCATTAACTACAGATGTTAAGCTCTGGACGCTAAATTCTCTCTCCAAAATAGAGTTCAGGTCCAAGTTTGCAGCATCAGAGTGGCTGTCAAGGGACTGGTGACGTTCCTGCATTGCCATTAAAGTTCCCCTGTTACGCTTTGTGCTGTTTACTTTTCGCTTCACTGGGCAGAAATGGCCACGTATCAGCTTTGGATGTTCTCTCAGCTTCAAACCATCTCCTTCCTCCTTTTCTGCAGCTTGATCTCGTTCAGAGTCAGTATTGGGTTCCTCTGAAATCTTCAGCCGTTGGAACTGAATTTCAATGTCTTTAGTAGGGCTGCTCTTCTTTAGGTTCTGATAGTCATCATCGTCATCATCACTGAGAATATCAGATTCTTTGACAAGAGCATTAGAAAAATCGGAGGCACAGCTCTGTACATGCTGATCAGGAGATGAAGTTTTTGGCTCCTGTATGCTCTCTGTGGTGTTGCAGCTGCTGCTCTGGGTGCTGCTGCTCAGGCTGCACTCATCGGAGTCCTGGAAGGTGCCTTTCCCTTGGTCACCGTTCCACTCACTGCTGGGTGAATTCTTCAGTACCTTCAAGGACCTGGTGGAAGCTGTGCAGAAGAAGAAGAAGGCGTTTTATCTTCTCATCCAAACATCTGGTTATACTGCCTGTCTCAGTAGCCCACTTCCAGTCACAGCGTACACAGTCTCATTCAAGGTCTGGAGTGTCAGCATTCTCATGCCAACAGTGTAATTAAGCATCACATTTTTCTCTTACCTCCTCCAGAGTTATATGCTTGCCTTTATGTGCAGGCATACATATCTCAAGCACTAGAGGCCAGGTTGGAGGCATGAGTTGAACTGTCCCTGATCCTGCCACATAATGAGGGTTTTAGTCAACTGAACACATAGAGAACTAGAAATACTAGTAGCAAACTAGTAGATAAAAAGCCTGAAGCCTGTGCTTAATTCATTACAGTATGTGCTGGGATCCAGATTAAGAACATGCAGAGAAACAAGAGCCCTCTTTTGTTATTTTAGCTTTGACTGTTAGCAGGGCTGAGACACTAGAGATAACTCTGAGGAAAGAACACAGTATTCCACAGGCCAAAGGGAGTTTGTTTCTAACCAACAAAACGGGGCCTTACTAAAGTCTACTTAAGACAGCTAATGACAAATCAAACATGAGAATACAGTGGGAACTGTACAGTGAGAGCTTGCTTATCTCCTCTAGCCTTTGTCATACACTGAGTTGTGAAGAAACTGCTGCAACTACTCAGCCTGAAAAAGAAAATGGAATTTGTGGGTCTGGCACACAACACTGTACAGCCACTTCAACAACTGCAAATAATCTGCCAGCTCTGGATTCCAGCCTCCATTTTTCACTTCGAGAACCTGTTTCTTACCCAGTTTAGCTGTCGCAGGCACGCGGTTCTTGAGTGGGATGAGGCGATCTTTACAGGTTTTCTCCAGAGGCAGCTCGCATTTTATGTGACGTCTGAAATTCTCCCGCAAGATAGAACGGATCACCTTCACGATGTTAGTCTTGTTCTCGCAGTCACTGGAAGTTTAAGACAACAGATAATCTCATTTTCACATCTAAAGAAAGACAGCTGAAATCACATTCAACCTCCTCCTTTCTGTTGATGTGTTTGGCGCGGTGATTTTTTTCAGTCACTTTCCTTAGTACTAGTTTGGCAGTTAACGTTGTTCTATGTTGTTAGGCATGTCAGACTCTTTTGTATTTTGAGTTCTTAGTTACTTCCTTTAAAACAGCCCGAAAGATCAGGTACCAAAGGATTACCCTTTGAGTGGTGTTACCAGATTAGGGTTAGGCAATTTCTGCTAACCAACCAAGAGTCTGGTAAAATTAGTCTGCCCCTATCATACTGGAATTTATGATACTACACCTGTGCAGATTTTCACTGGATCACTGCATCAAGTTCAGGGCAGTTTCAAACTGTTCTATCTGTTATATCTTATGCAGGTAAATAGTCACATAGTGCCTGGATTTAAAGACTGATAACAGCTTTAGAAGTGCTGATATAAAGGTCACAGGGTGGAGGGGTCTTCTACTTTTTAAAATTTCATTAATGTAATTCATCCAACTTCCATAGAAAGCTTACCTGCTGCACAATTGAAAAATGGTTTCTGGCCTGCCTTCCAGTTCTGACTTTGTGTGAATCAGTTCCCAGATACAGCTGTTCTCTGTTCCTGTGCATAGAAGGTGGTGTTATTTTTGTATATACTTCACAGAACCTTCAGCATTGGAAAGACCCATGGAGAGCTCCTCTTCTCTTGAAAGCAGTGTTAACATAGGGTGTGGTAGATCCACAGAAAATCTCATCTGAGGTAGAACCCAAAAGAAAGTTCCCTGAACTCTCTAGTTCTATCAGCCTTGCAGGCCTACCTTTGAAAACTCTACCTTCTCTCTTGGAGAGTTGCTTTCCCCTGTTCTTACGCTTCTTAATGCCTTCCAGCCTTAGAAGACCTCCCCCCATTTCCTCTAAGACACCTCGTGACACTACACAAGGTTCAGAACTGGATAGAATCATAAAAATCAACTCAGAGAAAACAAAAAGGTGGCCCTCTGCTACACCAGTTACAGTCAGCTTCCCACACCTGGAAAAATGCAAGACTCCGCACACAGAAAGGGCATAACCAGGATGTGAGCCATGGTAAATTCCCATCCTGTTCATGGTATCTTTTTACAGGGAATTTTCATTCTGTCATATCTTCATATCACCCTGCATCTTCTTGAACTCAGCGAAAAATAGGGATGAAGCCAGATATGGAACTGAGAAAGTCTGTTTATGAATCAGGTCTGTGTCCTCTGAGGTCAGACAACACTAGATACTACTTTCTCCATACCTGTCTGTTTCCAGCAGCTCCAGAATTATATACAGAAGAAGCAGTACTGGAGAATCCCAGAAAACTATTCATACCAGAGTTTTCAGTACGAGGAAATTACCTGCTGAGTTCCCAAGCCGAACTTGAAGAGCGGATAGAGGAATCAGCCAGCGAAACTTAAATGGATCCAAGTCACCATAATTATGGGCAGCACGAGCATTAGTAGGCTGCAAAAATAAAAGCAAGAAGATATTTCTAAGAAGTGGTTCTTTTTTGCTTTAATTTCAGATCCATAACTGAAGAGAAACTGTAGTTCATTAGACTTTTTCCTTCAACCCCCTAATGTGTGATTTTAAATGTAGCTGGAATGGTCATAGACACAGCCTTGGAATTTGTAGTTGCTTCAGTTTTTAAAAGCACTTGTTTTTAATGGATAAAAGTAATATATATATAATATATATAATACATATATATATTTGGGAACAAAATTTCCATGAAGAAATAGTCTAGGGACTGTACATTAGCAGAAAACAAAGTAATCATGTCACTACTGCTGCTACTACTCCTAATGCCCTTTGATCTCTTATGATTTGCAGGTTGCAGTACATTGCCACTGATGCTCAGGATATACAGCTTGCTGCTTTAGTATTCCAGTTTTGTAAACGGGGCCATAGAAAGTTACATTTAAGTTACATTTGTTCATCCTTTCAAAGTGATCAAGGGTCTGTAAACAGAGGTCTTCAATCCTCACCGTATTAAGGTAGGTTGTCACAAAAGCTATCTGGAAGGAAGTGATTCCTATATGGCAGCGTTTCATCCCTGACAGAACAAACGTATTGCTGACATAGAGAAGATGCTGGAGCTTACTAAACAGCACTAAAAACAAACAAAAAACCAACTACAACTACAACTTATTGTTATTGTATATTGAGCGCTTGTTTTATCTCTAGTAGCTAAAGTTCCAGCCTAGTGAGAGGAGGTGGCATTTTACCACAGCCACTTCCTCTTCAACACCAGTATGATCCATTCTGCGCTACAGCAGGATCCTGCTCATAAACATCCACCACAACTCACACCAGACTTACCATTTTCTTTTTCAGTTTGTAGTTCTCTTTATACACCAGTATTACAGCCCTCTTAAAAACTAAAAAAGAAAAGAAGAAAGAAAGAAAAAAGACGACTCTTAATTGCAGATAAAATATTCAGTGAAAATATAATCCTGAAGAAGCTGAATATTAAAAGTCATGAGATGAGATAAGCAAAGTGATTGGGAAGCATCTACTCTGTATTAAAGCATTGAGTTTTTCATCCCACATTTGTTCATGCAATAGCAACATTTATTCTCAGATTTTCTGATGAACTTTTTAAGATGAAGCCATTGTGCACTTGCATTATGAAACTACTGGCAGCCTGGCTCCTGCAAGTCTTCACACAAACATATAAAGCTGATGCAGTTTAGACGTAAGGACTCAGGTTTTCTTTTGGATGGATGCCTTCAAGTGGAGTGAAATGCCAGTACAAAGAGAGAACCGTGGAAAAGGATGATAAGTCTTCCTGCAGGCCAGCTTTTGTTCAGTTGGAAACAAACATTCATCTCACTTCTACATCCGAAGGAATTCTCTGTCTTCCACAGCATCTGACTGGAGTGGCTCACTAATGGTATCTAATCTCTCAGCCTCCAGTGAGGCAGGGGCATGTTATCTCAAATCAATAAGGAGAGGTTAGAAAACCAGGGACATTGAAGGTGCATCTGGACTATGGGATAGCAGTCCTGGATCCCAGACTGGATGACTGCGGTATAGCTCTGTCCTTACTCATGCATCCACATTTCCTTCCAGTGGAAGAGAGAAGGGCAATGATATGCAGTAGGCTGTCATGCCTACATGGAGCCAGGATGCAGACATAGTGAGCACAATATTTACTGTAGAGTTGGGCATAATTTCCTTCAGTTTCACATATTTAATGCACTTTTCAAGCTGCAGTAGACTAAAGTGGGAATAAAACCAGGTTTCCCAGGTGGCAGACGAGCAGTCTAAGCTACGTATCAGGCCAGAGTCCCTTCATTTATTTATACACACCCTGTTGGGAACTCCCATTTACTGGGCTTGAGTGACTGGCATGTGTGGATCACTGAGAGCTCATCCAAGTGAACATGTGGAAGCAGTTCACACTTCTTCTGTTTAGAAGCACTCTCTCCCCTTATCTGTCATGCTTAGAGAAACTTGGAAACTTAGGAAAACTTGTCTCTCATGAACTTGGAGTTGTTCTCTGGGTCCAAAGACATTTTAAATAGATGTTTTTTAAATAAATAGACAAGTGCCTAATATGTTTCAGTGGAACCTTTTGATTAGTAAGGTAATAAATGATTACTATTATTATTATTATTTACTGTTCAGTAAAACTCTTGGTTCCGTGCTCTGATTTCCACTTACATGTTTCAGATTAAAATAGTCTGAACGAGGACTGGCAGACAACACATTTCGATGCAACAATTGTAAAACAGGTTTTCCTGTATTCCCAGGAGTGAAATAAATCACCATTTTCCTACCAGCCTTGTTTGAAAGACTTATTTATCATATTATTTTAAAGAGAATGTTGTTGCTTGAAAATCATTGATTTCCATACTTGACACACAGAGTAGATGAGTTTGGCTCACAGAACAGACAGTAGCAGCAAGCAAATTAAATGGAAATTTTTCTCTTCTATTAGGAAACATAACAGTTCTGCATATGCTTTCAGATGCAAGTCTACCTTAAATAACACATGGTTACAGGAAAAGGAGATAGTGGCTTTAATCTTGTGGAAAATTTTAATTTCTTCATCCTTAGATCTGAAGGAGCAGAGTCATGAAGGAAGATGCTCACCAAACACTGTAAGTTCAAGGTCTTTTCTTGCTTTGCCCAGTGATGGGAAAGGATTTAGCCAGGAAACTGTGGAGTGCATCAGAAGTTCTCCCATGGAAAGTTCAGTCACCTGGATTAAATTAAACAATAATTAATTAACAACAGACAAAAATATAAGCAGTATACATCAATGCCATGATACACACAGGTGGGAGTAAATATTAAAATGAGTACACATTGATAGCATTAATGATATAATTTCTGTATTTACTGAATGTACACAGTAAGCAAGACCGGGAACTCTGTACAAAGGCAGGAAAGTGTGAGTAGTCTCCCTAGGTTGCTCTGAAAGTAATACATCCTATTTATTTCCATGAAAGCTACAACAGATACAAAGAGCACAGTAACAGATTTGTTAGAGCAAATTCTCAACTACCAAGAACTTTTTCAACAGTCAGCTGATTCACATGAATGAGATAATAAATACACCCTTCATTTTGTGGTGTGACATGTGTGCATGGCTGTCTGGAATGTGGCTTATCTTTCACATTGCTGTCACCACTGCTGAAACACACCACCCACCTCCTTATGTGCTCACATCCACTGTTTGTCTCTATCAGTGTTCAGTGAGCGTCAATGAATGTCAATGGGTGCAATGTTTTCCGCATTCAGAGGAATTCAGTGACACACCTTTGCTTCATCTGCGCTTCAGTGTTGGATGCCATTTGTCAGACTGCCCCTCTGCTGCCATCTGTCACATGGCAACAAAACGGAACAAAATACTGGTGGGAAGGGTCAGCCTGTAAAGCCATACCACCAACATCTGCTTCTGACATTGTGAGCCAACAGAATAAAATAGGAGGTATTACTTTCAGAGCAGCCTTTGTAAAACATAATAACCATAAAAGTAATAGCACCTAAGTTATGGATGCTGGATAGAAGTTCTTACTATTAGCTTACTAATATATCTTACTATAGCTTATAAGAGTAAGATGACCTGATGATCTGTCTATGTATAGCCAGAGGTAAGATGTAGAGGTAAATGTCTTATAGAGTAATTAGTATTAATGATACTGCCAATGGCAGAATTAATGCAGGTCTTGCTCTCCAAGGCTCTTCTTTCTTTAGTGGATTACAGTATATCTCAGGCTGTCAAGTTTGTTTCCTATAAATGATGAGAAACTAAATTGCCAGTGGAGGTGATTTGGCTTCAAATATAAGGAAATAAAACAACTGAGTTGGCACCTTCGTATTCAATCTCTACCTCTACTGATTGTGTCTGCTTCATAATTGATGTAAATGCCTAAGTTGAGACATTGCTGCCCCAGTTCTGTGAGATGTGTGCACACAGTTCACTCAGCTAATGCTTTTGCTCTCTCAGATACCCATGGATGCGTCAGCCCTAGAGGTGTAGAGAATGAGAATAACAGACATTAATGTGAAATCCCTAGAATTGCCACTTTCATTTATATGGGTGAAAAAAAAAAAATCTTAAGAACTCTGAAGCATAAAATCTGAATGCCTTTGGGCATGGATAATCTCTGCAGCACTTGAGAAGAGGAAGATGTCTTTATTTTTTCCTAGTGAGAATTAACGTCTATGCCTGCTTGCAATTCTTGTCAGTCCAGAAGGCTGTCTGAAAATTTTTACTGTAACCTACTGACAAAAAGAAGCTTCACAGGCAGATACAAAATGGAAGTCAAAATATTAAAGGAGAATGAAGGACACACAGCACAAATAAGTTCCCAAAATTACTTCAGGAAGAGATAAAGACCCCCAACAGCTAGAAGGATAGTGGTTCAGGAGTGAATAAAATATGTTGTTCCTTCTCTTACCTCCTTCTCTGTTCCACTTTGATCTGCAACCAGTTGATCAAATACAGTGCCATAATCTTCATAAATCTTCTGCATCTCATTGATGTGACTTGCTACTTTTTCCATTGCCTTCAGCGCTTCTGTAAGGTTTAAAAAATTCATAGACAGCTATGTAATTCAATTGTATTTTCTAACCATGACATTTTGTGTAGAATTCTACTTGAGGCAGCCAAAACCATGCAGCATTCCCAAAGTTTGTTGATCAGAATTCTAGCTTTAGATCAGTGCTTCTCATAACAGCTGCAGAAAATGTGCTTCCTGATCAAAGTGAAAAATGCCTATCTGATCTCTTAAGTGCCTGAACAAATAGCAGTAAGTGTTCTAGTGATGAATATTCATGAATTTGTGGTTCATAACAGCATGACAGGAAACACAGTTAGGTTTTGCATCTTGTATAAATGGGGCTGCTAGGCTATCCAGAGTCATAAACACCCATACTAGAATAAATAATTTAATAATTTAATGAACTTTAATGGAAAATAATTGAATTTCGCTCATCACAAAATACATAAATAAATACAGTGCTAGGTTGCACAAATTCATCACTGGTTGTTATCCATGAAATAAAATGGTGGTAGTCAGGTTTTATTTAAATTTTGTTTTCTGGACAAAGAATTACACTAGATTGCATTACTTTATTGTTAATCCACAAATGAGTTGGATAAGGGCACTTAATTACCCTAGTTCTTCCAGCTCTTAATGGTGTAGTCTTTTAGCAGTTTGGCATTCACCCTTGACCTACAAGCAAGTCATCCTCAACCTGGTTGTAATGGCAAAATATAGTATTAGAAGCTCCCTTTGAAGTCGATAACATTCTCATGACTTTGCTTACAGTGTATTTGGCCTGAATCTATTTTGTTAAAATGAAAATCGATCCATGAAATTCATCTCTGGACTTTGATCCCTAAGGTGCTGACAGACATGAACTGAAATTCCTCAGGGTGAAGTCCCTAGCATCTGAGCCTAGAAGAAGAATCTAATATATATATTAGGGCAGCCATGAATTTCTGTGTGTGATGCTTTGACACAGAACTCTTCCACACAAGCAAGAATCACAGCCAAGCCTCAAACAACTAAAATTTCCTTCTGTAACACTATTAAAATTTGTCACATTTCAAGAACTAATAATAACCACAAGTTATTTCCAAGTGGAAAAACAACATAATAAGCTCCTGTCATAAGGATTAAGGAGAAAGACCCAGTCCTGTTTGTCATGACAAATTCTGACTGTATCTATTTCTCAAAGGGACTTGGACATGCCAACTGGGATTTTTTGCTAAAAGCACAATAAAGCTACTTACTGTTTTTAATGAGAGAGAGGGAATTCTCTCTAAGTTTCGACAAGTTCTGTGCTATCTAGTGGAACGGCTACCTGCATCTTTAGAAAAGGCTGGAAACCAAACTTAACTCACATTAATTCCTGTAGAAGAATCCAAGAAGTTACCTGTCAAATGATAGTGCTCCTCACTCTCGTTGTCTGTCAGAGACACCAGCTCTTTCAAAAGCAGTGGATATTTCAGCACTCTCTGAACAGGCTTTATGAGATACGACTCCAGCGTAGAGGAGTGTTGCTTTGTAGGATTGCGAGCATCCAGGAAGGCCTTAAAGGCACTGTCTGTTTTGGCTAAATATAAATGGACGGGTTGGTCAGTTGAACGTGGAACTCATAGTGTGAAAGCACAGAATTGCAACTTGTAACCAGCATCAAATACCTCTCCTTTTTCAGTAGATGCTTTACACTATTCATTTCATTGTCATTTCCTGCACTAAATAATGTACAGAAGGGCTAAGAGAGCAATCATCTAAAGGTGACATTGTTCCTCTGCACTGCAGGCCTCTTCTGCATCAAAGAAGTAATAGAGGAAGTAATTTCTCACTTACTCAGCCATTCATTGCAGCTTTGATTGACATCCATCATTTAACATGCAAGCATATGCAAACCAAATATAGCTGCTGCTTTCTGGAGTATGAACTAAATCTGCAGACAGCACAAACCTGTGGCAGATGTTTCTGTTGCTATTCAGGCTATCGCTTAGTTGTCACAAAAGAAATCTCATCCCTTCAGTTCTATACCGTACTGTAGCAGAACTGCAGACCTCAGCTATTTCTATTGAAAGATATCCTATTAGTCCTTCCTTTGTACCGATATTCGCTGCAGGTCAGAGTTTGTTACATTGTTTCACTGAGGTTTAAAGTCATGCAAATGAATTGTAGTAATGAAGACAATGAATTACCTCTCTCAAGAACTTTCTGAACTTTGATGTGATTGGCACAAAAGCCACTGTACAGTTTAAAGTGGTCAGCATAATACAGAAACGATCCTCCCAGGGAAAACAGCAGTTTCTGAAATCAACATAATTAAAATATTTGCTTTATTACCAGAACCCAAAATAAACATTCAGGCACATAACACAGAGACTCGATGGTGTGAGCATCTGCTGTCTTTCTATATATATCCTAGAGTATATATATACAAATATATACACATATATAGATACGTGTGTGTGTATAAAATAAATATATATAATTATATTACATGGATACATTATTCATAGTAGTTCCATGATGCTTCTTTGTTTCTGTAGGCTTCAGAAAGGCAAGGCCTGCAGTTTTTCTCAGTTCTCCCTGAGCAAACACCACCACTGTAGGCATTGTCTTAGAGATAGCACAGGAACAAAAAACTATAGACATGTGGCAGGTACGCTGTGCTGGGAAAACACACAAGGGCTTGGAAGCAGGGCATGAAAGTGCCAAAACCAGAAGAGAGAGTGTAAAACAAACACAGGGTTGCTTTCCAACTGTTTTCCTTCTTTTGGGCAGGTGATAATTACAGGGCACCTCTGCTTTCTCAGGATGAAGAGGAGGGTGGGAAGATGTAGGAGGGACTGAATCATGAGGGAGATCTTTTTAGAGAAATGCTTCTCACAGCAAAGATAAGAAAGACAAGTAGTGATGGAGGAGGAGGTGAAGGAGGAGGAGGAGAAAGAGAGCAACCTTCTCCCATCTTTTTGATCAGTGTTTGCTCCACAAAAAAACAAGAGTCAAGGAGACCTGCCAGCAGTCTCTCCTAGCTTTGTGACAGTGCCAACATCTCTGGGGAATCTTCTTCCTCAGTTGTCGAGTACTGAGTGGTGCCACTGGGAAGACGACAACACAGTGAAGGCACAATCTACACTCATCTACAAGTATGACTCTGTTAGATCTCACAACATGAGAAGCTCATACTGCATTTAAAAGGAAAAGCTCCCAGTCTGCAGCAGGTGAACTGGGCACAGCAGGGAGTCCAAGGCAGGGCGGAATTCAGCGTAGCAACAATAACCTTTCTACAGAAGTTACACTTTGTGTAAGCACTGCTACTTCATAGCATACTTGAAGTCTACTCTGCATTGTCTGTCTTACATCCTTTGCCATGGGAAAGAGGAAAGACCATGGAAAATAGCACTCATCTTCCACTGATAGGTTCAAACATAAAAGCAACCATGTGAAACAGAATTTTAAAGCCAGATGTCCACAAATGTTTCCTGGGAAATTTTAAGTTATTAAATAACCACATATTTACCCGGAACTGAGACGGTGTCTCCAGTGTATTAAAATCTGAGGAAGAAGATATTCCATCCTCAAGGGTCTCCAAAAACACCTTCTGAAAATCCAGCATTTCTGGCAGACTGCCGAACAAGGACTCCATCTGTGAAAAAACATTAGTCTATGACATACAGCACTCCATACAGCTACCTTTGGTCTTGAGAAAATAGTCCACTAAGAAGATATAACACACCAGAAGGGGTTGCAAAGACCAGTAACATATTCATTAATATTTTTCAAATGCATTTTATTAAAAGGTCATTATAAAAAAAGCAGAGATTTCTTAGCAGTTAAATCAGAAGTAAAACTACCATTTTTAAAAAGTGATAGATGTGTGAACCAGAAAGAAAGACACATACTAGTGTAAATCCTATTGTTATATTCATTTCTGTAGTGCTCTAAGTAGTGAAAAACAAACAAAAACAAACAATCAAAAAAAAAAAAAAAAAACCAACAACCACAAAGTCTTAATTCATGAAAGAATGGAAAGAACATCTTTCAGTAATTCCCTCACCTCATCTTGTGTAAGGAAGGTTTCATTTTGAAGAGGCTCCAAGTATAGCTCAAAGAGGCAACTCAAGTCCTGCAAAAACCAGAATTTATTCACTTTTATGTAACTGTTTGAATTTGTTCTTTATATAACAACTATGGGAATACAGGTAATTTAAGGAATAAGTTAGAGATACCATTCCACTCCTGTAACAAAGTCACCTGTGTGTTGTTAGCACTAAGGTGATGGCTAAATTAAAAGCAAATAAATTTCAATGTAATGTTTCTGTTTCATCTTTCAGGATTTACAGCTTTATTATTACAAATTATATTTTAGTATAGAATGAAGAGGAAACATTACATATGATGGCTTTCTGAAGATCTGTGTATGTGAGCAGTATCAAATATTTTAATCATGCATGTTAGATAAACCATATAACTCACTCATTTAAACATCAGCAATAATGTTTGTCAGGACATGTGACTTTTTAAAATCCTATTTGGTATTAAAGCATTCAGTTATATTGTCAAGTGCTGTGATTAGGGGCTTTTTCAGTCACTTCTTCAAAGAATTAGTGCCACTTTTGAAGACTTACTATCCCACACCAAAGCATGACAGCAGGGTTGGGGCCCACACTGCAGGGCTCTGTGACCCTGAGGAAAGAAATGGCAGAAATTCTTCTGGAGAAGGAATAATGAGCATCTCTGTGAGAATCCCCATAAAGAGCATTTACAACCATCTAGGATTTTTGCCTGGTGCTACTCATATTACAGTGACCTCCATGATCTCCTTTGTTCAAGTGATTTCTCCATAAGAAACACCAGCTGGACGTACACAAAGGTTCATGTTGTTGTATTAGTGTATGGATGGATATGTTAAAAACAAGAGACTGGAAGTTTCTCTTGTTTCCCATACACGTTACTGCAATGAGTACTGGTATTAGCAAGTATGGGTTTTGAGATCAAGTGAAATAGATGATTCCTCCTTGCTGGACATCAATGAAATCAAGCTTTTCACATTTCTTTTGGCATTCATTCACATGAATTCTGTGCATATAAAAAGGGAGCAGGTGTATCCAACAAATCATGGGCTTATCAGTCAGAAGAGAATTAACCTGTGTGTGATGTTAGAACCAGTTGGAGTTGCACCATTTAGCTTTGCTGATTCAATAATAATAATAATGCACTATTATTGACAATTAAACTTCTTTAGAATTCGTAGGAGATTGTTCAATTCTACCAGGATTTTTTTTTTTTTTTTTTTTTTTCATTTTGAAAACTATGAAAACATCCCCTGGAATACTCTACTGTTAAAATTTTGCATATGGCTACTCCCTGCTAATTACTTCTTTCAAATCTAAACATAAATTGACCTGAACTGAAGTGACCAGGTCAAATCCTACACCAAATATTACAGCCTATTGCAAAAAAAAAAAAAAAAAGCAAAAAAAAAGGCAACAGGAACAATTACATAAGCAGACTCTATGTTATGACACTGGTTATATAAAGATAAACATGAATATATTAAGAACATCTACAAGTCATGGTCAGCTTTAAAAAGAAGGCTATATCTAGCCAGACTTTATTACCTTGACATAAGATTTCTCAGTATCCATAAGTTCTTGGATGACTTTCCTCAATCTGTCTGCATCAGAAAGGTGGCGAGCCAGTGGTCGTGGAGGCAGATCCTGGTTGTCCTTCTGCCCTTCCATGCTGCTCGTCTGGACCTCTTGGAAGTTCCGGCACAATGCACTGATCTGTTCTGCGCTCTGTGAAATGAAAAGAGACAAGTGCTGATGTTCTAAAATACAAACTATACAACAACTATTTTTAAATTCCTCAAATTTTGCTTTTCTTCCAAATTCACGAGCCAGCATGGGTTTATTTTTGACATTTACTTATCCTGGATAGCTCTGAACAGCTTGAATTTGTAACAGATCTGGATCACAACAATAAAATTAACTGAAAAATTTCTAGTGTTTTTGCAGTGGAAATCATTTTAAGTCATCAGATACACGCTTGTAAGATGCAAAAGATGGGAGAGCACACATAAATCATACAATTTGGTTCTTATGATTCCAGCATCACACTGTTTTTCATCTCTTTTGCAACACTTACTGCATCAAAATAGAAAAAAATGGTAGATAAAGATCTTTTAAGCATTCTGAGCCTCTGGATGATCATCATTTGCACCTGAGAGCAGCTTATGCAGGCAATAATGTTTAATGCTTAGTATGAAAATCATTCCAATATTCTTTTCAATATATAACATTTTCCTGAAAATTAGAATATTGCTACCATGACCTAGCTCTACCTTAGCACCTGTTGATATCCACCTTTTTGTACCACGTGAAACAATTTCTCAGCATTTCTCTCACACTCTCCCAGAGACCCTGGAAGTCACATATGCTGTGCCACACATTATCTTGCAATTAGCAAATGTATTCAAATGAAGACTAGATGAATGCTGCCTTATTTCAAATGGAAGAGAACAGAACTCAAGTACATTTCAGAACTGCCTTGATGTGTACTGATTAAGTCCAAAAGCTGTTTCAAGTAGTCCGCTGGCTCTCTTGATTCACTGATTATGCGTACAGCTGGGTTCACCAATGTACTGTGTCATCATACGGGCAAATGCAGAACTTATTCTGAAATGGAACTGAGCTATACTACTAAATCCGCTGTGAGGTAGAGACTGAGTGTACCAGCAGTATTAAACCTCCACCATTCATGTGAGAAAACACAGGTACATCCCACATCTCTATGATGGAAATAAATATTAAAATGCCAAAAACTTGCCACGCAGTCCATATCACTTTGTAGCTTCCCAACCCCCCAGTTTGGAATGTCACCACCTCTAAAGAGAGTTAAGTTATTCTCATCACTAAGATGTGCAACTATCTTCCACAATCCTGTGTAATGATAGTTTTCAGGACTCTGAAATTTACATCTATACTGTTTTTAGAGCATTCATTAAGACCTGACAAAATGCAATGTGAGCATTTGTGGCGCTTGGTAGAAATGCAGCTACATACTGATGGAATACATTAAAGAAATCACAGTACTCTGTACCACTAAAAATAATTCATGTATTGGAAATAAATCGTGACTTCATTCAGGGATGTAGGAGGGTAGTTAAAAGCAACTTCTAAATAGCTCAATTCCGCAGTACTTGAATTTATATCTTTGTTTCTGATGTCGGAAAGTTTTGTATTTGTATCAGAATGACTCAGATTTTACACTCTCTGCAGTTCAAGGCGTGTGTGGGCAGCTTGATTTACATCAACATGCTGCCAGATCAAGGATACTAGATCAAGGATTCAGGATGGCCTATTCAAAGGAAGCCTTAAACAGCATCGTCAGCACAATTTTACAAGTCACTATAGCACAAATTGGTAGGACAAGCAGATGCTGGAGAACACGCCACATGTTCTCTATCCTGCTCAGTTTAGGGGCTAGAACTGCATCTAAGAATCACTGGATAAGGAAGTAAAAGGAAATAGATGACTCCTCAGTATAAACGATATTTGAACAACAAAGCAACATGACTTTGGTATCAGAAATCATTCTGTATAACTTCACAGTAGTGAACAAATGGAAAGGAATAAAAACAATTCTTGCTCTCTGTTCCTTTCCGAAAGTCCCTTATCACATAGGTTGGGTCTCACATCCTTTTTTCTATACTGCTGTAGATGCTGGTTTTCACTCCCCACTCAAAACAATGTCCTGCTCTTTATTATTATTGCTCTTTAAAATTGATCTTTCTAGGAAGGCTTTGAGGACAATCCCTAAGAACACATCTTTTAGATCAGATGGGTTTGCAGGAAGGGCTCAGACTCTGTCCTACTACCTTAAAAGCAATCTTTTGAGGTGCCAAAGTAGAGTTTGGCAGTTCTGTGCTCTTGAACCAGGAAGCCTCAAGAGAGCCCCAGGTAGGTGCTGCATCCACCTTAACCATAGAATAACCCAGAATTTGCTCTGAAAATTACACTGCAACACTTAACGCTGGCTGATTTGACTCTCAGATCCATCTGGTAAACTCCTCAAGCACACAGGTTCTTTTATTTGCACACGACCATGACCATCAGTCCTTAGTAAAATTTACTTATGTAAAACTTTGTAGCACACAACTTGTTGGAATAAAATTATTTTAAGATGATTTAAGAAAAGCCCAGTTTTTGACTGTGGCCAAGGCTGCAATGTAGCTGGTTAGAGAGAAGAGCTGAGAAGAGCATATAGTGGAAGCAAAGGACTTTCTTCATAGTCCATCACTTTAGCCGTGTGACACATGTGACACATTCAGCAGCATTTGTAGGAGATGGAAAGCAGTTTTGGCT
This sequence comes from Meleagris gallopavo, assembly GCF_905368555.1. Taxonomy (NCBI): domain Eukaryota; kingdom Metazoa; phylum Chordata; class Aves; order Galliformes; family Phasianidae; genus Meleagris; species Meleagris gallopavo. The sequence goes on along the minus strand of NC_139405.1, from coordinate 49,799,762 downwards.
TACCTTTGGCACTGGACAAAAACTTAAGACTGCCAGTGCTGAATTTGAATGGCAGACTTGGGAAAGAGAACTAGAACTTATGCAGGGTTTGTGGAAAAACAAGTACTTCATTCTAGGAAGAATCTAGTGAACCTGTTCTGTTCTATTGGCCCCTTTTACAGATTTTCCAGCAAAGCTGTATAACCTTTCTACCAAACCTAGCAGCTGGGAGAGCAGGCTCTCTTGGAAGGGTGTGTAGAAGCCCCCTTGAGAAACTTTGTTTCTTTTTATCCTTGCATCTGTGATTCATACTTTGGCCTCATATCTTTTAGCTTGGAGTATTAATGAGCATCGTTCACAGCAACTTTACAAGGGAAAGTTCTAATGCTCTATTTGTCAAAATTCACCGTTAGCTGCCAGCAACCACAGGGTGCTCACAGCATGTAAGATGAAGATGAAGCACGTCCTATTTTCACTAATATTCTCAAAAAGAAATATTAAGGATTTTTCCTTCAAAGTGAACAATATGCCTACAAAGAATGTCTTACAGATTTTCTTTGGTCCTTGCAGACAAGCGTATCATCATCTGAGACTGTGCTATCCCCACTAGAGTTAAAATCTCCATAAAATTAATTTGTAAGAGGGGAGAAGACATTAATCAGGACTGGTTAAGCATTAGCACAACAATTTCATGGCTACTGTGTGACTTTCATTGAATGATACTGATTGAGCATAAATGCTGCACAAGGTCAATTAGTGTTACGGAGTCTCTGCTCACTGCTGTTCCTCTTACTCTCATTTATACACCTAATGTACTCTGTCAGTAGGGTTTGGGGTGTTGGTTCGTTGCAGTTTGGTGTAGGTTGTGGCTTAGTGTGGGGTGTCTTTTTGCTTTTTATATTTATATATATATTTTATATTTATATATATTTATTATATATATAATATAATAATTTATTATATATACATTATATATATATATATTATTATTATTTTTTTAAGTGATGGAAAGGAAAATTTAAGTAGGCTTATAAAAATCATCAAGCTTAGGAGGATTCCTTGGGAAGTTTACAGCAACACATATCCTTTGACTAGCTTCCAGATTCCTGTACCCTTGTGGAGAACACTGGCTATACCTACATGGAGGTCACTAACCCTTTGAGTTCATTATCCAAGGGAAAGCACACACTCAGAAAGCCTGCTGCTGGAACAGATTAGTCTTACAGTTTTTAAAAATGAGAAGTTAACAGCTCGGTGCTGTCTGATGTATTTTTTTTCAGGAAGTAAACTGAATGCACCAGACAGCAAAAGAAACACAATTACAGGGGATTTTGAGAAAGAACAACCAGCCAAAGACATTTTTATATCTCTCACTTTCTGAATAAGGAAAGCTTTTTGAGGTGTCCATCACTTTCCTTTTATACCAGAAGACATTTCTCTCCAGAATAAAGGCAGGCCTAGCATCCAGCCTGCTTTGTGCATCTATCATTCTACAGACTTCTCTGACATCCCTAGTCTGGGAAGTACTTTGTAACCAAGCAATGTAAAAAGCTAGAAAGTAAGTCTTAGTAGTCCTAAAGATTGCTGAAAAAGACCAGTACAGTACATGTACTTCTCTAAACTAAGACCAAAAAAAAAGAATAGCTCAGAAAATTGCTTTGTGGGATTTCCACCAATATGTTTTTGGGAAAGGCTGCTGTTCACCTTTGGGTGATAGAAACTGAATAGTAGATTCAGTCATCACAACTTACTTTTTGGTCCTTCTTTTTTTCATAACCTCAACACCAACTATTCTTGATGGACACCACTGAAATTCTGACAGTCTATTTTGTTTATCTGTGTTTCTTGCACACCTTTTAATTACAACACTAAAAACTGCTAAAGGAAACCGATAAGGATAAATTACGCCTTTCGGTCAGAAATTCAATTTCAGTGAGATTTACATTAACAGTTAGCCTGTTCTGGTAATGCAAGGAGTTATTAACAAACTTACGTAGAAGTCAGAAATGCAGTTGGAAGAGGACTTGCTGTTCAGATAAAGAGTTCCTGTCAGGACCATGTGGCTCCTAAGATGCAACCCACTTGACCTGGTGCCTAAGCTATCAACAGGAATCACGTGGTGGGAAGTCTTTGGTCTCTCTTGCTCATCTTTCTCCTTGGATGTACAGGAAGAATCTCTGGTGCCTTAAAAATTCATTGGCAATGCTAGTTATAAACCAATTCATGCAGAAGAAATCTGGGCCCAAGAGTCTGCAGCAACCAGATCCCAAGGACCAGAAGCTCCCACTGAGCAGGACATCAGTCACTAAAGTCATCTGATCCGATGCATATCATAGCCAAATGCAAAACAGAAGTCATTTCCATTATGGAAGGTTAAATTCTGACCACTCAAAATACAAAGATGTGGGGGGGGAAGGGGGAGAGGGGGGGGAAGCATTAAAAAGAACAAAGGGGGAGGAACTCCAATGTCCAACTCACTAAAAGGAGATTCTTGACTAGTAACATCAAAGCACAAAATATAAATTTTCCCAGAATATGACTCTATGAAAATATTGTCATTCTCTCCTTCCCCAAGTCCTTATCCTGATGTTGGCAATATTTAATACAGAAGACTCGTATATACTTTTCTACCATCTGCATAATGTTTTTACTGTCTTCTTATATTTTCTCATTTCCCCACCCATTCCTTGATCACAGCTTTTCTACTTGCCATCCTTTTTCCAAAATTCCAAATCATTTGTCAAAAGTCAGATAAATAAAACATTGCTGCAGATATTTCCAAATTTTACTGAAGAACTGTGTTAAAACCATCCCACTCAGCCCTCTCTCTGATAGAGGCAAGTAATAACTATTTGCTGGAGCGCACACAACCAACCACCCCCCCAACCATCTCTAAATATTCAAAAATCCCAAATCTTTTCCAGTGCAGCGCTGATACGGACTCACCTATGGAGCGCACTAATGACAAGCTGCTATTTATGAAGTGCAGAGACCCCAGCAACCCAGTCTCCTATCTCAGTCTGCTCACAAGCACCCCAGCCCCAGACTCACCATAGAAAACATCCTGTGCAGGGAGCCGTACGCTGCTGCTGCCTGCTGCTGGGTTTTGCGAGCCAACGCTAAACTCTTAGCTCTGGTTTTACTCCTCCTGAAGGCGGGCATTGTGACTTATCAGTACAAACTTTGCCAAAGGAAAGGCCCCTGGAAAGGAAGGCAGGGACGCCGTAGCCTCCCACGAGCACACCTCTCTGCATTCAGCTGCAGCCTGCCAGCGTGCACAGACACAGCACAGAAGTTTTCCTTTTGTGCTGATTAACAAAAACGGGAGACACTCTCAATGTCCCGGTTTAACTGGGCTAAGCAGCGCATAAGGCAGCCGGGCCTTCCATTATTGCTACAAAGGCAGTGAAAACCTGCCAGAACAGAGGGATTTTTATAAATAGCCTGATGTAGCGAATGCTGAACAAAGTGTAGTCATGCCAAGGGAGTGTGGGTTTTATCTCCCAGAAAGGTACCTGTCTCTGCGCCCGTGAAATTCACCGCATAAACAAAACATCAGGTGCTGTGGGAAAATTAGCCAAATACATAAAAATATCTGGAGGGTGCTGACAGCTCTGAAAGTCAGCGTGACTTATCAGTGGCACTGATGCTCTGTCAAGGGTAAATGTCACTAAATGATGCGGCAGACACATGCACTTACAATGATAAAATGAAAAACAAATAGACAGTTTCACGAAAGATTTGTTCAAATAATTGTGCTTGTCCTTTGTTTGAACTTTCTCATTGTAATTACATCAATAAAAGGAAATTTAAACTGTGCTCAGTAATAAATTTGAAAGTAGAAGTACCCATGTTGATATATTTACACAAAAACAATCAGGTCCACAAACGAACTATTCTAAACACAACGTAACTTTAAATAAAACATGATAGGATATTACAACATGGAAGTGAAGAGTTACAAGACCGACAAGAAATTTAGTAATAAAAGGAGAATAGTATCAGTGGCATTAAAAAAACCAGCAACTCCTATATTCCTCCCATTACAGCACTGGTAGGGCACACTGATGATGAGATGTAAGGCTTCTTTTCAGCACTCTTGCCACCACACCACCTCTTTGCATTCTGGCAAACCCTCTTCTTATGCTCAAATGATATGCTAAGCTTGGGTGCACATATCCTTGGTTATGAGTGTACTACTTCACAGGTTTCAAGGATATTTGCCTTCCTACAAGCAAGGGAATAGCACAGCCTCTCCTTTAATTACTGCAATTAAACTTACATCCATCTCTTTCCAAATCGTTAGCGCAACTTGACAGCTCAGCATTTGCCAAACCATAAAGCTCAGCTGCTGCATGCACCCTATGACAAGAACAAGGATGCCGGCTCCGTGAAAAAAGCTGCTGACAGAGCACTGAATGTATTGAAGGAGTAGGAGCTGTTTGTTTAACTCATTTTTTTCAAGGACTGGCCTATTTTGGAGAGAGATATCAAATTTAGTGGGCGAGAAGGCTGTGTAGCAGAAAATTGAAGGAATGATCTCGATGGAGAGAGATTTTCCAAGATGGACAGCCTTGCTTAAAAGTCCAAATACATGGACCGTTGTGTAGTGTGCACACAAAGGTTACTTTTCTTATCCATCATTAGTTGGTGGTGGTTGCTTCTGCAGTAGTCCACAGAGACTAGGAATCTACAGACCATGTCCAAATAGAAAACAGTATTGCTACTTTTTGGAAATTAAATATTAAAAAAATCCCGGAGTTCAGGACACTAGGTCCACCTTTATCAAGAGCAGAGCTACACTGTATGGAAGGACATTGTGTTTCCTTTTATTCTTCAAACTCAGTATGAGTTGTAGCAACTTCAAGCACTGTTTTTGTAACAGATATGTGTTTAAAAACATAGCATGTCCACTAGGACTGGAAAAAAATGGCTGCTAAGCTTCAGGTTGAAGCAATACCGCCAATCTCAACAAAAAACAATGACAGGACTTTTTACTTCCAAATTAGGAGTTTATTCTTCCCCAGATTTGCTAATTGAGCCTGAGTTATTAGCTAGCCATATGCCAGCTAAAAGATGCTACCAATTAATAGTTGGGGTTTTTTTAATGTGTATTCATTAGGAAAAAACATGATGTTTTAATAATACTTCCAACTCCTATTGAGGAGCTAGGATCAACTCAAAAAGAAAAAAACACAAACTAAAACAAACCAAATGAATGAAAGCATTTTCTTTAGCATTTCTTCTCCTGAAATATGCAAAAAGCATTCAAACCCTCCTCAGCGATATGCCTCCTAACTGAAATGTACATGCAACATAATCAACCACCTTGAAATACTTTTAAGACGACTGGAAAAATGACAATCCCGTTGTTTGTTCCTGTGTGCTTTGAGTAACACTTTTTCCCTTTACAGACATCTGTTTTTCATCTTTCCATTTCAGAGGCACCAGGCTTGATAGTTACCATAACAGTAACATCCTATGCGATACAGGCTTCCCCCTATTGTCCCAATGCCTGTAGGTGCACTTATCTGCAGGGAGTTTGCTTCCCATCCTGCTTTTCCCCTCAATCCATGAAGGTAAAAGGTTAATTTAGCTGGTCTCTGGTTCTCCACAGGGACTATAAGGACTCTGCTCTTCACTTTTTATAAACGTGGGTGGGCAATTTGTCTGCCATTCTTATTATGCTAATAGCATGTTTTAAAATGTATTTAAAAGATGTTTCCAAAGCATAGTTGACCAAATTGAAGACATTTTCTTTCATTTAAAACTGCAAACAGTTAATGCTCCAAGTGTTTAAAATCAATTCTTATTTAATTTTTAATTTCAAGCATCTTAAATACTGTTTTTAACATTTTCACTCAAAACGTTTTGTGCTGAATACAAAAACTTTTCAAGTGCCTAATTAGAAACTATGGCAACCACTATGACATTATCTTTGCAGTTGCATTCAACTTGCACAATAAATTTTTGCAGTGTGCTTTCTTGAGAGTCAGAGAGGGCAACCTTTGCCTTTTTTGGCACGTTGAACCTTAAATGTTCAGAGGTGCAATAATCCCACTGTAAAGACAGAGGGAGACCCTTGAACTCTACACCAGTAGTGGTATTGGCAGCAACTAATGAAAACAGGTGAAAAGCTGTTGTCACTTTCCTGACTCCACTGATCCTATAATTTCATAATTCTCCTCCCTCTTCCTCCCTTTCAGTTTCTTTATCTTCGATTTTGCAGTTTCCTGCAGGTAGTGGATTTTTTTTCAATTTTGGTATTTCAGATCTACCTTTGGCCCTATATGTTCCTGATAGAAGAAAATACGAATCAAATCCTAACCAAAACGTATGTGTGTATGCAGGATTCAGCTGTTGTCTGAAATTCTGTATTGCAACTTTGTGTGACTTTGAAGTGATCTTGTATCCTGTGGTTAACTGTTGGACACATCAAATATCTTGTTATGTGCTAAAATTGTGCTTAAATGCTTCTGAATCACACAGGGAATAAATGCATGTTATTGTCAGTTCTGTAATGGAACAGTATCTTCGTCTTAAAAAAAAAAAAAAAAAAAGATAAGAAAAAAAAAAAGAAAATATAAATAATCTGTATCTGGGAGTTTTCCCAGATCCCTGAGTCTGTCCGAAGTACGATTAGGTATCTCGACCTTCGATTTCAAAGTGAAATGCTGCCATCATGTCCTGTACTGCAGGCAACCGGGGTTGCCTTTGGAGGCCCAAGGATGATGCTAATGAAAATTTCTGTCCTTCATCAGTGAAGTCAAAAGTATCTCCAGAGACACTGCTAACCATACCTTGTGGCAACAAACCAGTACTGTTCTCACACACTTCTTTTCAGATGCAGGTAAGCCCCATGGATTTTTCCCAGCATACCACAAAGACAATCTGCATTATAACTCATCTCTCACCAGCTTTTTTCATTTGCAAGCATCAACACAATTTCTTTTCCTGATCAAAGCCATCTGCATGTTTTACACTGACAGCTGTCACAGTACTTTTGAGAGGATGTTTCCTTCGGTCTGAGGAAAAACAACAAGCACCACCTCCTCCACAGGCCCCAGCAGCAGAATGTATGTAATAGCTCAGAATGAAGCGACACAAGTTTATACCTCTACATACTAAAACTGCACAATCTCCTTTTGCTTTTATTTCTTGTATGTATGCATGCAGGTCTCCATCTGGAGCTTGCAATAGCGTCTGGGTTACAGGATCACTGTAGGTACGGTGCCTTTCATGCTTAAGGCTTTATGGTTTCAAGGCTCCCTTCTACATTAGCTGAGACCTGCATTCAAATTATAGGTCATCCATAAATTAACATACTGCTACAGTAAAGAACTGCATGATAAACACAACAAAGTGAAAATCCAGGGTCAGGGTTAGGAGCAAGCTCTCACTAGTATGTTTACAATAAGCCTTCTGCAATCTACTGCATCAAGTTTGGTGCTTTTGCTAAGGAGTGAAGTAGAATATTGAAATCTAAAGAAATTAGCAAAAGTCTTACAAACTTCTAACAGACTATGATTTTACTCATGTTGCTTTCTAATACCCCTCTGAAAAGGATCCTCAATGACAGCAGGGTTTCAGCTCCATATTGCTGAAGCCAGCTGCTCTGCTTGGGCTGCCTACAAGCCAGGCTGTCTGCAAGGGAAGTGCAATAATTAACAAAGCTCTCCATGGGCTTCTGCCTCCTTTCAGTACAGAACTGTCCCCTCTAGGCAGAAATGAATCAAGAAAAAGCAGTGCTGAGGAACTTGCTGTTCTCCCACGCTAGCTCTCAGACTCCCTCAGTGCATCTCACAACTGGAAGGATAATGAGACTTCAACTGAAGAGGAGTACACGTAATTTTGAAAGGAGTACTACATTCAGCATTGTTAAATTCCTTTCATACAAAGAACATGAAAAGGGACGTTAATTGCAGACTACTCCCCAGACTTTTGGGTTTATCAACTGCTGAAGTTCTCATGATTGAAATTAGGGGAAAAAAACTTACTGTCCTACAGATGTTGAGCAGACCTTCAGGCAGACAGCTCTCTTGCAATTAATGACATGCTGCGCGAGTGGGAACTGCCTGGGCACAGCAAAATAGAGCTAGTAAGAAGCTACCACCATGAACATCATTTACCTGTAATTGCCTCCATGCATAAAATAAGTTTGGGGCCACTTGGGACTATCAGTAGTTTTTAACTCCTCTTGTTTTACTTCTTGCAGAGGGACCTCTATTGAGGTTCTGGTCATTAAGTCAACTCAACAACTGTAGTTTCCTGGATTAGTAATAACATTTGCCTTCCAAGATTTTTATACTCTTTGCTTAACAAAATTGCTCTTCACACACACTTTCCTTTTTCTTTCTTCTTTTTTTTTTCTTTTTTAGTTTCTCTCAGTTTTATTAGAATATTATTGCTTCTTCGGGGATATTTTGGAGGTAGGAATTGCTACCAGACTAGCAAGAAGGGTTGCCACTTACACTAAACTTAGAGAGATATGGCTCTGAAAATCATCAGAGACACACTGAATATACATACATAACACCATCCTAAATGTCATCAAAACACAATTTCTACTTCTCAGTTTTGATGTTTTATGCAAAATATTATTGAAAATCTTCCTTCCAACTCAGTATATTTTGGTAAATCTTTAACTTTCCCATTCAAAAATCATATTAGCAAACTGTTTAACTTCAGTGGGGAAAAATAAACACTTCTTGATATCTGTCCATTAAGACAATCATCCACTGCTTACAAACACATTCATACTGATGTATGTACTTAATCTAAGATAGTGAATGGTCTTCACTGCTAGATCAAAATAAACAAACCACCACAACTGAATATATAGGATTACATTCACTGTCAATTCCTATAGAAGGCTGTTTGATGTAGTTTGAGTAAGAGTGTCCTCGACTATCCCACTGCACATATGGGAACGATCACTTCCAGGTAATAAACTAGAAGAAAATATCATTTCTATCATCCACATGATTTCTTCTGGAAGTTGAAATACCATTCAAATCATTCATAAACATTGAACAATTAAGTTAATTTTCTGCAAAGATGGGACTGTATGAGTAATGATTACTAACTGCTTCAGCCTCCATTATTCCACAACAGCTGTTGCAGTTGCCCTTTTTCTCTCCCTAAAACGAAACCATCCTGTTTTCTTTAACAGAAGAAAATAGGTAGAAGCAGACTAGCAATGGGATACACATTCTTACTCTCAGTTTTGAACCTAAGCACCATGTATTCAACATTTTTACTATTTTCTACATATGAAGTTGGTGGTTTTACTGTTGCTTCTAATGAAGGGTTTCCCACATCAGTTTCAGACAGTTTAAAGAGAAAACAATTTTTGTTCAAGTTATGAAGATCATCCCTCCAGTACATGGCTATACTGCATACTCAAGAGGCCAAAACAATATATGCAGTGATCTCTTTACAATAATCAATGATTTTTATTACAGAAACAGCTGTGTGAAATCAGCTAATACAAAACACAAGGATTTCCATTTTGAAACCATGATATACATGTTTTGCCTTTGTTGAAAGCACTGTTCTGGGAAGCTTATTGTGATAGGTATTTTCTTCTGACTCTGTCTCAGTCTCCTATTTATACCATTCAGGCACCATCTAACAATCCAGATGCTCAAACTTTATGGGCAAGTTTGCACATCAGCAGTGTGAGCCGAGTGGTAAGAATTTAATGCCAGCCCAAGAACAGACTGAGTGCAAAGAAGCCAAAATCAGATTTCCCACTATGATACCTGATATTCAGGGTTCATGGAAACACCAGTTTCTCACTATAACTGCTGAAGCTCCCCTCTGGCTAATGGAGGACTGTCCAAATCTGGCATCACATAAAAGAGAAAATACAAGCTTCAAAAGCACCAAAAAGATCACTTGGCATTATAGAAAATATTCAAGCATCCTAAAGCAGATTCTGAAATGCACAAGTAGTTGCAATACATTTTTTCTACTTTTGTTTTGCAAAGCAAAGCAAATTTCTGTAAGAGTTTCCATAACCAACTTACTCCCAGAATCTTTTACTTCATTATTTAAAAGCAATATAGCATTACTTCAAAAATGCTACAAAGTCAAACATGTTGGGCATTCTATAGAAAGCAAATTCTTAACATGCATAGTTTCTCATCACACTAGATTCTGTTTCTGCATCTGCAATGTTAATTTTTAAAGATGCCAGCATAATGCCATTCTGCATTCACTGTCTATTTTTCACATGATTACAAAGTATCAACACTAGCTATTCGTACTGGGCTTATGTGCATGAAGTTATCCATATTTCCTATAAATATAACTCTTTATATGCACAAGAATACAATAAAGTTACTTCATGTATTTGCACTAAATTTACACCAAGTTTTTTTTTTATGATCTGTAAAATATGTGAAATGAAAACATATCTTCCCCCTCAGACAGATGCATTTATAAGAAAATCCTTCTTTCCTTTTGTTAAAATTTAACTTGAAGTGGCAAGTAGTTGCCTCGCACAACACACAAAATATTTAGAGCAGCCAGAAATCAGAGCACAACTGTCTTACAGTAGACTCCTGGAAGATGAGCTAGATATATTGTAAAATTCCACCTTTTAGCTACGCTTATCTTTCATAAGGGGGCATTTTTCAAAATATAGAAAATACAAAGTAAGTACAAGATGGCTAAGCTTCATTTAGAGGAAACCATGGGCTAAAGAAAGCATTTCTAACCAATACAATTAGAAATCACAAGTAACTAAAGGAAAAGTTGTATTCATGCTACCCAGGTGCACAGACAGTTTGACTATTGGCAACTGTCAACGTACCAGGATTTAACTGAGCACCAGACACACGGACAAATAGTTCTCAAAATGATTAAACACAATTAAACCTAATTGCACTGACAGGTACACTGAATCCCCACATTTTCTGAGGTCCTCCATTCTTCTGTCAACATGACGCGTACGTATTGCACAACCAACAATTGCAGGGACAACTTGCCAATGCCACATAAACAGTATTTTAACACAGCTCGAAAAATGTACTGCAGCAGTGTGTTAGAATTGTAACATCTTCTCTTGGTAAATGAAACAGAAAATGAAAGGAGGGTTTCAGGAAAGGTATAAACAGGGCATCCCAGAGAATACAGAGCTGACAAAACTAACAAGCATCTAGAATGGATAGTTATGACATCCATGTCTTTTCAATAATATTTTGTAACTAGAGGAACAGTTTTCACTTCTGGAATGAAATAAACCTCTACTGTCTTCCTAGTTTATTTGTTAACTCCCAGATGAAAGACAAACATAGAGCTTTCTAAAATCATTCATTTCTTGGACTACAAAAAAAAAATGAATGAAAGAATGAATGAGTACATATTTGAATGTAGTACACATGCAACAAAAGACATTTTTCTTTGAAATTACTAGGGAAATGCCTTCCTGTATGTTTTAGTTAAGATGTTTAACCTTAGCCTGTTACAGGATGAAGAGAATAATAGTGAAAAACAGACAAAAACATTCCAAATGAAAACATTAAACTCACACATGCAACCATTTAACATTGTTTTTTAGTTACTTACATGTTACGGGACAGAAAACAACCAAACTTCAAAGGAGTCTGCTCCCTCAGAGCCACATAATTACATCTACAGCTGTTGTCAGCTGGGAAATGAGCATGTCTGGCTGTTTCTCCCCTAAAATAATCCCAAGCTGCCTGTTGTTCCAGGCTGTGCTCAGAACCTCTCAGCACCACCAACGTCCTCTCCACAAAGCTGCAGCTACAGATCTGCTCTCCCCCATACTTTGCATAACACCAAGGTGTCTGCCCTACTGTTCTCCCACTTCCATGGATCAAGTTAGCACACGCAGGAAACAGAAGGCAAAGGGGATGGGAGAAAAAAACAAAACAAATCCAGATGCTGTGCTTTTTGAGGCTACACAATTTCCTCAAACTAGCTTTTATTAGCAATAGCTATTGTTCATCTGGTGAGCAGTCCCAAATCACAGCTATAAAAACAGAAATCATTTTTTTTTTTAATAGCCAATTACTGAGGCACGTACAGTATATACTGCTTCCAAAATTTACTGCGAGGTTTTTAATTCTCCATTTATTGGAGAAATCAGAAGGGTCAGACAAAAGCTCTGACAGTAATAGGCACTCTCCAACAGAAAAGCGGCAGTCAATTACAAACCATTTGCAGAAATTGTAGAGCTGTCACAGACTCGTTTACAGCTGCAGTTCAAGTCAGACTGCCTTTGATTTGCCAAGATATGTCTCCCCCCTTGCACCTAGAAAACTAGGACAACTTCAAATAGCTTTTAATGAAATGACACTAGCAGACCTGCACGCCAGCCCAAGGAGTGAACTGCAGTATGGTCTGGGCAGTTACAACAAATTGTGCACAAGCCATTAATGCTGATGGATGTGATGGTTTTTCAGCTGGAGAGAGGTCAGGGAACAGACCTATCTGTTTTCCCCTCTTTCTTTTCAAACTACAACCATAGCACATAATTCAGAGCATCAGAGCAAATTTAGTAAAAACTGCTCTGAAAGAATTGTTCTCTGTGTATTTAAATCCAGCTGAACACTCCCTAGTTTCCTATGATTTGCTGTATTCGACAGACAATCAGGGGTGACTGACAAACAAAGCCTTTGTTTCTCTGCTAAAGCAAAACTGAAGCTGCAGAGCCACCTCCCCTCCAGCAGGATGGGTGCTCAGTCCCCCTGCCTGCATGGCACATTGGGGGTGGCATGCACCCCAGGCAAGCAGGGCACCTTGCACCAGGGATGCAGGGGTGACATGGCCGAGCACCAGCCAGCTCACACAGGTGCTGCATAGGTGTCATCTCGCCTGGGTTCTCACAAAGGTGGAAGGTATTTTGGCTCTGACTGTAACACACTCCAGATGCCCTAGAACAGGACAGTAGAGAAATCTGCACTGTCACTGCCAAATGCATCCTAAGGGAAGAAAAATCCCCATAGGATTTATTCTTTACGGTTGCAATGACGTTTTGGAAGCATAATCACGGTGGAACACAAGATAGAGATTATCTCCACGGGAATTCCCTGTGAAAAAAGAGATGGGCTAAAGGCCCCAAATCGCCAGGCTTCTCCTTACTCTCAAAGATAACTGCATAAAGTCATCTGTATTTGACTGAAGGAGAATACAAAAGGACTGCAAACATAAAAGAAAATCAGTTCCTGTGGTTAGGGTATGGCTAGAGGCAAAACACATCTTCTTCATTTTGGTCTTCTGAGATTTTACATTTTGCTTCATCTCTAGCTTTCTGCTGTTCCTCTCTTACCTCTGCCTGCCTATCTAAATATTCCATACAACCAGTAATACGTTCCTGAACCATATAAAATTCTTTTCTGTTATGTAATTGTGTAACATAAGTGTTACTATACATTTGATTTGAGGTACAACCAACTCACCAAAACAATTCTGCTGTCAGAATGGCAATGCCTAGTAAAGTCCACAGACATGAAAACTACTCATGCTAGCAGCTGGGGGGTTCAAAACAATATGCACTTGGGCTGGACACAGACTGCAGTTTGATAGATGTGGAGAAGAAGGGCAAAAAATTGCTCTCTGAAGACCAATGCATTCAAAGATAGACACTAACTGTGACGGTTCCCACATCATTCTCCAAAGCCCTAACTGAGAATAGGCATGAGCATCCATTATTTCAGCTGAAGTTAAACAATAATTGCAAATGCATAAAGGTTCTTCAAATAAGACAGCAGAAATCACTAGGATCCCCAGAACTGCATCTCTCAAAGTTTGCAGTTCAGTTGAAATTATTCATGTTACGTAAGTGTTGCTTTTGTCAATGAAATCTCAACAAGTCCTAATACAAAGAAAAAAAAAGTAAGAATTATCAGTTAAAAAGCTGCACTAGTTTCATCGTTCTCTGGAGAAGTAGGTTCAAGCAACACAGAAAGAGGAATTTGACAAGTCTCCATCTCTTTGCCATTTGCCCCTATCACAATGCTTTTGGAGACGCAGCAGCTATTCCTGAGATGCTGACCTGCCAGCATGACCTCAAGACAGTAAAACACTAAATACAGCTAATATGCATGCATCTTTTTCCAAATTAGTGCCACATATAAAAATTTTTGCCCCCACAAAACACAGAGTGTTAACAATGTGATATCTCTACCTCTTCACCTTTAACGATTCTTATGTCAGGCATGTTCTTACCCTGAAAGGTGGATCAGTCTTCTCCCTCTGTGGTACTTGGTCCAGAGTGCCATCAGTACTGCTCCTTTTCAAGCTGGATGTGACATCGGGCACATTATCAAAATCTGCATTTGAGAGAAAACAAATAATTTAGAGGGTTACAGGAGATGAACAGGAAAAGTATTTGCTTTTATCTGCAGATACTTTCAGTGCCTAGAAGAATTTTTATAGGGCAAGATAAGAAATAAAAGATTTGCCACTCACCCCCCGCCATATGGAAAATAACAGAAGAGGACAAAGTAAAGAGAAGCTATGTCTGAAAATTCTGCTTTCAAAACAATGAGCTGGACATGTAAGAACCATCTGAAGCAATGTGCATCTCCGATCTACAAAAACGAGCCTCACATTCTTGCTAGCAGCATGCTTTCTAAAGTAGATTTATTTATAATCAGCACACTGTGCTAAGACAACCAATGAGGATGCTCTCAGTAGTTCTCCTTGGATGAACATGCTATTGACATGACTTAGACCTGAATCCCTTACAGATTTAAAAAGAGAATTTTGCCTTGGAACAAGCACTACAGCTGATAATACTGACCAAATTTCTTCCTGTCACTAGCAGTTAACCAATTTTAATAAATTTGGATTTCAAGTGCAGGGCATCTGGAAAAATGAAAAAACAGAGTACTAGGGAATGTCCTACTCTACCTATTGAGAGGCTGTACCTCATTTATGTGTAAACTCAAGATTCATCAAACAACACTGAACATTCATATAAAAATAGTAATTTTTTCTTTACGTTTCCTCAACTGGTTGCTTAAAATGTGCAGAGAATTCTTTATTAAAAAAAAACTATTAGAAGGGAAGCAAATTCTTCTACTTTTTGATCAGCAGTATTATCAACCCAAGTCCTGTTTTCTGTCCTGTAAGCCTCTAGGATATACCACATTTTCAAAGTTTTCTTCAACACCTGCAAATGCTGCATATTTATTTTTATATGAAAGCTGAGATTCTCATTTAAACACTGACTTCAAAAACCAAGGCGATAATTGGAAAAAAGTATTATTTATCTTGTAATAAAATCATGAGAACTAGAAGTAATGTAATTCTCTCTCCACTTCAGTGTTTAAATCCTGAAGTGGGGCTTTTTCTGCTATTTTTATTTTTACTGTGAGGCAGTTGTTGTATCCTCTGCATCCTCTGATTCTGATGGAGAGCTACCAAGCAGACTTCCCTTCCCCAGCCAGCTCAGCAATATCATTGCTTTCTGGCTTCAATTTGGTTGAGGACAGGGACTTGTTGCTGGCCTGTCCCCATCAAATAGTTCCTGTTAGCAAGGATTCATAAACTCAAGCGGAGAGGGAGGTGGGAATTTTAGACCTGAACTAGCACCACCTATCTCAAGCTTAGTGTCAAGGTTGACACTTTACACTCAGATGCCAAAGACTTGACTTCTGTCTTTCTCCACTTAGGACTAGTGTCCCATCTCTTTTCTCTTCTCAGTATTTGTGCCTTTTCCCTCTGAAGTCAGGTGTAACTTCTGATATCTCAGAGTCCCTAAGCTACCTTTGCAGAAACAACACATTTTACACAGTTTCACCAATCACACATCTTCATTAAGAACTTAATGTGGAGCCTATCTTGTCTACTTATTTTATTATGCTTTTACCCTTCTTCCTCCACCATGCATGAATTATTTTCTTCTGCCTTCTGGAACTCTAAAGTCATATTGAGCCTCCCTTTTGTATATGGGTCCACATGAATGGCTACTGACTTCAGTCACTGTCAGCTCCTGGATTCACAAAAAGTAAGCCAACTCCTAAAACATTAATTGACTTTATTTCCCATTTGGACTCTTTTTATTTGTCTTCTGTTTTTCAGTGCCATTATTTTCCCCTACCTTCACACAGCATGCAGCTGAGATTGTCTGTTTGTTTTTCTCATCAGAGAGCTACCTGATATCAAACTGGATACCACTGGGAAACTTACATTCTTTCCTTGATTAACAAAGTGACCATTAATCATAGAATGGCTTAGTTTGGAAAAGACCTTAAAAGTCATCTAGTTCCAACACCTCTGCCATAAGCAGGCTGCCCAGGGATCCATTCAGCCTGGCCTTGAGCACCTCCAAGGGTTGGAGGCACCCACAACTTCTCTGGGCAGTCTGTCCCAGTCTCTTTCCACCCTCTCAGTAAAAAAATTCCTCCTAAAATCTAACCTAAATCTGCCCTCTTTTAATTTTAAGCCATTCTCCCTTGTCCTGACACTACCAGACCATGTCAGTCTCCCTTCTGCTTATAAGTTTTCTTTAAGCACAGGAAGGTCACAATGAGTCTCCCTGGAGCCTTCTCTTCTCCAAGCTGAACAAACCCAACTCCCTCAGCCTTTCTTCCTGGGAGGGGTGCTCCAGCCCTCTGATCATCTTCATGGCCTCTTCTGGATCTGCTCCAACAGCTCCCCATCCTTTCTGTGCTGGGAGACTCAAACCTGGACACAGTACTCCAGAAGGGGCCCCATGAGTGCAGAATAGAGGAGGATAATCACCTCCCTTACCCTGCTGGCCACAATGTATCAGTCCTTTACAAAACAGGAAATAAGTGAAACTAACGTATGTAAGCAATGAAGCAAAAGCATAAATGTAAAAAAATGACAATAAGTTAAAACAATCAGTAGATCCCAAGAACAGAACAAATCATAATGACAACAGCCAAAGCAGGCAGGCAAACTATTGTATCACTTTTTCCATATAATCTATCTTTTCTTCCCTTCACTCTTTTTTTTTTTTTTTTTTTTTTCTTCTTCTTGTAGTCTCCTGGACTGTCAGACATTGATCTATATTGTCTTGGCCATTTTTATAGCATTTGCTATTGGCGCAAAAACTGATTATAGTTAAGAGTAAGCAATATTAAATGCCATTTTAAATAGTAAATTTTAAAAGTACATGGAAAGGATCCAAAGAGAAAAAGGACATCCTACTGTACATTGTATGCCAAACTAACACGGAGAGGGAAGGAAGGAAGCATGACTTGTTGATCAGTTTAGCATCCATATCCTGTCTCCCTTTTCTCCTTTTACTGTGGAAGCAGATTTCCTCTGGATTCGTTCCTACACATCACTGAGCTATTCCCAAATAGCAGAGAAGCGTTAACATCAACTGCATAGCTAAAAAATAAGTCAAAGGGTAAAGAAAATATACACTGCCTTAAAGAATGTGAAACGTCAAGTGCAAAGCCTTAGATCACAAGCAGAATACTGAAATTCTCCCTTGTTTGACTAAATGAAACAGGAATAATAAGGCAACCCATAAAACTGAGTCTTCTTTAAACTTTTACATATGGATTGAGCTGTACCACGGGATTCATCTAGCAAAGATGTTCAAAAACTCTAAAACTGTTATCTTGCAGGCTGTGGTAGCCACTGTTCTTTCAGGATAGCAACATAAACACAGAGAGTGTGTACAGCATTCAGATCAATGTCATAGCCACGCAAGTATAAAAATTGTTTCAGTATATAACATTTTGGATCTTTGCTGAAAATTAACACAGAAAAGTATGCAAGTAGATATATATTCCTAAAAATTATCTAAACAAAAGATCAAATTGCCACTTCCTGGCAATGGTGTTTTCTTTTTAACCACCTCTATGTTACTTAGTACAATTACATTACTAACTAGTTAGAAAAGAAAAAAAATGACTGCTTTGCTGGAACTATATTGCCTAGGAGATGTCCAGAACAGTAATGGGGAGTATCCCATTACTAGTTCTGCCTATACAATACCACTACCATAGTATATTAGATTTATCCTATCGATACACTTGTAATAAACCTTTCTGGAAGAAGAAAGCATCTGATAACATTGTCGAGTTAAATGAAATTTGGTTTCAATATTTTAACATAATCTTTCTCACATGATGCTGAATGAACATCCCTCTGTTCTATTTACACATGTAGACACTCACATACAGTGAGTTCAAATGCATATTCCTTCCATCTGAGAAGGACAGATATCTCAGAAGCAGATAGCTGCTTCCTATTTAGCAAACAGGAGAACCTCCAGATGCTAAAATACGAGTCAGCTTACTGTGAGTAATCTAAGTAGCAACCTCAGATAAATGATAATATCCTCAGAAAAGCACAGGGACAAAATGCCATTGTGTGAAACTACAACATATGACATGCACAACAAGCCTTATGCTTGCTTGCTAGTGATGAATGATCAAGCATTAAGAACCCGATGATCACTTTCAACTATCAACATCGTCACCAAAGAAGGAAGTGTGGTGTGTGTATCAGGCTTTGGACCAATAAATGCAAATGAACTTCCTTCCCAGTGCCATTATTTCTGCAATATTGTGTCTCGTTGGCAGGTAGATACATGACTCTGAATCACTCAAGACAAATAGCAAAGAGAAAGAAATGATAATGTAACCACTAAAAACTGAAAGATACTTCCTAAGTCATGTTCCTCATTACTAATTATTTGGTTTAAAGTGGGCATGGAGTGAACAGATGGAAGAATCAATGAGAAAGATAAAAATACAGCACATCTGAGAGCTCTGTACACCTACAAAAATGCCTCTTCCACGTCTCTGTGGTGAAACATGTACAAGTGGTCAAAATAGAAGACATTCAAATATTTGTGAGTGATGAGGTACAATGGAAACATCCTCCAACAGATATCTGAGACAACAATAACCTTCCTAGCCAAGAAACCAAAGGAAACCAATTGGAAAACATTAACATCCAGCAATTCATTCACCCTAAAGAAGTCATCAACAAATTCAAATGCTACCAATCTCCTTTTTCTGTTCAATTAACAAAGAAGACTTAATTACTTTCTACTCGGTGTTGCTCTTACCACTTCAGCCACTGGCTGCAAACAAAGGCAAAATTACCATGGGGAAAAAGTATAAACTGAGAATTCTGCTTCTTTTATAATTATTTTTTGTAAAACTTTGAAACATGTTCTGTTTTAGATTTTTCTCACCAATTTCAAAAAGAGAAATACTCGTCTTAAGCATATCAAGTGTTACCAAGTGTCAAGCACTATGTAGGTGGTGTAACCAGCCCCTTTTTCAAACTACAAGAAGAGGGTGTGTTTCCATCTGCCACTCTATTGACAACAATAAATTGCAAAAAATAAATAAATAAATAATAAATAAAAATAAAAATCCTTCTAGATCTACAAGAGAAGGTAACACAGCAAAATTAAATGTACCCATTCTCTCACTCCAAGACATACTAAGAGAAGTGCAGGGGCGTCATTTTCAGCTCTTGGCAGCAGCAGCAGTTCTGAGCATCACTTGATAACTACTCTCTGCAAGTGAAGAGGCACTTTTGACAGTCACAGGCAGCCCTGACCTTGATAAAAATAAAGCCATAAAAGCCATATGGAAAATTGGTTTTCCATTTTGCCATATTCCCAAGATTTCAAAAACCTTTGCTTTGCATCAGAATGAAACTGTTCTTTTATTTTATGCTTTTTTTTTTTTTTTCCCCCCCAAAATGCTGAGAAAGAAATTCCGCAGAGCAAAAAAGAAATAGCTTGACATCAGGATATTAATCTATGGTGCAGGGTAAAGAGATAAAGTCCCCTGCTCTGTCAGATTAGGGTAGGTATCTCAACCTGGGTCTGTCCCAGCTAAGGTGAGTTGCCTGTTAACAGTAGTTAATCCTTTGAGACCCTTCTGGTGTCTTGCTTATGGTAAACCTGGTCTCATACGATGCAAGTGGCCCAGATTAAAACCTGTCTATCTTCAGCAGGAAAAAATGAGGCAGGAAACCATTTTCATAATGATCCAGATGCTAATGGAGAAGACAGGATGATAATTTCTTGAATAACAAGTAATATCTATGTTAAAAGGAGTAAAAATGCTTGGGGACTCTATTGTAGGAAGTGACCTTCATAGAAACACACCAAAGGCTTTCACAATCAGAAGTCTAAGCTTAAATAAATAAATAAATAAATAAAATTAAAACACCTTTACACCTTTATAATACCTCAAGGGATATCATTTCATAAAATGGAAGAATATAGGAACCAAATCATGGAAGAACTGGCTAGTAGAAAGTACAATAGGAATTACTACAATTCAACACACTGATCAATCAAACTTAATACATATCAAGATGACGACTAACTACCATACGGAACGTGCAAAATGACCTTGAAGATAGAGCCACAATCCCAGAATGAATATGTGCAGGACACAATTTTAAGGACTCATAAGAACAATTCCTTCTATAAGCCATGGCTCATCAGTTAGAAACATGAATGAAAAGCAAGAGAGTGTGGAGAAGGGGGTAAAACCATAAAGCTTTGAGTTAAAGCTACCTAAGCAATGATCGAGCCTGGATCAGTTATAACGCTGGCCAGGAATTTGCCTATGCAAAGAATAATGAGAAGATGGGCATTTAAACATAACATGAATGAATTTCTGACAGGCTTATCCAGGAACAAAGGCTGCTAATAGACTACTCTATTTTAAAATATGATAGAACAACTCTATGAACAAGGTTGTTGAAAGCCTCAACTAGCAGAGGACTGGATTCTGTGAGTCTGGAAATTCTGTTCCGTTCTTTGTTTCTATCATTAATGTAGCATTAATATAGAACATGAAAGCTAAAGTATGTGAAAACTAACTACAGGCTACACAGGCACATACTTAGACAACTGCTTGTTAGTAGACCTCAGAAATTACTTTGTTTCATTAGTACTGTGTGTAAGGATTCTGGCAAAGAGCATCAGAGACTAAGATAATGTTTATATAACAAGTGCACGTAGGTGAGGAAACCCTAGTGTCAGTAGCATCCTGCATCCTCCACCTCAGTTGCTTGCTGATTGCACCTTAGATTTTTGTTTTTAACTCTAGCTTTTTTTCTGCTGCAGACTTATCTGGTTGTAGTTCTCTAGCTCTTAGGAAGGAAATGGTGCTCTCATTTCCCATTCACTTGATTGAGGATTTTTATCTGCAGTAGATAGACGTTTAGGATGTAAAAATACATGCACACACAAAACTTCTACCAATTAGGATACCCTTGGTCTAGTCTGTAAAAGACAGATATCCAGATCCCCAGTCAGAGCAATTAGCAGCATTTTTAAACTCTGGTGCTGTCTGGTGGTTTCATATATACATTGTAAATAGCAAGTAACAAACTACACAGCCAACCTTTAGCGTGTAAGATATTCTCCATCTGTAGACTTCTGCTAGAGAGAGTAGCTAGTGGTTAGGATGGAAATAAGAATATATATTTGGGCAATAAACTTAACCGAAGTATGGAAAGCTGCATTCTTCATTGTTACATGAATTCTCCAGACTGATCAGTTAATTATCATAAGGTTTTAATTTCCATATAATTCTAGCCAATGTTACTATTAAGAGAAAAGTAGATTTACAAGAGAAAACAACAAATATTTCTTAAACCAATATTAAAGCCTGAGCTAAATCTCAGAAAGGTACAAAGTCTTGGTGGTCTTTATTCCTTGACTCACTGAAAAACAGGGAGTGGTGAGTGAAGCATTCCAGCATTGCCTAGGGACACAAAATATCAGTGTGTTGAACTCTAACAATGCTCCCTTGGAGAGTAGCACTCATAACCTCAGTTAAATAACTAAGCCTGGCAGGTAGAATGCTTGTGCTATTTATCTTGGTCTGATGTAACTAAATATATTTCAGGGTTTCAACAGTATATTTACTTTTTTGTAGTGAAGTTAAGAAGATAGATATGCAAGCATTTCCTTCTGTATCCTTTTCTCTTTCTAAATGGCTCCAACGAATACCTTTCAAGAAGTAACAGTTAATCCCAAGGAATTTTAGAATGGCTTTCAAGAGATAGTCTCTCAATCTTTGTTGAAGAAGGCATTCAAATTTTGCAGGAAAAGGTTCTGGGTTCACTAATTCTGTCATGAATAACTCCTATGTCTTGCTTATTTTAGAATCAGATCTTTGAGTTCTTTGGCTCACATTATCCCCTAGGGATGGAAGGGACTCTCAGCTGGCCCTTTGTCCTCCCAGGGCACATTACTGCCTCATGTTCAATTTGACCCCAACTAGAACCCCTAGATATCTTTCTGTAGGGCTGCTCTCCAGCCTCTCATTACCACTAGGAACTAAATGTAAAACAGTAAGGTCGGCATTTCAGTACCATGGATCCAAAGTGTACATTCTTATTAATCTCCAGTTAAGTTTTACAGAATTACGGAATTATTCATGTTACATAAATTCCAGCTAAAATTACTGAATAGAGCTAAGTGTTTAACTACTGCATAATGCCAGTTCAGTTGTTTCCCTGCAGTTGGTACTCACAGGCAAGTATTACTACTTAAGCGCTCAGACTCCACTGCTGGATTAAATTCAAAACAATTTTGTAAGGTAATAACTTTGGTTATTAACTGTGCTTTTCTGCTGCTTTAACCAACATTTCAAAAGGTAGTGAAATACTAAATTTATTACCAAATAAAAGGCTCTTCCTCTCCTGTTCAGGAAATTTTCAAGTTCTTCACAATGACTTTAGCATATGTTTGAATACTGACTCTTAAACTCTTGCTAAATTAACACAACTTGACTCTACTAGTACAAGTAAATTAAGTTCCTAGAAAATGAAAACTAAACAAATAAGAAAAACACACTAAAAATGCACTTAATTTTACCATTCAGAACATTTTTCTTTCTGCAAGATATATTGGCTTCTATTACTTGGTTGTTGTAAGCATTTCATAACTGGCTGGAAGGCATGTTCTCAGTTCAGCTGACTCTTTGGTGTAGCTAGAAACATCATTCAGTAATACATTCAAGATGTTAAACCTGGAAAGAAGATTATAATGCAGTTGTCATAACACCAGTCTTCCTAGGTAGTGTTCTTCAAAACATGATTAATAGATGCCTGTCACTGACAAGACTAATTGTTACCAAACTAGGCTTGCAGTTACTGGCCAGACAAGAGGGCTCTACTTGCAGCCTCTCTCATCCAGATGTTTTGGTTTCAGAGAGCAAACTGTTGAAACATCAGCAGGTTCTCGATATGCTTGCCAAAGGGTAGCAGAACCGGAGTTCTTCTTATTGTGGATCTGATAAAGCCTAGAAAGAGAGAAGCTCATTCTTCAGGCAAGAGTCTGAAATACTCAACTAGTATAAGTCTCCTTTATTCTCATCCTTCAGTGAGAAAAGAGATGCTTCTTGTTCAACCACTGCACATTTTCATGTTTATAAAAAGCCAGTATGTTCGTGCAAATATTCTTATACCATACAGCTTTAACTATGTTAAGCCACGTGCTGAACAGCGGCTTAGCTCCAGTCAGCCACCTACTTCTGCAAGTGTGACTTTCTGTAGGCCGCTTTATGTTCTTTTCTTCTTCTTCTTTTTTTCCCTTAAATATCTGCAGAAACATCCATTTTGAAATTAGAGCAGAATCTTTTAGAACCCCTGGGAGTTCCTTTGTTGGTTAAACTGTTGGTCAGGAAACAAAGCAATTTGATTCACTTCTCAATTCTGTTATCAATAAGAGATACAAATTAGCAAGATAGTAGGAAATAACTGCCTATGCTTCTGTAGCAATGCCTGATTACTTCCTGAATTTCAGTATGTTTTTATGGAGTTGTTTAGCTTGCTAAACTTTCTCTTTACAAGTATCTACCAGCCAGACAACCGTGCAGGCTTTCCAGTTTTAATCTTAACACTTTACACTGGAATTTGCACATGTGCATGCATGCATTTCCCAAGTGCACATTCCCTGACATCTTCTTAAATAGAGTCTTGCTGAAGGCTGTTGGGTGACATGCAGGGATGCTGCCAGCAGCTCTCCTGATTGCTGTGCTACTGCTCAGTGGTTATCTGTACCTAGCAAAGAAAGACAATAAATGGAGTTGGCCAAATGCACCACCTTAGAGGAACATTTTCTCCTCCATCTCAGCTCCATCTCAGACACAAAACCAGTGAGTTTAAAAAAAAAAAAAAAAAAAAAAAAAAAAAGTAATTTAATAGTTTAGCAAGAATTTGTGGCTGGCTTAGACAGTTGGGTTTTATAATTACCCAATCTATTTTACTTCTATGAAACATATAACATCTGCCATTTGATGTGTTTTAAATGTGCCAAAGGCATGTGCATGTCTCAAACTTTATCATTATTAATAAATCTCCTTGCTTACTGTATTATCAGTCTACAGAATTCAGTAGGATGGGTAACATCAGAATTTGTGTCCATGTATTGCCACAGAGTCAAAGTGCGCAGCTCCACAGGGTTTAACAGAGCTTACACCAGAAAAAAAAAAAAAAAAACCACAACTTTAGACCATTGACTTCATAGGGATTAAGTCATAGCAGCATTAGCAAAGCAGAACAGAATGCACTATCAGTAGAAAAGCACAACGAAGAGCATTTAAGGCTGTCCCATTTTAGAGCATAAACAGTCTTTTAATTTGCAGCATGTGCATCTAGCAGGAAGCAAAGAGAAGCGTTTGTCAAGTGCTAGTAAGAGCTCATTAAACCACCCTTCTTGGGAAACATTCTGTATTGCACAACACACAGTAGACAACAAGTGCTCCTGTGAGGAGATTAATGTTTCTTTGAATTTACTGCTACGCTGTTAATAGTCCCAGGTGCTGCTGAGAGCCACAAATATTCTTTTCCCAGTGAAAGACCAGAACACAGTTCCACCATATTTACATTAATGCTGCAAAAGCAGTCGTTGTGAAAGCCAACTTAACAGTTTTCCAAGGCAACTTCAAACGTACACCTTATCTCTGAGCTCGCCTTGACACCCAGTCTCAGCATGTTCTCTTGTGCTTGCATAGCTTCCTGCTGAAGTAAATTGGGTAACGAGTGAAAATAGAAACTCGAAGTCATAGATCTTCACACTGATAGCCAGTCACCCTGCATAGGCAACAATACGATTGTGCTGTGACACTGCTTTTCTAGCATATTCACACCATGCAAACCATCAGATATCACGTATTCAAATGACCAGGAAAGAGCCAACAACATTCAGAGACCTGCAACACCAGCACACCTTCCTCACAGATGGCCTAGCAAGACTGTGGGAGTCCTCAGGAAGCTAAGAAGCAATCATCTCCTCAGAGTTCAAAAAAGCTTCCTGTGACTGAATAAAAATAAATGGCATTGATTTCTCATAAGGACAGTTTTGCAGCACCAGAAAGACCATGCCCTGCTGCAAGATTAAAAGAATTTAGGCAAACAAAACTTTGCAATTTGCAAAGAACTACATGAATAGGTTATATCAAAAATGTCTTCTGGTGTAGTTTTACTTTTGTTTGCAAAATGCTCTGAATCTTAGCTTATAAGAGGCTTATGAAATGCTCTGAAAACAATAGGGAAGCAATGCGCAAGGCACAAGTAGCTAGTGCTTGCTATTGCAAGCAGCAAGTTAACTTCCCCTTCCTTCTGACTTTCCTTCTTCTCTTAAGGGACATACAGGTCTTCCAACTCCAAAAGGGCTAGAAGAACATGCAGGAACTGCTTCTGCACTGCATAGCAAGGCTCAGACGGTGACACAAGCACAGACAGAGCCAGCCCCTGCCTTTTTCTTTTCTCTAGGCTCAACAGTACCTGAAAGGAGAAAAGTTTTCTGGAGCAGCTGTGGTTTCCTAATTAGCTTTACAGAGGCTCTGAAACTACCCCTTGAAACATAGTTGAAATAGGTCAACTGAGGCACTTTGCTTCTGAGTAAGCTTGCAAAGGTTAAAATCAGAAGTGGATTATTTATTGGAAAACAAAAGAGACACTTCTCATGTGAGAGTTTAAACCACTGATTCTCCTCTTGAAACAGTTACATTTTGCATAAATGTCTGGCAGATATTTCATAGATGAAGAGCTGAAAAAGAGCTTGCCACCTCTAAAAGCAACTCTTATTGCAAGCAGCTCTGCCTCCCAATGCCTTCCCTCCTCCTACCTGCAGGTCTTGCTGCTTACCTGGCTCTGACCATGGTCAGACCTCTGTGCCCACCAGTTCAATTCACTGAGTTTGCAAGGGAGAAAGAAAAGAAAAGAAAAGAAAAAAAAGAAAAAAAAAGAAAAAAAAAAGAAAAAAAAAAAAAAAGGTTTGTCCCTAATTGTCTTCATGGAGGACTCCTACAAGTGCCAGTGTCAGCACAGGGGGGCAGGACCAGTGCTGGGGGCTGGACAAATGGGCCAAGGCAGTGCTGAGAAGGAGGAGGAGCAAAACTTTCACTTTGCAGCCTTACGTTTTTTAAAAAATAATTATCATGATTTTTTAAATAGTTTCTTTGCCATTTGCTTCTCTGATTCTTCCAGACAAAAACTATTCCTCATGAAAACTTGCTAAAGCATATCTCAACTGCCATCATCCCCCACTTTGCCCACTTTGTATTTCTTCTTTACTTTTTATAAAATCAAAACTATTTACAAATTAGAATTGATTTCAACAGTGTCAGTTACCCAGAAATGACAGCTTTTTTTGGCAAAAGTCCACTTGCTGGGAAAATAAAACAAAGTTGCCCAACTCTGACAGCAACTCACACACTTCGATGGGTTTTCACACCTACTAAAGCTTCTGCCTCCTGCTTCAGCACTCTGTAGATATACTGTGAATGCACATGGGGCCATCTTGGAAAATACAGTTTTCAATTCTTGCTCCTTCTCTGCTATTTATTCCTTAAATTTCCATGCCATCCTAAAAAAGAGTTACTTTTTCTCTACAGTCATAAGAATTCTACACCAATTCTCTCTCATTTTTTTTCTTACTATACAAACATTTGTTTAATTTCCTTAGCACTGGAGCTTGGAGCAAGTTTAGCTGCTCTGCTGTTTGTTTTTCCACAGTTATAACTATATTTTTTAAAAATATTGCAGCTCACTGCTTTTCCAGAATGAGTTTATTGCCAGTCAAGTGGCTAAGCAGCAACAACACAGTGTTGCCATGTGGAAGGTCAAATGACATGACCACAGGCAGCTCCAAAATACTGCCACAAGGCTTTGGCACCCTCTTGGAGGGAATGAATCACTCCCACAGTAAAATTTCCCGGGAATGATTTTTAGGAGTAGAACAGTCAGTGACTGGAGAAAGTCAATCACTTCTCTTCTGTAAAGTAAAATCTGCTGAAGTTTGGCATGAGGAATGGTTGAACAACCTCTGTGCAGTAGGTTATGTATGAAAAGGCATTAATCAGGGTTATGCTGAGCAGTTACAAAACTGTAAATAAATGTGGACAAACTATTTCCACCCGAGTTACATGAAGGCAGAGATTTAAAGTAAAATCTCTTTTACTTTTGCCTGGTTGCTGTCATCTAACAGCAGGCAAGGTATTATTGCGTGACTCTCAGAGCGTTGAAAATTTTCATTTTCCAAGCACTTTGTTAATTTTAGCTTATTTATCCTCACAATATTCTAGGAAAATAAATAGAAATAGTTAATTTTTAAAAGCAGGAAGGTGACGGTAGAAACATTAAGGCTTTTAATTCTAGGTATATACCCTCGGACAACATGTGCTTGATTTTTGAAAAAGGAGTCCCTCCACTGGTACTGATGGACTTTCAAAGGCACTGTCTTAGATAGCAGACTCAAAATGAACTAACAAATATCAGAAATTATTCCCAAAACTGTGTTCTTAAGAGTGATTAACTCAACGCTATCAAAGGAAATAGAACAATATTAAATAAATAAAAAAAAAAAGATGAGAACTTGGCCTCCAAATTCCTGCTCAGATTACTAAGAACCCCTCTTCTTATCTAAAATCTTACTCAATTCCTGAATAAGGAAAAAGAACATAGAACAGTTAAACCCTTTAAGACTATCTATTAATTCAAAGCAATGTCATTTTCTTCTGTTTTCATTTGAACTTCATCAGATGATCAGACACTAAGCTCTTATTCTAGGTAATTCAATAAACATGAAAGTCCTTCTCACAAAGCTTAATTTTGAATTATTTGTTCACTTTCAGAATAAAATAAACCTCCCTTTGCTGCTTTTAAACAGAAAAGCAAGTATACTGTGTCGTTTTATACACTAGTGCTTAGTGTATAATATATACTCCAGTAATTTCCTATTATAATGGGCTATTTGTACAGGTTGCAAATTTATCCCTGAAGAATGATGAATCTAGTGGATGGACATATACATTTATTATACCAAATACTCCAGGTAATGCTGGCTTATGATATCAAGCCAACAACCTGAATGATAGCCATGGTGTAATTATGTAATTAATTAGCTCTATCATAATTTTTGTTTTATTACACTAACTTTTATGCCACCAGTCAATTTAATGGCATTTTAAATTGAACTAAGGCCCCTGAGAGAGATGCTACTTGCAAATCTTGTATTCAGATTACTTTTAATTTCAAAAGATGACCTAATAAAATTGCTTTATAATTAAATTCATTCTGATAACTTCTCCTATGCGATTTTTTTTCTTCTCTCCTATTTTTAATTATGAAAAAAAAATCCAATCATAAAACACTTGCCGCCATAATTATATACAAAAAGCAGAGATCCCTTTTTGTACCTCTCCTTTCTATCCCTTACACAACAGTTCACTCTGGCTAACTTTCCTGTAGAATTTTACTAGCATCCCCCAGAGGCACAGTGAGAAAACTGCACCTTTTTCATTCAAGAAACTGGAGTCGAATTTGCTTGGGTATTGTTTGAAAACTAGTCAAGACATAAAAAAGATGGAGAGCAAATCTCTGAATACTTTCTGTTTCAAACAGGCATTTTATATGTATTCTAACAGTACAAGAAGCATATCCCACCAGAGACATGGAAACAGAAGGGTTTCCCACACAGCACCCTCCCTGTGCACGTCGGTCTGCCCCAGCCCAGTGACACAGAAAACTGCAGTCTGCAACGGTGAGCATTAATGGAAAGGATGCAAAGGTTTATCTTCAGTTAACTTCTTACAGCAATCCCAGGGCTGTGAGTCTTCATCTGTTTGTTGTTGAGGCTTGCTTAAGGAAACTGATTGAGTTTTGAGTGCTATCAATCCCTAGGGCCATTCTGGCTCGGAGACATACCTATGAAGGCCCCTGGAGGTGACCAGTTTTACCTACAGCCTGTCACACAACTCCTCAGAGCACTCCTGGGTGTTCCTCCCTGCAAACACCCCATGCCAGAGACAACCAAATGGCCCTGCACAAATTCAGGAATCTGTTCACACTCAGATCTGAGCCAGTGGGCTCCTGCGTAGGACCCTCTGTCCCAGGGAGGGTAAGGGTAACCATGCCCCTCCATGTAGCACCTATTTCCATCTGAAAGACAACCCAGCAGTGAGCACTAGCACCTTCCTTGGGGTTGGCAAGGCCATAGAATCATCAAAGGGCTGTCCTTACCACGAAGTCTTTTGGCACCTTCACTGTCTAGTACTCCTCATATGTAAACCCATTATGTTCTGCCCCTGACACAGCACCATTAGGATACAACTGAACTTCATTCAATGTTTAGTACAGCAGTATCATATTAAATAAGAAATACAGCCAGGTATGGTAGCAAAACAGACTCTGTGAAAACTGTTTTCAAAGGCTCTACTCTACACAGCAATTGGCTACAGTCGACTGGAATACAGTAGGGATAGTACGTTAGGGTGGGAGCAGAATGACTCATTTCTGAGGTGTTAATGATTATGGCATTCATATTAATGTATATGTATTTGTAAATTTGTAAAGCATGTTAAACACAGCAATACATCTGCCTCTGAAAATCATCACATCACTTCAACCACTCATGCCTGGGAAATGGATGTACTGGAGATACCCAACATTACAGAGACTTGTGCCCAGTAATGCTGGATGGTGTGGCCAAACAGATTAAAACAATGTAACTTTCTGGCAGAAACGATCATATCTTATTCTATTTCTACTTTATAGAAAATAATGAAATAACAGACAACATATGGAGCATAAATGGAACTTCAGTGGTTTGCATTTGGGTTTTTTACTAAGGCATAAGCAGAAACATGACATGAGGTTTTAAAAAATTGCTGTCAACTTCTTACCATTTGCTGTATTCTTTCTGAAGTTATCTAGAAACTCTTCCAGAAGCTGTGACTGGTTTGGAGGTGGCAACAAACTTTTTGGATCCCTGGAAATGTCACCATCTGATGACCAGGATGCACACAAGGGTTGCTGACTCCCACAATGACTCATTCTCAAAGTGAGCATTACGCTTCTCTCTGAAAACAATAGCTCCATCTGCCTAAGGACAAGATCAGACACAGGCTCTCCATTTATGCTCAGGATTTCATTGCCTACTCGTAGCCCTGGGAACATGTGAAAGGGCAGGAAAAGGAGAAAAAAAAAAGAAGAATGGAATATAAAACAGGAAAGTCACAAACCAAACCTTACAATGTTTCACCTTTTATTTTTATTTTCCATAAGTCTGTTAGAACTGATGGAAGTTTTATATGTCCGTAAAAATACAGATTGATCTCGTGTCTACTTTGATACAAGTTGATTATTCCTAAAGATGCTATAGGATTTAGAATGGAAGTTGAGTGCAATTTTTGAAAAGATCAGAACAGAGGCACTTCTCATGACTCAGATATCCTGAATTCATTATAAAAGATGGCATCAGCATACAGCACATTAATACGTATAAAATTTTTCCAGTCTGGAAGAACAAGAAACTAGTCACATAGATCAAATCATTCATGCAAAACTGGAATAACAGCAGATGGAGTCTTTATAAGCTTTTGTAAAAATTTAAACAGTAGCAACTGCTGTCTTTGAAGATTTGCAGCAACTAAATGGTCATTATTCTCAGGTAGCTATTAAAACTTTCTATGTTTTCTGTTTTCTCCTTTCTGTTTTTCAGAGAACCAGAATTAACATGATCCTGCAAAGAGAAACGTGGTTTATGAGCACCACAGTAGAGAAGGAGCTTGGAGAAATGTATACAGAAAATTATTATCATGAGAGAGGCTACTTTTCACTGCTAGCAACACCAAAAGTCTTGGGTCTTGGAGACTGACCAAGCATGAGATTTCCCAGTGTGAGAAAATCTCTTCCTCCAGCCTGCTCCTTCATGCAAAAGCACTTGGTCAGATCAACAAATGCAAAATTTGTTTCCACGGGAGAATTGTTCTAATTATACTGGCAGGATAATTCAGTTATTCTGTGTACGTTATTTTTCCTACTAGCATATATATTCCATGGTCATCAGGAAAGAAAACTATGAATAGTAAAAGCCAAGAGCCATTTCACAGATAGCAGTACTAAATCTCCTTCATGTTTTGAAACTGATATGATAATGGAGTGCAGTGTTAAATGTCAATATAGTACATACCTTCCTTGTATGCAAGCCCATCAGGGAGAACATCACTTACAAATATGTGTGTGAGATGCTGATTTTCGTCAACTTGAGCTGTGACAGCAAAACCTGAAGTAATACAGGTTTAAGATCAAATAAACTTTCTCTGAAACAACACTTTTATTTTGTGTATTTAGTAGAATTAACACAATCAGCAAGTTGATAATTCTCATGAGAAAGCACCCACAGATCATAGAAAAGTTATCTTATTGTTTCTCAGCCATTTTTAGGACAGATAAAGTTAACAGGTCTTCTCAACTTCCAGGAAATGTCATGCTGTGCAGTAAAAAGACAAATTACAATTTGAAAAAAATATATATTTTCTACCTAGGCCCCACAGGACATTTCAATAACACAGCTTATCATTACAGTATGAGTTCCATAATGTGTCTGTGAGACACAGAGTTGTTTTAAACAATTCCAGAAACTGGAAACCCAACCTATAAAAGCAGCAAATCTAAATCCATACAGACCCATGAGTGAGCCCAGGAAAAAAAAAAAAAACATTCATACCAACAAACATGTAGATAAAAAACAGCGCAGATCCACTTTACTAAGTGCTATAGTATATATTTATATACCTGTATATATATTTATATACCTGTGCTAAGTATATATTTATTTTGAGGCAGAAACACCTCCTGCAAATAAAAGACTGTCAGAATTTGTTGATACTGTGCCGACCTGTGTTGATGCAAAAAAAAAGGCAGACCTTGACCATGGTCTGGTTGATAGTATTAACCTTGGCAAAGGACATTTTTCTTCTGAAAATTCCAAGCTTGAATAATTTATCATATACAGAAGAATAGACAGTAGGCCTTTCCCAAACAGAGAAATAAGAAATGAATTTGCCAGTGTAATCTGAGTCCTCATTATAAAGTCATGAGTCTTTTGCAGACACGGATTTTGACAAAAATGGCCCTAAAAATGGCAGAAAGCCCCTGAAGAGAGAAAGCAGGAATCAGAATAACAAAAAGAAAAATTCCTGAGAGCTGTTTTAGTTAAACTTACCAAAATCAGTTATATTTTCAGTCTTTGTAAGATGAATGTGATGAACATTTAATGGGCAGATTTCTATTTCATCATACACCTGTTGGAAAAAGAAAGCAGCAGTAGAGGTGATAAAATTATGAAATTGTAAATACCAGAACATAAAGGTACATCATAGGAAAGAAATGCAATACCATTTGTATCAATAAAGAGCCAAACTTTGGTATATTTACACAGAGAACTGTGTTACGCTGCAAGCATGACTGGAATCAGTGGGGCTAAATACAGAGTAATACAGATATAGACAATCCAGTCTGGAGCTGAGACTGACACTTCATGTCTGTATCAAAATCCCTGCTTAAATTTTCAAACAGTTCTTGAAGAGAGTGTTTGTAGTGCCTACCCATCTGAATGTCTGCACAGGCATGAACTGTGTGAGCATGGATGGCAGAGTGCAATGCATGAGCAGCTTTAAAGCCTTATTTTAGATCTAAATCACACATTTATAGGTGGTAATTCAAATGTAGCTACAGACGTCACTGAGCTATATCTAAAAAGAATCACACTTTCCTGGTCTACTATGTATTCGTATGGTTCAGGAGCACAATATTCAGTATTTTCATCAACCAGTCTTCTGAGCTGTAGACCGTAGTTCCTTGGCTCCAGTTGTTTCATCTAAGGAAAAGAGAATGGGGTTTGAAATTTATTATTTATTTCCAGAATTCCAGAGGCCAAAGCAGCGACACACACAAGCACATGCATAATCTTTAGAAGTCATGCAAAAGTAATTTTAAACAAGTCATTTTCTAACTATTTCTGTGGTATAAACAAAACTTAGCTGCCTTGCTTCAAAGCTAATGTTGAAGTACAATTTCCATTTTCCCTTAAAATTCACCCAACTCCTTTCATAAGTACTACATCTTGGCTATTAGATTAACTGAACATTGCTATATGTGTCCAAAGGTAATACTTACATAACTGCTCTTTATACTTTTGAATTTACACTCAGAATCACCTTTTTTTGTAACTAATTGTAATGACTCAGTTCTACGTAGCAACTTTTTCTTCTGATATAGGAAAAGTGTATGAAATATGGGCTGCTAGAAAAGGGGATCGGGTGGGAAGCAGATTCCCTAAGGGTTTGCCTTAATTTGATTCTATATTTATTGCTGGGTTTCATCTATGATCAGAGAGTTTCACCCATTTTTTTTTTTCACCATGTGAGGTCAAAGCCAAAATCTTGTATCAACATGAAGCCAGAGGGAGATAGGAATATTCCCAGAGAATATTAGCCTGAAAATGCAAAGCCCCTGATAGGAGTTTCTCTGAAACCAGGATGCTACTGAGAGCACTGAATAAAACATTTCATTTTAACATATTAATAAAGCAAACAAGAGAGGAATGACAGCATCCCTTAGGATTATTTAACTTCATTTACACATCTCTGCAGCTTATGAAAACAAAATCTACTGAATAACTAGTAACTACCTGACCATTTTATTATGTATAGCAGTTTATGAGTTACAAGTGTACTATATCCTAAATAACTGTATTTAAGTGCACATTTTATTTCTATCTGTGCTACTCAAAACATCAGATGGAAAACAGAAATGAGAAAATTATAAAACCCATAACACATGAATGATGAAAAAAAGCCCCTTTGAATTGTATCCTTATACACACAGCATTCAATATGTTCTGTTTAGAAGAAAGACTCCTTGCAATCACCCCAGCAGAATGAAAATATAAGAACCAGGATAGATGAGCAGAAAGTAGCCAGCTTTAGAGAATGCTTATGAAAAGCTCTGCACACGGAAGAGGAAGAAAAAATAAAACGGAAAAAAGTTTTAGAAAAAAATCAAATAATTTAAAACTAAATTTTCATCTGATACAGACATTGAAAAATTAAAAGCCAGCTTTAGAAATACAAATATTTTGAATGATGGATTAAGAGAGGTAAAGAATTTCATTTTCAATTTAATTTCATGTTTATAAATTTTATTTCATCATTCAGATATATTTCTTAAGTGTTATCTTAACAATGTCCAAATGTTTCAGCTATACTGTGCCATCTGCTGGTGAAAGAATATCTCTTAAAATTCCTTCAGCCTGAGCCATACAATGTATTTCTGAGAAGTAAACTAGGCCATAAACTGTTTCTCCAGGATTCAGTATCCACCAGCAAAAGCAATGAGAAGATAATTTCTCCCCGGTGATGCATTGTAGACATACTGTGACTTGTCTAAAAGAGTGTGCTCATTTTGATTTAAAATACGTAGTCCATCTCAGATTTTCAGAAACTTGTATGATTTCATAATTTCTTTCTTTATATATATATTTAGTTCACAAAATTATCACGCGGTAGGAGTCACTAAAGTAGAGCCTTTACTTTATTAAAAGCCCCAAATTCCAGCCAGCTGAATGAGCTTACCTGAGATTTCACACTAATCTATGCCAAAAACTACAGATGGAAAACTTTTTTTTTTTCCCATTTTAACTCCTTACTTGTTAATTAAATAAAATATATTTACCACTTGTTAGCAAACAGGAAAACATGATTTGAGTATAAAATGTTATCTCTTTCAAAGACCTTGTTTGCATAATTTGATTTGAATCATGAAATCGGAGCTAAATTCAACTACCGACACAGATAAAGACAGAGGAGCTAGGTAAGTTGTGATTCAATTTTCTGTCCCACAATATACTGCAATCTCTCAGCTTTATGGCACTGACTGTCAGAACAGAATGCACTCTTGGAAATTCTCAGGTAGGACTAATATCTAGTTAAAAGCAAAATAGAGCCCTTTAAGAAACACACATATCTGATAAGCATTTGTCATAGCAGTCTGAAATGTCTTATCCCCATTTGTTAAGTCAACTAGTCCTCATTACTTCTTTGTGACTAATCTGTGCAGAACAACTGTTTGCTGCAATGACAACTTGAAGTGGACACATGGGGAGATCTCTCAGAGTCTGATTACCTGGCAAATTGTCATCACTCATTAAGGACTCAGTGTTCTCTGTCTTGATCAACGCTTCTAGAAAAGTTTTCCATAGCCTTGCTACTTTGGCTACAATACATAAATACTGCTACTAAAAGAAACACTGCAACCACTCAAAATGTGCCTTGATGCAGAGACAGGGGTGTCCTCAAATACATTATGTTCCTTCTGAAGTATATGACAAATGAATACCTTGCATGCCAGAGACAGAACATCTTCCACCCTGTGTTCTGGTTTCAGAGTTAAAGCTACTCCTTGACCGTCACAGAAGTGAACATATGTTTGTGTTTCCCAAGCATTCTCCTTCTGGATGCTGTCCGGTACTGAGCAGTAGACATTCAAAAATTCATCAACTTGCTGCTGGAAGCCAGGGAAAAATGCAAATCATATGTGAATGTTGCAAAAATAATACTAAAGAATGTACCTTTACATTGGCAGTTTCCAGTGCATATATACCACCATATCTTTAGACATTGTACTGTGTATACTCCCATGGCAAATAAGGGACAAAGTTGTGTTACCGATTCTCATTCACTGTTAATGACTTGATTTACTTGATAATGGAATGAACTTCCACTGAATTCCCATTATGGGCTTTTACGCCTTTTTCTCATATTATCTGTTGATTTAACTATAACTGAAAATATGTAACTACCTGCAATTGTACCACAGTAGGAAACATTTCTCAAGAAGAGCTGACTACAACAATTTTACCTAATTAACAAATCTGAAAAAACATAATGACTGTAATTTTGACAGAAAAAAGATGATGATATAGTAAACTTCCAGCAGAGAGCACTATGGAGCAAGGCTTGCCATAACATATTATAAAAGCAGACTAAAGCAGAAATAAAGTGTTACCCCCTATTTACTGCTTGAAATCACATTAATTCATAGGTAGCAGAGTATTTGCTTGTTTATCAATCTTGTTCATATTCACACTCATTCCAAACCCACTCAGCTTGATCCAATACAACATCCATTCTAACTAAAATCCCTGTTGTTTTCTCACCCTTCATTTTGACACTGTTCTGCACTGCACTTCAGGCTAGACATTTCAAAGGAAGCCTCACAAGAAGAAAAACACTGCGAGCACTTCTAAATCTGAAATTTCATTTCTCTGTTAGGGTCTGCCTATTCAGTGCATCACTTCACTGCCCTCATCAAGGCATTTCTTTTACAAAGAGGTGCTCCCTGGATTCCCTCTTACAGCCAAAGGAAAGTGACAGTAACCCAGGAAAGCAGCAAACCGTGACCCAAGATAGATCTTAAGATAGTCTGAACTATGTTAGAGTGCCTAACTTCTGACTTTTTCTTCATTAGTTTGTTTTTAGTCCCTGTTGGTTTGTGTTGGGGTGTTTTTGCCACCTATAAAAAGCTTCTTGATTATGCAATTCTTCCTCTTGACTCTACAGGGACAGAAGCCCAGTGGTCTACTGCAATTAAAAGCTGCAGTAAAATCACTGCACAGGGACTGCTTCCCTTGCTGCAGGCATCAAAGTTATTGACAACAATCTATCAATAGCAACAAAGAGACCAATATTATTTTGTTTTTCTAAATAACAACTATGGCTGTAAAAAAGATGTAATAAATAGTCCTATTAATGTATTATTAAACAGTGCACTAATTCAGGTTGCAGATGAACCGCAATAATAATTTTTATGCTAGAGTAGTGCTGGTTTTGGCAGAATTATTTTAATGAATCAAGAACATTCAAGAATCTTATACTGATTGCTCAACTTCCTTTATAACTAGTTGAAAATGAAATATTGATCAGCATAGGTTCATGGAAATCCTACTAAAATAGAACTATTATACATAACAGCAGTTCTGTTATGCCACTGCAATTAACGGAGCGATGAAATCTACACTGGTGGGGTTTCACTTCAGTGGCTGCCGCTCCAGACTGCTTGTAAAACTGCTGTACTTGAAAAAGATAATTCCAGTGGATCTGTGGTCCTCTCAGAAACCAGTCAATCAAGTGCCTGGGAGCAAATGATGATCTTCCATAGCATATGTAGCAGGAAGGAGAAAGGGCAAGGCAAGCATACTGCAAGAGTCGAGATGGAAATGATCAGACTGAATTCTCCAGCAGCTTCCTTTGAGCTACACTTAGATGCTCCCACCAATTCAGAGATTTGTAATTATCAAAATGGTTTATTGTCCTGCAATAACTCTTTATATCTGTTCAACAAAAATGAATCTCATTTTTGCAACAGGTTAAAAGACCAAAAAAAAAAGAAAACCAAATAGGTTTAAGTAAGGCCACCTTCTTCTGGTAACATGACAAGACAAAGTTCTTCCTCCAATGTGAGATGTTTCCCCTTTCTTTCCATGTACACTAGTGCTCAAACATAAGCCACAAGATAAACTTGCCTCTGTTATTAAACAAAAATATGTTCCTTAACTGCAGTCAATATACTGTTGCTTCATCCACATTTTCCATCTCAGAAAATCTGACATGAAGAAATTTTTTTCCTGTTATGCCCGCTAATGTGACTAATACTACAATAGTTCATTCATTCATTGCCACATAAATTTAAAACAACCCTTCCAATTTTCCAGAAATATATGCCAGGACTTGCAGACTGTCACACATTGTGGCCATAGGGTTGCTGCAGGAC
Organism: Meleagris gallopavo; assembly: GCF_905368555.1. Lineage (NCBI taxonomy): Eukaryota > Metazoa > Chordata > Aves > Galliformes > Phasianidae > Meleagris > Meleagris gallopavo. Next base: position 49,761,713 of record NC_139405.1, on the reverse strand, counting down.
CAGTAGGTTACTTCATAATTTCCTCCACTGCTTGTCTCCATTTTTATCATCTCTTTCAGGGAAAATATAGCCTTCCAGGCAGAGTTTGCTGTTTGTAATTTACTGCATTCCTTGGGTAGCATTTTATAAAAGTTTTTATCCTGTTTTGTTTTTTATTTAAATTAGCTTATGAAAATGGGCTAGTGCCAAAGTAACGGTTTTCAGAGCTACGATGAATCATTTCTGAGTTGTCGTGTGATTCATGAAAATGTCAGGATCTTAAAAATGCCCACACTGTATTTAATTCCCATTAAAAAAAGGTTTTTGAAATACAGTTCAGATGGTAATGTTTTTCTAGAAATAAAGTTGAGATCCAGAGCTCCACTTCAACAACTAAGTTGGAGTATTTTTTGAATCCTGAAACAGCCCCATTTAACTTTGTAATTAGCCTGTCCAAAACCTGCAGCAATGTTGATCATATGCTAGTTGCTTCTGCCCAGATAGAGCAGAGACAGACCTTGACCCTTTCCAGACTCAGCATCATGGGAATTGAATGTCATTCTTCCTGCCTTGTGCCACCTCCAAGACCGGTCTGTCTCTCCTCAGAGGGGTTCAAGAGGAGGAAGAGATGCTAGGGAACACAAAACTCAAGCGAACCTGGCTGCATCAAGTGATGCTGTCGATCTCTCAATGGGGCCAGTGGCAAAAATGAGGGACCAACACATCATCCCTTTGGGAAGAACCTTCAGGAGTTGCACCCAAGAGATTTTACTTCATACCAGTTTTAGGAGAGATCAAATATCCCCAAGATTTAAGAGGACTTGATTTTTTTTGCTATTTCTGAGGTGTGAAACTGAGGCAACCTGACACCATAGTCAATGGTACATTTTGTAGGAATGTGTGAGTTTTCTCTACAGGAGATCATGTCCCATAGAAACCTCATATAATTTATTTGGAAAAGAGAGGGGTGACTTAGCATGAATATTTTCCCACTCCAGGAAATAACAGGCAAGAGGTCAAGTAACAAAGAGAATTCAGTTGTTTCAGTACATTGCTTCAAAAGACACACAAAAAGTGAAGATACTTTCAAGAGGCAAAAACCAGCATTAAGTATTAGTTGCTGTCAGTTGGAGATACCTCTCAGTGACACAGCTTATGCATAATTACACATTTTTACATTACCTAGCCATCACATGAATACCTTTGGTGGGAAAAGAAACCACGTAATAATAGCATGTAATAATACCCCAAAAATCCAACTATAGGAAAATGTACAAAAGATTTTGAACTTTGTCCAAAACTTTGCCATGAAATCCATTACAACTGTTCACTATAGTTAATCATTTTCAAAATCAAGATTTTATGCTAAAAGCAGATTTTGACTTTTTGTCTGACACCTGGTACACTTACTCAGATGAAAAGAAGTAGCACTATGCCATGCTTTCTTTCTTTTCTTCAAAGTCTTCTCCTAACTCTTAACTACATTAAAAAAATATAACTGTTTCAGGAACAAAAGAAGAATAGGGATAGAAAGTAGATAGGAAGATCAATCCCTTTTTTTTATATCTGGCACATATTGCAATTCTATACACAAAACAAAGTCCAAAAACTCGGTGCGTAATATTTAATTCTTTACTTGGTGCTTATCTGTTTAAGCCTATGAAGGGAAGAAAAATCTGTCTGTATAAGTTCCACAGTAGTTGGACAACATGAAGTGCTCCTACATGTGCATGGTTATGGACTTCAGAGTGTACTGCTCTGCTTCCAGCCAGCGGATTGTGATGCTATTCCCAGAGAGGCTGCAGGAATCAAAAGGGATTGTGACCAATGTCCTGGGCCATGTACATTAACTCACTTCTCTGCCCACAGGACTTAAATTAAATTTCATTTGCCTTAAAACTCAAATCATACAGGTTCTGTTGAACTAGACAAAGGGGAAAAATAAAGCTTAGGATTGGCCACAATACAAAGGCAAAACTTTCAAACAAACTCAGTTCAAAATCTGACTCTTAGGCCTTACAAACATTGTATACCAATAAGGACTAGTGATGTAAAGAATTTTCTAGTTATTATTATTATTATTATTATTACTACTTGTTAAAGGCTACCAAGCATTTTGAGAAATTGAAAGTGAGCAGAATTATAGTTCTGCCATCTAACACTGACTTTTACGAAACTTGGTGGGGTTTCTGAACCAGCCTCATAACATGCTTGTATATTCAGGAAATATATTTGGGAATTTAAAAATAAGATGGTGCAGAATAGAGACAGGCTACTCTTACCTCAGCAGAGTTGGCTGAATTCTGGACACCGGCAAATCCATGTCCTCCAGCAGAGTCAAAAATCTATTAATAATGCAGATAAATAAACAGGCTAAACAAATTAAAAAAATAATTGCTTATGTGTGTTAGGCAAATTCTTTGAATAACTGAAGAAACAAAAACTAGAGGAATATATCTAATTCCCAAATAAAAGGGATTGTTTTGCACTTCTGATTGTTTTATTTCGATGGGAGGTAGCATTGAGGAAATAGGAATTCTCCCTCCATAAGGAAAATTTAAATCAGCTTTCTCCTTCAGAATATGTGTACACTTATATTCAAACATGTATAAAAGCATTCACATCCTTTTTTTTTTTTTTTTTCTATCTGCTCTTTAGCAGTAATTTTAAAGTCAATAACCATCCAATCATGCACTCTTCTCCAAGTTACAGTTTCACTATTTGGTACACCATTAGGTACAATTAGCAATAAATCTCATCATGATTTAAAGGAAAAATTTCAAATTAATGTTGCAGTTTTGGAAAATTTTATCCCCTACACTTTTTCAGCTCGTCTACCTGAACAGTGAGCCTGGCACTGTTGATAGCAGTATAACTTTAGCTAGAACAGCATACATGGCCCCCCAACAGCACTAGCAAGGAATGAAAACAGCTGACTACTGCCCTACTTTGGAACTGATGAAAGCAGAAACTGCAACCTACATTTCCCATATGCGTAGAAAGTAGTAGTTTCTACAGAGAGGCTAGGAAGTAGCAGTTAATAGTATCTCACAAAGATGTTAGGACTATTCATGCAAACAAATAAAAAATCAATAGCTAAGGATACGATCAGATATTTTGATGATAAGAGCGTATAAACATTAGGATAGATCTATACAGTTCACATAAGATCTTGAGATTTGCAGGTACTAACATTACTGTCCTGAAGTACAAATATAAATTGCACTTTTAGTCTCCCTCTGGAATCAACAATACAATCAGTACAATATCATCTGACTTACATCTGACCTTTTTTTTTTTTTTCCTTTGTTCTTGGAAAAACCTTTCGGATAATCCAAGACAATGGCAAACTCTTTTCTAAAATTTCACATGAAATACAGTTTCTGACAATGTGTATAACAGGCACTACTTTTGAACTTCCTCTTTCTTGTCTTACCCGCAGATGTAGTCAAAGCATTTTATTGTTTATGATTTCTCAAAATAGTTTATCGTTTAGACTGAAGAAAAGCAGATAAGCATTTAAGAAACTGAGGATAATGTGAGCCTAGACGTCCCCCATCTGCTACAGTTCAGTTTTATTAACTGGTTTCTAAAAGACTGAGTCACTTCACTAATGTTTACAAAAGCCTCCTGGAATAGAAACTCTGCACCCTGTATTTTGGATTATTATTAACAACATAAAAATAAGATAAAATTTAAAACTTCTCTGCTGCAACAATGTTCAAGAACATACCATCTAATTTTGAACTTAGAGTACTATAGATAAAACCATACTAGCTCTAGTCAAATGTACTTTAATTAAATCCATGAGTGCAAGAAATTTTTAACCTATTTTTTGGAACAGATGTCGGAGTACAATTAGGAGAGAACCAACCCTGACTTTCCTGCTTAACCCAGTTTCCCAGTGGGTTGAAAAGCTGATAAGAAAGGCAGCCCCAGGCCTATTCTGATTTACAATTACTTGCATATACACTAGTCTGAGCAATGACATGGCTCCCTTTTCAACTACTTTCCAGGTTCAAGGGTCAGTTTTTAATTCATGCTTTTAAAAATTCTTCACTTTTATGGGTATGAGTCATAGTGCAGTGTTATTAAATATGCAACACTCAAGATTTACATTTCCTTAATTTTATTGTATGTTGTTTCATATAAAAAAAAAAATCAAATAAATACAAGAATCTGAGTTCTTGGATGAAAATGAACACTTTTTAGGGCCAGCTGGTTGCAAGTTTTGGAGCAAAGAGAGTGAGGACATGCTGGGGACACCTCTGCCTGTGCTCAGGACTCTCTCCTCTGCTCAGGAAAGAGCTAGGAGGGCACCAGGAGCCTCTTTGCCTTGTCGTGGAAATGAGATTCCCTGTCCCTGAGCTCCACAGAATCCCCTTCACAGACTATAAAGCATACAGGAGGATGTATCATGCAGTTAGGGCAGTGATTTCCCAGCTGGAAATGAAGCTAATGGGCACAGCAACCCTTCCCTCAGGCCTGTTTAAAGAAATAGAGATGTAGAACTCACAGACCAGCCTCACCTGTCACAGAGAACACTGAAAAATATATGAAAAAGACTATGTGGAGAAAATCTCTCAACCAGTTCCCTCTTTCAAAAGACAGATTTGAGCTTTTATTCTTATTCAGTGTCACCATGTAACACATCTCAACTGATATGCAAAAAATGCCTAACAGTCATCCAAAGAAGCTTCATCCCAATGCTACACACAGATAAATATTTACCTATTAAAAATATAAATAACCAGACCAGAAAATCCTGATGTGTTATTTTGCAGTACTGAATCTGTTTCATCAGCTCTGGGACTACAACAGTATAAATATGGATAGGTTTGCTTTGTATACTTCCTGTGAGAGGCAATGCCAAAGGCCGCTATCTTTGGATCAATCACTCCATTTTTTTTTCCATGAAGATTCACCAATGTTATTCTGTATTAAATTGCAATTGTACTTCAGAGTCCGAGGTACGTGTCAGCACAACACTGAATTAAGGATTTGCATATAGGTTTTCTCCAAAGAAATCCTACTTCAAAACAATTTGCAAGATGGCCAGAAGGTAAGTTTTCTTACAAATTCAAGAGATTGTCTTATACTGCAGATAAACTAATCCACAGGGTCAAAGTCTCTCATTCATCAACCTTATTTAACACAAAGGAATCCACAATCAGACATATACCAATGCCTCTTCACAACTGATGCTCTCATTACAAATCTATAATATCTATTGAAATTGCAAAGGCAAGTCTAATGGACAGATGTCTCCTTCCCCATACACCGACAGCATTAGGCAGGATAAGCCCCAGTAGAAACAAGCCCTTCTCTGCTTCCAGTATCCTAAATCCTCAGCAAGTAAGATTTACCTGTGTTATGGAAGGTCGCTTTTCTTTTCCTTTTCTTGCCAGTGTGTCCAGTCCTTTTAGTGAAGAAAACAGACCCTTCTTGTTTCGGACTCTTTGAGACAGAGACAGGGTACGCTTCCTGAGAGCAGCTTCATCCCTGGAGCAGATCTATTTAAACACAGACAGGACTTCTTCATAGCACTTTCATAAGAGCAAAATACTGATAGTTATTACAACCTGAGATAACAAATAAAAGTTTCTTCAGTTTATCTCAATGCAATATGCCATGATGCTTCTTTTGGTATTCAAATGGTGTGACAGCATAATTTTTTTCATAAGGCAAAATTAGAAGATCATAGACGGGAAGGAACTGGAAAATGTTGCTCTGTACAACAGAAGTAGTTAATGAAAAGACTCTGAAAAAGAATGATAATCTATTATCCAGATATAAAATTGCTAGAGGAAGAAAGACTTAAAGTTGGCAAACATAGGAGATAAAAGTGCTATACTCTTATGTTCTTGACAAGCAATGACATAAAATACAGAGATAAAAATAGTGGCTGAGAGAAACAGATTCTCTGTTGAGTCTTTCAAGGCTACTATTCAGTCTGGCTTCTCATGCAGAAAACATGCTCTATTTCTTGCTGTAGAGATCAGCTTCACAGACCAGTAAAGGTTAAAAAGAAGAAGTATGCCTGCTATTGTCATAGTTTACTTGAAGCCAACAAGGTGACAACAGCTTACAGCAGAGGAGCTTCCTCATTCTTCTTTGCAAACATAAACCATCATTTTTAAGAGTGACTTGCAAATTTGGATTGCCTATTATTTCTGTTGACTCTAAAAATACTTTCCCTTCAGGAGGGTACCTTTTCCAAAAAATGAAAAAATTGTGGGATCTTCTGGGACCTCCACAAAAGATTAGCTCAACCTGGAGGTACCAGAATCACTTGTTAAAAGTAACAACCAGTGGTTTATGTCATATACACTTTAATCTTCAAACTCAACGCGTCAAAATTGCAGTGACAGAATTTCAACACTATTACTTGTTTACATTTACGTCTGGTTTTATTTCTTTAGATATGGGTCAGAAGTGGCCAATTCCAAAGTCCTCAGAGACCAAAAAAAATCATGGTGATATATCCTCATGGGTTCAAAGTCTGTCTCTTTGAAACAACATTTGTTGCAGCCAAGGAAGAGGCAGAAACAAGGAAACAAGGCCATCTGAACAATGCATGGGGGTGCAACCATTACTTATCCTAGCACAATTCCACATGTAAATACATCATAATGACGGCTTTTGTGTGACACACCCATGAAAAGTACATTTGACTTACCAGTGCATGGAAAGATGACACCGAGAAAATGCCGAGCCTTCCCAGTGCCAATTTTGAAGGACGACTGGCAGCAGCCAAAAGGCTCTTCGGATTCGGAAGCTCCCCACCTTGCAAACTGGCTAGGTAACATCGCATTCGGAAAAGGTCCATGTTAAATTTTTCCAGGTTCTGTTCCCATTGCTGGATCTGTTTAGATATAAAAAGGGACAATTAAAAGGGGAAAAAATGTCTTTGTGGGCTGCACTGAAAATTTGAGCTCTTCCACAATCCCACAGTAAATTACTTTCATCTGGTGCTATATGGATTAGATTAGTTATTCCCTGCCAAAACACATTCAGTCATATTGTGTTTCATCAACCCAAAAGATGACTTGAAATAAAACAAAGCTGGTGGTCTTAAATGCATACTGACAAGATGAACATACCATGAACTTTGGGTAGTTTGATAGCCACAAAAGCAGTTACATAAAAACATAACCTTGTGGTTCATGAAGGCTTTTTTTTTTTTTTTTTTCCTTTCCTTTTTTCTTTTTGGAGATTAGATTTGTTTCCTTCATTTTATGAGTTTAGATTGTATAGCTGCCTGGCTGAAAGCGAGACTGCATAGCTACACTAATTCACTACACTAAGTGAAGTAGCTGCACTGACAAGTTCTGCTCATGCTTTACCATCTTCCTACAGCCTCTCTATCTGTACACAGGAGACAATACTGGCAATGGGAACATGCATAGTTCTTTGTTTGACTAATAGTTTAAGACATGCCTATGCTCAGCGATAATGCAAAAATAAGTTTATATATACTCTGTACAAATTACTGGACCACATGTAAGAATGTATACATACCCTGGTAAAATTTTAAAACATATTTAATACAGACAGATGCAGATGCATCAGATAACTAAATCTAATTTTAATATAAAATTAGGAAAGTGAAAAGACTCAAATATATACTAGATGAGTAAAATCCAGAATCAAGACTCATGACAGAAGTATTTTCCATAGATGCACACTCATCTACACAAACACAGATACTTAAATACTATACTAAAGTGCTTTTAATTTTTTCTGTTTACACATCAGTAGTTGCAGCTCAAATCTGCCCCATGGTGTATAATATACATTAACATGAATAAATAGTACAAGTAAGAAGACAGCTGTGTTTAATATAGTAGACACATTCACACACGAGAAGACAGAAAAGATGTCTACATTAGGTTAATGTACAGTAACTTCATGTACATCAACTGAAGGTTGTTAAAACCCCCTGACAATGCTTTTCTTCAAATGTCAGTTCAGATCACTGTAAGCTTGTTTTTAAACAGGTGGTTTAGAGTTGTGGAAAAAGTTTATCACATTTTCCTCTTGCATATGTATTGCCTTCATACATTTCACTGACATGCCTTGCCTGTTTCTGAGTGTAAAGAAAATTATCACCTTAAATTGAAATTAATCAGTGTTGGAATAAGCAGTTTTATGACTTAGAAAACAAGCTGATAAACACCATAAAAATATCAGGTGAACTGTATGACTGATAGTTTCCTCTAGAAGCAAAATCAGTTCAATTTTCTTATAATGTTGCCAAGTACCACAGAATCACTACAACTGATAGAGACATTACCTATTCTGGCTTTCTTACACATTCACTCAAAAACTGTGGCATCAGCTACAGCTATAGTTGTGGAAGCATTAGGCACTAAGGGCAAAGGAAGGAAAGGGAAGGCAGTAACAGGACAAACTCATAATAGTCCAGAGAAAATGGACTGAAATATATACATAGATCACTCTGAATGTTATACTTCCTGTTTATTTCCATGGAAACTACAATAGATACAAAGAGAACAATGACACTGTTTGATAGAACAGATACAAAACAATATTTTTTCAGCACAGTCACTACCATTAGATGTGCATTTTCAAGAGTGATGACCAAAAGCCTGCATGTCATGCTCATGAAAATCTGCATGGCCATTCAAAATGTGGCTTGTCTTCTACATCACTGTTACTACTGCTGAAACACACCACCCACCACCTCATTGTGCTCACATCTCCATCAATGTTTAGCAATCACTAATGAATGTCAATGAGTACAATGTTTTCTACATGGAAGAATTCAGTGACATACCTTTTCTTCATCCACACTTCCCATGTCAGACACCATTTTGTCAGACTTTCCCTTTCACTGCAAGGCATCAAAATGTAATGGAATATTGGTGGGAAGGTTCAGTCTCTACTGCCATACCACCAAAATCTGCCTCTGACGTCATGGACCAACAGAATAAAATAGGAGGCATTAATTTCAGTGTAGCCCTCATATATAATGAAAACACCTCCTCCAATCTCGTGCTACATGTTCAAAATGTGCCTCCTTTGTGTCCCATAAAGAAAAATCATTTTTTCTTGGATTTTTTTGAACATTGTCCTTTATTCTGCACTCTTTTCTTCTCTCAGATACTCTTCATCCAGTATTTTACTGCATGCCTATATCTTACACATGGATGATACCAGAAAGAGCCTTTGTGACCAGTTCTTCCTCCATGTCAACATCAAATTAGAATGAGAACACGGTTGCCAGCTTTTCACAAAGCAAAACCTACAAGTTCAAGCAAAGTCTTTCCCTCTTGAATGATATCTCCATGAGTACAGAGTCAACACCTCAAGAAAATAGAGCAAGGCTTGTTCTTGCTGCTGGACTGTTCCCACTGAACACAAGCTGAACACAGTTGTGTTTCTGAGGCTTTCTTCAGAATCCTCATTACTCATTTCAAGTGAGTTGTATTTTAAAATAATCTAAGAAGGGGGAGTAAGGTACAACACAAGGATGTTCTGAAGAAATAATTAAATTAAAGTGTTTATCAGTCATTCAGGATGCTAGCTAATCAGCTCCAAAAGCATCGGTAATCATGCTGTTACTTTTAATGGCATTAGCAAAAGCTGTAGGCAGGGAATTTCTGAGATTGTCTTGTAGTCTTATCAAAATCAGGGATGTCTGGAAACAATTGGAGACCACGAACCAATACCAGCTGCTATTTGCCTAAGCCTTTTAAACTATGATAATTGTTCTGAAAGATTTATATTCTTGAGGGCTAGATGGAGGAAGCTCACAAATAAAAAAAACAACAACTTCAAAACTCAGTATGACCTGGTCTATTTACAGCCTGCAGACTAGATGCTACAATCTTCATTTGCACACCCACATGAGAGGACTGCCCAAAGACAGCTCAAGGACTTAGGTCCATCCTGTACAGACAATCCGGCCCTTTTGAAATCTGTTCTAAAGCAAACGGGAAAAAGCACATGCAGCAGACAGCAGTGAGAGTGGGAATGGGTAACAAAGGCTAACAGCAGCAAGAATAGACTCCACAAAGAGATAAGAGATACCGCCTGAAGGAGGGCACGCCAAAACAAACAAGCATACATGAAATTGCACCCTGTGTGACCCACTCAGTTATTGCTGCTTGTCTGCACTGCAGGCTTGAGCATCAAGGGCTTCCAAAACACTTATCTCTCTCTCCTCACAATTTAAACACCTCTTAGTGAATTTCTAGGAAAACCATTAAAGGAGAGGCAGAAGGCAGGCTGTTATTCTCAGTACAAGCAAATGTGAGGCAAGGATATCTGGGTTTTGTGTGAGCATGAGAAAGAATGGGAGAAAGACAAGGAGAAACCACCCAAAAAAATGTATTCAGACTAATTGGATCCCTGTAAAGAAGAGAGAAGAAGGAAAATACAGCAGAGAATTAGAAAGGAACAAAATGCAGGAAGCCCAAAGAGTTACGGCCATAAATTATTGAGTTTGGGTCACTGGGACAAATTAAGGCCAGGAAGCCTGATTCAGGGACAAGACTAGTTTTGTTGGGAGTGCTAAGTAAAAGAGCTACTTTTGGTAACAGAGACATACATTAGGAATGAGATCTTAACAGTTAACACACAATGTGGTACTTTTAGCAGTAATTTAGCAGTAATGATCTTTTTTTCAGATCATAAACATTCTCTTCCAAGTTAGTGAAAAATCTATTAAGACACTGAGACAGTTGTAAATTCATTACATTATAAATTATGCAAACAGATAAGTTGAAGAAAGGTGCTAGAAAGTAATCTCTACATGTTCAGTATCACTGCTAGGTTGGTTCTAGGTAAACTCTGAACTGGGAGCTTGGGAAAGCCAGGAAGTAAATACATTCAGAGCAGATCACACAGAACAGGGGTTTCCAGAATGTGGGATGTGGAACCAGTGAGTACTGCTTTGGAGATTACAAAAAGTTAACAGGGAAGGACAAGTCTTATCTGCTATGCAGCCATCCCTGTAGGTGATATACCTAATAGAACCCCCACCCGAGCATGCCTCAGGGCTGCTGTCTATGAAAGACAAGGACCAGCAAAGGCTATGCTGGTAGAGGAACTTAGAGACAGGCCCTGGCTCCTCTGCCGTCCTATCATAAATACAGTGCTAACAGCATCCTTTGGAGGCGAGAAGAAAAATAGTTTCTTTTTCAAATACACATTCGCTACAAAGAGAGCTCAATGTAATAAAATCAAAACCAGCGTAGAATTAGCTGAAAGCAGTGCCAGAAATGACAACATACCAACTCAGAGTAAGAACAAGTAACAAGAAGGAAGTAACAAGAGGAAGGAGGGAAGGACGAAGCCTCCTGAAGTTCACCTAATTAATTGCACTTATTTAAGGTAACGCAAAAGTAAAGATTCACAAAGAGGAAGGTGTTCTCTCAGTGAGTAGGTCTTTAAAATGGATTTGATTTAGTAATAGTTCTTACACCATACAGAAACATCAGCTCCTTATGACACAACTATCTACAGCAATAAGAAATTCAGAATTTTCCCCTATACAACATCTTCTGCCTAGATTGAAACATCTCTGCAAGCTGACGTAAGGAACTCTGAATGTAAAAGAAACTTCTGTTGCTGTTTTATATGATCAGCTTTTTAACCACATTACAAATAACACCAAACTCTTAGCATCCCAGTCCCCAGTTCACAGACACAATTCATATTGCACCCATCTGGATAAATGAGTCACTCAGTATCTTGGGACAGGAAAAAGACTTTTATTGTCATTTCTTCCTAAAGAGCAGCAGAGGGGCAGTCTGACAAAATGGCATCTGACATGGAAGTACAGATTGAAGCAAAGGTGTGTCATTGAATTCCTCCATGTAAAAACTCTGCACCCATTGACATTCATCAATGATTGCTGAATGTTGACAGAGACCAAACAGTGGATGTGAGCGCAGTGAGGCAGTGGGCAGTGCATTTCAGCAGTGACAACAGTGGGTCACCTCTGCCGGAACAGATATTTACAAACGCAACATGCAGGATTTGGGTCACCACTGGTGAAAATGCACATCTAACAGTGGTGACTATGCTGAAAAATATTGTTTTGTAGCTGAGAATGTGCTCTATCAAGTAGTGCTACTGTGTTCTTTGTATCTATAGTAGCTTCCATGGAAATAAATAGGAGGCATTACATGCAGGGTAACCTACATATATATCTCTGTCCATTTTCTGTGCACTTTTGTGAGTTGGTCTCTTTATAAGCTTTTGTAAATACAGTCTTTCAGAGCAACATATGTACATACATATCTATAGCCAGGGATGAAATTCAGAAAGTCATTGAATCCAGCTGCCCCTCCCCACAAAACAGCAAGATAGGCCTTCCTGCACACACCTCTGCAACAGCTTCATCCTACAACCACTGCTATGCAATGCTACATTTGCTAATAGTTTATCCATTATTTCATATTAAATCTTTCCAAAACAAAGATGGAATTTCACCCATCTGCAAAACAGTAATTACAGCAGCGAAGAGAGTGGAGATAAATTTCCTTTACTTCTCAGGCTGCTTATTCTCTTCACTCCTTAGTGACTACCAAAAGAAAAGTATTTTACTAATATTGTAGAGGAGGGTCATACCACACTGAAGAGTAATACCTGAAAAAGAAACCAAACCAAATCACTCAGAAAGTAGAGCTCTACTCTAGCCAGATCAAAGACCATCTAAATTGAAGATCTGTTATACCAAATTTAGATAACATTTTTCTTTCATTTGGAAGAATGTAGAAGAAAGAAAAATCACTGGATATTACAAATAAATTAGAATTTTCATGTGGAGAAACTGGCAAGTGTTAGTAAAGTTCCCTGGAAATAATCTATTTCAGGATTATTACTGTGAGTTTTCACCTAGTTTTGGACAATATATCATAAGATGCTTCATAGAAAAATGAAGACATGCAATTTGGTCTTCTGAAGGGAGTCTGAAGAGTAAAATTCTTAAAAGTACACAAGTTGTCTCCCCGTACATATTAGTGAGAGAAAAGATAAATAGTCAGGTACATTTTAGACAAACTGTAATGAAGTTATGAGGTGAAAGGCAAAAGGTCACCAAAGGGAAATGAGGAAAGGTACTAATTTATTTAATGACGATTCAGAGAAAACAGAATATCACCTTACTGATCCCCTTATTTTGCTCTATATGGTAACAGAAAAACCACTTGTGGTTGCAGGGTGCATATGAAAACTTTCATCTTCAAGCATGCATCTGTTCTTCTCATTAATGCCTCATCATTTCAATGCTTGAAAATAAAACCTCTGCTCATAACCTATCTGATAAATAAGTCTAATGCACACAGAAAATACGAATCAGAACAGAAAACCCCGAATAACTTGGAAAATAAAACATTATTATGCAAATATATTACAATTTGAAAAGTCCAGAGTGCTTTCAAGCAACCCTTATTCACATTACGGTACTAAAATGAGACAATAGAAAAGACTTATGTACAAAGTACACAAAGAAATACACCCAGAGCTGCAGTGCCCTCACAGTGAGGCTAATTTTCCATTCCATTAAAAACATTTCTACAGGCAAAGGCAGCTCCAATTTTAAATTAACATGCAATATTTTGTTAAAAGACCTCCAACTAAATGCCATGAATCCCTTTCACTAACTTCAGTGGCAGTTAGACAAGGCTCCGTTTTCACAGCAAATGCTGTGAATACCCCTCCAATGTTAAGCTTCTAGGAAAGTTAATATTTTTTAAAGATAGACTCCATGGGCTTTGAAATCATGATCAGTGCTCTGAGATTTTTGAACTTGCTATTTTTTGTCTTATTATCTTACAGCCTGGGGAAACAAACCAGCACCACCAAACAGCATATTTATTGCATATATTAATATAAACACACATGGCCGTAGATAGTATGTGCACACTTATTTTCAGACATATGACCAGAGGCCTAATGGGAATAGTTGCTGTACACATACTGCTCTCTTCAATCTCTTCTAAATTGCCCCACTGTACTGATAGCTATATCAAGGGCTGCTATTTTCTCTTATACTGCTAGTAAGTCCATTATTATTATTTTTGGACTGGTAAACCCAGACAGAGGGAATCCCTGATCTAAGCTGCAGGTCTGAAGACATTTCTTGGCCAGTTTGATAGATCAAGTTTCTAAAATAGTCATTTATCTAGAAAATCAACCTTCTCATTCTAACTTTTTGTTTGCACTTCCATGTAGCACTAGCTTTATCAAACTCTAGCCTGCAAATCCATCAAATATAAAAAGAAGCATCAGAAGAACTTTTCCAGTTCACTTGCTGCACACTAAAAATAAACCTATATGTACATTTAAGTACACATAGCAGTTTTAGAAGTCCAGATTTCCTTATTGTAATTGCCTTTCAGGTAATGGTATCTGTGAAACAAAAGATGATGATGTGTGCTTGTAAAGCCTTATGTTTTATTAAGTCTTTAGTAGAAAGAAGCATTCATTTTAAATCAGTATAAATGGGGGGAGGGATGGAAGTTGAAGTTGAGTGGTTATTCTTCTAAGGAAAAAAAAGGACAAAGACAAAAGATTTAGAAATCATCATTTCTAAGATAACTCTCCAGTGAAAATAAATGTATCTCATCTTTTTTTCATTAACAAAACAAAAAAAAAAACAACCAACCAAATAACAACAACAAAAAAACAATACAGTGATCCCTCTGGAGTCAATTGCAGTATTTTCTTTGACTTCCCAAAACCTATCACTAGTAAAGTTATCTGGAACAGGACATGTATGATATACTTCAGTCAACTCCTACATGATTGAAACCACCACCAAACATAGAGAATACAAGTCCAAGTATTTATATTCCTCCTGTATAAAAGTGGCTTGTGTCTAAAAGTGGACAAAAGATAACTAAACAATTCCAATTCAAAACAATTAAGCTACATATATGCAAACTTTTCACTAATGAACAATGCTTTTTCAGAATTGCTAGCATAATAAGTATATTAAGAATGCTTACTTACTAAATATATTAAAGATTTTTAGGGTTTTGGTTTGTTGTTTTTTTTGTTGTTGTTTTTTTTTTTTTTTTTCCCCCAGAAACCCATTACTGAGACATTAAATCAAAAGATCAGGAAACTACTGACTTTTCTCCGAAGTGATCTTGCTGACAAAACTTAAAGCAGCTGTAAGGAGAAATTTTATAGAGATCAAAAGGTTTCAGACTGAAGAAAAGGTTCACTGTGAATTTATTGTTTGTTAACTAGTGGATGTTTGCAGATGATCCATTTCACTCTTTGTCTCACTAGTTTGCCCTCAGTCAACATTTTGAGAAATTAATAGACAGAAGATTAGCAGAAATAAATCTTCTGCAACCCCAGTGATGGATTTTAGTTATAGCAGAATGCAGCCAACTCCTTCCAGGATCAGAACTGGAAAACAATGGCAGTTCAAGGACAGAATACCTAATTAGCAGGAATGAAGAGACCATCATTAGCAAAGTTCACCTGACTCTAAATAAACTAGCATCAGTATCTAGTGAATCAGTGAGTGTAAGAAAAGATTTTTCTTCAGCGTGTCACACATGATAAGGCCATATTAAGCACTAGAGAATCTCTAGAAATCTATATATTTTTCTATGTCTCAAAACCTACAGCAATAAAAGGATGCCTTGCTCATCCTCCAGTCACCCCAATAGGCTCTGGACCATGAAATAAAGTGACGTGGGAAGTATGTAATCTGAGCACTCCAAAAGCTTATGAACATCACCACAAAGGGCTGTGAGCAGTGAACCCTTTACCAAGACACTGAGAGACACATCATCATTTGCCAGTTGTTGCCTACACAGCTGTTGGTATGGGCAATATGTCAACATCTCAAGATGTAATTCCATTAGGTGGCACTGGAGTGATTCCTGGTTTGTTTGCTGAAAGCTAAGAGTAGAGAAAGGCTTTATGTTTATGCATGACTGCAAAGACAAAAATGCGACTATTTTACCTGAAGAACAGCTCTAGCTATTCATCAGTCTGCTATGACTATTTGTTTTAAGCATGGCTTAGCTGAAATACCAAGTTGCACACTTGGTATTGAAACTATGAATATGACTATGAAAACAAAATTTCAGCAGGAGGATGGAGAGATACTCCAGTTTTCTTTTTAGAAATAAACCATAGTGGTGAAGTTTCTTCAGCATTAAGCTGCTGCTATAGCTAAGATTCAGTCATTTCTACCACCATCATAAGAAAATATGATCAAAACTACACATTAGGCATTCAGAAATTATTTGCAGGAAGAAGCAACCGATGATTCAGACCAATTCTTGCTGCAATAAAACAAAAGTAACCTAGATGCAAGTGTGGATGCAAACATACTAGCTGTTCTGCCAAGTGTAAAAATCTTGGCTGCAGGACACTAGATCTCCCAACCTAAACACTGATGGGTCTGAGCTTATACTAATACAAAAAATTCCTAGCACAAAACCAGAAAGTGTTACAAAAAGTGCTGCTAGTGACAAACAGTTCCCCTTTTCTTTGAAAGGGAATAATGCTCCAGAGGCTGTCAGTGGTACTCATGGAAGTGCTTTTCCATTCAAGATAAATGCTGGTCTTGACTTCTAGTTCTCCTTTGAACTCCTATGTGGATTTTTAAGAAGCCTAGAGGATCCTGGACTTTTAGTAATGGCTAAATTTCAGCTGAAGCATATGGTTTTGTCTGCCTTCTTACCATTACTTACCATTGTTCTTAGACCTTCTTACAATTTTATTTGGATAGAGCATACATTATATCACATCTTAAGGTGCAGAAATATATTGCTATGTACCTACTCTAAAATCTTTCCTGCAGTTCAATAATAAATTAAATTATTCACAGAACATACTGTAGATCCTGTGGCATGCTATATAATAGCTAGATATTATTAGCATCTAAGTGTATCATAAAACAAAGCAGTGAAAATTAATTACATTTTTCCAGAAGAGAAAAGAAGTAGCTTTGTGCTCATAAAACAGACCAGTCTGATCATCAGTTTTAAGTGCTGGTCTACTTCCTGAGCTGCTCTGGATTGCTGTAGAAACTTGGCAATAATTACGACTACCATATCTTGCCAACTATCTCCACAACAGTTGCTTTCAGGCCTACAAAGCATTAACAGTCAGAGACCAAAGCAAAAAACTACGACAAATGTTCTCCCGCAATAATACCTTGTAGCAGAAACAAACTGCACTATTTCCAGTACCTGATTCTCTATCGCCTTCCTGTTTTTTGGATCACTAACAATTGAGAGCTGCAACTCTGCCATCTTTTTCATCTTGCTGTCCATATCAATCTTCTGGAAAAGACTCTTGGTCTGATTTTTCAGTAGCCGAACTGTGTCCTCCTTCCCAAGCTTCTTTGCAAAGAGGGAAGCACAGGCTGAATGTATTGCAGTAACCCAGTTTTCCAGATCTGTCTGACTTGTTGCCTGTGGAACAAACCAACAGTGCAAAATTATGACCAGGAAAAAGAAAATCAAAATGAATCTGCAACTTTAGGACATTAATTGTTTCATGGTTTCCCTGAGACCTGAAGCATTTTTTTTCTCAAAACTTCTGAAGTAAGGTTTTAAAACTACACAAACAAAGGAGCTTTTTCCACACTGTCATGATTTGTACCCAAACTCCAGCTTCTGCTTCTTAGACCTTCCAGGTCTGAGGCCTCTGGGGAGCACAGCAGAGCCCGTGAGCCGTGGGCAAGATGTGACTTGCATTCTTTAGCTCTCCAATTAAATAAGGTGAAAGTCAATAGATTTCAAAAATAAATCTCTTCTTGCAGAGGTAACATAGCAACAGGGATGATTTTAAAAGTAATGTTGGAGGAGAGGAGTTGCTTACTTTAAAAATGCCAAATTAGTGTAGCACAGCATAGCAAGGTTAAGAGAATACATCTGCACAAAGTGTCTCCAGAAATGTTTACAAGTGCGCCTGTGAATCAACATGTTTTTATGCAGGCAGTTCCACATAATACTGTTCTTTATTAATATTTCCAGTACTGCAGTCAAGCAGGCAAGAACTACTTTTAACCTTCCTTTTGAATGCTTTACTCAACTGAGACATTTTCTGAGGCCAGCAGAGTCAGAATTGTGTCCATCATTCTGTAAAGGCACAATGCAGATAGATGTGAAAACATTTGCTAAGACACTTGATATTCTGGAAGCTTTTAATAATCAACAAGAATTGTCTTGTATGTTTGTGATTTATGTTCTCTTTATTTCTGAACTGTAACTGACTGAGTCAACTGGTGTAATACTGTACACCTGAAGTAGTATCATACACATACATCAATACTATAACAGTATACTGTAATAATGTAACTATAGTATTATTTTTAAGTCACAGACATGAGACTGTATATGTACGTATACATAATCACACGTGTAAGTGCATACTCACAGACACAACCTATAATGGAAATAATTAGAAAGTTATGTATGCATTCTATTACCTGAAATAGGTAGACATCTCCAAAAGAATTGCTGAGACAGAACACATTTTCTTTCTTGGGATGTTCTGGAACAGACTGGACTATACTGTCTTCAGCAAACAGAGCGTATCGAGGCAAACTATTCTGCTCCATTGAATTCCTTCCATAGGTCTCATAGAACAGCAGAGTACAACCTTTGGAATTCAAAGGGACAAGAAATGTGAAGAGAAAATCAAAGTCTGGATCTCTCATTCAAGTTCTCTTAGATTAATGTTTCTGTGAATTAAAATTCCCAATGACAGAGAATATTAGTTCCCCTCTTTTGAGCTAGAAAAAATGAGTGGGATCCTCAAAACTGGGACATAGGAAAAGTTAATATTGAATTTGCCAATGTAAATTTAGAACTGATGTCCAATAGAGATGCACCGAATATGCAGGACTTAAAAAACAAACAAACAAAAAGAACAGGATAGCTCAGTAAACTCAGCCTATTAAAATATTTAAGCCTGTAGAAAAATTCCTGCTTAGTTCAATCAGCTCCTGCGTTCAGTTATTATTTAAAAAAATCAGCTCTTTCTCAATAACCTTTGTAGTTGCAGACAAAAGATTTGCAGAAACATTTGTCTTCCAAAAACATGCAAAGTGAATAAATGTCTCAAATTTAAATTGGACTTCCTTCAATCTACCTGAAAACTGTCAACTTAGACCATGAACATTATCTGGATAATTTAAAACAGCTTAAAAGGATTGATTCTGATCATGTTCATTCTCACTGGTAGAGTAATATGTAAGATGTGAGACGTACATCCAGAAAACAAATTTCATTTTTGACAATCATGAATGCAGAGAGAAATTATTTCTGGAGGCCAGAAGAGCAGCCTTGGTCCCAGTACCCAGAAGTATGATTACATTGCCTTTGGCAGTGAAGCTGGTATAAAAGCTGCCTGCTGCTCCTCTCTTCCTTGCCAGCCATTCTTTGCTGCTGTGCATTACATCCCACTGTCCTCTGAGATGTACCGATTTACCTGCCCAGGCAGCCACAGTCTGAGGTATGTTACTAAAATAATCTTGTTTAAAACTATCTTGGGTTTCTGAAGAATTTCTTAACCCATTTGTGTATCTAGAGAACAGAAGTAAATGCACCTCACTCTCACTCCTGTGAAACATAAAGATTAATAATAAAGGAGTTGATACTGTTTGTTTTTTATAATTGAGAAACTAATTAACACTAGACTATGGCTGGATGTTTAACCTGGAAGAAATAAAAAGAGATACTATAAACAAATTTGAAAATTATCTAAGCAGTTAGAAAACTCTGAGGCTGTTCGTGGATTTTCCAGCAAGGAAAGCCTTTTCTAAAAGATATGCTTCAATTCAGTCAGGAATTAATTTAAAAACTTACAGCCACATTATGTATTGACTCAGACTAAATGACCACAATGGTCCCCTAGGGACCAGAAATCCATGAATATATTACTGTTGTAGCCCCTATACATATTCAGTGGAGAACTTGAAACTCAGCCAGTATAAGGATTAAGTTTGTTAGGGCTACACCATTGTTATCTCTCTGGTCTGCTTTTTCTTGTTGTTTTTCCTTCAAATCAAAGAGACAATGCAACACAAGGCAGAACCAAAACTTAGGCATATCTACCTAGGTACGTGGGTAGTTTGTATAAAAGGAATGTTGCAAAACCTGCAAAATAGAAATGTTTCCTTTATACATGCATTTAAAATAGCTAAAACAGACATCGAACTCCGTTTTAACATTTCTCTAACATTAGTACACTTATGTACTAAACATCCCAAACACATCATCCAAATTCATGTAATTTTGAGGTAGAGGTTACTCTAAAGTTAGATCTGAAATCAGAACCAAAATTCTTGATTTTGGGGGTCCTTCTGCCTGATTAAGGAAAATGATTTGCCTGCTAGGGTTTGTGGGGCACATCTGTTTTGAGAAATTACGAGATAGAGTCCACTCTCTCACAGACCAAATACAGAGTAAATGATAATAAAAAGTCAATGAGTTGAACCTCATCACATTCTCCAGTGCTACTGAATGTAAACCAGTTACAGGAGAAAAGGAAATCACAGGTTACTGAGCAAATCAGTTGACAACTGAAAGGTTTTAAAAGGAAGGCATTCAATTAATAGCAATTCCTGTGCACTACTTAAGTGCATCTTTTCCTACTGCTGCTCAGAGCATCTAGCAGAATATTCAGGATGAGAGCAAATCTTATAGAGTTGGTCCTGTCCTTTCCCCTTACCCACTCACACTTTCTCTCCTTTACAATAGAGATAGCTGGACATCTCTGCAGTAGGAAAAGAAGGATATGGTTTGTTACACTGCGTATCAGACATACCACTTCTTTAGTACTTTCACCATTACAAGACAAACAAAATCAACAAACCAAAGTTTCCACTTGCACTCTTCAGCATCAACACTGTACAACCACTTCTACTTTTGTATTTTAGGAAAGTGTAAATTAATTCTATTTAAAACTTCCACATTTCCCCTATGAATTATCAGAAAGGTAACTAAAGATATGTTGCCTTTTATTGTGGAAGTTTACATGTACAAAACCAAACAAGTAAATAATAGTTGAAAAGCATGCATGTGCGTTAAGATATATCTTGGGGTGAAGCATTAGCTGGTTTCATGAATTCTAACAGACCCAATGGGACTGATTATAGTTCAAGTATTTTCATCAAAATGTGAACTGAAGGGGAAGTGCAGTTGGAAAGCAATTTCCCTCATTAAAATAAATTAATTAGACAAGACAGATGGGAAAGAGAGAGCCTCATGTTATTATTCAAGCACAGGTCATGATGGCCCTGAAAGTGAAGCAAAGGTCTCTGGACACATCTACTTTGAAGTCTGGCATATAACAAATGGTTATAAGCCTTCTGCATATTTATAATTTAACACATTCACCAGAGTGCAAAGAAACACGCTGTTCTCCATTTGCATATGCAGCTATTTTAAGTCATATTTTAAAATATCTTGTCTACTTAAATTTCAAGAACAAATTAAATACAGATTTACTCAAAGTCCTGCATAAGGGAAAACTAAAGCAAGAGACTTGATCTTGATGCAGCATATTACGAAAACAGAACTACGCCTTGATATCCAGACAGGCAAGTTTATTTTGGCACCAGAACTCTCTACAGGACAATAAAGGTATGAGATCAAGGAAATGAGAAATGTGTATTTAAAACTGTTAGCAAAGTGGAGGAGATTCTGCATCATGAGTGGCAGCCATATCACTCATCTTAAGAAGAAAGCATTATATTGAATAGTTATAATGTTAGAAATTAATAAAGCTTTTTCCAAATAATTTCATTATTTCCTTGTTATGGCTAGGTAAATGCAGGTAGCAAGAAGGGAAGTGACTTATTCAAGGTAACCAGTAAGCCAAATGCATAGCAAAGAACCAAACACAAAGCACCTGACTTCCTTCCCAGAGCACTTCATTACCCTAAAAATGTACAGACAACTAGTATAATATGTTACAGTCTCTGCATTGACAGATTTGTTAAGAAACTGCTAGAATTTTAGAGGAGGTAGATAAAACTCATATTTGCACTCCTTAACACAAACATACAATAAAAGGGTGGCATTCAGATATTGTTTTTCCCTTTGTATATACTGCTTGTAAGCATGAATCATGCTACCTGATGATCAGTATAAGTAATTTAAACTGTTAAGACTGCCTACATTTTGATCCTTTGATAACAGGTCTCTGAATTATAAGGCAGAATTGCTACATTCTTGCAAGTTTGCTTCCTTCAAATCAGTACTATCAAGGGTAACACTCTCCACACTTGCTATTTGATGTTCATTTTTCTTTGGTCTACACCCATGCAGAATTTTGAAAAGGGCAACCTGAGGGAAAGTTGTTATTTTCTCTCCTCCAGTCCAAGATATACTAGGAAATTATTAAGTTTGATCATTTCCTTACTCATTAACTTAGCACTACATCTACTGAAAGGCAAATCCTTCAGATACAATTCAAAAAAAAAAAGGAAAGAAAAAATAAGCCTATGAACTCGCACAGTAAATTCCTTTTCCTCCGCACAATAGATGTTATTTTCCTTCTCACACTTCCCGACACCCATATGCTTCTTGCAGCACACCTACCTGCTCCATTACTCTGAGCTATCAACACATGCTGCTAGTGCAGGGCTAAACACAGTAATCACACAGCAGCCCACAGGCAGCAGCCTATCGTAAGTGGATTGCCTTCCCACAGCAAGAGAAGAGGGGGGAGATGGGAAGGGCAAGCATTCTGAAAGGCAAAAGTGCTCAGCAATAAGCAGGCTGTGGGAAAGACCATCTGCAGAAGGAAGGGAAACAGAAGACCCCTGGAAGTTGCTGCAGCCACAGAAGCAAGCATTCCTTGCTGAGCTTTGGGCACTGCAGTCTTTCTCCCCTACTGCTGCTACTGCTTCTACCCTAAATGTAAATGTTTCTCCATGCAAATGCCTCAGCATGCAGGCATTGACCTCTGTTACCTTGCCACCTGGCAACAAGCCAACTGTTTTTACCTTAAATTACCTCAACTTAAAGTAGACTTTATAGCAGATCCAAGGAAACATTGTGCCTGAACCAGAGAATCAGACATCAGGGACCTTTTAATCCGTAAATTTTGACTTCCTCTGATACAGAGATGTAACTTCTTTATTTTTACCAGTTTTGGTTCAATTCAGTCTTTGACCTCCAAACATCCCAAAGCATCTTCTAAAACCCCAGTTATGTTTAAATACAAGAACTGGGAAGTCAGGTGAAACAATTCCTGCTATGGTAAGAAATGCAGTACTAAATACATAAGCACTACCTTGATTTAGTGGGCTGGTTTGACACATGCTTCACTTCAAGTGTGAGAGTAGACTATGTTAAGTTACAGGAATTGCTAATAGGAACCATCACGTGGGAAAAGCTGTGCAGACACAATGGAAATAATTGGTGCTGCCAAGCCAGAGGGGAAACACGGCAGTTTACCTTTGAGTGTTACCCAGTACTGCTTCCATTTTCGTCGTGTGACCAGCTCCAGCTTCTTCTCTTTCTGCAGGGTCACCAATGGTTTGAAGAACAGCCACCCTGCTTTGCGCACCACTCCTTGCTCC
This sequence comes from Meleagris gallopavo, assembly GCF_905368555.1. Lineage (NCBI taxonomy): Eukaryota > Metazoa > Chordata > Aves > Galliformes > Phasianidae > Meleagris > Meleagris gallopavo. The sequence goes on along the minus strand of NC_139405.1, from coordinate 49,738,186 downwards.
TTCTCGTACAACAGATCCAGTTGCTCCAAGGAGCTGAGGGACTCGCTGCTGGAGTCCTCCGTTTCTGATGAGGTCTCAGTGTTCTCCAGGTTCGTCCTGCTCATCTCCAGCTCCCGCATGAAGTTTTCATAAATGTTCTGCCTCAGGGCATCACTGCTGACTGCATTGGTGGACTCACTTCTCTGGGACAGGATGTGACTGGAGCTGGGTGACCACAACAAAGTAGGCTGCTGTGATGGTGCCAGCGTGTCTGTGCTGAAGTTGTCCATTCTGCTGTCAAAGTATTCACCCCCATCTTTACATTTGGGTTCCTGCATATTAAAGGAAGTTGCCAGAAATAAGTCACCAGTAAGTCTGAGTGCAAGCAGGAATAACACCATGGCACATTGCTTTATTGCAGGGCTTTCAATGCTTTGGTGACCCCGTTAATGCAAGGCAGCTACCTTTACCTTCAAGCTTATCAGAATCGATTTTATCTCTGTTTTCTCTCTGTCACACAAAACGTACATAACCAACACACAAAAAAAAAAAAAGTCAAAAGTTTAAAATATTTTAAACCTGTTAGCATTGATTGATAAAAACTAATCTAATATACAGTTAAAAAAAAAAGAAGGAAAAAAAAAAAAAAAGCAGGCAGGCTTGCTGACAGGCAGGAATCCAGTTTCCAAACTGCAGAGGTGTGTATTTTCTGACTTGCTGGAAACCCCAAAGGAGCTTGACTATCTCATCAAGCACCCACAGGCCTTTTCCCAAATTACACTGTGTTACTTTGTCCCTGCACTGAGAGGCTGGCCAAACTAATTTGAAATAACTGAGTCTGATGACATCTTGTGCCTTGCTATATGGCCATTAATGCATGTCCAGCTCCTGCTTCTGACTATCCAAGTGGGATCATGCTGGCAGTATGGGCTTCGCCTGTCTCACGCCTTTCCCAGTAACAAGCTACCCACTCCCATCTCTCCCAGGTGGTCAGGGGTTTCTTATCATGCAAAGGAGAGGCACACTAAAGCCATCTGTTATGCTTCCAACTTACATTACAGATGGTATTTAAAATTTATTTTAGGATTTAAGAGGACATAGCACAATAACTTTGCTGGAAGAGAAAATTTGAGACTGTTGCTTGAAATGTATGAGTGAAAACAAAAGAAGAGATGGCTACAAAAATCAAAGATGTGAAGTTATTTACCTCCATAAAAATAAAGCTATTATACTTCTAAGTTTAGACTACTTCTATAGTTGCATTTATTTGCTTGCAGATCAAGTAAATAACCCTTGGTCTTCCACAATCTGCTTTCACCAGAAGTTTTGAAAGCAACTATTATTTTTTCCTTTGCTTTCCACTTGAAGCTCTCAAACAAGCAATGTTGTGTTTTGATGGTAGATTGGTCTCCACATGCAATCAGGAGCCACGGTGAGCCCACACCCAGGTGCAAGTCTCACAAGGCAAGCTACTTGTCAGGCTGCAGGACACTGTTGCTGAAGGCACTCCAAAAGCCACACTCAGCTGAATACTATGACCCTTTACAGTATGTTTAGCTTCAAGTCTGGCTATACAAATCACCCTGCCCACTCACAAGAGTCGAATTCTCACAGTAAGGCAGCACTTCTCTCAAACCCTGTGGCAAAGCTTTCATCAGTATTCTCAGAGTGGAGCTCACTGAACATCAACAGTTTTGCCAAATGTGCCTGCAGGAAAAATCCTGAAATTCAATAAAAGGATTTCATATGCATTTTCCTATATATACAGCTTGACAAGATATGTACCCTTTTTCATTGGAGCCCATGATAATAGATGAATAGATCCAAGGCAACAATGACTGTAAACAATTTTCCACAGGCAAGCTGAGAAATGGTTGAGGGGGGTGGAACCACATCTGTAATGTGTTTAAGCCCACAGAACAACTGTACAAGATGGATCACACAACTGCACCAGCCATGTGCAGTTCCGTGGGAATGGAAAGCTTTCTCCACCTACTTTTTAATTATTGTTACTGAACATGTGTACCAAAATTTTGTTTTACTTGCTTGACTATTTATTCTCCAGAAGCTGTCCTCCAGAAAATATTAATGTATACTTCATGAAGCATATCTATCTATTTCAGTCCTAAATCATTTATTTGAAAAGCAAAGAGAAAAGCACGTATAAGAAGATGATTTCTAGGAAGGGCCATTACTGGAACAACACACACTGAGGAAAGAGAAGTAAAAAACAATCTAACCACCAACAGCCACCAAGCACATCTGAAGTTTTCTCACAAAGGATGCATGATGAATTAAATGCTGGGATTATACACATTTTGCCATGACAACATCACTTGTATTTGCTAAAAATGAGCAGCACTGGAAGCGTCACACAGTCTCTGCTGGTCCCCAGAGAAGCTATCACTGTGGCAGTATCTGGTCACTGTTGCTCATGGTGCTTGCCCTGCTCTTTTTTCTGCTGTTGTATCTGATGATAGAAAATTCGCACTGTATCTGTGCAGCTGCATTCAAGCAGATCTCTTAATGTCTGAGATATATCCTGGATTAATTGCAGATAAAGCAAAAGATAAAGAGGATAACTAAGATACTAATTAGACAAAGTGACGCATGTAATAATTAGCTGTTAGGAACAAGGCAGGAAGTAATGCAGGCTGTTAAATGCATTAAGACTCAAGCAAAAAGTGGGACTTAATGCCTGCTTTCCAGCCAAATAAAGAGTTTACCTCAGCGCACTTTTCTTTTAAACTCTCTTTACACAGCCAAGCTTCATGCTCTGGCTTATAAAAGCCAGTGCATTTCAGAAATGATTCATCCGAAAAGACTACTTATTTCATGCAAAAGCATATCTGCACAGAAGTTTCTGGTGGCTCATTTTTTACATCACACAGCATGAGCTCTTTCTCAACATGTTATACAGACATACACAAGGGCAGTTCTTGCATCACCAATGTTAGAAAAAAATGACTGCAGCAAGTCTGCCTAGGTCCTGTCCATGCACCCCACATACTCGACACACATCTATGATGCTCTTAAAATGTATCATGATACAGCATCTTCCCAGTGCTGTTCCATAAAGAATTAAACCAGTGAGGATGCGTCATGCAGTACAGCACCAGCGATGTACAAAAGCAGTGCATGAGGATATCATCCTGCGAAGAAAGCTGGGCCATAGCACAGAACAATAGCAAGTCTTTGACAGGAGATGATGATTAGAAAGGCAAACTCAGTTCCAGGATATAACAGATCAAGTATCAGATCAAGCCAATAAGGAAGCATCCACCTCACCAGACAGGACACAGACAAGGGCTCATCCGGAATATCCCATATCTGAATCTGGTTATGAATGATTTAAAACAGGTGCAGAGAAAGGGTGCCAGAACGAAAAAGAAACAGACTTCCTATCTTAAGACAGGGGACCAAAGAGAGTTTGCACAGCCCAGAAAAGGTGGGCCAAGAGGAGATACAATTTCTCCCTTTAAATAAATTGTAACAGATTAAATAACAGGGAAGGATAATTAACATAATGGACAATACTGGCATCAGAAACAGACTGGCTGGGACTATATTTAGTCTGCAAATTAGATGACAAGTTCCACGCATCTGAGTAAGAGGGTTTGGAAATGGGCTTCAAGTGGGGTAAAAGCTTACCAGATTCTCGGCTGAAATTGGTTCAGTTATGAAGGAGGTTATACTCCACTGCCCTTCTGACAGCAGGAGACTGGTTTCAACTGCCCTCATTGTCCTTTCTAGCCTTGAGCCTTCATGCTGCAGGGGGCTTGGCAGGAGGGCCCACCCACCCAACCAAGTACCAGTGCTCTGGTGTACCAATAAGGATATATTCCAGCTTTCACTTACGCTCTGCCTAAGTGACTCACAGCAACGTAATGAGGAAGGGACACGATGTTCAGAGCAAAGTAGAGAGGCTGTAATCATGGTGATGAACAGTCCTACTGACTGGGACTAACCAGCTGCCAGCAGAATCATGCACAGTACTTTTGCCCTTTTGAGTCAATGAGCTGGTGAGAATGCAGTCATCACTACACTACAAAACAGCAGCCCCCCAAAGAGATCACATGGTTACATGTGAAGGTTACATGTTACATGTGAAGCAGAAAGTAACTGACCAAACCTCACAATGAAGGAAAATCATAAAGCACTGTCTGCCCGCTTTTTGTCTGGCCTGTAGTTGGATACTTGTCTGATAAAAATCGATGACTAACCATTTCCTATGCCTTTTTCTAAGAAATCATCATTTACAGAACTGGAGCCAACTTCCATCTATCAGAATCAAATCTGAGTTTGATGCAATCTCACTAGCAGAATTTTTTCGCTGTGCCTAGAGTAAGCTTACTGCACAGTGAATTCAAGGCAGCTATGAATCCTACATCACAAATACCATTCTGAAAATGTCTTAACTAAGTAATATATGGCAAAGGTCTGGGATGCAGGGATCATATGTAAAGCTAGGCTATAAAATCCAGAATAGCTGCAGATGTCAAAATCAGCGAAGAATCCTAGCAGAAAGCTCTGGGGCCGACTTTACAGATTCCATTTTTTTTCTGCCTTCTCTTTCACAGCTGAGTAAGAAGGTGAGAAGACAAAATCTGATAAAATACATGAGCATCAACTCACAAAGCAGTGGCTCAAATACATGGCTTTCATTTTCATCTTCCCAGTTCTCTAGCCCTTACCTAGGAAAGAAAGAGCATTATATGATCTTAGCTGTTAGCTAAGTTGCAGAAGTAAGAGCAGAGCAGATCCCTAGAGAAGCACAGTGACTGTTCCTATATGACAGATATTAGAGAAGATCGGAAAAAAAAAAAGTTTCTGCCCTCCAACTCAATGTTTGAACTCACACAGAAGTCCAGGTGCAGTCTGGCATTTAAAGAGCTGACTCTGGGACATACGACTGGAGAGAAGAATTTCATTCCCAACCACAGGAATCCTACATTCCTATTAATGGGATTAGTTTTAAATTCTTCTAAGGAAACATCCTTTCCCTCCCTCTTGCCCTTCTCCCATCTCCTTCTTCACAACACCAACTGCCAGCAGGCCAGATGGCAACTCAAGCTCCTCCATCTGGCAAGCTAAGCTCATGCACATGAAGGAGGAGGGCACCCCAAGTAAAAGCTTAATGGGAGGAAGAAAAGGAGCCAGCAACTCTGGCCAGTGGCCTGCAGTTGCTTGCCTCGCTACAGGTAGGCCAATGGTGAAATCAAAGTCAGTGATGAAGCATATAATAGAAATAGAGAGTGTTTGCAGAGGTATTTTTAATGTGCTGCTTTTCAAGTTTATTTCCACTGTTCCTTCCATGATCTTTAAATAATGTATGCTAGGCTATATTTTCATATTTGAAGCAAAAAGAAGGCTTAAAAACTCAAAGTTATTTCATAAATAACACAATGAATACAAAAGCTAATTCACTGAGATATCAGAGTTCAGAGATTCAAGTTAGCTAAGAAGGTGACAAAATAGGAAGGGAAAATTTTTGCACAGAAATGCTTTTTTTGTTGTTTTTGTTCTTGTTGCTAACACTTACATATAACTTCTGGGTTGGAAAATTTCTCAGAATTCCATGAATTATGATAAGAATTTGTTAATTCATTATTCTGTTAGAAAGATAAACATGTTTTAAGTCTACAAACCAACTTCCAGACACTTAGGCTCAAGACTGTACATACCTGCAACTTCCTTTTCTTCCTCGAGAGACTTCCTGTCCAATCACTGATGCGCCTCATTCGGCTTTTTAATGTGTCCTTCTTGGATGCATCCTCAGTGAGGGGCTTGGACTTTCTACATGGGAGCGTGTAAGAGGAATAATGAGCAGGACTTCCCTGCTCTACCCTGGAGGGAACATCAATGTCTGAGGCGAATGATACACGGTTGCTTAGGCTACCGTGAGTGTCAATATACTCATCAGACAGCCTGATCACAGGTGGAGGAGTGCTTTCCAAATTTGTATCCTTATATAGATCTCGAAGTGAGGAAAGAGACGAACTTTGATTGAAGGACTTCTTGTCACTTGGTGGGAAACTGGCATGAATGCTTGTATCTGGAGTGCTCCTAGTCAAATATGGACCATCCAACTCATTGATATCCCCAGCATTTCCCCAGAGAGAGTCATACCATGAAGACTCGGAGCTTAGGGAGCTTCCCTTACTAGATCGAAGCCTTGAATCAGTAGGTGACAGACGATGGTTTGAAGAACAGTCTGCACTGGAGTTCCTCCTGACATCAAGCAGATTATTTGACTTAGATTCCAAGGTAGGTGAATACCTCAGCAGCTGGACTGGCCCACTGGACTCCTCAGCTGGTACTTTGCTGTTGCTGCTGTTGTGGAATTCAACTCTCAAGCAACCATCCAGCTTCCCCAGTGTTTTAATGAGTACTTTAGGACTTCTTCTGTCCTCTGATGGGGAGGCTGATGCAAGACTCTCATTCTTTCCATAGCATTTTAATATGTGCCCATTGCATTCTCGGGGAGCAGCATGATTACTTCCAGCTTGAAGGCCAATATAGTGGAAACCATTATCAGGCAAAAACACTGCATTATTTCCTGGACAGTAGTCCCCTGAGGTGTGTGTCCTGTGTTTGGCAAGGACATTACTTTTAGAGGCCTTCACCACAGTATCACCGAGTCTAGCTGAATAAGGCTGACTACTCTTGAAGTGTGAAAGGCAGCTTCTAGCAAGAGACCTTGACTTGTAGTTTGAGCCACTATTGGTATGTCCCCATCCATGCAAGGAGCAAGACTTTTCATCTTTAGCATGAATACTGCGAATTTTTAGAGAACAAGGCTTCTGCTTGGAACCAGTTGAAGCAGTAGCATGATTTTTTGATCCCTGAAGACTGTATTGGCTTTCTGAATTCCCCATTTTCCACTAAATTAAGAAGAGTTTCATTAGAAACAATGGCCAGAAGACAAAGCAAAAAGTAACAGACCATATTTATTCTCAGTACAGGAAAGTGCCTTTTTTAAAAGTTATATGAAACAATTGCTTCAAAAAAACCCAAATGATTTACAACATCAAATTCATAATTGCATTAATTTTAGAGGCAGCCTCAGAAAGCCTATTCTCTGTCTGGTTTATTACCCCTCTGTTTTAAAGCTGGAATCTAAACCCATTGAAATCACGTCAACACCTTTTTCCACCCACACCCTTGGCAACATCTTTTTCTTATAACTTACAAAACCTCTGGCTCCCAAGAACAATGGCATAATGAAAGGGAGACAGCAAGATAATCATTACTTAGATGTAAAGTGAACTGTACTTTCAGAGAAATCCCTTCTGCCAGGAGACAAGTAAACTGCAGTTTCAGCTTGACTGGCTTCTACGCAACCAAGTATTGCCTCAATAAACTGTTCGGCTAACTCCAACTTTATAGTTTAAATGGAGTCAGTCCAGGAGAAGAGGAAGGAAGAAGGAAGGAAGAAAAAAGAACTTTTCACTTGGAAAGTGAAAAGCCTCATCTTCCATTACAGCACAAAATTGTATTATGTTCATTCAGCATGGGGTAGTTTGATAGTTCACTTAATAAAACACGCTTCAGCTTCTCTTCTGAATTCACAGAGAATGGTGCACACTGGAGAAGGCAATCTGCCAGAGTGAGATAATTAAGATTTTGCACCTTCATAAACTGTACTCAAAAGTAAAAATGATCTTCTGTTCTTTTCATTATTTGGAGTGAATCTCCACTGTTTTAATTTACAGAAAGAACATTGAAGTCCATTTTCAATCAGAGCTATGCTCCTTTGTCAAACTTCAGACTGACACTCTTAGGAGAATTCACTGCAGTCTCAATCAAAATTTTGTCAAAACAATCTATTGTGATTACAGAATCTTATTTTCAAGAATTTAAATATATTGTAATACCCTAAGTTCTATCCCTTATCACTTTTGGACAAAAGCAGTGTATAAAACAAGAAACATACCTGTAGAATCTCTTTCTCAAACGTAGGTATGGTTATCAATTAGCATCATTTGCATTGCCTTCGTAGCCAGCCACTACACTTGCCAAAAAAGCAGGATGGAGATGAATGTAGGCTTTCTAAAAAACACAAAATAATAATAATAATAATAATAATAATAATAATAATAATAATAATAATAATAATAATTAGAAACAGGCTCTCGGTCATAGAAAACACTTTTTAGTTGAGCTATAAGCAAAAAATACAAAAAAAAAATAATCAGAAGGAATACGAATAAAAGAGATCTAATTAAATGGATTCTTGGACTTCAGACATCAATGTTAATAAACATACTTTAACAATTGACACGGAATTAATACAATGAAGTCACAGGGTGTTTTATTTTCTAATCCTTTCCTTTTCCCCTCTCAATGATGAATTAGGGTGCACTTTGAGCACCTTCCATTTGGCCTTTGGAACAACAATTACAGATCACTGGGCTGTGCAGTGATCCACTATAATTTGGAATAAACTGATCAGAGCATTTTCTGCAGGATCTGTTTATCCTTCCTTGTCTTGTCTCAATTCCAACTATGACTCCTACAGCGAAAGGCCACTGTACAACTCACTCCACAAGCCACCCAGCAGTCTCTCCCCTTAAGTTTGTACATATTTTAAGCTGCTCTGCCAGGCAACAATAGAAAGGCAGCACTGACCACCCAGCACACGAGAAGGTAGCAAGACCCAAGTTTTTCCTGAGCATCCAAATGTATCAATCCTTCACTAAACACACAGAGGCTGTAACTCAAAACAAGGATATCAGCTGAATTTCACAGAAGATACCAGTAGTGTGGGGAATAAAAAATTCAGTAGGGGAAGCTGTACAAGAGCTCTGGCTCAGTGTGCGTAAGAACTCTGTAGATTTTAAAGGAATTCAGTGGTAACTGAGGTACTTTGCTAACCTTACAGAAAGCAAAGGAAAAGGTTGCCAACTAGAATTAAAAAGTCTCATCAACAAGCTTAGAAAAAAAATGACAGCAAACAAATGATTTAGAAGAAATACATCCTTTTGGATAATTCTAGAACCTATAAACCCAAATTCATGGCTGTTATCAGAAAGATATCTGACAAAATAAATCATAAATTTCAGCCAATCCTTGAAAACAAAACAAAACATCTGTTTAACTTGTTTATTCTTTCTAAAAGTTTGTAAGGTTGCTAATGAAGATGCCCTTGCCTTGAAGGTTTGATTTGCTTACGCTAATTTTAGCCACTTATGTCAACAACTTAATTATATCAAATGAAACTAGCATTGAACAAAAGAGACTCAAAATAAAGGTAAACAGAAGACAGTATCAACTTCATGAAGTCCCAGACTGCAGAACAAATTGCATCCGTCCCAGCTAAACTGCCTGCCTCAGACCAGGAGGTACAGATTGCAAACAAGCAAAAGTCTGCATTCAGAATTTCTCATGTGGGAGCAAAAACTACATTCAACAAGAGGGCTTTGGGGGCTTATGTCTATTCATAAGGGAACACTGAACCCAATTTGTCTAAAGAAACAGGCAAAAAGACCATCTGGTCTCCATAGCAATTGTGCAGTGGTTAGGTAATCCTTTTAACAGAATGGGTAGCAAGCAAGCTGCTGTCATGAACCTCAGAAGATAGACATTCAATTCTTTGAGGCTCGAGCTGCTGCTACAGCATCCATTGTACTCATCTGATACAATACACAGATCACATAATGGGTGAATGAATAAATTTATCCTGGGGTACAATGTCTACAAAACAGTGTCTCAGTCTGTGCAGAAATCAGTTAGCTGTACAACACAACAGTCAATAAATCCCACAGAAACACCCCCAAGGGATTTTTCTCAGCATCTCAGCCATCCACAGAGTTACAGCAGGCTAAACATTCATGCACACTGTAATAATCAACCACGGCATCTGCAGGGCTGCACAAAGACCCTCACCCTGAAAATCAGCTGGGATGCCTTTCTCCTGCCTCACACTTGCATGGAGCTATTTTCTTTCTGCTAATTACAATAGGGGTGTAAGGGAAGCAGACTTGCTCTCTAAGGCAGTGCAACATCAGGGCACAGAGGTGGTCAAGGAACAACTTTGGCTGCATTTTTTCTTGAACACATGCACATTTTACATTGATTTAATTTTGGAAGCTCTGGAAATAACAGTGCAGGGGACTGCATTCCCCTATATTTTTCACAGCAACCTACTGCCCCAGAAGACAAAGTGCTTTTTTTTCCTCTGTTCATTTGCAGAGCTAGGGGGATTAATACTTAATGTGAGCAACACCAGAGTCCATGAATATTTGCTGTATTTATAATCAATATATTTAGAAAGCAGCTCACTGTGCCTGAAGATGACTATTAAAAGATTATTTACTTTCAATTATACACACATTCCCTAAAAAAAGAACTTCTTAATCTTCACTCTGGTCCCCCTTGACACATTTAAAAAACACAGCTATGCAAACATACTAATCTGGGAACCCCACCACCATCACCACCACACCCAATAATTAACGCAAAACATAACCCCAGAGCTAAAAATGCATTTCCCTACCTTTATGCTCCTGCACATACAGTTCTAGATGTTTTTGGCTCAGAAAAACAAACACAGAAGCTCAACAGCCAGCCACCTATATTCCCTCATTAATAACACAGCAGCTAGACTGCTTCACAAATGCTGGAGGGAAAAACATTTTTCTTAGGATTGAAGTGTACACACATATATGGCAGCACTCTGCAGCTGGATGGGTGCACATCTCCTGAGTCTTCATCTCTCTAACTGAAGGTTTACAAAGCTTGACTCACTAGCTATACTACAATCAAAAGTGAACCATAACAGTAATATGCCAGTATTAGGTATGCTCACTAAAAACGAAAAAAATTTATCGTAGAACAATTTGGGTTAGAAAACACCTTAAACACCATCTAGTTCCAAAACCCCCCTGCTATGGAACACTTTCCACCTGACAAGGTTGCTGCAAGTCCCATCCAACCAATCTGCAGTTTAAAGCCATTAGCCCTTGCTCTATCACTACAAGCCTTTGTAAAAATTCCCTTCTCCAGCTTTCTTGCAGGCCCCTTCAGGTACTAGAATGCTGCTACATGGTCTCCCTAGAGTTTTCTCTTCCCCAGGCTGAACAATCCCAATTCTTTTAGCCTCACTTCATAGGAGAGGTGCCCCTGACCTCTGATCATCTTTGTATTCCTCCTCTGGACTCACTGCAGTAGGTCCATATCTCTTTTGCGTTCGGGGCAATGGAGCTGAATGCAGTACTCCAGATGAGCTCTCACAAAGCAAAGTAGGAGGAGACAATTCCTTGCTCTGCTGGGCAAGCTCCTTTTGATGCAGCCCAGGATACAGTTGGCTTTCTAGGCTGGAAACTAGGCTGCCAACTCACACTGAGCTTCTCATCAACCAACATATCCAAGTCCTTCTCCTCAGAGCTGTTCTCAACCCATTCTCTTCTCAGTCTATATTTGTGCTTGGGATTGCCCCAGATCATGTGCAGGGCCTTGTATTGGGCCTTAATGAACTTCATAAGGATCATGCAAGCACACCTCTCAAGCCAGTTGAGGTCTCTCTTGGATGGCATCCCTTCCCTCCAGCATGCTGACCACATCACACATGTTGTGTCATCAGCAGACTTCCTGAGCCTGCACTGAATTCCACTGTATATGTCAGTAACAGAGTTGTTAAACAGCACCAGTCCCTATATTGACCCCTGAGAAATGCACTTGTCACTGGTCTCCACTTGGACACGGAGCTGTTGACTGCAACTCTTTGAGTGCAGCTATCCAGAAAATTCCTTACCAGAGTGGTCCATCTGTCCAATTCACATATTTTCAATTTAAAGACAAGGATGTTGTGCAGTATAGTGTCAAATGCTTTGCCCAAGTCCAGGTAGATAAAGTCAGTTGCTCTTCCTTTACTCATTAATGCTATAAACCTCTTGTAGAAGGCCAGCAAACTTATCAGATAAGATTAAAAACTGTAGAATGTCATCAACCACCTTGTTTTCCATGTGGGAAGTTCTTCATTGTCTCAGTCCCTGTTTTTGTCTTTTGTGACTTGGTTATGAATTGGTGACAAATTTGAGTCAAAGGTGGTGGGACTCCTGCACTAATTTGAGCTGCTACAGCAAAAGCATACCAAACATAATTACACTGCTGTCAACCATCTGCCTTCAGTGCAGTCACATTCACCAAGTTGAGATTTTCTAAAACTACAAGCTAGAAAACCACAAACTCCAAGCTGTCAGGAGGTGAGTACAAAGATGTAAATAGATTGAATACTCTGCAACCACAATGATGAAGATAGTAGCCCAATACCAACTACGGAAAGACAAGAAACTGTGGCACACTCTTCCTATGGATGTTCTGTTATCTGTGACTGAGAGTGACAATGTGACCACCCAGGATGTTGTAAAAGTTCAATTAATGTAAGAGTTAGTAATGGTAAGCCTTAACCTGGAGCAGGATGTTCCTCAGACATGAAGCCACAAACTAAAGCTAACTCTGCTACATTTTGATGGATTTATTCCTCTGGATGGCTGGTGACAATGAACAGTCATTGGTAGATGTGATCTATATCAAGTAGATATGTATCAATTCATCTACAAACCATTTAATCCCTGCAAATATACTCATTAGGTGCAGGGAAATTGATTCTCACTTCTCAAAATTTGGCATCAGTGCAAAAGTAACAAGAAAAAATAATAATATGGATTGGTCAAGATAGGATAACATTAGAATAACATTATCTCATCAAATTAGTACCACTGAGGGAGGTTTCAATAAAAACTGTAGGAACTCTTGTACAAAAGCTGTCAGGGCTACCAGGAATAATAACCATTTACAAACAGCAGAAGAGCTTAAATTGAAAAGCTGCTGTCTTAAACAAAAAAAAAGTGTTTTAAAAGAAGATGAACAGTAAGAGTCTGATAATACACAATGAGCTAGCTGCCTCACACCTGAAAAATAAGAGCCTGCACCTTTCCTATTATTTACAACATAGAACCAGGACAGCACATAAACTTTATTTCAGGAGGCCTTTCCTTGAGGAATAATACAATTATTCAAGAAAGAAATAAGATACCAAATACCTTGTTCCTGCTTGTAGCCTAAGTGTGTACAAAACCTCTTAGCTGTGTACAAAACCTCTTAGTTGTGTTCATTCCCAGATACAGGATGGTTGTTGCCTGTACTGGAGCAGTACCTCTGGCCACTGGAACGATTCTCCAATAGCTGTCACCATGCACAATTACACACAAACATCAACTTGTGTATAGATGTCTGCCAAAGGCAGTCAAGGTTTTAACTCACTATGTATAACTCACATATAAATACCTATATGAAGAGCTTTTATATATGAAGGTCAGACAGCATATCCCACCAAGTACTCTATAGTAATGAAGCAAGGGGAAGCAGGCAAAGAGTCAAGCATGCTTTTTGTTGTATTTGGAAAACATACTTCCTGAAGGGCACTTAAGGACTCCTCTCCCAACTGCACAGTGTGACTGCAATATTCACCTCCAGAGTCAGCAAGGTAGAGTGAGAAGATACAAATGGAACTGGGGAGAAGAACAGAACAGGCAATGGCAGGGTCCCTGCAAAGGCGCTCTGGGTGTGTGTTTCATAAAGGCACCATAGGAGACTGTCATCAGGATTTGTGGATAATGTGATAATGGAGAAGAAAGCACTTCAGAGCAAGAAAAGTTAAACAGATCTTTCTCCCTCACTGATATGAAATGACCAACTTCTTACTTTCCTTTCCACTTAGAAATACCATAGGCTGTGATGTAGAGCAACTAGAGAGATGTATATATACATCCAGAAAATATATTTTTAATTGACCAAATTTCTGTTTCTCCTTTTAGACAATTTTTACATTCCCTTTAGCTCTTAACATCAGATTAAAATACTAGTCATACCATTCATACAATTATCTACTATATACTAACCTGTCTTGCACAGAATCAATGCTCTCAGTGAATTCTTACAGGGGTAAAGAGTTGCAGACTTAAAGTTTAAATTAACTTTTAATCTACTTTTGTTTTTAATATGAAAATAACAATGCTAGAAGGTGAACCTGTACTCACCTTCCCACATGGCTGTGGGAAGATACTCAAAATTAGTAAGGGGAGGCACAACAACACAATACTGAAGCTGGATTAAATAAGGAGTTTCTTACTGGAAACAATTTACTGTATTTTTTAAAACTACACAATTTTGTCACAAGCTTCCACAAATCAGAAGCAGATTTCTTATTCCTGCAATCTCAATCACTTTCCTGTAACAAAAATATACCATAATAATTGTATCGTGGTATTCTTGGCAGGATTATTTTGCATTATATATCACTGTATTCAAAGAATGAATAACCAAAACACCGCAACTATGTCTTAAAAAAAAAGAAGAAAAAAAAGGACACATTTCTCTTAAATCCTGTTTGAAACCAGAACTCCTCACTCATTATTCTCTTTAGAGTTAAGAGTCTCCTGACTGAGGAAGTGTTTGATAGCTCAGAAATAGAATTGAAAACAATGCTTCTTCTCATTCAACATAGTACTCCTCATGATCCTAGACACTTCGTTTTTTTGCTGTTAACCATACCAATACTGCAAACAGATTGTTAATTCCACATTTTAAACAAGAAAGAGATAATGTCCTTTTCTGGTTCCTTTTCTAAATAGCATTGATCCCAACAGGTCTACACATATGCACTGCATTAGAATGACACGTCATACCTAGTAGTTCAAGTCCTTCTTATACTCAACCCATTCTTTTGGGTCCAATGCATTGACAGTTAAATTATATCATACAGCTTTCAAGTAAAAGCAATATAGAAGGTTGAATCAAGCCTGAAGATCCTTATCATATTATACGAGTGCTGATACAATCTAAATCTCTAGAGACTTATTTTTCTTTGGAAGGAAAAACAAATTTCACCATTTTTAAGTGTTACTGAATTCATACACAATGGCTAAAGTGCACATCCATTTAAATAGAAGTCATTGAACTTAAAAAAAAAAAAAAAATTTTAAAAAAAAATCAACAATGCCAGCTCACATTTCTGCTTCATGCAGTAGCTGTAATAGCGAAAGTGTTGGTATGTCAAGGCCTGTTTTTCTCCTCCTACCCTGGTTGTGAATGTGCTGGCAGGCCCAGGTACAGACTCATACAGTGCTTTCAAGGGATTTCCAGGCTCCACACAACTCTAGCCTCATTGCTGGCACAGGCATTGAGGTCACCCTGGGGTGGGAGCAACAGCACCTCAGAGATCAAGAGCAGTAGACACCCCAGAGGTCTCTGCCTCAACCCTCCTTACATGTGGTAGTGGCAGGAGGAGACAAGATAGGAGCTTTGTGGCCAAACTGGGAGTCCCAAACCCAGCCAGGGACATCTGCCCTTCTTCTCTTTTATCCTCTCCAGTAGCAATCATCTCATGCTATCAAACACAAACCTAGTCAGCAAGGCAGCCATGGGGGTGAGAAATTGCAGCATGCCACAAATTGCCCGATCCACTTCACAGGAAGAAAGGGAAATTGTGATATGTTCGGTGGTCTGTCCTACCTCACAGTCTACACATCCATAAGCACCACAGGGTGCTGACTCCAAAGTAAATGCTTTCCAACCATTGGCCCTCGGACTTCCTGAAGAGGACAGTCTAGGGTCTAGGAGTCAGAACTGAGCTTGAGACAAGGTACTTCTAGAAATTAAAAGTGGATCTTGATTTTAGCATGCTTAGCGCCCTGCAGCAGTTACACAGTTTAGGGCTTTCTTTCTACCTCGGTGGATCCAGTACGATTAGAAGAAGTGCACTGGAGATTACATATAATTGCTAAAAGACTTGCTTCATAGCTTTGCAGCTACAGAACGCTGGGTTTCTGTCTTTCATGACAGAAGGACCCTTTTCTAGATAGAGCCGATCAGACTAAAAAAAAATTCCATCGCTTGCCTTCTAACTAGTAATTTGCTATACATAATTTTACCAAATCATTCATTCCAAAGGGAAAGAAAGACATGATTTCCAGAATGAAGTATGAAGTCACCAGAGTACAAAATTAACACAGTGACCACATCAGCAACAAGCATAAACAAAGCAGCAAACTTTGGTTGCATTGCACAAGCAATTAATCACCATCCTCTTAAAAAAGATGTTGGGGAAAAGAGACACTTCTCCATTTCTTGGCCATTTCCATCATTGTTTTTTTTTGTTTTTTTTTTGTTGTTTTTTTTTGTTTGTTTTTGGTTTTTTTGTTTTTGTTTTTTTTTTGTTTTAATTTCTATACAAATAAATATTTAAAATCTAAGCAGCTTTAAAAATCTATATAGAAAAATCAGAATCCATTCAGAACCTACCTCTGCCAGAAGCAGCAGTTCTGCTTTTTCCAGACAATCCTAGTTCAGGCATAGCAGTAGTGCTGACTGAAACTTTTTCTTCTAACATTTTACCGAAAAACTACCCAATATTTGCTTGGATACACTGTCTATTTATCATGAATTAACTTAAAATTTGGATGAGAAAAGACAGAATAAAAAGTAGAAAAGACTTGGAGCAATTACTAATCATTTTAATTAGTAGAGTCGCTTTAAAATTGCAAAAACTAAACACTAATATACACTCTCTCATACTCTGACTTAAAAAATTCCATCCCTGCTGCAGCAGAGCTGTAAAATGATACAGGCTGTAGTTTATTCAGCAATTCAGGCAATCAAGTTTGACAGATGACCAGCAAGAACTGTTTTCGGCAGACAGATCATTCATCTCAGCCACAGCCCACGACAGTGGAGGGAGCATAGTGGCTGGGAGATCAGGAACGGCATCAGCCTGCTCTGCTCCTGTGTGGCTTGGTGGATGCATCTCCTTTCTCCTCCCTGCTCCCCAGCTCTCCCAGCCTGAGCCCCCTTCCTTCTCCCACTTACCTCCCCCAGGGTGCTGGTTTCAGCCTCTCTGCTCCACGGACTCTCTGGCTCTGCTGCCGGACACACACGCAGACACATGGGCTCTCCCTGCCTGGGGCAAGCCAGGAAACTGTGTCTAACACTTCAAAACACTCAGCCGTTAGGAACTAAAAACAGCCCCTGCCCGCACAAGGCTGGATATATTTTTGTCTGCAGGCTACACACCCTCCTGAAGCTCAGTTTTTTCCATTGGTGGAGCACTGCAACGCAGGCTTCACCAGAGGGTGGTTTTCCACTGGCTGCCCAAAGTGGTTAGGCCAGCCGGCCAGCCTGCCGCCATGCCGGGTGGCCACAGCCCTGACTGGACAGCCCTGAGCGGGCTCCTGTCTGACCCTGCAGGCAGCAGCCACTGCCTGCTTCCCTAGCAAGGATGCGGAAAGGCTACCCACCACAGGCCAGCTGGCTCAAAGGGAGCTCTGGGGTCTCTTATTTTCTGTTTTAGTCTTTTTTTCCTCCCTTCCTCTTAAGTTCCATAGGAGTGAGTAGGTATTCCCAACATCTTTGAGTGAGACACTGTTGAAAACCTGCCTCCCACAATCACTGCAGGAATGTTCGAGTCATGAAAACCCTCTCTTAAGAGCAGCTTCTAGTTGCATTTAATGGTTTTATGCAGCTCCAACAGCCACAGACTACCACTTCTTCTCTAATGCTTTCTTTTGTTCTACTTTTTCTAGTATCTTATGGAGTAGACTACTTGCTTTCTTAATAACTGGCCTCAGATAAAACAATACTCATTAGATGCATATGACATCTCCAAGTTTAAATATACAGATCTAGGCCATGAAGCCTTTATTTAGATGCATGAACAATCTTACTGCTATTAAAAGGGCTCAACGCTTCCCTGGCTATAGCAACAGTTGTAGAAAAAAAAAAAAAAGAAAAAAAAGAAAAGGCATTTATTCAATTATTCTAATAAAATCACAGGATTACTTTGAAGTGCCAAGCATGAAACTATAGGCAAGTTACATTGCAGATGATGTACTAAATTGAAAAGAAACACATAAACATTGTAATAGAAACTATTAGAAACCCACAAAGGCTCCAAATCAATATTTCTGCCCACAAAAACGGAATAAATATTTGCACAGTAACTTAGAAGTGCACCTAGAAGTGAATTTGACATGTGCTTCATAGTTTCCAGTATCCCAGCACATTCACTGTTTCCTCTCACTGGAGAGGTAACTCTAAGACTCAGCCGCTTTGGAATAACTGGAAATAAAATTCTAATTAATCTCTGAAGCACATTTAGAGTTAACTTCTCCACTGAAATATAATGACTTGGGTCTCTTCTAAAACTTCCAGGTTAATAACATCAGCAACTAATATGCTCTCTTCATCACAGCAAAGGTCAAAACCTTTCAACTCCACTGACTTCCATTTTTTTTATAAACAAGTTCTAGGTTAGTTTTTGTGAAAAGTAGCTGAGCAGTACATGACTTAGATTATATTCCTAAATCTATGTCTGAATGTACATCTGGGAGCTCTGTATCTGCTCGTTATGGTGACAAATTCATTTTCTGTGAAAAGCAAGCTATTTTCTTTTTCCTGTTCTTAACACACTAGTATTCTACTAACAGTCTTGCTGCGGTCCAACTGTTTCCCTAACAGACCAAGTGCTGGGATTAGCACCATAAACCATGAGAATGCAAGAACTACTCTTGAGTCAAAGTACTGTGTCTCACTCAGGAGGAATGCCTGGCCTCTAGTCCAACCCTTAGTAGCTCACCTTCTTGGTTGATTAGATAAATCATGTTCGTATGATTTCTTAGAAAGGTTAAAGCGGATGCTCATCCCTGAAGCCAACAAAACCTGTTTTGTTGAATTTACCTCTTTGAAACGTCTCTTCTGGATGTTCAGAAGTATAAATATCAATCCCAAAGATGCCTTTTGAGCATCTCATACAATAACAGTAATTCTTCCCTAACACAATCAAAAATACCTGGACTGACATATCCTAGGGCACAGTTGAATCACATTAGTGGTGCACAATCTTCCAGCAATGGCTAATAAAGCCATCTGTTCTCTTTCTCTTTCATTTTCAGAAGGTGACTCCCGAATGTCAACAGGCATTCCTGCTATTAGTGTAAAGCACTCAACCCTGCAATTTCTCCTTTTCCAAGTTCATTGTATTTTATCATTCCAGTCCTCAGGATCATTCAGCTCTTTACTACATTATTTCTAATCTACCTGTGCACTTACTATGCCTCCTACCGTTTTCATTAACATATGTCCACTTTTTGTGGTATGTCAATCAACACTTAAGTTTGGTTTCAAGACCCTAGTTGACACCTCAAGCTCTTCCATTTTTCCTTCTACCTCTAAAGTGCTTAAGAGATTACTTTCAGCATACCAACATTACATTTTGAAGGTATATTTTTCTGACTTCTATCTGCCTTACACAGAGCTTTCACACCATCTAACTCAGAGCTGCTACATGCATCTTGTGGTTCTTCCTTCTGCTCTGCTTCTAGAAGCTACCTGAGGATCAAATGGGTTCGGTTGCCCAGGCTCATCACAGTCTAGTTCACTCACTAAAGAATGAGAGTCTCTCAAAAATGAGTCTCCAGATCCATCTCTTCCTTCTTCTCTCACCTACTGCCTGATCATTATCAGCATGGAACAACTCAATAATGAACTATCTTTGGAAAACAACAAGGAGCAAACAAGCTCCACTCTGAACACAATAAATTAAACTCTTAATACTATCCGAAGTATTCATATGCCCCACAGTCTTCCATAAACAGATCATTACAACACTGCTGGGAAAGAGAAAGATGCCGTTATCCTCATTTTCTAGAGAACTGTTGGGTCACATAGGAAATTAAAGGGTATTTCAATATAACAAAAGGAAACTATGTAGTTTGTGTTATTGCACGTCTCTGCTAGCTTAACAGCTCTTAACATTTCTGTTCTGCAGTAAAAACAAACTGTAGGATGTGCAGAAAAGTCCATAAGGGGAGTAAAAATATAAGTTGTGCCTTTGGTAGCTAGCTGGCTATATAAATGCTCTAGATTAGCATACAACCCTCATACCATATTTTAAAACATATGTCCTTGAGAATGCTTTAAAGCCAAGAAGTTACTTTTAATACATGGAGATAAAGAATTATGGAGATTAAGCAGGAAGCTATTTTAACCCATTTTTTACACTACTTTTACACTGAAGGTGCTAAGTGACCCCACTGTCACCATTTCATTATCTAAGCAGTGGGAATCTACTAAGAAAAACAGAGAAAACACAAATGTCCCCAGCCTTCATGCAAAGAAAGGAGACGCATCTCCTTTATATTAATGTCACCCCTATTAAATATCTTTTCCTAGACATAGTCCAGTCCGTTTCTGAAAGACCAGTTCTCTCCTTTGCCTTCTACTCACCCCTGTGCAGCATGCCTGACAAGGAGATGACTGACCTGCGTGCATCTGCCCCTGAGTCTACAAGGCTCTTTGGCCAAGACGCGATAAATGGACAGAGATCAGCATTTTGCCAATTACAGCTCAGACACAGACTAGTTTCTCTGTACAGTCAGATCTGTATATATTCCAGGGGTTAACAATATATCTTCTCTCACTCGGTTTCAGAAAACAAAATGCTCCTAGGAGTTAAAGAAGTCTGGGTTACGAAATCAGGCTTCTCGAACCAAAAATCTAATGGAACTCTCAACCAGGTAAGGTGTGGTGCAAGGTGTAACTTAGCTGATAAAAAATAATTATTGTCAACAAGATAGTAAGCAGGGGTGAATTTAGAAGCCTTGTTGATTTAATGACTAAAACATCTGAATCATGCAACATCTGCTAAAGAAATACTCTGATTAGACTGCATTCAAAGTCTGTCCTCAGTGTCTTTGGCCTTGGAGGGGAACTGTGGAAAGAAATTAAGCAGTCTCCCATTCATCCATGGCAAAGGAAAACCTTACACTATACAAAATTCCTTCAGAAGACTTCAATTCAATTTCTGTGAACATCTCACCCTTCTGCAAACCAATCCTCACTCACTCAGCTTTCTGGTTTCATTTCCAACTGTTTGTCAGATAGAAGAGGACAAAAATAATTGAAGGTTTTTATTATTTAATTAAAGTATAGAAGAGCTTAGGAAAAAGATGAAAAGAAGCCAACTTCTTAGCACTTCCTTCACTCTGGAACTCACATACTCAAACAGGCCATATTACCTACTGATTGAGGGCACCAACAAATGTCAGACAGCTCTGGTATAAAACAGAATAGATGCTAAGCAACAAAACCTGTTGCAGATGGGCAAAATTTTACATTAATCACAGAGGCTTACAGTGCCCTAAATGGTTGCAGTTTTCCTGTAGAGGCTTATGTACTCTGTAAAATGCTGTAATACAAAGTGACCGAAGGGATGCTCCTCCTCAGGAGTTAGCATGCCCTTGCCCATTGGCTGCCTGTCCAGGAGTTCCCCATACACACCTTGCCCATTCTCAAATAGATTTTCCCACCATCCAAAACACAGAGAACCTATTGATATTTAAGGCCTGGAATAAACCACACCTTTAAAGAAAGATGAACATTTTCCTTTATTTTTGTCACAAGGTTCTTTAGTACTGCACACGAGGGCCTACTATTTGTTGTTATGATCTATTTTCAAGACAGTTGTAGGGAACAGTCAGGGAATCTACCTGCCTCTGGCTACTGTCATATTTATTTCGGCATAATTAAATGAAGAAATACAAGGCATGACCATGTGATAGCAGGCATGTGCCAGAAACATTTCTGAAAAAATATAAAATCAATTAGGAGAGAAAAAGAGATGAACTAAGCAGCAAATCTATCTTCTCTCTTTTGAGGACTGAGCATAGCAGATGAGGGAAGCTGACCTGCAGTGGCCAGTACTGCTTACAAATATTCCTAGCTAGAATGAAATACCAGCTTCAACCCCTGGCACAGAGCTACAGAGAGACTCACCCTGTAAGGCCTCAATGGCTCACTTTTGTGTTTTGTTTTTGTTTTCTTTTCTTCAGAAAGTTTTGCTTTTGAAAAACAAGGTGATATATCAGATCAAGACAGGAACACTTTCTGAGTAATATTTGCTACTTTCTATACCACAGACTGACATCTTTTTTGACAAGCATACATTTTTTCATACTAATGCCTGTAACAAATCTTAGTTAACTTGGGAATTGTTAATTGTTTCTTCTTAACTACTATTAGAAGTTATTCTACTACAACAGAGAGGTGCAAACACAATCTCAATTTATGACTGTTACTTTGCAGAAACAAAACTTCAAAATGGAAAAAAAATCTCTCTAAAATATGAATAGAAACATTTTTTAAATGTATTAAGTTAAAAAAAAATAAAAGAACTGAAGCCTCCACGCATTCTGTTAAAAAAAAAATACATATCTATTAAACATATGAAAACATTTGAAGGTGGAGTAATTCATCATAAGAATATACTAGGATATCTTACAACATAAATATTTATAAAGCACAGATGTTATTTCACATAGTGTTACTACCATAGCTTGTTCCATTAACTGATCCAACAGACCAGCTAATTGCTTGTGCAAGACTATTTTGTATCACCCACATAAGACAGAAGATATTTGCAGGAAGTGGGGAGTAAAGAGGGTGTTTTCTAATCAAATACATTACATAATGTTTCGGCATATGTTGATCATTGTTTCATCAATTAATCTGGAAAAATCTGTAGATATTAGTATCATTACAAAAGATTACTAAGATCATTACTAAGATTCTAAGAACATGAGGTCACATCACTGTTTGCTTCCATAGCACGCACCAAGAGGCATGCAAAATAGATCTCATTAAAGTTTAACTGAAGTAGCCCCACATGGACGTACAGTTTTCTAGGAAGTTTCAACTATAAACATATCCCTGGTTTCTCAGTTCCTAAGTTATATGAGAATAAAACAAATTCTTCTTAAAAATACATCCAGCATTTCTGTTTGCAGAGAACTTCCAAATGCAAAGCAAGAGATTGACACAATGGAAGGAATATTACAGAAATTAGAAAGTTTTTTTGCTTGTTTTGTGAGATATTCTTATAGCCTGGATTGCGTTTTCTCAATATTATTAGGGGGCAAATATAAGTAAAGATAGTAAATTGCAATATTAGGAGCTTATTAGAATATTATTAATTTAACAAAAAGAAACACTGGAGATACAACCTAAAGCAAGTCTGGTTAACATGTTGATTATACCCATACACTCCCACTGAAGGGAGCAATGCACACATTTTATAAGTCGCTGCAAAGATATTTGCCTGCAGCAGATCTTACAATAAGAACAAGTTCAACATCTGCTACAGTGTCCAACTGCTTGACAATTTTTCTGGTCAGAGAGGGCATTGTTTAAGTTGACAGGTTCCTAATGGTCTGAATTATTTAGCAATTCTCAAAAGAATCTTTCCACTCATTAGAGGGGAAAGAGCAAAACAACATAGCCAGGGTTCCCTCGCTCCTCAGGAGCCGATCATGCTAATTAAGGAGAACATCACAATGTGTCCCATTTTAATCACATGAGTTAAGTAGGCAAGAAGCCTCCTTTATCCCTACCATACAATAAAAGACGGAGGGCGCCAGCTTCTGCAAAGATGCACACAGCAATAAATCATCTCAGCATTTTTTAAAAACCTTACTTTGAACAAAGAGGACATATGTTGTTGATAAGCACCGCACCTACCAAGCAAAGTAAACAAGAAATTCTATTAAAAAGGAATTTGAAGCATGCTGTTAAGTCTGAATGCTAGATGAGCAACAGTAAGCATCTCAACATATAATGCTATGTGAAAGGGGGAGCAAAAATAAAGCTGTTACTGATTTTTCTTCTTATCTGTCACACAACAGATAACAAAGTATAAATAAACAAATAGAGCAGCATGAGGGGCTACAGGCAAATGATGCTCCTGCTTAAGGAGCCAGATCATTCAAAGATACTCCTAAATCTAATATCTACAGAAATATCTACGGAAGGGAAGGAAGCAGAATAACAGCAGATTTATTTTTGATGGCTTATTTCTCAGTCACTTATCTCAACAGTAATCAAAGGCATTTCTGCAGCAGTAATAATCTCACGTAACCTTATGGAACATGGAAAAAACACAACAGTCTCAGAATCAACAGGCATTTCTTTTTTTTTTTTTTTTTCTCAGCATCAGGAGATCTTTAGTAATTTGGAATTGCTTCAAAATTGCAGTACCTGAACAGAGTTCCTCACATAAACTTTTCAAGGAATGCTAGTGCAGAAATTAAGCATGTCTGCAACAGACCTCTGTTACTAAAACACTGAACATGTGTGAGAAGAAAGAGATTTACATATGCATTCAAAGGCTATAAAGGAAAAAATGTAAATATTTAGTGGATTACCATATGGAACACAATAGCTATATGGAATTACCAGTCTGATGGAAGGACAAATGGAATAAGTAGATTCAAAGTTAATATTATTACTTCTGTTCCTAGGCAACCACAACATGGATAAGAAATAGCAAAAATAAACTACCTTAACGCATATAATAAGAGTTCAAATACTCAGAAAATTCCTTTTCCATTATTTAACAAGATTTTATAAGAGATAAGTCTTTCAATTAACATGAACAAAAATTAAACCACTGGTTTATATAGAAAATCTATTTTTTGTCATCCGTGTATAAACATTTCCAGAAGCAAAAGATTCATTCAGTGAGCTAAATGGAAAGACATAAAATATTTTGCTGGCATGGCACAGTGAATAAATAACTAAAAGCCCAAAAAAGCAAAGAGACAACATGATACAGGCCTATTCAGCCATAAAAGTCATTTCCAATAACCACATTTCAGCATGCAGCTTAGATCATACGTAGGATTTTCTTGTTTCAGAGCATGCAAGATTGATTATTATGGGCTCAATTGTCCCATACACAGGCAAACAACATGTAAGGAATAATTAAATCCACAAGACTCCCCCCACAGAGCCTCCTACATATGCTCACACTCAGGCAAGGGAAAGATGGGGTTCCTCCCAAGAAACAAAAGCACAAGATTACATGAGAAGTCTGAGACCATCTGCACAGTCATGTGGCCAGAGATTACTTCTTCCCCTCACTGTGCGTAGGGCATCCTTTCCCACCTCTAGTCTGAGCTGCATGTGGGGTAGCTGAGCTGAGCTTTAGTTCCCAGCCCACTGACAAAAGAGAATAAGAGACTGGGGGTTTCTGAGGCCCTCATTACCCATCCTTACTGCCTTCATAGATAAGCTATTTAAAGATGTCATTCTTAATACCCCATATGCAGAATTTTGTCGTGTCTGGGTCATCCTGAAATTCTGCACAGGTCCACTTGTACTCCTGCTAGGCACAATCACTCTGCTTTTATCCATCTCCCAGGGACAGAGGCAAGGATTTTTTTCCCCTGAACCATGGTGTCTACAGGGAAAATGCAAGGCCTTACCCACACATATCCCACAGACTCCCATGAATTAACAAGTAGATCATTGGCATTTTCTGTTTCTTATTTGCTTTCAGCTTATTTGAGTTTCTTTCTCCTTGCCTGAGGTAAGAAAGCTTGAATTATGGAGAAAGAAAAAAGTGCTTGACCTAAACAGGATATACTGTTAGGGTAAGGCAGCATCAAGGACTCTTTCCTGGCATCTGAGAAGGGGGTTACAATTAACGCTTCTGCTGGCTCATTTTTTCCATGCAAGGCCTGGAGGGGAACTCCAGCATTTTTCCACTTATAACAAAGCATTAACTCTATTTACAGCAAAAGTAACTCACAAAACAATGTTTGGATAGTCTTTGACTTCAGTATCCCTGAGCAATTCACAGAAGCAGAATTGTTTTTCTCCAAAGTGCTCTATTTTCAAGCCCACATGAAGTCTATTCAGAAGCAGTGATTTCAGAGTCCTGCCTGCTCTCTGCAACCTTATCAAGCTGCCTTTTAGCTTCCTGAAATATTACTGCTGACATAAAGGTACTACTAAGATAGAGCTTGAGCCAAGCCAACCACAGAGAACAGAAAGGCTCCCACTGACTTCCGTAGGCTTTAGATTTGGTCAAAAACAGTGAAAGTACACAGAGATGAAGTCACACTGATCTGCTTTTAGACATCATTTCAGTATGGCCCTTAAAAATAGGTCTAATTTCAGGTATTACACTCTTGACTTTATGCTTGACTGGCAGGTACTCTGAGACAAAATTCAGCTTAAGTTTCGAGTACTACATCTTTACTTACCTGCAAATTCAATATTAAGAAGACCAACAACAAAATTAAAAATCAAGAGAATATTGCTACTAAATAAAGCAAAACTATCATGCCTCACTGTGCTAACTACTGAAAAGGAACACTTGACTCACCCAGCACATCCACAACACAGTGAGCTTATCACTGTTGACATGAGCTTTACAATATAAAAGACTGTCGACAACCTCTTCTTACAGGCTGTATTTGTGAAATGTAAGATGACCTCAGGGCTATCTCCAGGAAATCTTCAACTCATCTCTATTCATCAGAAATAATCAGCAGTCATTATCTTCCAGGTCCAATCAAATATTGTTAAATATTCTCTAGCGGTAGATAAATTGGTCAAACTTCCAATGCAAGGTTCATATCTGGACCTCAATTCTGAACAATATTCAAAAGCTAGATATGTCTGGACCCCAGTGTTTCACTTAAGTGTGTCTGGAATAAATCAAATTTATAGTCCAGCTTGCATTTCAGCTCTACATTTTCCAAGTTGTTCAAATGTAGTGTTTTAATTTGGATCAACTGATACTTCTAGTAATTTCAGGTGCTCAAATCTCTTCCAAACTCATGTGTTTAATAAAATCCTTTCCTTGAAATGTGAAATGTGAAAAAACAAGTTTAACTCAAAATCTGCAATACATTCTTGTGAACTACAATTTTCCAACCCCATTAACAACTAAAAAAATTGTGTGTGTATGTGTGCATACACCAAACATGAAGAGAAGCCCTTATTTTCAGTGGTGTAGGTTAAGATCAGCTGCTACGGCTAAACATCACCAACAGGCAGAAAGTCTTCCCTGGTAGGGACAGCTACATGGACAGTGTTGACAATACTACACTGTTTTCTAATAAACCAGATTAATCTCATTTGTTTGATGTGCTTGGGCGTTGCTTTTTCTACTGCTGCTTAAGAGAACTGTTACTATAGTAGAGAAAGGGTTCGGAAGTGCTGACAGAAAAACATACAAAAGAAGGAAAAGGGCCAGAAATTTGTCAGAGCTCCACACCTATAGGTGCCAACATCTCTGGAGTGTTCAGTCAAGAACAGAAGCAGAAACACATCTTCACACAGCCTGGCAGTGCGAACTGAGGAGCCCTTAAGCCCAAATGTTTATCAGCATTTGCTAGCCACAAGCTGATGGGGGAATAGGAGATGCTGGCCAGGCCCTTGGCAGGACCCTGACCAGAGCCTTCCTGCCCTCAGCAGTGCTACAGAGCTCTCCCAGGGCCAAAGAACCTCTGCCTTAGCATGGAGAGAAGTGCCATTACAAACTCAAGTTAGTAGATGTAGCTCACTGGCTTACTAATACTTAGAGCCTTTTTCCATGCCTGCTTTCTACAAGTTTCTTTGGTGGACTCTTGATCATTACAAGACTGTGAGACGTGAGTTGCCATATCTGCAATATAGCAGTTCATTTGGCAGTAACAGGCAAAATGTCTTTTTCTTCATTATCTCTGAAATACAAAAAGCTATGAAAAAATATAAATAGATGCATGTGCATTTCCTAAAGATAGGATTACAGATCAAACTTGATTCCTCTAAAGACAATCTATCTTCAAACATAATCTCTAGAGAAGGCTGTCTCCTGTAAATGCAGGCTGGGCATCAAATTTGACCCATCACAACTTGTAGCACTTCCCGCCTGCTTTGTAACAGCATAAATAAAAGCAGAAGATGGAAGGCTCTTGAGAGACAGCCTCATTTTAAATCACTTTCTGTGCAATGAGTGAGGGGAAATAGCAGTCCTGGTCTCCCGTTTGCCTTCTCTCATTTATTCTTATTGTCTGAGAAAATAATAAATAGTTATAAACAAGCTTCTCTCAAGAGTGATCAGGAGTGAGCTAGTCTTTTCAAAATCCTGGAAGCTGGGTTAAATAAATGTCTGAGTTCAAATAAAAAAATCAGAGGATAGCATTTCTGGCCAAGCATATAATATGGACTAAGAACATACTATCATGTCATTAATTTAGGAAACCAAACTCTTGGTGACAATTAAAATAACATTTACTAACCTGGAAACACTGTTTCCCTGAAGAAAAGCCCTGTGGGGCTCTTCTGTCATGCACACATTTATACACTGTATTTATAGCTATCAATTAATCCTTTATTTCCCCATTATTGCATTTCTCACACTGCATAGAACTCCATGCAGTTACTTCTAGGAAGCCCATCAACAGCAACCTTTTTCCTGTGCTTGGCTTTTATTGTACTGCTTTTTCCTTTTTCCTCCCATGGGACTAGAAGCACAAGTTTCTTTCACTTTCCCTTATAATATAACCCTCGTTCAGTACTATTTTTCTGTTGTTATGTTGTACTGTATGAGGAGATGTAGTCATTTAGAACCCAAATGAGGTGAGAAATGAAAAATGAAACAGTAACCTTATCCTACAGATTGCAGGCTCCAGGTCTATCCCAGAACCAGAGGCTAACAGAGCAAAAAGATAAGTTTTTTCTCAGCAAAACTGAGTGCTAAACCTCATGAATTCAAGTCTGGCTGATTCTAAACCATGAGGTCATCCATTACATTTTTCTTTCAAAGGAACAGTAGGTTTTTCCTTTGAAAGGACAAGTCACACTCTTGTGGTACTTTAAAGCAAGTTTGTTGGCTCTGCCTACAAGGCCACTTACTTGACAGACAATGGACACCATAATGATGGTTGATCAGTCCCTTTACAACAAGAATAACTCCACTGAAATCTCTACAATTATTCTTAAGCAAAATCAGAAACGGTGGGGAAAGGGGGAAGCAGGTTCTTTTATTGCATTTCATTCATCCACTTCATAAGATTGCAACTGTTTGCCTGCTTCCTCTGTATTCTCAGCAAAGACTGCACCAGTAAGCACTCTGGCATGTACATGCACTGAGAAATGTGCATGTCAAAAGCATGTGAAAGATCTATGCAATTTACCTGAGTCAGGTAGGGAGCAGTCGGATAAAAAAAATCTTCCTACTTCTTTCTAAAGAAAAAGGTCATGTCAAATTTTTCTGAAGGCAATGGAGCTATGAGAAATGATGGGATGTCTTTTTTTTTTTTTTTTTTTTTTTTTTGCCAGAGTATTTAGCTTTCAAGTTCATTCTGCCCCTTAGAATGCTTAGTATAATGCTGACAAATGGAAGAACAAAACAAATACGTTTCACTTACAGAACATTAATCAAGCAGGAACTCCATGAACTGAACAAATTCGAACTGTGGCAAACCTTCCACCCCCCCCCCCAAAATACCCGCAGCTGAAGAGACTGAGACTGAAGTATCAAAATTGCCTCATTTTCCCACTGAAAATGCCTGAAACCAGATGGGGTTCCCCAAAGACATATGGTCTGAGCTTTTACTCACATTAAAGCAAAATTCAGATCTAATTATTTTAATCCACCATAGCTAATCCTATCTACCTCAAAGTAACTAGTATAGCTCTCCTTCCTCTGCTCATTAAATGAGTAGTATCTATTCTGTTTTTCCTTGCTTGAAGAATTCAAGATTAGTAGTTCTTATGAGCAGTAATTCACTCCTCTACAGAACATATACATTTCTCCTTCTTCAGCTTCTGGGAGGGAAGTCCTCCATTTTGCTTTCTAATCTGAAGCTCTGTCTTAAGAGCATGCATCCTTTGTTTGTTTTGTTGTTTGTTTGAGGTTTTTTTGTTTTGTTTTGTTTTGTTTGTTTGTTTTTTTGATTTGTTTTTGCAAAAACCACATCTGTGGAAGCTTTAGTTACACCACCAGCAGACAGAAAGGGAAACCCACACCTATAGTAACACAGGTTATTAATCAGTCCATAAAATTATTGACAAGATCTGGACTAAGTTCACAGACTACTCAGTGTTCATAAAGTTTTCACTGAACATCTGTAGAGAGTTTGGGAGTCTACAGCACTTAATACAATTGATTTAGCTGAGATTATGTTAAAAAGAAAAAAGAACTTTTAGCCTACGTGTCTTAGTGTGTCTCCTTTTGACTTGCTTTAAATAACATCTGCCACCAGGCAAATTTTAATCTTTTTCCTCAAATCTGTCCTCAAACTCTTTGTTATCCTACTTGCTCCTTTTATTCTGCAGCAATTTCCTCTTCGTCCAACATCACATGGCTTCCAGATCATTTAATTTAGTTACATCCATCTCATACAAGCAAAAAGCTAGGACATAGATTGGCTGCTGCAACAGGCTCCAGGGACAAAATCAGCTGTGCAAAACTGCAGTTTAGTGGTGGCTTCATTAAAGACAGTCCTTCACTGTGAAATAGATAGCGTTTGCTTAACAGGATGTTAATGGTTGCAAAGGAAAGGATATTTTACAGTCATACACAGACTGCTACCTACTGTAATGGCAAAAATTAAAAATTTAACTCTCAATAGATGATGGAAGGTCTTTTTAAATCTTACTTTTGTTAGTTCAGATAGAAAACTGTGTATTTTGATAAACTCATTCAATTCATCCTGTAGCTCCAAGATGTTCCAAGACAGCCAACTGAAACAAATATATTTTTTATCCATTATAATACCAATTTCCAAGAAATAGAATTTGACACAAATAAGAGGTTTACAAGCCATGAAAACATCACGTGTAAATGCACACATAAAAGTGTCAAATTCAGAATTCACTAAAATTAGTTACAATGATAAAAACATTTACATAAAAATGATTTTGGATAATGAGACTTGCTGATATGCAAAAAGACAACTACCATGACACATCCTCAGCTACATAACCAATTTTTTTAATGGTAAATAACCAAGGAGAATCAAGCCAGTTTTATGAAAACAGCTAATGTCCAGTGCAAAGAAAAAAATTCAACACTTCGAGATCACCTGCTCAGGAAACCGAAAAACACTCTAACTATCAAGAACCCTCTCTGATTTTACCACTGAGTCTATCCTAGTACTTTCATTTGAGTTCTTCCTAATAACCTATACAAGTGCAATTTCAGCAACAGATAACAAAAAGAGGAAAAAAGGACTGTGAAATTGATAAAAATTGTTGTTTCCAGATTAGAGTTAAAAAGCAAAAGTCAGAATTAAATGCTGGTCACTCCTGTGGCCAAACACACTCACTGCTGCCATATGTAAGTCACCCTTGAAATGGCAGCACAAGCAGCTCCAAATCCTCCCATCCTATAGAAACTCTGCTTCCAAATCTGTACAGGATTTGAACACAGTGAAAATCCACAGCTAGAGATATCAGGTGTTAGTCTCATCTTCTACTACCAAAAATGAGTTCCCACTTAAAACTTTGGTTCCCCACCAGAGAGTTAAGTGGCTTGATTGGTTCTGCCCTTCCTTCCCACTTGTATCCCCAGGCCACACATGAAGGTAAAACAATTGCATAACAAATATCAGATGAAATGGCATTTACCCTTCTGTGCCTGCACAAGAGCTGCAGCCGGTCGCGGGGCCTCTTTGAAGAAGCACTGTGTGAGGAAGCAGCCCTGGGAATACTTTTCAGAGCTGCTCCCCTCAACATGGCTCAGCACAAGCCACAGCTGGAAAATGAGGTCAAAAGGAGGCTGGTGCACAGCCGGGTTGCAGCGTGCTGGAAGACGAGCATATCCAGTCAGAAGCATCCAGCCAGCAGGCCAGGGAGGCAGCAGAAGTCCAAGGTCATCCAGAGAAACCCTTTTGCCCAGGCCCTGAGATAAAGCAAGGCAGCAGTTCTCAGAAAAGTGCCTGCTGTAGGGGGAAATAGGATGGGAAGGAGGAGCAATAGATCCATCCCACTGCCTCCTCCTTTTCAACTCCAGCTGCTTGCTGGAGCAGGGGGCTTCATGCATTTGTCACAAAGGAACAACGCTGCCACAAAGAAATTCCTAATTTTTTACGTCACTCTGCTTCCTAATGTAAATAACCTGAATAGCAAACCAAAAGGCACGCCAGCATTCTACATAGCAAATGTTACCAAGAAGAACATCCTCAGCCTTTCATCTAAAAAACAAAACAGAACAAGCAAACAAAAAAAGACAAATAGCTTAAGAAGTGATATTTGTTTTTGCTCTGGTCTCTTGAATCTTCTTGACTGTGTCCAAAGGAAAGTATTTTAAGGACACTTCAAAATACACTGGCACATTTTTCATGATGGAGTGCTACTCTTTTGCTCCTCACTCCTATGACAGACAATTCCAGGAAGCTGCAAGTCCCGAGATCAGCCTCTTCTGTAAGCACAGTCCAGCAGCAAGGTCACAAAGGGAACAGTAGCCATAAATGAATTTTCTACGCTACTTCTAATTCTATTTGTGTTTGTTTTTTTTTTCCTCATTCAGTCAGCTTCTATGGAAGACTAAAGAAAACATGCAACACCTTTCTCTCAAAAGGGAACCATTTATACACTTAGATTTCAAAGTCTGCCCTTTCCTTTTTTTTCTTTTTTTTCTTTTTTTTAATTTCTATGTTTTTTTTCTAATGCTCTTATTCCTTCCAGAGAGCAATGAGGAAAGAAGTGCACATGTGCGCGCGCGCACACACACACACACACACACACACACACACACACACAAAGAGGGGGAAAAAAAAAGGAAGAGAAGTGATATATCATGATCCCAGCCAGCTTCCTGTCCTGGTTTGCATCAACGATGTCATGAAATGAAGAATGACATAATATGCAATGGTTCTCCCCGGCTTTGAAAAACATATGTTCAGGTGGCACATACACTCTGGAATACTGCAGCCAGACAGAGCATGATTGCAGCATGCAGAGTTTCCATTTGTGAAAACCTCAGAAAAGTATTTGAAGCACAAGTTTAACATATCATTATCCTACCGACGTCCTGTATCTTTAACTTCATTTCTGACCTTTTCACTTCATGGGAAAGTAAAGGAGTAAACTTATGCAAGTTTATATTAAATTACAATCACACATTTTTACAATTTCCTTGAAGATACAGAACTATAGAGGTACATTATAAATCCACTGATCATAAGAAATGTTATTTCAGTAGGTAAGTCATTATCTTACAGTTATCGCCTACAGTTTCTTTTGAATTACAGCAAGCATTTTATGAGACACACTTGAGAAGATATGTATTTCTCTCATTAAAAAAAAACACACACAAACAATATACTCAATTTCTAGTGAACTAGAAACATACAACACATGAAAAGTGCACAACGCCCTGACATGCGCACACCCTCTTAAAACGAGCAATGAGCCTTACTTACAAAACTTTGTCCTTGCCATCTCTAAGCTTCTAGGCTTGTGAGCAAAACTGGAGGCGAGACTGACTTCTGATGTCTGGATACATTATCAAACTCTAGAAAAGCATCTTAGAAGTCAAAAGTTATAAATTTACAAGGAAATAAATCAGCAATCTTCTCCAAGCAGTGGAACCAGTGAGGATAAGACTTCTTTTTGTTTTCATACTCTATGGAAGGAATAGAAGATCTGCCACAATACTAACAAATCCAGAAAAAAAATTAATATTACCAATTTCTCCCTTTTCTTTCTATTCCTAAAGGTGAAATCCTGGCTAGGCAGAAATTAGCAGGAGGACAACTGCCGTAGAGACACGATTTCACTCCCACACTGAACTTTCCTCAGATTATTCTGGAACAAACGGTTTCCCCAGAGCCATAACAGCATTAGATGACTGGTACAAAGCTTGTGTGTCCACTAAGCACCTTTGTCAGCAGCATCTGAAAGAAGGTTGGGTTGTACAGGGGTAGAAAAAGGTAGCAAGGAGACCAAGGGCCATCAGTAGAGCTTGGAACTACTTTCCCCCCCAAATTTTTCTCCAAAAATCTAAACTCAGGAAGGAAGTTACAATCAGAAAACCTTTGGAAGCCCACAGAACAACATTTGAGAAACAAAGCAGAATTACCTGACTGCTTTCTACAGACTAACTTTGCTCTATTAACATTCACTTCATCATGGTCTGCACATTTTGCAAAGACCATTGCAAATCTCAGCATTGTCATGTTACCCCTACTCCAGATACAAGAACTTGTTATAGCTGAACTGGGAGCAATTTCATACCATGTTCATATTCATGTACCATTTACTAAAAAAATAATAATAAATAAAAAATAATAAATTAATAAATAAAAATAAAAAAACCCTCTCATTTTAACTATGAAATTCTTTGACAGTTTGCATAAGAAGTGAGGTCACAATATCTGCTTACCTGCCAAAATCTCAGTAGTCAGATGAATTCATCTGGGAACTGGGAGCCCCAGCTCCAAACTTGTCGTCAAAGAAAGACCTGAACCAAAGTCCTTGAACAGAAGAGTGCACATTTTCCATATGGACTGGTCCCTCTTCCCCCTCCTCCCCAAGCACTGCCAAGTATAGCAACTTGTTTGGGAGCCTAGGGTCTGCAGGAACGACTATAATCCAACGTACTTCACTTTTTACAAACATTCACTCTCTGGATATAACTTTTTTAATTATTATTTTATTTTTAGAAAAAACTATTCCAGCTGACTGGTACTGCAATATTACATGTTAGGACTGCTAGTGGCCAGCAACCAGCATATACAACTTCTTCTCTTCTTTTAATCATTGGCAACCCTGATGAGTTTTTCCTTACTAATGTCTGAGAAGGCATTCGAGACAGACAAGAAGATCAGAAACTGCTGAATTCCTAATTTTGGAACGGATCAAGTTATTTTATATGTTATTTCCTGCATTTTGTGGCCATTAACTGGGAGTTGGAGAAGCTGCAGACTGGGCAGGAACCAGGGAGAAGAGAAATGATAACACTGCTCCAGATGATGACTTTCACATGGCTGCAAAAGCTTCACAAAACTCAGTACACGTGCACTGTATGGGGAGGGGGTGATGGAGAGGAGGCAATAGCTATAAGTCTCACTCCATCCTGCCCAATAAATCTGTGTCTAACAGATCCCCACAGGCCTGTATATCATTTTGTCTTTTTGTAATTAGGAGAACAGCTGCAATTCCTTGGCCAGAGCCCAGCCAAGATTCCCATGCTCCTTCTATAAGCTTCTCCAACAAACAGTGCTAAGAAGCAAAAAAACCAAAGGCAAAATTTAGCATGTGACAAACTCTTCCATGTGTGACCTCTATACCATGTAACCTGTGAATCTATAGCAGAATGACTTTCTGTATAAGGTCATGACAAGAAAAAAAAAAAAGGATCTGGACAGTCTATGGACTTTGTGTCCTATCCAGCCTTTCTACTTTAGCCAGCGCTCCACACATCATCTCCCACTTCTATTCAACTTTAATGAAGATGCACTGCCATTGCCAGGATAATATATACAATCTGTAGCAGAGTTTTCCTTGCTCAATTCCAATGATAAAGCAGCCTGTTAAATACTTACTGGAGGGAAGCAGGTTTCCCCACCAAAATATTTTCACGGTGCATGAGAACTTAATTCCAGAAGCAGGGAGAGGCCAGTATCAGAGAGAACCTACTTCCCTTTTGTATGTTTGAGACAATGAAATATAGCTGCCTGCAGTGCTTTTCCTTCCTCTTTTCCCCAATAAAAAGAAAAGTTACTCTTTTAGGAATTTGCTGGTATCTTGAGACTTGTCATTGGAAGTAATAATTGCTTGCAAGAAGCTGGAAATAAAGAATAAATCTAAATTGTGCATGCCAATTTGTCCCCAGTGAGCTTAGGAACAGAAATATGAACTGCTGTCCTGCGTATCTTCCATCTGCTGCTTCTCGTATTTCCCTCTGGAATGCTCCATTTAAAACAAAAAAGAAATAAAAATCAAAGATCAAAATGATTAGCCAGTAAGCATCGAATTTCTGAGCTATATGGGAATCTAAGGTGCAGGTTTTATTAAAGCTTGGGAACTAAGTTTATTCTCAAAGCTTTCTTTGACATTCTTTGAAGATTCTTTTTTTCAGAGAAAGGTAAGAAACAAGTACCCAGGGGCTACTGCAAAGCTGTCTGCAATCTCCCACTGTGACATCACAGCCACTTGTAGTAGCAAGGGAAGGAAAACTGGACCATTCAAGTTCATAATCTTAGGGAAGAAACACTGGGTATACTCCTAAATCCACTTTAACACTTATTTCATGATACAGTTTTCTTTCACAGTTATTAGGAAGCAATATACTGCCCTTCATTGCATGAGAATATTTCATTGGTAACCTATCTCTGAAAACATTGGACAGTGCTGATGTAGCTTCTCATCAGCACAGCGAGTAGAAGCGAAGACACTAGAGGATCAGATCATAGCTCCCTCCTGCTCTTGTCCCCACTCCCACTTCTCATTTCCTCACTCTGTCTTCAATCACAACCACGGCATAAGCATCAGGGAGCAACATTCAGTGTTAGATCCAAAGCTTCTTCCAACCTAAGCAAATGGATAATGAGTCATATTTTAAACAAATCTTGAGAAGAGCACTCAGAGGATAGGAAAGAACAGTAGAATAAAAATAAAATACGAGCCGTGAACAACCATAGATTCTGTTCAGCCTCTCAAGATAGACATCAGACAGCATATTACTTTTCTGCAGGATACGATGGGGGGGATCACACTCTATGCTCCTACAGAAAGGTTTGATGCTCTGCTATTGCAGAGCAAGTAGCCAGAAGTTTTCAATGGAGAAAGAGAAACAACTGCAAGGAATAATGAGTAACTCAACAAGGCAGCGAGCATACTGGGCTGCTACCGAATCAAGAGCATACTCACAAAAAAAATCCATGCCATGATGTGATGCTCACCAGCAGGAGAGTGACCTGAAGACCACTAGTACTGCCACTGCCACGCAGCCAGTGAGCAGCACTGTGCACAAGGCACCAGCTCTCAGCCTTTCCTGCACATCTGTAATTCACTGCACAGCCAGTTTTAGCTCACTGCTTCAGGCACACTGCATTCAGAATGGCAGCTAACACAGAGAACGCTAACAGGAGTGGGAAGGGGAGTCAAAGAAACTGGGCCCCACCTATGCCTTAGGGGGTACCAGGGTATCCAAAATTACCCTAAAGAAGTTAGCTAAAGGCTTATGTAATCAATTTGGTTCGCTGCTTAGGGTGTCCTTTGCCCAGCATTATTCATCACTGCCCTCTCTAATTCACCATAAAGGAATTCCTGAGGAACTGCCTCTCTGTCAGGAAGGCTGTTTATCCGAAAGACCAAAAAGCACCAATAATTGAATGATTTCACTTGGCATGGATTGCTTAATTTAAGTAGATCTCTGTAGCAGAGCAATAGCCTCAGGGGAGGAGAAAAAAAAAAAGAGAAAAGGAAAGGAATAAGAATATGTAAGATCAAGAATAATAAAGTTTCTTCTAATTAGCCACTAGAAAACAAGATCTGATAATGAAGAGAGGTGCTAAGCATTAACTGCCATGAAAGAAACCAGTCATTCTGCATACCACGAGTCCTCTCGCAGGAAATGCATTTCACAGCAAGCAGAACTGCCTCAAGTTCGGTACTACAAGGGCCCTCTGCTCCTTCTGAATCCTCTGCTGAAGAGCTTTGGGGGACGACGCAATCTTTCCAGCACAGTTGCCTTTTCCCTACCCTGCTCCACCGTAGCCCCTTCCTTGTTGCCTCTGGCTGCAGATGAGTTCCTGAGGCCATTGCTCTGCTCCTGGTGGCCCAACAGGTGCTCACTTCTCTCGGCTTTCTCACATAAGGAGAGTGGCCTCAAACAGGAGAGTTCCCTTCCTCACCATTTTCTGTTCCATCTTATCCCCACTCCAAACAACCACTGCACATCAAGAATACCAGCTGCTGGAAGACAAACAAATCGATTATGCTTGCAAATGGTTTCAGGGATCAAAATAATACTTTCAGAGCTGTGGTATAAGATGTTGAATAGAGCTTGCATTATCATATTTGGGTAATTTCTGCTTAACCTTTTTTTTTTTTTCCGCTCAGTTTCAGAGAAGGGGTGATAGATCAAAGTTACAACAGAGCTAGAGAAGGAAAGGTGTACATTTAAAGTACTTCAATTCTAACCTAGTGATTACTGTACAAGCCTAGAATTACATTTCCCAAAGCATAACAAAGGACAATACGAAACTGACACTAAATGAGAGGATATTTGATAGAAAGCCAGAGAAAAAAATGGAAGCGTGGCCCACAAGTTTTATGGCATAATGATCTCTTTCTGATAGCATCTTCCTCTTTCTTGCAAAGTCACAAGAAAACATAGGTTGCATAGACAAAAATACATATTCTACTACCACAGCCACAATATCACTGAATTTAGCATTTGTCACTAGTCATATCTCTTTAAAAAGTATTATTATAGGAGCCATTTTCAAGCAATCTTTCCACAACATGCTGTTTCTGGCCTGTACCATATACTTAATGTCACAGATGCAAAATAATCTTTTCCAAATTTTTTGTATAAAAACTTCACACTCCATCAATTAAAGCAGGAAATGGAATGTTAAAGAAAAAGCACAAGCTCAGATTTTCCATAAGACTCTTACTATTAATACACCCAGTTTCACTCCATGCTGTGTTTATGATTAGAAGCCTTTGCGGAAACGTCAGCTGGTTAATAATCATCCACATCTGTCACAGTACTCCATTTATGCCTTAGCCTACATCCTTCCATTGTTTTATTAGCTACCTTCAATAAATGATCGTCAGAATTATTTCCTCTCCATTTGCAGGAATGATTTAAGGATGAAAGAGGGGAGAAAAAAAAAAAAGGAAAAAAAAGTGATGGCAACTTCTAGTACAATTGGGATGAGAAATAAAGATTTTTAAAGGTCTTGCATATTGTTCCTTCAGTAAAACAGAGTACTTATTAACTAAATTCTACAGCCCAACCCACCCCTCAAGTGTTTATGGGAATGGCTTGAATGGCCATAGTAGGAGGTTTGCCCCTGGTCAGAGTTCATGTCAGGAACAATGCTCAGTGATGGTGGTGGGAGAGGGCATGGTTACCTCAACCACCAGCATGAAAGGGCTTCCAGCCATCATGCTGGTGACCGGAGGGATCTCAGCAGGGCTGCAATCAAAGCTGCACTGTGAAGGCATTTATAATTCACAACTACATAGCTACCATTTTTAAATGCATGTTTTGAACATTTTGTCCAGGATTTTCACAATCAGTATCACCAGAAGCCCTGTTCCAGTAAATTCAAGGTCTTCATGTTGTTGACTCTGAAGCACTGTCCGTGCAAGGAAAAATGAAAAAAGGAAAAGAACTCATGCTCAACCCTCACGCCTTTCCCACTGTCTGACATCCTGCAGAGGAGTAAGCAGCTGAGGCACTCTGTTCCGTGCCAGGTTGGGCTGAAGGGTAATGTTACCAATCACAAAATAAGAAAACAACCAATGTAATTGAATGTTAATGAATGGCAATGATAACAGAGGTAACGTTACCAGTATCAGATGTCCTCCTTCAAAAAGCCAGATTGCAGAGGTGACTGGAGGGAAAACACATTTCCATCCAATAGTTGAGAAACAAAGATGATTCTTAAATATACATAACGTATCTAAGGGCAATCCTCAATCTGCTGGAAACTTTCTGCTGAAACTACTCAGCCAAACTACTAAAAAGTCATTAAGAATATGCAAATGATGCTAAAAGCAGCCTGCAAGTCAGGCTGGCTTTTGATGATGCCTGCTGCATATTAAGGCATTTGATGCACCTAAAAGCACTAAAAAGGAAAGAAAACAATAATAACATATGAAGTATCATCTGAGCATTCATTTGTGAGCAAGATAAATACTGGTTCCGCTCAAACCTCGTGTTTTGTCTTGCCACTGAAAAAGGCAGACTCTACTTCAGTTAATTTTTCTGAGTGCTTTCACTAATCAAAGCTTTAAACACAAACATTTGACTAAGAGAGAGGAAAGCATGGAAACAAAACAGCATTGTTTTGTGTAGTGTTGAGCAGGAGAAACAACTGTAAAGTACAGATGATCTATACAAGAAAACAGCATGTTCTGTGCCACAGATGGAAATTGCTATTTTCACCATAACTCACACTCTGCATGTTAGGTCTCAGACAGATCTTCCAAGAATAACACCTGATGAGTTATCTCTCTTTTAATAAACAAAACATTAAGAGTTGTTCTCCCATCCCACCCTACAGAGACAACTCAGTCCTTTGAAATCTCTTGAGAAACAGCGACAACCTTTTTCAGTTTTATCTCAGAAAAAGTGTTCATGTTTACTAATCCATCTTTATACAAGAACAGAAAATGCCTCAAGTTTTGCTCCATAAGCAGAGGTAGAAGAGTATGCTACTTGAAGCTGACTTTGGGGTATGTATGCAGGCAGAATAGTGCTCCTTGCCTGAAAACACAAGACTTGCTAAAACAAAAACCTGTGCCAACATACATGAGAAGAAAGAGAAGAATAAGAAAAAGCCAGAGATGGAATAAAGGATGAGAGTATGCTCCTTGCACTCTAAGCCAAGGAGAAACACCATCACTCTCCTCATGAAATGCATTTGGTTTCTGCTCCTTCAAGTGCTGTAATCACCTCATTTAACCCACCTCTAGGACCTTCTGAGGGAGGGAGATGGGTATGTCCCACAAGAGCTAGAGCCATTGCTTGGGTAACTATTTCGCAGAAGAAAACCACAAAAGCAACAGCATCTATTCAGAATCATAATGTCCTTGTCAATGTTTCAAAATAATTGGAAAGAAACATTCAGTTCCTGCACATTCACTCAAGTACGCAGCAACAATAGATAACAGAAAGACTGCCTTCCAACACAACTAGTTCTGTACCAACAAATAAGAAAACGTTAGGCCTTGCAGTGTGCTACAAGAAGTACCTCAATTTTTTTATATAAATTCTTTTACATACATTTCACTGTAATTAATGAGTATTGGTAAACTATAGTTACAAAAATGGAAAACATACATAAAACTATAAAGGCTGGCTCAAAAAACTGCCTATGCTGGAAACTATTCCCAGCTTTAAGTATACAAATTAATTCAATTGATTTGTGCCTCTGATTACCTTTCACTTATCCAACTCCAAATTGAAAAGAATGTTATTTAACCTATCAGGAAGGAGCTGTAAAGGACTCTTCAATTAAAAAGCAGGTCT
This sequence comes from Meleagris gallopavo, assembly GCF_905368555.1. Classification (NCBI taxonomy): domain Eukaryota; kingdom Metazoa; phylum Chordata; class Aves; order Galliformes; family Phasianidae; genus Meleagris; species Meleagris gallopavo. The sequence goes on along the minus strand of NC_139405.1, from coordinate 49,697,160 downwards.
AACGAGGCCAGCCCCATTAACGGGCAGGATTATTTCTTTGCAAATACAGCATGTGATCTCAGCTGTATTAGCATCACTGGCTCAACAGATGTAGCATATTCTGCAAATCAAAGATGAATTATAAACATCAATATCTCTAACTATTTTTGTTCACACAGTCTATCAAGAGGCATCTCAACAGAGGTGTGATTCACAGCTCTACAGGAATGTTGCTGAAAGGTTTTTGCTATCACTGTGAATGCTGGTAATTGTATCACTGTTGAGAATAACTTCCAAGAAGATAGTACTGCTTAATAAAAAGCACAGAATGATAGATTGCAAAACAAAAATGTAATAAAAAGTACACCTTAAAAAAAAAAAAAAAAGGAAAAAAAAATAAGCAACAGTATTAGCATAAAGCATTTGCGTGCCATCTCTGTGTCAGATAAACGCTTTCCAGCACTTCACACACCAGAACAATGGCTCCCAAAGTGACGGAAACAGCACCGTGCAAGAACTTGACAACATTAACATTGCAGGGTTTCCTGAAACCATGGTAAGGCACAAACAATGGCAGAGAAGCCAGTCTCTATCTAGACAGCATGAGACCAGCATGCAAAGGTCCCTAATTGCTCCTACCTAGGAATGACTCACTGTGTGCTCCAGAAGCCCATGCCTGGCTGAAGAGCAGGGTGGACATGGACTGAGTTCCTGCATGCAGTGTGAGGAGGATTCAGCTCCTCTGATCCTGGCTACATTTGTAAAATCAGCTGTGACCTGTGTTCATGATGTGGGTAAAGGAATGACACAGGCCTCTTGGAGGCTGTGAAAATGCAAGAGATAGCAGAGACGGCATTAGTTTCTCCTTTCTGAGTAATATTATGTCTAATAGAGCATTCCTGCTCTCTCACTATGGAAGCACAAGTTACAGGGTTGTGTTGTTTGGTTGGTATGTTTGTTTTTTTTTTTCATTTTCCAACTGCTGCTTTTCCTGCCAATAAGCCTTTTCCCTTTTACAGGGAACAACTTTTTTAAGAAAAGTTACAAATCTTGCAGCAATTAAAAAAAAGCAAAGCAAAATCCTGTCTGTCTTGAAATAACTCTTCCACTTCCACGAAGATAAGAAACATCTGCACGTGCAGACATTATAAACAACCCTCACAGATATTGCCCCACCAGATCATTTTGGTACATTACAACCTGAGAAATGTGGGGGTACCATTGAGCAGTCCAAATTGCACGTGAGCTTCATCTCTCACACTTCACAGTAGCTCCTTACTCTTACTTGTTGAGACAAAACACAAACTATACTGTGTTCTGACTTTCTTTCATGTGATTCCTCAATTTCTTTTTTAGCCATTCTTTTCCATCACATTCCCTTGCCATCCGTCTTGTACTTTCACAGCAACATCACAAATTGCACTCATGACACAACTGTATGTCTCTAACCATTCCAACCACCCAGCTTCCCCCACACATTCATCTTGCTGCACCAGTTGGCTTTCATGACCAGGTCACTAGGGAACACGTAACATTTTTTGCCACAGCTATGTTCTACAAACCTTGCCTAGCAGGAGAGAACATCCCAGCTGATGCCTGGAGACAGCCAGATGGGCCATGCTGTCATCCTGGGTTTTGTGTAGGCTCTCTCCCACTCGCATCCTTGGACTTCAAGTTCTTCTGCCCACCCAGACTAGCAGGATCAGCTTCTGTTACTTTCCTTTATTCCCTTTGTGCCAAGGCCTGAAAAACAGCTTTGGATAATCTTCCAACAACTATTTTTTCTTTCACAGTTTATTAAAGAAAGAAAAATGAAGCAGTCAGTATGAACTATCTATTACAAAGAGCACTGACACTCTGAGAACAGAAATTAGATGAAGACTAGTTTCCCTACGACATTAGGTTATCTGTAATTAACTGCCTCCCTCTCACTTCCAAGCATAACACATAGTGACACTCAAGCAGGTCTGCTCTTTTTTTTCCCTCTGGAAATAGACGACAGGAGCAGTCTTGCATGCAGCCCCAGAGGCAACACACACCCCCATGAAGCTGCAGTAGAGAGGAAGCAGAGCTGGCCATCAGCCTCTGTGGGGACCCCCAGTGGGACCCCTTCTCCCACCTACCCATTCAGCAGAGCTGCCTCATGACCTCAGCTACCACTACTCGCTGCTGCATCCCACACCAAGTGGCACTTCTGAAAATGCTCCTGTATCTGAATGAAAATGTCCAAATTGTTTCTCAAGCAGGAACTTGAGAAGGCCATGCTAGCAGGCCCATCACCATTTCAGATGGGAGGAAAATCCCTCAAAGGAAGAAATTTTGATTTGCAGGGGTTTGGTGCAGCTTTGCAAGCATTCACATCCAATTAAACAAGTGAGGGTATTGTAGGAATTTGTAAATGACATCCAGCCACTATCTTCCTTTTTCCATCTAGCTGTGTCCAATTCCATATCTACATGTTATGTTACTGAATTTAAGCAAAACACTCCTCAGAACATGTTCTTGATCTTTATCAGCAAAATAACAACTCCATCCTTTCTCTATTACATTGGTGTAATTAATAACAAAATTAAGTCAATTTCCCATTTATCTGAAAAGCACACCCTACAAATAAGTCATAGAGTAAAGCATCATAATGTTAGCATGTAGAAAAAAAGTGACAAGGTTTGAAAGCAGTTTTGTAAACAACATCCTTACATAAATGAAAATGAATGCACAGCTGTTCTTCCCATGCAAACTGTAACTTTTTGTCATTTTTATGAGTTTTTTTCTTTTCTTTTTTGGAATTGTGCACAAAGGGATTAGGAATGATGCTACAGCTAAAAAGATACAGGCACAAAATAATAGAAGTTGGCAATTTTTTAAGCCTAAACTTTTAAGTAATTGGATTTATCAATTGCTCAAAATAATTATTTCATCAATATTGTTGGAAACTTTTAAGTAGTTCTCTAAAACAAAAACAGAATTAAAAAAAAAAAAAGGAAATACAAAACTGTTTAGAAAACATGAGAAACATTGAATGAATTGAGTATACGTTGTCTAGAAAATAGAATGAAAACTGAAAACTCTTCCACAAGAGGCTACTCTGAAGAGATTTGGGATCAGTTATTGGCTAGTCTCATCAAGAACAGATGACAAATCAATCAACTTAATTTTCAGTGAGCAAGTCTTTGTATAAAGGTCAGGGAAAGCTTTCTAAGTATAAGGACAATTAAAATCAAGTTAACATAGGAAGGTTATGCATACAGACCAATTAGGGGGAAAAAAAAAAAAAAAGCAATGTGGAAGGGAAATGACGTATTATACCTTACAATGGTGCTAAAAGTCTCGAGTAACTGACCATGCCAAAATGAAACAAAAAACGTTTCTTGCAAGTGTCAGCAAGTTGGATCCATTTTTTAAAGGAAACAGGCAAAAGCAATCATTTCAAAATAAATAATGCAAGGCTTGCAGCTAATGGCTTTGAATTTTTTTAATAGCATATTCACTTTCAAATAGCTCCTTCAGATTTAGACTGTGTTTAGGGGAAAATCATAGTGTAAACTTTCCACATGCATTTTGTAGAAGTGTTTGGAAAAAACCATCCACTAGCTGACAGTACAGTCCTTACTTTTTCTAGTGAAAACTGACCTTCAGGGCAAAGACAGCGTTCTGCAAAACATACAAATACAGAATATTTTGTAACATTTTAGCTAAGAAGAAGCTACCACTATTTTTCTCTGGAGTCTAGTCAAAGGTGGTAACTTTGTAATCAAGGTTTCCAAATCCTTTGAGTAATAAAACCTGTGTTTCAGAATGTCACAAATTTTGGCTAGCTAAAGGCAAGGCTCTGAACAGGACTGCTAATAAACATAACTTTAGTACAGGAGGCAACTGTCAGTAACACAATCAGGTTTATGAGCTCAGTCCCAGGAGTGCAAGTCTTCTTCTAAGTTACCAAGGACAGAGGGAGAAAGAAAAAAGCAACAGCGGATGAAAGTTGATCCAGATCTCATTAATGGTAAAATCCCCGCTGTATTTAGAGGTGCCAAGACTTTATCACAATTTTACACCACCACAACTAGCTCAAAAAATTGGGCCGTATACTGCTGAATGCCACCTGCTACTACTTGGCAAAGAATATCTAGGAAACTACACAGGGTGTATTACCACAATGAACAGGGCTTTTCACTTACAAATCCAGAAGTGCTGTGCTGAAGTGGTACCATTGTCCCTAAGAGTGCTGGGGAAGAGGGGGAGAACCAGAGAGAAGAGACAGACACTCTGAGCCCCTCCAGGCAGAGCAGCAGCCAGGGCAAGGATGGGTACTGCGTACCTCCAAGTCATACTGCTGCAACTCTTCCCACTGCATACTTAATTCAGCATTCAACTATTCCACTTGTGCATTGTCTGGCCAAATGCATACAGAGAACAAGTATCTGCAACACCTATGGTTTATTTCACCATTTCCTACAAGGACATTGAAAGGGGATCTGGACATTTAGGAGAATCTGTCTCTAGTAGCAAACAGCAGCAAAGGCAGAATAAGTTTAGTGGGAGCTACAGAAACACTGTTAAGCAATCTGTTAAGCAATCTATCATGAAATGTGGCCTATTTTCATTTCTTGTCTTTTCTGTTCTTTGGATTTTTGCTTTGTTTTGTTTCTTTTGTGTTTAAACAAAAATATGTGAACTAATGTTTCTTTGGGGGGGGGGGGGGGGGGGAAGGGGGGCTTCAATCATGTCATCTGTGTTATTCAGGAAATCAAACTAAACGATCACAGTGATTACTTGTGGCCCTACAATATATTAATTCTAAAAACAAACAGCAGCAACAACAACAAAAACATGTCAACTTAATTCTCTGCTTTTCCCCAAGGAATTTAGGAAATTAACCTTTTAGGTTTTACTATAAATTCTAGGTTTTGCTATAAAACTTCCTCTACTGGTTCTACAGAAGCCTTGGAAATAACTATCTTTTCACTTCCAACTTCTGTGAATAATCAGAACTTTGTTAAATGCTATGGCTTTTATTCCAACGCACATAAATAGCTTCTTGACTCGCACAAAACCTGAAACCACTTTAATCAATGGGCTATATATAGACTGGATAAATACTGATTCTGAGATTTCTGGGTACACAGCCAGTCCTGCACTATTTGCTAATACTTTGATCTAAATTCACATTATTTTAAGAAGAAATGAAAAATATTCCAGGCAGTACAAAAACAACAGTAAAGAAATTGCACTCTATTAAATCTAGAGGATATGCACATTAGCTAAAAAGTCAATTTGTTCCAAAAGCATTTCAGAAGACAGAAATACATTTAGACTTATCAGAAAATTAGATGCAAATATCCATAAATTTGTTATTTTGTTACTCCAACAAGAATTCGCTCCTGGTTTTAGAGAAATCTACCACATATTAAATATATTTAATAGCATGAGTAGACAGCACTATTTTCTAATTGTGTACAAGTGTGTGTAATGTGTCACTTCATTTTCTATGGCAGCATAATGGTGTAGGTGATTTATGAATGTGTAACAGAAATGGCTATTCTGTAGAAATATCACAGGAAATGACACACAGGAAATAAAACAACACAGACATCTTACAATCATTTCCTAAACCTCTAGCACAGCAATCTGCTGAGCTCCTGAGAGAACCCAGATGCCGCTGACACAAGGAATGAGCAAACACCAAAAACACTTCCCACTCCCAGCATGGTTTCTGGGTCCTGAAAGAAGGGTGAAGAAGACAATAAGAAATTAGCTACCTGAAAATATTTACTGTAGGTGTTAACCATTTAATATTGTCATGGTTCATCTACAGTGGCTACAGATGAATGAGAGGGATATGCAGTGGCTGTGAAAGCAAGAAAGCTGAAGATTAATGTGCGGTGAGTGCTCAGGTAGTGGCTGGGGAAAAGAAAGACAAGGAGAAAAAAAAGAAATAAGAAAAAAAAGTTAAAAATCACAGTAATCTTCATGTCAGATTGTTCCCATCTTCTTCTTTGCCATCTTCTGCATGAACCACCCCAGCCCATACTAGTACCACCCCATTCAGATGTGTTTTTCTGCTGCAACCCTCACTGGTGTCCATGAGACCCTGCTGTGAGGCAGGGGACAATTCAGGAAAAGCGTTCCATATTCACATTATGACACTATAACAGTAAATGCAAAGAACCAGCCAGGTTTCAGTCAGGTTTTCCAATCTACGACAGAAGACCATGTTCTGGAAGCCAGATGAATTCAGTAACATTTTAGCACTAGAATACTAGAACATAGCTTATAAGGGTTCAAATTAATGCATAGTGGAGTTTTGCATTTTATCTAACCAAATTTCATCAGTTAAAAATAGTCAGAAAATGAAGAAAAATCTCAGTCTACTACTTCATTAGCACTCTATATTCTACCATTCATTTATAATCCTTTAATGGAAATTAAAATATGAGTCACATATACAAATATAGAAAACATTTACAAAATATATTAAAACATATATGACATTAGTGTTCTACTCTAAAAATCAATGTAAGGTATCTTTGTACTACCACTTGTAGGAAAAAAGAGTTCAAGTATGCTATAAGACTTCGAATACCACATAGGTATTAAGTAGATTACACTGATGTAGACATAAAGGTGACAACTGCTTGCAATTTTCTTCCTTACCCACTAGAGGAATTAGAAGACCTGTTTCAAAACAGTAATCAAGAGAACATCTCTGTCATTCCACAACTGTAGGGCTTTTGGTTTGCTTATTTATTTTTGTGTGCACATTTGTTTGGTTTTGATTTGTTGTTGATGATGTTTTTGGCTTTTACTTTTTGTCCATTCCTTAATTTTACCATGAAGATCATACAGCTAGTGAATGTAATTTCAGCTTAGTAGCAAACAAATACAGTAGTGAAACTGGATTTGTATAAAAATCTGTTCTTAAAAATAGTTTTAGCTATTTTCAAAAAACAGGAGTGGAAAGAAATACCAGGTAAAATGAAACAGGCTTGGTTTTTTTTTTTTGTTTGTTGTTGTTGTTGTTGTTGTTGTTTGTTTTTGTTTGTTTTTGTTTTTTCAAGGCAGTATGGAGTGGGTGGGGAGGATAAAAGACTTTCACTAAAAAACATACTGTGATTTTTTTGTCTTCAAGTAAAATAGAATGCCTGCCAGTACAAGCTCACTTTCCTACAGATTTTAAAAATAATAATAATAACAAGTTTTGAGAAAATCAGTAGAAAATTCAATGTGAGTAGGTGAATCATAGAATCACAAGGTTGGAAATGACCTGCAAGATCATGTAGTCCAACCGCCCTCCCATTACCATTGCTACCACAAGCACTAAACCATATCTCGTAGCTCCTCATCCAAACATCTCCTGAACACTGCCAGGGACGGCGACTCCACCACCTCTCTGGGCAGGACATTCCAGTGCCTGACTACCCTCTGAGAGAAAAAGTTCTTTTTTACGTCTAATCTAAATTTCCTATGGCACAACTTGCAGCCATTTCCTCGGAGTCCTGTTTGTTGCCTGGGAGAAGAGGCCAAACCCCTCCTAATCACAACCTCCCTTCAAGTGAAACTTCCTGCTATAAAAATATATACTATTTTCTTCAGGTAACTGAAAAAGATGCCTAGTACTTTCATTGTTACCTAGGAACTATGGAATCATGAAGTACACAAAGGCTGTGTAAACAATCAAACCATCTTAAAACATGATGGCAAATTTCCCATTAACTTCAATAGGGACAGAATTTCATCCATTGTGCCAACTCATAAAGCAGAAAAGAGCAAAGAAAAAAATTTGAAATATAAATCTAAAATAATAAATAAGTTTTCTTTAATCACTGCTTCTGATGGCTTTGATCTTCCATGCAATTTCTGCCCCTCCCTCTAATACACCAGCAAGCTGAAGGTTCAATGCATAAATAGCTGATCTATCTTACATTACAACAGTTTTGGATCACGTCCTATCCTTTTCATTTTTCAATTACCAGCAAAACAAAATACAACAGATCTTACAAACCTGTATTTTAATAATGCAGGAAGAGATCTACAACATTAAAGTTTAGTTTTGCGGTGACTCATGCAGTGACTATCTGGAGCACTGCATATCCTATTTTTTTATTTTATTTATTCATTTTTAAGGCTAGTTCACTAGCAATTGGTGTGCAGGATACCTTATCAGAAATGCAGGAAAATGGGTGGCAACATGTGTTTTCCATTCAAAATCTGTTCTGGTCACAAATGAAAGGGTGTTTTGCAATTATATTGTCACCTCCTCAGATGTACATCAGAGACTTCAAAGGAAGAATGCTTCTGGAAATCAAATGGCTTGGGAGGTCCAAAGGGAGGAATATACCTGAGGGCCAAATGTCTGTCATAAGATAATAGATTTTGACAACAGCTGTTACTCATTTACAAACTACCTACTTATGTGTACCTAGATAGCAACTGTATCAGTGTATGTAAAGCAGAGCTTTCACACAATACCTAAATAAATTAGCTGAGGCTACATTTACTGGCCCAGTCAAGTAAAAACTAAATTGGGCAGTACTGTAGGAATTCCTGCCAACTCGCTGCTGCTACAAAGAAAGGCACTGAACTCCAGAATTACTGAATAATTTCTGCTTTCTCAAAGTAAACATGTTATGTTTATAAAAATCTTCAATTTCATACACCTGGTTTGCTAATACTCAACAATAATAATCTAGTTGAAAGCTGGATAAAAAGTAAAATATTCAAGTTTTGCAAATGTAAGCAACATAAAGACTGAACTAAGGTCTAAGTTTGTAACAGTCAATACTGAGATGTGATATTTTCTTAAAAATTCAAACATTTAAGAAAAGAAAATCCAAATTAAACTTTTGTATTGCCCACAATGCTTTTGTGAGACCTTAAAGGTTGTGCAAGACATGAAAATGTGGACAAGAACTATTCAGTATGTTTTGAAGAGAGGATACTCAATATCCACTGTTCTTTATTTCTTTTTCCTGTGTCTTATATTTCCAAAATCATTTTAATATCCTACTTAACATTATCCTGTATTATACAATCAGTGATTTTGAAATATGTCATTCTCCAGCATGAACGTGTAACATAGTTTTTAAGAAACTAGCTCTACAAGTAAATTCATATGAAGATGTAGATGTACTTTTGCACATCATAAACTCCAATCTTCTGAACTGATTCTTATTTGCAAGACTAGTAATGGACTACACACAATAATAATACAGAATCTCAGCTAGATGTTTCTGTGACTGAATTGAACAAGAACAAATTGATAGATTCTGGATAATTGCTGAGCAGGGAGAAAACAGGACCAAGTAACATCACCTTACATGAGCATCTTCCCATTGCCAGGTAATAGAGATGATGTGGTCAAGGCTCTCAAGGCTCCTGAAAGAGAGGTTTTGGATGGACTCTAGGACAAATGTGGAACTTCTGAAATAGGAATGGCATAGTATTTTCATCTGGAGTTGGTAAAAATCTCAACATTTCACAGACACATTTTGTGAAATGTTTTCTTTAGGAAAATTTTCCAGGAACTCTCACATTCTCCAAAACCTATGGGTTATAGGAAAGGGAGTCCAGTTCCCTGCTTTGTTCAGTCCTGAATAAATCTGCAATAAAAAAGACCCCAAGCTTTGTCAGTCAGAGTACAGACAGAAGATGTAAGTCTTGCAACTCCAGAGCTGTAGCCACCATGCCTACAATCCACACACTTCCCAAATTGAAAATCTCATGTTGCCACCTGGAAACAGATATTTCAATACATTTTAACGCACCATCTACAGAAAACCTTCAAAAGGTTTTCTTCTATTTTCAACACAGAGCAGAAATTAATGGAGAAACTTTAAAGTTTCCTTTCAACTCCTCCTGTCACTGCTCTTCTCCTGAAGTGGGCTCTGCAGAGCTCCCACACATCCATATCTGAGCCACTATATAGAGGGAGACAGGCTTGGATGTGACTGCTCTACTGTGGTTCTTTTGCAATGAACACAAAGATGTACATAAGGCTGTAACCCTTCAGCAAATGGAAAGCTAGTACTGGCAGTTTATGCTACTCATAAGGAAAATAGTATCTCCAGGTTTTTAGAAAGCGATGTAGGAAAGTTCTGATGAATTTAAGAAGGAAAAAAAAAGCTGACTTCTCATAAATCTGCGTAGATTCAGTGGTATTACATAGTAAGGTTTTGCAGGATGCCAGAAAAAGGGAGCAGAAGTGAGAACTTATTTTCATGAGGAGAGTACATTTCTCTGGGAGCAGACTGACAGAAGCAGCTGTCAGTATTTCAATCAGGGATTTTCTTATCTTCTTGATTATAGTGCTAAGGTTCAGGTGGGAGAATAACCACCTACCCTGACTGACTGTCAGCTCAGTCAGAATGAATCCCAGAGAAATATCAACACAGTCAAATACTCTTCCTGCTCTTATATTTAGGCAGACAGCATCATTGTTTGTGCTCAAAGTCCTGTCATCCCAACCAGGAAAAGCTGCTGTGAAGTACCAGTCACACTACCCACATCACCTCCCTGCCACCACACATCACAGCAAAAGAGGAAGGAACCATTCTGCATGAGGATTCTCTAATAAGCAAGCTACTTTTCAATGAATGCAGAGCTGAAGCAAGCAGAGGCTGAGCTGTCGGTCAATGTCCCCAAGCACCCCATGGCATGCTCCCAACAGCTCCAGAGGGGGAAAGTGGCACCTTCCATCTCATCTTGCCAGCAGGACCAGGAGATGAGTGTCAAACTGAATATATGTAGCAGGGAGAACTGCTCTGTTGCTGGAGGGTGGCATCGTTAAACACTGTTAGGCACACCTAACTTTTCGGTGTCCTCTTTCATAATGCTGATGGCCTCTGCTGATAGCACAGCCAAGCTGTGTAGCAGTGGACGAATGAGCCGTGGCTGAGAACATGGAGGAAACTGGTGAATTCATGCACATCTAGTAAATAACCATAGGTAATAAGCACAGCCAGCATACTTTGGAGATATAAACAATATTTCAAGTCCTCAGGGCCTTTAGAATTCCTTTCAGGTTTACACTGTAAAAACAAAAACAAAAACAAATACACAGATTGATTTATTTTTATTTTTTTAGGCAATCAGTAACGTAGTTCTGAGTTTATTCACAGTTGTCTGTCAAATTAAAAATTATCTCCTGAATACAGACCTAACCAGCAGGCCACAAGGCTTCGCTCAGTAGACTGCCTCTTTCTTCTGCTTCTTCCTGCCTATTTTGAATCTACTGGATTCTTCTAAACTACAATTCAACTTTAGTCACAAGGACTTGCCCAAAAAAGCTACAATGTTTCTTTCTGCTAGATCCATGCCTTTTTTCACATTAACTGTGAATGTACACTGTTGCTACTGATATTATACATTGTTAAAAGAGTTTTTAAGACTGCTCTGTGTCATGGCTTCCACCAAGGACTGGTGCATATCCTCCCCTCACCTTCGATTAGTTTCCTTGATTATTCCATGACAAATCTGCAAATCAGTGTGCTTGGAGGGGGGCATGGGGACATGGATCTGCAGATTTCTGTTTGTCATTTCCTCAACTAATCAACCACACAAATAAGACTTTCACTTGGAGAGGAGATAAAGAATCAAGCCTTGCTTTTAATTACTTTAACCTATGAACAATTTGTTACAAGATTCTACAGATGGAGTTATGATTGTATCTTAATCAAACATCTGAGTCCACGATCTTACTGCATATGCCAGCAATGTTGGGCAATAATTAAACAGCTTCTATAGTAAGCACACAGTAATCTACTTATCTCAATTAGACATCAGCTTTGCTTCAAAAGAAACTCCTCTGGAAAACAGGTGTCCATCTTCCTCAGGCTAAACCACCACTGAAGATCCAGTGTGAAAACAAACATACAGTAAGGTACTTACTTCATTCCTAGCACCCCTACATGCTTGTACCTCTCAGAAATCATCTCTCAGCCTAACTCAGGTCTCCTAATCTTATACCACAGAACACATCACTTTCCAAAGCAACATTGAAGCTGGTGTCTACTAAGGACAAAGTTATATAGGCAGCATCCAAAGGAGGGCTACAAAGATGGTGAAGGGTCAGGAGAGCAAGGCATATTTTTGCTCAGCCCAAAGCAGAGGGGAGCCCTCAAGGTGGTTGCAGCTTCTCGCAGGGAGCGGGGAGGCAGCACTGAGCTCTGCTCTCTGTGACAGTGACACGGCCCGAGGGAATGGCATGGAGCTGTGTCAGGGGAGTGTCGGTCTGGAGATTAGGGAAAAATTCTCCACCAGAGGCTGGTGGGCTTGTAATAGGCTGCCCAGGACAGTGGGCACAACCCCAAGCTGCCGGAATTCAAGGAGCATTTGGACAACACTCTGAGACACGGGGTTTGGATTTTAAGTGTTCCTCTGCAGAGCCAGGGGTTGGACTTGATCCTTATGGATCCTTTTCCACTGGGATATTCAATGATTCTATGATACTACACTACACTGTATGTGCATGCCCGTGTCTGCTCAAAGGCAGCCTGACGTCAGGCACAGCAAGGGGTTCTTCAGCCTCGGGCCCAGGGAACCAGAGCTCCCCAAAGCACAAGCCTGCAGAGGAATTGATCTTTTTTCCACCTTCTGGATGCTCAGGATGATGCTAAGAGATGCACCTTGCCAGACACCTCATTAGGGTTGGGTGCTGATGCATGGAAGCCCACACTAAGCCAGTAAGTCAAGACAGCATCTACAGGGTAGTGATGCTTTCCTCATGAGACCAGGTTTTAAATCACTTCTATCTCCAGAACATACTTTGATGGAATAACTGACAAAGTTCAAATGGTTATTAATACTATCAAGAGCCTGAATAACTTCTCTTGTACTGGCTGTCTTCTGTAGCAAAATTCAACTACAACACAACACAGAAAGAATGAAACTTGTTACTGTGATTCACCAAGTCATTTCAGGTTGTAAAGAAGAACATATGGCACTTGTGAGCTTTCCTTGATATCTTTGATTTTTTAATTAGATTCCTGTGCAAGTCAGTCTGCTGGCCTACAGCTGTAGACCCCACGTTACAAAGCAACCTTAGGAGTCCCACTGTTCTGTCTGATAGAAACCACTACGTCAGGAAACTGCTGCAGGCACTGCTCCTGCTGCTTCTACCCTAGGAACTGGTCAGTAGGTAATTAGCACTGCAGAATTAAAGGGATAGTCCAAAAACGCAGCTACGCCTTAACCAAAATGCAAATTAATGCTTTAATGCACTACATTGCTTTGTAATTTTAGGATGCTTTTGGTATCTTTATCATTAGGAAACTGTATGCCGTAATTTTCTCTTCCATGTCTTCACATGGTTCTCAATTTCACCTTCTGCTACTGACAAACTTGCTCTAGGCTTTCTCTACTATTTGGAAAGCTGCAGATGATCACAGGCAAAATGAAATGAAGTTAACAATTCTGTTAACAAATCTGAAGAATTTGCAAGGCAACAAACAGTGCATCTACATCATGACACTGAAACATGGCAAAAAGAATCACAACAGGATCACATGGTTGTGGCACTTGATCTCCCAGCAAGCCTCTAGTCTTGGTAAATTTTAGAATCAGTACCAGTATTCTCCTTTTCATAGTACAGGATCAAACAAAAATAAAATCTGTTTCTTTTGCTGTTGTTTGTTTGTTTTAGAAAGAACCTCCAGCAAATTGACTTCCACGGTGAATTATGACTTTTCATGAATGCTGCAGTGTACAATCTCAGTGACATTTGTAACCTGAGGCAGCAAAGCATGGCACAATACACTGGAACAATACGCTGGTTACGTTAATCACAATGGCATAGTATCACAGCTGTCCTTTTTTTCAAAGTCAATGTGAATCTGGCCGTTCTGGGGTTGTTTATACTGTTTCATTTTTTTGAGGAGGGAAGTCTTCAAAATTCAGAAGAGCTTCCAGACTGTTGCACTTATGTTCAAAATATTCATCGCTCTTGCAAATCCATGCTGATTCTATAATATTTCCTGAATTTATGAGCTAATATTAAAAATAACCTCTTTTACAAAAGAAAAAGTGAAATACTTTACAAATCAAACAACAGCAAATGTAGAGCTCATGCATATTTTCTTCAGTGGCATAGGTGCCCTAAGTTCCTTTCAAGTTGCAGGACTCATAAGTCATTGAAAACAGTAACAAAGCTCCAACACAAACTGATTTTAAATGTGATTAGAGTTACAAAATAAACAACATATTTTCTTTTAAATGTTTGAATATCATGTAATAATCAGTGCTAAGAGTCACCTGCTTGATGTGCATCAGACGAAGAGAACCTTGCAACTTGGAGTTCACTTGCTTATTCAGCATCAATTTTTCTTAAAACAGTTTGTCAGGAGAGAAAAGCAATCCTGTTGCAGCACAGGAAGGGTCACAATCCCTTCAACACTGCACCCTTTGCCAGTGGATGTGCTGAAGATGGTGTTACACAAACTCCCAGGGAATGAAGATGAACTGGATGCATCATATTCAGCCCTGCTTCCTATGACTTTGTAATGTGCATAAACACCTACAGGCCTGAACTTCTCAAAAGGTGACTTTATTAGGGCTAAGCAGTTGGCTATTGCTACAAAGCTCAAACACACCTAGGTTTTGTGTTAATTAAAAGTGTACAAAGCATTGTACATAGTGTGATACTGAGGAAACACTTTTTTTCCAAGTGATAATAGCAAACAATGCTAAGGAATTTAAAATATAGAAAAGTTAAATAAACGTTTTTCCATCACCATTTCATAAAACACTATGATTAAGCATCTAAAACAACCCCTTTGCTTCACATGACAAATCAAAGGGGTTGAAGGAAACCTAAGCACTGCTGCACCATGTCTTTCAAACCCACACCAAGTCTCTCTCATATGCCATGCATAAGATCTGTGAGTAGGGCAGAAAGACATCTGATAATTAGCAGAACTAAAATTTAACTCTGCTCTATGCGTTGAGGGGAGAGAGATCAGAAATACGGTCTCTCTTTGATGACAATTTTCTAATTCTGGAACAACAGAGACTGCACCAGAAACTGCTCATCCACTCCATCTCATCTGATAGATGCATTTCCACATCATAACACTCTAAATAGCTGGGCAGGAAAAAGCCTAAACCCCTCCCCTTCCCTCCTTTAGAAAACTGCATCTATGCTATTTACAGATTTGAACCCTTATCTGTACAGAAATTTTGTAAATATAGCCGATTTCAAAGTCAAAGTCATTAAGAATTGAATCAGTGCCTTGAAAAAAACAGCTCGGATGGCCTCCATTTCCTTCCTCAGCACTTGTGTTCAATACTTGTTGACTCTAAACCCTCAAAGGCACCCAGCCAATATGAAATCTAAGTCTCAGGGACTAACACAGAATTTAACCTGGCTGTATCTGGACCTTGGCCTATAGCTGTCTCATAATCCAGTTTATTCATTCAAAAATAAGCAAACCAACAAAATATAAACAAACCAACCTTGCATAATTATTTGCTCTCTGCATGCCTTCCTTCTCACTGCATCCTGGAGCAAAAGCACAAGGGTGGGATGTATTCCTAAACACTGCCCTTGTTGCTCAATGAACTGAAGAATTTTTTGCTGTTTTCTTAGTGTTGGCAATCTGAAAAACAAAAAACATTTTGTTAACCTGTGGATACCAGTATATGTTAGAAATAAGTTCAGTTCTGAACCACGGCCAGCTAAACCACAAACCTCTCACATGCAGACAATTCACCCAAGAAGAGCAACTAGAAGCACCTTCACCGAATTCATACATCAGTTCAGCATTCTATGTGCACCACTCATGAGCAGCAGCAAAAACCTTTAGAAACCAGCAATGCAACAAATGTCAACACGTGCCTCAGAGGAATATTTGTTGAGCCATACAGGTTTGTTGTAAAAGAGGAGATCTGTGCTGCAATAACTCCATTATCCCCACCCAATCCACTCGACCAGGAAAGAAAGCTTGAAAGGAGCCATCATCAGCATGGTGTCCTTCTACAGCAGAGGCACTGACTGTGAATAGTGCCTACCAAATCCCAGCATGACCTCATAAAATAGCCATGCTTCGGCTACAAAGATCTTTGGAAGGCTGCTTGCAGCAGCCCAGCCACGCTCTTTAGAACAGCACTCTGTTTTTGAGCAGACAGACACAGATCAACCAGCTGGTCTTCTACCTGCATCACTTGAAAACAGTAAGACAGAAGATATCACTGATACACTTGTTCCATATGAGTACACTGGAGATAGTGTCTAACTGAGCTCCCCAAAGCGGGCAAGTAAAACTTCTTGCTCTACAAATTCTGTTGTCTTCATACTGCAAACTGTCAGACTGTATTACAATAGTTGCTGTGATGTTTAAATTGGCATGGCTGATTTTCAAGAGCTTCTTCACGGCACACAGCACCTTGTCATACAAAATATCCTTATTTTTACAAAATTTAAACTGACAAACTACAGCACAATTAAAACTAACACAACAATTTTTTCCTACTTCAAAAGGCAGATTTCACTGACAAGCCAAGTGATAGAATCAGCATATAACAAAATAGACTCTCAATTAAAGCAGTACATGTAAAATAGAAACTAGTGGTTGCTCTCACATTTAAACGGTCAAGCAGAAAAAAAGAGAGCTAGATAGAACTATAAGTTTTCTTTTACTAAGATAATTTAGTAGGATTAGAGCATGTTCCTACTTTGCAATAGTCTCAAAATGACTTCACTGAAAAACAAAGACTGCCCCACTAAAATAAAATGCAGACAAAATAGCAAGTAATACAAGCAGCAAAGCCACAATACGAAAGGGACAAATTAACAATGGGTCAGTAAAGTAAGGAACAGTATCAGGCTGTAAGTTACACCCAAAAGGAAACATGAGTAATATGGCTTAAGTAATATTCTTCTCCGCTGTTATCGTAAAATCTACTTGCAAATTTCCTTCTACAAAATAGAGAATTGCTCTGCTGTGGGAAGGAGTAGATAGCTATCAGCACCAAACATTTAGAGCGCACACCACCAAAATGGCGATGGTGTTCAGGTAACACATTGCTGACCTATGCAGCATGGATGACTTCTGTTGCAAAGCTCATAGTGTTGCTAACATGTCTGATGTACTTTTGCCATACTTTGTTTTCCTTCCCCATGAGGCAGTTCTTCATTAACTGTGGTACCTAGCTCCTGACCACCAGCAATTAAAACTCAAAAGATGTAAACAGCAGCTTGTTTTCACCTACATGAATCTTTCCAAAATTCCTGAAACGAGAAGTGCTCTATCCCTTTCCAGGTTTCAGCTCACAGCAGAGAGCTGCTTGGATATATTCCCTTTCCTACCTCAACCCATTTCCATCTCTTCACAGATGGAACTTCTTTACTAACGCTTTGGCAGGAATAGAGAGTACTGCAAGATCTAGGAGAAGCTAAATGCAAGACTTGTGTCAGTGTGCGCACATAGTTTCAGCAATGTAGACCTGAACTCTGCACTCATGTGTAAACCTGATTCCCCTGGGTTTTTGTTGGCCCATAGCATTGGAGGAATATAGTTGGTTGTTTTTAATTACAGCTCTGATGACCTCGCAATACTAAAACTCGTTTATCCAAGGTTTGTAAATGTACAGCCAAAACATTTCAATATGCGTAAAAACTGGAAGAAGTGAGAGTACTATGTTTATAGCAGGCAGATGGTGTAATACTTTAGATAATGAAAGAATCAACTCATCAGAAAGTAACACAATAACTCTCTACTAGTCAAGCTTTACTCAGAAACTTGTTAAGGTCTACATCCTGTTTCTTGAAGAAAACTTACTGGCCAGGAAGGGCCAGCTTTTCTGAAGTGTTCCCAACACTCCCAGTCAGTTTACTGTCAGGGAGGTCCTAATGTTCCTCCTCAAAATGTCCACCAAATTTCGAAAGAAGTTTGCCACTGTCAGCAAAAACTTTGCAGCAATTCTCTGCCACCTCTGTGATAGCATTTCCCCATATTTGCAGAGTCCTTAATAATAAGGCTTAATATGAGGAAGCTCCCAATGAAGTGCAGCATGTTGCTGCACACATACAGAGCTTTAGTCATTCAAATATATTTTTATAACAGGCTAGGGGGAAGTAGGCATTACATCAATGATCTTACAACACTCTTCTTACCTCTTTCATAAAACAAACCTCTTAATACCACTCATTCTCATCAAAATTTTAGTCCGGGTAAAGCACTTCTAAAGGAATCAACATGAAAAAATCTTTCATGCATCAAAAAATGGAGAAAGGTAACAAAAAGAAAGCAATCAAAAGATACAGTTGCCGCATGGAAACAATTCTCACCTAAACCTCAAACACATCTCAGAAACCAGTACAATCCTTCAGTAATTTTAATTTTTTTTTAAACAGAATAACCTGCAGTAAGACAGTATGCACTATGGTTTTAGAACCAGAGTTTGCTATTAATCTTGTACTCACACTTCTATCTTTCTGCTGTATAAAAGAGGAGTAAACAAATATAAATATCAGCAAATGGTTAACTGGTGTGACAGTGAAGATCAGATATAATAACATGGTAAGCTGCTCCTGCTCACAGAAGAAGAAAAAAACAAAGCAGAAAAATCTAGCCACTCTATACGTACAAATGTATTGAACACAAAGTAGTCAATCAGTCTTTCCTAATCTTTGAATGATCAACTGGAAAAAAAGTAAAAACGAACACCGTGTTAATATTATTTACCTTTAATTCACTAGTTACACAAAAACCACTGATCACTGCTGAAAGCTTCTAACTCTCTCAGCAGAAGTTTTAATTAGAAAGATTATCATTGATTAATCCACCTGAGTCACTCTGAAGTTGTGACTGAACAGAGATCATTCCTCCTCAGAGAAATGTGCATTAATTAGTACTGGATTAAACTGCTTTCCTCCTCATTCAACTTAAAGGGGAAAAAAAAAAAAAAATAAAAGCAAAAAGCTCCACAACACAACAAGAAAAACCCTTCAGTATTATGCTTCTGAGATATTTTTTATTTTACTTTTCTCTTTAGGAAACTCCATGCTTTCTTGCCTTGGATTTCATAGCCTTCTTTTCAACTTTATAGCATTTCTGCAAAATAAACAAACCTAGGCTAGGAGATCAATACATATTTGCAAAGCCTTGCCAAAAATCTGTAACCATGAATCAGTCAGAAAGCCACGAAGGATGACACCAGTGCTTGATGGGAAAAACATGGTGTTATATACATACCACAAATGAAACCAGGCATACTCCCACCCAGAAAGTGAGTTTCAGCATCCCACCTAGGGAGACGATCAAGTAGAAAACCTCATTTAAAACTTTCGTCATTTTTCCTTAAGCTCTCAGCTCTCACCAAATGACCTCCAGCTGCGTGTTGGCCTACAGCCTGATCCTGAGTCTTTTACCCCTGAAAAATGGGTAACAGTTCCTTGACCATATCATATACCACAACTCACAGTGACCTTAATTTGGTAGAGCTCGCATGTCACCTGTCTTTAAGGTCACAATTCTGTCTGCTGATGTTCTGATAAGCAAGCAAGATTGGCTAAATTTTCTCTTTTCAGGAAAACGCCCTCTTGGTCTCCACACTAACAGAAAACATCCCCATGGTATAATCTGCCTGCTGACAGTCCTGTCCATAAACAAGGGAGAGGCCATCTCTTTCCCACAGGCCTGGAGACAGAAAGCTGATTCCCAGATCAGTTCTACCAAATAACCCCTCCCACTCCATTTTCCTTTATCCAGGAAGGTCTCCTGCAAGGTGGTGACTCAGCTCTGTGTGCAGGCACAATCCCTCTTTGGTCACCAGATGACATTAGAAAGATAGGTGTGGGGAGACTGGACAGCCAGGTCAGGCAGGCCAGAAAAGGAGAGGCAGGGCTTTGTCTTCCACAGCATAAATTGCATGATTCAGACAATCCCCGCTCCTGTGTACGCTTCTGATACTTTGCATTATTTACCCTTGTACTTACTTTCAAAGCACAAGCCACCATGCAGGACACACAGCAGTCCTACAGAAGTTCTGGTACATGGACAGAAAGGATTTTTCCATTGGCCTCTGTCAACTCAATACATAATCAATAAGTGGCGTCAGCAGAAGTCAAGTGAGAAAATCTCATCCTACATCAACATGCCATTTTAAGAGCATCTAGAATAAATCCTTTTGTGGGTCACTTTATTCTGTTGCAACTATGTTTGTTGGAGGAGGGTTTTTTTCTGAAATCAATTATTCTGAGGTTATTTTGTAAATAAGCTACGGAAAGAAGAAAAATTGCCTATTTTACTGCAAAGGACTGAGACCCCAACTGCATCCTATTGTGGCTTTTGACAGTAAGGGGGCACTTATAGATCAGTTTAGTGATGCAGACTTAAAAAAGAAGGTGACTGACTGGAAGCAGACACAGAAATACTAGAATTGAGCCTGATCTATTCACAGACAAATGCAAAGCCATGGTTTACCAGTGCTGAGAGCACAAGTGAAGCCCCAATACCAGCTTGGGACTTCAAAACATTTTTGCAGTGGAGCAACTTAAGAATACAAACATTCCTAGTCAGGCAGAGATCAGTCATAAACACTTTCAGAAATGGAGATGAACTCCCTTATTGTGTATTTAAGGCAACATTATAAACCAGACCATATCTATATAAAGCAACACTGTGAATTTAAAGCGACAGTGGTTCTATCTCGAAGCTCAGACTGAGGACCCAGGAGCAACCCACAAAAGGTGCTACTGTTCAGCAGTGAGCCTGCAGATATGGGAAGCAAAGAGGGAAAAAAGATGAGCTTGACAGAAACACACAAGGAGAATCCATTTTTTTTTAAACCTGACATTATATTCACTAGAAAACACAAGGAAAACAATTACTAAAAAGAAAAACAATAGTAACAACAGAAAGCTGTTCTTTTCCTAAGCAAAGTTTTGAAAGAAATTAAAACCTCTGAGAGAAAATAGAGAAGGTTTCTGTGAAATTCTGCATGAAGCTAACAAAGAAAGCCAACAAGGGATATGTAGGAAGGAAAGCCTCAGATTCCCACAGTGGTAGCAACATTACCAAGGGGCCACTGCTCTCATCTAATGGCAGATACAAAATTTAACAGATTTTGACATTACACTTTACAGACATCATGTTGTCACATATACTTGAGAATATATAACTTTCAAAAATTATTTTTAAATATTCCAGTTCCCCTTTTCTAGCAAACATATACTTTTTTTTTTTTTTTTGGTAAGTTAAATCATACATAAGAAAATATGTAGTATTTTAATACTGTATTTTCATCAAGACATTTATAACCGATATAAAGTAACCAAAAGGGTGGAAGGAGTTGACTTAAATATATTAACATCAAAGACCAAAATTATGTCTTTTTGCTTAAAATACTTGTTAAAAAAAGTAGTTCATCAGCGTTTAACAGAAACATCAAAACTGTTCCTGCTTACCTCAGCACCTGAACTCCCTGGAAAGTCACCCATCATTAACTCCAGCTGTCAGGTAGATAAATGTACTATTCAGCCACTGATTAAATCTTATGTAAGATTTTACAGTGCACAGGCCTTAAAATACTCAATTGTTTTAGCTTACTCTATAGACCATATGTTGGTTTTTGTTCTTTTTTTTTTTTTTCCAAATTAAAAGCATAAAGCTAGCACTTTTGATAACATTTTCACTCAAGTTTTAAATTAAAAGTGTTTTTCTTGCTTTTAAGGAACAAAGCATGTTCGTTAGTACTAAGAAACAGATATTACAGAATACCCTAACAGCCTAATAGTGTATCATGACTGCTGCAAGTTGTTGGGACATCCATGGTAACATTCACCTTTGGCTGTGTGAAGTGAATCTGAAAGTCAACTAAACGCTATTCTTCATCACTGTTAAGACAGCAGATTAAAGCAAGGCTGTAAAAACAACCTAGGTGTTTATACTCAGCAAGCGATTATCTATTTGTTACATTCCTGAGCTATTTTTTAGCCCACTTACTCAGTCAAGACTGAAGGCCGGCAAGTGCTTCCCTCTCCATATCCACTTCACCTGCCGAAATACAAACTCTCCTATCCAGAAAAACTCCTGGTGCCACTCACTAATAACAACTTTAATAGGAGTTACTATAATCAAAAGCATTCTCTCTATAACTGCTTTTATCAGTTAGCACTTCACACTGGGGTGATCATTTTGTACCTGCTGGGTGAGCTAAGCTTTGAAAAAAAGTTTAAAGCAGGGAAAGGTGAGAGTCACCAACATTGTCCAGAAGATCCAGAAGAGGGCCACAGAAATGATCAAAGGGCTGTAGCATCTCTCCTATGAAGACAGGCTGAAGGAGCAGGGCTTATCCAATCTGCAGAAGAGAAAGATAAGGGGTGACCTCACTGCTGCCTTCTGATACTTAAAGGAAGACTATAAACAGAGTGGAAGTCAACTTTTTACATGAGCAGATAGTGATAGGACAAGCAGGAATGGTTTTAAACAAAAGGAGAGGAGACTTAGATTAGACATCATGGGGAAGTTTTCACTGAGAGGGTCATAAGACGCTGAAGCAGGCTGCCCAGACAGGTTGTGGAATCCCCATTCTTGGAGACATTTAAAGACAGGTTGGATGGGGGACTGGGCAGCCTGATCTGACACTTGATCTAGTGGTTGGCAACCCTACCTGTGGTAAGGGGTTTGGAACTTGACAATCCTTCCAACCCAAGCCATTCTAAGCTTCTATGATACTATCATTCTATGATATCATTATAAACCTGAAAGAACAATAAAAACAGGGGAGAAAGGATCACAGACTATGTGAAGCCTTCAGGATCCTGAATGGAGAAATGCTGATATATCTGTGGCCACTTCATTCCCATCCTCCAAAACTCCTCAGACAGGCCTTCGTTTTGCCACCAACCTCAACCATCAATCTCCCTCAGAGCTATGACTTTAAAATAGCAAAGATTTACTGTTAAAATCCTAAAAGCTGGCAGTCCCAAAGATCCACTGCAAACTGGGAGAAAGAAAGGTAAAAGACAAAGTCGATGTTCAGTTTGTCCCCAAACTTTGGGCATCACCTCTCATCCTATGCACTACTGAGAGTGGGATATGGAGCAGACAATACATTCTAGTCCTAGCTTTGTCAGGAAATACTGCTGACTACAG
Source organism: Meleagris gallopavo (assembly GCF_905368555.1). Lineage (NCBI taxonomy): Eukaryota > Metazoa > Chordata > Aves > Galliformes > Phasianidae > Meleagris > Meleagris gallopavo. Next base: position 49,674,094 of record NC_139405.1, on the reverse strand, counting down.
TAGTGAATGAATGAATCAGATTTTCAACTGCTTTTTGATTATTCTTAAGTATGTGTTGACATAAAGCTCTACTGAATTTGGAAGACTATTAAATACTGTGATACTTTCATCTCTGACAAAAGCAGAGGCAGATGGCACTGCAGGGCTGCTCAGTCTGGCACTCAGTACCACCAATCATATTCCCTACCCCAAGCACACACACAGGCTAGTACAGTTGAAGCACATTTTATATAGTGGGCGTACTAAAAGATGTTATCAATAAGCATTTAACCTACTCTTGAGAACATGCAAGTAACAATTTATTTTTTGAACCAACCTACTCAAGTTAGTGAATTTGATTTAATTTCCATGAGGCTGCAAAAGCCATCCTGACTCCCCTCTCTACTTCCCAAAGGTATAAGTACTCTTTGAAGGAATGGCTGGCTAAACAAGATGACAAACCTCTCTAATTTCTGTAATGCATTCTTTCAAAAACTTTTGGAGTTATTCTGCTGAATTTTTTTCCAAGAGGTTTCAGCCTGAGGCAGAAAAAAAACACTGGAATATTTTTCATATGAATGTCTGAAGGCTGGCAAGAACTAAACACAGGTGAAAATATTATAACAGAATATAGAAGGCATGCTTAAAGGTACTCCTGCAACCTCCACCTACAATGTTTTTTATATAAATATTGAATAAAGCAGTTGGAAGCACAAGGGCATATCAAAACAGCTTTAAATACTGATATCTCCTCCCTCCTTTTTGTTGTTACTGCTTTACACAGGGGAAGGAAGGAGTACTGTAGATTTAGCCATGCAAAATAAGAAACTTTCCTTTGTGTCCTGCAGTAACACAGGATTTTCTATGCTAAATGATGCGGCTCTATCACAATCTTCATTATTCATGGTAAAAAAGATAACCCACTAACTTCTAAAAAGGAATTCTGAACCATGTTACATATTACTTCTACAAATCACAGTAGGTCTTGCACCTACCAACCCATCTGACCTGATTCCTAAACCAGTATGCACCCTAAATCACCTCTGATGCTAATAGGGTAGTGGTTAGGACTGGACTCTTATCCAAAAGACAACAGAGACTGTCACTAAGTAAAGACTCTTCTGGAGATAATTCTCTCCTCTACTCACATAGAGAGATTGGAAGCCCAAGCTCCTCTTTTGGGCACCTCAGGCAATTGCTTACCTAAGCCACAAAGTATGCTTACTACTTCTTTTTGAGTAACAACAAAAAATATGTGTTTTTTTTTTTTTCCAATGGAAATGTAGATTTAAGGGCTGATACCCTGGTAAAACTGAAAGTTATAATGAATTCCAGGATTCAATCAAGTACTCCATTCTTGAAAAACACGATAATGAAAGACTTACATAAGAAATTTGGTAGTAATAACTTTGGGGTCAAATCCATAGTGATTTTTTTGGCAAAGCTTCCACTGACGACACTTAAATGTGATTTCAGTGGGTGTTCTGTCTGAGAAAGGGCTGTATATTTAAGTCACCCCATTCCCAGTATTATGTAGTGTCAACCAGTCACAAAACCTAACATTATTTAGACCACTTGCATGCCAGAATCTCCAATTGCAGGGTGCAAAAACCAGCAGGAAACATTGATCATTCCCTTAGTAACAAACAAAAAAGCAATCTTTTTACTTGGCTTTCTTATTATATCTTTTACCTTATAGAATAGCAATTGCTTTTTTTAAAACATGGATTTGCACAGTATTCAATTTGCAAGTTTCCCTATATAGATGTAAATTTACTGAAATAGCTGCTCACAAAATCCAAAGCCCAAGGGTGGAGACCTAAAAAAGAAATGTTTGTAGTTTAAGATCTTTTATATCCATACATGATAATAAATCTGTTTAACCTCTGGTGAAGAAAGGGAAGAACAGGAAAATCATAAGCACACAGAAAAGAAAAATGTGTGTCTTCTGCACTATACCCTGTACAAAATTGTATAGATACTTCCACGCAACCACTTGGCTAAATGTTTCAAATGTTGGTTTTTCAAAAGCCATATAAACTATCCTTTTGTTTCTGTTGGCTCCAAATGTTCCTAGGCTCATGAATTCTTCCTTCCATCTTATTATTCAAGAAAACACAGCCAACACTGTCTTTATGGAGCAAGAAAAACTCGAGTATCATTTTCCAGTTAACTCTTCTGGATCTATCTTCTGGATCTAAGTGAATACAGCAACAACAATTACAGGCCAGGTTCTCTAACCATTGCATTGCATCAAATGACTACCATTTGATAGTATTTTATTTCCCAGATAGTACCATAGAAAAGTCTGTATAGTTAAAAGGCAAGCTCAACTCACAAGAGTTGCGGAGAGTACTCTAAAAATTTATAATGATCTACATAATGCAAAACTAAGTCGTAGTAGGCAATGCTTACTATCCTACTGAATGCCACAATCCTCAAAATACTTCAAACAGAGCTTCTCTTTTTGAATTAAATTACTCCAGTAAATTAGACCAGATACTGATCTTTCATCGTCCAAATTCAGTGAACATAGACTTGATCAGTGCTTTTAAACAACTATAAAATGAAATTTTATAATTGCCTTCTTTTTTCATTCTTTTGTACTGCTTCTTTATATAAATCTATATAAATCATTTCTCTGTATTTCTGTATTTTCCACTTGTTTAACGTCACATTTGAACGATGAATTTGTGATGTATTTATTCTTACAGCACAGTTAACGACTTCACAGCCAACAGTTGTAGCTGAGTGTCTAAACGAGTCAGTGAAGTGGCAGCTTCCGAAACAAACTATTCTATGATTCAAAGGAATGTACTACACTGTAGTACAAAGTGCTGAGGTTTGCCCTCTTAAATGCCACGAGCTCTGTTTGTGAGTCTTTCCCTTCACTCTCCTCAACTTCCTATATTCTTACTGTATTCTTCAGAAGCTGAAGAGCTAGCGAGGAGGGACTTGACATGACTCCAGGCAGAAACACAATTTCACTGTCTCATTTTCTCTGACAGAGATGAGGAACCAACTTGGTGACACAGAATTGAAATTTACATATTGCTGTTTTTCAAAAGATGCACTGCCCATCCCAGCAACTCCTGGATTAAGACCCAGCATTCAAACTGCAAAAATATAAGCTTATGACTTGATTCATTAGTCAGATAAATGTGATGTCTTCCAACGTTAAGGAATGTGACAATAACAGCAAATCCTAATGCTGTCTGATAAATGGCAGGCAATTCTCCATATAAGGTGAAAAATGTGTTACAGCAGCTTGTAGAGAACTGTTAATTCTTTGGCTGTTCCTAATATTCAAGAATATAAATGAACATATAAATCTATTTTGTAAGTAAACCTAGGAGGTCTATTTTGCACACTGCTAGCTATAAACCATCTAAATCGTGCTCAGAGTATAAGGAATTTTGAACTTAACCATTTAATCCCTTTTAAACACAGAGTGCATTTAAGCCTGGTATGTACATCTTGCTAGCACCAAACCGAATGTAAATCTGAAAGGGCCTGGCCCCATTCAATTCCTAAATTCCCTTTATACTTCACCATTCCCCAGTAATCCCATGCATTCCAGACTGTTTAACAACCCTGCTGCTGCACGAAGACATCAGAGGCTGGAGAAGCCCAGCAGCCTGACATAATCATTGGTTTCTCACTCTGTACATCCTGCTGGCTGAACACCATGACAGCAGGGTATCATCAATGGAACTAGAATTACTGCTCTATCTTTGTTCTTACTGTCCAGTAATCTCTGTGCAATACCAACAAAAGTAAGTAGCATTATGAAGTTGTTTGTGCATTATATAAAGATTGAACACACACTTAGTAAGAGACTGAAGAAAATACTTCTATTTATTTGAATGGGCTCTACACAAAAATGTAACAGCAGAGAAAAAGAAACAATTTCTTTTGCATAATGTAAGATATGGGATCTGCAAAATATGTATCAGACTTGGCAATGAACTCTATTTTGTTCTGAATCATAGAATCTCTAAGATCATCTAAATCAACTGACAAAGTTAAATGTAAGCTCTGGTCTACCCCATTTCTCTGTATTTCACGCATGAAGTCAACACCTCTGTGAGTCATCATAGTGGTCTGAACAATCACCTGCCAAATCTGCTGGACCTTTTCTTTTCAAGTAATACCATGTCAATGGCCAATATTCTTCTGACTTTGGGACTGGCATTTTCACAGGTGGGATGCAGCAGATAATGACACTTGCCAAGAAGATGGCTTCCTCTGTAGTGTCAGGAAAAGAAAGATAGCACAGAGATAGCCAGAAGCTTTGCTCATTTGCATTTCTTCATCTATTGATTTAATGGTAAGGAACAAATGTCAGTGACTTCCTGAAGAGTCCATCAGCAAACTAGAAGCCATAAAACAGGCCTGACAGTAAGAAGATAAAAGAGGAGACTCAGAAAATATCCCCCAGGATCTTTCAGAAAAGACTCAAAGCTGATGCAGTTATCTGGGGATTGAAGGCTTCTCAAAATCTAGCTGGCAAGGAGGAGAGAAAACAAAAAGTTGAATAGAATTTAATGATTTATTTTTTTTTTAACAAAATCCTGAAGCCCATGAAAGATACTGCAGAATCTGTACTCAAAAAGTTGGTGACTTCTATGAGAAGAGAGGCACTGAAAGGAAGTTTACATACATACTGCTCACGTATCCACATAATGTGGATGTTCATGAGGAAAAGAACAGTAAGAAAAGAGACATTTGACTTTTTTTTTTTTTTTTAACTTTGAGGAAAATTTTTGATTTGACTACTTTAATCACAGAAATTTCTTTATATGAAAATAAAGATTTCGTGATTGTTCCAGATTGCCAACACCTTTTGTGTTAATTTACATTCAGCTAGAAAATGTAATGTGACTTGTAAAACAGCACTGACTGCATTATTGCTACTATAAATGCAATACTCAATTGCAGAGAATACATCATATACTTAAAAGCCAGAAGGAGAACATGAGCAGGAAAGGAGAAATGTGTATTTAGAACACATAAAATGTCTTATACAACAGGGGTGAAAAGTGCAATCAGCACATGAATTGTATTAGTTCTTCACAGCTTTCTTATTGCATGTTCCATGAAGTTCAGGTCAGAGTTCAGGAAAGAGAGTGCAACAACACTGTAATGTCATGACTACTAAAGAAACATAAGGAGAGTTGACTAGCCATAACAATTACTTTTGCATTTTTGAGAGGTTTCTTTCCATCTGCTCAACAACACCAAACACTTTGTCATAGCTCTTCCACTTGTCCTGTAAAGCATTTCTTGTTTTATTCAAAGAATCAGCAGCCAGGTCTTCAGCCCCTCTATATGGCCTTGCCCTGGCACACAAAAAAACTCTAGATTTGAGAGGGTTGAAAATGAAGAAAATAATTAACATGAGTTTATCTGGTAAATTGGCTTCATGTATTTCAGCTTGCACTTCTGTAAAATGACAGCAGTGCTGAACCAACACATGAACAGAGTTGTCACTACCCATGATCCAGTCAATTACTCCTACTGTTGCTGGGCTATTTTACTGTTTAATTTTAAGAAATATTTTGAAAATTTTGCATTCTATTGTTGACTCTTTATTCCTATAATGATTTAAACATTTAATCAATTATTATTATTTAAAACATCTATTTCACCTTGAATGGCAGATTACTATTGAAGAGGTTATTACTTTGTTACTTGACAAATTAAGACTAATTTCTGAGACGTAAGTTGCAGTACTGCATTTGAGAAAGTGTTAATAAATCAACTAAAATCCTTGAAGTAAAAATCAATCAACCAAACAACATCAAACACTTTCTTGACATGATCATTCCACATATACTTCATAACCTGTCTTTATTGTCATTTCTGAAGCATTATGAGCATGCTTCAAAATTCAGGAAGTTGACCCCTCTATTATTTGACATTTCAGTAAAGGTAAATACATGCTGCAATAGAAACCAGTTTAAAAAGAAAAATAATAATAATAATAATAACCAGGAGTTCTGCACCAGAGCTCTTTGCAAACAGTTGCAAAAATGACTCCAGTAAAAACAGATACACTATCTTAGTGGTTTTGAAGAGTCACAGCATGGCATGGAGCTTCAGAAAAGCTTAATGGAAAAGATGAACAGATTTGGGAGATCAGTATGTTTGATATATTTCTGGGAAAATGAAAGCAAGGAAGAGTTCTACTCTAATTACTACACTCGCCTTCAAGAGTACAATGCACACTGATCAACAATACCAACAAAACAGTAAGGTGAAATACATTCCTTTCTGCAAGTATAAAACCAAAAGGGAACCAGTTAACTGGATAACAAGCTAATATTCTGCAGTCACATGAGCTTTAAGCCAACAAGGTTACTGAACATGGACATAATCCCACACACACATCTGCTACTGTCTAAAACACCAAAAATAATTGCGTACTTAGGCTGGGTATACATAGGGCTCTTTTCATTCAGCTGAAGGTGCTAGTACAATAAAAATATAAAATGACACATCAGAAAGAGTAGTGGTAAGCCATGGACTGGCACAGAGTGTCAATACTCACTCACTGAAAGATGAACAACGAAAAGTTTTTGCTCCAGTAAGAACTCCAAGGAATTTGCAACCTTCCTTCAGATTTGTGACCTAAAGTCAAAGGCATCCTTTCCTATTCCTAATCAGCTAGGGCACAAAATTCTCACCCACTAAAAAATTTCTCCAGAGGTTTCTGGCTGTCAGAGAGTCTGTTTTGTTGACTCTCGCACATAGCACCTATTGCCTTGCTATTTAAACAAGAATAGCCCTTGAACTGCCACCAGGCAGCAAGCACTGCAGCAATGTACATCTGGATTTTAGGAGTTGAGTTACAGTTTTCTGTGTTCTGTGAAAGGGGTTTTAAAGACAAAACAAAACAAAACAGCACCAGCCAGGAGAATTAACTCCAACCATTTAATTCTTGCAGAATGACTCTTAAGTATGTTTACAGTCATTCACATCATTCTCATTTCCTGGAACCTTATTTAATCTGAATTCCATGCAGAAATTTTCAGTGGTGTATGTATGCAAACTACTCCAAATAATTCAGATAAAATGAAACAGTAAATTGAATGGTAAAAAACTATCGCTGCCAAATTATATCTGAAAAAAATAAAATAAAATAAAAAATAAAAAATTCTGACTTTGTACAAATTTATCCTTAAAGGAACTATTATACACCCTAAATACAGACGATAAGTCTGTTGTGGCTAAGCACAACCATGCTAACAGTTGTTTCTCTTTTTGTTAGAAGAAAGCAAAATGGAATGCCTATTATCCATGTGACAGCAAAGACCTCACATGGCTAACCACTAACTTGGAGGTTTTCAGGGTTTAACGCCTAAACTTCAGAGATTACGGCTCCTGCTCCAAAAATGGCTATCCCATAAACTTCCCCTGTGAACTCTTCAGGATGCCATTTAACCATGGCTATTTTGCTTCTGAAAAATTTTATATGCTAAATATACACACACGTATTATAAGCACACGTCAATAGCACATGTGATAATACTTACATTAATATGAATACAGCTGTAATAAAATGCCAATAATGAATGGGAAAAAGACTTCGCTCAAAACAACCATGACTAAATTATCATGAATACTTCATACCATAATACTAAGTTCAATATGATAAATAATGTATTACAATTTCAGTTTTGAGAGTAACAAGCAACCTCAATACAGCAATCCCACAAATAAATTCTGAGAGAAGAATGGGGAAAAAAAATGTCAGCAAGATATAAAAATTCCTCATAAAAACATCTTTGTCTGAGAAAGATAGCTGCACAGTAAGGACCTCCTAGCTCAAGAGGATATAGAGAATAGAAGGGAACAAGAAGTTAATGCCAAGCTCCCGTTCTGAGATCCCAGAACAGTTAGCTCTACATAGTTTCTTGAAGTATTTACCAAACAAGTAATATTTGTGAGACAGTCTTCCTTATAACACAGAACTCCCAGTAAAAGATGAAATACTGCAAGAAATAAAAACAATGTCAGTGTGTGGATCAGAGGGAATAAAGAACTGTTCCAAAACAAAGTAAATTATTTTAGAAGAAACTAAATGTTTAACTGTGCTTACTAGACAAGCACAGTTCAAAAACTGGATAAATCTTTTACTGCAATCCTGTGATGGAAAAAAAAAAAAAAAAAGTAGAAGAAGTAGAAGAAGCGACCCAGGCACTTTTTTGATGACTCAACCCCTTATTGCAACTTTTTATAGCTGTCAGGCTGAACATTTTCATTTCTATACCAGTCTTACACAAGCAAGAAATAGCCACTGATTAAGAGCTGGCTTAACCCAACCAAGCTCAGTGACTGGCGATTTAGCATCTGCCCTCTCTACCCTCCTGCACAGTTGTAAGCCAACATTTTTTTCGCACAGAAAAGGAGAGAAAATAATCAACTAAAGACAATTTGAAACCAGTGATAAAAGAGTTCTCAAAGTCACCCTACCTAAACTTGCTCTTGGCCCACACAGCCATTTACAGCAAAGGATTTAGTGAATGGTCCATCATTGTTGGTCACAAGTGAACATACATTTCACAATGACAGCTGTGCACATGGAGATCTTTTAGGATGCATTTTCACATAATAATGTTAGCTCTGAGAAGTGACAGTGACAATTCAGATATTTGTATCCCAAGCATTATATCAACATAAACTCAAATGTTCTATGGCCTTAAACCCTTTCGTGTATCATGCTAGGAAACATTTCAACAGAATTGGTAACAGCCAAACATTGCAGGCAATCATAAGCCTACCAGCAAAGGATCAGCTCCCAGTAGTACACATTCTGCTCTATGCAGTCAAAATTTGAGCATCTCCAGAGACAGGGCTCTAGTAGCTTCCCAGAAGAAGTGTTCTACAACTTATGAGATCTGACAGTGAAAATATTCTTCCTTCTATTCATATTAAATATACTACTGATTTTTACCATTCATAATCCCTCGTAGCCTCTTAAGTAACAGCTACTTCTGTGTAAGGTTTCCAGTTTTCAGATACATGAACTATTGTCTTGTCTTAGCTCTCTCCTCGTTATCACTAAGCAAAGCTATCCCATGTACACAATTTTATACACTCTGCTTGCATCATGCTTCACTATTCAGCCATTTGTTATGCTCCTACAAACTCTCTTCAAAATGCATGCAGTGTATGCAGTACCACATAATTCTTTAGACTGTTATGAACAGCAATCAACTGATAGCAGTTTACATGCCTTCGTGTCGTTGCCACTCCCTCAGCTGGATGCAAGAATCTATATGCAGCTCCAGTACAGAAAGGGTGGACAAGCAGCAACACATATACCCTTCTCTCTGTACCTCTATAACTCAACTTCAGTTTGTGGTCAGTATGCGTTTTCATATAATATCTTTTGGCCATGCGAGAATATTGTACGCCTGCAAACACTACTAGCATCCTCCCTCTACCCAGTCCTGTCTCCTCCAGTTACTCTCAATTCCAGCAGTATGCCTCAAATTCAGCCGTGTCTCCTAAACACTTAGATCACCCTGAGGATTTGCACATCATCTTGAACTGTTTACAAGCACCAGTGCTATTCCTCCTCTCTTTCCAGATCTCCAATTTCACACTGCTTTTGAAAAACGCCTGCTGGATTGGCTGGAGATGGCAGGCATGTCCCTCCTTGCCAGTATGAGGGGCAAATGCTGGCAACTGCCAGGGTCACTCACAGCGGGGCTCTCCAACGTTGTCTGCAACCCTTGCTGACACCACAGAATTAATAAGAGCCTTTCCATTACCAGTGGTAAGAGACAAAATCCAAGGCAGCAAAAGGATCTGTGGCTTTATAATATGCTACTCAAAATATCTGCTGATGGTCATAAGACAGAAAGAATAAGCCAAAAGAACTGCATGATGTAGTCAGTTGGCAACTGGGGAAAAATCACATACGAAATGAAATGCGTTCAATGCCATAAAAACAGGGCTGTGGGAAATTGCTGGTTCTCCATATAAGGATCCAATATTTTTTCAATTTGCCAGCATAGCATAAAGCATATAAAATCCTAAAATAAAATTCTAGAAGTTAAACACGAAGAACGCTTTTTACAGTATTTCTTAAGAATGTTAATTTCTGCATACCCATGAGTCTTGATTTTACAATTTGTAGCCAGTCTAAATGAAAAATGAGGATTTTTAACTTTTCCGTATAAAAAGTCAACCACCTTTTTAATTGAGAGTTAGAAAAACATAATTGAAAATGACTAACCTCAACGTACTCATTAGTGACAAACCCTAACCCCAGTTAAACATAGCCCTAACAGGATTAAAGCGGCGTTCAGGATGATGTATGCAGTTCTGGTATGCAAGAAAAGCTGAAGAAAAATCTGGATCCATTTGCAGAGCAGCAATCAGGAAGCAGCTCAGTGCCCAAGATGCACACGCACCCTGTGCAGCAGCTCTCTTCCCTGCTGGAGCTGCAGATGCTCCTGCAGAGGTTCTACCTCAGGCACAGTCAAGTAAACCCTGGAGGATTTAAGTGTGGCACTGCGCTCCTTCCCATGTTCCTGCGCCTTCTACATGGCCATGCTCACAGCACAGCCCTGGTGCTCCATGCACTGACTGCCCCTTCCACGTGCTTCAGCATCTTCCGCCCCACAAGGTTCCTCAGCTTGTGACATGCTGTTTTTTCCATTACAGCCACAAAAACTGAACACACAAGTAAGCAGAACCCGGGCTCACGGTCCTTCAGTGAGCACTGAAATCACTGAACATGAGATTTTTCTATTGATCACATGCCACTGGCTGCACATCTACAGAGGCTCAGGAGGGTAAATAATATTTTCCCAAGTCAATAGTAAATTGGCTGTCTAAATTGTCTCCAGATCCTTTCCAGACAGCAGAATGGAAATAATTAGAGGTGGTTGGAAAATTGAATTTTTGTCCTGCAGGGAAAGTCTGATAGTCCTGTGCTTATTTTTATCCTGACACAAACTACAGTGAAAAAGCCTTAAAATATTTAGCAGAGCAAAACATTGCAAGGTACTCTGACATACTGAAACATCATCATGAAAGTGTTTTGACCCATTTTGCCACTAAGTAAACTAGAAGTCAAGGAGAGGCCATTCTGAGAGGAATTATCACTGTACCAAATGGGGGATAGCAGGCAAGAGGTGCAAGAGCTGGTCGGCTCCAAAGTGATTTGGGATAGTCATGCAATACATACAGGCATCGCCCATTCCTCACATCGGCACACCACCAGTTCATGTCAACTATTTAGCTTCCTCCTTAAGATCCTTCTCCCTGCCACGACCATGCAGCAGTCACTAGCACTGACAGCACAAACTATCCAATTGTCCATAAACCTTCTGTTGCTCTGGGTGTGAGTTGGGAGGACTGGGAGAATTACACTTAATCACCACTCCTTTGTCAAGTTTCTGAAGACAAATTTAAATAAGGTGCTCTGGAAGTTTGGGTGAGGAAGTCTCTTATTTTAAAACCAACCTTTGTTTTTTCAGCCAGCTGTGGTTCACTTCTAACTTTTGTGCTGTTTACTCTGCAGGCAATGCTTGCCCACCACATACATACTGACTTCTTCACAGAGAGCTGAGAGAACTTATCTGAGAAAGCTGCACAAACACACTGCAGATGAATAGATGGGATGGGATTTACCCTCAATACAAATCTAGGGAAAGGAAGAAGACATCTCTCTTCCTGCTCTCCATGTACAGCACAATGGTTCCTGCTGCCAAATCAGAGATGCACTGTCAAACCTAGGTCCCCCTCAGTCAAGTAAAACCCTTCCTTCCTGACACCTTGGAGACAGTTGCTCATGCAAGTAGGATGATTCATGGGAAAACACCATGTCCTCACCCTACTAAGGGTGATGTTTAGAAGTTTAACTGATAGAGCCATGGAAATCCTGAGCAGATGTGAATTCTGCATCACCTAATTTTTGGATTCAATAAAATGCCCTTTGCTAGTACTCATGATGAAGATGACACCTCTAGCTTGCTACTAAGTCAGAGATGCCTATTCCCTGAATAAAACTTTTCACTGTACAGCTAAGGAGGTCTCTCTAGAATCTCCCCTTTCTATTCAAGTCATCTGGCAACCATGATCAGAGATACCTGCAACATGACATCCACACACAGCTGAAGCAGACAGGGTCTGTAGCATGAAGTGACTAGACACGAACACCAGTAAAAATGCTTAGATGTCTCACTCTTCCTTCAAAAGATCTCTCTAAGCATGATAAAGGTAATAAGTGAGAAAAAAGAGCCCTTGCAGCTCACCAGTTCTTTCAACATTCAGTCTTTTTGTCCCCAGGTGCAAGGATTCCTGACTCCCATCTCTGCCTGGAAACATGAAGAGTCTCAAAGATACATAAGTTACGTAAAGTTGCACTTGCTTTGGCTTTAAATGCACAGGAGGTTGAGAGTGGTTGCCTACTGAAAAGGAGATTCTGCCGCTGTTTCTCACTCAGTGGATACAGCATACACACTATCAACTGATGATCAGCAGATGTATCAGGGCTCTGGGGCCATTTACCTACACATACTTTTGCAACACAGGCTGCAGCAATACTTACATACATCTGGTATGCACATGTACGTGGCAGTCAGAGACTCTCTGTGTGAAACCAGGTGCAGTCATAACACATCCATCTCAAGAAGCATCTCCACACCAGGTACCACCAAGGCAACATTGCTAACCTCATCCAATACATCTTGTGTTCTCATAACATGCTCTGCTACTCTTCATGGAACGTGACTTATGGCTTGTACCAAAAGTTGAAGTTGAGGGTTTTTTTTCTGTTGCCTATCTAGAGGCAATTTATCTTCCCTAATTAACGGGGTTGACTGAAAATTGTTTGCCACTGTTTACCAAGGCAGGTTGGCCAGCCAGCATAACCCATTGATTATGAGTTGAGCTATCCTTAGGTTGCAGATGTACTCATTACTCCTCACTCTTGTTCCCCTAGATTGGGAAAAGGAGAAAAGCCCTGGTTGCCCTATCTCTCAAAAGCTGGCAGAGCCTCAGTACTGAAACACTGACAGACCCCTCAGGATTCTGTTTCCAGCTGGGAAGGTTTGGTGCTCACATGTAGTAAAACAGCACTATCTTTTTCAGTCGATGTCCATACCGAGGTCTCATTAAGCAGGAAAAAATGGCCAAAAGTACTCATTCTCCTTATGACATAGGCACGAGTGACAGGCATTTGAGAGGCCATTCCTTCCAAAAGCAGACTAGCACAAGTTTTATCAAAAGTAGCCTCTATACAAGACTGATATAATTCAGGCTTTAAAAAAAATCTCCAAGAGTGTTAGATAAAATTAGTCTTACTAACAAAAATCAGGAGGAAAAGGAGGAAATGTTTTCCTCATCTTTACTAGGCATTGCTCCAAAGGAAATCTTTGCAAAGCAACAACTTGCTCCAAGGACAGAGATTGTCACATCTCTCAAAAGCTGAGTCCTAAGCAAGAGATGCAAAGAGGAAGGGAGCAGTTACACCAGGCAAGGTTCAAAAACTTCACATCTATCAGCCTTCCCCCACGGAAATGTTGCTTCCAAGCAGCTTGGTACTAAAGACTGCTGATTCTGCAAGTACAGAACTCAAAAAAAAAGGTAACAAAGAAAGTGAAACACCATCCAGAAAAGATCTTGTTCTGTTATTCTAGGTGTTCTGGGCCACCAAATCAGAAACTGTTCCTTTCTCTACACAGTGGGACAAGCTTCACAAAAACAAGACAAAAAAATTGATTGAATTTGTGCAATCAAAGAGAGGCAAGACACCAAATGATGCCAGTTTTCTTTCATTAGAGGTGTAGATTCAGATGATATGTCTACAGGTGATGATGCTGACAGGTTTAAACTCATTCTGAGCAGATGCATGTGGCTCCTGCTCATGCTCAGAGATAACCCAAAGCCTTTTGAACACTTAACATGGCTTTGGGCCAAACTAATAAACTCTACTGAGCCACAGGTATATCACCTTTAGTTCTGTGCCATTACCTAGGGCTCAGCACATGCTGGCAGCAATCCCGGCTTCATGCTGACTCAAAGCACAGGCAAGATTCAACCCCACCTGCCTTCACTGAGCAGACAAGAGCTGCCATCACAGCCACAGCATCATCCTTATAAGTCTTGACTTCGGCAGTGCAAGCCGCTCATACTCACTATTTGCATTATCAATCTAACAAAAATCATCTCAGATCAGCTTTTAACTCAAGTGTGTGTTTTGACACCAAAACAAAAGCTTTTCACGTCAAGTTGATAAAAGATATGGAACTGAGCATCTAACTAAACTAACTCTCTTGGCTTTAAATTTGAATTACGTGACTGTACCACAGCTTTCCTACTGTAAACATTTGAACGAAGCTTCTTAAACAAAACAGTGTTTTTATTCAAGAAGTGTTTCTTTGGAAATGCTTTCTCCACTCCTGAACAGGGGCTGTGTTTAGCAGGCTGGGCGTGGAGCAGGAAAAAGGGGAGGATGAGAGTTGTGCCGTACTCGCGACAGGCTGAGCTGCCAGGCTTCCACCCAGCTCTCAGACTTCAAGAGCTCTTGCATCTGCTCTTTGACTCAGAAATGACATCTCTGCAGACAGACAGAGGGGCATGGGACTGTAAAACCAACGCATTTTCTTAACACTGTTCCAGAAATATCCTCTGCTAAACGTGTAGCAGATGCATGTTCCTCATTAAAAAAGTGTTGCTCTACATTATGTCTTGGCTGTAGACAGATTTTGGCAAAGCCTGATACACTGAGGACATATAATTCATGTGTATAGTATGTGAACTACGTACCCCACTTCTCAACCTGCTGAGCTCCTATCACAGGTCTCAGGCCATGGAAAGGAGAGTGAAGGAAGAAAGTAGCAGTGTGTGATTGATGCTTTAACTAAGAAAACAACCATTTAGAGCTTTTGAATGTACTTTTTCCAACTATCTCCAGGCCTCTAGTTTTCATTTCTATGTGTGTTGTGAAGTGGGAAAGTCACAAAAATTCCAGCAACCTTTCCTGACGAGGAAAAAAAATTAGTAAGCCATCACTTCACAGTGACTGTTTGGTTTTGACTGAATCATCTCTCTCCTTTTCTAACAATTTAACTTCTAGTTTCTTGAAAAGATAGGTCTAATGAAGAATTGCAATATTTTTGGCTGATTACTGCTTAAAACCAGCCCATGTTAAGCATAACTTTGAAATCCACAGGGAGACTCTCAGTTTTATTCCTTGCCTGGTATCCAGACTTCCATTTAATTACTGGTTATTTCGATTTATAGGCAGATTTGCTAAAAACAGTGACTCTCTGTGTGCAGACAATAACCTTTTGATGGGTACGGTAGTAAAACTGAAATTCCTATGTAAACAGGACCAAATTTTAAAAGTAGCTGGTGTAGCTCTATAATGAAATTGGCAGCACTGTGTGGGTACTTTGTCTCAGAGAATGCTAAATGGTGCATAGCCAAAGTTTGCTCCATAAACTGTCAAACAAGAGAACCACAACTGTTCAGCGATTTGTTTTTTTAATGTAGTTCTCCGCTATGGGAAATGTCTTTTCCATGGCCAAATGCAGAAGCAGTCAAGATCCAAAAGAAATACAAGAGAGAAAGATGTCTATAGGGTGTCTCCCAACAGAGAAAGAAAGAGAAGGAAAAGAGTTTCTGAAAGACTCAGGTTTGGTACTGTTATTGAGAAAGTACAACAGTCGGGCAAGAATTACTTTCAGTATGTTATCATTAATAGTTCAGTATCAATAATGCTACCATAATACTTAAAATTTCTTTCCATTCACTACACAATGATGAGATAAAAGTGATACCTACATCAATGGTATTGCAGCTCATGTCAGTACAACAAGCAATAAGAAATGTTTTGTTCATTACAATGGAGAGTAGATAGAAAGGGAAAGTCTGTCTTCCTGGTAAAAAAGATGTACCCAGTTCAGATTTGAAAAGCAATTGGTATGGACTAACTTTATTTCAAATATCTGCTCCAGCAAAGTCTTTCAGGAATGGGGAAAAAAAAAAAAAAAAAAACACCACAAACAGTGCTGCTCTCCTTTTTCCTTTCTTTTTGGACCAGACAAAAAGAAAAAATAAAACACTGATTTCATCATCTGAATTGAAACCTCATCTGACCTGGTTCTTAGGAAGCTGCATTGCACTTAAGGGGTCAATTCTGGAAAAGTAATCAGATAAACAATATATTATTATTTTTTTTAAACTCGGATTCGAGTATCCACAATACTCAGTGAAATTATCAAGGCAACTCTGAGTAGACTGCAAGGCTCCTCTGAGCATGTAGAGCTACTTCCCAGTGTTGCAATTGTAGCTGGTAATCACACCTTGCACACTATCCACTACTCACTATCTAGTGGTAGATATAACAGTTATCTATCCACTACCCTACAATTTCCCTGCCTGCTACCAGTCTGGGAATTGGTTGTTCATAACATGAACAAAGGTAGGATGGGAGCCACTGGAGAACTATCGGCAATAATACACCAACTGCAACACATAAGTTCACAAGAAGGGAGTGTCAACACACATCAGAAGCCTAGATTACGATTGCTGAGAATCAAAGTTCACACTGTTTTTATGTCCCTGAAATGTCAACTCAATGGCAAATTTAAAAATAATAGTTGTATCATTTCACCAGTTATAAGACAAATCTTAATAATTTTAGTAACATTGTATTGATCTTGACCTGGTCAGAGAAAAAGAAGTCACAGATGCAGAGAAAACCGTAAGACCTACAGAGTAATTACAAAAAATAAAAATCACCGTTATAATACAACATGCTAAATCTTTGTTCAATCCCTATTACCACGTGCAATCTATATTATCCCTGTGTGATATTTCTAGATAAAGATGCCCGCTAGCAGCCATGTCTTTTATTGAATATCCAGTGTTATAGGCACTGCACAAATACATAAGTCTTACAGAGGAGAGCGCATTGCCAGCACTGTGCACATAATTCCTTTTATTGTTGTTAACTACTGGATTATGATATGACTTAAAATGGGTCTTCTAACTCAGAACTCCATAAGCCCAATGCATTCAGTTAAGACAAAGTTTTATTTTCAGCAACAAAAATGACAATCTCACCGAGAAAAAAAAAAAAAAAAATTGAGGCAGGGTAAAATGTTCAAAGTAAGACCATGCACATGAGCTCATGAAAACTCAATCAAAGAGAAACTTTAAAAAGCAAATCAATACGAGAGCTACTCCAAAAGTAATGCCTCCTATTTTATTGTCCTGGCCCACAGTGTCAGAGGCAGATGTTGGTGGTATGTCAGTACAGGCTGAACCTTCCCAACAAAATTCCATTATATTTTGTTGCCGTGGGCAGACGGCAGAGGCAGTCTGACAAATGGTGCCTGACATGGAAGTGCAGATGAAGCAAAGTTGTGGAATTGAATTCTTTCATGCAGAAAAAAATGGTACCCATTGACATTTATCAACACTTCCTGAACATAGATGGAGACCAAGCAGCAGATGTGAGCACAGTGAGGGGGTGGGTGGTGCATTACAGCAGTGGTGACTCCTCCACTGGTCTACATTTTTATGAGCACAGCACTCTTGTTCATCTCTGATCAAAATGCATAGCTAATAGTTGACTATGTTGAAAAATGGTGTTTCACAGCTGAAAATTTGCTCTATCAAATAGTGCCATTGTGCTCTTTGTATCTAATGCAGTTTCCACTGAAATAAATAGGAGGCATTACTTTCAGAACAAGTTACATAAAATGTCTACATGAGCAACTGCTCTATTGAAAACTAAAATATTAAGCTATCCAAGTTATTTTTAATTTAGCTTTTCAGGCATTCCTTGTGCTTTCTGAAAAGGAAAAAAAAAAACTGTGCTATTTAACATTTTTTCCACACAGAAAGTATATTATAGGTACAGTACACAAAATGGGACCAGAGTTATGTGGACAATAATAGCTGAGATCACTGCTGTCAGGAGGCACTGATTTATTTTGTTAGAGAAAACGAATCTCAAACCAGCTACATCTATTTTACGACCAGTTTCTGCGCTTTAGTACCACTACCACCAGAACTGATACTTCAAAGCTTACATACAAAAGTCTTGATGCTGTTAAATGAGAAAATGCATTCCTTCTACAGAAATAACTGCTGTGATTACAGAGTATCAAAGCATTAGAAAAAAATCTCATTGGACTTTCAGCAACGATATGCCCTCTTGCTTGCCTTTCAGACTGCAGGGCAGGAATTTCCTTCTCTTTTTTTTGACACTTTCCTCCAAAGCGGATGCTGAGTTCATAATAATGAGAATAAGGCAGGGCCAGGCATCACCCATATATCCTGTTCTTCAGACAGCTGAGTATGATAGACAACTAGAGAGGAACATAGACTTGTCTAATTCAGAAACAGGAAATAAGAGCTTGTGGAAGAGGGTCCACTCGAGCTGTATCTGACCATGCCTGCTGGAGAGCACTGGAATGACAGTGAACTCAAGATTGTATGCATCTTGAGCACAAGTGTGAGGATCTAATTCATTGGACTTCATGTACCACTCAGAGAAGCATTTTAGAAAGCTAACATTTGGACCAAGTCAATGCAACACAGGCATCGATGGTTTCAACATAATTATTTTAGACAGAAATACCTGAAACTAAGCAATGTGTTACTTATCTGAAAATTTTTGCATCTTTAAGCAAATATTTTCCCCCTCAATCTGATAAAGGGAAAGATATACAAAATATTCTAGTTCAAATAAAACATTTCTGATTGCTTGAAACCACAGGAAAAAAAATTGTTTTAACAATTTCTTTTTTCAAACAAGATGCCTTGCAGTCAGTTGGTAGAGCTTGAAAGCTTATAATTACTTAACAAGCTTTGTATTCCAAACAATGGTATCTTAATTGTTCAAGTTTCTCTTCTTTCTGCTGTCTTACATACAACAATCACACAAGTTAATTATAGGGAGTTGACACTGCCAAATATCACACACTGAAGTTGTGACATAGCTCTATGAGAGATCATGACAACTATACCCTAATTGTTGGTACTACTATCAGATTAAAATGCTCTTTAACCATCTGCAGGTCTCATCTATGGTCAAGACCAGTCTTGCACCAACCAGCCTAAACAAATGCTGTGCACCAGAGCACAGCTGCACCAGTGTCAGCATAAGATCCAGGACTCAGCTTCCTCCAGTAGGCTCATATCTTGAAGTAGAATGAGAAATCAACGTCCATTTTCTAAACAGCTACATTTAGCATTTCCTTTTAAAAGCTATCTTATTAAATTTATAGTGCTTTGTAAAGGCAACTAATTCTGTATATGGTTAATGCACACAAGCATGTCTCCTTATCTCTGAAGAGAGAGTTTTAAGAGCATTTTCAAGTGACTAATAAGAAAACAAGTAAGCAATATAAACTTTATAGCATCAACTAAAGCAGACGTTTTGGCACATATCTAAACTCTTCACAGTGTCTCTGTTGAATGCATTTATAATTCTCATTTTTATACTAGATAAGATACACATTGCTTTTAGAACAGTGGTGATGCAATCTAAATGATTTAATTAGAATAATATGCTCTAGTCCTTGACCACTCTCTTGCTATAATATAGGAATTTCCTCTGGGCAGACACTGCATACAAGCTAAGTTGCAACTGCTGTTCCTAGCTCCAAGAATGCAGTTTTACTTCCCATTCCTGCCAGACACCAGAAGAGTCTGCTAACTTCTTTGAATGTTTCCTTTCTCCAAGCCTAAACCATTTAAGGAAAGCAGAAGCAGTTACTATTGTGATACTGAGATACTGAATAATAATAAGAGATACTGAAAAACATATGCCTTCCTACTTCTTTCATACTTATGGTTTTAATAGTAAGTGTAAATCAATTCTTCTCCAAATGTGTTCTAAGACTTTACAACCAGAATTTCTCTAAGAAAAGGAAGAGGGGAAAGACAGAGCAGACTTTATCACCATCTTAAATTTATCACATATTCCATACTTTATGAAGATTGATTTCTGTAAAACTCAATACCAACAAAGAGCTCTCACTCTTTTATTACTACAGCAGAAAACTGTTTCTACAATCTCTCTTCTACATTGCTTTAATATTCAAGAGAGACAAAGCTAAATCCAGCTTCATTTCCAAAAAGCAGAAAGGAGGGAAAATAAGCAGTGTAAACAAGAAATTTTTGAGCTTTCTTGCTTGTAATTGCTATTAATGATTCAAAGGAGTTAATTCCTCCACACATACTAGACAGAGTTGCTGACACAAGTGAGTGACAAACTTCTGTAACTGACTTCCACGGCATCCCAACTCATGTCCTCAAGGAGAACATTTGGCTTCTTATCCCCAACTGAAGATAACAAGTTTAAGATCACTTCTAAACTGCATCCCAGAGACATTTGACTAAAACTGCTTTCCTTCAGGGAAAAAGTAAACACTTATAAACATTTTATACTAACATTGCAAAGAAAAAAAAAACAAAACAAACAGACTATGCACTATTAATGTGAGGTTGTTTTTTTTTTTTTTTTTCCTTCTTGGCATTTATAAGAAGCAGGCAGTGATGCACGCCACAAGGCTGGGATCTAATCAGACACAGTAAGGCTCTGTCTAGACAGGCAAAAGTTATCACAATCAGTTAGCGTGGTTGAAGAGCTCCATTAAGATGCAGGCCAGGCAGGATGAAACCACATCGCAAGCTATGTACCACTAGGCCACAGCAGCCATGAGGTCTTCTGGTGCCCACTCCCACCACTGGGGAAGTGATGACCATATCAGCTGCATCACGCCAAAGTGATTGAGAACCATAAAACAAAAAGCCCATAAGCAAGCTAAAGCAGAGCACCACTGGCAGCCCCACACAGCTCACAGCCATGTACAAGTAGAGAAGAGCCAAGCTGTTACATGATACTGTGCCCTGACACCAGCTGACCCAGCACCAAAAGCAAGATGTCAGGTGCCCACAACAGAGAAACCATCGTTTACCAAGCAGGTGAGCACCTGGTGAGGGTTTTCTTTCTCACCCTTCATCTCCTGGAATTGCACCACTCTTGTTTGTAGGAAAACATGATTCCCCAGTGTTTGGGACATAAGCGTGTATATCCTTATAATGAGAAACTCTATATACACACACGCAAAAATCTTAAGTAAAGTAAACTTCCTTTGCTATGATCTTCCCCACAATATCAAAAACTTTAAGTCTTCTTAATATCACCTATCTACTTTACAAACTGCACATCATGGAGTATTTCCACTCAACAGTAGAAGTAATACACAAAATCACAGTCTATTTCTCGTTTTCAAATAATTGATTTTAAAATAAACAAAGACATTGAGAATGCTAAGTGAGAATGCTAAGGAGAAAAAGGGGGAAATAAAAGTACCTATTAAATCACTGTCACAAATTCTATAGGCAGTAGGAGCACTTCTAAATTCAGATGCTCTAACATTTAATCATGGCCCACAAGAAAAAGAAGCAAAACTCACAGAAGTGCTCACACTTTAATTGTCCTGACAATAAAACCTATTTTCAGCTACGCTGTCCCAAGCAAGGAATGGCAAGCTTTCCAACTGCTGTTAAAGGCCTCACAAACCATTTGCCGAACAGAGAAAGCATGTACTTCTGTGGTTACACCATGCCATACATACACTTTAGAAAGGGGAGAGGAAGCTATAAACTATCCACAATTCACCAGGGAAAATCTTTCGTCTTTGAATCAAGAACAGGCTTCATAATAAATTCCTTAGCTATTGTATTATGTAATTGCATTGGTAGCATTTGTCCAAACTTTTCCAGTGCATTACTTTGAGTCACTGTAATTCAGTTTATAAAAGAAAAATAATCCCAGAGAAAATTTTATAGTATACACAGGAACAGTGGCAACTTCTCTGTTCCATTACTATTGCATTATTACTCTCCCATTAACAGTAGCAATGCACTTGACTTTGGCACTGGCAGAATCTCATGTTTGTCTCTCTGTTGTGAGGTAACCCTGTCAATCTGTAAAGACACTTCACAGAATCACAAAAGATCCATACTGATGTGCCTATAGGTACTATCAGATGTAAGATCCAAGTTGAATCCATCACTGAAAAGCAAAGCACATAGCTTTGGGAGTTCAACAGCTAGTAGGAAGGCCTGAATCGGCATCCATGTTACCCTCTGCAAGCACTTCACTGAAGGTAATCTCAGTGTGATCTTCAGCAGTGGACTGAAGTACAAACATCTGGTGGTAACAGCATCAGCTGAGAATGGAAGACCTTGAATCTGGCTAACAAATGCAGGTTTTGGAAACACTTGCTACTAAAATACATAGGCAGTTCTCCAACCCACTCATGGTCAGTGCCACGAAGAGCTGCAACATGACACAAGGTAAGAGTGTCTAGATGCAATAATTAAATACTGCTAAGTTCTGTATACAAACACACAACTTCTACCTCCCTTTGGTAGCCAACAAGTAATGAGAACTAATTATCATTTGCGGTTGGCAGCAAGAGTTATTACTTCTAGATCATTAGAATACATAGAGTAGAAATTTAACATGAGAAACAGGAATGCTCCCCAGGACCTGAACACCAGATGAACAACATCTGCCAGCAACTTCAAGGGACTACATTAAGTAAAATGGAAGCAGCAACTGCATTACCAGCTTACAGTGCTCTAAGACTGCCACTAGAAAGAGCAATCATAGATTTTCACATCTTGTTGCAAGGCCACACTATTACAAGAGTTGAAGCAGGATGAGTTCGGCCATTATGGTGATGGTTTTTCAGTTGAGAGAAGAGCCCATTTCAGCTGGATCAGTGACCTGATTTGACTTGAGCACAGGTGATGTGGTGGAATGGTACAGACAAGAAGAGACATGCCAGATTCCCCATGTCTGAGTGGAGAGATGACTTTGCTGCCTTGTGCTGAGAACCAGCTTCTACTCTTCAGCCAGCTCCAGGATTGAGAAACATGCACATCTTATTTCACTTGGTGGATCAACACCCATTGCTGTCACAAACCTGTGTGATCGTTACTTATTACTACAAGACATACTACAAAGAACAGCAAGAACCTGTCAGAGCTTACAAACAGCATGCTTTCTATAAAACATTGAACACTGCTGTGCCATCTACTGTGTTTACTGTTGTCCAAAGCAACAAGCATGCAAACACTTGGGCACTCACTTAATTCTTCTATTACAAATTATTTCCTTATGCTTAATGGAGCACTTTACAAAGCTTCATTTTCACCCAGTAAGGCCAGGCCAAGCACAGTCACTGAAGCGACTCCTGGGAGAGGCTGCTTAGAGTACCTACAGCCATATTACAGCTCCACAAGCAGTTTTGGCAGTGATATCAAGTGCTGCCAGCTTAAAAAAAAAGCAGCCCTACCTTCCCCACACCCTCTTACCCCCCAGTGAAGCAAATTGTGGAAATGATCCAGGTTAAAATTAAATCTGGGTTGTTTTTTTTTTTGCCTGGTGCTTCAACCCAGTTCACCGCAGGGCAGCAGAAACATTCATGCTGGTATGAACTGGGTAAGGGGGGCAGAGGTAGGCATGAGCTGCCAGGGTGGCACCAGGTCATACCACTTTCAACCACTCAAAGCACAGCCAGACCCCAGCCTGATGGTGTAGTGATGAGGGTGGTCCTCCCCCCTCCTTCCCTCTCCCAATGGCAGTAGGACTGGATGCTCTCAGCCTCTTCCTTGGGAAGCCAAAGCAGCAGAACGCTAGGGCTGCATCAGGTTTCCACTGTTAGATCCCAGAACTGGCTTCACCCAGCATCAAAGGAACCAGTGCAAGGGAGAGAGTGCAATGGGACCACAGCAGCTCATCCTGGGTGTGAGAGCACCCAGAGCAAGATGTCTGTGCTTCCCCAATCCTCTCCTCGAGCAGCAGATGCCTCCCACAGGAGTAAACTCACATGCATAGAGAAACATCTGCAAGACTGTAAATTCTGCTCTTGAAAAAAAAAAAAAAAAAGAAAAAGAAAAGAAAAGAAGAAAGCAACATAGAAGGACATTACTAAAGGTAAAGTTAGATTAAAAAAAAAAAAGTCAAAGTACTGGTTTCCTTTTACATTCTTTGCATATACAAAGATCCCAGCAGTTCCAGGGGGATTTTCTCGTATAGTCTTACTGAAAGCTGATTAAAGAAAATGACCATAATCCTGCTGTTAACTTAAAACAAATTGTTAAATTAATTCAGTGGGAGTTCTGGGTGCATGAAGAACACAACATGGCACCCTTGGAGTCACACACTGAAATCTCTGGGGAACCGACAAGAGCCCCCACAGACACATACAAAGGCAAAACTGACTGCATGTTATTAAAACTTTGAACCAAAATCATCTACATCAATACATCTTCGCCAGACTTTACTTACGCAAGCCTGACCTTTTAAAATTGCCATCGCTAACTACGCTATTTCCTTCTAAACCGAGATTTGCAATAGCAAGCCCATTTATTTCACTGCAATTTTAACCTGCGTTTTCACAGCCCCGTGTTGCAATGACTACCTGTGACGGACGAGGTTGCCAAGTAAATATTCGTGACGAAGCCAGGCACAGACAGACGCACACGGTGGCCGCCTGACCGGCCGCAGGGGCTCCAGAGAGCGCAAGCGGAGCCGCGTGTCCCGCACTAAGGAACGAGGGGAGCGGGAGCGCCGGGGCCGGGCACGGCGAGGCAGCAGCGGCCCCTCTTCGGGCGGCCCCCCCGAGAAGGACAGCGCAGCGCGGAGCCGTGAGCACCCGCGACTCTTTGTTCGGCGGCCAAGTGATCGGAGCGGCCGCACCCCCGCCGCCGTGCTCAGCCCCGGGGAGGTGGTCCGAAAGGAGCCGCGGAGCCAGGCGGCGGCCAGACCCCGTCCCCCGGAGTCGTCCGCAGAAGCGAGCGGCTGGAGAACGGCGTTGAAGGCACGCAGACCGCACATCAGCTCCCGGCGAAGGGCCGGGGGATCGCCGCCCGCCTCCCTCCGCCTTACCTGCCCGCGGGTGCGGAGTGCCGCAGCCCCCGAGGACTTTGTCCCCGCGGCGCGCCCAGCTCCCCGGCAGAGAAGTTCCTGCCTCTACTTCGCTCCTCGCACCGACGGCGGCAGCAGCGCTTCCCCCGCCCGCCCCCTCCGTCCCTCCTTCCCTCGTTCCCTCCCTCCCGTCGGGGAAGGCGGCCCGACCCCGCCCCACAGCTCCTCCGAGTCGTGCAGAGCCGAGCCCCCCTGTCTGGTCCTGCCCTCACGTCGGGGCCGGCACGGTGCTGCTGGCACGGCCCGGACAGCGGCAGGTGTGCCGCCTTGATACAGAAACTTATTGAGAGTTACCTGCCCTGTCACTACGGCGGTGAGAGAGACTGGAGATAAGAGCAGCCCGAAGTCCAAAGACTTCAAATGAAAAAGAACTGGCTGGGAGAACCTTGCCGAGGAGCGCTCCGCACCAGAGCCGCGGTGGAAACGGCTCCAGCAACACAGTTGCAATTCTTGCAGCTGTGAGAGAGAGCCGGGCTAAACGCCGCCCTTGCACAGCTGATCCTTCTCAGAAGAACGGGTGCGCTGCCTGCTGTTCCCTGCCGTGTTCTGTTCTTCCACTGCATTTCTTATTGTTGTTACTGTGCAAGCACCTTTCGGTTGCACGTTATATCACTTAAAAGTTATTACTCTACTCCTACGGAGAACAGGAGGCTCAGAGGAGACCTTATTACCCTCTACAATTTCCTGAAAGGAGGTTGTGGTGAGGTGATGGTCAGCCTCTTCTTCCAGGTAACAGCAATAAGATGAAAGAGAATGGCCTCACATTGGGCCAGAGGAGGTTCAAGCTGGATATTAAGAAAATTTTTTTTCTCCAAAAAAGTGGTGAGGAATGAGGGCTGTCCAGGGAGGTGGTTGAGTCACTGTCCCTGGAGATGTTCAAGAAACACATAGATATGATACTAGGGGAAATGGGTTAATGGAGAAATACTGATAGTAAGTGGACAGTTGGACTAGGTGATCTTAGAGGTCTTTTCCAAATTTGGTGATTTTGTGATTCTGTTATTACCTAATTAACATTTGTTTGTGCAGTGACCATGAGCGCTTTAAATATAAAACACTAAATAGTTTTAAGACAAATTGAGTAGAATCTCCACTGACATAGTTTCTTCTACTGAGCTTGTAGAGAGTTTTGGCAAGAAGTACTGTCTAGAGATCTAAGAACGTACATGAAGTCAAAACTGCAAAACTACTGGAGAACTGCACATTCATTTTGTGCAAAAAAAAAAAAAAAGTATCAGGTAAGTATAAGTCAAAAATCAAATTCTTTCATTGTGTTTGAAACAACCATTCAGAAAAAAAGAAAAGAAGAAAAAAGGTAAAAAAAAAAAAAAAAACAGTCTTACAGTCTTTCCCCTTCTCAGTGGAAGGAGTTTGCTGAACCTTAATGCAGAGTACTCATCTGCATCATGTTCTGTTTAGTCAGTGTCTCTATGGACAGAAATCTTTGTTTAATTTATAACTGTTTAATTTGGGATTGTGTTGTTCACCCTGTTCCAGATCACCTTCTCATGCCTGGACTTGGCTTTTCTTCTTTATCAGCCTGCAGTTGGACTCTCACTTTGACAGTGTGTAGCACCCCACAATTAAGAGCCTAAGGAGAGTCCTTCAGCTGATCTCTGCTGGCCCAACATGCCAAGCAGAAGGTGGAGTAACAAAGACTCACAGAAAGCTGTTGGAAACAATCAATGGCAGTATTGCTAATAAGACATACTAAAAAGTCATATGGAAACCCTTAGAAACAATTTTTTCCTCAGTAGCTCACTCTTGAACTTTCAGGATCATGCCAGGGTTGTGTTTTGAATTTATTTTTCACAGGCCTGAGAGCTAACTACTTACTTTTAAAAGACACGTAAGCTTGCAATTGTCTCATATTTAAATGACCTCTCACACCAGGAATATAAAAACAAATTAAATATAATACATAATACTAATTTCTACAGTGTTGATAGCACTGCAGAAGTGGTTACGGAGGCATTAACGCCCAGTGATCCTCACACAATTTTTAGTTCTGCTGTGATAGATTATGTTTACAGTCACTTTGGTAGTATCTCCAGCCCATGGCGTGATCTCAGGAGGAAAATCTCTGTATTTGCAAAGTGCTGAGCTAATTGCCTATCAAAAAAGACACAAGAGTCATACCAGAAAAATTTGCCTTTTGTCACAAACACTTAAAGCTAATATCACCACAAAATGCTACATAATGAAAATTTACACTAGGATCAGCTTTGTAAACCTTGAAAACATTGAGGAATAGTATGTTTCTTGCAGGCTTGCATGGGATTATGTTTTGCAGTCTTAGGCCCAGTCTTTACCTCATGATTCACTCAAACAAACCATCTACTGAAGTAAATTGGAATTTGGCAGGAAGAAAAATATAGTTCAAAATCAAAACACAGAAATACGCTGGTCTTCTAGTGAAGTTTGGATCCTTATATAGACCCAAAGTTTGCGGTTCAGAACTTAATTCTCATGCAAGATTACAGAAGAACTTCCGATGGGCCTCCATCCGCTGAGCCCTTTGTAAGTAGGCTTTAACGAATGCCATCTGTGGCTGTTCCATGGGCATACCAAGTTCTTAAGGTAAACAATGAAGCATTATTTTTATACTCTGTTCCCTACTTTGCCCCTGTATTCCTCACCCATTTGGTTTTCCCTCATAAGGAACTCTCGTATTAGATGCTTCTTCAGTCCTAACCACTTTAATCCTCCTCTTTTTGATTTACCGTGGAGCAGCACGTCTTGTCAGAGTACTTGCCTGTTGTTGGTATTCCTGCTTGTCCTCCGAGTCTCTCTCTCTCTCTCTCTCCCTTTTAAGTAGTGAAATCCTTTATCTGTCCCCTCCTGACCCCCCCTGCAAGTCTGGCTTCTGGGCATCTACTTTTGTTCTCTGCTTCCCAGCAGCTGTTCTTGTTCTACTCAGCCACAGTGGTTCACAATGGTTTGGTCTCCTTTGTGCCTGTTCCCCTGGCTTCTGGGACATACAAACGTCCAGCACTGTTTTCAGTGGTAAAAACTGAAGTAATTCTTTCAAATTGGACTTAATGGCCCCCAGGTCACATCAAGGAAGAAATTCAGCGCAGTTCAGGGCAGAGGAGGTTCTGTGCCATGCCCAGCTATTCTGCTACATGCCTTGGTTTAGTTTGGATCTTTCAGTACTGATTTCTATGCATTGTAAGTGTTCTGCATTTCTCTCTCACTGCTGTCGATGCTTCTTGCTAGAACTCCTGTTGAGTTTGAACTGCTATAGCACCTGCCAGCACTCATGCAGGGAAGGTTTCAGCCCTGGCCCTCCATAGAGCTTTGGGGACAATGAAGGCCACTAGAGAAACACAGTATAGAAGCATAACATTTCTAGAAACATTTCTCCATAGCTTTTCCCAAGTGATTCAGTTAGTGGAAAAATATATACACAATGAAAATCGTCAGGTGGCCAATGTTAAATAATCTCTGCAAATGCATTTCCTCTCAAGATATTTAATGAAGCTGAGTTTCTAAAAGTATTTTTCTGTAATTAAGACAGAACACGTTTTCATTAAGGATAAATTAATAAAAGTAAATTAAAGAACATAAAAGTGATTGTTTCTCCTCTACTCTTTGCACGCATATATACGCACAGACGTTTAAGGAAAAAATACTTGTCTTTGGCACGTAACCAAACCAGTGTTTTGGCTTTTGTGCCCCCTCTACTGGTTGGTCTTTGTACATCTGTGCAGAATCTTGTAAGAACTTGTAATTCTTGTTAGAACTACTACAGGAATTGTTAGTGACACTATCACAGTAACAGGATTGGCCATGCTGAAAAAACTAGAAAGGATAATAACTTTAAAAGCCCTACAGAACTGTAATTTCAGAATTATTTGCTTCAAACATATATTCAGACTTAGTGGATCTCTTCAAGTGTGAAGATATGATACATCCAGTGTCACAGAGAACTGTAAAACTTCCTTTGCAAAGGACCTTCTCCAAAACATAGAAGACCTGTGCAAATGGGTTGCTGTATTGATTCCTTTATAACTTCCAGTGTCTTGATAAACTTCTTGTATTATTTCCCATCAAAAATAAAATTGTTGAAACTTATGCTTTTATCATTCTCTGTATACTTGATGTACATGTACATATAAATAAATGTCAATACTTTGAATTTATAAATGAAAACATTCAAGTAAAAATGGAATTTCTAAATTAAATTTTGAAAAAATCCAGAAAGAAAAAAAAGAAAGATTAGTTGCATTTATAAGTATATCAAGATATAAAAGAAGAATAGTTCCACCAGAGCTGTGCTCAGGATCTAAAAAACCTGTAACTGAAACCTTCACTGGTCTTATTGACAACTAGGCTTTGTCAGCCAGTTTTCACAAGGAAGGCTGAGACATTCAAAGAACCCATGAGCAGACTTTTTGCAGGGACAGGAGCTGACCCAGCTGCAAGGTTCAGAGGCCTGATGAATAACACCTGTTGGTCTTCTGAACCGCACAATATTGAAACGGTACAATTTGAGACAAAAACTGTTAAGACTGACCTGCCCACCAAGCACTTTTTATTAGGTATTTAAAGAGAAGCTATGCATTATTCAAGTATCTGAAGTACAGTTTAATTCAAGATGTCATGTGAAAAGAACAATAGATATCTATCTTTAAAAATATACAGTTACAGGGAGTTGTTGTGCAGCTTTATCATGTAAAAAACAGCAGAAAAGGCTAAAATGGAAACAGGAAGCTGATGAGGGCTTAAAGAGAAAATGAAGAGCAAAGATCCAATCTTTCTACAACCCTCTTGTTCACGTTATCATAAAAGTTTGACCTCAAATGAGGCTCATGACCATGACGTTGTTATCAGTATTTATGTGTGACTGTATCCAGGACTACACTACTGCAATCCATTGCCACTCCTTTGCACTGACAGTGTGAATGAAAGCAACTTCATTGTGCTCTCTAGGGTAATTTATATACAGGCTATTTTCTGCTGAACTTCAACTTGCAGATCTTGCAGTTCCTGCAAGCACAGCCCCTCCTCCCCTACACTCATGCTGCTGCCTGTGTGCATGTAGCTCATCACCAGTCTCCTGTTGCAGATTCTCTGGCTATAAGCACCTAACTGTTACATCAAGAGGGGCTGTCAGGGAGCTGCACAGAGCAAATCGTGTGCAGAGGCCCTCAGAGACCCCCCTGTGCCATGCACCAAGCTGGCATGCCCTCCTTGGGCCAGCCGGGTAGTCAGGGCCTTCTTCCCTCACAGCTCACTGCTGCAGAGAGCTCCCTGACTAAAGCCTGCAGTGAGCAGAATGCCAAGGCCATGCTCATATGCTGGCTTTTTTTTTTTTTTTTGGCACATCAAATCACCATCAGAAGCCCAGGTCCAAAGCCTGTGAAGGCACTGTAACTTTGTATTGAATTAAATCAACTTCATCTTAAGCCCAAAGGGGAATGTTTTCATTTTCAAAAATGACAATTATGTGAGCGCATCCTCCAGTGGGGGCACCAATGGAAGGGGAAGACAAAGCCTTTGGAATACACAATCATGCCTAATCCCACAGTTTCCTAAAGCTCTTCTTAACAATTCCCTATATGCAAGGCAAAGGCAGGCCACTGGGCTCTTTGGAGATAATAATTCACTTAAAGATATAAAACTTTGAAGTGTAGCACAGATTCATATTCTCAAAACAATGGC
Source organism: Meleagris gallopavo (assembly GCF_905368555.1). NCBI lineage: Eukaryota > Metazoa > Chordata > Aves > Galliformes > Phasianidae > Meleagris > Meleagris gallopavo. The sequence continues at coordinate 49,643,457 of NC_139405.1, read as the reverse complement.
GGGAAAATGGCTGGTGAGACTCAATGTCAAAGGCTTTCTCAAGCTTTTATCACATTTAGCCATCATCATTTTTCAAATCTAAAGTGGCAGAACTGCCAGGACTGCTGAAACAACTTCTCCCTCCAAACCAAACCAAGACTAGTATTTCTGCTAGCACTGATATCATCATCGGAATGGAAGATACAGCAGTCACAGCATAGCTTATCTTGCACAGCAGGGTGTTTACAGACTCTCCACTTGCCTTATTCTATTAGCTTGTGCAAACCTGCAAGACAACTCCTAAAATGGACTGTGTTCTCACAATTTAGGAGTCAGCACTTTGCTTCTGTTCTCATTCTTATTTTCCCTTCCTCTTCTACTGATCAGAATACAATTCCAGTTCTCAGAGGAATCTGTTATCCCACTACTGCTAAGGAAAAAAAAAGTAGTCTTCTCTTTGTCCCTTGGTAGCATCTGGCATGTTCTGAATAGAACGAGGGGGTGGATTTGTTATATGATATGACAGTGATTTTTTACGTACATCATCTTAATAAAATTAGCATGCTGTTTAAGGGAGCATTTGTATTTCTGTTGCAATTTCAGAGCTGTATGTATTGTTCGTAAAGAAAGGATAGAAGCAAAGTCATATTACTAATATTGCAGATTATTTTCTCTTTGAGTCCTTAATAGGTACCAAATCATGTTTAAAGTATTTGTTTAAAATGCATAATCAGTGATTTCTTAAAAATATATTTGTCACATAGACAAAACCTTCTAAGACTACAGTAAGGTCTTATTTCTTTGTGCAACCAACATTATGTGGCCCACATTTTTGGCATAAGTTCTGAGGCACAGTAAAAACATATAATATTATTAGTCATTTCCAAGGTTTTCATCTCTCCTTCCCATCTAGACTAACATTCAAAGTCATGGAAGAGCCAGGTGGTTGTGACTTGGTTTTCACATTGATCCACTGCTGGCTCCAAAAAAAAAACTGAAGTATGTGCCTACGTGTTTTCTTGAACTAAGATGTCTTCTTGCGTCCAGACCTAAACTGCCAACACAAGCTTATGTGAAAACACACAGTTTCTTTGGAGGTTTCTCCAAACTGTATCTGCACCTTGCTAGTACACGAAATGCAGAGAAGTAGGAGAAGTACCATGCAAACTCTCTACACTTGTACATGCAAAGTAGAAGGCCAAAAGAATTTCAAAAGCCACTGGTTACTTGGAAGAAAAACGAGACAAATCAAAACAAAAGCAAATAATAACTATCTGCTAGATATAGAAAAATATAGAGATGCAAAAGACTGCATGTATAAAAGGATTTCTAGGTATGCCAAGTGTCCTAGCTTAACCTAGTATACATGACTGAATTTCTTTCTGCAAAAGGAAAATTATGCTATTGCTCTTTCCTATGTACTGTGGCGTTTGGATCTATGGAACAATGATTTATTTTTCCTGCTTGCCAGCAGTTGCTCCAGAAGAGTGCTAAAGAAGAGAAAAGGGTCGAGTTATGTGTCTGAGAAGCAGGCTGGTATCCTTTTATATAATAAGCCTGTACCACTGATTCCCAGACCACAAATTTCTACAGCATACAGAATTTTTATAATTAAATCCTGATGAGGAACAGAACCTTTAAAGGGTTGTGCTAGTTTGTGTTGTTGCTTTGCAAAATAAGCAATCACGAAACACAATGTCTAGGGTCTGGTAATGTGTGACCTACAAATCTACTTTTACTTATTTAGAACAAGCCATCCAGAATTAAGGCAAAGACGCAATTTTCATGGTCCTCCATTTTAGTTTTATGCTGTAAATATCATTCTAGACCTTTGGGGGGTTAGCAATAGACCAGCTGGTTTAATAGTTTTCCTTCCTTCATAGGGTTCCTAGGATATTCATCATCATGAAATCTATTTATTTTTTGATTTTCAGAGGAAGACAGGGCCGTGTGAATAATTCTATTGGAAATTCTGATGAAGTCCTTGCCAGCACAGGAGCTTCCTGGGACAAGGCTTAGGAAGAAGCTGCTGTTTGACAGGGGTTGATGGTGAATTTGAAGAAGTTTGGTAGGGAACTAGGAACAAGCTGAAAGTTGCAGACAATACTGTAATTAGAGAACATCCTGAGCAGCAGCAGGGGATCGTACATAGGACCACAAATGAGGGCCATGCGAATATGACAGAGATGGTGCTTCATGGCATAGACTAATTAAGTTAGGCAACACTGGGATTTTTTCACACATCCATCTCCCCACAAAGGGGTAGTTCTGTACACAGTGACTCACAGCAGGCACTTGCCAGCTGAGCCTTCAGCATCTGAGTCAGGCAGAGAAGTCAGAGTGAGAGCATGAGTTCAAGATGTTAGGCCAGCAGGCACAGGCATTTGGTGATTGTATTTTATCTTCCCCTTACATTCATTGAGCTTCATTTACTATGTTTTTGTCTCCTTTGCAGTTCTAATCCTTCAATATCTTATCATTCCATCAATTAGAAATCTTTGAATAATGAGGCTACAGACATTCATTGTCAGTTCATATCTATTTATTAAAGCTTAAGTAACGTATTCTAAATTAAATTTCTTTTCAGGTGTTTTCCTTCTCCAGAAATCCAAACATAACTTGGGCTGCATCAAAAGAAGTAAAGCTATCAGACAGAAGGAGGTGATTGTCTTGCTCTGTTCTGCTCTCATGGAACCCACACCAATGAGACCCCCACCTGGAGTATGCATTCAGCTCTGGGGCACACAGCACAAGAAATACATGGATCTGTAGGAACACGACCAGAGGAGGGCCATGAGGATGAAAAGAGGGCTGGAGCATCTCTCCTATGAAGACATGCTATAAGAGCTGGGCTTGTTCAGCTTGGAGAAGGCTTCAAAGAGACCTGAGAACAGAATTCCAGTGCCCAAAGGGGATGAATAGGAAAGCAGAAAGGCTCTTCATCAGGAAGTGTAGTGATAGAATAAGAAGTAACAGCTTTAGACTGAAAGAGTAGATTTAGATTATGTATAAGGAAGAAATTCTTCACTATGATGGTGGTAAGACACTGGAACAGGTTGCCCAGAGAATCTGTGGATTCTCCATCCCTGGAAGAGTTCAAAGCCAGGTTGGATGGAGGCTTGGACAATTTGATCTAGTTAAGTGCCCATGGCAGGAGGGTTAGAACAAGGTGATCTTTAAGGTCCCTTCCAACTCACACCATTCTGTGATCTCCCATGAATCTCACATATTCATAGATAGCAAGTTTGTCCCTCCTCAGAGAGAGATTTTGAAGCTTCCTTTGGAAGAAGCTACTTTTTCTTCTCTTTCTTGTAAGATGAGTATTACGTGAAGATTCAGCTTGTGTCTCCTTCTGAAGTGGTGAAAATGGAAATTGTCAAATGATTGCTTAATCATTTGACATTCCAGCAGATTTGTTCAAAGTCCAAATGAACATCTCAGGCCACATGGGGGGGGGGGGTCTGCTGGTGAGAAGGCTGATCACATAGGGCTAGTTGAGAAACATGCACTTCCAGAGAGCCATTAGGTATGATGTCTTTTTTAAAAAAAAGAGGAGGCAAAGATAAGCGTACACTGCTTTTGGGAATGAAGACCAAGCAATAAAGAAATCTACTTCTGATGTGTTTTACTTATGAGGCTGAATTGTGTGAAAAACTTTGACACTTTTTATGCATGGGAGCAGAGAGGAAGAACAGACTGTGTTAAGATGATGCTAAGTAAAAGAATTTCTGTACTTAGAATTGGATGCTACTGATGGTTCTCATGGGTTGAGACTGACCAGCACACATTCCCTGCCTTTCTTGTTTTTTTTTTTAACCTCAAGTCAGTTGAGCATATTAATTTGTGACCGAGGGGTTTTAAGTCAGTTTTATTTAGAACACAGCATCATATCTCTTGGGCTATATGGAAGTTGATGTGACAACTGATTTATGCCTTAGCTCCTGGCCTTAGTCCTCTTCGATACCATTATATTATGAAGTATATCATAAAAATGGACCCATGTCAAAAATAATATAAAATCCAGATCTGTTAACCACAAAACACAAACGATAAGATTTTAAAAAACACTTTTTATTTGCTTTCAGTCTGGCTCCTAATGAAACAAGACTGCAGTCTATCTGCCTGCTTATCAATTTCTTCATTATTTTGAACAAATGTAGTGGAAGAGATCTCAAGCTGTCTACATTTAGTGTAAAATTCTTAAGGATCTAGAGAAGTAGCCACATTAATGCTGCAACTAATAAGAAGTCTGCCATTGCCATTTGGTTTATTTGCTCTGAAGGGATTTTTTCGCCAACCAGCGCCAGTGTAGTTGGTAGCCTAAACAGCAAATTTTGTACGGATTCTGGAAAAGCCACAACAGCAGCTTTCTTCTCAGCTGCTGTTATAAATAAAGGTAGAAGACCTGGGAGGGAGATTGAGATAGTGGAAACTTTGACTGAAGAAGTTTTTTATGGTAAAGTTATAATGGAGGAGACGGGGACAGAAAAAGGAGCTGCTTGTACTGTTTTGGGAAGGGGGAATGACTGTAGGAAAATATAACAGAAGTTTATAGGGAGAATGCAACAAAGATCCAGAAGTAACCCATCAGAACAGATGATTTCTCTTCTCCAACTGGTTCAGGCTCATTTCCTTGCAGAATTCCAGCAAGATTCTTCTTGCAATGGACCACAGTCTCATCAATTGTAGCCAGCTGACTGCATTTGTTGAATAAACCTGTCAAGATTTGACTGTGTATTTCCTTTTCTGTCTTGTACATGTTTTGGAAGCTCTTGAAAAGCACCAGCCTTAAATATTGCATGTTGGCTTGAGTTTGAAATCCCGAAGTTTATGCCCTATGGGATTTTTGCTTTTTATTTTCTCTCTCTCTCTCTCAGACTCACATCATTATAAATTTAGACTTTCCTTCTTTTCAGTTCTCAAGCAAATTGCTATTAATTATATATAGATATAATTAAATATGGATAGATAGATATAAATGCAAATATTAAGAATCAGTAGTGTGTTGTTTGTTTGTTGTTTTTTTTTTTCCGGGGAACTCCATCCACATGATTCTAAATGGTTACAAGAGGAGGTACCTGGTTTGAGCACATTTTACCCACATTTTCAAAGTTTGGTTTGACAAGAGGCAGCTTGAAGCAAAGCCTGTAGTGTCAAGTATGTTAGCACAATTCTCCTCAATGGTAGAGTCTCTGAACCAAGAACAGCAAAGGCTAATGAGTTTAACTCCAAAAGGCTCCAACTATAGCTTCTGAGTACTACTTGAGATAAAACAAAAATGGTGGGAAGTATCAAGAAGTAAGAAACAAATATATGACACCTCTACCCACTTCTGCCTACTGAGAGACTTTGCTTTTTCTCACTAGGGGGACCACATGCTTTCAAGGCAGTTATGCAAACCACATAATCTAATTGTGCTTTCTGGGCATTAATTTCACAAGTTTGCATTACATCTAGGGTAACAGTCCCTGGAGACAGGAAGCCTTTTAATTCTGTATTAAGATAATCTAATGCTTTATGTACAGGACACAAGCAGCCTGGAGCATATCTAATTATCAGATCCTTTTGCAAACATTGAACAACCAGTTCTCACGACACTCCTGAAGCTTCTAGGTGAATACAAGCAACCATTCTTTGCAAATGCACTTACTGAGGCTGAGTGACCAGGATTTTTCCAAGCCTCAGGAATAGCATGTTGCAAATTGTTATCTAAGCTCTGCACTAACTGCAAATTAAAGTCTTCAAATTTTGTGTGCAATTCGCAATCGTAGTACTTGAGATCACACAGTAGATTTCTGCATAAGGGTTTTGCCATGTCAATAACAAGGAAGGTCCCTCTCAAATGAGTAATTTTCCCCAATAACTGTTATGAAAAAGACATACTGATATGTGACCGGACAGAGATAGTGATAAAACAAAAATGCTGTATCAAGAAACTGATATCTAGCATTACTGATGGTAGGGGTTGGATTAAGTTCCTCTCTTTGTTCAAGCAAAACACTGCACAGCCAACTAGAAGGACATTGAGAAAATGACCTAACGAAAACATAATCATTATTTTGCTCAGATTTGTTCTGTAGTCCTGATATACATATGCTAGTCCAGCAACTTCACTGTTCTTCACCATTTCATATTATTCACAGATATTATGAGGATACAAAAAAAAAAAAAAAAAAGTGGATTTCCAGCAGATGATTGTATGGTGGTAGAGAAATATGTATGAATGATTGTGTATCATTCTGTTACCTTGTAAAACTGCCTAAGAAGTGTTCAAAGCCTGTTTTTCTCATAATGCCTACTTGAAATGGCTGCCAGATATACAAAGTTTTCCTTTCCCACTGAAGTTCCTTTGTGCTGACTTACAACATTGCTGCCCTCCCTTTGATTCAGCACGTGCTAAATATCTAGCGTACAAGGAAATCACATGCACAAAGGCATTTAACACAGAAGGGCAAGGTGTAAGTGTGTGAAATACACCCATATGAAGATGCAATTCTGCCTTTCAGAACTTTGATAAATGTACTGATTCAAAGCACACTTTATAGTTATTCAGCAATAGTTTAACGTGCCATAAAGTCCTGCCTGCTAGGAAGACTTCTTTACAATTGATTTGCTAACCAGTATCCAATATCCAAAATGAACTGGAAAATAAACAGTGGTGTACACAGATAAGTGAGCTGAAGAGGAGAGACACAGTCCAGGGATGGACTCCAGTTCAGGGAGGAGTCCTGGGCATCAGTGTACGTCTGCAAAAGTAACCCCTGTTGCGCTGAGTTACAAGCTACAGTAAATGAGTTACAAGTTACAGTAAATGAAGAGATAAAAGGCAGAGAAATTCATATTGCTTGCCTACTTTATAATGAATTTGGGTACTTTATCTGTTTAAGTTCTCTGACATTTTGTATCTGGAACTAAAAATTTGCTTGCAAAGCTAATTCATATATGCACATTATAGAATGTAGTAGCTATATTGTCAGCCTTTAAGTGACTGACACAAATACTGCCATTTCCAAGCAGACACGTTCAGTTACTCTTATCTTAGATTTAGTTGAGTTATATCTTCTTTATACCATGCAAGAACCATGCACACACCAACAAATAATTCATAACATGTAAAGGAATCACACTAATTTAAAAATACCAGTGGCGTCCAACCCCCAGAAAAGGAAGAAGCAGGGTTTTAAAAGCACTGCGTAATAACTGAATTGAATTCTTCAGAAAGCTGTTATCTAGAGAGATGGGAAATAGAGAGGAAGGATGTTCTTGGATCACATGTTACGCTGCACCCAGGAAGGTCAGATAATAGTAGCTCTTCTGATATTTGTAAGAGCTCTGCACCCCTAAGATAGGGCTAGAACAAAGTAAAGAAAGAAAGACAAAAACTATTGAAGTAATCAGATAAGACGGGGTGAGAAGAAATGCTTACAAAAAATACCCAGTAGCACTCTACTTTCTTTTCAGCATACTTTTTAAATAGCTGAGACCATTGAAGTCATTTATATTTTGTCTTCGCTTAACATGGCATTTGCCATTCTCCCATTCTGTATATGCTGTTCAGTTACTCCTGTTGTCAAACCATCATAGAAGACATTGCGAGTGATCTAGGGCTCACTGCAGGTGTCAAATGGCTCAAACCTCACATGCATCTATACTTAAAAATAAATCAGTTAAAAGCTGGGATATAAACCCATATAATCCCATACACACAAAAATCCATTACAATTTGATTTTACAACCTAATCATTCTGGACAGGGAGACAGCACACTGGAAGAATGTGAACAATGAAGTACAAAAGCCTTCAAGTTCCCTGGCTGCACAAGGTCTGGAGGAATTTAGGAAACCAAGACAGACTTCTGGACTTGTTTTACAAATTCAGACATTGCTCATCCTCACATGCTTCTGAAGACCCTAATAAGAAAACAACTGGTAGCACTTTGCAGGACACTTTGCTCTTACAAAACACCACATCACATCTGTTTTGCACTCCCTTACTACTTTCAGATTAGCTGCTTCTTCAAAAGCAAACCACAGAGTAGATACCACAGAAGAACCTTCTTCCAAATACTTTGGGGAATGCTTTCAAACAGAGCTGAGATGTGAAGGGACCCAGAGCTAAAGGAGGGTGTTGCTTTAAATGGTTATCAGCCTGGTACAGCTATGAGACCTGGTCATCATTTCCTCATGTAACCGACACCACCCAAGGCTATACCATGGAAGTCAGAAAAATCCAAATCAGAACCTGCTATAATGCACCTACTGCATAAATACCATGCCCAAGTCTTTCTGTTTCTTTCTGTAGGAATAGCCTAGCTTCAAACTGCATCTTTGGGCCTTACTTTTCACCATAGATGCTGCTATTAATGCAACAAAGTCTTAGAGCATTATTTTCCATTCTCTGGAAGACAAAGGCACTGCATCTCCATGCTGTTGTGCTGGTTTTATTCTGGTGGAGCTTGTTTGTGCTTAGTGAAATTGCGCCAGCGTAAAACTGGCATAATAGGGCAGAGAATCAGGCCTGCGGGCTGCAATTTATTCTGACATAATAGGATAAAACTGTATGTCTTATATGTGTTAACAAGTGATCTTGCTGATGAAATGTGTCAGAATAAAGCCCTAGAAAGTGAAGTCATTTTTCTGTCCATTAATCAGACACAGAGTAGATAGAAAAGCACAAGCTTCACCACCAAGGCTGCTTGCTGCCCTCCCAATATGCCCGAGTTGAGACCTGGGTATGTCCTCTCCCATGTGACAGGACAGTTTTGTTTCCTTGTCCATTTATTTCTTGACATCTCTGTAGAGATTGCCAGGGGCGACACTAGTCAATGTCAGTGTCAGTCATGATGCTATTTTACGGTGATCTGGAAATGCACCCAAGAAGTGGTTTGGCACCCCTCACCCACATAACAATGGGGTAACCTACTTTCCTCTTTACTGACCTACTTATATTCACACTGCTGACCTAGATATGTAAGGCCCTTTATCCCACTTAGTTCTCTGGATCCTATCACCATGAACAAACTCAGGATGTTACGTGTACATGCATTTTATCAGCACATATTTGGTACTACAGAACCATCCACTGGAAGAGAAGATTGCATTTGAAAAAGCAGTGATTAAAATAAGAAAAACTTCATCTCTCATATTTTTAGAGAAGAATCATTTGAAGCAACAGAAGGACTAAAGAGTAGTGATGGATTAGGAAAAGGCAGAGAAGAGTCAAGAGGATGTGAGAGACAGAAATTGGTATAATTCTGCAAGTTAGTACACCTTCACGGGTAAGGATTCTGTCAAATATTATTACCATATAAAGACTGAAGATCAGTAGTTATTGACTCATATTTTCTACACAAGTATGTAATGGGAAGAGTTTATACGGAGCAGTAACAGATCGAGTGCACCACTATTTTAGCCTGTAGTTAGCTGTTACCTGAAACAATTATCTGCTTCTTTTGTATAACGGGTTAGTTAAAACTCTATGAGTGCTGACATTCCTACTGTCTGATGGTCTACATCCTCAGGTAGTGCAAATTAATGCTCCTCCAGTGATCTGGATCACTGGAACATTCTGGATCCCAGTTCAGGGTATGTAAAAAAAAAAAAAAAAAAAAGGACGCATCCATAGACAGAGGTCTGGTAGTATTTGATTCAATAATTAAGATCAATTTTGTTCTCACTGTGTTTATGTCATGAGCAGATTCACACTGGGATTGACAATGTCAGAGGCTCATTTGCAAACTGGAGTCTCCATGCCTTCCAAAGTTTCATGACAGGAAAACAAATAGATGTTGTAATCTTTATGCAGACATATTTTACATGCTGTAAAACAAAGAAGTCATCCATCACCTTATGTGTTTTCCAGGCACTTATGGTCAAGGTACAGTTTTAACTCATTACACTTAAACTAATACTGCCAAAGCAGTATTAGTCTATCTAAATACCCTGGTGTGAGAAACCCTCAGCATTTAGCTGGCAAGACTCAAGTAGATACCTTTGGATTTGTGGTGAGAAAATTTCAGTACTTCATCATTGCATTTCTCAAGTTAAAATTAGTCATACTTTTTTTTTTTTTTAAATACTCATTCCCCTTGGGTTTGGGATGGGCCTTAAATTCATGTTTTCTGTAGCATCATTTAAAACAGGAACTGGAAGCAAGCAAAATGCAAGCTGGCTAGTGTGACCTCAGGTCCTTCTGGTATTGTCTGCTCTCCTGAGCTTCACTGGTCTGATGTTCACACACCATTTCTCTCCCTTGGTTCTTTCTATTTGCTGAATGGGAGCTGGTGAGACTCCCTCAGTTTGGCTGCCCTGGGACATTTATCTGTGCACCTCACCAACCAATCATGTTGAAAACAAATGAGGAAAAAATTAATTCTACCTTCTTCACTCTTCATGTATCTCTAGACAAACAAGAAGAGTGCTGCTCAGTGCAAAGCCAAATCCTATGGTTTTTTCCCCAAATAACATTTGTTGACAAAATTCTGATCTGACATGATTTTCCTTACAAGCACAGTTGTATTCTTTTGACAAAAATATTAAAAATGATCAGACTGCTATATATTCTTAGCACGCCACATCACCATAACTGCAAATGGGAGAAGAACAGCCTGGGAAGAGATGCTTGTCCATCTGTTCTATTACAAACTATGACTCTGGATATATGATGCATATTTCTTCCAGTTTTCCATTGTAGCACTCCATTTCCTTTATTTAGATTTTATTTATAAGTGGGAGTATGTAATGTGATCCATTTATAGATCCATTTATAAATGTGATTATATAACATGATCCATTCACAGAATTTGAACATGTAGCCAGAGGAAAACAGGTTTTTCAAAAGCTATTTTTTGAAGGCACTCATGTGTGCCCATGATTTGATGTGTGACTTTGTGAAAGCTGTCACACAGGTATTCCACATATTCCAACACTGATGTATCAGCATGCTGGCACGATGCCACAAATACAACCTTCCATCACTGGCAGCATTTTGACTCTGCATCTTAAGCCTTAATGATTAAAACCTCTGCTTTCCTGTTAGCCTCCTACATAACCTCTGTCTGTGCTAGAGGAACAGACGTGCAGTAGATGAATGCCTCATTTACCACAGGTCCAAAATTTTTCCAAGGTTCACACAGTCAGCAATACCTTTCTATAAGGTCTCTCTGGAACACATGCACATACCCTTTAGGTTGTATGTATCCTCTTCTGTAGGAGGGCCAGATAGGAGTTTTAGATTGTCTCGGTGAGCTGTTACAATACCTGACTAGCCCATAGGAAAAGGAAAGCCCAAGGTTTCCTCTGTAGAGAGCAAGTTCATCACTGTGACCTCCTGTACAGACTTAGGAGGCTCCTTCATTGCAGGTGGGCCTTGCCACCTCGCTGAACCAGTGTCTTTCTTGGACACACGTTTCTGCCTTTTTCTGTCCATTAATTCTGAACAGTGCAGTAGGTGTGGGCAGCTTGAAGAAAATGGAAAACATCAGTCAAGATGTTGAGTCAAGCCAGAGCACAGATACAGAAATGAATTTGCTTTCCCAAATGACATTTGCAACAAAATAACTAGGAACATTAATCTGCTGGAATTTTTATTCCAGAAGTAGCTAGATATTAGCATAGAGTAAATGCATCTCTGTTCAGTGTCTGCAGCATGCCCAGGCCTGAACCCAGTCCACAGTTCTAAGGTAATGTCAAAATCCCAACATGTGCTACATGGCACAAATGTCACTCCTTTTGGAAATCAGTCCTGCATCGGTGTTTTGATCATTGCACTGTTTTGTAGATGAAAACCACTGCAACACACCTGGCATTTACAATGCTGCAGCAACCATTTTATCACAGGTCCAGTTACAACACTGGTTTCCAGATGTTTACTGCTTCTCAGAAAGGAACGGTGATGCTTTGGTGCTACTTCGTGGAGCAACAATTATATTAACATAACGAGCAAAATGCAAAAGGAACAGTTAGTCAGCCACATTACCAAGGAGAGGTCAGTGCTAGGACAGCACTGTGGGCTGACACAGGGGTCTGTCCTACAGCACCATCTTCTGAGAAGTAGCAGGACACAACTTATCCACATGCAGTTGGCCTTCATTCCTGTTTAAAAGCAGGCAGCTCCACAGGGGAAAGCTTTTACCTGGCTCAATAAATAGTGACTGACAAATCCTTTCACTAAAAGGTTAATCCTGGCTACATGAAGGGGTTATTTTTGGCTGAGAAGGGACACAGACATAGCACCACAAACTTGACAGTGGGGCCCTCTTCCTCCCCTTTAGGCATAAATCCAGTGGGAACATAGCAAGCGATTTCTGTTCCCACTGTCCTGAGACAGGTGGGCTGAAAGTTTCTCTTTTCTGTTATGTGATGTCTCTGTTACCTGCAGAACTAGGTACCGAGTTTGTTTTCTGGCATTATTACTGGGACTGCTCTAAATTCAGCATAGGAGCAGAGTGACACCTTATATGACCTCAGTGAAATCTAAGAAAGAAGGTATTTTTGGGTCAGTAAACTTCTCCTGGCACCTTCGCTCTTAAACATCATGACAGTGCCTTTACAAAAGGCAATCAAAAGTGGTGAGGTGAAGGAAGGGAAATGAGTCAAGGGAATATGCAACAGAGAAATGAAAATTATATGTATATAAAAAAATTTTTATATAGTAGTAACAAAAACTGATTCAGAGAAAATTTAACAGCACTGTGACTGCTCCAGCTGTTACCAAAAGCATGCAGAAAGTTTCACCAAGTTTAACATAAGCAATTCTTAGTTTGAATATTCACAATGGAAATTTACAGCTAGGATGAATTGAAAACACGTAACACTAGTTTTTATGGTTAATTAAAAATGCAACTAATCGATTTATTTAAATGATTTAAAAATTCAGCTTCATTTGATCTGAATTTAGAAAAAAGTTCATGTCTTTCTCTGAAGAATAGTTTATGCTTCATCCATTGCGAAGGAAAGCAGTAGGAATATAGATAAAATGCTAATTGGGGAAAACAAGAAACCTTCAACAACGAACATATTTCATTTGTGTCTTGAGAAATGTTTGTTAAGCAGCATGAAGAATGTAACAATGTATTTCTATATATTTTTCTATTGTAAGTCCAGTTTCTCATTAGAATATTCTAGTTGCTTAATCAGAAAAAGGGGGGGAAAAATTGAGTGCACATATCTGAGAGTGATAAAATGGAGAAGAGAAGATACTGGAAAGCAACAAAATTTGTATTAATTAAAGAGAATGCAGTCTTGGCAGATGAACAGAAATAAAATAGAATGACGTGGTTATGGGTAGAACAGCAGGATGTTTAAACAAAGATTTACTGTAGAGAACTTTTAAAATGCAGTCCTAAAACATATAAGGCATTAAAGAACGTTTTTTAGATCTATAAAACAACAGCCTGATTATGTATAGATTAAAGTTAATGAACCAGTGTGCTCTGAAGTGCCTTCTTTTATAGATACGGCTCTGTAACTTCCATTAGCATCAACAGACTCTTAAATACACAAACGCATTAGTCATGCATCAAGTCACACTGTACATTTTGTTAAGTATCCAAAGACTAAAGTGACTCATATGGTCAAAATTTCTTTTCCCATGTGAATCAAATGTAACGCTTGACAAACATCAACTGAAAAAGAATATTTTGATTCATATATTTATTTTTTTTTTACATCATCCAATGGGTTTAGAGCTCTGTTTGCAGATTAGTCACATTGATTTCCAAAATGAGCTTTCAAAACTCCGCGAAAAAAACATGTCAAAATATTAGGAAGCACCTGTCAGCTACATAAACCAAGTCCAACTCAGCATTGCCTGGCCTAAATGCAGCCCACTTGCACCACTAGAAATGAGTGCCTCACATTACCAAACCAGGATGGCTGTGTTTTGCAATCATGTTTCATTGATGAATCAGAACTCAGAAGTTAGAATTAAAACTGCTGCTCTTTTGCAAGGAGACTGCTTTATCCGACATTTTCCCTTCCAAAGCTCAGTTTGGTCTCCAGGCTGGAGATGAGTCAGTCATGTCACAACTGCAGATGAGTTGAACAAATCGATACTTTCCTCTGTGATTCACCAACAAGAGTTTTACAGTTTTTTTGCAAATGTTTCAGCTCCAAGAAGTGACAATTATTGGAAGGTTCGTGTTTGTCTTTTTGTAATTCCCAATTCTTGTTTCTTATTTCCCCCTTCAGCTCCTCAATCTGTTTTTAATTAAAATCAGATGGAGAAAAATGCTGAACAGTACGAGGAGCTTCACCACGTGCACACCATGTAAGAGCTGCAGAATCTGGCAGCCACCAAATGTGACAATGTGCTTTAAAAAAGGCAAGTGGCCTCATTTGGTACATACGTCACCTTCTTTTAAGAGGTTGGCTTTTTCTGTGTAAACAAGTCCCACAGATGACGCATGTAACCCTTCCCTTCTGATGGGATGGAAGCTGTGGGCGCACTGGCAGCACAAAGCCTTGGAGACATGCTGTGGGGGGCTCAGCAATGAGCCCATGGGGTGGGTAGGAGGTGGGACTGCAAAGTGCACATGTGTAGGGGAGAGGAAAATCATGCTCTGAGGTACCCTGCGCTGTGAGGTTACATTCTGGGGGACTAATGGGGCTTCATCTGCTTGAGAAGAGTTTTCTCTTCGGTGAGCCCCATCTTAGCAGGTGGGAAAGGAAGCCAGTGCACTTCTACAGCTGGAAAGCCATGAACCTGACTTCCATCTGCTTATAGACAGTCCTCTGCTATAACACACAGTAAAAACCACAGTAAAAACTGGTCTGGCAGTGTTTTCACTGATGAAATAGATGTTTTTTTGCACTGAGCACAATACATGTGCACAATGAAAGCTGTCCTATGTATGAAAGCCATGGAAAGCAACAAAGAGATTATAAGTGTGAGTCCTCTTTGAAACTAACCCACAGGTTCTCAGATGGGGAGACTGAGAAATACTGCTTCTGGAGAGAGGGGAGAGGCAATTCAAATTCAAGATGGTTTGAGTGTGGGAAATGAGGAGGATTCATAGAATTATAGAATCATTAAGGTTGGGAAAGAACTCTGAGATCATCTAGTCCAATCATGAACCCATCACCACCATCCCTGCTAACCACGTCCCACAGTGCCTGTATAATCAATGGATATACAGATAGCATATATATATCCAGGAACTTGGCTAATATAATTTACATTGGAGTAATGAGAGAAAGTCACTCACCCTATCTTGGACTCACAAGATGAACTCCAACAGAGCAGATCTCCAGAGATCCTTGCCACTGGCAGACAGCTCTTAAATGGGTCTATGAAAGGTGGAGCCAGGCTCCACCCCTTCCTGCAACACAGGTGATTTGCCTTCACCTGTGCACCCATGGCTGACTCATTGCTTGCCTCAGGTGATTAATCAGAGGTTCAGGCCGTGATTCAGCAGCCTCATACAGTGCCACATCCACATGTTTCTTGAACATGTCCACTACTTCTCTGGGCAGTCTGTTTTAAGACCGAGGATATTCCTACTCAGGAAAACTGCACTAGAAAATGGCACAATAGGCTGGAAGAAGGAAAATTCTGCTGAAGAGGGTTGAGAGGGAGGATGAGGACAGAAAAGCACCTTTCAGATCCAGTCCTGATGCTTCTGCTAAGGGGGGAGACAGACCCTCGTTCCCCTCATCCCTCAGTCTATCTTGGCCATGGAAAGCAAGTGCTGCAGCCACAGTGGAACACAGAGGAAAGCAGAGAGAGACTCTGATTTAATGGAAGAAAAGACAAAGCTGTCCAAGCAAATGAGTATTACTACCCTGGCTGCCACCTCAGCTGCAGCAGGGCATTTCTGCCAGATGTTTAACCAAAGCTCAGCTGCTTTGGCTGGAGCAGCTTGATGTTTCTGGGTCTTTCAGCTTTAATGCCTGAGGTAGAATTTTTCTATCTGGGACAAAATACACTCCATCTGATGAAGGAGATCTCAGCAATGCCTTCTATTCAGGCTGGATTATAGTAGAACTCCTTGCCTGTCTCTGAGTCTCTGTCATCTCCTGCTAGAATGAAGTGGGATGGTCTGTTATTTCGATCCATATTTTCTTGCCCAAAAACACAGACAGTTGCTAGCCAGTATGCCAGGGACTGCATTCCTCAGTCTCTGCCTGACTGCAGCAGTTTCTTTTACTGCTCACATTACAGCTTGTCCAGTTTGAACAGTGACACTGACTTCTGTTTCTCCAAGCATAAAGGTCCTCGGGCCATGAAAATGAGATGTGATTCCTCCTTTGGGCAAGCTGCTTTTCCCTTCTCCAGTGGGAACAGCTGTGTACAATAAACTCCACTCCCAGTTCCCCACCTCTGACTTCACACAGAGACTGAGACAATAAAAGCTTTTAACAGACGTTCACAGCCCTCACACTTTGAATGTCTTCTGGGAGTTTCTTTGCTCATTCTCAAACGCTCCATTAGTGTTCTTATGCTCTGCAACCACTGCATCATTTTGTGTCATCTCAGAGAGCTGATGAGTGAAGAACCATCTTCCCACTCCTTTAGAAACAGCCCCAGAGGGTATTTCAGCTCATTACTAGCCAGCTACTGATCCCACTTTGCTCTGCACTGGTGAGGCCTCACCTTGAATATAGTGTGCAGTTTTGGGCACCACAATATTAGAAGGACATAAAACTAATAGGAAGCATCCCAAGGAATGCTACAAAGATGGTGAAGGGTGTGGAGGGCCAGATGTATGAGGAGCAGTTGTGGTCCCTGAGTTTGTTCAGCTCAGAGCAGAGAAGGCTGAGGGGAGCCCTCATGGTGGCCTACAGCTCCTCACAGGGAATGGAGAGGCAGCACTGAGCTCTGCTCTCTGGTGACAGACATGGCTTGAGGGAATGGCATGGAGCTGTGTAAGGTTAGGTATCAGGAAATGCCCTGGGCATGGAACAGGCTGCCCAGGGCTGTGGGCACGGCCCCAAGTGCTGGAGTTCAAGGAGCATTTGGACATTGCTCTCTGACACATGATTTGGATTTGGGATGATCTTGTATGGAGCCAGGCATGGGGTCTGACTGCTGAAGTGGAGACAGAGGTGGAAGCCAGGGCTACCAAGTGTAGTAGTGAAGAGCTGGTGTACCTGCTGTTTGGCTTGACCCCTGCATTCATTCTGTCCATGGCACATCACACAGACTGGCTCAAGCAGCAAGCTCTGTGAACGCACCAGTAGCTGGACACAAAAGTTAATCTCTTAGTTAGCCTCTAATCCCCAGACACGGCTGCAGTGTGCATGGACCTGTGAGTGTTTGCTTTCAGCAGGGCGGCCTGCAAATGGGCTCAACTGCAGCTAAACCCTGAGGAATGTAGAAAATTCCTGCAATAAAATGATTGTGGTCACTGCAGAAGAATATGTCATTTCCCATGGAAGTAATGATACAATGGTCTGTAAAACAGAGGGCCAGGCTAAAAAAGATATTTTTTCTTTCTAGTTTTTTTTTTTTTCTCCCTGTTGCTGAGTGAAAAGCTTCCTCAAGTAACAGGGGGAAATGGTGATCAAATCGCATAAGGAAAACAGTAATAGTGCCTGGGTGCATCCCAACCCTTTGAAAAGCAAAAATGATTAGGAACTCCCTCCCTCCGCACCCAGGTCATATATATATATTGAAACAGTGTCAGGGCTTTTTTGCTTGTTGGTTTTGTTCTGTTGTTTCTTAAATAGATTTAGGGATTTCTTTTCGAAGGAACAAGCTCGGTACCTCAGACACGAGCGCCATTTCCCCTCAGCTCAAACGTGGCCCAGAAGGGTCTTACGTCACTAGGGAGGTCTCTGCTGTGCCTCCACTGAGCCGCGTCCGCCGGGGCTGGCGGCGGGACAAAGGCGCCCCCGCGTGGCCGCTGCGTGAGGTGCAGCACGGGTACAGCGGGAACGAAGGTTTGTGGACGCGGCCTTTTTGTTTGTTGAACACCCCCGGGCTGCTCTGCAAAGACGGAAAAGAGGGTCCGGGGCGGAGGGAGAAGAATAAAACAGCAAGCGACTCTTCAGTCACTTTCAGAATCAGAAACAAAAAAAAACATTTAACAGCGCAAGGGGAAAAGCACTCTAGATTTACATTGGCCGAAAGTAAAAAAACAAACTTGGCCAAACAACTCTGTCTTTTGAGTAAGAGCCTGTTTGAGAGGTGTTTTTATTTGTCTCCCACAGAACACAATCAGTTACTCTGTCTTGTCTAAACTTTAGCTGAATATATAATTTCGTTAAGCTGGAGTAATTGGCTTCCACTGCCTTCATACAGAAAGCCAGGAACACTGCCAAAGATTCCTCCGGTCTGAAGCCTGCAGTGGCAGCAGCCCAGCTCTGTTCTGCATCAGCCCCTCAACTCTTGGCAAGTCAATACCGGGTAGGAGATCTGCCAGGGGCTGCAGCAAACAGGCAGGAAGCTCCTCTACAGCACCCTGTCTCAGATTCACAGTGTGCTGCCCAGGGAAAGCCTGGCTAGTGCAAAGCAATAGAGCATAGTGGAGTGCTGCTCATAAAGCATGCGAGAGGCACGCCTTATCCACAAGGAAACAAAGCTGCCCATAGAGAAAAATGTACTCAGAGCATGTGTAATACCTGAAAAGAGATCTACCTGCTGCACATAGGTAGCTGTCTTTGTGAGATTGCTTTGCTGTGCTGTGCTACTGGAGCATGGACCTGGAATGTTCATCCCTGATTTACTCTGGAATACTAGCTATTTTGCTAGGAATGAACACCAAGAGATCACGAGGTGGCCACACACTTACACTGCTGCAGGCAACTGCTCTAGAAGGACAAAGAAGCTTTGCCGTGATACAGTGATCAACATTTCCAGGACTAGCAACACTTTATTACCTTTTAAATGAAGAAAAACTGACATCAACTTTGCTACGCTGGCCATGACTCAGAGCATGGTTTTACCTTTCCTGTGTACAAACAGAAACATAATGGGTTTTGGAAATACAATTAATTCAGGAAAATGCGTAGTCCCATTCTCTCTTCTGTGCTTGCTATTTGTTTCTTTAGGATTTGGTTGTTAGCCTTGAATATTCATGACAAGTAGACTGGGTAAAGAATCTGGAACAGACTGTCAAGGTACGTATATTTCTGATAACGGTGGGTTGGGTTACATCCTGAAAAACAAACTCCTCTCCTTTGTCTTCCTGTGTCTACACTGACTCATGGCAAGTTCAGTTACCCAGGGATGTCATCACGATATAGACAAAACTTCTACATGTGGTAATGAACCATGACTTTCTGCTTTAGTTTGTTTCTTTGCTGTGCACTGATATATATTTGCCATCCTGAACCAAATCCTGGTCCCAAAGAAGTTAGTGCAGGTTTTGACATGGAATTCGAGAGGCTCAGAGATTCATTCTGTAATTCTTAGCACCATTATGGTCTACATAACAGTAAGTACTGTATACTCTTACGGGAACATCTAACAAGGTATTTCTAAGCAAGCAGGTTCCAGCATCTGGAAAGCAATTCATTACAGAACAAATCTGCTGCTTGCCTCTGCCACAGCACTGGACGTTTTGATTCATCATCTAATATACACTGGTGTTTTTCCATGCTTCTCATTTATGCCTATTAATAAGGAGATAACTTCACTATCCACGTGTTCTAAAAAAATCTTAAAAACAAACACAGAAAACAACAATGACAGCACAAGAGTCTCCTTGCTGACTATACACTTTGTAATCTGTTTGGGAAATCTAGCATTCTGGCATGGAGCAGAGATGGGGTGGATTGCTGTTAATGATCAATCATTGCTCTGCTATTTTTTGCAGAAGTCAGTTGTAAAACTATGAAGGAAATGTAGATAGAGTAGGAAAGAATATCATTATCTTACAAGACTGTCAAAGTACTAAGCAATTCTATGCTTTTCCTGTTGTAACTGCATTGCAACTTCTACTTTGGCTCTTCTGTAAGCAATGCTATCCTTTGCTAACAGCATCGCTGAATAGCTGAGAAATGATCCTTCGTGCACCTTATAGGCACACAAGATGGCTGATTAAAATCTGATCTGGATCTCATATGCTTTTATGAACAAATGAAACATTTTGTACATAAATGCACAAACAGGCTATGAAAATTAGGGCTTTTCTGGTTTTAGTTTCCTTCCAGGATTTTACCGAAGGCTGTAGGTAATGCAGATTCAGATATTTAATATGTGGTATTCTGGTTTGATTGGAAGCTTTAAGATTAAATAAGAGTTAGTTTTACTTTGTTCAGACATATGTGGGGTTTTAAGAAAAACATAATTGTTTAGCTGACTGTCACAAGCACAACAAAAATATTTTTCTGACACAGATTGGCGTTTGGAGCCCCACGCTTTCAGCTTCCCCCAAAGACTGAGTGTGAACAATCTTGTGCATATGTAGTTAGTGAATACTGGAGTAAATTTAGGGTGATAAACTATAAAAGATATTCTGAGATTAGAATAGATCATAAGGTTTTAGGTCTTTTTGATACTCCACAGAACACAGATCAGCCAGACCACTTTTGACCTCGTTTTTTGAGACAGCACCTATCTTTCCTCTTTTACCTAAGTAATTGTGTGCAAATTCTTCATACAGAGCATATTTTCCCAGCTGGGTTGACTGCAAACCTTCATAAGCATTCTGTTTGTTCAACTTCCAACTCTACACCAGTGTATAAGAAAACAGTAATCATATATTTGAAATAAACTCACAACAGAGAGTATTTCAGTAACTCTAAAACTTGCA
The DNA here is from genome assembly GCF_905368555.1 of Meleagris gallopavo. Classification (NCBI taxonomy): domain Eukaryota; kingdom Metazoa; phylum Chordata; class Aves; order Galliformes; family Phasianidae; genus Meleagris; species Meleagris gallopavo. Next base: position 49,622,781 of record NC_139405.1, on the reverse strand, counting down.
ACTCATACTTGGAGCAGCTGAACACTGGTCACCTATGGAGGGTTTTGTATAGAATTCAATGACACATAACAGAAATCCTCCTTCTTTATAATGTAGCCAGCAGCATGCTCTCTCCCTCTGACTTCACCAGCAAAGACTACTTGAGAAACAGACATGACCCAAGAGCATAATTTATTGTTAGGAAGGGTAGGTTCCAGCCAAGCCAGAGAAGATATCTTTGAAATTGGCTAAGAACAGATACAACACAAAGTATGAAGATGGCTGTTCACAGCTGCTCCTGGAAGCAAAGATTATCCTATGTAGTTACACAGCCCATTTCTTGCAAGTTGGAGAGGGGACGTGGTGCAGAGCTCTTGGAGAAGATGAGGTGAATTGAACCTGTTGACAGAGGGGCTCTCCTTATGTAAAAGGAAAACACCACCCTGAGTGAGAAAGATGGTACTACAGACTTCTTAAGAGGTTTTTTGTTTGTTTCTTTGTTTCTTTAACAAGGTAATCCTTGTTTTTTATTTTAATTGACACAGTGCAATAAATTCTTGTGAAGTATCAGTGAAATTACCTGGCTCCGCAATGACTTGGCTTATTAGAATAAAAATTAAAAATGATAAATGTATGCTACCTGGAATCTTTGAGAGACTGTACTATTTAGTATTTGAAAATTATTTGGTGATTTCTAGACAAAGGGCATGAGAGACAAATTAAAAATTACAATAAAGTATAAAATAAGGCCATATTTTCTCAAAAATTTGGGCTTTTTTTTTTTCCTGAGATAACGACTAACAAACAAATAGCCAATTTTGGGGGTTTTCTTTGTATTAATATGAATCATCAGCAGCATGTGTGTACACAGTCCAAAAGCAAGTGAGCGTAACTTAAAGTAATCTAAAGGAAACTGATATTTGTAGAAGTTTGTACTTTCAAAGCAGCACAGACTAGAAGTAGGAACAGAACTGCAGTTGTGTGTAAGATTTGGTGTCCCTTGCAAGGACACTTAGATCATACTTGGTCATCAAAATCCCTGCTGTACCTGAAGAGTCAACTGTTTTTAAGATGCTTAGTACCCCAAAAACTCTGGACACCTACTATTTCTTTCAGCTCTGAGCTCTGAACAGCTTTTCTTATTCTTGGAATGGATTATAGTTTGCTGAGGAAATGACTTAGGACCACCCTATTTAAATGAGAGCTGTATATTCACACATTAAACACAGTCAGAGAAATCAACACTCGTCTGCTAAGCCACACAGTTCACATCAAGTACTTGTTCTACTGTGCAAATATTGTATTGATCCAACCCACTATTTGTAAAGCCACAACTACCATTATTCAAAAGTTTAAATTGACAGAAAACAATGACTTTAGAAACTTTCCTTTGAAGCTGACTGAAGAGATGGATGCACTGAACATCTCTCCATATTCATGTCCTTTTAACAAAGAGGGGCTTGTCCAGATGCTGGGGGAAAGCTTCTGAAAAGGGGATTCATTCCAAGAACAAAAAGCCCAACCTCTGCCCTTACCAGAGTGCAAGGAGGCTTGCCTGGCTTGTTTTGCTTTGTTTCTTTTTTTAAATCACTCCTTCAACAGATGGACAGCAGTCATACATCTCATTGGAAACGTTCACCAATGGAGTGGCCAGGCTTCCAGCAGCTCCTGGCATGACAAAGACAAAAGGATGTTTCTCTGACAGTCCCTTCTCCTGAGGGAGTTAGTTTTGGCATTCAGATTCAAATGGTGTCATGGACATGCTCAAGCATCTACAGTCAGTGGGCCCAGCTGTCCACATACTTAGTATATACCTGATTAATAGCTAAAGATCTGCTAGCACAGAAGGCTTCCACAGCTCTGGTGTTGCAACACCTCATCTATGCGCAGCTGTCCATGCCACCAGGAGGGAGGTGGTGGGAAGGTGCAGTGGGCAGGATGATGGGACAGGACTGCCTCTTTTGGGCAGGATCACTGTCATGGATCAGCTCACACTGACCAGGACCAGCTGCTGTCTGACCCCACTCACACACTGGTCTGAAGTGCACACCTTCAGCAGGACAAAACCTCGCACAAATATGCAGCATGGAGAGGTCGCCTTATCAGGACAGCGTTAACTTTCAAAATGCAATGCACAGCCTTTGCTTACGCAAAGTTATCTGCTACATGAAGAACATTTTTATAGTTTAGATTTTGGTTTTCAAAGAAGAAAATAAGGAAGAGGAAAGAAAAAGGACCTAATTGGCTTACACACTCAGATGTGCATATGCTCAGCACAATATATCACACACCGAGCAAATCAAAGCCACCTTAGACTCAGCATTTCTGCAGTTTTTTCCTTCTCTAACCTTCCAGGCTAACTAATTAATAGACGCCATATGTCAAATGCTCTACTACAGCCATAAATCCAGGATGTGAAGAGGCTGATCTCCTCATCGCCCTGGGGCCTTGTGCACAAATTGAATTTAAGCATCGCTACTGATTTGCTAAAATTTTGTATCCCTCTGCCTTTTAACCTGGTGTAAATAACGATACAAAGGAGAATCAGGGTTCTACCACACAAACACTTTCATCTCTAAATCTTTTTTGCCAGATCTTCTAAACAGTGGCCAGCAGTATGTATGATTCCAATCACTTTGCAGATATGATATAAAAGTAGAGGAAATGATCAGAAACAAAAATTTGAATTCAGATCTTTATTATACAGGCCCAAAGCTGTGGTCACCATGCAGTTATACCGTAATGGGAATGACCTTGCTGAAAGGATCTCACTAAACAAATTTAAAGAGACCACAGACTACAGCATTCCAAATAACTGGCACTTTGATTTATGAAAGAGCAAAAATAAATAGAGGAATGGCAAGTATGTCCTTTCCACATATATTGGGGCATATACATATTCCTTCCTTTCTATAGCTATTTTGGAGACAAAAATCAGCAAATACTGCCCCAAAATACTAACCTTTCATGGGAGGGCTCAGGTAAGTTAGCTGTTTCTCTCTCCTTAGTTATTTGATTGAACATTCTGATATGCCAAAACACCAAGCCCATAATGTGTTGTTGTTCTTTTGTATTTTCTCCTACTTCCCACCCTTTCTTCTACCATTGAAGACACTAACAGGGACTAAATGAAGACATTTAGTCAAGTAAAAGCCTTGAAACTTTTCCTTTCTAATTTTCCATGATGCTTTCATAATTTAAGGATTCATCACAAATCTAAAAAAGGTTCAGGTGTCTGACAAGTAATTAAAAATCTCTGGAATATAGATAGCCACGGTGAAGAGCTGCACATAGACCGCACACGTAGTGTTATGTAAAAGTGGTTACCTTTAAAAAAAAACAACAACATTTCTTAAAATCTGTAGACCAAAACAAAGCATGTCTTATTCCCTAGAGGATTTTCTTGCAACCTGTTCTTCAGATATTTGCACTAGGAGATGCTACAAATGGTATTAGTTACAATAATGTTGTCTTCTGGTCCAGCAGAAGAACCTTTCTCTCCGATGGATGCAAAACTGTTCGTCTGAGTAGATCATCCTCAACAGCACAAATATGGTCTAGAAACTCATAGAGTTTATGGTTTTAATTTATAAAATTAAACCTGCGTCAGACAGGTAATACTGGTATGTAAGTTTGCCATCCCTGGGTTCTGTCAGAAACGGGGTACTGAGGTGCTCAGAGCCGTCTCAGTCAGCAGCGCTGGGATCCTTCTGGCACTTCAGACCCGAGAGGCGATGTGATGCATGCTAGAACATGGGCGCACGTCTCGCTTAACTCTGCAGAGCCAGGGGCATGGTAAGCTGCCAGAACTTCCTTCATCTTGCCTGTTGACAAAAGGAACAATAACTAGTCATCACTGGGTGCTGGGGTGTAATTCCAACTTCTAAAAAGTCCTGTAAATGAGACTGGTTTTTACTAGGCAATAGCAAATTTTCATAAATAACAGTTTTCTGATGAAGCTTACCATCTCTGTTACCTATGGGATGCTTCTGAGGGAGAAAGGTGTCTTAGCTGGGTAGTTCCTAAACTATTAGCCAGGATGAAGCACAATGCTATTTTAAAAACATTATTAATTTTACCTTTCATTGTCCAGGAGCTTAGTATTTTAAAATCTTCACTGGGATATTATGTAGCAGGTTTCCTCATCAAAAGTGCTGTATTGTCTGTTATGCACACTGATACAGTGTAAATAATTGAGAGGATTATTAAAGACTTAACAAGTAGGAATCCTATAGATTAATAAGTGACTTACCTAAGCCTGGTATATAACTATCTCTGACATATATTGCTCACGACTATTATGCGTTGATAGCAACTATTATTTGTTTATGAGTGTTTCATAAATGATGCATTCAATAGGCTTCCCAGAATTGTGGCTCAGGAAAGACCACTGGATTTTTTACTAATTTCCTGTCTATCATTTTTTTATCCAGATACTCAGTCCTATATGAAATCCATGCACCTTGGCTTTCTAAAAACCAAACCTTTAGTATATCACAGACTGAGAAAAAGAAAGACCAAGCACACCTCTGTAATATATAGTTGCTACAGGAGAGGTACAAAAAGACAGAAAGGTATCCTGGGAGGGTGATTCTTCAACTCTTTAGGTAATATCTATTCTTTTTTCCATTTGCTACAATGAGACTAAAGACTGACCTTTCACATAGCTACAATTAAGTTTTGTATGCTACTACAGGGATCTGACTGCATTTATCAGCTTATTTCACAAAGAAAGTAGTTAATTTCAATCATTGCTGACATGGGCAAAATTAGAAAAAGTTTAATTGCTTCAATCTAATGTAAATACAGAAGGCATGCAGTAAATTCCTAAATAATAATAATTATTTTTGCATATTCTGAAATTCTGTGGAGACATCCAAAGTACTTTTTCTATGTATAGTTATTACTCTCATCATTTTCATATACACAGAAATCACTAAAGGAGCAAGGCTAACAGGTAATTTGATAGATCACTTCATCCATCCCTGACCCATGCCACGTCTGCTGATGTTTGACCTATTTTTAAACTTCTGCAAGGCTGAAGATTCTATGAATTCCCACTAAGCAAACTATTCCAGAGCTCCCCTTTCCTTTGCCACTTAATATTTTTTCCCGATGCTTACATTAAATCATCTTCGCTATGATCTGTCTATTATTCTTTTTCAATACCAACAGCACTTAACTGCCATCAGTTAAATCCCTTCCTCTTTAGAGTCAACTATTTCTATACAAAGGCTGCTATCCCGTCTTCCTTCCATCTTCCTGTTTCTAGACTAAACAATCCTTCAGTCTTCCCCTAAAGACCCATGTGTTTTAGATCTTTGACTAGGCTCACTGGCCTCTTTAGTGCTCTCTGGCTAAATTGAATCGTACTTGAGCAGCAGTCCCTGCAGCTTGGTAAAGCACTGAGACCTTATCAGTACTGATTAAAACAATTCTGCTATATGCTTTATTTATTCCCATTCACAGGCCCACAATATTGTTGGCCTTGGTTGCAGTAGCACGATATCACTGGCACATGTTCAGCTCAGGACCGTTATAACATAGTCACCAGCAGCACTGCTGCCTGGCCACTCATTTCCCATTGGTATACGTTGCAGCTGATAATGCCTACCTCTATGCATGCTTTTCAATTCTGCAATTCAACTGCTGGAAACGTGGTATTTTCTGGGCAACTCCAACACTTTATCAAGATCATTGTCCACTCTCAGCCTTGCTTTAGCACATTTGTTCTAGTCTATAAATGTATTAAACCTACTTTCTGGCCTTTCATTCACATTATTTGTGAGAGTACTGAGTAGCACCAAAACAAGTTAAAATGTTTGCAGAACAGCACTTAATAGTACATCATTGCAAACTACTCTCTGCATGCGGTTTCCAAATTATTTATGCATTCACTTCACAATAATTTATTCTAGCTCAGTTTCCCTAGAACATATGAGCATACAAATAACTAAAATATATTGCCATACAGCCTCGTTCAAATAAAGCAAGCAATACTATTAAATCTTTTAAAATTAAGTATTGTATACTCTTTGAGAACAAAAGCATTATGTAGAAAAAATTCAACTGAAAACACGATCTTGCTAATAACTGATTGTACATTCAGATAACTACTTTCATGAAGTACATGCTCTATTGGAATATTTTTCAATTAGGACTTAATGGAACTCTGACAGCCTCCTAAAACTGATTTTTCTTCAGTAGAAACCTTCACTTAGAAAACAGCAAAGATATTTCACTACAATACTTCCATTGGAAATAAGTTAGTTGTACAGCATCAGAAAATACCAAGTTGCAAAATTACTATTCATCTCGCAAGAGTTCTTGATCAGAAACATACTGAACAGAGACACAAACATCCACAGAACCAGCCATATCGAGACTTCTCATGGAAAGGATTTCCACTTATGTTAATCTTGATGGAGACACATGACAATTGCACAAATAGAGGAGGCACGCTTCCTACCTAATAAAGGTTATTTGCCAGATTTTTTTCTATTTTTAATTCTATGTCATATTCTATTTACACTATCTGAGCCACTCACAACAGTGAAATCACTTGCTCCCTGAAGTGGAGCCAGAGCCCTTGGTTCTTTCATAGCGATCTGAAATTTGGTATTTTCAGTTCTGAACTGGAAAAATTAGAAACTAGCAGAAGCTGAAATACAAATCTAAATACAACACAACACCAATAAATTTCCAGGAAGAGAAGAAACTGACTCTCAAAAATACACGATTACAGAAAGACAATAGCACATATAGAAATGTTTTCTATTTTCTTCAGTGGAAAAGAAGGCAATGTGAGGAGGGATGGCCCTGTCTGCCTGACCCAGCACCAGCTGCAACATACAGCCGCTGTCTGACTGTCAGGGCAGGGGAGGGTTCTCACAATAATCTTTGCCCCTTATGGCAAGACAAAAGTCCTGAGACTGAGATTAACCAGATGTTTTCACTTCTCTGAGATGAGCGCAGCTTTAAGGGTTTTAAATTATGAAGATGTAAGAGACTTTACTGAATATTGTAGGCATTTAGATGCTAAAATTACTTTCCTCATTTTGTTAGTCAGAGCTAGAATTTCCTTCCTTTCATTAAATTGAGACTTCTGGTTTCAGTGAAAGTAAAGGAAAGACAAATCTCTCAATCATAAGTACAGCTGGAAGAGATCCCATGCAGCAGCTTGCTCAGCAGCTGCAAAGATGGCACTCTGGTGATTTGCAAAGTTGTATGTGTTACAGTGACCTCTCTCATAAAAGACCATCATAACTGCCACATGAACCCAGAAGTAGAATCTGCTCAGCTTGTCTGCTTTGCAGCCAAGGGAGGATGAACTGCTAAGCAGTGAGTCCTGATTTCTACATTCTGGTATTATGATATGATCATGTCCTGGCAGAGAAATGTGACTGCACCACTCCATATGGCGGTTGTAGCGTCCCATCCCTACGAGGATGTATGGATCTTGATGTGCTTTGAAGTGCTCTGAGCTCTACTACAAGGACAGAATGCTTTGTTCCTCCAAGACTTTTGAAACCCATAGAGCGAGGTCACCTGAATGGGCTTCCCAACCTAAAAACATGGATCTGATGATACTATGGGGACAACAGATGGGAAGAGGTGTCCACCTGCAGGCACTGGCATCACAGATGGTTACAGGTCCCAGGGTGTGACTGGATGGGCACAGTCAATTTTAGAAACATCAGGCAGAAATCAAAAGCGCATACAAGGGCAAGAGAGGCAAAGCTGGTGCACTGATACTGTTATTATTGAAATTGCCTATACTGGAAATAAGGACAATTCTTCTGCTATAATTCTACAGCAGTCAAATATCCTGAGGGATATTCTTAAAACATCCAGTGCATTCTTTTTTTGAAGGGCCACTACTTTTCAGTGATGGCTGAAGTTGCATACAGAGATGCATTTCTGATAAGCACAAAGGAACTGCTCCAGTCATATGGGATGGGGGGGTGATTCACTTCACCAGGGTTAGTTTTCTAAGGATGGGATTGTCAAATCACAGGTGTCTCATGCCATTTTAGATGTCCTAAGGGTTTCCCACCTCATTAATGTATCTTTAATGATTCTTGCACTTCTGCACATGCAGCACACCATGACAAATGTCACAAACCCAGGAAGAGTTATCTATGGCCACACAGTGCTGGGCACCTCAGGAGGAGGATTTATCTTACGCTTGTTGAAGTGCCAAATGTAAAAGTCAGGAGGCAGCCACAGAGGTGTGTGGGTGACCCTGACCTGCTGAGAGCTCTCTGCACTACAGAGACAAAGAAGTCAGCTCTGCAGTGTAAATGTTTTGCACGAGATGAGAGTCTCATTTTTGCAAAAACAGGGAATGGAGAAATTCCAAAAGTGTAGCATTAGCATGCTGATTGACAGAAGGAAAATTACTGACAGTGTAATTAAGCATAAAGTTGCCAAATAGGGAAATAACTAATAGCAAATTCAAAAGTTTTAATGAAGTTAGCAAGCACCATGAAACATACAGGTTTTAACTGACTTCAAATTTAAGTGAAAGTTTATGGTTTAGAAAGTGAAGTATTGATAATGAAATACCTCAATATTCTTACTCCTGAATGTCATAACCTTTATGATATGGAAATGCTGATGATTATATACTTGAATTAAACTATGAAGCATCCGTCTCTAATATGTTAGAGAAGATTCTATCAAGATAACAGTAATATTTGGAACATCATGTATTGTTACCTATTTTGATGTCATAACTAAACAGGACACTTGAAAATTACAATGGCGATTTAGGTGATTCAATTAAAGGTACTTTCTAGGGGTGTAAAATGAGTAGTGGTATTCAATATCTGAAATACTGTAGCATTTCTGTACTTACGTTACACAAAAATTCTCATAGCTGATTCTTTAAAACAAATTAAGAGAAAAAATACTAGGCAGAAGTATACCTAAGAGTCTTGATGTCATAAGAGGAAAAGAAATTAAGAAATGAACAGCCCAGAGGCATACCACATTTGTAGTTCAGATATGACAGCGTCCCCAAGTGCCAGCTCTCCTAAATGCAGCTGGGCACCCTGTATCTTCCTCTGGGCTTGGGTGAGTGCTGCACCCAACAGGAATTTCACCATCTCTGACAAACACAGGTCTTGGCTTTATCAAATATGGCTTCACCAACTCCAGAGATTTTCTCCTGTGTTCTACAGTGTGATTTATTTCTGTAAAGCATCACCTGCTGAAGAGAGATGCTCACATGACAATCTCAGTTTTCATCTTTTGGTTTACTTTTGTGCACTTATAAACAAAAAGGAAAGGTGCAAAGTGTGACTTGTCTTTTGTGATAGGCTCAGAAGTGGCTGAGAAAAGCAGAAACCAAAATAAAAGGCATTTGCAGAGCATTAATCTTAAGATTTCTTGAGATTTTAAAGCCAGTCTTGTAAATTTTGAAGCAGTGACTTTTTGCGTGTTTGACATGTGTGGGACAAGAAACATCTGGATCTGCTGCCTGCCAGATTTGCAGGCTGAAGCAGTTACCTTGCTCAGCAGTACTATGAGCGAGACAAGGATTTACATTACCGCTGGAGTACAGCCACATGGCTACAGGACTGAATTGTCTCTCCAGGGAGACAGCTCCTGACACAGTGGGCAGTACGCTCAGTCTGTGCTCAGCAGTGCTCGTGGGCGTGATACGGTATGGCAGGGTATGAGAGCTGGAAACTGTTAAAGAATGCATGAAGGTGCAAGGAAGGAAGAGCCTTAACTCCTGCTGCTGGGCCTGGCTACAGGGTTGCTTTTACTCTGCCTCAAGGCAGGGACACATTCACAAGCAGGGCAGTGGCAGTTTGGATAAATCCTTTGGGTTGACCTGAAATGCTGAAGGGAAAGGCTGATTGAATTGGTTCTCAGCCTGTATGAGGGAATGAAGATAAGGATGAAGGATACAAGAAGAGGCTCCATCTTAATGACAACTCCTTATTCCCCAAGGCCTCTGCTTTTTGGAGCAGGATGTGTTCCCATGTGTGGTACCCAAAACTTAGGTTCCTTTCCTTTAAATGACCAAGATGTATCTCTTTTTTCTGACTCTTTCAGAAATTCGTTGCTTATATTTATAGATATATGTAAATAAGGCAATACTTATTCATTGCTTGTTAGGTTTTTCTATTCCTTCCCTATAGCTTGCCTCTATATCCATTCCAGTTGATTAAATTCTTCATCAACACGGGTGATGAAACCTCTCTTACTACATATAGCCTACAAATACCTTCTATAAAGGCACCAATAACTTCACTACATCTGCTGAAAACACCTTACATGGTATGCCCTAAGACAGCATTTATCTTTTACTCAGCCATATTACATATACGGCTCAGAGACATCCCACAACTAATAAACATGCTTTGTTTTTCCCTCACTTTACTATCTCCAACAGGTAATTGTAGAAACTGCATTTCTTTGTTAAAGTATCTGACTTCGCATGGGTATTACTAAATTTTATCCTAGTCTTTCAGCATTATCTGTGGATGAAACACACATTTGCTGTTTCCAACAGTGGAGTCCAGCTATTCCCTCCCTGGAGGGATTAGAAACGTAGGAACAACCAAGAAAACTGAACCTCACAAACTACAGATTCTTTTAAATATATTGAAAATTGCTTGAGAAATGTCAGATACATTTAAACTTTTAATGCTTAAAAGAAATAGCTTTAGATAAGGTCTTAAATAACTTTATTGATGGTACAGGGTACGACTAGCCATTACTTGTGATTTCTCTTAACCTTAGCAGATCAGAAAGTCAGCAACTTCAGTGCTGACTTACGGGTTCTGACACTACTTCTGGCACCTTTAATTCAGATTTATAAATTATATAAATGGAATGTTGCTTAGTCCCATTTTTTCATTCATCTACAAATGTTTCTGTATTGATGATAAGTCAGTCCGACGCTAAGTAAGCAGGTGACAATCTTTCTGTAGAACATGTTCTTCAGATCACTGTTAACTCCGTTTTCTAATCACAAGAGAATTTTTTTATTTTACCAGATACAAAGTTCAGCCTTCTCTTCTAAAATACAGACCAAGGCACTCTTCATGTCAAAATAGAAACACTTCCATCACTGCTAATCTCTGTTAGCTGTAAAAAGACTTTGATCTGATCTTAAACAATGGCAACTGCTTGATGCCACTGACCTTAAAATGGTGCTTTTTGCATATGCTCACTTTTGAAATCTTGTCAAGTTTCAAAGTTTTGGGGCACTCTATATTAGGCACTTAAAAATTTAACTTTTTAAAACATGCTACTGTAGGGAGATAAGAATTCTTTTCAGAAATAGGAAAACTGAAGTCAAATTCAATGCTAATTGTGCAGAGATTAGCATTTTTTCCATAAACAGACTATCACTAGAGTTAGGATCTTTGTTCCCCAGCTCCAGCACAGACCACTCAATCTACAGAGTCACCCACCAACTCCTGGTAGCAGAAAAGTGCAGCCAGCTCCAGATGCCAATGGTTTCCAGAGAGCAACATAATTTTTTTTTTTCAAAGGACATAAACCAGAAAGGTTCTTGCTAATTATTATGGTCTAACTGTAACTATTACCAGCATTTCTGCAGAGATCAGACATTCCAAGCCTGAAGATACATTAACAAGCTGAGATAGAGGAAGATAAAGAAACTTTAGAGATTCTCAGTCTCCAGTCAGATTAAGCTGTCAAGAACATTCAATTAAAAAATAATCTGAAGACTCTTCTTTCACCCTGAAGACACATTGTTTTGTCTTTTGAACAAAAATTTTGAAGAATTTCACACAGGGAAATTCCTGTACTATATTAAAAGCTTTTGTAAATAAAACAGGGCATTGCAGTAGAGGGTGCTTAAGATGTACTCAAAAGAACAACCTATTTCAATGCCAAAAAAGCATTTAAAAAACAGAAATAAAAAGGTAGAAATGAATTTCATCAGCTGTTAGATCATGCTCTTTGGCTCATATCACTAATAGCAAAGTTTTGCTATCGGTATTTCATTAGAAATTCTATGATTGTGAGTTGAACCAGAATATATTTTATTCTTTAATCGCAATACATGATTCTGCAGTGATACAAATAGTTGGAAAAACACATGTACTGCAGAGAACAAATACCAGACCAGAAAAAAACATCTATAATATAATGGGAATACTTAAGTAAGAAGATCTACTAAATCCAAAGAAAACTATCACTGTAGCTACTTTAATTATTGAATTTCCACATATGTTTAAATAAGATTGATGAAATACAATATGCAGCTACGTTATATAGTCATATTTCTTGAACAGATACAACCTAGAAAAATTTGGTCTGGTGCCTCTAAGTAAAATTTATTTGGAGATGCCTAAGAACATAGATGACTTTCCAGAAATGTTATTTAAAAAAGGTTTGAGGGCTTTTCTGTTTTGTTTTTGGAATATAAATTTTTTGCAAGTGCAGTGCTGCCAAATATTTTTACCACTGAAGAAATGCTATTTCAGCTGCATTTGAGTAGAGTAATAGTGGTAGCTAATGGCCTATTCAGTTAATCATAGTTATTCACTCCTTAGAAATGCCTCAGAATATAATAAATGTTTTGTTTTCTATGTGGACTCTTAAATTACGGGCATTATATAATATACATGTTATATAACCCATCAGGATGAATACAAACTGAATCCAAAACCACTCCCTTAAAATAATACTTGGAGCCTCTGAAGAAGGAAAAATGCTGTTCTTATCCAGAGAGCTACTGAAATAGCACTGATAGCAGGGTAAGAAAAGGCTATAAAGAAGTTCTGGTTTAACTAAAATGTGGTTATTTGTCATCCACTCGGAGAGGTCTGAAATAACTATTACAGACCATTTTCAATAAAGAAAAGTAGTAACAGCCTCAAAGAGCTGAATCACATATATCCTTTCCCAAATAAAGGCTGTAGATATAGTGTTGCAGTTTGGCCCATAACAGACAGATCAATCAGTTTTCAGTCTGAAACCAATAGTCACATTGTCTTTTCTATCAATACATGATTTATTTTGTTCACCTCTCATTTTACATTTACATGTACTTTAGAAATATCCATCAGCCTTAGCTTTGTTGTTGCTTCTCTCCCCCTCCCCCCATCTTCAGGAGATTATGTGAATTATTCTGCAAGAGATTTGTCTGTCACAAAAGAAAGGGCAGAGCTGGTTATATCTCATCTCTTTCTGGTTGCCATTACAGCAAAGAGGCACATCATCAGTGTAGTCCCCTCAGGAATTTTACTCTAGAAGTATTTTGAAAAGCTGTGGATTAAGCTAAAAACCAATGGCAGGCTTCCATAGTCAGAGATAGCTATTCTTTTCAGTTGCAATTGCTTTGCTGAAAGGATTAGTTCACTGTCTCAGGAAAATACCCAATGGACTACTTCAAGGAGTGAAGATAATTACAAAGATCATCTTCCCTTGACTTCATGGATGGAAGAATTCTGCCATGAACACTACATTTTTCGTGGCTGAGATGTCAGTTACCTTGGGCTGTTATATGTCTACATAGTTGACAAACAAAAGGAAGTTTAGCTGTTCTACAGCATAACCACTGCTTATATGAGATGGGAGCACAACCAAGGAAAGATGGTTGAGATGTTCAACCATTCATTTTCAGCAAGGTTCTTAGAAGAGGCCAGTTATAATTCTGACGCTTAAGCATATTTGAGGACCTTCAATAATAAAAAAAGATGTTTAAAATCAGATGTGATATAAAATAAATAAAATAAATAGGATAATGTTGCAAACAGCTTACAAAACAGGATTAGAATTCACCACAATTGCAGTAATTCAGATAATTGTTCTAAAGTTAATGCACAGAATCCGTATGAACAAATGCAGATCACTGTTGAAGGCTAATGCCAGATATAGAAAAGAAACAGTACTGCAGAAGGGATCTGCAGAGGGTAGTATATAAACAAACTGTAAATCAGGATGATATGTAGCAGCAAAATAAAAACAGTCTGATTATATATTCATGATAATACTATACACAAATTGAGGAATTATTCTATTCGTTCCCTACCAGTAGTGGCAAAGCTCAAGCTGCATGACTATGTCCAGTTCTTCCTACCATGCTGTCAGGGAAGAAAACCACTGAAGGGAGTCCAGATGAAAGATACAAAAAAAATGATAATGTACATGGAACAAGAAAGGGTTGAAAGAGTTAGGTTGTTTAGTCTAGGGAAAGAAAAGACTCAGATAACATTTCACCTATGCAAATGTTTGCTATGGAAAGTCAATGGTGACTAATTGTTCCCCATATCCATCATGCATAATAGAAATGACTTACCATATGGTTGTGGAGATTTAAATCAGATTACGAGAAAAACTTTCTAACGTAAAGACAATTTACCCTGCAAGAAGCTATCTATTCATAGAATCATAGCATGGCTTGGAATAGATATTAAAGATCTAGTTTTTAACTCCTCTGCCATGAGCAGGGCTCCCACCAGTTCTGGCCACCCAAGGCCCCATCCAATCTGACCTTGGAATGTCTCCAGAGATAGGGCATCCACAGCTTTGACAGGCAAACCATGCCAGTACTTCACCATCCTATGACTATGGAAGTGACAATGGTGACTATGTAAAAACAAACAAACAAACAAAAAAAAACAACTGGTCTTGCTCTCTAGTTTTTAAGTTCCCTTAAAGTACTGGAAAGCCACAATGAGGTTTTCCCAGAGCCTTCTCTTCTCCAAGCTAATCAAGCCCATCTCCCTCAGCCCCTTCTCATAGGAGAGGTACTCCAGCCTTTTGATAACCTTTATGTACATTGCACTTGTGCTGGGGGCCTAGGTCTGGATGAAGTACTACAGATGAGGCCTTACAAGGGCAGAGTAAAGGGGAACAATCACCTCCTGCACTCTGCTGCCATCCCTCTTTGGACTCAGCCCAGGATACTGTTGGCCTTCCGGGCTGCAAAAAGCACACACTGCTGGCCTATACCAAGCTTTTCATCCACCAGAACTCTCAAGTCTTATTCTGTGGGGCTGTTCTCAATCTTTTTCCCAGTCTGCAGACATATCTAGAATTGACAAGATCCAAGTGCAGACCTAGCCTTGCTGAATCTCATCAGGTTCACACAGGCCTACTTCTCAAGCTTGTCTAGGTCCCCTTGGATGGCATTCTCTCCTTCTACCGTATCAATTGCACTACTTAGCTTGGTGTAATCAGCAAACTTGCTGAGGGTGCACTCAATCCCACTATTCTAGTCAGTAATATAGATGTTGAAAAGCATTGGTCCCAATATGGACTCTTGGAGGACACCACTCATCACTGGCCTCTACCTGGACATAAAGTTATTAATCATAACCCTTTAGCTATGACTATCCAGCCATGCTGGTTATCTCAAATGACTTCCTCATCTTACAAGTGCCTTAACATAGATTCTAGAAGGATCTATCCTATAGTCTACTCAGGCATAGAGGCTTACTAGCCCATAGTCTTCTGCGCTTTCTTTTCTACCTTGCTTAAAAATGGGAGAGAGAATTCCTTTTTTCCAGTAACTGCTACACAGGCAGAGTGGAACACTTCCATGATGTCTTGTCAGTGTTTCAGCCTTAAACATAATAACCTATAAAAAACTACAAAAATATAAAACCCACCACCTAAAAAAGATAAATAGATGAAAACAGATTGAAGAAAACATCAAAAGACCACTATTATAGACCACGATTATGCTTGACAACTTGAATACATATTAGAGGACAATCCATACAGACTGGATAATGTGCTGTAACTTGTGACAACACAAACTATAGTTCTGGAAAAATCAAATTCATGGGCAGATTTGATTTAACTGATTCTGTCAGTTATTCAATTCCTCTTTCTACTTTTACGTCAAGCTTAACAGCCTTCTGAAAAAGTTTGTCAGTTTCAAATGAAAACTCCATACTTAAACCATTTTTAATGATTTACATAGTTTTCTTGGATGTAAAAGTTGGTGTAATTACATTAACTTTTATTTATAGAGAACTAAGGAGACATACGGTTTACAGACACTCAGATTTGCTTAAGTAGTCCTTGCAGGGAGAAAAAATATAAAAGAAATGATACAATACTGATACAGAAATGCTTGCAATGCAGCATTCTGATTACTCTTTATATCTTTTCAAATGTGTCAAGGTAACATCAATATCTGTTTAACTGAAGGTATTTAAAATACATTCAAATTAAACAATTATTTTCATCCTGAAGCATTTCCAGGGAATGAACTTGCAGGATCTGGAAATGTCCAAGAGAGCAACGCACTCATTAGATTGAATTCCTGCTTTGATTCTTCAGCCACTCTAGAGCCTTTGCAGACTGCACCTAATGCAGTAATGATCATCTACGAAGAAAATGAATTGCCTATGAAATGATGTCGCCAAAGTGAGCAATAGCAACTTCCTGAGTGTCAGTTTTTCTGCATATTGTAAAAATGCCCTGTTGGGGATCTACTTTAGCCTCTCCACTGAGTACTGGCACCAGCTAAGTGCTAAGATCTAGTAAATACTTCTTTCTGGTAGATGCCCACTTTATATTGCTGCAAATTGAATAATTATTATAAAAACATATAGTGCCATAAACATAAAACTAAAGAAACCAGGCTAACTAGGGACTGAGGACACAAAAAAGGAAGAGCTTTTAAGGACAGAATAGTTGCCTGTAACTTCACAAACTAAAGAAAAGTATTTTTGCCTTCCTGAAACTGAAAGAAAAAACCCAAACCTGTCATTATTCCTTTATCATACAGGGAAAACTGAGACATTCAGCAATTTGCCCAATACCAACTGGAAGCCTACAGTAAGGTATAGAAGATCCAGTCTACAGTGTCTCTCTCTCAGTTCACTCAGACCTCGTTACACTATAAGACAATCTTCCTATGAATTAGCAATATATATAAACCACAAAGGTGAACACAAAAGTTTAATTCCCTTGACATTTCTGAAATTTTCTTGTTGATGTATTTAAATATGAGCTCAAGTCCCCTTCCTAAAATGGGAGGTGCTTCTTATCTGAAATGGGAAGAGAATAGCACAGAAACAGAAGCAAGTCAGTCAAATTGCTCAGGTGATCAGAAACAGTAAGAAGGAAAAAAATGGAAATACAATGAGGAATGAAAGGTTTCTGGAAGATAACACTGTAATTTCCTCTGATCTCTGCGAAATTGGAAAAAATAAAGGATTTGCAGGAATTTAGCAGGCACAATTGTTTAACTGTTGCCATAGGATTCTGTATTCTGTGACTTTATAGCTTTATCTTAGAAATATCTGAGCAAGAATGCCTGAAAGCACAATGTTTGTTCTAAATACAGACTCTCAGGATTACATGTCAAGCATTTCAAATTAAAACCTTGGTACACAAAGTATGGGCTTAAGTGCCTTGAAGAAAAAAATAATAATAATAAAAAAAAGTGATGATTGCTTGGGGATTCCTATAATAAAATGAAATCCGTATGACTGAGATACTACTTTGTGGGAAGATACAGGAAAATCCAACATAAACTGTGCAAGTACTCATTTATAAGTACACACAATGACTTTTCTGTGACAATCTAATTTGGGGTAGGCTGATTTCAGCACACCTACCAGGAACCACTAAACATTTCAGTTCAAAATCTGATTTACTTCTCAGGCGCAGTTCCTTCAGGATTTACTGGGGAACAAATTTTGTGTCTTTGAAAACCTGTGCTTCCATACTCTGCTCTGTACCACACTCAGGATGAACAGATATGTCATGGGAAGGGAACAGCAGACTTGCATAACCTCAGACTGAAATCTATCCCTTTGTTGTTAGTACTGAAGGTCAGATTGCTATGTTTTGTAACTGATTACTGTTCATGGGTATATAACCATAAGCTAAATAAATCTGATGATGTAGCATTTGTTTCCTGTGCTGGAACAAAGATTTTTCAAGTGCAAAGAATAAAATGGCATCTTCATATCCTGCAGTACAAAAATAATTATGGCAGGGGAGTCCTTTTTAATGTGATGACACACTGATTTTTGAAGGCAAAGTATGGCTTTATTTTGTAAAGCAACTTCCTTATAAATCATGCCTTATTGTCTTGTCTTTTGTGTAAATTATTCAGTAATTCAATAATACTGTTACAAAGGTCATGTAAAACAAAAGCAGGTATGGAGACAAATTAGAATGAAAACCTACTTATATCTTCCAAATGCTGTCAGATACTAGGAATATCTGACCATAAATAAAAATTTTAGGAGTCTGGTGCCAAGGTATTTACTCAGACAACACCCAGACTTATGAACTCATATCTATAGGTATTAAAACACGTTTTAACACACATTATAACAACACTAAAAATGCATCTCAGTTAAATATCATGCAACCTGGATAATGTACTTGCTTTATGAAAAGCAAATTGAAAGCCAAAGAACATATCATATCTTTCGATGCTAATGAGAAATCTGCCTTCTGATTCTATAAAAAATATCCTGAATTAAATTCTTCTAAAAGTAGATAGGAGGAAGGAGAATCTCAAGGAATGATGTGAGAAAGATCACACAATATTTTAGGGGAGGAAACTCCTTCATGTGAAATATTTTGAAATTTGCCAAAGCTAATGCTATTAAAGAAGAGCTGACTGGTGGGAGAGCAGTTTCTGTATAACATTTTCCTAACTTTCTTTTAACATGAAACTTTGGAAATCAACCAAATTTCACAGAATGCTTTATTTGGATAGTATTGCACATTCAATCATAGAAAAAGATGGTTTCATTAGAAAACCAACAATAAAAAACTCTCATGAGCTCATCTAACTTAAACCATAATGTCAGAAAAAAAAGACAGCTGGCAGACAAACATGGACTGAGCAAAAAGACCAACATAATGCATTTTAACATTATTAGACTTTGAAACTTGCCACAATTTTGTCAGTCATACTAATATCAAGTAAGCAATCAAGCTTGCATGAGTATTGTTTTTAAAGTAATCTTCAATTTTTTAAGGGTGTTTTTCACATTCTTCTGTTTCTCCATACTTGCCTTATTTATCCGTTTTCACATAGAGAGTGCTGCAACTATGCACTCACCTGTGCTTTAACTTCAGCACACAAAATTCCAGTTACTCTAAGCTAATGTCTCATCTCATGTACTTTCTCCAATGAAAGATTAAATTCTAAAGTTTAGTATTAATCATAAAGAGATAGTTAAACAACAATCAATGGAATGAGAAGTTCAATCTACTTTTCAATGTATTATTGAAAAATCAAAAGCCCTTTTGTAGCAGCACTACTGAATGTCTCAGTGAGTAGTCTTGGAATTGTGATATAACGCAATATGCATATTCTAATGGATTTTTTTTTTTTTTTTTTTTTTGCATCTTTTGTCAGCTTTGTCCTTTAGTCTTCTCAAATGTGACTTGGTCCTGAAAATTGTCAAGGATTAAAGAGAAGGTAGGAGGGAGTTAAATTCAGTAGTATATATATATTTAAATAATTTTTAGTACTTGCTTTCAGATGATCACTATTGAAACCTTAAACTCACAAAGCAACTGTGGAATCAATAGCTACCAAGATGAAATCCATTACATCTGCCAATAGCTTATGCATAAGATGAAATGAAAGACCATAATACCTCCTCTAAAATGAGAGTACCATTTGAAGTGGCAGAAACTCAGCACAAGTTTTCTGAAATTCATCAACATGTCCCTCAAAAAGGAATAGCCTAATCATTTTCATCTTTAATAAGGGATACTCTAGACAAACCACAGATACTTCATTCTGACTAAGTTCTACAACAAGGTTATTTTCCTATCTACCTGTTTATGTGCTTGAACAGTATATTGTTTTTCTACTGTTAAGTTACATTTGTCTTTGTACTCTCTTAAAAGGCGTACAGCCTGGCACTGATTTTCATACAACAGCTCAGATGAGCTCCCTGGGCTCTTCATTTAACATCACATGGGAATTTGGGAAAGTGAGGTAGACATCTTACCAGTCCAACTACTAGCAGCTACATCCCCTTGTGATCTTATGCCAAATTCCCAAGACTCAAAAGACTTTACTCAATCACATGCCTGCTGTGCTCCTTTACACAAGCCATTTGTTCCCCAGAACAGTCTGGCTTTTTCAACTGTCAGTGCTCTAAATCATAATAGCAGCTGCTTTGTTCCAGTATGCACAAGAACAATTTCTAACATAATCAAACCTAGCTCTCCATATTGGCCTCTAAGTTACTGTTAATGCTTCTAGTTGTGTCTTTATTACATATTTCATATATACTTAATAAATGTTTTTTAGGGACTTAGAAGACATCTAGACTAATGATAGGGAACCATAACATCCATGAAAACCCAAATCAGCTACAGGGAGCAGAGCAAATCTTTTTATGTGCTTCCCTGCTGAGGCATTGGGCAGATCTAACACACTCAGCCTCCTGGACTTGCTCTTTTTTTTGTTGTTGTTATTAAAACCAGGTTGTACTCTGCTCCCCAGTGCCAGATCCACAAACACAGTGTGATGATGCCTTGAGCTTGCCTAGCGCAAAGCAACCCCACACTCTCAGAACTTCCTCTGCATGGGCTGGTACAATGCTCTTTTTGGCAACCCCGTGCTGACATGCACTCATTTTTTCAAGGCTTGTCAAGATGCCTGGAAAGATGTTTCTCAGCAGAACCTGCTTGAGATTTTGTGTTTCAAAGAAACACATTTGGGAAACATCACCTGGCTAAAAGCACTTCAACTTTGTGGCTAAGTAGCATAAGGTGGATGGTTCATAACACAGTGACATGAACATGTGAAGAAGAATTTTCTGGGTATTTAGACTAGCCCTAAGAAAGCTGACCTTTGGGAATTGATACTATTCAGTAGTAAATCGTCCTCTAGAAAACACCAGTGACAGCTTGCACTTTAGTCTTACAGGAATGAGAACCTCCCACACTTGGATTTACTAGGCAAGTAAATAGGAGAATGGATGACTTCCTCACCCCGCTCCCCTCACTACACTACTCTGGCAGCTTGCACTTTCTGAGGACAGGCCATGCAGCAAACACAGGCAATGGGCGCACCTACTTTTAGAAGGGCTGTTGAAGATTTTTAAATCAGATATTCTGATAATTTATTTAATCTTGTTTTTCATTTGTATTTTCATGTTCTGTTTTTTTTTTCCCTGTTTGTTTATTTTCCCTACAGCTAGGACAAGTCTTACTAAAATAACAACCTAAATACAGTGATTTGGAATTAAGTTACTATAATTTCTGCTGAAAGGACACTGTACATCTCCTTAAAACTCTTTAGCAATGATATAGTCAACTACAAATTCAGAACTTGACTCCTATTTGAGAGAATTAAAAGTACTATGCATCTTATTTCCAGGTGAAAATTTTTAATTATCTTCAGTTCTCACTCTTTGAATTTAAGAACAGTCATTATCTGTAAAGAATGCTCAAACAATTAACAAAATTGCCATTTGCATTGAAGTTTCCTACATACTGAATTTTGTCTTTTGCTTTACATAAAGCAACACTGTTTTCTTTAGCATAGCCATATGCATTCTTTCATCAGTCATACAAATACATTATAAACAACAACAAAGCACACATAACAAACTAACAAAAACCCAACCGATCAACAAAAAAGCCAGAAAGAATTACTGCCCCTCCATCTCCTTATTTCATCGAGTGCTGTGCAGACCAGCATTTACATGTCCCTACAACAACAGCTGCTGCTGTGCTTCTCTACCCACTCCACTTGTTTTTTCTCCAACTACCAACCATAGGTCATTGAAATTCTGCTATTTTTCTGTATCAATAGAAGCAGTGTAGTTAACTCGAAAATATGAAAGCTGGGAAAAAAGATGCTGCTACAAGAAGAGTGAAGACAACAAACTCCTGCAGAAGGATAGGGCCACAGGAGATATTACAGCACTGGCACTCCTCATTAGCATGGCAGCAAGACAGAAAGGGAGCACAAGAAGCAAAGACGTACATACAAAAATATGGAGCTGTGCCTGAGACAGATTCTATCCTTTGATTTACACACACTAAGACCTATCCCAAAGATGCCTATGCTGGACCTACCACACTATCTGAACTTAATGAATCTGTATTTGACAATTTCTCATACCTATGTAACAACTGAAAGTGTATTTAAACTAAAATCCCAAAGAGATGTAAAACCAGATACTCCTTTATTTCTTTTAATTCAAAGCAAAACCATATTTTAGTCCTTATTCTGTAGCTAGAGAGAATACTACAATCACCTTGTTCTTAAGCAGAGGAAGAAGATATTCACTGCAACGTGGAGGAAAAACAAAAAGAACAGGAATTTCAGATAACTGCCAAGGATCTCATTAAAGAGATGAATTAGACACTCACAGTGAAGGCTATGGCATGAAAATCACAGGTTTTCTGGCATTTGCTTTCACATTTCAACATTCTAAACATAAACCTGCAGTTGCTTTTGAAGCACTGAGTATAAAGCTCTGTAAAAAGGGTGAAGAAAATATTGAACTAACACTTCTACGTTCAAAGGTACCACCGGACTGAGGAAACCATTGTATATACAATAGTTGGAAAAGTAATTCTTAGCTAACCCAAACAATACTTGTAATAGATTTATTATGAACAAAATATTTTATAAAGCAAAGCAGGCTTCAAATCACTTGCTCCTTTAAAAGAAGATTATCATTTCTCAGGCAAGCTCAAGAAATTTCAAATCTTAAGTCTAGTTACTAAAACCAATGTACTCTAGATCTGGATTAAGTTTTTCCTACTTCTCTAAGATCAATCAGCTGTGGCATAAGAGGAAGAGCACAGGATGATCTCCGTAAACACAACAGAAAAGGTTTTTTTGGACAACTACAGCTTGAGGTTTCTGTTTTTGCTTAACAGCTTCAAAACAAACAAATAAAAAACAATAAGTATTGTAACATCTTTGAAAATGCACCAATAACAACGTAGTAATAAGCCCTAGGCTGCAGCAAGCAAGGATACGCTCAAATGCAGCAGCCATAGTCACAGAAACAAAGGAAAAGATCTGCTTACCCATAGTAAGCATGTACCCTGAAGACCTCAGGTACATAGGGATCTCCAACAAGAAACCCTCACCTCCACTGCCAGCCCTTAAATGAGGGCTGGGAAAGCGTGGATCCTGGCTCCACTCCTTCGGGTCACTCAGGTGCACTGCTTGCACCTGAGCTTCCCTGGGTTGGCCCTGCCTTCCCACTAGGTGCTCAATCACTGCGTCAAGCCCTGAATTAGTATATCTGTTACAGGTATGATGGAAGATTTTCTTACAAGAAATTAAGTTTTGAGATCCAAAGTAAGAAACTTAATTAATTTATAATGCATCTAGAATGGAGCCTGGCCTGTTAGAAATAGGAAGAAAACAAGTTGTATTTGATGCAATGAACTTGATTCCAACAAGATGCTAGAAAAATAAGACGCTTTGGAAAATAAATGACCAATAGGAGAAAGTACAAATCAGAAATACATTAACATGAAATAAAGCTAAATAGTGTTTTTCAGTGAATTATAGTAGGCTAATTCATATGCAACTGTTTCTAACAGTCAAGCATTAGAAATGCCGATATCCAGACATAAACGTAAACTTAAACCCAGAAAAAAAGAGGATAAAAATACTCCTCCATGGTATAGAAACTCTCTCAAAGCAGTATTACGTAACTATATTAGATTAATAATAAATGTATCTTAAAATTTACAACAAAGTAAACTAGGTACTATTTTCTTTCTGCCTTTACTTGAGATATTACAGAAATTAAGTTAGGACTGTTCAGGTGCCACAGCTATATCTTCCTACATGTTGAACTTATGAAGATTCTTTTTATGTTTTAGAAAATACTACCTGTGATATACATTATATTAATCCACTGAAACTATATATAAAATGTGCTCATGCATCCGATACACTCAGTACTGAATGTTACTATGGAATATGAATAAAAATATATATAATTTCCATATGTTATTTGGCATATTCACTATCATAATACATGACCTGTTAAACAGAATGCATAAAGGCAAGGGCTTCTTGAAGAAATCTTTCAGGTGATGGGTTTAATAAAATAAATACTATCATCTTGGAGCAAATTTGTAGGTGATCAAAGCTGAAGGTCTATCTTTTCTTATTCATTAGACTCGATCCTATAAATGACCAATTATTATGCTATTTTTTGAAGGAATCATAGTATTTCTCACAGTAGGGGACTGGTTTATAGGTGAGGATATAAGATGGCAGCTACTTTCCCACTTCTGACATGCTGCATTTGGTGGGATATGCTGATCAAAAGATGCACTGTGCTCCATCAGCTACCTGGAAAGGGCAAGGTGCCATAAGGCCTGCAGAGAAGCAGAAGGTGGATGAAAAGAAAGAGGAGTCACTGTCAGAGAAACAGGATGTGAAAAGAGGTTCCTGTTGGCACACTGCCTTTACACACCATTGGCAATACAACACAAACTGTCTAATAACAAGGAATCTGCTGGAACTCTCACCTACCAGAGTTGTGTTATCCAGAAACATCAAAAATGCATGAACACATTTACAGTGGTCCTGTTCTGGAAATAAGTTTTATCAGTACTTCGGAGCAGGTGTTCAAGGCCACATTGGGCAGAGCCCTGGGCAGCCTGATCCCAGCCCTCCCCCTGGCAGGGGGTTGGGGATCTGTGGGCTCTGAGGTCCCTTGCAATTCAAACCATTCTGTGATTCTATGATTCACTGGGGCAAAGAGCTCCTGTATAGTATCCAGGGAATGATCATATACATTCTATTACCTATATATGAGCCCATGAACGTTACTCCAAAAAGAAAACAGATCTCACTGAGAGCAATTATATATTTTATATAAATGCAGGGGAATAGTATTTAAAAGTTGATAGGATCATAATCATCACTGTGACAAATCTACAAAGCACCTAAAATCCAAGCACCCAGTAAAAGAGCAGACAATTTTGGGAAAAAGCTCTGTTCTCAGCTTTTTCCAGAAGCATATGCATCTAGTCTCCTTTCAGACATGATGCATCATACTGTAAAAAAAGACAATTTCACATAATAAAACACCATGCAGTTAAACAGAGGATTAAACAGAGGATTCTTACACTCAAGAGAAAAAACACATTCTAAAGACAGTGTAAAGCAACTCCCTCAACTGAGCTCTCCTGATCGCATTTCTCCAATTTATAAAATAATAGGTCTTTGAAGATCACAAAAAGAAGAGCAGAAAGTAGCCCAGAGAAAACTCTGTTTGCCTCTCATCAGGACATGTAGAAGGAAACAAACTTTTGAAAGTTTTCTAAGTGACAGGTAAGATCTGGGAGCTGGTAGGCACTGCTCACTGGTCAGAGTAGGGAGAGAGGTGGCAGCTCCCTGCAAAACTCTGCCAGGTCAATTATAGTCAGTTAAAAAAACTGAGAAATAGCTCAACAGCCACTTTCACAGACCTTTCTCCTAAAATATCACAGTGACAAACAACATCTTTTAAAGTAGGTTCAGATCCATGAAATTATGAACATGTAACGCCTGCTCGTTTTAGCAAGAACAAGCACGTAGGAACTGGCACCGTTCTGAATCCAATAGATAGTGCCAAGAAAATTCCCCTAGGTGGACTGAAAACCACGCACTGAAGCACAGCTGTGAACTATTTTGAGAATCATGTTCAAGTGATACCTGAATAGGGCCTAGGAGGGCAGTTGTCTGGTTCCTATGTAGCAGTAACACAAGGGATTGTGAAGAAACAGCTACAGCTGAGTACATTCTGTGCACCCTCTGCTGGTTTCAGAGCAGCAAGCAGCCAAATGTCAGGACACCAATTTAATAAAGCTGAAGCAAAATCCAGGGAAAAAAGAAAAAAAAAAAAGAAATGTCAACTGCAAGCAACAGTAAGAAGAGACACCAAATTCATTTTCAAAAATTCAAAAATAAATGTTTGCAAAAATCTTTTTATTTTGAAAATGCAAAAAGAAAATTGACTGGACACTACTTACTTGCTCAAGGATGTTTCATACCAAATTTGCAAATTTTCTGCTCCTATGCTTTTACTATAACTTCTTAACACTTGTTTAAGTCTACTTGCATTTTTATTCAGTAATAGTTCAAACTAAGCATTTGCTTGGATTTCAGTATTCTGTTCTACCTCAAAAGAACAAATAGATTAAAGGAATCTTACAACCCTTAGCAAGGAAACTGAAGTCAGTGACTGTGTTGTACTTAAAAGCAAACCAGCCCTTTCACTGGCAGCTATTTCAGCTGTTTCTCATTATGGCTTCCATCGAACTTAGACAGACATCCTACTCACAAAGTAAAGAAAATAGGAGTCAGCATTTAGTGTTTCTTTTCAGAATCACTCCTTTCTCTTTAGCATAGCTAAATCGCAGTTTGTAAAAGCTATGTAAAATTGTAAAGCTATTATAAAATTATCGCTTCTCCCCAGTTTGCAATACTCCTCTCAGCTGTTCACAGAGTCAGACATGAATTGCCATGGTTTGCAAAGCAGCCTCAACCCAAACCTTTACATATTTGAGATGAACAAAAACTAAAGCAAATCAAAACACCGTAGTGTAATAGCACTAACACTCAACAGTAGCCTTATGTGAGCAAGCCTAGCATCAACTCTACATCACAACTGTGAGAATACATCAAACCCAGCAACTGCACTTTATATCCCTCACAAATCCTTTCATTACACAGTTCTTCAAAACTACAGTAAATCTTTCGGTCACTTTCAAAAACACATTTAATCAATTCTAGAATGCTAAAGAACAGAACATCAAATCTAACATTTGATGCACTGCTAACAAATCTGCACGTTTAGAAAGAGTTACAGAATATGTACACTTTTGCATCTTTCCAACAGGAGCTTCCACAGTGGTGCATTTTAATTCCACAAAACTACGATCTCTTGAAAGAAAAATCTCATGGTATTTTATTGTGTAACATTTTGTTATGATCTACGGATTTGATTATGAAAGCATTCATAATTTTAGAGTACAGAATAAAATATAGTGCAGTTAACTGCAGAAAACATGATGGAGCTTCAGAGTCCTGCATCCTGAAAGAAAAGCTTTCCCTATTTCTATGCAATTCTGCTGATGCTTGAATATTTATTTTTTTTTACTTTTGTTTTTTTGCATCCTTCTCCATTATAATGTGATACACGTAAATGGAAATAAATGCAGAAGGCTTCATAAGCTTCACTTCTAAAAGAAGAAATCAACTACTAAACAATTAAGGTATTTTTTCAAAGGTGCATTCAACTGATGTAGATTTAAAGGATAAAAGGTAAAAAAATAAAAAGAAAATAAAGCAAATTTCAAATACTGCATTCAGTACAGCCAGAACATTTTTTGTCTTAGAAGTGTAGTGATCAAAGAAAGATTTGACAACCACCTGAAAATAACAGATTGAATAACACTGGCATAGAGATCCTCACCCTACCAATTACTTCTGGGTGGGGATATGTGAGTCCCCTCATTGCTATGGTATTAAATCGGCTCTATTTCACACAGAAGAAAATTGAGCAGTGAAAGATCAACAGTAGTTCTTTTTTGATTTGCTTATTTCAAGTTTGCCTTTTTGTTTTTAAAGAGACAGAAAATGGTGCATGTGGCAGGGATAGCACGTCTCACCTATGTCACAGGTGTCACCTAGTGATTCCAAGTATCTGTGTACCTTGCTACTATTAGCATGGTTTGTGGTTTGCTTAGTGTTTCAGAAGTAATTGCAATGAATGACTCAGAGCTGGCCACGCTTTATGAAAGGAACAATAACCAGCTGCTGGACTGAGAGCCCCCATAAAGATAAAAGTCAGTGAGGGGTCATTCAGTGAGGCCTTTTCAGTCCTCCTATATCCAAGGGCTTGCTGCAAAGAGAGGTTCAAAACCTGGATAAGGTAGCCTGACAACAGAGGCTTGCTCTTTTCACATTTGTTTTATTGCACATTGCACATACTCTGAGGAGCTGATCTTCACAGAACCTGTAAATTTTTAGGGGACATACGGCATCTTTCCTCATTAAGGAAGCAAGAATGCAGTTTGAGGTGCCTGGACTGTTTTATGTAGGTGGGAGAAGCATAAAAGAATAGTAAGAGTATACAGAAATTGTTTCTTCACAACTCCGAAGAATATATTTACTTTCAGACTGAAGACACTGGAAATCATGCTATAATAATCAGCTTCAAAATGCTCATTGCAGAGAGCTTTTGCTGAAGAAAACTGGACTTGTTTAGATAGGAGAAGTTCTGGGGAGACCTCATTGTGGCCTTCCAGTAATTAAAGGGGACTCAGGAGCAGGAGGGGGACAGACATTTTACGTGGTCTGATGGTGACAGAACAATGAGGAATGACTAAAACTAAAAGAAGGGAGATTTAGGTTAGATGTTAGGAAGAAATTCTTTTCTCAGAGCACAGTGAGACACTGGAACAAGTTGCTCAGAGAAGCTGTGGAAGCCCGATTCCTTGGAGATGCTCAGGGCCAGGTTGGATGAGGCCCTGAGCAGCCTGAGCTGGTGAGTGGAAGTCCTGCCCAAGGCAGGGGGTTGGGACTGGGTTCACTTTAAGGTCCCTTCCAACCTAAGACATTATATATAACTGTAGGAAAAGAAACAAGAGCGGAAATATAAATGGGTATTTTGTCACTCCAGTAGAGATTGTGTGCCTAAGGATAACACGTAAGTTTCGTATTTCAAGCTTTTCAGAAATTGAGAAGAATAGAACGAGAAGGATTCGAAAGGTTTCTAAAGGAGCCCTAAGAACACCTTGGTTAGGAACAGTGGTGATGGCAGGATGCCAGTAGATCCCAAGCATGAAGACTGCATAAGAAGTGGGAAGGCAAAGATAAGCAGACAGTATATTTGTGGCAACCACCTACTAGTACTGCAGAAGTTCGGAACACTGAAATGTTGCAGAATTTGATTCCTGGCCCTTCTCTGGAAAATGGGACCTAGAAACAGAAATCTACAGAATAAATATACGAAGGCTGCTCTAAAAGTAATGCCTCCTATTTTATGATGTTGGCCCACAAGGCAGATGTCTACGGTATGGCAGCAGATGTCGAACTTTCCCACCAATATTCCACTATATTTTGTTGACATGTGACAGATGGCAGCAGAGGGGCAGTCTGACAAAATGGACGTTTGCCACAGCAGTGTGGATAAAAGTAAGGGGTGTTACTGAATTACTGAATTCAATAAGGAAAAGAGTGCACTCACTGACATTCATCGATGTTTACTGAACACTGGTAGAGACAGAACACTGGATGTGAGCACAGTGGGTGGTTTGTTTCAGTGGTGGCAACTGCGGTTCACCTCCACTGGTGCAGATTGTTATGAGCGCGGCACACAGCATGGTGTGCAGGCTTTTATTCATTGCTGGCAAAAATGCATAGCTACTAGTGGTGACTGTGTTGAAAAACTGTTTTGTAGCTGAGAATTTGCTCTATCATACAGTGTTGTGCTTCTTGTATCTGCTGTAATTTCTATGGAAATAAACAGGAGGCATTACTTTCAGAGCAACCTAGGGGCATGTGTGTGTATACATATCAGTAGTTTAACAATAACAAATTCTAACATATTGTCTATCTTCTGGTATGTACCTCAAGTCAGTGCTAAACAATCATTCTAAGATGAGATATGTAATTATAAAGTTATACTGTAAGATACTTAATAGATCCCAGTTTTGAAATGCGTTAATGAGACAAAAGAACAACAGTGAAATGGCTTGGGAAGCACATTTGAAATACAAAATTTTCAAACAGAAGGCTTTCATAAATGAAGCCAATCAGTTGGTAAAGCAGATTGTGAATTAAAACCTTTCTCTAGCAGCGTTTCCTTGTGTCTTACTATTTTACAGATATAACGGTGGAAGTGTCCAGACAATTGCCTTCACATGTTTGTTCCTTTTGGATTGATGCTTGCTTTTCTGTCACAAGATCAGGGACATTCAGAACAAATTAATTCTCAAAGTTGGGATAAGTGAAATACAGATAATTTTTTGGTTAAATTTCTTCATTATGAAAAAGAGGCTAAATATTCTAGTAACAAGGCAAGGGAAGAAGAAGGGAAATGCAAGATTTTGGCATTCACTATGATGCGCAGCTGTTGCATGGGACAGTTCCTGAAGTCACTTTGTGACCTCAACTTTTCAAATTGCATTTAATAGCATAAACTGTTATGTTGTGAGAAATGTCATCTTACTTATATTCTTGAACATGCTGGAACCAGACTATCATCTCTCTCTCTCTCTCTCTCTCTGTCTCTCTCTCTCTTTTTTAATCATGCCATTCATTCTTATTTCTGTTCTGGTCAAACAGAAATGCAAGAACTTGTTGGAAAAGGAAATTCATTGAGAAAAACTGGGCAGTGCATTCTCAAATGAAATAAGAATGAAATAATTTATTAACCTAGTGCATTTATTTTAATTCTTTGATGATAAAGCTATTTAAATATAAATCCCAACCTTTCAAAAACGCAGTAAGCAGATGGAGAAAAGAAAACTAGTGCATGCATATTGGATTCTAAACAAAGAACAGTGACCATGCAGTATGGGGCTTCTTACATGCAGCACTGAAAAAACCTCCTTAGAAAGTAAGGTCATTTGGAAAGAGAAAGAAGGTAAGATCAGTGTGTTTAACTAGCTTTCTTTCTTCCACTTCATGAATTATCTAGCCGAGGATTATACAAGTATAACAACTGCAGTTTTTTCAAACGTTTAATACACCTACTCTCATAGATTGCACATTTCGTACCATTCTACTCTCAGAGTCTTGGAACAGCCTTTAACAGAGCTGCCTGCTCATGAATACTTCCATAAGGAAACATGAATTAAATCATAAAAAACAAACACATTCTACCTCTTAGAGGGCTTTAGGCTTTAAAGAGTAGAAATCAGAAAATGAAACTAGAACCAGATAATCTTCTACCACCTGCTTTTCTAATGGCTGCTGAAGAGAAAACACATTGGACAAAGAGTCTGAAATTCTGGATTCAGTGAAGCCAATGGCAACATCTCACAGGTAAACAACTGGTCTTAGAATCACAGAACGGCTTGGGTTAGAAGTGGCCCCAAGGATCGTCAAGTTCCAGCTCCCTTGCCACAGGCAGGGCCACCAACCTCATCACTCAAACTTGTCACTTGCTGTGTCCGTATTGGTCATATACCTGAACTCCAGAAGTAACTGAAAGTGCAACAAATTTGAGCATCCTCTAATTAGCATTCAGACTGGAGTAACAAAAGCAAGGCAATGTAACTCTTGGATTTTACACTAACACCTCAGTTCAACACATTTCTTCCAGACAAGTTGGTTCACTCTTTACCTGGAGCCTTCTGTGTTCTGCAGCACCTACTACTTAAAAGAGCCAAAAGCAATGTATTCACATTTCTATCAAGTAATTTTTCCAAGACATTGTAAACTTGCAAATATTCACACATCTATCTGACCCTTCCTAGTTTTCCTTCTTTTTTTTTTTTTTTTTGGCATATGAACAACATTTGGGAAAATGCTCAGAACAAGTAATATCTTTGGATGCTTGCTTCTTAATCACTGAATATTTAATCAGAATGTATGTATTAATTTACATTAAATCTAAAAAAGAAAGGTTTATTCACATTTTGTAACATAAGTTTTATCTGATTTCAATCTAGGCTAGCAAGCCATTGCTTCTTGGACATTATCTAACTATTGCTTGTATATAGGTCCAATTCATAGTGTCTGCTAGAATTTTCAACAGGTTGAAATACTACTTGAGAAGACTTTATCCATAAAGAACAAAACAGTTCCTTGTCTAAAGGAATCAGTGTGATTTAGTTTTATAGGAAGAGAATTAAAACTAGCATTAGGGAGTTAACTTTAAAAGAAAAATGACAAACTACAGAATAAGATTACTAAACAGATTGCACTGTTTCTGTGTAAGTGCATTTTAAACTCCTTAAAGAGAAATATAGTCATCTTCAACTGCACATCAATCAAGCAATCACTTGAGTTTTAAGAATGCACACATCAGTCTTTTCCTTCCTCTAATTCACGGTAGCTGAACATCTATAAGATATTAACAGTAGAATGTTCAATGAAACTTCCCTTTTTCATGAAGTCTGTGCAAGATAGAATGGAATACAATAATTTTGGCAAATACAGTTTTACAGTTTATCAACTTCAGAGAAACAAAGAACAAAAAATTACCAACTCAACTCTTAAGTAACTCATGCCATCCTACTGCTTTCAAGAATTACTTTGCAGATCTTATACACCTTTCCTAGAAGTTACTACTCTTAAGGAGGTGCTACAGATTTTGTTTTTAGTAGCTCTGTTTAATATTTTTTGACTATGAGATATAAAAAAAACTTCAAAATGTTGAGCACTCAAAGTGCTTGTACAAATTTTGTGAGATGAATAGCACTACTAAGATGATCCTTCAAGGAGAAATATAAGGCTAGTTGCAATCTTGCTTTATAATATAAACTTTGCCCCTGGAGAGGGGAAAAAAAAAAAAAAAGCAAACAAAACTCCAACCTTTTTGCAATTCTTGTCCAATTAAATAGCTTAAAATTAAAACAACAACAATGAAATTTGAAATTTTGGAGCAAAATGAGAGATATTCTGCTTTCATATTTTTTCAGTCTCTCTCAGCTACAAAAGAAGTAGATGGCTTCTCAGTACATCTTTAGATGTGAAAGCTCAACACTTGAAGGGAAAACATAGCTAATGTACAATTCAACTGTTAATAGGGAAAGATCCTTTTATCACCTTAATAAACAACAATAAAATTGCCCTAGTTACTCTCAGTGTCTCCTGACACTCCAAGTATGTTATAAACTTTTTACTCTTAAGATCCCATTAAAATACAAAAGCCATTTTTTGGTTGTTATTATTTTAAAATTACATTACTGAAACCAAAAATAATGAAATTTGGGATCCATTTTTACCAGTTTCAAATTAAATGATCCAAAGGTTTGACTTAGTGGAAAATCTATCAACAAAATGAGCACTTTAAAGTGTCATCGGATCTGCTGATCATTGATGCACAAGAACTTACTGGAGAAATCAAGACTGGAGGTAGCTTGGGCTACAGTGATTACGTCCTAGTAGAATTCATGTTCTTGAGGAGTTTACTCTGGCCTAAAAATATCGTAAGGATCTCAGGGAGGCAAACTTTCAGCAGCTAAAGGGACTAGTGGATAGAACCCCCTGGGAGAGCACCTCCCAGAGATAAAGGAGCTGGCAGATACTGAGGGATATTTTTTTTAGAGCATAAGAGCTTTTAATTGCAACATGCAAAAGATGAGGCAGTGAAGGCAGGAGACCAGCATGGCTGAGTCAGGACCTCAACCAAGCTAAAGTAAAACAAAACAAAAAGTAAGTGCATAGGCAGTGATGGCAGGGTCATACAGCCTAGGAAGATTATAAGGATATGTTTTGGCTGGATGGATGGAATTAGGAAAGCCAAAGGACAACTAGAACTGAACTAACTTAGGGATGTGAAGAACAAGGGTTCCTACATACATAAAATAGCAAAGGATGATAAAACAAATTGTACCCCCTTCTAATACGTGAGAGAGGCTTTGCTATGTCCATTGTATCCAGGTTGTCTGAGGTACCCAACATATTTTTTTGTCTCAGTCTTCATGAGCAATTGCTTTTATTACACATCCCACTTCCCCAGGTCACTGAATCTCAAGGCGGGGACCAAGGGAATTAAGTATAACCCATCAAAGGAGAAAACCAGGTTTAAGATCATCTGAGGAACACAGATGTGCACAAGTCCACAAGATCCAACAAGATGCATCCCAAGTATCTGAAGGAACCGGCAGATGAAGTTGCTAAGCCATTATCCATCACCTTTCTTAAGTTACCACAGTCAGGGTAAGTCCCCAGTAAGTTGAAAAGGGGAAACATAACACCCATTTTTAAGAAGTGTAACTACAGATCAGCCAGCCTCACTTCAATGCTCAGTAAGATCATGAAGTAGATCTTCCTGGAAACCATGTTAAGGCATATAGAAGACAGGAAAGTGATTAGAGATGGCCAGTATAGCTTCAAAAAGGACAAATCATGCATGCCTAATTTGGTGGCCTTCTATGACAGTGGCAGCACTGATGGATAAAGTGAAGAGCAATTGATGTCATCTTGACTTGTGCAATGACTTTGATATGGTCCCACATAATATTCTTATCTCCAAATTAGATGGACATGGATTTAATAGATGGACTATTATGTGGATAAATTGGCTAAATGGTCACATTCAAAGAGTTGTAGTCAATAGCTCAATGTCCACAGGGAGACTAATGATGAGTAACTAATGATGAGTAGCATCCCTCATGGGACAATCCATGAGGATTGATACTGTTTAATATGTTCAATATCTCCATTGGTGACATGGACAGTGGGATCAAATGCACCCTCTGCAAGTTTGTGGGTGACGCCAAACTGAGTGATGTTGGTAATACCATAGAGAGAAGGGATGCAATCTACAGGGACCTAGAGACTTGAGAAACGGGCCAACATGAACCTCATGAAATCCAACAGGGACAAGTACAAGCTGCTGCATCTGGGCTGGTGCAATCTCAAACCAGTACAGAGCAGATGAACATGCTAACAGTCCTGAAGGAAATTATGAGAGGGTAATGGTGGATGAATATCTTCACGTGAACCAGCAACTTGTGTTTGCAGCCCAGAAAGCCAATTTTATCCTGGGCTGCATTAAAAGTAGAGAAACCAGATCAAGTGACATGACTGACTGTCTGACTCTCTCTACTCCACTGTTATCAGACATCACCTGCAGGTACTGTCTTCAGCTCCAGGAATGCCAACACAAGAGAGACATAGATCTGTTGAAGCAAGTCCAGAGGAGGATCACAAAGATGATCAGAGGACTGAAACATCTCTTCTATGAGAAAAGGCTGTGAGAGTCCAGGCCGTTCAGTCTAGAAAAAAAGAAGGCTCTAGGGAAGTAATATATACCTTATTGCAGTCTTCCAATACTCAGAGGGCTTTCAAGAAAGATAATAACGGATGCTTTATCAAGGAGTGTAATGATATGACAAAGGTAACGGCTTTAAATTAAAAGAAGATTTAGATTTGATGTAAGGAAGAAATTCTACACTATGAGACTGGTAGATACTGGAACAGGTTGCCCAGGAAAGTTGCAGATATCCCATCCCTGGAAGCATGTAAGTTCAGGCTTACATGAGACTTTACATAGTAAAATCTGATCTAGTGAAAGGTGTCCCTGCCCACTGCAACGGAGTTGGACTAAATGATCTTTCAGGTCCCTTCCAGACCAAACCATTCTGTGTCTCTATAAAGACTGGCATAATGTACCCCTGGACATGCTCAAAACTGCTGATATTGTTTTGAGAGATCTCTGCAATAAATTGACTTATTTTACAAATATCTTCTATAGACAATATATTTGACAGTCTTCCAATACTGCTTCAGTAATGTCTATTCATTCCACACTGTAGACTTGATTACAGTAGTCCTGTATTGCCTTATTTAAGGCATCTTCATAAATAAAGCAATTTAAATCATTGACGTGGCTTGAAGGGCGCTACAGTAAACTGTAGGAATCTTGCAACCTATTCCCTTGAGTTTGCAGTAACAATGTGGAGCACTGTGTATGAAAACAAAAGCGTACCAATATTTTACAGAATATATCTTCAGCAAAGAGACTGTGTCATTATAGTAAATAAAGGCTATGTTTCATCTTTATAATATTAATGGATGTAGCATTCTGCTCAAGTACCGTACAGTGAAGTCAGAATCACAGGCTGTTTGAAAGGGCAAACATACATTAAACAACTTACTAATGCATGAAGTTTTCAAGTAAATGTGCATGCTCAAACATATTATTTGTGTTGTCTGCAGAACTACTTGGAGTTATTCATATATATCACTTTTGTAGATAAAAAGACAAAGACGGATCAGCTGCTTTAAGTTGCCAGAGTGAGCAGCTTTTGTCATGGTAGAAGGCTTTAAACTGGCATAAATGAGAACCGTTCCCTAGAAGCCTGGCCCCTATTTTCTCTATGTCCCTCTCTTACTCTTTCCTTTGTGTTAGGAAAAAGTACAACACTATTGCTAACCACATCGAAGTGTTGGATGCTAGGACAGCTCCTTTCAAGGCAAATGTTGCTTTATCATGGCTTAATCCAAAATGAGAAGATCTTCACTCAAACTTTTTCACCAGTAAGTTAAAGAGACCATACTATGTTTGCTAGTATTACTGAATATTGTTGTTCTGGTAATATTGATCTGCACTCCAAATCAGTAAAATAAGAAATGAAACAGTTCTAGCTGTAAACAAGATGCAACTGAAAACTGTACAATAAAATTTTATTCTAGAAAAAAAATGCTGTTAGAAATTGATGGTTTAACACATACGTACAGTAGCCAATTTATTAACGTTTAAAAGATATTAACAAAGATCAAAAGTCATTAAATAATACATTGTTTTATACCACTACTAGTTGAATTATTTAAACTCTCTACCTAGTAATTTACCTATACCATCATACTTTGAGTAATTTAGCATACTGTAGGTCTCAGTTTAGAAAAACAGATTAACTTTTAGTTTTAAAAAAAAGCATTTATCAAAACATTTGTCAACAAAAGCTACTGCCAATATGTGTTTGATTCTGGGTATTTACATGGTCTGTGGCTGAAGTATTTTCAGTCTACAATATAAAAACAAAACAAAAAAATCCCTTAAATACATGAAGTGCCCTCACACCTGTTTTGCATGTTTGGACTTCCAGAACTGTATCTACTCTATTTTCCAGAACACTACTACTAGGTTGCGCAGCATTATCAAGCAACTTCTTCGAGCCATAGAGACTGCACATGAAGGTACTTTTACTTAAATATTGTTCACCTCAAATCGCAAGACATGTTCTAATAATAAACATATCAGCAAGGTCAAAGCAATAATTATTTAATTCACACCTCACTACACCCTGATGACTACTAATTGCATAGTAGATAAAGAATCATTCATGTCCACTCTTTTCAAAGGATTACTTTCATTAAGCTGGCTCTTGACTGTCCAAAATAAAAATTCCTATAATTGAAAACCTGAACTATGTCACAGCAAGAAAAAGTAACCCATGTACCAGAGGAAGATGGCAACAAACACATGTATAACTTGATTCTGCTTCCAAAATCTTGCTTGTACTTTACACTCACATGACATTCTCATACTTTCATCCCTTTGGGAGAATGGGAAAGGGAATTAAAACTTGCATGTTTACACTTTAACAGTAAAAATCAAAATTCTAATCTGAGCTAAAAACATTTCTTCTAGAAAAGAGGCATTTGGAAACAGAATCCACCTCTCTGATGCTACTATGCAAGAGAATAACAACTTCTTCAAAGCTAAGTGAAATGCCTTCAGACAGAATTTTAACAAAAGTTATGTTGAAAGAAGTTGGTGGAATGCACTTCAGTGAAACAAATTGAAAATCTTACAATATTAAATGTTCCACCACCAATTTGAAGGACATAAGCAGCAAAGTATGTGAAATAAGAGAGAATAACGCTACTCATTTACCTAAGCAGCAAATTCCTCTCAGCAATTTAACAAGATTTTCTGCTTCAGTATTAAGCCACCAAAACACAAAGCCCCCTGATTTCTGTTAAAACAAACAAAGAAAAAAAAAAAAAAAAAAAAAGAGGATTTTTCAGACCAACAACAGCTTTTTACTCTTCATGCAACATTTTGGGAATTTGAGTCAATAAAAACAACCACAAAGTACTTAAACACTACCACTGTCTATCCAGAATACCCAATATGTTACAAAACAAGACAATGCAAATACTTAAATTTTGGCTTCACATGTATCCTCATTTTAAAAAAGAAAGCTAAAATATTACTGTATATTCTT
The DNA here is from genome assembly GCF_905368555.1 of Meleagris gallopavo. Classification (NCBI taxonomy): domain Eukaryota; kingdom Metazoa; phylum Chordata; class Aves; order Galliformes; family Phasianidae; genus Meleagris; species Meleagris gallopavo. The sequence goes on along the minus strand of NC_139405.1, from coordinate 49,584,969 downwards.
ACAGTGTATCGTATTTCACCTTCTGTAAGTAGTAAGAACTTCATACATCTATTAGCGTAAGAAGGTAAATGTAAGCTTGACAGTATCACAGTGATACGCACTTTGTAATCTTACTATCTAAAGAAGGTGAACATTTTTCTAACCTATTTTTTTCAATTTTATTGAATTGTCTGCAATATTCTGTGAGTGTGTGCACATTCACGCACGCACAGAGAAAGTAGTATCTACAAAGAGTTTACACAAATATTTACATACATATGTTATACACATAAACTAGCATGACTGCATGATTTTCCATGTAAAAACCATACACATCTTTCTTGCACATGATAGCTGTTGCATTGGTCTTACAAAAGTAGTATAAACCTTTTGCAACAACTAGCTAAGCACATATCATAGCTGGTTCCAAGTTTTTATAGCTTGCAGGTTTCTTTAAAAAAAAAAAAAATACAATACCTAGAACACTGTTATCAAACAAATATGCTTTATTGGCATCTAAAAACAAAATGCACCCAACATTAAAATGTACTTTTGCATTGTTTTTTAAACCCACTGCAGTACGAGGAACAAACCACAAAACACTTACTTTAGAGAAAACAGAGACTATAGTGTAGATTTTACAAAATCACTTTTAATCTCTGTATTATGCTCCTTAAGTAACATGGGCCATTTCATTTTCTGCCAAATTGTAGGAACATAAAATATCACAGCTTTGTCTATACTTTAAAATTCTGCAGCAGCCTAAAAACACGGACAAGATACACCAGCACCTGTTTTCAAGTATAACAATTTCAATAGCCAACCTAGGGGTAGTATCTAAAAAATTCCATTTTCTTCCATAGGAAGTCTTTGTTTGACAAGCTGTTATTTTATCTTTGTGAAATTAAAAGCAAGTGGGGCAAGTTTATGTTTTACCAGGGAAATTAAAAAAAAAGTTTACCTACCATGTTCAAATTAAGAACAGTGTTCTATACAAGTCAGTTGTACAGTTATTTAAGTGAAAGATGAACATGAACATCAGATTAACTTAATTCTGGCAGACAAAAGTGAACTACTAAGGTCCAGTCAGCCATTTATCTATTACAGAGAGATGACAACTTTACAAAAGGTATCTTTTACCTACTGAGTGATGATTATGTCCCCTCAGTTTCTGTGCTTTCTACCACTGGTTCACTTTCTATATCAGCTTCTGTGTCACTCTTCTCTTTGTTTATCTCGACGGAAGATGTCAGTTTTTCATAAAGTTCTGAATCGTCCTGCACCTGTGCAGTTGGTGGTTGACTTTCTGTCTCTGTATTTTCACCATTTACCTGGGGCAAATTATCCGCTTTGCGCTGGGAAGTGGCCCCATCAAAGTATTCAAAAACCCGTGGGTGTGGAGGAGGGATCCAGTTGTTTGACATTCTGTCTCTTCCAAACCTGTTCCCATTAATTTCTCTGCAGAAGTTAAAATCTCTGTCATCCCTGTCCCTCTGTCTTTCCCAGGGTCTTCTGCGGTCATCAAAATCTCTGTGAGCATCTTGTTCAAATCCTCTATTCCAGCTGGGACCACTTCTACTATCAAACCTATAGTTTACATGCCGAAATCTCTCTCTGTCCTCATGGAAGCCTTTAGGGCCACCATAAATAGGAAAGGCATGGTGCTCTCTTTCATCATAATCTCCTCTTTGTCCCCAGTGCTTATCCGAATTGAAAGCAAAATGCTCTCTTCGACCAAGATTATCTATACCTGGTCTTCCAAAATTTTCCCTCATGTCTACATGAGGTCTTGCAAAATGTTCTCTTCCATCTACTGGAGGTCTTCCTATGCTCTCTCTTGGATCAACTGGTGGTCGTCCAACAGAATCTCTGACATCCACTTGGGATGGTCTGTTGAGATTATCTCGGTTTTCCACTGGAGGAAAGCGATAATCTCTGTCTCCCTCCTGCTGAATATTATCGCTTCCAAGTGGTAACCTTTTCTCTGGATTAGAAATGCTATCAATATTTTGTCTTCCTGGTGTTGCAAAAGGTCTTTCTGTTTGATTAAAAATATCTCCTGGAGGAAAAGGACCTCGAGGCGGAGGGTGAAGAGATGGATCAAGGATTGCTGGAGGAGGAATACTACGCTGTGGTGGTATTCCTGGCTGCATTAATGGAAACCTTGGTCCAGGTGAATGGGGCATTAGGCCTGGACGGATATCTATGAGAGGCATTCCTGGCATCCTTTGACTACTAATATTTAAATGAGGCATATTTTGAACGCCAGCTGGGTGCTGTATTGCCAGAAGTCCGGAGTTATTTGAAATATTTGGTGGTGGCACTCCCATAAGTCCAGAACTACTTGAAACATTCGGTGGTGGCATTAGGAGAAGACCAGAGTTGTTTGAGACACTCGGTGGCTGTACTCCTGCCAGAACTCCTGAGCTACTTGAAACACTGGGAGGCTGCATTCCTGGTAGAAGGCCAGGGCTGCTTGAGATATTGGGTGGATGCACTCCAGCTAGAAGCCCTGAGCTACTTGAGACATTTGGTGGTTGCACTCCAGCCATAAGTCCAGAGCTGCTCGAGACACTGGTTGGCTGAACTCCTCCTGCAAGAGAAGAGCTACTGGAGACAGTGGGTAGCTGCACTCCTCCTGCAAGACCAGAACTGCTTGAAACAGTTGGTGGTTGCACTCCTCCTCCAAGTCCAGAGCTGCTTGAGACATTGGGTGGCTGAACTCCACCTGCAAGTCCAGAGCTGCTTGAGACACTGGGTGGCTGGCCTTCTCCAGTTAACCCAGAACTGCTTGAGACACTGGGTGGTTGCATTCCTCCAACAAGTCCAGAGCTACTCGAGACATCACTTTGCACTAAAATGAAGCAACAAGAAGAACAGTTACCAGAAAATGCCAATGCAACATAGTATTCAAAACAAAATAGAACTTAATCCATTTTTCAAGTAATACATTCAGAGTGATGATACCACTAATGAGGTCTGTCTCAGTTTCTATAGTGAACACAGATCATTTTAATCATGTTGAGGATAGACATTAAGCCATGGAAATTAACACCCGTATATAGTAAAGAATGTACAGAATCTTAAAATTGACAAACTCCACAACCATCACCCAATTTATGCAAGTGAAATATTAAAATACTTGACACAGGTCTTTAAATTTTATACTACTTTATTCTACTCTGCTTCTTTGCATTACCGTTCATGTAGAACAAATGCACTTTTAAGATGTTTTCAAAAGGTTCAGATCTATTTCTCAAATCTACAAAGAAAAGATCCCCAAGAAAGAGCTGTTAGGAATAAACGATCAGATTATGATAAAGATGATCTCCATCATTCCTTCATTTTAAACTGAAAATTATACCTAGGATGCAACTTCCAACTCTATTTATTAGTGTATTGGACAAGGATCAGCAAAAAAAACCTCTTAAGCTTGATGATGTTTCTTGTATGTGAAAGTATCAGACAGTAAAAACATTTCTTACCAGCTCTACTGTTTTCACTGGAAGAAATCTGAAGGTCTGCAAGATGAGATCCCTTTTCATCAGATTCTTGTTTGTTGATTGGCAGAGGATTAAAGATGCTTCCAGAAGATAATGTTGGAGTAGCTAGATTGCTACTAACTGTGCCAACTACTGGTAGAACCAGGCCAGTAAAAGGTACATCCTTCATTGTCTCTTGAGCAATTGGTAATGGAGGCTGTACTAAAGCTGTAGAGAAATAACACAAGTGCATCACAGTAACCATATTTGCATCATCCATGTTTAGTCTGATAGATGTCAAGATAATAAATCAAAATTCTTTTAATTATTCTAAGAATTATGGTAGTTTTTATAATCATTTTTCATGTTTAATCAGTACTCTAATCTTTACTTTTTTATAGAGAATATGAACTGCAAGCACCATAACCAATCAGTACTCTTTAAAAACACTCTTACATGTTAAATTGATAACAGTTAAAAGGCTAACTAAAAATAAATCATTATAAATTATTCAGCAACTAACACTTGATAGCTTAAGTAATAGATACATCTGTTATAGTCAAGTTCAAATACTAAACTATGCATACAAATATTAAATAATTCATTTGTCATTATTTTTTTCCCCAGTTACTCCATGATAACTATTGTTTTTCAGACAACCTGAAAAGTTATGTAAATCTTTCCATCAATACCTGCTTAGAAAAGCTACGTGATAACCTGATATGCTACTATTTTCCATTAGACAGGACTAATATATTTTTCATTAAATGACAAGCAGTATATCAAGCAATTAAGCTTTTAATGACATACAACAACTATGAGAAGAATCAAACTTACATGTTGGAACAACTGGTGGGACAACAGGTGGTGGGACAACAGGAGGAGGGACAACAGGAGGAACTGGGGGAGGCATAAAACCTATATGGAAAATTTACAAGTTATTACAATGAAAAGCAAATATAATTTTGCATAAAACCTTGCTTATATTATTTGTCCTGGAAAGTTGCATCACTTAAAACTAGTGAACAACACATGCATGTGAAGATGTGACAGTGGTTGTTATTTTCAAAAACAATCCATCTTTACTGTAAAAGACCTGCATGCTCATCTTTAAAAGGGATTTCTGTCAGCAATACCCAAATAGGAAAATTAGGAGTTTCAAAGTTTTCCAAAGAAAGGAGATGAATTTTAAGAATCTTTTAATTTTGATTTTTCCCCAAAAATTAAAAACAAAAACAATCAGAAAACAAACAAAAAATCCAGCTTTAGTTAATATTCTCCACAAAATACATGAGTAAGAAATCATTTTTAGACATTAGAAATTTCATATTAGGTTAAAATTAGAGACTCTTAAGCTCACTCAAGCAATAACCAGAAGTTGTTGGAAAACTGTACAAAGCAAAATATACTTAACACACACGTTGAGAACACTTATTACATATTCAATTTTTTCCTTACTGACTTACCTGGAGGTGGCTGCGAAGGATTGAAACTTGCTCGCAAGAAGGGTGGAGGAGGAATGGCACTATAACCAGGAGGGGGGACAGACATTGTGACAGGAAACGCAGGTGGAACTAAGCTAACAGCAGGCACAGCTGGAGCTACTGGAATCTTTTTTTTATGGAAAGAAAACAAAAAAACAAAACAAACAAACAAAAAAACAAAACAAGTAATTTAAATACCCACAGTATTCAGTGACATTAAAAGAGTTTATTCACTGACTTGCCTGCAATTCATGCAAAACGTTAAATGTACCAAAAACTTTATATTCTGAAGGCTCTGAAGAATTAGACTGCATTCTGGAATAGTATCTGCATAACAGATAAATAAGGTCACTGGATGAATCCTATGCTATCTTTTTGTTTTTCTAAAGGAACAGAAAATGCATGGTTAGATATTATGCTAATTGAAGTATAAAAAATTACTTAGGGAGAGAGGGGAATACAAAAAGGAATAGGGAAAGAGAAAGAAAGTGTGATGAGAAGTAGGGGTGAAAGAAAAAGGAAGAAAGAGAGAGGGAGGGTAAGAGAGAAAAAATCTGGCAATTTGAGGGCACTTAAGAAACAGTCACTCCATTCTCATTAAAAGAAACAATATATTTCAGAACAGTACCAGAGTGTTGTGAGTTCAGCACATGTAATAATCTAACTAACAAACCTGATGAAATCCTGGAAATTATGTAATAGTTCTAAGTTCTGTTTGAGCTGTGCATTTTGGCACAGTGCAGAATACTTAAAAGTAATACAGAGCAGAATAAAAGCAATATACACATATAGACACATATACATGTATTTTTAAATGAAACAGTCTATGCTAGGAGGAAGCTGAAATAAGAGGACCAGGGACAACATAGAAAAAACTGTAAAACTTCAGCTCAAGTAAATGCAAAAATGTTAATTTCATAGTAACATCAGCTCAAGTGTTGCAAGTGTCTAGACATGTTAAGAAAAAATGATAAGACGAATACAAGTTTTTTTTTAATTTAACAACTGCTTCTCATTTTACAATTTCATTGGTCATAACAAAAAAAATTTCAAGGGTTTGACATAAGGCATCTGAATTTATACTTGTGCTATACTCAAGGAAAATTACACTGCATTCTTCCAACCTTCCATAATAAACAGCTATTGATTAGATGTTAATAAAATCATGTTTTATCAGGTGAAAGAAAACACAGTAGATACTCAGTGGCTCTCACAAATTACTGTGTGTATCATAGACTACAACAATCTACTATTCAGACACAGGGCATTAAATATTTTGCTTAGCTATTTTCTTTAACACTGAAGTTAATCTGCACTGAATGAAAACTTACCCCTCCAGCTGTGTGGAGATTCTGCAAATTCAAACTTTAATACAAACCTGTAGCATAGTGACTGGCTGTGTGTAAGCTTCTGTCTGTGTCGTAATCACTGTGCTCTTATCAACTGCAGTACTCTGTGTAGTTTGAATATTTTCTTTAGGAGGTTCTGAGCTCCTTGCTGTTTCCCATTCTTTATGAAAAAAAAAAAAAGATGCATTTTTAACATAAAGAGATAACTGATGTGGGTTTTTTTTTTAAAGTCCTTTTCTATCTTAAACAGTAAATACAATTATTTACTTATTATTATGCATTTTAAGAATGTTAAATGTTTCTAAACACCTGTTTGACACTATTTAATTGTGCCTGTACACAAATAAAATTTTTAAAACTTGCCAAAGTTTTTCACCAATTTTTCTGTTAATAATTCACAATACAGAGTATGTTTCAGATTTCTAAAAATTTGGCTGCAGTAGAATGAAGATCCTCAAGTGGAGAAGAAAACACCAAACAAACCAATCAACCAACCACAACTCCTTCTTTCTACCACCTCCTCATATTCACTTCCAACAGCATCAAGAAAAAAGGTTTGCATTTTTCAACTGTAAAATAGTGAATGTATTCCAGTAATATTTCATGATTTAATTCTTATCTTACCTACAGTAAATTTTTACTCCAAGCATTGTGAATGCATTTTTACCTGAAAAGTTACTGTCTCTATAATGAAACAGTCTTAATACATTGCTTATTTCAATGTAGTCTAGTCATTTGGTGCTAGATCCATTTCAAGAAAATACAGTACTACTCATGTACCTTTACAAACTCAGCAAAGTTTTCAAATAGGTTTCAGTATATGGTCTAACACTACATGCTTTCTTGTCTCTGACTTTAATGGAGGAAATACCTTAAAGTTCAGCTAAGTTGGTCCTATTTGGACAAGTTCCAACTCCAACTTAAGTCTTATACCAGAATATAACATCTTTCACAATCACAACTAGATCATAATTGTTACAAAAATAACAGAATTGAGCACACAGCAAATTCGGAACTGTTGATCATTATTATCTTCCTTAAATTAATCCCCTGACAACAGGTCATGACAATTAATTAATTACTGCCCTACAAAAATAATCTACGTTTCAACACCATTTAGATTGTAAACAAGTAGTTAGTATTATTAATGTAAATTTAAAAGAGTACGTGTTACCTAAAGAAATAAACTTTCTCAGGATTTGCAATTATCAAGAAACAAACACATACTAAGTACCACTGTTAATGTCCATACCTGTATTTACTGTCTCCTGGTCAATCATGCCACCTTCAGCAAAGCCCTCCAAATCATCCAATTTTACCTTCTCCCAAGGAATATATGAAACTCCCAGATCCACATCCCAGAATTGCTTATACTCTGTTTTCACACCTTTATTTAAAGCCCAGGCAATCTGAAAATAAAACCCCAAAAGATTATCTGGTTATGCATAACCTGTGAACTGGCCTCTGCAACAACAAGGACATTAATTACATTTAAAACCTCAAATGTCTTCTTCATTATTTCTAACATGCATATAGAGAAATCAAGAATACGGTATTTAAAGGACTCTTCCTGAAGTGTCAAAGAAAGTAGAAAAAACATAGCATCTAATCAAATAATTAACTTCAAGAACACTAGCAATTTTAATATTAAGTGATCTATGTGGTCAGGTACAGGTCTTCAGTATTTCTATCACTAATATGTATTTAAAATGTTTTCCAGATATTTTCTAAGTATCAAGTCACAATTTTATTTAAGTATCTTCCATATTACCTGTCAAAACCTGCATTTTACACCATATATACCTTAATGATTCATTCTTATTTTCCATACTGTCAGTTTGAATTAATAGCTGTTAAATAATTGATCAACATAATAAAACTGTACTGTTTTTGAAATGGACACCATCTTTGGACTAAGTTCAACTTACCTTAATAATTTTAGATCCGATTTTGTAGGACCCAGAACTAAGCTTCTGAAGAGCACGATATGCATCTTGTCTATGAACCATGCAGACATATGCACAACCTCTTGGGGGAATCATCTATTGAATAAAAAACATCAGTGGTCTTGAAAAGCAGGAAAAACAGTATTTCAGATTACATATCTACACTGAATACTAAAATAGAAAAAAAAGAAAAGAAAAAAAAAAAATGAGGGGCTTATACTGTAACCATCACTGTAATAAGCATAATTAATAATTCTGAGCATCAGCAAGACCTAAGAGTGAAGTTAGTAGGGTACAACAGTTACAACATCTCCTAGAAGCAGCAGCAAGCTGAAGAATGAGTGCTAAAAGCAGCATGACAGATTTAAATGACAAGCAGAAGGCAAGCAAGAGATGCTATGGCAAATTCAGAAAAGCAGAGGTCACTACCTCTCATTAAATTCCAAAAACTGTGAGATACTCAACAAGTTCTTTGCCTCAGTCTTCACTTGTGATCAGTGACACAGACAGTGGGATCAAGTGCACAGGAAGTGGCAGGAAGGTTGAAACTAGATGATCTTTAAGGTCCCTTCCCACTTAAGCCATTCTATGATTCTACTAGACTAAATCTAAATATTTTAAATCATGAGAAATATAGCTCCTAAGGAAAGCATACTTTTATGGTCACATTTTATAAATACACTCTTGTTTACGGTATTACATATCCTTTTATAAATGTTTTAGATACACTGACTGCTATTTAGCACCCCTATGTATGTATATAACCAAGCCATTGTGGACATCACATCACACTCTGTTGATTAGTGAAATAAAAAATGATCTCTACTCCTATGCCACAACACAAAGTGAAAAGGCACAACTTTGTACTTGTTAAAACCCAATTTAAAAAAAAAGTTTTTTAAACTTTTAAAACTGTGCAACCCAAAGTTTTTGTCAGGGAAAAGTCATTTTACCATGAAGCATACTGTCTTCAGTGCTTCAAACAAAAGTACATGAAAACTAACAAGCAAATATCATAGCTACAGTTTTTATACAGTGATAAAAAAATCTACGTATCAATCACCTAAACACAAGCTTAGGCTAAAAAGGAATCCAGAGGCATAGGTATGTTTAAGTTGCTTAAAATCCTTAAAATGGATGATAATATGCACACTTACATTAATAGATTCTATTTGTCCAAATTCTTCAAACAAGTTGGTCAAATCTTGCTGTGTTGCCTTCTTGTCTACTTGACCTACCCAAAGAGTAGTGCTGCAAACTGCCAAGAGAAGCATTCATGTTACAGCAAGTACTAAAATGTTTGCTAATGAAACACATTATAGAATAGATATAATAGGCACAGAAATCATGGATCAAAAGCAAGAATAGTAAATCCATAACTTATTAAGCAGAGAGTAGGTAAATTAATAGAAATATTAAAAGGCTAAATGAAACAAAAACGGCTGTTCAGTACAAGCGTTCACTTTTCTTGCTTTACTTTCTTTTAATCAAAATAGTTGTTTTAAAAATAATGAAAAAAGAGAATGTTGTCAGCTATTATTGCCAGCAGCAGAAAGGTCCCCTCCCAGTCCAAATATTCTATGATCAGCCATAGCAAGCTGTAATAGCAATTTGCCATTAAAAAGCATACCTGTATGATTAAAAGAGTTTCAACTGACAGTACTCAGTAATGCTGAGAAGGACTAGCCCTCAGATTTCTCTTAGACACAACTGGCTCCTTATCTTTTGAAATGTCACAGAAGTCAATTTGTTTCTCACAACAAAATGTATAAGAAACAATTCTTCAGACCTCAACTAGTGGTTAACAATGGTTGTCATATTTTGAGTTGCTTAACGAATTTAATGAAGTCAGGCAATTTTTTTTTTTCTCCTCAAATTCCACACCTCAACTTACACTCCTTAGAATCCCCCTTCTACACAAGACAAGCTACCTCAAAGTACTTCAAGTGCTGACGGTCTTCTATACGGCACTTAGCATCCCTGCTTCCCAGTTCCCATCCACTCTGATTATAGTTCCCTGCTTTGTAGTCTGCTGGGAGAAATCTACACCATAAAAACTATTTGCTATTTATCATGTGAAAAGACAGAGAATAAAAAACATACATCGAAACTCTAGTGAAGTTCTGAGTTTACAGCAGCTTGGAAAGATGTTAAATACTCATGTATAGAGAACAGAACACTCTTTCTTTTAGAAAAATGAATTCTGAATTGTTTAACTTGTCAGATAGGCGACAGAATTCAGGACACAAAATAAACGCAGAATCTACATCTGAAACTATGTTATCTAACCAAAGTTAAATTTGGGAAAGCAAGTTTGTTACAAAAATAAATTAAGTGCAATGTGTGCATCCCAAGAATCCAGGATCCTGAAAACACCATGCTGATACAGTAACAAAATTAATTCTATTTAAAGCACTCAGCAAACTGACCGAAGTGTGCACCTTTGAACAGTGTCCACCACCTACTGAAATCCCTTATTAGGGGTAACAAATTTTAGACCAAGTGTTGTCCATTTTCAAATGCACTGTAAAAGACAGTATTAAAGAAAAAGCATCTAGTAACTTAGTGACACTCTTGCTACTTTTTTTTTTTGGAGCTAAAATGATCAATGTAATAGCACGAATAAAATCATCAGAGGAACAGTATGATATTTGCTCTTCTCTAAAATGAGATCATGTACCTCCTTAAGTTGTAAGAAACACCAGAACTTAAACTTACAAAAAGAATTTGTCTACCAAAATTTTGTAGAAGCTGAATATTTTTCTTTCAATGAAATAAGGCGTTTTCCCTTTAGTACTGTATTATTAGAACAGAAAACTGTTGCCACTTACCACTTAGTGTTTTTGACCGTATTGGAGGTAACCCCTTTTTCTGACGTTCTTTTTCCCTTTCCCTAGCCCTTCTTTCACTGGAGTAGGACCGAGATGACTTTCTCTTCCTTTCTCTTGATCTTGATCGTGAACGTTTTCTGTGTTTACGCTTACGAGAACCAGATCGTGATCTAGACCTTCGTTTCCTTGGTGACCTACAAAATACTTAACTTTAGTATCCTGAGTTTAAAAAAAAAAAAAAAGTAATTTAGTTTTATTTTTAACTACAGACTTCAAGCTTGTTACAAATAATTCCTTTATATTTACTCAAATTGCCATTAATGTGGGGAATAGAACACATACACGGGGCTTTAAATAATAAACCAAAACAAAACATGCCTCAAGATTTCCATAAGAATAACAGTTTTTCTGGCAGAGAAAGCCTGTCAAACTCAATTTGTGTTATTTTTTGTTATTTTTGTTATCTGAGTAGTGTTAAAAAATTTAAGATAGTCCAAAGGTACGCAAAACAAGCTGCTGTACATTAAGTCTTTATCTAGCTCACAAACAATAAATGAACAAATTACTCGTGAAAACTTTGGAAAATACAAAATTGAGAATGGTAATCACAGACTGAAATCCTGCTAAAAAAAAAAAAAAGCAAACTTCATTTTCTTAATACAAGTTCATTACTTTACCTTGAACGAGATCTTGAACGAGTTCTTGATCTTGAACGAACAGCAGATTTTTTTTCTTCTTGTTCAAAAATCTCTTCTTCAGCAACATCCTGCCCTTCATCTATGTCCATGTCCTGAGGTGAGACACAGTAGATATTCATAAACATTTAATAAATACACTTACAACCTATCCAAGTATATGAAAAAAATGCATGTATTTTATTTCTTTTGAAATCAACTTAGTATCACGTTTTCAACTTTTGCAATTAAAATTAAAAATTCTTTTACCTGTTGTTGAATATCCATTGAATCATCTACATTTGTTTCTGCTTCTAAAAACTGCTGTTGACTGCTCCCTTGTGATGGTGATGCCGAGTGCTCTGAACCAAAATTCCCTTCCTGATTTTCCTCAGGGCTTGCCTAAATTGCAAATAATTATAAATCATAAGAAGCCTCATAATTCAAATTGTTTATTGTGTCAGATATCAAGACTACATGAAACAACTGTTCAAATATTTCTCAAAAGCAATTAATCTACTTCCTTTTATTTTCTTCCTTTCAATTCATATGGAGTAATTATCTACTGAGAAAATACAAAGCATAGATTTAGAGTAAATACCTAAGAGACAGAAAATAAACGCAAGGAATATAGGAAATAAAATAAAAATATTCAGAAAAGTGATTGACAACTTTGATAACTTAGTTTTTACAATTATTTAATGTTTTTGTCTTCTAATAATGTTATCTACTTCATTTTCCATGTCTTTAATTATTTCTATATAATCTCTGCTTCTTGGTATCAGTTCCTACATTTCTTGTTGCTCCTTCTGTCTCTCTTCTATCTTCTCCTCCTCCCACTCCGCTCCTAATTAGATGTTTAATACTTTTGGTTTGTGTTTCATTTTTCTTCCTCTTTCCCTGAATCCTTTTCACTGATTCTTAAGAATGGAATTTAAGAAAATATTCCTTGTAACACACTGCAGTCAGTCCTGAGCAGATCCAGTAGAAGCTTGTGTCTTTTAGCTGCTATCAACATGAACGTTAAACTTATTCTATGTATCAAGTAATCAAGAAGCTGAGTGGACCTGAAGGGAAACAATTTCTGTAAAACCATTTGGAATAGAAGATCAAATAATAGGGGATGAGTCATATCAACTCAATACCCATATATGTAATGTAACTTAATTTCATAAATGAAATCTAATTTAATGTCCAATTCTACTTTTTTTTAATAGTTTATTTTACAATAAGGTAGGCCATTTAGTTTTTTATTTCAAATTACGTATTATTAGCTATTTTTAGATAAGTCATATCAAAAGCTCCTGAAACAGATTCACCTTTCAGAGTTATATTTCTGTACAATCTATACAGAGTTTAAGCCAGAAATTGCTAGATTACACATCTACATCAAAAAATATTTAATCTGTATCTATGTTGTACAAACTTCCTGTTACTACTGTTAAATAAAACAAAGTAAAAAAAAAAACAAAAACAAACAAAAAAAAACCTAGCAAAAACTTTCTTTATATTTTTCTATGGAATTAAAAACTCCAAGTCACAAATTCAAAGCTCCTGTAGACATTTCTGATTGAAAGCTGAGGATTGCACCTTTGCACACATTAAAATAAAATCCCCAACAGACTGATTTTCATTCAATATAGAAATTTCCATTTTACTGATAAACTGATTCAAATACCCTATAGCAAATCCACTTTATATCTGGCCAGTATAGAGACAGAATAAACTTTTTATTTTCTAATTGAATCAGAAATTGACATCAGAATGAGAGAAGAGCAACTCAACCCAGAATAACCTCAGAAGAAACAAGCCAATTTACTTTGTTGTAGAAAAGACTCAATTCACACAGTCAAGAAGCAATCTTGCAATGTCTCAAGCATCTATTCTTAACTAAGAACTTCACAGGAAACATTGGACATTATTCTTTAGTTCAGATTCTTTAGTAGAACAATACGTTTACTGTCAAGATTTAAAGCTTGGAAGGGGGAAATTTAAGTTACAGTGCAATCTAGTATTCTGTCCTTTTGTAGTTCTGTAGCAGCAGCTCGTGCACTGCTCTCTCTGCACAGACAGTAGCATATTCACTTCAGGGCTCATTTCCTCCTTCACAACAGCAGAAAAAGAAAAAAAAACAACTTTATTTTTCCAGTAAAACAAGCTGAACAGTCAAAGCACAGTCAGTCTGTAACTCAGCCGAAGGGTACTCTTTCCAAAGAGAAGCAGAACGTATATCCCACACATTTGGTTCTATTTTTCTGCTTGATGCACTTTCTACTCCTTATTTTATTTACTCTGCAAGTTTCTGCTAAATGACAACCACAAGATGGAGTTCTTACCTTTTGAGGCTGCTGTTGCTCCAGAAGTTGTTGTCTGAGATGTTCTAAATTTTGTTGCTGCAATTGTTCAGCTAGTTGGTGAAAAAGTGAGTTGTTCACAGATTCTGGTACTAAAGGCCTAAAAAGAAAGAATTTTTTAAATAAGTATATTTTCTCCAAGTGGTTGATAAAGAGACTTTCACATTTGAGTTTTAAGTTTAATTAGAGATATAGAATAATAACGATGCAGACAATGTAACAACATTTGTTATCGTCACTACTGCACCATTGACAGTTATATAACTAACAAAGCAAAGAATGTGTTAACTTCAAGATAAAGTCAGAAAAACTGGCACACACATAAAATGTTTAAAAATGTATACATTTCATTCAGTAAAACGTCTTTTTTCTGTATGTTGTTTTTGTTTACTTATGCTCTCAAACAAACATCTTCCTTTTTATTTAATCCTCAAGTTCAATTAGTGCCACACAAATTTTAGCATTTTCCTTAAGAAACATAGCTTGATCTTACAGTTGGGAAGTGGGAGTTTCCTTTTTAGGCTCTTCATTTTGTTCAGATTCTTCCCCAAAGTCAAATCTGTCCATCAGCTTCTAGGAGAAAGCAAAGTAAGTCTTACTGAGTGAGTTCTCCTCATAAAATATATATTTTATGTATATTTAGTTTTCAAAAGAAAAATGTTTTTATTCCTCAATTAAAAAAAAAATAGTTTGGCAATCACTTGAAAATTGAATGCCATACTAGTATCACTACCAAACTCCTGAATGCATCAAACCCCAAGTCTCAGCTCTGGCCTTCTTGAGCTCTGCCTGCTGTCCCAAGCAGAACTACATGTGCTTTCCATAGTAAATAACAGCTATTTTGGAGAAAAGCTTACAAAAAGATTAATTTTATGTGATAGTACCTTTATTTAGAGTAAGTTTCCACAAAGAAGCCAACTATTCAATCCTTTGGCCATCAACAAACTACCGTGCTCATATCATGAGAAGATCTATAGCTTGATTACCTCACAGAAAATCACAGTATTAGGGTTAGGGTTCAGTAGCATTTTACTTTCTTAAGATTTAAAGAAGGAGTATGAAAAATTGCAACAAATGTTACTTCTTACTCAGGCTGTCTTTTTTTTCTTTAACTATGCATTGAGAGAGCAGTGCTATCAAATTCATGTCCATAGAACTTTTCACCTTGAAACTCTTCCAAAAAGCAGAGTTACTACTGTACTTCAAGACATCCTAACTTCTTCTCAAACATTGTTCTTTCAGAAGAAAAAGCTAGAGTATGGGAACACAGGTGAGGCATTTGGAAATACCAAGGTAAAAAAAGTCTGAAGTAACCACCGTTATGATTTAGTAGCCCTTCTGTTTCAGGATGCTTTTTTTCTTTCCAGTTACTGGAGTCCATGAAGAATAAAGCATAAGTTGATTAAGAGACTCTTTTTCCCAGTGAAATAATCTAATACAAATGAAAGTAGGACTGTCTCTAAGAGAAAACAGGTGAGGGCATTGTCCAAACACCACTTGAACACTGACAGGAGTGGAACAACAGGCATCTCCCTAAGAAGGTTGTTCCACTGTTTGACCGCTCTTGCAGTTAAGAAATTGTGAGAGTTTATGGGTGAGATGTGAAAATCCTGAGTAACATGTACCATACGTATCTGACCCATTTAAAGCAAGCTGGTTGTTTTATTTTTAAATTGCTTTACTTTGTTAGAATATATTCACTGAAAACATGCAAAACGCTGCATCTCTGAACAAAATATGCATTTTTAAAAAGCACCTAATCTCCTCTTTAAAATATAATTAATCATCATGTCTTCCACCACTACAAAGTAGAAAGAAAAATAACAGAGCAAGTACAATTTAAATATAAATAATCACAGACAATGAACTCAACAACTCATGATACAAAAAAATTTTATATTGCCACAAGCCAAAATCAAAGAAATTCCAGTCAATAGAGGCAAACGTGTAGCATGACTTCTGATCAAATTTGCCTTTAATAAATATAAAATAGTAGATATTAAAGGGAAATTTTTGAATTTAAATATTTTTAAGTTGGAGGAGAATTGTCTTTCCAAAGCTGATAAACATTTAAGTATACTAAATATTAGGATACCTCGGATCAATCCATTACACATAAACATGTATAAAACCAGAACTTCTATGAATGCCACACCTATTAATCGAATTACTTAAGAATACATTCAGAAAAAGCAACGGGAATTGTAAAAGACATGAAAAAAAGCTTTTTATTGCAAGGGAAATAAAATTCTTCTGAAGAAGAAGACAGGGAGGATCACCTCCCTCAACCTGACGGTCACACCCTTTTTAAAGCACTCCAGGATATCACTGGCCTTCTTGGCCATAAGGGCACACTGCTGGCTCATAGCCAACCTGCTGTCCACCAGGATACCCAGGTTCCTTTCTGCAGAGTCCTCTTCAGC
Organism: Meleagris gallopavo; assembly: GCF_905368555.1. NCBI lineage: Eukaryota > Metazoa > Chordata > Aves > Galliformes > Phasianidae > Meleagris > Meleagris gallopavo. The sequence goes on along the minus strand of NC_139405.1, from coordinate 49,568,447 downwards.
GGATCAGTCCCTAACCTGTACTGATGCACGTGATTACTCCTCCCCTGGTGCACCCCTGATGCAAGACTCTATACTTGCCCTTGTTGAACCTCTCTGCCCAACTCTCCAGTCTGTCCAGGTCTTGTTGAATGGCCACACAGCCTCCTGGTACATCAGCTACTCCTCACAGCTTTGTGTCATCAGCAAACTTGCTGAGGGTGGACTCTATCCCACCATCCAGATCACTGATGAAGATACTGAACATGATCAGATCCAATACTGATCCCTGGGGAACACTGCTAGTTACAGACCTCCAACCAGACTGCACCACTGATTGCAATTCTCTGAGATCTGCCAGTCAGCCAGTTCTCTTCTTGCTCAGTTTCCTCTAAGTGTTGTTGGGCTGGTGTTTGTTCTCCCCTTAAGCTTTGTCCCGGACTGATTCAGCCTGATCCCTCAGAGGTTATGGCTGGAGCACTTGCCCAATTTGGTGGTCCTCCACTAAACTCACCCCAGCTTGCTAGTGTCTTTCTTGTGCAGGTGGGGGGCCAAAACTGGATGCAACACTCCAGATGTGTGTTTAGTGACTGCTGAATAAAGGTGGGTTGACCATTTCCATTAATCCTTTGTTCATATACCTCAGGTTCATTACAAGAGATGCTATGTAGGACAAGATCCCTGAGAGTAAATTTCTGCAGGCTTATCGCTAACAAGACCACTTGCTACTTACCAACAGGTAAATTAATTTGCTACTCGAGCCCAGTTATGCAAATAATTGTTCTACCTATCTGGATGTCCACCTAAAGAGATTATAATATATTCAGTAGAACGCAAAACATTGTGCAAGAGGATGTCAAATACTGTGTTAAAGTCAGAGTAATTGTATTCACTATTCTCCTCTCATCCTCAAAAGCAGTCAATCCATCATCAGAGGAAACCAGGTCAGTCAGGCGTGATTAGCCCTTGGTAAATCAATGCTGGCTGTTTCCAATCATTTTGTCTCTTGCACACCCAGAACTGTCTTCCAGAAGTACTAGCTCCACAGAGCTAAGCGAGGCTAACCAGTTTGTAGTTATCTTGGGTGATCTTTTGAAGGATGCAACTTTTCCAGTTGTTAGGGACCTCCTCTAATCTCTATTTTTTCTTTTTTTTTTAAATACCTTCTAGAAGGTACAATTCTTGCTTAGCACTAAAGAGAAACTCTGATTATGTTATATAAAGTAGCTTTCAACTATTCTGAAAACCAAAAAGGTGCATCACTTCTTCAGTTCATTCTTTCCAAATGTAGGTAAACAAGAGACAATTGGTCACAAACTGGATTACAGAAGGTTCTGTCTAAACATCATGAAGCACTTCTGTACAGTGTAGGCAGCAGAGCAACCGGTACAGGTTGCCCCAAGAGGCTGTGCAGTTGCCTCTTTGGAGATCTTCAAAATCTGTCTGGATGTGGTCCTGGACACTCTGATCCCCTGCTTGAGCAGGGGATGGACCAGAAGACCTCCCGAAATCCCTTTGGACCTTAACCATTCTCTAATTCTGTGATGCTAGATAGGAGTGATCAACTTTGACCATTTGCTGCCTGATACACATCAAATTTCTTACAGTCCTTCTGTCTTTGTAAGACAGATCTGAGACAATAGATTTTTGTGTCTCCTTGCTCTAGATAACTCACTATACATTTTGTATCTCCCATGACATATTTTAATTGATCAATTTATTTACCTTCTTTCCAGTCTCTTTATGAAGGACTCTGTTCAAGTAGGCTTTTTCAGAAGTCAATGTATGTATATTAACTGGTTCTTATTCATTTTCTTTTAACACAGAATTATCAACACACAATTTTCACATACTGAAGTTCTATTTGCTGTTATAACAAGGTTGATTTGTAATTCCTGTTGTTGTAAGTATATTTGTTAATAACTTACTTTCTTACAAAGACTAGAGCCCCGGAGATTAAGCAACTATATGACCTATACTCAAAAGCTGTTAACAATCTAGCATTGCTGTTCACTGTACAAGTGTCAAAACAAAAAAAAGTATCAGAAAGGTATCTCTAACAGTATTTTCACCTACTACTTTTTTTAATCTGTGAGAAGTTTTTGGTTTTTTTTTTTTTTAGTTCATAGTACTGATATAGTACTATGAAGCAATGTTAACTACTACTACTACACCTACAGCAATTGCCAGCATGGTTATTGATCCCTGGCATTCAACCCTATTCATTTTTTATCTTCTTTTTTTTTAATCTAAGTATATTTAAGAGACACGTATACAGCAGCACACACAACTTTCTCCACTTCAAGGTTTTGTTTGTTTCTACATTTTGATATCCTTTAAAAAATGTCCCATGACTAGCTTTAACTAAAATTATTATTCCTTAACTCACCCTCACTTTGTGGGTGAGAAGGTTTCTTGGCCTTCATAATGCAAAAAAATAACAAGCACAATCTCCTTTTACTCTTCTTGGAAAACTAGGTATTTAAATTTTTATGTGTTTCTCTTTCACTGCTCTGTAAGAAATCATTTCATGCATTAGATAATAAATACAGGTAGGGAAGAACACAAAACATGCCCAATTCTCCTCACCACTGTGCTTCAAAGAGTTAAGAAAAACACAGAACAATGTCTTAACTTTTTAAAATCAAATTCATCTTCATATAAATGCCATTTAGCCTTAAACTCATTCAAGCTATGTATATGAATTTATACTACTCTCCCCAGACATTTTTTTTAATTTTCAAGATAGAGCACTATCACATATTTATGTATTTTTAATACCTCTAAAGCTATACAGTGAAATCCAACAGATGGCTTTCTTACTTATATGTATTTTAACAATAAAAATTTCTATTATTCTACTTCTACCTTATTAAAAGAGACACTCTGTTCCAACGGGTTAAGTGTATTGGCAGCAGCAGCTGCAGCTGTAAGTTGTGCAGTTAGGGCCTGTAACTGAACGACAAGACCAGCATCCAGGGCTTGAAGTAGTGAAGGCTGAGGTTTCTGCTGCTGTATCTGCAGCGTCTGTATCAACTGCTGAAGCTAGAAGAGAAAAGACAACAGCTACATTAAACAAGATGTATTTTTAAAAACAGCCTTTTCCTCTTCCAACTAGGAAAAAACCTCATGAATGTAGTATTGTCTAACCTATGACTATTAATTTATCTTAATCCGTTTTCATTTATGGCAAATTATGTTCCCACTTACAGGCCAATTTGTTTTCAGTGGCTGAAAAGACATGCAGATGCTTCTTCCTCCTAACTTGCTCTGACAGGTTGCATGATGACCAGTCACCACTCAGGATTTCCTGTTTTCTAGGTTTCCCTCTCTTCTGCTTCTCCAGTTTGATTCCTTCTGACCTGAAAAAAATCTGTTAGCCTACTTCAGCTTCCTGAGGACCCATCTATATTAGGAAAATTTGTATTCTGTAATATCACTTGCATAGAGCAAATAACTGCACTGTTGCTAGATGCACTTTAAGCCTATATTAAGAATTTCTGCTTGTATCTTTCTGTAAGTCATGAGGAAAATCTCATGCTGAAAACTCAAGACTGCAATTAAGAATGCAACTGCCATGCTACGTGAACCAAATCACGAGAAGCAAATTAACCAAAAATTAGCAATATAACTTAACTTTCTGCACTGGCATTATGTATAGCTCTATCTTCGGATAAAATGCTCCTATAGCAGTTAATGCAATGCAGAACCACAAGCTGCAGCTCCGGAACAACAGCTGCCCAGTAATAACCCCAAACTCCTCCATCCAATATGGCAAAGAGCAGTACAACCAAGGGCTGAATCTGCTCTTCTCAATTAAAAAAAAAAAAAAAAAAGCATTGGTAAAGAATTTTTATTTTTTGTTTGTTTGTTTTTAAAGAACCACATTCTGCAATCCAGAAGAGAACTGGATCATACTGGAAAAAATACTACGATCATCAGAGGAGGAACACTCAGAACTGTAGTGAATGTTCCGGAGTGGACCCAAAGATTTTATCAGAGTTTATTAGGATACCCTATGAGTTGTCTCCTTCAAATCTAGAGAAGGAAAACAAAGTAAAATAATGTATCTGCCATAAAGGCTTTTTAGAACTAATGTACCAAAAAGAATATCCGATTGTCTACAGTGTGTCATGTTTCCCCTGTCCCAACTTACTATGATTTTTTTTTTTTAAAGCAGTTGTTCATTAAGGAAATGAAAGGCTAACTTCATCATGCACAGATCTGTTCATCTGTTGAACAGAGATGCATCCATTAAACTATACAAATATATCTTAATGAAAAAGGAAAAGGTATAATCTTTAAGGAAAGAAGTCCTCATGAAGTATCTCAAAATTAGAAAAAGTCTTTTAATCTTCCACATGGTAGACCCTTACAGTCTAATCTTTGGTTATCCCTGGAAAAGGGTTGAGCAAATCCAGGTAGTTCAAACTCTGCTGATATAAATGCCCAGTTATCTTTAAGTTCTTGTTCCACCTGCTCATGGGGTTCAACAGTAAGATATTAAGACTTCAATTGCTCCCTTTTTACTAGGGTTGACTAGAAACTCTGTAAGTTCATTATATCATCTTCACCATAACGCATCAGAAATGCTCCATCTATTTCAAGATTGTTTTGAGGTCACCTTCTGATAACATGAAATAACTTCCTTAAGTACAGAATCCTCTGGAAATGCTTCAGTTACTGTTTTACTTTACTAAGAGTTTCACTAACTACAGCAATAGATAAAGCTGAAAAGCTTCCCACCTCCTTCTTGGTTGTTCCACAAAAGATGGGCAAATATGGCACGTCCACCCTGTACACTGCTCTGAGTAGGAAGGAATCAAACTGAAGAAGCAAAGATGGAAGCTTTTGAGTGGGAAAATCCTGAGTGGTCACCATTCTAGCTGCATATTCTTGCTGTTCACACCTTTGTTACTCTGTTCTCTCCTATATTTACTCTTATTTTATCTACATGCATTCTCACCCACAAAACACTATCCTGGAATGAAATCAAGGATTTTGGAGCTTTGGGGGATGAGTGGAGTGACTCGGAGAACACGAAGAAGAGATGGACAGAGGATGGAAACATTTTTACAGAAAGCTGACTGTCTGCGCTCAGCTTCAGGCTACAAGGGCAAGCAGTTCATCACATGTTGTGCTTCAAGCCACATCAATGAGTTAAGCATTTAGAAACTGAACACAAAGCCAGTCACTTCTAAACAGAGATTTTTTTGAATGCTGCAAAAATAAAAACATACTTAGCTGTCTGAAATATAAAGAATCACTTTCAGAATGAGAACATTTCCACTATATAATTCTGTGCAATGTTTACCTTCTTCAGAGCATCCAGCAGAGAAATATGCTTAAACCGGCATTCTATTTCATACTTGTATTCATGAAAACTTAATGCTGCTTTGGATTTAGTCATTTGCAATACTAAATATAAAAGAAATTGTATGTATTATAGCCCACCTTATCTGAAATCACATTCTGGGATATTTTTAAGGAACAAAGAATGCTGGTTATATAAGGTAACAGGAAATTTTGGTTTACCTGGAACTTACTTGTGACGAATAACCTCATGGGATAGTTAATATGAATACTGGACAAAAAACAGGACATGAGATTTCCATGAAAGCTGCATTCCTTCAACAACACCTTAAAGACACAGAGTATCAAACAGTGTACAGTGTAACTGCCTACAGAATATTCACCTGTTGGCCTTGGGGACTCTGTAAAATCTGGGCAACAGCAGCAAGCGTATCTGTATTAGCAATCTGAGATACCCAAGGATCCGGTAAACTTTGCACCACATTGGCTGGAGTAACTGGAGTCACAGGTGTTCCTAAAAGAAAAAAAATCCAATCAAAATATTTTAACACATAGACTTAGAAAGTGTTGGGGGAGAGGGGAAACTGCTGCAAAAGAAATGATAAATCAAATATTCTTGTTTATTTTCTAGTGCAATGACTTCTGGACTGCAAGAAATCAAATTATAAAGCAACTCTAACCTTCCTAGGACACTAAAACCAGTTACTGAGAACTAGGAAACACTTCATTAACATGAACAGAACTATTTTTCTGACACACATACAGAACACAAAGAAATAAAACAGATTCACATCAGCAGTTTTCAAATAGCAGCTTTGCTGTGTAAGTGTAGTTCACAGCTCTTTCCAGTACTGACCTAAGCGAACCACTAACAATAGCACTGATGAATGTAAAATACAAGAAGAAGGTCAAGAAACTCAATTCAGTTACACACAGTAATCTAAACCACACAGTGGAAGCAATATCTACCAAATGGTAATAGTAATCAATCCAGAAATATCAATTAATTCAAAATTTACTGGGCTTACACTTTATACTTCCAGCCCGCAGCAATTGGATTCTTTAAGATTGCCCATTTAATCAGTCTTTTTTTTTTCCTCCTAATATTTCTTTGAGAGGAACTTTGTGATCATCTGATCGTTGGTTTCCTGCCTAAATCCAGAATCTCTCTTCATCCCTGCAAATACCCTTTGAGCTTTTAGCTCGAAAATAGAGATATGCTGATGAATATGTGAAAACATAACGGATTATCACTTAAACAGGAAATTTGCATCAAAATAAAAAAAAAAGCATTACAGCAAAGCTGTGATTTCAACATTTTAAAGTGATGAAATGAAAATAAAAAACACTGAGGTAGAAGATGCGTTATATCACAGAATAGGAATTTCTGCATATTTATAGACACCGTTGAAAAATAAGATCATCTACCTTCCTGATTTTCAGCAAAGGATCAGCAAAAGGTGAGTAATAAAATCAGGTCCATATGTGCTAAAAATAATTTTATAAATAAAATTTCCCATACATCCCAATCTTCAAGGAAAAATTCACCACAAAATGAAAAATGTTGAAAAGCCAGCTCCCTAGCATCTACTCACATAAGTAAGACCACCAAGGCATATATAAAAATGTGTGTTAGGTAACTTTAGATGTACTCCGTAAGCAGCATTTTGCCCACTTGGTTCTTACTCCAAACTAGGGAGAGAAGGAGGTATGTTAGTAGATGCAGCTTGTTTTATTGATGCGGGGTCTTCAGTTCAAAATCATTGCCTGTTGATCAGCAAAAGTAAAAGATCCCCGTCTGACATTGTCTAATCAGCATGTTCAGTACTAAAGATAGCAAAAAGATACCGATGGGTTCTCTTTTCAATGGTCAAGTACCTTCTTTTTTGCCTTTAAGGTGTAAAAGTACGTGTTACTGCACTGTTATTCAATATGAAATTATTTAAGACACATAGTTGGAAAGTAAGCATAATGGGCTTTGTTTTAGTTTTGCTATTTTCCTAATATGAATGCTGGCTATAATACATTCCTTTCTGGATTTCATTGGATTTATCAAAAGGAAACCAGTGAGATGTTTTTTTTTGGGGGGGGGGGAGGGGTTTCCAGCACTTTAACAGCCAAGGAACCAAAGCTGACAGAAGGGTTTCGATAGAATGTAATTAATTCAATTTTAATCTGGTGTTGTTTACCTGGTGTATTGTTGCTCATAGCAGCAGTAGTGCTGGGCAAGACGGGGGTCACAACTGGTGGAGGAATTCCTGCTGCCATATCCAAGAGAGGCTGAATAATTTCACTCTTGAACACGTTATTTTTCTGCCATAAGTTTAGCACTCTGACAATTTTACTCTAAAATGATAAAAAGGATAAAAGAAGATCTTTGTCATGATTACATTTCTTGTTATCATGAATTATTGAAGTTTTAACCAGCAATTCCAATCTGCTTAGACTGAAGCACCTTTGGGTTTACAAAACGGTACGAACCTTAGAAATAGTTACATCAAAGATGTCTAACCCAGGAATCTGTGCTGACATATACAGGCTGTACATAACACACACAAAATATACAACCTTCAGTAAAAAAATAATTAATTTACAGTTACTAAGTAGCCTAATTATAAGCATCTTCCCCCATCCCTGCGCTCAGAAAACCAAAATTAAAGAAATACATATAAATGTGTGAGGAGAAGCCCTCAATAAGGTCCACTCTAGTAAGCAAAATACAAGATCAACATCTTTATTCTTTAAAGGAAACACACTAAAATTGCTTTGATTAGAACAAGTTATACTAAATGTTTTACCTTGTCATCCCCAGGACAACGATACAAGTTCTGAAAAGTGCTGATGATGTTATTGCTGAATCTTGGAGCAAATACATCCTTCTCTTGCCCAAACTGATGCCGGGACTGCCTCACAATCGAGTCAATGACATACAGACCAGGCACCTTGTATTCTGGTTTGCACTACAAATAACAGTAATTTATAATATTCATACATCAAAAATAACACAAATCATTACCGGCAGACTAAACAGAAACAGCTCCATCTAATTTTTCAAAATGTTCACTATTCAATAAATTTTACTGAAGTACAAAACTATTTCAAACAGAAACACCTAGCCCTTAATGTTCAATCTGTCACAGTTATATATACTCTACAAATATGCATATAGCTTGAATTTCATTTGCTACCACTAACAAAATCAAAAACCTCTTTAGAGTCTAGCTAGTAAAAATCACCACATGAACAACAAATCTTTTTTAAAGACACATTATTTTAAAAGATGTAGAGCAGCATAAAGCGCAAACAAAAATGCCACGTTTCACACTAGACGAAAGTTAAACTTAAGTGGTCATCTTTAATTTTAAAAACTGTGCTGAAAACCTGGTAGAAAAGCAAAAGCAACCATCACTCATTAGATCACTTTCAATTATTTTGCTGGAAGATGTTCATAGGCCTCTATTAATACTAAATGAACACACACAGAAGTAGTTCCAACACAGTATCTGCAGTCATTGAAATCAAAGTGTTACATAAATACAAAATGAGGACAATGTATTTGTTTTTCAGCATCAGTTATCATCTACTGATTACTAACAGAAATTGAAATACACTATTGTGGGGTAAAAACAGAAATTCATTTGTATACCTAAGACTCAACTGTAGTGAATAATCTCTACAGCACTGAAAGCTCTTCTCTGTGATAATGTAGAATATCTGTTACTGACTTACCTTTTGAATGAATTTCTCAACACTCTGCACAACATGCTTGTAGAACTAGAAAACAAAGATAGGATTTCAATAGAGGAGAAAATTCTATGATGCATATACTTGTCATATACAAGTCATGCAGCATTGACAATAAAACAACAATCAGAAACTTCAGTTGATCAACCAGCAACACAACATCCATAGCTAAATATGCTACCTTCCTCATAACATTTAACAGCATCCGGAAAAGCTAATTGCTCTTATTCTTTTTTAGAAGCATGTCCTTATCTAGTAAGTGAAGGTAACTGCTCCTTGAGAATTATACTGTTTTTTCAACACACTTAACTGCAGATGATAGCACAACATTACTAAGAATAGCTTTTCTATTTTGTTTTCCAAATGTTAACTTTAATAATCTAAATACACGATATACAAATAGAAAAACCTTTAAAACATTTACTGATTACTTATCCTTCAGTCCTGTTGGTTTCTTTTGTGTTCTTTGTTTTTTTTCTGTTACTGGTTGTTGGTTTTTTTTTAATTTCACATATAATTGCAATAGCTCCACATCATCTTAATAAATGCTCTACAAAATTAAACCTTGTTACTGAAATGATAAGCATAAAGCTTGATCGATACTTCCCAATATCCCCTAAGATGCACCAAAACACTCATCTCAAAGGGAGTCAGAAAATGCAGCAGTTACTTTATATCCTCTTTTGCCTTGACTGTAGCAAGCAGTGGTAACAAAAAAGTAACAATTGCATTTCTAGAATACAATACACTCTGCATACTGCCCGTAGTTCTAAGAACTACAGAAGTGTCAATTTCTATGTGATAAAACACATCACGGAATCACAGAACGGCCAGGGTTGGAAGGGACCTCAAGGCTCATGAATCTCCAACCCCCCTGCCACATGCAGGGCCACAAACCTGCCCTTTTGATGCCAGACCAAATACCAGACATCACTCCCACTCACTGAACTTACATTCATTTCTTGGTATACTACTATTGTATTAAATATCCCAAGGCTGGAAGTTCAGGTACCGAAATGATAACTACAAGATAATATTGGAAAAACTGGAAAATTACAACTTTTAAAACTTTAGCAGGTTAATGTCTTTGAGGTCCAGTTTATTAAAGGGTGAAAATACATAATGAAAATCTTGAAAGAGATATAACATTATCCATTTCAAGGTTTCCGAGATTCTGGTATCATTTAGCAGAGTTGTTAGGATAGTATGGTTAGGTTGCAGTTGGACTTGACGATCTTTAAGTTCTTTTCCAACCTGAGCAATTCTATGATTCTATGATTTACTATTAGTTTGGGTAAAGTTCAGTACAGATTTTCATAACACTGCAACAACACATGCACTCTAATTTATGTAGACTTCTCTTATTTAATAAGCATAATAAACTCCATTCTTCTATCATCAATTTGCTCTGAGTTACGCAGAACTCCAATGCAGATGTCACCAAATGAAAATGTATCCACTTTCCCTGCAGAGGCACACAGACATAAAGACCACGTCATGTCTTTTTTGCTTTTATTCTGTGCTTTTTATTCAACTCTCCAGCTTTCACCAAGTGTTTGTTTTAATGCTTAGTACTGTGTACTCTTTCCACCATTATTTTTCAGCCCTGTTTTCTGTTACTTTGCTGCTACTTGGCACAAATTCTACTTTGTGGCAAGATTAGTCTTTAGTTAGGGTTCCTGGGAACCCTTATGATCACACTTGATCATAATTTGGCAACTGTGCACACGATAAAGGGGAAACAATTGCTGTTCTATAAGCTATTCAGATATTTTGTGAGAGGTAAGAAATAGAAAGGAAATTACAAGTAGTAAGTCAGTTCCTTACCTTTATAGCCTTGATTGCTGCCTTGGTGATCTGTGTCATTTTAGCTTTAGAAATGGGTGGCTTGTAATCGTTCAGCGAGTACAACTGCAGAAAAAAACAACAATGAAGTGATCAGAAATACATTCTACAATTCTAAAAAAGTATAAAAACACAGCATCTTTTCATAAAGAAATATCACTTTTGATATTCATCTAATTTTACATATATATCAGATCAGAAAAGAAATCCTCATTTAAAAAAAAAAATAAAAAGGCCCAATGAAATACAATCTAACAATCAAAAAGCTTAAAAGACAGCAGATTCTTCCTTGCAATGGCCAATGCACACCTAGTGTTATTAGCATTAAATACAGCAGACATCCATAGGTGAAGTTACAAAGGAAACATACAATATGCAAATGTGACAGCTCTCATTATGATTTCCTTTCTAGCGCAAAAAAAATAATAGTGCACTTGATGACCCTCATGAAAACGTACAGATACTTAACCAAATGCTTATTACATGCATCATTGCTTGCCTGCTGAATCTTATTTATTTTCCATAAAACAAAAACTTTCAGCCCAGTGAGAATGAACACGTAGCCTTTTTGCCACTTAACACAGCAGACTGGAAAAAATTATAGACTTTATTCACCATTTTAACTCAAAGATAGATACTAATTATTAAAAACATTTAAGCAAATTCCATCTGAGTTCTCAATTTTAAAACAGCTTTGTAACTTCATATCTAAGCACCAAAGCAAAGTACACAAGCTGTTTCGCAACATTTTTTTTTCCCCAACGATGCAGTAATAGCCTTATTCTTTTTTGCTTGTACATCTACTGCCAGAAGCAATTCAGTATGACACTTATTCATCAGAAATTTGCTATATACTGAGAACTGTACAGGAACTAACTTCATAGCTCTAACTAAGAGGTGGCAATTAGAAGCAAACTCCTTCCTTCACATTGAGTCAGGAATCCAACATCTGAGGCTATTTACTTGCTGTGAAAACCTCTGATTATTCACAACATGCTACTTTGAAAACAACACTGCTCTTTACTCCCTTGACCCGAGATGTGAACTGACGCTATACTATCCAGTATTTGCTGCTTTCACACACAAGAAGACCAGATACAAAACGCCAAACCAGTCTTGAGGATGTTCTCGACTTAGCTTACACTGTATTTTTGTTAGAAACATTCACGTTTAGAAGCACGTTAACTTGAAAATGTAGAACTGATAATGAGAATGGCCATCCACAGAAAATTTTTATTTCATTCTTTAAGATGAGAAAAATTGGAGTCAATTCCTAAGATTGTTAACATCTGAAACAAAGTCAAAAGGCCACTCACTTCTCCTACTATGCACTCCAAGTGTTGCAAAATATTTAATTCTTCAGCTTCCTACAATTCATTAAATCTTAGGCAAACAGTTAGCTAAGAAAACCTAATTCAGAATGGTTTACATTTAGCAAAGTAACATGCAAGAGCAAACAGGATCACGCAGTGGAAAGGATTAGACAATTGTAAATTTAAGTCACGCTCTCTGAACTGCTTATAGTAATTCACTGCTTTGAAATTAACAAGTTCCCAAGAGAACTTCTATTCTTATCTATTAAAAAATAGTCTTAACTAAAACTTGCATACTCGTCAAAAGGTGAACTGGAAAAAAAATTGCTTTGCCCATGCCTAAATATCAGTCTTTTCAGCCTGTAGGAATTTTAATTAAAACTGTGAAATTAAAATCAGTTCACATTTAGACATCCACTTCTAAAACAAACATGACTACCTCTTGTTATGTTCTCAATTACTTCTGTGCTTCTTACAAAAAGAAAAAAAAAAACAACAAACCAAAACAACAACAAAAAAAGCAATAGCCTTTCAAAATTCAAATACATGAATGCTCTTAACCAATGGGAAGGGAACCAAAATCTCCACAATTGGTTTCTTCTCTGTTTTACACTCATGCTTCAGTGCTCAACTTTCATTTATGCTTCGGTTACACACTGGTGATAGTGCAGGTCATTTTCATCCTGTGTAACAGCCTGGCTTGATAAATGCCACTACAGCTAAAGTATTTCTGGGGAATGTCAGAAACATTTTGCTTACTTTCATGCAGTATGCTTCACTTTGCATATTCCCAGTCAGCAAACTCATAGCTCAAAAAACGCTAACAACAAGAGTAATCTACACATATGCAAGATTGAAATCAGGCTGAAATTCAGGAAGCCACCTTGCCAATCCAAAAACTGACCATGAAAAGGTAGGAAAATATAGGAACTTCTTGACCACAGATGGAAACAGCTATAAGGAGGCAGAACCGCTGACTCACACAGATGTGCTGGGAGCACACCTGATCATTCCATCAGCTTTGAAATCACCATAAAAAAGTGGATGGAGCAGTTCAAAGCAACAAGAAAGCTACAACACTGTGCTGAGAAGCATGGAACTGCAACAATTGAATCTGAAGCAGCGGCTGTGCAGTCAGGTGTCTCAGTAGCATACATCTAGGATATGCCCAGAAACAACAGGAGAATATGGGATGCTATTATAGCATCCCATTATTCTACTCCAGGTAGCAGAAAGCCATATTTAGCTTTATGTTTTCTATTTCAAATTATCTGTCATGAAAAGAATGAACCAAAAGAAACAGCAGAATTAAGAACATAATTCTCTACAGAGAGACTTTTTGGACAACGGATATACCTGTTGCAGGCTTTCACAGATGCTGAAAGGAAAATACAGATCCTAAATTCAGTACTTGGAAGAAGCCAAGACAAAATAATTCTTCTAATTATTTATCCTTATAAGGATTTAGGAAGCTTTAATTTTCAATAAACATTTTACTTTGAAGATAACATTCACTTGGCAAGACAGTGATTTAGGCCCATCAGTGCACAGCAAAAGAACTGTGAAGGAGCAGCATCTGGAACGCTGCAAGGGACGATGAGGGCCCTGTGTGAGATACTATTTGCAATTTTGCAACACTTAATGCAACATTTTTGACAAAAATAAATCACTTATAAAATTAAGAAATGTAACATTCATTAAAATGTACTTTTTATTTGGTTTTTTATTGCATTGTAAAGAATTTACCCACACGAAACATAGATATTGTATGGGAACTGCTGAATCACGGCCTGAACCTCTGATTGACCACCTGAGGCGAGCAATGAGTCAGCCCTGGGAGCACAGGTGAAGGCAATTCTCCTGTGCTACTGGAAGGGGTGAAGCCTGGCTCCACCTCTCCCAGACCCCATTTAAGAGCTGACTGCCACTGAAGAAAGATCTCTTCCTGGAGATTGCTCCTTGTGGAGTTTATTACAAGCCTACAGCATTTGGTGAGCATTTTTCATTTATTATCTCTTCATCGTGATAATCCTACTTAGAAGATAATAAAGGTGGTCAATCAAAGGTTCAGGCCGTGATCAGCAGTTCCCATACAGACGTTCACTGAGTAGCGGCCAAAACCACACACTTCTCAATACAGAAAGTTGAATGTGCACAAATACCTTCCTGAACACCTACCAACAGCACCCACGCTCTTAGCTCCATCCTCAGGAAATGTGCACATCATGTCTATTAACAGTCAACCAGGAATCCCCCTCCGCTAGCTCTAGTGTTAGGCTCCTTAAAGACGCAAGACTTGGATAACACTCAAGCAATGAAATTAGTATTATTATTTCATCTAGCAAACAGGATTATTTTTTAAGATGGTAGGCATGCAAAGAAATCAAATATATTTCAAATCTTGTTAAAGTAAAATAATTGCATCTATTCAGGATTGTAAAACATGAAAACAAAAATATTTTTATTTTTAAAACTTGTGTTTCAATTCTGGCTCATTTCTTCTTGTATGCCCTTTTGTACAAATATTTAGTCAAAATAGTTTGCTATAATTATTTCCTGATCATTGTTTAAAAGGCACTGGCAGAAGCAAGCAAACTAGGAGAAAAAAAAACAACAGTAAAGCTAAATAGTAAAGTCAGGGAAATTATCTGAAACAAAATGATACAATTGTGATTATCTGAAGTGGGATGCAAAACAAAAAAAAAAAAGCGGCCATACCCTCCAGCTGGTAACGTAAATACAGAAGATAAAACAATTAAGTTTGAAAAACTAGTTAAGTAAGGAAAGGGCACAACAATAAGCCTTTTTCAAATGATAGAAGGAATAAAAGACATGTTACTGGATTCCTCTGGGGCCAAAAGATAATCAGTGCAAACAGGAAGACACATAGGAGAGAAAACCCAGCAGAAGAAGAACCTGCCTCTTCTCATCTGTTTTTAGACCTATGCACTGAGGAAAAACTCTGGAGATCTCCCATACCACAATCCCGTTCTAGGCAAAGAACAAGTTTGCAAAGTGAAAAATAATGGACTGTGAGAATCAAATTCTGAAGAACTCAAGAATCAAAAACTTGCTGCTAACTGCCATTCCCAAATTCTCACTTCAAACAGCCTCAATCTTGTAGCACTCACAGACCAAAGATAAAGAACAGGAATTTCTGAAAAGGGCTCAAGGGGATACTCAGGAAACAATATATCAGCTAGGTTCAACATTTGTACCAGCAGAAATATATAAATTTCTCCAAAGAAAAAAATTATTGGGCACGTATAATTCCATGCAGCTGTTGAAAAGAAAAACCACATTCCAGACTGTTGTTCTTTGAAAGGCTCCACAAGTGCTCCAAGAAATCACAGCTACAGCCCACCTGGAATACCAGGAGGCATTTATTACATGCTACTCATAAAAGGGTACAAAGAAACTGAGGTCTCCTAAACAGGCACTGCCATGGCAAATAATCTGACCAGCTATTCCTTAAAGGAATAATTTGGATAATCAGTGGAAGTCCCAAGAATCTGTGCTGGTGACTGCGCTGTTCTGTAGTTCTGATTGTTCTGGATAGGAAAGATGAAGTCTGACCATCAAAAGCTGCCAAGGAATATTAGTGATACACAAAATAAAGTGGTAGGCAAACTAAAAGGAAGCACACATGAAGTTGTGGACTTTGAAGCTGACTATTGTCATGCAGGAATGAGACGTGCTGGTGCAAGAGACATTTCTTTGAAAGCAACAGTTCAACAGTCAACCAGAAAAATTTCAGCAGTAAAAGCAGTAAACACTTTCAGAACCACACCATTATTTAGGTTACTGTACTACCTATAGGGCACTCTTGTCCTTAATATTTCAGGAGTTTCCTCCCCCCAATCTCCAAGTTTCACAGGAAGTCATTAGGGCTAATAAAACATATGGAGATGCTTTTAGGTGAAGAACAAGGGTGGCTAGAACTCTTCAGCACACAAACAGGATTTCTAAGGGAACAGCAGATGCCAATATAACCCTGAGTAGTAGGGAAGGTCACACTGGAAAGGATGGGCAGACTAGATGCAGGAGTGCACCAAATGACATCAGAATGGACTGAGTGAAAACCAAGCTGGTGAAAGTGGTTTGAGATTGCTGGCTTTTATTTCCTCCAAGAATTCTCTGCCTCAAAGGAGTGCTTTTGTATGCCTCATAGGGATGTGATTCACTCAGGAATATCTTGATATGTTTGCCCAGATACTACAATGAAACACACTCAGTCTTTTAAAATATATATAAAATACAGTCAGCAATCTGTATATAAGTACACAATGCAACTCTTAACTTAAAAAAACTTCTTCAAATGAAGTTTAAGCCTTATCACATCAGGGAGCTGCATTTTTTTCTTCAATAGAAATTAAGTTCACTTATGGGTAGTGAAAGTGAAACACTGCACCCTTCCTGTGGCAGACAAAACCAACAAGTTTCAGAGTTTTTGAAACATGCTGTTCACATTAAGAATACAAACTTGGAAGGAGAAAGCATGGGAGCACTCACAAACCATAACGCAAACTTCAAAAAACATGCTTAGCAAATGAACTCCTATGTGATTCAGCAAATTTTGAAGAAAATCTAGCTAATTTCATCACTAGTCATCTATCTATTTCCTGGATAAGCATCAACACACACCAAATGCTGAAAAAGAGACAAACTGATGAGTGCTTACTTATGCATTCGATGCCTACCAACAGATATCTGTCCACTCATAAAACCTGCCTTCTCTACTTAAATTCAAAGCTGAAACGACCTGCATACTTAAAAGTGTTTGCATATATATATATATATATATAGCATTAAAAAAAAAAAAAACAGTAAATACAATAACTTAAAGCACTGCTGTGTTGGGCACCACACTTCAAAGTCTCTTTTATAATTTGTACTAAGAGAATACAAATTGTTCTGAGAACATGGCACGTCTATTAACAGTTGATGACATGCACACGTATCTGTTCAAAATCTTATTCTAAAACCACCTGATGATGTTGAATCAATTTGTTGTATTCACTTAGTATTTAGTATTCATTTTAGTATCATTTAGTAGTCAGATTTTGTACTGGAAACTAAAAAGAATATGCTAACCCAAACAAAAGCAACATTCATTTCTCAGCTATCTTAATGTCTGAAGGGAAGAAAACAGCCTTCTGCCATCTGCCCAGAAGAGTACTACTACACAGAGCTCTGTATTCACCCAAGACTCAATCTAACATGGGAAGGATCTCCCGAGAAAAGTCACCAGACCACAAACACAATCTCTGAGGAAGAGTGCTGTTTTTGTTACTATTTTCTTCTTTGCTTCATTAAGTCCAACTGACCTGAATAAACAGAAAAGTTAAGCCCAACATAATCACAGACAAGTCATGAAGAATCTGCTGGTAAAAGAGAAATCACTTCCAAACTGTTGGCTCAGTTTTTCAAAAACAAACGCAAGCAACTAACGTTAAGGAATTAAGTTATAAAAAACATCAAATAAAGAACATCTCATATGACTTTTTGGGAATTATCTTCCTCTGAAAGAAAAATAAAAAGAATATTTTCAAGTTTCTGAAAAAAAGTGCCAGTGATTTTTCAAAGTAGTGCACTTAATACGTTTGTTTGCAACACCAATGGAAATGTAATGTACCATTACTTTCTTTTAGAAAGCTGTGGACAAAACACTTAATTGCCTGTCTCAAGCATTCTGGATGAATGAACATTGCTCAACTCCAAACAGAACTGGAAACTACAAAACACAACTGAAATTAGTCTTCCCACCCCATTTATTTCTAAAAGAAATGTCAGGGCAATCTGCAATGTATTTGGGTGAGGGGAAGCTGCTTTACAGCTTGGCTGTATGATAATTCCATCTAGCCATGTCCTGACATCACCACTCTGATAACAAGGTGGGAGACAATCCATAAACACATGAAAGAAGTACTCACGTTTGATTAAATATCGAACAAAAATTACAGGGAAGACCTTAAAAGGATGGCCTGAATCTGAATGGCACTTAAGGGACAAAATGAATCTGCAAAGATATACTTATCACCAAATCCTAATCTGTCTCAATGAAAGCTATTCCCAGGGTAATGATCTTACAAGGCAAGAATCAGATGCCAGCCAAACGGCCATGTAAGCACATAGCAGCTTATCAGACAGGCAACACAAATTCTCCAAGCTGATCACAGTAACTGGCAGTTTTAAGATGTATTCTTGTTCTCACTTTATATATGATAAGACTGTCTTCTCAACCTGTTTTGTTACTGTCTCAATTTGAAAAACAGATTTCCCAATTTTATAAGCTCTTATCCTAACTCAACTGTACAGAAATGTAAGAGACAGACAATGGGCCAAACCTGCATTGCGTCTCCAATGCTATCAACAGTTCTTCCCTAAATCTCTTCAGCAGGCTGCGTAACAGCTCACCAATTCATCTCTTAATCATGCCTCAAAAACCATCACTTATCCAACTGTGCTTCACTATTCCACCCTAATGGCCTTGTGTCACATCAAAACATTAAGCAGTACAACTTAAATGCCCCTGGAGGGTGAAAAACATCAATGTGGTGGAGTGTACTGTTAATCAACTTCATTACTTAACAGAAATATAAACTGAAAAATGCCATATAGATGTTCCCACAAGATCTTGACTTATGTGCATTCCATAATAAGAAGACCCTTTTACCCACCATACCAGGCTCCTTTTCCACTTTCTCCAGAATCTCATGAAATTGCCCTTTTTGTTTACCCTCCACATCCAGAGCTTCACCAAGCCTTCAGATGTTCCTTTCAACCCCCACCCAATCCAGCCAACTTGGCCATTTCAACTGCCAAGAAGAGCAGGAAGTGTGTCAACAGAGATCTGGAAATCATTTCAAGCTCCTTGTCTAATTATGCCTCTGGTCTGAGCTTCACCACCAAAGAGCACCCAGACCTTCTTGGATATCTCCAAGTGGTGGCTGTTTTTGGGACTGCTTTGCTCTCTCTGTCCCTATACAATTCTTTCTTTTTAGTTCAATTTTTAATTCTTAACAGTCTACTCCCCTCTCTTTTTTTCCTTTCACATTCTCTTTTGTTATGTTTTTGTGGATTTTGATTTTTTTAACCTTCTACCCTTTTCCTCGAGAGGGAACAGCAGCAAAAGTTACTTACTGATGTACCGCTAGCGTAGACAAGGTAAGTGCAACCAACAGCTGATGCTTACAGCATGTAGATACACAGTTGCCATTTCACTGATACTGTCTCTGATACTTTTTTCTAATATTTTAGCCACCATCAACCCACAGCTCAGCGATTCCTGAGCCACCACTACCAGAACGTTTTCATACAATCTCCAAACTTCCTCCATGTACAGCAATACATTTATTAATTTTTTAATCCATGAAAATAGTTATCATGCCCCATACCTTATAGCAAAGACAGGCAGTTTAATCAAAACTTGTGCAAGTAAACATTTTTTCTTGTTTTGAGCTCAAGTTCATTAATTACATTGGATTTGTGCAAGTTCTGCACTGGAAAAAATAGCAATCTGCCTCTTCTGTGTCATCAGTACTATAGACTCCCATCTCATGACCCTTCAGTGACCTCTGTTCTAGCCTGAAAAGAGTATAAATATTTACTAATTTCTCATGCAGACCTGTTCTGTTCCTTTGACTGTCCCTTCTGCCCTGTACATGCAGTACTGCCAGGATGGTCTCGTGAGGTGGAAATTAGACTACACGTGATACAAAATTAAGATATAATGGCATTACAATGAGTCTCTATTCTTTCCTAAAAACTTCTGGAATATTTCTGAGCGTAAGAGGCATTTTCACCTTGATTGCAAGATCTTACTAATTGCCAAATTTCAGGGTCTATCCCTGAGTAAGTGAAGGAAGGGTTGCCTTTTTCATACCATCTCCCCAGCTTGCATTACTCTACATTTAACTTGATGAAATTGCAGTCCGTCATCTAAAAATCAGTATGGCACTGTAATTTTGCAATTCTTCAAGTCAAGCCCTTCATTATCACTATCCCAAATAAGTTAATACAGCCTCATAACTTTATTCCTTTTGCACAGCATTTATAACTCCAAAAAAAGATTCCCTCATGAAAAAAAAATAATCATTTATTTCTACATATGGTTTTTCTGCCACCTTTCCTCTTGTAGCAGTTATCTACACGATCTAATGATGTAGAAAGAACTCTCTTTCTCCACACAATTCAACTTCTTTTCAAAATTTTGGGCATGGAGGATCTTGTCAACTACTTTCTAGAAATGCCAGTACGTGATATGACCAACTATTCCCCAGTCCGCTGAAAGAGAGACCCTGAAAGGTCTCTCTTACTCTGCCGTACTATTTGGTTGGTGGTCATAAAAATCACACCAACTCTTCCTCACTTATCATATCCATTGGAGTATTGTTTCAAACAAATTCTGCTACTTATTTTTCACCACCTTCAACAGTTATTTCTTTAGAGTTTGATACCAGTTAAATAATAAAGCCTTAAAAGTCAACTTTACTATCATATCATTAAAACAAGCATTTCTGTCATACCACCCTCCCACTCATTACAGTCAACTGATATTATCTGAAAATAAGACGGGATTGCCTGTACTCAAAAGGATTTTGAATGAATTTATTGGACAAAAGAAAATGCATTATTTCCTCATGCATCTTCAGAATTAAGAGGTTCCAAAAGCAATAGTTACACTGAGTCTTACACAAAAAAATCTGGATTTAAGTGTCATGCCCAGGAAAGGAGGCTGGCAAGTAAAGCCAATTACATTCACAATTTTGTACTTCTCCCCCATCTGGTGTAACAATTTAGTACTTTGTATATCAAAAAGCAATAAAACTGATAGCTAAGAATCTATGTAAAAGGCAATATTCCAGCATACAGAAGGCTTAAGCTTAACCACATCATTAATCATCCCTTTCCCCAAAGTTATTTTATATAAATCGCAGTCTTATTTCCAGAATGGGAGGAGGGGTAGAAATCATGATTTTGTTCAAAGATGTAATGAGCTACATAAATTATCTATTGGGAATGGATTAAAGGCAAAAATCAGGCTGATGCTGTAGTTAAAGCATGAATTTTTGCTCAATAGTTTTACTGTAATTCCTTTAAGATAAGTAGTCTTTAAGAGAAGGATTACTGAAAGCCTGGGAAATCGTCAGCGTATCTCAAATTCTGATTGTTCACTAATGCAAATAATATCATTAAAACCGTAATTCAAAAAGTGCTAAAAATTTTTTATTTTACGTATCTGTAAAAAGTGAACTTTACTGTAAAAAGCCTGTATTTTACAAGGCAGTCTACTACATAATTACAGCCTAAAGTTTCTCCAGTGAAGATAGGGCTCCATGAAAATGAACTACTACACCCTCTGTGAATGGTTAGCAGCCTGTAGAGCAACTCACTGCATCTCCATGAAGGCAATGGCATACCACACTTCTGCAGTGGCCAGTATTTTGTTCCAAGGTCTTTCACCACTTTATTCAACAAGCAAGACAGCCAGACAAGTGCTTCCCTACAACAGTGATATCCTGGCTAAAAATCAGAACAGTGTGCTAACTTTATTAAAACAAAGCTTTATAAGTATTATATTCTTTTTCATACTTCTGGTCATGTCTTAGAAAGGCCGGAAGAGACTGGATAGGCAATAACTTACTCATACAAGACAAATTTTGCCACTAGAAGACTTGAAAACTAAGAATATCTCTGATCTCATGCCATCCAAAGGAATACTCAAATCTGTAACTCAGAAGTTACATCACTATTACAGCAACTAAAGGAACAAATATTTTGATACACAGAATTGCTCAGGTTGGAAAAGACCATAAAGATCATCAAGTTCAACCCTAAACTAACCATACAACCCTAACTCTAACAACCCTCTGCTAAATCATGATACTGATACTTAAGGACTCAGACAAGCCTCTGAGATCACGAGTACAACTGGTACCAGGGTTATCAATTACATACACCTGTATGGACATAGTTTCATTTTCTCTGAAGCATTTGGTCCTGGCATCAGGGCACAACATTACCCAGACATCAAATACGGTAGTAAATGCTTACAATTTTGATGCACAGAAGACAAAATAAATACTTCACAGTAAGTCTAATAAATATTAATAAATTACATTACTTTTTCACATTTCAATAGCATTAGAAATTAATAAAATCCAATTGCATATACAGAAAGAGTCACTGAATTGCTTACCAAAATATCTACATCACCACACTGCAAAGAACAAGAAAAGAGCATTGTCAGTCATTGCTTTGAAAAACAAATAGAAACAACAAGTTTTATTGTTGCATTTTATGTATTCTCGATTGCCTAGAAGTTACTTAAAAAATCTGAGCCCATCCCTCACTGAATAAATCTTTTGCTCAGAGCAGACTGGAACCTACCAGTGAAAACTGCTATTTAAACCCAATTAACACCTTGTTGCTCCCTGTGTTGCACAGAATTTTTAAATTATAGATCAGAAATGTGCACGTAAGATGGTGAAAATGACAAATGTTTCGTTCTGCATAAGATATTTAAGTCTGAAATTAGAACAGTGAAAAATTCCAATCTTCCAGTAATCGGTATGGGTTGACAAAATCCAATACTAGCAAAACACAGAACAAAACAGCAACCATCCTAACACAACTGTGTTAAACACTTGAACTGCATGATATGTGGTTGATATTAACAAATACATAGTGTAACAGTCAATATGCTCGATATCCCGTATTTTCCTTTTATCACTGCACTTCATTGACTTACAAAATATTTAAAGTCAGTTGAGAATGTTCACTCTAAAAGTTTACTCCCTCCGTGTCAGACTGAGGACATACCACTCCCCGCGTATGTTAATTTTTGCAGAAGTGATCTGAAAGTTCATCCTAACTGACTGGACAAGCAATTGAGTTAAACAAGCCATAAAGCCAAGAAGTCAGTTTCTAGCTGAATACTTTTCAGCATGTGAAGAAGTCAGGTATTACTGACATTGCCTTTGTTTAGTCCCTCTCCCACCCATTTCATTTTAAGGAAGTCAACAACTTCAAGTTTACTGACCCTGAACAATTCTAGGTGCAATTATAAAATTGCACTTTAGTTTT
The DNA here is from genome assembly GCF_905368555.1 of Meleagris gallopavo. NCBI lineage: Eukaryota > Metazoa > Chordata > Aves > Galliformes > Phasianidae > Meleagris > Meleagris gallopavo. The sequence continues at coordinate 49,545,168 of NC_139405.1, read as the reverse complement.
TGTATTTTAGAGTCATAAGTCATACTAAGCCCATTTTCAATTTATTATCCTCTTTTTTTTTTTTCCTGCATTCAAAGAAAGCTTATAAGCCCTGTTGGTATAACCTGTTTTGTACTAATAAGCTGTGAACCTAAAACCAGAATTTAAAGAAACCACCTGGATTCAAGTCTAGTGTCCCGAATTGTTTGCAACTACTAAGAAACAGATGTTTAGTTGAGAATAGCCTCTAGAACACTCTTTATTGCCTTAAAACCTTTAACAAGTCATAAAATACAATTCCCCTTATTCTCCTCATAGTAACTTAGGATGTTTACAGCCTGGGAACAAAAAGCTTAGCAAAACTTAAATGGTTCACATAAAATGGCTGGGCAAGACTAAGCTCTTTACCAAAGCCCAAGCTCCCAACAACAGAAAGACAACTGATCAAAAGGTCTATGAGACACTTGAAAGCACATCGCATAAGAAAACAGGGAACGTAAAAGGGGGTATTTCACTTTCTGCAATTCTCTCAGAATTCCTAACACGCTATTTTTTTCCCCCCATAAATACCATTTACCACAGCATGAAAACATGATCTTCTAGCCAATTTTTTATCACCAACTGAAAAATCTATCGTCTCCAGGCATGACGTCAGCCTGCAGAATTCCAGAGCCCATCCCAATGGAGAAGTGCCTCTCCTCATGCAGCAATGCGTTTATCTGGAAGGATGTGGCACAGTGTGAAGTCATGTGCCTCAGACAAGTCTAAACACAATCACATCTCCACAGCTGTGAGAAACAAAGTATAGGGCCAGATCCCAACCATTCAGAAAATCAAAGACTGGCACATTTTCTCTGCCAACTGCTTTTAAGGCTTGCAACAAAAGCTGTCTTATTGCACTGACTTCAAAACGTTTTCTCCATAGGTATGACTAAAAATTCCCTACATTCCTAACAAAGCTTCATGATTTAAAAATAAACTAATTAATTAAATTAAAAAAATAATAATCACAGTTTGTAGCAGGATGGATTTTTCTGCAACCAATATATTCGTTAAATGCATGTTTCTCCTTTCCTGCTAAGTGTTTCACTTCAAATTCCTGAAAATAAAGAAGCAAGCTACAGCTGCTTATCTGTTAACAAAGCTACAAAGATCAATGTGTTATCTGTAACCGAAATACAGAGCATATTCACAGAATAACCCATTCCTTTTCTTGTGAACCAGCTTTGTTCTTTTTTTTTTTCCAGTGTTCTGAGAACTTCACTCTGATCACGTATTTCCATAAACTTCAACAATCTGCTTAATATATTGCTCTTGGCTTTTGGAAAATGCAAAGACCTTTGTAAACATGATTATTCCTCTTTTAAACTTCAGTCACATCAATATCAAAATACTAAATTGTATTTTCTATCTGTGCTATTAGCTTATAAATGATCTATCAAGAGAGCTCCATAAAGCCATCTTTTAAGGCCAAGATTTTTTAAGAATCTGTTTTAGAACGAGCAGCATTCAATTTCTACTACTCTGTACTTGTGTAAAGAAGCTATAGAATATAGGTATGGAATGCAAAGGATTCATCCAGTTAATTACACATCAGTTTTAATGAGTATCTAATACATTAAAAAAAAAATGAAAAATTAAAAAAAGACATTCCTAGAAAGATGGAACCTCTCAGCATTCAATTTCAAATCAACAAGTACACAGAAACATTGAAACAGCACAAGAAGATGGACCTTCTGAAATATTTTCCCCCAAAATACAAAAATATTATAAATTCCAATTCAACAGCATAAGACAGCTGTTCACTGCATTTTATAAAACACCTTGTACAGCTGTAATCTGTTCAAAGAATACTCACTCCTATCTTCAAAACTGATGTTACAATTAGGAGAGAACTTCAAAACAAACTCAAGGCTACCAAAACAAGTGCCTTCAATCTCTCAGCTGTTGCTATGCTATGCTCTCCTACTACTCAGTCACCACCTGTCCAAATCTCTGCACCTTGCAGGTGGTGCCTCCTGGATCCAAGCTCTGCTCTTCCTCTTTTACACATCTTCTACTAGGATTGTAAATGGGAACCACAGAGCTGTCTGTCAAGCTCCCAAGCTCCCAAACAAGTTGAAAATTGTTACCGCTTTTGCCATGTAGAAGGTTGCTTTCCTTCTGGTGCCAGGTCTTACCCTGCATATGCAAATGCAATTTATTAACTTAAAACACATGTATTATATTTCTGAATGTCAAAGCATCAGAAAAATCTCCACTTGCTCACATAATCACAAAACTAGAAAAAAAAAACAGAAATGCAGCATTATTCAATTGATACTTAAAACAAAACAACAAAAACAGCTCATACCATCTAAACCTGTACCCAGCACAATTAGATATACTCTGTAGTCAAGCTCTCAAGAGGAAAGACAATGGCAAAATACTGTATATCCATGGTAGCCATGGATATACTTGGCTATAATTACCATTTGTATAGTATCTGTACTATATATACTATACAAATGGTAATTCACTTGACAAAAGCTTGACATTGTAAAGAGCGGATTCATTTTTGGTGGAATAAATGTGACAGAGGGTCACGGTAGCAATACACTCTTTTCCTCTTACTTTGTCCAAACTTAAACAAATCCTGTTTAAAATCTGTTTTTAAAAAAAAGTTTGGTATTGGTTGGTACAGCTGACCAAGAACAGGTGAAAATGAGAACTAGTTCAGCAGTAGCTGAAGACCACTTGCTCTCTTGCAGAACGCATTCCATACAATGCAGAAGCTCCTGCTGAAGAAGGTTAATAAAATTATCTACTTGGCTGTCAGTACTCCCAGAGCAATACTGCAGAAAAATAACTTCAAAGAAGTGAAGAAACAGAAGAAATGTACATGCAATTCATGAAAAGCTATGATATGAGAACAAGGACTAATCTTGTATAGAATTCAAAGCCAAGATTTAACTCTGAATACATACATGAACAATTGTAACCCACTGTCACCATGGAGTTACAGCAGTGTTTGCTAGGAGTGCAGGCTCTCAGCAAGGCTGAATCAGCCAATCAGGAGATAAATTTCTCACTGGTAGTCCAGAGGTAGAAAGATGAACCAATTTTACAGTCAGAAAAAAGAAAAAAAAAGTCAGCCACCTTCCAAGTGAAAGAATCTTCAGGAAAATACCCAAATGTCTAGCACATGTTTGAAGACATGCTTTATCAAATACTCTTGTTCTGAATGTTTCTTTTTCCATAAGAAAGTCCTTTGGCTTACTAGACTCTACAACTGCCAGAGGAAAACAGACTGCTGATGGCAAACTCAAATAAGACTTAGGATAATTTCAAGTACTTTGCAGAAGATTGTAGCCTTAGGCATGGTTTTAGTGAGCATGTGAAAATCAAAGAAACTGAACTTGTAAGAGTTCAGAAGTGCATTTGTATTAAGCTGCAAAATGGTTCAGTGTTTGCTACAATGAGTAGCAAACAGGAGCAATAATTGTAACAACCCAGCTATAACCCAGGAGTACTGGCGGAATCCAGAGACCTACATTAAAACTCACACTCCATCTCAACAATACAAGGTTCTAATCTAGAACACAATTTAAGAAGAAATGTAAAGTCTGTAAAATGGAAAGCAGAAAAACATGTTATGTCTGCCCTACACTAATTCACAAAAGAAGCGAGGTTATTGAGAAAAGTATGCAGAAAAGACAGCTAATATTTGGGAACCTCGCATGATCATTTACTCAAGATTCTGTGACTGGAGAAAGGCTAAGGTCAGACAAGTTTTTGAAAATGTGATACTGAAACTGTAAATATTTACCCAGCACACACAGCCATTTAATCGGGTGATTTCATAAACTTCATACTTAGTATATTCTGGTAAGAAAAATGATTTCTGCTCCTCTGCCCTCTTAACAAAAAGCAAATAGTTTGACTCTTGCTGGCAAGCAACAGGGTGAAATATTTACATTTCACTGATACTGCTCTTCATGGCCCTGACAGCAAAAGTGAAATTAACAAATTCTTCCACATTTTCCTGCATTCTAATGAAATTCATGCATTTTCTCTGCCGTTTGTTTTTTCTTCTCTAAGCAGCACTATAGGATTATAATGCAAAATAAAACCAAAGACCATTTTCACTTCCAAGCCAGAGGTTAAGAATGAAAAACTGAGACAGCTTTCTGGATACATATCTACATGCACACGCAAATACAAATGGTTAACTTTTAATCCTAAAAATTAAGAATAAGAGATAAAAGAATCCCAATCTGCTACAACAAAGCTTACAAAGAACAGATGATAAATGAAGTAGAAGATAAAACAGAAAGTAAAAAAGCATTGAAGGTATCAGTTGCAGAATCCTTTAAAACAGCAGAGGATGTGAAAGCAAGTTGCACTTTCCTATCACTGTTTTCTACTACTGCTAAAGTAATAGTAAGAAAGAAAAGGAAAAAGGCAGAGGATTTCTCATTTTCTCAGCAGCGAGAGAAAGAAAATAAAACTCTGTAGATATTACAGGTGCTTCAGCAAAGGCAGGATTTCAGAAATCTGTTTTGTCCTGGAGTAGCTTACATGTCCTTCTCCTGTTCCTCATACACAACCGCTATTATCATTACTTGCACTAATCAAAGCCCTGGCTCCTCATTTCAAAGAGCATCCTTTTCACCATTCTACTCAACTATTCAGCATCAATTTCTGTTTAGCATCTTTATGAGGCATACCATTTAGCTTTTTTTTTTAAACATCAACTGTCATTCTTTTATAAGAATACAGTCCTCTAAAACAGAGTAACTGATTTACGCTGAACTTTTGTGCGTCTATACTGCAATGTGTGTAATTAACGTGTGAGTTATTTCCAAGAGGATATTTCTGAAATCACAGCTAACCAAACTGTTCCCCGCCACCACTGCAAACCTGCTGTCTGAAGAAACATCATGGCAAAGGTGAGCAATGGACAATTCAGTTAAGAGGAGCACACAGGCAACTGCACCACCAGTGAACGATCAGTGACAGTTACACCCCTACCACTGACAGATTTCAGAAGAAGAGGTTAGTTAACTCAAACGTAACAATGAAGATTTTATGAACCATTTCCTTTCATCTTACATAGCTCTCACAACTATTCTGCACACTAAATGCTCACTGCGACTCCACTTTATGATGACCTACATATGGATAGCCATTTTCATTGTTAAAAGCACCTGAAGCCCAGTCTAGTAATTCTGGGCAAATTTTACTTGTGGCTCTTCCTCCTAGAATACATGTGGATTTACAACAGAAAAGATACAGGAATCCACATCACTCTTTAGTCTATACTCTATGATCACTTCCTTAATCTTTCAGTGCATTATGTGCACCCCACCTTCAAAGACTTTAAGACAGAGCACATTCCATGTCTCCACAATGATACTTATTTCACCATTCAATTCATTTGCATACAAAAGGATCAATATCCAAATGCACAGAGATTTCTTGTTCCTGGTATGAGCTTCAAGAAGCTTTGTCTTTTTTTTTTTTTTTTTTTAATATATGGTTGACCTTTTTTTTTTACAATTGCCTCTTTGATATCAGTAATATATTGTGCTGCCTTAAGAGCAGAAAAATAACTGTCCAAGGTGAGCATCAGATGTTTTTTTTCTAAGTAAACAGAAAACAAAAAGACAGCAAGGGTAGCATCACCAACAGCCAGGTTTTAAGACACGTGAGAAACATCAAATAAACAGAATGCTGCATTTAACTGAACTAGATCAGTGAATTATTATTGCAGTTTTAAAAGAAATAAGCATCTAAGCTGATTTTAACTTTTAGATAGGTATACAACAAATACTGTTTTAGTTACTTAGGTTTGCAACTAAACCACTATCATCCCACTGCTGGAACTTGACAGTATGTGTGCTTGCCTCTAGTCCATTCAAATTCCTTCTAACAAAATACATTGTATGGAATGTGTAAAGAATTTTAAACGTTTAAATAATTTTCTTCTGTCAAGACTTGTTCTTGACTTTGACGTTGTGCTTTTGAGAAAAAGCTCAGGGTCTGAAGTGAGACCTGGAGGAAAATGATTCTGCAATAGCTAAGCTTCATGGATGTCAACTATAGCAAATGATAAACCATGCAGTGAAACACTGACAACTAACAGCATACAAAGTCAGCTGTGAAATATTTTATCTTTCTGTTTAATTGCTAAGCATTTTTAATCAAAGGTAAAATATCAACCACTACATGAAAACACGTAATACCATGCGCAGGGTTGCCACCCAGTAGATCAAGCTGCCAACAGCCCCATCCAACCTGACCCTGAACCCTCCAGAGATGGGATGTATCAGCTAATTCTACATTCACCGTGAGGTACAGCACTGACAATGCCAAGTATCAACACGACACAGAACAACTTTCTGCAGAAGCAAGCACTGCATCCAGTACTCAGAGTACATGGGGAAACTTGAGATATTTATTTCTAATCAAATTAATGACCTATGTTAATCACTTCCATTGTGACTCTCCCACAGGACAGCTATGAGATCTTCCTTCAGTTTACACAAACGTTTTGAGTAATTTATACTACCTAGGTGGACAGCAGCTTTCATTTTAGCTTCACTGCAGAACCCAAACACAACTCCTTCCCTAAGAAAAAAAAAAGCACAAACAAACAATAGAAGTACCCAGTCTGCATATTTAAGTGTTCAGATGTATTTGGAATGTTCTTTCTGAAGTGTCATTGAGATTTCACTAGTAAGTTACACAAACTGCATAAATTATTGTAAAATTGTGAATTGAATGCAACCTGCACAAGAGAAAGCACGGTTAAAGTTTTTCTTCTATGAATTTAGTCTACTGGATCTGATGCTAAATTTAATTTACATCTATTTTAAAGCAAACATCTCTAGAAGAAAAAACTCCAACATCATGTCTGGAGTATAACTTTATCTTTGAGCATAATATAAACAAAAAGGAATTTTGGAAGCAAAGTACAAATATTTTGTAACTTACTCAAAAGTATTCAGGGATAGCGTAGACCATAAGCTATGGACATACACACTTCAGTTATTTCAAATATCAGTCATTTCACATTTCTAAAATGCTGAGTAGGTATAGGTCAGCTAGACCAGAAATAACTATAGAAAATTAAGTTAAAATCAAGTACTGCAGTGGATACGGATGTTTTAGAGTATCTAACAACTGTACTCAGGACTTCACAAACACAGCAAGTTGCGTATCACTTACTTCCAGGGTGAGGGGTTTGGTTACAGCATCTTCAAAACTTTCCTATCAGTGTAGACCAGCATTCAAATACAGAGACAGACGTTAAACCAAAACAGAAAGAGGTCATAAAAACAAATCTATTCACAGATGCTGTCAACTAACACTATAGGAGAAAATGTGGTTCATCTTCTGCATCTTTTTTTCCAAGAATGCAAACTCTAGTCTTTTTCAAGCATTTAAAAGATGGACATGCTCTGAAGCTTTCCTCTTCCTCACCCTAAGTCTCCAGAGTTCATCTGTTATTTTGACAGTATTTATACCTGCATGCTCAGCAAGTCACCCAGAAGTTGTTTCTGAATACAGAAGCAAAAACTATTGCTCGTGCTAGGAGCTATACATAAGAAAAAGGTTCTAAACTGTTTATGTTCTTCTGTTGTTGTGACTAGACTCTTCCTTTTCCCTACTTAAGAATATGGTATTTAAGCAAAGTAAAAAGTAGAACAGAAATGTTTCTAGTATTTTCTTTTTCTGCTTACAACATGATTTTTCCACTTGAGAATTCAAATTGTGTTACATGCAAAACTTAGAATTGTTCATCAGTTAGGGCAAGTCAGCTGCTACTGAGTTCTCAAGAAGTGCCACTTAAAAAACACTTCTAAAATTTTATTTGGGCTTCTAGATGCAACATGGTTTGCACACTGTTCCACTAAAAAAATAAAATTGCCATTTAATAAAAGAAAGAAATGTACTGATTTTAAATTATTAAAATCTTGCCACTTCTACGTTGGAGAGAGAAACCCGGGGCTCCAACTCCAAGCAGCCTACAGAAGTACGCATTGTAATCAGACCTGATACTTTCTACATTTATTAAAAGTCGAGTTTTCTAATGCACAGAACTTCCCATGGAGAAAATGGGTATTCATTTTCCTTATTCTCACCTGAGCTCTCAAATATAAACTCTTGCAACAAAGAGGAACAAAGCAGAGCTATCTTAAAAACTATCTTGAAATAAGATGAAGAACTGGTGCAAAAAAAAAAAAAGAAAGAAAGAAAGAAAGAAGCTACATATCCTATCAATAACTGACCTTTGTGAGCAGTGTTTGTTAATCTTCTGTATCATTCTCAACAGGATTTTTAGTGTGGTTCCATATAACATGTATGGAATGTCTGCTTTCATTCTAACCTCTCTAAATAAGCTATTTTCGGTCACGGAGGTGAGCCTCCAGGCCCTCGTATTCCCACCCCCCGATCCAAAAAGCAGCCCCAGGAGGTGCTGAGATGTACGCTGGCGGGGTGCGGGCAGACGATTAAACAAGAAAGGTGGGAAGGGGTGCCGGAAAAGGTGAGCGGCTCGGAGAACGGGGCAGACCTAGCCAGGAAATGCCCCGCTCTCCTCGAGCCCTCAGCGTGAAGTTGGCCGGGCACCGCTCTCTCCTCCAGCCAGTAGCACGGAAGAGGCCCGCTGCCCCCAGCCTCCCCCACCGCCCTCCTCGCGTCGTCTCCCGCAGCCCTTCGGTGGAAGCCGCCCGGGCTCGGGGAGCTTCTCTCGCCGCCGCCCCCCCTCCCGCCCTGCTGACAGCGGCCCCCGCCGCACCCCGGTGACCTTCCCGGGGGAGGCCGCTCCCCGCTCCCGCCGGCCGGGACTGCCCGGCCGCGGCCCCCCAGTTCCGCCCCCTCCCCGCGGCGAGGCGCGCGCAGCGGGAGGGGGCAGGGAAGGCGCCGGGCCCCAGGGCCCCGCCCGCTCCCCGACCCCGGGGGAAGGCGCGGGAGGGGGCACGCACCTCGCTGTTAAAGGCCTTCACGGCCTCCATGTCGCGGCCGAGGCGGGGGCCGGGCGGCTTCTCTCCGCTGATGGCGGCCGGGCCGGGGCTCGGCTCGCTCTGTGCGTGCGCGCTGCGCTCAGGAGCCGCCGGGCCTCCTCGCCATGGCGGGTTGCGCAGGGGGCGGGCGCGGAGGGACGCGGGCCCCACTCGTTTCCGTCTCCTCCCGGCGACGCGCGGTCTCCTCGCCCCCGCTTCCCGCCCGGCGGCGCCGACGTCCCCTCCCCGTCGGGCTTCGCTGGGCCGCGCCGGGAGGAGATGGAGGAACAAGGCGCTGCGGCGCGGGCACCAATATGGCGGACACGCGGGGGCTCCTCGCAGCGCAGCTCCGAGAGAAGCCGAGAGCGGCGCAGACGGCTACAGCGCCACCTGCCGAGCAGCGCCCGCGCCGCAGAACCGCTGCCGAAAGGGGCACGCCCCTCTCTGCCTCTCAGCTGGGCTCCGCCCCGAGCGCTACGGCCGGGCCCGGGAGGGAGAGTGGTTCGGAAGGTGCGTGGCGCAGATCTGCTGCGCGACTTGAGTGCTTGTGAGGGGTCGAGCTGCGACAAGGAAAGGAGCGGCAGGGCGTAGGAGAGCGCGTAATAGATCCCAGAAGACCACAAAAAGTAGTTACCGAGGATTACTATTGATGGAGAGCAAAGCCGGAAAAAACAAAGCTGTGTTTAGAACTTGGTAACGCGGCACTGTAGCAGCCCCGTCCGGCGAGGAGTGGCCATTTTATTACCCGGAGTGTATTTCCAGCTGAACTCGCACCAGCAGCCCTGTCACACAGCTGCTCTCCCTAGCAGGAAAGCCTCTGCAGGACTCACCTGTCTCCTGGCACTGACCCTGTCACAAGTGCTCAGGCTGGAGTCATGGGTGCACCTTCAGCTGGAATTTCTCCAGAGCTCAATGCTGTTCTTTAGACCCTACAGACACAGCAATTCAGATCAGGTATGTTTTCTTTATCTCTCCCTGAACACTCCCAGATGGTATTTTCTCACCCACACCAGCTCCCCTCAGACAAAACTCACCACAGCTCTCCGTACTCCGTTAGTTAACCATCTCACCCAAAAGCATCCAGCTCTTCACTTGACAAACAGCACAGCCGAGAAGTTAAACCACACATGGAATAGCACAGTTGCATTCTCACAGGACCTCACGTAGAGAATAAATCCCATTACAGAGTTGTAGGTTTTTCTTCTACAACAGGTTCAATCAGGGAAAAAGCCCATCTCCAGCAGCTAACATAGTGGCAAGAACAGGCCACAGACATAATCAAGAGGTCAGAGCAAATGCCCTGTTTGGAGATGACAGGAGAATTTCAGTTCAGTGTAGAGAAGAGATGAGCTTGAAGTAGGGACATCACCCAATAACAGCCAGCACCTACGAAGTAAAGTGACTGAATGAAATGCCTAAATATTTTTCATCATTCTGAAATAATATCCAGTAATCTCTTGACCTGCTTTGTATCTTTTTTTGTCAGAGACACATCAAGTCAAGAGACAGTCTTAAGGCAGAAGAGGTTCTGACTCAACAGTACGAAAACCTTTTCCATCATGAAGATAGCCAAACAGTGAAATAGGTCCCCTAGAGAAATGGCATGGTTTCCATCCCTTTTCAAGGTCAAAAAGGGTCAAGTTCTGGCTAATCCACTCAGAACTCACAGTTGAGCTTACTTGGTGCCACAGATTGGGTTAGGGAGCTTCTGAGGTTCCTTCTAAGATAAATAACACTGGCAGTCTTCTACCAGAGGGACAGTGCTGCCCTTCCCTTCGCAAATGTTTTAAGAGAAACACATTGTGCTTCCCAGGTTGGACATGGCCTTTGTTCCCTTTGATCTTTGCCCATGGGAATTGAAACTAAAATGTGAAGAGACAAGTGTTCAAATTATTGTAGAGCAAGGGATTTATCATATTACAAAAGACCAGTCCATTTGGTTTTACATTTGGTAAAACTTTGTACACCTTTGGAAAACTTATTTTAGTTATGAACTATCCTCTAGAATCTGGTAGCTTTCCTTTTGGGTGAAATTGAAGCAGGTCTGGTTTTGCCTATGAAAATATATGGAATACTACACTGGACAGGAAAAACATTTCAAAAACTATTTTGAAATTGACTTCAAAGTGGCCACAAGCTTTCATGTGACTGCTTTTACAGAACATTTATTCCAGTAGCATAAGCTCTTCCAGAGAAGGAAAGGGAAGAATGAATAAAGAAGTAACCAGAAAAGGGTAAGATTCACACTTAGATGTATGCACAAAGCCTTGACCTCTGAAATGCAGAATTGACCTCTGAATTTGCAGTGAGAGAGTCATCCAAGAGTGAGAAAGCAGTTGAGTGAATACTATGCCTCTGATCATAACACTAGATATTCTAAATTGAGTAAGCATACAACTGAAGTATTACTAAAACAGTGCAGAAAAATGGTTTATTCTGAGGCAAGGCTACCTTACTCCATGACACCACCTAATTCAATATCCTATGGTATTATTCATAACATACCAGAGTCATCAGGAGATTTTTACCTTGTTCTGGAGCAGGATGACTGACAGCTTACTGTTCAATGCAAGATTTTTTCAATTCTGGTACTTTGTGAAACTACTGAAAGTCATAGCAGAAACTTCTCAATTTTGCAAATAAGTTTATTCTTGCTTTCTAAAATATAAAGAACTTATGAGACTTGCAATAATGGATTATGGTTCCTGTTTGGATTCAAATACAACTTTACAATTGTGAGAGAAAAAAAAAGAACGAGGATATCTTAAATCTTACACATAGTGAGTTTTCCATAAAAAGGTAAAAGTATCCCTTCCTTTTTCCTACTTCTGACAAGTCTAAGTATAGATTCAATAGAATGTGCAAGTGTCATACCAACAAATACTCCTACGAGTATTCCATACACAAGAACGGTTCCCTGTGCTTTTCTCTCACCTTTTAGAATAAAAAAAGAAAACATCAGGAGAGAGAGAGCTGGTGTTCAGACAGGCACAGAGGAAAACAGATCTGTAATAGCCACTTGCAGCTAAAGGTAAAGGTAAGAAAATAGTAAGTTTCTTTGCAGTAAACTCTTATCACACTTTTTTTTTAAAGGACATCTACAAATTAAAGCCAAATCATTCCACATGTACATTGCTAGTCTCTAATTTTTCCAGTGTGCTTTCAAAGAAATTGACCAAATTTTGGTACATTCTTCCTCTTTATCAGTTTTCACAAACTACCTCATCATCTTTCATTTGTATTTTAGTTGCCATTATTACAACCATTTTAAAATTTGTGACTAGAAATATTGAAACATTATCCGCTGAACTTATCCTGAATGTTAGACATTTTCTCACAAGGAGCTGTTCCCCCCAACCCTAAGTGTGCATGCATTTCAAACATTGTAAAAGCAACTCTGAACCACTGTATTAGTAACTTTTGTAATCACAATAGCCTAATTATTGAAAATTGTATTCAGTTCACTATCCAATTCCTCATGATTGAGTTTACCGTACTCTAAATGAGTTGTGCTTATCCTGGCTTGATGGTGTCAGGCTTTAGTCATTACAGCACAGAAATCACTTGAAAGTGTGTTTTTTTCTTTTTTAAACAATGAATCATGATCTTTGAAAGACAGCTTAGGTTTAAATTTGAAGGCCAGCTTTAATGCTCAGAGGTACTCCCTGGATCTACATGAATTTCAAATGAAGCTGATTTTTTTCTTTCCTTCAGGAAAAAAGAAAAAGATTTATAAATTACCTTTAGCAACTTTGATTTGTTTGTGGGTTTGGATAACCTGATATGTAACAGTGTTGGCCACATAGGTCACACCTACAGCAGAATTTTTAACAGTCTCAGACAGCATTTCCTGTTGCTTTCTTACTCTCTTCAGGGTTCTAACCCTGAAGTTTCAACTTCGTGCTGTACTGGTTTTTGATTACACTGTACAGTCACAGGGTAAAGCAATCACTGTTTCTTACAGCTACATAACGAACATTTAGTTCTGCTTCTAATGAGATAATTATTTTAAAGAAAAGGTTAGACAATGGTTTTGCAGTAGCAACTATGGCATGCTTGTCTCATTATAATGAAGCAGAACTACAAAGATGGAACATGGAAAATCCTGGTGATTCTCACTTATAAACACTGTAAAGATGTGAAAGTGGTCTAGTTTCTCTGGCCAACCCCAGCTACAAGCATATCAGTTTTTAGAAACTCGAAATGAAAAGCTATTATAAACAGTATAAAGAATACACACCGAAATCTTGAAGAATTCAGTTCTAGTAGCTCTGAAGTAGCTCTTTTTATAGACCAACAAGCCAAACTAGAATGAAAATGCCCCAAGCAAGAATACAAAAGACGACAGACAACACTTTTCAATCTTAAAGAAAAAAAAGTGTTCATCTGCTAGCTCACGCTCCTTTTGAGATACAGGCTGACAACCAGGAGCACCAGTCCTTGATCAATAATTCAGATTTTTTCATATTACTTTTTCTCTCCTCCCCAAATCTCTATCTTGCAGTCATTAACACTGCAAAAGCAGAATTATTTGTCATTCTGATGAGAATCATATTTGGTTTTATGGCATGTAACAGAAGTGAGCACAATACAGTAAGAGCCATTTACATAATTTCTCTTCACTATCTCAAGCAAATGTAGGAAAATGGCCCTTTTTTTTAAGATTCATTTTAAGCATAACAAGTGAGACAGAGTATCACATTTAGTGTCTCTATAAAAACCTGTCTTTATAAAAAAGAGAAATTAAATCAAATTTTCAACAAGCATTTAAGATAATTTTTCTATCAAAAACAGTACAAAATAGCTCACTTAAAATTAGTATACAGATTTTCTAGACATGGGTCACTGGCACAGGTATATATAGAACTCAAGTATTTCTGCAGTGTGCAGTCTAGGCTTTCATCACACATCTGTGTTCTGCTAGTTATCAGAAGATCGGAATATGTAGAAGACCAGAAGTGAAAGAATAGCCAAGATTTATTCTATATTGATTAAATTCATCTGCAATGCCTAATCAACTACTGACCAGAAGGTGTTCAAATGCTTGAAGAAGAAAGCCTCTAAGACTTGAAGAAAACATTCTCATCACAGGGACAATTTCCTCATCATTTTCACCAGTTAAGCCCAATTTTCTCACTTCAGAGTTTCTTCTCTGCAAGTCATGACCTCATTACAGTCATATCAGCTGCACTTTTTTTTCCTAAAGAGACTGAGTTCTCCTATCTTCCTTTACTTTTAGGTTAACAGTAATTCCAGTTAGAAAGTGAAGTAAAAGATTTCCTATCACTTAGTGCTCAATTTCCAACAGTGAAGCTCACCTCATTAGCAGTTCACACAGCAAAGAGATCTTGCCAGAAATCTATGGTGGCATAGATTGTACTTTTAGATCTTGTCATACAACATTAGGAACATGCTTCGAGCATGTGCTTACTGGTTTTCACCATTAGCTTAACCATTTGTACAAATGGTAAATCAGAACCAAAAGGCATGGCAGCATTTTCCATATCTTCGTTCTACAGGAAAGGAGCTTAACTTTCCAAAGTCACAAAGATCATGCAATTTCTTTTTAAGAAATTGTACAGAAAATATTTCAAGAACTACAGAACTTATTGGTAATCAAGGTATCCTCCTCTTTTGAGAGTATAGGCAGAAGAGAGCAATCAGTCCCTGATGTGATAGATGATAGCACAGCAAAAATGAAACTTGATGAGAAGAAATACAAGCATTCAGTGTGTGCAGAATCCTATGCCCACAAAGGCCAAGTTGTTAATAATGTCTTGAAATACGTCTAAATCCTTAGTCTATCCAAAAGGTTCAGGAGTCCACAAATGCATACTCCTTGCACACCTTTATCTCTTCACTAATGCAAGACATTTACAAAAATGATTTGGAAACTCCACCCAGGGAGAAAAATTTTCATTACTTGATTATAATTACTTCTAACACTCTGAACATGATGCTTATTTGACTCATTATTTATATATATATTATAGTTATACCTCTACTGTGAAGAATAATGAAAAACTGGGCAGACCGGCATACAAGTACCTTAGGGCTTTGCAAAACACCACCTAAACTGGAGCACAGGCAGCACTGAGCAGAGCTACTAAATTCAGCTGGACTGAGCTGACATTTACAGTCACTTACTTGGCTATGACAGCACTTGCAGTTTTTCCAGAAGGGGGTATTAACCTGTCCCACACAGCTTAACTACACAGCTTTCCAGATCTTGAATGCAAAATTCAGCTCAGGATGATAGAGTTGGAATTTGGCTGGCTTGGGTCCTGCAGAGCTTATCAGTAATGTTTGTGTCCACCTTCAAATTTGTCAAGAAGAAAAGCAATAAAGTACTTTTTAGATCTTGGTGGTCCTCCAAACAGTCTAGTTAGATCAGCTTGATACTTTAGTTAATTTCCTTCTCAGACTCACTTGAAGCTCTGATTTCAGATCAGGAAGAAGGTGGCTATCCCAGGAAGTACATGCCATCTGGCAAGAACTTGTGTTAGAAAAAACATTCCCAGCCAAAAATTATTTCAGCATTCTTGATGTACAATGTCTGCATGTTGAGTATAAAAAAGTCAATAGTCCTCCTACACCTAAGAGCAGAGAGTACCTTCTAAATTTGTTGAGCAGATCAAGAGTAATTTCACGATGCTGCTCAATATCCACAAAGATTCTTGGTGAACTTTATCCATGATAAAACTCACCCAGCTTGTGGCATCAGGAAGGCATCTAAGGATACCACATTATAGGACCAAATTTTTTGTTGGTACATTCAAACAGGTACAAAGTTACATTCCCTTATAGTAATTTACTTATGATCGGGAGGTAAAAAGAAAAGAAACACCAATGCAATCTAATATAGAATTCATTTTTGAAAACAACTCCTTTTAAGGAAAAACCTTATGTATTAACTACAGTTTCCCAGTTCAAGACTGCCTTTACCCAAACACAAGCAAGTACAGAAGCTACCATTCTGTTCAGTCCTGATGGCTACACTTTCGTGAACATTTACACAGGACTGTATAAAATATTAACTGTAAAAGCACATCATCTTCCAGTACCTAGAACAGGGAAATTTGGAAAATCTACTTCACAGTACAGTCTAAACTCCTTTGTTCACTTTAAATTTGATCCAGGAGAACTTGTGTTCTACTTCACCCTTTTACATAAATACAATTTGGTGGCAAAGTACTCTTTGCCTGATGGGACATCATGCTAAGTATGCTTCCTCTTTAACTCTCAGGCTCCTAAAACAGGTTTCTTACTTCTAACCTTAATGCAAGATAATGATAGATATATGCCCCATCTCTCTCTAGTTCCCTATTATAAAATACATTTGCACAGATGATCCTACAAGAATGTAAATACTGAAATACTTTATATTCACTATATAAGTCTTACTCTTATAGAATAATAACAGATTGTTCTTAAATTAGTCAGAATTTATGAAATAGAGCAATCAAAAGCTCTTCTTTTCTGCTATAAGACTTTTTAGTAGTAATCTCTGGATTGTGGACTCTCAAAAGTTTTAAAGAAACAGCAGAAATCTTGTCAGACCTGATATATTTTGAAATGGTCATTCTTTTAGGGCAAGCCTTAAGAAAGTAACACTAGCATGACTCCATGTCTTAACTGAAAGGTCATTTTGCCTAGGTGAGTCCTACAAGAACAGGAACATTTGAGACCGTTTTGTATTATCTGATCTGAATGCATTACTCTAAGAGCTCATCTCACATTAGGCATAAAACTAGCACAACTCACTCAAATCTCCCCATGACACATTCAGAAGGACAGAAGGGCACAGCAGGGCCAAGGCTTAGGTATGCTTGTGGAGCTTTCTGGCACAACAGCAAAGCAGCAAGTTACATTAATGCTTTAAAGATGAAACCTCCTTCCTTGCACATGAATAGGAAGGCTAAAGCTGATCACTCCAGACTGGAGCACAGCCACTAGGAAATGAACTGTTATGAGCCAGATGATCCCTCTCAGTCATATGCTTGCTTTGCAGGATTCATAAAACAAGATTATGTTATTTAAATAACTCTTATGCAACCAGGAATGTGTCCTAGAAGATAAAAAGCTTCATTTACTCATGACTAAATCCAGCATTTCAGCTTCACATGCATCTGTTCAGGTATAAACTGAAGAAAAGCTGAATTTCTACCTACAAAATTATCAATGTTATGAGTATCTGTGATCTAAAAATCACTCTGGTGATGGTAGTGGAAAATTAAAAGCAAAAGGTTGGCAGCATAAGTAGTTTAGAAAAGCAGAGTGGGTTTTTTTTTTTTTTGTCTTTTAGTAAAGTTCAGGAAAGTTTTCAACTGCAGTTTTGTCTCATCCTTGTGCGCACATAAAGCAGCACTGGGGCGTCATTACGTGCTGCAAAGAAGACGCGCCCAGAGAGCTGTTGGTGAGGAAAGCTTTCCAAAGTCTGGTACGGCAACAGCTTGTAGTGAGTGGGTCACAACCTGCCAGTACAGGTATCTGCAAGAGCAGTTCCCATCCCACACGGGAGCGCTCACAAAGCCTGAGGCTCCTGACCCCCCTCAGACTCTTCGGCCACACACAGCGCCTTCTCTGCAACGTCAGTCCTGCGTCTTTACCATCAGTGACGCTGTGTTTAGCAACCAGTGCAGCAGGCAGCAGCCAGACTCAGGCACCCTCAGCACTAAGTCGAAGAACTTCAGGTAAAAGGCATGACTGAATTTTACCTCTGGATTTAGAGCCAAACTTCCCCGCGGGTGCCCCAGTCTGCCCAGCCGCAGGCACCGGTGCCGGCTGCGTTGTGCCGCTCCCCACTCCAGCCCGGCTGTTCATGGATTGGAGGCGGCGCGGCACAGCGGCGCCACCTGGTGGCCACTGCGGAGAAGCCCCGCAGTCTGGAGGAGCGCGGTGCGAGACCTCCCCCGGGAGACGGCCGCCTCCGGCACGGGCTTTTTCGGAAAGGACTCCTCTACCCTTCCTCTCCTTATGACTGTGACTCGTTCCCTTACCTCCAGGCCCAAATAAGCCCTCCCCAACTCCCATTCTTTCAGTTCCCATAGCCATATTAAAATAATAACTATCAATATTCTACTAAAGAACTACTACAATAATAAACAATTGCCTTCAGTTAGACACTGGTTTGCTAGTTGCACATACCACTTCAAAACAAAAGCCAAAGATACTCGCACTTCAAAACAATATTTTTACTTTCATTCTTCCATTCAGCTTAGTTATTCCAACTCACATGCATTTGCTATGGTTTAATAAGAAGAATCCAGCTGACATACTGAGGACCCAAACTTGAATTCAGCTGTTGTCCATCAACTACTGTGTTCAGAGCTCTACTGACAAACACAAGTTGTGAACAGCCTCTGCTAGAGACAGCCTGCATTCTCTTCTCCTAATTGTTTTTTTGAGGAATGATACAAAGTACAATTACATACAAAATGGGAAGTGGATGATCCCTTCATGCCTTTAAAAGTTCATTTGATTTATTCTGTATTGTCTTCCTTTTTTCCTCCCATTTTACAATAAATTTTCTTAGAATCTGTGCTCTCTGCTTAGGTCACAGGCTGTCATAAGGGCTGTTTATCACTTAGTACACAAAGACGACACTCCAATCTTCATTTAGGCCTCATAAAGTTCACAGTCATTAGCACTGATTAATTTTAAGGCTTCTCTATTTCTTAAATCTTTTTTAGTGCCTTCTGAACTCCTCAAGTTATAACTGAACCTATAATATAATGTAAAAACGGTGAGTCTGTACATTGATAAAGTGTACGATAACCACAGGCATAAAGTCTAGCAACTACAGCATTTGTGTTTGTATAAGGTCTGACAATACTGTAATTAAAACATTGATTCTAATAAAAGGAGCACAGATTCCTTTTTTGCTGATACTATCTCATGAAAAGGTGGCAAACCTGAATGTAGCTAAAAGGAATTAAAAATCTAAGTCTTAACTATACTAGAAACCCAGCAAGGTTCAGTTGGTGCTAGAAAACAGGCAATACTAGTAAAAATAGCAACATGAGAATTATGAAAAGAAACACCATGGTAGGCAACCATAAAAATTAAACAACCCTTACTGCTATCAAAAAACTTCCAAAATAATTCAGTTTACAATTGCATGTTTAACAGCTGGTAAAAATGTGATATATTGCAGTCAGACCCAGTAAGCATGCTGTAGCACAAGAGATAACTGTGATCATTTCTATTTCTAAATTATTAGCTGATTAAACTTTCTACAGAGAAGATACTAAGTGTCTCTAAACATGCTTGTCTTGTCCCAGAATGCTATCTAGAAAAAAATACTGAAAACCATTCAATGCAAGATTTGTTCTTAATAAATCGACACTGTAATTCTTCCCTAACTTAACATCAAATTGTGTGCCAGAGTACACTGACATGAGCAAGCCTCCACAAAGTTCTACATGAAGAAACAACAGTCCATTCAATTACAGAATCAGACTCCACACAACTGTAAGTGATGTTAACAGTTCCTCGAGACTTCTCTTCATATTTGTTTGAGAAGTTAACTGACATCAGAACATGAGGAATCAGTCAGAGCAAAAGTGGTTTTCATGCTTCTGTTGCTAGTGAAACTAAAGTGAGCAATGTCTGTTCTCCTAATAATCAAGGAACAGAAAATGCTATTGTATACAATTTCTTTGTCAGAAGTTAGATATAGTCCTTAGAAATCTGCCAGTTCAGTGCTTCACATGGGGCTTTCCTATGAAGAAGTTAAAACTGGGGTTTTAGGACTGCTCAGGCTTACTGTGTATTTTTCTTCCTGTAAGACTTGAACTGGATGTGAAATTGCAGAGAGTTCTGAGGGAGACTTGGAGAAAAATGGAAAGAAGGGTACAGTAGAAAGACAGCTTCAGAAAGCAGATCAATACTTACTGTACCTGAAAACAAATCAGACTAACATGGGAATCATAGTATTCACATTATGAATTCTGCATTGTTTCCCTCCAGAGGCTGTTTCTACATAAACTTTACCATACTAGATGTGGGAATAATACTAGCATGCATTAGTCTTATCATCATTAACATCTAAATTACATAACCTTGAAAAAGTATGCTATTTTAGATATCATTATCTGCTATACAAGTTCTTCTCCCAAAACTTGATTCCTAAAACCACAGTGAAACACCTTATATTTCCTGAATAGCAGAAACAATAACTGTACTTAAAATTATTCTGATAATTTTAGATTTTCAAAGTTTGGTTTTGAGGAGAAAAGAAATACAATACTAGTTTTTCACAGAGGTTCATTTAAATAAGAAGGAAAAAAAAAAGATTGACTTAACATGGCCACAAGGAACACAAGAAGTTCTTCAGCCTGAGCAACGAGCCTAACTTCAATTAAAATTGGGATAAACAATTAGTAAATGCATATATTTAAACAGATTACCATCTGAAACATTAAGAATATGCTATGCCTGGAATATAGGCCTTCCCCACTCCTTAAACTACAACTTCAGATCTCTGTCCTTCCGATCTATCCCAATGGTACAGTAGCTTTCTTACCTGAAAGCAGAACAGGGAAAAAGGATGGAACCACAAAGCAAATAGGAAGCTGACACTTATCTTAATTCCTACATGAAGAAAAATCCTTACTTTCTTCAGTCTGCAATGTAGGATCTTTTTGTGGTAAAGACAACCTTGTGTCCTACTCTGTCTCTGAACTAATGATAACTTAGGTCACTATCTTGGCACCAGACACAGAGAAAACTTGTTCAGTCACATAGATTACTAGCAATATCTGCTTTACTAAAAGCACCTGAGATGCTTGACTTACTTCAGTAGTATCAGTCAGTTATCTCTTTGAGCCATGAACAGAAGCAAGCAGCAAAAGCAATACTATAACCTAAAAAAGGTTCATAATACTGCATATACTAAGTACTTACTTGCCTCAGTAAAGCAGGCTATAAACTACATATGCTACTTTTAAATAAACTTCAGCTCTCCTTACTATAGCAGCTATCATTAGGAAGAAAATAGTTTAGTGTAACTTGTTCTAGCTTTACTCACATTTGTGAATGCTAACAGACGATAAGCAAGCAAAATACAAGATGAAACATTCAACAAAAGTAGAAATTACACTAAAGATATTACACTTCTACAACTTTTAAAATGAAAGCATTTAAAGTATCAACATGACCATAAATGAATGTTGTAACAATAGAAGCAACTTTTCTTAACTGCATTCAAAACAGGCACTGTATATTTTATGTACCCATGTTTATACTAGCCAACTAATATCTAGAAAGTAAAATAACTATCTTGTACTATAGCATCTTTTTCCCCCTTCTAAACAATGAGAAAAACAAAGAAGCAAAGAGTAAGGCTTACCACCTTATATAGGCATTTTAGCATACCTGATGAGAAGAAAAGGGACAGGTGAGAGAAACCAATTCATTGTTGTGTCTCATTGGCATTCCTCATTGAGAGCAGGTGGCAAATTATTACAAATGAAAGGCTCTTATAAAAAGTACTGTTAGGGGCCTTTGAGGAGCTTACATAGTTCAGAAGTTTTGTGGGTGAGTGGTTCTGATATGTGTTTGTTAGTTAATGCAGGTGCGTTTATTTCTGTGTTCTTTAGTCTTAAATGGAGATGTGAGTAGCTTAGAGATGGAAGAAGTTATGCTGTAATAAAACTGAGTGTATTGCTTGGTGGATTCTACACAGAAAAAAAAGTTGTGTTTCTAGCTAATGTGTTGTTGATAGCTTCTTATGTTCTGTAGCTGGTTGTCTGCTGTTGAGCAAAGTAAATGCTTTTCAGAAACTTACATAAAAGGAGGAAGAAACAGTTTAAGTAAAGAGAGCTATGTTAGAAGCTTTAACAAGTGCTAGGAGTGTCTAAGGAAAAACCTTTTACCTCAAATGCAAAAACTTACTTAGCTCATCTTTTCTATTATGTACTTTAATTGCTCCATAGTTTAAATGAGAAAGAGGAAATATATTTCAATGCTGATGTCTGTAGTATCTCTCCAGTATAAAATGTTTCTGTGGTGTTTGAGGTTATATTAGGCTTTTGTTGAAGCTGTTTGTGCATATGTTATGCTTGCTGTGTTTGTGTCTTTAAAAACAGACGTGAGGCTGTCTTAAGAGGCTAGGTAATGAAACTTTAAACCTTTAAGTTTATGGTGTTTCTATGTGATAAAACAGTGCAAATTAACCTAAAGAAATGATTTTTCTCTGATGTAGGATATAGCAATTCATGTTCAAGTATTGACTTATCTTCAAATTATCTTCAAAGGCAGTAATATCTTTCATCTAACTTCTTGTTTGACATAAGATCTGCCTGGCTAATAGTGTAATTTTATAGCAAAATTAATCTAGTCTTAAATTATTATCTCTGACTTGAAATGTTGGATTTTCTGAGAATTTTAGAGACTTTTTTATTTTCTTTGAAGTTCTAATAAAAATACTTAATGTAACACAGATAGTAACTACGCAAAAACTTTTAGATCCTTGAATGCAGGAGAAGCTTAGGAGAAAAGGTCAACATTCCTATGGAGTAGAGACTTCAGATACATTTTCAAAAGCAGTGTTTCTTGTGTTACGTAACAGAATTTATGTGCATATCTTTTCTATGAATTTACTACGATTTTTTTCTTGTGTTTTATTATTCAGTTCCCTATTACATAGACTTGATCATAAAAATCATTGAAACTTTTCCTAGGCATGAGTTTGTTGTTATTGAGAATGGAGCCTTCTGGCTTTGGTTGCATCATCTCAAACAAGGCATGTGCTTTGGAACAGGTAGGGAGGGTTTAATGAAGTGTGTGCTCTCTTTGTCATCATCTGGTGTTCTAAAGCAGCACAGTAAGCTCTGGAGAGTTACTACAGCCTGGCAGGGTTTATCACTGGGTGGTGATAGGTTGAGCAGGCATCTGAGCCCAGTGCAGCAAGGCAGTTGGAGGATTCTGGGCAGTGTCTATGCAGCCTCCCTAATGAAATAGTAGCTGATCTTGCAAGTACCTGATCAACAGTAAAAACCTGTTGGAGCCTTAATCTGTCATGATATCATGTTCTTGCCACTAAAAATAAGAGCTCTCTGAAGAATGATTTCTGTGTTTTCTTTCCCCTTTACATAATAATAATTAAAAAACAAAACAAAACAAGCTTTATTACTTTCCAGTAGTTGTCTGGGACTACCAATCTCTAGAGTGGGATTTTCTTTGCAGGACAACCCTACTGTAGGGATGGGAAGTGATTCTGCTGCTTTTATTTTTTTTTAACTCTGGGTGTTGTTGTTGTTGTTTGTTTTTTGAGATGATGGTATTATCTTTTTTTGATGTAAAAGGGTGAGTAAGCTGTCACTAGCAGCCCTGGTAGGAGTAATGGGAGTTAGAGGCCTTGTGAGAAATGTGTGCTGTTCCACTGTGCGTTTCTGAGGGGGGCTGGGCTGCCCTGAGGACGCTGGGGGTGGGTGGGTGGGGTTGATATGTCATAGACTCAGTAAAAATTGTGTATTCATCCCTTTGAAGGTCCTACATTTTTATCTTCATTTCACTTAAACTAAGAACAAAAATCCTGTTGAATGCTTTTCCCTTATCTGTTAGGGGAAAAGGGAGGAGAAGAATGAATCTTGATAACCATGCTGTAAAGTCTTGAGTTTTGGGTCTATAAAAGAAGTGATACGTGGGTGTGCTCCTGTTTGCTTTCGCTCCTCCACCTCTGGACGTGGATAACCTTTATTCTGGTACAATGTTACTGTGTTAGATCCGAAAGGTCCCCTGACATCACGTGGCTAATCGGGGCTCCTCAGTGAATAGGATCTGGCCCTTCAGCGTCGTCCTGAATGCCCTATTGAGTGGCTGACAGGAAGCCCTGTAGCGATAACAAAGGAAGAAATGATTCAGCAATAGCCGGAAGCCTCCCTTGAGCTCACATCTGTTCGTCCATCTACTGCCTTGCCAGCTGAGCTGCCTTCACATGAAGGGAAAGGCCCTCATTGTTCTGTGCTTGGTTCTTCTCTATCTTGTTCTGTTCTAAATGTCACGTTTCCCAAAGACGGCGTCAAAACCAAAATAAAACAACTGCTAGGGTGACAGAGTCAGAAAGTATTTAATGCTGGCTGAAGCAGAAAATGGATATGTGGAGGCAAAGTGCTGTGTTATAAATGTCAGGGCAATTTCCAAAATTAGTTTAAAGTCCAAGGGATTAGGGTATTGTTTTACAAGGCTGTGACAGACCGTTTCTGTCTCCAGAGTGACTCCACTGCGGACCCTTAATAGCCAAGTCTCAAATCCTTCTTTAGATAAGTTGTTCCTGGTTTGTAACCTTAAGAAAAAGGTAGCATTCAAAGTTTAAAATGTTTTTTTCTTTTTATTACAGTATTGAGTGTAGTAACCAAGAAAATGCTAGGAAATAATTTTTTCATAAAGAAAAAGAAAGTGGCAAAGCCAGTCTCTGATGCATGCTTCTCGTGTGAATTGCAGTGTAGCATTCCTAGCATGACTGTCAAGTTCTGCTGTATTTGGACAACACACACACACACACACACACACACACACACACACACACACACACACATATATATCAGGGCATTTTTATACTTGTCTTTGTGAACTCAAAACATCAGATGTTCTGGACTAGATGCTGGTACACACTGCATAAGTTGCAGCTTCCCATCCCTTATTTCTTGATTTATGATGAAGAACACAAGTAGCATAGAGGTCCCATGTTTTAATGCAGTCTATGAAGTCAAAGCATTCTCTGTTAGTTAATTTCCTAATAAACAAGTTTGAGATATTTCTGAACTTGAGTTCTTTGCTCTGATAAGAACAAGAGGAAAGTAGTATTTGTTCCTCATTTAAAATCAGAGTCCTCTTTCTGAAACCTTGTTTTTTCCATGTTAGGCCCTGAATAACTCTCATGCTTTGTCTCTTCCAGCTGTTTTGTTTATTTGGGGTGTCCGTTTTCAATGATGCTAAACTGGTGCAGGGTTTCTGAGGGGATTTAACTCTTGCGATTAATTTATTTTTTTGTGACAGAGCAGAGGAGCAATGCTGTAGCAAGAAGAAAAGACTGCTTGCTGACATAGCTTTAGGTAGTAGAGTGAAAATTTTCTTAAGGACTTGGGATAAAACTGGCAGTGATGCTGCAGCAATCCAGAGTCAGAGCACTGGAAGTCACCAGGCCATTGAAGGTTTCACACTTGTTCTGCCTGGTGAGAAGGTGATATGGTTATATTTGAAATGAGGAATCGAGTCCCAGTTTTAGGTTTTGTCTTTGGAATTTGGTAGCAGCCACTTGTCACTCGAGGGCTGCATCCGTTGTAGGATAGGGCTGCCCAAAGGAAGGAGGACTTATGGCAGAACTGTGGTCTTACCAAAGTGGCTTTGCAGATTTTGACAGGGTTGGTATAGATTAAGCTGTAAGTGGAAATGAGATGTTAATCTAGAAATGAAACTTCATTCACTAAGTTGCTAAGTTTCTAGCAGTGCTATGGAAAGCAATATTTTTTTTGTCCTGGAGAGCAACTGTGGACTCCAAAAGCACAGGGCACTGGCAGCACGGCACCCACAGTGGTTTGCTGGGAAGTGCTACAGAGCCACTTCAGAACTTTTCCAGGTGATTTATGGGAGAAAGCATGACTTAGGAACATAAGACCTTAGCTGAGCTGTATGACTATGGCTCTCATCCTGTGTATAAAAGGTCATTCCATATGTTATGGAGAGATAGCAATGCAAAAATTTATAAGACTTTTAGCATCGTTGAAGAGAGAATTGATCTGGCATGCAGTTGTTAAAGTGAGATGAGGATGTAAAGCATGCTGCCATCTCTTAGGGACCTTCTGTTGCTCTCTCTATAGGCATTGCGAACTTAAATCTCCACTTAGCCTTTACCCCCTTGCTGCCTCCCGTGCGGGGCTGGCCGCGGGCGCTGGAGGGCAGTGCTGGACGTCAGAAGAACAGGCTGCTGGCTGAGCTGCCAGCACTGTAGCGGAGCAGGCAAATGCAGCCCTGCATGCATGCCTTGCATAGCTCGCTCTTAATTTTTCATGATAAATCTTATTTTCTGCGTCCCGTTTTTTTCTCCAGTAATAACATAATAGAAATAATACCCATTTCTGTGCTTTTGCGTACTTCATCTTTAATTTTTTTTAGCAGCCTGATGGATGCCGGAAAGAGCCAACCTATTATACTCCACTCACAGTGCAGCCAGTTACATGAAGCTGCATATTATGCTTTTCTCCGGGAAACATGATTTTTTTTTTACTTTATGCGATATTTTTCCATGAACTCAAAGTAAGTTGAAACTTAAGGCTGCTCTTGGAATATGTGAAGTAATGACCAGTGGGACAGAGTAAGTGTCCTATATAAAGGAAATTCTTGATCACTGAAAGTCCATTCTAAAAAAAGCAAGTGTTTATTGAATGATGCTCTTGACACGAACCTCTTTGCTGCCTCAGGGCAGGGGAATAGTAAGGAAAAAAAAAAACTCCGTAAGGCTCTTGTGGCACCCAGCTTTTTTATTCTGTGGCTCTGAAGAGGCTCAAATTCCTCAAAGTATCTTGCTATTTATCTTCTTGCCAGATTAGTTAAGTGACTTGTCTGTTGTTTTCATCACTGCATTTTCTCAGTGACTTTTGTGTCACTGGGAGATGATCTTTTTCTCTTAGCTACTCTTAATGCTCCCTTTCTCCAGAGTTCCCCAGGGAGGCAGATTCCCCAAGCCCTTATTCAGACAAGAAAGCAGAGTGATTACTGAGGGACTTCATTTGTATTTGTAAAGATGGCTCACGTTGCAAGAATCGCTGTGAATAAGCCATCTCTGCTGGGACTTCTTACACTGTCGTCTTACACTGAAAAATAACATGCCTCGTTCCTTCCAGTTTATAAATGCAGTCATTATTTCAATGTGTAAAAATGGTGTGGTGGAAGAAGTGCATTTCCATGTTTCGTTTTCTGATGGAAAAGGTAAGCATTACTTGTTTACAGGGTGTTAAACAACGAAAACCAATTGTGAATGTTTTCTTCAGCTTAGCCTCAATGATACCCACCAGCCATAGGAACTAGATAATATTTTCACTTCATATGTGGAGAACTGAGGCACAGTTGAGCTTTTTTTTTTTAAAAAAAAAAGTCATGGAAGGCATCCAAGAAGCACATGGCAGAAGTTGGAAGGCAATCAAGTATGCTGAGAACTAGTCATCTGCTTTGTGGACGATGGTTCTCCACTAAATTGGAAGAATTTTCTTTTATTAGCAATGAAGGTTAAGCAAAACAAGAGGCATTTAAGCTCTTAGCCCCAACTAACAGAATAAGAACACAAAACTCTGCACTTCCTGAAGTGTGAATGTTAAATCGTCTAAAATTTTACTAAAAAAAATAACTTGATCTAATGAAAAGAAAAAGTGAAGATAAGGAAATATTGCTATAGTACTGCTTTTACCTGGTAACTAACCCATTTAGTGAGTGTGTAAGCTCAATCATGCTAACCTGACAGACCTGTGGAAGGAACACAACTCGGTTTTTATGAGAAGCACTTGAGCCCTATGATTACAGACCCTCATTATTCTCTTTTTCCATATATGTGTGGTGGTTCCACAATGTACACTGAAGGGAAAGGACCCTATTTACAGGACAGGTGCCCTAAAGCACGTGCTTATCAGCAGTCATTGATGATGATTTTCAAAGGCAACTGGCTATAATAATTGTGACCATAAAGAATGCATGATGTCTGTACACTGAGAAAATGCTAAGGAGAAAGCTGAAATGTTTCCTTCTCATTATTGGGATTAAAGTTTGTTACTTAGTATATTTGGAGTTTCAAGCCCTTTCCTGTAACAGGGACGAAGGAAAAGTTCTGCTACTTTCAGAAGCTTCAAGATTACAGATAAATGTGTCTGAAATTCTGAAGGCAAGAGGATGCCATTTCCAAAACTGCTTGCTTGTGTGGCAGGACTTATTTGTGCAGCTGTGGCCTACATACAACACTGCTGAAACTGAAGAAATATAGCTGGTTGTCTGGCTGTGCTCTGGCCACCAGAAATTGTAGTGATTAACACTAGCATGTCTTGGACAGGAAAGGGAAAGCACACTGCTGTGTGGTGTTCTGTGCTGGAAATACAGGTTGATGTTTGTGAATTACTGACTGAGAAGGTTTGTGATGCTTTCCAAGTCAAATTGACCTAGAGAACAATTAGAGTTAGTTCAGTGGTTACATGAGTTTGCTACCAATGAATTTTTTTTTTTCCATGTAAAAAGCAGGGTTATTCTGGTCATCTTAGGAGTAACTAATTCCAACATTGTTTTCTATAAGCCATTATTTTCCCAGTTAAAATGTAATTGGGAACTTTATACTAACAGTAGTTTTCAGAAGTTTTATTTGGATGTTGAGTAAAAGTTGTATTTTGTTTTCCAAATGATTAGACCATTATCTGTCTCTAATTAAGAAAGACTTCCTTCATATTTGCAAGTGCTACTCTGAAAGTAACATCTCCTGTTTTATTATGTTGGTCCACAACCTCAGAGATGGATGATGTTGGTGGTATGGCAGTAGAGATTGAACCTTTCATCAAATATGCCATTAAATTTTGTTGTCATGCAACAGATGGCAGCACTGGGGCAGTTTGACAAAATGACATCAGACATGGAAGTGTGTACGAAGCTAAGGTGTGTCACTGAAATACTGTGTAGAAAAAATGGCGCCTGTTGACATCATTAATGTTTTATGAACAGTGCTGGAGACCAGACAGTGAATGTGAGCACAGTGAAGTGGTAGGTGGTGTTTTTCAGCAGCAGTGACAGTGTATCACCTACATGGGTATGAAACTTTATGAATGTGGTATCCAGGTTTTGCTTATAGCTGATGAAAATGCACAGCTCACAGTTGTAGCTCTGACAAAGTGTTCTGTAGCTGAGAATTCCATTTATTAAATGGTGTTATTGTTCTTTTTATCTGTCATTTCCATGGAAATAAACAGGAGGCATTGCTTTCAAAGTGATCTGTATGTTTGTGTGTTTATATATATGTATAAACTTATAACTGCTTTTGAGCAGCTATTACTATGTAGAATTAGAAGGAGGTGGTTGTGAGGAAGGAGGGTGTTAGTGAGACTTAATAGTTTTTGAAGAAGACTTAATTAGGAGGTTGTGATCCATTGGGGAAAAAAGAGAAGAAATTTAGGTAGAAAATTTTGTTTGACTGATGAAGAAGCTTTCTGTTCAACTATGATTTTGAAGAAGGAGGAGAAAAAATGGAATGAGTGAGGAGCCAACTACTCTGTAGGCTTTTACTGATGAAATTGGAAAGGTAACTGGAGATAAAATTAGGGATGTTAAAGGTGACAACAGATACATTACAAAAAAGCTTGTAGCAGAAGGGAGTAAAAGTGATTATTTTTCAGCTTAGAGGGTTGTATGGGAACTGTTGAGTTGCAGCCTGAACCACTGATTGAGCACCTGGGGAAAGTACCTTGTCAGCCCTAAGAGCACAGGTGAAGGCAATTCACCTGAGTGACTGGAAGGGGTGGAGCCTCTCTTAGACTCCATTTAAGGGCTAACTGCCACTGGGGTAGGATCTCTTTATGGAGATAACTCCTTGGTGAAGCTTTCCCCTGCAAACCTGGAATTTTCTGGTAAGGGTGAGCAATCTTCTTCCTTTCTTTTCTAGTGCCTTTTTATTGTACAGGCCCTTCTGTCAACTCAGCTCTGTTGTAATGCCTTTTCAATCATATTGATCTGTCCAAATGCTATGGGGTAGTTTCTGGAAAAATACCAGACAAGCTGGTATTGCACAGGGACATCTTGCGGTCAATTTACAAATGTGTGGATGAAAGGAAAGTAACTAGGAGCTGTCAATGGTTTTAAATTTCCCATGGTCAAATCATGCTTGACAAACATGATCACATTCTATGGTGAAATGACTGGCTATGTGGGTAAGGGGAAAGTAGATAGTTAATTTTTTATGCTGGTTACCCCAGAAGAATAAGGGGAGACTGCGTAGTGAGGGGAGACTGTGTAGTAAGGGATCCAGGAGAGTGGTCTCTTTATAAATTAGGCGAATCTTTAGCTGGGTTTGCTAGTTTTGTGCTGCTATTAGTACTGCCCTGAGAGGACTGTGGCTGGCAATCTGAAGGAAGTTAATTTCTTCTGCTGCTCACTGCTAGTGTGGTCGCATCTCAAATATTGTGCTCTGTTTTAGGGACTCCCAGGTACAGTAGAATGGGAAGGCAATGGAGTGTCTAGTAGAGATCTATCACAGTGATTAGGAGCTCAGATCATATGCCTTGTGTGGAAGTGCATTGGGAGGTCAATTGGTATAATTTTACAAAGAGGCAACTAGGAAAATAGAATGCAAGTTTTGGCTACTAAAGGTTTTTTTCTTAGTGGTAGGTAGCATTATAAGATTCCTTTGCTACATTTTCTTGCTTGGGTGGCTGTGAAACACTTGCATTATGGTAAGACTTTTGTATGCTAGAAAAGCATCTTGCTATGTTGGTGCAGTGTGGAAGAAAGTACTTGGAGAGAATCTGTAGTCTGTATCCAGGTGGTTTTCAAGTTTCAGTTAGACAAAGGCATGGCTGATTGATTTACTATTGGCAATAGTCTTGGTTTGGGAGGGTGACTGGATGAGAGATATCCGAAGATTCTTCTCTCATTTCAAGAAGCAGAAGCCTGTCAGAGGTAGCAACCATCATGTATCAGCTGCTGGAGGCTCTGATCTTATTTTCATTATCTACCTCCAAAGTGTGCTTTGTATGGTTCTAACTAAGGTGGATTTGTGGAGAGGCTGTTATTACAGGGCTGTGGTTTCCATTGCTTGAGTAGCCCTAGGGATTTCCAATTCTGTTGCTGTTTGTAGACTTCTTAGTAATCAGCCTCAGGGAACAGTGCTGGGGCTGAAGCTGTGCTGTGGGAGGTACTGGAAACAAAGCAAAAGAAACACTCCACAAATTTGGTGTTCTGTTTAATTCCCATGCTTCGATGGAGAGATTACTCCATTGAAGGTAGCGTTAGTCTACCTGGTTAAGCATTGGTAGCTCTTGTAGCTACAGTGTAAACCACAAAGCTTTCCTGAAATGCTGAGTAAAAATACAGGTGAGTTTCTTGTGCTAAGCTGTGAACTTGCTCTGCTATGCTGCAAGAAACAGGAACATTATTATTTTTTTTCAGTATGGAAAAGAATTCAGCTTATTTTTCTTAGCAATATTGAAGCTTTACCCTCTTTCTTGCAAGTTCTCCTATTCAAAAGCAGCAGAGCCAGACTGTGCACAGTGTCATGATAAAAGTGCTCCAATGATCTTGGAAAAACAGACCTTCTAAATAGTCTGGCATGTCCGAGATCTACATCCGTAATGGGTCAGCCCAAGGACAAAGAGGATAAAAACACGCTTAAAGCCTCTCAGCTTCTAGTATAGCAATGTTCATTCAGGCCAAAGAGTTGACTGGATTTCATCCAGACTTCTCTTGTTCTTGGGGCTGGATTTACTAGAGTTTAAATAACAAAATGTGAGCTGATTGTCAATCCAACTGCTCTTTTGGGCTCAGACCCTCTTGTCCATTTTCACTCAGTCTTTTCCAAGAGTGATACAACCACAGATCTGGCAGGCCAGTGTGCTGCTAAAGACAAAGAGTATGGGACTCAGATCCCAGGATGGAAAATCTGCTGGCTTGTGGTCTGTGCTGAAGATCCAGCTTGGTATTCTTTCATAAGTGTCAGTAACTCTGCTGGTGGTTTGTATGATCAGACTGCTGTATCATTCCCAGAGCATCCTCTGCCATGTGAACTGTTAAAATAGCCTAATGAGCTAATGGCATAGCACTAGTGTGTTCTGGCCCTTCCCTGTGAGCTAGTTTTAATGGGAGTGCATGGCTACAGTCTCTAGCTCAAGGAAGACTCCTAGATGACACTGAGAAGTAGGACTTTTCAGAAGAGAGGAAAAGCAGTTTGCTTCTTACTTGGTGCCAGTCTGACTAACCAGCTAAGGACTGCTAGGAGGGATGCTCCAGATCCTCCTGCCTGCTGACACCTGCCAGGGTGATTTTTTTTTTGAGGGATTCCGAAGAGCTATTCCTTGGTGAGTCACCTTGTCCCACACAGCCAATGAGATGAAGCAGCGTGATTTTTCTGGGATATGTGCCTATTAAGTGATGTGAAGGTGGCAACCAATTGCTGAGAGGAAATACGTGTGGAAATGTTCGTGTTATTAACCTATGTAGGCTGAGGCGACAATTATTTTCTGAGCAAATTGCAAGCATCTTAACAAGAGTTTGAGCATTATACCTCATCTCTGTTCAGCTGGATAACCTGTTCAGAGCAGAGACCATGTTACAGAGGTGGCTCCTGAGGATATTCAGGTATGGGGAAAAATCTCAAAATTCCCTTTATTTAAGCTAGACTTTTGCAAACTTAATATCTTCTCTCTTTGTCACTAATGTTCTTTCTTCCACTACTGGTACAGGTATTGCTATTTCTAGAGGCATGGATGTGTGGCACCAGCAGGCAGGAGCTGCTCTGAAGTTAGAGGGACATGCAGTAAAATGTCACCAATGTGTCAAGACAGATGTGGGATTTAACTAGCAGTGGATTTAACCCTTGTCCTTTTTCTCCTGATGCTTTGTCACTATGCTAATTCATACTGTAAAGGTTAATATGTTGCTCTTTTACTTTATTCCTGTTTTCAGGTCTTTAAGTTAGTTTTATTTGCTTGATGTCTTTTTTCCTACTTCTACTGTGGATAAAATCAGTAGTAAGGTGTTTTTGTGTTGATGGCCCAGAAATTTTCCAGGTTCTGAAATGATTTAAAGTTTTTGACCAGAGTTCAGCAGTGTGTGTTTTTTTTAATAGCATCAACAACAGTCATAACATAGTGATTACCTGGAAATATCATGTTCAGTTGGTGTGCAGCTGGGAAATCTCTTGTGCAAGCACTTCTTCCTCCCTAATAACTTAAAAGTTAAATACTTGTGTTCAGAAGTTTCTGATCTAAGTAGTTAAGACAGAAAGAAAGCAGTCACTGAATTGACTTGAGATTATTGTATGAAAGTGAAGATAATTAGTTTGCTTAAGCTTCTACTCATCTCTTGGCTAGAGTGATATATATTTAAATCTGTTTGCTCTGTCCTTTTCCTTGTTATGGGGGCTCTCCATGACATTAGAATACCCATCAAAACACTACAGCAAGGATCCAATTTCAGCAGTAGTGATCAAAAAGTCTGTAAGAGCACCATTTCTAACATTCATCTAGCACCAAATATGGCTGATAGTAAGTGGTGAGGAATCTCTATGGTCAAGGAAAGGGAAAGACTATTCTATGGGAATATTTGCTGTACAGGAAAGAAAGGGCAAGTTCAAACACTTTGCTGCAACAGAAATACCATTGTATATTTTGCTTTATCTTGTATTTACCAGGGGTTGTCTAAAATATGAAACAGTGGAACTATGTGGGCTCCAAAGCTATGTACAAAACTTCAACAGAAGGCTAAGAAATGTTTTCTTGCCTTTTTAGTAGAGTAGAATTTCTTTTCATTCACTGTCACATGCTAGTGCATATTTGGCAGCTCTCGCCTGCTCTTTCACTGGCTTGAGCAAAATGTTGAAGTGGGGGGTTGGGGATCCATGACTGTGGCATTGCTGGCCCTGGTTTCTCTGCACCATCGGAGCACTGTTCACAAGCTTCTTCCCAACTCCCTTCCCCTCAGTGAGGAAAGAAGTGAATAGCTTCTGTGTTCTGTAAACACAGCAGAAGTCATAAAAATATACAGTTCTACCATTAGTTCCTGCTTTTGAGTCCCTTCTATCTCCATTTGACTCCATATGGTCGTGTAACAGCAAGGAAAATGCTGCTTGGTCACATCTGTTTAAGGAGGAACTTCTTGGTAGGTGTTACTGGCTCAAAGAAGTTTTCTGCCTTTCCAGCAGTGCAAATAGCTGTAATAAATTTCTGCTCACAATCTTACCTGAATGGTCAAAAAATCCCTCAGCTGCCTGTGACTAGATATGACTGCTTTACACTTGACTGTTTCCATACAGTGCTGACCGAGAAGTGCCTCTTCCTGCAGTGATTCATTTGATTGCATAAGTGACAAATGTGACTGCAGTGGTTTATCTAACAGCATCTAAATATTTAATGGCACAGACCAGCCCTGTTCCACACTGATAGGGTAAATTGCTTTTATTCTGTAAAAGCAATGAAAGTAATTCATACTCTTTCTAGAACACTTGATGAGCTTTTCCTAGAAAGATATTCAGTAGCCTCTAAGTAGTACATTAATAAATGGGAGTAAGGTCTATATAAAACCGAGCTCTGGTTTTCCATGGCAGTCACTGACTTCCAGACTCTGCTCAGTTTCCTCAGTGCTGGCATGCAGTGAGGACATCTGTATCTGTGAAGGAGCAGACTGCTTGGTCAGTGTGCAGGAGGTGTTTCTGCCTGTGTTACCATGCTTTTGCTCAGAGCTTCTGGGAAATGTAACTTGTGTATCAACAATCTGGAAACATAGGAAGCTGTTGCTGCTGTTTAAGTTGTACCCTCCTCCCCACCCTGTTTGAAGACAAGTGTCTTATCTGACCTCTTTGAGATGATTAAGTGTGAAAGTACTGTCTTGCTACAGCTTATTTAAAAGCCTTCTATTACCCCACTGGAAATTGAAGTGTCAAAGCAGGTTGTTAAAAAGAGCCATACCCCAAGCTGGCAATTAACATTTCAAACCCTTTATTTCAGTGTCTTCACCACCTGATATTTTATTGTTTTTTTTTTTTTTTGTGAGGTTTGTCTTATTTTGTTTCCTTTGTGCATCCTTCTTCCACTGCAGTCTATAGTACAGTACACAGTTGGTGTCAGTAAGAGTAAGTTTATGGGCCAGTGCCATTTCTATATGAGCACTTCTTCAAACAAACCAGGCCATTCTCCTCTATTTTTTGCTTCTCTGCTGCTTCTCTAGAATCATTTAAAAGGAATGGGTTAGTTTGACTCTTACCTCTTGCCAGATTACATCCATTTTACTTGGCCCCCAGATTTCTTTTACACAAGTCTTGCACTCATCTTGGTCCATTTCACAACCTCTGGCTTCCTTGTTAATTCTATATTTGTTTTGTGACAGACTTCAAATTCAGACCATTACACATCAGAGACTCATCTCTCTATCTCTTCAAAATCTGGTTGGTTTGTTTGGTATTAAAAGCAATAATAGCATATAAGAAGGGAGGAAAAAAAATACTTCATGTAAGCCAAACTTCATCTCTCCCTGATTCACCTTCTTCAACACACGTCTTGGGGATTAGGAATGCATGTCA
This sequence comes from Meleagris gallopavo, assembly GCF_905368555.1. Classification (NCBI taxonomy): domain Eukaryota; kingdom Metazoa; phylum Chordata; class Aves; order Galliformes; family Phasianidae; genus Meleagris; species Meleagris gallopavo. The sequence continues at coordinate 49,509,945 of NC_139405.1, read as the reverse complement.
GATTTCACTAGCTGCCCTGAATTTACCCCACAGAGAAGCAGTGCAGACCCTTCTCACTCTCTGCCAACTCAACTCTTAAGAACTTCAAAATAATAATAATATAGTCCAAAGAAAGTCAAGACTTGTACTGAAGTGAGGTGGATGTGTGAACAGGGGGCACAGTGTACAGCTGCTACTTATGGCAGGGAGTGTTAGTATTCTGCCTGTCCAGCATCAAGGGTGCAAACGCATCCCATTTATTGCTACAACTCTCCACTGCCTAATCTAGACTTGATCTTTATCTGCTCTGGTTACCTGTCTAGTTTCTCCAGATTTATACTCTGCCTGAACACTGTGATCTCCTGAAGAGTTTTTCTACCTTCTTGTCAGGCCATTAAACAAGAATATTTGCACTGCTGCTGTGCACACTTGTATGCTTTAAAGGTTTGAAATGTCTGAGGGACAGTGGGGAATCTTGGTTTATTTGGAAATTGAATAAGTCCCAATTTTTTTGAATAATGATAGATGAGATTGAAATTAGGCTTAATGCAGGATGGAAGCAGTGGTCTGCTGCTTTTTTCCTATATGTACAAAATATTATATAATTATTATATTATAAATATAATAAAATATATTATGCTATGTAATGTCTTTATTGGAACACAAACAGTTGTTTTTTTAATGATATTAATGTACGTTGTCAAAAAAAAAAAGAAACTTTCCTTGGATCACTTCTAACATAGTGAAAACTAGATCCAGCCCTGCTCTTGTCTGGCCTCAGCTGTGCTGTGGTAAACAAGATGGCTCAGTATGCTTGTATGTTTGAAGAGAAACATGAAATCTCATGCTATGGCTGTACAATTATTGCTGCTTCCTCCCTATGCTTCTTATCTGCTTACTGCCATACACCATAATTAAAAAAAAAAAAAGTTCTGTTTGGGACACGGCACCAGAAAGTTGTGATCAGAAAAGGGATCTAGGGAGCAGAGTTCTATCTTCTGGGACTGATTGCTTCCTCTTCAGGGAATGCGATGCACTGACTGACACGGGAGGAGGCAGAGCCCTTCTAACTCCTGCTGTATCTGCGTTAGATAAGATGGCCACTTTTGACTTAACCTTTCTATAGGAACCATCTGTCATCTATTCCCATTATTAGTGGAATGGGGTAATTTGCTGTGTGATCCAGACCTGGCTGTGACCTTCGTGGAGCTACCCAGTGGCAGTACAAATTAATGCCTTGTTGCTGGAGCAGCACTTCCATTAACTGTGCTGAGACCACAACTACTGTCACGTGAATCACGAAACAGCCATCACTTGGTAACTTAACTGTGGCCTCTAACTACTTAAGCAAGACCTCCAGCCTTGCCACTGAGGAGAAATGATATACTGTTTTCATCTGTTCTCTGGACAGCTGTTAAATCCCCTCAGCAACTTTGGTCTGCAGCATCCACAAGAGAGTAGTGTTCCAGGTGTTGCAGTCTGTCCCTGATGTGAATGTGAATAATCAGTATGATTAGGTGCTGATGAGGGGTAAGATGTCAGGCTCAAGTGGCAGAAACTCATGCTAGACCCTTGAAATGTTTCTTCCTTTTTGGTTTAACTTTTAGATAAGGGTAGAATAGGAGGAGAAAAAGTGGTGAAGCAGGGATAGCATCTCTCAAAATTCCCACAAGACAGTCTAACATTTTAATGTGTTTAGTTCTTCCTCAGTCCATTTGGCATGGCTATGCAGTGCAACTATGTGCATGGCCTGTGGGGAACGCAGGGGAAATACCAAGGGTGAAGGATTATTTGAGGATGTAGAGGAGTGTGTTTTGGCAGGGATGTTTAAGTTCAACGACTTGAACTTTCTGGCTGACTAGGTTATGTAGCAGGTCAGGGCTCTGGAATCCCTGCCCTCATTGCCCCAGGAGGTGAGGTCTTGTACTGATGATGACACTTACCACTGAGAAGTTTCCCTGCCCTGTGCATGGGTTGAAAATCTCAGTCTTAAATATGACAGTCTAGTCACTGATTGCTGAAGTGGGCTAGGTGACATCTACCCCTGTGTTGATGCATGTATTACATGAGAGGAAAAAGAGAAATGAAGGTGAATCTGTTTTCAGAGGTTAGTGGGGTCAAAGGAGCTATTACCTCTAATGAGAAAGTATCATCTTGCCTGAAGTCCAGAATACTCGTTTCTCTGGTGTTCTTAAATTACAGTTTGGTGCCTATCCTCAAGGGCTGATGTGTTTGTTTTTTACTTTTAGCTATTTTTTTCATGCTTACTGTACTAAATACTTCAGACAGTTCCTACCTGTTGCTTCAAGGCAACATCTCATTTGATTGGCAAGAATCTCAGCGCATGCATATGCATCCTGAGAGCAAGTCTTGGCTGCTGGTCTTTCACTGAAATCTGTACCACATTCAACTCGATCCACTGCGGTTGGCTGCAGTTAGCATAAGAAACTGTTTTTGTAATAATAATCATAATCAATTCTGAATTTTACGCCAAATCATAGTAACTAGTGGTCTCCCCAATACATCAGCTTCTGAAATTTTGTACTGAGGATGTATTTTGTCTGTTTTCTTCTTTTCCAACGTTTAGCTTGTTTCACCATGAAAAATCAACTGTTTTCCAATGGATGCTTCAGTATTGAGTTAGGCAACACAGTAATAAGTCAGGAAAATCAAGCAACTGGTTTAAAATTTGAATTCATTGTGTCTTTTATAGACAGGCTATCATTGTAAATGTCTCCTCACAGTTCAAATAAGGCTAAAAAAGATGAACTTACAAGCTAGGTTCCTAGCAATAGAGCTGTTAGTTTTAGCTGTGGGGCTGCGCTTTACCTTCAGGTAGAAGTTTCTCTACTGGTAAGGTAAGATGTATGAAATATCTGAAGTATAAAATAAAAAAATCCAATTGTTTGCAGTCACTGAAACTTGCATTGCCCTCTTCATACAGAAGCTATTCTGTAGTCATGGCAATATTTCAGTTTGTATTTATGACTGATGTTCTTAAAATATTTTTTCCTCAGGTTTCTGTACTTCATTAAAGTTGTGCTTTGCTTCATAGACCACTGCTGTGTAACACCTAACAATTTCAAATTAATTAATTTTAGTGAAGGATGAAGTGATCCTATTGGTATGTTGTTTTTCTGAGGTACTGCTGGCAAAAGCTATGTAAATGTAGCACAAGACTGCACTGTTTATGGCAAATTAAACTTCAGCATTTGTCAGGAACATACTCTGTTTTCAATTAAAATAAAAGGGTTTTGTGTTTTTATGAATTGGGTTAATAATTAACAAAAACTATCTGGCAGAAGGAGCTGGGCTGGATGTAGGCAGCAGAAGGCTCCTCAGTGGGAAGGAGGCAAGCTTTGGAAGTGCTGACTCTCAGAGACTTGGAAGCTAGACTTTTTTTTTTTTTAGCAGTGACTTATAGTGTAAACTATGTCTATTTTGTTGTTCCTGTCAGCAGTATACTCTAGTCTGCCTCTCCAAGATCATAGCTCTGAGTAATAGCACCCAGGCTGAAGTATGCTATGCAAGCTGTTGTTCCAAATCAGGAGATCTTAGGGAATTCATGAACCATGGGGGGAGAGCTTTATAAGACCTTTGACTTGTGAAACCATGATTACACTTTTGTGTTTCTGGGCTTTATTTCACTTCTATTTTACCTTTCTAGAGTATGTTTAATGTAGGTAGCCTCCATAAAAAGGTTACCTAGGATGAACCACAGGTTTTGGGTGTAAACATAGATAAACCGGTTAGGATCTTTGAGCTACAGTGTGAGCTGAAAAGGAGGGTGTGTGCTCTGGCTGATGGCACACAAATTAAGGGCGAAATATGTATAGTGGGTTGTCTTGGGTATTCTGGCATCTAACGGATTCTCCTTGACCTGCCCCTGCATGCTGCCTTCTGTATTTAAAAAATAAAAAAGCTTATGTTCTTCATTATCAAGGGCAGTGGAAAATCTGCTAGAATTTGGGACTAGAAAAGCAAAGCAGATGAAGTCAGTGGGTGGTCCGTGTTCACTGCAATGTCTTGTCGAGTGTCTGGACACTGAATTTATTGTAATCGCTTCTGGTTTATAAGAGTATATCAGGGTGGGAAGGGAGTGGAGGGAAAGACGAAAGTAACAACTGTTACTTTACTGAGACAATATGTTCCTACACATACTGACTTAAAAAAAAAAAAAAAAAAAAAAAAAAAGAAAGAAAGTAAAGATGTTTCCGGAAAGGAAACAAGAAATAATGTATTGTTAGGAATCCTATTATTTATAATTTTGGATCGCAGCCCAACCTCAGTGCTTTTTGTGTCACTGTATATAGTTTCATCCTTAATCTCGCTTTGTCTCTTACTTAAGTGAAACTCGTATGTTATATATTTCTGCTTGCTTTGAAAAATACTGGCCAATTATAGGTCAGAAGTCAGTGGGAATTTCATGTCGTTGGTGAGGAGCAGCGGCCTTTCCTTCTCTTTGTTTTTGGAGGAAATGCCTGTATTGCTGCATGCCCCTAGCAACACAGTGGGTTTCCCAACTGTGGGGAGTTCACCAAGGTGTAGCTATGCTTCTAGTGTACTCAGACAGGTGTTCCTTGTGGATATGCCCTATAATCAATGCAAGACTTTTAGCTTTCCTTCCTCTTAAGAGCAATGAAACTTTTTTTTTTTAAAGGAGAGTGGAGGAAGACTTTTTGTATTTAATGTGTGCTTCTTTACAGGGCTGCCTTCACTTTCCCTGCACAGCAAGCATAGTGTTGGAGTCCCTGGGACTCTTCCAGTTCCCAATATGCAGATGGGCATCTCCCGAGGGAGATTTCCCTCTCTTCTGCTCAGAGGTTCTGTGGAAGGAGGAGGGAGATTGGGGGCAAGGTATCTGGAGGTGTTAGTTGCAAACAATCCCATTTTATTCAAGTGCTTGACTGGCATTGTCCTGTGTGCTGAACATCTCCAAGCAAGGCTTGGGCCAGGCCTGGCAGTGTGTTTCCTTCTTGCTGGGCAGGTTGTGGGCAGTACTGCACTTTCTGTTGTGTGTGGCCAGGGGTAAAGGGAGGGGAAGATCTCACAGTGTACAGTGCAAATACAGCCTGAGGACAGCAGGGCAAGATCTGCTGTGCAAACTCCTTGTAACTCCACACATGCAAACACCTGCTGTACTATACCACTCTCCAGATTATTATGGCCTTCTGCAGAGCTTTCTCAATGATTTGTTTTGTGTTGTTTGACCACTGGCAGAGCAAGCATTCAGCTTGGTGTTGTTGTGATTAGAGTATTTTTGCTCTGTGGTAGTGCTTATGCTACTGACAGTTGAATATGACTGCCTTGCAAAAATCATAATGTAGGAAGTTCCTCAGATAATGTAACTTTGTTTCCTGTTTGTTCCAAAGCAAGAGCCGGGATTTTTTGCTGCATACTCTGTAACCCTCTTTCATTTTGTTTACTGAACAAAGCTCAGTTTAATTAACAAATGTGACTACTTCACAGATGGGCGAGGCTTGTTGCAGGCCTAATCTGCTACAGGACCAATTCCATTATTCACTTTCCACTTGAAATTTTTTCAGGCATGTTAACCTACTTTTTTTTTAATGTATTTTTTTTATATCAATGTTCCACAGGTATACAACAAGGTGCAAGGCTGTTTTCAGGAACATGCAGTGCAATGTCCTTGAAGGACCAAATGTTTCCAGCTGGTGCATGCCTATTGGCGAGTGGCAAAGACCAAGTCCCAGTTTTGAAACCATTCCTTCTAGGGGCTAGAGTTAATGCAGAAGCACTTTCAATTGCTTTGTGCTACCTTGTATACGTACATGACTGTGCCTGCAACCTGTGTTTTTGCACGTTAGTCCTGCTGCTTTTTTAAAAGCTCTTTAGATGCACAAGAGAAGATATTTGCTGTCTGGAGAGCTATTCCATTTCTCCTCTGCGGAAGCAGTGGCAGATAAGGTAGGAGCAATTCATACTCTGGAAGTAGGAGACAGACCATTATTTCTGAACAACAGTAAATTTAATTCTAAACATAAACTTCATTTTTTGTAAAGGTTAAATACCAATTACATATTGTTGATAACACACGATTTCAAGACTCAAATGGTTTTTAAACTGTAGTATGAATGAATTATATGCTGTGCTTTATGCTATGGTCCATATAACAGCTAATTCAATGTGTCCCACAGCTTCTCAGGAGAGAACAAATGGATATGAAGCCTTTAATATATACTTCCTTACCTAGGTACAAGGATCTGTACTTTTTATATTATTCTATTACATCTAAGTGTACCTTCTACAGTTCGACTGTCTCCTTCCTTGCATAATTTATTTCGGTATTTAGCATTCTTTATATCATCAAATTGATAAACAAGAACCTTAAGATGAATGAAGACAAGAAAAACTATTTGCTGTGGTGTGAAGTTTTTTCCTACCTTGCGTGTTGCCACTGACTTTTGATATAACAAATTCAGTTGGTCTCAAATACATATTCAGGTTAAGTGCCAAAACTGTGGACTTAATCTAAGCTATATCTATGTTCTTTTTATTATAGATGTTTAGTTAATTGAAGAATTAAGTGACTTTGCTTTTCACTGCTGTGGGTCTCTATTGAATTTGGCACAAAATGGTCTTTCTTTCCACTACTACAGTGAGATTAATGACAGTATTGGTAGGTGGTTTTTTTTTTTTCCTGCTGTTGTCCTGTAAATCTGACATCTATTAGACTTAACTGCCTTTTAGAGAAAACAAACTCAAACTTAGACTGCCTGAGCTCACATGAGGCACCATTCTAGGGGCAGGATTTGGTTCACCTTTCACTGCACTGTGGATTTTGGGTGGGAGGTGCACTCAGGATCAGGCAAACTGGCAGAGCTACTGGGGTTTGCATTTGCAGGAGAAAGGGGCCACCCATCAGCTGATGTGGTGATGGATTAGTGAACAGAGAAAGGTTTGCATTGTGCTAAAAAAAAAATGAAAGGATTAGCAGCTGCCCTTGTTGGCTCAGGTCAGAGGGAGGGAAAGGGCGCTGTATGAGGCAGTGTAGTAGCGGTGCACCAGTCTGTTCTAAATTCACTATCAGTATCTATCGCTGTTACTTTTAAGATACTTAAAAAATACTTGTGGTATTCTTAAATACCTGCAGAGATTTGTGGGTTAGTGTTAGTGTCTCAGATTTAATCATAGATAACTATAAACTGAGAAAAACCCACAAGGCTACTAAGATGTGTCATAGTACAGTAGAGGAAAAAAAAAGATTCTGAACTACTTGCCATTGGCCAGTGTGCAGGATCTCTTTGCAAAAATTCCAGGTTTCTTTTGATTTAAGGAAAAAGGGGAAACAAAACAATCAACCAAATTGAGCCAAAAGTTAAGAGCCTCATTTCTTAACATGGAGCACTTAACACAGTACAGCATTCTTTGTATTTTTTAGTCCTATGTAGGTTAAGCTCCTATGATCTCTTCAGTTATTTGCTTCAATATGGAACCATGAATTAAATGCTTAAGTTGTTTGCTCAACTATTTCAGCAAGGCATAAGACAACTTACTTATCTGAAAGATTTTATTTAAAATTGTTACAGGCACTAAAAGACTTTTGAAAGTAGCTTGATATAAAAGAAAACAAACAAAAACCTGTAGAGAATAGTTAAAACACAGAAGTACTGTTCAAAACAGATCCTCCCTCTTGTTTGAGACCAGACCAAACTCCTCATGTTGCCTCAGGGAACTCGCTATGTGGGGTCTGCTCAACCACATATATTTTGGACAATGACAGAGAAACGTTTGAAGACAAGAGTAGGAGTACTTGTAGCTTACTTGTCAGAATCATAATTTGTTGTCTTTTGTGTCATGTAACTATCTGAAATATTTAGGATCTCTGTCTGAAATCGGAGGAAGTGGCATTGTGGGTACGTATGGGAGTGCTGCTGAAGAAAACTGACAAGGAGAATTAGCTGCTGTGAAAGCATTTCTTTGCTTGTTCTCCCAGTGTTGAGAGATTTTAGGACAGAAGGAAGAATTTGGTTAAAGATCACTTCGAGATTTTTATTCTTTACCAGGAATGGTAATGATCTGCTGATGACTCCTTTGAAGCCCTGACAGGGTTGAGATCTTATGCATTTTCTTTTACCTTCAGAACTATAATTCTGAAGAGAATTCTAAAGTAGTTTGGCAACAAGTGAAATTTTTCAGCAGCTGACCAATTCCTTTTGAACATAGGTGGTACCTGTTAGGATTAAGACACTATGAATGGAAACTAAAATTTTCTAAATTTGTATCTAAACACTTCTCATAGCTGACCAATGTATAAATGTGTATGAATCTTCAGTTTATATTTGGTGTATACCAGCCTTCCGTGTACAATTACTTTTAATTAGTGAGTCATTTCCCTTGTTTGTGCAGGCCATTCAACAGCAAAAGAGAAGATATCTCAAACTGATTGCCAGGTATCCTTCAGCATTAACAGTGGCAGTGACTGCCCTCTCTTAGAGTTTTTCATTTGCAATACATTATCTCCTAAACATTACAAATACAAATGATGCTTTTTGAGAATAAATACACATTTAAAGAAAAAAAATTCCTGCTGCCTAAAAGGTCAATTTTGCTTAAACTCTGAGAGCTGATAAAACACTAATGTAGGTGCCCTGCTTTTTCTTATGCAATCAGCATTCATGTTTTTCTGAGTGGTGTTTATGTCCTGAGCCTTTGATAGTGCCAAGCTTTCATTTTACTTGACAGTTAGCCTTGATAGCCTTTGAAGCTCCCAGCTCTGAACAGGCTGTTTTGAACATAACCTTGAATCCCTATCTCTACTTGTTCAATGCAAATCCTTCTAAGAAGTTTGTATCAGTGCACATGAGCCTCGCTTTGATTACTTCTCATTTGTAAGTCTTTCGGAAAACTTTGGACAAGCCCATTTCTGCCTTAGCACCTGCTTTCAGACTCCTGGGTTTGCCATGTGTGGTTTGCTTATGTTGGTTCATGCAATAAACAACGAGTGTATCAAGAGTGGGCAGGCAAAAGTTCTCTGCACTCCAAAAGAAGGCTTCCTCTGGGAGAGGAGTCCTACTGATGCCTGTGGGATAGAAAAATGTTCAGGAATCTTCTAGCTTGGGGCTGTAGAATGAATGCAAATAGACTTCCTTCTGGCTGTCTGAGATGTGCAGTAAGTGCACTAAAGGTAGAAACTTTGAGGAAAAAGAGGTAAAGAATGGCAGAGGAAGAAAATGCAGAAAATATTCTAGGACCTAATAGAGTTTGTGCTCCCCTTTGGTTGTAACAAATCTATATTTATACAAATCCTTTTTTTTTTTTTTTTTTTCCCCTGTGAATAGAATTAGTCTTTGATATGTAGGCTAAACTGGAACTTTACAGATGGTTTAGTAAAACAGATGGGTACTTCATTGAATGGCAGTATGTTAATGCTCTTCATTTATCAACATATGCACCATTAATATGTGGTGTAAGGTAAAATACTTTAAAAAAAAAAAAAAAAAGCCTGTATTACAACAAGCATGTACAGCCTTTTTATGTTACCAAAGACTTGAGGCTGGAGACTGTCCTCCTCTATGTGGACTAATGGAGCGTCTCAACACTAACATTCTTTAAAGAGAGCTTAGTTCAAATGCTGTTTGAATTCTGGAGATAGTAGCTAGCACTAATGAACAATGCTTCTGTAAGAATCTGGCACAGCTTCAGGTATGCAGGAACTTAGGATTGTTTATCTAAAAGCTTGAATTCCCTTCACTTGTGTTCTGAGAAGTTTTGGCTGGCAACAAGTCAGCAAAGCAGAATTCTTCACCAACAGAATGCTAAAGGCAGGGATATGTTTTGCAGACAGGGAGGAAACAAGATGTCATTGCTGAGCCAGGAGGAGAGGAAGCTGTTGCCGTGATGAAGGAATACAATCAAGTCACTAATCTTTCAAGATAACAGCACAACTGCAAACCTAGGCATCTCTGCAACCTGAGAAACGCTGAAGTGTTCCTCTCTGGTAATTTTGTTAGTTTTTCTGCTTGCCTATGTTCTTGGGAGTCTATTTTTCCTATGTTTGCTTGTCTCCCAGGAAGTCTACAGGCAGAAGAAAGTTATTGCTAATGTCTAGAGTTTGTTTGGTTTCAGATTCCAGTACATGATACAGCAGTAGAAACTAACATCTAGCAGCTGTTTAGCTCAAGGTATCCTTGATCCCAAGAGATCACAGAACTGTAAAGCTCCTCTGCAACCTTGGGCTGGAGTCACAAAGTCTTATTTCCTAGTAAAAGGAGAGATTTGAGTAGTACTCACTGCTTGAAAAGGGAGGCAAAGTGTAAGACAGGACAGAAACATTGGGGCTTGAGAAATGGAATTAAAGCATTAAAGTCTATCTTGGCTCAGCTGTTGACTTGTTGTGTGGCCTTGGACAGCCTGGTTTATAAACCAGGGAGGGGAAACTGGCGAAGAAACATCAGAGGATTAGAAGATGTTTACAAAATCTTTGTACTTGCATCATTTTATCTTTTCAAAGCATTTATTAATTTTGAGCTAATCTCTTACTCCAGTGAAGCAGTGTTGACGTTTTCTCAAGTGGACTTTAAATATATATATATAATATAATATATATATATATATATATATATATTATATAATATATATATAAAATATGTATACACCTAAGATACAGTGTTTCACACAAGTTCTAACAAGTTACAAAAGTCTTAATATCAGCTCATTGGTAGTAAGCCTAGGGAAAGATTGGAATCCCAAGGGGAGAAAAAGTCCTGAAGGGATAGTTGTCCCATGAAGACTTTCATATGACTGTATTTGTAAACTACTCAGTCAAGGAAATATTTGATTGAGAAATATACTGTCTGTATGTCTTTTAAGTCTTTGTCATTTTGGTGAACAACTTAATGACATCTGTGGCACAAAATATCAAGAGTGTTCTGCAACAGGTATTTCTGGCTTTCCTATATGAGAATAGAGCTGAGAGAGTGTACTAGTAGATAGTACAGTCTCCAGGCATTGCTGCTGTTGTTTTGAAAGATGTGTATTAATCATCACCACAGTATGAAACAATTGGCTGTTGCTGATTTGAGAGTTCATGCTGAGTGACTCCCCTGGACCCACTTGTCTGCGTGGCCTGGTTGTGTTCCCTGGGAGGCAGCTGGCTGACTGCTGAACCACTCTGGTGTGAAGACCAGATGAAAGAGTGAAAGAAAACAATTTGAAGTTGTGCTGGTCATTGGTACTACAGTGAACCAAATGCAGTAGGTCAAGGGGCTGAAAAAAAAAATGCAAAAATAAGAGTATTGTCATAAATATGCACAATAAACACTCAAGAAGAACAGATTCCTTCATAAAGAAAGCCTTTGAAGACATTAAGAGTAGTTGTATATACAGTCTACAGTAGAGATAATGGCATGGACATGGGAGAGCAGTCATTGCACACACAAATTGAAAGAGAACCTCTATAGCCGTGAAGCATATACTTCTGCTCATTTAAATGGTCTATGTTTTCAGGAGCTCCGGGGATCAGCTACTGTCAAATCTGAAAATACTGCTAGTATTTTCCATTGCTAATTTCATTGTATTACTGTTTGCTTTTGCAGGGCAGCTCTTGAATATTCAAGCAGTCATGTGGTATGTTTTTAGATGGCTGGAGCCCTGAATAGCTTTGTGGCAACTTCTTTACATTTCATTAACTGCATAACTGCAAGTCCATTTCCTTTAAGCCTAAGAGCAAATGTAACAAAATCACTCTTGTTTCAGAAAATGGAACCTATTCTTTTAAAATTGTTGTGTGTAGTGCTGGAGCCTATAAACAATCTTGGGTATTTCTACTGTCACATTAATGAGCAAATCACTTGTGGAGGAAGTTTGCCTTATTTTTTTCTCTCATTGCCCTTTCTTCTACAATCAAGGTAGAGAGGCTTAAAATGAAATGATGACTAGAGGAAGAATGCTCTCTGCTTCTGCCTTTCCAGCTAAAACCTTTGTAGGAGAAAGTACCTCTTGCTCTTGACTCTTATTCTTGTCGGTAAGGTGTCTTTCCCCCCAAACAGTTTTTCAATTTGCTTGAAGTGCTTCCCTTGGGCATTTTTACTTAGTGACTGTGTATAAATGGATGAAATATTTTCTTAGGTTGTTAATGCAGATTGCTGTGGGCATGAAGGGTATAAGATCTTCACAGTTCAATGGTTCTCAAGGACAGATTGAGAGATTATTATGAGGGAAATGTGACACTTGTATTTAAGAGCACTGTTGAGTCTGTACCTGCTAAAGTAGTGGTATCTCAAACTTCTAATGCCTTTTCCCTGTTCTCAATTCATTAAATCTGGAGAAAGATAAAATAAGAATAAAGTGGAACATAACATTTCCATTGGATGTATGTATTAGGTTTCTGTAATCTGGGCTGCCTCTGGATTGTTTCTTCCTGCCCAGCAGGCTCCAGTAAGGTTTAAAAATCTGCTTCAGAACATCCTGTCAATGCATCGCCATTTCTCATGTTTCAGAAGATTGATTTCAATGACTGTGGTCCATAAGACAACTACAGAATTTAATGTGACAGAATTTGTGTGTACACTGAGGATGTGCATTTGTTCAGTATATCCCACAAAGAACCTCAGTCTTGCATGTGAACTGCCAAATGGTTTCTGCCACTACTGCCAGCCTGGTTGGCACTCACCCTACTGTGGAGGAAGAAATCTAGCCAGTGTGTTTACTGGAGAGAGATTCTAACAACTTTATCAATTCCTATCTGTTGCATAACCAGTGGTAGTAGATGCTCTAATAGCTGAGCTTAATAATCCAACTAAATGCAAAACCAAACTGGGTGTGCATATGTTTGGCTTAGTATGTAGCAAGCATTCTACAAAGCTAATTGTGTTCCTTTCTGTGTAGTTATCAGTGTAAAAGCTCTAGCTCAACAATAATTTGCATTATATATAACTGATGTTTAGTACCTGCTCAGTAATGGTTGTAATACATCTGTTTTAGTAAAGCTTTCATGAAGAAACTGAGTGTGCTGTTCTCAGAGTTGTCTTCTCTCAGCAGGACAAGGCAGGGCAATTCATGAAAGGAATAAACTGAGAAAGATCTTTCTGGAGAAAAGAAGAAGAAAACTCAAATGTAAGCCAGAACCTGTCACAAGTTGGTAATTTGAGCATTATTTTAGGCTGTCCTGTGAAAGTAAAAGGGTTCAAGGAAAGTGCTGTCTTAGTGGTTGGAATACCAGAAGGTGAAATATCCTGAATCCTTCCTTTTCCTGCCTTGCATTTATCTCTGCTCTTGTTGACTTTCTCCAGTAATGATCATCAGGAGATATGTTATACCATGACAAGAAAAGAAAGACAGAAGCAAACTGGATAGTGTTTCTTTCAGCGCTGGTATCGAGCTGGTATCACCTCAACAAACCTGAATGCAGTTTCTGACTATTTAACATGCTAGAAGGTAGTGCATAGCTAGTATATATAACCAGAAGCTATTTTCCTCAAATGTTTTATTTCCCTGAAGCATATACATATAAATATAAATATCTGCCTGTTGTTTGTTTCTTTCTTGCTGGAATCCTGGGAAGCAGGTTTTAGAGTACCTAGCTGTTATCAGATAAGCGGTGCTGATGGCTGGGGTGATAAAACAGATTGAAGATGAACACCTCAGCAACACGCGAGAGTGTAGATGCTACAGCTGGGAGCTTTAGAACAAAACAGATGGATGTAGGGACTGAAGAGATAGGGATGCTACAAGTTCTGGGGCATGGGCAAGGAGCTGAGTTTAGAAGGTGCTTTGAGGCAGAGTCAAGAACATCAAATCAGAAAAAAGCAGGACTAAAGAAGCCAGGGAACTGAAAAGTGAGAGAACAATAAGGAGGACTGGGAGTATGAAACAGGTTGTATGGGGTCAGTAATGAGCTTAGGTTTGGGTGGTTTGGAAAATAAAGTTTCAAGGATGATTAGCTGTGTATGGGAGGGACATAAAGATATAAAGGTGGCTGAGGCAGGATATTCAGGCTGGGAAATGCTGGGAGGTTCTGAAGAAGGAGCAGTGGGGGGATATTTGATGTCTTGGTCACTCTAGGACACAAGAAGATGGAAACAGAGTCTGATAGGCAAAAGATGTTGGACTGGGTTTTGGAATATTTTAGCTGCTAGTATATGAATGTAATGTATAGTATAGCACACTAGATAAACTACATCTATATTGTATATATTCAGCAACTGAAATAAGAAAAGCTAGCAAAAATACCTCATGTAGTTGGATAGATAATCTTTCCCTGATTTATCCATAGACAATCTAAGGAAATTACAGAAATTCATCTCAGTTTCACTGAAGATAATGTTTCAGGCAAATGAGCCCCAATAGTGCTTTCAGATAGATCCTTACAGAAAAAAACAAAAACAAAAATACTTACCCCTTGGAATGGAGAAGTACATTTTACAGATGTGCTGAATTTACCTCGTCCTCTGACCTGGTTATCGTTTAATCTTCTGTGGAGGGTGCCAGCTACTAGCCAATGTCATTAGCTAAGAGGATACTGTCAGTTTGCAGAAAGTCTGCTAATTTGCAGCAAATTTCACTGTGTTTTTTTTTTTTTTTTTTTTAGGAGAGCACTGTTGCTTACAGAAGAATGATTTGCAGTTATGTCCGTTGTCATTTGCTTCCCCGAAGACTGCAAGCCTGTCTTCATGTGAAAGTTAGTGTTGTCTCTCTGCAGCCTGTAACCCAGTTTCTGAACTCTTGTTGGGAAAGAACTGCTGAGGTAAATACTCTGGTAAGTATGTAGGTGAGCACACTGTCTCTCTGCTTTCACTCAGCCTATAACCACTGTGGACTTCTCTTTTTTTTTTTGCCTAATTTGTAGTTTCTTCACCTCAGGTTTTTTTACTCCTAGCAAATAGGCTTATTACTTGTTAGTTCTTTACTTACAGTTTGCATTTAGGTTATAGCAGGTTTGCTGGCAAATTTTACCCAGTTAGTGATCTTCATGTAATTAACTGATTTGTTAACACCTAGCTTGCTACCTGCTTTCAAAATTTGACAGAGAAGAATATTTTTATATTACATAGGTCCTGATGTTGAGGAGGGGAGCTTTTATGCAAGTTCAAAATGTATGTAACTCTGGACCTTATTTGGCTGAGCTATGGAATAGCCTGCAATGTTTCTGGAATAAAGAAATAGGCTGTGTATTCTAAGTGGGGAGAAAATGAATAATTCAACAACAAGGGTCAAATTGTCCTGCCAAGAAAAACCTACCGAAGAGGAAGTATGCAGAGTTATAATTATTTGCATTGTAGATAATAATATCAATTATAGTTTCCAGCTGGAATTAAGCTTCCATACTTCTGGCTTCTATACAATCAGTACAGGGTAACAGTTTCAGCCACAACAAATTTCAGCCGAATAAAGACAAAGCTCAATTAGTGAAACAACATAAATTTGCAGAAGCATGGGGTTGGACTGTTAGAGACTGCTGTTTGGATACTGTTACATATGGCAGTTTGGTGACAATCAGCAGAACTAATCAACATTTATACTTCATGTCACTTTGTAAACAAAGAGTTTTAACCCATTGCAAAAGCCAGTTAAGACAATCTATTCTTACACCCAATAGGAAATATCTGCCTGGGGTTAAGTTCAAAAGTGTAAGTGAAATTGCCATCTGATTGCTTTGTTATAAATTGTGGTATCAGCTCCTTCCAGGAGCCTCAGCTTCTGGAATAGAGCTGGTTTCTCAGAAATGGGTAGTAGCTCTGCCATTTCCCCTGGGGAAACTACCTGCACCCAGTGCCAGGAGGGCAGGGGCAGCCAGGTACACGCAAGCCTTCAGCTGCTCTCCAGGAGATATTGAGGATTGGGATGGTTTGGGGCATGGGCACAAGCAGATGAGGCAGTGACACTTGCTGCCTACTGGGAAACTGTGCCTGGTGTTGAGTCCTAAACATCAGACTGGCACACTGCTGAGTATTAAGATGAATATCCCTCCAAATCTTTTCTGGCAGAGGGGATAGCAATCCTGGCTTTCTGAGGGTTTTCTCCTATTCTCCTATTTTCCTTTTCCTAGTTTTCCTTAGTTTCCTGTGTCTTTCCCCATCCCTTTTCTCTTCCTTTAGAAGTACATTTGGCTCCTTCCACCTTTGAGTTGCAAAATTCAGTTTTGTCTAAGCTTCTGAAATGTGTTGTGCTGCTTCTCTCCAGATAAACTAACTTTTCCACGGGACTGAGTGGTGAGGCCTTCACAAAGTCTAGGCACAGATCTGACTGAAAACCATCCTCCCCCCCTTTTTTTGTCAGTGAAAATATTGAAGCAAGGACATCAACCTGTTTGGGAGGGATGTCAAGTATTCATGCGTGTCACTCATCTCTACAGAGATGGTAAAGGCCTTAGCCCATCTTGTACAGCTGATTTGAAAGAATATATGTAATTCAAATGGCTCTGGTCTCGCCAATCTGTGCAGATCATTAATGACAGTTATCAGATCTTAAGAAAACACAAGCATGTGTCACTCAGTAGTGGAACAGATGAAGGCAAAATGGAGAGGGGGTGGGAAAAAGTGACCATACATACAACTATGGTCAGCTCTCTAGAGTAGTTGTCATCTTTATCTTAAGAAGACAGATTTTTTTGTTTCTTTGTTTGTTTTCCTGAGACAACACCCACAAACTCTTACAGGTGGCAGCAGCGGAGCCAGTCAAGGACTTGCCTTCCTCTTGTGCTACTTGACTCTGTTGGTAGTCAGAGCATTGGCTCACAGGATACTGACTCTTCTTCATGTACCCTGTGTTGATGACACATGCAAAAGCTTATTTTTCTAGGACAGGATTTCATAATGGACTGCACTTTAATAACTGAGTGTCAGATGGATAGAAACACACCTTGTATTTTCCTTTTTCAGCTGGTAGGAGAAGACATAACCTTCTCTTCCACTTCCTACCCATTAGGAAGAGGAAACATCTGTTTCTTCTGCTACCTAAAGGGCACAGTGAGAGGCCTCTCCTTACATTACCTAGTGCAGTTGTGGTCATACAAGAGGTGGATGACCTATTTTTGTTTCCCATTAATGCACCCTCTGGGGAGACTGGTGAACTGACTACCTTGCCCTTCTCAAGGGAATCATGCATGTTCCCATTTTCAGATTAGATCTCAAGACTTGGACTGAAGTGTTTACTGGCAGGGTTAACTTGACAGGACTGACTGGATTTGGCACATACACACCCTTTATCTCTGTTGTGACAGCAGTTAATTGAAGTGACTCAGAAAACAGCTTCTCCAAAATGAAGTCATGTTTATTTGCCAAAGGAGCATCCGCAGAAACTCAGAACATCCAAGAGTCTTGTAGTTTCCCTAGACCTGCTTGTAGGTCTGGCTCTGCCTTAACTGAGTAGGGAAGCTATTTGCTATGCTACCTGTCTGCCAAAAGCTCCTCTCTTCTCTGCTGGTGCTTACCAAGCCAACGCCTTTAATCTCCAAACTCCTCCTTAACCTTAAGAAGCAGAAGCACTGACTGCCTGAGAGGAGTGGGTCTCTTTTCTCCTGAGACACTCATGTAGCTTCCTTCTTAATCACTTCCTATTGACAGCCTGATTGCATTTTCACTTCTGATGCTCAAAAAGAAGACACGGTGGACAAAATGAGATATATGTGATATACGTCCAACAGTCCACGTTTTTCTCATGTAACTGAGATGTGACGGGGAAAAAGAGGATGCTTCTTTTTCTTAAGAAGATGTGGAAAAGAACATTCTAGAGTAAAAAGGACCATGTAATCAACAAAAACTCCTGGAATGAGATCTCCTTCCACTTATATTCACTTAAATGCCATTGAGCCAAATGGACTCTGTCTCTGTGCAATCCTTTAGAAAGACCTGCAAAAGATCTGTGCAGCTTTGTCAGCACAGCTACAAAGGGGGAACTCCAGTGAGCCAGTGCGATTTCCACTCGCACAGCATCAGTTCCAGAGAGACTGCAATGGGAAGAGCAATACAGGAATACTCCATCGAGGAGTGTGGAAGTACTCAGGGCTGTTTGTAAGATAAATATCAACCTTCTGCATTTATGATTTCTCTAAAAGGTGTTAATGTTAGTTAGTGACGCATATTTGACTGCCGTAGTTTTGCCCATCGTTTGTAAGTACAGGAACTGAAAAGAAACATCCACTCCCTGATTAGGAAAGTAGAGTCCCATCCCTAATTGGTGCACAAATAAAACTAATTGTAGTATGCAAAAGGCAGTGTCCAAAAGAAAACATACAGTTTCCTGTATGATTTCTCCTTCACGTGAAGAAATTAGGACAGAAATTTAATGCGGTTACTGCTGAAATTGCTTTGATGATTGGAACTTCCATCCCTGGCGAAGCAAGCAGGTCAGAGGCTGTGACTTAAAATAAACATTCCTGAGCTGAAGAAAAGGAAGACTAATTATCTCCCACTTGCAATGCCTGTGTAATCCTGTAAAGCATAGGGACAGAAATCTGGAGAACCAAAATCTAGAAATATTTCTGGATTTATTAAAGGAAGCAATAAGATCTACATTTTCTGCCCTTTTTATTTGGTGTGATGACTGCATGTGGTGCATGAAGGAAGAAGATCAGAATAAATAATTAGACCAAGATATCTCAGTTCAGTGGAGAACAGGCAAATATCATGGCATTGATGATGCTGCATTATGAATTTCCAAGACTAATTTTATGTATACATTACTTCATGTTAAAGAAATAAGTTATTACAGGTGTTTTCTTTACCCTCCTAAACTTATTCCTTAAGTAGTTGGCTCATAAGTGTGTGGAAGGAATGCTTTACCTGTATTAAAAATATTACCTTAGTTATTAAAACTTGTTAGTTTTCATTAAAAACTTGTTAGTTTTCATTATTTCCCTTTCAAACCTTTTTCTCTTTCTTTTAGTGTTTTTGGCATATTTTCATTACTTTCACTTTTTGTTTGTTTGTTTCTAACTGTTAATGACAGGTTTCATATCAAACAGGTTTGTTTTTTTTATATGCCAGTAACTAATAAATGCAGTTCATTTACCTCCTTTCTATTTTTAATTTTGTTGCCTTCGGTTTTCGGCACATAGTATATGACAGGTTTCATTTGAATATCTCAGACAGTTCTGTGTACTTTATATAGCTGTTTGTTCTGTATGCATGCTATTAAAAAGTTTAAAATTTCTTTTGTCGCTCACAGTCATCACTCTCCTCAAGCTATAGCACTGGTAGTCTTTGCATAGTAATTTTTTTCTCTTACTTTCATTGGATAGCTGAAAATCCCTTCTTTCTTGAGTTGTTAGGGAATGTTCAGGGTCTCCTTGAGCCCTTTTGGAAACGAAGGCTCTTTGGGGAGATGGTGACACTGAGAACAGAGATGTTTAAAATGAGGAATAAAAATGTAAGAATAATGGTTTTTGGCTACAGAAGAGGTTGTATACATTTATTTGTAGACAGCATCTATTCTGTGTTAGGGTTACAGTGTCTGACTGGAACCTTTCAGGATCTTTTGGACTCGAGAAAAAAGGAGGGTGTTGCAGGACCATAGGCTTATTTCAGCCCTAGTTTAAGTAAGGTTTAGAGGTGTCAGTTTCTTTGAAATGAAATTTTTAGGTGTTGGAATAAAATATGTTAATGTATTTTTTGCAGTTTGCTTTATTCAACTAAAATATCACTAAAATTTAAGGTAATGCTCCTGAATATTAGCTCTTAGTTCTCTACTTCTGAAGAAATATCTTCTCATGCTATGGGTTTTTTTTTTGTTTGTTTGTTTGTTTTGACTGGCTGACTTCATAGTTCAGAATTTTCCTTTTTTGTCATTAAAAATACTTTATGAAGTGACCTGCATCTTTGCATCCCTGTTTCTAAGCAGCAGTACAAGTATTCATTGCCCAAGCATTATCTTTAGATGTACAGCAAAGGTATTTTGATTTCAGCCATTGGGACTGAGTTGCTTCTGCACAATTCCATTCAGATGTAGACGCCCCATGCTTAGGCAAGATAAATTCAAGGTGTAAGATGGAGACATGCAGTGGTGAGTGGAGCTTTTTGCAAATGTTTTTCCCCTTTACTAGCAATGAGATATACTCAGCGTACATGTGTGAGAGTCAGCATGTATGTTCATATGTCTGTATATATTTACACATTATAAATTACTTATATCTTAAATAATTCTTGTCTTGCTACAATGTGAAACTCCGAATGAGAACAGTACAACTTCTATTTTTGCAGGATTTATTGCCACTACAAAACTGCTAATAATAATTGTAGGAAGATGCTGTTCTCCTAGTCTTTACAGATTTCCTTCATAGTCTGCAGCATATTAAGTTGTTATGGCTGTGGCTACAGTCCCATAGTTAAATTATGTACTTATTCACTTACTTTTTGTATTGTAAATTAATAGTAAGAGATTTTAAAAGATTTCTTTCCCTCCTTGTGTCAGGAAACTTATTTGTCAATCATTTAACAAAAAAATCAAACAAAATAATAAAACATTATGTAATAATAGACTTGAACAGTTCATCAGACCAGATGTGTCTGATGAAAAATGCTCTTACTCTTATGAATGAATGTTTTCTGTTTGCCAGAAAGACATTCTACATAAAGACATTCCAGTTTGGTTTGTTGGATTTTTTTTCTTAATCCTTTTGTACAGAAAATGTACTGTGAACAGTGAAATTATATGGGAGAATATAACGTAAATAGTTACATAGCTTTTTTTCTTTGTTGCTACAGAAGTAAGCAATTTTAATTAATTGTTATATATAAAGATAGACTAGTAAATAGCCAGTATGTCCCCAGGCATTACTTATTCTGTGTGAGAAAGTTGCCAAAAAACTTGTTAGGTTTAATGGTCTTTCTATGATGATACATCAAAACCATCATGTGAAAGCTGCTCTTCATTGCCTCACATCTGTTACGAGAGATATTACTTTTCTAACAAATTTAACTTCTAGGCTGAGGACTGCGATGTTAATAATAGCATTTATTTATTTGTTTATCTCTTTATTTATTTATTTTTAGAAGCTCCCTACCAGTAAATACCAGTAAATAGTTTGGTGCTGGTAGTACTGGAAGCAGTAACGTAGACTAAGTTCAGTTATTTTTCAGCACTTGACTTTAAAGACTGCTGATACATTGCCTGGACAGGCAGATAACATCTTGGAAACTGTTCTTCATGCCTGTTAAGTAACAGATTTGTATGTTGTAAGTATATCCATGTTGTAATGATCTTAGTCTTATGCTTCATTATGACGTTCTTGGTGATGGAATTCAGTGCATTTTAGATATTAATCTAACATGGTTAGAAAAGATTCCTCTGAAATGAGATTTTGCATCTTCTATTTGTGCTGGCCTGCATGCCTGTCATATGAATGATTTCCAAAGCCCCTCTTATGTCACTTGCTAATGTATGGATTTTGACGAGTATGGAAGGAATTGAGGAGGTACAAGAAACATGGCAGTATACTAACCCCACTGATGATTGTGTAGTGTTCTTAAAATTATATTAATGGGATTGTTGTAGATTATCTTCTCTGTAGAGTAGGGAAGCATCTGCAGGGCAGGGAAAGCAGTTAGGCTGTCTCTGTAAGATATGAATAAAGTGGACTTCCCACAGCTCCAGATCAGTACAGAGGCTCTTCTGATCTTCAGGTGCCTAGAGACCATAGAGGTAGTATTTCATTTCCATTTCCAATAAAACTATAATTATTACTGGCATGCCTAATTCTTTCTGTCAATGGGTTTATCATAGGTAGGATCTAGCCACATGCCACAGGACTGTTTGTTCTACAAATATTTTGTATCTAGGTTTAAACATTAATGGCAAAACATGTTTATGCCCTGCTGTCTTTATATGAACTTGAAAATATATTATCAAAGATGTGTTACAACTTCATGAAATACTCAGATGTATTGTTACTACACTTACACCGCACTTGTCCCTTCCTGCATTTCAACTGCACCAGTGATGGTGGGAAAAACCATGTGCTGAGAGGACTTAAGTGCTCTTGGCCATTTGGTGGCTCCAGCTCTTACTCCAGACGGAGAGACTATGGTTTGTGCTTATGGTAGTGCTTAACTGATTAACAAGAGAAATTCAGCTGTAAGCACTCTTGAATATAGTTTAATTTGTGGCTTCTTGGCTTACCATAAAAACAAGTCCAATTCAGGGGTGGTGGAATGGACCACCAGCCTCACCCCACAGCTTGTGCTGTGCTACGAACATGTACTGGGAAGCAAAAACTGACAATAGCTAATTCTTTTGGGACCTTGCATACCCCAGTGAGTCAGGCGTGTCTGTGCTGTAGTGAAATGTGGAGGCATCAGGCAGTGGGAACTGCCCACTTTGATATTCACTGCTGTCCTTCATGTACCAATATCCACATAAATATTTCCCACAGTTGAGTGAGATATAACTTCCTGTGGAGAAGAAGAGCAAGACATTGTGGGAAAATGTGTCATTTCACATACCTTGGCACATCTGAGGTAATACTTATGCCTCAGATAACAGCAACTAGCACAGGGGAAGTAGGTTGGGCATGAAAATATTCATTGTACCCTGAGGTCCTCAGACACTTCTGTGATTAGATATGCCCACTGTTGAATCAAGTAAGGATTAGAGAAAAGGTGTAGCTGGCACATCTACAAAAAAGAAAAAAATAAATAAAAAATTAACCTACTGTGTTCACAAGGAAATAAAAATAGCAAACTGAAATTCTTCCAAAAAAGACAGGTGTGTGGATAATTCTTGCCAAAGGAAGGTATAGCGCTGTTTACACTGCTGCAGTTAAGCAAGACTTGACTTCACCTCCCAGAGCACAAATACTGATATTTTTAATGAAAGCAGCTGCAGGATATCTAAGAACAAGGAGAGTATCTTTAGATCTGAATATATTGACACAGGCTCTGTTAACCTTGTTAGTCAGGAAGTAATGAAGTAATTTAAATGTTCTAGTTCTATACTCAGCAGCAGAGATTAGCAAGACAACTGCCTTAGAATGTTTGGTCCATGTCTAATTCCCTCTGCGTTTTGGTAGTTTGTGATAGATGCAGATACATAATAACTACTGAGAGTCAAAGTGTCAAAATAATTTGGCAATGCTTGTGTCCTACATTTCTCCAAATCGAGCAAATCTGGAGAAGTATCTGGTATTAGCCTCAGTAGAGGCAACCTGTAACAAGCTGGGTGTTACAAGCTTGATAAGAAGCCTGGCTAATCAAGTACACAGAAACTTCTTGTAGCAAAACCTTTCAGGAAAGCAGACTCTAATGCAAACTGGAGATTTTTATGAGGTGAATGCTAGAGGAGATTGCATTTGTAAATGGTCAGTTGTGATGAATATGTGCAGGCAGAAAAAAACATTTTTATGTGTCTCTATCTACTATTTATTCAGTACTGGGAGAGGACTTGTCATCCCTCAAAAGCAGATTCTACTAGAGACTGAGAAAGGTAAATTATTAGGCAAGAAGGACCAGTGGTTTAATTCACTATAGAAAATTCTATTTATTTATTTAATACACATCCCTGTCTTACAGAAAATAGGTTGTGTCAGTTAAATGAGCACTGAAATCACGCAGCACTACTCCTAAGCACTACTGAAGGCATGGCACAAGTGCTATGCTACTTTGCTATGGTAAAGCTGCCTAGGACAATTGAAGAGAGTGATCTGCATTTCATCAAAATATGATGCATTCAAATTTTCTTAACTTTTACAAGTTAATATATGTTTATATAGTTAAGAACTTCAACTGAGTTGGATGTTGAGATTTGAAGCTTTCAAATTCAACAAAACTACCACCTTTACGCTCTAGTTGTCTATGCCCTTGTAAAACTTCAGGACCATTTCATCTACTATATGAATGGACGGGAAAAAGTCAGAGATATAAAGCTGCTGCTCCTTTCAGGAGAATCAGTGCATGAATAGTGGAATAAGATCCAGAGAGATGTCTCTGCTGAGGAAAACACTGTAGTACAAGGCAGAGTGTGAGTTGGAGAGTAAGCTGTGAAAAGATGGCTAGGAAAATTCAAAAGGAAAAAAATGATTCATCAGTTTTTTTTCTTCATGGAATGACTTGCCTTTTTTTGTATTTTAAAATGTCACAGTTTGGAAATTATTAAAATTTTTTACAAAATTCTCTATCTGATAATGTAGCTATGTCATCATACTAAATTACCGTGCTGGCTTAGCAAACTAAAAAGTATTTTTTGAAAGACTTGTGGTTTCAGAGGACCATAATTCACACTGACTGAAATACAGCTCAATTTCTTTTTTGAACTGAGCCTTTCTCACAAGATTCCTGGCACTGCTTGGGTCCAGCTGGATCAGAAATAAATAAAAAAATAACCCAAACAAATAGCCTCTCTCTGAATTCAGTGTTTCTTCCCTGGCCACAGTGTCAATTAGGAAGTCAGCAAGGATGTGCATGTTTGTGGGTAGCTAAATGGATGTGAGATTACTCCAATTATTACGATAGATTTAGCTGCCACCTTTGTGACAAGGTCTCTAAAAACCTATTTGCAACCTCTCCCACTTCAAATAAAATGCTAGGTGTATCACTGGTGTCTTACTCAATGAAATCTCCTTTATCTGCCTTCCTCTTTCATCCCACCTGGGCTCTTGCCAGGTCACATAGCTTCGTAATAGCCCTGACATGCATTCTGAGAGAGACAAACTTGAATCATCCTATGACTTGTTTTTATCTCGATTGTTGCATGTTCTTTATGTCTTTGTATGAGAAATACATTTATACAGTCCATGAAGCTTGGAGTTGCACAAGTAGTCATGTTAGTTAAAGGTACTACTAGCATCCTATCCTTTCACTCATAGATGAGAATCAAGTGCAGTGAAATTGCCAGTTCTTTGCTTTATTTTTCATAGGATCATAGAATGGCTTGAGATGGAAGAGGCCTTAAATATATCTAGTTTCAACCCTCTGGCATGGAGTCAGTGTCTCTCATCCATGACATCATATGTATCAGCTGCACCATGAAGCTTGTCACCTGCAAACTTGTGAGGCTACGCTTGATTCCACTGACAATTTAACAGATGAAGATATTAAAGAGCATTAGTTCCAGTACTGACTCCTGAGAGACATCATTCGTTACTGGACATTGAGCCACTGACCACCACTGTCTGGGCATGATCTTGAAACCAATTCCTTATCCATGGAACAGTTCACCTATCAAATTCATGTATTTCCAGTTTGGAGAGAAGGATGTTGTGAGAGACCATGTCAAAGGTTTAACTGAAGTTCAGATAGATGACATCTGTGGCGGTTCTCTTGTCCACTGATGCAGTTACTCCATCACAGAAGGCAACTAGGTTGATCAGGCAGGACTTGCCCTTGGTGAAGCATGGTGATTGTCCCATATCGCCTCCCTTTCTTCGATCTGACTTAGCATAGCTTCCAGGAAGGTCTGTTCCATTATCTTCCCCGGCACAGAGGTAAGGCTGACAGGTCAGTAGTTCCCTGGATTGTCCTTTCTATTCTTCTTAAAAATGGGTGCAACATTGCCTTTTTTCTAGTCACTGGGAACTCCATCTGACTGTCATGACTTTTCAAATATCGTTGAGAGTAGCTGGATGACTACATCATATGAATTCCTCAGGACTCTGGGACCCTCTTTCTATAAATGTAGAAAGAGATAAACCCTAGTGTTTACAGTCAGCTGCAGGTTTTGAATAGAGCTGGGGAGCTAGACCTGGATGCTGGGCTGTGAATGGAGCCATTCTTCTCTCACCCATTCCCTGCAGCAACAGGGACACAAAAGTGCACAGGGTGAGCAGGAACTGTGGACTCATGCACAGCACTTCTAGATTAAGCTGCTCTTCTTCTTTTCTTGAGGCATCTCTTCTAGAAGACTTGATTTGGCCACGAGTTGAGCACATGAGGAACACATGACCTTCTGAAAGCAGAGAACTTTTATTGTACAATGAACTCAATTAGCAACACAGGAAAGTTGTCCTGAGAATAATTAGAGCCTCACTGTTCATTCTATAATGGAACAAAGTTTGAAAGTGGGAAAATAATATGATAGAGAATTGTTACTTTTTTAAACTAAGTTTTCCAGGACCCTTCCCGTGTCCTTGGCGTGAACATTTACCACAGTATAATGTGAAGATACTCAGTTGTTCTCACATACAGAGCCAAGGGAGGAATTTGCTGTTTTCCTACTTGCTCATTTTCTTCTGTGGCAGACACTCCACTCCCTTCAGTGAATGAGATGAGAAATTATGTTGTAGCATCATAATTTGAAAAGGTAAGGGTAAATATCGTGCTGTTAGTATAATCCTCTCTTACTCCTCCAATGTGACTGTAAGCATCTAGATGTCATTTTCTGCCTGGCTACTTATTAGACAGGTTCTGCAAAGGCGAATGACTCTGATGCTATAATAATATTGACCTGGAAAATTGGTCTGTAGAATTTCCGTATGAAATTCTAAAGCCTTCTTACAAACATTAATGAAAAGAATTTCACAACCTTCTGTCAGACAGGTAAATGTTACTGTCATCATTTGATGTCTGCAAGAACCAGAAGAGAGATTATGTGAGTTGCTCAAAGTGAAATGACAGGGCTGAGTACAGTACCCGGCTGTCTGTGCCATGAGCAGATAAAATGTAGCAAAATCCCAATCCATTTAATTTTACTAGCAAAAAAAGATTAGTGCAAAGATGAGAAACATCAAAAGCAATGTAATCTGAGTGGTGACACTGATAAGTAGTAGTTTTTTAGTAGGAATTGTGCGAGAATGTTTCAGAGAAGTCACAACAGATACAATGGATGATGTGTGCCCCTGTCTAAGTAGAGGCATCGAGACACTGGGCTTCTGTTTCTGCATCCTGTGTTTATCTTCTGGTGAAAGTTGGTGCTGCTCAGTGCAAGGGAGCACAACTCTGAATACTGCTTGATCCCTACTGTTGTTGAAAGAGCTTTAAAAAGAAGCCTGTGTTCAGGGTTTGACTACTGACAAACTCAGTGAGACTGGCACCATCCTTGTTGGTATTTAGGCGAAAATATAGTAAAAGATGGTTGGTTCATCCATGCCTGAACTTTTCTGTAATAGAATTAAGCAGTGATTTCAGTCCCACGTGACAGCCACCATATTTTCTTGTTCTCACCTAGAAGGAAATGGATGAAGTTCCTGCAGATGCTAGGCAACTTGTATCTCAGGGGATTAAAATGACAGCCTGTTCTATAAATCCTTAAGGATTAACAACACATATGTTTAAGCATTAAATCATAGCAAAAGAAAAAGAGGAGCTTGTTTTTGTCTTGGAGCATTATTGCAGCAGATAGTAGAGACATGAAATATATGTATATTAAATAAAGTTGGGAAAATGTATAAGAGTAGAATAAAATTTCACTGTTTTTACCTTCTTTTGTTAATCAGGCTATTGTATTGTTGTATATTTATACTAAAAATTGCAAATATTTGGATTTTTATTTCAGAAATGGTTTGTGTTCTTGTCTGAGTTAATGCTTGAGAACTGTGTTATGGAAGCGTATTGTACCAACAGCAGCTAAGCTCCTGCTAAATTTTAGATGATTACCTGTTCAAGCTATTCCATTTAAAAATAATGAAAAAGCATTTCCCTTGAGTTGCAGTGCTGCGAGTGGAAATCAGACTTTGCATTAGCTTTGAAATCTTGTCATAAATTTCCTTTTATGATCTTGTCTTCATCTAATTCGCTGTATACCCCAAAGATTATTTTCTTTTGAACTCTTAACAATTAACATACTGTAGAAGAAATATACAGGTATTTGAGGGGGGTGAGATATTGTATTGGAACTGTTAAACTGAATTTAGCTGCTGACTTACAAGTGTCAAAGTTTTCTGAGTTTTGTAAAGAAGTGAAGCATACTGGGTGGATGCCAACATGTACTTCTCTATGTTCTCATCAGTGGTGTACACGGATAAAACTCTTCAGCTGTAAGAACAGTTATTTCTTTTTTTAATTTAGCTAAACTTCTGGGGAGTTCAGTTTCAGGCAAAACCTTGGTGTGGTGATTGATTTGCTGGTTTGGCTGTTTGGAGTGTTGAAGAATTCTTGTTCTCTCCATTTTGAGTATCAATACTGAAGTACTTTACCAAGATCCTTGCACTTTGACTATTTCCAACTGAGATTCAAAGCACTTCTAAATGATCGAGATTATATCTAGAGTGTGAGAGAAATGTATTTACGGAACATCAACATCCTGTTTTATTGACTGTCCCAGTTGTCCATCTCCCTGTTTTGACATTCAAAACATAGTGATTATTATTACAGACACGGTTCGCTTATAATGTATGGTGAAATAGGTCATTACAGTAAATTATATATTCTCACTGTATGTGGTCAGACATCACTGTACCAGATGGCTTTAGAGGGTTACTGTCCCATTTATGCCTGTGCTGTGCTGCTGTACTGCTCCCTCTCAAGCAGCTTAATTATTCCTGCTTGTGGAAACAACACTGTATCATCAAAATCTCTTTGTGAAATTGTTTACATATTAACATTTCTTATGGAAAGTACTGAAAATCTTCAGGAACTATAAAGGCATAATGAAGGTCGTGGATTGCTGAAACTCAATCTGATTCTGTGATATAAGATACAATATAAGTGATGAAAAATTAAATCTTTTCTTTCTTTACTTTTAGTTAACATGTAGGTCCTTTTTTATGTCTATAAACAACTTAGCATGACACATGTAGCTTTCGCTGGGTTTCCTTGGTGTGTAAGCATTTTTTTAATTATAAAGATATTATTTCAATTACATATTGCACGTCCCTTTAATGATTACTTCTTCCAGGTGGGAGAATCGTTAATGACAGCACTACTAGATGCATAAGTTTTAGTAATCAGGCTGGAGATGCTTTTATTGGAGGCTCAGTCCTGTGAAGTGTTGTATACCTTGGACTGCCAAGGACTCCAGAGGCAACACAAGCACCAAAAGTAATGCTTCGTGGTTTTTAGACCTGGACTCTGCTTCCCTTAATAGAGTAATGGGCTTAGAGATAGGTGATGGCATTACAAGTCTCACACATAGAGTATGGTTAGAATCCAGGGACTGTGTTGACAGGTAGTCCATTTCAACATGACAGAAGCTTTGCTCCGCCATGTGTCTCACATTGAAACAAACAAAAAAAATCTTTTTCCATTTGCTTTTATGGGTTTAGCATCCGTATGTCAACAGCCAAAGAAATATTTCTCCCTAAAATCAGTTTGTTTGTGCCAGAATCTTGCATAAGTGGACTCTCTTTTTGAGGACTGGTGTTTTACCACTGTGATGCAACCAAATCATTACTTGAATGTGAGCTTTCATGGACTCATATACATATACAACATATAAATGCTCTGATGCAAATAATTTTACTGAGTAATTACCATTCTTTCTATAACCTTTCTGAATCAAAAGTTGCTTAGGCCAATATTTGGAAAAAGCTATTTCCTGCTAATAATTTATCTTTCTGAGAATGTATTACTTCTTGTTTTTAATTTGTGAAATAGAGACAGAAACTCTCCACTGAATAGACTTTTGAATGCCTTTCTGGGTTTCAAACCCGTAAGAGTGCTCTGCTGCAATTGCAGGAGTGGATATTCCTTTTTGTCTTCCTGTACATCAGCATGTTGACATTTCATCAGTGACATGCGTTTCCCGTGTGACTTTATCTAATTATTAAAATCTGCCTGCATATGACTATTTCAGAGTTATCTTCTCTCAGAGCTATTATCATGACTTGAAATGCTAGAAACTGTAAAAACTCGTAGCCAGATGTTTCCTAATGAACAGTGTGTGCTATGGCCAGTTACATGTGAACAGCATAAATGTGAACTTTCAAAACAATACACGTTTTGTGCTTGGGTTGCTCCATACTAGTGACTGTCCCCACCAAAAGCAGTTTCCTGGCAGAAAATAAGGGTACAGCAGCTGTTAGAGCACAAAACCCAGCACTCTTTCTGGGATGTTTTTTATATACGTGTTGTTGAACACCACCCAAAATTGCTCTGGGAAATCATAAAGTAACATGCAGAAAAGGATCCTTGCATACACCAGGTATGGGATATCAGTGCATTTGTGGTGCCCTGAATTCTGTATGTCAGGTTTCAAGTTTGGGACTGAATGAAGTCACTTGTCCAGAAGTCAGGCATATTTATCAGGACAGAAAGATACTTTTCTAGGACTGTGCTTCCTTGGCAGAGTAAAACTGATTTTTGGAGGGACTGCATATACTCAGGTACCATTTGAGTAATTAGAAACATTTTTATTCATCATCTCAGCTATCTGCTTCAGAAAAACTGAAACAACCAGGAGTGGTAATTTCCATCTAAGAGATACATTTTGTTAAACAGTTCGCATTTTTGTGGTTTTAGGCATGCATAAATATATTATTATTAAAGAAAAAGAACTTTAGAATCAATTTTGGCCATCATTATTTATGATTTTGGCTTTTATGATTGTCTTAGCTTCTGTATTGATCACAGAATAATAACAATGTCAGCATAATATAGGGGATGCTTCACTGATGATCAGCATTTTTCTGTTAATCATTGATTACTTTTTCTTATAGGAAAAAGGAGAAAGCATATGCAATGTTGGTACTGTGATGTTCAAAAAAGTTACAAAATGCTGTCTCAAGGCATTCCCTTACGTGTACCAGATATTATGTACCTCTTTGTGTTCTTCCTAGAATATGGAAGCTCTGGATTCTTTTTTCCCATTATAAGTGAAAAACAATTATTTTTTGTCTTCTTTATTCTGGGCAGTTTGTAATAAGGAAGATATTGGAAAAGCAATCATTATGCTTCCAAACATATTAAGTATGTATATATTTGGATAAATATAATTCACTTTTGTATTTTATTACTTGCTTTCTAGTGCAAAGAAGGCAAAGAAACTCATGAAAATGCAAGCCAGAGAAATAGCACATGAGAGTGTGTTTGCATGCAATAATTTAAATACTAACTTCATTACACAGTAATACAAAACATCTAGACAGCAATGTTTCCCTGCTACATTACACTGTGCATAGAAAAATTTAGCTTTGTATTGGAGATCTTGTATTCACTGTCATCTGAATCTTTTGCTTCCCTCATTGTTCTGCTCATCTCTATTTAAAACACTGATCTGATTCTGATCTCAGAGTACTATAAATCCCAAAATAAGTCTAGCAACATCAAAGAAGTTTCTTCTTTACATAGTTATAACTAAGATATGAATCTGGCCCATAGGCACATTCATTTTATAGCAAGTTAAAACATGTACCCTAACTATTGGCAAATCCTTAAAGTTAACAGACATACACGTGCAGTTAGAATAGCTGCTATAGTGCTTTTCTTTTTCCTTTCCTTTCCTTTCCTTTCCTTTCCTTTCCTTTCCTTTCCTTTCCTTTCCTTTCCTTTCCTTTCCTTTCCTTTCCTTTCCTTTCCTTTCCTTTCCTTTCCTTTCCTTTCCTTTCCTTTCCTTTCCTTTCCTTTCCTTTCCTTTCCTTTCCTTTCCTTTCCTTTCCTTTCCTTTCCTTTCCTTTCCTTCCTTCCCTTCCCTTCCCTTCCCTTCCCTTCCCTTCCCTTCCCTTCCCTTCCCTTCCCTTCCCTTCCCTTCCCTTCCCTTCCCTTCCCTTCCCTTCCCTTCCCTTCCCTTCCCTTCCCTTCCCTTCCCTTCCCTTCCCTTCCCTTCCCTTCCCTTCCCTTCCCTTCCCTTCCCTTCCCTTCCCTTCCCTTCCCTTCCCTTCCCTTCCCTTCCCTTCCCTTCCCTTCCCTTCCCTTCCCTTCCCTTCCCTTCCCTTCCCTTCCCTTCCCTTCCCTTCCCTTCCCTTCCCTTCCCCTTTTTCATCCAGAGCTATTTTTGGTTCCTTTCCCTTTGACACACATTCCTGGTAGCAGTTAAAAGCAGCTCTTTTTGTACAGAATTAATGCTATGCTGATAACTGAGCGGTTTATCAAGTACGTTTTCTGCTTGGATGCTGTTTTATGTAGAGTAGAAATGTGAGATCTGATTCCCATTTTACTTGCAGCGGTGTAAATCATCAGAGTTGGGGTGCAAGATTCTGCATAGGAAAATGATTCTATGGATCCATTCATATTTGTTGCTTGACTATCAAAAGAATGTGGCGGAGAAACAGGGGCTGCTCATACCTTTGTATGATGCTCAGAATCATCCCTGTCCTTTTTTATTCTTCTAGGAAAAAGCATCACACAAGCCTGTTCACAGCTTTCCTCTCCTAAAAGACTGAAAGCTGATGCTGCAGCACATTGCAATGGCAGTGACAATTGTAGCACAGAGCATTAATGGGGCTTGCCTTGACCTAGGTGGGGAAGGTAAGACCTACTGGACAAGGTCTGCTGCCATTGTCTGTGTGGACCATCATGTTGGAGTTGTAGGACCTATTTTTGTGTTGACAAGGCTGTAGTCCTTGCGGGTTGACATGGACTTGGTCTCTGTGCTTTGTCTGTGGGCAGAATTTACCCCAAAGGTGAGAGGAGATCTGGATGACCTTGTCTTTCACAAACTGCTGTGGTGGGCCTTCATCCCCAAAGTCTCAATTTATGTGAACTACCAACTGCCTCTAAGTTTAACTGATTTCCTCTAGCAACACCAGAAAGATGTATTAATGATTTTTGGGGGTCAATTTTGGGATTCCTCTTCACACATGAACTGCAGTAGCGAGTAAAGTTTCCTGGGATGCATGTAGGCTAACTCTCCAGGTGTGAATTTCTAGATGCTGGTAACAGAAGGTTCTTAGTGAAAAGTCCCTGGGATGTTGACTCATTTCCTCTTTTTTCCATTAGGGTCTAGATTTTCTGACTTTCAGTGTGCATAGCCAGGAATACTTATTTAATTTAACATTCCTGTGTCTGGGCAAAGTGCCAGGAGGAAAAGAATTTGTTTTATCAGTGGGAGGGGTTGGCAGATGGTGGCACTGCTTTGGGCATTTGCCAATGGTTGACAATATCATTTGTTTATTTTTCTTTAACTGTGCACTCTGCCTACACATGGGATTATGATAATGGGGGCAAATACTCATGAATAGTGATGAAGGAGATCAGCTTCTAAGATCCCCATTAGGATGGAAGGGTGTTAAACTTACAGCCTACAGTCATCTGCCTTGACTCCATGCAGCCTATTAACCCCATGCACACACATTTTTTTTTAAAAGTATCAAACTCTTACTCAGGAAGAGTATCCCTTCAAGGGCAGTATGAAGCATTTAAGTTTATATCAATGGAATTTAAGCACATGCTTGTTTTCTGAAGTAGGACTTTACTAAGTTTCATTCTTTTCAATTAAGTTGCTAGACTGCTATCTATTCTTCAGAGAGGATATGCTGCCAGAAAATCAGGATTTCCACTGAGATGATCTCCTTCATCCAGTCACTGGATTTCTAAGCAGGCTACAATTGCATTTGGAATTGGCAAAAAATAAGGGGAGAGGTTGCTATTTTCAGAATGTTTGGTGCAATAAATGTCGTAAGTTTGGTCACCAGTGAATGAAAAAGACTTGATGTTATTCAAGTTGTGTTTTGCCAAACATGTACTTCAAATAAGAGTAAAGGTATAGTATAGTAAAGAATTTAATAAAGAGCACGTTCATTTAATAAAAACTAGACTAGTTATATACAAGGTACAGTATGCAAAGGAAAATCTCGTGGTATGAGTAAAGATCACATAATTGGGCTTTTAAATCAGAAACTAGACATGACATCTAAATCATATACTTTAAGTGAAGAGACACCAGTTATTTCCCCTATTATGACACTGTTTGAAATTGTTCCAGTGCTTGCAGGCTTATGGCACTCTGGGAAACCAGCACACATATAACAGCACTTCACAGCTCAATATTGCCCAGAATATGGACTTGGGTCAAAACAGACTCATGCAATGGTGTACGTTTGGGGAATGGTTGCTGGAAACTTGCCTGACAGAAAAGGCCCTGGGCTGCCAGCCAACAGTCAGCTGAATATGAGCCAGCACTGTGCCCAGGTGGGAAAGAAGGCCAACAGCATCCTGGCTTATATTAGAAATGATGTGACCAGTAGGACTAGGGAAGAAATCGTTCCTCTCTACTTGGCACTGGTAAGACGGCACTGAGAATATTGTGTTCAGTTTTGGGCCCCTCACTACAGAAAGGATATTGAGTTGCTGGAATCCATTAAGATAAAAGCAGTGAAGGTGGTAAAGGAACTAGTAAACAAGAGTTATGAGGAGTGGTTGAGGGAGCTGGGACTGTTTAATCTGGAGGAGGCTGAAGGGAGGCCACAGTTCTCTACAACTACTTGAAAGGAGGTTGTAGCAAGGTGGTCTCTTTCTTCAGGTGACAAGTGATAGGAAATGAGATAACGGCTTCAAGTTGAACCAGGGAAGGATAGATTAGATAGTAAGAAATTATTCACATAGAGAGTGGTCAAGCATTGGAATGAGCTGCCTGGGGGAATGGTTATATTTAAGAAGTGTGTGGATATGGCACTAAGAGACATGGTTTAGTGGTGGACTTGTTAGTGTTAGATGACAGTAGGACCTGATGATCTTAAAGGTCTTTTCCAATCTAAGTTGTTCTATGATTCTTACATGGTGCAGCAGTTTCCTGGGGGAGAAAAAAAAAAAAAAAAAAAGGTTGCTACTAGTGTTCATTAAAAAATCATCAGTGCTTTCATCAGAAATACAGGTCCATAAGTTTGCCATTTGTATGTACTTTTTCCAGGATGCTTTATTGTGTAAAGTTGATTATTAGAAAAATTTGCTAAGGATAAGTTTCACCCTAGCTCCGAATGTGCAGAGACTCTTCTGTTTTTCTTTTGGATATGACAGCCAGTGCTTCAATCTCAGAAACTTTAGATGTGTTTCTTTTGAGCACGTGCTCAGATCATAATTCCTATAATAATCTAGCCGACCCATATAGTACAGTATGAAGCTAGGAATGTCTTGTGCAGCTAAACCTTGTGTTCCCTTTGTGGTGGTCAATATTCTAGATTTAAGAGTCAAGTATTCTGGTTAGATTACACCTGTTACAAATTCTGTTCAAGTAAATCATATGATGCTCCATCATACAGTCAGGTGATGGCTGTTTTGCATCACTGGAGATGTTATACAACCACAGCGCTCAGCCAAGCTCTAAGAGAGCAGGGTACTTGTTCTAGAGCTCTAAAGAGGCAATTGGCCATCGGAAAGACAAACAACTTAGTTAGATGACTTCAAACTAAACATCTTGAGTCAATTCAACAACTAAAAATACTCTTTATTCCAGAAAAAGATTCTTACATATAATTTTCCTGTGGAAAACCACAGCTTTATGGGAACTGCATTTACTTTTGGAAAGTCGCTGCAGTGAGTTATCCTTGATCACATCTAATCATTTAAACCTTGTTGCTAAGTGTGGTATTATTATTTACTCTGACATATAAACAATACAGTGCTATGTTCTTTACTCTTTTTTTACCTGTGCTGTTCTCCTTTCCCTTTCTCTACGTCCATTAGTTTGCATTAGCCCTAAAATGTTGACTAGACAAACATCATGTAACCTCACCCAGCCAGCCATTTTTCAGCTAATTCCCTTGTGTGTTCCCAACCCCTAAGCAATTTTCATGTAAATATGTTTCAGGAAATATGTTTCATTGTGGATAATTCCCTTGCCACTCTCAAGTTCAGACAGGTGTTTTCTTTTTTTTTTTTTGCAAAGATTTTATTCTCTGTCATTAGTCTTTGTAAACATTATTTTTGTTTTAACTGCTTTGATCTATTCACTAACTTCAAACTGGCCTTTCTAAGTAAAAGTTTGACTCCTGTATGTTTTCACTGATTGATTTTCATGTTATAATAATGTCTGTAAACACAGCTTAATTTCATTCAGTTTTTCATCTGTGCTCAAATAAATGACATTTCTGCCACAAATAAGACCCACAAATCTTTCTTTCCCACTAGGAAAAGTACAGATAATCCCGCAGCAACAGCTGTCAGGTAAAAACCCAGCATAAATCTCACTGAGGATGCATGTACTCCAGGGCGAGCTGGTCTGCAGGAAACTCAACTTCTGCAGGTTACATTGTAGAGAAGACTCAGATCCTTCAGAAGAATGTGAAAGGTGTCCAGGTTCCACCATGTGCGAGGGAGAGAAGTGAGTTCAGGTGAAGCAAAACTTATACCCTGAAATTTTCACTGTTATTCTTACCTTCAATTTTTACCTTTCCAACCTTTCATTTCCAACTGTGGCTAATCTTGGCTCAATTTTGAAATAGTATTTGTTGATGGTATCTATGTACACAAACATTCTTCAGTATTCTCCAGCAGATGCAGTTGGTCATGATCCTGATTTTTTGTAAGTAGTTCAAAGACTTCCAAAATCCTAGAGGAGAGGCAGGGCCTCTTGGTATATACATCTTATGAAGAAGAGTAAGCAAATATGCTGTCTAAAAATGATTTAAAAGATCACAGCACATAACAGTACAGTGCAGTAGTATGTTGTGGTTACCAGTGAACTCTTCTCTCCTTACATACTGAAAACTAAGATGACATGTTAGACCACTTCTAAATTGACTGGATTTTAGGGTTTGAGTTGTCTAAAATCCCTTTAAAAGAATTAAAAAAAAAAAAAAAAGCTTCTAAAAGGAAATTGCCAAACTAAAATATTTCTGAGTTTTATTGCATTTAGTGAGAAGCGTAGAGAAAAGATACAAAATCGCTGAGGGAAATAGTGGTAATTATCTAAAGCCTTTTATCTCTGTAACTGGTCTGCACTGGTGTTCATGAACCTGTATCAATGTCACTATGATCCTTGAAATGAGCTAGGTGTTTTCTTCTGCTCATAACAGGCTTTTTTTTTTATTTTTTTTCCATTGTTTCTTAAGGTATATTGTCTTAGGAGAATTCCCTATCATAACTGATATTACTAACACCTTCATCAGTCACCAGTGAGAAATCCATTAAATCCTTCACAGAAGTTCTGTTGGTTTCAGACAGGAGAAGAGCACGGATGCTGTAAGTTTCCAGGACCCAGCTGTCAAATAGTGTGTGTAGAAAGCTATGATTTAGAATTTCCTCTCTAATTTCCCAACAGTGAGTCTAAATGCAGAATGTGGGTTAGGGAACCCGCATTCCCCCTGGGGAGATGAAACAAACATGCTCAGAAGCTAGAAAAGAATCTCTTCTCATGATACTTCCAGCCTGCTTTCAAACCAGCTGAGATTTCCATACTGTGAAACTTGGATTCAGATGAAAATGATTTTGTGCTACTCTGACCCTGATTTTACTTCCAAGCTGTAGGGTTTTGTCCACCTCAAGGAATAATGCAAAATAGATTCAGGATGACTGTGGAAGAGTATTTGTGCAACACTGTTGCCTTCATGGTTAGAGGTTCTTGGTTTACTCAGCAAAACTTTGCAGTCTTCATTGGAATTTCTGCCTTTTAGAGCAAAGATAAATAAATGAAAAAAAAAAAAAAATCTATTTCCAAGGAACAAAAGTTGCATATACATGATCTGGCTTGACAGTAAAATAGTGCTGACCTGACAGCGCTATCAGGGCCTGATGGACTACAGCTTTAATTCCTCAGATCACAAGGCAGAGCAGTGCATATATTTCCATCGCTGTCTTCATCTTCGTTCATATGTGGATGCATTTACCTTGTCTTCTATTTTGATCTCAGTGCTTTATAGAGAATGTTGGAGTATGCTCTTATGTCCTTGCTATGGAGTGTAGAGAGGCATTTTCCAAGTGAGCATAATAACTGCCTTCTCAAGGCATAATACAATGTACTGCCAGCACTGTCAGTATAGGGGGAGTAGCTGTAGTGTTTCCATTGCTTGAATGATGGTTGACAAATATGGTAAGCACTTTTACTTTTCTGTGCCTTCTACCCACATCACACAAATGAACCATTTCCTGCAACTTCTCTTTGTTAGTAAACTTAGGGAAAATACTGACATAAATTCATTCATGGTTAGGATTTACATTAATTCTCTTTTCTAAACTTCTGAACCAATTAGGCTAACTGTTTACTTTCTCCTCAACTTGCAGATCTGGAGGCAGAGTAGAAACAGACCTGGTTCAGTGTAATCTGTAATATTACTTCCTTCCATTTTCTCTCTTTTCCCGTGAAAACTTGTTCCCCAGGGCCCACAAATCTGGGACAAATTGGCTGATGATATTTTTCAATTGTTTGTTGATGGAAAAGGGTGTAAACTGATCCATGTAACTGGAAAAGTTTCAAAATATCTCTCCTATGACATACAAAGCCATGCTTTGTCTTCATAGAATTAGATTGTTCTCATAAAGACTTAACAATACAGAGAAATGTTAAAAAATGTGTGTTTTATTAATATCATAGAGTAGTAATGTAAGGTCATAGCAGCTGAGAATTGCTTGAATTTACTCCAGATGTTGCTTAAAAAGCCCTGATTTTTGACAGATGTTTGAGAATAAAATATAGAGCATGACGACAAAGGACTTTTGTAAATGTAACTCTGTTACAAACTTCTCATCAAGGTGCTAAGGCTCATTGGTTATTTGATGTAATAGAGGAAAGTTTGTGCCCTTACTAAGGGAAGTGAGCTCATCTGTAATACCAGCTGCCAGAAAATGCCACATGGGAGAGAGACTACAGCAATCTGGAAAATCACTCTGATCAGACACTGTACTTTAAGAAGAAATAAATTGCATTGTATACAGGGCTGAAAGTAACTGACCTTCGTGACCTTCACTACCAACTGATCTCTAATTTAAATGAACTGTGCTGCACATGTCACTGTTGAAATATTATTTTGATAAAAACAGAGCAAAAGGAGATGGCTTAGATTTAAGTTTGAAATAGGAGAGTTACATAGTTTGCTAGAAATCCAGAACTCTTTTTTTACTCCTTTTGCTCTTTTTTTTTTTTTTTTAATTGCATGAAACCTGTAGAGCACCTTGCACCTGGCTCTCCTGGGGTTAACACTGTTATTATATTCCAAGTTTAAAATCTTTGCTTGTGGTTCTGACAAAAAACTGCTATTCATGCAATACCTGTTAGTTCCTATTAAAATTTACAACAACTGAATTTAAAATAGGATTGTCTCTGTGGTGAGGAAAAACATTCACAAATAACATTTTAGTTTTCTTTCTCAACTATTACTTTAAAATTCTCATTTATGGAGCTGTTGGCAGGAGACAAAGTCTCAAGCTAAGTGCACAACAGCAAGGCAAACTTTGCTGCTTGAGAAGTTCAAGGAGATTAAGTTCTGCATGGTGATGACTTTCCCCACAAATCTCATTCTCATGTTTTGCATTTTCAGACTCTTCTCACTGTGTGGTCAATGGAGCTGAAAGACGTTCTAGGTGAATGTGTCCTTACATCTAAATATGTGTTTGAGTTTATATTCAACTACCAGCTATACAAGTCTAATGTATACCTTGTGCTGAATCAGCCTCTTTCCTCCCCACCAGATGTCCTGCTCCCGTCTCTTGGAGATATCTTCTCTGCTTCCCAGTTGCCACATAGCCCAAGTGTTTGTGCCTGGGTTGTTCCTGCAGACAAAATAAAGACGGCTTCAGTTACAGCGGAGAGGCATTTAAGTGTCCTAATTTAAACCATCCTCACTATGTTTGTCAGAGGAGGTGGCCACTCTTGTGAAATAAAGACAATTTCTCTTCATAAGTTTCCTGGAGGAAGGAAGGGCTGTGCTTGGGTGAGGCAAGCTGGAGCCTGAAGCTTTCTGTTTGCTGACGGAATGGGTAAGAAGTTAGATGCAATGTGAATTTCACAAAGGTCCCTCACAAACAAAGTTAGATCAGTTAGATCGTGATTCAGAAATGTGTTCATGTATGTCCTCTGCTTTGGACACTTGTCTGATTCAAGTTTAATTCCGAAACCTACCTGTGCTTAAAGCCAGGCGTAATCTTGTGTGACTAAATCAGGGGCATGGCTGAGGGGAGCTGGGAGTGCACAAGAAGCTGAGAGGAACAGAGCCAGTACAGCTGACTCAAACTGAGCAAAGGGAGATCCCATACCTTATAATGTCATTGAACAGTAAAACGAGGGGAGTTGGCCATAGGGTTGCCACTGACTGGGGACTGACTGGGCATCAGTTGGCAGTGAGCAGGTGAGCAATTGCACTGTGTATCATTTGTTTTGTATACTCTTCTTGTCTTCTTTTCCTTTCCTATTTTTTCTTATTAAACTGTTCTTATCTCAACCCACAAGTTCTTACATTTTTACCGTTATGATACTTTCCCCCCATCCTACTAGGAGGGAGAAGAGAGCAAAAATTTATGTGGTTCTGAGCTGCATGCTGAGGTAAACCACAGCACCCCTTTTCGCACTGAGTGTGAGGCGTGAAAGATTGAAACAACAGCAGATCTGACCAGGGTATGTTAAAATACATTTCTTGTAAGAATTATGTTAGTTTAATATTTGCCAGTCACATCGTTGATTTATTTTTTTCATAGGGTTAATGTATTTGCTCCTAACACTGATTTTCTGAAGCCTTTCCTTGTTGTTTGTCATCTCTAGGGTCTGACCTAAGCTTGTTTATGGTTTTGCCAGTTTGTATGTAGCGTGTGCTCATATTAGACTGACCAAGAACTTAATCTTTTATTTTCACTCACTAAGGCCATCATTCTCACACTTCAGGAGCCTAACAGTGAAAATTATTAAAAAGTACAGTGTTTACTCCAGGTAGGTTAAAATAGTTTTCAAAAATTCTGAATACTCTTGGGATATTCAAACTAGTGTGGCCCTGTTGCTATGCCTCCTGCCATGTGCTTCAATTTTTATCTATTGTTAAACAGCTATATAAGAATGCTACCCAAAGATCTTCACTGAAGCAGGATGGGTCATGGGTGGCAAGGTGTGTAGGAGAATATAGGCTGGTATTTATCAGAGTTGTCATCTTTGACGGTTTTGGGATTCAACTCTCAACAAGTAGAGAATTCTAAAAAAAAATAAAATAAAAATAGATTATTTAAAAAAGGTATGCACTGATTCTGGCAATGCCAGTGGTTTACAGCCCACTGCACTGTGCTGGAGTCTGGCCTGTACCTATCTAATATTATTCAACAATATTCAGCACCTCCAAAAGGAAGAAAACACCCCTGGATCTGACCCAACCTCTGCAACAGGTCCTGCTGCTGAACCAACTCATGTTGACATCAGGCATTCCTATATTCAAGAAGAAACAAGGGAACTGGAAGACAATTTGTTTAGGAAGACAAGGAACTTCTACTTAGAAGAGGAAGGAAGAAAAATGGACATGCAGGCTGTGCTGAAGAAAGGCCATTCCTCCGATGGGAGGAAGAAGCAGTAAATGAGGCAGTAAATGTGATAGTATTCACCCAATCCTTATCTCTGCATGAACTGAAACATATGCAAAAAGATTCAGCAGTCATCCAGGTGAGCACATTGTCACCTGGCTGCTCTGATGCTTGGATAATGGGGATAATAGCCTGGAATTAGAGGGCATGGAAGTGAGAGATCTGGGATCCCTCTCTGGGGAATTTAGTATTGACAAAACAATTAGAAAAACAGGGACAACCCCTTAGACTCTTGAGGTGACTCTTGTTATCCATGAAAAAAGATATCCCTACAAGGAAGATGTTCTATGTCAACCAGATGACCGTGGAGAAAGAGATCCAGTACCTGAGGGAATCAACCACTCTGAAGGTGATGTATGATGACCTGGGCAGTGAGCATTTATCACACGATCCAGATAGTGTCAAGATTTGATGTGTATGGAATAAATTTGCATACAGGACAGTGTAGTCCTATGCCACCACACTGTCTTTAATGATCATGAAAAAGA
The DNA here is from genome assembly GCF_905368555.1 of Meleagris gallopavo. Classification (NCBI taxonomy): domain Eukaryota; kingdom Metazoa; phylum Chordata; class Aves; order Galliformes; family Phasianidae; genus Meleagris; species Meleagris gallopavo. The sequence continues at coordinate 49,468,292 of NC_139405.1, read as the reverse complement.
GAGAGGAACTGATAGCACGTGAACTGGCTAGCCAACTCCATCAGTATCAAGGAAGTCTCTCTTCCTCCTTATGGGCTTGCATCTCAACTGCTGAGAAGCTGGTTCAGTAACTCAAACAGAGACAATATCTTTTCTCCCATCTGTACAGAGCAGAATCAGCTAATAGGAGTAAGCATTCTTCTTCTCAAGAGAGCTGCTACCAGATGATGTGAACACTGGCTCATTACTGCTATTGATTTGTGGATGTCTTTGGGCAAATCAGACAATGTTTATGACTTTCTTTACTCTCTGCGATTCTTTTAGTCAACTGTGAATTCCTTGAGCTCCTTGGATGAAAGAACAAAATGAAATACTGTATTGTGACATAATTCAGTGAGAGGAAAATATTTCTTCTGCTTAACTTTTTGTAATATGCTCAATATTACACCTTTTTCTTTTTGGAATTTGAATTTTATTAAAGTCAGTGAGATCTCAAAGTACCTTTTGTAATTCTGTCTTTGAAATATCTTCTAGTAACAGAAATAACATTCCACTTGGTTTCAAACCCTTTTTAAGTGAATTCTGTGATGTACCACGTCAGACAGTCAGGTGATGGCTGTTTTTCATCACTGAACATGATGTATAACCACACTGCTGCTCATGATTGTAACACCATGATACAAGGGATGAAATAGTCTTCTTTCTCTTGATCTAAAACACATGACATTGTGTGATACAGAGGTCTATCTCAACTTCTTGCATGACATATTTGAACAAGTTTCCATGTATTTATTGGCAGCATTGATTTTGACCTCTGCTTGTACTGCCAAAGCATTTTGAGACATTGAGTGAAAATGTTAACTTTTCACTTGAACTTAGATCACATTCTATTTTACATCAAATGACAGGGTTAAACTTCATAGGGTTACTGAGCTCAGTATGGCAAAATGACATTTGAGATAAAACTGAGATAAAATCATGAGAAGTATCTCATTTGTACTGTCTGTTTTATGAAAGAGCAACATCTTTTGATTTTTCTCTTTTCTTCCTCTGTGGAATAATATTTTTCACACATTTCCAGAAATGTGGAATGTAATCAAAATGGCCATCTTGTTCGCTATTTATACATATCTTACATATATGAGTAGGGTCTACCTGGGGAATAACTTTGACATTGTCACATTCCTGAAGAAAAGCAGCTACTGGGAGACACAGAAGTGTCAGATGCCAAGGACTGAGCATTGCATGCCAACAGCCTCAGCATCATACCGTGTATTATTATGTATTATAACTTGCCTCTGCAGTATATATGTTTTTGTTTACCCCCTTGGCCTTTTTCCTTTTCGACATGTTGTGCCTATCAGCCCCTTTGTACCTTGAGTTCCTCCGTCCCTCTCTCTCTCTCTCTTCCTGGCAGTCAGACCACCCTACTGCAGCTTTGGCCACCCCTCTAACCTTCCATTTGTCTCCTGAAACAAATGAATGCTGGAAGGCCATTATCATCTCCAGTGTATTGTGAATGAAAATAAAACAATCCTGCCGCCTTCTTTGGATATCTCTGCCTGCAGGAAAATGTGATTCCTACACCACAAGGCTGGTCAGGTGCCTGAAGTTTGGTAGTTATCTAAGTACGGTTAGAAGACAAACTCCTTGAGGCACAGCCTGACCCTAGACTATCATTTATATTAGCCTGAGTGTGCTGTCAGCACAAAGCTCATAGCAGCAGGCATAATACTAGCCCACAGAAAATAAGAACTGCTATGTCGTTAAACTCTTTCCAAGGTGCAGGTTTCAATAGTAAAGAGTGTATGGAATTCTGTGTCATATTGAAGGAAGAGGAATAAGTCATGTTAAAGAGTTATTAACGTGTATAGAGAAAATTATTTAAAAATTAAAATAACTTTCTCCAGGTCCTCAAAGTTGGGTATAGGCAAAATATATATTGTCCCAGCAGGTTCACTGGAACATTTTGGCTGGATCAGGTTCTTTCTTTTTCCTTCCTACAAGTGTGTAAATAACCAGTTATCTGAACAATTTAAAAAGATGAATCCTTTTGAAGACTTCTGGATACGCTTACCGCATTCAGACTGCACATTAGAAATGCTGTCACTTGTATAAACCTCCTTAAAAAGGTCTGCCAAGTCACTGCGGAGGCCATAAAGAAGACTGGGGTGATTATTGCCATCTCCTGTTTCATGCAAACTCTGTAGCACCGTTAAAACTGCAAAAGCAATACATCACTTTCAAAATGATGCAGCAACAAAAAAAAACTCAACAGTATTTGGGAGCTCTTAATAAGAAGTATCAGAAAACTAAAGAGTTAAAAAGAGAGAATAAATAGATGTGAATTCCATAAAGATATTAACCAAGAATAGCTAAAGATGGATGTTTCCTAAAAGGTTCAGAGGGTTCATTTAGTTCAGATGATAGCTCTTAATAACTTGGCTATTTATCTACAGCTATCTTTTGAAGTGTGGAATGTTTTATCTAGTGCTATTTGTATCAAAGTCAGTGAGAGACCATTCACTGATTTTCTTTACAAAAACTTTCGTGCACATCAATACTACACCTGACTATGACATTTGAAAAAGCGACGTACATAGCAAATGTCATATTCAGTACTCACAACTCTGACTAAGTTGTGACAGATTTTGACAAGAAGTAAAACCAGCACATAAGATCTGAGGTTACCAACAAACGTGGATTACTCTTTTTAACAAGACCCAATAACGATCATTGGTCTTTTGAAACAGTAGTTGCTTAATATTTTGACAAGGCTCTATATTACCAGAAGCCAGAGAAGTAGCCATAAACTGCATATATGACATCTCAAAATTATCTGTATAAGCAAAGAAAACCACTTATGTTTTAGAAGAGATGGGAAAAATGAATGTAGTGAGGTAGCAAATACTTTGAATCATCTGAGGCCTCATTTTTTTTCTCTTGCATTGAACAGTTAAATATTTCAAAAAGAGATCATTCAAAGGTTCCAGTATCCCAAAGACCTCACTCATTTGCTTATTGGTAACATTTCTGAAACATTTTAAAAGGTTTAAAAAAATATATTTTCAGGATGACAAAAAAGGAATAAAATCTCATAATTCTCCTGTCATAAAAAAAAAAAAAAAAAAAAAAACCAAAAAAAAACCACACAGATAAATACATAAATGAAATGCAAAATCCCAGTAGTTCTGTGAGGGCATTTATGTTTTTTTTTATGACCTAGTTCAACTCTCTTGCACTACTGGAGCTAGTTATCGTAAATGGCATTCATGATCAAAACATCAGAGAGAGCTGGGAATTCACTACCTGTTTTTTATTTCTGGGATGTTTCCTTTTGAAATGAAATAAATACTAAAAGTAAAATGCCCACTTGAGCCTTACCACTTTTGTAAGCATTCCTAAATGAAGTGCTAAGGATTGTTTACACAAGCTGTGCCAGCTGCTTAATGGTTAAATGCTTTACCTTTCTTCACACTGAAGCAGCAGGGAAGGAGGCATGTAGGGGAGGAACATGCAATTATGAGCAACCTAATTGATCATCCGAAGACCATCTGGCAATTTCTGCCCGCTGATGAACAAACTGCTGGTGAAGTGTGTTTAACACTTAATATCCAACACTATGCTCATGCAATTGACAGACTTATGGGAAAACTATCTGGCACCAGCTTGGCCTTCCCCACTGCTTAAGCACATGAACCTACGTTTTCAGAATTGTTTCTTTACCTGAAGTAAGCTAAGTGTACTGACCAGCTATATTTTGCAATAAATTACCCACATTATCTAATTAAGTATTTCTTACTTACATTGACTATTCTTATTGCTTTTTATGAAGGTGAATTTTCTTAAATCATATGTTAATTATATTGTTGATATTTATAGTGTTGTTACAGTAGTATTTTCAACTAAGAGAAGCTCATCTTGGGATTTTTAATACAAGTAGCTACTCAACTGCTTATCAGGAAATGAAAATATTTTTTCATGTATATGATTTCTTCCCTTAAATGAGTCATCTCAGCTTAGCCCACAACATTAAGGTTTTCTTCCACAAAGTACTTAAATGCAAGTGTAAATTTAAACATATGACTAGTGGTACAGTTTCAAAGGATAGCCAATGCTCCTACATTTACAAATGTTGAAAGACCTTGTTGAATCAGCAGCTTCAGCAAAATTGGCAAAGCTACGTTTCTCTGGATCACATTTAGTTGTTTTTCTTTCTTTTTTTTTTAGAGCAGAGGTCTTAAAAACAGGAAAACCAGTGGGAAAAATCCATGATTCAAATGGTATTTAAAAAGGACATAGTGATTATAGCCAAATATAGAGTCCTGTGAAACCATGCCTGTTAGTAGATAATTGTTCCCAAAGACAGAATATTTGCGCCTCACTAGGCACATCGTCCATTTTTAAACCTATTTTTTTCAAACATACATTCATCCTTACCTACAGACTGCATTACCAAGCATACACGAGTGCAGTAAATACCCAGCCAACAAGCACTGATCACAATAAAGCTAGAGCTTTATTGAAAAATAGTAAGGTACAGCTACATGAAAGAATTTTCCAATACAGTAATGCTGAATGAAAAGAGTCATGAAGCCTTTGGGATATACATTTTATTTTTCCATTGCATTTGGCTCCTTCAGAACATAAACAAAGGGTTCACAGTGCTGTTTGGCTGTCTCCTGCTTCTTCAGGCAAAAAGATTTCTGTTTGCTTTAACGTGACGTATACGTGTTCATTGTTTTCATTAAGAAGAGGTTTGTGTTTTGACACAAACACTGCAGAGGAATCTGCAAGGGATCAAAAGGAGGGAGGCTTCATAATACTGTAGGCAGGATATGAAGTATTTCATTCACGTTAGTGTTGGCTTGACTGTTCTAGGCCAAATTCTGATCACACTAATGGTCAGTGGATGGAAAAGTTGCCACAATTCACCTTGGAAATTGTCCAGGATTCCTGTGTGGGGGTACACCCTTTCCATTCCTGATATTAAAATACTGTGGCATCATTTTCAATCATGGCTAAAATTACCTTTGATGTGGTCCTGGACCTGCAGGTGCTCAGCTTTGAAAATTGTCTGCTCCTCCTATGTGCAGCTACACAAGATCTTAGAGGAAGCCCAGTTTCTTCCTCCTTTCCTTCCTTTCCTTCCTCCCTTCCTTCCTTCCAAATTTAACCAAAACTTCTTAGGTCTTCCTTGAAACAGACAGAAAGTTTCCAAATTGAGCTGCAAACAAAAGAGATGTACTTCACAATCACTGGAAGGACTTAAGTGTTCTAATTTTGATAGTGTTTGCAAAGAACTTTGCATGTAAATCAGTGGATGAGCAACTCATCTCATCCACTTCCAAACTGCATGCATTTGCTCTCTGATGATCTGTCCCTATGACTACTGAAGGGGAGGCTAGGCTGACACTAGGCTGACTCAAGGGGACAATCAATCCTCTTGGACACATTTTAAATACTGATGCGCAGATGCCCAGGAAGAACTTGATATAAAAACAAGCATCTTCCAGTGGCCTGGCCCAGGGTTCTCTGTGTTTTGAGAAAACACAAGTTAATTTGCTGTGTATAGAAAAGCATAAGAGCTTTGGCATAGTTGTGCGGGAAGCCTAATCCAAGGGCCATTGCTAATGAGTTGCTCAGCATATTGTACCTTTTGTGCCTTCCTATGTTGGAGTTTCTGGTCTCTAAGTCCTCCTGTGATCATGAAAATCCACTTTAAAACTTAAGAAGAAATGCCAAAAACATATAAAGTTATAAACTAAACCTAAACCACAATAAAAAAGTAGGCCCCAAAACTAATAAGTTGCAAATACAGTGCTCTGTATGTGTGGGAGGGACAGATAATTAAGGGCTGTGTTACGATTTTGAACCCATGCTGAATACTTGTGGTACATTTTCTCTTTCAAAGAGTATGTGAGAGGTGCCAGCCTTCCAATAAAACACTAAATATTTAAAAACAACAACACTCCTCATCTGGCGGTTGTATTTCAAAGAACAAGCATCAATCCATTGTCTGGGCTTCTGCCGTCATCTTGTACATGGAGAAAGTTAAAGACTCCAAATAATTTTGTGGCCTCAGGCATCAACAATAAACAATGTATATTTGATGTCTTGGCCTAATTTCTGTCCGTTGAATCTGCCATTTTAAATCTGTTTGCACGCAATTTTTATTTATTTTTTACATTCAAGGTCTTTGTACGCCCTGTGATCTTTCTCTGCACATTTCTCAAGTTTTACAATTTCATATTTAGGATGATATTCTGAGGAACATATAACCAAAATCTGCTTTTACACTAAAAGACCAGACCATTGTAGAAATGGTTTTTACAGAATTCTGCACTTTCAACCTAGTGAACATGGCTATTGCTACACTTTTTAATTACATTAGCAAATGTTTGGTCCTGAAAGCAGGGGAAAGGAGATATAATTATATTGACAGTGGAGAGAGAGAATATGTATTGATTACAGTTTCTAAAGTTCTTTTGCTAGATTTCTGCTATGAAAATTGTTGTCCTGAAGGGAGGCTGTAAACCTATTTTTGAAGATCAGTAGGTTTTAAGAAGGGCAGTTATACTTCAGATAATTGCTTTAGCCTTTCTCATATGATATATAAGCTCTTCTAACACTTGTGGTACCAACATTTGTTTGTGACTTCTATTGCACTCAGAGTAGCCATTGATTCAGATGACAGATCTGCTCTTTGGTCTCTGCAAAGCTGTATTTTAAGAAGACTAAATTACTCCTTTTTCATCTCCATTCCTCTGACTCCTCTTCCTGGGGCTTCACTTTGCAACCCAGACTCAACACAACCAAAGAACCAACTCCTCTCAGAAGAAAGAGTAATATGCAGTCTAAGGCAGCATTAAGTATAATGTAGTAATTTATGAATGGAAAAAAGGTTGTGATTAATGTATAGGGAATATTTTAGTGCTGAACCTTGGTAGAGGTATGACAAATATGAAATTCTCAGCAGTGACAATTAAAAAGCTTTAATACACAAAACAAACTGTTGAATGTGATTATATATTTAATTTACAAGCTGTAGCAAGTGCCACAGAGTTGAGGCTTTATCCTGAGATTATGTACATATATGTACACAAGGGTAGCAGGCCACATGAGTGTGCAAGTCATGAAATCTAAAATGCTTAGAAGGAAATAGGTGAGCCGCTACAGTAGGAAATGTCACTAGGGCTACACTGAGGAGATGAAATCTACAGGTAGAAGGAAGCTAAGTAACAGAGGGGTGGGCTAAATTCAGATATCTCACAGATGGGGAGAGGCTGCAGCTCAACCAGCTGGTGGATGCAAATTCTAGCCTTTCCACCCAAGTGGTTTCAGCAGACCTACCCTCAACATACTCACTAAATCAGCATCCCCACATGCCACAGGGAAGAGAACAAAGCCAGCACGTGAACCCAGAAAACGCCTCAGCTAGGAGACAATCACTGCTCTGCAGAGCTTGATCAAGACCGGACTGAGGCCTTGGGCACATATTCTGAGGCAGCTGTGGTCATAACATAGCAGCTGTAGTTTACCACATTATTGTTTTCCCTCCTATCCTTGCTCTGCTCATTCCAGTGGACTCTCTGCCACTGATGATTGCCCCACTTGGGAAACATGGAGTTGTCTTCACAAGCTCCCCAGCTGCTCCAATCATGGAGGTTTGTTTGGACAGTTAACCTACAGATACTCTTATCTGATACAAAAATATTTAAGCATGTTCCTCCCACTGAATTTAACAGAATTACTCCCATGCCTAAATTTAAAGCACTTCAGGATGACTCTTAGTAGTTTTCCAAGTGCTGTATGAGCTGCCTGTGACAGGGCAAGGCTTTGAACCTCTTTCTTTTGAAATTGAGCTAGGCTGTCTTAACCACAAGACCACAGGTATTTTGTGAGTCTGCTCATTAATGTTTGAAATATATTTTAAAATCTGATTATTTGAAAATGCTATAGAAGAAACTATAATAGTAGCTTGTTTTCTTTCTAGAGTAACTCTGAAGTTAATAGGGTCTTCAATTCCTCATTAGGTGGATTTTTCTCAGCTTCATTAGACAGTTGTGATACTGCTACTGATTCAACTTGAAACATTTAAATACGTGAAAATTAGTGGAAATAAAAACCAAACAAACAAAAGAAATTTTTCTTCACTTGTTATTTTTAGAGCTGAGCAAATATTTAAATAATGTGTTTATTTCCTGTTACTTTTTTCCCCTTCTACATATACCTCTATCTGCAAGGAAAGATATAGAGGAAAGTGTCAATGCACCTTTCTTGTATTTCTGAATCTGCAGATAAATTTAGGCTATAAAGAAAAATGGCTAAATTAAAACACATGTGTATCTAACATTCTTTAAAAAGAAGCAGCAAGAGGTAGACTGTAAAAGAGAAAGAGAGCAATGCATCCTGTCTCCTTGTGAAGTACTCTTCAGAAAGTTCTGCATAGGCACAGGGACCCAGCTTCAGGCTGGCTTCAAACCTGTGTGATATTTCCTTCTATTTGGGGGCCTAAATCAGTGAGTGAGAAGGAGTTAGAGTGATTTAGATTGAATGTGAACTTCCTGAATCTGGGTTTGAGTATTAGTCCACATCTGCATGCCTTTGACACATGATGGCTGGGCAAACAGCTGTAACAGATGGAGCAGGGCACTGTTCCTGCTAAATCTTTAAACTGCTTTCCCTGTTCTACCTTTTCTTTTGCTTGTATTGAATTCCCAGCAGTTGCTTTCCATTTGGGGACATAATTCTTCTGTATCTGATAACACTGACTGTTGGGATGTTCCACACAAATCTTTCTGCATCTGTACCATTTGGACAGGGAAGTGAGAGCTAGGTAAAGTCTTCTATTTCTGTGTACAAAAAGGTTGCCATTGTCAAGTTTCTGCTTAAGCATTGATACTGGTGAGTTTTGTGCTCAATTTACTTGAGAGTGACAGAGCTTCATAGCCAGGTAAAAGGACCCAAGAGAGGCCAAAATAAATATATAATCAAATTTCTATTAATTTTAAAATGTATTTATAATAAATCTATATTATGCAAAATAGTCTTGTGAACCCCAGGAGTGCCCTATTCTTGGAAGCATGCAAGGCCAGGTTGAATGGGACCCTGGGCATCCTGTTCAGGAGGGCAGCAGCTCTGCCAATGGCAGGGGGTTGAAACTGGGTGGGCTTTAAGGTGCTTGAACCTTAACACAAGCCATTCTATGATTCTACAAAAATCAACCTGAATTCATGAAAATATTACATAAATGACAGTACTGCTTGGTTACTAGATTCTTTCTAAGTCACTGGGGAGGCATAGCCAGTACATAGTTTTTCCAAAGTGTTAAAGCCTGGAAGTTCCTCATGCTGTCCTTACTTCATCCAGACAAAAGAGACTTTCTTTGTATACCCAATGTTCAAGCAGGGAGTAGGCAGACCTATTTCTCTCAGTAGTGTACACCAAAATCTCCCACGCGATCATGTATAGAAGGGAGATCCATCACTGACAGTTCTATTATCAAGGTGAGAAATAAGATTCTTGTGCAACACCAGTTGCCCCATCAGTGTGAATATTTTAATTACATGCTAACAGAACCAAATCCAGTTCTGTACCTGACTCATTTCTAGTCACTTAATTTGTATGTTGCAGCTTCCAAATGAACTTAAATACTCAGTGACCTTTCTCACTGGCAAGCTAGAGACCTTCTTCCTTCCCCTGTCATTCCCACCTTATTTGTCCACAGCAGGCTGTACAGCAGATGGTTTTGAGGGACATAACATAATAAAAGAACACAGGGTCACTACAACATTGTCCTGCTTACAAAAAAAAAAAAAAAAAAAAAAAAAAAAAAAAGTAGATTTGTAATCTTGAAAATTATAAAAATTCTAATAATGAATAATAGATTTATCAAATTTTCAGATCTGCTAGCAAGTGACCGGACTTGCAGCTCTGACTCACAAAACCTGGTGCTCATCCTGTCCAAATAAGACATAGGGCCTGGCTTGAAATGCGTGACAGAGAAGGATGGCAGCAGATGAACACTCCAAACACCAACAGCGAGACATTTGCTTTCCTTCCTGCAACCTTGGGAAGCATCTGTGTAGTTAAGACCAAGGCTCTGTGACACTAAGGGTTGTGAAACCATTAACAGGGCTCATTGCAGGGCCCATCTGTTCACCCTGGCCTTTGCAGGGGCTGAAAGCGGCTGCTTTGTTGTTTTTGAAGTGTGAATGACGCACGTTTCCATAGGGAATCCAAAAATTTTGGGCTGCTCCATTGATAACTGTGGTGAATCTCATTTTAATCTTTCAAATATGCAGTGAGGTGAGGTGATAGGCGTAGTATTTCGCACAGCAGAAAGCAAATCAGCAACTCAGCTCCAATCAATTGATCTTAGGATCAAGAACTAGAAATACACCTTCAGCTGCCATGTGACAAACAGGATGAACGAACTACTGTTTTTTAGGTATATAAGCATAAAAAAACCCTTTTGTTTTTCACCGCTGCTACTCCTACCTAAAGTTGGTGACAGAATCTTAGAATCACTCAGGTTGGAAAAGACCTTAAGGATCACTGAGTCCAACCACAACATAACCATACTACCCTAATTAACAACCCTCTGCTAAATCACGTCCCTGAGCACCACATCCAATCAGTGATGTGGCACGTCTTGACTCAGTGGCCAGGCTGTGCAGCAGGCACACTTCTGTGGGGCAGGAAAGCACAGAACACAGACACACAAAGACCCCATTCCAGTGAGCGCACACTTCGACTATGTTCGACCACGGGCTTCTTAATACCGGCGCAGAAAATCGCTCTATTTTCCTTTCAAGGAGTTTATTTCACTCAGACACCCAACTCCTCCCCAAGACGTTCATCTCTCCTCTTCCTTCTCCCCGGGGCAGCTTCACTCTGCTCCTTGCCCCAGCGAGGCCATTTCTTTCCATAGGCCGGACCAGCGCCATCGCCCCGCCCAGCTCACCGGCCGCCACCCGCGGTGTTCCGCTGGGGGCGGAAGCAGGCACCCGGCCCGGCCCGCCGCCGAAGGGAGCCGGCACGTGGGGGCGGGGCGGCTGCGGGGCGGGCTCCGGGAGGAGCCGGCTCGAGGGGACGGCCCGGCTGGCGCGGGGCGGGCGCGGAGCGGGGCAACGGGGATGGGAGCTTGAGAAGGGGTGAGTCCGCGTCCGAGAGCGCGGCGGGCGGCAGTCCCGGGGGGGCTGAGCCCGCCATGGAGCCGGTGACCAAGTGGAGTCCGAAGCAAGTGGTAGACTGGACCAAAGGTAAGGGCACTGCGCCGCGGGGACTTTCTGGTGCCTGGTTCGGAGGCCGGCGGGGCAGCGCTGCCTGCCCTCGTGGGAGCCGCAGCTGCTTTCGCCCTGCCGGCAGCCGGGCGGCCTCGTGGCAGCGGGGCGGGCGCCGTGGCGGTGGCAGCCCCTGTCCCGCGGCTCCGAGCGCTCTGCTGCGCGCCTCGGCCAGAGCGCTGTGGGCGTTTCTCTCCGGGCTGGGCGCGGGGAGGGAGCAGGCAGGCGGGCTGCTCGCCGTACGGGTGTTTCAGCGGAGCCTTCCTCTGCTGCGGCTCCTGCTGTGGCCGCGCAGCTGCTCGGTTCACAGGGCAGTGCCAGCTCCTCTCCTTCGGGCGGGGAGTTAAGTGAGTCCCTGCCCTGAGTCCGGGCTTACCGGGCAGCAGCCAGCCGCTGGTCGGAAACATTTCGATTTTGTACGTTAAGCAAAAACTTTATAAACTGATTCAAGTATGCAAGATCCGTTAATCCCGTTGAACAGTGGTGGGATTAACATTGGGTGCTGCTGCACGGGAAGTTGAATACCGGCCCCTGCAGCTCTCCCACTCCATCTCTTTGCGCCTGTGCTTTTATTCTCTCCTTCGTATCTACGCTTACTGCTCATTTCTGAGTTCCTTCCCTAAGTTTCCCCCCTGTATGACCGATTTGCCAAGTTTGCAAAGTTGTGCTCCGGGAAGCAGAGAAAGAAAGAAGTTGGTTGTCGCAGCGGTGCCCGCCGGGTGCTGCTGCTGCCATCTCCGGGCTCCTCTGGGGGAATCACTGTGGTGTGTTTTTTGTGAGGGCACTTCTGACACCCGTTTTGTCAGATCTGATTGACTCCACGAGTGCTTTCTGAATAGCAGTCGGAGGTTTGCACTCGCAGTTCCTGCTCTACGGTCTGTAAATCGCAGGGAATGTAGCAGTGAATTAGGTGAGGGACTTGTGACTTATGAACTAAACTGCTGTTCTCTTGTAGGACCGTGTTTTAGTGCGGTCGTCTTTTGTTACATGAAATGTTTTTGGAGGCTTCTCTTGGTTTGAATTTGATGTGAAATTATGAATTCCCTGGATTAGAATTCCGTGGATTAGGAGCGGCACTCGCTTGTAGCAGCCATTACTTCAATGTCTCAGGACCATAACGCTGATCAGACCACATGCCTGCGGTCAGCGCTTGGCAGGAGTCCGGCTTAGGACTGAGTCAAATTGGGAAGTCAGGCTCACGTTGTGTGCAGTAAGGGATGGGTCCTCCCAGCCTCCTGAGTGTCACCGTGCGGTGACAGGCTGTCCCAGGAGCTCCCTGAGGATTCCATGCAAACGTGCTGTGAAGTTATGCGTTAACACACGACTAATTTCTATGGAAAGATTCTTTCTTCTGTTGGTATTGGTTGAAACAGGAGCGCATTGTTACACTGAAATAAGCCTTTTGCTTTGGCATGTGGAATATTTATACAATGCTGTTCCCTGATTATGTTTTTTCTCTTGGGCACTGAATGTTTGTTAACCTGCCAGATTAAAGAGTAAACCTGCTAATCATTTTAAAAGGCTTTATTACATTTAAGCACGCTTGGCTTGCTTTCTTGCATAATTTATTTTACTTGCAGGTTCCTTGAACAGGTAACTCTTTAGCTGGACCCTCAATTAGTGTTATACGGAATAATTTGAGGCCTGGCTGTAGTAGGAAGGTGTATCTTCTGACTAATGCTAACACGTGTCCTTTGAAATTCAAAAGAATAAATTAAAGACTTGACAGTGACTTTTGTTTCTGCTGTTGTTTTTTGGTTTCCAGGTAAGTGTTTGACCTCTTGGTGCAAGGCGTCATTTTACATCACTCCCTGCCTAACAACATTGTCATAAAGACACGAGACGTGGAAAACTTTATGGTTGTGTTTTCATTTCTGCATATGAAAATTAACACTTTAATGGGTAGCTAATAGCCTTCTGAACACTGTTTCTTGGTTTATTTTTAACCCAAAGTGTTTTTCTACTATGTAGCTCACAACCACTGCATTTTCAGCAGATACCAGTAGTCTATATTCTACCTTAGGAGCATTATCTTTAATTCTCAAGGTTGGTTTTATAAATACACTAGATGCTTAGAAGGGAGCTTATGCCAGTTATTTGACTCTCGCTGTATAGACAGAAGGGTAAAACCACAATCTCTGCTGGTCAAGCTGTGGGGAAGATGTTTGGCTGGTGATACTTGTTGTCTGTAGTGGTGCCATGGAGATGTATTATAGGAGAATGACGTGAATAATGGTGGTGGGAGATAAGTTTTGCAGATAATGATGCATATGTGTCATAAAATGGTAAAGACTTTGAAAAAATATGGAGAAGCAGAAATAAGAAGTCTAATTTGGGCCATTTTAATGTTCAATATAAAACTAAGACTTTTTCTCCATTAACTATTTTTCTATTTCAAATATATTTACAATCAAACATCTATCAATTGATATATAATTATGCATATATACTAACATATGTTATATTAAAATTTATTTTCACATTAAAAAAAAATACAACATTTTTCCCAACCAAAAGACGCATAGAAACTTTCCCCCTTCTGATGAAGCAAATTCCAAAAGTAAGCTGTGCATCCTCTCCAGGACAGTTAGCTAACTGACTTTTGCTGAAATTGGCTTCCTGTCTAACAAGTAGACAAAACCTGCGCTTTTTTTTTTTTTTTTTAAACAGAGCAACCCTCACCTTGAAGAGTCGCATTGTGATTTTTGTGCTATTTGCTTCCTTGCAGACCCTGTAAATAAACTTTATCTGTAACTTAGAATAGAGCATATGTAGAATTAATTTTTGTAAATGTGAATATTTCTAGGTTTTTGTAACCAGGTTTTAAATAAAAAGTGCTTTGTTTATTGTTGTCAACAATAGCTGATAGAAAAAGCAGTTGCTTGCCTGCTCTTGTTAATTCACTCTAGAATGGTGTGTTTTTTTTTTTTTTTTTTTTTTTTTTTTTTTTTTTTTTGCAAACAAGGGTGTTTTTTCTGGCAAAGCGTACTATACTGACAGTAGCAGATAATGTAGCTAAGAGTAAAATCAAGGCTGCTGCTGAAGAGTTGTGCGTAGCAGCTTTGTAGGCAAAATGTTTCTCAAGCTCTGACCAAGGATATGATAGATTTTTAGCTATAGCATCAGTGTTAGGAAACTATCTGATATTCATATAGGCATTTCTGTTCAGAAGAAGTGATGATGTAACTACATGTTTTTTTTTTTTTTAACAGTGTGATGCAGATTCTAGCAGTTTTTGGGAGTTGTCTTTAGCTGTGAAAATGTGCTTTTTGATCAGGTCACTATGTTGAACTGACTTCCTTGCAGAGTATATTTGGAGTTGATGGCATGCATTTGTCAAAACTGACTGAACAGGGATAATAGATTTTTTTCAGTTAATCCTTGCTGGAAAAGAAACTAACTCTTGCCTGGTAGCATTTGACTTGCAGCCTTGTTCCTGGGTGAGCTAAGATGCTTACAGGTTCATGACTTCACTTCTTTCTCACTACCTTCTTCTGTGTGCCCTCAAGACTGAATTGTCTGTTAGAACTCATGAAGGAGTCTTAGAATGGTTTGGGTTGGAAGTGATCTCAGAGATCATCCAGTTCTATCCCCTGTGCCACAGGCAAGGCTGTCAACTGCTACATCATGCACTAGATCAGGTTGCCCAGGGCCTTGCTCAGTCTGGCCTTGAATACCTCCAGGGATGGGGCATCCACATCTTCTCAGGTCATTCGGGTTATGGTGGGGTGGGCTGATAGCCGTGCAGGTTGCAGCACATCTTGAGGACTGCTGCTAGTGTTCGTTTGATGATGCTTTTGTAGTTTTCTGTGTTTTGACTATCCTGGATGTAGAAACGGGCAAGAACCCATTTTATTACATAAAGCCATGCATGTGGAGAAATGTCCAGTACAGAAGTGGCATAACTTTTCTAGAAGAGAACAGTTTGAAGAAAACATTGTAATGTGATCATGTGGAGGCATGTTCTGTAGTCTCAGGAGCCCCTGACTACTTAAGACCTTGCAGCTGGGATCACCCTTCAGGATATGGGAGAGGAAGAAAAGCTGCAAAAGGGGAAGATTCTCCCATGTGAAAAATGTCACCACCCTTCTAGACAACACTGTTGTATTATCTCTTTGTTTTCCTCCTCTTTCCCCTTGCCCCCAGGCCTAGCATACTTACGTGACTTGTGACTTCAAGCCAAATTTTACACGGTAAAGACAGTTTGACACGCTTGTGGTTAGATGCCTTCTTGTTGTGAGTCTCCATTACAATCTGGCCTTTGTTACTGTAGCTGTGTGCTCAGCTAGCTCTGGATCAGGTTGGCGCTTTGGTCCTTTTATCGCACCCCCGGTTCACTTATTCCATTACCAAATAGTTCATGGATGTCATTTGTTCCTGAGGCTGTTATGTCACAAAATACTCTTGATTTCCATTCCCAGTAAAACTTGAGGGCAAGTATTTTTATTTATAGGTATTTTGGAAGAAGGAGGGGGAATATGTTAATTTATTAGTAGTTAGCATTTAATCGAGCGGGCCTCGTGTTCTTTTTTTAGAGTTATCGTGCTTACCCTGATTTCAACAAGGTCAGCTGTGTTAACTGTGTGCTGGGTGCCACAAACCATAGTTGGGTTTCAGAAACAGTTCTAAGTAGCACATAACACTGAAGTTTTTTTTTTTTTAAGCCTTTTTAAGTGTTCTGAATTAGATACTATTATGTTGAAAATATTTTGAAAAAAATCTAACACTAGTAAGCCTTAACTTCTCTGTTTGCTTGATTACTTAAAAATATTTGTAAAGAGTTTTTATTATGCAGATGAGGTTGAATGTACACCCTCTTCTCAGGTATTTCAGCTGAAATTCTGAATGTAGCTGGCCTGTAATGTTTCATTAGCAGAAGGTGAAAATACCCAATAAATATATTTAGCATTTGTCTGTTGGTTAAAACTTAAAGTAAAAAGCTGTACAACCAGTTTGTTCTAGTGCTAGCTTAAAATTATTCATTCGTTGTTGCTAAGTGAATGTGTATGAAAAAAGTAGATCAGTTGGCCTCTGTGTTCACGTGTTCATGTTTGTTTTTTTTTTTTTCCCCTGTAAGTTTTTTTTGTTGTTGTTGCTTATGGGTTCTGTGATTTTTCTTTTTTTTTTTTTTTTCTTTTTTCCCCTCACAATCTGCTCTGTTTGCTTTGCCAGTACAGGGCTGTTCAAACTATTTTAACCGAACATCAGAGATCTAAAAGCAGAGTGCCATCACCATAATGTATTGAAAAGAAACATTTTAAAAACTAAAATCTCAGTGAGCATTACTGGAAAGTTGATTGTAACATTTAGAAATGTAATGCAGCTGAGACAAAGAATTTTAGGATGCAGGGCACATAGTGGGTACAAAGCATATATCTTTAAGTAGTACCTAGACATAGGTAGAACTGTTAAAAGCCAAGATGTTCTGTATTAGTCTACCAGAGATATAGTGATAGCAGAAGAAATTTCTGTCAACTATACTTGCTCACTAGTAGCAATTAGCTGTTGCATCTGTAGTATTTTTTCCTCTTTCTTGCATGCTTTTTCTACAGTGGTCAAAAGTTTTTTCTTCCATTGTTTGAGCCTTCTGTAGCCAGTCTCATTTTTGATGAAATGTGTCTGATGTTCATAATTCTAGTTGCTATGAGTTTGTTCCTCATGTTTCTGCCTGGGACTCTTGTTTTCAGCATAGCAAGCCTCTTGGCTAAGGATCGTGCCTCTTTCTGTTTGTACACTGTCTAGCACACCACAAGAGTTAGTGGAAGACAAAATACGGAGCACTAGATAAAATTCATGTTGAAATTTGTCATGGTGTTTTATTTTCTTAAGTAAAAGAACCTGACAAAAGGCTGTTACCCAACAGATGCAACTAGATGAATTGCAGTTATGAGTGATGTGGCATTACAGCCTGTCAACAAGTGTTAGAAGTTTTTTTTTTTTTTGAGGGGGGGGAGGGGTGTTATTTGTTCTTTCATTTGATTCCTTGAATCTAAATTTCTAGATTGTCTGACTTAAGTCGTGTTCTAACAGATAAGCTCCTTCCAGGCATCTTAGAATGAGATCTTCCTTTGCAGGAAGCTTCACAGTGAAAATAGATTAATGCTTATGTCCTAACAGTGTCTCTGTGAATAAGTGGAAAAAATTGATTATCGTTGCATTTTTTCCATACTTGGGATATTATTAGTCGTAATTTGTATCTTGCATTTTCCTGCCAACATCACGTACTTAGGTTTCACCTCCCTGGAGGTTTGTTATTTTGGCAACGTTTCTTGGCTCTTTCCTCCAGATACCCCAAATATGTAAGTCCTGTCAAAAAGAGGAGGTAGTGAGATTCTGATGTTTTCAAGGCTAACCTAGAGAAGGGAAGGAGAGGATGGATAAGAGCTAACAGAACCAGGGCCTCTCTAGCAGTCTGCTACATATTTGCAGTAGTTCTTCGGGACCCATTTTTTTTTTTGCAGTCACAGAATTGGTCTCAGATCTTAATGTTTCTTCACAAGCTTGCAATAAGAGATAGGAAATACAAAGAAAAATGCTGTTTGACTCTGGATTTCTGTCTGATGTTAGGGTACATATTCCTTTTGTCATTTGGGCTCTCATTTCTACAGTGAGATGACTTCTGAGTCTAAGGTATCATTCATATCCCTGGGCCACGCATGCTTGCTTTGCATAAGTAGATTGCCTGTGGATTTCCATATGCCTGCCTCCATCTTTTCAGAGTGTGTACAATAACATTTCACAGCTTGGAGGATTCGCCAGAAGGATGTGCACAGAATCTACCTGTTCTTTTTTAATAGCTTTAAACAATCATTGCCTATTAAAATAGATTTTTATGATACTATGAAACACAGCTGTTTTTCATCAAATATTACAAATGCTGGATAAAATCAAGCATTTGTGTTTTGATTTGGTGAGACCAAATCACCGACCTTTGTAACTTTGGCCTACAGACATTCATTCAGTATCTGACTGGCTTATACTGTAATAATGCATTCGTGTTGAGCTTGAGTAGTTTCTCTTATTTGTTTCTTATAGTCTTTTACACCTTGGTCACTGTAGTACCAAAATTTCTTCAGTTTTTGGACTGTTTCTTGTATTAGTAGTTAGGTGTAGGGAAGCTAAGCATCTGCTGTGGTGTTAAAATCAAAGCTCTGTGGTGCATATATGATCTTATCTTTCTTTTTCATCAAAGCAGGGATCTCCATTAGGACTTAATTGGTGCTCATCAAGGGCTAAGGCTTTTGCTAAAGGAATGTTGTTACACGCTTCTAGTCTAATACCCTGATGTCTGTCTTGTGTATACAAAATGAAGGTTGCTTAGGTTGTCATCCTTTTATCTTTAATGTTAATGATATATTTTCTTATCTCACCGAGTCTTGTATGACTGGAATGAAGTTTGCTGGGTGAATGCTGTATGAACAGCTCAGTAATACGCCTATTTTGTCATTAAATAAAAGATAACTTTTCTGATACAGATGTTTTCCCAGCCCAAACAGAAAAGCAGGGCTCAAGGTGTTGCTTCCTTTGTGTTTTGAATTTAGTGCCCAATGAGGCAGGCCAATTTAGAGCTTCTGCTGGGCTTCTTGCCCAGCTGAAGGCCTTGGCTGTGTCTTCCTCCTCCTCCTCCTCCATGAACTAAGTATGGTGAGAAGGCTGTGTCCTCACTATGCAACAGCCAAAAGGCAGCCCTTTAGTGATGGCTGGATGTGCAAGTAGGATGAGGCCCTTCCAGCCTTGTCGTTGGGGTAGCAGTATCATGGCTTCAGTGTGAGGAAGCAGAACGCTGTACTGAGCTGGTATCAGTGCTGTGCTGCTGAGGAAGCCTGTGTTTTGGATGAGGGTAGGAGGGAGGTGGGAACAATAGAAGCTGGAGGCCTACTTTTGTGCAGGAGGCTCCCCAGGAAGGAGGGCTGTGAGAGCAAGTCCAGACATGCCTGAGGAATGTGGACTGAAAAGCACGTGAAGGTCCAGGATGCAGCTGTGCCCATAGGAGTACTGCAGGGCCTAAGAGGAGGGGGTGATTTCTCATCTCCCTTGCTCCCTCAGCACAGGAAGTAGAAGGGATTTCTAATCAGTGCTTGGTTAGCTGTCCTCTACACAGTGGAGGATTGCTGCTGGCTCTACAAGCAGGGTTCCCAAAGGATTATGACAGAAGATAACTTAGTAATTGTTGGCATTCCTAATGCAAGCTATAATGGAAACTGTGGTTAAAAGGGGAATCAAAAGATAAATGTTTTATACGTTCTGTGATCTTGTATTCTTTTTTTCCCTTTTAGTTGTGTAGTTCTCCATGTGGCAGTTGGATTTGTACCTCTTATGCTGTTACCTGCAAAAACACAAAAGCGTCACAGTTATTTACTTGTATTTTGAAACAATTCTTCATCTTTCCTCTAGCTATACATAAGTTACTATTTACAACAACACTGGGTACATAAATCCATATGTGAGGGAAGCAAACCTATCAATAACCTTTTTTATTTCTTACTGATTTTAGTTGTATCTCACAGTAGCATGTGATTGTTATACAGATTGAACTGATAAATAAAAAGAGTAAAAAACATGGTTTGCCTTCATTTATATTTGAGACTTACTGCTTATACTGGAGGATCATTTAATACAGGCATTTGAGCTATTTGCTCTTTATTCAGGAGGGTAGATGTGGGTTTGATGGAATGGTGCCAAAGCTGGAGCACTAAAATGGGCTGATCTGAGTGCAGTGCTTCCTCAATGGTTATTGCTGGCAGTGGGGGTTCTTTGGAGTGGGGAATCTGTTCTGATGGTTGCACTTAGGACAGTTTTATGCTTCTTCCATGTTTTGCTGCTTACTGCTTTATTAGGTCTGTGAATGCAGACCAAGTGTCAGGTCCTGCACTTTGGCCTTAAGGACACCAGACAAGACTACAGGCTTTGGGCGGACTGGCTGGGAGACTTGGGGAAGAAACCAACTTGGGGGGGTTGTTGGTTAATGCTTGGCTGAACTTGAGCCAGCAGTGTGCCCAGGTGGCCAAGAAGGCTGATGGCATCCTAGCTTGTATCAGAGATAGTGTTGCCAGCAGGAGCAAGGAAATGACTGTCTCTCTGTACTCAGCACTGGTGAGACTACACCATGAGTACTGCGTTCAGTGCTCCCTCACTACAAGAAAGATATTGACGCGCTGGAGCATGTCCAGAAAAAGGCAATGAAGCTGTGAGGGGTCTGGAGTGCAAGTCTTATGAGGAGTAACTGAGGGAACTGGGGTTGTTTCTTCTGGAGAAGGCTCAGGGGAGACCTTATTGCTCTCTACAGCTACCAGAAGAGAGGTGGGGGTCGGCCTCTTCTCTTCTGTAACTAGTGATAGAGCTAGATGGAATGGCCTCGAGTTGCACCAGGGGAGATTCAGGTTAGACGTTCAGAAATTTTTTTTCTCTGAAAGAGTGATCAGGCAATTGAACAGGCTGCCCAGGGAGGTTCTGGGCTCACTCTACCTGGAAGTGTTCAAGAAACATTTAGATGTACTGAGGGACATGATTTTGTGGGGGAATATTGGTGGGAGGTAGACAGTTAGATTGGATGATCTTGGTGGTCTTTTCCAACATCAGTGATTCTGTGTTGCTCATTAACTCCTGAAATGTTTGGGCAATTTCAGGTGTTCACATATGGCAATGTGTTGTGATGCAGGTGATGAAGAAAAGTGATTTTCTTCTGGTCCTACTATGGGAGGCATTCAGATCAGGGTTAAGACATGATTAATTTACATCTGTGCTCTTGTTCTAGTCACTGGAGCCTAGAGAATGGTTCAACAAATCTTGTCTGCTTTGCGGTGAGTTGAAGGATGCTCTAGGCTACATTGAGTACTGCAGAGGTCCCTACTGAGTGTAATCCTGGGAGTGTAAGCATGTTGATCCCCCATTTGGGTCCATCCCATGGTGTCTGCTGTAGAGCAGTGAACCTTGTGGGCCCTGGTTCAACCCTAGATTCTCCTTTCTTCATAGTTACTCAAGCTGCTGTTGTGCAGAAAGTGACAACAGAACAGGTGGAGGCATGGTCATTTAGAAAAGTTGTGTGCGTAAGAAAAGAGAGCATGGCTTGATTTAGGGTTGTTGAAATATTCCTAATCAGTAGTCATCTGCTGTGGTTTAACCTGGCAGGTAGCTGAACACCACACATTGTTTGCTCACCCACCCCCTCCCAGTGCAATGGGGGAGAAAACTGGAGGAAAAAAAAACACAAATTAGAGCTCATGGGTTGAAACAAAGTCTATTTACAGAGCCGAGACAGAAAATGAAGAAAAAAGAAAATGGTAATGATATTATGGGTGTCCGTATGTGTTTGTATGGATATGCACAAAACAAGTGATGAAGAAACAGCTGCTTAACACCCACCAACCAATGCTCAATTCTCAGCCAATCACTAAGCTGTGGCTGCTTGCCTGGCCAATTCCCCACTGCTTTTAAAAGTTTGTTTTGTTTTGTTTTGTTTTTTCTTTTTCTTTTTCTTTTTTTTTTCCATGATGACATATGGTATAGACTATTCCTTTGGCCAGTTTAGACCAGCTGTCCTGGTTCTGTATCCTCCCAACTTCTTATGCCTCCTTAGTCCCCTCATGAGCACAGTGTGAGAAACTGATATGTCCTTGGCGCCGTACAGCACTGCTTAGCAACAACTAAAACATTGGTGTGTTATCAACATCGTTTTGGCTTTAGGAGAAAAACAGCATCATATCAGATACTATGAAGGAAAAATCATCTCTGTCCCAGCCAAAACCAGGACAGCATCTGAGGTCTGGAAAAGTTTTTGATTGTCTAATGTGATCTGTATATGGCAGAGCTGTACTTGTATTGTGTGCTATTCATTGTCTGCTGAAAAAAATTGTTACTTCTTAAAATATTGTGTGAGACAGTAGTAAGAGATGCACTTCTTCATAGTCACTTCATGTGGTGATCGTTGGCCTAGTTTGTCATTCCCACTTCACTTAGCACCCTTCTGCCTATTGTCTTTGCTGGGTGGACTACCTTGTACAACTATATAAAAAGATGAGTAGCAGCTCATGTTGCTGCATGCAGGAACAGATTTTAATTGAGTCATGTGTAGCTGATACTTTTTAGATCTTTGTGGTATAATTAGAAACACTTGGAATAGACTTCTAGAACTAGTTTGGATTCTTTTTACAGAAGAAAAACAAAATTTTTGCGCTGCTAGCGATGATGGGAAGCCAACTGCAAAATGATGGTTCCCATTGATGCTAGTGGAAGCCAGTATTTGGTGAAGTAGCTTGACTTGAGGGTTTTGGGAAGCTTCTTAGACCACGTGACAGGGTGTAGATACCAAGCTAGTGAGAATCTTGGATATATAAAATTGTCTCTTCGACAAGGTAATTGAAAACTGCATGCTGTGATGTAGTCGTAGGACCACTAGCAATGCTGTATGTGTGCTTTTAGCATTGTAAGATTTATCCCGGCATCTCAAGGCAGAGTAATTGAAGAGGATTTTCAGCTCCCAGCAGGGGAGTAACACGCCAGACATGTCTAGAGACTCTTGTTCAGCTGTCATTTGCAGAAGTACTAATTTCCCAAATTGTGAGCTTGTATGTATCTGTACAGGTTTCACTTAAATTTATACGAGCTTAGTTGCTGCAAAATACTGAATGAACGGTGTGGTTCCTAACCAATGCGTAATTGAGCATAATGCATGTAAATTTATAGGCCAGTATCATTCTCAATCTTCAAAAGATTAAGCATGGGTTGAAATCATAGTTGGAAACTCAACGGTTATTTACTTTTGGCTTTACTGAAATATATTTTTGCCATTCAACATTCTTAATTGTCACTGGGTATTCTGTAAAATCTGATAATGTCTGAAAATTACTTTTCTATTTTGCTTAAAGCACATGCCCATCTATCTTTGTTAGCTGTGCCCATGAAGGCCCTCCCTGGAGCTGTTTCTAGCACCTAGAAATTGTGCGCTCCCTGAAGGCAGCACTGATGAGGTTGTATTCTGGAAGAGATCTTAGAAAACAAACAGAAGAACCCTGACAAAACAACAAACAACAACATAAGAAACAACATCCAATTTATCTAAAGTGCTGAAAGAAGCAGTATCCCTACTAAGGGGGTCTAGTGTCTACTCACGCTCTTGCCTCATAATCAAAAGCTGCTGCATGAAAATTCCACATGGAGTGGCTTACGCAGATGCAGGGCTCTCTTCTGCCCTCCTCCGCTCCATTTCACTTCGGAGAGTGAGGCTTCTGGTCAGCTTGGAAGTATTTTGGCCTTGTGATTCAGAGCCCTTGGTCAGCTTTGCTGTTCTTTATCTTGGATATCTTTGGCTTACTTACAATTACATTTTACAATTGGGTTTCTTACGTTTAGGGTGTTGCACTTGAACTCCAGTGAGGTCTCTGCTATTTTGGGAACAGCGTCATCGCAGCATGTGTAACTAGGGCTGCAAGACAGCATGGAATAGTGCAAATGTGTCAAGCAGCTAGTTGTTTGAAGCAATTACTTTAATTGTTTAAATCAATTTTAAAAAAAATATATGGGGAATTAAAGAGGTTTTGTGATTGACTATTTAATTGATAAATCTTGCTTTTTGACACAATCTTCTAAAAAGAAGTTGAGATGCTTTAGCGATCTGTTTTAAAGTGCCTATTGTATTGGGTGCTACAAGGCTGGTCTCTCCTGTCACTGGAACAATGTTACGTGTTTTGCTTCTTCAAAGTCTTTTTTGTGTCTAATTCATTGTGTCTGCTTTTCGTTCCTCCTTTTCTGCTTCCCATTACTCTGAACGTACACTACTAGCAGCTTTCACTCTTGCAGCTCTTCATGGTCAAGCATTTGTCTAGCCTTACTTGGCACATCTTTCCTCATGCATTTCTTAGAAGCCAGTTGTTCCTTTAAGTAAGATCTTTAAGTCTTCTCTGATCCTTTTTCATTCCTGCGAAGCTCTCCTCAGAGTCATCATCTGTGATGGCATCAACCTTTGCAGGCACAGTGTGGTGGCACAGTGAAATGACTACTGTCAGCAGGCTGCAGTGTTCTTTCTTGTTCTGGTCTTATTTGGTGTGTTTCAAGATTACTTTGGATAAGGATTGGGATTTTTGCTCTTTAATCTTAAGGCTCTTTGTGTTCTGGCTCATGCAAACAATGACTTCTAAAGAGAATTATTGATGTAAATGATGTGGGGAGTAATATAGGCATGCAAGCAAGCGCAGTGTATCCTAGGACAACCCAGCAGTAACTCCTGGGGATTTGTCCATAATGAAGAGGTATATGCACTGTTAGCATTTTTGCTAATGTCATTCAGTTTGCTGTGACATATTAATGTGATTAGCTGGTGCTGATGGCTGGTGATTCTCAGGTGCCTGTACTTCTACCTTCTTGGTGACTGTGAGAGTGTAAGATACTAGTCATCAGGGTTTCATAACTGTGTAGGAGATGGTCATGTCCATTTGGCAGCTGTATCAGCTGCTACCTTACAAGCTGCTCCTTGACTAACTCCCATGGGTGTAGCAGTAATCACAGCATTTGCCAGGGTGCACGCACACAGGAGAGATGAAGGTGAGTAATGGACTTTGTTGCAATCAGCCGAAGCTGTTCCACGTGGTGGTGCGAGAAGGCAGCCAAACTAAATTAAAGGGATCACCCTGTTTCTTCTTGGCAGCCAAGAGGCAGTCAGTTTTGCAATGCTGGTTCTTGTTTCCACTGTGGGAACAGACAGCAGAGTGTTAATTAACAGAGTTCAAGAAAAGGAGCTCTTGTGACTAATGAACTACTACTTCAACCACAAAAAACCCTGAAACATTAAAACAGCAAGCTCTTAATTGCATACTGGAGATGAAGGCCTTAGGGCAGGGGGTTGTTGCACTGTATTAACCACATAAAATTATCAGACATGTAGGTTTCATGTGCTAGAGATACAAACAAATAGTGTAGAGTGTACTGTTACTACTTTAAGAAAATAAATTGGCTTTGGGCTTGACTTGTTCAAGTATGGTATTTATTTTTAGGGTCAACAGAGGCCTTTTTTTGTACTTGCTAGGGAGGTACAAAAATTACTCCTACTAAAAAGGTGTTGACCTAGTTTCCCTGGGAGGGACAAGCCATGGAGGCAGTTACTTTATGGTGCTTCCAAGGGGACAGTATTTTTGTGTTGCCTGCAGTCAACGTGTAATTACTCCACTTAATATTGCATGTGATTGAATACTGTGCTCATCCTTGTTTTTTCCACTTTATTTCTTCTAAAGCGTATTTATCCATGCTGTTATGACAATTGTTTGCAATGGCAAATGATACGCAGAAGCTTGCTGATGGGATACGTAGTCTCATGGAAGTCTAGGTCAAGATAAAGTGGACAGAAGTCATTATTTTTGTCTCTTTGTGAGATGGTTGTTTTTTGTTTTTTTTCTTTTTAAGTTGTGCTGTTACTTTGCTAGGGAGTTATGCTATGTAGTAGTCTCCAACGGTTTCCATGCCTGGTGGTTTCGATCTCAGAAATGGAGAGTGTGATGTATTGAGGGTCTGCTCTTAGTCCCTAAGCTTGTTGGGCCCAGCTGATCCTTGCTTTGAGAGGGGGATGTGCTCTGCTGCTCTTAGCTCTTTTGGGCAAGTGAGTGTTTTTGTTGTCTCTGGCTCTCATTCCAGCATCTTTCACCATGGCTAGTATGTATACATGTGAGAGGAGAAACAGTAGATGAAGCTTAGTGTCTGCAGACAAAGATGTCGACGACAGTTTTACATTTATTAGAGTAAAAAACACTGGAGTTAAAGTTTATAAGCTGGGTGGGATTTCTCAAGAGAGTAACTTGGGGTTATGAAGACTGAGACTGCTTTTTGTTGTTGTTGTTGCTTTTCCCTCAATTTCTTAAAGTTGTTTGAGTCTTCATTCTGGGGGAAAAAAGCCATCCTTTCACTCTCCCTCCTCTCTCCTCACCTCCCTCTGCTGTTCTCCGCTCTCTCTAAGACCTAATGATTAACTTGGGTGTAAATAAGGTCACTACAGTACCTGTAAGTGAAGAGCAAAGATGAACAGTAATCAAATAAATCTGTTTTAAATGAAAATCCATTACTGCATAGTTAACAAACAGGAGTACTCTCCCAAGTTAAAACCAATCCACCTGGTTGTTCATTCTTCCCTTATAAAATAGCATTCAGTAGTGTTGCATCTGAATACAGAATACATTGTTGGGTACAGTCATGAGCAATTTCTCATGATCTAGAAGTTTGAGAATTTGATCGCTAGTTGGAGGTTGGTACACAGTACTAAGCTTGTGACAGACTGTCTTGTTTTATGCAAAAATGTATTCTAGCTTGAGGAAGGTATTTGATCTCATTAAATTCCTTGGAAATAAGGCTCTGTAATACTTGAGATAAAGCATGCATTCAAGACAGAAGCTTCTCAGGCAGCTTTAAGTTGATTAAAACAAGCAAACTGCTGTCTTTCAGTAAAGTTTGTGATATTTCTGGATTGATTATCTTTTTTTTTTTTTAGTGGGCAAATCACTTTTAAGCATGTCCCTTCCAACCTGGGTTATTCTGTGATTCTAAGTTTCCTTGCCTTTCAGTTTTACACAGTCATTGTTTATAATTATCACAGGTCATTTTTACAAAAAGGATGCAACTTATTAAAGATGGGGAATGAGACAAAAAAAATTTTTTTTTTTTTGTAATTCATTGTGTATTTTGAATTACTAGGTCTAGTAAGTCCATTCTGTGATTAAGGTGATTAGGCCTCCTGTGAAAGAACAGGAAAACAATAGAATGTATCGTATTTTCATTTTAATCTGGAAAGTTATTTTGAAGACAAAATATGTTTTTGTTAGAATAAAGTGACTACTCAGTCTAATGTTTCAGGGATCATCAAAACCTTGGATATTTTACAATCCTTATGAAATGCCATTTTTTTTCCTTCTACTCATTCTTCTCATCTAGTGTGATATTGGGCACAGACCTAAAAAGTTGCTCAATTTCACATAAAATCTTGCACATAATTCTACTGATTATTTCTACTGTCTGTACCTATTTGGAAACTACACCAAAGTTCTGTAATAGGTGGCAGTGGGAAACGTAAGGTCTCTGAGGATTGTTAACAGATACCTCACATTAGTGTCCAGCCATACCTCTGTGATTATGTGCCTGGGGAAGCTAGAGCAGCGTCTGTATTCTGGAAACTGGAGTATGTTCTGATTCATCTACATAAGCATATGTAGGAGTCTCTGGACTTTTCAGTGTAACCATGAGGAATGAGGATGAGCAACTGGATTTGATGTGAAGCAGGAACACAAACCTGTCACTGTGATGCAGAAGTTAATAGGTGACCTGATCGCTGCTGCTAATAGAACAGTAGAATGATGAGTTATTTTTAGCACTCAGTGTGATGTTTGAGGTTCAAAATCGGGGCCTGTGTGTGTTAAAGATTACACAAACGCTCTCTGAAAGGTCTAAATTGTGTCAGACTTCAACAATGCAAACAATCTGTGGGATTAGTGCATCTCTCTTGTTAAACACGGAACTCAAAGCATGGAGTTTGTATGCCACTCATTCTGTTGGTAGTGGGGCTGGTAAGTGGTTAGTGTGATCATCACTTTCATAAATGTTAACTTTTTAGCATACTTAAAATTCCCTCCCCCGGGTTAGT
Organism: Meleagris gallopavo; assembly: GCF_905368555.1. Taxonomy (NCBI): domain Eukaryota; kingdom Metazoa; phylum Chordata; class Aves; order Galliformes; family Phasianidae; genus Meleagris; species Meleagris gallopavo. The sequence goes on along the minus strand of NC_139405.1, from coordinate 49,440,413 downwards.
GTACATCTGTCCATATGTCTCATCTAAAGTTTGCTGTGACTGGTACTAAAAGCAGTTGTATTTGGGATGAGGTGGCCCTTCAAGGTGCATCAGCCACTGGGTTAATAGACAATTTCTCTGTGGGAAACTTGTCAGCTGTTAGGAAGTATCTGCCTGTTCTTGCCTTCTTTAAGTGCTGCCTGACTGTAACAGTTTCTGTTCACCCAGTTTTTGGATTTGTGTTTGAGACTTTGGGGGGAAAATTGATTATTGATAAACTTGTTTTACGTGAAAACCAAATCTAACATTAGAAAACAAAACAAAACATTTTAATACTTCAAAAGTAACATTATTTTCTTTTAAGGGAGGAGATAGTGGCATAGAAAAAACTCTCTATGAGGAAAATATTTACCATACATGTGAGATTAGCGATACCATCATTACTGCATGGCAGTAATGAGCTGAGGAAGCATTGCTTTGTATTGCTAGTAGGCAAAAAGGGGTACAGGTTGGAATACAGGTGGCTGTATTTTATTAATTTAACTCTTTTTTTCCCTGTGAAGAGGAAACATTTCCTCTTTCATACAGCTTTGAATTTTTGACTTTTTGAGAAGTCTCATGTTAGGATGGTGCTGATGTCCATTAAGAATAGCAGCATACAATTTACAATTGAGATTATAGGAATTTATAAATGGAATGGCTCTCTAAGTCGTATGGAAGCACTTTGATGTCTGGAGATGTTGTGAAGATTATTTTAAAATTAGATTGTGAATTACATTCAAGTATAATAATAGCAAATTAAGGTGAGACAGAAAAGTAGAGTCCAGGGAAACTACCTCTTGGAATGTTTTAATTCATATACCTGCTTCTTGGTAAACAGAAGCAAGATGTTTTGAAAGGAGAAGCAATCTGCTGAAGGACATGCTCTTCGTTAGGGAGTAAAATATTGTTTTACTTCAAGTTTTATTCCACAGTATGGCAGATAGTAACATCTGCATCCAAAAAGACCAGTATAACCAGCAACCTGAGATGCTGATGTGAGCAGGTGTAGTTGGATTCGATCTGCTTAGGCAGCATGTGTACTTATCTCCAGATATAAAATATTGAAGACACACTATGTTGAGTGATGTCATTTGGGGAGGGCTTCATTTTTGTTCTGTCAGGCACCAGCAATGCAGAAATCCTGTGTCATAGAATCATAGAATGGTTTGGGTTGGAAGGGATCTTTAAGATGATCTAGATCAGACCCTCTGCTATAGGCAGGGACATCTCCCAGTAGACCAGGTTGCTCAAAGCCCCATGCAGCCTGGCCTTGAATGTTTTCAGGGAGGGGGAATTCACAACCTCTCTGGGCAACCTCTTCCAGTGTTTCACCACCCTCACAGTAAAGAATTTCTTCCTAACATCTAGTCTAAATCTACACTCTTCCAGTTTAAAGCCATTTCACCTTGTCCCGTCACTACCTACCCTTATAAAAAGTCCCTTCTCAGTTTTCCAGAAGAGCCTCTTCAGGCACTTGGAAGGCTGCTATAAGATCTCCTTGGAACCTTCTCTTCTCCAGTCTTAAAAGCCCGAGCTCTCTCAGCCTGTCCTTATAGGGGAGGTGCCCCAGGCCTCTGATCATCTTTGTAGCTTTCCTCTGAATCTGCTCCATCTGTTCTATCTTCTTCCATTCCCCCAGCCACAGCGCGTAAGGAAGTGCAAATAGGATCGCCAGCTGTACCTTTCAGGGCCATGTGTTAGAGTGCTAGCTGTGCTGCTACCTTCTGACCCACACCATGCTATACTCTTCACAGTCTCCTACATATTGTGGAATGCACTACCTTTTGTCCAACGTCACACCAGTCATTAAAGTGCCTTTTCTTATTGAAGTCTGTGGTGCCAAATGCCTGCAACATCTCTCTCAGGTTCCTTCCAAATGGCAATATGTATTTCCTAAAATCTTTGCCTTGCTCTGTAATAATTCACTGCCACGCTGTGTACTTGTGTCTTATGGTGATGCGTGTTGTTCCACAACACAGAGCTGCTGTTTGCAGCATCTCTTGGGTGCTCTGGTGTACCTCCCTGAAGATGCTCAAGCACTGCCTGATCACCTGATGGGAGTGCTCATTGCCTCAGGTTTGGCTCCTTGTCATTTTGAAGTTTTTTTGGTAGCTGTGTGGTGGCATTGTGCATGTGCAAAACAAGAGAATCAGGGTGGTGACGCACTGGAACAGGTTGCCCAAGGAGGTTGTGGATGCCCCGTCCCTGCAGGCATTCAAGGCCAGGCTGGATGTGGCTCTGGGCAGCCTGGTCTAGTGGCTGGCAACCCTGCCCACAGCAGGGTAGAAACTGGATGATCTTTGAGGTCCTTTTCAACCCAATTCATTCTATGGTTCTGTTACACTGGGAAGAGGGGTGGGATGTGTGATGGGAAGACTGGGACTAAAGAATCAATCTTCAGCCATATGGAATGGCTGTTCTAATTCCATAATTTCCTCAGCTTCCTGAGCTTCTGCCTCTAAGGGCTTAAATGATTCCATATCCTGCTGTGGGTGAAGCTACAATATAAATTTCATTGAAATAATAAAATGAAAGTAAGTTATTTCCATTTTAAAAAGTCTGGTTCTTGTAATTGTGTGGGTGACTTTATAGCTAGCACTGGGGCTGTGTTTTAAGTTTAATTCAGTTATACTTCTGTAAGTGAAATGGTAAAGTATTTAAAGGCTTGTTTTGGGTAAAAGTTCTCCTCTATGAAGTGTGTTAGAATAATGGTATAAAAATAAAATGGAAAAACAAATTCAGCCTGGTTGAAAGCATTGGAAAGTTTTGGGAAATATATTTTGTTGTGATTGCACTGATTTAGTGAAAAAACGACTTTTGAATAATGAAATGAGTTTCTGTGGTGAGTGTGTTGTCTTTGTGTCTGAGAGTCAGGGTGCTGGACTACCTTGAAGCTCGAGTGGTGACTGGTGTGTTGCCACCTAGTTGCAGAAGAGACAGATGCTATGGAATGCTCATGGGGTTATTCGTTTCTGAGGTACGCATTCCAAATATTCTGTACAGGTGAGAGCATATGGTGAAGTGGATAGGTTCCATACAAAGCTTAGTGCTGTGTGGAGGAGTGTGCAGAGGTCAGTGGAATAGCACAATGGACCAAATCTGCAGGAAGCTGCAAATTCATGTTTGTGTATAACTTTAAAATGTGTTGGTTGGCATGTTTTGCTATGTACTTAATATGAAGAAAAAGTGAGTCAAAAAAGGCTGTAGTGGGATGAGAAAAAGTCACAGTAGAATCATCAACTTTCCTCCACTTTTTGCTTTTGATTCTACCGCTTGCCTTTATTTCCTGGAGGAAAAGAAAGACTCAGTGGTTCTTTGAGCCTCTATGTGTTGGAAAGCAAGTTCTGACTATTCAAAATGAGTTTTTCAAGCCCTAGGTGGAACAGAGTCTCCGTGTTTAAACTTCTGTAAATGTTTAATTGCCAAATCTCTGATGCAGTATTTAAGGACAATGTTTTATGTCACCAACAGCTTCTAAAATGGATTCCTTTATTCTGATGTGCTTGGAACTTGTTGCTTGAGTGGAATTAATGAAGCAGCTGATGCATGTGAATTCCCATTGATTTAGTCATGGACATCAGTTGCAAGCAACAAAATAGGATAGAAAGAATTTTCCAGAGTGTAGGATGGATCTGACAGTCTTTTTAGATTTTTTTTTTTTTTTTTTTAAATCATTTCACATATATTCCTTGGTACAGACACTCAGAGGGTCATCTTTCTTCTGCTAATGCATGCATCTGACTTCAAGGCCATGTTGAGTGACTATTCTTTTACCATACTGAAGGCTCCATATTTGCTGGCACTGTTAATTATGCCTTTATAAGGAGAGTAGTTTTATTGGATTGTAACAAATACTAAAGTATGTTCACTGGATGTGATTGCTGTTGAGACTTTGAAAGGGTGGAAAAATATTCTTTACTAACAATTTTGTGTATTTTATCTAGTGCAGTAATCTTCTGCAGCATGCAGAGCCATTGTATTTAAGCTTTGTGGATTTAAAACCCCTTTTTAGGAGGGGATGGGTAAGTTGACAGGCAGATATAATCCTAAAAACTTACTTGGAAAAAGCAACAAAATGTAGATGATACTTGTGGAAGTGCTTCTGTAACAATTGAGAGCTATTCTAAACCTAATTTAATTACAGCTATTTTAAACGCAACCAACAGACAAATAGACTTGCATTTGCATTCATTGGTATGCTGGGCAGAGAAATGTTTTCTTGTTTCTGTCTGGAATGTACAGTACTATCAAACAGTATGTAGTCTAGGTGCTACATGGGCAATACATGCTTATTTAATAAAGCTCTAGAAATGTCTGGCTACAGCTATACTATACTGCCATTTTGTTTGGGTTTTTGTTTTTTGCCTTGCTCGTGTGTGTGTGTGTGTGTGTGTGTGTGTACACACAGAAGGAATGAATGCAAGTTGCATCTTGCCACAGGTAGGATACTGCTTTTACTATGAAGTCAGGGAGGATGTTGTCAGCAATGTCCCTGAAGACAATTTGTGGTATTGGCTCAGAAACTATTTGGGTTTGTTACTGAGGGCACGTGTGTTCTCTATTTTAATATGTTTTCCATGCAACTGCTGAATGTTGACTTTCATAGCATATTTTGTTGAAACTTAGAGTGCCAGGGCTATCTGCAGAGAACATATGGGTAAGCTCTGCTTTCATCTCACTTATGTAGTTTGCCAAACAAAATCTGTTACAGCGTAGAAAGAATGCTTTTGCCAAATGTAGCTGGTCAGTAAGTGATGTAGTTCATTCTTAAAAAGGAAGACCAAGGTGTGAGATGTATTGTATGAAGCTACTGCATCATAAGTAACTTTGCAGACACAAAACCGCAGTGTAGGCAGAGAACATACACCAAAATGAGCAGGAAAATATGATGTACATCATGCTTTTCTTCTTTTTTGTTCATCTCTCTTCCAACTTTCTCTGGTCAACAGTCCGCTTCTGGTGGTGGTGGATTAATGAAGAGTTAGAGATGAGATGCTGCCAGCTGTTTGAGGTCTGAATGTGAGCCTTAATTGTTGTTCCCATCCTTCCTTCCTGGAAACTGGTTCTTCAAGAAGAGCATTTGGTGTTACATTGCTGTAGAGCCTGGCTGCCTGGGGCCGAATGGTAAATCCTTAACAAGAGAGTCTTTGACCCCTTCCTTTTTCTTCTCAGTTGAGCCAAAATTTCAACCTTAGGGACCCAACAGTACTTAGTGGCCTAATATTGAAAGGTGAAGCTAGTTGCATGACCTCAGGAAGGTCACTGAGATGAGCTAGCGTGATGCCAGTTGAACATGATGAGGCTGTGGCCTAGTGCATGCAATAGGGACCAACAGCTGCATACATATCTTCAGTCCAGCTTTGCTGCTGAAAAACATAACTGTATGTGTATTCTGGCTCCATCTGCCTTCAAATTGTTGGGAGTAAAATGCAGTAGACTTGAGATTTTTTTCTTGGTATTGTCTAATTCATGTCTAGAGGGAATAACCTGAATTCATGGCTGAATGGAAAAGCCACTCTGTGGCTGTGGCATAGTAATTTTTTTTTTTTAGTATGTTGAAGTATGACATGATTGGGTTATGTTGCTTTTATCTCTTCTATAGAAAGATTTTTCTGGTTAAACCTGTATTTATCTGAATTTTTTTTTTTTTTTTTTTTTTTTTAGAAACATGCCAGCAAAATTCACTGTTCAATTTCTATAGCATTATATTTTAATTGTCTTTAATTTATAACCTTAAAGCTGTGTTGTAATAAGAAAATCCCAATGGAAAATAGGAGAAATAACACTTTTTTTTTCCTCTCTTCTAACTCTGTTTTTTCAAGATTTCTCTTTTTAAGGAGAGTCATGAAAAAGCTAGCAAGCTCTGCTATTTAGTTTGCAAGTAAATACCACTTTTAGAGTTCTTATCTACTGCAGAATAATCTTCACCTCAGTTTTTTGGATGCTACCACCTACTTGTGTCAAATTTTTTGCATTCTTGGTACAAGTTCACTCATTTTCAACTGAAGATACAACTTCTGAATTAATTCACTCTGCAATTTCCTGCTTACTGTTCATGTCTTCAGTTGAACTACATCCTATGAGAACAGCTGTGCGATTTGGTGTGGCATATGTCCTAATATCACTTAGGACTTAAAAAATAAAAATAAAGATGTTTGACTTTGAGAAATTTTGTGCTGCCATTATACTAACATGAATACTAGCTTTGAAGAGTGAAGAGGTAACAGTTCTGTTAAGTCTTTGGATGAAAGTAATTAAAAGGAAGCTGCTATTTACATTTGGTGCTGTGTGTAGTGCAGTTACAGAAGTGCTGTATCATGTGCTATCTATCTGAATGCCCTATTCTGTGCCTTTGCCAGGAAGGAATGTGTTTTGGAGGATTGCACAAAAGACAATATTGTGTGTTCCCTTCAGTAGGTTCCCTCTGGTCTTCAGCCATTTCATTTTGTCCTTCGGAGTCAGATGAGACTTTTGTGACATTTTCTTTAACAAGCCTGCTCACCTTCCCCTGAGCTCCTATGGATTTTGATCATTCACTGCATAGTGTTGTGTGAGGAGTCACTGTTCATTGCTTGTTTGGACCTTTTATATACTAGCCTCATTTGCTCTCCTTAATTCCTGCACTGAAAATTGGGTCTCTATCTGTGTTATCCGGTCACTTGTGGTTTTATAGGTCTTGTGTCTTTTCTTTTTTAAAGACTGATCTTACCCATGTTTGCTTAGTTTCCTGAAAATACTTTGTGAGGGAAATCTTAAGAAGGTAGCACTGGCTTTTTTAAGAGATGTCTTGCTTTGTAAACTTGCTAGTTAAGCAAGTGTGTGGACCAAGACTGTTTTCACTCTTCCTTAATGTTTCCTATTGTGATTTACCCTGTGAGGTGTTGAAGCGTGTAGTTACCCTTCCTGTCCAGTCTGGAGCATGATAACAGTGCCCATTGGAATGGTTTCAGTCATTGATTTTGTAGACAGGACTGAAAATAGTGTTGATAGGCCTCCTACTGTGTTTTCCAAGATTGCCTGCATTGGAATGACTAAGGCTTAAAAGTGGTCTCTGTAGCCCTTCCAGTAAGGATGGTTTACAACTCGATTTTTTTTCCCTGAGATCTTTTATTAAATGGCAAAGCTTTCAGGTTTGAATTTGAGAGATGCGAAGAGTTTATGGATGGATTTGAATTGAATGAATTAATTTATTTTAAGGTATTTTGAACACGTCTAAATAGTCTATTTTTGCAGGCAAAATGCATTAGCCAGAAAATTTTAGCTTTTTAGCTGAAAAAAGGAACATGCTGCAGAAGTGTTTCTGTGCAACTATCAGTCATGGGGGATTACGGAGGGGACATTAATTATCAAAGCTGAAGGCATTGCCCTTTTCTCTCCCTCTCTGTCCTGGTGTGACCTTTGTGAGGGAGTTGCCCTTTGCATCCCTGCTGGCGGGGAGAGGCTAGCAATTCATCTGGTTCCATCCCTGTTCAACGGAGTGGGGAAGACAGGAAGCTTTGAAGCTATTACTGCAGTTCCAGGTGATGTCTGTCCTCAGCAAAGCTAGACCTAACTCCTGATGAGGCAACAGGCATGTCTGCTTGGTTAAGATGCAGGTGATTTAACAGAAAGGTAGAAGAAATACTTTTAATTGACTACTTGAGAAGAACTTTATAAATGAGTTGTTTTATGCAGGATAAGTGATGCTGATAATGAGTTCAGTTCTGGTGGTGTCCCCCCCACACCCCAAAGCCATCAGTACATTAGATGGTGATGGTGCTATGAGTGATTGTGTAACTCTTTAGATAAAAAAAATTGAAAGAGGAGGAGGTTTTACTTTTGTATACTAGACAGTAATTGAAGTTTTTTATTCTTGACAATCTGAAGTCTTTGTGCTCTGTCCCCTGTAAGTGGCTCACACAAAATAACTAGACTTTTGTTTTGAAAACTTACGGAAAAATAAATGCGTTAAGTCATAGCAGAGAAACATTCAGGGATATCGGTGCTAGGAATCAGTTCTTATGTAGAGCTCAATTTATTACCAAGCTAGATTTCTATTGGCTTCTTTAGAGTTATCTTTTATTAAATTATTAGACCTTGAATTCCTTGTTGAAGTCATCACTCTCTTGCCCCTCACTGCAAGAAAGACGTTGAGGCCCTGGAGTGGGTTAAAAGAAGGGCAACAAAGCTGGTGAGGAGTCTGGAGCACAGGTCTTATGAGGAGTGGCTGAAGGAGCTGGGATTGTTCAGTCTGGAGAAGAGGAGGCTCAGGGGAGACCTTATTGCTCTCTATAACTACCTGAAGGGAGGTTGTAGTGAGCTGGGAGTCGGCCTCTTTCGTGTAACTGGTGATAGGACTAGAGGGAATGGCTTCAAGCTGTGCCAGGGGAGATTCAGGCTGGATGTTAGGAAATACTACTTTTCTGAAAGGGTGGTCAGGCACTGGAATGGGCTGCCCGGGGAGGTGGTGGAGTCACTGACCCTGGAGGCATTCAGGGAACGGTTGGATGTTGTTCTCACTAAACCATGTACCTCAACTATTGGTGATAGGTGGATGGTTGGACTGGATGATCTTGTAGGTCTTTTCCAACGTTGGCGATTCTGTGATCACTGGTCTGTTAGTCCGTCATACTGTAGGAAGAGAATGGCATCCATGATGTTAGAGTGGGACGGTGTTCCCACATTCTAGAAAATGATGTGTTGAGTCTGTTTTCCTTCTCCTGAAACTTTCTTTTAAATTTATTCTTCTTCACGCTTACCTGTTCTTCTGAGCTCTAGCTCTTCTCAGCTGTCTTGCAGACTTTTTCTTTAATTTCATCTGCTTTCTCAGGCGATGGTTCCCCTACTTATGATGAACTAACACATTCCTTTCTTAAATGTTCATTTCCTGCCTTGATTCCATCCTACTTTTTCTTTAATAAATTTGAGTCCTGGAAATAGTTAAGGGAAACAAAGAGAGGAAGCTATTGCAATGAGTTATAAAGGAATATGGCATATAAATGATGATATAATGGTGTATGTCAAATACTCTTACATAATCGATGGTCTTTCAAAACTGGAGGGAATGGATTTGTGTGTGTGTGTGCAAGGATTCTTTTGAGACTAAAATTTGCATCCAAGGAGACCTTGGAAGGGGAACTAGAATGAAGAGTAAGAGTGACTTTCTAAGTGGGAATGGTCAAACTCTTATGACTCTAAAATGTGTGTGTTTTTGAGGCAATGATTTTGGCAGTTCCTCCTCGGCTGCATTTTAAGGTCCTCAGGAGCCCCCTTGATGGGCTCAGAGGCACAGCTAAACCCCGTAGCTACCATGAGACACCAGCTTCTGTGAGTTTAGTAAAAAGTTACTCAGCGAAGAAGAGTTTGAGTGCATGTTAATAAAGCTCTATTTCCCTGAGATGATGAATGGTTAATTCCCAGAGTGGTGCTATGAGGAGGGAAAGGTCTTGCCCTTCCTCTGTTCAAATGACTTGTGTTCTGCCTGCTTCCTTTTGTCAACTTGGACATTTTGAATTATCCTTAAAATATATTCTAAAGCAAAAAATCCCAGTCATGATCGAGTTTTTTTCTCACTCCTTTGCCTGGTCTGTCCGCACCTCTTTTCACCACAGTCATGTTTGAGTGTATAGGCTCTCTGGCCTTGCAAGAGAAGCAAGTATGGGAAAATGGGGTGGAGGGAGGAGGGTCAGCTGGTCTTGAACCTGTGGCTGTAATATGTTAGTTAACTGATTTTATTCATTTGTTGTAGGTAAATTAGTTGCCAATGTCCAGCACAAAAGGTGAATGGAAAACATGAAATTATTCAATGACTGCGCTGGAAGAGTCTCTAGTATTTTGGTAGTCAGATGTGTCATTGCCAAACAGTTGATTTCTGTCACCAGTAGAAATGTTAATTCTCTCCAAATAGTAAGCTGATAGTTATGGCTTGGATCCAAACTCCTCTTTTTACCCCTGTCAAAGTTATTTTTTACTCACAATTCTTATTCAAAATAACTTTCACTAATCTTGGAAACAGTGTGAGATTGCTATCAGTGCAAATCTGTAAATGTAAGACTCGTTCTAATGTTTTTGCTTGAATGTAAGGTATCGAATATCTTTCAGGACGCTCTGCACAGTTGTGGAAGGTTATTTTAGACAGAAAAGTCTAGACAGTTCTTAAGACCTATTGCACATCTCTACACCTGCCAAAACTTGGGAGGGAGTTTTGTGCAAATTACATTACTGCTCCTCAAAGTCTTTTTACAATACAAATAATATTTAATTGTATTTTTTTAAAATCAAAGTCACTGTTAGTAATGTGATAAAACTTGGGTACCATTGTCATTGGTACTTCAATTTCCATTTTCCCTCATTCTGTAGTAGTTATGTAAATGGAATGATCTTTCATGCATAGTTTTCATTTATGTATGTGAAACAATACAAAGATTTCTCTGCAACATGCAATTGAGATGTGCTTTTAAAACACATGTAGAGCATCAAATGAATAGTTGGAGACTTCAGCAGGGCTCTTGAGTGCGTTAAAGGAGATAAAAATAGATGTCTTTTCCGAGGATAGAATCTTAATTGCATTTCTGAAGAAATAAATACTAGAAACTATTTTCTTGCTTGAGCCTGCTAATGTTGCCCTGATTTATTGTGATATGTTTGAATTTAAATGAGAGAAAAATTTATTGCTAAATTTATTTCTCAGCACCTTATTGAGAACAGAATGATTGAGAAAATCAGTCTCACTGTTACGCTGTTGTAAAGTGTAACAGACACAAAGCAGCTTGACTTGCAGCATGTTTTGTTTGTCTTGTCTGTATAACCTGTAACCAACCACTATATTCTGTCCATTTAAGAAGGTAGAAACATCCTGTGCAACTTGGATGTCACTGTTATGGGCTACCTATTGAAAATGTCAATTAGGAAAGTGTCATTCTGAGTGATGTAGACTTCTAGAGATTTAATTAATTTAAGTTTCTTGAAGATATCTAGACTTTGTTAACAGGCCATATTCAATCTATATGTATTAGGTGCTGAAAAACACAAAGAAAATACAAAAAGAGCTAAGATGTTTGGAAGAAGGGAAAAATAAGAAGTGTGTTTAGGTTTGCATTTCAATGCTGACTTTTAAACTTAAGTTAAACTTAGTTAATTTTGTTAAGGATTTGAGACATTTTTCCTCTATTCTCCTTTCTTTCTTAGGAGAATAGGTTTGGTTTTTTTTTTTTTTTTTTTTTTTGTTTTTTGTTTTTTTGTTTTTTTTTTCTGTTTGTGTATTTAAGTATTTCATTGATGTGATGGAAAATTAAACAATATGCCATAAATGTGGCCAATTAAAATGTTTAAGACTTTTCCATGTGTTTCTTAGAAAAAGTAATAAGACTTATATTAGTAAGCTCATCTTAAACCATTAGTGAACGCTTGCCATAAGTGTGTGGGTTTGTCTTCACTTCCTGCTTTTTATAGTTTTGATCACTTAATCTAAATGCATTTCTGTCTGAGCAGCTGTGCCCCTGCATTGACTGTTTTGAATTAACATTATAATGATTTTTTAAAATATTTTACTGTACAAAATAGTTCTGTTGTGTGATCACAAAAGTATTGTTTTTAAGTATATCTATCAAAAATACATTTTAGAAGAAGCTAAGTTGTAGTAGACCTTCAAGAACAAACAAGCATGAATTAAAAAAAAAAAAAAAAAAAAAAAAAAAAGCCCCAGAGTTAAGCTGAAAGGCATAGCTGTATTCCTTCGGGGTTATATACATCTTTTAAGTCTCGTGTTTTAGCACAGAACATTGAGTTGACACACACAAAGGCTAGAAGCAAAAGCAACAGCACGTCCAAGAAACTTGAAAAGTAAAAATTTCATTGCATGCTAACTAGCATTTTATTCTAGGTGTTTGTGCAATATGTTATGGGACCTATGGGCTTTCAGTGGCAAATGATGGGAAAGAGTGGTCTGCAAGGCAGCATTAAAAATTGGGAATGCCAAACATGTGCTCTGTATGTCAGCCTTGGTTGAGAATTTGCTTTAAAAAAATAAATTGTTAAACAATGAAGGCTAGATCGTTTTATTATTTTTCCTGGGAAAAGAGTTTGTGTAGCCTAAGGGAGAAATTGGTGCCTGTGGGAAACAGAACGCTGGGCTCAATTTTCAGGATTTATGAGGCCTTGCCAAGACAGATGGAAAGAGAGAGTGCGCCCTGCACAACTGTAGCTCTGGGAGACTGCACTCATCTTGCATGCAGGATCTCACATTCATAATTATGCTTAAAATTTAAGCTGTAGACACCAGTAGCTCTGCACGTGGAGGAGTCAAGCCTGTCCAGCCAGATTTTGATGTGTTGCAATAATTAAGCTTGCATGAGACATATGAAGGGGTGACTCTTAAGTGCCAGGCTGTCCGTCCTTATTAATTTCTTGGTTAGTGTTATAAAAGCAAGTGATGTGTGCGAAGTGTGCGCCAATGAGAGCTCTAATCTTCTGTGAGCAGAGAGTGTATGGTAGTAATGGCTTGTCCTGCCCTTAGGAAGGGAATGTGTTAGATGTAGGCCCTTGGGCCCCCTGTGTGCTTTGTCTTGGCTGTTCTCTTGGCATACACTGGGGTGCTTGCTTTCCAGGCTGCTACTGCACCCTGATGGGTTGAACTGAGTTCTTGTCTCCTGTCTTTTGTTTCCTTGCAGTTCAGAGCACTGTCAGTGTTTCTCATCTTCAGCAGTCCCTCTCTATGTCTTCCTCTTCATCCAACTCAGTGGATCTTTTTTACAGTTACAAGTTCAGTTTTTAAAAACTGATTGGTGAAGTTACATAGTTATTGTAGGTGCTACAAAATAGATGCCAAGTGTGTAATCTGAATCTTGTTTGTGTCCGCTATTTTCAGTAAACATGATACATTTTTACCAAACAAATCTAATGGGACCTATTCCTTTAGCTCTTGTTAATATGTTGGAGCAGAATAGTACTTTGTCTTCACAGCCACCCAATTGCTTTTCCCTCGACTGCTATACGCAAGATCTTTAAGAACAGTCAAAACAAGCAATATATATGAGAAAACAGATTTAACATATACAGTTGAGTTAAATCTAAGACAAATCCTTTGGGGTATTGTAGAGAAAGTGGGATCATAAAATCATAATTTAAAGCAAGGATATTGGTGTGACAGATAAAATGCTCTTAAGTGTTTTAAAAATACTTTGTAGCTACAAAAATAAAATTTCTTATTGATGTGTGCTGTTAACTTACAAGGGGGAAAGAGCAATTGATTCAGGAAACTGTAGGGGCTCACAAATCAAGTAGTGAGACTTGAGGCTAACCTCGTTGGTTGCTTTGCTTTTTTTTTTTCTTGTTCCATTTTCATCTCATCATTCAGCTGTTTAATTTAGGAGTGGATAGGGGACTGGATTTTTGTTCTGTTTGTTTGTGTAGCTGGCATTGGGCAAGATTTTTTTTTTTTTTTCATGCCTTGTATTTATCTTTTTTTGCTTGACTTTTTTATCAATGCTTTTCTTCATGGTTAGGGTTATGTTTAGGGCTGAATGTGTGCATGTCTCTTGATAGCTTTGCTTGTGCTGACACTAAAGAGACATTCTTACCTCATTAGCTTGATCCATGAAGAGTAAACAGGTTTTGTATTGACTCAGGTGACCCCAAGATCCTCAAAACCTGCATACTCCATCTCTGTACCCTTTTGGAGCAACTTTCAATCTTTGATCTCACTGCAAGTTTCTTTGATAATTTAACGCTGTATGTTGTCTGCTATTCCATTTGTCTTTTTTTTTAATGGTTTGTGGAGGGGAAGCAAAATACAGAAATTGTAATCACGTTCCCTTCTTTCTTTCTGTTGTGTTTTGTTAGGCCTGGATGATTGCCTGCAGCAGTATGTCCACAAATTTGAACGGGAGAAGATAAATGGTGAACAACTGTTACAAATTTCTCACCAGGATCTTGAAGATATGGGTATCACACGGATTGGACACCAGGAACTGGTTTTAGAAGCTGTGGATCTCCTGTGTGCACTGGTTAGTGAAGTGGTGAACAGACAAAGAATTTATTTGAATGCTTTTCTTGTTGAATATCCAAAGCAAGTCTAATGAAATCATAATGCCTTTCACACTTGCTTTCTGTTAGATGTAATGGCAAAAGAAAGCAGTAAGTTTAATTCTTGCAGGTTTTTTTCTGATAAGTGGAAATGCTGATTTAGTGGCAGTTCTAAAAAGAAGTGTTGGCTGAATAGCATTGTGAGATCTTGTGGATTCTGGTAGTGAACTATGATTAAAATTACTGTTGAGTAGGGTGAATTTGTTTTAACGGATGGAACACGTGCTGTTGAAATGACATCTATTAGTGATTTCTCACATCATCTGAAATGAGAATAGGAAAAGATTTTGTAGTCTACATACAAAGTGAAATAAGTGCTCTTGAAGTAAGGGATGTTTTGATTACTAAGTAACTGTGTGAGTTCAACTCATTGGATTTGGAACGTAACCTGTTCCTCCGTATTACCCCTGATATATTACTGTGTGGATGCTTTTAAAACAAACATACTCTGAAATGGATAAATATATTTCAGATCGTTTTGCTGTGCCGCATCACTGCTGCAGGCATTATTTAAAAGCTGTAGTTTGGACACAGTCTTGAGGATGTATTTGATGTAGTGCAGTGAGTGAGCGCCAGCAATATTATATACAATGACATCAGCTGGAGGGGTGGCAGAGGCTGCCCTGTGATTCCTTGGCCAGTACTTGCCTGCCCTCTGTTTGTCAGGCACATCTCGCAGCAAAGAGCATGTTCTTCTAAAAATGGAGAGTCTTTATTGCCTGAGTGACACGTGCTTTATGTGCAGCAGGGAAGTGCTATGGGCATCATTTCTATTCATAACCACAAAGATATTGCATAGTATATACTGAAGGAGGTGTATTTAATAAAACTGTGCACAGACTGAAACAATTCCCAAGGAGTTGTTCTTATGTTTACTAAAACTTTTATTTTCTTTTCAATATTTGATAAAGTTTTTTTTTGTTTGCTTTTTAACATTTAAAAGAAAACTGAAATAGAGGAACTGAGTTAGCCTGTGTGTGATTCATGTGGCAAGAGATAATCTGTCAGGCAAGTGAAGGAGTCTGGTGAATTAGTAAGTGTACTGCGTACAGTCCTGACTGATATAATGGATGTGGCAGCCCTCAAAGGCACTTTTTTCTTCTTTCTTTTTAAAATATTAGAATAAAATGAACAAAGCTGGATAACTGCCAGAATCTAAAGCTGTGTTTTATCTCCTACAATTTCCTTCTAATTTCCTTAGTAGACAAAAGTTTTGACCTCGGTCTCATTTCTGGAAATCCTTTGTGAAATGCAGTTCAAGTTAATGCATTAGACAGAGTTTACATATTGTAGCTGAAATATTGCTGTTTCCTTTTAAGAAGAGGAAGGAAGAATTTATGTATTTAATTTATGTCCTTTGTCACCTTCTACATACCTTTCCCTTCAGTTTTTGGGATAATGGTAGAAAATCAGTGTTGATTTTTGTTCCCAAGAGATGATATGTTTTGAATTCTAGAGACAGACAATTTTATTTTTTTAATGTTGCTGTCTCCTTTCTGTTTGAGAGAACAGAGTTTTTCTCTATTCCACTAGTATTACTTCTATGAAAGTGGGTTGGGGATATAAATATGGCTTTGAATTTTTTTTGTGTGTGTCTATGTGGTGACTTTTCCTCAATTTTTGTGAACTTTCATTAGAACCAAAGGTACTCAGGAACTCAGCTTTTCTTCTTTTCACCATGCTTTTGGCTTATACTGTGAATACGTAGCATTGACTGGGCCAGCCTGAGGTAAGACTTCAAATGTTGTCAGTTTTGGTGATAGGTAGAAGCATTCTGGGTATTTTGAACATTCCTCAGTTCTGCTGTCCTCGAGAAAAATTTACCTTCACAGAATCACAGAATGGCCTGGGTTGGAAGGGACCTCAAGGATCATGAATCTCCAACCCTCTTGCCACAGGCAGGGCCACCAACATCCACATTTAATACTAGACCAGGCTGCCCAGGGCCCCATCCAATCTGCCTTGAACACCTCCAGGGATGGAGCATCCACAACCTCTCTGGGCAGCCTGTTCCAGCACCTCACCACTCCCTTGGTAAAGAACTTCCACCTGACATCCAACCTGAATCTTCCTTCCCTCAACTTAAAACCATTTCCCCTTGTCCTGCAGTTATCTACCCTTTCAAAGAGTTGATTCCCCTCCTGTTTTTGGGCTCCCTTTAGGTACTGAAAGGCTGCACTGAGGTCACCCTGCAGCCTTCTTTTCTCCAGGCTGAAGAAGCCCAGTTCCCTCAGCCTGTCTGCTTAGGGGAGGTGCTCCATCTCTTGATCATCTTTGTGGCTCTCCTCTGGACCCTCTCCAACAGCTCTCTGTCTTTCCTGTACTGGGGGCTCCAGACCTGGACACAGTACTCCAGATGGGGCCTCACAAGAGCAGAGTAGAGGGGGACAACCACCTCCCTCTCCCTGCTGGCTACCCCTCTTCTGATGGAACCCAGGATACCATTTGTTTTCTGAGCTGCAAGAGCACACTGCTGGCTCATGTTAAGCTTTTCATCCATCAGGACCTCCAGATTCTTCTCTGCAGGGCTGCTCAAGGACCGCTCCTTCACCACTCCTTCCAGTCTGTATAAATGCCTTGGATTCCTCTGGCCCAAGTGCAAAACTTTGTGCTTTGCTGTGTTTGCTGAATCTCATTAGGTTCACCCAGGCCCACCTCTCAAGTCTGTTGAGGTCCCTCTGAATGGCAATACCTTTTTGTCTATTTCCCAGCAACTTCCTCCAGATCAAAGCTTTGGTTTCCTTACACTGCACTACCACTTGAGATTCCAAAAGCAGTGAAGTAGATGTCTTTGGAACATCTTCCTCCTATGGTAATTCTTCTCAGGCATTCACCTTTTCCAAAACTCATTAAGTTGGTGGGGGAAAAAATAGTAAAAAGATAGTGAGTTCCTTGAGGAAGTACACCAAATATGCTTCGATTTTATAGGGATAGAGCCCCATGTGTGAGTTCTACCCTGTCAAGCTGTGAATGTCTGCAGCTTATGATGTTTACTGCTGCAACATAGCGGGGGGGAAAATAAAAAACAAACACAAAAACAAACCCAACCTCAACAAATCTTTCTCAACCACTTCAGTTTTTAGACAGTATTTCCTAATCTTTCCTTAGGAGCAACATATGCCACAAAGGTGATACTGAAGAGGCAGCAGGAAGGAGTGTGGTCAGGGATAAGAAGTGAAGGTTTCTTGTGAGCGCACATTTCTGTTGCACTTCAGTTGGTGCAGTAAGATTTTTCTGAACAGATGTCGAAGGCCTATTTGAAGACTTATTTAAGGAATTTAGAGAACATATAAAAAGAATTGAACTTTCCAGAGGGGGAATCCAAACCGCATCAGTGTGAATGCCTCCATCTTTTTGTGGTGACAGTATTTGCTTGAGTGAGGAAAGGGATGGGTGGAAGATATTTCTTTGTTGATTGAACTGTTTGGTGGAAAAGGAACAAATATACATAAATATGCTTTTTTAAACTCATGCAAAACCACAAAAGGAGGGATAAGAATCCTGGAAAATAAGCTTTCTCGGTCCATTTGAATAAGTGGGACAAAAAGGAATGGTGATGAAACTGAATGTTTACTCAGTGTTCCCTGATGAGTTGCCTTGCCTGTATATGCTTAATAAAAACAAAATAATGCAAACATTAACAGGAAATTATATGCAAATAGAAAGACTTTTAATGTGTTCTTTGGATTAGATTTCTGGATTTTTAACTACATTGTATTACAGGAGCTAATTTTTTTTGCTTCCAAAGTTTTTTTTTCTTGAGGTTAGAATGAAGATTGAATGAAGATGTTGTGTTGAGGGACATGGTTTAGTGGGAGCTATTGGTAATAGGTGAACGGTTGGACTGGATGATCTTTTAGGTCTTTTCCAACCTTGGTGATTCTATGATTCTAAGATATTGTTTTTATTAATTAAAAAACAGAACAAAACAACAAAAATATAACTACCAAAAGCATACCAGAATATACTTTTCTTTTTTCTTAGCTTTGTACCTTTTAATAATACCATTGGTAGTAATGCCAGCACACTAGCAATGCAGCAACATATAACCTCATGCCACAAGGTCATCCTATCAAGTAACTCTTGCATTTTATTCATACTGTTGTCATCTCTGTAAAAGGTCATTTGCTAAAATGACTTTTAAATCTGAAGCTCGATAGTTTACATACCTGAAGTCTTAGACTTTTGTGGCTGTTCCTTATCAAAAGTACCACACCTATGCATCATCTCATAAGATTTCAATTTTCTAGAGGTCTCAAATTTTTATGAGGAAGTTTCAAACTCCAAAGGATTCTTTAGGAAACATTTTTATTAAAAGGGAGAGTGGAAAGTAAAAGATAGTGACAGTAGCTTGTGTTACGTCCAGTGTTTATGTATGCATACAGTGTGTTGTATAAGCTATTGGACAGGCATTCAGCCTATTTTTATCTACTTTTTTCTTGAGCTAGTTTTTAGCTGGATCAGCCAGAAAATCTAGCTGTTTGCACTGCAGCATTTGAAGATGGCTGTGAAGGGGAAGGTGTCCCTTGGCAACAGCAGGGCTCTATATCAGCCCAGGTCAGCTGGGACTTGACTGCAGTGCTCTTTTGATTTTGGTTAACCACACTTTATTTTTTCTTTTATTTTAGTGCTTCAACCTTGAGCAACTGTTTGGTCAGTGTACTATTTCTCATTAAATATAATGGGGTTTGGAAAGAGCACGCTCTTGTCCGCAAGCTCTTTTGTGCACCTGTGCATGCTCTCTCTTGCCATAATCCCATGTGTAGCTGCCCAGGTTAATGAGTAACAGGCTGGGAATGTTTGACATAAGGTGTTCTTGACCGTTGGCTTCAGCTCCTGTTTTGATGAGAGTAACTTTGATATTTTCCTGTCACTCCTGATTTAAAATATAACCTTCTGTGGTTTATGAACAGTATCTAAAACCTTTTGATTACTTAAATAATAATATTTTAAGTATTATAACCTGTTAATGTAGAATGCTTCAGAAAAGCGTGAGTTTTATGTGTCAGTTGTGTGTTGCTGTGAAGGCTTGTAGCCTGTTGGTCTGCTGCCATAGTATCAGCATTCCTATCTGTCCTGAATGAAGGCTTCAGCTCCATGACAATTAAAATTAGTTTAAGTCAGCTGCCACCTCTCCTCCTCTCCCCCCCCTTTCTGTTCTCTGATTAGTATCCTTTCTGCTTGCAGTCAACTGATGATGAGGTGAGACACTTCAGGGAGCTAAACCAGCTCAGAACACAATACAATAAAGGAGGGCATGATGTTTTTTTAAGTGGTTTGCTGCAAAACAACTCTTCAACAGACTCGACAAGCAAGAGTGACACTGCAAATGTAGAAGAAATAGCTGGTTATCTGTGGATTGGTCAAGATAGTGTCAACTGTGTCAACTTGGACATGATCACAGCCAGAGCACATAAATTTTTTAATTACTGGTTGTTTTCTCACTTTGTCAGTGAACAGAAGAACGTGCACAATGGCAAATCTGTATCTGGTGAAGGAGCATAATGTTTTCTGTGTGTTAGAGAAAACAGGTCAGGATGCCTGTGGAATAGAGAGGGTTTGAGTTGTGATGACCTCTTTGTTCTTGAAATGTTCATTCCTCAGGGTAAATCTGAAATTGAAGAATTTGATATCCTGTATTGATGAGCTATAATGCTCACTGTTGTGCTGAGTAGATGTAGTTCTTAGCCAGGACATTTCCTAAAGCATGAACTGGTGTTATAGATATCTCTGCCCTCTGTAGTATCTCTGGAAGAAGCTGTAGAAAGGCTTAGTGCAGCAACTGAACAGTTTGGCCATGGTGTACTCCTGAGAGACTGCTGAGCAGACCAGCTGCAGTCATAAGGTGGAGGCTCTGTATCTCCAGGTACAAAGCCTGTGTTGCTGAAGTCCACCTTGAAATTGAGATCTATTTGATGGAGTTCTTTAAAAACTAACTGGACTGGAAAAGTCATGCTGGGCTGACCCACTGTGTAAATAAGATGAATCAGGTGCGATAAGGAGAACATAAATATTTTAGAACAAAGATGAAATCAGATCTGATATACCAACAAGTATATTGTTAAGCGCTGGGGCCATCTCTAATCACAGACATTTACAAAATAGTTAGCACAACTTCTGCACCTGAGTGACTGAAAGAATTTTGGAGATGCTTAAATGTACAAAGACTCTCTCAAACAGAGTTAAGTTGCCTGATTAGGTTGTTATACTGCTCTACAGGGGAGAAAAAAAGAGAGAAGTATTTTCTGTCCACTTATGGAAGGAGGGAGGCCAGCATCCTTTAATTCGTCTGTTCAAGGGGGAAAATGTTGGCACATAGCTACTTTCAAATTTGTGTGGCCAAAAGAATGTATGACTAAACTTTTTGGTGAGAAAATATTCCTCCAAAAATAAAATAATTTGCAATGTCCTGTAACAGAGGAGGAAAAAAAAAAAAAAACAACAAAACTGCAAGAAGTGAATCTGAATGATATTCTTGTGTATTTTGTTAAAATTAAAAGGTGGTAAGTTTACATATGGTAAGTAGGCAAGTATTTTAACATTGTTTATTAATCCGTATCTTTCCCAGTCTGTGATCCTGAAAATTTTAAGGATATCCTCTGCTATTGCAACAATGTTTTGTTTTTGTTTGTTTTATTGGATATATCCTCTTGACCCCTGCTCCTGTGCGGGAGTACTTCCTTGCCAAGAGCCCCGAGGGAAGGGAGGGGGGTATATGGATGACATCCCAATGAGTTCAAGTTACATAGAAGGTATAAGTATTTTAAAGGTAATTTAGTTCATACTTCTCCTTGCACAGATGTATTTTTGAGCAAAGATTTTGTTTAATCTCTTAACTTTCGAAAGCACTCTAGCTTGTATTATGGGCCTTTGATCATTGTAAGAATGGGGCCTTAAGCCAGCAGTGTGTCCTAGCAACAAGAAAGTCAGCAGCATCCTGGATTTGGAGAGGAGTGATCATCACCCATTACTTGTCACTTATTAGTCTGCCTATTCCACCCGTACCTCCAAGAATGGGAAGATACTGGCAATAATAAAGCAGTTCAGTGGAGGGCCACCAGATTGGTCAGGGCAATCAGGCAGTGGATCAATTTGTCCAGAAAGTTTGGATCTTTGAGATTTTAAAGACTTGATTGTATAAAACTCATAACAACCTGAGGTGAGCTCACAGCTGAGGTTGTTGTGGGCAGGAGATTGGACTGCGACTTCTAGAGCTCCGTGCCAGCCTGAGTGATGCTGTGGTCTGAAGTGGAGGAGTTGGGAATTCCTTGAAACTTGGAATTGAATGAAATTAATGTTGGCTGTAGCTGGCTTAGTTGTTTGAGGAGGAAGGGATAAAGAATGATATAGCTGACTACATTGTGGAACATAGAGGTTGGTAACAAGAATCTGTATCAGCAGAATAGAAAAAAGCAGGCATGTTGGTTGTTTTTTTTTTTTTTTTTTAAGAGGGGTGTGAGTCCTCAGTCTAAAAGAGCTAAGTATTGCCTACCACAAGGTAGGATAAGTTGAAAACAAGAAGGTAGTCAGTGGCATATTGCTATTTAATGGTTGTACCTGTGCAGTGACAGCAAGAAGAAAATCTTGGTTATAAAACCAAGTTGCCTTCAGAGCAGCTATACGGTAGTATTTCTGACACCTTTGGAATGATACAATCGATATGTTGCTTAAAACAATTGTTTTAATCTTAAGAAGCGTGATATGGTTGCATATGGATTTGTGAAGTTGGAGTTACGCTAGGACTTGCAGACCTGTTTGGTTTAAATTATAAAGATGCTGTTGAGTGAAAATATAACATGTAAAAATGGAATTAATTACTAAGCTTAGTGTTAATCAGTCCTCAAACCTGCAAATAACTGCACTGCTGTAATCATGGAACATGGTTACTGAAAGCTCGTGATTCAAATATTTATTTCAGCTTTTGACTGTGAAATTACATTTACTTCCTGTAGATGTTTTTATCTCTTGCCAATTTAAACTGTCTTTAGTTATGAATGAAATGTTGCTTCACTATTTATATATCACAGTATAAAAACATTTTAAGAGAAAACAGTATTTATTTTCCTTCAACAAAAAGAAAACCAAAGCAACTATGTTACTCAAACTACATTTGGAGAGTAAATGACATCTGACTCATCTGACTTTGTGGCTTCATTCTGGTGGAATATTGTCCTCAATCTCATTAATTTCAATAAAATTGAGGAGGTCTGGCTCCCACAAAAGCCTTTCATGCCTGTAATGCAGAATGAATCTTAGAAAGTGATCAAATATTTAAGATTTGTCAATATAAGAAAGACAATGGTGATCTACAAAGTGTTGGATGTTAGGGAGGTGATTAAAGAACTGTTTCTTCCAGTAAAAGGCCTAGTTGTACCAAATGAAGATAAACCTAGGATTGCCTCATCTATCTCAAATCCAGCCAAACTTGCTATACAGAAAATTCATGGAAATGCCTTACTTTCTGAAAGAATGTCAGCTTGCCACCATGTGGCAAGGTATGCCGAGGATTAACTGAAATTCATGTGGTTTAAAAATGCATAACAACAACTTAAATGTTAGGGATGTATCATCACAGAATCATAGAATGGCCTGGGTTGAAAAGGACCTCAAAGATCATCCAGTTTCAACCCCCATGCTATGTGCAGAGTTGCCAGCCACTAGACCAGGCTGCCCAGAGCCACATCCAGCCTGGCCTTGAATGCCTGCAAGGACGGGGCATCCACAACCTCCTTGGGCAACCTGTTCCAGTGCGTCCTCCAAGTGAAAAACTTCCTCCTAATACCTAACCTAAATCTACCCTGTGTTAGTTTAAAACCATTCCCTCTTGTCCTATCAGATCTTGTAAGATCTTGTAAGATGTGATTTCTTCATTTGAAGACTGCTTTGCTTCAGCAAACTGACTTGATGAGAACATTCTTATACATTTCATTTAACCTGCATTTTTTGTCCCTTCCACTTCAAAATAAAAAGGCATATCCTTTGACCTTTGAATCCAGATGAGTTTGCATGTGTGGAATAAGAAATAGGGAAATTTCATCAAACTTCATAATATTTCTTGCAGAACTATGGCCTTGAAACAGACAATATGAAGAACTTGGTTCTCAAGCTGCGTGCATCATCCAACAATCTGCAAAATTACATCTGTACCCGTAGAAAAAGCTCAAATTATGACGGGAATACTTCACGCAAGCCCCCTAATGAATTCCTTACTTCTGTGGTAGAGCTTATTGGTGCTGCTAAGGCCCTGCTTGCGTGGTTGGACAGGTAAGAATAAAAAGAATAAAATCCTTGTGTTTTCATTTACTGTTACAACTTCTTTCTCCTTGCAGTGTGAGTTCTACATGTCTAGGTCTAAAGATGTTCTTGATCTTACTCACCCTTCTTTTTTGCTTTGTCAAAAGGCCTCTGAATGAATTTAATCACCTAAGACATCTATTCTAATATTGCTTCTAACCTGGTAGTTAGAAAAGTGAGAGTTGTCTTATTGAGGGGAAACTACCTAATTTCAGGACTAGTTTCTCATATGTATGAGACCTCCTCATTTTGTCTTCCCACCTTATACATCAGCTGTCATTGGCAAGTCCCTAAGAAGAAAAGAGAGAATCTGCTGAAATTGTGACCTTAGCTCTGAGATCTGAAAAAGTGAACAGCAGAGGAGACTTTCCCTCTGCTATTTCTTACTTTTTTTCTGGTAAGAGCCTGAGTTGTTTTGTGCCAGCTGCATCAGAAGCAAACAGGCAACTGATAGCATACTAGCTGTAGTGCTGAGCAAGATGTGGAGATGTGAATTCTTAATCACCTTATCATCTTTCTTGAGAAGGAAGGTTAGAAATAGAGCTACATGAGTACTGTCAGCAAGGAGAGCTTTTATCCTTGAATATTTCTGCAGTGATGTTAACAAGTTGTGCCTCTCACCTAATCTTCCCATTTCACCATGTTGCTTGAACCTTGTCCTAAATTTCTTCTGCAACTCTCTATCAGCAAGTGACTGGCATGTCCATTATCAAACCAGTTGGGATTACTCCTGAGTCCTTTAAATTCTCTGGAGGGTCTGAGGTGAGTGCCTCCATAAAAGTCTTTCATGAAGTTCGGCCTTACTGAACTTGTCTGTATGAAAGCCATTTTTCTTTTCTCTCAAAGTAAGTAATTACACAAGATAAACTTTGCATACTATTTTTCATTGAATGAAAATAATACATTTCATAGAACTTTCTCTCCACTCTTTTTTTTAATTTTAATTTTCTGTCTGAATTCAGTAATAAAAGACTGAAAGGTGGAAAACTACTCCCTGACAAACCAAAGCCTGTGATTTTTTTTTTTACAGCAGTGTGAGTATGATTTAACTTGAGTTGGTATTTTCAAACTGATGTTTAAAAAGTGGACTGAGTTTTGCTCAGTCTGAAATTGCTCACCACAGTGTTAGCCATACCCCATTTTTGGTGCAGGGATGAAGTGAAAACAGAGTCAAGAATACTTATGTTGTGAAACTGTCCTTACACTTGTGTAGGTCTGACTCTTGCTGTTCCTCAGTGCTCTGGCAGAATAGGAGAAGTCTAAGAGGAATTTCTCTTGTTACAGGACCCCATTTACAGGTATCGCTGACTTTTCATCAATGAAAAACAGAATCATTCAGCTCTGCTTGGATCTTACTACTACTGTTCAGAAGGTCAGCTGATTTCTTTTCCTTCCTGCTTTCCAAAAGGGGAGGTGGGTATTTGGGAAAATAATGTGTGCTGTATACTAATTGTAATGCAGATGTGAGTTTACTTCAAAGCTTGAACAATTCCATGAAGGCCGGTTTCAGTTGTCCATTTTTCTGAGATGATTTGTTTTCGTTCATTTAATTTCCAATTTTGGAATTGCTGACTGTATTGTAAGTGACTGTCATTTAAAGATTACGCATTTTCTTCAGCTTCAACGAGAAGAGTGTTAGATTTTAAAATAGTTGGTCTGCATCTGAAGATTATCAAGTTCCAAATAACATCGAAAATACATGGTGTTTGTGTATGTATACTAAAGTACATAATAAAATATGTATTAGTTCATTGTAATACATACAATGAATACTTCATACTTCATACATCAATTACTTCACTGATTGTTAAGCCTACATATGCAAACTTCTTAAGTTTTGTCCCATATATAGTATTTCAACCTATTCCTATCAGATGGGAAATGCTCCATATAACAGAAGGAGTTGCCACCTTTATGATAAAAATTCCACTAGTCAGACTTCTGTGACAGTAGTGGGAGATTATAGTGTTTTGTTTCAAAACTTTCTATTTATCAGTGTCATGAGCACTTATTGGTAATAGCTAAAAGGACACTTAGAAACTGTGGGAGTCTTGGCAAATTGCATCATTTTGTTCTCTGAATAATATTGCCTGTCTTCTGAGGCAGTGGCATACTGTCAGTAGAGTTTAACTCTGGTAGTTAAATGCTACATGCACTCTTCAGCTCCTGCAGAATTTGCTCATAGCTGTTTAGTCCATGGCTGTATGTTGTATGGACTCTGTAGAGTCATGTCCTGTGAAATAGGTGATTCTCTCTCTCTGTTTCTGGGGACATGATCATAGAATCATAAAATGACTTGTATTGGAAACGTCATCAAAGCCCATTCATTTCCAATCCCCTACCATGCGCAGAGTTGCCATCCACTAGATCAGGCTGCCTGGGGCCCAATCCAACCTGGTCTAAAATGCCTCCAGAGATCAAGCACACACGATTTCTATGGGCAGCCTGTGCCAAAGCCTCACCACCCTTTGAGTGAAAAAATTCCCCCTAATATCTAATATAAATCTCCAATCTTTAAGTTTAAAACCATTCCTCCTGCTCTTACTGCTATTAGGCAGTGTAAAAAGTCACTCCCCCTTCTGATTATGAGCTGCTTTTAAGTACTGATGCCAAAGGATAGAAGGGTCTTGTGAGATATCAGGCTATTATGACACCCATTTCTATCAGCTTGTTAGTTGTAAAAGAATAATATCTGAGTACTGTAACTTCAAAAGCACGCCAGTCTCACCTACTGCTGAACGCCCTTCTTAATTGAGCACTGTGTGTGCAGTTGCAGCAAGTTAGTGATTTACAGATAGAGATTTGCAGATTGTGTAGTAGAATAGTAAGCACTTCTAGCAGCAGATGGTGTTCACCCAAGAGTGCTGCTGGAACTGAGATATGAGATTGCTGGACTATATTAATAAAACTGTTAAAAATGGTATCTAATCTGTCAATTAAATCAGCCTTTGATGGCAGTGGAATGGAAGTTAGCAAATAGAACTCTATCCTTTAATAAGCAGAGCACTTCTCTGCCAGTTTAGCAGGAGCTGTAATAAAGGCTGGAATTGCTGTGTAGGAGGGGAAAAAAAAACAACATAAATGGAGAAAGAAGAAATCTTACTTTGTATTGGAATATTGCAAATGTATTAGTATGACCTGAATGAACTTGCCGGCATGTGGAGAAAAGAGAATGAGATTAAAAAACAAAACAAAAAAAGGTCACTCAAACAACTTGATGTACATTTTTTAATTTTTAAAATGAATATGTCCACAGTGATCATCAGAACAGTGGTAAGAGTTACTTTGAAAACAAAAGAGAACAACTGAACTATGTTATGTATCTCTATTGTGTCCATATCTGGAGGCTTACATGCTTTTTAGAACTTCTGTCTTAAAAAGTGCAAAACAGAAGTAGGATGGAACAGAAGGGTTGAAAATGATCCAGAAATAGGGAACAGCTTCAGGTCACAGCTCCTCAGTGCATCTTTTGAGTGCTATGTGGTAGTTATGCAGGTTGGGATGTCAATGGCAAATATCTTGAAATTTAAGTTTTAAATCTTGTTTCATTATTTACTTGTTGTCTTAACTCTTTAATCTGAGAATGTAATACAGTTCTCTAGTTCAGCCATTCTTGCAGAAAACCTTTTGCCCAAGGAGGTTGTGGATGCCCCATCCCTGGAGGCATTCAAGGCCAGGCTGGATGTGGCTCTGGGAAGCCTGGTCTGGAGGTTGGCGACCCTGCACATAGCAGGGGGGTTGAAACTAGATGATCACTGTGGTCCTTTTCAACCCAGGCGATTCTATGATTCCATTCTGTGAAAACAAGGAAGACTTATGTAGTCTTTTACATGCACTAGTTTCAGTTCAAAGACTTTTGTCCCTAGGCTTTGTAAATAATGCTTTGTGTGCAGTCCTGATGAATGTTATCAGTAGTGTATTTTTAAAAACAGTTTTTCTTGCCTGTTTTAACAACCTACTTTATAACTGTTGTCTACAGCGGCTGAATCAGCATTCAGCAGTGCAGTGCAAGTTTGTGCGTCTTCTGGAAGTCCAGCTTTATTGTGCAGGGTTCTGTTTTTCTGGTAAAGTCTGTTGCTGTAATTGAATCCCGTGTTCTTGGTTTTAAGGGTTTATTACTGCTTTCTACTAAGGCCAGAAAATAGTTGTTTAACAGTACATTTGAGCCCTCAGTGAAACTAATCTGATTAATCCCTGTAGCATGAATGACTCTACTTCAATTCAAGGTTAAGGTGTCAGTTTTGCAGAATCTTTAGAGATGATGTGTTCATGCACTTATTGGTTAAAATAGAGTATTGTTCTTGTTTTCTTTTTAGGACTGTACTGTGGCTGACATGGAAGATAAAGTTCAGACTGTAGTAAGTACTAATTTCTACTGAAAACTCAGCTGCTTCCTTTCACATTTATTTTGGTGGCTTCTACTCCAATTGTACTGACAGCAGCCTTCCAATCCCAGCACATCATAGAAGTAAAATGTTATTGGCTGTTTTAGTAATGCTCTTCACTGTAGAGAAAATAATGAGATTTTAGATTAGACTGATGAGCGTGTGTAATGGTGCGAAGTCAGGTCTTCCTTGAAGTTCATTGCACAAACATTCTTCAAGAGAATTTAGACCTCATATTTTTAAAGGAAGGGGTAATACTGTAGAATCATTATAGGCTAAATAAACCAATTATGCCTGTAATAGGCATCATGAGATATTTTATGTCTTAATAACTAAATGCTATGCCTTATTAAGCTTCTCCATGTAAAAAAAAAAAAAAAAAAGAAAAAAAAAAAAGCAAAACTGCCCTGATGCAGAACTGAGGTTTTGTGTCTAACTGTACTTGAGCTTGAAAGATCAGTTTTCAGAATGAATTGAAACGGCCTTATGAGCAAATGAGGAGCGCAATGGAATGCTTTTTATATTTTGTAACGGTTAATCATCGCTTCCTGCTTTTGACATGAACCAGGCTGTTCTCTTTGATAAGGCCTTCCGCTAGGTCATAGACGCTTAGGAATTTAGTAGCGAAATTACTAAAAATAATTTTTTCTGTAAATAATGAGACCACGTAAAAGGGAGTTTTTTGCTTCTCTCTTTTTCCGTTTATGCACGCCCATTATGGAGTGGGTATTGTTGCTTGAAATTCCCTTGTTCTAGCAGTTCCTCCTATTCACACTTAAGCATTGTTTTGATTTATTTTATTGCTACTCTATAAATCTGTTGTAAAACAAAAGAAGGAACGTTGGAGCTATTGTTTCTAGGGACCATTATAATTCAAAAGATGTGCAGGACTGCCTCCTTCTCCCTTAATTACTTATGTCTGCTTTGACTGAAAAATTCAAACCTTTGTGCAAGGTAGTTCACTTTGTTGGTGTTCCCAAATGGTGTATAAATAAGTGCCATGCTGTGTCCTAAATCTTCCCTCTATGTTACGCTTTTGTAGCATACTTTGAGTTGCAGCATCGCTTTAGCTAACATCAAGACCTAAAACACACTGTGGGGCATTAGAGAAATTTGCTGGTGTAGGGAGTGTTCAGATTTTCTATGATAGCTCTCATGATTAATTAGCCATTCTGTTATTTAACAGTTATAAAAGACCTTTGACTATACTGACACAGGCAGAAGGTCAGAATATGCCTTTAGCTATAAGTTGGCTTCAGAACAGTTGTGTTTTGGTCAAAAGGAAATATGAACCTTGTCTGTGTAAGCATTCCAGAAGAGGTCAGCTCAGAGGCAAAGTGGAGAGAAGTACTGCTGAAACACTGAAATGCTAGATGTCCTACCTTATACTCTAAAGCTTTCATTGGATAAGTTAGTGGCCAGCTCCTCATTTAAAAACTTTTTTTAATGATGCATTGACAAATTTATTCTCATAAAAGAAATAATGATATAAAAAATTGTCAATTGTTTCCACAGAAATAATGTTTCAATATGCTTCATGATTTTAATGGACTACTCTTTGATAAAAATGAACATCAAACTTTTTTTTTGCTGTGTTTTACATGTTTTTTTTTTTTTTTTTACATTATTTTCTTTTTAAACAGAGGGTGTACTGGCATCTGTTAGTTGTGATGAGGTGACACTAATGAAAGTAAATCATCTATACTAGGTTACCATAGGGAGATAAACATGCTGCAGATTAGATATGTACAAATGAATCTTTTGTATCAGTGATTCTTGACTACGCTTTGTTATTGCACCAACATTTAGAGCTAATTTACTTTCTGTTTTTGAAAACTGAAAGAAGCAGTAGCCAGGAAAGAATTGCATTAACTGTTTGTTGTATGTTCTCATTACAGTCCAAGACTTTAAATGGAATTTGTGATAAAGCCATCCGATCAACTACAGATCCATTGATGAGCCAGTGTGCGTGTCTGGAGGAGGTTCACTTAACCAACATTAGACCCGGGGAAGGCCTGGTAAGAACCAACCTCTACATCCCTAATGTTTCATAGATACTCTTGTAAGGCACCACATACTTGTGTAGAGCAATGTACTTCAAAACTGCTAGTTTCCTATAGGAAACAGAAAGAGGCAGGGGAAGGAACTTTGGAGATTGTCAAACTGTGTGTTAGAATGGTGGATGGGGATGTATATACAAGTTAATAGTTTCCAAATTTTGGATGGTAAAGTGCTGCATTAATGTCTCAATGAGAATTTTGGGTAATTTAAAGATGCTCAGGAAATTGATTATTTTACTTCTGGAAATCATATTAACCAGGTGTTTTGTTTGTTGGCAGATGGAGGCAAAAGGAGGATGGGAAGGGTTTAGGTAGGGAGAAGGTGATGAAAAATGGTGTTTATGTTTCTGAAATACATATTCTATGTGTATTCTTTAGTCTTGCTAAATAATATGGCAATTTTTGAGATTTGCTGTTAAGGAGAATAAGGGAAATCCTATTAACAGTTCAGTGACTGTGACATTACTGAGTGTAGTTCATTCGGTGAATTCCATTTAGCTAAGTGCTGATTATGAGAAACTGCATTTGAAATTTTATTCGATTTTTCTGACTGGGAAGTACTTGGATTAGAATGTTTTGGAGGAAATTTAAATGCCTAAGTGCATCTAAGTGTATTCTCATGCTCTTCCTGAAAAGACAGAAGAGATGAGCACTGTTAAAGGAAGCCTTACACTCTAATGGTGATAGGTAGTTTAATGTAGACCACTGGATTTGACTGAATCAGTCATGAATTTTTGAAACTTTGAGGAGCTGTTTTTTATTGCATAAGTGACAATGAAGCTTAAACTAAGCAAGAAATGAGGAGATGGGTGCGTAGAACTGGCTGCCAACAAGTAAACAGAAAAGAGAATCAACTAGAGAGGATGGGAAAAAAAATCTAGTGTGTTTTCTTACATTTCTAAACAAGTGTAGTAACTTCAGGCAGATAAGCTGCACATGACTTCTGAACAACACTGCACTTATGTAGCTAAATGTGAGTACTTTGAGCAACAGCCGCTGGTAGGAATATTGAAGAGATGTATTTTTGTTCGTAAGTGGTGAAACCAATGTAGTAGTCCTGTGGGGAAATCTGTGTAGTTATTAGTTACTAGCCTGTTGATGACTTCTGTTTCTTATGGTCAATACCAACTTGATCTGTGTTTATTCTTGCCTTTACACTTTAACAAAAATAACCACAAATACTAGTACCAGGGCCTTTATTGCTTTTATTTTATCAGCATTGTGGTTACAAGACAGCTTGTATTTTCACTTGCTAAGAGAAGTTATAGAAGAGCACATATAATATTTCTAGTGTAAATGTGCTTTGTAAGGAGAACTAGTGGCCATTTAGTAGAGCTCGCAATTCTCTAATGTAGGCAGGACAGTAAGGAAGTAATTTAGTTCAAGACTGAAGACTGAAAAGACATCAAAACCGGTAGAGTTTGGTGTTACCAACCAAACGCTGTTTGTAAATTGCATCTCCTTATGTTAGTTTTTTTAAGTAAATACCAATATTGCAGTTAATTACAACAGAAGTGATCTGTGACAAAATTGAGAATGATGTGATATTAGTGATATTGGATTGCAGTTTTCATGGGATAATGTGTGAATGAGTCTGTTGCCAACAGTTATTTAATGAGATATGTTATACAAGGTTGTTTTATCTTTAAATTTGTTTTTCATTTTCTGCTTTCATTTAGGGTATGTACATCAAATCAACTTACGATGGATTGCACGTAATTACTGGCACTACAGAAAATGTAAGTGAAGTAAATGTAGATTAACTCAGACTATCGGAATGTAGCTTTGATTTTTTTTTTTTTTTTTCACCACTTTTTCCTGCTTTTCCTGTAACTTTCATGATATTACTGCTTTACATGCTGTGTGGTGCATCATTTGTTTATCAAGAACTTGTAAATATTTTTATCTGCATGTTTCACTGTTAGCCTAATTAAACCAGTTCCTGCAAGTAGGTGAGGTACTTCAAATGGTTGGCATCAATACAGTTACTTAGATAAGCTACTCTTCTGAGAGCTTTTGGTCTCCTAACAAAAACATGGAGGTATGTATTTGCTCTCTGCTGGCAAAAGAAATCTGTCTTAGTGAGAACACTTAAGTGATTCTGTCTTATATTCAGTAATGAATAATGAAATTAATGAATGGTCCAATGTCTAAATTACTGTGCAGAGTAAAAAATGAAATATTTAAGGGTGATCAAGCATGATAGACAACATTGGTTGTTTTTGCTGCAGATGGCTGCTTATTTTATTCTCGCACTGAGCTCTCTGTAGCTGAAACTGTAGTTTTTAGGAAGTCATTGCAGTGAACCTTTCATGAGCAACTGCATCTTGTACTGATGCTGCAGTGTTCTCATTGCTGCCTCTCTAAAGAGCAGATACTGAAGGAAAGTTGAGGAGCTTGGCTTTTTTTTTTTTTTTTTTTTTTTTTCAAAAAGGAAAGAACCAGTTGTTCTAGCTGTATCTGCCAAGTCTAGGGGGCTGGGAGGAGCGGGTGGAAATATGTGCTTGCTGTTCAGAGTGAAAACTGAAAGCTTTTATAGCTGCCAGCTTGTAATACTATTGGCCTGGCCTAACTGTGTAGAGGATCTGAAATACTTTGAATACTCTGAATTCAGAGTCTACTTTGACAGCAATTTTAACATTTAATAAGTGTGAAATAACATGATGATTGATGCCAGACTCCACAGATAATTTTCTAGAGGCTGTGACTGGAGCTGGTATTATTTCTATAGCTATTTCTGTAGTTTTGAGTGTTGACCTAAACTTTTGCTTTATGAACAGTCATTCTTCCTTTGGGGAAGCTCTTTCCTTTGTTACAAACAACTTGAGAAACAATTGAGAGAACTGCACCCAACTGGTGCCTTTCTGGTGACGTGATATCATTTAGGTAAGGCTGGGTCTTAGCTGAATTTTCTTGTTAGTTTCAGGATGATAGTTTAGCAGCTATCCCCCAAAACTTACTGGTTGGAATGTTGTGGCATTGCATGCCAAAAATAACAGTACTGTATGTTAAGATGACTAGGAAAGTCCATGCATTTGCTACGTATCAGCTGAGATGATTCCTGAGTCGTGCCACCCTACTTGTGACTTCTTGCCTCATCTTGGCCTAGTTCTAAACTTTGTTTTTGTCCTCCAGTCTCACAGTGTGATGGTGGTACTGACTGCTGTCTGATGCTTATCTGAGTCTCTCGCTCTCCCACAGCCAGGGTGTCAATCATCCAGAGGACACCTTGACATGAGTTTTGTTTTCCACAAGTCAACAGTGGATCAGAATTTTTCATGGTCTTGGTTGAATCATCTTATACGTGGCCTTCCACAGAGGCATTTCCTTTCAGAGGAAGCAAGAAGACAATGAAAAAAATAGTGTTACTCTTGATAACTGTCATCTTCTCCCATTACATTGTTTATTGCTACAGTTTCTTTTAATGAAAAAAAAAAAAATTTCACTCCAGCTCTGAAGTTGTGGTAACAAGGAGAGAGTCCTTTACCCAGCTGCTTCACTCTTGCATCATGGGGGAGAGCTGGTGTGCCACCAGCTTGGTTTGCCTTGAGTAGGGGAAATGGGAGTAGGCTGCAGAAGCCCTGCAGGGTGCTGGGCTGGCATACCTGTGCACTTGAGTGTTGCCAAGGCTATTCATAATTGCTGTGTAATAGAAACAGATTGGCTTTAGTAACTGCACCAATAGGTGGTGCATGGCACCAGCCCTAGATAAATCTGAGTAAATATTGACACATTTATCTGTTCCTTGCTAATCAGTATCCAGGACTTACTTTTTGTTCCCAGAAAAAAATATTTTAAGGTGTTTTTCAAATATCTGTTTAAACACACTTGGATATATATAGGCATATGTTTTATCTGTTGGTCTTAATGATGCAGGCAGATAATTTAACATTGAAGTTGATAATCTTAAATTAGGGAAAAGCAAAGAGAAGTGGAACAATCGTCTTTTGTGGATTGGAGAGTTCCTAGTCCTCTGGCTTGTATATTCAAAATATTAATGAATTGTTATGTTTTGAAATAATATAAATTTGAAAACTGCATTTAAGATAATCCTGTGTTAGAACAGAAGTAATCTCTTGTAATTCTCTCACAATCATAGAATGGTTTGAGTTGGAAGGGACCTTTAAGATCATTTAGATCCAATCCCCCTGCTATAAACTGAGATTTTTTCCACTAGACCAGGTTGCTCAAAGCCCATCATCAACACATTTGATTTCTGATGCCCTGCTGTGTCGTCCTTCTAAATAGATACCGGAGTGTTTGAAGTCTCTCATAAGGACCGTATTTTGTGACCATGAAGCTGCTCCTTTCTGCCTCATCCACTTGACCTTTCTGGTCGGGTGGTCTGTAGCAGGCTCCCCTATGATGTCTCCTTCCTATGACTTCCCTTTAGCTCTAATCTGTATGCTCTCTGTCAGGTCCTCATCCATCCACAGGTGGAGCTCCATATATTTCAACTGGTCATTGACGTAGACCACAGCACTCCTTCCCCTTCTCCCTTGCCTGTCTTTCTTAGAGAATTTATACCTGTCTATTGCTACTTTCCACTCATGGGAGCCGTCCCACGTGTCTAAGTGATGTCAATGACATCAAAGCCCTGTAAGTACATCCATGTCTGTAAATCTTCTTGCTTGTTCTCCATGCGTTAGTGCACAGGCATTTGAGTTCGGCTCCCAATGAGGCTGATTAACCAATTGTTCCCTTTATTCTGCAGATGCTGTCTTCCTGACCTGTTATCCAACTCCAGGCTCAGAGCATCCATTGGCGTCATCAGCCTCTCACCACCCCCCCCCACCCCCCCCAACTCTAGTTAAAAGCTCTCCTGACTAAATTGGAGAGCTTGTTGCCAAAGATGCTCCTCCCCTTTTCTGAAAGATAAACCTCATCTGGCCCCAGAAGACCAGATTTCTCCAAGCTAGTTCCAAGACATAAGTAGCTGAAGCCCTGTTCGTGGCTCCCTTAAGCACTTATTTTCTTAATTCCATCAGCCCTTTCCCTCTCCATCCCTTTAACTGTGAGGATTGATGAGAAAGCTACTTCTGTTCCCAAGTTCTTCACAGTTTCTGCCAGCTCCTTGCAGTCCTCCTTTATATTCACAGCTGTGTCCCTGGTGCTTATGTGAAACAGCAGCAGTGGGTAGTAGTAAGTGGGACATACAGGGTCTAGCAACCTCTGTCACATACTTGGTGCAGGCCCTTGGCAAGCAGCGCACCCCTCTAGGTAGCAGATCAGGACCACAAATGGGTGCCTCCGTGCCCCGCAGGAGAGAATCACCCACCACTATCACCTATTGCATTTTCTTAGTTGCAGTGGTGGTTATGCTATGGAAAGCTGATCTGGCTACCTTACTCAGACCTTACTTGTTACAGGTTCTTTTTTCTCCTCAGTCTGCAGAACAGCTTCATGGTTCAGATTTTGAGGCAGGCTTTTTTCTCCTGCTACTCTTTCTCGTGGCAATTAGCTGTTTCTCATCACAGTTGGTTTGCCTTCTAACTGTGCTGATGTGCTGATGGGGGGAATTTGGGGCTTTTGGCCCCAGGCTGTGGATTCAGTATAAGTTGCATGTTTACTCCAGCTGTCTATCTCCATTTCTGCCACTCTGATAGTACACAGTCTTTTGACTGTCTCCTGCAGCTCAGATAATGCTGTCTGGAACTGCAGTACAAACTGGAGACTAAAGGACGGTGAAGACATGAAGTACAGTTTGATGTGTGGCACGTAGTCTATGCTTTCTCCCTTACCCTCTACTACCCTCAGTATTAAAAAATAAAAATAAAAAAATCCTAAGATGAATTAATTTAGAATTCTTAAGTCATCGATGGATGTAATGTGATCTGTGGAAATTTTCAGTGATGTTCTGCATCGCATATACGACCTTTAACTTAGTCTTGTGGGAATTGTTACAAGAGACAAGAGAGCCTGCTGAAGCACGTAATCCTGTTTTCTTCTTTGTAGTCCCCTGCTGATAGATCTCAAAAGATTCATGCTGGTGATGAGGTGATCCAGGTTAACCAACAAACTGTGGTAAGTAACAGAAAGCCCTTGCACGCTTTTTCTTACACTTGTTCTCCTAAAACTGTTCTATAAAAAAGTGGTTTGGATCACTGAAAATCAGAGTTTGACTTAACGGGGATTGCTTGTTTCTTCACTTTTTGAAAAGTAATATCAGGTTAAAGATATCATTATTCTTTAAAAGGTTGGGTGGCAACTAAAAAATCTGGTGGCAAAGTTGCGAGAAAATCCTGCTGGAGTTAGGCTGCTTCTCAAGAAACGTCCAACTGGTTCTTTCCACTTCACCCCTGCTCCACTGAAGAACCTGCGCTGGAAGCCACCCTTGGTTCAGGTAATAGGCTTCTGACAGACCTGTGATGTCTGGCTGTGAATTGATTTTTTTATTTTTTTATTTTTATTTTATTTGAAAGAGAAATAGAAATGCTCCCAGTTGCTCGTGTTTGAGTATAGGATAAGTTAGTTTACGTGAAATGGTTGTCATCTTCTGATTCCTAAATAAAAGGGAAAATGTTCTTAGCCAGTTAATGCTCTTCTTGATACCCAAAGGGAACTAGTTGTGTTGACCTAGTTCAGCTTGCCATTGTGTGTACTTATTTGAGGTGAAACTTCTGATATGTATGAAATTCATCAGTACAGAATATTAAAAGCTGCTTCTATTTAACTTAGTAGTTTTTTGTTGTTGAAATAACTTTGACTGTCCATCCTCTTCTTAGCCTGGTGAAGAGTGGAGAATGACTGAGGTTTTTCTTTTAAGAAGTTATTTAAACTACTTCTTTAAATATCACTTAGTTGTTGGGCAATTTGCTGATTCAGCAATAAGCAGACAGCAAAAGTGGTGTTCATAACTCTTTAATAACCATTTCTTAACCTAGCTATTCCCCAAAATGGTTAAGAAAGCTTAGGACTTACTTAATGCTTTTGGAAGAAAATATCCTAATTCAATCTAAACTGATCACCTGAAATAAAAAAAAAAAAGAGAGAATTCCCATTCCTACTTCTGTTCCAACATGTCTTCCCACAGCTGTAAGGATAACTTACCAACCTGTGATACATCAGTGGATATCTTATGTCTCAGTGCATGCAGATTCTTTCAGGCTGGCTGCAGGATGTATACTTGACTCTTCTCTCAGTCCCTTCCACTTCCTTTTCTCTAATATATTTATTTTGTTTTTGTGGCATAATGTCTGTCATATAATCAGTCAGGAAAAAAAAAAAGGGGGGGGGGAAAAAGTGTAGGAATGGGAAAGAGTGCACCTTTGCTCTCCTAAAGACACGACTCTGGGTTCAGTAATAAGCAAGTTGAAGTGAGTCACAAAAATCAAATGCTAAACTTGCTTATATCAGCAGTAACAAATGTATTTTTCCTTTGCTTCCTTTTATCACCTGATGGAATTGTTGGTAAACTTTACTGTATACTGTGTTCGTGAAGCAGGCATTGGATTGTATTGAATAAATGTAGTACGTACTGCCTTTGTAAGTTCTACGCACCATGCGTATATTTAACAAATTACATTATTTTAATGGATCCAAAAATAAAAGAATAGGTCTTGTCTATTGCATTTTCTGTCTATGGAGTTTACATGAGAAATGGAACTGAAGGGAGCAAAATACTCTCTAAGCAATTCATTCTACTTATGGTAGGATTTATGTAGAAGGACTGCAGTACAAACCAAAATGAGGAGCAAAAAAAATGCTAAAATGTTGTGCTCTTTAAAAAACAAACAAAAAAAAACAAAAAACAAAACCCAACATATTAATTATACAGGTATGAAATGGTACTATTGATTGTTTAATTGTATATTTTGTGGATGATAAATGCACAGATGTCTGATAACTATCTAACATTTCAGACCAGTCCTCCACCAACGTCAACCCAGTCTCCAGAAAGCACCATGGACATCTCAGTGAAAAAGGAGAAGCCAGCCATTTTGGATCTGTACATACCACCTCCACCAGCTGTTCCATATTCTCCTCGGTATGTAAATAAACACGCATTGAACATACTGAACAAAACCTCCTTTATTATATTTGTTTCTGAGTTGGTTTCACTGAATCTTTTCATAGAATGGACTGGGTTGAAAAGGACCACAATGATCTAGTTTCAACCCCCCTGCCCTCGGTTGCTTGAGTACCTAAGATTACTAAAGCTTGTGCTTAAATGCATAAACTACCAGGGTCAAAATAGTAGTTTTCTATTGTTGGAAGACTGTTTTGTCTTCTGTAGATCAGTTATTTCCAGAACATAAATGGATGTTGTACCTTGTTTTGTTGTGGAGTTATGTTTTTACTTTTGTTTAAATCTGACTGTGCATACCAGGAAGTCATTTTTCTGTCATTTTTTCCACTGCTGTGTTTAGCAAGTTTAATAACTATTAAGATAGTTAGGATTGAAAAGAACTTGTTCTAAACTGTTAAACTTGCAAATTATATAACACAGGAATGTTCCCACTGAAGGGAAGGGAGAGTCAGTTCACTCCACCTCATTTTTTCCCTGATGGTGTAAACTATAAAAATGGAGATATATGTGTACAAAGGGGGAAGGTTATGGTATGGCTAACTGTTGTTTGTTCTTAAGTCCTCATTGACTAATGCCAGAACCCTGCCATCTGACCTGAGAAAGCAGTGGACAAAAGGGTTTCCGGGCCGGGAATGCTTCCTGACCTGCCCTGACACTCTATGTACACGTAGATTCTGCACAGAAACTTGGCTGACCTTTTGCTTCAGGGCTTCTATGGGAGGAGCGCTTGTCTCCTGTCATGTAAGGCCTGATCTGGAGACAGAGTTTGTACTACCGCAGTCTTCAGGGCAGTACAGGGCAGGGGAAGATTGCCTGCAAACTAAGGGTCTGAAGTTGGACTGACCTTGACTTGCTTTTTCCCTGTTTTTCATGTTTATGCATGCTCAATTCTTAATTAAAAAAGAAAAAAAAAAAAAAGTCTCTTAGTGGAAAAACAAGTATACAGATTTAACAACTCAATTTAGATTGTTTTGGTCTCTTTAAACACAGAATCACAGCATTGCATCACTACATTTTAAATGTGTTGGTGGATTAGATGCATGTGGTTGGTTTGTTTACTTACATTTTTCCTAAGGAGTCGCACAATTACATCTAGCTACAAACACCTCTGGATCTGAATCCTGTTGGCAGAGAAGGGTAGCAGTATGAGCTGGGAAACTTGTCCTGGGCAATGCAGGGAAAGGTAGTGGTTCATGGGGACTGCTACTTGACTTCAACCTTTAAGTAAAGTGTGGGAAGTTGTGGCAGTCAGAAAGAGGGAAAAGGACAGTTCTCTCACTGTATTTGATTATTTAACTTCACCTCTACCTGTTTTGCTGCTCTTTTAAAATTGTAATACGTTTGTGTGGTCACTTTTGCCCTGTGCCCCCATCATCCTCTTCTCCTTTCCCGGTGTGGACCTTTTCAGGTCCAGTACTTCTGGCACTGAGAAGAGAGCAGTGACTCTTTGCCCTCCCCAGGGTGCATTCTCCACATGGTGGTGTTGTAGGAGAGCTGTCTGCTTACACGTGGTGGTGGTGTAACACTTACGTGTAATTTCTTGTCTGCAAATCTCCATAAATAGTTTCCTCCTATTCACTGAGATCTAGCATTGGAAAAAATGTCAATACTGGGCTGTGTACATACTTAGAGAACCAGATGAATATTTTTTGCCTGACTTGGGTAGTTGCTTCAAGCAAGACTATAGCGTATGTAGGAAAGGGGATCAAAAAAAAGGAAAATTCTAAGTTACAGGGGTGCCTTTTGTTCTAAAAAATCTTAACTAGGATTGATTCTGAAAATGGGTGCTTCTAATGAAAGATCTGTGGAAGGGGATCTAGATCTAGGAAGGGGAGTCCTGCAGAAATTGCTCAAAATCATTTATTTATGCTATGAATTTATTACTGAAATTCTCAAGGGGGTCCCACTTCTGTATGAAGAACTAGGTGAATGTCCAGCATCAGTTATCAGCCTCTTAACATTATAGGAAAGCATAGTCCCTCCAAAGGAGACACTACATCTTCTCACTACCACTAGGATAAACCTGTGGATGCAGTCCTCTGCCAGAGCTGTTTACTGACCAGGCAGTAAACAGGGAGCTTTGGTACCCTTAGGGCCTTAAGGTCTCATTCTCAGAAGTCTTTCTAGGGCTAGTACCTAAAGGAACCTCTAAACTTCTCTGTTAAATTACTGGCTAGTTAAAGGTGAATTACCATGAACAGGATAACTTTCTCTTCTTCTTGGTGAATATGTTTAGTCTTTCATCACTTGACCTATTTTTTTTTCTTCAGCATGTTTGCAGCATAATGCCCATTATCAGGGGCATGACTGTGGGCTAGAAAATATCTTTCAAACCTACTCATGCTTGCAGAGTAAAATTCCTTTTAAGCTGCTAATAGAAGCAAACTGTCCTTTCAGAGATGAAAAGGGGAGTTTTCCATATAGAGGAAGCAGCAAACCCAGTCATCCATTACTTGGATCCAAGGGTGCCGAGTCTCCCAATTCTTTTCTGGATCAGGAAAGTCGAAGGAGAAGGTTTACTATTGCTGATTCTGATCAGCTGCCTGGATATCATATGGAAGCAAATATACTGCCGGCCAAGATGAGAGAAAAAACACAGTCATATGGTGAGTTCATTACTCTTTCACTATTGAGATTCTGATAAACACTTCAATTCTACATCTAGAATAATTTCACTTAAATGTTGTTTCTTTAATGAATGTCATTCAATTGGGCACTGATGCCCTTCCTGTCTGTTTCCACGTGTATAGTGGTTATAACTTGTGGTTATTATGTCCATTGCCACTGTAAATGAACAAGAGTGTAGCTAGCTGTTTGATCTCAGCAGAATGCTTTCTTGTATTCCATTGGTTGAAGTATCTTGAAATATTTATTTCTGCAATTTTATCTGCATATTTTGGTCCATCTTTCTCCCTTTGCTCAACTGTGAAAAGCATAAATATAAACATGGGTTCTCCAAACTTAATGTAGCTCCTTATAACCTTCACTCTGTTGCCTTCAGGAAAACCTCGTCCATTATCAATGCCTGCTGATGGCAGTTGGATAGGAGCTGCGGAACCCTTCTCAAGGCCACGAGCACCAGGAAGAAAAGGCAAGATTTTAGTTCTCATCCTCTTTCTAGATCCCTCTCTAGGATCTTGTTGGGATGAACTGCCTAAATTAGGACTGAAGGATTAGCATTTGCATACTGTTGAACTGATCCAAGAACGCCAGATAGTAGTTGTGAAATTTGTGAGCTTGGTCAGTGCTGGGGCTCAAACTTTGTTTTTTGATCTTAAAATTTATGTGAATGTGAAAAGAAGTCTGAGAATGACTACTGCAGATATGCACTTGTCTCCTTACATCACAGGTTTACTATTTTTTTTCTCTTACACACTTTTCCCTTTCTTTTGCAAGGGAGGATCATATTGATTTACTAAGAAGCTGCTTTTTTTTATCAGTCTTTGTGGAAGCTGTTGAAGCAATTTTTTTTTTCCTTAGAAGTAAAGTGTAGGACATTTTAGGAGTTACTTTTTGCTGCTGTTAGGAAACAACATTCTGAAGATGCCACAGAGGGGATGAGACACAAAAACTGATGTCAGATTAGATGGCTTTTTTTCTTTCCTGCAATGCCCTTCTCTTCCCTCCTACTCACTCCCTTATATCTGAAATATTACAAATTCTGTTACAGTGAGAAATAAATGAGGTGACTTCAGTTTATTCTTGAAATCAATTATGAAAGCAAATGTGTAATTACAGGAAAAATAGAGGCGAAGTTCTATTTTTACAAAAGTAGAAGCTGATAACAAGAAGCATGAACATGGAAGGATATTAGAAACACACTAAGTCGCTAGCCTCTCAGGATGATCACGACATCCCAGGGCTTTTATTTTGTGGTGGTTTTTTTTTTTACCTTCTTTTTTTTACTTGCTTGTTGTTAACACACAGAATGAACCTAACAGCAGTCTCTAGCAGCAGTGATGTTCAGGAATCTAGGGACGAGTTTAAAAAAAAAAAAAAAAAAAAGCATCATAAATCAGTAATCAAAACTAAGGAGGTGCTTACAGTCTTATCTGCAAGATTAATTTCTGTTGTTCAAAGTAATGTTTGTAGCTTTTAAGATAGTTGCATGCATATAAATATAGATTCAATCCTGGCCTACAGCACCTTCAATGAAATATCAGAAAGAGATTTTCTAGGTCCGGCTTAGTCTACGTTGGCTGTTACAGTGTGTGAATGAGAGAATCTGGGATTTAACAATGTTAGTCAATGTAGTCAGTGTGCTAAATGTTTTTAAAAAAAAAAAAAAAAAAAAGACATTAAGTGTCATCTATTGACAGCTGTTTGTACCAGGTGTGTTATTAAAGGTAACCAGAATCTGGGAAGTGCTGTTCATGTCTCTAAGGATCATTATAAAAATAGAAAATATGAATGGAATAATAGTTGTTTTGAAACCAGCAATAATTGCTTTTCTTCCTTCCCTTCCCACAGGTGAAGATGTCCTCTGCAGGTACTTCAGTAATGAAAGGATACCTCCAATCATTGAAGAAAGTCCCTCCACACAACACCCCTTTTCAAGGCCCATGTCCGAGAAGCAGTTGGTGAGGGGCATGGATTACATTCGAGGCAGCAGGTGTTTTATGAATACAGACCTCCACAACAGTGCAACAATTCCTTTTCAAGAGGAAGGAGCTAAAAAGTCCCCTGTTGCACCATCCACAAAATCTTCCTCTGCAGAGCCATCGCTACTGGTCAGTTGGATAACAAGGCTTAAATTGTTGACTCATTGACTGTTGATCACAGGATTGTTACCCAAGTGCCTTGGTTCATCGGTCAGACTTCTCTGCTTTTCAGCTTAACTGATGCATAGCGACTAATGCAGTGTTCTTTTCCTGGAGAATCCTATATTCTTGCCTTTTTGTTTGTAATTTTTGATACATGAGAGGGTTGTGTAGTGCAAGGAGGAAAGAAAGATGAAGTTCTTGTTAATGGCTAAAAGTTGGGAGTTTGTTCCCTGGGAAATGAGTAAAATTTTGGTGATATAGAGACCGCACGTGACCTGAAATCTGCATTACTATTCAGAGGAAACCTTTGTATTACGGTGAATTCCAGTGGCACTTCATTTGTCTGAATGCTCAGAGGCTGATGTGACTGGCTGGACGTTATAATATGGAAGGCTGGGTGAAAGTTGTTACTTTCTCACCAGGATAGGCAAGGAAGAAAAGAGAGGTTTGGTACAACTTAGCAATATGTTGCAAGATCTTACTGCATGAGATCAAGCCTGTGAGGATGAAGAAGTAGCATTGCTATTCTTTCTCTGATATCCAATATCTGAGCGAAGTCTTAGGAAGAGGGATCTTGTATCTAGAGGTGTTTGCAAGTTGGACTAGTTTAATTGTAAATATGTCCAACCTGATTTATCTTCTTTGTTATTGAAAACACAGTACAAATAAAGTGCACAGAACAGCTGAAGTGCTCATCCATAAAGATGTATGGATTGTTACAATATGCCATGGAGATGCATCTGTTGAGGTGGTAAAAGAATATATATTTTTTCCTTAATTGTTTAAGAATGATTTGCTGTTAACCAAAGTAATCTTTTAAAGACAGTCCTGTTGGACTTCAGAGGATT
Source organism: Meleagris gallopavo (assembly GCF_905368555.1). Lineage (NCBI taxonomy): Eukaryota > Metazoa > Chordata > Aves > Galliformes > Phasianidae > Meleagris > Meleagris gallopavo. Next base: position 49,396,952 of record NC_139405.1, on the reverse strand, counting down.
TTACAGTGGATCAGTTTTTGAAAGATGTGTGAGTTTTTATGAAAGGTATGTGCATTACATTACAATTGTAAGATATCTTGCTATTTTAATTATAGCTCAATTTTTTCCCCTCCAGAATTTTAAAGTAGCATTGGGTATTTTGCGAGAAAAATAAAACTTGTTTAACAAAAGAAGAGGAAATTAAAGAGGTATAGTTTAAAATTGAATGTACATAAGATTGTTCGTATGCAAACAGTTGTGTTTAATTTAAATGTTAAATATAGTTGTATATATTTTTTACTCAGAGTTTGTACCTTCCTGTCTGCGGTACTGTGCATGAATTAGTCAAATGAAAGAAAGGAAAGTCTTTAGTATTCTCCACTAGTTTTAAGACTGTTTTCATAGATGTTATATAGCCAAGTTTTTCCTCCTTTGGTTTTACTAAAGAAAAGAAGTTAAATTTGTAATTAATAATTAGTGGGGAAAGAGGGATCTTAAACACTAGTTTGCACTTTGGACTGGGGCAGGAATTGTACTTGATAACATGAGTATTAAAAAGATACCACAGTTCTGGTTATGAAGATGTAAGGAGAAAGATTGCTTTCTCCTGCAACATGTTCTTGAAATTGTGCTACAACCCTGCAGAGACATGGTGTTAAATTCAGTTCTGAATTAATTTCATTTGATTGTTTCTCACTGGTGACTTAAGTGAGGACTGGTTTGGATCTCTTTGATCCTAGAAGATTATAGTATGGTAATCTTGTGTAACTCTTCTCCACCTCTGGCATGACATTTGTAGTAGGGACACAGGCAAACACAGTTGCAGTGCAGTTGAAACCTAGACCAGTTTTGGTCTTGCCTTTGAGAAGAGGGCTCAGACTTCCATGTTTCAGGCACTATGTTCCAGCCCCAAATTGATTGAACTGTTTGGAATAAGCAATACTAATCCAGTTCAAATAACATGCTTGACTGGGGAAGGATGCAACTTGGTGTATACATTCATGCATGTTGATATGTAAGAAACCATAGAAGTACTTGGTATCTTAGGATCCTCCTCAGCATATTTTCAAAACACTGAAAAACTCAAGTTTGATTCCTTCACTCAGTTAGGTTATCTTGCAGTTTGATCTAATCTAACAAATAGCTTTAAATCAGTTCATCTATGAGAAATGGAGGAATTCATAAGCATTTATGCAATGACACTTTTCAAAATATTTTGTTGCCTAAATACAAGCTTTAAAAATGTCAACAAACAAAAAAAGAAAAACTTAACTATATATTCTGTTCCTCATGCTCCAGTGTTCTGACCATGCTGAGTTGAAATACTGAATGTTATCTTTTGTCAGTCATCAAGGGCTGTCAGTCGCAAAGAGCTGACTGCCTACAGCAAAAGTTGTCTGGCTCTTGTGAACGTGGGAGATGGATACTTTTCTGGAAATTACTAGAAGTTTTATTATTGTTTCCACTGCAAGTGAGCTAAGATCATTGAGAACCCTGAAGTAGTTTTCACTTAAGTCATGTATGTTTTCCAATTAAAAAAAGTAAATAATGTTGGCGGGCTTTTTTGTATGTTTGTTTTCTTCCCCTCGTGAGTTTTATGCATCACTATTGATCGGCCTTTGGCTATTGGAGTGTATGTACACAAAATAAATGTAGCAGAACCCCATAAACCAGCTTTTATTGCAAAAGCTACATCCTTGCTACTGTGAATTTACTCTGTGCTCTACTAAGTTACCATGTCATCTTGATATTTTTGTATGCTAGTATTGCTTAGTGTTTATTGTATGCCTCAAACCCTTTTATGTAGTGTATGATATGTAGGAATCTTTCTCTGGGAAGATGGCATTTTTTTTGGCTTTGGAAGAGAGGTATTTTTCCTCTTGGATAGCCCAATTTAAAAGCTCAAATATTCTCAGTAATAATAAGCTATTTTGAGTTATGGTATGAATCATAGATATTAAATGTGTGTGTGTGCCCTTCATACCTTCTGACTCTCCCATCTCTTGTAAAGTTTTAATACAACTACTTCATGTATGGGAAGAGACAGTCCAACAGAGTGACTTAATATGTGGCCATTTCCCTGGGTTTGAAAGCATGAGGTTGGGTGGGGGGGGGAGGAATTAAGTGCAGCTGAAAGACTTATGGGAGCAGACTCTATTCTTACTAGTATCTACAAGGGAAAAAGATGAGTATCAGTGTAGGAAGGCCAATGTGAAACACAGGGAACAGTAGAAAACGTGTTTAAGAGCAAGCTTTAGTTTTCTATGATAAGTACTATACTTGAAATGGTTTGTTTTCCTATGTGACCTGTTTTCCGTAGTAAAGAATAAAGATTAAAACACCTGATCTTCTCTATCTTTGTGCATAATGAGAAATATTAGGAAACTGATGTTTAGCAAATAGCAACATGGCACAGATCGTTTAGTACTATCATTATCATTTTGGAGAAAAGCTGTTGTTAGTTTGGGAGAATGGTTTAAAATGCAATCAAGACTTGTAGCAATTAATGTTGTAATATGCCTGAATGGGATTGTTTTTCTTTGCAGTAATGATTCCTGTTAGAAGATTTGGTATATAGAGAAGTGTTAGTAACTCAACTTTTTCAGATAACTCCTTCCGCATTTTAATCTCATCTAGGAATGGTGAAAGCAATTCTGTAGTTCTGTAATAATTTTTCCTAGTCACCGCTTTGAAGCATATTAATTGAAAAGTGAGGTGAAACATCTGGGAAGTCTTAACTCCAAAAGACTCTTGGCAAAAGAAATTAAACTTGTAAGTTTGTGATCACTTAAGTCTGTACTCTGTGCGGTGAATATGGAGGGTGCTCTGTAGTTCTGGAGAAGGAAAAAAGATACAGCTAGGAGTAATTGCTGGCTTAATCTCAGAAAAAAGGTATGTAACAAATTAAAAACTGTTGTTATGCAGAAACTCGGCTCGTCTCTTGGTAATGAAGATAAGTATGTGTATGTGTGATAATAAAAGCTATGCCTAGATTCACTTTCCTAATGAGTGCAACATGTGTAGCCAGATACATATTTAGTACAGTACCACACACAAGTATTCTGCTCTGTGTGCTCTGGTATGGTGGCAGAATGACATGATTCATTGGGGGGAAAAAAAAAGTATATATTTATAAAAGTATATTTATATATAAAAGCACCACAGAAATGAAAGTGTTTGATACTTCTGCTATGTGTATAGTGATACACTGTTTCAGGAATGTGCACTTCAAAAATATTGAGTGGGCTTAGCCTGCAGGGTATTTGCAAGCCAATATCCTGGGTGTTCCCATATATAAACATTATGAGAAAATATTGTTCTAGATAGTAATGTGGAAGAGGAAATAAGATAAAAAAAAAATTAATTCTAATGGCTTGTGGAGAGAGTTTAGGGCAATTCTTAAAGCCACGTGTTTCCTCTACTACTATGGATAATGAAATTAACTTGTATGGATTCTGAATGACCAGTAGAGGTGAAAAGAGTGTTGAGTTTATATTAATTGGTGAATGGATTCTGTTTTCCTTCTCATAAGCAGGTAGTTTTAAAAACAATTAATATAAGCTGAATGTTCACTGAGCTGAAAGAAGAAGGAAAAAAAAAAATCTGAACTTTTCCAAGCCAGGAAACAGATGGTGAAGTTGACTTCCTTCAGAGTTGGAGATGGTGAAGAATTTTTTCTGTATGAAAACTACTTGTGTGCAAATCTTATTTCCTGTTTTACCACAGGTGATCTTCACAAACTAGTCTGTACATGTAGCCTCATCCTAAATAGGCCAACTTAAACCTTTTCATCAGGCTGTAACTAGGATCTTCTTGCTACATCTTGTAGCATGAATTAGAAAGGCTTATGCCTTATGGGTCTATTGAAGTAAACTGATTTTGTTGATCTGTAGAACTGAGAAGGTCATGTGGCTTCTTCTCTTTAGTTTAAATTTTCCTTTACACATGCTTTTAAGATTTGGGCCTTCACATACTGATGCTTTTGTTGTATTGCAAGCTGTAAAGTTTTTTAAAGGTCAGGAGCTCTTAAAGCCTTAAATTAAAATGCAGAAAGAGCAGTCCAAAAAGGCTCCGTTCAGAGAAGGAAGAGAGAGGAACAGGGCTAAATTGGATGTGTGGATGGGTGTCCTTGTCAAACACCCTGTCAGCAGCATAGCAGCAGCTCTATGGAAAAGACAGCCCACACAAGTTTCTTCTGTGCCCGTTTGTTTCTACTGCTACATGTGCATGATGCTGGAGTATGAGACAAGGGCAGTTACTCAGTGTAGATATATATATAGCTCCACACGTGGCACTTGAGCTGTTAGATGCATGACATAAGCAGTCAAGCCGCTGTCTACATAGTTTCCCAAATTCCGCTGCCCATGTTGCTGCAGCATTAGTTTAAAATAGTAAGCCTTGTTCATCCTATACCTGCACAGTATGAACCCAGCTCTCTTGTGTATGTAGCCAGCGGTTTTGTTGCCTTTTGCGGTAGTTGGTAACTGCTAGCAGCATTGTATCATCTCCTGCTGGGCCTCACGCAGCAGTCCAAAAGATTAGCTAGATTGGATTTTGCTGGACTTGGTCCAGAAGTATAGGTCAGGTTTGAAAATCATGTTGTTGGGTCAGTGTAATTTTAAGAAGTTGTGATTTTTTTTTTTTTTTTTTATTATACGTGTGAAATATGAAACAAGCAAAGGCTGGCTGTTGCATGTATTTTGCCAATAGGAAGAAAAATGAGAATTAAATACTCTGTGAGGGGGAAAATCCAGACCCTTGGGTGTCCTCCAGTTCCTGCTGGTGGGAGAGATGTGTTTGTTTTAGCAAGACATGGAATGGATGTAAACATTTATTTTTAAGCCTCCTTGTGTGGCCACCTCAGTTGTTACTTCGGGTAATGTAAACCACTGGCTTTTCCCCTGAAGTGGAATTAATCTTTTGCACATTTTTGGGAGAGGGCAAAGATTATATCTTTTGATGCTTAGATGTTTTGTTAAACTGGGTATGGAGATGGAAGAAGTAACCACAGAACAAGTGAGGTACAGAGCTGATTTTCAGGGAAAATCCCTAGTTTGATTTGTGACTGCAGTTCCTGCTTGTTCCTTGGCCTCTGGTGAGGATGGAAGCTCCCCTGGCAGTGTTGCAGTTTGGCAGCTAGGCCACAGCCAAGGAATCAAAGGTAACCATCTCCATTGTACAGTGCCACTGTAAGCAAGATGACTTAGTTCCTTATTATTTTTCTTGCAGCAAGTGAACTGTCTCTCGAGGTGAATGGGTCAGTGTGGGAGCTGCTGAGTCCAACCCACAGAGGAGATCCCAAGGAAGCAGTGGGCTGTGTTTGCTATTCATCCCCAAATCTTTGAAGCTCCTTTGGCAGAGCCTTGCTACCTTTTGCTTAGAGGTTTTTTGGTTTGGAAAATAATTACTAAAAGCCATAGAAAATACCATAGCTTTAAGTTATATGTGTGTTTAATGGCTTTTCCAAGTAGCTACATGCTTCTTAGCGCTACTTATTTCCCTCTTCCTTCTGCCACTAGCTGCTTCCAGTGCAAATATTTCTAAAGAAGTCTTCACTTGTTTTCAGTGAAAGTTAATAAAAGTATGTGGTCATGAACAATCCATAAAGCTTTATCTGTAGATGGGTAAAAACAGCAACTTTAAAGAAACCCCTTCTTCTATGTTATGGATAATAACCTTACAGAGAATACTGAATAATAATGAAACTAAAGATTTTCACCCCTCTGAAATGATCAACCAAACTTTAGCACCTGCATCTTCAGTGGTTGTTTTATTGCAAGATCAGTAGTTCAGATGTATTGTAGGTTCTTGTAGAGCAACTGCGGGGGTCTTAAATGTCTACAAAACACGAACAAGGGCTTACACATAAGGTGGTTGTTGCTCAGACAGTCTGCTCCAAGCTGACTGAATGACCCATTGAAGATGTGGAAATTTAAAAATATTTTGTGTGTGTCGTCAGTTTGTTTGTTTGTTTTAAGGGAGTTGGTATAGCTGAGTATCTAGGTACTCAGCTGAGTATCCAGGAAAAATAACTGATATCCAAAATTTATATTTCCCTTCCATTTTCCTGTCTACCCTTCGCTTCCTTAAATTAAGGCCAAAGGACTTTACAGGAATTTATCACACAAACAGCTATAAAACTTTTAATATTTATAACATGATCTAGTTTGTTTAATTGTCTGAACTCTGGTAAAAATAGCACTGCCTGCAAGGCAGTATTTCCAAGCTCTTGGTTCATCTAAGAATTCCACTCTGCTTACTCAGCTGCCAGCTTAGACTCTGCTTTGAAGCTGCGTACACCACCCCTAGCAGTAGCTGGCCCTCAAACTATAAACAAACTGGCCTTTTATCACTGGAGAGCAAATAAGGTCTGATTTTTTTTCCTAGCTCTTGAGTTCTGTAAGTTGTGTTGGGAAGATGGGTGGGGACCTGCTGCACAGGCCCCCTCCCTTTTCCAGCCTGTTCCTTTCCTGTTGCCTATTGATTTCCTTGGCAGCATGGAGAGAAGAAGTGGCGAGCAGGAACCTACCAATTGCAGCAGCAGACTCTTCTCCTCCCTCTCAGGAGCTGAGAATGGACTTGGCTCAGCTCCCCAAATACAGGTCTAGAAAGTTTTTGGTTGCGGAAGAAACAGGAGGTACAAATATCTAGGATCAAGCCCATCTAATTATTTCCCGGTGGGGAATGCTTGCTTGGGTGCTGCCAAAACATAGCTGGGCATTAACCCTTAAAAAAGCAGTGGTGATCTCAGTGGTGCTAACATGGTAAAGAAACATGAACTGTGGAAGAATTGAAAGCAGTTTGGAATATATTCTGTATCACAGCATTAACAAAGGCAATGTGAGGGAGACACTATTTAAAAAAAAAAAAAAAATAGACTTGGCAGTCTGTGAGTTTGGCTCCTAGTACAGAGGGTGCTTAATTCAACTAATATGAAGCAAAAAGGCTTTTGTCAATGGAAAAGAAGACAAGGAAGCTAGGGTTGGATGGGCAGCAAGATGTTGCAAGGCGAGGCACAAACACCAGAGGGTACTCGTGTGAATGAACCTGGCCACAGGTTAAGTGCTTGAGTTGCTTCTGATTAACGTTTGCAGTTGTGCTCACAATGAATATGATCTGTGTGTGGGGGAATCCTCTAGCAGGATATGGAAGAGTCTCAAATTTCAGTATCATGATTCATTTCCCCAGTAGTTGACCAAAGGAGGGAGTATGGTGGGAAGCTGACATGAAAAATACTTCAAGAAATGGTAGGGAACGAAAAAACAACCACCAGAATTTCAGAAATCCTGAACTAGCTCTTCTCACTGACGGGAAATCTTCTGAGTTCACTCCTGCAAATGTGAATTTCACTGTTTCTAGGGAAATATTTGGCACATTTTCAAATTTCAGAAGATTTTGGGACACTCTGGTCTCACACAGCTTGCTGCTCGGGTAGCTGGGTGAGGTGGGAGATGTTTTGGCAAGGGTGGATCAGTCTGACAATCTTGGTTCAGGGCAGGAACTGCAAGATGCGAGTTGCACCAGACTAACGAGTTTGACACAAGCTCTTCAGGTTGCATATGTATAATGTCTGCATCCTAAGATGAAGCAAAAATCAGTTATGAGGACAATAAAAAAGAAAAGTATGGGTCACAAACCATTGGTGGAAAAAGATATGCATGGTTCTCTGTTAGCATTCTGTTATTACTACCTACATTGCAACCTTAAATCCCTTGCCACCTTCTCCCTTTCTGAAGCACAGTGGCCTGTCATGGCATCGGTACTGCACATGTGTTCAGGCAACAACTAACTGCATGTCCCCTGGAGAGCACCTTGGGCTAGTTCTATGTTTTGGAAGGCAGTACTGTGTTCTACATGCTCATGCTGCTTTTGTTCTCTAGCACAAACAAGCATTTCTCCTGCAAAGTTAACAGGGCAGATCTGATAAGAGGTTCTTTCCCAGTCAGCACAAGGTCTGATTCTTCTCATTCTTCTTTTTATTATTATTATTATTATTATTATTATTATTATTATTATTATGTCAAATCTGATCTGTTTAATAGAGCCATTCTTGATTTATGGCTACAGGGGTGAAATAAAAATAGGATCTTGTTGATAAAGAGGGATGAAGTGAACTTCTGAACAAATAAGAAAGGAAAACTAGAGCAGTAAAAACAGGAACTATTTATTCATCTTTGAGCAATACACTAAGTATTAATTTTGCTTTTGTGTGTTCATTTGCTCTCAGCCTATATCTGAAAATTTGTAATGGTATTCTACCAGTTACTAGACAGTGAGAGCATCTTGAACTTTCAAAATGCAGCTGCAGTTTAACTGTGAAATACTTAGGAACAAGCAGCTGCTTATTGTGTTGCGGTATCTGAGAAAGCAACATCTGGCTTTTCTGTTCCTTCCCAGCCTTCAGTCTAAAACCAACGCACATCACATCAGGTGGCTTTCAAAATGATGAGCTTGCCACTAGATCCTCTTGTCATTGCCTGTTCACTGCAACTTTTAAAAACAATTTTTATATAGGTATATAAAGGCTGGAGATGCTGGAGTATGTAAACACAAGTGAATCTAGCTGTTAATAGGTTTGAGAACTGGAACTCCATTGTAAGGTAACAGATATAGTGCTGCATTTTAGATGGAAAGTTATTCTTCAAATAGAAGTTGTTTTGATATGTACTTGGACTATTAATTATGCTTTCGATTCAGAAATGCACAAAGCACCATTTGTGTGCATCTTCAGCAAAGTTCATGTGGAAACACTGAATCATCCAAATCATCTGAATGATGCATACTATTCAGGGGCTGTTTTCTTCAGCAGGCAGCTGGTGATCTCTCTTCCTGTATTCTTGGGGCAGTTTTGAGGGGGTGGTAAGAAAAGGAAGAGGGGGAAGGAGTCTCAGGTGCCTGGGCAACCCTCTTGGTTCACATATGCAAACTTTACGAGTGATTTCTAGACTTATGGTAAGTTAAAACTGTATTCAGAGGATTGAAGAAACAATGTACATTACAACCAAGTTATGCAAGTTATTTTGTTTTAAAGTAGTAATGTTTTATACATTTTTTCAGATGCTTAGTTTAAGTTATGTTTCATGCAGTGCTTCCTGAGGAAGATGTGGGAGTTGTGCAAAGGCAGGAGATTGCTCAGATGGGATGGATTCTGTCTGCTGCTCCCATCCCAAAGTCAGGAGATTTAGCACTGGCTGTGAAATGGAAACTCAGCCTCTGTCTTGTGCAGCCTTAATTGTATGTGTTCAAGAACCTAATCTTGATAGTAGAGAAGGGTTGTTTAATACAGGAAGAGCTAATGAGAGAATTAATAGTGAGACAAACACAGAGATAATTGTTTGGGTGGTTTTTTTTTTTTTTTTTTTTGAGGTAGTAGGGGCTAGGGGAGACAGTAGTTTTGCAGATACTCTCTTTCCTATGCATCAGACATCTTTAGTTTTCCAGATAATAGGATGCATTAGTTTTCTCTGGTTATTTTGTTGATATTGGCAAGCAAGCTTGCTATGATTTTTTTTTTATGCTCTGTCCCTTTCTTACGGCTCTCTCTTACTTATTTAGATCATGCACATTTTGTAACAAGCAGAATCATACAGCTGTAAATGTCTATGGCACACTGGATCCATGATTTAATTAGTTTCTAGACAAGTTCATTAAAAAAAAAAAAAAAAAGTAAAAATTTAGACGGTATAAATGGCGAAAGTTAAGTGTCCCTGCATGTTTGGAATAGAAAAAACAATGCAGAGGTGCTCTGCTCAGAGAACACGCTGGCTTGATATATACATACCTGTATATATATTGTTTGTATACGTGTTGTGTGTATATATACACACGTGTGTGTGTGTGTGTATGTATGTATACTTCTCAGCAAAGAACAGTGAAAAGATTTGGGGCTCTTGTTTTCAGTAGGTTCTTCCAGAATGTTTCTTATTGACCAAACTAGTGGAGAATTTCCGTTCCTTTTGGTTACCATCATTTTAGGGCTGGCAGTGCCCATCACTGAAGATGGAGTACTTGCCACAGCAGATAATTTTTACAAGAAGGGGCAATGGCATTTTAAAGACTCTTTGCTCAGGGAGTGTTGGCCCCTCAGAAATATTGAATAAGTTGATGTTGAATAGTCTTAAGTGACTGATTTGTTGTCATAAGAACAAACATGATAAAGATTTCTGTAAATAAATAAAAATTATAGGGCAGATTTTCATAGAACAAGAGGCAATGGGTTTAAATGGAGCATGGAACTGAAAGTTAGTAGAAAAATCTATTTACTATGAGAATTAAGCACTGAGTTAGAGATCTGAAGGATGTTGTGATGCCTCTATTACTTACTGCCATTAAAAAACAGATTAGATGGCCCTGTCAGGAATACTCCAAGTGTAATTGACCTGATGGGAGAGACAGACTTAATAATCCCTCAGTCTTTTTCCAGATTTGCACATAAAGCCCGTGGATAAAAGCCTCCATTTTGGTGGCTTTATACAGGATGTCCGGGAGCCAGAAGTGTGCCCTGGTGGCCAAGAATGCCAATTGCATCCTGGAGTCAAGGGAGGTGTTCCTCATCCTCTGCTCTGGAAAGGCATCACTTGGAGTATTGCATCCAGTTTTGGGCTCCCTGGTACAAAAAAGACAGGTATCTCCTGGAAAGGGTCTAGCAGATGCCCATGAAGATGATAAAGGGTCTGGAGTGCCTCACTTATGAGGAAAGGCTGAGCAACCTAGATCTGTTCAGCCTTGAGAAAAGAAGATTCAGAGGGGATCTGTTCAATGTATATAAACATCTAGGGTGCAGGAGGCAAAGGGACTACGCATGGCAAAAGGACGAGGGAAAATGGCCACAAATTGAAGCACAGGAAGTTCTCACAAATCAGTCTAGTTGGCTGTCTTTATCTCCTCTCTGGACCATACGTTTTTTTCCATAAGTAACGCATGCTTCTTCAGGCCTATGACTGTTAACTTGACTGTGATTCATTGCACATGGGAAAGCATCAGTTATTTCAGGAAGCAATAGATGAGTCTGTGCATATGATTCCAAGATTAGTTCCTGGGTACGTTTTCAGACAACTGATGTATATGCAATTAAAATGTTTGAAGATGTGAAGTGTCAAGTTACTGATAAACAATGATTAGTCATGCAAATAAATGTAAGTATTTAAATTGGAGCAATTTCGATATGACTCATACTGTGGAAAAGAACCTGTATAAAAATATGGAATAGGCAATTTATTAGTGGGAACAACCTTTGATTAGGGGAGTTGAGTTTTAAATTTTTTAGAGAGTATTAATACACAGCAAAGTACCAGTGCAAGAGAATAATAATCTAAGCAAAAACCAATAATTAATGATCTGTTTTTCAAACATTTTGAGAACTACGAACAAGATAGTTGTATCTTCTCATCACTGCTTGAGCCACACTACAACTAAAAGTATCTTGGGGATTCTCAGACATGTACTGCCTGAAACATGGCAGCTTTGCTGGCTGGTTTGAGTTATGATCTATGGTGCTGTGGTAGTTTTGTGTTAGGATTTACCACCGCTTTTCTGCCAAGATCTTTCTTGAAAAGACTGTGTGGATGATTTGCCACCTTTCTGACTGTGAGTAACAGAAAGTGGTAGAAACCCTTTACGCTTGGCAAGATTTGACACTCAACGGTCACTTTTACAATATACATACCTGTATACAGTTATGTGAAAGGTGAGAAGAAATAAAGTGCTAAGACTAAGACTTTGTTCTGCTACAAACAAAAAGCTTTGGAGAATTAGAGCCAGATCTTTAATGTTTTTGAATATGTTGGTAATTTCTACTTCCCTTGGAGAGCAGGATCAGACACTTCTTCTGTGTCTGGGCAATGGAGTGGAGCATCAGTGTATTATTATTGATACATGCATGTTCTTTACCTTTGGCAGTATATCTGGGCAATGCAATGATGAATATTTGATGGACTACAGTAATACATTAATGAAATTATGCCTTGTCTTTTTGTTTCTGGTGCTAGTAGTTGTTGAAAGTGGAGTGTGCCAGAGTTCAACTAACCTTCAATTAAAAATCATGAGAAGGAACGGTTTGCTTCTTGGTTTATCAACAGCATGTTGTGCCTCAGTTCACCATCTGCTAGTCAGAATACCCACGGTCTACTTAATTTATCAATAAAATGTGAAGAATCAAGTGAATCTTCTAGTCTATCTTCCTAGTTTTAGTGGAACTTGCTGAGCAATACGAATGCATTTACACGTGTATATTCGTGGGTATATGTTTGTATACACATTCATTTCTAATTCTACTCAAATTTAAACTACTCTTCAATAAGAATTTTCAGAGATGAAATTGCAGGACTTGTTAGCTCTTGCTACACCTCTTCAGCAGAGCATATAGTTGAGAAGTCAAAGCATAGATCTGCCAATTGCCACATTTCCCTGACAGCACAGCAAGTCCCCTCAACACGGAAAGGAAAAAAGTCTGGCTCAAGTCAAACTCTTGATGCAGGTTACACGAAATGCAACTTTATGCCTATATGAGAGGTATATTTCTCTTGATGTTTTTTTCCCCCTTTAAGTGAGAAAGTGCAATAAATTTTCAGTCTTTGAGATTATGATGCCAGTAAAGTGGTTTCCTCCACTGCCCCATTGCCTGTCTAACAACTTTTAGTGCAAAGCATAATGGTAATCATTGCTATTCTTTTTCTTGCACTTGGAGTGCAGCTGTGTCTGTTTCCCCTTTTAAAAAGGGGTCAAATTGACATTTAAAGTTGAACTTCAAAGAAAACCTGTTGTGACTTCATGACCTTCCTAAAACCGGTCTTCTTTGCATTTTAAACAGGAATTTTACCTTGAAAGAATTTACAACTTATTTTCCTCTTAATCCTTCTCTCTTAGGTCCTGGCTCTGTTCCAGATTGTAGAAACTGGATTTGCAATTACCTTATTTACAAGGTGGAGTTTCTTTTTTTTTTTCCCTCTTGTTTGCCTACCTTGACAGATTGCAGACTATCTGGCGCCATTTAACCCTTTAAAGAAAAATCTTTCATTTCAATTCCTTCTGTCTTAACAATACATTCACAATCTCAAGAAATCCTAATCAGAATGAATAGGAAAAAAATGATTATTATGGATTAAAATTGTAACACCAGGCAGCAAGAAAATTACGGACTTGCAAGAATGGGTTGAACTAGACACAGTTGAGTTCAGTTTTGTTAGCTGTGAATTTGACTTAGAATTCCTGCGTATTTTTCCATTTAATTTACAGATTTGGATAAAAATTCACATAAATGTTTTGATTTTTCCAGTTTAAACTTAAAACAAGTCTCAAACATGGTAAGTATTTAAGATAATAAAACTCTCACTGCAAACAAGTCCTTGTTTGAGTCTGTGGTGAGTCAATGGGTGAGAGAGGGTCTATTCCTGTTTTGGCATGGGGGTTGGACTCGATGATCTCTAGAGGTCCCTTCCAACCCCTACGATTCTGTGATTCTGTGATATTCCAGAGTTTGGCTTCAGGACTACTCAGTTAGTTGGTTGTCCTCCCAGTATCCATGGACCTTGGTGGGCTTTTCCCTTTCCAGGAAATGGCTGCAGCAGCTGACGGGCCCTGTTTGCATAGCTGGAGGTAGAGCAAGACTGGTCACAGACTGGTTGAGGTTGGAAGGAATTATTGGGTCTATCTAGTCCAGTCCCCCTCTGGCTTATGAAGATCTCCAAGGAGGATACTCTACAGTCTCTCCGAGAAACCTCTGCCGTTGCTCTATCACCCACACAATACAGAAGCGTTTCCTGTTTCTCAGAGAGAACTTCCTGTATTCCAGTTTGTGTTCATTAAGCCTAGTGCTTTCGTCCTAGCACTAGGAACCACTGAAATGAGCCTGACTCTGTCTTCATCTCACCTTTCCTTCAGGTATCTGCTTATGTACATAAGAATCTCCTAAGCCTCCTCTTTAGGCTAAAAAGGCCTAGCTCTTTCAGCCTTTTTCTCATAGAGTTGCTCTGCTCCCTGCATCATCTTAGTTGCCTTATTGTTTGTAGTACCTCCTTTAAGCTATGACAGGGAATGGTCTGTGACTGGAGGAGCTGGAGTGTTTGTTGGGTAATTCAGCACTGGCTGTTGCTGAAGATCCTTTACGAGTTCTGTAAATTAGAGTAAAGAAGACTCCCCACATCGAAACATGTTTGATGTCTGCAAGGTTAATCCGTGCAACACCTTATTAATGCATGGGAAGCCAGCACAGAGGCTGAAACTCAGGCCTCTTCACTTCTGAGGTTGACACTGATTGATATTTTCAGCACTGGTGCCCTCAGACACTGTGCCTATAATGTTAGTCTGAAGATTCAGTAGGTTGGAGAAGGGGAGAATCTTTCTGTTAGGTGCAATATCTTTTTTTTTTCTTTTTTTTTTCTCCCAAATGCTTGCATCCTTTCTGTGACCCCATAAAAGAGACTGTGTGAAGACACTGATGGCCTAGTTGAAGAGAATCTCCTGTTTGTAACCTTTGCCAGTAACCCTACATGAACTCCTGTTGGTTTTGACCAAGATGAGAGTTTTAATGAGAGCATAAGGTCAGTGACAACACAAATGTATATTGTTCATACAGCACGCTCTAATTCCTGTAAGTTTATTTCAGATGGATCTATGCATCCTCATATCTCACTGGGAATTTCTGACAATGTTTTGTTGCTATATTATTTAACATTTCATGAAATATCACCATGTGAGCAGATGATGTTTGCCATTTGACTGTTTTGATGGTTAGTCTTTTATGGACTGCTGTAAGAGAACACAATAATAACTACTGAGTTAGCTCAGTTTTTCAGAAAGTGTGAGTGGTCACTAGCAGCTTGGATTTACTGGCCTGCTCAGCCCTCTCTTGTATTTTATCTCAAATAGATTGCAAAAAATTTCTGAATCTTGAATTATCTTGTCTGTATGCCTGATTTACAAGTCCTTCAGCAACATCTAGTTCCACTGTTTTTTTTGTTTTGTTTTGTTTTGTTTTTTTTTTTTTTTTTTTTTTTTAATTTTTCTTGGTGTTTGATTGCCTGGCTAAGCTGTGTGTGTCTCTCTCTGCTCTCTGACATACTTATACTACTGTTGAAAGATGATTTATTGTATTGTATTCATACAAAGGATGTCAGTAAAAATCCACTTGATAGTAACGATGAGAAAAAACATTACCATGTGAAGTTGATTAGATCATCTTCTGTAAATCTGGATAATAGCAAGACTTGTGGCATCTACTTAATTGAGGAGTTGGTCCTGCAAGTTTTTGTAAGTGTGTAAATCCATTTATGTAGCATTATTGACTTCTAGAGGATAGCTAGATAGAGTTCATTAGCTTAGTCCAAAGACTGTAACAAGAGATAGTTAAATCTCGTCTATTTTTAATGTGTTTGTATCCTCAGGCTGTGGTCATACATACTTTGTATTTCCTAAGAAGAGGAAGGATATCCCAGAGTTTGGTATCTGTTAACTGGGAATTTATGAGCTCTGAGCACAGGACCTAGGGCTGCTGCCACCTGCCTGTGCCATCAGGTATCCCAGCACTAAGAAAAGCAAGATCTTGGTAGAGATAGTAATGTTAACTGTTAGTTATACTGACTTACCAGAATAACACCTTCAATGCTGTGGAGTAATTAAGAATTGCCATGACTCTTCATCTTCTTAGTTTAGTAGTTTGACTGACCTTTGTCAGAGTGCATGTAGCTCATTGCACAGTTAGGGTGTGAAACGTGTTATAAAGAAATAGCTTTGGGATTCCCATCAGGAATAACTTTTAGAAAGGCTTTTTGGCCTCATCCATGAGCTAAAACAAAATTATAAGGAGGACTTTGTATAAAAATGATTTTTAAAAACACTTTGGTGGACAAGATTAAATTTATTTATTCTTTTTTTTTTTCCTGAGAAAAAAAATTAAATAAATTTATGGTATGATAAATATAATGGTAACAAACTTTGATAGTCATGTATAGTTACACTTTTTGATACACTGAACAACTTTCAGCTGTGATCTCTCAGTAAGACATTGAGCAGAAGCATGATGCTCACTCCTGCACAACCAATTCTGTTGAACCAAGTAAGAAATGAGAGTCCAGATGTCTCTTTAGGGGATAGTCTTTTGTTTTATCATACATATGCGTATTATCAGAATTCACATCTGAGTTGATTTAATGCCAGTGAAAAATAACGTACATCTGAATTGTAATGGAAACCTGGATACAATGAATAATGAGAGGAGATTCCGAAGGGAGAAAATGGGAACAGGAAATTTAAGCTTCAGTTTTTCTATATATAGAAAACACCTCAAGGGTAACCACATACTGTTTTGTATAAATACATTTAAAATGTGTTTGGTAGGCACATATTTTCAATGTGCTGTAATGATCGGAAACACATGTTGACTCTGAAAAATTATGTGAACTATGCAGAGCCCTTGCCCATGCACATAAGTAAAAGCTATTCACAGGGTATGTGTGTGTAAATATCTAGCTGGAGTAACAGCCACATGAGAACTCCTTCAGAATAATCCCCAAATCAGAAAGCCACATATTACAGATCTGAAATGTACCACACTGGTTTGTCTACATAAATAAAACCAACTGGAAAGATAGGAGGAAGGAAAAACATTTTAAAAGGCTATTAGATTAGAGAAGAAGAAAAATGCTAAGCCATTTTCTTGGCTCTAATCAGAAGGCAGGAAAATTATTACATGCAGGAGCTTAGACTTAGCTAAACATCTTCCTGTTCCGAGTCTTGATTTTTATTTACATGTTGCACACAGTCAAGGCTTTAAGCATTCCCTTTCACATAATCATTATTTTGATAGAGGCCAAAAGGGGGAATGGTTAGATTTGTTTATTTCCCTTCCAGGAACAATGCTATCATCTAACTCCCTCTTTATCTTTGCCAGGTCTTTGGGATGGGTTGATGTCACCTTTTGTACCTATCATGATGAGGCCTTGATCCTGGCTGAGAGTGCTGGCTGTTTGATGAATGCTGAATTGGGAAGCAGCCATAAGAAATTTCTAATGCACTCTGCAACACTTGAGCTAGAGTAAATAAACTGATACTTATAAAGCCACCCAGACATTCGCCACTTGTCACTAGCTCTTATACAGTCATAGTTACGTCAGTTCTCTTCCAGTCCTCCCACTCTTGGCCTACGACAGAGCAAACTCCTAGTGCAAACTCCCTGCTTATCTGTCATGCTTGCAACTTGGACTGAACTGTCTGGGCTTGGAAGAAGTTGATCGGTTCTAAGATCAAGGATTTCGTGACTCTGGAAGAAGGACAGCAAATAAAACACAATCCTTTACTCCGAGGAGTTTGAAAGGGAATGCCACTAGGTCTGAGGAGAGAAAACACAGCACCATCTGTGTCTATCTGGAGTTGCCTTTTCTTTCCGTCTCTCTGAAGAGAATAGCCAAGCGGAGGTATAATTGCCCATGGTGTGGAGCATCCCCAGGCAGTAGAGGCAGACTGGCTCTTGCCTCATCTTTCTGCTGAGTCTGGGAGCTCTGCATCACTGTTGGCAAACACAGAGCAAGGACTGCTGCTCTTCCTCATATAGGCTTCCTGGGGCTTCATCCACATCCCCTGCTTCATCGACTTGGAGGATGTAAGGGAAGAGGAGAAGGGAAAGCAGTAGGTGAGTTGGGGAAACTTCCTTATTATCTAACAATGTCTGAAATTACTAAATGGGTGGTTGTGGAGGGGGAGAAATGCAAACGTTTTCTTGAGACAGCGTGTTTTGAAAGTAGAATTTGAACATGCGGATTGGGCTATGCCACCCAGCTTCTCTGGAAAGGGAACATAAGTTCATTCTGCAAAGGATTGGAAGATGTAGACTTGGTGTGGGAAACTCTTTTGTTAAAGAAGACAAATCAGTGCATTTGGGAAGTTTACGTCTGTCCTTGGGCTCTGCTGCTAGGGGTTGTAAAAGTGGACACTGCATAAAACCCTAAGGCAAATTGCTGTCAAGAATATGTTTGCATTAACACTGTTATATAGCAGCTCCTGGCAACTGAAGCACAGGTGTCACCTGGACCAAAAGGACTTCTTTTGGAAGATGCCTTCTGGTCTCACACTGAGAGCTCCCTTCTGTGTAATTGCAACTGTGACACTGTGATCTTTACTAACTTAAAATCGTGAGACTTTGGTCAGCAATTAGTAGCCTTTGCATCTTTGTAGTGTATCTGGTTGAAAGGTTAACTGCTGATACTCAGGTGGCTTGACCTTTATTTGGGTCTAATAACACATACTTGCTTTTCGTGGTGCCTGGAGACTGTAGTCACAACAGCTGGGGAGCCCAAGTTCCTCATATTATTTAGTGGATTTACGTTTGTTCTTCACAGTGTTTCCATATATGGGAGGGAACCTCTGTTACTTTCACTGGGTGATAAAGGGAACTGAAATGGAGGTCAGCTGAGTGTGCTCAGAATTGCAAAGCAAGTTCAGGAATGGAAGCTCCTGAACTGTAAAAAATGCTCTCCTCCCTGTGGTCCATCTTCTCTGCTGACAATCTCTGAACTGTTCAGTGACTGATTTTCATTCAGTTGTACATGGTGGGACATTTACCACTTATGTGGTCAATGAAGTTACCTTTGTTTGATTTGGTTCTTATACCTGCAGAAAACTCATCAAAATTCTATTTAATGAAGAATACTAAAAACATAAGTCTGCGGTTATTACTGAGAAAAACATCTGGTTGGATATTTCTCTGTCCAAAATGACTTCTAATTTTCTTTCAAGGTTTTTAGTCACTACATTTATCTGTTAGAGTGATTCAATTTTCTTTTTACAGTAAAAGAAACAGTCAAGGTCTTAATCTTATTTCTGTTTAGTTTTTGGATTATAATGCCTTACTGAAGAAGAGGAAGTAAATGGTTTAATCTGTGGTACAGATAAGTTGTGTAAAAAGAGGTGCAAGATTAGTTGTTTTCAGTGTTTCCCCTGCCTTCCTCCATTGCATGTGGTCTCTCTGAAGGAAAGGTAAATTTACAGTTGTCTTCTGCTGCTATAGAAGGCTGAGCAGACTGCTGCAGGAGGTGGAGGCTCTGCTGGATTGTAATGCTGAGACAAGCCTGTCCTCTTCTACAGATTTTTGTATGGTCTTTGACTTCTTTGTGGCACTTCTTTCTACTTACTTCTGAAAAGATGTTTTTTTGTATATTACTTTTGTTTTTCTCTGTATGTAGTAAGTCAACATTGGTAAAGAACATCTAAATAACTAGGCTGACTACTGTTAATAGAGCATTTTACACAACTGAATGATGTTCCAGCCTGATTATCTTCTATCTGCTTTGATTGCTGGAGTTTATGGATGTGTGCACAGAAGCTAGATGTCTCATTGGGGCTTTACAGTCCTTACCTATGTCCGGAGTATCAAAGCTTCAAGGGAACCTCCCACTGAAACCTGAGCTCTCCACAGTGTGAGCATTGCACACAAGCATATGTCCCTTTTTGTCCTCTCTAGGAGGTCGCTCTGCCAGCTGTCATGTCCTGAGAAGTGACTTCTTTAAAATGGTACTTAATCCAGCCATGGCTGGATTAATGGCACAGGACACAGTGGCTGGAACAGAATGTGTGCCATCAATGTATATCTTCCATAGTGCAGGGGAGGAGCTAGTAGTTAAGCACTGTATAGTTGGAGGAGACCAGGTCATATGCTGGTTCAAATTTTAATGTGGGCTTAGACTAGAGAGAAATCTTGAACTGCTGCAATTGTGTATTTCTGGCAGACAGCCCAAGGGAAGGAGCAGAAAGATTTTTGTTAAAACACCACTGCACAAGTATATGTTTAATATGTACATGCATGCAAAATATTTATTAAACAAGTAGCTCTGAATAGCAGGAGAAGATAACAGCTGTTGTGCATATAGCTGGGGCATGACAGTCCTTCCCAGATGAGTAGAGCCCAGACCCTCACCTGCTGCAGCGAGCCATGCTCCAAGCCTTGACCCAAGATCATGTCATTGTTGCTCTCGTTTTCATTATTATTATTATTCATTAATCTTCTAGTTTGGGATTTCTGAGAGACCAAACAGTGCTTAATCAATATTTTCCTTCTGAGGACTGTAGGGAAGGGAAAGGAGATCACCAGGCCATAAGAAACGATGTTAAATGAACCCTTGTAGTAAATTTTTCTTGAGGAGAATTTTTTTTGTGTGTGAGAAA
This sequence comes from Meleagris gallopavo, assembly GCF_905368555.1. Taxonomy (NCBI): domain Eukaryota; kingdom Metazoa; phylum Chordata; class Aves; order Galliformes; family Phasianidae; genus Meleagris; species Meleagris gallopavo. The sequence goes on along the minus strand of NC_139405.1, from coordinate 49,376,822 downwards.
TTGGTGGAACTGTCTTAAACTGAAATACTACTATAAAGGATCTTTTAAAACAAAGTAAAAGAGGCTGATAGATCACTAGGTCTTGGCAGCATTCATTCGAGGTCTTAAAGCAAGTAAGAATAAGAAATACTGAATTACATACTGTAGTATGTAATCTGTTTACTGAATTAATTACAAAGTTATTAATTATATATTTAAGTTACACCAAGAGAATAGACAGTGGCAAATTAATAACTAGCTGTATTCATGTATTCATACTCATCATGGAAAAGTAATCCTAACTTTGTTTTTCTGGGGTGAAGAAGACATTCTTCACAAACCCAGAATTCCTTGGATTTGTGAACAAACCTAAAGTGAAGGTGCATCCAGTAAAGGAGTATGTGGTGCTGTAGGTGGGTTATATCAGATCAAAAACGTGAATAGTGAATATTATTAGTACTATTATGGTGGTGAATATACATAATGAATGGTGCTATGTTCAGGTGGAGGCTGGTGATGAGTAGTGTCCCCCAGTGGTCTGTCTTGGGACCAGTGCTCTCCAGCATCTTCATCTAATGATGGGCTCAAGTGCATTCTCAGCAAGTTTGCCAGTGATGCGAAGCTGAGTTGGCACATTAGAAGGAAGGGATGCTATCCAGAAGAACCTGTGCAAACTGAAAAGTTGGGCTCGTGTGAAAATAGTGAGATTCAACAGAGCAAAGTGCAAGGTATTACACTTAGGTCGGAGTAATCCCAGATGTATATACAGACTGGGAGAAGAATTCCTCGAGAGAAGCCCTGTGGAGAAGGATATGGGTGTCCTCATGGATGAAAAACTGAACATGAACAGCAGCGTACTCTTGCAGTTCAGAAAGCTGGTGGTATCCTGGTCTCCATCAGAAGAGAGGTGGCCAGCAGAAATAGGGAGGTGATTGTCTCTCTACTCTGCCTTCGTGAGGCCCCATCTGGAGTACTGCATCCAGATCTGGGGCCACCAATATAGGAAAGATGTAAAGCTGTTGGAGAGGGTCCAGTGGAGGGCCACAAAGATGATCAGGGGGTGAGCACCTCCCTTACAAAGAAAGGCTGAGGGATCTGGGCTTCTTCAGCCTGGATAAAAGAAGGTTGCAGGGTGACCTCATTGCAGCTTTCCAATATTATAAACAAGGAGAGGAATCAACTTTTTACAAGGATAGACACTGACAGGACAAGGGGGAATGGTTTTAAGCTCAAGGAGGGAAGGATTAGATTGGATGTCAGGGAGAAGTTCTTCACAGAGAAAGTGGTGAGGTGCTGGAACAGGCTGCCCAGAGAGGCTGTGGATGCTCTGTCCCTGGAGGTGCTCAAGACTAGGTTGAATGTGTCCCTGGGCAATCTGGTCTAGTAACAGATCTGGAGGTTTGTGCCCCTGCCTGAACAGGAAGGTCGGAACTTGATCCTTGAGGTCCCTTTCAACCCAAGCCATTCTATGATTCCAAGAGAAGTGCATTTAGGAAGCACATCTTCTGATTATCCCCACTTGCCTTGGTATGGTTCACACAATAGATCAGCCTGACTTTACACAATGTTAGTATCCAGAAGTGCAGTGTTGATCAGTCGATGAGACTATAGCTACTACTCACTGGCAGTACTTGTCAGATCCTCAGCTTTCATTTTGCTTTACAGATTCACTGGCCTACTGCACTACTTGCTCTTGCACTACTTGCTATTTACACATAAATAGATTGGACGTGGATTTCTGGACATCGTCTGGCAGAGATATTACAAAGTCTTGTGGTGGCTATGCAGCCACAAGATAAGACAAGTGTCTTTTGTGGTTTAACAACTAATTAAAATATTGAAAACAAAGATCAGAAACAAGGTACAGAAAGTTGGAGCTAGAGTTTTATTGCATTGGGCTACTCGGTTTCAAAAAGAGGACTGAGATGTAATGTGATAAAGGACTGCCTGTTATGGCAGGCACAGAGATGGTTACCTGGATATGAATGCTCACTTTTCCTGATACAAAAATTAAAATGTGCCACCTAATTAAAAAAAACAAAACAAAACAAAAACAGCATGTTTAAATAAAATGTAAATACTTTTTCACATACCACAAAATTAAATATGGTGACTTGGTATGGGTTTTCTTTTGCTGAAAGTAAAAATCGTTCTAAAAAGCAAGTAGCATAATTTAATGAAAAGAGGGGCAGTTAAGAGTTGTTGCACCAGACAAAGCTGTGCTAAATTTTCTTCAGGATGTCCCCAAACTATGGAAGGCCAAATATGCTCATGCAGGTCCTCACTTCATGTTTTTCTTTGTTCCTTTGCACTCTACTTTGGCTCCTGCTGTTGGCCACTGTCAAAGAGTGGGTTTGGGATTACTTTGACTCTCATCCAATTCAGAGATCAGGCTAAAAATATGTTTTTATTTCCTTTTCAAACCTGGCATATAAGTAATTTAGGAAGGAAGGAAAAAAAAAATCCAAAAACCAAAACACATGTAAAAACTCAAACCTATAGGATCTATTTTCTTCATTGTCAAAGATAGATACTTCACCTCCTTCATCTTTTTGAGGCCTTCAGATTATCCATACTTTTTACATAACAACCAAGCTTCTGTAACAGAAAGTGCTGGGAATGAAATCTGTACATCTATCCTCTTCTCAGTCAGCATAGACTAACACGGGCTTTGTAGTGTTCAAGAAAATTTGTTTTAATTGTGGAGCTCTTTCTGATGCTGTGAAGACTTTCAAAAGGGCCTCTGCCTTCCTATTCTGCTTGTAATCTCCCTTGCAGAGCCTTGCTGTAGCATCCGGCTGCATCATGTGTATTGCTCATGGTGTCTCTTTTGATCCTATTGTCTCTTTTCTGATCAGACAAAAAACTTAACAGGAACTACCAATTCTGAAATGTGTGAGATGATCTGAAAGTGTTTGCCGAAGTGCTGTTATGCCCAAAGCCTTGTGTCATGAGGCGTTTGGGTCTCAGCAGTTGTTTCTAGTAGCAGAACAGCTCTGTAGGAGTGATGGTGGGATGGAGGAGATTTGAGCCCTGCTTGAAATGTCGGGGACAGTGCGTAGGAACAGCACTGAGTCATGATGGCTGCGCGGGTGGACAGCAGTGGATAGGCTCTTTGTCTTCTCTTTGAATCTGCTTTCAGATGAGCTTGCCAAATGAATTGTCCATTCTGGTATAAAAGGAAAATAAATTTCTGCTGGTGGTAATGAACTTGAAAATCAGCGGCTTGACAATAGTGTAGAAAACACTGCCTCCTTAATCAAGGAAGACTTGGAGGGATTTTTGAGACTTAACTAAGCAGTTGCTCCCCAGTCACTATGCAAAAACCAATAAGATATCCTCAGTGTGCCTGAATGGGAAGCTTTCTGCGCTTTTGTACAGACTTGCTATATTTAGCAGCGTGAAAGTGCTGATAGAGTTTTAACAGAAGCTCTTGGTTTTTTTCCTTACTTGTTCAGTTTAACCACCAGCATACAATCTTGTCCTAACTTCTCACTTTCCTTCATAGAATTGGCTCAACACTAAGCTGTGTTCCTCAAGTTGTTTGGAGATCTGCAGATGTAGTACCACAGTGAAGTGCCATATTGAGTTCATGTTAAACTAGAGAAAAATTACTTGGAAAAAAAAAATTACCAAGATTTCTTAAATCTTAGTGCTTAATACTAGTATAAGAAGCCTATGTAAAATAGAGAGGGAGACTTTAATCACTAGACCACAATGACTCAAACGTTTATGATGATGTATCACAAAATGCTTTAATTTTCTTATCTCACCTTAGTATGACTGGCTGCTGATGATGAAAAGCTCAGATATGGTGAGAGAGTGGGGGAATTATTAAAAATTGTAGCTAGATAGAAAGAATGACTAGGGAGCAACATTCATCCTTCTCATGCTGATAGATGGGTTGCTGTGCTGAGGATGACTGCTGTGGTGAAAAAGCGAGAAAGAGGAAGTAGAAAATGCTACTGCTCTGCAACCTCAGCACAAAATGCCGGTGAGAAGCAAGCACGCAGCTGAGGTCGGAGCACTTCCTGGTAAACATGTTGGCATTGCTGCATGACACATTTTGCCTGAGGGCCTGGGGGCTCAGCAGCTGGCTGCTCTCCTCATAACAACTCACACAAAAAGTGTGTCAGGAAGGAATTTAATTCAGTCGATCTAAATGGTAGAGATGGTGTGTTTACACCTAGGGACAGTACCATTTCTAAAAGCCATTACTTGGGAAATAAGTGTGCAAGCAAAAATACGGCAATAGGTCAGCCTTTTCTTGCTGCTATTTCATAAAAGGACTTTTTTCAAGTTAAAATCTTGAAGGCAATCAATACATTCTACATTTCATATGACTGTTTAAGGACAGAATTTTCTTTTAAATGCAGCAGACCCCAGTGGATGACGAAATTCAGTGCTTTTTCGGTGAGTTACCTCCAAGTTGCTTATTACTTACTGATAAATTTTTGGCAAACTGTTAAATGTGATGATAAATAGTTGCACTGGCTTTTTATCTATTTATTAATCTTACACTTGGGTTGAAACATACTTATTTTGGTTCTTTACAAGTATATAGGTGTGCTAGCCTTAGGAATTTCAGAGTTCAACTTTATAGAGTATATTCTACTGGTTAATTTTTCCCTCTCAAGAAAAGCATTACATTCAACAAATCCCATCTTATCCCCAAGATTTTTTTTATATAAAAATTTGTATAAAGATCCTTGTTCCTTTTTCTTTCTGTGCAGCAACAATATTAATACAACTGGAACTGCAGAAGGCTTTTTATCTAAGATGAAAGGAAAGGGTGGCATAAAGTTCTGCAAGAAATGACTTCTAAGTAAATAGTAGGATTTAGAATTCCATACATACACCGAACTCCTCCGTTAGTATAGTGCTGCAGTAAAACCACTGCATAATGTTTAACTTTGGCAATCATCTGTTTTCAAGTCACTTTTCTGGAAACTGTTTCATTTCTCTTTTCCGATAACAGTGTAATTGAAAAGACAGCTAATATACTGCCCTCCTGTGAAATGTTTATTTTGAAGAACTCCAAAATAGAGTTATCAGTGAATTTTCTTCACATTCCTCTAACACAGGTGATTACTATATGCCTCCTTTAAAAGTGTGGAGGTTGAGCCATGGATGTGTCAGTTCCAATCAAGAGGTGAGTCAGTGCCAGAGCTGGGTGGGAGCCCCTTAGTGCTTGTTCCTTCCCCCCCCCCCCATGCAGCCAGTCCATCAGCATTTTATTCTCAAAGTTAGAGGTAAATACACAGCTGATTTCCCTGTAATTCTGCAAAATCATACTCCCACAAGGTTGATGTGGTCCTGGGGAGAGAAGAATACAAAGCTGGAGTGATATGGATATGACATCTCACTATTCTCTCAGCACCAGAGTGCTCAAGGTCTTCCTAGTTCTCTCAGCTTCAAATTCACCTAGTTATAAAGCGAGTTAAAACAGAAAAAATCTTCACAGAAGTTTATTGCTTAGGAGGAAAGCATTTTGGTAGTGAGAGTTGGTAGCTTTCTATCATAGATATCAAGTGCCAGCAACAACTGGTTTGCAGGTAACAGTCGGGTATGGCAAGTATGAATCATACTACTTGACAGAGATACAACTCTTCCACTTGTGGTCTCAAGCCTGAGACAGACATCACACAACCGATATATACATATACATTTTAATAAGTGATATATAATCTGCTGTCTGTGACTTTCCGATACCTTTGTGTATCTTCATCGGATACTTACATGGCTGAATAGGCAGAGGAAGGCTAAAATGATACCTTATTTTCCCACTTACTAAGAAACAGAGATTAATAGAGTAATTTTAATTAAAAAGGCACAGTATCTAATGAGATTCTATTGCAAATCTGTGACTTGGATCACTTTTTTTTTTTTTTTTTCCTGATTCCTGTGCTTCTCGTCCTAAAGGAAAAAATAAAAGTACCACGTCTCAAATTCTCAACCCAGCAGATGTTTCCCCTATGCAGTATCCTTATGAAACAAGTATGAAATCTGCTGTAGGAATATGTTAGAGAGGTAGATTAATCTGTGTGCTGCCCTCATGTTCCTGGCATATACAGCTCTGGTTATTCTGGTTCTTCAATCATTTGTTTCTTCGCAAGAAGCTTGTCAGATTAATGAGCATTGGGAATTCCTACATAATGCGCTTTTCAAGTTTTTGTGTGTTCTTGTAGTTGTATTAGCATGAGACTCCCTGTGGGCTCCAGGATTCCAGACATCTCCCTTCTGCCCCGGTCTCCCCCACTCACTCCCTCAGACAGGAGCTTAGTGATTTCTTCAACATACTTACGCACAATTTTCAGCATCACTTTTTAACTCCTTACATCACTCACCCTATTGAACTTTTTCTTCCTGTGATGTGCATCATCACTCAGAAGCTAGTGACAGTTTCTTACTCTTCATCTCTACCGTGTCTTTGAGAAGCTAATAGTAATAACAATAAAATTATCCTGTGCTATGTATATGTCAACCTAATGTTCCTGGAAAAAACTTTATTTGCTGCTCTCTGTGCACAGTTATTCACTATTTGCTCTGTTTCACAGAGTAATAATTTCAACTTTGCACAGACTTTCACACTCACTTTTACTGGAGTGGTGATTTCCAAACAATGTGCCAAAATTTCCCTTCCTTCAGTCTGTCTTTTTTGTCACCTTTAACTGTTTGTTTCCCCTGCCTGCCTTGCTTTTATTTTTATACAACTAGAAAAGAGATGTATTTCCCAGTCTAAATAATAGTTTTAAAATACTTATGTTGAATCTCTTATCAGTTATTTCACATTACAAAGCTGTTTATATTTAAATTCATTTTGATTCAAGACCTTTTTCTGTCAATTCTTGATCATTGTCTTCACTGATATTTAGTCTCACAGTATTCTTTCCATTATATATTGGTGATGATTATTTTACACTATCTTCTACACAGGGCTGTATCATTGATTCACACAAAAGCATTCCTACACCTATTATATTATTCACCATTCCCTGCCCCATTTGTCTGAATATTTTGTTCTGTTTTTTTTTGACTACAGCTGCACCTTAAGGAGAAGATGTCTTTGAACGTGTTCTTCTCTTTTAAGTTGATGTTTTCAGCAATAGAGCCATTAAGTTAATCAGTTGAATATTTTCCACTTCAAATGTTATTAATGGAAATTTAACAACAAAAATTCATACACTTAACTTTGTCTTACTGCTCATCTTCAGATGATACATTGGAGAGAAGTTTTTACAGGCATCATCTTAGCTGTTTTGTGTTAGAGAAGGTGGAAAATGAGTGGTAAACAGGAAAAAAAAAAGAGAGTTTATTATTGTATTCTGAAGGATTAACTAGCACTTCCCAAAGTTGAAGCAAAATACTACATGCACGGAACACACAAATACCAGTCACAAAAGTATAATGCATGTGGTTATGCGATTGACAGCTAAAAAGTAGATTTAAAGCAAAATGATTTACTTGTGCTTTGTAAAGGAGATTAAAAAAAGAGAGAATGCTTGCAGCCTTGGTGGAAGCGCTCCTCAGATTTGTGTGTTTGAGAGTGATTGGTTCATTGGCTTGGGTGTTACTGAAAATACGGTAATTCTCTCCTGGCTATAGAGGCACAATATGGATAGCCAATGAACTCCTTGCTCTAGTATATTCTCATCCTACAAAAAATTCATCTCAGTGGCAAAATATCTTTGTCTGTGTGCTCTGATATACAGAAAACAGTGCGTGTTACTCAGTGTGAACCAGGTGTTCCAGATACTCCCTATAGACTGATGTGACTCACCTGTTTTCTATGTACTTATGCTTCTGCCAAGACTACTAGAAAGCCTTATAATTATGACAACTGGCATTTGTGGCATTAGCAAGGCCCAAATTAAATTTCTTCGGGGTGTCCTACAGGTGGCACTATAATTTCATCGTGTTGAATAGTAAAGCAGTCAGACCTCTGGGTGGTTCCTGTATCTCCCTGTGGACTCTGGAATTTGCGTACCACAGCAGAGAGAGATCTGAGGAAATCCTGAGCATCCCTAGACAGCACAACTCTGTGCTGCTTTGAAGAAACATGTCTGTAATATTTCAGAGTAGAAAGGGAAGTTCACTTCAAAGCATGAGACAATCTACCTTATTTCTAACAATGTTTGTCACTTTGAAGAAGATTTAACAGTGCACATTCAGTCTATTCTAGACTAATTCAATATGTGAAATAGGTAAAGAACAGTATAAAGAGCATAATTAAAATTTATTTTTTTATGCTACTGTTAACTGTTGATTTGTTCTGTAAGTCTATATACGCATGACTGATACTATTGAATGCATAGGCCAGAAAAGTACCCAAAGCTACAGGTCCTGATTATTTTCTTTATCTCCTAGGACTAATCAAAATGTAACTTACTGAGGCACCTGCCCCATATTTTTTTGATAGAACTGTTCATTTTGATTTGTCAGTACATCAGGTATTCAAAAAGGAAAAATGGGAAATAAAAATGGTGCAAAACTGTTAGAAGCATGTGCTCCTCTGCAGACCTTGCTGTCAGCCCCATCCCTATTTGGATGTTGTTTCCTGGGACACACCTTGTAGGTGACCCAGAAAAAAAGAACCGGTTGTGCTTCATGCCCATCCTTCCTTTTGTCCCAAGGGGTTTCCTCAGCATGTCTGGGCTTGGGCTGCCCTGCGCCCTCAGCACCTCTGGGTGCAGGGTTCTTCCCTGGAGGACCCCTGGGAGAGCGAAGCTGAAGGGGCCCCTGAAGAATGGGTCAGCAACTGAGACTGTGCTGAGACTTGCACAGTGGGATTTGTTACAGAGAACCTATCCCATGCTCTGCTGTCTTCCACAATGCACTCAGAGCCTTTTTTCAGATGTATTTGATTCTAAGTTTTTAACCAATTTCTATTTGTGAAACAAAATGTTTAAAACTATCTATCTGAAAATATTTCTTATTTTTCTGTTCCATGCTCAATTTTACTTCTACCTAGCGTGGTTCCAGTGTTAATTGCTCTGATAGGCATGGCTTTTAGCACTTACTTTGATGCCTGGCTTGTGGTTTGCATAGTCATGACTTGTAAAAGACACACCAGTTTCCTCTTGGGCAACTTCAGCTTTGCAACCAATTCCTGTAAGAGTTTCCTCTCTGCTTCGTGAGGGATGGGAGTTGACAGGACAAGTGTGGCTCTCCGACAGAATTCCCTGTTGGTAAGGCTGTGGCTTCTTTCTTTGATTTTAAGTGACGGACGTAGTTGTTTCTGCCTAGTGACATATATTTTCTTTTTTTTTCCTTCTTAAAGCAAAAAGACTAGTTTTAGTCAATGAGAAGTAACATTTAGTTGGTGCAATAAGGGAAGTTCACACTGGCACGAAATTGCTGTTCTTTATAAATGGCTGTGTAAAAGATCTTATGCTTCCCCTTTTCCTCTGCTATAGTTTAAAAAAGCAAATGGGTCAACTAAAAATAATGAATTCATCAGGAATAGTGAAGCTTGTTTGTGGAGTGAGGACAAGTATCAGGATGCGTATGAACAACTTCTACTTTGAACAAGTTCAATTCAGTTATGTTTCAATAAGATCCAGCAAAGGTCAGGGTGACAGCGTACTCATCACTGCATCAGGCAAATAGGATCTTTGTGAAGAGAAGCATTCAATATGGAACTAGCAGTCCCTTTATTGATATTAGGTTCTTAGAACTGTACAAAGCTAGTATCATTTGTAGAGTATGTACTGTGTAATACGATGGTAGAATGTAATGTTTTGTGGTGACAGTGCTGGGTAGATTGACTTCTGTTTTCAATATGAAAAGATCTTGGAATACATTAATTTTAATCTTTTTGTCATAGACGTGAATAGATGCAGTAAAGATGCAGAGAAAGTACTATGTGAATAGGTTCACTCTCACTATGAAAAATAGGACATCTGGAATTACTATCTTCTGTCCTTTGCCCTGAAACACAAAACCCAAAATACTGACTATATGTCTGGACTCCAGTTTTCCTGCAAAGGATGCTCCTCTGGTGGAAGCTGAGGTTAACACTTTGTTTAATCTTTTCCTTACCTGTTTGCTTTCAGTAAGTCCTTTTTAGGGTGTAGAGTTAAAACTTTTTTTTTTTTTTTAACTGAGGTCAGTTATATTAATTGCAGTCCTCAGAAGGCTCATTGTCTCTGCTCAGGAGCTGCAATTTAATTCAATAGGATTTCCTTGTCTGCTAGTTACACCATTTTTTTCATGATTTTCAACAACTCATAAATGGGAGAGGAATTTTTCTGGTATCTTCTCATCAAATGTTCTTTCTGTACCTTCCCCTGTGGTGACTTTTTTACAGTTTCTAGAGGCAAAATGCCTCCTTCTGGTAAGGAAACTGTGCCCCTCTCTAGGTGCTGACTCTGGTGACATGGGTGCACACCCTTTGAGCAGGATGCAGTCCTGTGTTGTGCCTCAAGTCAGAGGTTTTGAAGCTCTCTGCTTTCAGAGGCTTCACCATTTTGACTTCTCCCAGCTTTCTGTCTCACTGCACCTAAGAGAGAGCAGTTTACTCCTCAAAGCAGGAGGAGCGGGTACTCACAGTGCTGCAGCATTTGTTTTTTGTTTACAAGTTATCCCAATTTAATAGCATGGGAAGGTGAAATAGCACATTAAAGTATATACTGTCTGTAAGCGTGTGCTCCAGGACTGCACCTGCATGGGATCCTGGAAGAAATAGGGTGACAGAAAACTCTGTTTTGTTCTGTAAATGACAAGAACCAGTTATACCGGGCTTCTAATGTCCTCGTGAGTTTCTTGTGCAAGCTGCCTGCTGCTTGTTCTCCTGCGTACTGGGAGATCTGATTTCTTCTGAGGCTGTCCAGTGGTCAGAAAGCAAAATTTGCTTCTCGGTTTTGAGTGTGTTTCCCCAATTGGATGTAGCAGCAGGGTACTGCATGCCCAGCAGGGCAGGCACTCCTACGTCTGTGTGTTTGCTGCAAAGTCTACTGGGGAAGGTATTAAGCTGGCATGGGTTAGAGATCTTCAGTGAAGGTTAAACTGTTCTGGTCTATTTTATCCTTGTTAATTCCAGGTGGCAAAGTGATCCCACTTGACCCTCTTGCCCATCCCTCCTGCATGCCTGTATGTACCCTAGCAAAAAAAAAAAAAAAAATCATGACTCAATTGTGGGAAAAATGGGATGAAGATACGTTTGGAAAAAGGCGCAGTGGTAACACATGAAGAAACTGTGTAGAAGTAGTATTGTACACTCCCTGTAATAAATAGTATAGACATGGAACATGCTGCAAATCAGCTTGTCATGGTGAGGTTTGGGCAGATTCTCAGATGCTGTTGGCTCTGGACATAGAAGCAGTAATGCAGAGTGTTTTGCAGAGGGCTGTGCTGCTAAATGACAGGTTCAATAGTTACATTATTTTGTGCAAAGATATATCTTCAAAGGATCACTGAGCCATCTGCTAAGGTACCTGGTACGATTTATGGCTAATGTAGCTAGTACTATTTATGGGCCTGGACAAAGGGTCCTGCCTGCTGCATCTCTTACTGCTAATGAAATAATGATGTGTGTGGTTACACAATCACTGAGCTGGGAGGTGGGCACTGAGGTAATACACTTATATTACCCCTTTCTGCATTTCAGTTTCTCTCTCAGTTGAAGCAGAGCCATGTTTCTGTATTTTAAGGATTTTTCTGAAAAGCAATGCACGCAGTTAAAGACAGCTCATTTAGCTGTCATTCTCAAAGTATCTATATGTGTTTATGCCTTAGTGACATTCATTTCTAAAAATATTTCTCTTCTGCAGCCTCCTCTACTCTCTAATTGTTCCCTTCTCTCCTCTCATCAAGTTTCAGTCTGAATGCCCTCCAGTGTCTGCTTCTTTTGCTTTTGCTGTGGGGCATCTCTGGAAATGTCCCATGAATAGACTAAATTCCTCTGATGGAAGCTTGTCTGTCCTCCTTGAGCTTCATCCCCTGCCTCTGGCATAGCCAAGTCATACTTCAATTGTCCCCATGTTCTTGTCTTTTTCATCTCTAAACAGGTCTTGCTGATTGTTTCCAAGAAGAAAAAATCAACGAAGTGGCATAGCCTTGTCCCACCTACTAGCACCTCTTCACCTGCTTCACCTGCAGATATGGCTTCTTCATTTGGAGGATGAGGATTCCTTTTCCCTAGAACCTTCTTTAATCTTTCTCCATTTTCTCAACTAGTATATTAATTTCTTTAATTAAGTGCAATTGATCAACAAAAACTTCTGCTTTCTGCCATCATTTAATCCTGGCACTTATATTTGACTCTTTTTCTGAGAATCTCTACTTAAAATCTTACTTTCTGTGACTCTGACTGCCAGTGGTTCTCCATCTGTTTTTTGAGACAAATTAATAATCTTTCAGGAGATGCTGGTATATCCCAAAATATTGTATTTTGTCTGCTAAAGGATCCTGTTTTCTGATCCATTTCTTCTCTGCCCTTTGAGTGATTTTGTTTACATACATCAGCTTGGATTCTCCATTCATAAACAGAAGGTCTACTCCTATAACATAAAAGCTATCTTTTTTTCTGGCAGAGTTTAGCCTATCTCTCCAATATGCTGTGGCTCAGACTTTAGCTGGACTGAGCATGACCAACTGCTAAATCATCCCCTCTCACTTTTGATGGTGAAATTATGTTTCAAGCACCTTCTTCAGTTTTCTATCTTTGTTTCCAAGCTATGGTTAATTTTGCACATTCTTTCAACTGTTTTCACTCTCCATGCACACGAATAAACTGTCATATAGGTTGTCATTATTTCATGTTCTGTTTACTGAAATCTCCAATTCTCTGATCTTGACAAAAACAGTTTCATCTCCTCATATAAACTTAGAAACTCACTGCAGTGGTATAATTTTCTTCTCTGCTTCTTTGTTGAAGTCTCCCAGCCTATTTACACTTCTGGACACTATCTTACATAAACTGATTTTTTACTCTCATTTTGAATTCCCTCCTTTCCCCTCTTACAGTGCTTTCATATGCTCCTAAAACTCTTCCATTATTATTTTTCTAAGCTCCTTGCTAAGGCACTGACATGAAACTTGACACTATCTGAAACCTAACACATGATTCTGGTGACTATAGTCTCATCGCTATCTTGGAATTCTGGCTTTTGTCTATAACCTTTTCTTGTAACCTGTCTTAAACTGGATACTGTTGAGAGTAGAATTCTGCTTCTCTTCTGTACTCTTACAGTACGTCACACACAGTCTATTATAATGGAAATAAATATGTTGCAATCCTCATTACTAACTTTTCACCAAAAAACTAACAATATTTTGGGTGGTAAAACTGTAAATAATTTTACATAGTTCTCTTCTCTGGTACATTGTGTAGCTGCTTTGTTATCCACATTTCTTCTTGCAAGGTCTCAAGAGAACTCATGCTTTTATTCTTCAGTGCATCGAAGTCTATGTGTTTCCTCTCGGTATAGCTTTTTGGTAAAATCGCTATCAAAGTATTGCATGAGCTGAGTCATATTAATTATGCTCATTTTCTCCTAATCTAAAGCAAATGCTGCTGCTAGGTAATTTAGTTTAGCTTAAATCTCTACCATAGTTTAATATGTCTTAGCAGACAGATACTAATTTGCTTGCGTGCCTGAGCTTTCTGTATCTCCCTAGTACAATCAAATTATTTGTGTGAATCTCGTAAAGCTCAAGGAGAGCAAAGATGATGTCAAATAGTCAGAATTTCTCCGAAAGCAACATTGTGAAAATGTTTGTGTTAAGGAGGAAACTGCATTTCCAGAATTTGCTGTTGAATATCTTTTCAGTTAAGAGCAAATAGGAAATTGGGAAAGGAGGTAAAGGGGGTGGAGTGGAGAAGCAGAAAGTATTATTATTATGTACTGGCAATTTAGTGCACTGGAGGGGTTCTTTTCAGGGGTGATTTTTGTCTTGTGTCTCTATGTAGAGTCTTGCGGATTGCACCCAGGTATACAATCAGCACATTTAAAGCACTTTCCCTCCTGCTGAGACTAAGATTGAAGCTGTTCTCTTAAGTGCCACATAGCATACTCTATTGCAGGGGGATGCAAGGCTCACCGTTAGTTGTCTGTATTCTGAATACGTTGTCTGTATGTGGAATAAACTGAGTTGCCAACAAAGATGCATTGTGGAGATACAGTTCTAGAAGAGTGGATGACAGCAATTGAACTCTGGTCTTAGGTTTCTGCAACAACAGAAGAGAGATCTTGTTCTTCTGTCATCTAATTCCTGAGTCCATAGGGTTTTTTCCTATATCGAAGATTTCTGACAAGATCAACTTTCAGATGATGGTTGCATGATAGCCTGCTCGCCTCCTGATGGAAACATTTGCAGTGCTTTAGAGATAGCTACTCAGCACACCAAATTATTTTCATCCTGTTTTGGTCCATTACATCACTTTATAAAATATTCCATTGCGGTACGTTTGGGCCCTTTACGGCTGCTTGCTGATGTGTGAGAATACTAGTTGCTCAGTTAAAATCTCTACCTTTCCTCCACTGTTTCTCATGCATTCTTTTACTTTCAAAGAACTCATACAGTATGAACATACTGGTTGCATGTGCAACGCTTTAGGAAATGTGCCAAAACCTTGACTGACATCCAGTTTATAGAGCTATTACAACTACTGACCTGACTTACAAAACCCTGTAGAGTTTCAGCCTTGGCTACTTTGGGTTCAACATTTCAGCATTCCTTTGTCCTAATACTTGTGGTCAGTTCACTTTCTTCTGCTAAGAACTGGAGTTTAAACTCTGAAGTAGCAGACATTTAAGATAAAATTAAAAGTCCTTTTCTTTGGAGTACTTTGATTTTCTTGCTGGAATAGTTTGGATATTTTCTTCCTCATAAATCTCAACAAATCATGTACTGAGGATAAAAGCCCCATCTACATCACGAGAGGTGGGTTTCCTATTCTAACCTTGCAAATGTTTGTTTTACATTATTGCTGAGTTGTTTTCAAGTTACAAAATTAATATTTAAATGCTTCAGTAGATTTTGAAATACAAATATTTTTAAACAAGGACATAATAAAATTTAGTTATGGCATCATTATTCAGCCTGGAGAAGAAAAGGCTCCGTGGTGGGGAGGACCTTACAGTGGCCTTTCAGTGCTCAAAGAGACCCTACTGGAAAGCTGGGGAGGGTCTTTTAATAGGGACAGCGTGAGAGAACAAGGGGAAATAGCTTTAAACTGAAAGAGGATAGATTTAGACCAGATGTTAGGAAGAAATTCTTTACTGTGAGGATGGTGAGACACTGGAACAGGTTGCCCAGTGAGGTTATGAATGCCCCCTGCCTGGAAGCATTCAAGGCCAGGCTGGATGGGGCTTTGAGCAACCTGGTCTAGGGGGAGGTGTCACTGTCTATAGCAGGGGGATTGGAACTAGATGATCTCTAAAGTCCCTTCCAACCTAAACCATTCTAAGATTCTATTATTAAAATTTATTCCACTTAATGTTTTTTGTCACCCTATGTTGGGGTACAGATTTTGACAAAAAGGAAGATAAATGGGAAAAAAAGGAAGAAAAGGAAATGCACAAGTTGGAAATGTTTATTTTTGTTTAATTAGTCATTTAGACATTAGACCATTTAATCTAGTCTATGTTTCTGGATAAAACCACCCGTCCTTGTTTTTTCTGTGTATTCTCTTAAGAAAGTTTATTAAGCTTATTTTTTTCAAGATTTCAGGTTTATTCAACAAAAACACTGTATTCTCTGAAACTGTGAAAGAGAAGTACAGAGCAGGACTAACAATACCTTGAAGATGAAAAATCTTCTGTTGTCATTGTTACAGTGTCAACCTCTTAGTTTAACAAAACTTTCACACTAGTCAATAGGGTTTAAAGTTGTCATTTTGGCATGTTAAGTTTGCTTGAGTTTGGGGCTTATCTTGCTCATATTTAGACTTCTTTCAAGTTAATTCTCATTACTGAATGTGGTGTACTGGATATAAGTTCAGATTTTAAGGAATGGGGAGTAATGGATTTCTCAAGAAATTGGGTGCTTACTGGTATTGTGTAAGATTTTACATTCAGATACTTCCGTTTGAGCTGTGTATCCTTGCTGAGGTGTTTCTGATTGTGCCCATGTATTTGAAAAGCATCATCACTCATTTTGAAGTAGTAACTCGGTTGTATTCTGCCAGTGATATGCATAGAGGAGTTGTATCCAAATCTTTCAGAGACTTCTTGATTTTTTTTCAAAACTTTTCAAAGACTTTAGCAGGGCAGGAGAATTATAACCATGTTGGTCTTGATAATGATTGCAAAATTGATGTCCTAAATTGTAACATCTGGTAAGAAGGCACAAAAAGCTATTTAGCTGCGAGCACAAACAGGATGTGTCGTGGCACTTGAGGAAAGCTCAAGTGAGAGATCAGAAAAAGTGTGTGTTGAAAGTTGTGTCATCAAGTGAGCTGATTTCAAATGAGACAAATTATGGACTTTTCAAATCCTCGTATTAGTCTCTAACTCTTCAACTGGTATAAATTATAGCTCTGCAAAGGGAAATACTAAGCATGGGGTAGCTTTTATCCAGGCATTTACTGCTTATTAATTAGTATCCTAATCTGGTTGGTTTTGTTGCCAGCGTGGCATGGGAAGGAAAATTCAAGTAAAAATTAAAAATTATTTCTTGAAAGAAGATCATAAAAGTAAGATTAACTATTGAGGCTGCAATTACTATAAGCCATAAACTGTCACTAAATATTTCACAGAATCACAGAATTGTAGGGGTTGGAAGGGACCTCTAGAGATCATCGAGACCAACCCCCCTGCCAAAGCAGGTTCCCTACACCAGGTCGCACAGGTAGGCGTCCAGGCGAGACTTGAATATCTCCAGAGAAGGAGACTCCACAACCTCCCTGGGCAGCCTGTTCCAGTGCTCCGTCACCCTCAAATTGATCATTTGATGATGCTAATTTTATTTTGAATTTATTAACATTTGTTATCAGTGGAAAGTCTAGTAGTTTTTTAGGCTGTTTACTTTTCTTCTGTAAAACTTGAAATATATATGTAACGGAGTTAAGTTAAAAAATGGAGGTACTTTACATCAGCCTACACTCATCCAAACAAAAGGAGACAAACCGCATAGTACTAGTTCATCATAAAAACAGGAGAAAGAGACTGGGACTTCAAATTGTCTAAAGTATTGGGAGAACTGCAGTGTTGTGGAATTGGGAGGGAAAAATTCTGGCGAAGTATAGTTTGTGACATCTAAAATTTAAAATCTTCTGAGAAAACCTAAAAAACATTCTTGTGAAAAATTCAATTTTTGGTTTGCTGCAAACAGTTCTGTTGCAATAACCTTTCCTTTAGAGAAACGTTCCCTCCTTTACTTTCAGACTTTACTGCAATGAAGACAGCCTCTTAGAAAATGAGGGAGTGTTCACTTGTGTAAGTTTCAAGAAACTGATGCAAGTGTCTAATATAGTCGAGCTTACATTTAAGGGAGTATCAAACTGTCATTTTTAATGATTTATTTCTGTGTAGATGTTCTGGCAAGGGCTATAGTGTTGAAGAAGCAAGAGTGATAGCAAATCCTGGATGCCTTGAGGTGCTGATGTCTGCAGAAAAGATTGTAGCAAATATTTGCAACCAGTATTGTATTTTTCTAAATTTTATTTCATTGCCTTGGGCCGCCTGGTTGTACTACTCATGTTGGACAAGACCTTTTTTTATGCTGGTGGGAGGATATTTTGGAGATATTTATTACTATGCTCTTCTTATGTGGATTTCTCCTATTGCTCACTGCAAATGTAATTTAAGTAAAGAAGAGCTGATAGTATTCTGAGTCTATAGAGGAAGTTCACGTGATTAACAGAAAATGAAATCTATTGCTGAATTCATCTAGAGACAGGGAAGCCCTTGCTAATTAAGTTGGATTTGAAGGACAAAGAGTTTATAAGAGCATTATTCTTGTCATATTTGTGAACTTTTATCCCAGCAGTGATTTTTTCACCTCTCAGCAGTCCATATTTGATCTAACTTAGAAGTACTACACTGGCTCGCAGCCTCACACCCAACTTGCTGGCCTCCCTGTCTTAGAAACTCCATGTTACTAGCTAGCACGTGGACCTGGGTTTGAATTTAGGAATAAATAACACTCAAATTTCTCTGGTAAAGCATGGATGTGAGCAGTCCACATATTCCTCAATCTCTTATTCCTGGAGGAAGAAGAGATCATGCACATTTCTATAGCCAACCAGTCTTCTTTGTAGTCCAGAAGCAGTTTCATCCTCCTACATTGCAGTCTGTCAGGACACTTTGCCATCACTATACCTCCCACTGGGATCGCTCTGTTGCACTTGAGTGACTTGAGTATCACTTGCGTATTTTGCGTACTATGAAGGGTGGAAAGAATATAAATTCTTCAGTGCTCCTGAACCCTTAATGAAAAATCAGGCAGTTTTCGTGGTATCTGTTTGTTTGTTTGTGAACTGTATACATGGAGTGGAAGTCTTTGAGGGAAGAAGAAGCTATTTATTGTTTCATCCTCGTAAGGATCAGTATAATGATTTTGCTTTGCTTTTTAAAAAGCTGATCTCTTGACGTTTATCTGAAGGTGTGAATAGTTGGCATTTTGTATAGGTACAGCCAGCATTGCCTGGGTGAAAGGAAGAAGATTCATACCCAAACTTCAGAGTATGCAAACAGCAGCAATTTTTTAGCCTTTTTTTCCTCAACCATGGGAGTCAGAAATGTGCTTCTGTTATGCTGATGTATTTCACTGCATACAGCTGTAATGGGACTGAATGTTCTTGTTTCACCTCTCATCAGGGCTGATCATACTGTTCAAATAGGAGCATAGGAGAAAACTCCATCCATGGTGCCTTAGAGAGAGAGGAGCTGCATGCATAGAATGGGCCAGTTGGCTTCTACTCCAGTCTTGGTTCCGTGTCCTTATGTCAAATGATGGCTGCCCACACGCTGGCTCCGCTGGGACTAGTGTGAGGCTGTGGTGTCCTCGAGGCAGCTCTGCAGTCATGGCAGGAACAGCTACAGGCATCTGAACCCTCTCCACAGCACTTCTCTCTGAGGGCAATTTACATTTGCATGGTGACTTGGGAGGAGGAGGAGAATTAAAAATTATCCAAAAAGAATATCCTACTGTGTTCTAGGGGGAGGCCCTGAAGTTGCTTTGTCTTTGGGGTGGCATGGGGCAGAGCAGGAAGCTAGGATGTGCAAAGCAAGCTCCTGTCCTTCGTGAAAGGATGCTGAGGAATGATAGGGGCACACCAAATGAACTGGTCCACCTGGAAGGTATTTTTTTAATTATCTCTGATTTAAATTGGGTTCATTTTGATGAAAATACCTTTACTTTTTTTCCACTTTTTCCTCTGAATCTTGACCTCCACATTTACAAAATGTTTTGCAGTAGGCTATTGCTGTCATTCCTAATATTTTAAAATTTTTTACTTTTCATAACTAACAAGTGCATAAAACCTTCTGCAATGCCTTCATAGCAAATGTTTTTCAGAGCAGACTTCCAGTCAGGATTGCTCAGGTTCCTGCCACTGCCACCGTTTGCATTTAGCATTAATGTAGTTCTGGTCCTTTATGCTGAGGAGACATCCCTCTTGTTTGCTCTTTAGGTGTTGGATCTTGCCATGTTCCATCAAAGCTGTGTTTGCTGAAAAGCTGATCTGAAAAACAGAGAATAGAATGATGCACTCTCTTCTGTCATTTGTTTTTGTTTGAGATTTGCATGACTTTCCAAGAGCAGAACAGCATTGGGAATCAGCTCAATGTTGTAAGGAGTCTGCATGCAAATTCATGTTCGGGTCAGAAATGCTTTGCTAATTTCTGCATTGTCCTTTTTTTCACCTGGGAGGCCCCAGTGGCATCTGGAGCTCCTCTCTTCTGTTGAAACTTGTCTTTCTTTCCAGCCACTTTCCTTTAGAAGGCAGCTGCTTTCTCGGAGCATTCAGTGCCTGTCCCCCACCACTCACTCTTGGCTCCCTGGCCGAGCTTACCAGGGCTGGCCACCATCCCCTCAGGCCGATGGGAAACCCTCTTTGTCTCAGAGGCAGGAGCAGTGAACTTTGTTCCAGTTTATCCTGGCTCTCACCCAAACAGACCCAAAAGTTGTCTTTTTGAATTGCTTGCAGGTGGGGGGAGTGAATCATTTCCAAATACCTTTAAAAATAATGTTATAACTGATATTGTTATAATGTGGCAGATGAATTTCCTTGCTGCTAGGCCTGCTATAAGAAATTCTGCAGCTTTTCAAAGGTTATTTTCTACTTAATACGCTTAAATTTATTTATTGTGGTCAATGCTGAAAGTATTCTCTGACAATTATGACTGATTTTTTAATAATTATACTTTAATAGACTTGTTCTTTTCAATACCAAAGGTGTAGTTTCATCTACATTTGGAAATACGGAGTAATGGAGACTCAGCTGAGGTGGCACTGTCCACGAGCTTTTGTGTAAAGTGCTTCATTTCCTGTTTGCCCTATTGCATGTCACCAGCTCAATACCTGACTTTCCTCGTGAGCTGGGAAATGAAAAAAATCTGCAGATCACAAATCGATTGTGCAAGTAGGACAGTTGATTTAGACATTTAATTAACTAGTTAAATAACTGACTAGATCTGTTTAATTAGTAGCTAATGATAAGGTTCTGACAGATTAAATTGATCTCTAGTAACCCTCAGGGCAATTACTAATCGTTGTGATAACTTTTCCCCTGCATTGTTACAACAACCTCAGTTAGAAGTAATGCAATAATTTAGGACTATTATATAAGGCTGTCTCCTTGACACAGGACAGTGCTTCGAGCACTGCTATAATTAATTTGAGGCAATGTTTTTCCTAATGCTTCTGAGTGAGATCAGTGATTAAGTAATCATTGATTTTCTAGGCACATTTTTGTAGTGCTATTGCTAATTTCATATTGCCTGTCAATTCCTTGCCCATTGAAGTGCAGATTGTGGTAGGCAGCCAAAGAGAAAGTTAGCAGATATGTTAAAGACAGTGACCAGTGTGAGAAATGGAAGGCAAAACATTTATTTTCCAGGTTTTCCTATGACCTTTACTTGGTTCTTGGAAAAAATAGAATTTTTCTAAATAGTTTGTGTCAATGCCATCTGAATAGAAACTGAGCTATGCACATATTGGGTGCTTCTACAATACAAATAGTTTGACTCATATTGCATAGCTCAAATATTTTGCTCAAAAACAGAAAAGCATATGCCCGCACTGGATGTCATCTGAGGGATGGTTGGAAGGCATGTCTGGCGGATTTACTCCAATGTCATCATAATAAGACAGTGTCAGGCCATGTAGATTTTAACTTCCACGAGAGGAGTATTACTTATGGATTAAGATAACTTTTTTTTTTTCTTGTTTTCCCCAAATGACAATCATTGGAAATTCAGTGGGTTATTTTTCAAACTTTTTTTTCTCATTCTTTTTCCCCACTTAACTTTGCCTTTGATCTTTAACAGAGATATTTCGATTTATTTCAGAATAGATGATGCAGTCAAATGGAAATGATTGCAAGATATTTCTGTTAACTCACTTACTTTGTTTCCACATTCATTGCAACATCTATTTCTGATGTACCTACTTGTTTACTACTCTTGAAAGCGCAGGATTAAAGCTGTACTAATAAATAAAGATATGCAATCTGATATTTATAGTTCAGCTGTTGAATCAAAACAAAAAACCCTCAGAAAATTGAATTGGAAATCTTCTACCTGAAACCGCTTTCGGCATAATTTATTCAATTCAGATAGAAATTAAATGACATCTCTAAATAAAGCTAAATAAATGTAGGTTTACAAACTGATAATGTCAAAGCATTCTATTTGGATTTAATCCAGTAGATTAATTACGTTTTATCCTGTGGGATGTGGGAGATTGAGGTTTGTTCTCTCCATTATAAAGACCCCTGAAGTGGAAGAACTTTTACTGTGTTTAGTTTTATTTTTTTTCTCTCTCTCTCTGACTTGCTCCATTTTCCATCAGCATCCACCACAGCTAACTGCAATCTTGGAGTCTTAAGGGGAGGACTGGAACACCACATCCTCACCTTGGTGGTTAGGGTACCCTCTTGCAGGTGATACCCCACTTCAGATTTAATGTCTTCCTGAGTCAGGGCAAAGATATGCACATGTATGTCTGCAGTCTTTAATGAGTGCTATGAAATGAGGTGGTCTGGGCCACTTGTTCTCCTGCTGCATCTTTTCCAGTTAGGAATCAGGACAGACAGCCTGTGATGTGAACTCAGCCTTGTCTCCTGCTGGCTTGTTAAACTCCTGGGATCAGATGTAGCTTTAGTGCTATGGAAAGACCTTCTAAAAGCAAAACCACCAAATACTGGCATGCTTCTGGACTACTGCAAAGCCTGAGGAATGGTGTGACCACCTCAGATCATAGGCATGGAATGGACATGGTTCAGCAGGAGATCCTAACTATAGTATGTGGGAGGGAATTTTGCTGGTGGACTACCGTTGCTAGAGGCAGCCCTGGTAGGCTCACGGTGGACCATCCAGTAGGGTGGATATAGCCTAGCTCCTCTTTAGTGACTATATTTATCCAACTCCTTCTCTTAATCCATTCATATATTCAGAAAGGATAGGTGCTTCTCCCATGAAACAACTGTGAAGAATTGAAATGAAGCACTTCACTATAGTTCAGAGATAAACAAGGCATGCCCTTCCTAAGTGTTGGTTTGGCAGCAGTTGAGTAACATGAGTAAGCATAAAAATTAATGTTATTTCACAGTGTAACTTATCTCACTCAGAATAGGTTTATTTAAGGGAAATAAGTTTAGGTTATCTGTGTAAGAGCCAGTCTTTAGTGAACATATTTTTACACCTTTCCATACACAGGGAATAATAAATTTTATGCTTACTTAGGCTGAGACAGAAGTCAATACTGCTTTTGAAATCTGGATGCTGGTTCAAAGACTGCTTAGCTGGTTTCTGGAAACCAAACAAAAGTTTGAGTTAAAATCACTGAGAAAGACCTGCTGGAAGCCATTGCAACTCTTTTGGCACAAGTCACGCAGGCGGAAACATTTCCTTGCCAATTAAATAATGCTTCTCCTCTCATTTCTTGTATAGTGACAGATTCAAATTTGTGCAGTTTGTGTAATTACACACACTCTCCTCGCCCCCAAAACCTCAAAGCATACATGAACTGAAGAATGACAGGAAAAAGGGCCACATGTCACAATAATTAGTATAATTTGGTCTGTTATTCCATTACTTTTTGGCACAGAATTTGAAGTCAATGTTAATTTGCTTGTATAAGTAAAGGTGTTTCCTCTGCTTGTTTATAATAGTTATTATTTCTAAACATCCTTGAAATTATTTGCTATAAAATCTTTCCTCATCTTCATAATACTTTAGTTAGAGCCACTTTTAGAAAGTGTGTCCTTCTATTTTTGAATAGAAGAAGCTGAGAGTCAGAAAAATGTGAACTTGTTTGCATTTCTATTTTTGGTTTGACACTGCTGGAAGCCAGTAGTAAGTTTTTATTTCCCAATATTTTATTTTCATAATAAAACATTTATTATGTAGGAGGAATAGCACATATCTTAAATTTTTTGTTTTAATAACAAGAAAATGTTCTTGTTAGAAATTCTTCTGAAGTGTCTCTATTTCTAGAAATCCCTTCTTGCTCACCTCAGCAAAGTCTTCTACTCTCTCCTTTTTCATTGAGTGATTCTTAGATACACAGAGAGATGAGTTCTATAGGAACTTTGCTTGCATCAAAGAAGTTGGCATGTTTTCCTTTACTATCTCTGCTACACAGATTCTTTTGTTATATATTCATTTTACCAACATAAGGAAAATAATGTAGAGAATAGATTATTGATTGTAATCAATGTACTAAATGAAATTGTATACACAAAGCTACTTGTTACCTTTTTATCCTTGGAATAAAACCCCTAGCGTATGCTATTGGACTACATAGATTTTGCTCTCCAGATTGGAAAGCTACAAGTTATTGTAAGGTAGTGAACTATTAAATCCTCTGCATTCAGGAAAGACAGCAGACTAATTGATTAAAATTCTCAGAAAACACTGAGAATAACTCAGCTGAAGTGGAAATAAAAATTCTATTGATGTCTGTCGCATTGAGAAGGGGGTGAAAAACACTCCAATATTTACTTATTTATTCATCTCCTAAAAAAAACACCCTAAACAACCATTCAAAAGGCTCTGAAAACAAATAAACTAACAAAAACCAGCTCCCATCAAACCATATTGATGAGTTTTAGTATGCTTATTTAATAGAAAACTTGGATAATATTTAGTGGTTCTTATTGATAGTTGACTTCTATATCAGTACAATTGTTTCACATAACATAATGTTACTTTAAGGAAAGATCTATTTTTGAGAGAGTGAGAGAATGAGGAAGGATGAAGCTGGCAAGACAAGTCATATTAAACCTTTTTTCACTCTGTTGCCAAGACTAATATTAGATGAAAATATAATGAGGAACTAAAGTAAACAACCCTTCTCTTTTTACAGCTTTCTCTCTAAACTTTGAAACCATTCATGGAAGCTGATGGGAATGCCCTTGTAAGTATATCTGAAGTGATGCCAGTTACTGATCAGTTGAAGTGGTCATAGAACATCAATATTTGAATAGTATCTTGCTAATGGGCCAAGTGGTGAGACTGTCACAGGCTGTTCCAGTTCTACTCTTCAGATGAAATGGAGTCTGTTGCATAGACCTGAAGCCTTATCTTCCAAGTCCTGCCCTTTAAAGGATGAGGAAACAATAACTTAGCACACATGAGCTTAGAAAATGATTTTTCTTAGACATGCACCTGTAGGACCCTTGAGGTTTTAGGAAAGTATGGCTCTGTAGAAGATATCTGTTAATCACGGCCTTTTTTTTATCTTCTCAGACACATAATTAATGAACTTCAGGAGACACGAAGCCTGGTCTTCAGTATTAGAGCACTACTCCTGCTTTTGGTCATTGAACAAACTTTTATTTCCCCCACAAACAGCTTCACGCACCAATTTCACTCCACTGCTTTCTTCTGGAGCATTTGCAAGCTGGAACCCACACAGTCTCCAAGAAGAAGCATCACCAGAGCAAGAACTGACTGCTTCTTGGCAGTTTCCCACAGGGATGCTGCCTTTCATTTGCAGGGGTAATTGCTCAAGACCTCCTATTTGGGCTAGGAATACGTGACAGAGGTGTTACATACTTCAAATATTTTGATGTTTCAAATCAAATATAGGACCTCTAAACAAGCAAAATCTGTCATTTAAGATATCACTTCTCTTGTACATTTTTTGCTTACTGATGGAGCCAACCTCGCACAGAACTGGTTGAGAACAAAACTCAGTTTTTGCAGCTGGCCCATGGGTGTATTTACCAAGTGGAGAAGCAATGGGCAGTGAGCTTAAAGCCTGTATTTTCATGCAGCATCAATATCCTATTTTGTTCCAACCTTTGGATATTACTAAACAGATGAACAATCTCAAACCTACAAAGGAGAAAAATAAATAAATAAAGATATCCAGTATTGACAACCGTGCATAAAAATTACAACTAAAGTTACACTAAATCTAATATTTTGCATTTATTTCACACCTGTATGAGGATTACTGTTTTCAGACATGTTCTGCAGATAGAAATAGATTTTTTCTTATTTCTATTTTGCTCTGCTCAACCTGTGATAGTGAATATTTTTTGCAATCAGGAAATTGAGCTTTACAGGAATCCTGTGAAAAAGAGGATAAATTGAACTTAATTCATGAAATTTCACTGAGCAATGATTTTATTATGGATTTGTCACTGATTTTATGCAGGCAAACTAAATGTAATGCTGTCTTGAGAAACAGCCCTTCCTCCTCTGATTAGTCTCCCAGTTCCTCCAGTGAAATATAAAGAGATGGAAATCTATCACCCCCTGTCAACTGTCAGGAGGAAACAATCATCACCACTGAATAATAAATGCAATAGATGTGTGAATTCTTTTTTCTTTTTGCTATTCCAATCTCTTACTGGGTAATCATTTTCCTCCTCAGCCTATATATAAAGCAGACTCTAGCAGAGATTTAGGTAATATGGATGTTAACCTTCTCTTTATGAATGATCCATAGGCCAGGCTATGTTGTGTTAGATCATCAGTAAGTCTAGCAGAAAGACCTACTTCTTCCTCAGTTGCTTGTAGAGAGCCACATCCTGTGTCAGGGTTTCTCTTATCATTGTACAATTTTATGTTGGTTAAAGATGAACTGACCTCTCTGTAGTTATTGACAAAGGTGCAATGTCACTCTGCTTCGTAGCTTTTGCTTAAAGATAATTAATTCTTATTTGCTTTTCTTAATGCCACTTTGGTCACACTAAAGGAATAAGTGATTAGTGTGACTGCATGACGTATTGATTCACTGAGAATACGTGTTATTTCCATGGGCCCTAAAATAAAGCATTATTTTTTTTTGAATTGAAGATATGAAAGTTGGCCCATATAGGATGGGAAAATAATGGAGGTTCCAATACAACTGATGTGTTTTCTTGCTGCTTTTCTTCATCTGTTGTCATGGAGAAGTTGGAGACATTGAGAGATCATGGTAGAATTAGGAAAAAAATAGGCAAGCCGGGAGAAGAATATATGATGATTAAACAGGAATCTGAGATTATTTATTCCTGGTTAAGCCTCAGGTCATCTCAAATAAGCACCAGATAAGCACAGGACTTTGCGATATGCAGTTCTGCTCTCTAATATATGCTGCAAGGATAACTGGTTAGAGAATACTCCAGCTCTTGTAAGTACTGATAGCAGTGGTTTCTTGTGATATTGTTTCTGGATGCTGTAGCCTTACTCATTTTTAATTCACCTGTGAGAAGAGCTATCAAATCCTTCAAGAATAGTATGAAAAAGGCTTTTGTTTGCTCTAAGGCTGCTTGTTAACTCTGGGAGACTGCATTAGGAATGTTTCTAGCGTAGCTCTGCAGCGGATCAGGTAGTTACCAGCTTTGCATAGCAACGTTGTGGCCGAGCATATTAAACCGTGCATCACCTTATCTAGTGTTCATCATCCGGAGGTTTCAAAACCTTTCTGAGAAAATAAACAGTGTGAATATTTTTGTTTCCATGCTGGAGATGGAAAAGTTGAAATCAAGAGAAGTGTTTTATCTATAGTCGGACAGTCTGCTAGTAGAGGACTTGCTCTAAAACCCAGATCCTAGATATCTGATGACCTCTTTCTCGGTCTCTGGTCTCCTGTTTTAATTTCATTTTCTGTACACTACAAATGAGTAAATGTAATTTGATTATGCTATTTTTGCAGTGAGTAATATTTTCATGTACAGTATGGCAAGACTGGTGTATTTACGCATTATGTTTTGGATAATCTGCCAAATTCGTATGATTTATTTACTTTTCTTTTTGAAATTTATTAAACTCTTACTTGTGTATGGAGAAATACAGTCTTTGTACTAAAAATATATATGACAAAGTAAAGAGGAGTGAAAAATGATTTTCTTTTTCAGGACTGCTTAGAATGTGCTAAAAGACAATCAAGCTTGGCCATGTATTTTTTTATCACTGCATATTTGTAAATTCCCCTCCTAGTAGCATTAAAATGCTGGAGTCCTAACTTTTATTTTTTAACTTTGCATAGAATGCAATTCAGCAAGAACATAGCAAAGAAGCTGCCTGTGGGTGTGAAGCAGGAAGCACTAGCAGACAGACACATGTATAATAGAGTTACATTTGCTCTTGTTCAACTACACATACATCAATTCTAATTAACACATTTTCTGCTTCAGCTACTAACATCCCCTCAGCAGCAAGCGAATAATGTATTTCCATCCTGCATGCACCACCAGCATCACCACCACATCCTTCTCTAGCATCCCCCTCCCCTTTCTAGACAAATGTTGCAACACAATCTGATGTTTCCTCTTTTCTTTCCTTCCTGCATTTCTTACAGGTTCCCTTGCGTCAGAAGGCAAAAAAGAAAAGTCAAGGTAATTAGAGATTTTTTTTTTCTATTCTCGTCCTCTTTTGTTATTTTCTTAATATGTCTTTATCTTGGGAGGGTGAGGATTTTATACTGCTACTTGGCTGGTAGAAGGCTGCTTTTTAACTACTATTTCTTGAACCAATTCTGGAAAAAGAAAAAGAAAAATGACAGCATGCTATTTTGGACGAAATCCTTGTGGTATGTTAATTGATTCAAAGCTGGAAATTGACAAGGTAGAACCAGGCAGATGCATGCACACACACCAGCGGTTTTTATGTACTTGGCATAATAGTTTTCTCTCCTGACTTAAATAGATGTACTGCTTTTCAGCACAGCTGCATGAAGAGAAATGCATGCATGTTTCTCTTAAAAGGATCAAGGGGTATATATATGATTTACAAAAACTTGTGTATGGTTACCTTAACATTAATTAGTATCTGCATTATCTACGGCTTATTATTTTTTTTTTTAATGCATATCAGAATGCCTTTTCAAATGCATGTGTATCACTGTCACAGCTGTTACAAAACAGAAAGACTTCTAAGTATATTTTAAGATACACTTGGATGACTTGTTGAGATCACTAAATAAGGCTAGTATCTTTAATTGTCAGCAGCATTTTTCCTGGTAATTTACTTTTAAACAAACATAATACTGTATTTTTACTGACACAGGGTTCTTTATAATGAGCCGACGGAGGATATCGTGTAAAGAACTGGGGCAAGCTGATTGCCAAGGATGGCTCTACAAAAAGAAGGAAAAAGGAGCTTTCATTGGTAACAAATGGAAAAAGTTCTGGTGTGTCCTGAAGGAGTCATCGCTGTATTGGTACAGCAGTCAGCTGGTGAGTACTGTGTCTACCCAGCTCTGGGGATAGACACGAGGAATCTGGAGGGACCAAGACTAGGGGTGCTGGGGTCACAGTTTAAATACTTTGTTTCTCAGGCCTGACGTCTAGGAAGTGTCTATATAAATGTGAAACTTTCAGAAAACTGCATTTTCTAGTACAGCGAGTACTTGAGAGCTGTTAATTTGCAGCTTGGTCTGCTCTTTGAAGAACTGATCTTTGCAGGAACTGCTTGCATCTGAATCTGGAAAGGTTTTCCTGAATCGTGCAGTTTGTAGACACTTGCTACCAAGACTCAGAGCAGGAATGTTTCCTGACTACTAGCTAGCTTGATTTTCAGAAGTCTATCTCCTGCTTTCTGCATTTGCTTCCATGTGAGATTCATTTGTCTATTTGTTGTTTTATTTTTTGCTTGCCTTTTTTTGTTTGTTTGTTATTGCTTTTATTTGTTTGTTTGTCTGCTTGAGCTGGTAGGGTTGCAGGTATTTGCACAGGCACTTTGTAGTGACTTTACATCTCATCTGACTGATGTCTCATTCGGAACACTGTAATTAAAGGCTCTCATGTTCTGCTGCTTTTTAATGTCTTGCTCTAATGAGTCAATGTTAAAAGTCAAATGAACAAGAAGAAACAGTATTTTGAACAAAAGGTCCATCTTTCGGTTCAAGGGATGAGCTTTTCTCAGGATAACTTGCATAGATAGCATTTCTCTTCCTGTTAACAGAGCCTGAACAGCCTACTCCACTTACAGTGTGAGTGGAAAATAGTCTGAGACAAAGAATACTAGGCCCTGAATTTATGTGATCAATTAAAGAAACTAGGAGTTAAAAACTAAAAGGGGGAAAAAAGTCACAGTGAGAAACTCAGAGTAACTCTGGAGTCCCCTCTGTAGATGGCTGTGTTCTACGCCTGGCTGCAGCACTCAGGGCACTTTGCAGATGTGTTTCACATGGGTTTCAGATGGGTATTCAATGGAAAGTTATAGCTGAGTGTAAGACCCAGGGGGTCCTAGGGATTAGCTGATTTTATTCCAGGCTGTTTGCTATAGCTCAGCTTGCCTGAGCACATATGGTGTCTTATGTGCCCTAGGAAGATTCAATATTGTTATTCATTTGCACTGTTACTTTTAAAAAATCTCTCATCATATTCTAAGGATGGGCTGGCAGAGCCCAGAACTGAAGTGTGCAGAATGTTAGGGGGATGCTAAAATCACTGGTTGAAAATGAGAAGATTCAGTGCAGGATTATGAACGGTCTTCAGATTTCTTAAATGCAAAAAGGCTACACTGAAGATGAGGATGTCCCTCATTTTACAAAGGATGAAAGATTAAAGACACCTGCATTAATCCTAGAGCATTTTAACAAGTTAAACACTGTATGGATTTTTCCACAAGTTTATTCCTGTAGCAATAATCCCCATCTCGCAACATATCTCATTCAAGGTACAAGTAAAATAGAAAAAAAAATATTTTCTCTGATGAAGAGTATTTCCTATTTTCCCTTTAGCTGCAACTTTATCATGATAAAAATTTTAACAGACATTTAAAAAAAATAGCATTTAAAATTGATATGAAGTATTCTTTTTTGGAGTAAAGTGAAAGCAACTCTACTGATTGTGGGTTGTTTTTATTTTTTTGTGGTGTTTGGTAGTCTGAATGAGCTTGCTTTCAAGCCCAAGTGCAATTGTAACAGAAAGGTGAGCTGGCTGACTGGCAGGCCTGTTAGATGTGAGAAGTGTTGGACTGGACAGAAATGATTCTGAGGAGTAATCAAGATGGGAATAAATAAAATGATGAGACAATATACGGCAAATATTCCGTTTTGGAGGAGAAAGGTGATAAGAGGAGAGTGCAAAGTTCTCTTCTTTCTTTTCTTTTAGTAAATTTCTCTCAGGACACAGAGAAGCCAGGATTGTGCAGACCCCAGTGCTCCAAGGCTGTGTTTGACACTTAAGTGAACTCATCTTTTTAGTCCATGCCTCCTTCCCTGTTGTCGCTGACTGCCTCAAAATAAACAAGGTTGAAGAGCAGGTGACAGCCTGATTCCAAGCAGTTACATTCACTCTGAAAAGCTCACACAGCTGCAAAGTACTTCTGACTTCTCACCTATCACAGTACTTCTTGGAAGCGTGCTAGCTGGTAGTACCTCTTTGCTTTCAACTTCTACTGACTCTCGCACACTATTTTTTGTTAAAAACCTAAAGGACAACTTAAAGTACAGCCTCTGCATAAATTTAGATTCAGGCAACATTTGCAGAATCACAGTAACTGTAGGGTGCTGAAAGTAAGGGAGGTGTCCTTTGCTAAAACATACTTGCTTAAATTGATGAGACCAGAACCATGCTTAGTACCACTGCAGGAGTTACATCTGAGATCACAAAATCACAGAAATGAATTTGACAGATGAATTTGACACATTGTATTTTCATAAATATTTTTCCCTCCAGAATTATGAAAGAAAAATAATGTGACATTCTCACTGGCTTGCTTGTTATTTCTTTTTACTTCTGTACCTGGTCTACATTTTGTACCTTCATCTTCAGTGGAGCTAATCCTCGGTCACAGCAGAGCAACCAACACAGAACACCTAGGTGTGCTGAAGAAGGATCCCTGCTTCTCACACACTTCAGACTTCCCCGTGGTTGTCCTCTCAGTCTGAAGTGAAAGGCAGTGATGGAGGATGGGGCTGAGGTCAAGTGAACTGGGTTATGCTGACTGCTAGTAGCTCTGCCTGACCAGTTTTGCTCCTGTGAGAAACAGGAATATTTTGTAAGTGCCTGTGCAGAAACTGCAGTCAACCAGACACTAGCAACTGTAGCATAGCAACAGGGTGCTGGACTTAACCTTTTTTTTCTGATGGAGTTGGAGAAAATAAGGAGTGGGTGGAATTTTTAACTGAATGCATGCTATCGCAGATTTGGGTGGATAACCTCAGCTGACATCATGTTCTTGGTGAAATCTGTCTTGAGGCAATCTCTGAAACTTCAAGAGTTTCTGTTGCCTGGGTTTAATCTGCCTTAGGTTCGTACTGGTCCTGGATCTTCCATGTTAGGCAGACTGATGGAGTCAATATAGGACACTTTGGGTGACATTTGCAGACAATAGCTCTTTCAGAATAACGTAACAAAAAAAAAAAAAAAAAAAAAAAAAAAAGGCCAGAGCCCAAATAATAAAATGCTGAGAAGGGCCAGAAATCAGACACTAGGGTCAACCTTCTAATCTATTGAAGGGAAAGTGAGCACATAGATAAATCCAAAAAACCTTTTCACTCTCCATCTGATGTATTGAGAGTATTGAGTATTGCCTCCATCTGTAGGCTCAGCAGAGCTGAGTAGACTGCTCTGAAACATGTTCCCACACAAACTTGATCTTTTTATGATGCACAGATATCATATGAGATAGATAAGCCCATACTGTCATTTATTTGCAGTGTGGATATTTCCACAGTCTAGGCAAGGAAAGCTGTATGGTGTAGGAGAAAACAAGGAAGGTCTCAATTTGCAAGGGAGATATAGAAAAACATCAGAAAATGAATTTGAGCAGTCAGATTTTCTGGATGCATTCAGGAAAACCAGACTCCTTGGAGAGCTGCTTTCTTAGTGTTTACTTCCCTATTTTCACTACTGCTCTCCATAGTTGTATATGTCTTGGAAATGGGTTTAAAAAGAATGATGTGTGATCTTGTCCACTCTTCAGTGGTTTTAGTTCTTTCCTGTTGACTCATACTGAAAACCTTGAAGGAATTGGTACTTCTGCATATGGAAAGAGACAAAGGGTGAAGTTTAGCCAATATAATCCTGTGTTCCTGGCTGATCTTGTGTTTGTTGCAGCTACCTGAATAATGCTGGCTGGAAAGGGACAGAGGACCAAACTCCTCTGATCCATGTGTTTCTAGGACAACTTGACTGGTTTTCCAAATGAGGTTGAACACAGTTTTGTAAGATGTGTTAATGATGGTTGTCATGGGGATACAACTGAAAAGAAATATAAATATGAAATCAAAGGGTTGCAGGCTGTGATCTGCTGTCACTACTTCTCTTTGTTTTTCTCTCTGTATTCACTGAGTTTAAATTGGTCCCCACTCACAGAGCTTTGCCAGGAACTGTATAATTGCAATCTTTAAAAACAGGAACCTTTCACCTTGGAGTCACAGTAACTGCTTGCATGCATGATACAAAGCCATTGATGTCAGCAAATAGTGCTGAGAGCTTAGTGGGCCTCTGATCCAACATATTGCACAAATTATTCACAGCTCTGTAGGTTGTCTCACTTGGCAGAGAAAAAAAAAAAGGCTAAATATGTTGAGGACTGAACTATTCCTCCAGCAACCACGAGGTCTTCTGTGGTCAGTGCTGAAACACTGTGCCTTGAATTGCAGATCAGAGCTGTTTTGCAGTAATTAGGAATTTTCACTTTTCAGCACTATTTATTTTTTAAAATGTTTTGCATCTTTATATTCACTTCAAATATTGAATCACGTCTATTAAATGATTTACCAAACCTCATAAATAAACAAAAATGCATACAATATATTTAGAAGCAAACTAAAAATGTCGTTTGTCTCTTTCATTGGGTTCCCTCATTATGTTTTATTAAGATAATTATTTTTTTTTTTAAGTACTGAAAAAGTGTGAGTTTTTTCCTCTTTCTGTCCCGAGAATTTACAAAGGCAGTTTTTATTGCAGAAATTTTGCTTTCTACAGTGGAGCACAGCAAAAAGTCTAGCTTTGTATGTGAAGCAAATGTGTAACAAACGAACAACAACAATACAGCATGTAACAGCTTATTCTTTTTAAAATCCTGATGGAATAGCAAACAGGTTAATTTTATTTTAATCTCGACTTTTAGGTTTTTTTACAGCCTGGAAACAAAATCCTAAGGAAGCTTGACTGAAATGTGTGAGTTAAATACAGTATACTTAAAATCACGTTAAAGATAACATGTTGGATAAAAGTAAATATTCTCTGCACTTTCAGTGTTTTAAAATGTTATGTTTATCCCAAAGTTGATCAAGAAGAAGGTTTCCTAATGTTTATTAGAAATTTTATTTTCTGAGTGTAATGACACACAAGAAAAGAAATCCATAACACTTACATCCATTTTTTTTCCCTCTCCTTCCTTTTGTCTGATAATAATGGAGCTACATCAAACACCTAGGCACACCTGAGGTGCAACCAGTAGTGAAAAAAAAAAAGTGGTTCCTACAATTCATGCTGTTACCTTTCTTTCTCTTATATATAAAATGAAACATGAAAATTTTCTTATAAATAAATGTGAAATCATGGGTAGAATTAACACCAAGCATAAATGTGATGCATTGAACGTCATCTATTTTTTGCCATTGGAACATGCTAGATGCTACATAAGAATGGAGAGTTCTCTGTAGTAATACTGGTAAATGAAATCAAAGCCTACATGTCTATTCCCATGAAAAATTTAAGAGAGTATTCTTCTAAATTAGATGCTCATTTAAAGTGGCAGTGATTCAAGTTAAAGACCCATCTCTGCATGAATGGGAGCACCCCAGATGTCTCCCCACATTGAGTTACTCAGTGCAGCTGATTTAATGGCCGGATACATAATCTGAATGCTCTAATTCTTGTATAAATGCTTATATAGTGTGTGGACTTATTCTCTTCATGAATGTCTGTTTAGCCTGGTGCAGGCTAAGCTATTTACTGGTGAAGATGTAAAATATAAATCTCTGTTATGAATACTTAATGCATGTAAACGAGATGAATGATTGTTATATTTTGATTTACCTTATGGTAAATCTTCTTAGAGATTTATACTTTCAAGAGTTAAAAATCAAAGGCTTGTCTTGATGAACATCTTTTTATAGTCTTTTCATATTCATGCATAGTCTGACTTCAGTTGCTGTCAATCATCTCCATTTATCCTCTGTCTTTGTAATTGTTGTGTATATTTTACCTCTGTTAACTCAGTGTACATTTTCAGAATTGTAATGTGGCCAAGGATAAAGGCTGAGAGTAGTAAAGAACTGATTTAGGAGTGAATGTTTTCTGTATTTTAAAATGTACTTTTTTTGTTGTTTGTTTGTTTGTTTATTTGTACCCCTCTTAGGAGCAGTTTGTCTCTTGTGGCTGATTAGGTGAATGTAGATAGATGTAGTAAAAGAGGATATTTCAGCTGTAGGCAGCAAGAATATGGATTTGAGGCCTACAAATACCTTCAGGATTGCTGATACTGCTCTGACAGAGTCTGGCTGACAGGTGGTAACAGAGGTGCTAGTGTTTCATTTTCCATATTTTCACAGTGCCTGGCTGGTCTCTTTGTTGAACCATATTGTGGGATTATGAATCGCTGCAAAGGATTTGGTTCCTCTAACTGTTGCTTTTGGTCCTGGTTTGATCAAAACCTAGATTTTGCCCATTGCAGTTTCAGGCTCTGGGCTAGACTTACAGCATAATCATATGTCTTAGGGAAGGGTGCTCTATAATAAACCAACAAAAAATACCCTGTCATCAGGAAGTGGGCCAATCTACTTTAGAATTGTTATATGAGTTGAAGATTCTTTCTTCTTCAGATTATTTGATATTTGGAGGTGTACAACAAACACTCTTACACAGACAAGAATGGTGGTTTTCCAGTACACAAGACTTGCACGAAGGGTAGCTGGTGTAGGAACAGCTTCTTTCCTCAAATATAGCTAAAACATAGGGTGTTAATGTATCCCCATGGTGATGAGAATGTATTTTTATAATATAAAAAAGCTAAAAACAAGCACTTGCATGTTAAATAACATTAAACATTGGAGTCTGGTAGTTTACCAATTGGTTGATCTGTCTTTATTTGTTTATTTACTGCAGGCTGAAAAAGCAGAAGGATTTATCAGACTTCCAGACTTCAGTGTGGACAGAGCAACGGAGTGCAAAAAAAAGCAGTAAGTTTACCTCTTAACACTAGTTTTGCATGTTTTTTTACATTGATGCAAAGTACTGTATTTCAGTATTTCAGCCTGCCACTGAAACTATGGGGAGCTCTTCTGTGTTGTATAAATAATGAGATGTTGAATGTGTTGCTGAAAAAAACCCAACACATATAACAAATACATTTTTGAAAATTCTCTGGCAGATGTGCTCTACTAAAACTGCAATTAAAAAGTAAAACAGTATGCCAATTTATTATTACTATTATTATTGTTTTCTTCTTTGTTCACTGCTCATGAATAAATGACAATCTGTCTTAAATGCCTTCTCTTGAGTGGAGAGTTCAACAGTGATTCAAATAATGATGCTTACATTTCAGTGGAGACTTTTTGTGAGATTGCTGTGGTACAACTTTGGGATGTACTTAAAGTCTCAGTTTGTGCAGAGAATGAAAACTTTGTTGAGCAGTGAGCGCAACTAAAAATATTCCCTCCAAACTCCATTTGCAACTTCCAGCTGCTTATGAGTACACTTCAAGTGTTTAGAGGAGTATTGCTGTTGTCCAAAGCCTTTTTTGTTCTGGTCACATGCTCTGCTGAGCTGCATGTGTTCCTGAGATTAAAGGAGTCCCCCAAGGAAAGGAGTTAACAATTTGGAATACTTGGAGCTCCATTTTGTTTTGTCAGAAGGAAGATGGTTGAATCATAAAACACAGGACCAAAAGAGATTGTTTTCTTTCACTTCTGTAGCTGCCAGCTCTCTGTGACTGAGATGAAAATACGTTTGTTGCTTTCTGGGTATGGAATAAATTAGGAGAGGACTGTGAGGACCGGATTGCTTGGTCAGTTGGGGCCCTGCCAAACAGTATGTACTTCCACAGGAGAATGTCATGTCACAAGGAACATAAGAAGAAAACTATGCAGTCTCAGAGCCAGAGACAATGTTTTACAAAGAAAATGACTCTGGAAGGTCGTACTGATGGATATTCAACTAAAGCATGGTTGGATGCTGAGACAAATGAGTGTTACAAATGGGTATGGCACATGTAATTCACAAGCAGTGTTTGTTTAAGGGACACTATATATGATCGGAACAGATCATGCCCTGCTGGAAATGTGCCAGTGAAAATAAGAAATGTTGAAGACTTTTCTTTCATTTTACACTGCTAAAATGTTTCAGTTGGCTAGCCCCTTTTCTACCCTCCTTCATCATTCTCTGTTACATTGTTGATGATTTTTTTTTTTTTTAAATTTATGTGGATGCAATAGGGAGTCAGAGATCACTAATTTTGTGTGCTGCAATATATAATTGGTTATATTAACTGTCAGTTGCTTAAGGCATCCCTATCACCATGGATCCTGTTGTCTTTCACTTAAGAGGGCTACTCTTGCACTTCAGTAGAAGCTTGAGTGCTGTGGCAAAAAGATACAGGGATGAAGGGTTGGGTTCCTATGATTTAGGAATTCCTAATGGAAATCAGTCCTGCTTTTTAAAGTTTATTTATTTAATTTATTTCCCCTAACATGTCTATTATGACTGTCAAGGTATTGTTCTAAGTATGTTCCGTAGCTGGTGAACTATGGAGCAATTGATATCAGGAGTAAATTTCCTTTTTCTTTCTCCTTTTCTTGAAGGAGTCAGCATCAAAATACAATATGTTAGAACAATATGTAAGAGGTATATGTAAAAATGTTTTTTTCTGAGTTCGTGCTTTCTTCTCAGGGCAGCTTTAAGAATGAGTATGCTGGATCAGACCAAAGCAGTCCAACTTGATATCTTGCCTTCTGAATTGGCCTAAAGCAGGTGCCTAGCAAAGATTAAAGGAAAAGAGAAAACTTATAATGCTATTTCCTTAAAATGCTCCTCCATCCTCCAAACAATTTACTAATTGGAAGCTTCCTGAGTCAGAAGTGGGTTAGTGTATTTATTAACTTCTGGTAATTTCCACCAGGTTGAATTCATTAAGGTTGATTTAACAGTATTCATAGGAGAAAGATCCAAGTCAGTACCTCCATTTTAATTTTTTTAAATCTTCCACCTAATTGCCACTTTGGTGACTCCTACAACCTATAATGGAAAAAAACAGCAAAGTGTCAGTTCCTGTTTTAACTGCTGTGTGCCATGAGTGACGTTATTGTATCATACATCCCTTCTTTTTACCATTAGTTCTATATGTTGTGGGTTCTTAGCTGATTAGTTATGCACGGAATATATTCTGTATCTTGGGTTATCCTTTGCACTTTTGCTGAAACTTTTTCAAGTTTGTTTTATTTTTGAGTTGGAATACATATATTCAAGATATTGGCACACTATGGAAGTATGGGGTGGCATAATGAAAGCCTTTGTTTTATTCCTTATTTCTTCATTTTTTATTCATACATTTCATACTGAATACTATGTGGACTAGGAAATGAGCTAAAAATAATCTTGAATTTTAAGGAAATAACTGTATGAATGGATAAATTGGTCTGGATTAATATAGTGGAATGAATAAATATTTAATATATTAAAATCATTCATTCAGCTACTTTTTCTTATGTAAAGAAGTTTTCCTCATCTCTCTCTCTCTCTCTTTTTTTTTTTTTTTTTTTTTTTTTTTTTTTTTTTTCCTTCAAGTGCTATTAAGATCAGCCACCCACAGATCAAGACGTTTTATTTTGCAGCAGAAAATGTTCTGGAAATGAACACGTGAGTAGAGAGTGACTGGTCCTGTTTCATCCTGTCTTGCATCTGAAAACACTTTGAAAGTTCATTCTCTCACTGTTGAGCAGTTGTTGATGAAGTTCTTCAGGGTATTACTAAAAATATATATTTTTTCCGCATCACTAAATAGAAGGAATATACTACTATTTGTTCACTAATAGAGTTGAAGTCAGTATCTGATAATTGGTATAATTTTGTTACTAGACTGCAAATATTTGAAGGAATTCCTTTCCACTAAAGGTTTTCTAGCAAGTTCATCTTCTTGGAAGAAGCAAGGGAAGAGAGGAAAGGGAGGAAAAAATTACTTAGCTTTGCTTCAGAAATGATCTAGTGCTTGAATATAATATTATTTGCTTTCAAAATAGCATGCCAGTTAACAAAGATAGTTAGAAAGATATAAATAACTGTTTTTTATTTTAACTAAACATTTACTTCACTGCCAAACTATGTTGCAGTTAAGCAATCTTTATGCCAGAGTAGACATTTTCTTTCCACAAATGTCTATAGGAACAACAATTCACTCATACTGTTTTTTTTTTAATGAGAACAGTAAAAATGGGTACCTAATAGTGCCATTTTAGGAACTATTGAGTTATTAGAATCGGATATTACTTGCAATTGATCCAGATTGGACTGATTTGTATACATCTCATGTCTTCTTTATATTTATTACTTCAGAATATATTCTGTTCACAATGCTTTTTCATTAAATGGCCAAAAAAACAGATACAAATCAGTATAGTTGAAATAGGAAGACAGATATATAAGGCCAGATTTTAATCTTGGATATACTGGTGAGATTCTTGATAAAGAGTTGACTTTTCATCCTAGAGACCTCATAGCTCTTCAGCACAATGGAAAGGAGAAATGAGAAATGTTGAGAGAATATGTGAGACCTTCTGAAGTAACTTCAGAGACAGAAAAAAACTGTACGCATCCATTTATACTGGACTGTATAGATACATGTAAATATAGATGTAAGAACCTGTTGCCCTTTGAAACTTGGAGAAGCCTAGAGCTTGCAGTTGGGGCAATGACTGTCTATTTCTGTATGGCTGCATTTCTTACCAGAGTTCCTCAACACAGTTGAGGGAAAGAAGGGCTGAGGAAGACTGAAAATGGCCAGAAATAATTCCATAGAGAAACTGACTGACTGAGAGAAGGATGGATGTAGGGAGGAAAAAAAAAAAAAAAGAGAGCTAATGGAGGACATGTGAACATTAACAGCTAGTTTGGAGCCCAGCTGGAAATTGTCAGTGTCTTAATGACATTTTGGAAATGTTTAGTCTCATGTAAGTGAGTGATTGAAATCTACACAGGTGTCTCCTCTCTTATGCTCCAGAATGATTTTCTTCAAACTCCACTTCTACAGTAAATTTCATATTGGCTGAAAGCTAAGTAGCCTAGCACTGGAGCAGCTTATATTATAGTTTACTACTCCTAATTCCTTACTGTTGTAACTGATTATGTTTTCCTTGGCAAAGTATAAAATACATGGATTTAATACGTAAAGTACATGCATACTCACGCATATGTCAAAACAGACTAAAAGACATCTGTTTGCTTGGCTCCATTCCCACGCATACATATGTATGTGAGTGGTTCCACTGAAGTTGCTGGGGCATTCCTGTATGTTGAGTTACTTGTGTACTTAAATACTTAGTAGATCACGACCTTTTGCAACTCCCCATGCATGTATATCTATTAAGACACAGTGAGTTTATTAATTTAGTAGTTTACTTCATTAATTCAGCATTTATTTGTCATAGTAATGCAAATATGAAAATCAAATTTGTTTTCTTAAATGCACACGATTACTAGTGGTCTGTCTTACCTTGCTCTTATTGAAATCTTGTATTAGCAGCATTTTTATTTTGCTTAAATTAAAAAAAAAAACACATTCTGTTAAAAATTTTCTGTTAAAAGAAAGTAATTAATTTTTACAGAGATTGCACATTTTTTTTCTGAAATTTTTATGCAGCTCAATTGTTTATATGACAGTCTAAAAACCCAGTTACATTACCATTGTTCTAACTAGAAATTTTTTTGATATTCCAGTACTTCAATATAATCAAGATCCAGCACCATATTTTCTCCAAGTTATGAATTTTAATTGCTGCCTTTCTTACATTCCCTATTTAGGCCTTGAGTTTAATCTGAAAGATTTGAGCTTTTTTAATTGTTAGTTTAAAACATGGGTAGTTCCAAATGACTTAAAAGCAAACACAGTGCACAAAGGGTATTGTCAAGGGAGCAGACATCATATTCTATGGCTCCTTTGCCTTTTGCATAACCTTGGATGAAAGATAATAAGTCACTGATATTCTATTATAACATTAATTGTTTTCTGTAGCTTCCAGAAATGCAGCTCTTTGGTCATCAGTAGTGTTTTTTCTTAACATGAAGAGGAAAAAATGTCCCAGGCAACTAATCCTGCTCATCAGGTCCAGTCTGAGAAGAGCACAAGGGCTGTAAAACAGAACTACACAGCTTGCTATACTATTTGATGGACAGAAATCCATATATAGAAAAAGAAAGCTCTTGGTAGTCTATTACATATTACAAGGTGGGCCTATGAGATCCTCAGTGCATTTCTCCTTCTACTGGCAACTTAATCCTACACAGTTGTTAAAAGGAATGGGAATGTCAGTAATCAGGTCATAGGTGCTTTCCTAGGAAATATCGAGATATAGAAGGAAACTCTAACATTCAGACTTTGGGTTAATGAATATACATGTTGAAAGGGAAGAAATAGTCAAAATAGCATGTAAATATCGCTAATAATATATCCTCCCTGCTTCAAACACAGGTGGTTAAGCAAGCTGGGGATCGCTGTAGATCCTCAGGCACCCAATGGGAAGAGCGAAGAAGGTATGTTATTAATAATAGTTTTTGTGTCTAACCAGATGATATCCTTTACAGTTTTTGATGTGCCAAATCTTTGTCAGATCTTTTCTTTAACTGTCACCTTGAGTCTGTCTGGAGACAGAGCCCACTGATACACTGATGCAGTGAAGACGAGCTTTAGAAACACTGGTGAGATATGGTATCACTGAAAGGGGCCCACTGATCTTTTGAGCTGTATTGACTGAGTTGAGAGTCATTAAACCTGACTTAAAATAAGAGAGCCAAAAAATATTAATAGAAGCAAAATATGACAGATGTTTTGTCACAGATGCTCCAGGATCTGTCATGAGAGGGTTTCAGAAACCCACAGACACATTTGTGTGGATGCACCCTTGCAGAAGCACTCCTGTTACACACAGCCATTTCTCTGCTCCCAGCAACCTGATTATCTCCTCTGTGTCACACACTGTAACTCTTTGGGGTGCTCTCTAGTGTATCAGAAACAGCTGTTACCAAGGGTTCCTAAAGAATACGTCATTCACAGAGCCTTAGAATTTGATATAAGCTGTAGTGTAGCCATTCTCAGTCCTTGATGCTAAGATGTTCCAGCACTTTCAGTAAACAAAACTACAGCCTTGCTGTTAAAAATCCTATGGTTCTCCAAGCAGTACTGAGAGAAAGTTTCATTTTGTTAACATCTTAGAAACTTCTCTCCAATGTATAATTTTTTTTTCTCTCACAAGTTATTTTTTCCCCTCACATTATGGCTATTATAACCCTAAAATTACATGCATGCCAACAATAATTAAATTAGAAGATACAGTAATTACATCTGACTGGATAATATTATGGGTCTGAATGGCTAGTGTGTGCTGGGAGATTTCACAGAGGGAAGTGATCTTTTTCAGTGGCTACAACCAGGCCCTTGGAATAGAATGCCTAACTTGTGACCTCCCTTTCTTGTGTGTGTTTCATTTTATCAATGATTAGCACTTCATGTAATCCACTGTTAAAAAGTAGCTAAGAAGTGCTGGAAGATACCTCCCTCTGCTACACATGGAATTAAGTAATGTGACTGCCTCTCTGCCACCTCTCAAGAGATTCTGGGTCTCTGCCAGTTTTTTTTTCTCTTTCTTTCTTTCTTTTTTTCTTTTTTTTTCTTTTTTTTTTTTTTTTTTTTTTTTTTTTTTTTTTTTTTTTTCCTTATGGTATGCTTAGTCTGAGAGTACTGTGTCTACTTTTATTGCTAGCTCTGCAACTGTACCACTGTGCCATGTGGTATAGCAAGTTACCCTGTGGTGACAAAGGTCTCCTGAGGGTGTCTTACGGTTTCCGAAGCATCATGTGAGCAATCTATTTTTTTCAAAATTGTAGCCAAAACTCCGTTGCTGGTTGCCAGCTTCAGAAGAATTTACTGGTTACAGAGATTAAGAGGCAGCATCTGCTACATGCAACAGGTCTCTGCAAGTTCTGTCACAGATGGTGTAGCATTTCATTTAAAGGCTGCGAAGGGACAAAAAAAGAACCACTTCTTAGTGGTAAAGCTATCTAGAGCAGCGACATCTAGTGTTGTCAACTATAGCAAGTTTATTTAAAAAATAATAAAAAAGAAGAAAATGTTGCTATGAAGCAGCAGAGCATTATCAAGAGTGGGTTAATTTTCAGCATAGGAGACACTAACATCTTATACTCCACAACATTCTGCTTGGGGAACTTTGGTGAGCACAGCACTGTGAGGAAGAAATGAGTTTTGGCTTAACACTTTATATTCGCTCATTTTCCATGTCTGCCTAGAATGCTATAGTGAAAGTGAACATGATGACCCAGACATAACAGACACACTGCCTCCCTCATACGTGGCCCAGCCACCACCTTCTCAATTGGTAAGTGTTACCATAATTAGATTTTACTTGCTCAA
Source organism: Meleagris gallopavo (assembly GCF_905368555.1). Taxonomy (NCBI): domain Eukaryota; kingdom Metazoa; phylum Chordata; class Aves; order Galliformes; family Phasianidae; genus Meleagris; species Meleagris gallopavo. The sequence continues at coordinate 49,333,701 of NC_139405.1, read as the reverse complement.
TGGTTGAAACAACTCATTCTTCAGGTGGTGAGCTACAAGTTAGACTGGAGACTTTCTCTCTGTGTGCCTGTGAGATATGAATGCACTGTTTCCTCTCACCTCTGCCCAGTGATGGTTCATGCAAGTATTGTAACCAACGCTGCTCAGAGCTTCACACTGGCAAGAATACCTCCTTCAGAGGAAAGCATATTTGCTTTGTTTGAGAATGGAAGGTGTTACTCTGTTTCATGAGTGTGTCGTGTCTTTTCTTTATGAGATTTTTTAACACACAATTGTAACTTAGTCTTCACAATATTTATATTTCTTAATTCAATCCAAAATCCTTTGTTTTGTGATGCTGGTAGCATTATACAACAGATTTCTGTATTTGACTGAGCTGTTCTTTAGAAGGCTTAATTTGAAAATGCTTTTATGTCAAAGAGGAGAGGTGAAAGGCAAGAGGTGTCTTCCAACAGGGATTATATCAGTTCTTTCCTTCTATACCTCTGAAAAAGAGATTAGAAAAAAGAAAGTATTTATACTCCCAAAATCTATGCTGTCCTTCTACCCTGTTGTGGAGCATGTCCAGAATATTCACTACTATGTAGCTTTTTTACATTAATTAGAATAAGTAGCATGAACCCTCTTTTGTGTAATCAAGTGCTTCTCCTATTTATTAACCAGTTATTGATCTGTTAGTCTTGTATTACTATTACTATTGATTGATTACTATTGATGCTCATGAGTGATCTCATTTCTTCTCATATGGAGGTACCTCTTCAAGGTACAAGATTTAGCTAATTCTATATTAGGACATGAGTAATTCAGTTTGGGAGGGTAATACAGCTGAAATGAAGAATCTTGAATTCAAGCCTTTCCCTCTCCCAGCTGAAAGTTAAATCTAGGCATATTCAGTAATATACTTGTTATCAAATGATCTTATTGATTAGAATCTGTGATTCTGTGATAATTGCACCTCATGGATGAAAAAAAATGTAGTAGCTACCCTGTTGGTGTAGTAGAAGTTCTTGAAATGGGACCTTAAAATGACATCCATTGGTTTGGGCGGTCATGTAGGCAGTGAAGAAAGAGCAAATCTGAAAAACGTAGATGAGCTGGAGAAGCTTGCATGAACACGGTCTATAATAAATGCACAGATCTGACTATCTGATAATCTTTAGATAGCTAACATTAAGCTTGGTGTCTATGTCATATTGTCATCTATTTACCCTGTCTGTTTCTGTCAGTTAAGTCAGTCTTCACTTCCTCTCCTTAAACACTTGTGCTGCATGAATCACTGTAAAACAGTTCACCTGGCACTCAGAGGATGCTCTATATAATAGGATTCTTTATTGCCTGTATTAACTGAAAGTTAAATGTGGCCAAGTGGCTATAAATATTGGAGAATACAGGAAACTTGACAATATATCTTCAAGAGTTAGTCTGGGCTGAAGGCCGATAATGAAGCATCTTGAAATTTATACCTCAATGGCTCAGCTTCAGGAGACAGTAGATGACTTTCCCATCTGCTCACCTCAGAGTGAACACAGGCATTTTTCCAAATGATGAGTTCTAAGCAGGTGCTATTTTTCAGTTTGCTGTTTTTCTGGCTTCCTGCTACTTGTCAGCCTGTAGCTGCAGAGGTGATCTCTGGTTGTCTTCCTCCTGTATGCTCCTCTTAAGAGCTGCCTTCAATGTTTTAGCATGGAACATGTGGGAGGCAGGCAACAGTGAAGGTGCTTGAGGGGTGCTGTTTCCTCCGCCCTTCCTCTTGAAGGTCATCTTTTGTACAGTCATTACGTCTAGCTGCTGATTTCCCTTCTTCTCACACCTATGGATGAATGTTGGTGTCTCCTCAGCAAATCAGTCAAATTTTTACCCCAAGGAAAGGAAAGTGGAAAGAGCTCCAGTTGCCACTGCTCTACTCTATGTTCTGGCAGCTCTTTGCTGCTGGCAGGCACATCTACGCTGGAAACTCAGACTGGAAATATCCTTTTTTTTTTTTTTTTTTTTTTTTTTTAAAGTTATAATTCTGCCTTCCAAATGCCAAAGGCGTTTTGCAATATAGAGGCTATGGACATTTTGGAAAATCAAATCTATAATGTCTGAAATAGAAGGGTATCCAAGCTTCTTGAGATTCACTCCAGCTTGGAAGCTGTTAGTCTGGAACAGCCACCCAGGTGCAGATTCTGTTACGTTTTAGAGCAGTAAATACTTTGTACTTCCTGAAAAAAGCTTCAGCTGCTTTTCAGTTCTCTGCTGATAAAATTGTTTTGAAACTTTAAAAGCAAAAGTAGTGATTATAAGCTTTCTAGTTTTATGTGTTTTTGTGGGTATTGTGAAAGAAAAAAGCAAGGGAAGAACAAATACATTTAAACATCTGTAGGCAAAAGTTTAACTGATCATCTGTGTTAATTTCTCTGCATGAGAATGGCTCAAAAATCAGCAGCTCTATTGAGTAAATAGATTGCAGCAGTTCCAAAATAGCAGTTGAGGTGTTTCATGGTGATAATTTTTTTTCTCTAAATAAATGCCTAGAGGCAAACTGATCTGCAGTGGAATCCTTATGATCTGCCAGCTCAGGTATCTGCTTTTGAAAGTGTTCCCATGTAGAGTTTTATTATTACATATATGATTACAAAACTGTGATTCAAAGGAATGACACTGTCACTCAGGTAAACATTTGTCATGCCAAGAAAAACATATATGCACAATGTGTGTTGAAAAAGGGAAATATGTTGTGGTAGTCTGCTTTATTCTTTCACATTTTTTTATTTAATAAAAAATGAAAATGAAAACAAAAATATATAACAGAAACAAGAAATTCCGTTCATTGAGGCAGTTTTCATTTCAGCATCACTTTCTTTTTCTTCTAATGTAAGAATGCCAGAAAAAATAGAGGTGGGATCTAACATCTTGCTCTTAAGACTTTAAATAACTGAAATTAGACAGACTATCAACACCATACGAACAACAGCTTTTAATTTTTGTTCTATTTGACTGTATGAATGCTCTATGTGGTGCTAAGAGACATGATTAAGCAGTGGGTTGTTAGGGTAGTATGGTTAGGTTGTGGTTGGATTTGATGATCCTTAAGGTCTTTTCCAACAGAAAAATTCTATGATTCTATGATTCAACAATTTGTTTTTTCAATATGAACTCTTGGATAGATGAACAGGTCACTTGTGCTCACAAGGGCATCTTGAACTACATCATGTGTGTAGTTCAAGAAAATGCCTTCTTGCCCATTGCTTTAGGGTGAGTACGTGAAGAATTCCTTTTTAAAATCAAACATGCAACTAACACACAGTGTTACACTTATTGTAATAGGGATGTAAATAAGATGTAGTCCTGCAGAGTTTACAACAGTCTGGAAGAATAACTTTGAAAATTTAGAGAAATGAAGAAAGTGCTACAAACAAATGGCGAGCCACAGTCATCTCATCTTGTGAAGTGATTAATAGCTACATGAGACTACTAGACTGGAAACACAGGGAAATGCTCTCGCATTTCTTAATGTAGAAAGGAATTAGTATACCTTACAGCAACAATGAATTGCAGAAGGTTTTATAGCATAATCTAAAAAAAAGCCCTCTTGGTTTATTTTATATGAATTCATTTTATTTCTAATTTACCAGTGAGTTATTGATAGATATTCCAGGCTTGCTCCTTTATTGTGTTTGCAGCTTGTTTGGGTTTCCCTAGCAACACCATTTTGCTAATTATCAGTACATTCATTTTAGTTATCATCTATTTTAATACTTAAAGAGATTTATTCTGCATCTGTGTGGCGAACATAAAACTCTCCATCAAGTTTTGTATTCTGTTCTGGCTAGTAGTGGATCATCTGCAGGAAGAATGAATTTCTAAAGTAGCAGATAGAAGATATTTGGCTTTTGTATTATACCTCCTTGTGGTTTCCACTAAGGGTTGCTATCTGAATCTTTGTCTCCTTATGCCTTCAATTGCTTTATTTGTTAATAGATCATCTTTTAGTTAATTTGTGCATATATTTATGTGCTTGCCTGTGTGTTACTTGTGCAGTTGCGTATCTTGGCTTATACGCTAGTGGTTTTCGATAGCTAGAAAGCAGAGCAGTGCTAGTTCTTGTTGATTTTCATTAACAGATAATAGTACAAATCAGTCAATGCAAATGCATACTGTAGACAGAGTTGTAGACAAAGCTTGTAAGCTTTGTGAGCAAATATATATTTGCTTGTTTGGGAAACTACATATTTCTCAAAACTTTTTCTTCTCTAACTTTTCCTTATGTGGAATCACGTATCTATTATTTACATGTCTCTCTCATTTACAGCTCCTGTAGGTTAGCTGTCTCTGAGCCCTCATTAGTTGTGAGGCAGAGTGATGAGTACAATATGAAGAACCCTAAGATGCGCTTAATTTTGATGTATCTCTAGTGAAATCTGGATCCCTTTTCAGATTCATTTCCTCAAATATAAATCTTGGCAGGTGAATGAACAGCACAAATCTTGTACCATTCCAATTTTCATGCCATCTGCTTCATGCTGCCTGTTTTTTCTTTCCATCATTACTTATCAGCCTTGGCAAATATTTAGTCCCTAGAATGGATCGGGTAAAATGGTTTTGGTTGCCATTAGTTTACTATTTGGTTTACCATTATAATTCTGCTTTAACATTCCTTGTGCTATCTGTGGTTATGACATTGATGGATTTACTGAATACTTCAAAACAGCTTTATGTTCTATGGTTCAATGCCTAATTCAGGGTTTTTCTTCTGTACCCTTGATTAGAGAAATAAAGTGAATGGAAAAAACAGTGAAAATGACTATGAGACACAAAAGGATGCATTCAACATGGTATTATTTTCTTGCTCTGTTGTTTCTAGGCCTTCAAAACTTTTTTATTTTTTATTTCTAGTTTCCTTGTGACTTAGTTTCTGAAATTGTGAGAGATTGGTTGCCTTGCTTTAAGCTTGTTTGGATGGATAATCAACCATATTATGTTAGTTTTTGGTTAGTTGTCATTTCAGTTGCATATCTATAAGGTGTAGAGCCTGGGAAAAATAACAAGTTGGAAAAAAAATTTTTTCTTTTCTTTTTTCTTTCTTGTTTGTTTCTGGAAAGCAGGATCAACAGAAATCCTCTTTGACATCAACTCTGTTGAGTGAAGCATCTTGTTCTCTTTCCTCTCCCGAAAGCACTTTCAGTTCCCAAGAATCATCATCTTCCTTAACGTCCAAGGTTTATTCTGAGAGGCAGTCTCTACTTGACTTCGTTAACAACTCTGCCATGGAAGAGAGTGATCAGCCTTTAACTTTCTGTGTACAGATTCAATCTGATGAGCAGCCAGAAGTAGACTGTGAAGAAAAAGCAGAAAGTCAGATCTGTCCTCCTGGTGGACCCGAAAACACTTTCTTAGGTCTGGATACACATTGCCTAACTGTGCCAGATGCAGCAGGACAGATATCACTTGCCAAAGGTGAGCTAATGAGAGTGGAAGTTTTGTCTGGGATTTTCCACAACTTCCTTTCCTCTCTTTTTCATCATATTTCTGTTGAAGAGTTTTAAAATGGCATTTTTTTAAAATGACAAATATTTGCTTTATTGTGCCTTGAATGTAAAACTCAATATTGAATTGATAAGTACATTTAGAATTTTTCTCAAGTTTTATATATAGGTTAAGATCATAGCCTCTGTATAAAATCCTAATATAGATGTGCTTTTACTAACTTCATTTGTTTCAGTGTAGCTGTCATTTATTAATTAGAATTGAATCCAAGTGTTAAGAAAGTTTCATGACATGAAGGTGGAATCACAATATATGTGGCGCCACAAAACTGACACTATGAGCAAAATGCTGTATGTGAGAATTGGTAAATGTGAGGTTAGATCAGCTTACCTATAAAAATGTCGACAGTTGTGTTCACTTCTGCTATGTATGCATTATGCATTTAATTGAACTTCATTGTAAACTAGAGAAAACAAGTGCAGTCCTGAATCAAAAAGTCCTTAGAGACTGGATTTTGTTTAAGAGTGTGAGTATCTGCATAGATGTCTTCTATTGAAATGTACTGCTAAACAAACAAACAACAACAACAACAACAAAAGTGGTATGGTAACAAAATTTGTTTGTTGTTAGTATTAACACAGCCATAGCAAGGCTGTATTACTTGTCTTTTGAACAAAGCTTCTCTCCATGCTTTAAGAACTGTTGAAGTATAAAATATATAAGTAATATATAAAAGTATATTTCTTGCATACAACATACTGAAATGAGAAGATGCTCAGTCCATTACCTAGAAAAGGTAACATATAAGGAAAGAATGATGTTCTTGTGCACTGGCTCTACCCGTGAATCAAAATCTTTGTAAAGAATTGAAGAAAGTATTCTATTGCAGAGTGCAATGTTGTCGCAGTCCAGTTCAAAACAAAAAAGTTTCCAAAAACCTAGACTGAAGAAAATGTAAAGGTGAAAACTAATGGCACTGGGCTCAGGGGAATTTAGGGATTTTCTCTGTAGGTGAACAGAAAGCAAGGAGCTGAATCACTTAAATGGTAGTGTGAGGCACATCAGTTACATTGTCACTCTTCCAATTGTTTTACAAGTATCAACAGTTAGCACACCTTTGTTTTGTTATATGATTTTCTGATTTAAAAAAAAAAAAAAAGCAAAAGCAAAACCAAAACAAACAAAAAAAACAACCCACAAAGATATTGAAAATGGATCTAAGTAGAAGCTTTAGACAAAGTGAAAATTAGTGTCAGAGTATTTTTCACTCAGCTTAATTATCCATAGAAAATGAAGCTGCCCTACTAGAGATTTCTGAGGCAGTGAAAATCAGTAAGAATTAAAACTGAGAGTGAGAAAATGTCTTATTTCAATGCTGTTGAAGAAAATAAATGTTTTAGAGGAGCTCTTGAGAAGTCTGATTACCCAATTTCTGTGTCTTGGCACTGAAAGTAGTGAAAAGGCTGTACTTTGGTCCCTAAAAAGATTTGTGACAAATATATACCAAATGTTCTGTAATTTGAATATTAGGTTTAAATCTGACCAATTAATCCCTTTGGAAAGTATTCTTAGAATGGACCGAGAGACACACTGTTTATGTGAGTGTCTCAGGTTATATGTGTACACAGGAGTTTATATTTGATTGCATTCAGGTGGATTGTTGGATTGTAAGCTGTAGAGAGTACGGTGGCTTCTTGATCCCACTGAGAAAGATTCAGTGGTTGCTTTTTAGTAGTATAAACTTCAGTCTTTGCTCAGAATATGATACTCTGATATTGTCAACACTTCTGCAATAATGCTCAGGCTAATGCTTTCTATCATAACTGTAAGGGTGACTGGTAGTTTTATGGATGCTGACAGATTTAGTGTGATGCAATCGTAATCATTTAAAGAAGAATTTTATAGGTCTGTATGATGATGTAGTAATACTTACCAGTAAAGCAGGATTAAAATGTAAATCAAGGCATATTTCGGTATGTTTCTGCCATTTGCAAGATAGCTTAATTGTTCCAAAAATATTCCTGGGGAAAAAAATTCATTCACTGTTCACTGCTAAGCCAGCTCTGATTGCAGAACACATCAGTTTTAACCATGCTGCTAATCTGTGATGGAATTCCAGAAATAGATTATTTTAGTGAGACAGTCACTATAGAAACTGTATAACCTCACAAGTTACTATCTGCATGATAACTGTTGTTGAGCAAGTAAGATGTATACCATACATTTGTTTTTCTTTATCACTCTGCACAGTATGAGAAGATGGAGAATGTTGGTAATCTTTTTTTCTTGTAATGGATGCTGACATACTAAATGAAGTAATTTGTAAGGAGATTACTTAAGTTATTTCAATTTGGAATTGAGGTGAAAAAAGGATTAATTAAAATAGCAATTCAATTCCAAATGGAAATTATCAAAAAGAACATAATTCTCTATCTGTGGCTTATACCTCAAGAATTTCCCTCTGCATCTAGTTGATAAGGACATGCACAAATACTGTGAGATAATTTCAAATTGGGAGATATCTATCTGCAAAACCTCATGATTTACAGTATCTAGCAAGAACAGAATTGTTATCTGATTTGGAACAAGAGGTCATACTTTGGTGATTTGCTAGTGTAGTCCATCTTATTTATTTTTTAGTGCTTCTGAACAGTATGTTGTCTACAGCTCTTCGTGTTTCAATATAATGGGATTACATCCAGAAGGAGCTGGGTACACCTTGCATTAGTGCATGTTCTAAAAGTGCATGTCCCCTGGATGTATCAGAACAATCCTTCGGTCTCTGAACTCTCTTCACACAGAGCCTTTGCACATATATATACTTTCCTTTTCCTTACGAGAATAGAAAATCTCCTGTCATGCACTCTGCTTCGCAGCAGCTATGCTCTGCTTAGAAAAATCCCATGAGGAAGTTTTAGCTGTAGCTGTTAGCAGCCAAGACCTGGGGGAGAAGTTTTTTAAGAACCAAAGAGTGTTTTTCCTGGCAAAAGTCAGGCATGGAGGCTGATAGAAAAGATGTTACCTTGAAAGAAGAACGAATAGCTGTGCCTCCAGTGGGAAGAGCTTATCATGTAAATACAAGTAAAGTAAGGAGGGAGGTGATTGTCCCTTTCTACTCTGCTCTTGTGAGGCCCCATATGGAGTACTGCGTCCAGATCTGGAACCCCCAGTACAAGAAAGACAGAGAGCTGTTGGAGAGAGTCCAGAGTAGGGCCACAAAGATGATCAGGGGACTGGAGCACCTCCCCTTCAAAGACAAGCTTAGGGAGATGGGTTTGTTCAGCCTGGAGAAAAGAAGGCTGCAGGGTGACCTCAGTGCAGCCTTTCAATATCTAAAGGGAGCCTACAAACAGGAGGGGAGTCAACTCTTTACAAGGGTAGATAACAGCAGAACAAGAGGAAATGGTTTTAAGTTGAGGGAGGGACAATTTAGGTTTGATGTCAGGGGAAAGTTCTTTACAGAGAGAGTGGTGAGGTGCTGGAACAGGCTGCCCAGAGAGGCTGTGGATGCCCTGTCCCTGGAGGTGTTCAAGGCAGATTGGATGAGGCCCTGGGAAACCTGGTCTAATATTAAATGTGGAGGTTGGTGGCCCTGCATGTGGTGGGGGGGGTTGGAGATTCATGATCCTTGAGGTCCCTTCTAACCCAGGCCATTCTGTGAATAAAGAACCTGTAGTAATCAAATAGAAGTTTCTCGAAGAGAAAAATGGTGAAACTCTGTAAAGGAAACAACAGGTTCAGCTAACTGATTATAGGCTTTTTTTTTTTTCTCTCAATGAAAATTATTTAAGGAGATCTGCTAAGCAATTGTGCATATCTTGATGAGGAGATGTACCAAATAATATTTTAAAAAACTTTACAGCAGCTCTCAGTGTTATGACCAGTCTCAGACTTACTGCTCAGATCTGATTACTGGGGAGAGGTTACATACCAGAGGGTGGCACAAAAGTATAGAAAAAAAGGATTGTATTTACTCCCATTTACTTAATGGAAATATTTAATACTTCAGTGTTACAGCCTTTTATGTGAACAGTGACAGCAGATTCAGTGCTGACACAAAGAAGCTGATAGGTAAACAAGAAACAGTAAAGAATACAAACAAGTAAGTGACTACGTGCTCTGTGTATAGAAGCTGTTCTTGCCCCATCCAGGATGGCTAGACACACTCTGCAGCCAAACTCCATCTTTTGTGTTTCTTCTGGCAACCACTGGAACAGAAAGTATCAGACCGTGACACAGCACCACCACCATCATCAAAAACAACAATAACAAAAGGAAGCTGTAGAAATTGAGAGGTCACTGTAAGTCAACAGGAATGTGTGTTTTTATTTATTTGGGTATCTCTCACTGTAGCAATAATATCCTTCTTCCTTGTGGTTCCTGAGGGTTTTATAATCACCGTCACATGATCTTAATGTATCCTGGCAAGAAAACTTTATGGTACCACCTCTGGTTTATTTATTTCACTCTGGCTCATTCATAGTAGCTGGTGAAAGAGCTGGTGTGCACTGATATTTTGGGAAACCTGGAAAGCTCCCTGAAAACAATTTGAATTTTATGTGGGTTGTTTTTGTGAGAAGGAGTTGGTTACATAGGAACTGGATGTGGTCAATTCCTTCTTTTCCCAGAACTGACATCCTTTTCCCCTCTTAAGTCTGCCTGTGCCAGTAATAGCCAGAACAGATCTTCTGGTGTACTCTGGCCTCTTTGTTCCCTCTGCGTAAGCTATAGTAAATGCTATATTGTGACTGAGACTATCCAAGAGACACGCCTATATTGAGCATAACTGTGTGGAAGAACAGCTGTATTTGAATGATTATTTTGCTTCAGATTATAAAGACTTTAGGAATCACAGTGAAAGTTATGCTGTTATACTTTTCTGACTTTGAAAATAGAGATACTTGTTTGTGCTGTTTCCAGTTTAGTTGGAGTCTATTAAAAATGTCACCCCTCTTTGCTGAACTCACTTTTTGTATTGTTTTTTGTATTGTTGTAATCAAAAGCCTTTGACTCTTAGTGGTAATGTAATTTTTCCATTATTTCTCCCACTCTCTCGTGTCTCTTGGTTTTGTAGTTCTGCATTAGCCAGCGAGAAGTTTCTCAAAGATAGATCCTTTTAATTTGTGTATTTCCTGGTCTGTAGCTCTTTCAGAAATGTGATTTCCCTAACATGTCATTTCCCTTTGGAAAGACCATTACTAATATGGAGAATGGATAGGGAGTATATCGGGGATTATAATCTGCATATAATATAATTATATATATAATATATAATATATAATATATAATATAATTATATATACTATAATTATATATACTATAATTATAATTAGTGGGTTATAATTCTTTCATCTCCTCTCTCCAGCCTGGGTCTATACAGTGCTCCCTTGGTATCAAAAGTTTTGGCAGGTTCAGAAACAGGAGAGTTGGCACACCACGAGAAGCTTGTAAGCATAGCAAAGACAGGAGAAAGAAGATTTTTTTTCCTGGGATTAATGCACAGCTGGAGAGCTATGACATCCCAGTTAGAGAATGGAAGAATAAGTACTTACATTTCTGGGGTTCAGTTTAGAGTTAGTAATATATACTCTGTTGGGGATGATTTTCAATGCAAAATATTCTTCATGCAAATCATTGCCAATTTCTATTTCTTCACCACTGGGAAGCAATCAGCTTGATTTTTCACAGCTGCTGCCTGAAAACTTCTGGATAATTTCATTTTTTGGGCTTAAATATTCTTATATCTGAAAGTTTTCAGGCAGGCTCCCGTGTTGATGCTGCAGAGTGGAGAGTCTCTATACTGTAATATTGCCCACCTGTGGCAAGTTGACTGACATGGATGCGGAAGCTGAAAGCTGAGGTGTGCAAAACTGATGTGCTGTGCCTCTGGCAACATGCTCTTATCTGTGATATCTCCTGTTGGGTAGAGGGAAACTCCAAATTGGTGAAAATTCCTATGTGGCACTGAACCACAAAGATGTGTTTTACTCCTCTTGAAATGGAGTTCGTAAAAAGTTCTGGCCAGCCTAAAATGTCACTTCATTTTCATTGTCCCATCATAAACAGTCTCTTTCTCTGTAATGTTAAAATACTTCGGGGCAGGACTTCTCTTTTTTTGGGTCACTCCTGCTTCCTTTCCACTTTCCCCACTGTGGAGTTCAACATAGTTAAGAGAGCTATATCATAGAATCATTGAATCGCTCAGGTTGGAAAAGACCTTAAAGATCATCGAGTCCAACCACAACCTAACCGTACTACCCTAACTCTAACAGCCTTCCACTAAATCATGTCCCTGAGCACCACATCCAAATGATGTTTAAACACATCCAGGGATGGTGACTCAACCACCTCTCTGGGGAGCCTATTCCAGTGCTTAATAACCCTTTCTGTAAAAAAGTTTTTCCTGATATCCAACCTAAACTTACCCTGGCACAATTTGAGGCCATTTCCCCTCGTCCTGCCACCTGTCATCAGTGAGAAGAGACCAACCCCACTCTCGCTGTAAGCACCTTTCAGATATTGGAAGAGAGCAATAAGGTCTCCCCTCAGCCTCAGTTTCCCCAGACTAAACAGCCCCAGTTCCTTCAGTCTCTCCTGGTAGGGCATATTCTCCTAGTCCTTCACAAGTCTTATTGACCTTCTTTGGACCTGCTCCAGCACATCATTTCAGAGCAGTACTAGTGGGGACCAACTTGCCCATTTAATGAAGACTGCTCTGAAAGTAATGCCTCCTATCTTATTATGTTGGCCCATCACATCAGAGGTAGATGGTATGGCAGTAGAGGTTGAACCTTCTAGCCAACATTCCATTAAATTTTGTTGCCATGGAACAGATGGCAGCAGAGGGACATTATGACAGAATGGTATCTGCCATGGAAATGCATGTGAAGCAAAGATGTGGAACTGAACTCCTCCATGAGGAAAAAAATTGACAGCTACTGAAATCCACTGACGCTTACTGAATGTTTCTGGAGATAGAACAGTGGATGTGAGCACAGTGAGGTGGTGAGTGTTGCGTTTCATCAATGGTGACAGTAAGATGAAAGACTAGCCACTTTCCAGACAGCCATTAAGATTTTTATAAGCATGGGATACTAGCTCTTGCTCATTCCTGGTAAAAATGTTAGTGGTGGTGGCAGTGTGAAAAAACAGTGTTTTGTAGCTGAGAATCAATCAAATAGCTTAATTGTGCTCTTTGTATCTGCTGTTGTTTCCATGGAAATAAACTGGAAGCATTACTTTCACAGCAACATAAGTTCTTGTTTAGCAGACTATATATATCCATCATCATAAATCTTATGAGCTTAATAAAACTCAGCAAAGGGGCAGCTCATTTTTCTTTGTGAGCCTGACACAGAAATCTGTTTTTACACTGATGTCTGAGCTCGAGTGCTATGTGCTTTTTGCATGAATTTTCACTTTGTGATGGAAAGCAAATATTTTGTAACAATTCAATAGTAGGTCTAGACAGGCCAGATTTCATAGGAATCTGAATCACTTATGACTAGAAATACAGACCAGGTACAGGAATGCCTGAGCTTTCTCTTAGACTTGCTGATGGACAGGTTAGTCTGTTTTGAGATGCAGAGGGAAATAAGAAACAGAATTCTAAGCAAGTGTGGTGTGAATGTCTGAATCTAGAGAAAAAATCCCAGTCCATGTTAAGCCTTGAGTCACATTACTTTATTTCTGTTATCAAGCATTAATTTTATTTCAGATGTTTTGTGGGACAATCTACAGGTAGTGCATTGCTAACTTTCCTTCCATTAAGAGGATTGTAAAGTACTGCACTGCACAGTTCTATGAGTAAGAAGAAATATGATTTTTTTGATGTTTTTAATCACTGATCATTCTATTGATTTCGTTAATTGATTGCTGGACATAATGCCTCTCTTCATTCTCCATTGGCCCTCGTCCCCTGAAATTTGCACCATGAAACTAGTACACTCACTAACGGCTTCAAGTCTGCAAAAGATGAGTGTTTGCTTTCTGAACTTAGCTCAGGGGAACTCAGGGCAGCGTAGTTAAATGCATGTGCCAGACAGTCTGGCCTCAGTTTATTGACAGATGTACTCTCTGTCAATAGCAACAGTATCTTTACAAAAGCACAGTTTTAAGATACTATTTTGTTATTCTTCACTTGTTACAGAAGAAGCTTTTTACCCACCGGTATAAATGAAGGTGGAGACCGAATCATTGTATGGCTCATGCCTGGTTCCACTCTGCCTGTAGATTTTACTCACCATTTTTTCCAGCTGTTTCCTGAAATTCTGTTTGGCTGCTTCACTGTTATACCTTTTATCCACACTTTATCTGAAGAATCCAGAGTTTCCTCTCGCTCTGAAATTACCTGATTCCTTCTGGGAATGGGAGTAGTGGAAGAATAAGTAGTAGGAGAGGAGTTTGAGGCTGCAAACTTGTAAAATACAGGAGCTAAGTGCACAGTACTGATCATGTGCATGACCAGGGAGCCTTCTGCTAGGTTCTTCTTACACTAGTTCCTGCTTCTTTTTCTGTGCTGAGTGTCCTGTCCTCCTTACCTTCACCCACAAATGCACAGAAGATATAAGAGTATTTAACACAGAAGAAACATGTTCAGAGAGGTGTTTTCTCATGGTTGCTGCTTTGTAACATTTTTAGGGTTAGCACTGTGAGTTAGACTCAAAAAATAAATGGAGCATTGACTTCTTATTTGTCTGATCAATAAATTATTTTCTGTTGTATGCTCTTTCTTGGATATCTGATAAAGAACAGCTTATATCTGCAAATGATACTGTGTGCAGTCCTGATGGGTGAGGTCTGCAACATGACTGAGCCAGTGCTGTGCAGGAACTGGCTAATGGAACAAACAGCTGCTTCATCCCAAGTAAGTAGGCAGGAAGCTAGTTATAATTACGAGCCTCATGGTATGAGCCAACAGTTTTCAGGAAATACTACTGCAGTGTATTATGACTTACACTTGCTTTTTTTTTTTTTTTTTCTTTTTTTTTTTCCCCTACAGCTTGTTAAATATACAACAGTTCTCTTTTTCCTCTCTCTGCACTGTACCGGTGATTGAAGTTATATTTAGTCCTTGTCAAATTACAGCAGCCTTTTTACAATTACAAAGTGGTGAAAAAAAGGCCAGCAACAGAGTGAAGGCAAATATTTGTAGCATGTCATAAACCTTTCTTGTAACCTAAATATTTAGAAAAAAGAGGAATGTAAGAGGATGCTGTACTTTTTAAAACATGGAAAAGATAAGAAGCAGACTTCTTTCTGAGTGCACTGGAAGCTGGAGAAGTATTTTTGCTGCAATAGGAGAGAGCAAGAGGACATTTTCTTTATGTTTGCTGACTAAGGATGGTTTAGAAAAGTCAATGTTTAACTTTCAATTAAAAGAAAAAACATGCTGCCAGTTCAGCTGGCACATGGAGGGCTGCATTTAAGAAGAGCTGAAACCGCTGTCTCCAATGTAATAAACATGAAAATCATCCCAGTGGCTTTTGAGGGACTCAATGGCATCCTGAGAACACCAATACCATTAAGATTTTCCTTGAGCAAATATTGAAATAGAAAAGACTTCAGTGTGCTCTGAGGAAGAAGTGGTACAGCCTTTTGCTGAAAATGGCCTTCTGTCAAAAGCCCCAGTCAGTGCTTGGCACATTTTGAGCTCCTGATTGTTCATTCTTAAGTTGTTTCATTCTGAAAAAAATGTCTTTGCTTCATTTTTTTATATCTTATTTTATCCTCTTCAGTTCTCAGCTGCTTGCTAACTTTTCCTTTCGTGTCCTCTCTGACATAGAAGATGGTGCTGCAGCTTCAGTACTGTCAAAGGAATTGAGCAGGGGGTAATTAAGGCTTTACTCTGAGGCACCACAAGCAAATTTTGTGCTGTGCACTGTGAAGCTTGAGATTTAGGCATTAGGTGACCCAAAGTGTCCTGTTTTAATCTATTTCCTAGATATCTTCTCTTGTAGCCTCTGACATATTTCTGTTTCATTTCTTTGCTGTGTTTTCAATAATTATCAATACCTGACAAGAAGTTGGTACACCAAACAGAATCTGGCCTGTATATTGTTATATCAAATTAGCTTGTTATTTAAGTGTAGCATTACTGACAGTTATTCAAAGTCTGTGATATGTTTAGAGCATTAAAGAAACACCTGAACAGTGAAAACATATGCTCATATCTGTATGGATCATAACTTGATTGTTAAAAACATTTGAGTTTGGTTGTATGTCATTCTCATCTGCATAATTACCCTAAGAACTGCCCTTGGTTTTGATTATAATACCATTACTTTTTGACTTGGCTGAGTCTTCCTGATGGCTGAACATAATGTTTTGTTATCTGCTGCCATATTCATATTCTCATACACACTTTATTTTTTACTTTGCAGATCATGAAAAATGTGATGATGATGAGATGGAGAGACTTTACAAGTCATTAGAACAAGCAAGTCTGTCTCCCATTGGTGATCGTCGGCTGTCAACCAAGAAGGAGCTTAGGAAGTCGTTTATCAAACGCAGCAAAAACCCCTCCATTAATGAGAAACTCCACAAAATTCGAATGCTGAACAGCACATTAAAGGTGAGATTACAGACTGAGCCAAGGAAAGGCATGAGAGAAAGAAATAGTTTGGCTGAAAAAAGAATAAAGCTAAACTCTAATTACAGATTTACTTTAAGCTCCAGAGAGTTTGTTAGGTTTCCAAAATTGTTTTCTCTTTTAGTCAGAATTGTGGTCTGTGTTTTGTTGTTAAACTTGATCTGGGAGCAGAGGCAATAGTTCAGAAGGGACCTTTTTGTATAAATTCCAGCTCAGTTGGAGAATTTAATAAAGAACATCTCTCTTAGTTAGCTGGGAAGCCTGCAAGCTCAGCTGAATGCCCTAAACAAGGGAGCCTTAAAAAAGGAAGAGCAGAAAAAGTACCTTGATGATAAAGAACACAGAAATGACCATGAGCCAGAAAAGTTTTCTTTGTGGTTACTGGGGAATGTACAGGGTGTGCCAAAGCTTTTGTAAAGACCTCCTATAACAAATATATTTAATAAAAAAGCATCCTGCTTTTATGTTGCAAACATACTGAGGACTGAAGGGGTAGAGGAATTCGGGGAACATTCCATGAAAAGGCCAATAAATTTATCTGGAATATGAAGATTTATGAGACTGCTTACCCAGTATCATTTTGAATGCTATGGGAATTCAAAACCTGCTTCTGAATGTTATTAAATCAAGCAGAAAGCATAGCCATTACATTTAAGTTCTAAAGAGAAAGAATAAATGCCAACCAAGGGCATCACCAGAAACAGGATTTGATTATCATATTTTTGGTAAGTGTATTTGGCTTCAGACATAGCATCCTGAAGAAGTTCATGTAAAAACTTCTCTGATCATCACAATCAGTGATTGCTTGCAACAAGAGGCTTGGCTTTGGCAACCAGGCTTGTCTTAAACTTTCTGAAAACGCAGTCTAAAAGACAACTTGGAGTGCAGCTGTCCTGTCTTCTTCAGGACTTCCAGGCTCCATATGAGACCTGGTGAAGTTTCTCCTCAGGATAAATGGGTCTCCTATGACGTGGTACAACCATATTATCTTTCTGCATCAGTAATGCAGTTCAGCTTATTATAAAACAGAAAATTTAAAAAACACACCTATTTTATTACACAGGAAAACAAATATGGAAGCAAGTATCTAATATGAACCTAATATGAACCTCCCTAATAAATCTAAGAACTAGTTAGTACACAATGGAGTAGTATGCTGTGCAGTAATCTATTTTATTAGTTTGGATCTGAATGCAAACCTAGAAGCCTTTCAGTCAGACATGAGTAAGGAGAATAGCTTTACAATGATTTAACCTGGGAGTATCATATAAACTGTCATTAGCAGTGTCTACAAACTTAGACTTGTCTAACATTTGTATTTAGTATGGAAAAATCATTTTTGGACTGTTCACAATGCATAAAATGTGTTGATTTCTTTTCTTTCTTCAAGTTAAGGGATTGGAATATTGACAAGACAAATATAGTGCAGTATCTGACAGACACAGAGTTCTATGCACAGCAGTGTTTGCCTGTGTGAAAAGCAAATGCTTGTAGTAGGAATATGCTATATACTTTGCATCAGTAGGATGATGTGCTTTTAAAGTCAATCATATTAACATAAAATGTGAGATATGAGATAATTTGAAACGATCTATTGGAAATTTCAAGATCAGAGAAGTTTTGCATCTGATTTGTATTTACAGTGCTTTAGACAGAAACCTCTTAGTTTTAAGGCAAAAGATTAATGCAACATTCAGTGTGATCTTAATTTTGGTCTTTTGACACAATTTTGTAAACAACAGATAAATGTTCCTGCCATGATATGTCATGAACAAGACATACTTTGGATTGTTAAGAAGAGAGAGAAGTTGTGTGCAAATACGTCACAATCTTAATGAATGTGGGAAACAATTTAGTGCTGCAGAAAAAATCCACAGTATGGCTTTTTGCCACCGTGTCTGTGCATCATAAATACTCCTCCTTTCTTTTTTCTTATTTATTCTTTAACTCTTAGTCTACCAGTGTATCTACACACTGATGCCAGAAGCCATCATACAAGGACTGGTCTTGAAGATAGGATGAATATAAACCAAAAGTTCAATAATTTTTTCTGCTTGAAAAGTTCAGAGGAGTTAGAGTTGGTGACAATTGATTAGAATAGCAGTGGGATATGGATGTGATGGCAGCCCATTGCTACAATCAGGAAGTATTCTGAATGTGTGTGTGTTGACAAGGTGTTTTGAAGCCAATTGCAGGCACAGTGTCTTCAGGTATGATGAAACACTTGGCAGTAGAGAAGAAAGAAAAGTGTAAAGAGGATAGAACCAGACTATTTTCAGTGGTACCCAGTGAGAGAACAAGGGACAGTGGACATAAAAGGAAGCACAGGAAGTTCCACGTGAACATAAGCGCTTTTTGGGTAACAGCACTGGCACAGGTTACCCGTACTGATGGTAGACTTTCCATCCCTGGTGTTATTCAAAAGCTGCCTGAATGTGGTTCTGGGCAGCCCTGCTTGAGTAGGAGTTGAACCAAATGACGTCTGGAGGTCTCTGTCAACCTCAACTATTCTGTGATTCTGTAACATCAGGTTTCTTAGTCTCCCTGTATCTTGACATGACTGCCCCTGTCTTTCAACTGAACCAGGGTATTCACATTATACAGTCTAAGCTGCTCCTGTCTGGAAGTAGAGGCCAGATTTGTTAACATCTGGTGACTAATGTATTAGCACCCACATGTACACTAACTACTTACAGGCTACACTGCCTGCATATAAATTAATTAATGTCCAGTGTCTGATTTTCTCAACTTTTCATTCATAAAGTTTTGCTAAGAATCCTATAAAAGCAAAGCAAAACAAAACAAAAAACTGCATAAAATTATAATCTCCCCTTCACCAGGAGGAATTTTTGCTGTGGATTTCAATAACCTTGATTATAAAAATTAGAACAAATTGCCAAGAGAATGGATCATTGCCCATCTCCCTGTGACATGGTTCTTAATGTTCCAAGGATGATTTTTTATGGAGTGTTATCTTGACAGCATTCATGAGAAATAACTTCTTGATCTCTTTCTAGTGTAAAGAACATGACTTGGCTACAATTAACCAGTTGTTAGAGGACCCAAAGTTGACGGCGATGAAATACAGGGAGTGGAGGAACACAAACATCATGCTAGTTCAAGACATCTATCAGCAACAGGAGGTCCAGGATGTGTCTACAGAGAACAGCGAGGAGCAAGAGACAACTCCACTGCCTGTCACTGAAAGTGCTATATGAAGCCATGGATTGACAGTTGACTGCAAGATTTGATTGCAAGATTTTTTTCCCCAAGAGTCTTCACATACAGACACTTTAAACTGCTGCATTGTGAAGTTGGTTTTTTGTCAAGTCTTCTTCAAGTGTTCTTCATAATTTAAACAGTCCCTTCTCCAAAACTTTATTTCCTTTTGTAAATTCCTCTAAATCAAAAAAAGGATGTCTGAATCTGGGTTAAGAAAAATATTTTATGAAGCAGTGAACAAATATTTTTTCCATATTGGGAGAAGTAACTGGCATATGTGCAATTCCTGGAAGTCAAAGTGCTGTATAATATGGACTGTATGAATGTCAGATCCTTGGGATTATATTAATCATCGAACTTACTGATAAAAGAAGCTACAACAATGCCAACTGTATGTAGTCTTCTATCTACCTTTTGACCCTGTATGGTAATTAAAATTTATATATTTTTTTCATCTCTACGTTCATTCACTTTGACTGCTCTACAAGTCTAAACCAAGACAAATTGAGTAGAAATTATGCATAAATTTTTACTACACACCACTGTCAGGTACCCAGTTTTGTTATGCCTGATGTTGTATGACATTTACATTTATTTATGGGCCAGACCAAAGTACTGCCATTCTTCAAGAAGGTCTTTCTGTGTTTGGTAACATGTAAATCGCTCTTCAGTGAGGTAAATAATGCCTCAACATATTTCAACTTCTCCTATGGATTTGGCAGAACTTCCTGGAAGGCTACTTGCTTCTTTCATATTTTAAAGAAGTATGAGTAGGTGGGGTACGAGTTCATACCAAACTCTCAAATCAAGCAAGATGATATAGTCTGCAAGGCAGAAGCTAAAAACTGAAGTTCCTGATGTGGAACTGAAAACATAAAGCATACTGCAAATGTTTTTGTAAATATATGTCATTTTATGGCTTATGAATGTGACTATGTACTGTATATATGTTTTATTTATATATTTATATATGCTGAATTTCCTAATGTTGATAGGATGACATGGACCAGACTCACTTAGGTGAGAGTGCTTGCATGTTGACTTGAAATGCCTCTTTGTTCCAGTATGAATCACTATAAGGGCTCTTGAATGGAGAGTACCTTGATACTTCTACTGTAACAGCTTATTCTGTTTTCAACCTAGCTTTGTGATTCAGATGAAGAAAATCTGTGTATTTTAAGGCAGGGGTTTGTTTTTTGCCTTTCCATATTCAGCATTAATGCAAGCATTTTTGCATTTTAGAGTTTTGAAAAGCAAGAATTAACCCACCATACTCCAATTGATGCCACTACAAGCACTGTGGGAATCTGCTCTTCTGTTTGCTATCTTGTAAAGATACTGTCATTAGTTTTTAACAGGGTTAATTTTTTAAAGCAAAATACAGCATATTCACCTGTTCTTATTAGAGATATATTTTATTGTATCGTGATCAAGAAAACAAATATTAGTAACATGAAATATTTTCTGCTTACTAAGCAGTACTTCCAATTGTTGATATTGCAGTGTTAACAGTCAGCAGATTTCCTTTGATACAGACATTACTGGAGAAGGGTTGAGCAGATGGTAGCTGGTTGAATGCAGAGCTGCACTCGGGATTGCATCATTGCCTCAATTATAAAAGGTTTTAGGAGTGTGAGGGGTCAGAAACCCATGTTGGCATAGGACTTAATAACTGGAGTTAGTTAATTTGCCGGTGGGGATCAGAAATTAGATGATATGTGGAGTGTGGGTAGCTATGACTAAATGGGGAAGCAGGTAAAAACCTGAGGTTGTTCAGAAGCTAATATTACTAAGAAACCATCGTATAAGTGATAATTTCTGACCATGCAGAAGCAAGGCATGTAAATACAATTTCTCTTCAAAGGCATCTTCAATAGTTAGATCTTAAGAACAAATACATGCTTAACTGTTCTGTTGAACTACACTGGACTAGTCAGTGCCCTGCAGTTCTGCATAAAATCCTAGCCAACTCCATTTGCTGAAGTAGGTTTGAATCACACTACGGAAAGAAGTAGGGAGCCTATACAACGTTTTTCACACAGTTTATACCATGATATGCAAAACAGGTTTCTTAAATGCAGAGACAAATGTCCTCAGACTGCCTGAATTCTGGTATTTGTTTTCATTAGATAAAATAGCCTAAAATAACTTTAAATTACGCTCTTTCCAGTGGTCAGTAGGTAATTATTGTTGAGCTACTGAGTTTTTGGAAATCTCAGGATGGGTTATATCACCCTCTTAGAAAAGAGCAGAAAATTATTGATCAGAGTTGCTTCTAATTCAGATATTATTTTAGAGAATTCCTGTGTGTTCAAGAAAAATATATGGGTGTTATGCAAGTGCAGTGTTCTCTCCATTCTCTTCAGCTGCTTTTTAGACCCCAAACAAATGGAAAGCATGGGAAATAAGAAGTGAAAATGTTAATAAAATGGGATTAATTTTCTAGCATTATTAATTAATGCAACATTTTTCATCTGGATTCATCAATCAATTCATCCATTCAGCAATGTGAGAGACACAGATGGAGAAGAACAATGCATGGAACAACGGCTGCAACTGGTGGATGTGATAGGAAACCACTGTCGGCAGGAGAAGCTTGGACAACTGTTTGCTCTGCTCAGTCGTATTTAGAATAACTGGTACCTGAGCATAAATTTTGTTGGTCTCAGTTTGGAAGGACTGCATTACTGACTCATACTGTGGGGAGGTGTTATGTCTGTCTCTGGTAGCTTTTCTGGAAATCAAATCTCTCTGTTTTGGGGCTATAGATCTCATGAGCTACCAGAGTGAGTTGAGATCACATTTCTTTGCCTAAGATAGGAAAAGCATCATGCTGGGTTTGAGAACTATTTCTGCATATAATTCTGATGATTTACTCAATACTGGGCTCCAGTGGAAACAGGAATAAATTATGTAATACAACCTCCTTTTCTGGAGATAATTTTCTTTTTGGAGGAAACCTTCGCATGGGGAAAAAAAAAAAAATAAATTGCTTTATGTCAGTCGGGAATGTGGGGGAAAAAAAAAAGAGGTGATATTTGGCTTAAAACTATGTAGAATGTGGGAATTTTAAATCAGTTATAACTAGAAAAAAAAGTACAGGCATGCTGTGTCTCATACGGAAGCATGTGAGCTTACTTTACTACAAACTTAATATAAAAAATTGTATTTTCTGTCTCTTAAAGTATCGAGGAAATCTGTGTAAGGAAAATTCTAGAGCTGTGGTGGAAATTTCCCCTCCCTGCCTCCCTATATATTTTGGTGACACAGGAGTGACTAATTGCATTGAGAGTCTGTGCTAGCCTTATTTATATAAGAAATGTCTTTCTGTTAGCAGGAAACCAAAGTGGTTTTCTTGTAGTAATAATGCCAGAATGGTATTTCCTGTTTCGTGTGAGACATTTTGAAGCAGCAGACATCTTAAGATGTCATTCAGCATTTCCTTGAACATTTGACTTATTCTATTTTGATCTGCTCCAAGCTTCCATGTTCTTTCTTTTTCTCTACTAAATGAAGGTCCTCTACTAAATTAAATAAAAATTGAGGTGGCAAACAGGACCAAAATTCTCTCAGCCATGATCTATGAAATTCTTGTTTCTGTGCATAAGAGTGACATGAATTAAACTTGCCAAAAGCTAGGCAATCCAACATGGAAAAAAAGGTTGATAGGTGTTAAAGAGAGTACTAAATATCTTGAAATTTGCTGTGAGTAAAGATGCAAAATCTGTCAGCTCTGGAAAAATGATTGTTTTTCTATTTTATTTCTTTGTGGTAAAAATCTAGGGGAGTGACTTATGAACTGGCAGAAACTTAAAAATAGACTATGCACATAATTCCTTGAAAGTTCATCATCCTTAATGCATTACCATGAAATGACTGATTTCAGGTTACTCAGCCTTTAACACTGAAAATTCACTTCCATGGGAAACCATTCTAGCTACCACAGTGTCAGGGGCTTATCCATCCCACCTGGTACATACAAGGTCCATTTTGAGAATACAGGTTTGTTGCATTTCTAAAGGGCATACTGCTTATACAATTAGATTGTATCTTAGGAATTGTATGAATTCTAGTGCTCCCTGGGTTCTAGATAATGCCTTAGAACCTGCACACATTATTTTGGATCTTGAAGTTGCTTATGATTTTTTTCCTTATCCCACCTTAATATAAGGAAAAGAAGATTGGAAAACATTTCTCCAACTATCATATGAAAACAGACTAATGCTAATCTAGGAAATATTTAGGTACTTTACTCCTGAATGCTTAGCATAATTACTCTCCTGATGAAATGCCATGTGTGTGTAATAATGGCAGTGCTGTCGTGTAAAGCTTTCAGTGTTGAGGAACAGCTAAAAAGAGGAATTGATGAGCCTACTCCATTAAACTCAGTGTAGACAGGGATAGCCATACCTAAAGGAATATCCGCAAGGATATCAACTATGCAGGGACAGGGCCTGCAGCAGTAAGAAGGTACTAATTTAATACTCTATCTTCTAAATCTATTTTATTCACTAGTTGCAAACTCAAGACACAGTGTTTGAACTCAGCACTGTCTTTTTACTGCTTGTTGCCCACATGTGTGACTTGATTTTAATGTAGCGATGCTCACAGCTTGGGGAACGAGAGCCTTATGTTTGCACTTGTCAATTAAAGTTGAAATGAGGGAGTATTTTCCTTTGCCTATTTTTTTTCACTTCAGATTTTTCAATTTGTTGCTACACAATAAGATAGGACCTGCTGGTACCTAAAAACAAGTAAATTCTCCTTGGGACTATTATTAATAGTTAACTGAGTAATTTGGAGCCAGGAAGAATCAAGGAGTGGTTTGAGTGAGAAATGCTTTCCACTGGCTGGCAATGCAGTTTTGGGAGTTCTGTTTTTAAATTAGCTAATTCTCTTCCATTGCTTGCTGTAACTACCACTAAGGAAGGATATTTCATGCTTTATGCTTTCTTCTGAAGGGTGTGAGACATGGTTGGATTTTTTCAACTTTTAGTGCAGCCAGTTTCAATTAAGAAGGAACTAGGATCTTTGTCAAAAGTTTCAGTTTAGCTGGCCAGGCCAAGCAGACAGAACACCACAGAGGTGTGTTTCCTACGAAGTGAGCTCATCTCTACAGCTGCACAGAAAGAAGTGCACCCTGTCCTTCTCTTCCTGCAGCATCCTGCATGCTCCCATTTTTTGCCTCATGTTGCTCTGCTCATCTCTTGGCACCTCTGTTAGCTCAGTAGTGTCAGGCAGCAAGGAACAGACTCAGCAAGATGGAAAATATTCTATGGCAATACTGAGTAACATTGACTTACAGAGAAGTTCAGTACCTACCAGAGCTGTTATAAGGAAGGAAGATGTATTGTGTGGGCAGGCGAAGAAGGAAGAGGGAGCTGAGTAAGTGGGAGAAAAGAAGGGGACCTCTTCCTCTTAGAAGGAGAGCATTATCTTGATGCTACCTCCCACAAAGCTTTACTTTCACCAAGTGACAACTTTGTTTTTCTTTTACTTTGCAACATGTGGTTGTGAAAACAACCCAAGGCACCAAATTCCAAGTGAGATTTAATATGATGTCAGCCTGTACTTTTACCTTCCCTGCTTCACACAGAGCCAAGTGTTTCTGCTACCTCTTTTATTTCTGGGTATGTAAGCCAAAATCCTACAAAAACTAGTACTGTTTCCTTAGGATCTTTCCTTGCATACTTGCTGCAGGAATTCTGATATGAGAGGAATTCTGATATGCAGGCATATGAGAGAACCCTTCTCTTGTAGCACAAAATATATAATAGTTTCTGAAGCTTTATAAAAAGAGAAATAAAATTTCTCATTATGATTCAGGTACTTGTTTTATATCAGCTTAAAAATATAAAAACTGGGCTTTTTTTGGCATTCAGACTTTCTCAGTGGGATTGAAGTTGATATGTTTACCAGTGACAAAGAGAGGACGTGGCCATCTAGTTCCATTCCTGGCATCTGACTTGTCGCGTTTGATCATTTCATTTTTTGGAAAGGGCTTGTAATTCTTCTGACATTATCATAGGCTAGAAATAAGTAAGTACTTACTGCTGGCTATTAAGGGGAAAATATCTATATTATCATTTTGTGTTCAAGAAATTTTTTAGTTGTTGCTACTAGAGGTATATAAAATTTTGTGATACAAATTCTGATAGTACATGGAATAATGTCCATGGTAACAAGCTGCTCTTTTATTTTGTGTGGAAATGTACATCTTTCCTCTTCTCAATCCTGGGCAGACAGGTGCCTTCCTCTGGTAGACATGCAGGTTCTCTCCTGCGCCTTTGGGAAAATACGTTGCCCTGCAAACAGTTCTCAGCATTTTTTTCTGATAGAGAAAAGTGATCTCTTGGCACAGCCTGCTGGCTGTCAGTGAGACAGCAAGCAAAATATAAATGTACACAATTACACATGAGAGGGGAAGTGATTGTATTACTGTTGTAGGTGTGATGGTCTCACTTTCCTGTAGAGCAAGTTCTAGATGAGGTGGGAGTGGTTACTGCAGGTGGGAAAGTGGAGATGCTGTCTGGCATACCAGCCCACTGTAGATCTGAAATAATAGCAGTAAATTCAAGCAAAGTGCAGTCTAAACGTTTCATGCAGAAGTGGATGTCAGAAAGAGAGGGAAGATATTTCTGGGTGGGGAAAGGAAATGATTGCGTTCAGAATGGGAGACAAAACATGTCATTAAAGTCATATCTCAGAGTGGATGATTTTTATTATCTAGTTATTTAACTTCAGTGAATTTCAGCTAGCTCTGTAGACCACCCTAAAAAATCAGAGTTGAAAAGTCATAGGTTGCTTTGTCAAAAAATGTTCATATGGTGATGTTAAGGACAATGGCATATAATATCTGTGCAGTCTTGTAAAACCCAAAACCGTAGCCATGATGATATGGCACACAAAGACAGATTAAAATTTAGAGGCATCTCCACTGTCATTGTCCTTGCAAAGGAAACCATCTTCCAATCATCTACTGGATTATTTGTGTTCTTACGATCTGCTGCTAAAGTATAGGGTACATTTCTAAGGTGTGCATTTTCTTAACTCCTATTTATAATACAGGCAGTAAATTCTTGGCTAGCACTTAAGTTCATAAATTATAGCAGTGGTGAAAATGGCCCAGGTGGTGGTGTTCTTTTCTGTGTGATTTAAGAATTTCACTCTACAAATGCCAGAAGGAGCCATGAATAAAATTCCATACTGCTGTAAAACACAAATATCACCTTTCCAGATTGATGTGATATTTCATCAAGAGCATTATTTATTTGCTGTGAAATTATTTATTCTAGTAAACTCGTTGATGACAAATTGAAGAATTGCAGGTGGCTACACCTTATGTTCCAAAATAGGTTTCTAATACAAGAAAAAGTATGAATTATGATGCTGACACTGGCTGGAAGAAGCAGGTGAGAGTACTCAGGGCTGACGCAGAAAGAAAACATCTGCACTTTGGAGGCACAAGTGTCTTGAAAATAGGGGCAGACATCCCACTTATTAAACAAAGAACCCTTTCTTTGTTCTTGAACCTGGGGATTCAGAGGAGTGATGAAGATAGAATTTGTGTGGCAGCACTAACCATATAAAAATTTGAGCACGAAATAACCCCTGGGAACAAAGTCCAGATATAGAAATATATCAGGTACCTCATGTTGGCTGGTTTTGGCGACAGTTTTAAAGTTAAGATGAGAATGTTTGAGTTAATAATGGATGTATAAGAGGTCACAGATGTCAGAAAGTACTGCATCGTGCACCTATCTTTCCTTTGCTTCTATGCTTCTAGCAAAACTTGGTGTCTACTAAGAAGGCACTTGTGATTGAATGCAGGCTTACAAAATATCAGGATTCAGGAGAAAAATAATTTAGGATCTCTATTATAGGTCCTCCATGACTAAATGGGGTCAATTCCAGGTAGGAAGTCCAGAGTAGAGTGAAATTTGTCCCTACAGTTGGTTTTGGTTTGGCATAATGAGAGCTAAAGGTGCAGATTATTATCTGTATCTTTATCTGTATTATTATCCTCTTAATATCCTTCTTATCCTTGATCTATATTATTATCCTATGACAAAGTTTAGAGGTAGTTTGAATGTACATTTGAGGTACCTAACTTGTTTTCCATTCACAGATGATAATACAATTTTGATTAAATCATTCCTATCCAGTGATTCAACCCCATTTGTAACATGGTGATGAGAAGTTCTTACTGCTGAGAGCTTCTTTGTGAATTAATTCCAGCATTCCACTCTACTAATCAAACAGGTGATGACATGGGGTTGCCAGTGTAGACTGTGACAACCAATGGTGACATTGGTGATATTTCATATTTTGAGGACTGATGATGATTTGCTGGGGAAAAGTGTCTACAGCAAGAGGAAAGATAGAAATTTCCTTTTCAAGCATCCCTTCTGTCAAGAGGAATTTCATCCTAGACATGATGATAACCACCGTTTACTAACTGAAGAGTTAGATTCCATAAACCAGATATTGCTTGAATGACTTTGTCTTTTCTCAAACCAAAATATAGCTGTGTGCAATCAGAGATGAATTTGCACAAACCATGCAACCATATGAACGTAAACCAGTCCAGTCTCAGGAATACTTTGCTTACTTCATTGCAAATTTACCCACTGGGATTCAGGTTTTCTGGAAATAATCTACAACCACAGTGGTCCAAATACTCTTGGACCTTGGTAACCTTGGTTGTTTCTTTGCCCAAATGGAGGTTGCCTGCAGCCACAGTCCCCTAAGGGGTATTTCTGTCCCTCTTGCTACTTGTCATCTATTGCTTTTTGAACAACAACAAAAAATTTAGTTTTTTAAAACAGGGCCTGTGTTTTAAAAAAATAATATGAAAAGTTATCCAAAGGCAATTCAATAATTTTACTGGTGACTCACATCTAAGTTATTTGATTTTCTCAGAACTGTGATATTAATGTTCCGCTGAGTTCTCTTGAGAGCCTTCTCCTACAAGCTAACAAGCTTCCTTTCAATATTTGTTTTTTATTAAAAAAAACTTTTACCTACATTATCTAGGATCAAACTGATTGCTCTTGTGGCAAGACTGACAACTGATTGGAAAATGCATTACATACTATACTGTATTATATATGACATTGTCAACACTGAAGTCTCCAATCAAGAAAACAAGGTGAACAATATACCCTCCTTTGGTATGCAGCTTCTAATTTGACTCAATTATTTCATCATCATCAAACATCAAAATATTTTCTTTTTCAATCTGTTTCTTGCAAATAGAATGAAGGTGAAACTACTTGTACTTTCATATGTTTTCACTGAATTTTAACCAAGTACAGAACCATAATTTTCAACTCCCCTCCTCCTTGAGTTTTCTTGCAATTCTATATAATTGTTCAACGGGTTTATGAACTTACATACTAAACCTTCTTACTGAATATTTGCTTGGCTTTGTCAATAGTGCAGACATGATGCATGCTCTTAAAATTTAATTGTTTGTATGCTTTATTTGGAGTATTTTCTTTTAGCTGTCTTTTCAAAGACGCAGAAGATAAAAGAATATGAAACAAGAGGGTTCAAGGTATGCACTAATTCACATTTGTTTCTGCATTTCTGTTTTCTCTGTCTCTTTTTGTGTAAATCTCTACTTTTCTATTGTAGTGCTGTTAGTAAGAAGCATTTGAAAAAAACATTCCTCTCAGTTCCTCCCAGGGATAAGAAGGTCTTGGTGGATCAACATCTGTCGGGTGTCTGGTGTCTAGGACAGTCAAACTCTCATGCTCTGAAAGATGTACAAATTAAGGAATGGGGAATGATGGCATTAACTTGTGATGGATCAGAATTTCATGTATTAACGTGAATTTCTTGTTAATAGAGAGGACATAAATGAATTCTGAACAGGAGCCCTTCTATTGCTGACACTAATAACTGTAATCTCCCTCTGTGTTTATGGCCTCTGGAATAATACAGCTCATTACAAAGCAATGCAAGACTAATTTTTTTTAAGTACTTGATATAGCATTTACATTGTCTTTAATATTGCCATCATTATCTCTGTCATTGGAAATTCAGATGTGGGAAGGCTTTGTTTAGGCTATCTCCTAAACAAACTATGCTGTAAAGGTGGTATAGACCGTCTGTGTTCACTGTATAATGTATCTTTAGGAGAATTAGCTGCATAATTACACATTCACAGACACACTGTCTGTGTTTTTGTCTACTAGATGTGCTGCGGTGGAAGTTTTAAATTTGAGTGTGAATAGCTAACGGAGGTGTTTTTTATTAAAATATATATCTTCTTACTATTTAATAGTAGGATAGTTTTAAAGAGATTGGAGAGTTTGTTTCAACTTCATGTTCAAACTCATGTTTGAATGCTCCTTGAATTCATCTGTGTATGTCTTAACATATATAGATACCAAGTCATGGATTTGGGAACAAAAATATATGCTTAAGGAAGGTAACTGTGACACCTTCATAGATAACAGCAAACAATTAAATGAGTAGGAGCTACTGGGATTATGCTGGTAATGTAAATAAAGCCCTTGGAGAATATGACCCTTGGATGAACATTGCCCCCATAAATATGTGTTTTTCAGGAAGGATAGTGGTCAGTATATGAATACATTAGTGAAATAACATTCATGTGTCTGGAACTTTGGTTCTCTACACCAACACTGAAAAGATGGCTAGCTGGCAGTAATTAATGGACCATGAGTAGAAATGTGAAAACTGTGCCTTATATGGACAATACTGAGAAATTCAAAATGTCTCATTTAATTTCTTCAGAGAATTAGGGAGGTTTTGATATGATCTCTTTTTTTCCTAATGATGTTGAATGTCATCCTGATTCAGATGAAGTACCCAGCTGGTAAATGCTCTGGATTGCCCTGAAGGAGACTGCCTCTCTGCCTTGACTTTGCTCAAGGAAAAAGATCAAATTAATCCCTGTAAGAACTGTATTTTACAAGCTCAAACTAAAAAAAAAAATCCCATATGCATGGAAGTGGTTTCTAACAGTCCTTGAACTCCCACAAAAATTGTCAGAACAGATAGGAAGTGAAGAACTGCCTAGTTCAAGCAGCTTCCGTTTTAAAACATATGTAGCAGATATATGTTTTGAACCAAAGTATCATGAGGATGTAATAGGATTTTTGAACTTTAAACTCATTAAACCAGGAACACCACCCCTCCTATCCCTAGAATAAAATATAAAATTTAAAAAAATAAATAAAATTAGCAAGACTACATCATTTGCTTGTTTTCATTACATTACACAGTGATCTAGATTATATCATCTAGATTATATCATCTAGCAGAGTGGTTATGTAAAAAGTCATAACAGAAGATCATAGCATTTGTTTTTTGCCTTCACATCTATGGATTGATGAATCTACCTGTAACGGATGAGCAAAACCCTGCTTGAAAAATCTTCAGAGTGTTTTTGTTTTAAGGAAATAGTACTAATAGCAGGTAAATTTTATATAATCATGTAAAACTTCAGCAAATCTCTTACAGGTCCTGAACAAATAAACATCAACGGTATGATATAACTTAGAAGTGACTGGGAAAAAAAGACAAAACAAGCAAACAAACAACAAACAAACAAACAAACAAAAACCAAAATAAATTAAAAGAAACAAAACAAAACCACAGAAACCCACAGAACAACCAGAGCAGTGTATGGAAATTCAGAAATACCTACAATTGAATAAAACCCATCATGGAAATTTTTAGCAGTCATGTATGGGGTTACCTCCACAGGCTGCTGTAACTAAGTTCCTCCCTCTCCTCCAACACTTCCTATGTTCTCCCTGTTTTTTTCTTTAAAATTTCTGCCTTTGCTTTGTAGTTGCTGTATTACCTGCTGTCTGGTGAAAACTCAGTGACCCTACTGCTCTTTCTTGCCCAACATAACAACAATCTTCTGCTTATTGCATAATCTTTTTTTTTTTTTTCCCATTTGTGTTTTTTTCCAGATTATTCTTCTTAAATGCATGGTTTCTACTAATGTAGCTGATGCTCATTTTTGGGATTTCGATAAGTGAAAAGAGAAGTATTGTTTTTCCCTTTGTAACAATGATGAAAATAACAGTGAAGTAAAACATTATCTAAAAAGTATCATACAGCAAAAGATACTGTAAACATTCAATAATGCACTTTCATTCAAGCATCTGTGGGTATGTGCAAATTTGTGTGCACTCCAGAAAAGGATGTTGAATTAGAAGTGATTAATTGGAGTAATGCACAATAAATGTCTTTCTTTTATCTTCATGCTACATTTATAGTTCTCACAGAGGCAGTATTTAGGGATTTAATTTGCCAATTCACATCACTCCAAAACTGCATTTGTTTCTGAGAAATTATTTTGATGTTGAATCCAGAAGCTGAATGCAGGTCTAACTATAGTTGTGCTGATCCTTACTGCGAAGTATAACAAAGAGAGTAGGAGTATGGAATGGCTGCAAAGATTCCTGTGCTTAGAAAAACATCAGGTCCTGCCCTTAATCTGATGAGTCATTTTGCTGTGGCATTTTGGGGACTGCATGTGGTCTCTACATCCCAGAGGTCAGCTATGTCTTACTGGGGATCCGTGCAGTGCTCTTACACTGTATCTAGGATCATAAGTAGAATTAGCCCTGCTGTCTGTCTGAGATGTAAATAGTGCATCAGGGAAGTTCTAAGTTGGTATTGTGAGGTTTCATTTTTCTTCCTAGCAGACAAAATCACAGCAAGATTGAAAGCTGGCTGAGTTGCCAGTACTGTCCATCACAGTTCAGGTCAGCCTCCACAGTTCAGACACAGTGAACTGACTTATTAAGAATGTCTTCTACAACCAAATATGTCATTGGGAAGTGAACGTACTGTGGTATGCTCACATTACCTCCCAGTCTTTTCCTGACATCAACTTGTGTTTTGCTAAGCTCAATTCTTTTGTGGCTTGATGGTGTCTATGAGACAAGTGGAACATGGGGATTGCTTTGGGATTCTGTTGCCTTGTGTCATTGGGCTAGTAGGACTACTGGTGGCAGCAGATACATTCCTTGAGGACAACAGAGTTTTCTAGGGACTTGCCTAGGCTGGGAACAGCTACTGGCTCATCAAGAAATTTGTATGCATAAGGGACACACAGAAGGGCCATTAACATTGAAGATTTATTTGCTTTTTTCTACATGTAAAACTTCACTGAGCCCTGTGTGCGTACTATGCATTCTGTGTGCATGCATTACAGAATCATAGGAATGGATATGTATGCCTCTTATTAAAAAGAAATGAACTATCTGCATGTGTTCCTTTTTTTAGGTAGGTGTTCTTTAATGCAGTCACATAATTAATCTGAGAAACTCCAAGGTGATGTGTTGGTATTGGTTGATAGCACAGCATTTTCTAGAGTTGAGCTATTAAAAAAGGGCATGATGATCAACGTGTACTGTGATGTGAATACAGTATGTGCAAGTACACAAGAAACACAAGCATTTTTATTAAAGGATTACAATGAAGATACACAGATTGCGTAACAACTTGATACTTTCTCCACAGCACTGCCAGCGAACATCCATGTCTTTTGATAAATAAACAGGGCATTTAACTTATTTTTGCTAATGTTCTGCTAATAAAATTTGCTTCCTCATATCCTTAGACCATTATGCCTACAACAACATTAGTCCTACTAAAAATATTTACAGTCAGGTTGCTCAATTAATTATTGGACTGTAGAACCTAAAATATCTTTTCAAATTTTAGGCTTTTGGCAAGTCAAGGGATTTTACCCATGAGCTGTTACATTCCTAATACAGAAATGTTTTCAGCTCATTATGCAAATTCTGTAACAGCTAAGGTACTTCAAACTAGACATTAAACTATGACCTTAGTTTTCTTCCTGATTTACTGCTAAAGGCTTTTCCAATACTTGTTCACTGTATTTCAGCTTACTGTATGTTAGCATGATAGACTGTTCAGATCTTGCTAGAATCAGTGCTGTTGGACAGTTCTAATTAATCTGCATCTCTTCTTCAGTTTATGTTCTTATTAGTTAAATAATACTGCTGTGTAGTGCAAAAGAACACATCCAATTTTTTTTCAAGTTCCTATCCCATGCTTTTTTAAAGTTAGATGATGACAGATCTGGTTTAAACTTTAATAATGACCATGAGGAAATCTTGTTAGACTAATACAAAATTAAATATGGAATCTCTATGACAGCATGGCAAAATTTTCAACAGAAAATGGAAAAAAGGCACTTCTGCTATGTCTAGTTTCATATTATGCTGATATACATATTTAGCCAGATCACACTAATGAGACAAGAGTAGTATTACTTCAATTTACAACTCACAAGGATTTCGCCTTCAGTCTTTATTACATAGTCCAAGGTAGAGACAAATGATTTCACACTAAAAGCATATTCCATTACACAGATTTTAACAGTGAAAGTAAGAAATAAATAAGAAATAAAAAGAAGAAAACCCTGTTCCATAGAGTTGTATTTTAGAGTACACTTAAGTATACTGCCCCACCCCCCACTTAACTACTGATGGTTTATTTACAAAGCAAGTAACAAACAATGGCTAGGAAATACTATTGCACCACAAGTTATCTACATGGATATCTCTATTTTCCATACTAAAAAACCAGATAGGATGACATTTACTAGGACGATATTTACTTCAGTATGATGTTTCTTTCATAAATCTTCATGTGTTTTACTAGGTAACACAAAATGGAAATGCAGACTCTATTAAGTTAGTTAGAAAAACAAATATATGTGTTTGGTTAAGAAAAAAATTATTTCTATCAAAATGTAACTCTTTTTTTTTAAAGCAGCTCTGATGTCCTAACTCTTCCAAACGCTTCACACAAGGACTGTTGTTGACTTCCAAGTTTGAGATATTGCTGACGGGGCAGTTGAAATTTGGGAATCTAAAGAGAATTCATTGGTTGCCTGTGCCAGCTCTGACAAGCTTGTGGCTGTACATCTATTTGCACTGGAGTTTACAATAATAGAGTCAATGCTTTTTTGGGGATAATTCTACCAATAACAGCATGGGATACTTTCATTTACTCTATTAGGTGAACCGATACCTCATCGTTTTGATTATAAAAGTCTAGTTCTTATGTGAGAAGTAGAAGAGAAAGGTAGTTTTTTTTTTTTCTGTAAATGATCACTGAAGGAAATATTTTCCCTTTGAATTTATGGAACATGCAATCTTTATAAGTGAAGAACTCCTGAATTTCCGACGTGTTGTTCTAGATGATCCTGTGAGACTTTGGCACACAAACAACCTACATAGAAAACACCTCTAGAAAAAATTTTTATGTGTAAATCAAGTACCCAACTTCATTTCCCATTATATTCTCTCCTTAAAAGTTTGACAACTTTTTTTTCCAAAAGTTGTCTGTCTTTTGAACTTTTGTTTCCGACCTGTTTAATGCCATTGTAACTTGCCAGAGCATATCAGATAGCTTTGCTTTTAGATTAACAGACGTATTCCTGGTTAATATGACTGTTTTGAACAATGGAGCTTGGAAAGCCCCCATACCTCTTGGCTCTGCTTGCCACTGAGTTTCATGCTTCTGTTACGAGCAATGTAGAAGTGCTGCAGAAGCAGTTTTTGACAGACTGGAAAAGCAGGCACTTTCCTCTATGTTAATTCTTTTATCATTGTTTTTATTTCTTTTTTGAGGGAAAGCGTATCCTATACCTTCCCATAGCGGACTGCACAGAAACACTGGTTTGTAATTGCTTTGAGAGCTATACTGCAGCAGACCCTGTCACGGCAGTGGAGTGGTTTCAGCTTCTTGGAGTTCCAACTGAAAGGAAAGAAATTGCAAATACAATGAGCAATTACTTGATTTATGCCCCCGACCCCCCACCAGTTTGTGTTTACAGTGTGTATTTTTTTAAGAGGTGTTTACATCTCATTTGCAGCTATTACCCTGCCCTATAAAGCTGAGCTAGTAGCCCAGGCAGCAGGGTGAGGATGAGTCTTTGTCATAATACACCAAGGTAGAGAGAATGGTAAGAGAAAAATTTTGTGTCTGACCTTTAACGACACAGAAACTGATCTTCAGTGCTGTCATGTTTGCATGAGAGTCTGTTTCATAGCTGTTTTCCTTCTAGATGGGAACGCTCTGTGAGCTTCACTTGTAGAGAAGGATTTTATTCACTCCCTGTATTCTTTTGTAGCAATTGCAGGGAAGCTGGTATTTTAGATGCTATGTTAGCATGCTTTCTGTTTTCACATCAGTGAATTGGTTAACTCCTGGATTTGAATTTAAAAATCCAGTTTACATTCTCTGTGAGATGGAGTTACATCAGGAATTAATCACAACCGTCCCTCTGCCCTTGGTGCCCATAGTATCCATGCCTATTCATGTACAGGCATGATATCAATACAGAAATTTTCACCAAGAAAATCTGCTTACTATACATCACATCCTGAAAACCTGCAACCCTTTTTACTGCTCAGCAATCAGAAATTGTCAAAAATAGGGAGATATTGTAAGTAAGGTGTTTATTTATGGGAAGCAGACTCACAGATGAACTGTGAAGAGAGGGCAACGTGTTGCATCTGCTTAGGGATTTTGGAGTGAGGAGAGTTTATTTTCTAACTGCTCTGTTTTCCAGGCACTTTCAGAAGTGACATCTGTTAGGAATACTAATTGGAGATAAATTTATCCAAAGCCAAAACATAACTTAAATTCTTGTTCAATTCAGCATAATATACTTAGGGGCTTTCTTTATTCTACATTGAGAATGTTCTTCCTCATCAACTTTAGAAAATGACTTGATTTTGAATCCAATATGAGGAAAGGCTAAGAAGCTGGGACTGTTCAGTCTGGAAAAGCCCTGAGATGGGATCTTATAAATGCTTATAAATATCTAATGGGTGGGAGTCAAGTGGATGGGGCCAGACTTTTAATTGCCCAGTGATAGGACAAGGGGCAAAGGGCACAAACTGGAACACAGGAAGTTTCATATGAACATGAGGAAGAACTTCTTTACTGTGATGGTGATAGAGTACTGGAACAGGTTGTCCAGAGATATTGTGGAGTCTCCTCTGGAGACATTCAAAACCTTCTTGGATGCTTTTCTGTGTGACCTTGCTTTAGTAGGGGGCTGGAGGACTAGGTGATGTCCAGTGATGCCTTCCAACCACTACAATTCTGTGATACTGTAATAAAATATTCAGCTCTTATGGAAAAAATGAAATGTTGTGCTGTCCATTTATTCTGACTTTCAGTTCAAGGAATGCATCACAAAAATATGCAGCCTTAGGATTGACTTAATTGGTTTCAGTCCTCATAGCATTGTTTATACTTGTAAACTCCTTTAATTAAATTGTGTGGAAAACATTCTTTTTTCTCTGCTACGTAGAAGATTTTTAAGGGTCCCATGCCAGTGCAAATCAGATATGAAAGAATGCCTAGTTTTTAAGAATCTGCTAAATTAATACAACCTTGTAGAATTCTTGACAGAAATGTTTTTTATAAGAAATCAGTGTTTTATCACTGAGCACCATATTATATACAATGGACATATGCCAACTTTCTAATAACACATAGAAATGTCCTTCATTAAAACAGGTAGATGTGAAACCTGATAAAGATTGAAGTTATAGAATCTGTACAGCTTTTACCAGGTTTCTGCACAGGACTCACCAGTACTCCCCTTATTTGTTTGTAAGCTGTCACTGAATGCTAAGAAAACTAACGTGTAAGTGAGTCCTTTTTTTTCAGTTAGTTAAACCAGCTTTTAATTTTTTCTTGTTTCAATCTAGAAATAGTTTTTCTTTACCCCAATATCCTTTATATTTCTATATCTAAATGTTTGACTAGCCACCAGTCTTTTCTCCCTCACGAACAAGTTGCTCCACTGAGCACGTACAATTTTCATAAATGCTCATACCATCAGTGCTGTGTTTCTGGAGGATGTCAGAACTTGTTTTGTACTTTCCCTAAATGCTGATAAAACAGTAATGAAATTCTTGATCCAGAAAAATCTTTCAGCAATCTAAAAGACCCATGAAATAAGTCAAAGGAAAATATCTAAACTCAGAGTAATATGAACATTTGTGTTTGCTGTTCCTGCTTTTGCACTGATAGAAAACACAACTGTTATTTCCACAAGTGAATGCTTATTTTAAGTGCTTTAAGAGTGTGAGGCCCCAAGCTTTTCTGCAATTGAGTGCCTGCAATTCTCATTACCTTTAGCAAGAGTAAGAATTCTCACTTGGCAAAAAAAGCAGCTTGCAGAACAGCTGTTTCTTTGAAAATAACTTGAACTGTGTCCACAACTATACAGTTGTACAAATAGAATTCATAGCAAATGCTCTCCAAGGCCTTATATATACAAGAGAGAGCTTGTCAGTATACTTAGATCAATACAGATATGCTGGCTAGGCTTGCCTATACAGAAAGCACTTACCTGTGAAAAGAATGTCCTGTCAATAGAATTTACAGAAGCTCACCAACTGTTTGAGCAAAGTGCTTTTTTACATTTTCTGAGAGAAAAAGCTGCATTCACCCTAGTGCTTTTTCTGTCTGAAATAAATAAATACAATGTCACATTTGTCAGTACTACTCAGAGAATCTCCTCATAATAGAAGTCCTACAATCTTTCTGTCATTTTGATGATAAGAGACACCAAAAATTTTGTCTCTTATTTAAAAGTTCGTTATGGAAGAAAATATAAAAATGAAGTTTTATATTCAGCTGTGAACATGGCTTGCTGTGAATGTATTCCATCGCCTCTGTGGAGGATGAGAAATATTGCTGCTGCTAGCTGGTGTGCTGCTCAGGGAATACCACAGTAAGAAGATTCAGGTCCGATCCAGAGAGTGTGTGTGGCAGAAAGAAATCAGTGGCAGCATCTGCCAAAGCAAGAACTGCTGGGTGGTAGTGAGGGGAATGATTGGGCCCGTTTATGGCCACTTCAAATTCTCTCAAATACGAGACTGTGCAAACAAATCTATGAGGACAGGAGTTTCCAAGTAAGTCTTCTTCTTCATGGCCTCAGTGAAACCTGCTAGCAAGTTTCTAGGAAGGGTTAGAGAGGCAGTGAAAGCTGTGAAGTCACATGGTTTCTTACGTTGCAAGCACACTTTTGTTACATGAACATTATCTCTTTGCCTCAGTTTCCTTCTTCTCTGCCTCTGATGTTATTCCTGACGTTCCCCTTTCTCTTCTGCGTTCTTCCTGTCAGCTCCATTTCCCTTCAGCACCTTCCCTTTCACTTCTCTTCCATATGTTTTATCTCTTCTTAACTAATTCCACCGCTACTCACTGAAGCAAATGAGTAAAACCAATCAGCCAAAATTCCAACTGTGTGATTAGCTTGCTTCCTATTGCCATTAAAAAGCTAACTTCTGTCCCTACCTCAGGTGTCACCCTTCCCTGGTGTAGATTGTAATATTTTTCTGGGAAGGATCATCTCCTGTTCTGTGTTTGCTCTGTGCACAGAAAAATAGGCTTTATTTTAATCAGCCTTTGCCAGTACCATAATAATTTTTGCTAAGGGTAGAAAATTAGAAGGTTACAGCTCTTCTAAAATCTATAGAAAGATTTCTATGTAAACGTTGAAGATACATGCCTCTAACCTGCACTGTAGAATGATGGACACTTACTAGGTAAAGTCTGAATTCTGTTGTCAGACGTGCACAAAATTGACTCCACTGAGGATCACGTATGCACTACTGAGAGCTGAATCTATCAAATAAACTTTTGCTTCATATAATGAATACTATGTACATACATACATACATGTATTGGCCCATGACATATTTGGCCATACTGCTCTAGCACTGAAGTGTGGGTAAGACTGATAACACAATCACAGCTTTCCCTTGTGAGATCACCCCCATTTCCAAGTGATAACCTGTTCTGTGTGAGAAAAAGCACAAGTCTGAAACTGGATCAGTTCTTTGGATGATGAAGGTGAAGTCTTAATATTTTCTGTGAAAGACCAAGCAGGTGCTAACTGACTTCACAGGCCACAGCTTAGCATGTACGAATCAGGTGCTTGTGAATGACATCAACAACTGCAGATGCTTAATACACCTTATCCTTCTCCCTACAGCCTGCTTCTTCCTCTTTTCTGGTGTAATTACTACTGGATTACTGGCTTCCCGATGGCCCGTGTTTGGTAAATAAGCTATTTCTCATACAAGAAGCCACTGACTTCTGCACCTCAAAAAGGTGCTTAGCTTGTGGCTGAAGGGGCAAACAAGAAGCTCATGTAGGAGCAACTGAAGTATATTGCTGATGTTCCAAGAAAAAGGTGATGTGGCAAGGAATGAACTAGGCTTGTGCCTTTCTTCTCTTCAGTGAATTCCAGAGAAGATTAAAACACTTTCTAGTACATGCTTTGATAGAATGCTATAATTTGCTTTTATGTTTTGCTTGATGTTCACTGAAGAATGTGGTTTGGCAACTTGGGAATCATCACAGGATCATGGATGATAAATATGTAACAACAGAACATTTTTGCAAAAGCTAAGAAAATGCAGTTTGAATTAAAATGAGATTTTTGATATTTTTCTCTTGGTATCTGCTGTGCTACAAAATGTCCACTCCTCAACGGCTTTTTCTACATAGAAAAGGAATGCTCTGTACACCTTAAATGGCAAAATGGTACAACACTCCTTAACATGAATGCATATTTTTATATATATGTATATATATAGATATATATCAAAACCCACACTAGTCAACACAGATAATGATCTAGCAAAAGAACTGCATGCAGAAGACTTTTGTCTACTTCTTATATCTTTCCAGCAGAAATAGGGCCTTGTAGGCCTTCCTTCTGTATCAATCAAAAAATGTATATGCACAGCTTTTTCTCTTTTCAATTCACTGATGAAACAGCAGGACACAGACGTAGCCATCTTATAGAAGCAAACAACTATGAATAGAGAAATCTGTGATTATTCTCTAACTTGTTCAAAACATTCACCTGTTGTAAACATTCTGCAAATGAAACACTCTGTTTTGGATGTTGTGTGTACACATGCACACTGGACCCAACCACGCAAAGTACCTTTGAAAGCAAAATGCTCAGTTTCTGGACATCAGCTAGACTAGAAAGGAACCAACACAATGCATGACTGGGGTCTCTGTGTATGAATACACTGGCTTCAAATGTAGCCTCGAAGGTGTTCAGGCCTTTAAATAGCTACAAATCAGTATAAACCGTAACTTCAGAATACATGTCATCTCCAAGCGGGAGGCCCGGATCCAGAGATGACATCTCCACTGCTAGTCATACCTGATGGTTAGTCCTGTCCACAGTGTTGGCAGTGGAAGCATGGTCACGAGTATTTTGTCGGACCCTTGTGGAGTTTTGCTGCTCAATGGTTGAGGAGGTGGGGATGCAGAACTCTCTGAAACACCTTTTGAAATTCTCATCTAGAAATGCATACAGGACTGGATTGAGGCAGCTATTTATATACCCTAGAGCAATACAAAAGTGCCAGGACACAGTCTGGAAAGTAGTTTCTGGGATGTTGACCAGGGCTTTAATGATGACATAAATGTGGATAGGAGTCCAGCAGATGATGAACACTGCCACCACTACAAGAACCATCCTTGTGATCCTCCGCAGGTTCCTGTCCTTCTCTTTAGAGCCAGATAACATGCGGACACTCTTTAGGCGTAAAATCATCAGCCCATAGCACACAGTAATGATCAGGACTGGCATGATGAAGGCAAAGATGAACACACAGATTTTCAGGAGGTTTTCCCAGTACCAAGCAGGGTGAGAGAATGTAAGCGTGCAGTCAATAGAGCCTAGGGAAAGAAGAAAACAGCAGAGAACAAGACGGTCAGTTTTATATTTGCTTTCCTTTAAATACTGTAAGCAAATAGATTTTTATTTATGTAATTTTTTATTATTATTTTATTACATTATTTTTATGTATTATTATTATTAATTATTACATTTTTATTATGTAAATAACTAAAACAAAACAATTTGATATCTGTCATTGGGACAAACAGTGATAGGACACAGTGTTGCAAAACATGTAGGAAGCTTCCGTTAGAAAAAAAACCTGAAAAGTAACATGCTCTCCTTTGCATTATATCGCTTGGAATTCTGTGTAGAATTTCAGAAGAAAAAGAGCTGAATTGTCATAAATGTCTAAACTTTGGCTCACTTCTGATATATAACGTGGTGATGATTTAACCACCATATCTGCAGCAAATTTGGGCATTTCAGGGCAAAGGGGAAGAAGATGGTACGACACTTGGTAACCATGCACTATGGAGTGTTTTTGATACACGTTGAAATGCTGTCATTTAAAGGAAGATCTCTGAGCACTAGAACTCCAGAACATGCTCTGAGTTCTGTATTATACCCTGCCAGGAAAAGTTGAAAACATATAACCATTATCTGCGACTGCCAAATTCAGCAGGAATTTGGGTAAAACAATGCCTTCTGTGCAGTACTGATATAGTACTCCAGATGCAGCCATACCAAGGAAGAGGAGAGGAAGAGGATCTCTTGATCCACTGGCCACACTTTTTTTAACGCATGCCAGGATACCACTGGCCCTCTTGTCCAGAAGGGTGGGCACAGATGCTTTTCCAAACACTGAAGTAATTGTGTGGAGCAGGAGCCTCATGGATCCTGCTGGACCTGCCAGTCATCAAAGACTGATCACATGCAATGCTGTGTCTGGTCAAGTAGGGCTAGCTGCAAAATTGTTAAAGATGGCTTTTGGCATAACTTTATACAGCCTGCAGGTATGAAATTAGTTCAACACCTCTACAATAAAAAGAAACAATGCAGAAAGGACTTAAAACATTGAAATATTCAATTTGAGAATGAAAAACAAGACTTACCATGCCTGTATTTAGTTGTTGCCATAAACATAACTGGGAGACCAATGGCAGAAGAAAGAATCCAGTTGCAGATATTGACAATTTTGGCATTTCTGGGGGTACGGAAATCAAGGGCCTTGACTGGGTGGCAAACAGCTACGTAGCGATCCACACTCATCGTGCAGAGCGTAAAGATACTGGTGAACATATTGTAGTAGTCTATGGATATAACAATCTTACAAAGGATCGTACCAAATGGCCATGTTCCCATCAAGTAATTCACACTCTGGAATGGCAAAGTACTTGTTGCTAGTGCATCTGCCAATGCAAGATTGAAAATATAGATATTGGTGGCAGTCTTCATTTTTGTGTATCTAGAAAAAAAAATCAGCAAAGAAAGTGAATGACTACAACTAACAACATTAAACAAAATTGAGGCCAGTGCACCATCTATAAGTTACTTCCATGAAATAACATGCTAAATGGTATTAAAGATCATCTCTTCTACTGTTCACCTTTAAATCAAATTACCTTGCTCTGGCTTATCTACAATAATGTTTATGTTTTATAAATCAGTCAGACATTACCTAACAGGTATAAGAAGGATAAGAAAACACTAAATTAATTTGTGCAGAAAGGACATACAT
This sequence comes from Meleagris gallopavo, assembly GCF_905368555.1. Classification (NCBI taxonomy): domain Eukaryota; kingdom Metazoa; phylum Chordata; class Aves; order Galliformes; family Phasianidae; genus Meleagris; species Meleagris gallopavo. The sequence goes on along the minus strand of NC_139405.1, from coordinate 49,290,969 downwards.
AGAAGAAACAATATTATGATTGCTAAAGAACCACTAATGAAGCTGGGAAAAAATGTTTGTACACACTGGTCACTGTACTAAATGAACAGATTTTGTGCATCTTCTCATGACATGTCAAGAATCAGAACTGTAGTCTACAGTTACGATTACGACTATTATGGTTACTACTATTACCAATCTCAGGGTCCCCTACAAATTGGATAGATATTCCAACTGAATGAGAAGACAGATGCTATCGACCACATGAACTAAGCATATCAACAAAACCACCAGCCCTGTGTGGATACTTAGCCTCGTTGCTTAAAGTAGGTATGCATGCAATGCTCTGCTCCACAGTGTTGATTTTGACAGGTGAGACTTCAAACTATTTTGAACTCCCTTCTTTTCTTAAGTCTGTGGCACTAACACAAAAAACACTTTCTGAACTTTAAATATGTCACACCAACCACAGCTGAGCAGGGAAACTTTATATGCTCTGTGTTTGCATTCCTAAACATGGAATTAAAATTATTCCTTTGTTTCATCCATTTTTTCTTTTCAAGAGTCCTTTACAATTTCAAGCCCTTGTCACATCAGTAGCACCTGACATCCACTATTTGTGAGGATGATATATTTTCCAGTGGCACTATGAACATTTCATTCCAAGTAATCACTCCTGGCTAGTTTGTCCTGATTGCTGCTGAAGTTGCTAGGCACTGAGGCCAGAATTTGGGGGGTTAGATGGTTTGCTCTTTTGATGAAATTCCTCTTAGATTCTGCAAAGTAACAAGTACAATATTTGATCAGACATTTTATATTGTATAGACAGATTTGCAAGTGGAACAGTCCTTTAAAAAGACCTTTTGGGCAATTTGTTGGAGAAGACAAAGTGTAAAATACAGTATTTAAAACTTTTTTTTTTTTTTCTCTCTGATCTCTTCAGAACGCAAGTCAGCTGCAAAGAGCTCATGACAGGGCTACAAATGGAGCACATCTTTGGAACTTTTGTCAGGAGTGGAGGAATGCAGATTTCATCCTGAATACAACTAGATAACTTTTATAATGAACATCTGATTAAGTTCATACTGTTTTTATTCTCTCATCGCACTGTGCATGAGGATACAAATAACAACCAAGGTGTTCTTTTAAACATTTTTTGAGTAGACCTGATCTGCTACTTGACTGCTGTGTTGAGAACTATGATCTTACAAGTTTAAATCAAATCTATTCTTTGAAGTTAATGTACCTTGAAAACTTTTCTTAGGGGACTACTCCCTTTATCCAACAGACTGTAACAGCAATTTAGGAAGACATAGTTGCTACAAGCATCTGTGCCTCTATTTGCTGGGAATGATTTAGAAAAAAAATGCAAAGGATTGCAGTGTGGGAGAGGCACAATGAGCTACAGCTCTAAAAGTGATTTAGGAAGGTGGAGAAAATATTTGGTGGGCAATCTGTTGAAGAATCTTGGAGAGGATAATGAAAATATGAATATTTCAATAGTGACTTTACTAAGGAAAAAAAAAAGATGCACTAAGCCCTGTTATCTCTCTTGCTGTTTATCAAAAACGAATGTGTTCTCTACAGGTCTTACAACAGTTCCTAGATTAGCTAATGCTCCATCCAGAGAGTATACTTGGATGTTTGATGCCAGTGTGAGCAGACACGCTTCCTCCAGCCTGATCGGCTCAGACAGCAATAGCAAGGATGGCTGAGGACTGGCAATGGCTCTGAACCCTCAGAAGCTGAGAAAAGACAAATACAGACTCAGCACCCTCACCCATGCTACTGGACCATTCTGAGCTCTGTAGTGATCACTGTCTTCACGGCTGGAGAAGAATATACAAGCTTAGGTATGCAGCTCAGTGTCACTGCCATCATATCTGATTCAGTAGAAATTCTGTCTAGAAAGCACATCATCATCAACTCATAAGAATGATTTTTTATCTGCAATTAAAGCCATTTCAATGCTTTAAAGACAATGCTTGACATAGCAAAAAAAATAAATAAAATACATCAGCCAATAGGTAAATCACTTTCAGTTTAGCGTGCTAGAGGAAAGGCAGAGAAAAGCTCTGAAAAAATGGAATAGCATTTCTTCGCTGATACTACCATGGGCTCCACTTAATGGCTACACAAATTTAAGCTTAGAAGTATCATGTAGTAATTTCACATAATAGGCTCTGGAGACTATTAATGAAAAATCCTGCTTGATGTACTCTTGTAACCTACATATTTATAATCATCTTTTCTCTTCTTACAGAGAAAGGAAGTAGAGCTTTTGTGGTGCTACAAAGTATTTACCTCCACAATTGCTTCATGAACAAAAGCCTATTGAAGTTCACAATATTCTTTTCAGTGACTTTTATGGGACCTGGGTATTTCTCTGTACTAAATATTTCAAGATTTTATAAAGACATTATTGCTAAAAAGTACATTTTGTTGAAGGTGTATTTCTCCAAATAAGTAGATTATTAGTGTCACTAGGATTTTTTTCTTTTTTATGAAAAAATAAATATTGACAGAACTGGTTTTAACAGCATGAAAAATAACAGTCCTGAAAATGAAGCTCTTCAAAGTCTTGATCTTAGCTTTTATTTTACCTTTTGCTAAGTTATCAGTCTATCTATTTAAAGAAGCAGAGCAAACATTTCCATCATATGAACACAGCTGTGTATGTGATGAAATATACTTCAGGGGGACTGGATATTCTATGCAACGGAAGTCCTGGGCTACCTGTAAAACTTTCTTATAATACCAACAGCACTGTGTGTATAAATACAATATTTTAATGTTTACTGCTTTCGCAGTGTGATTCAAGGCCACCAGACAGAGTGGTGAACATTTACCTCTGGATTACTCTTAATATTAAAATTAATTATGCTCATCATAATTCAGGTACCCACTAGCATACTTTTTCTATCTCGTCAGAGTAGACTTTTTATCATAAAATACTAATTTTTATTAAGTTTCTTTTTTTTAAAATACATATTATGATATGACAAGTTAGATTCACAGCTTCAAGTCTGCCTAATTCTGTAGGTCATATTCAGCCTTGCCTTATCACTGCTCTATCCAGCAAAGATTTAAGATATATCTGAAATGTGAAGATTTGAGCTGTAGAGATCCACTCAACTGGAATTTGCTTCCAATAAGAAGAAAGCAATAAGGAAAAGCATGACAATTCTACTGAAATAGTCACTAAGTTCCTGACATTCAAGGATACGTAAAAGCCTTAGACTGGTAGGCCATGGGCCAGCTGTAGTTTGCCAACCCATAAAAAAAATCATCAAAGTAGAATTATTGAATTATAGAACATAAAAAGACCCTGCCTCAATTGCAGAAAGTGTAACAGCATCTTGAGCAGGGGCCATGACTATCTCCCTGTCCAGTTCCCAGACACACCAGAGGAAAGTGATGTGTGTATCCTTGTGCTTCTCCCTCTTGCTGCAAGACACACCACAGCTTTGTTTCTGTCTTGACCACTCCAACTGTGACGTCTTCAGCTGATCACCTTTGGAGGTGATCGATTTTTTCAAAAGTGTTTTAAGCCTCAATAGCTCCAAAGAAAAGAACAAATAACATGACTCACATTTTCTTAAAAAAAACCCAAACAACACATGACATTTTTAATACACAGTATGCTTTTTCTAAGCATAACAGACACTGCTGATATACTGCTATCTGACTCTTGTTCATACCACTTATTGGAGAAGCCATTTATATCCATATGGACTGATGAAATATATTCTCTTCCAGACCTTTCAGTCCTGTAACACATCAGTCTTACATCATCTTTGTACCATTTTTGGTGTAAAGAAGGTAGAGACATGGTCCACATTTAGCCCAATGAATAGAGCAATACATGCCATTACAAATTCACTTGAAAACAGTGAGAAGCAGAAACAGTCTTTTGCACTTAGGAAATAGGTGGGACAATGATAGATTGGTAACAATGACTTTCAGCAACTCACAGGCATGCAAGCTTTTGTTCATCCAAAGCTAATTGGGAGACAAAAGCTGCTTCAGTTGATCTATGTACAGTGCAAAATATCTGAAAAACTAGTTAATTACAAGAGACTTATTGCAGAAAGCAGTCGTTCATGAATCTGGCTTGGCTGCTTAAAGAAACAACGGCCAGCAATTAGGTCTTGCATTCAGACAACCTGACATAATTCTTGTTGATTCTGGATGAGATTAGGTTAGCGTTTAAATTCATATTCTTCTTGCATAAATGACTTGTTAAACAAATGAAGAGTCATTGTGTGCATGCATTAGATTTGTTGAGGTCTCCTTGGTGGAAAGATTAAAACATGTGAAGCATGACTAGTTGAACCAATCTAAATGAACATTTATTTCCATGGCTCTTCAGGTACATTTTCTATATGCAATCCAAAAGCAGTAAGAAAAACAGATTTTTTTCATGTGTGCTTTCATAAGATATCTAGTACTTTCAGTTTTCACTGAGCCCTTAAAGCTCTGACAACAGTTCAGGCTAGTCTGGATAACTCTTTCTTCCCTCTATTAATCCAATGAGTACGTTTGACTCCCTGCCATAACCTGTAACGTACCTTTGTTCTCAAGTAATAGAACTAACTGATGGCCATCCTCATTGTCCTTTTTCTTTCTTTTCTTTTGCAGTGTAGTGCATCTTTCTCTATAGAGTAAAAGACCTTCAAAGGATCTCAGCCATAGCTGTGGTATTGTAACAGCCTGCTACTGATTAGAGCTTTGAAAGTCATGTATATTCCATATGACCCTAATCTACCTGTCACAGAGCACATGATTTCATCATTTCATCATCTTCATTTTTGAAGATTTAGTCTTTGATTTTTCTACTCAGGAATGCTCTAGAATGCCATTAAACTCAAGCTCTATATCCAAGCACAATAAATTTGGGCAAGCACATTAATATGCAGTCAGGCCAACTGGACTGCAAGTGACACTCTAGCTAACAATCAACTTGTCCTTTTGATTTATGCTCTCAATAGGAGACCATATACACAGATGTAATTCAAAAATAACAGTCTCTCAGGAGAAGCATCCAAACACCAAATAGAAACAAAGACAACTCCAGCAGATACAGCAATCATAGCAGAAAATGTTCACAGTTAGTTACAGTGAGACTGTGCTATTGCAAGCACATCTGCTTACTTTCTGTACTGACTCAGTTTGGGGCAAAAACTGGAGAAGGTTACAAAATTTCCTGCTGTTGATACAGACAGAGGCAGCGGTTGTTCCTGTTGAAGCCTTTGCTAGTCACTGCTGGTAAGGAGATTGGAGTGTAAATGCTGAAGTCAATCGCTGAACACAGAGCAACAGGAAGCTCTCTGTTGCCTAAAGACAAAATTTATCTGGTTTATCCATCAAATTTTATATTTGTAAGTCAGCAAAAACTACCAGAGCTCTGAGACTGAAGAGTGCGTTGGTGGGTTAACTAGAAGGATTAAAAAAAAAAAAAAAAAAAGAATATACCATGCCTCACTTCAGGTGCCAAGGCATGGCATACTTCGGCAGTGTGGGGCCTATTTATTTGACATACATGGTGGGGAATGCAGCAACCATATAAAACCTTATATATAGCTTATAACAAGCTTCCTATCTTTGTCATCGTACTGTGCCTTTTCCTCATACTGGTCTATGTTAAGGTGTTTGCAGATCCACCATTTGGTGGTATTTGCTTACATGTGCCAGGTAAGGAAGGAAGGATTCATGCAGGCACATCTGTTCAGGTTTCTTCTGTACTCAGAACCAATTAGCAGATTCACTCAGATGTCAGCCATGGTGCAGGAAAGCTGAACAAAAGCCTGTGAGGCTCCAGTACCAGCCCTTTCAGGAATGACATGGTGCCAATGACAGGGAGTCATGAGGGCATCTGACTCATCCTGTTTTCAATTAATTACAATAATGTGTTGGGCTCTGGGCTAAAACTCACTTGCTGCTTTCCTTAATGGCTTTTCCTGCCGTTTTTTTTTTTTCTTCTTTTTTTCTTTTTCTTCCTTCTGCAAAGAGGGTTCTATAGAGGTCCTTTTTCTGCTATTTGGTTTGTATTAGTGAGCTTAGTCCCTCCACAGAGAAAACAAAATTACCAGGGGAAAGCTGGTTCTTTCCCTTCAGGTGTAACTGAAAGATTTTACTAGCAAGGAAATTATTCTAGATAGAACACACAAATTCCACAGTAGTTCTAACAGGTAACTATTTTATTATCATCATTCTTTCTTTTTTTTTTCTTTTTTTTTTTTTTTAAATTACATGTTTATGCAAAATATCCTTGGAATTAATTGATAGGTCTTCAAATATATTCATACTTACTTGCCAGGCAAATATTTAAGATGTTGCAATGTTTTATAACTCCTATCAACCTAATTTCTTTTTTCTTTTCCCAGAAGCCACAGAGAACTATTTCATGATAAGAAGAAATGACAGCAACATGTATGCTGCAATTCTTGTGCAGTCAGCTGCTGGTATACTGAATTGTTCCCCTCAATCTAGTTAAATAAAGGAAACATTATCTGCAAATTATTCCTGGACTCATTCTGGTCTGCTTATTAAGCCATCTCTAGATCAATCTCTGCAAGTTTGACACTGAAGCACATATGAGTCTCCAGTAATGGCTGGTGTTTTTGCAGTTATTGTGTAACACATCTCTGAGAAATAAATCAATGGTGTTAAAAATGGTAACTCCAATATATTGCCATTATCCAGCAGCGAGTGCTTATTACTGAAATTTTTTGCTTTGTCCATGCAAAGGAAAGCTGTCAGCATCTCAACTTTCTCCCCTGTGCATTCAGGGAAGTGATCAGGACTACATCAGTGACAACTGAGGTTACATTTTTACAGGAGAGGCAAGTTAACAGCTATTTTCCTTATTTTCGGAAGATAAAGAGATCTTCCACAAATCTTCCTGATTTGTAGACTGATCTCCTCAGGTGAGGATTGTACATGAAAGATCCCCTGCTTGGCAAAGAAGCTAGCAGGGAAGCTTTTGAAGACAGTTTTACTACTAGCAGATGTGAAATCCACAAAGAAGTGATGGGGAACAGCAGCGGCAACCCTCCCTGGTAAAATGCTTTCATAGCAGCAGCATGGGGCTCAAGGTAATGCCAGAGACCATACAGAGAAGAGTTTTGCTAAATATGCAGGGTACAGTCTCTTGTGTGTAAGAGATCAGGATCTTCTTGTGAAAGTGTTGAGTGCGATCTGGAAAGAGGCAATAGAGGTGAGACAAAGGGACAGGAGAGAAGATGAACAAGGAGGAGGATACAGCTGTGAAGAGGGCAGAATGGGGAAAGCTGGAGGTGAAGAAGGAAGGCATGACAGAAAGAGGAAGTGTGACTGCATGTTTTGAGAAGACCCAAGTACTAGCAAACATGGATTTGGTACCATGTGACAAGAACGAGTTTGCATCTGGAACTGGGGCTCTGAAGGAGAAATTGACACCATCACTTTATGAGAAAAAATTGGGAAACTGGCTTCTTGGATGTTTTTCTACTGAAGCAGCACATCCTAGTGCTGACATGGAGGTCAGCAACGTGCAAGGGGGGAACAGGAAAAGACCAGAACTGCTGCTCTCTCCTTCAAGAAAGCAAATTCTCTCATGCTGGAATTGCTCTGTGCCATTCACCCCATTCTACACAAATAGTTTTGTTTTGAAGTTTTATTCCTGATCTGAGACACAAGATCTCATAGCTGATAATTGAACACTTCTCAGTGAGAAGGTGGAAAAACATGTTATTTCATGTCCTTCACAGTTACTTGACTAGCTACTGCTTATCACCTATCATCTTTACCTTTTTTCATCATGCAAATTCAAAGGGAAATATAAATAAAAAATGTGTAACGTTAAACAGATGAATGGTACTTAAGACAGCTAGGCTAAGCTGTGGAATGCTAGAGAATACCCTTAGAAGCCAATTTTAAGAGGCGCAAGGTCTTTGAAAGATAATGATAGAATCCCTGCTAACACAACAGGAAAGCCAAATTCCATGGTATAAGCCAAACAAACAGATGATTATAAGATGAAGTTTGCTTGAGATGGGCCTAACAACAAATCACTAAATAGTTTCAGATTTTTCTGCAATATAGATACAATGAGTAGCTTTGTATTTTGAAGAAAACAATTTTTTTTGTTTTTGAAGAAAACAATTTTGAACAAAACAAAGGATTAAAAACACATTTTCACAGGAAATCCCATTAAAAAAAATCTTTTTAATGAAAGTGCCCATTAGACAGGGTCCTTACAACACTCTCTCAGAGCACCCAGTTAGTTAAAAATAACTAATTTAGAATCCTTAACAACGTTTCAGAATTCTTAAATTTTACCTTAGAAAATAACTGCTTCGAAACAGCTTTATTGAAAGGTAACAGTATTTCCAACATATTATTTCCAACCTTATTTTAGATTCAGATATTCTTGGGACTGCTGCATGGAAGAATATCCATAGAAAGGTACTGAAAAAATGCTGATGTAAAATGCAGCCCAGAAGTCTGTCTGCAGTACAATAGGCTGTTAGAAGCAGTCTCACACAGGGATGCTTCTCTTTCTTCTTCTCTTTGTCTAAACACCACTTACTGTCTATGCCTGGAAAAGAGGTAATGATTTTGAGACTGTTTGGCTTACATCATGTTTTGTTTGAGATTTTTGTGTCATTTTTTGCTCTAGGAAAATTTAAAAAGAAAAGTTTTTCAACTGTATTCCTTAAAAGCTATGACTGATGATTTGAAAACAAAACAGTGCAAGTTAAAATGAAACAAAATAGTATTTCAGGATTATGCTAGCTCACATTAACTCATCAGTTTGTTAGTAATTGAAATATGAATAATATGTGCTTATAATATGTTCTAGTTTTACTGATACCATGAATAGTCAGTGCAATTAGACTGACTTTTATGAGGAAATTCAGTGAGGGACGAAGTTTTCAGCCTACCTCTGCCCAGGGTTGGAGGTGCTGCAGGGGCAGCCCCATGTCCTGCAGGTGGGAGCTGGCTGGGCATCCTGACCTTGCCTCCAGCTCAGAGAGACCAGGGACATTCTGAGGTCGTCAACCATGGCTGTTTCAATATAACTTAAACAAAACAAAAATACAAAAGTATACATGGCATTTTATCTAATCTACTCCTCTTGATCCTGGAGGAGAGGGGAGCACCTTAGTAGTCAAACATTTATCCTCTAGTAGAAGTTGGTAAATTTTTATTGCAAGCAGTGTGCAAACAAAACATATGTCTCTGTGTAAAGTGGTGTGGTGAGAGTTGTCATCTCACTGCACCTCTCTTTGAACTCAGCTTCTGGGCTGGTCTTGCCTACTCAGATTTCCTCAAACCTTGATTGTCTCCAAGAATACGGCCTTCACCACTTCTCTGGGCAAACTGTTCCAGTGTCTCAGCATTCTTATTGTAAAAAACTTCTTCTTTATGTCTAATTTAAATCGCCCTTCTTTTAGTTTGAAACCATTTCCCCTTGTCCTGTCACAACAGAACCTGGTAAAGAATCTGTCCCTTTTCTTATAGCCCCCCATTAGATACTGAAAGACCACTATCAGGTCTCCCTGGAGATAACAGATGCAGTGCCATCCAAATGAAGAGACATTCACATTGCTGTGGGCAGGAAATAAATGAATTTTATGGATTTCTAGGTTTCTAAATTCCCCAATCTATGCTGACACAAGACATGCCATGGATCTTCTTTCACACTGCATCCATAACTCCATGTTGCTTTGCAAAGAAGAGCTCCTGGCTTTTTTGGAAAAAGTCTTTGCTTCAGCCTGTTTTACCTCTGATCATTTTCAGTGGGTCATTTTCAGCTTATAAAAAATCAGACTCTCTCTACCCCATATGTTATATCCTTCTTACAAACTCCTCACTTTTCCTTTTCTTTACACGTCAGAGCATTTCTCTGAAGACGTCCATTCTTCCTACAATTGAAATTACATGCCAAATTCCTTTCTTACTAAAACAGTATTCCCAAAGCACAAGTGAGCCAGGCCGAAGTAAGCAAAGGTTTTAGTAGAGTGTGCGATCTTCCCAAACCAGATGATGATTCAATCATAATTTTTTTTTTTTTCCAAAACATAGTTGAGATATTGCCCTGAGAAATGTAAAAAGCTCTTTGCCTCAAAGCAGACTTCTTTCCTTATTTTAATTTTGTGGACTTAAAAAAAAAAAAAAGAAAGAAAGAAATGCTAGTATAATCATTTACTCTAATGAAACAAGGCATTTCCCTTATCCTGTGAAGGACCACGGGGCACCTCAGGCTCCTTTATCTATGATATGCGACAAAATGATTAGCACAGCAATTAAGGCATTGCTCTTGCCTTGAGTGCTGACAGCATCTATTGATGACACTGCAGCGCTCTCAGGGCATTTCACCCAGTGCAGAGCTGGGGCCTCAGCTTCTCCACTCTGGTAATGCCAAAGATGTTCAGCTATGATCTATCACAGCTTTCTAGCACTGTGCACACGTACTTAATCACAGGACATATTCTTCTTCCCCCTCTCATCATATCCCACTGTCTTGTCTAGAAAGCAAGAAAAGCCTATAGATTGATGTGAAATTAATTCAATGATGATACTAATTGTACACTGTCTTGTACTCTGCAGCAACTAGCAATAGCATTTGCTGTTAATGTAGCCATAATGACACTGTGTTCGTATTAGTAGTTCATGCTTAAACAAAACACATGAGGAAAATAGATAATGAAATCTGTGGCTGGCAGTAAAACCTGACTATTATTGCTGTCACTCATAAGGCATTTTTCATACTTCACAAAGGAAACAGCTCAGTGTTGGTAACATGTGGTTCAGCTTCACATACTGTAGATACAATGTGTGGTAAATAATAATTCAAGGAAGAAATAATTCAGCTGAATAGAAACCATTTGGGAGAAGGAGAATGGTTGAGATTGCATTAATGATAATGTACAGGTATACAAAGCCCGTGACACTGTATATTGATAATGATAGTTACACAGCAGGCAAGCACCTACACAGCTCTGACTTCAGGCCCATGGATCTGCTTCACTTGGAGGAGATGGGACAACTGGATGGGGCTTTAAAGTTGCCTGCTTATAGAAATAACTTAATAGCTATTCCAAAAAATGTTTCCAAAGAAGCTGAGCATAATGTATTAGTATGCACTCTAAACTTTCACTGGACTCTAAGAGGTGAGTAGGGACAGTTTCAGACATCCGATCATCTCCCTCCCTGCTCCTGGCATTTTCAAGGTAAACAAAGTGCCATATCACTTTCAAATCTTCTTTCTTGTAGTATTAATTCACCTCAAAATTAACACAAACTTCAAAACTTCCTTTTTCTTGAGCAGTCACCGTATGAAAGGTGGACAAAGATATGGAGATTTATAGTATGCCAAATTTGATCCAGGGAAAGGTTTGCCTCCTATCTTTAGTGGGATTTAAGGTTTCATGAATATGAGCACATAAGTTCACTGCTCCATATATGCATAGGATACAATTTGGGAATGCTCTCATGTTAGCATAGCCGGCAACAGAAAAAAACTCAAAAAGTTCCTCATTGCTGCCCAAATATATCAAACCTATATTGAAGCACAGAAAGGAAAGGCATTTCTGTGATGCTTAAACCACAGACTCTATTCAATCATAATAAACAAGCTTTTTTTTTCATCCTAAAATGGGAAATATGTGTATGATATTAATTGAGAAGGAATTATGTCATATGGAATCTGGAAGATCTGGGTTCAGTCCTATCTTTGCTGCAGAATTCCAGAGTGGTATTAGGGAGGTCATTTAACTGATTTATGTCTTCCTCTGTAAATTAAAACATACTTTTTGCCTTCTATTGCTTCTGGCTTTTGTATTAAGCTTTAATCTCTGGGAAAGATTGTCTCAAGATAGAAAGCTGAATGCAGGTGCCTCATTCAATTTGGCTTTGTGGTGTAAGTATAATTGAATTAATTAATACAAGAAATATGAACCCAGAACGGGTTATGGCTGGTATAAATATACAATTCCATGGAAAACTTGTAATTTACACACTGCTGACAACCTTCCTGATTCTGTTACATTGTGCATCTGCTGCTTCTCCCAGAGGAAGGCATTCACCGCTTGCTCAGACCATTGCAGTCATGTTCCTGTTCAGGAGCACTTCTCACACAGACAGCTTGGATCTGAGCTTGACCAAATCCTCATGGCACAAAGAATCTTCCCAGTTCTGCCTCTGAAATATGGCTAAAAGCAGTAGGAATAGTCTGAACCTGAAAATTGGTGCGTGTAAGTTGTGTTCCATTAGGTCTAGTTGTATGGGCTTTGCAGAGACATCCCCAAAAGCTGCTGTTATGTAGTACACTGAAGGAATCATCGGAGCACCACCCCAGCTTGTTACAGCCGCCACTGAGCACCAAGCAGCGCCTGCCCAGAGGGACGGGGGGAACTTCAAGTCCTGCGGCAAGGAGGGAACACTCCCCACGGGCTCCCCCTGCAGAAGTGTGGCTCGGAAAGGCCAGCTGCCCGGGGGAAGGTGCCGGGCCAGCTCCGACCAGGGGCATTCGAGGGCAGCTTCGACCCGTTCGGCCCCGCCGCCCCCGGGAGGTGGCACTGTTCCTCCACGGAATCCGACCACCCGACCCGGGCCCCGCCGAAGCCTGTTTCATCTCGCTGCCACCCGCTCGCCGCAGGTTTACGGGTATGAGATTCCTCGTGCGTGAAAGGCACATTTGTGAAGGACCTGCTGCTGACAATGCCGCTCAGTGCTGCAGCGCAGCTAGGAGTCTGGGGAACTGACAGGATCCCCGTGTGTACGCGTGGATGTATATACACGTACACAGACACAGACGTATACGAGCATAAAACACGCAAATCAACGCTCAAGGTAGAGGATCTATAAATCCAGGCAGAGAGAAGCATTGAGCCGCGTTGCCATTTCTATTTTGCTTTTGTGTTGGCGCAGGTTTGGGGACAGACGCGTGCTGTGCGTACACTCGTACACGCGGTGGCCGCGGTCCCCTTCCACCTTCCCTCAGCAGCGGACAGCTACGAGAGTCGGGCTCCGCAGTCGAAGCGCTGCCGGGTACTGCAGCCCTAAGGGTCCGCGGAGCATCTCCGACGGGGCGCTCGGCCCCGCCGCGTTTCCTCTCCGCGATCTCTCGCTCCGACGCCTTCCCAAAGCCTCTTCCACTCAAATACCCCGCACCCAGGAGGCAGAAGTCCCTCGCACCGCGGGAGTTTCGTAGCATCCCGCTGCCGGCAGAACGCCGTTCCTCAGCCCGACGGCGGCACTCACCTGATGATGACGTACATGACCAAGAAGTTGCCGAAAAGCCCCACGACGCACACTACAGAGTAGAGGGCCATGATGGCGATAGCCGTAACCACAGAGGGGCCGCCGCCGCCCGCGGGAGCGCATGGCCCGCCGCCCGCGCTGCCGTTGGCACCGCCGCAAGGCTCGGAGCGGTTCCAGCCCGCCGTGCTGTTACCCCAGGAGCCTGGCGGCGCGGCCGCGCAGGGAGGCACGGCGGGGCGGCAGGCGGCGGCGGAGGCGTTGGCTCCGAAGGGGACTTCCAGGGCGCCGGCGAGGAGCGGCGCGGAGCCGTTGCCCAGGAGGTAGGCGACGGCCATGGTAGGCGGCGGCGTTAGAACGGCCACCGGCTCCCCGCGTCCGATTGCGGGCGACGCGCGGCGCGGGCGGTGCCGGGGAGGCGGCGGCTCCCACCCGCCCCGACGGCGCGCCCCGGCGCTGGCTGCAGGCACATGTGTGTGGCGGGCGGGGCGGGAGGAAGGGCTGTGACGGCGGGGAAGACGCGGGCGGGGGGAGGTGGAGCTTCACTCCCCTCTGAGGTCTTCATGAGGTGTCAAGTGAAGCATTCTGTGGGAGTAGGGGTGTGCGGCTGTGGTGGAGTCTGCTTTGCTGTGCTTCTCGGGCTGGGTAGCGCTTAAAGCGTTTGCTTCTCCAGGGAAGTGGGGGTAGGGAGAAACGTCTGGTGGTGTTGCCCGAGTGGATCAGGGGTCAGCGTGCAGCTGATTAATGTGGTGAGTCAAGGATATTGATCAGACTGTGCCCTCCCTGATTCTGTGGCTTGGGGAAAGGGTAGCTGGCACTAGAAGTAAAACGTGGGAAACTGTGTGGTACCAGACTGGACAGAATTGTGCTTTGGAAATGATTTGGATCTCCTGTATCCTCACAGTTTTCAGAGGTATTTCCACTCCAGACCTACAAGAGCCCTCTCCCCAAGACATTGGTGTGATTGTTGTCAGATGTGATAACATTCAAAAAAGAAAGATATGGACACCGTTCTCTTAATGGAAGGCAATGTCCATACACTGTACCGGCTGCTTGACTTGCCTGCTACTTATTTGCACTCTTCTGTGTATAGAGAGACACTGCCAACGTTGCCAGCAGGGTGGCTGATCACTAATTACCAGGACCCATTTCTTTTACTGCTTCATCGATGAAATCAGAAGGGCTCCTTGGTAACGCCGAAGAAATACCGGTGATCAGGAAGTGGATGGAGTGGCAGTGATTGCCCCTGCTGCCTCATCACAGACTTGTATTCAGTGTCTCTGCTTACCACAGGCAGACCGTGTCCTGCTATTTCAGGAGTGATAATGGCAGAAGTGAAGAAGAGATGAGTTGCAACCTGCCAGAAAGATGCAAAAATATAGGCAATTTAGATCAAGGATTTCCTGAGCTTTTGTGTCAGAAGTAATGGCAGCTAGTGCTGGTTAGGTTGGGTAACAGTAGAAGACCACACACTCTTCTAAGGTATCCCTGACCTTCAGCAGTGAGGTGGGATAAGAGTGTCACTGGACTTTGAGATGGATGTAGATTTGAGTAATAGATGTTCATATTTTTAAAGTTATATATTTTCAAATCTCACCAAGATACAATGGAGTAGAGGAAGAAAATCAAGTAAGGCTGTTAACAGGTTCTTTGTGTAGATAGCACATGCTACTTGGTGGCCAGAGAGAGTATTTGCAGCATTTATTGATGGGAGAGCCATTTAGCATTATATTCAGAAAAAGCAGATAGGTTCAGAATTGAAAACATTTGTGGACAGGCAGAAATGAAAGTAAGTACTCAGAGACTTCTCATGGTGAAATTCACTGCCTCTTGAAGTATAGCATACTCTGTTGTACACAGAGCAGGAGGAGCAGGGCTTTAAAACTGGGCCATTCCCAAAGACTTTTATCTCTGGGTATGTGCATAGTGCGGGAGCCTCTCTCATTGCTTCCCCTTTGTTCCACCAAAGCCATCAAAATAGTTTAGTATAAGCCTAGCTGCAGTCAATGTTTGGCCTTTTGAATACACCTGTGCATGGCTGTGAAAGGAGTACGGCAGACGGGAACCAAAAATCAAGGCTGCTACAACTTTTTTTTTTGGTGTATCCTGTGTTGAAGTCAGCTTTGTATCATTCTAGCTATCAGAAGGACCTTTGATGGATTAAAAATGAATGTCTTCAAAAAGTTTTAAAAATGGATGCCCAGGTAAATCTAGTGTTATATATAAGGCTTTATTATTAAAGATAGAAGAATTATTTTTCCTATTAAATCAACCTTCCGGCAGGTACAGATGAAAACTCAGACTCAGAGAGAATTGGCAATAAGCCTTGGGAATTGTGCCTATTTAAGATAGGCCTCATTAAGCGACATTTCAAAGGTAAGGGAATGATAGTAAATTCAGCTCTTTCCAATGTTATTACTGATGTTATTGCTCAAGGACAAAGGCAGCATGCAATAAATCTTTGCAATGATGCTTTCAGATGGTGAAGGACATTTTAAGTATAATAATGTGTAAGATTCTTTCTACAAATAACTTCAGGTCACGGAGGACTGCATTGTGAAGATTCTTCTGAAAATATCTTGCATAGTTCCAGATCAGTAATCCTGTAGTATGGTGCATATAGAAAGGGGAAAGGGGAGCTTTAAGACATGTATGTCTTAAATGATTGCCTCAACATCAGGTTGGGGCCAGAATCACAGCTTCCAACACAAAGCAGATTTTTGTATGTCTCTTTTTTTAGCCATAGTACTAGGATAGATAAATTCCCAAAGCTATAACTAAAAATTGATGAGCTCAAACTTTGAGAAAATCTCAAGAATTGAAGAGAATTTTAGGATGAAAACAGTAAACATACAATCTAGTTAGCAAATAGAACTGAGAGATTGACTCTGCCCTTTATAAAGATAGCCTGTATACTAGTAGCATAGCAGTGGGACTTGTTTCTTATAGGATCAGGCAAAGAAGGGGTCTGGAAGCAGGCTGTGCTCTTCTTCAGCCTTGCTGGTGGAAGTATTCCCTCTCCTTGCAGAATGTTAGCCAAGAGCCTTTGCTCATCTGCATATCCCAGCAGAGTAAGGAGAAGTAGTTGTCAGTTGATCTCTTAGAATGATAGCCTTCATCTGGCTGTGAACTGCATTAAAGATAGATCCTCCTATTGCCTGGTAAGGACATTCTCTAGGTGATGTTGTCATAGTGTTTTGGTAGCAGTTCTGTGAAGGCTGTTTTAAATCAACATAGCATACTAACAGGCTGTGTGACTTGGCTTCAGGTTTGGCTGGTGTTTGAGCAGAGCCTGTTGTTGTGTTGTGGTTCTCATCTCTTAGTTCCTTATTTACATAACTTTGAACCATGCAAAATTTGTGTTGGAATTCTACCATGTGCAAATAATGGCATAAGGTGATGGACAAAAGGAAGCTGAACTCTTACATCTCCTTGTTGTGTCAGAATAGTCAGCTCTACTCATCATGCAATGCAAGGAATGTGTGGCATGGAAAATGCAATTTAAAATTTATGTGTAAACCCATTAATTAATACTATTATTTCAATGGCCAGAAGGGGTTATTCTGGCAATATTAGATATTATTTTATCTAACATAGCTTAGATAACTTCTCTGTTATTTTTCCTGTTTTTTTTTTTTAAGCTATTTACCCAAAGTCATACTAACTGAGATCAGCATGTCTCCATCTCCTTAGTTTCAGTTGCAATGTTATATACAAAACCTTTTTTCCTCCCTGAAGAAATCCAAACCACCATCAGTGCATAAAGCTTTTAAGTATAATTTTTATATATATACTGCATATACACTGCAAATACACATAATTTAGAATTCTACATTTCAACTCTTTTTTATATAACTTCAGGATTTGTAAAAATGCTTAACATTGGCCTATATTCTCTTGAAAATTCTGCTTCTTATCTTTATAGAGAAAGAAAATAGTTAAATTGACATTGGCAGCAGATCCATAAGAGCTAGCCAGCAGAAGAGTTGAGGGCAAATGTAAGGAGGCTAAAGTCGGGAGGTAGTAAAGAAGGAAATATCCAGGACATAAGAGACTTGGGTAGGACTGTCGTGTGCATTATTAAAGGCAAGATGGACAGGTGCTAACGGAATGAAAGAAAAAAACAACTTGGTTTAAGTGTTTAGTACAAGCAAATGTCAGAGAGCTAAGATGTGAGGTAAACCATTTGTCTGACATAGCAGGGCTTTCCCTTCATGCACTGGGGAGACGGTCTTTGGTGGGTTGGTTTCCTCTTATGGCCATGGAAGTAGCCAGGGCAGGGTATTATTTAGGATCACTCAGCTTCTGTTGTCACTTTATGCTCCTTGTGGATGTGCAGATGAGCTTTTATCATGTAACATAAGAGGTGGTTTTGGTAATCTAAATATTAAATATTGCTCTGAGATGCAAGAAGGACAGCATTAAGTATATGATGAAACAATAGGCTTTTGCTAAGAAAGGAGTCAAATTTTAAAGAGCAATACAATTTTAGGAAATCCTCAGAATAGGATAGTAAAGTACTTGTTATGGGACTCATAGGTTCCACTAAGAGTTATGAATTAACTAGAAGACTCTTAAGAGCCATAATAAATTGTTCTGTAACAGATATAACTTTTGAATCACAGTTCAATGCCATTTTGGTAGCACTGAAAGTTGAGCTTGATGTAATAAGCAATTTCTATGCATTATTTATTTAATGAAATTAAATAATGCCTTATTGCAGAATAAGGAGATGAATTTGATTATTGATGTGGAAGAACACTAATGAAATTGCTATAGAATGAGCATAGTGATGACAATTTTTTTTTCTCCGTCACTTTATTTTCAGAAAAAAATTCATTTCAGAAATAAAGCAAATGAAAAGCATTGACAATATATATATATATATATATATATATATATATATCGTATGCTTTCCCATGTTTGTTAATTTTTTGAAACAGTTAAAAGCTACAGAATTCACAATCTTGCAAGCTCTGCTTATTTTCAGATAAGGAAATGCTCTGAATTTGGTCCTGTGTGAAGTGTGAGCTTGTAATTCCTTCTGTAAATCCAACTTCTGGTATTTTCTTGCCTGAAATACCAGTTTTATAAATGTTAATGTTTAATTGTCTCTACCTGCTTACATTTCTGAAACTTTTTGCCTAAGCAGCCTTTATGGATCATTTTCAGGACTATATGACCTATTCCATCCTTCAGGTTCCTGTATCCTTTCAAATCCTCTCTTGTTTCTCGTTTCTTCTGCAGCACTTACGAGAAGTTCTAAGAAAAAGTACATTTAATCTACCACGGGGAAATCTTGTGCTCAGTGTAACTCTACTGGTAGAATTGCTATAATTCCCTTTCCAATATGAAAACTCTTTATTTAATACTAGTAATAGTAAGGTAGTAATAATAAGGTAGCTTAAATAAATTTCCATTATTTTATTCCTAATAATTCTTTCATATTAAAAAATGTCGGGTGTTCCTTAGCTGAAAACGTCTGTCCAAGCACAGTTAAATCCCCATATTTTGTGGTTATGGGAGCCTTGTTGCACCAGCAGTTCAGACCTGAACCGCACGGTCGGTCAGAGAAACATGCAGCTTTGCTCTCCTGAAGACCAGAACTGTGATTCTACTATTTCCTTTGCATCCTTCTCTCTGGATCCTGAACTCCAGCATCTCATGGTCACTGCAATCAATGCAGCCATCTGCCTTCATATCCTTCACCTGTCCTTGGTTTGTTAGCATGAGGTGGACTGCCTGTCTTCATTGGATTGGATCCTTGAACACTTCCATAATGAAATCCTTATGAATTTACTCTAGAAATCTAAGTTTAGGATAACAGATATATATGCACGTAAATATAATATAAATTATATATATCAGAAATTATGTATTATAAAGATATAAGTGTATAATATATCTTGTGTATTATACAATGCATAATATTACTAATTATTATTTAGGAAAAATTACCTGCATGGAAGGATTTAAAACAAGGTATTACAAGGAATACTGAATAAGCTTTTGTGTTAGTTTGATATTAATCTAATAAGCATGATTTTGAAGTGGAGTCAGTAGTCTTCATGCATGGGTGGGATTCCAATGTATATTCAGACTTTCACGTGAAAGTTTTGTTAATGATCCATTGTACTCAACATGCTGCTGTAATTAACAGGGGACTGTTCAGCTGACCAAATCTTGGTGTTTGGTGTGAAATGAGCTCTCTCTAGATTCTGTGGATAAAATCTCCATTGATTATAATGAGGGCTTAGACAAAGTGTATATACAGATAGCTAAATATAAGACTCTTAATCTGGACCTGAATTCCCCTTACTGAGGCCTTAGAACTGCCCAAAGAGCTGCAGGTTGAAGTTGTGGGTTATTTCTAAATTGTACAGGGGTATTTATATGCGTGGGAACAGATGTGCTGGATGGTTATCCACATCATTGCTGGAGTTTTGCCCCTCTACAAAACATTTTGCTCTGGTGCTACAAATTGCTATGTCAGGTTTACTGTTCTCTTTTGCTTTAGCATTAAATCTTATGACATACAGGAGCCTCTTTTCTTTTTTTTTTTTGGAGACCCATTCTATGGCTATTGTTTACCTTGAAGAAAGCTTGTTTACATCTGTAAAGCTCAGTGTACCTAATTTCAGTGGATGTGCAGAGGAGCGTGTCTTAAATAAGCATTACCAGAAAGCAATGCAGAAAACAATGATCATTTTCCTTCCTTTATAGAGTTCCTTTCTTTTCTGAATCTTGTGGTGCAGAGAACAAAACAATACACTTGAGAACAATATAGTGTGAATGGCATCTTCTTGTCTCTCTAAAATTTCACTACTTAGATGAAGTAAAATAGGAATGCCATAATGGTAATTTCAGATATGAATCTCAGTTTTTTGAAGCTTAGGTATGGTGGAGTGGCAGCTTAATCTCAATGCAATTCAGCTCTCGGGAAACCCAGTGGTAAGCTTCTAAGGTTGGAAAACTGGAAACATTTGAATCTTGGCTACTGAAGAGATGTAGACAGAAGATACAGGATTTGATATAAACAGACAATTAACTTATGCTTGGGACAGCTCCCCTTGTATCACTGAGCACATTTGTCTTTGTTGACACCTCCTTTAGCCAGATTTATTCAGATGCTCAGCCTTCTCTTTTGAATTGCACCAGTGAAATAAAAAGTCCAAAAAGAACAAGCAGTAAGCCATTTAGTCACAGTTATTCATACATCTTTCATAGACAATTTTCAATTTCCACTTCTCAGAATGGGTCTGACTTGCGGAATTACTCCTCCCTCCGCTGGCCAAGATTTGAGTATCTGTTTGTTACTCTGATCTTAACTTTATGCAACTGGAGAAAAAAATACGTATATTTTAAAAGCCCCAAGGTGAAAGTAGCTTCATTATATAAGCTGGAAAGACCATATTAAAATTAAATTGGCAAGTTCCCTTTGGTTATCAAAACTATTTTTAGTTTTTGATGAAAGGAACTGTTACCCCTCAAGAGCAATATTTTGTTGAAATACTCCTTTGCCAGATTTTCTTTCCACTTTTGATACTGCCATCCTGCTTTTTTCTGTTATCATGTTTCTACTTTATTGCGTTTTTGCTGCTGTTTACTCACAAGGGGTGAATACTCTGAAACAAGATGAAAGTGCTGAAACAAGTACACTGCTGAAGCTGACAGATGACAGTGCAGTGTCAGCAGCTTGCCTGCATTGAAGATATAGAGTTTTCCACATTTGCAAATAAGACAGACTTCAAGGGTAAGTTAGATTTCAATGTTAGGTGCTCTGATCTTTTAGCTGGTTTTGCAACCTCGTGGATGAGCCTGATTATGTTTTACATAAGTGGATACATTGTTCTTAAATGGTTTAAGTTTCTGTTTTTCTGTAAGGAACTCTGGATGTCTTTTGTGAGCTTAACTGAGGTTAGTGAGTTCAGTCTTGTTCTCAGTCCCTTTAGATACTCCTTCAGTTTCAGTACATTTAACTTAGGACTTGTAATTTATCTTAAATGAACACCAAAAGCGTCACACCATGGACAAAATTAGCAAATATCAAGAAGATCTCTATCAGTGATGTCAGCATACTTCAAGCTCTAAAGTTCAAAACTATGAACCTAACAGCCGGTAGCTAATTCTGGAGAAATCAGAGACCCATAGATACACAGATTTTCACCTTCAAAATTGTTCAGAAATCTGTTGCTTGTACTAAGGCACACCTCATTCTGAGAGAGGATTCATTGGGAAGAGTATTTGCTCTCAGGAGATTTCTGGGCTGTGAGTCCTGCTGTAAAGATTGTTGATGCATTTTGTATAAAATAATAAGTGCTTAGAATATATTTCTTTTTAAGAGGAGGTTTTTCTGTATGATCTGATTATTAGTTTATATGCTTTGGTGCCTCCTTTCCTCTTCATCTGGTGAGTCTTCTAATTTTGTTCTATAGATCTGAGAATCTTCACGTAAATAATAGGCTACTTTCCATTATTTCACATACTTTGGTGTACTGTTGGGATTAATCCCACAGAGTAAAGGAAAAATTTGAACCTGTCTCTATTGTCATTCTGAACTGTTATCTGTTGTCTAAAATAAATACCTTCAGCTTTATTTTTAAAGACAAAGCTTATCTTTTCTTAACAGAGATCAGGAGAAAGATTAGTGGAAGGCCATACCTTTTTTTTTTTTTTTTTTTTTTTAAATCTCAGAGGCACTGAGAAGGGCACAGTGTCATACTCACCAATGTCTTCACCTTTTCATGTTGGTTAATTTAAGGGGTTTGTTCCTTGGCACGTAGAATTTGGTGGATCCCACCCAGAAGAGCCTAAATCAGTTGTTTGGTGCAGTGGGAACGAAGAGTCCTGGACTCTGTGTTTATGCTTCAACAACTGGACCAGGTGGTCAACTTAATACCAGTTAAATCAATCTTTTAGAGTTTTCAGTCTTTACATCTGAATCTTGCCTCTAAAACAGCCTTTTGGATTTGAATAATTAGTAGAGAGAATGTTTTAAATTTAAATCTTATGATCTCTTCTTAACATTTATGGAAAAGTTCAGAACATGTTTTCAGGTTAAGCTGAATAAAATGCATTAAATGGGAATAAAGAGAGAAAACTGTTGATGCGCTCTTCAAATGCTCATATTAGGAATGTTAAACACAAGACAGAGCTGAGAAATAAAAATTCAGCACGCTTCATCACAGACTTTATCTCTCTACCCTTCAGCATACAGAGAGCCACCACACTTCTCCACCATATTTACAATGATTTGTGGGAGAAAATTTTAGAGACTCAAACAAATCACAAAAGCAGTGTCCTCAACAGTTCTTGCAAAAGGGACCAGTGACAAAGATGACTGAGATAATTCCTTTCAAGTTTTCCACAGTAACTGATATTGTAAGATGAATTAATCTCTCCTTTGTCTTCTCAGTAAGTATTAACTGGTGTAAATAAAAGTCATCTGTTTGCCAGTTCATGACAGTAAGTGTTGTTTCCTGTCCAATTTGTCTTCTATGATGATGAATACTCAAAATGCTCCTTGAAACATGTGTGCACTTGTACTGCAGGCAATATGCCTTAATTCTTTTGAAATTGGTTTGAAAGACTGCCTGTTTTCTGCACTGAAGGACTATGCTTTAAAGCTTGCACTTAACTGATGTAAACTGAAAGACTATAAGCGGGACTAAAAACTAAGCAAAAATATAAACAACAGAAAAGGAAGACACATACTAGAAAAGATTTTGTAAGTGTCCAGCTTCAGGATTTGGCTTCTCATACACAGTGCAGTGGAAATGCTAAGTCAAGGCCTGAAACAGTGATTGAGCACACAGTGGGAAGGCAGGGCCAACCCAGGGGAGCTCAGGTGCAAGCAATGCACCTGAGTGACTGGAATGAGTGGAGCCAGGATCCATCCCTTCCCAGATCTCATTTAACGGTTGGCAGTGGAGGAAAGAGTATCTTGCTGGAAATCCCTGTCTACTGAAGGTCTTCCAGAGGTAAGTAACTCTTTTCTTTCATTTCTGCATTTTTGGCTGCTGCATTTGGGCTCACCCTCATTTGCTGTAGCCAGAGATTTTGTTACTTTGTTGCTACTGCAATACTTTTCATCACATTATGGTGTTACATCCAGCAAGTTGTGCTGGCTCCTGAACCTTAGTTTAGGTCACTGGTTGGTGGACACTGGGAACAATTGCCAAGAGGTGTAACTCAGCTTAACTTGAGTTAATAAAAGTCAGGTATCAGTTCAGTCATGAGAAGTCAATTTGACCAAGGGATTTAGCTGCTCAATCACTGAATCGTAAACCTTTTCAAAAATATGAAGTTCCAGACTTCAGTTGTCTCTCATTTATTATTTCTTGTTAAGTATTTCATCTACATAGTGTTTACTAGAATAGGAACTAGTACTGAAGTTCATCTGAGAAAGGAAAACTTCTTAATTGCAGAATTAAGAATTATTGTTCAATTCTTGCTCTCGCTAAGTGAATGGTTTCTTATACAAAATAAGGGAAGCAGTTTCCAAAAAAAGAGGAAGTGAAAGCTCTCTCTTCTCCCTCTCTTCCACAAACTGTCTTCTACTCTTCAGGCATTCCGTTGAAAAATTGTGTAAGTCTTAAATCAAAAGAGTGGTAAGAGTTTAGGCCTTTCTGGACCTGTGCAGGTGTTCTTGTTGTTGAGATCTGGCAATGATGTATGAGGGAAGAAGCATTGCAGCAGTCAACTACTATTTATGAAGTGCCATGGAGATAAACACCAAACAGTGGAAGAAGTCAGAGCTGTGATTTCAGTCTGGAGAGTGGCATCTTCCTGAAGTGCAGGGTAAGGGAATCTCAGTCCTGAACAGAACTGCTGATTTTGGTGCTCAGATTTCCTTTTATTTTTCCAAATGCTTGCTATAAGGAAACTTCTGGATTTTAATTCAAACCAGGATATTGTTTAAAGATGAGTGTTGCCAGGTACTAATGCTGTCTAAATAGAGTACTTTAAGAAGAAGGCTGATGTAGTATCCCAACTTCAGTTTAGATTTACGTCAGAAAACACAACACTTCTCTTTCTGAGCTTACTTACATGTATTTATCCTTGCATATCTTTGTTAAAAGCTCAATATTACCACTTAGAAGGATTGTGTCTCTATATAACACACCAAAGGAAGGTTCTTTAAACTTCTTAACTCTTCTATTTGTTGCCCTATAAAGCAGGAATATTTTAGGATGATTCTTCACTTAGCAGTGGCCTTCCAGCTTATGGATTGAGGAAAGAGGGAGGGAGTGGTAGCCTTGTTGTCTCACTAATCTGTTTTGAATGATGAACTTAGTGAAATAAAATGTTGCTGGAGGATAACAGTTTTTCTATTTGTTTGTTCTTTCCCCAGTAGAGGCTTACCTTCTCAGCTTATTTCTTTGAAGGAAGTGCAGGTGACAAATGATGAACATGTAGTAATCTTTCTTGATGCCATGTGGCATAGGATTTCAGAGGAACATGGAGATGTATTATTGCATTCAAGGTATCTTTAGATCATTGTGTAGTAAATGAATGCAAATATACATAGACCCTGTTCAGTGAATTACTAAGCCTCTTTATCAAAGGCATTACAGAGTCAACTACACAACTTATCTGAGTCATAGTTTTCAAATTTCTATTGGATAGATAATAGTACTACTTATGGCAGGATGAAAGGCTATGTGTCCTGCATTCATGTTTTTTTTTTTAAGTGCCATAAAAACTAAAATTTGAAATAAACATTTCTGATTTTTTTTTTTGTTTTGTTCTTTCTTCCTTCCTTTTCTATTTTCTGCTTATTTATAAGTAGCATGCAGTTACTAAAAAGAAAGCATGGGAGATGATTCATCTCCAAAACAACACAATTGTAGAAAGAAAACAACTTCAGTTGAAGCTTTCACACTTGGCTGTATAATAAGCAATTACAATTTCTCATCAATTAGTGATTGCTGAAGTGGTTTGAAGTAGGAGATGAGATATAGAAAGATGACCATTAAATTGTCACAAAGATTCTGGATGCTAGCAGCAGCTAGCGACAGGAAAGTGAGCTGTGGAGGCACATTGGCATTTAAAGTGAAAGGAAAAAATAAATACCTTGTTGTTGTTGTTCTCAGAGTTGTAAAAGATTAAAAAAAAAAAAAAGTATTACAATTGCTTTAGAAAATGTTTTAATTTCTTTCTCCATCGAACAGCTGTAGTGTATTAAGTTGTTTTGTAACTTCCAAAGTGTGACTGATATTTTCTTTCTCTGGAATAATTAAGAAAGTGAAGAAATGCATTTCTGCCTGATGTAAATGGAGCAGACATGGGGAATGCAATGGAAGTTGCATGATAGATAATTTAAGAACAAACAAGGGAAACTACAACAGTTCTTGATTATTTTGATCTTATATGCTATCATTTCAGGCCCATCAAATTAGTATATGTGCTACCTTATTATTGCCTGTTTTAGGTATGCTAATCATAGTATTGCATTCAGACAATAACTTCTCTTTTGTGGATGCTTCTAGCTTTATGTAGTATAAATCAATCAGAAAGGAAATCATGAGTCTAATTTGGCTGTGATAATACTAGAGTAAGATAGAATTCTACTGGAAACTGTGGAGCTGCACTGGGCAACAGGAAATAGAGGAAAGACTTGTTGTCAAACACCTTTATCTGGGAGAATGTGTTCTGCCTGGTACAAGGATTTATTCATACTTCAAGTTCTAGGGCAAAAATATCTTCCTTTTGCTTATGACTGTGTGGAGCCACCAGGGCAAAGGGTTGTGGCAAACTATGTCACCAGAGCTGTGGCCCCATGGACTGGGGCTGCCAAGGAGAAAGGAGGACAGCAACAGGAAGCCCTTCAAATCTAGTTAGTGATGCATGGGGCCACATTGCCTTCTGCTGTCACAAGTTTGGAAGGTCGTACAGGAGCTATACTTGATAATATAGGTATCATATGGTGATATCAAATGCTGCAGGAAGTTGAGAATAGGTACAATGAACAGTGCTTTTTGGCAAAATTGTTACTGCATCCATACTTTGAAAGGAGCCTGTGGGCATTTTTGACACCTAAATATCAGCTCTCCTAATATGAGAGAAAAATGACTTTCCAATCTTGTGTTCATTCGTAATTCATTGGCTCTAGATGCAAGATAACACACTAGAATTTCAGATTAAACTCTTCCTGAATCTCTTTTATTTTATTTCATTGCTACGTGCTGCCATTCCTCACTTCCTTTTCAAGTGTTTATATATACTGTCAGATAGTGTCTAGGTTCTCTCTTGGAAGCTATTGCATTTTAGTGAGGAGCTGAAGCATCTGTTACATCTTTTATGTATTTCAGAAGGATATTATAAAGTTCAGTAGACTCTTCAGAAGTGTTCTGCAATCCTCAGATGACATGTACAGTGAATGCACACAAAATGGTTATTACCCATTGAATGCATAATTTTTTCACGAGTGTATGTCTTTCATCAAATTACTCTTGGATAAAAGTGGTTTTTTTTTTTTTTTTTTTTTGTTAAAAGACCACTTGAACTTCTTCAAGTGTAGTGGTTAAATATAGCTTTAGGAAGTGCAAAGTTTTTTACATATTAAAATCATTCATAATTAAAGAGAGAATGATAAATCATTGCTCAAGACTGTATGTGAAAATCTTACAAATTCTCAATCCTTCAACTCCTGACAAGCAGAAAGGAAAAGAAGTCTGAGAGGCAGGAACCGTGATTCTACTATTGTAAAGATTTCATCTGTCATGCATAAGTGTCTTTGCAGCCCATTCACTGTTTCTAAGATCAAGTAGAATAGGCACAGTAATTAGAAGGTGAATTTAGTATTCTGATCATCACTGTAAATTTGTCCTTTGATATGGCACACTGTGGGAGGATGGATTGCCAAAACCTTGAAGTTTCATTAGTTCTGGAATTAATAGTTTGCACAGAAGAAGGGCTGAAGTCAGGCTGCTCTCTTGCATATAAAAAGCCTTTATTTAAAGTGTGACAAAGCTGGTTTCAGAGAACCCAGTGATCTGTGCTTTCTGATAGTCCATTTGATCAGTCAGGTGGCTTTTCTGATGGAGCTCTCAAAACACAAGCACCCAGTACAGAGTTGTACTATTAGAAGTGATTTAGGGTTACAGCACAAGAGCAAAAATAAAGCAAAGGCATACAGTCCTTCAACTATAATACAGAAGAGTTAATAGCAGCTGAGGATTTGGCTCTAGTAAATAACTCATCAAGCTAGTGAACTTGTTTCTTCCCTTCTAGGTCTTGCTAGGAAAGTGTTATTTTGGGGTTTGGGTATCATAAGAGTGCAGCAATTTATGGTGTTACTTCTCTTTTTGTACCTGCTGTTATCCTAGTCCATAACAATAGTGCTGAAGAAAACGTCCAAGCCCTGCGCAGTGAATTAGAAGGACAGAAAACAAAGCTAAGTGGGGAGAAATGATAGCTAGTGGCAGAGTGGGAAGTACACTGCACTGAGTGCAAGAGGAATTTCTCCCTCTGGATGAATCCTCTGTTATTCTGTTGACTGTATCTAAGATGGGCTACACTGGATATTGAAATTCCTAACACAAATGCCTCCTGTTACATGCCTAAATACATGTAAAATGAACGAAGACTAATTTTATTAATTCCTGTGATGTAGAATTGTTCCCTGTAATGTCCTTGGCTAGGTTCAGTGAATGCTTCTACAAGTATCTCAATCTCAAAAAGAGGTCTAGGTGAAAAGCGTGCCCTCTCCTGAGGGAAACAGGAGGCTAGGTTACCTGGGACAGTGAAAAGACAGAAATACTGACTACCTTCTCTGTCTCAGTCTTGACCACAAAACTGGCTTTCAGGAAAATGTTAAAAGCTGAAAGACAATTTAGTTTTAAATTACCCAATGGTGCAAATTTCAGTAATGCACTTTAACTTGCTACTTTTCCTGTCTCCTGAAATAACTTGTTCTTGTGTAAATTTTCTAAGCCTGTGCAGAATCCCTTTGAAACACACAAGAGAAATTCCTTTTCTTGCAGAATTCTACAGTTTTTATCATTTGCTATCATTCTAGTTATATATAACAAATGACTTTTTTAATTTCCCAAGAAAATTTTCAGAAAAAATAATTTTGCATAGAGCAAAAGGAGGCTTCATTTTCCTTGCCTTGCCTCATCCCTCACTGTAATTTTAAAAGAAAAAGTTGCAATCAAAACCAGTTTGCCCTACAGTCATCTCACTCTGGGATGTTTTAGCATCCACAGAGCTTTCAGTTCCACTCTTTTCTCAGAGTTCCTTCTGGCTGCCTCGGTTTTCACTTGGGGATTTGACAAAACAGGAAGGGTATCTTCACATTTGATAATTCTGTATTATTATTTTTTTTATTCTTATTGAACCTATGCAACCTCTTAACATCTGCAGCATTCAGTAGTGATTTAGCAATGAGAGAATTGTCCTTTTGCTCATTTTTGAGCTTGGTAACTGTGCTTGAAAAGAAATTGCAAGAGTTATGAGGGTGATTCCTAACAGTGTTGAGAATGCTGGGATTTCTTATTCCTCAAACCATCTTTCTTTTCTAGATGTAAGGGTTATTATAAATATGGTAATAATGAACTGTAATAATCCAGGAGGAACTGTCATTGGGCTCCCATTTGTAACCTTACATTTTTTTCCCGAAATGACTAAGTATGATATGTGGTAATGCTATTTTCTACTGTCTGAAACAGCCTACACCCTTATTTATTTGTACATATTCATGAGAAATAAACTGTCAGCTGTAAATAACAGAATTGGATTGTAGGCATTTTGTATTTTGCTGACTCTTATCTGATGTCAATGTCTCTTCTACCAATGCATCACAGTTAGCAGTAGGCAATATAATTAAGGATGGAGTTACATGATTTTTAAATATATAATGTTGTAATAGTAGGTCTGAATACACTTTCTGAAATTAAAGCATCTTTTTATATTATGCTTTGCTTTTTTTCTGCTAGCTTGCTATCTACCGTATGTGCATTCTTAACAGTGACTTGCTGACCTTTAATTTATTTTCTGATTAATCTGATATCATCCCACTGTCAAATTTGAACTTAAATTATTGACTTTGGAAAGATGCCAGTGTTTAGATTTTCTGGTTTGCATATATTTTCAAGCTTGTAGCAGTTAAAAAAAAATAAAAAAAATAAAAAAATTCAGCATTTCAAGGCAGTGCTACAGGACATTTGTATTGTAATGAATGAAGCAGTGAAGAACCATTCCTTATTCACAGTATCAGTGTCAGTTATGAACTGAGACACTGCAGATGCGAAGAATGTTTATTTTCTTAGGTAGTTTTGGCTTTGAAAATGCTCAGACTAGACTGCTGAGGCTGGAAGAGTCTTGCATCATATAGACTGATTCTCAGGGTACAGGCTGATGTGCTTCCAGGTGGTGTTTGTAGGATAGAGGAATTTCCTGAGAGATGGTTTGAAACCAAACAGCCCACCCATCCAGTTCCTTAGCTTACTTTACATAGGCAGCTAGTACTATCATTATAAAGAGTTCCTGGAGTGGAAATGTGTTTCTCTTTTTCATAATTCATGCAGTCAGAGTTAGTTACCTTTGTTAAAGCTGCACCAAGGCTTTGCTCAGTATTGTCTTTTACTACATTGAACCTGGATGATCTTGGTAGGTGTGTGCTCTTCATTAAGAAAACTAGTGAGACAAGGCATGGAAAGGCAATGAATCCAAGGTCTGTAAAAAAATAAATAAATAAAAATAAAAAAATATGTATTACATATTCAGTCTTCAAACAGGAAAGGCAAGCTCTTAATTTTTTTTTTCTTTGTGCCTGTATCACATCTTGAGGAAAACTGGTTTAGGACTGCAAGTTTTACCTTACTGGGTTTCTCCTCAGGAAGTGTTGAACAAAAAAGGCACGATGGATTAATTTTTAACTTTACTGGAATTGCTCTCATGTTTGAAGAAAAATCAAACCTGAAGACGTGCTCTATAAATGTTGAGAAAGCTGTGATCTTACTACATGAATTCCTGATTTGCATTTCAGCCAGAAAATTATCCATACATTCGCTTCCTATTTAAACTACATGATTTAGGTTAATTAAAATCAGAACTGGCTCTAAAAATTTATGTATTCAAAACTTTCTTCTATCAGACTTAACAGTAGCAGTTATTGTCAGGTAATATGGGAAATGATAAGTACATGCTAACCACTAGAGCAGCATACATGAGCAACCATTTCAAGTGATTTATATCAGTGTAGCTTTACTGATGTTGAAAATTAGATGACTGGGAAACCATGAGGTGTGAAGAATGAGTCATGGATTTCCATCTAGAAAAATGTCAGTAGAACTGTTTTCTTTGTAGAAGATGCAGCAAACACATTCTAGGTTATTTCACTTTACACAGATTGAGGTGACTTTATATTATTGATTTAGATTACAAAAGAATACTCCTAATAATTGAATACATGCTGAGTTTCCAACATACTCCAGAAACCATCTTGAAACTTTCCCTGATATTAGGCAAAATGTTTTACCTTAAGAAGTTTAAATTTAGGAGTCATATTTAAAGTTAAGCAAAAATAAGATAAGAAAAAGACAGACTTCAGTTGTTATGTACACATTCATTTATGAGCATCCATCAGTGGGTGGTGAGATGATGCATTGTCATGATCAGTGAGTAGTTGTATTGTTAGCTGAATGGCAGGTGGCAAGTAATTGCGTTGTGGATATATACATATGTAACTATATAGTTATGATTGGATTTTTTCTATTTTCCTCTTCTGTCTTTAGTAAATAGCTTTTTATCTCAACCCTCAAGTTCTGTTTAGTTCCCAGTTCTCTCCTCATCCTGCTGAGAAGGATGGAGTGAGTGAACAGCTGTGCAGCATTTTTAGCTGCCTGCTGTGTTAAACCACAACAAGAGGAAAGGAACATTTTTGTAGTTTACCTCTATCACTAAATCACTTAAGTAGCCTAATCATAGGTATAATTGATATCAATTTACTGCATTCAGTATGATGAGATTCTTCCTTCAGCCTTGCCTAATCTGTAGACTTGAATCAAACACAGGATGAAAAGGTCAAGGGGAGGATGCTTGTTTTTGTTCCAAAGGTCCAATCTCATATCTGATGGGTTTGTTTCATACTATAATAGCCTATCTCTTTTTAAAGTGTGTAACATATCGAAGTGTAAAGCTGATCTTGGAGGCATACCCTGGAGCAGAAGCAATTCTCTGGTCCTGAGGTGCAGCGTCTCCCTTTCCTAGGGAACTCATGGGATCTTCAATTAGAGGGCAACCCACCCATAATCAGTCTAATCCTGATTAGGGAGGCATATGTTAGAAGAGCTTCTGTTCTTATTGTTGCTTTCGGTTAAATCTTTTTTTCTCTTTCTCTGTTCAGTCATTTTGATACCTGTTTTCCATAATCTAGGGTTTTATGTTACTCAAAATCAGAGATAGCCATAGACTACCTTAAAAGATTTTGTCTCCAACTTCTAATTTTTGTATGTAATGCCTAAAGATTTTATATGACATCAAACATACACAATTTAGAGAAAAAATGGTGAGGAAAATTAAAAGATTCCTTCTTTCTTCTTCAGCAAATAGACTTTAGATACTGATGGTTCAGTCTTCCCAGAAGTTTCAGTCCTAGTGTGTTTGAGAATAGGATGACCTTGTTCTGGTAGCAGGGGATGCAGTTTCCACATGAGCAAAAATTTGAAAAGGGTTAAACTAAACACTGTGACATCTGAAAGAAAATACTGATACAATGCCCTATGCTTTATGACATTTTATTCAGGAGACTAACAATATGTCATCTTTTTCTTCTTTTCATATGGGTTGTGATGGTAGGAAGCAAATTTTCACACTGAGAGTGCATTAATGCAAGATTACTGGAGAAAAATCATAAAAGCCTTCAGCATCAGAACTCATTATTGCTGTCTCTCAGGCCAAGACAGTTGGCTTAGTCTTTGACTGTTTCATGCTTTCCATTTGAAGGATGTAATAATAAGATTAATGCTGTGCAATATAATTAATAGTGGGACAAGGCTTGGATCAACCTGGTCAGTTGTCAAAGTAATCCCTGCTGTAATTTTTCAGCTTCACCAGAAGGCCTCCTTGGGTCCCTTCCAGGCTAAACGGGTCTCTTGTTTTGTGATTATGTACAATTGTTGAAGTTTTGGCTTCTTTTTTTTTTTTCTTCTTCCCCCCCCCCCATTGTTCTTCATGCCAAATGTTCCCTGTATTACAGAACACAGCAGTGCTGAATCACCACTGCAATTTTCAAGGTTTGGAAATCATCGCCTTGGCTCCTCCCTGAGCTTGATGTTCTCAATACTCACCTTTAGCACTGAGCATTGGATGGCTCTGCTGTGTGTAGCTACTGCACTGTATTGTCAAGGGAGTTATTTCTCCCTTTGATTTAGCCCAAAGAAAGGCTGCTTACTAAACCTATTACCTATTAGAACCAGATTTGAATCTATCCTTCACCCCAGTAATTAGCTGATGGCAATTGGTAACATCTAACTAGCAGTATCACAGTCTGCAAAACTTTTGTTCATGGTAATATGGTGCATTTATTATTTCCAGAGAAGCACAAAGCCTTAGGCGATGTTGTGGACTTGTCTCAGCTGATTTTAAAATAACTACTTTCCACATACCATCTAAAATTAATAGGTTTCCTTGGTTTTCTAAGGGAATTAGACTTCATATTTCTTCAGTTGCAGTAATTCATGAGCTTGAGAGCCAGGCTGTATAGAGGGGAAGAGATCTCAAAGGCATTCTACTGGATGATAAACAGAGACAAACACAAATTTTAGTACTGCGAAGAATGCAGCATAAACTCAGTTATATTAATAAATAGAGAACAGTAGAGATGGATGAGATATATAATGAAATCAGGATGTTAAGTTTTGTAAGTAATACTTTGATACTTAAAATATTTTCAATGGAGTAGAATTCTGGGGATAGAAATCAAGCTTTTCTAACTGCTTCCCCAAGAATGGCTAAAGATTTTTGTTCATCGCACATTAATTTTATTCCTTGCTTTGTATTTCCATAGCCCTCCATCCTTTTTCAAACATACATAAAGCTATAGAAATCAGTTTAGTTTTGCTAAAAGTTATAAGCAGCTGTACAAAGCACCAGCCATCTTTGAGACATTTCAGGTGTCACAAAGAATAGATGCTTTTAATAAATTTCTTATAACTTTTATAAAAATTTTGCCAAATTGTCTTTAGCATGTGTGACAACAAAAGCTGAAAGTCCTTCAAATGCATCTTCATAAGTAAGATGTGCATTGCTACCCCATTACATCTAAACAATAAGGAAATATGAAAGGAAAAGAAAACTGTGAGATCTGCTGTGAAATCTACTCTGTACACACACACACACACACACACACACACACACACACACACACACACAGCTAGACAAATAATATTGCATACTCACTGAAAGAGAAATTTGTGTTAAAAAAAAAAAAACAACACCTGATAACCTTGTAAACTATTTATTTGTCTACCTGTCAAACTGCTTTAAATACATATGTTTTTAAGCTCCTACAATTTTATTCTGAAGTGCACAGTTATCTGAAATTGATATTTTTCTAACCTAAGATAAAAACTTACTAGTTTGTTTTAGCTGAGATATTTATGGTTGTTTTTCATATTTTAGTATCACAGAAAGCTGTTTTTGATAGGCAGTTCAGTGTTTGTAATCTGTTTAATGTAGCAGAAATTATAGATGGGAAGAATGTCATTGTTTGATTTTTTTTTTTTTTTTTTTTTTTTTTTTTTTCCTGTAAGACATCTGTAAGCCCAGTTTTCTTTGGTTGTGACATAATAAAAGTGGGAAAAGGAAGACTTGCTGGCCACTATAACTAGGTGTTGTGCTTGATTCAGAGATTATATTGTATGTACATATTGCAGTAATGCTAGGTTGCTGTAAGAGCTGTAAAAGGATTACAGATGCCTAAATCAAGAATTGAGGTTGAACTTTGCTGCTTGCTGAAGTTCTTTGCAGCCACCCCTGTTGACAGCAACCAGAGAATACTGAGTAAAACTGGCATCTGACTGCTACCCCCACATTGTTAGCAGCTTTTATCTCTGCCAAGGTGCTGCTACAGACAGTGTGAAATTTCTACTTTACTGTAAACTAAAGGAAGTCCATATGAGATGCCACTGTAAGCATTCATCTACATGTGAATAATGAAAAGTCTGATCTCGTGGGCAATTTCAGAACATACTGCCTGGGTTGCAGGCGAGTTGCAGAGACCGCTGCTCACTCTTTAAGCAGGCATTCTCTTGCTGAGTGAGAGCTCCATGTTTACAACAAGTATGTGGAGTTCTGCATCATCTGCTATCACTGGCCCCTTCCTTCTGAAAATAGGCATCAATGTTTTCCTTGTCCAGTGATTCTGCTCTTGTCTCAGGAAAATGCACCAGGTTCCAGGTTATGGAGCCACTTGTAAAAGAGCAGAGGGAACTAGTGACATAAGGTAAAAGGAATAATTTGATCTTTAGCCACACGTTCAGGATGTTTACCTGGAAGATAAAAAGCTTGGAACTCCTGTTACAACAGACACTTGCCTATTTTAAATCAAATATGCAGTAGCTAGAATACACAAACTAGAGAAAGGAATTTTGGGTTGCTTGCTTTAATCTGAGTACTCAAATTACTAAACTACCAAGTCACATTCTTACTAACATTCTATCTTGGCTTCTAATTCATCTTTAATATCCTTTTTCCAAAGGTTGCATTCAGTAAGCAATTTACAAACTATATCAAATCAGATAAAAAGGCAAGAGCTGACTTCTAACTAATAATAGAATGCGGAGTAGAAAAAACCGAACTTGCCAATAGTATCTAGATAAGATGTCTTTCAAAGCAAGAACTTATATCATACAATAAGGCTTTTTATTGAACTGCTATGAGAAACATTATTATTATCAGAGTCACTGTAGATAAACTGATACTGATGACTGATTAAAGTGCACCAAAACTCCAGACTCACTAAAATAGTACAGTATTGTAAATAGTGTTTTCATAGACTATTATACCTTAATCTACATACAGTGGATGTTACCTATAGGAAGTATGTCAGTTGTACTGGAGCTGATGAAATGGTTGTGCTGAAATATAGGGCCTAAAAGCCGCACATAGGTCTGCATGTAAAATACTGCACCAACAGTAAGTAAACAAGATTTGTTGATCATGAGAACTTACATGTAAATACAATGATAAAGACCTAGGTGAAATGAAAATGTGTATACAGAGGATTAGATTTATTCTACAAATATCTGAGGCTGGAAGGAACCCTGCAAACATACTAAGTTCAACATCAGCCTCCAGACAGAGCTCAATGTACAGAATTCATTTCTGAAAGTTTGTCTCTCCTTTTCCGAAATCTCCAGTGATGAGTTATCTTGCTTGAGGTCATGTAGAAGGTTAGTAGTAGAGCAGAGGGTAGACTGAGATGTTTCTACTATCCTACTACTATTCTACTATCCATCAAGCAAATCTTATTTTTCCAAATGAAGAGTACAGTATTTAAAATAGTTCTACAGAATAGAAGAACTGATTAAAATTTTCCATAATCAGCTATTCTGAACTAGCAGCAGAAGAAATGCGGACTAAGATTAATTCCAACCTTCTATAGTTTCAGGGAAGATAAACTGAATCACTGTAATTTATCTTACAGTACTACATTTTGAGTAAGGGCAAATAGTAAAAAGTGGAAGTCTACTGAAACCTACTGAAAGAACAGGACTGTGTCTAGCATGAAAACAAGGAGGGAGCACAATTTCATACAGAGGATTTTAGATGAGCCTGAAGGGTATAGTGCTAGAAATAAGATTAAATCTAATTATATAAAATTCAGTGTCATGAATTTTGGAACTAATAAAAAGAGTTGCCATGACAAGCTTAGAATTCATCATTTGGAAATTACAGAGGAAGACACAGTTATACCACTTAGTTATGGAGTGACTATGAATTGAAAATGTCCTGCAGAGTACAACGACCGTTCTGTAAAGTCCCAGATTAATTAAAGATGGAAAATGTTCAGTCCTTTTAAAAGGCACTATGGAGTCGCTCTAGAATACTGCATTCTGAAAAGTCCTAGCACATGGGCTGAGAGAGACCACTATAGTGAGGAGCAGGGTAAGAAAAAACACTTTATGAGAAGGCCTGAAAAAACTTGGCTTGGGTAGACAGAAAAATGAAAGCTATGAGATAAAATGAAAAATGCATGGAGGGTAGAGAATGGGGTGAAGGCCAACACAGGGGCAGCTGAGCTGCTTCTTTGGAGAGAATGTTGAACAGAAGAATGTCATGACCATCTCTTTCATCCTCATCAACTCTCTCATAAGCCAACCTGGCTTTCCAGGGCCGTAACCTGGGAAAAGGAAGTATTTAGTTTATGATCACTAGATGCTGCCTTGTTGCTTGTGGGAACTCCTTACATCACTTCTGCCTAAGCCCTTCCCACTTGTGATGCCATTGGAGTTGGGCCAATAGCCAGCCTTGTTGGCCCAGAGGCAACTTCTGATAATTTGGTGCCACCAACAAGCTTCCGAAGCCTATCTCTTCTCCAAACTATGTCCTTGTGGTACGCAATCACTTCTCAAATGCTGCCAAAATGATGTTAAGTGGTGGGGTTGAATACCTGGGAAATTAATGCATATCATAACGTAGCTTTCAAATGTGAGGAAGAGCTCAGTGGCTCTGACAGGACAGGAATCTTCCATTCAGCATATATTTAACCATGTTATGTGGTGGTTCTTGCTCAATTTAAACTTCAGTCCAGTTTTTCTGATATTCCATATCTCCTATTTAGGTATAGCTTTACATTTCTCATGGGTGGAATAAAGATGTTTCATGAATAAAGCTGTTGAAGAAAACAAGCTTTATTAGCAGCAACAAAAGTAAAAAGTCAACTGTCTTGTGTGTATGCAAGACATAAATATCCATAGATGCAGATAAAATGAGTTTTTAGGCAGTGGCTATCCTGGATGAGGAAATGAAACAGGAAAGTGGTAAACATACAGAAAACAAATAAATGCACATCAGGCTGCTTGGCAGTAAAGCAACATTAAATTTATCTTGCACAAACTAGCTTGACTCCAGGAAGTAAAAAAACTCAAGAAAGACAAATTAATGCTGAAAGTAATGAAGAGTAGAAACATATTCTGTGTAGATTTACTTTGTATTATTCTTTTTCTTTTTATTCAGACCTATCTTCATTCATGTCAGTGATATTATTCCAACTCTTAATAACTGTGAATAATTTCAAGCTTTTTTGACATCCACAGACAAAAATTTAAGTGGAACTGAGGTTGATAAACACTGATAAACTTAAACATGGTCTAAGTTGAAATACATTTAAAAATATTTAAAAACTGTTGCAATTAAGTCCCAAATCATAAGTAATAATTTTTTAGTTAGTTGCATGAACCTGAATAGTAGAAGGTATAAGAACGTGTACTTAACTGAGCTGGGGTGCTAGTATTCCCTTTTAAAACCTTTCCAAATTCTTGCTTGGTTTGAAGATTATAATCCTGTTCACTGATTAAGTTTCAAATAGTTCAGATATTGCCTCCACTTTTTCTTTATTCAACACTGAAATTACTACTGTTAGCAGAAATCTCGATTTTATTCATAGCGATACTGCGCAAATTCTACAAGATAGTACTTAGGTAATTTTAATGTTTATTGATCTAAACTCGTTGAGACTACTAATTTTTAAATCTCATATTGTTTTATCCCCCCTCTCTTTCTCTCTGTTGACATTGTTTTAAAAGGATAAGAAAACGTAGCACGGATCTGGGGGAGCCAAATGGAAAATATTTTGTTTGTACCTTCAGACAATTTTATGAATATGTTCTGCTAGTTCACAAAGAGATGTTTTAGCACCGTGTTCCAGAGGTGAAAGATGAGAACTGCAAGTTGGAATGGAAAGCCAAAGTGTTTTTAAGCCCTGTGGTGGAGTGGCAGATGAAAGCACTCATCATGTTTGCTTGAAACTAGTTTGCTTGTGATCTGGAGCAGCACTGCAGTTGTGGGAACAGCATAGTGTAACTGCTTTGCTATTTACTTGTTATCTTTTGCCTAGGAGGACAACTTTGGGTTCTCCCTACTGTCTCCTCAGTAGCATTCTTGTGCTGGGGCATGTTGTGAAGTTTGTTCAGGACCCAGAGGGGCTTTCACATTGTTGATTTACTGTCGAGTGATATCCATTGCCCCCTGAACATCACTGGTACTGACAGAAAAGTAAGAGATTTGAGAGACAAATTGGTGCTATTTGCATTTGAATTTCATGTGTTGCTAGTGCTTAGTCACTTAATATAAGCCTTTGCTTTATTCCTTTCAAAAATTTAGTGCTTAGTTTCTTCTTCTTCCTACCTTTGATACTGCTGATTCCATTGTAAAGAGAATTCCAAAGATCACCAAAGTCCATTGCAGGATTCCCAATGACCAGTCTGGATTTTAGACCAGATTTCAGCCTATAAGTTTTATTTGCACAACAAATGGCCACCTGTGAGCGTGAGTTACATAATGTCTTAAGTTGACCCACTTTTTTCTGATTAGATTAGCTGAAAGCATATAAATGAGCATATAAAATTTTTACTAAGTTGTTGAAAGGGTGTAAATACATTTAACTATTTAATGCATTTAGCACCGCTAAAGGCCATTCTGAGAGCGTTCTGCTTTTATCTTACATCTGCACTTCCAGATTTTTAGCAACCTGATTATGCCTAACGTGCAACCTCATCATCATATAACTTACCTCACCAACATTTTCTTCATTGTGACCTATCTGCTATGCAGTAGCAGATGGCATAGATCTGAATTCTCAGGAGACGTTTGTCATAAAAGACAGCCTAATGCTGTAAAGGCAGTGCCTATGAGAAATTGATTAATGTTGCCAAGTGGCCAGGTAAGATCAGTGTTGCTGTTACTGGTAACAGTCACAGCATCTGTGCTAACTTTGCGACTTAGACAACAGTACCTCAGAGTTATAAACACTTCAAATGAGAATGTGGGTCTGAATCTGATGTACTTTTAATGCATTGGCCTCTTGAGACTTCAACTTCCAACGTGGCACTAGAAAACGTCTTCAGTGCAAAGGCAGATTTATCAAAGTGAGAGAAGGCAGTGGTTATCAGGAGATAAATTTATTGGCACTGAGGATAGCTCAGACTGTGTCTGTGATGAACCTCTGACTGGGAGTGTCTCAGCTGAGCAGAAGTGACTTCTGAAAGCAAGGCAGCAGCCAAATTCTCAACATCGGTAACAGGCCATTAATATTTTAACAATGCAGTCTCATAAATATGGTTTTTTTTGTTATTGTAGGAAACTCTGTGCCTAAGGTGGCTGTCTAGAAAATGGAGTAATTTAAAGACAAATGTCTCATAATCAAGGAGAGCTGTCAGAAGCCGCTGGGCAAACGAAGTGCTCAGTGCCAGTAATATTTATACGTGATTCCTAAAATAAACAGAAACAATAAAACAAAAAACTCAGCTACAAACAAACACAAAACATCATCAACAAATGAAAACAAAACAAAAAATCCAGTGTATTTAATGATCTAGCACAACTTTTAACACAACTATTCTGAGACAGAAGGTATGGGATATAGAAAGTTGATGGATTAGTCTCTGAAAATATATTTCCCTTCTGTTGATGGGGAAAAAGATTAAATGCACCTCACATTTTTGACCAGAGTTATCCATCCTAGAGTAGAGATCTCTGTGTTTTATTTAGTTTCTTGGTCTCCTCCCTCCTTGAATGGCTGGTCTTTGCCCTTCAACTCCATCAGCATGAGGACCACAAAGGCATATAGTATTTCCTAGCAAGTCATCTGATAAATGCAGGCAAAGAAGCAAACTAAGATCAGGATTTCATTGATTGCTTTATCTAGATCCCCTTACATGTGAAATCAAAATTTTTAGCTTATTCTTATTTTGTGCGTGTGTGGGTGTGTGTGTGGGGGGGGGTTCTTAAGTCAGCTTTTACCTTCATGTGCCTTCTGGTTTTACCCTTCAGCTAAAAAATATTCAAAATTGAACCAAGGGTGACTAGTTGGACAGGATGAAGATAATGACTGAACATCTAGATGGGCTGCAAGTCTCCTGAAAGAAGCATCAGGGCAACTCAGTCTGAAGGTTCGTTGGCAATGAGGCCAGGGTTTAGATCTAACTTATGGTGCTGCCTGCTGCTCCCAATGTGCTTAAGACACTCAGCAGCAAGCCAAGAAGAGGTGCTTCTGTTTTTCCTTTTATCATTTATATCTTTCTCTGTTTCATCCTATAGATGATAGAGCAAGAGGAGAGCCAGAAGTGAGAACTTTGGCCCTTTATGTCAATTGCCTCAAGACTTTCAGTATAAGAACTTCTGATTTTTTTTTTCTCCTTTAAAAAAATAGAGAGGAGAAGTAAATAAACTGCTTCTCTTTTGTCACCTACTACTCATACAGTGTTTGTTTGTTTGAGAAGCTTGTCAAACAAAAATTGGCACCTGCCAACCAAACTGAAACATGATCTACTCTGAATGCTGGATAAGTGAGTGCCCCAGATGGTTCCTCCCCACTCAGAGAGGAAGCACGCTTGCTGTTGATGCAGAAGGTAGGTGTGGGGAGGGATGCTGTGGGGGCAGCCAGCCGGAACAGAGCAAACTGCGCAGGAGGACGGTCAGCTCTGAAAGGAAGTAAGCATGGAAAGTTGCATAGAGGTTTTTAATCCAGACTCTGTTCAGCCAGTCTGGGGCACCAGCTGCCTTGTGTCTGTGCCTTTTCCTAACCTGGGTCTGAAATGTTGGGAGATAGATTACCCGTATTTTTAATAATATATAACATATATATCATTTTATAATAACTATGATAGCAGTTATCCTTGCCCCCTGCAGACAAGGAGGACAGATGACTGCATCTCTTGCACTGCCCGGATTCATGCTGCTTCCCAGGCTCCAGTCCCGCTGCCAGCCCTGCAATTGCAATACCACACCCAACAGGTGGCAATTGTAGCCCGGACTCCGCCTTGGCAGAGCACCTGCACAAGAGCTTCTGCCTCCCAAACTCTTCCAGACCCAGCAAAGCCAGCAGAAGAAGGAGAGTGCTGGCACTTAACACACTGCTCCATTTCAGATTTCAGGCCATTTTCTGAATGTGATGCAGTGCTCTTCTCCTTGTCGGAAATCTGAAATAGAACAAAGCAGCCTCAAACTATGTCTGAGACCATAATTAGTGATATTGTGGGAAGTCATAAGGAAGTCCTTGGGCTGTCCTGGGATTTGGTCATCTTATTCTGTTTCCATTTCCTTTTTGGCTCCAGAAGGAAGAAAAAATAAACAGGAAGGAGAGAGAAGGGATGGGGGTAACAGAGCTGTTAGTGAAGCTGAAGAGTTCACTTATTTCCATGGAAACATTCACATCCTAGCAACAGCATATTGATAGCAAGATGACATGGAAAGACAAGAGCTGATGCCTTTGGCTCATGGGAAAACAAGCTATCCTGGATTTCTAGTTTTTTACCTTTTCAAAAATGCATAAGTGTTTAACAAAAATCCCCAGTCAATTTTTCTGTTCTTAATTGCTTGTGCTTTTGTGTTGAAACATTACCTGTTACGGAAAATTGATAGAGTTGAGGTATTATTCACATTGTCTGTCTGGCCACAGGTATCATTAATAGGCAACAAAGAAACCCAGAGGTATTGAACATCTTTTGTCTATTTATTTATTCATTTCACCATTTATTTATTTCATCATTTCTTTTGTCATGCCTTGAGGCATTTAGCAAGATGTTTTTGGATTAGTTGAAAACAAGTAGAAGCCAATACAACGTTCTGTGCCCATCCCCTCACTTTCCAGTGCATGGATGGTACAACATGG
Source organism: Meleagris gallopavo (assembly GCF_905368555.1). NCBI lineage: Eukaryota > Metazoa > Chordata > Aves > Galliformes > Phasianidae > Meleagris > Meleagris gallopavo. Next base: position 49,248,902 of record NC_139405.1, on the reverse strand, counting down.
ATTGTTGATATGTTGTTCAGTGGGAGTCATGGTAGGATGAGTTGTGGTATTGTTTGTACTCCGTATGATGTCCAGGGAACATGTGTGTGCTGGGCAGCAGTACAAAGCTTTCTGGCTTTGTGTGGCTTTGGATTGGGGTTTGTATTGTAATGCATATTTTTTCTTGGAAATGTTTCTGTTTAAATAAATATTTCAATAATCACTTTGGAAATATAAGAAATGTATACTGTTGTTTTGTACATAGCATCACTAATGTAAATATTTGTTTAAGAGCTATGTTGAACAGGATTCATTTAAAGGACACCTTGTGCATTATTTTTACTGTGAAAAGAACATTAAATCACAGTATTTCCACAGGTAATATAAACCACTATAGAAATGTGACCCTTTATCTGTACGTGAATTAAAAACAGAGCTAATCAAATATCCCAAGAGTAATCAGTGATGTTTACAGAGTTAATGAACTCTCCTTATTTATCTGCCTTTTGATAACAAAAATAGTTCAGATTATCTGAATTTTTTGTTCCATTAGCATAATTTTTCCCCTTGGAGATGAGGACTGCTTGGCTGATCAGCAAGTCAGGTTGATGTTCTCATACTGCACTTTCATCAGGTTTACAATAAATGAAGTTAACTAACTTTGGAGTCATCGAAGGAGCAGATAGAAATTTCTAATTGAGGGGAAGAATTCCACAAGGAAAACGCCAAAATAACTGGAGATGCTCAGATGGAAGGTTTCTATAGGAAGGGAGTAGTTGCATTTAGAATAGGGTATGAATGATATTTAATGCAGGACTTAGAATTTAAATTCCCATATTGTGATCATTTTTTTTTATCCTAATGTTAATAGCTTTGTTTAATTTGGTACCTTTTAGTTTGATCTTCACTCCCTCCAGTGCCTCCGCTGTTACGTTACTGCATTTTCAGAACAGGATCTATATGAGTTATGTAGAGATCAGAAGTAATTCTGAGAGTGGGAACTAGACTTTCCAAGCTTTTCCCAATTGGCATGTTATATGTGTCTTTCTAGGTCAGCTTCTGGTTCAAGGAGAATGGAGGGCAGAGACATAAGGAAAACAGAATATCTTACCGAAGGATCATGGAGGAGCCTCCTCTGTCAGTGTAAAGCAACATGCACAGTTAATAGCAAGCCAGGATCTGCTGTGATTTTCACTTACTCGTTTGTTCTTAAGAAACTCTTTTTTTTTTTCGATTCCATCTTTTTGGATGCATTCCATTTAGAGTATGGGGAAACAGAGGCAAACGTAAAACAAATTCTTCTGCCAGTGTTGAGAAGGAGAGATCAATTTGAGTGACAATGTATCTTCAGGTAGCTTAGGTGAAAGTGCATATTCTGTTCACTAAATCTTTTGGAGTCTTTACAGGTTTGAGAAGGTACATGTTTTAGGAAGGAGCAGATTGGTGAGGAACAGCTGCAAATGTCTCTGCTGTCTCTCCAAAGAAGATTCAGGAAAAGGTATGTGTGTTAAAGCTTGTAATTTCTCCCGCTACTGAGGAATAATATGCAAACAATATGACACATGCTTTTCGAGAAATGTGTCAAAAGTATTATCTTTCTGGAGCTGGAGATATATTAACCTTTGCAGATATAAATATATTTTTAATTCTAGTAATTCACATTAATTCAGGGACTGTGATATACAACTAATATTCTTGTGGTTCCTGATTTCTCATGACTGCATTGACAGATGCACTGTCTGATTTGGGAAAATGCCCTTTTCCTTTCTTTCTGATCAAGGTATATTACCTGTTAAGGGCAGATAGATTAGTCAACATTAGCACATGGGAATGTATTTTTATCACTTCAAGCAAATGTCTACAGCTAGAGACATAATTATACGCATTACTTAAAGACGTTTTTTTGCTATATTTTAATTATATTTTGACAGAAAAGAAATGTTAAGGAAGTAGCACTTGCTTTTTAGCTCTGAAACATTTATATCTGTTGTACATGTTTGTCTATGCTTTGTCATGCTCTCCTTTCAGATCTTACTCTTGCTGCCTGGTTGTTAGTGTCTTGCCATTGTTTCAGGATTTAATATTAAAATTTTATACAAAGATTTCATAAATAACAGCTACAAATTGTCATCTTTGAAGGTGAAGGCCTTTTTCACTCAGATGCAAAAGTATTGTATCCAGTGGAGCTTCGATGACTTATACTGATTGCAAAGCTGACCGGTCTCTCTTTTCAATCCTGGCACATGATCCTGTGAAATGCCAGTGGAGTATACATTCTGTGTGACAGAAGTAGGAGGTATTAGTAAGGGCTATGCATGACTTCTTCAGGATTAGGGCATTTAAATTCTGTTTTTGTTGTGTTTACTCTCATATTCGTTGAACAACTGGCAAGAAAAGATAAAAACTGAAAATGCCAAAAATGAACTCTGTCTTACTGCTATTATCATTAGAGGTAAAATTTCTGTCTCTTTGGACTGTTTCTCCATGCAACAGCTAAAGACCAGTCTCATCTGCAAGCACTTGTACACAGCTGAAGTACAGAGTCAAATTTAGTCTGGATTTGTACCAACATTAATGAAGGTAGAGTTAGTCTCACCATTAGTAATCAATTCCATGTTGAAAGACTGATTTGTAAGAGGAATGCTCGCTGTTATAAAATATCCAAAGCCAATTAAGAGAGAACCCAGCTGTAAGGAAATATGGGCCAGATGATCTCTTAGTGAAGTCATTGAACTTAGGACAATAACACCAACTTGGTAGCTGTCACTGCAATGCAGTAATAAGGATTTACTAACTGATCTTTTAAGCAATGTGTAGCCTTTCTGTCTCTAAACAGTACTGAGGAACTGATGAGAAGGATATCATATACCATGCTGTTTTCTTTTGATCTTGTAATTAGGAAATACCCTAAGGGAATGATACACAGTTCATACGTTTCCCATAGAGTTATTACTGAGCCCGAGCTCTGATATGATGTCTCCTACCATCCCTAGCTTAAGATTATGAAAACTGTAAGACAGAAAAGATGCAAAAAAAACCCACTTGAAGGAAGACATGACACACACACTGACAGCAGTTACCCTCCCCACCTACCTCAAATTCCCCTGATATTACTACCTCAGGTGTAGTTGTCTGAAAGTTGATTCCCCCAGCCTCTCTCCTCTTTGCTCCCTCTCAGGGAAGGTGTACGAGGTCTAGGAGCAGGGACAGATAAAGGGAAAATTTTTGTCCATCTGTAAGATCCATAAAAATAATTCACAAAATTCACAAAAATATGAATATAAGGTTGCACAGAAGTCCTGGCATGAGATGGGTCAGTGGTAAAGAGAATGGGGAATGAAGACAAAATGGGAAAATGGAGTGGAAAATGGGAGTGAGATGACACAAATAAAGGTAAGCTGCTGTTCAGGAGAATAAGTAAAAGCTTCACAGTACCCCTTGAGTGAATTAGAAACAGTAAGAAGGTGATGGATGACATACAGGGAGTTGAGGGGATAAAAAGAGAGGAAAGAATGAGCTCATGGTCATATAATACTTCCTCAGCTTTCAGAAAGAGGAGAATGTCATTATCTAGGGGCTGGGTCACAAGTGACATCTGACTATTGCAGTGGTGGATGGCATGAAAGCTAGCTGACTGTAATCAGGATTCCAAGTAAGTTCTGAACATTGAGTTTTAAATCCCCTTACCTCAGGTATTCAAGGATGCATATGTAAATTTGCTTTCTACTATCAAATCATTCTATTCAAAGTCAGTTGCATTTTATCTTAAAAGAACATGCAAGGAATGAGAAAACACAGGAATTAGTTAAGATAAAAATCAGAACAAAACTTGGTGAATATATAGCATTGTATGTGCTTGTGGTTCTTAAATAAAGTCTTTTCTGTGTTTGAAAGGGAGTAACACAATATTAGGAAAAAAACTCAGATCAATTTTTCAGATCTTTGGGACATCTGGGAAAATGCAATTGATTGATTCGCTGGCATTTCATGCCTGGATGCTTAACATGATAATGATGCATTTAAATTCAAATAGGTGAGAAATATATTTTCTGATGTGGAAATCTTTATGATTTAGGTTGTTGTAATATTTTTATTCATGGATTGAGAACTGTCTGACTGGCAGAGCTCAGAGGGTTGTCATCAGGAGTACAGAGTGGTTGGAGGCCTGGAACTAGCGGAGTTTTTTCCAGGGGTTGATGCTGGCTGGGTCTGAATGTAAGCAGCATCTTTCTCAGTGACCTGGATAAAAGGATAGAGTCCACCCTCAGCAAGTTTGTTGGTGATACAAAGCTGGGAGAAGTGGCTATCATACCAGAAGGCTGTGCTGCCATTCAGTGAGACTCAGGCAGAATGGAGAATTGAGTGGAGAGGAACTTGATTTGGTTTAACACAGGCAGGACTAGAGTCATACAGGTTTGGGGCTGACAAGCTGCAGAGGAGCTCAGCAGAGAAGGACATACATTTCTTAATGGACAACAGATTGGCCATGAGCCTGCAGTGTCCCTTAATGGCCAAGAACACCAATGGTATCCTGGAGTGCATTAAAAAGAGCCAAGGTCAAGGGAGGTGATCACTGTGGCTGGTGCCCACATCTGGAATCCTCATTTCAAAAAAGATGGGGATCATCTAGAGAGAGCTCAGTAGATGCCCATAAATGTCCTCAAAGATGTTAAATAGTCTAGAGCATTTCCCTTATGAGGAAAGGCTGGGTGACCTGAGTCTGTTCAGCCTGGAGTAGAGAACACTGAGTGGAAATCTTATTAGTGCTTGTAAATATCTGAAGGGTGAGAGTGACATGGCCAGACTCTTTTCAACAGTGCACAGCAATGACAGAAGAAGGGACAATGGGTGCAAATTGGAACATAGGAATTTCTATACAAATGTGAGGAAGACTTGGGGAGGCTTTTTTTTTTTTTTTTAAACTTAAATGTATAAGCTCAAATCCTGTATTTTCCTCTGTAATAATGTGTCTTTAGAGCTGTGGTTTCGGTTTGGCTCAGTATGGTAAGGAATCATGCAGGAAATATGGATTCAAATCTCAGTGATAATTTCTTCCTCACAGCTTCTCCATGTCCAGTCTATAATATTGTATCTGTTAAATAATGAGATTAACCTAAAGGTAGAAAGTATTGCCATCCTTCAAAAGGAAGATATGTGTAAAACAGAACATGATTTTAATGTTTTTCTTTAATAAAATAAGAAGAAACTTAAAAACTGGGAAGTGTAATGCATCATACAGAATTTTATAGAAATGTTTTTTAGCCATTTAAATCAGATTTCACTTTTTTCATTTCTGGATGCTTCTCATGTTCCAAATAAACAAGGGTCTTTTTGCCTATAAATCTTCATGACAATTTAATCTCTCCTGAGTCCTGTGAATTTCATTCTGGGCATTTTCCTTTATTTGAATTTAAGCTTGCACTTTATGCATCTGGCCAGAGATGGTGCTGAATGCTCAGGTACTGCAGAGTGAACTGCAGTGGGAACTTCAACAGAATTAATTTGGGACATTAATCAGAACTATAGTCAGTTGCTATGGCTTATGGCTTAGAGTAAGTTAAAATTACAGTACTTGTAATACTTAGCCAAAAAACAACAAATAAAATTATTATTAAAAATGATAAAAGAGCTGGGAAGTTATAGTACTGGGAAAAATATTTATTTGTTTGGTTTATTTGTGGATATTTTCCTGCTCAGGGAAATAAAAGCAATCTTTTGGGATTGAATTCATCTAGTCTTCATCAGATAGGTAGTGGCAATGGAAATAAGCTAGTAGCATCTGTGGGTTGCACCTCATATCTTACTATCATTTTTTAATTGCTCTATGATTTCATATGTGTCTTTTATTCTAGCGTGGAAATCTGTGTAATATCATGAAACTTAAGACATGAGGAGTTGCAATGAGGAGTTGCATTATCTAAAATTAGCTTTATTTTACCCAGTTCCAGGCCTCACTAGAGTGAGGATGTGTGAGGCTTTCTGAGATTAGTCTGGTAAGTTTGTGTGATTTGCATTGTACACTGGTCTTTGCCAGCTCCTTATTTCCATTCGCTTTGTTGGACTGATGTATTCTCTGATTCTTATAAATATTGCCAAATATCAACATAAAGAACAAACAAAACCTGTCAAAAATCCCTTTCACAACTTTTATTTTCTTCATTTTTTTTTCTCCCTATGTTTGCTTCTGCATCAAGCCCTTCTGACCCTGGACCTGTGATACTGATCTCATTTGTTAGTAACAGGAACACGTTACCTGTGTGCAGCTAGAGGGCATTCCAAATAGAGTGAGAAAATCTTGTCTGCCCGCCCCCCCCGACTATTCATCACTACTCCTGAATGGCTCCAGGATCAGGAAAATAAACCTGGAGAACCACAGGCCCTGGTCCTCTAACTGTCCAGATGTAGAATCTGAGTAGGCCACGGTGCCCTCTGGCCTGAGTCTGAGCCCATTTCCCACGGAAACCAGTTCAAAGAGAGTATTATATGCATATGAGTTTAGCCCTGGGAGAGCTTTGGTGTGCAGTTCAGTCCCATGGGGAAGACACAGCCTAAGTAGAACCTTGTACCTCTCCACATTCCCACCTTTTATTTTACATAGTATCTCTTTTTATTTTAGAGGAATATGAACTCCTTTTAAAATTATTTACTAGGCTTCAAATTTTTTTTTTTCCTTTTTTTTTTTTAAAACCTTTCTATGATCCTAGATATGTACCTAGCTAGATGTTTCTCTGGAGCCATGATTTTTTTTTTTTTTTTTTTCCTCAGTTTACCTTTTCCTGTAAAGAAGAGGATCTCACTAAACGTTGTTCTATTGCAAGTGTGTATTGTTTCCTTATTTAGTATAATATAAAAGTTCATTCATTTTCCTCTCCTGCCATCCCATGGCCAGATCTGCTGGCCTTCTGCAGGGATCCTCCTGCATCAAATGTTTAGGAACATTCAGTGCTTTGAGTCTTGAACTGCAATGGTAATTTTTTTCTAACTAAAGGATGTGGTCTTCCACTGAATCAGAAGTTCAACTATCAGTGTCAAGAGACTGAAGAAATATTGCAGTCAGAAATTGAAGAAATTTTTTTCTCTCTGTCTTCCAGGATATTTTTTAACTTGAGGAATTTGGGCAGTTTTCTGTGATTTGTGGAAGCCTTTATAAAATGAGATGGGTATCTGGGAGCAGAATTTCTTAGGAGATCACTGTCTATACAGGTTATGGCCATATCAGTAGCGAACTGTGTTGACCTCAGCTATTGTGGCTGATATGCTAATGATCAAAACTGCTGGGAACTTGTTTACAGAGATAGTCATTGACATCTCCTGTGGTACGCTATTTCCTATGCTGTTTAAATGGTGATATTCTGAACCTGGTAACAATTGTACATGTACTGTGGAAAAGGAGGGGTGGAAGAACTGATTCAGAAAATTTTAGTACAATATGCTTTTTATGAGCTCAGTATACAGGTAGTATTATCATTCACACATGATCCTCAGTTTACTTCATGAGCAAGCAAAAAAGAAAAGATAGAAAATGGGGGAAAAAATAGATGCTCAGCTTAGCTACCTATTAACTGCTGACTAAGTATTGGCCAATATTTGATACGAGTTTAGTAAAAATAAACAATATAAAAATGTAAAAAGTTAATAACTCTTTAGTTGTTCAAAATATTTCTTTTTCTTAAAAGAAAGTAGATTTTGCTAGTGAAATTATTTGTAAATCATTTCTCTTATTAATGGAGCAGGCTTGATATGATCAAACTGTGTAACTAGTTTCTACATTTTGTATCCATCTTTTGTTTTTGGAAAATGGACAAATTTAAAATTTTCAGAATTGATAAAAGGAAAAACTCCTTCCACCACCCTGCCCATATACATTACTTCATAAAATTGCAGAACTTGAAGAAAAGTGAGATCTATACTAATTCAAAGATCCCCATGAGGGGCCTCATTAAAGGAAAATGTTGTATCCATTCATCTGTTGAAGATAAACAGAGAACAAAGGTCTTTATTTTCTGAATCATATACTTCACAAAGTGAATCAAAACTGGGCAGTAGAGTGGAGCAGCATAATAGTAAAATGTTGGATCTGATGACTCTCTTTGTTGTGTGCTTTGTCCTGCACACGATGTAAACACAAATAATGAGTTAGCAGGGGGTAATTATGAGCTAGAGAGTCCTGTTTTGTGGGCACAACATGGAAGGCTTTTTGATGCTAGTGAGTAATCCAAATCATTTCCTGCTTTGCCAGATATATCTTGACACATTTTAAATTCCAGTTTGCATTCCTTGACAAGCAAAGTCTCAGGCACCAGATAAATAATGCATGAATCAGTCATGTTATTTAGACATGTGTGAGATAGATGAGGATACAGATGGAATATAACTATGAATTAATATATTCAATGCTCCACTGCATTCAGATAATAGTTAGAAAGACCTTCTAGCTGTCTTAGAATTTGAATTACAAGCTTGTTTTAAGAGCTTCCAGAATAGGAATCCCTGTAATTCACTGTTTTCAATGTTAGAGATATGCTAGGAAATGCTGCAATGTAATGGTGGCCTGTTTCACCTGCCTTTCTGAAGCATTGTAAAAATTTAATTACTCCACTGAAATTCTTTGTGATGATCCGGGCAGACCTACTGTTAGTTTGTTGATAGCAACATATCTTGGCAGATGATCTCTGATATGTTTTTTCTGTATTGCTTATCCTGTTGATCTCTGGCCTTTCATCAGCACAGAGAATTTTCCTCAGTGATCTCTGACATATGGGGTACTTTCCCATACAGCAGTCATCAGCCTTATTAACACGCCATTTTTTTCTTTCTTTTTTTTTTCATTTGAAAATAAAAAAATATATATTTTTTTCTTTAACTAAATACGAGAAGGAAAATGTGGGGATTAGATTTCTAGTTTGAGGCTGGTATTTTGCCCTGCCCTCTCTTTATTTTGGATGTTACTTATGCACCCACTTCTACCTGTTCACAGTGCAAGGAAAGTTGAATCCTCAGTACAGGAGAGACATGGACCTGTTGAAGCGTGTCCAGAGAAGGGCCGCAGAAATTATCCAAAGGATGGAACACCTCTCCTACAAGAGAGCCTAAAGAAGAGAAGGCTCTGTGGAGACCAGAGAGTGGCCTTTTAGTATCTAATGGGCATCTGTAAGAAGAAAGGGGGCAGATTCTTTAGCACGGTCTCTTGTGATATGACAAGGGGAAATGGTTTCAAACTAAAAGAGGAGAGATTTAGGTTGGGTGTAATGAATACATTTTCTGCAATAAGGGTATTGAGTCGCTAGAACAAGTTGCCTAGAGAGGTGGTAAATGTCCTGTCCTTTGAGACATTCAAGGCCAGACTGTACAGGGCTCTGAGCACCATGATCTGGCTGTTCCTGTTCATTGCAGGGGAGTTGGACAAAACGGTGTTTAAGGGTCCCTTCAACTCAAATGATTCTATGAAACTTCCCAGGAGCCGTTCCAGCTTATCAGCATGCAGTGGATCAGCATCCTAGCTAGCTAAACCTTTTCTCTCTGCATAATCTGAGAAAAGCTAGCAAAACTGTGGCACGCTTGTATGTCTGAGAGCCTGTGGTGTATCTACAGGAGCCCTCTTGTTCACACAAATGTAGAAAAAAATCTTTTTCTCACTCTGATGACAGGTGAGATGCAGATGTGCTAGACTGCCTGCTTTTTTATTGCTACTAAAAGAATTCAGAACTGAGGTGGCTGGATAAATTTTTAGGAGAGATTTTTTCTTTGGCTTCTGCTTGATTTAATAGGGAAAGCCAATGCAGTTTCAACTCTCATTACCAGGGAGTGATTTAGCCCTATGTGCTGTAAGAGAACAGCATGTTTCTGTGAAGAGGTTTCAGGAAGCAGGGCAGGGTGCTAATGCACAGTCATGCTGACTGTGATGAGAAACTGCCCTGCTCATGCTTGCAGCTCCTGCTAGTTAACCACATCCAGGAGGACCACTAACTTGGCTTTACCACCATACCAGAGCAGGCACAGGAGCAGTTAAGCTGTAGTAGTCATGCTGTAATTTCAGGCCCCTGTTTACACTTGACAATTTGTCTGTGTGTGCCTGAGGGCACCTGTAATAGATCTGAATTTGATTACTTCCAGAAAAAATAGATGCAAACAATTTTATGTGCACAGAAATGGAGCAATAGGGTTTGTTTGTTTGAGTTAAACATCTTTTTTTCCTTCACTTAGGTAACCATAACAAAAATATTATTAAACTCCATTATTATGTAATCTCAGGATATGAAGTCCAAGCAGCATTGGCTTCCACAGGTTTTGCTATCCTGCCTCCAAAACAAAACAGTAATAATTCCTCACTTGTCTTCCAGGACATTTGTCTCAATAAGATTTCTTTTCATAGCTTTTAAATAGCTTTTGAGTAAAATTTTTGGAAAACAGCATTTCAATCTGCAGGAGAAATAATGGCATTTCATGCAGAGCAGTATCATTTTTTAAAAGTGTATTAGACACAGAAGCTGAAAGAAAAAAATTGTTTTCTATTTAAACAAAACAAAACAAAACAAACACGTTTATCAGTAGAATTAAAATACAATTATTTGGAAAATAAAGAAGGAATTAGAAAACTTTTTTATTTTCTTCTACCCATGAGCCAGTTCCCAGACAGCTCATGTTATGTTATACTGTGCAGTTAAAAGATTAAAACAAGAAATGCAAAGAAAAGGTGGGTCATTACAGATGAGTTAAGACAATTGTGTTCATCTATTTCCTATTGGAACTAGTGACTACCAAACACCTTCTTTTACTCCAAAAGTACCAGGCTTTTGTCGAGGATTGTCCAACTGATTCAAATTTTCATTCAAAATATAGAGAATTTCTTCTTAACTAACATTTGTATTTGACGGTTTCTGCTTCTGGTTCAGTTCTGAAGTAGAGCTTGCCTGACTGACAGCTTAGCTGTTTTTCTCCAGCAACAACAGCTGGTCTAAGAAAGGATGTTAATGCTTTTCACAAACTTTTTCACACTTGAAATAAGTAGATTTGAGTGGAAAACTATTTTTTCTTTCTTTGATGCTCTGTATAATAGACCAAATTCCTGCTTGAATATTCAAAACTAATCGGTACTCTTTTCCCTCTTGGAAAAATATACTTTGTTATTTGTATACCAGTGTATGCTACGCTATAAATGTTCAGTCTTTGAGAATAGAATCTTAAGAAGGAAAGCTTGGAATTATGATGTGTCCCATATGATTTTCTAAAATAAGAAGGGTGAGATGAGGACACCCAGTATCTGCATTTCAAGGTAAACTCTAAAACTTGTGTATTATTTTTGGAGTTATAACTAGTTGACATTTATTTCTCAAGAGCTCTTTATCTGGACAATAGTATTTCTTTTCTCAGCTGGCTGGAGCTTCAGCCTAAGCTGTGCTTGGCACCACCTTCACCCCATGCAAGCAATGGTGCTATCCCTCCAGGATGCTGTCTTGCCATGTGAAACCTCCCAGGAGGAAGAAACTTCCCTCTTTCCAGTCCTGCCAGCAAGTGCACATGAGCTGGGAAGGCACAACTACATGGACTACACTGCCTGAGGTTTATCTGCATATTGTGCATGTCTTTGTGAATCAAATTATATGGCTGTCTCTCCGGACAAATATGTAGCCAGGGAAGGTACAAGCTCTCAAGCTGCAGTTGCTATGGCAATACACCCATATTTCCCTTGTCCAACTTCCATTCTTATTTTCAGAAATAAAGCTAGTTACCTTTTAAGGGTTTAAATGAAGGTAGAAGTTTGGCTAGCAGAGATCATTTCCTTGTGGCATGGGATAGGAAGGAGCAGCATACCAAGCACCTCACAGGCTCAATCCAGAGTCTTTGAGCAGAAAACATACCCTGATTAAATTCAGTAAGTTTTCTGGAACAAAGGGTAATATATGAAAACTCAGCAAAGCACACATTTCCAGCTTCCAGGAGATTTGTTATCTCTCAGAGAGTCAGTCTTCAGCATTACTTTTTGTTGTGTTTGCTGATGACTTCTACAAAATCAGTGACCTCTTTCTTACAAAAAGTTTTTCTTGCTACTTGGATAATAAGACTTTTTATAAATTCTGTGTTTCATCATTTTCAGGTACATTTTTTCTGCTGCATGAACAATAACTACAGGCATATTTTCTTATCACTTTTGCATCCTTAACATTCCTTTTTTTTTTTTTCCCTGTTCTTTGCAAACTCATCTAGTTTTGTTGCGTATTAAGAAATTCTGCCATGTCCTCAGTAAAGCTGTTTCAGCAGTGTAACTTGCCTAAAGACTACTTCTCTGACATATGTATTGTAGGAGTTTTTGATGTACTGCTCAGAATTTTCTTTAAGCAAAAAAAAGTGAAATAAACAAAAAAGTAGATGGTAATTTTAAGGCCATATCTTGCACTGAGTAGTGAAACAACTGGCAATTAATGTGAACTAAAAAGACAAAATCCAAATGTAAGCATCATCCATTGTATTATTTAAAACTTTTTTTATAACCTCTACAATTTTGCTTGTCTTAATCTGCTATAAGGAGTACTCAAAAACAGCTTTGTCAGCTATGAAGACCAGGCAGAGGATCTGGAGGAGGCAGAGCAAAGACAGAGAAGGAGGTGCCCAGACACCAAGTGCAAGGACTGAATTAGTGAAAACCTGTTGTAAGGCATTTTGGTGCCAGGAGAAGGGCACTGTCACCAGAGGCATTGGGGAGTACTCTCAAGCTGTTCTGAAGGTGGTTCCCTCATGGTCATGGGGAGCATAGCCACTAAAATCTGATTTTGAAATGTGTGGGACAAGAAATATTATTTGTATTGGCTGTATGAGGTAGTATGGGGTGTTTTTCACTGCTTTTACAGACAGAGGATCTTTATACACTGCGGCACCTTGCAAACATTTTGTCCTTCTATGACTGATAATAGATTCTGATAGCATAGACTGACCTTTCAGGGATCAGCTCTGTCTTTGTCTGTTTCACTTTTTCTCCAACTGGTGGATGTTGAGGTATCCCTTAGGACAGAGTTACTTCAGGCAGCAGGGAGCTGTGGCAAAAGTTAATGACCGAGTCCTGGAGGTTGGGCAGTAGAACTAGTAATTTACTGAAACACTGATTGCTGCAGGGCCATGCAGGATGAAGAGAGAAATGATGCAGTGAACTAACCTGTCCCACAGTGAGTCTGCTTAAGGCTGCTGGAAGAGAAATGGAATTAGCAGGCATCAGATACAATAAGCACGCTGATGCAGTTTGCATGTATAAGCTCATTTTTCAGGATTCTTTCTGCAGCACACGCTACTGGGATCTTTGCAGGTAGAAGGAAATTGCATTTACATGTAAATCACTGCTTACATTGCTGGAAAGATGAATGAATTCTTATTGCTTATGAAATGTTTCTCTTCAAGTCTTCAACCTCAACAGAATCATAAAATTTGTTATGTGAATGAAATTAACACGAAAATCTCAATGCCTTATCAGTGTTTATAATAATCTAATGGGTGGGAGTCAAGAGGATGGGGCCAGACTCTTTTCAGGGGTACTCAGTGACAGAACGAATTGCAGTGGGCAAAAACTGGAACACAGGATGTTCCATATGAACATGAGAAAGAACTTATTTACTTTGAGGATGGTGGAGCACTCAAACAGATTTCCCAGAGAGGCTGTGGATACTCCTCTGGAGATATTCAAAACCCATCTGGATGCCTACTTGTGTGGCCTGTTGCAGGGAGCCTGCTTTATCAGGGTGTTGGACTTGATGATCTCCAGAGGTCCCTTCCAACCCCTAGGATTCTGTGATTCTGTAATGCTGTCATCATTTGGGTCAGTAAATAATTATTAGGAATAATTCCACATTATCACTTAAGCATGAATGCCCAGAAAGAAGGAGCAGAGAGAGTCTGAATCACAAGTGGCTGTAACTGTGCTAGCTACTCTCATATGAACTTTCAATAAGTACTCTATTTTAATAAAACTTTGCAAAAAATCCTACTGGTGGTGAAATGTCCTGTTGCAGCAAAAGACATTAGGCTCCAGACTGGGATTCTCTCAGTTTTTCTTCAATTATATCCCTTGAATGACTACTGCTAAATCCTTTCTTTCTCAGAAAATCATGGTTATTTTAAAGAAAATAAGCAAGCCTAGACCAAACATCTAGAGAGCCAAGTATATGGGTGAAATGTTCTTTCCAAAGCATGGCCATCCTATTTTTAAGCTATTAAGCATTCAAGTTTTACAACTGCAATCTTTTCTCTTTCGTTTAATGTGACTCCAAGTTAGAGAGGCTACAATTACAAACCAAATTTGACAGAATATAATAAATATATGTTGCACTTCTGCTGATGAAAGCTTTCTGCAAACATTGATGAAACTGCAGCATATACAGCTCAGCAGAATGGAACAGTGAGCTTTGGCCTCTGCTGTCAATTATGGTGGTGAAGCACAGAGGATGTTCAGAAGTGCAGCAGGACTGTAAACATATGCTCAAGCCAGTTTGGATTTGCTTGCTGGAGGCGAGATGGTTATTTTCAGTACAGCTGTTAAAAGGGAGGATGTAACCACTTTTGGTTACAGAATCCATGGAAATTTTCTATAGGAAAGAAAGGAGTGTCATGCCAAATGATCGGTCCAAATTTTAATGCACAGCATTTATGGCTTACCCAGTATATCCTCTATATCCTGTCAATAAGTTTTACGGGTAGATAGATTGCTTGTGTGGTATTTCTCTTTATTGAAGAGAACTCAGGACATATTGGGTCTGATTCATTGGCTACTTTATTTTTGGACTTCACTGGTAGCTGTGCTCACAGGACAGACATAGAAAATAGTATGTACATCTCCCATTGATCTGATGGGCAAAGAGGCAGTATGCAAATGTAGAATCAATGCAGACGTTCTCTATATTTGAAACTTGACCAAATCCCTGACAGACACAGAGATAGAACCATGGAACTTACTACCTCTCAAGCTAAGCTATTTAACTAAGTTAGCACCTATTTTGATAGATATGAAAGGCCGAAGCATTTTTAGAAGTCGTGTGGGTAATTTATTCCACAAATTAAATATCTTGTCTGCAGACTATTGAAAATAATGACTAAGCGAAAATTATTTTCTAGATTTTTGTCATCAAGTCATTCTCAACCTATTTTAATTGCTTGATATTCATAATCTTATCTGTGCTAAGTAATTCATTGTGTTACTAATTAAGGTCATAAATTATATTTTCAATAATTCAGCTTTTTCAAAGACATAAATAATACTAACACATACATTAAAATCTCAGAGCTTTCTTTCATGTAATACTCTCTAATACTTCTTTCATAGTCGTTAACTGGAAAGTCAGTGATTTTGCTAACTAGTGTTTGCCTGGAAGGTTATCAGAAAATCAGCCCAAGTCATACAGATGCAGGTTAATTGAGCAACAGTTCATTTATCCATTTTACAGACAGAAGCAAATACTAGACCCTGTATACTGTTGTTAAATACTTTGATTGCGATATCACACTATAGCATACTAAAATCAATTTGAAAACTTTCCTTCTAGAGATTCTTAAATCTGAAAAAGATGAAAGACCATGACAGGGGATTACAATGCCTTGGGGTGAATAAATATTTTCATAAAGAGTAAATGAGCAGACTACTCACTATGGCCTACAAAGGCACAACATGAAATCGTGGCTGGAGTCGACAGCCCACGCAACTCAAAAGCAGAAAGGATAAAACCTTTTTTGACTGTGACAATCTTCAGTAGCTAAAGCAAACTACCAAGGAAAATGCTAAAGACATGCTGATATGCCATACAGTTTCTGAGGAGAGCTACTAGATAGCTGGAGAACAATTTCAAGCCCAATACTTAAGAGAAGTAAAAGGAGAATGAGTGTAGAGAAATTTAGGATCCATACTTCATAGACCATATTGACTTTGAAATAAAAACTTCTGTCTCTAAATTTCTCATAGGAATATTGTCCTTAAAGCAAACTGATTCACTGCTCATTATAATTTAATCACTCTATTATCTTAACAAACTAAATGTTAGTGACACTATGTATTTTATTACAAGCAGTCTGTAACCCATAAAACATATTCTCATTGCAGAGCATCAGTCAGGATTTTACAAAATTCAAAAGGAAAAAAAATGGTATGATTTAAGTATTAACTTTTGCTATGCTACCTTCGTATCAGGGACAGTTTGGTAGCAACAAAAGCTCATCTAGCAATGATGAAAGTACATTAACTAGATGGAAAACTGCTGCAGATCAGAGCAGATTCATATGGCACTTAACAATAAATTACTTTCCCCTCTGTTAACATCACAAAAAGCAATATACTTGGACAAAATTAGAAGTCATTCAAGTGTCCATGAGTTGAAAAGATGGAGGAACTGCTACTTGTTATTGTGCATTTGTACTGAGAAGCTGTAATTTGGCTGCTATGCCAAAGTAAAAAGTAAGTCCTGCAATCATCCTAACTGTCTCCAATAAGAACTATAAAAACTGAAGGGACTATGCTGGAATTCCTAACAGTAGAGTGGTCGTATGGGAAAGTGCTCACACATTCCCATGGACCTAGGAGAGAATACCTCCCAGCACCACTGGCCATCCTCTGCATTGTCGTTGATTACACTGACCATAGGTTTTATTCCAGGCACTCTCTGAAATCTTACTCGGTGCAGGACGTCAAGTGTAGTTCAACATGGGCTCAATTTCCTAAGAAGTATAATTAATTATCTGACAGGAAGGCTGTAAAATGGCCCACAGAGTGCAGAGGCCTAAAAAAATATACTGTTGATGTCACACCAATGCCAGTTTCAATTCTTTCTTTCTCTGTTCTGAGAGTCTGCCGAATAGGGGCAACTTATAAAGGTATTTTATGCCTTAACATATGTTAACATTTAAGAGTATTTCAAGAACTCTTTAGATTCTGGACCTTACAATTGCTTTTTTCTTTCTTTTTTTTTTTCCCCCTTTTTTTTTTTTTTAAATAAATGAATAAATCTCTGCAAGTGCTGACGTCTTTTTTTCTTAGTCTGGAGCAAAGACCTTGGATCCTTTGTGCCTTCAACTTATGAAATGGAAGGTAGTCACTTAGTCACTGTCAGCACATCTATTTGTTATGCAGCATGTAGATAATATCTGTGAGTATTTTCATGATTGGCTTTGAAAATACCCAAATTACTTTGAAAAGTAATCTGAGCAAATACCTTATAAGGCAATAAAGTGCTCAAGAAATCATATTATTCCTGGAAACTGGATCTTCAATTTTCAGTTTTCCAGAAGGTTTTCTCCTGTTTGATAAAATAATTTTATTAGAATATCAGTTTAGCAGTTATGAACCATATCCAGTCACAATACTTTTATGACTGTATGGGGCTGCTGAATCATGGCCTGAACTTCTGATTGATCACCTGAGGTGAGCAAAGAGTCAGCCACGGGAGCACAGGTGAAGGCAAATCACCTGTGCGGCAGGAAGGGGTGGAGCCTGGCTCCACCTCTCCTAGACCCATTTAAGAGCTGACTGCCAGTGGGGAAGGATCTCTCTCTGGAGATCTGCTTCATTGGAGTTCATCTTGTGAGCCTAGGATAGGGTGAGTGACTTTCTCTCATTACTCCAATATAAATTATATTTGCCAAGCTCCTGTATGTATGTATGTATGTATGTATGTATGTATGTATGTATATGCACCATTTGCATATCCATTGATAATACAATGACTCAGCTATTTGAAGTTTGATGGCCACTCTTACATAACCTCAATGAAAGTACATCGATCACTGCAATGATAGTACTGAATGCAATACAATCTGAGTTTTCATTATATAATATTTTTATGTAAATAAGTACCTGTATAGTGATTTTCAAAAGCACTTTAAAGGAAATTAGAAAAAATCTCAGAAGTTGAAAGACTTGAGAGGAAAACGCACAATAGTATCATGTAGGAGTTTGAAATGTGTTGCTCTCAGACACACACGTATGTCAGCATCTCAAGAAGATGCTCTTTGATCGTCTAGGTGATGTTCTGCAGAAAAAGACCAGAGAGGGTGAAGTTCTGTATCTCGTGTCAAGCTTGATTATTTTTAAGAGACTACTGACTGATTCTAAGAGGATGTTAAGAGAAAATTTACTGAAGAATTTCAAAAGAAAACTCTCCACAAAGTATTCCTGTAAATACTGCAATGAGCAGAACATCTCCAAGTGCTATTTTATAAAGCAGGCATGTCCAATCCAGCTCAGCTTGCACTGTGGCTGCCCCCTGCCCTATGCAGTAATTACTCTGTCCTGAGTGCGCACCCATTGCTTGGCAATAATCAAACTATCATTGTGCAATAGGCATTGGCTGGGCTGGAACCAGGGGAAGAGAAGGGTACAGTACAGTGCTGATTCTGCCTCTTGTACCTTTCATACACATTCAATTGCACTGAACTCCACATGTATTATGCATGGCACATGCTCGTGCTACTTGGTGAGAAAAATAGAGATTGCAGATACCAGTATTTCAACCTATGTTATGGTCTCTCAGGAAAAAAAAGAAGAACCCAGCAAAATAAAAATCATGGGTGAAAAAAGAATGTTCGATGAAAAATAGATAGATGAGTACTTTGTTGTAAGGACTAATAATATGGATTGAATTATTGACAGTTCCAGGAGTTTCTTAAAAATGTGGATGTTGATTGACAATGAGGTCATCGTTTACTTTTCTGAAGGCAGGTGCCTAAATTGGGATAAAATGCTAAAAAATATTTATTGAATTGAGAAATGAAATCAAATCATTTATGGAATCAAAACGAAAATTTGTGCCAGAACTTGAAGAAGAAAAATAGCTCACAGATTTATCATTTTTGGTAAATTTGACTGCTCACTTAAATGAGTTAAACATACATCTCCAAGGTGAGGGTCAACTTATCTGTGCTATGTTTCAAACAGTAGAATCATATCGTAGAATATGATTGGACAATAAAAGCATTCAAAATGAAACTTAAATTATGGCAAGCTCAAGTTACGGCAAATAACTTCATGCATTTTGATGCACTGGCTAAATGCAGTCCTCTAAAGAGTGAAAAATACGCAGCCTTACTTTCAGTTTTGATAAAGGAATTTTTAGAATAGATTTCAAGATTACTGAAAAACATCATCAATTTTTTTTGCTATATCTGCTACTCCATTTCTATTTGACATAAATACCTTACCTGCGTATTTTCAAGTGAAATATATAGAGTTGCAATCAGACACTCAACTCAAAGAAAATTGATCATGTATTTTTACTAGTCTTTAATAAGACCTATCTTAAATAGAGAAAATATCCTATGCTTCATATTCCCTTCTTATTCGTCGCATTGCTTTTTGGCAGTATGTACACTTACTTGTGAACAACTGCTTTCAGGGATGAATCACGAAAAGAGTAATATTTAATCAAAAATCTATGATGAACACCTTGAGAATGCACTAAGAATTGCAATCACTTCCATTGAACCAGACATTGATGCATTAGCTTCACAAAAACAAGATCAAATAACTCACTAGTTTTGTTTTTGTTCCTCTCTGGTTTTTCATGCTTTAATAAAAAATACGATAAATATAAGTTTTGTTACTTATGTACATTAACTACATTATCTATTTTATATGCAGCCCGAGAAAATTCCTCTTCACTCATTGTGGCCCCAGCAAGCCAAAAAATCCCTAAAGAATTTTATCTCCCAAGTGGAATATAACTCATGTAGTGTGACATTTCAAATTGTATCCACCTGAAATTAACTAGTGCAATATAATGTTTTGACAGAATATGTTAGGTCTTGAATATTCAGAAATTGTTTTTACCAAGCCCTAGACTCACTGAATGTGAATGTGGAAAAAACATAATTATATTTATGTAACTTATAACTGCTCTCACTTAGTTACTTACTTATGTCAGCACATGGGAGCTAAACTAATCATGTGGTGGTGATTTAGGAGAAAATATTGAAATACTAAATCTCAAAAGGGTTGAGGAAAACTTAATCTAGTTATAAATTCTGAGAAATGACTGGATATGTGTTCCACTGGTTTTCCATAAGGTGGCAGATATTAGGTTCTATTGTTCCTTCAGCATCTACATGCTAGGAAAGTACAAGAACAACTACTACTATTGCTGCTGCTGCTGCTACTACAACTGCCACTACAAACAACTGTTGTTTTTAAAGATGTTTTTTTTTTTTTGTCATTACAACTTCAAATTTTTAACTATGAATGCTAATATTAATGAAATAAATAGGTAGGCAACTCTCTTAACATCAGTCATTCTGTACATTCATCATCCCTCCCACTCTTCACAAATTCCAAGCAATAAGATATGAAATGTTTATAATTTTTTGGAAAATGTTGCATGATCCTTAGAATAATAAATCATAGATCATAGAATCATAGAATCACTCAGGTTGGAGAAGACCTTAAAGACCTTCATTGAGTCCAACCACAACCTAACCATACTACCGTAACTCTAACAACCCTCTGCTAAATCATGTCCCCGAGCACCATATCCAAACGGGTCCAGGGATGGTGACTCAACCACCTCTCTGGGGAGTCTATTCCAGTGCTTAACAACCCTTTCTTTAAAGAAGTTTTTCCTGATATACAACCTAAACTTACCCTGGCAAAACTTGAGGCCATTTCCCCTTGTCCTGTCACCAACTCCGCTCTTGATGTAAGCATCTTTCAGATATTGGAAGAAAGCAATCAGGTCTCCCCTCAACAGGGGAAAACCACAACCAAGTATAATCATTCAAAAGTTATGCTGATACTGTGGGGCTATAATGACAGCAAATGGAATGGGATTTGTGACTGAGAAGGGAACTTTCGTGGATTCATTTCATAATATTTATGGATAAGTATTATTGAACAATATTCTATTAATAAAAATGTCTTATGTTTATATTGAAAGCTTACTAGATTTATTTTTGCTATGTATTTTAACTTAGTGGAAGTGCTCTCTAAGCTACCATTTTAGTGCTGAGATATTCACACTGTGATACTTCAGTGTTCTTGTTTTTTAAAATCTGTAGTTTTCTTTAAAAAATTATCTTTTTCTTCAGCAAAAGAGTATATTTGAGATTGAGAAATTATACAGTTTATACTTAATATTTTCTCCTAATTCCTTTCGTATGCATGACATATGTCCTTTTGTTTTTCTTTGTAAAGCATTGTCTTTGAGGGAGTGGGGGTTATGGCTGAGTTATAGCAAACCCTGTGTGCAGTGCTAGTATTTATTAATCAGTTACACAAGTCAGCAATAGAGTTAACCAGCAGAGAGCTGCTCTTTTTTTGTTCACACACACAGAAATCTCATTTTTTATTTTAGATTACAGCAAAAACAAAGACAACAACAACCTTGGCAGTATTGTCATAAAGAAAACTGACAACATGCCAGATTTTACATTGAAAGGGTCAGACTGCTGCATTACATCATTCTCACTTAAGAAATGGCCAGAGACTCCCATTCCTCCAAATCTTCCCTATAATCTTCTTTACAGCAGTATTTGACTCACACAAAAAATAAATGTGTTCCTTCTGTTTTAAATGTCAAAGTTTAAATTTTGAAGATTTGCATATTTGAAAATTAGAAAACACTTCAGTTTTATCAGTAGACCTATCAAAATATCTCTTTTTACAAACCTTGCTTCTCCTACATCATTATTTTTATACTTCCAAGAATAAAGGTACTAGGTTGAAATAGGAATCTGTCAGCTTTCAAGCATAACCATGTCCTCACTACAGTCTGTGCTGGTACATACTCATGTTTTCCTACTGCATAAATGAAATAATTCTAACCTGCTGGCAAACGGGGTTAGTGCTGGATTTGTGATTTCACTGCAGAAGTACATACCTTAAATGAGAAAAAATATTAAGGAGAAACCTTATGGTGAAAATGCAGGCCTTTTTGATCAGACATTTGCAAAAATAGGTGGTATTCTTTTTTCTCCAGTTAAGTTTAACAAGATAACCTCCATCTTTGTTTCCATCTTTCAGTGAAGATGTGATCACCACAACTGTTTCATCTAAACACAGTGGCTGTGCAGACCCTGCTCTTCAGGATCAGAGTTCTTTTAGACAACAAAAAAAAAGTATGAAGGAGAGCTGAATTATGTGTCTACAGCTGTCACATCTTTCTCTGAGACTCCTGGCAAGTTCAGTACGGAACTTGTCCTTGTCCATTCCGAAAGGACAAGGTCCTGCTCTGACAAGAGTCATCAAGCCTTCATCTGACTGTACAGTGATGCATTAAGGAAACTGCCTGAGAAGATTTAAATATTGATTTGGGCTCTTTGAGGGGCTCAGTTTGGCTATTTCTGTGGTGACACGGTTTGGTGGAACAGACTGTCACTGCCCATGTGGACAGACTACTTCGTCCCTGTCTCCAGCTCAGAGTGCCCTGACTGCTCAGTGTGCTGCATCACAACCACCCAGAAGTATTCACTACTCCACAAATGGCCACTGAGCACTCCTCACACTTCCCGTCACAGCCTGGGCCATCTGCTGCACTCTGCTCTGTGCTACAGACAGCTCATGACAGAGTGAGGCAGGCTGCTCAATGTGATGGCCAATCTATGAGAATCAGGCAACTACTTGGCTCCAGGTACTAGCACAGACCTGCTTCTTGAGACCTTTTTTTAGGAGAGTCTAGTTTGGACTGACACCACAAGTACTCACTAGTCTTTGCTTCTGACCTTGGGGTACCACTCTTCCACTCCCACCAGGAAAACCACAAAACTTTTTTGTACTCACAGGCTGTTGAAGAAGCACCTTTCCTGAAAAGTTATGACCAATATAAAAAGTTTTCTCATTTCTCTGCCTTTTAGGCTAGTTTCCAGGTAAACATGACACACTTTCTTAGATTTTGAGCACTTCCAAATGTCTTTTAACAAGCTGTTTTACCAGTTGTGTCCTGCTTACCTTTGCAGTGTACAATAAAATGCACAGCAACATCTGAAAAGAGAGCAAGATTCGTAACAGCTGCCAGTTCAGAAATTCACAATACTTCACTACAACTCATATGTTTTTCTTATTGACCACTTTTCTGTCTCTGGACTTATGTGTTGGAAGCAATGTAACGATGCTGCACCTCCAGCATGACTGAAAATAGGAAGCATGCACCTATATATCCGTTACGTTTTCTTTCTCTGAAATGATTTCGCCGTCATTAATAAGTCACGGCATAAAGTAGTTTTTGTAGCATTGGCCTTGAACAAGATGGAATTTCAGTTTTTCAGTTTTCTAAGTTTGAGAGATGGCATTAGCTGTTTAGAAAACATTTTTGAATTCATTTAAATTCTCCTTTAAAAAAAAAAAAAAAAGAGTAGGAAGAACATCTGCATGTTTCCAGATTTGTGCCCTTTGCTTTCAAACAAATGTTTTAAAATTTCTAAAGGACTGTCTTGGAATCAGTCAGCCAGTGAATGTCTGACAAGTTCTATAACTTTATTTACACCACTGGGACAGTAAACTCCTCTATGTAGGGAGGACAACTCTTTGCATCTATTCGTCTTGTGGCACAGAGCTGGTGGGCATGCAAGAAACAGTCAAGAGCAGCATGGTTGAGAAGGCTTTTCTCTCCCCAGCTCACTCTCTTGGGAAAATGCAGAAAACTCCAATATTTTTAGGGCAGAAATTCTGTTTCAATGCCTTTATCTCTTTAGAAATGTGTAGAAAATTTTTGAAATGATGGAAATGTTTCTGTTGAGAGGGTAAACAAATTCCAAATCTCAGTTTGGCCAAATGCCATCCTCACCATTAGAAGTATCAGATTACACTGCTGCCAGTAGAGCTAGCAGGCAATAGCTGGTTTTGGATGGAAAATAGTTACAAACGCTTTTAAAGTCTTCTTGTGAATAGCACATGTATGTCTGGCAGATAGCGAAGATGACACATAGGGAAAAAGTAAACAGATATTGTTTAGTTTCCTTTTCAGTAGAAGTGTGTCCTACACTGCAGCAGTTGGAAATGAACTGCCAGCCAACTCAACGGTATATGTAGTCAAATGATCATCTGAAGTACAGCAGCCCTGGCTATCCAGCACATGAGAAATGTTTATGTACCTCTCTCCTCTCACCTCTGTCCTCAAAAGCCAACTGCACTGGCACATGACGCATTTCTCTGCAGCTCCCTTGAGACCTTTACGCATACAGGGGGCAGATTCCCATGGGGAAAGGGAAGAACGATTAATACATACTTTGGTAAGTGTGTAGTCAGATCCCTGGTGGGGACAGTGGTTTGGGGTGTATGTCCTACCTCATTCTTGAGGTAGTCTAAGATGTGGTGTCTCCTTTTTCTGCGAACATACACCTGTACCTATGTTTTTTTTGTCATTTTATTTGACATTTTGATGCAATTCTCTATTAATACCTATTTTTATTTGAGATCAATGGTTATTATGGTTCTTTATGATCTTTTCTTTCACTGGTCCCAGATGAACAGCTTGTCTGGCTTTTACTCTTTCTGTTATTCACAACACTTATTCTTGCTGCAGGCTGCTCATTTATTAAAGGACTATCATAGTTGTAGAGGAACTGTTAGGTTACAGCCTGAACTGATGATTGAGCACCTGTTGAACGGTATGGCTGGCCCAGCAAGCAATTCCCTTGTGCTTCCCACGTGACTGGAAAGGGTGGACTCTGGGTCTTCCCCTCTCTGGGCTCATTTAAGGACTAGTCTCAAAGAGGGGATTTCTTAGGTGAAGGCTGCTTTCTGAGGGGGAACGCTCTCTTGTTGGAGACCCTTGCCACCAGTCAGGTGAATCAATTTATTTTTTTTAATGTATGATTATTAGTACTCCAAGTGATAGTTTGCCAGATGTCATAACTTATCATAGGCTGTTTCATTGCTTCTGGGGACTGCCAGCTCTGTAGTATAAGCATGTGTGTGAAATCATCAGGAGGATGTGTTCAGCCTCACTACTGACTGTACCCATGGGTAGGGACCTTCAGCAGCCAAACGCTGGTGGGGCTGGAGCAGGAGGAAGCTGCTGGCTCCTAGGGTCCTTTAGGCGTAGCTACTTCAAATGCATACAAAACACATTGAACACCATTAATTCTGATGAATTTCTTATCAGCTGATAAATTACCTTTTGTCTCTCCTAGTGTGTTTCTATTTGAACTCTGGGTGATGAATTCAGTGCTTTAAGATCCTGTTGCCCTGCTTGTGATCTCTAATACAGTTTTTTAAATATTTGTCTAATTAGTTTACTTTTCCATCTGCTGTTTCTGCCTTAAACCTCTTCATCTCTTTTTGAAGAAAATTAACATGTAGGTAAGAGAATAAATATGTTTATTAAGAAAAATATAAAGTAGAAGAATCAGGCTTTTAGGCTATACTCTGTATGTACAATGTTTTTTTCTGGGACAATTTCATTATTCATGAATATTTTATTCATTTCCAATTAACATTTGAATTCTAATTTCTTAGCATCTCTTAGGTGCTGTTGGGCTTTTGAGGTGAATGCTGCAATACATACATGCTTTTTTTGTAGTCTGTTACTTCTGAGCAGCTGTTCAAGAGCCAAATTCTCTCTCTTCAGGAGGAATTATGTGTAAGTTTCATTGAAAGTCAGTTAGAATATATTAGCTTTCATGGGAAAGCAGTGTCTGAAGTGGTAAGTTTAACATCTAACGAGATGAATCCTGGATACTGATCAACCTTGGTGAATGCATTTATTTACAGGAATGGCATGGCCGTAGTAGTAAAATAATAACATGCAGGACTGGCGTGAAAGGGAAGTGCTCTGGACAGCTTCAGGAGAAATTTGTCTGTGATGAGCATTTCCTTGATTCTTGATTATCTAATCCAGGTACCAATTTTACATGGGGAAATGTAAAATGTTTTGGGGAATTCACGGGGAGATATGTGGGAGAGTGTCAAGTGAATTAAGTATGCCAGACTTCCGCATAAAGTTCTCAATTAGAAATCAAGAAACTTTTTCTGCCTAGAGCTAAACTGCTAAACAGTGATTAGTTCCAGTCACTGGACACAAAGTTAGTTTTACCAAGCCTGGACTATAAGATCCTGGAGGAATGAGACAGAAGGGCTGGAAACCCTGCTGGATCTGTGGGAGAATAAATAATTGTTATAATCTGGGGCTGCACACCAGGAATTTAATTGAACACATCAACTTATCTCAGCAAGGATATTAGGAGCCCATAAGAAGATAATGCCTTTCAGGTACACCTGTCAGAATTTCCAAAACAGTGAGACTTCTCCTAGCTTTATGAAGGAAGGTATACATGTATTTTCTGCTGACTCTTTAAATTGGTTTTAAAGTTTCTGCTTTTGTATCTTAAAAAATCCCTTTTATATCTTAGGGAATTTTTTAAGATTTTTTTATCAGTGGAGTTATCAAAGTCGGAATCAAGAACAATTAGCTGAAATACTGCATTTCAGTTTGATTGTAACTCATCTCCATATGCTTTGTAGGATGTTGATGTTGTGACCCATTTTTTTAAAACATCTTGGCTTAGTATAACACAAAACTTGCTTATTATCTGAGAGCTGTTTATAATTAATTTTTATATTCCTTGAAAAACTTGTTCCATATGTAGTCACACAAAATATGATTGGAACAATAAAAAGGATAAAGAGGAAGGTTGAGAATATGAAGGCAATGCAAATGAAGGAATGTAAAGGGGAGGAGAAGAAGAATGGAAGGGGTGAAGGGAAGCTAGAACTGAGGAAAAGGACAAGCAGCAAAAGAAAGACAGGATCTAGTTCTTAAGCAAGAGAAGGAAGTGGTCCAAGCAGACTCGGTGAGTTGAAATCAAGTCCAGGGAAAGTACATAGGAAAAGTCTGGAAAGAAACAAAGGCAGAGAAAATTACCAAACATCTTAAACAACTTTTATGTGAAAGCTGTAAATGTAACATATTGCACATATCCAGCTAAGTGACTGTAGAACTGAGAGGTATAGTTTGATAATGTGATATACCCTCTTTACTATAAATTGTATTTTTCCTAAATGAATTCCTTGTTGAATACCCATATGAGAAAAGTACCTTATCTCTATTTTAAAAGTTTATAGTAGAAGTGGCAACAAAACTCTTTGCATTTTTTTCAGATGTGTATTACCCTCAATTTTGTATCTATTTCAGTTTAAATTGGTATAACTTCAAACTTAGCTCAAAGCTCTTACTAGCAGATTGAAGAGCCCTCTGTCAAATCTCTGTCTCTGGGGTACTTAGGCTTAGATGAAGTAATTTCTGTAATAAGAAAAATAGTTGAAGCTTTCCAAGTGTCATTATAACGCAAGATTTTAAAACTATTTCATGACTCCCTTCTTATTCTCTCTTTCACTCTCCTCAGTTTTTGTTAATACAGGTCTTCAAATGGGCGTGATAACCTGGTAATGGACAGAGATTAAGATCTCATGAAGTTTCTATTCAACATTCCCCAACTTCTATACATGCAGACAGAGCTAACCTTCTTTCTGAGGATTTAGATGCAGTCTAAATGATACCGAAGACAGTACTGGGACTAGGATTTGGGTTATAGCCAGGATGTCTGCAGCAATGACTGCAAGTATTGTAACTGACTGAAGAAAACAAAGGGATAGGTTGTTTGTTTATGTGTGTGCCTTTATATGGTCTTACCTTCCCAAATCCTTTAGACCTTTGTTTTCAAGTAGCAATACTTGTTCTGGATGTGCAATGTCTATTTGCTGTTTGAATACATGCATTTTCACTTTGGCGATCCATTTTGTTGCTGCCAGTCTACCAAGTAGTCTATAGGACTGCATGGCATTCTTTGTCAAGAAACTCTTGATTTCAGAACTGATTAAATTAGTTTGATTATAACCTTTCTCAGCTTGTGCAACTCTTCAACTGTAACTTTTCTTTGAATTTATCTGGCTCAGATTCAGTGGTTACACTTGTTTTGGTCAGTCTTGAGTGACAGCATCTGAAAGGTTTACAGCCTAGCAGCCTTTAAAATGAATGCCCCGTATGTCTCACAACTCCAGTCCTTGGGTTTTCCCTGAAGGTTCAGAAACCTACTGAAAGTTCTTATTCCTGGCTCAGAAACCTCACTGGCTATTAGTTCAAAGCTGCTTATATGGACTTTCTGCCCAGTTTAGTCATCATTACTTTTGTATCTTACTGAGTTACTATTAAATTGCTGTCATTGTATCCTAGGATTTTTGTCTAATGCAAAACAAAAATACAAAAGATTTCTCTTGTTAATCTGGCTCTTCTATAATTTCTTTCTCATCTATTAACGTTGAGGGTTTCTTTTGTTTTTCTGAAACATAAGTTTTATTAGTCTCCTTAGCCCCATTTGCCCTTGGTGTGTGTGAAATTCTCTACAGCTGCTAGGCTAATTCTTATTTCTAGTCAAGTGGGTTAACTATATTATTATCCTGAAAACTCTACATGCATTCGCATGCTGATAACCACCATTATCCTTTTTTCTTCATTCTGAAATGTATCTGGTTGCCAAGAACTAAGTTTTTGTAGCAAGGTTATCTTTAAAACTCCCTTGTCATGTATCATTACAGAAGAATCAGAGCTGGTCTTTCAGCTGTGTTTCATGAGTGAGGATGGGAGATAGCTCAGATTTGTGAGCTAAACAGTAAAATAAATACTTGTGAAAGCGAAATTATATCCTTTTGTACAGCAACATACTATGGGGCAACTTTCAGGACTAAATAAGGAATAAGATTCCTTCCTTAGCTTCCAATAGTAAACTTCTCTGACACAGAATCCCACATCCTAGGAAGGGAGCAAATGTGTTATTTCTTGGACTTTCACAAGAGTAGGCTTTAGGCTTGTGCAGTTTCCAGGTGAGTATGGGAGCTGTCCTTGTCCTTAGGAATACTGCACTATCAGGCTCAGTGGAGCAGATGTTTCGAGGCTAATATGGGAAGAGTGGTAGAATGTGGATCAAGCTGCACTACACTTTTAGCTGCCAACTTTCTCTCCACCTGCAGGAAGAAAAACTAACTGTTGGTGGATTTTTGGCTACAACAGGGATCCAATGTGAATTGCTTGGAGCACAAATGTCTGCTCATTTCCAGTCAGCAGAATAGAGAAAACGACTCTTACTGAAATATAAAAGGCAAACCTGAGGCTTTTAAATTCTGCTGTTAGATAATAGGGTACACAAACTTTGAGCTTTTTCTTTCAAAAATTAGTGTTAATACTCCAAAATATATTTAGGGAGAAATTATTGGTACTTCTATTAATTGTCTAGTCATTTTTTATTGTATTTTTGACAACAGCAAATTAAGTCAGTCGTAAATGTAAGGCTCCTGCCAACTGTTATAGCTTATCTACACAGTAAGGTTCCTTTTAATGACTCTCACAGGCAGTTATAGAATGTAGTTGTATACATAGATGGAGAAATTAAGTACCAGATACATAAAAAGGGAGTGAAAAGTACTGTGCCCTGCAATCAAGCACTACCAGAGCTTAATTGGTGTAAAGTGCTCTTTTGTATTAAGATATCATAAAAAAGTAATTAGCATGATTTCTTTCTTTTCAAGATAGAAAGGCTTATGTGACTTTCACAGCGAGTCCAGTCAAATACTTTATTTCACTTAGGAAGTGAAACAGGATTTTCTTCAGCACTGTATATTAAGCATGTCAAATTCAGTTTTAATGAAAACTGGCTGTAACCCACATCTGATACCTAACTCTAGGATAACATCCTAACTCATTTAGCTTTTATAAATAAGTAGAGCAAAGAAAATTATTCACCAGCAAAAACAGTCAATCAGGATCTGACCGCTAGCATAGCTATCTTTTGCTTAGTGAGTTACCCTAGATCACTTGATGAAGCTGACTAACAAATCATCTGCTGAGGTTATAAAAGAGCTCCACCCTTGCTTAAGGAAGCCTCTGCTCTGGGATACCTAGAGGAAAGAAGCAGAGCTTGGGGAGAGGCTGTAGGTGGTCTTCGTCTGGAAAATATGCAGGCAGAAGAGACTAAGGTGTGTTTATCATCTGTTCCACTATTTAAATTTTATTGTCTCTCTTGAGTATAACATCTCTCAGGAATTCTATGCAAAACATGTGATGTTCTTTGTATCATTTATATCACCTATTTCTGAGGAAATAACCTATGAATCTACAGTTCCTCAATTTTCATGCCCTGAACTCCACCTACACAAGATTGTACACTTGTTTTAAGGCTGAAACCCCTTTACTGATTAGTGGAGATGGGATGTGAGGAATGGCAGCAAGATCTTTTTTTTTTTTGTGTGTGTGTGTTAAGGCTTCTAGTCTTTGAAAACTCTGCATCTTTTTGTGTTGTATTACCTTCTGGCTGGCATTTGCCTACAGTCTGATTCTGTCTCATTACACAAGGAGGATCCAAAAGGATCTCTGGCTTGAAGCGTAAATAACCTTACTTGACTTCACCAGGAGGATGCCTTTGTATTTAATTGGAAAGAACACTTGGTTTTGTTCTACTTCTGACTACTGATTTGTCATGAGTAAAGGTCCTCCTTCAGCTGGAGCCATTTTCCTAAAATGAAGGTAGCTCTGGCAGTTTAAATCCTTATGTGGAAGCTGAATTAATCCATCTGGGATTCAACTTAAAGTTAAAAACACTGAACAAAAATAAAGTTTAGATCACTTTAAGAGAAACACTTGAACTTAGCCCTGAATAAAACACTATGTATAAACTGTACCAGTAGCTCAGCAGTCTTGAGAGATCAAAGCCAAAAAATACTGCAGCATTTGTCCAGTTGATCAACTTGTTCTTATTCAAAACTGCCCTGGTCTGTCATTAAATCACAGAAATAACCATTTCCCAGTTCATTCATTCACAGTTACTGGGGGAGCTAAGTAAACTTTGCAATGCATACTTGTGAACAGCTTCCTTATGTCTAGAGTGATACATAATAAATAATTGAAAATTGTTCTACATTTTGAAAATTCTACAGTTTTGGAGGAGCTGATCATCGTCAGTATCTTGATTTATTTTTCATTTTTGTCTCATTTGCTTAAGTAATGATAATTTTAGATCCAGACTGTGCTATTTCTGCTTAATTTGTTTCTCTTATGTCACTACTCTTTTGGAAGTCTATTTAAAAGTAATTCTGAACGCAACTGTTTTGTTACCTATCAGGTTGTAGTGTGTGTTGCTCTGTTTCTATTCTATATTTTTCTTGAATCATGACTATGCATTATTAAAAAGGGAGGGCAGGACTGTCCTGTGCAGTGGTGGTTTTTCTTTCATTTCGCAGCTCAGAATATCCCCCCTCATCATTACTACTTTCCCTAAATGGATAGGTTTGTACAAGAAAAGTATGTGTTGTGTGATTAGGAAGATGTGAGTTGGTACCCCTTGTCCTCCAAGAGCTGACGAGAAATGCACTTCACAGATGCTGAAGAAATAGCCCTTCCCCTATCCAAAATGAGAACAAAGGGTCAAAAGAGCGCTATGTTTAGAAATGGGCATGAACACACACTGCAACTGAAGTAGAAGTTGCTTGTTTGTGTGAGTGAAGGATGGATCTCATTGAAGTCTGTAGAGGCTATTGCATCCAGTATCTCAGTTTTCCTACAGAAATTATTATAAGCCACCTAGTGTTATATCCAACTATTCAGACTTCATACCAAAAAAACCTGTTCTCGGCTTTTCTGAAGCCCAAAAACATTGAGCTGCTCCTTTTGTAACAGTAAAAGGACTTGAAAGATAGTTTTAATATTTTGTTCCAGTAACTTGATGATATCAGCAATTTAAAGCTCTTTGTGCATTTTTGTGTGAGTGAAAGTGTGGAAAATGTTTCTATTGTTTTAATTCCAACAGCACCTGCTTATATAATAAAGACCATCCAAAACACAGGTCTCAATTATATTAAGAATTGATGAAAACAATTTGTATTACAAAGGATAATTGATGGATGGAGAGCCATTTAATCAGTGTTTATTCTGTAGGATTCTCCTACTATCATCAGTATTAATTAAAGCTGATGTTAACACGTTCAATGGAAGTAGAACATATGCAATCCAATAATATGTAACAAAATGCATACAGTGTTCTACTTTCCCTACACTATTAGCAAATAGGTAAACTGTAGAGAACCCATTCACAGCAGGTTCCAGGAAGTACACACTTTTTTTTTTTTTTTTTTAGCTTTTATCTGGAAGATCAACTTTCTTGGATAGGATTTCAAAGATAGATAAGTATATGCATTACAGGGAGGATAGCCATACAGAATGAGAGAGTGCAGTTAAATGACAGAAAAATTACTAAGCAATTAGAAGGCCTGTTCTCTTATCTGAAGAATTTATTTTGTGGAAAGCCGCTTTGTTGACCTATTTCCTTCAGTCTTTCAGACTGAATTGTTTTAGGTATGTATTTTTGCTTCTCAAAGGCATTGTTCAAACTGACTTTATTTTTCCCCTGGGATATTCCTTCTGTCTTACCCTGAGTTGCCCTTTTATCTTACTGATGGCTTTGAGATTTCTTGCTTTGCATTTTTCATCTATAGCTAAAAACCATTTTCTTCTCTTTGTGGTTACAAATAGCTCTTTTGTGCTGTTTCTTCAGCATTTTTTCCTTCTACTCACTTTTTCTATTATCTGCTGGCTTGTGGCCTGTTCTTCAATTTAAAAAAAAAAAAAAAAAAAGATTATTTTAATA
This sequence comes from Meleagris gallopavo, assembly GCF_905368555.1. Lineage (NCBI taxonomy): Eukaryota > Metazoa > Chordata > Aves > Galliformes > Phasianidae > Meleagris > Meleagris gallopavo. The sequence continues at coordinate 49,216,346 of NC_139405.1, read as the reverse complement.
TCTATTAAGGCTGCTTCTTTGTTTGGAATTTCTTGAATATCTTAACAGGAATTCAAGAATATGTTGATGTAAACTGTTAAAAAACCTGAGGTCTCCTTTAGTCTCAGTTCAGCTGAGGCGTTCTTTAACAATGTAGAGCCTGTATGCTGAAATACGGAATGTGAATTGGGGCGGTCCAGAGGAACCAGGAAACACAGTACTTGTCCCAGCTGCAAATGACTGATTCAGAATGAGAAAGAGGTAATGCTCACTACTTTACAGCACGAGTGCATGTCTTGATTTCTTGCTCTGACTCTATATTGAAAGACCATGCATTGTCTTGTTCACATTTGTTGCAGAAGTATGGAATTACTGTGATACATGGCTGGTACACCTGTTTGTGTTGAGTGTGCATGGAAGAGTTCCCTTGTGTTCATACAATCTGCATATATAATATATATATATATGTATATGTATATGGGATATAGAGTCTGGGTAAACCTCCAAAGGCAGCCGTCCTTTAAAGAATGACATTGTGATTCCTATACCTGTTTCCTACGCTGCTCAGAAACATCTCCCATGAGACAGAAGATGATGCTAAATATGTCTTCCTCTGAACAAGTCAAACTCTTTTTCTCTTACACACAGGAGAGTAGCCTATCTGCTGCCATAGATGAGGACAGAATTTTGTTTTCCTGTCAGAGTTTTTCTGAGAGCATGATATTGTTGGGTCCTGAGGGAGTGTTGAAAGGGAAGACTGTGAACTGCCTCTTCCCCGAGGCAGTCGATTTCTGGGTGTTAGTCCCTATTGTTATTAAAATTTGTCTTTAGGTAATGACTAAATTTTTTTTTTAAAGGTTAAAAGCCATGGTTTTTACTCATGCTTTTCTTCTTACTTTATAGTTAACTACATAGTTTTGAATCAGTTTACATTCTGGTTCCTGGAGGGAGAAAACATAAATACGTGAATCCAATCTGTGAGTGCTTATGGCAGAATGATTGCTCTAACCTAGCATGCAGACTAACAGCAGATTGGTGAAATTCAGCCCCACTACAACAAAGGCATGGGCAGTTCTGAGCAATGATAGTCGCTAAAAACTGAGGCTGACTTTCAAAGATATCTTTTGTTACAATCCTCAGACTGCAGAGCTGTGGGACCATGGTTTAGCTTTCTCCTGTCTCCTTTCTGTGAATATTAGGGTGCAGGAGAGAACTATTATATATGTAGCAGGCGAAAGTGCAGCCAGGGCTGAAGTTGGAAGGTGCCCAATTGTAACAGCTGGAAATGAAGGAGGAGATCAGAGGGCTTTAGCTGTGATGCTCTGCAGTTAATTTTAAAACCTTAATTTTTAACAGAATGAAAATCCCAGTGTACTTTAGTACTCAACTTATCTAATGACTGCTGTCTGAAGTGACAGCTCGTTCTGATCTGTTGTGACCCACAGGCTCCATCTATATTTTCACATAGGTGTTCAAAGCTGCTGTTCTGTGACTGTGGTGATGCAGTGCTCCCTGCCTGCTCTGTTTCCCTTTTATAGTCTGTGCTGCAGATAAGCATACAGTTGAGTGCTTGGTGAAAGCCCTCAGTTTCAGTGCTTTCAACATGCTTCCATCGTAGGCAGTCAAGCAATTGAAGTCTGATAGTGTTGGCAGAGATTTTCCCTCCTGTTACACGAGGACAGTGGAGAGTTCAAAAGCTGAGCCTCCGGCTCTGTTTAATAAAAGGGCTCATTTATCCTACAGCTGATCCTTCTTCTGTAGCATTGTCTGGTGTAGTTATTTGTAAAGACTGTCACATCACATTGTCTTTGAGTGCAACTGTGGCAACATAAAGGCTGAGGAATATTTCTAGAGGTCAGTAGCAGTGAACTTTCTGTAAACCTGTGCCAAGTCTAAAGAAGCTATGCATGCTTCCAAGCTAATGACAAGACACATGCTTGTTTTCTGTGGTTGTTGAAAATGTTGCTCTGACTCCTCCATGCAGTTTTAGCTTATTTTCCTATAAATACTAGTACTTGCCGAAGTTCGCTCATTGTGAAGTTTGTTCTTGGTGATTTACTGTTATCTCTTTCTTCCCGTGAAAAATGAAAACTTAAATATATGCAATTTTGCAATGTGCTATATTCAGCAGCCCAGAATGCTTTCTGTTATGTCTCCTCACTGTGTCTTAGTTGTCAGGACACAAATACATGGTTTTGGGAAAAGGAAGAAACTGTAAACAAAGGAAATCAAACTGAGTTGTCAAAGCTGTTTTTACTGTCATTAGCAAAAGTTCATGGGAATGAGGTGGTTGACAGAGCGTAATAGGCTTGTTTCCAATGTCCATTCATACTCTTTCAAAAAAGAGTCAGTAATCTGTCCTGTCCTTGAATTGTGGTGCTAATCACAGTTTTTTATACATAGCTAATTAAAACTCACTTCAAGAAGAATCTCACATTTTTCAGAAAAGAAGGAAAATTCCTATTTGCAATTCTACCTTGTTTGGGAGCAAAACAGGTATACTAGCAAGCAGTATATAACAATACTACTTGTTGATCTGAAAATGTTTGGATGAGCACCCCCTCTTATCTCCTTGATGCAGGATTCTGCATTAAGAACAGGAAAAAATTAAGAGACACAAAGCAAGCAAGTGGTTCAGTAATATCAAAACTAAGATAAATCTGATTAACAACTTGGCTTCGAAGTCAAGTCAGAAAAGAGCTCATAGCAGTAGTGCCATCAATACTGGTTAGAAAATTTCAGGGTTTATCTTAAAGATCCTAGCTCACATCAAAAGAGGAAGAAATGATTGTGGGATATTGTTCAAGTGGTCCTATACTTGCTGGGGAATAAAAGGGGAGGGAAGACTGCAGGAGTGAGCAGGTTAGTAGTCTGCAGTTTAGAAGGAGGAATGTTGTATTAGAACAATTAGTGCAAAAACATCTTCATTTTTAAGAGGAAACTATAACAAAGATGCATTGTTTGAATGCAAAAAATTTAGATGGGAAGTAGGGTGCATATTTTTGAAAGAGAGGCATTAACTCTTATAAAAGAGTTGTGTAAGTCCTCTTTCACTAGAAATCTTCAAATAAAAATTAATTATATAAAGCAACAGAATATAATTTAAGGAATTCCTAGGAATGGTTATAATTTTTTTCCTGGCACAAAGGTGGGACTGATTAGTTGGCAGATTCCTGGGTCATCCTTTTTACCATCCTTAAAAAAAAAAAAAATCAGTGTGACCTTTTTTCCTTTTTTTCCAGAAGTTTTTTGCCTGATCTTTCAAATGTCACTGGGGTGGCTTGGTGGCTACATCATCTAACTATCTCAGCCCTCTGGGGTGCCTCTTATCAGAACCTATAGACTTACAGACAAGAGGTTTCCTTAGGTGGTTGTGAGCCTGATCTTTGCTTACAGCAGAAGGGACGTTGCTCCCAGTATCTCCATCTTCCTACTCTCTGACCCATCTGCTCAAAGGGTACATGAAGAGCAGTTGCTAGTGAAGACAAAATTTGTTGAATACCTCAGTCTTCTCCTTGTCTGCTTACCTGAATCTAATGATTCTGAAAAAGTCATCTTTATGTTTAACTTTCTTTTAGAAGTATGAAGTCATACTTCTGTCTGGCTTTACTGTCTAACTTTCCTGTGTCACGGAGGACACTGTGACAGTATCACAGTCAAGGAACAGAACTTAAAACATTTGTTCTTCTATCTGAAGAATCTGAGAATCGCTGTAATGAGACTGACAGTTGGCACTATCATGCTAAATGTAGTAAATAACAAAATAGAGAGGAGCACAAGTGCTTGCTGGAGGCTGGGAGAGTATCATTGGTTTACAGTTCAGTTAATTCAAAAGCATTGCCTGAGGAGTTCTTCCTTACATGCTTTCAGTTTCTTTCTGAACCCATGCAAAATTTTAACGTTGACTGTTTCCTAGAGTGAGATGCTCATAGCCTATTGCAAAGTCTTTGAAGAATCACTTCCTCTTAGTCTGTTTTGGATGTGGTTTCTGAGATTTCACTTAATGGTCTCTAGTTTTGGTAGTATTGATGGAGGCAAGGAACCACTTACCTTTCCTTTACATGTCAATGTGAAGATCTCAGTTTTGCCTTCTCTCTTATTAGTCTTTATTCCAGACTAAGTTGTTTTAAATTATTCTTTATGATATCTTGGGAAAGGTGATGACCAAGCTGTGTGGTGGTATTACTGTCTACTCAGCAAAGAAAGGCAGATATAAGCAGACATTCCCCTGCAGTCATCAACTGCCAATACTAGAAGAGTTGTATTTTTCTGAGGCTTGTTATAAGGTTTTCCCCAAGCCCATGAACTTCCCAGATCTCTCACTGAAGGAGTTCCTCTGTGTTAAAATCTGAGTAATCTCTGAGGAACTGCTGAATCCTGTTTGCTGGTTTCACAGTGATGATCTTTGCTTTACAGCATCAGACTTCTCTATAAACAGAATGAATGCTTTGTCATGATGAATTAAATCATCAGAGCTAGAATTCCACCCTGAGATGGAATGAAAAATCAGAAGTAAACAAAATCACACTTTACGCTTAGAAACAAAATGCTTTTTTGAATGTCCTAGTCAAAGTCTACATCTCCTTATTTCCTCTTTTCTCCTCTGTTTACTTCCTACAACAGAGATGCTTTTTCCTAAACATACTTTTTTTTTGTAGCAGCCATAATAAAAGAATGGGACTTCAGTTTGGATTTCTCTATTAGTCCCTGTATAATGAATGTAAGCAGCTAAAACTAATGGTGAGTTTTGTAAACAAAGGGCATGCCAAATCTATTGATCCATTCTGCAGTAAGTAAAAAATGTGAAACATTAAGACTGCTGAAATACGAGCTTTCTGACATTCTTTTCACTTACAGTAACATAGAATTAGTTCTGTAATACAATACACACAAATGTTGTGATCATGCTATTTCCTTTTTTGATTGGATGTTTGCTTAAAAAGCATGTATCTTGGGAAATAATAAAGTTTGCCCTCATACTTATTTCATTCTGCAAAAGCATGTGGTTTTCTTCAGAGTAAAGGAAATGTAATTACTCTTATTGGCACAAGCTCTACTAAGAAGTACCATAAGACAAAATGGACGAGGGTGGCAGTACTAAGACTCAGCTGTTTGCTTCTAGGTCACTAATTTAAATACGATTCAGGTCAGTACTTCCTAACGTTTCTTGCGCATTGGTAGGTGTTTAGTGGTTACTTATGAAATGAGTTGGCATTGCCCCTATTACGTTGGGATTTCATTATTTTTAATTTTTTGAAACTAAAATGACAGATACTGCAGAAATATAAGCAACTGCTGATATAACTTCTGTTTTTGGATGGGTGCCAACACTATCAAAGAAGCCACTTGCTCAAGCAAGCACTATCTGCAAAGCTTGATCCTGCAGCCAAGTCCTAACAACCTTGCAGAGATTGGAAAATCAACTCCTAATTGCAAGAAGAGGCATCAGTAGACAGGAAATTCCTTTCTGAAAATTGTGTAGATAAGTTGCTAGTTGCTGTCAGTGTTTTGTCAGGACAGGTGTCCTCTGGACCATTATTCCATATCAACTCTCTTAAGGACACAGTACTTGTGAGTTCAAAGATCTGGAAGGTATTTTTTCATAGTGTGCAGCATAGTTATTCTTGGACCCCTCACTCCACATTCAAGACTTCAGGGTATCTGACTGCTGGGCATTTGCAAAGTGTCTTTCAAATTGTTGGTGTTCATCAAAGGCTGCTAAGGTGATGGTGTTTTAAATAAAATAGTTTTGCTGGAAATTTTCAGTCCAGCTGTTCTCCCAGCATTATCTGTTTCTAATGATGTCTATAAGAAGCTCTAATTTCTCGGAAACTGAAGAGCTCAGGAGATGGATGAATACCAACTGGTGGAACTAATAAGGTGCATGCTAATCTTACTGGCTCAAGTACTTCAATTTTTTGATGTAGTGCATTCTATGGCCATCATCTGTTAACTATCAATTTCTGCTAGCGATTTCAATTGTGAATTCTTCCAGGCATGAATTACTGCCTCATTTTTTATGCTCAGCATTTTTAAAAACATCTATAAAACAGTAATTGTCCTTGTGACTCCATTTCAGGGAAGTCTCGTAAAAAAAAAAAAAAAAAAAAAAAAAAAAAAAAAAAGTGTAAGAAGGTTCTGCTCTAGCTTTGTGCTCCAGCAGAGAGAAGATCCCAATCCTCACAGTTCTTTTCATCCTGGCATATTCCGTTTATTCAGCTCTTAAGTAGATCAAATGACCTTTATCTAGGATGAATAAAGTAATTAAAATATATAATGCAGTCACCTCCAGCAATAAAAGTGTATAAAAAAGACAGAAGGGCAATAGATGTAAGAGAATCCTCTTTAACAATGAAGAATTAATGTCTAACATTGAATTTACTTGTTCCCAATCTGATTTAGTGAATGTTTTCTTTAAGATCTCATTCAAATGCAATCGAGATTTATGGAGGTCTTCAGAGTTACTGTTACTTCCCACTGGGGTAACAGTGACTTACTGATATCTTTGTGATAGAATTTTTTGGTATTAAATAAAGGATAATTTGTTTGAAAGTGCTCTGCTCAGGCAATGTTGACAGGATAGTGCTGATCTGCTCTAAAGTTTACCTAAAATAAAGGTCCAGACTGCAACCCAAGCATGTTGATTTTTTTTCTTTTCACTCACAAATTGCCAAATATTTGTCCCTTCATAGGGTTGACTGCACAAGCAAGGTCAGTTACTAGCTTTGTGCTCTTGTTTCTCAGTTCACAGGTAAGCTGATCAAAGATCAGGAGTTCAGATGTCACCATTACTGGTCATCTGGAATGACTTTCATTCTTTTGTTGAAAAATAGACCATCAATAAACAAATTATTGTGGGGGAAAAAAAAGTCACAAGACATCAAACCAAGTCTTGTCCAATGTCTGTTTTTCTCGAGGCTTTAAAATATGCATTTTTCTACATTTATATGCTTGTCAATATCAGAATATTGCCCTGTAGTGTTCCAGATCGATTAAAATGTGTGAAAATTTAATCACTGGCTCTCTTCCACCCTATATAGGTAATGCCGTGTATTTTTTTTAATTTGATTCAAGCCTCAATCTGTATGCACATCCAAGCATTTATTGAAAATATTAAATTCTGATTTTATTGATAAACTCTGTTTAATAGGCCTACTGATGAACTTAAGAGCTGTTAACAGAGTGCTCCTGAGTAATTTCAATAAAACACAAGTCAATTCAGGGAAAATACATAGATACATTAAATAAGAAATTAAACCCTAGATTCATATCCATTTCTCATTTGCAACTGATGATAACTTACTATTGTACGTTGTCATTTTCCAGGAAAATATCCTAAAGGATAAAGAAGAGGCATTAATAAGTTTTGCAGGGGTATCTTATTGAAGTCAGTGTCAAATGCTTCAAATTATGAAGCTTCAGCCAACGTTTTAAGTACCATTAGGAAAGAGAATAAGTCAATCTGTTGGAACTCACATCCTTGAGAACAAAAAGAAAAGATGCTGCAGTGCAATAGGCACTGCTCTTTGATTATGTGTTGTGTTAATTGAACAAACAGTCAAACAGAATGGGAAAGATGCAATTATCATTTTAGTGATGAGTGTAGCGTAGGTTGTGAATGCTTTCCTGTAGAAGAAATGCAGTACTTTGAATACTCTGGAAAATCTATTAATTATGTACCACTGCTATGTACTTTTTTTCTGAATCTGATGCACCTCTGTTCTGAGACATTCACCTTCACAAGAAAGACAGTAGGGGAAATTAAAACAGCCATTCATTATCATCTTCATAAGAAATGGTTCCCCATTTCTTTACATTTCTTCATCTTTACAGATGAAATGCTGGAAAAAATAGCAGGGAGCTGATGAGTACAGGGGACCACTGGTGGATTACACAGATGCTCAGGGTGGTGAGCAAACACCAGGGAGGTGGAAGGTGGTGAGATGGAATAAGAGGTGTTACTGAGAATAAAAGAGAGAAAAGAGTTATTGTGAGGAGAGGAGAGAGCAAATTTGATTGTTTTTTTTTTTTTTTTTTTTAATGCAGTGAAAATTCACATCTTTTTCCTATGAAATCAAAAAGCAAAAACTCATTCTACTTGTGATTCACACCATAAAAAAAAAAATAAGATTACGTATTTCAAAGATAGTGAGCAGCTGTGCTCTTGGATTTATCTAAAATGCTGAAAGTTACATTCAAATTATCTTCTGTATTCAAGTAATAGTTCTATTTGTATTAAACATAATGTTCCATTGATAGATGGATAATTTTGATTGATAATTTTTATGCCAATTTTTTTCTGAAGACAAGATGAAGAGCCTAGCTTTCTTCTAAAGAGGAAAGATGAAAAGACAATTCTTACAATGTGCACATTACAACTCTAAGAATAATTCATTACTCCCTTGCTGACAAAATAGAGAAATCTTAAATTACTTCCCATCACAGTAAAAATAAAATAAAATTAAAAAAAAATCTTACCAAAATACCATTCTTTAAAGATTTTGTTTTCATTGAATTTTTCATTATCTGATTATAGACGAAAATATTCAGTCTATTCCTAGGAACTGTGGAATGTGGAAAGAAAAAGTCACTAAGATGTTCTCAGAGAAATCTCAAGGAGTTAGATTTTCTTCTTGTCATTGCTTTTTCCTAATGGATTCTTACTTTTCTTCGGTACCTAACTGACCTTACCCCATTGAAAAAGACCAGTGTAGCTTTTTTGAATATCTGTTTTTTGGAGAGCGAAGTAGGTGAGGCTGCTCCCTATTGAAGGAGAGAATCGTGAGACTGGTGTGTGTGCCATAAGGGTGAGTTGTGCACCAGGACCTAACTTAGCTCATAAGGCTGCCCCAGTGCCTTGGATGCTAAGCTACCTCTGAGTCAATTAAATTTACAGTATTTGTTGTCTAAAACATACATTAATTGCAAGTGGGTGTTTTGTTTAGGCTGCTGAACTTTTTGATTTGGTTATTTGTGCTTCATCAGGTTCTCAAGGTACAGACAGATCAACTTGGTTTCTAGAATAAGATGCTATTCACTGTTCCACCCTCCACTTCCTCATCCTCCATCTCCAAGAGGAGAAAGAAACGACTCAAATTTTCTCACATTGGCTTTTGTTCCTGTTGTCTATCTGTTGCTTACCTTTAGTTTGAGAAATGAACATAATATTGATTATATGGAACTTCTACTTTTTTCACATATTTACAGAAATGAAAATTTAAGTTTCCAGTTACCACTTTCTCGAACTGCCACCTTTTATAGCCATAGAAAATGATACCTCTGAGACTAAATCTCCCTGAGTAAGGATATGGAAGGTAAGAAGGGCACTCCTTTTCCATTTTCCACTTTTGTGTTTTGTGTCCCAGTATTCTAGCTTGCTTGAACTACTGTTGTTTTCTTATTTTTCTGACTATACTACTGAAGACGCAAGCAGCATAACAGTGATTGAGATCTGCAAGGGCATAGCTCTGCTGAATTTTGAGCTAGGATTTCATCACCAAAGACTGTTAGAATTACAAGTCTTGCTGTTTTCCATGCAGGACATAATGATTGCTACAACTTGTTTTGAGCAACAGGTCAACTAAAACAGTTTTCTTCTGTGGAGATGGGAAAAGAGATGGAGGTAAATAAACTTGGTGAGCATTGGTGAAGGTCTTGATAGCAGGAATAATAGGCTATGTGGACAGGAGGCAGATAATGTTACTGATAATGACGCCACAAATTCAGTGTTATACTCTTGAAACAAACAGTACTTGCCCCCCTTGTAATGTCCACTGAAAGGACAGAGTGAAGTTCCTGCTGTTAAATACAGCTCATCCACAAAGAGAGATGGGTAGATGCAAACTGGGGAGAGATTTGAGTTACCATTTAAGAAAATGGCTAACCAAGTAAAGTTTGACAAATATTACTGGTAAGGTAGCTTTGTAGAAAGTTTAAATTTTAACTTGAAGACAGATTTTCACTCTATCGTAAAAAAAAAAAAAAGATTCTATAAATTACCAATAAATGAGATTGCAGAACTGAATGCAAATTGAAAATTTCATTGCATAAGCCACATATGTACAAGGAGCATCAACAAATTCTTAGGTCTAATGCTCCACTTTGTTGGCATATTGTATAATTTTAAATGTAGGAAATCTCTGATTTTCCTGTGTACCTCAGAATTCTATTGCAATATGAATAATAAAGCAAGATAAATATAGCCTACTCCTCCCAGATTGTTACTCGCATCACTAACTTACATTTCTTACTCAGCTCAATGCAAGAGTGAGAACAATGTGAAGGAAAGGTCTCTAAATCCATACAACGTAATTTTAAAGGTGTTGTAAGATTATATAAAGTTTACATAAAGAATAAAATTAACTAGTGATTAAATCAGATCACATTCTTATACTGAAAAAGTCTGTGTGAATTTTTAATGTTTGATTTTTTTCTTTCATTAAAAGCAATTATTAAGTAGTGAGAGTTTTATTTTGTGAGTGCTGTTTCCTTTACTCATGAATAATTGTTATATGAATTTTCAAGGTCAAGATAATTATATTTTTAAGAGATGATGTATTGCCCTGTTTATATTTTTTATGGTTAAAGAATTTTCTAACAAAGCTTTAAATATTTTAATTTCTGTAGCTGAATTTATTCACTAAACAATTTATAGTGGCAGTAAGGTGGCTGCTAATTAGAAAATGGAAGTGCTCTTCTACAGCTTAGCTATTTATGGCTCTTTTATTTATTGCGAAAAATATTGATCATGTACACAGAAATGACTTTCTTGCTATGTCGCACAAATTTTATATTACCAGTAGTTTCATTTTCATAGTAATTTTCCATAATTTACAATGTTTGGATGTCTTTCATTTGAAAGACATTGATGGAAAAATAATTCATAAGTATGCAGATTTAGGTGAATTTGGCAGATCCAGAATCATGAAGTATGTTTTTTAAGTGAGATTTTTTTTTTTCCAGTGGGAATAACTTTTGTAAGTTTGTAGACAAACGCATATTAATTCTACCATCATTTCCTTTGGGAGAAAAGCAACATCATTGTACTTATGGAAAAATCATTAATTACTTTCAGAAATTTCTGAAGATCTTTTTATGTTACTTCAATTTACTTATAGAAAGTTCCTATACGGTAGCAGGATTTGTGCTGTGTATTTGTGATGTAAGTATAAGATGACATGCAAGTATTATGTTCAGCAAACAGTAACTTGCATGCATGATTGTTGAAGTTAACATATGAACTTTGTACTTGAAAACTGGTCTACAGTTTGCACTGTGACGGTTGCAAGGAGTGACTGCTGTTTTAATATGCACTTGCATATAAAAAGGTGAGAATGTGAAGTCAATTAACTGAAAAGCAGAAAGGTGTGATAGTTGGAATTTAAGTGATACTGTGTTGTTTGATTGAAATTTGAAAAATAGAGTCTTAAAACTTAGGTACGGAAGTTCAAGTATAGGAGTGAATGTGTTCATGGTACACAGTAAAGATAGATGTCATATCTGTAAGTGTAAATTAGGAAAAACTGTATAAGTAAAAAATACTTTTTGACTATTCGTGGAGAGTTACTTGACTTGCAGTACAACCACAATTGCACTTCTGTACAATCAAGCTTTTGATCTTTCTTGAGTGACATGATGATCTACAACTTCCATACTTTTTTTTTTTTTTCTTTTTAGGCATTGCATTTTGCCTTCTTGGTAATAAAGCTTCCTCGCTTCTTAATCTGTTAGTGTATTGATCCTTCCTGAGAGCCATCATGGAGAGTAGTGCTGGGAAAGTGTTCTTTTATTACTTTATTACTCCATCCTGATCTTCAGCCTGTCCTAATTGAATTACAACTTCTTCACTGACTATTTTACCAAATAGTAAATAATTACAGGTTTTCTTGCAGAATTTATTCTTTAAGGAAATTACTGTTATAGCCCCTGGCTTGGGGCAAGGTAAATCAACACAATGAGCTTTATGCAGTGCTCTTTTCAGAAATCTTCCTCAGTTGGACAGTCAACAGCTTTTAATCTGAGTGACATGAATTGTAGGTTATGTGGACTATTTTCACCTTTACTAAATGGATATGGTATAAAGAAGGCCTGTGTTACAAGAAGTAATTCAGTTACAGTCTGGAGGAAAAAAAAAAAAACCAAACAAGTAGAAGGAAGATATTTGGCATATAAATGCTTGGTAATCACTATTATGTGAGTTCAAACATTGAAACTTTTGGTAAAACTTCAATATTGCCTGCACTCTTGAGTGTAATCATAGCTTTGCCATTTGCTATTTTATTCTCTCAAGCACATAAACCCAGGAGATACTGCTAACTTGATTTTAATACAGCACAATATTTCTGGCTGTAAGAAGCACTAACTGGTCATATCAGCAGAGCTGTGGGGGAAGCGAGAGAGATTGGAGCTCAAGTTCAGCTGTGTTTGGACTTTGTTTGGTTTTGCTCTGACCAGAAAGGCTGACAGCCCACAGGGAGATGCTTAACTACCTCCAGAGTGTTGCATGTTCAGCCCTGTTCTTTGCAAGTGGGGACCAAAGTGCAAAGAACTTTGAGAGCACACGTGCATGTACAGAGCATATCACAGTACTGTATGAAAACATAGATACATCCCAAAAGCATGACTGTGTACCTAGTGATGCTAGGAGATGGGGCAGAGAGGAGGCACCCACCCACCCTGCTGTGTATTCCAGAGCTACCACAACTCATGCTGGGCAGAGCATTTCTGTACCTCACTAAATTTTCAAATGATAGGTTATAAATGGAGGAAGTTTCAAAAGGAAGAGTAACACTTGGATGATAGTGTTTTGCGAAGTTGTTAATATTGCACTCCTTTACTAGCTTTAAACAGATTGTATATATAACTGAACAAAACTTGACAGATCCTCTGCAGCTAATGAGAAGACTTATTTTCTTCAGACTCTTTCTTATCTCCATGGTCTGGGGTTTCTGAGAGGCAGTTCCTGCAGTAAAAACTGAAGCAAAAAAGGCAGGCTGCTCCTTCTCAGTGTTCTCCACTACCAAGGCACCCACCTAACTCATCAGCAGAGCCACGCTTTCACTCTTCTTCATTTTGCTATATATCATTATGCAACATTTACTTTCTTGAACTGTTTAAGTAGATTTAGTTGCTCATGATAAATGGTTGTTGTATATGGATCCATTATGTGAGACATGGAAAATCTTTAAATGAATGATAACCCATGACATGAATATTTATGTGCATGTATATTTGATAGTTAAGTTCAGGCATAGTGGTCTAATCCCAGGTAAAATGAGACCAAGGAGAATTCTTCCTGAACAAGAGCACAGTAGGAAATGCTTTGCCTGAGAGGTCCCTGGTTTCCTAAATAACATGTGCTGAGTTATTAAAAATTCTCATTATTTTCATGATACAAATATCTGAAGTACTATTTTTTGTCTCACTGTGTGCTTTTACAGACTCTTCATAATCAATGAAGGGCCTCCTTTACTACCTTCTGGTATATGATGATCAGTCTGAAGTTGGTTACGCCTGCCCTGCAAGTCAATTGCATTAGTTTAAAAATTGAAACATTGAATCTCAAAAGACTACATCAATTTGCATTCAACGTGGCACATTTTTTTAGCAGATGTTGCTGTTTAGACATGAAAAACACTAAGCCACTTTTGCCATTTGATGCAAAATTAATATATAATTTTTGAGAGACTAAACACTCATTTAGAAACTGCCCGTTCTTTTGCAGAACTGACTGGAATTACACAAATCTTGATATGTACCTTTAGCTGATTAACAGATCTTAGTTTTTAAAAGGCTTTTTTTTTTTTTTTTTTTTTTTGTTAAATCATCCATGAATTTTTAAAAACGTGATCACATTATGCCTAATTATGTTTGTAGAATGTTATTTTTCTCTTCTAACAATTTTTAACAGCTGGAAATAGGCAGCTAAATGGATAGGAGATTTGAGGGGTGAATTTCAGATGCGTGCATTCTTCCATTCATCATATTCTATCGATTAATAAAGGCATCCAACAACTTAGTATTCTGGAGCTCAGAACCACATCCAGTTCTCCACCTTTTGATTTATGGAGAGTTCAAGCATTTACTGCAATTTTGTGAATTTGATTTATGGAGTTGTGTATCTTTTTCTCATTGTATTTAATACTGGAATGTATGAAACCATGTTTGGATCTCACCTTAGTGTGTGAGGGCATGTGCTAGGTTACTTAATCCATCTTTAATGAAGGCCAGCACTATATGCTTCATATTCTCTTTTTATTTGTATCTGGATAATTTTTTGTTTTATCTCAGTGTAATTCTTCTCTGTTGTTCAACACAGTTTATTATCTGTAAAGATTTCTATTTCTCTTTTATTTCTTGAAATATTTCCACCACTTGTAGCCTTGCTCAAAGAACGAAGTGGAAAGTGATAAACTAATTTGAGCAGAGCCAAGGAGGTTAAGCATTTTGAATTTTATTATTTGATTATATGCCCTTGCACTCATTGCTGTGCTTCACAAGAAAAATGTCTTTCTAAACTGATGATAGTATATTTGGAAATAGAGGAATCATGAAACTAATTACTTTTCAAAAACTAGTGAAGACTTTTTCACATGCAAAGGATTATTCAAGATTACTAAATTCTAATTCTGTAGGATATTTACATCTAAACTTCATTATTCTTGTAACAGAATTGTTCATATACTTGTTGGCATCTTTTCTGAAAGCATTCTGTGCCTTGCTTATGATGAAATTGCAATGAGATTTGTGTGGTTAATCCTGTTTAAAATCCCCAGCCTTTCTACCATGCCAGAAAGTATTTCAACAGTTTCCTGGAAGACTGCCACTCCTAATTATGCAGTGTTCATAATGCCATGATTCAAAAAATAAAAATTAAAACATAAAGAAGCTAATTCTAGAGCTTCCAAAGTTTCTCATTCTTCTATAATATATTTTTATATGTGGATTGAAATGATATAGATAAAAACGGGGTACTTTGAAGTGAAAGTGTGTCATTAAATCCCTCATGTAGAGAAAATATCACCCTTTGATGTTCATTGGTGCTTTCTGAACGTTGATTCGCACCAAACAGTGGATGTGAGCACAGTGAGGTAGTGGGTGGTAGCAGTTGGTGATAGTGGGTCTGCCCCACTGGTACACACACTTACAAGCATGGCATACAGGCTCTTGTTTGTAGCAAGAAAAACACGTAATTAATAGTGGTGACTATATTGAAAAAGAGTGCTTTGTAGCTGAGAATTTGCTCTGTCAAATAATGTTATTGCACTCTTTGTATCTGTTGTAGTTTCCATGGAAATTAACAGGAAGCATTATTTTCAGAGCAACCTGCAAAGCTATTTGTTGGTCTAGTAACAGTTTGCTTAATGCTGACGCTTTCAGAAAACAGCTCTAATTGTGCAAGATGTCTTTCTGTAAGTACAGAGCTCATTGCTGCTTAGGTTTACGTAAAGTTATTTTTTCATGGTTGTATGACATTGCAATGCTCAAAACACAAGATTCTTTGAATCTTTGCAGCCAGGTTTCATTGTCACTACTCTGCATAGTTTTGGTCCCATCGGTAAGCTCTGTCAGCTCACTGATCACCTATTTGAATGCATTGGATGGTGTCAATGCTTACACAGTGCCCCCAAGCGACAATGCTATTGGTTTTCCTCCGGTGTAGAAACTGCTGAAGTGCCTGCTTTTGGACTCCTCTCATTGAAAGTGCAACTCTGTTGCAGTATCTGCTTGACAGTAGCCTGCTAGAGCTGCTGCTAGTATCTAGAACAGCAAACATAGCCTGAGCATGCAGGCAAAGGTGAAAATGGCGACCGTGGGGGGAAAAAAAAAAAAAGTCAGTGTTGTTTGAGAAACTTGATCATGGTAATTTTGCAGAAAGACCATTAAGGAGATGCGAATATGGGCGTGGGAAATGTAGCAGTGATGCTAGGAAGCCCATTAGTGTCTGTGGAAGATTTAAGAAGATAATGACCTGCATGAGCCCCTGAGGTTCCTTGTGGTCTAAATCATCTTATGATCTTGGAAGCACAGCAATGATTTCTGTTATGTATCTTTGCATAACCATCTAAATGTTGATTCTTTCTGTAAGTTGATGTCAAGAAGCAAGAAATGCCCTATGGTACAGTAGATGGGATAACAGTATGTTAAACAAAACAAAACAAAACAAAAACACAGAAAAAATGAGATTACCTTTTATTTGGTTAAGAATGTCTAAACAGCTTCATGCTCGGTGTTGCAAGATCTCTGGTTCATGACACGAAAATCAATTTATAATCTTTTAATATTGTCACTTTATTTTATACATTTAAGACTTAGATAACCTGATCTTTTCAGGGTAGTTGGTCTTTTAATCAAAATTATATTCATCTCCACACATTCAACATTTCCATATTATTAATTTTTTTTTTCTGCTGATTCTGGAACCTGCAATGAGTTTGTTATGCATTTGAGAGCACAGAGTACTTGACATGAACACAGTAGTGCTCTGGTGGAAATCAGCTATTTCAGAAATCACCTCTTAGCATAACTTAATTTCATGCTGCTTTAACTCCCTACTCTCAAACCTGGTTAATATCTGTGTTTTAAGCTTGCTCACATTTTTCTTCCAAATACACGTCTGCCGATTAGTACTCATTCCATTAAAATAACATATGATGTTATCATTGCTTCTGAGAAGCAGCAGGAAAGATTGGCTTCCTGAAAGTGGCTATTATTACCATAAGATTTGGATAAATTAGCATACATGGCTAGCTAACACAAATTTCAAAGATCCAGGAAATGTTGCTCAAACTAGATGGATTTTTCCTGTTTTAGTTACCGACCTGCAGCCAGTTCTCACAGAGGAGTGAAAGGCTGGGGCAAGCATTTCATTAGTGTTCCTAGCCATGAACTTCAAGTTGCAAGAGACGTGTAGTTTGTCTTTAAGAATTTGTTTGAACGTAAGCTGATATCTATGCATTTAATTGGCCATACATTTTTCTGTCATATCCTCATTGCTTTTAAAACATAAACTTCTGTGCGTCTGTGCAACCAATGGCAATCTGTTACAAAGTTTACTACCCCATGATGTGAAAAAAATTTCTTTTGCTTGTTTTCTACTGATTATTGAATGTCTCCTAATGGCTCCTAATGTCTGTGCTTGGAAGCCGAAGAGGCATTTTCTATTCACCTTCTCCAAACTGCCTGTGATTTCATGAGCTCCTGTCACAGATTTCTTTCATCGCTCTTTTTGGAGACTCTCTGAGCTCATTAACTTCAATGAAAAATGTAATAATTTATGTTGTAGGGATACAAGGGAGAGACAGATTTTAACTGTAATTTCTACCTCAAAAATATCATGTCAGTCAAGTCAGTTGGGTTTAGACAAATATTTTGTAAATAACAATATGAACGTGTGCTAGCACTTTGAGTTTCATACACAAAAAGTGTACTTCAGTAGATACGGGGTCATTATCCTGAAAATCCAAATGTACTTCTAGACCTTTAGATATTAAGGTATGCCTAAAATTGGCCTGATTAGAAGTGTTGTAATTAGAGGCTGACAGGGTGAAGTTAATTCATTACTTGGCTTTGGCTCATCATAGAGAGCTGTTAGAAAATTAGCTTTTAAAATTTGTGTGCTTTTTAGATGGGGAAAGTGTTTCACACATTCTTGATATTTCTATTCCTAAATTTATTGTTTCATATTTATTGCAACAAATGTTGCCATAGTGAAGCAGCTGTTGAAACTTCAATTGACCATGCAGTTCAGAAGCATTTAAAATTGCTTCTATTAACAGATGTTCATGTGTATGCTGTATATTTTAATAAATAGGAAAACAGTGTGGTAGTCCTAGTATTTTTATTATCTTAATTTTCAAAGTAGTGAATTTGAAATTGTTATACACACAGACAAAAACACAGATGGTATATGAGCCATGAGTCCACACTTGATTTTTAGGTTTATAGGTATAACCACTGGGATTCTTCTTGTTTCTCTTTGATTTCAAACAAAGCCTTGAGTGAAGGATATATCCCTGTAGGTATCTGCAGCATATCTAGCATCTGTTCAGTGTATTCCATTAGTGTCTCTCTTCTCTGAAGACAGTTATCTTTGAAAGTTAATGCTATCTGTTTTCTGTCTTTTTTCCCAATAAGTTCAACTCTTTGTTCTGCATTACAGAGTAAATTGTGTTTTCCGCTACAGGATATTTTCTTCCCCCCATGTACAAACTAAAACTTCCATGACCTTTCATGTTTAACTCAGAATTATTTTTTGCTTTTAGTTTACAATTTTTAAAATTTTATCTAAGTACAGCCAATAAGATATTATCTGATCTGAGGAGTATCTCATCTGTTATGAGTTTATTAGTCAAAACTGCTTTAACTTCTTTCTGGATAGAATTCTAGAGGGATTTTAAATCTTCTAAGAGTTTCTTCTCAAGGCATGTATTTTATAAACGATAGATACAACTCTTTTATTCCATTTTCTTTAGTAACACATCCCCAAATTACTGAATTGCATCAAATTCAGAGTATTTTGCTTTGGTTTTATTTTTTCCATTTGTATCATGAGTCCCACTTTTCTGTCTTTCACTGCTGGTCCAAACACTGGCTGCTCTTTCAGCACAGATTTCTGAAAGGTTTAATTTGCTAATTTGGTTAATTTGCTTACTACGTTGACATCTATACTAGTTGTCGTCTTAATCTATTGTATATTCTGTGAATGACATAATGGGTATCTACTCAAAGCTGCAGCAGTGATAGTACCACAGTGATGATGAAATTTCATTTTTCTCTTACTTAGATGGTTTGTTTCATGTGAACATTCTGGAGTTCTGTGGGTTCAGCATCCAGGAATGTCAGTCTTTTCTAAATAGCTGCATGTTATACTGCACAACATTTAGACGTGCTTTTTTTTTTTTTTTTTTTTTTTTTTTTTTTTTTTTTACTGTTTATTTGGTGAAAACTTATTGAATCCACTAGAATTTTAAAAGGAGAGGCAAGCAAGCATGCAGAGAAGTTGATTATAGTGGTTCTAATCTTTCTCTGCAAGGGATTTTTTATACTTTAAATGCCCTCAGTCTGTTATCCTTAGGCTTTTAATTTTTTAAAGTAACATATCTTTTTCCATATGTTTGTAAATATAACATTTATAAGAACTGTAATATGGGGAAATATCTTAATTTTACCCCAAACTTATATGTATTGCTACCTTTCTTTTCTTCTGATCCAGTCATCTATCTTCATGATGACTTTTCATTGTGTTTGTTAAAATGACCTGTGCACTACTTCTAACCACTAAAGCAAAGCCAGGAACTTTGGAACAGTTTGCAGCTTAGTTCAAATAAATATTAATGATTCTTTTATAGTCTTTATTGTAGTCCTGCACCTGCTGAGTTGCAGTAAGCAAGCATATTTTACAAAATTCTATTTATATTCCATTTGGAGTTTTCCACCTAATATGACACATTTTTGAAACAAAGATGCCAGTCTACATTGTGTATGCCTAGGATAATTTCCATATTTCTGAGATTTCAATTTGTAATTCTTTCTAGGGAAGAGAGGAAGAAAACTAAACAAACGAGAAAGGTATGTCTCAGTTTGTTTGCTGGTTCAGATTCTCCAGAATTGTTTTGATTATTTTGTCTCCAAAGCGAACAATTGTAGTGTACACATACCATCTATCTTCCAGCAAAATTTTTTAACATTTTTCATTTTTGGTAGAAAATTGAAAAATGTCTTCATCAGCAATCTTAAAAATATGTGATACATCTTTAATAGATGCAAACCTGCTTGACTCTGATCTTTTCTGTGTCTGAAGAGCAGGTAGCAAAGTTCATAGCATCTTCTGGAGCCTCAAAGTATGAGTTAAACAGAACATAGATACTGTTGTTGTAATGACTGTAGTAATAATGTTGATGGGAACTTAATGTGAAACAAGATCAAAGAAGGAGTTTTAGCTCAGAGATATTTTGGCAGGAATTTCAGTAGTGAAAATGAAGCAATTAAGTCTTTAGACATATTCTCTTCTTTTACCTGTACAACCTGTATTTTATCTCCCCTCTTCTCTCTCTCATAATAAATCTCCAGAACTATTTTTTTTTTTTTTGCTATTTGTCAGGATTTCAGGTCATTTTAATGACTGTGTTCTTTACTGGGAAGGAAAAGATAGTCAAAGTGGGCAAAATCCAGAAAACACAGCCCCAGAGAAGTGTGGTTCTAGCTGTCATAACCCATTTAGCCAAAACTTACTAGCTTTCTCTTTCTCAGTATCTCACTCTGCAAAGTGAGCAACAAGAAAGGTTTATAGAAAGATATATTCTGTTTCTGTGCCGTTCAGTTTATCTGTGCTAGACAAAAAGTTAAGGTGGTTTCAGCTACCTCTGGATTTTTGAAGGGAAGAAATTAGTCCATATTGGTGGGCCAAATATTAAAGTTTAAAAGGACTCATGGCTGAAGTAGTGGAAGAATATACTGCAGAGAGCACATAGCTTTATATATGATCTATTTTTTGTAATTTTCAGATTAGCCTCTCTACTTATAATAATTTTTTTTTTTCCATTCATTCTTCCACTACCGTTCATGAGCACAGTACTAAATAATTGCAAACTAAAATTCTGAAATCTTTTCCTTGGGATTGCTACCAAGAATTTCAGTACTCACTTACAGTCATTTACTACTCAGTAGTATAATTTACAACTGTTCACCATCATTTAAACAAGAAATGATGCTTCCAAGACATTTGTTAAATAAGAAATCCAAATTTCTAGGCTTGAAAATGACTTAAACATGGATTATAGCGGGTTTCACTGGAGCAACAATAAGATGCATTTATTTTGCTGATGTGAGCAAAACATGGTGAGCAATTCTTAAATTATGATTAAGCCCACCATTGCCATTTCTGGATGATTGTATGCTATTACACTCTGAGAAGTCTCTGCATAACAAATACCTGTGTGAAATTACAAGGTGTTTTTCCATGTCTCATGTGGAATGAACTCATCAAACACTCCTGCCAAATATGAGCTGTGTCAGCACAGTTTGAGGTATCTGTGGCTCTTGGAGATTATATCTGCTGATAAATGATATACGATTACAGACCAGAAAGCCCTGAACTATAAAATTAAGTCATTAATTCATGGAGAAATTTATCCTTGTACAGCTACAGCATCTCACTGAGAATTCATATCCAAATATTTGGATAGTTCCACAATTCTATGATTAAATATTTGCCAAAGAATTTAATTCTTTAAGATGTTTCTTCAAATTCCTCTGTGTGTGTGTGTGCGTGTGTGTGTGTATTTAAAAAAAAAAACAAAAAAACAAAAAAAAACTACTAGGCTTCATCTCTTTTGCATTCACAAAAGCAGAACCATACAGATGGTACCTGCTATTCGTATAAGAGGTATTTAATTACTTCAGACTTCTCTCTGATATTTTTTTAAAAATTCAAAATCTTGAAGTCCTTAAAAGAATAATGTTTTCTCTATTGTAAATGACTGCTGTCACACCCTTTTTTTTTTTTTTATTCCATGTTATTTATCTCTGCTAAAGAAGTATCCCATCAAATTGTCTTATTTAAAAACAAACGAACAAAAAAACCCCAAACAAACAACTGTGGAGGCTACATTAATTATCTGTATATTAAAAAAGTGAGAAGAATAAGCCATTTGAAAAAAAATTATCAGTTTCTTCTTCAGCCTTACAGTTTCAAACACTAGGGTCAAAATTACATCATTATCAAACTGTCACCCAGATTTGGTAGGAGATCTATGCATCTATCCTGTGCATATTTGCTTATGTTTTAGTAGATATTTCTTAAATGTTAATGTATGAGAAGAACTTCACACAAAAACATTTTCCTAGTTTTAAAAAGTAGTTCTCTTAATAGATTGGATTTTGTTTCCCATGTCAGATTCTGAGATGCTCTTTTTTATGTACTGTAATCCAATAGCATAATCACTATTAGCATCTTGTGTGGCTTTCTGAAGTTAACTGGTTTCTTTTTTGCACTCAGGATTTTCTTAGATGCTTATAAAGGGACTGGTAAGAAGTAAAACACTAACTCTGTATATGTCTTATCATTACTTTCCTAAAAATATTTACATTTTTAGACAGAAATCTTATGATCCTTGATAACAATCTTTTTCAACAACCATGCCATCTAAAATACATGTTTTGCTCTTTTCCAAGTACGTTCATTAGTTTGATCTATGAATTAATTATTTTGCATTTGATAAAATATGGGAATTTCTTTTGCACATTCTAAAGGAGAGAATAATGAGAGTTATTCTTAAAATCTTGTTTGGTTCTTAAATTTCAACGAACTTCAAAGCCAATACGTGTAATTCGCATGAATTGTAACAGTCATAATAATAAGAAGATATTTGTATGAAATTAAAGATTAGATTTACAAAAACTCTATTAAATGACTGGCCCAAAACTTCATCACATGGAATGTTTCCAAAAAAATTTTCAGTCTTCATATGGCTTTCTGAAAACTGCAGACATGTATATTAGAATGGATAATATTATTTCATTACTCAGTGGAAGATGTAGCTTGTAAATTTCAACTGAATACTTCAACACCTTTGAATTTCATTTTACTTTATGGCAAATACATTACAAAAATGACTTCAACATCTTGTTTTTTTTTTTTTTTTTTTTTTTTTAATATATGCTAATTTAGCACAGTACGGCTTTCAGCAGGACTGTCCAGTAGATGATGACTTTCAGAACCAAGCAAAAAATGATTGATTTTAAGAGAGGAAAGAGTGTAAAAGGGGAGCCTCTTTTATTTTTTACTTTGTCAGGACTGAAATGATAATTCTGGTAAAAATAACACTTTTCTTCTTCAACCTTTTGATTCTCAAAGTAGACCTAAACCCCCAAATCACTGTATTCTGTGTACTTGCCTCATTCTGTTATCTCAGGCTATCTGTGAACCTTGATGCCAAGCAGGATCTGTGCATGAACAACAAGCTTTCTGACGATGTTACTGAACTACTATCAGGAAAATGTGACAACATTTTAGAGTGGAATATAATTGTTTTCTTTTTGTTTTGGTCCCATTTATGCAATTCTACTATAAAATACGTATCAAAATACAGAGAGAAAAGGACATTAATTTAAAATCAACAGATTAGATCCTGAAAGCATTGTGTGTATGTCTCCCAAATTAGAAAATACCCCAGTTTTAACTGCTTTATGATTTTGGTTCATCAAATGATATAAATTATAACAGTCAGATTAACTCCAACTTAAAATGTGTGTATCTTAAAAAAAGAGGAGTCTGGAGTCAAAATACCTTTGATGTGAGAACACATTTAACCTATTATCCTCCTTGTGCTGTGTTTCTATCAAGACTAGCAGTATCCTAAGCCCATTAATATATCAGACATTCTTTATAGCAGATAGTCACTTACGGATATTGCATTAAGAATTGGAACAACAGTAGATGAAAAAATATTTTATATAGTTATCAAAGTCAGAACAGCATGATAATTCAGCTTCAGTAGCTGTGTGTTAGAAGTTGACATATAGAGCGTTTTCTCTTCCTTAAAAAAAAAAAAAAAGCATTTAGGCACTGCATGAATGCAGTGCTCTCCAGACCTACCATTAATCTTCTGCGTTCTTATGCCTCCAAGGGATGATGGCAACTTCAGTCATTTTCTGAATCAAAACTAGATGAATTAAAACAAATGCAATACTTTTATACTGCTACAGCATGTTGAGGTATGCATTTTATTTGCTCTATGTGAATTTCAGTAAAATTTCAAGGCATACTGCAAAAAAACCCATAACCTTTTTAATCTCTTAATTGGTAGGATTTTAAATGGTAGGTAAAAATATTATATAAACATACTTAAGATTATAAGCAATTGATTATCCACCAGTTTCTTCATACATCCTTCTCTTGTGCTTGTATTTTCTTCACAGCTCAGCTTTCTTCTTCTAATGAGACTGGTTAGTACAATAAGCTGAATTTTATTTTTTTGTTTCTACTCCTTTTAAAGTGATAGAATAGATTGCCTCACCCTTCTTTCTACATTCCAGAAATGCGTCTCTACCTTTGATCTCTGCTTGATTTTTTTTTTTTTTTTGTTAAAAACTTTGATTTCCCTTCTCTTTCAGAGATCCTATTTTAATTCATTCCATCTGCTAAACTTGGTGGAGAAATCCACAAAATAAAAGCCTTGGAAATATCATAATCTTCCTAAAGGGGTTAACAAAATGGTGCATTAGATAAACACCAAAGTAATTTTTTTTGTTTCCTTATTATTGGAAGTGAATTGTGATTTGATCTGATCACATTAAGTGTAGTCCTGTCAGTATTATTAAATTTCATTAATGCAACACTTTGTATGAAAATCTCTCAGCAGGTATTAAAAGGCTGTTGTCAACAGCTCTAAAAAAAAAAAAAAAAAAAAAAAAAAAAAAAAAAAAAAAAAAAAGCCTGAAATGCAAATGTAGATGTTAAAATGAAACTGGCAGCAGTGAAAAATTTCATGGACTTGTGTTGTTTTAACAAATCACATTAACTTGATCTGCACGTGATTTTTATACACAAAAATAGGCAGTCTATGTATGCTGACTGAGGTAAAATGAGTAATGTTTAGAATCTAAATTAAAATCAAGGTGACACTTTATTGCATTGCCTTTAAGTTTTTAACAGTATCAGTTCAGGGAGAGAAGATTCATTTTTATGAATGTATTGTTCGGAGAGTATGTTCTTCAAGCAGAGAATATATCGTGAAAGCAGTGATCAAGGAAGTGAAGGTTTTTTGTTATAATAGTGACTCAGAAAGAAGTTGGAAAAGATTACTGATTTCTCACTTCTAAACAGGAAAAATTCAGTTGTAAGAAAAATCAAATTTACAATGTAGGTACTTAGCAGTGCCTGGATGTACAGTAGAGAGAAAACGTCAAGGATTTAAAGATGAAATAAATTTAGACTAAGTCCTTACAAGCAATTCTGGGATGACTCAGTCTCATGTTTTTCTCAAGAACATTTAAAAATATTTTCCCTAAAGCATCTAGCCTTGTTGCTTTATAACCCTCTTGCACTAATAAATTTGACTGACAGAGATAATGAGAGGATGGCTTGTTTTCAGCAGCAAGTTGGTGCTGGAGCTGTCCCTGCAAGATATAACACCCATGGAGGTGTACATCAGAGTGCTCTCAAAAGTGTTTTGTAGAAACCAGATTTGATCTGGCTTTCATAGCAATGCTGGTAAATTCCACACACCATTTAAATTGTAAATTTTATGAAAATCAAAGAAATACCGAAGTCGAAAGCCAGTGGCTATGAAGTGAGGATCAATTAAGGGTTAGTGGGATGTATCTCTACTATTTAACCAGGGATAGAAAGCACCCTAACCATTCACCATTTGTTTTAATAAGCAAAAGTTCTTCCAGCATATCAGTCTACTTGACAGAGAAAAGCAAAAGACTAAAGAATATTATTTCTAAAATGTTATCATGGCTGGCTGTTTCATGTGGTACTTCATGTGGGACTTTATTGGTTTGAGCAATCATGACAAATATTCCTGTGAATTTGCCTCTTAAATCCCTCCATATTATATATCAGAAATTGCATACTACATTTTATATGCAACACTTTAGTACATCATATAATATTACATATTATGTACCATCCATAGTATATTACCATATATTAAATATTGTATATTATGCCCCTATATATTATAAATCAAAAGAGTAAAATATATCATAGGAAGGGGGACGTTGTTGTCTCTGATTTTTGATAGACTTTAGCTCAAACCCTGGCTTTTAGACATCCCTGAGTATTCTCAGGGATTGGTCTGCAGCAGGCCTACCTCTTTGCTGAAGTCTGTATGCTAGCCTTTAAAGAGTTGGCCAGTAGTGAGTTAGGGTTAGTAAGGTAGCTCTTCTCAAACAAATCAACATTTATTTAGCATTTGGACTACAAAATTCAGAGTTTAAGTTATTTATAATATTTTATTTCAACGTAGATTTGGAATATGTTTTGGTTGGTATTGGAATTAAGATATGAAAATTAAAAACAGATTTTTTTTTTTTCAAAACAAGGACTATTTTATTTTGATAATACTAAAATGGAAACAGAAGTACTGTTACAAACTGTTACACACTTCGGTTTACCACTTTTCTACCATGAATTGAGTAAAATATTTCTGCTGTCCAGTGGCAGATTTCTCCAACTATGTTTGTACCAGTAGTGTGAGGTGAATCTAAAAGAAAAATATGAATTTCTAACTATTTGATACTTGGTTGTTACTGCTTATTGAGTTTTCACCATCTGGATGTTATATACATAAGAATCATGGGAAATGTTAAATATAAGAGTAAAAAGCTGGAATAGTGTTTTTTTTTCTTTTGTGTATACTAAATGAGAAAGGAGTAGTTGAAACAAATGAAGGAAAAGGAAGTGAAGATGGAGAGAACTTGGGAAAGAAAAAAAAAAAAGATGTCAAATGAAACTGAAAGAAAGGAGAAGGAAATTATCTGAATTGTATTCGTGTGGTCTATGGCTGTAAGATTGCCAGGATGCATTTGAGACACGTGAAAAGCGTTAGGATGTCATCGGTGAGATAGTCATTATGTAGCTGCTTTGAACTGGCACTGATGGAGGAATGATGGAGAACATCTGAAGGGCAGATCTGTTAATAAGGATGTCTGGATGTTCCATGTGGATGTTTGTTGCGCTATCCAGCAGGATTACATATGCATCTGTGCAGCTCTAAATAGCTCAATTACTTGCTCCAGGATTTTAATTCTTTTCATTTCCTGCAACTATTGATCGGGAAAATGCTGCTGGATGTTAGCACCTTTACAAATAACTTTAAATTGGAGACAAAGAGGTGGCTAATCAAGATTCTAAAACTAGATATCTATCTGCAGGTGTGGGGGATTTGGGCAAAATAGAGGGAAATTTGGGAATATATGTATTCTTGGGAAAAAAAAAAAAAAAAGATGATGCTACCTTACAGACCTAGTGACTCTGAACAGGAATCAAGGACATTTTTTAATCATGAGGGAACTTTCTCTAATCTAGTTTTAGCTGCAGCCACTGATGGAACCTTCACAACCTCCCACATAATCAATTCTGATGCTTCTCAAATCTTTATCAAAAAATCACAGTAATATTCTTGACTGCAATTCATTCTTGTTATCTCATTGAGAACAGATTATTCCTTCTTTCTTTGTAACAGCCTTTTATGTTTTAGAATATCAGTTTTATGACATATTATGCTCCTAAAATTTTCTTCTTTAGGTTAAATGACCTTAACTGATCCAAATTCTCCTTGATGTGCACCTCTTTTTCTATTGCTTTCGTCTTCACTGTCTCAGTTGTCCTATATTTTGCTAAAGAATCGACTAACTTAACTAGATAGTGGAACTGCAGCTGAGGCTTTCCAGTGCTATGAATTAGAAGAATTACTTCATCTGTCTTCAGGTTTTTTTTTTTTTTACATCTGGGAATGAGTTTTACCTTTATATATTTATATAATTATATTCTTTACTTCTATATACTTTAAAATTTACCTCAATTATCAGATTTTTTTTACTGCTTAATTTTCATTATTCCTGTATTTGGATAATTTAATCCTGTCCAATTTCTAAATTAAATCAACGGCAGTAACTTTCCTAAGCTTCTACTGAATTGTATATTTTTTCCAGGAATTAGTTTCCTATTTTTTTTTTTAATTACATTCTTCAGCAAATTTACCATACTCTTTGGTTTCTTGTAATCTGCAATCTATATATATGTGGTCTACTTCTTCATCTTGATTTTAATGAAAATACTGAACAAAACTGCATCCAGAATAGACTCCACAAGAGAAGACTTCATTATCCTTTTACTTTAAATAGTATGATTGACTAATATTTTCTTTGGTAAGAATATTCAGCCACTCACTTTATAGTTAAGCCATATTTCACTTTATTGATTGTCATTTAGAATTGCGTTAAAACTCATGATAAATGACAGTTACTGTTTCTTTCTATTCACAAGTCATACTGCCCCACAATAGAACTAAATCAGTCTTTTTAAGACAATTTATTTTTTTCACAGATCCTTATTATTTACTATCATTTTTCTCTTTCTTCTTTCTTTTCCTTTTTCAGAACATTTTCTGGCCTCAGCAATTTAATATAAATTGTATTTTTTTCAAATTCCCCGTGACATCTTTTCCAACTGTACCATGAGATTTAATGCCTTTGCTCATACTAGATTGTTCTATTCCTCTAAATTGTGCTACTTCTTTATCTACTAAAGACAGATAGAAACATGCCTTGAGTATTTTGGCCCACCAAAGTAGTTTTCCATCCTTGTTGCTTCATGGGATTATCTCTTCCACTGTTAACATACTATTTCGTTTACTTCATTGTCATTTGCAGATCATTTATAGCTTTTTCAACTTAGCATTTATACAATCTACTCATCTCTATGTGTCTTGGATTCATTTTGTCTCCCTTCTTGTCCACTGATACCACCAAAGAGCCTCCAGCTTACCAATGAACAGCACAAAAATGTAAGTTGCCATGTAAGTTGCCTCCCATACTAATCTGATCAAAGTTAGCATTCAGTTCCTCTTCACTAATATCCTTATATTCACGACTTGTTTACTTCAGTAAGAGGTAAGAATATCTTAGAATCTTAAAATAGTTTGAGATGGAAGAAACCTTAAAGACCACCTAGTTCCAAACCCATCCTCCAAGGGCAGAGACAACTTCAACAATATCAAATTCACCAGGGCCTTGAGCATTTCCAGGGATGGGGTATCCACAGCTTCTCTGAGCAACCCATTCCAGGGCCTCACTCGTCACAGAGGGAAGAATCTCTTCCTTATATCTCACCTATTTCTACCCTCTCTAGTTTAAAATCCTTTGTTCTATCACTACACTCACTGATTAAACATCCATCCCCATTCTCACTTTAAGTAAGGCTGAAATAAAGTCTCCCTGGAGCCTTATCTTCTCTGGGTCAAACAATCCCTTAGCCTCTCTTCACAGGAGATATTCCTCAGCTCTCTGTTCATCCTTGTAGCCCTTCACAGTACTCTGTATGGACAGTATGTCCTCATACATTGAGGGCCCCAGAATGAATGCAGTACTGCAAGTGGGGTCTCACAAGAATGTAATAAATGGAGATAATAACCTCCCTTGACTCACTGGTCATGCTTCTTTTGATTCAGAACAGATACTACTGGCTTTACAGGTTGCAAGCGCACTTCTGACTCATGTTGAGCTTTTCATCTGTCAATGCCCCAAGTCCTTCTCTCCAGGGCTGAGATCAAATATGCCAAGAATTAATTAGTTAGTCATGTTCCTGACTCAAAAAAAAAGGGAGGGGTTGTAGATTTGTTTACAATGTGTTATTCTGAGTCTATTCTGGAATTTTTAAGTTACTCATGTTTTTCAAAACTTTTCTGTCAATTATTCTATGAAAGAAACAGCCTGTTTCATAGTCTGCATTCACTGACCGTTTTTGGCTAAGGCTGCAGCTACTTTATGTCTACCTATTTCCCTGCTAGGTCCTAGTGTATTCACTCTCTGTAGCCAGAAACAAGATGTGTAGAACAATACCTGTGAAACATGAGAGTGCTTCACTTAATAGTATGTACTCATTTCTGTATGCATTTCATTTTTTTTCTAGTAAAGTGTTGCAGAATGCCTGCTGTTTTATACAGTCATAATCCCAAATGACCAGAACAATCAACTGCATGTGTCTCTTAAAACTTTGTCGTCTGAATATTTATGTTTTGGGGTACAGGTAATTGAAGCTGATCTGCTCAGGTGATGATTAAGCCATGAAGAATTTGTGTTTGTTTGGGAGCCAAAAGAAGCGTACTTGCTCTGAGATTTCTCTCCAGTTTCCATAACATACAGGAAATGTAGATTAGGAGTATATTTCTGTTTAACTTCCAAATTCACCAAATCCCCTAAGTCAAGAATTTTAGCTAGAGCTGTAAGTCAATATAGTTAAGTGATTTTCCAATTTAAATCTCCAAGGCGTGGAAGATATACAAAATGAAATAACTTTTTTCCAAACTCTGTCCCTTGGCAGTTTTGGAATGATGCTTTTTAAGATATTTAAATATTTTTTCATTGTATATTTGACTATGTTGTAATTAAACTGTATGTTCATTTATCTGAAGAACTTTAAAAATTCAGCAAGGCTGTGTACTGTACAGCTTGGGGCACAATTAGGGAGTCAAAAGAAGTAAATTTCTTTTTTAAAGTTACTATGAGTTCAGCATATTGAACTAGGCAATATAGAACTAAAATTCTGCCATATTTGTGTATGTGGAGGATAGTAAATTAAAACAAATACCTGAAAACAAATACTTAGATACCTGAAAAATGTAAAACATGCAATTTGAGAATGGTTGTGAATGAGTTTTCATTAAGGATCCTCAGTGTTATTATTTCAGACAGCCAGGCTATGAAATATCTGAAATTATATTACAAATACATTCGCATTTTCCTGATAATAGTTCAGTAACATTGTCAGAAATCTTGTTGATCATGCACAGATCCTGCTTGGCATCCAGGTTCACAGATAGCCTGAGATCACAGAATGAGGCAAGTACATTCTTAATTCTTGATGCAAAGCATGATACACTACACAATAAACAAATATTTTTCTGTTTTATTCTTGTTTAAATAAAGACAAACAAAATAAAAATACTTAGAACTATGACAATAAATAGAAGATAAAATATTTTCTTTATCTGTAGTAAAGGGAGCTATCAAGTGAAAAGTAAAAGTACATAATTTAATTTATATTCTTTTTTCCTTTTGTTCCCTGTTCCAGGTTTGGTTGGAAAAATGTACTTCATTTTTCTAGAAGTTATGATATTTATATTTGGTAAATATTATGGCATGTGAAGGAAAGAAAAGTTGAGGATCACTGACATCACTGTGTAATAATTTCTCCTTAAGGCTAAAAAATATTTTCGTACAGAGCTTTCCAAATTTGTGTCAAATTCCACTCATGCACACAAAAAATTGCATGCAAGAAGAATCATCTCTTATAAAAATCCTCTTTCCTTTTTCTAAGCCTGCACTAGCACAAATTTTCTTTTGTGTCCTTTCTTTCTCTGCCTCTGCTGTTTGTCTTCCATGGTGTCTGTAACTTCATGTATGTATTCTGTCAAATTTCTGCATCAGCTTTCCCAATGAAACTGCTTTCTTTTTGTTCTCCCAGATCAGTTTATTGTCCTTTGGTCTTCAGTTAAGTCAGATCCTTTGAATTGTGTTTTTGTTGTACAGAATCACAGGTAGAGTGTGATAATTTATGGGGACAATTTAATTAGAGGTTTTTATAATCTGTCTGAAAGCAACTTGGAACCTGTGTTTAAAATCTACAAGGGCTGCTCTGAAAGTAATGCCTCCTATTTTATTACATTGGTCCCCACTGTCAGAGGTAGATGTTTGTGGTGTGATAGTAGAGGCTGAACCTTCCCACCAATATTCTGTTACATTTTGTTGCTGTGTGACAGATGGCAGCAGAAGGGCAGTCTTAGTCTGACAGAATGTTGTCTGACCTGTCAGTCTGTATGAAGCAAGGGTGTGTCATTGAATTCCCCTGTGCAGAAAAAAATGTCACCTGGAGATATTCATTGATTCTTGCTGAATGTTGATGGAGACCAAACAGTGTATGTGAGCACAGTGAGGCAGTGGGTGGTACATCTCAGCACTGGTGACAATGAAATGAAAGACAAGCCACGTTCTGAATGGCCATGAAGGTTTTTACAGGCACAGCATGCAGGTACTTGTTCACTGCTAGTGAAAATCCATGAATAATGGTGGTGTCAGTTAAAAAAAATAGTGTTTTGTAGCTGAGAATTTGTTTATTGTCAAAGTGTTATTGTACTCTTTATATCTATTGTGATTTCCATGGAAATAAATTGGAATTATGACTTTCAGACTGATCTATGTATTTGTTGGCCAGCACAGTGTTTTGAGCTGCATTTCAATAACAAGATATTATCTTTCCATCTGAAAAGATCATCTATGTTTCTTACTGGTGGAGATTTTTCATTCTGTAGTGTCATTTGGATTCAGATTATGTAACTGATTTAATTCACTTAAGCACATTTAGGCACATGACTTTCCATAGGACTTTCTGGATCAGAATGGTTTCTGATTCTTTGAATAAAAATTTAAACACCTATTCCATGAGGCTTTCTTTAGAAGAAGCTGTCACTGTTCTTCAGTTTAGAAGGGACTTCATAAGCCCTCTAGCTCTGTGTGCCCTCTACAATGCTATCTGGCTGCTCTTAGACCTAGAAGAAAGACTGATGAATATTGTATACCTCTTCTAATGTATACGTTGTTGTTTTGTAATACATTTTGACAGTAATATTTCCAATGCAGAGTTACATGTGTACATATCTCAAAAGACATAATCACTGTTTGCATATGCTTCTGTTAAACCACATTCATTGTAAAAAGGAAGTAAAACATAGTTAACATTTATTTTCCTGGCATAGGCAATCTTCTTTCATCAGCAGTATAATAATTTAATCTTCTTGTGACGTCTATATCTGAAATATTAAAGAGCATATAACAACTTTGTCTTTGGAGCAACTGTAAAGTGATATCATTCAGAGACTGTAAGGTTGTTTACTGAGATCCTGTATTAAAATCTGTTCAGGAAAAAAAAACCCTGACTTTTAATGCATAAGAGAGAGGAGTGTGGAAGTTAGGGGAAATAAAGTGCTTCTTAGCCTTGTGAATTCAAAAAGAATTGGACCATGATTCTTTGCACTATCAGTGATTGCTTGGCATGGTGTGGATTTCAGGACTTCATGAGTATGTAATTTTTATAACATAGTTTATCATCTTTACTTTGTAGTTCATTTCATATTGTTAGATAGTTATTACAGATACTTATTAGAAAATATTCTCAATTATGTTTCTCAAAGACTTCATTTTTTAAATTGTAATTGACCATTATAATCTCTCTTTAAAATGTCTAAAGGTCTCTGTAAAGTTATTAAGCATGGGAGGATGCTATCTACTAAAATCTTGGATATGGCTTTAAAATTCACAAAAAACTTTTTCTGACTAGTAAATGTCTGCAGATAGTGTTGAAAAAATTCAGAATCTTGTTCTTCCATCTTTTTCATATGTAGTTTTCTGTGAGGGTACAAATACAACTCACTTTAATTGTTTTGATAGAATACAATTATAATTTTCTGTCCTATCCTGTGTGTAATACTATGTATATTGTATGCAAATAAGATCTTAGTAATAGACACTACTCAAAATCTTTTTGTATTTCAACAGAAGGTAATTATACTTTACACAACATCTAATGTTTTTGCCAATATCATCTAAGGAAAATGTCTACAAAAGAGAATTATTTTTCATATAATAATTTGTTACTCTTCTTTACTATGGGTTAATAAATCTTTGATGTCAATTTTCATACTTGTCACAGTGACAAGGACAGGAGAGATGCTTTGCCTGGTCTCTTTAGCATAAGCTTTTGCTTGATTCTACTTTTGCAATAGGTCATGGTGCTCTTTTCATAAAAGAAATCCAAAACAGAGCTCTCTTGTTTCACATGGGATAGAGCTACCTTCTTTCTTAGTGGCTAGTATGGTACTGTGTTTTGAATTTGGGATGAGAATAGTATTGATCACTTAGCAATGCTTTTGCTCTTGCAGAGCAGTGCTTATGCAGAGTTAAAGACTTTTCTACTTGTAATGCCATGCCAGTGGGGAGGCTGGGAGTGCACAAGGAGCTGGGGAGGGACAGAACCAGGACAAGTGACCCAAACTGACTGATGGGGATTGTGTTATCTGATATGGTGTCATACTGAGGGAATGATGTTTGGAACGATAGTACTTATCTTCTCAATGAACTATTACACAAGATGAGCCCTGGCTTAATATCTGCCTGCTGATGGAAGGCAGTGAATGAATTACTTTCTGGCTTATGTAGCTTTTGTTCTCATACTTTTACCTTTCCAGCCTCATCCAATCTATGGAGAGTGAGTAAGCAGCTGGGTGGGTGGTGCTGAGCTGAGCTACCTGCTGGAGTAAACCAATATATTCTCAGGACTCCAAATGTAATCTTGTATTGGATGGGAAATGAGCAATATTTTGCAGTATAATGAGACTCTTCGGAGGTTTTTACTCTGCTCTTGAGAGGCTCCATCTAGAGTATTGTGTCCAGGTCTGGAGCCCCCAGTACAAGAAAGACAGGGAGCTGCTGAAGAGGGTCTAGAGGAAGATGATCAGGAGACTGGAGCACCTCCCCTATGAAGGCAGGCTGAGGGAGCTGGGTTTGTTCAGCCTGGAGAAAAGAAGGCTGTGGGGTGACCTCATTGCAGCCTTTCAGTACCTAAAGACTGTACCTAAAGTGCCTACAAACAGGAGGGGAATCAACTCTTTGAAAGGGTTGATAACTGCAAGGGGAAATGGTTTTAAGTTGAGGGAGGGAAGATTTAGGTTTGATGTCAGGGGAAAGTTCTTTACAGAGAGAGTGGTGAGGTGCTGGAACAGGCTGCCCAGAGAGGTTGTGGATGCCCTGTCCCTGGAGGTGTTCAAGGCAGATTGGATGAGGCCCTGGGAAACCTGGTCTAATATTAAATGTGGAGGTTGGCAGCCCTGCATGTGGTGGGGGGGTTGGAGATTCATGATCCTTGAGGTCCCTTCCAACCCTGGCGATTCTGTGATTCTGTTTCAAATTGGGTACTTGAAAAACTGGGCCAGCAAAGCTCACTGGTCATATTCTAATTTAATTTGCAAATGTTTTCCTTATTTCCAGCCAGTTTTCCTTCCTTCTTGAAAGCTGTCAGAGTCATATAATCTGTTTTGACTTACTTCAAAGGACGTACAAGATAGCACACAACATTGAACTGTTTCTGCAGCTGCTCAATGAGCATGTAAGTTATTTATGTCTGTAAAACCCATTCTTAGCATTGCTTTTACAGCCTAAAATTTCCACTCATTTTATATCTTTTTATATCCTTGTGATATAGTGAACACCACAGGTTCATTTTTTCATCAGTAACTTAGCTCAACAGGTATCAAAATGTTACACTTAATGACAGCGGTAGTTCATCTTCTCTGAGTAATGTTAGTGTCACACTCTCAGTTTACTTTAAAGGCTGGAAGAATTGGTTTGAATTTTACATGCTTGGGTGAGCACAGAAGCAATTTTTCAGCTAGAGATGTGATATGTTGAGCTACAGAAGTGAAACGTTTGGCTGAAGGTTTAAATGTACACACTTAAGACTCAGAGTGTATTGTAGTTGTTAAGGATCATCTATGTTCCACTTGATAGAAAAAAAGGAACAATACAAATCCTTACTTTTAGCCATAAATTCACAGTATTTTAATATATTGAATAGATCAAGAGAATCAAGACTGGATAATAAATGATCATTTCAATATCTGCTATGTGAGAGAGATTAGGTCTCTACATAATGTTAAGTTTTTATTGCATATTAAAGCAATCATACAATTGGAAGGAAAATTATTTCTTCTATTTTTCTCCAGTTACAGCACCATTAATGTAAGGTACTTGCCTAAGTCACTTTTAAATTTTTTTAGTGCTTATAACTCTACATCACCCATAGCTTACTTACTCAAATGCTCTGTCCCTAGCACTATTAGAAAGGTTTTCTGATGTTTCTTTCTGCTATTGAAGGCTATTATTTTTATCTGTAATCACACTGCAAGGTGAGAACAGATAATTTTCTTCCTGTTTTTGAGGCAGGTTATTTTAGCCTTTTTAAGACTTGCATTTTGTATTCCTTTGAAAGACTACACTTGCTTAGATTTGCCTACTCCTTAGTTGCAGTCTTTTCCCAGAGGTCATGGTTTTTAAGTTTCTGATCACTCTATTTGCCCTCTTCTGGGCCATCTCTGGTTAGTAACTGTTCTTAAAGAGTAACAGCAAAACTAAACAAATTTCTCAAGTGGAGACCTTGTTGATACTGCACCTAGTGAATGGATATTACTTCATGTAATGTAAATTACACTTCTGTTCGCACTCTGAGATGATATTTGCCTTTTCTACTATGTCATTATTGATATATTTAACTTGTGGTCTGATATTACAATCTTTTCTTTTGAATTGCTTGCTTCACTATTTATTTTTCATTTTTTATTGATATGTCTGACTGTACCTCCAAAAACACTTTGTGTACCTGTTGAACTGCATTTTACTTAGGCTATTTTTCCACTATCTTATGAATAAGTTATCTTCTAGTATAGATCTAGTGTATTCTAGAAACGTGATCTTCCAGCTCAATAACCCCTGTTTATTCTATCCTTTGCAATAGTAATGAAAATCTTGAAGATTCTGAAGCTTGCACAATCCCATACACACTGACATGATTTGACCTTCCATTTTAGTAAAGAAAGAACTATGTATGACAGTTTTTCCAATGTGTTTATTAAGCTTACTGTTGTTATGTAAGTTAGTGCCAATTAACTTGCTATAAAAAAGTTAAGAAAGATCAGAGGAATTAAAGGCAAAATACACATTTTTCCCATTAGTTCTCTTACAAAAGTTGTTTTCCTATTGACAAAAACAAAACAAAACAAAACAGATTTGTCTGAAGTGATTTGCTTTTCAATTTTACCTTGATTATTAGTTTTCAAGTTTTCTTCTTGTTAGTCACAATCCATCTATTTCATTATTTTTATATTTCCATGAGTTTAAATACATTGACTAATCTATAATTCTCCAGTTCCCCTTGCCATAAGTTAAGGATATTTCCTACAGAGCTGTCTAAAAAAGACTCCAATTTGTATCAAATTATTTTTGATATCTTTTCTTCTGTGTTGAGTAACCTTTAATTTATGTAATTATTTCTTGATATCCTAGGTGTCACCTATGATATGTCCTTCGGTCTGTATTCTGGCCTGATTTCTCTCTATATACATACAGCATTTATCTATAATTCTTCTGTAATCTTCCCTCTTTCTGTATGCTCTCTAGACTTAAAAACATGGAGTAGGATATCCAGACCTAAATCTGGCTGCACATCCCAATTCTTCTCTAAGGTTCTCTCTAATTTATGGCTTTTTTTCCATGGAGGAAATGCCAACTTTCCTTAAAAACTTCTGTCATTAAACATGTCTAACAATTCCCTGAGCTTATTGCCAATTATTTTATAATAAATGTTCTGTTCTCTTTATATGGAGTAGGATCTCTGCCTTTATTTTAGTCACTCCTGCTAAAATTGCTTTAATTTTCATGCTGTACATTGTAACTAGACTTCAGTATGGAATATCAGATGGATTGCAAGTCATCTATTACATTTCTTCATCTCTGTATCAAAAGTTATCCTAGGACCTTGAGGGACATGTTACATCTGGCTTTGCAGGTACAGTTAAAAATATCTTTCATTGATATGTTCTCTGTGGGATGATTCTTCTGGTTATTAAAGAAAATTCCTTTTTAAGTTTGTAGATACAGCCATCACAGTGCTTATGCCTTTTTCATGCATTCTCATTACTCCAATACTTCCTACACTCTCTACTGGAACAGACACCTATTCTTGTTATATGTTTTCTCCCTTACAGACTTTCCCATTTGCTATAGGAGATGATATTTTAAGGTGAAAGAGATAAATAATGTTTAAAGTTACTGCTATGCAAATCAAACACAATTTTTAACTCAGCTAGCCTTTCTATCTTTATTTGCCTTCTATGCATTTCCAAGTATCTACAGATTCTTAAGAATTTTGTCAAATCTATCTTATTGATCCTACTATAAAACTTTTATGAGCAATATAAAATCTCTCACTTATGATATGTTAGATCAATATCAATAGTAATGCCTTTGGGAAGTTTGGCATGCTTGTCATGAATTCAGGCTTTTTAGTATGATCAATATAATAAAATCACTATGATACTGTCATATGGATTTTGTAGTGTAATTTGGACTTGAAATAAGAAGAAAGCCCTAAATATTGTTTACTATCTTCTCTTTGGTCAGGTATGGGCTTGAACCATTTTAATTCTAGAATCAGCCTAGAATTTCGAAAAGTCAGTAGACAAAATAATAAATACCATTTTTAACTACTTAGCACTTCTAAGTGAAACTAAGGAGAGAATTTATTTACTAGGAAGTTAGAAAACATCCTTGAACCAAAAATACCTTAGCTGTCTATGAATTGATTATTTGTGCAGCTGTCTGTTCAAGAATAGTGCTATTTGCTTCCAAGATCTTCTGTACATTTTTTTCTTTCTCTCTATGCCTAAGGATGTTAATGTTGTGCTTATTGTTTCTTAATTTTACTCTTATCTTGTTGACACTGACTAATCATCCAGAAACTATTTGCCACTGTCTCAGAGCCTCCTGTCTAATAACAGAGCCAATGCTTGATAAGTGGCTGTGAAATAAATGCATTTTAGTTCAAGAGAAGCTGTGCCAACTGTAATGCAAAAATAAATGAATCAAGACAGCAAGCCAGTATAAAAATTGCTTTAAGTTTTGGTTCTTGAAAGTACTTAAGTTAAAGTTAATCATATTTCAGGAATCAATGAAGTCTAATTTTACTTCCCCTCAATAGAAAGAGCAACTAACAAAATGTTGTTTTTCTATATATTAAGCACTATACTGGGATCTATAAAAAAGTCTTCACTATCTTGTCTGTTTTACTAGTTGTAACTGATAAGTTAGTAATAGAAGCCTATTTCTGAGTGAAAGAAATATGCATCATTTAACACCTTTATATAAAATCAATAAAGAATGATATGGAGACTGAGTTGCAGTTTCTATAGTTAGTGTGGTGGTTAATCAGAAAGAAATGTAGTGCAATAAGTAAGAAGATTAGCATACATTTATATCTCAGAGGCAGAAAGGATAGAAAGGGCACCAGTGAACTGGATTCTGTACACATGCAAAAGGTAACTGCTGCTATTGAATCTTATCCTTTTTTTTTTTTTTTTCCCCTGGCACATTTTATAGATTTAATGAGGAATAAGTATCTTAGGAATACTTTCTAATTCAATATTTCTTTCTATGTCAGAAAATATCCATGATTCTAAGGCATGTTTGTCCTTAAGAGTCACTTTGTTCATGACGTGTGCAGGGCAGGTACAAAATGTCTCTTGAGTGATAGGTAAGAAAATGTTCACCACAGGTACAGTGCAAACCAATTAAGGAAATCTATGAGCCTATAAATTATCGAGTAACATATACATTTAAATCAAAGCAGGTTGTTATGGCCAGCAGAATTGTGCTCAAAAGGATGGCAGCAGCATTATCTGAGAACAAGTAGTAAAGAGAAGTTGGGAATGATAGACGCAAAAGAACAAAATAGTTTTAAAACGTTCAGCTTAGGTTTTACATTACTCTTCAAACATATTAAGGCAGATTAAGGCTAATTGTTGGCCTTTTAATAGTTTTTTTCTGTGAAGAAAAAGAACAGAGAACAAAGTTTTTGCTGTAAGAGGTGTTAAAATTTATTCACAGGATGAAACTAATTCCAAGAGAGTGTTTGCTGTGGGAAGACCATGTGGCTTATGAGTGACAGCTGCTGTGGAGTCCATTTAGTTTTTAGCTAGACAAAACTATGAAAACTCATTTTGAAGATGTTTTCATCTTTTCTTGCCTGATTTTAAATCAGCAAATGGTGAAGCTGGTGCACTGAGATAAATCAGATCTAAATCTACCTTTTTAAGAGCATGGAGATGTTCCAAAAGCAGCATCTGCTTCATCTTTTCCATTGCTTTTTGTTCAAAAGGATGATTTTTGCTATGATGTGTTAAAACTTGTTTCCAAGTTTTCTACAAATTTACCACTTGGATTTGTGTATTAACAGATAGCTGGGGTAATGGTTAGATTGGACAGACCAGTAAAAGGCAATGAAACACAATAAAAACAAGTATCTGTCATTAGATATTTTTATTTCTGTGTTGAAGCATTTGATTTGCTGGTCTGCAAGGATAGAATCTCTTCTAGGCTTGGCAGTGTTGATTCAAGTGCCTCCGAGGTCAAGTGAGTGTCATGATGAAGTTCAGCAGCTCTGTGAAGTCATCTAGTTCTCATCAGTCATTCTGGCAGCATGCAACTCCCTCCACTATTACTTTTTCCTTTGTAATTTCTGTGCATATATCATTAAATATCTTTTTTCTCTTCTCTGATAAAAAGCCCAATGAGCTTTCAACATACAACAATAATGATGTGATTAGAACTTTTTATTTGCCTTGTTTCACACTGAGTTCCTTAGAATAACTCCTATCAAACGCTGAGGACAAAGGAGGGTAACTAATATATCAGTAACCGTTTTTCCTTGAAAATTTTGTTATTCCTTAATATATAACTAAGGAAATTTTCATAACTCATTTAAAATACCACTGAACCCTACTCTCAAAGGATGCTGTGCATCCTTTGAACAAGGTAGGCTAGCTTAAGGATAGCAAAAGGGATACCTTCCCTTAGTGAGGCCCTATTGTGTGTGTGTTTTATATTCATGACATACCCTGGTTCTTTTGTGATAGTACAAAACTGTATTCAAAGCCTTTGTAATTTATGTGAAAACTGAAGTCAACAACAGACTATCTTATTTCTAGCCACTTCAGAATAGAAGTGCTGCCAGTTTTCAGTGAAGTGGGAAGGAAAACTGCATTGGCAGGAAATGTTAAAAAATTGCATTAAATATAGTTATAAACATGCTCTTGAATTGTCTTGAAAAATGAAAGGGAGGTGTAATGATTTATTTGTAGATTACATATATATTTTTCTGATAGTCTATCTAAAGCAAACAATGAAGAAACAAATTATTTTCAAACTGTCTCTGACAAAATGGCTGATGAACTGCAGTGACAAAAAATGCAAATCATGAAACACTACAGTGACCTCTTCATACATACGTACACATGCATTACATGTACACATTTAATGTGTACACATATATTACTTAAACAGTATGGAGTCCCAATTTTGTTATCAATCACTGTTATCTTGATTCTGTGCTGATGTTGCAGCTGTGACGATTAGTATCAAAATATTCTTTTAAAACCATTTATATTTAACTATTACAAGCGCAAAATAATTTTATTTTGCTGTTGAGAAGGGACCAGCTTTATTTAT
The DNA here is from genome assembly GCF_905368555.1 of Meleagris gallopavo. Lineage (NCBI taxonomy): Eukaryota > Metazoa > Chordata > Aves > Galliformes > Phasianidae > Meleagris > Meleagris gallopavo. The sequence continues at coordinate 49,175,309 of NC_139405.1, read as the reverse complement.
TCTGGCAAATAAGCAAATGTCTTTTTTTCTTATTTGTCCTTACAGTAAAACCAGTCCTATCTAATTTATCGCTAACCAATGCAGAAATAATGTTATATATCTCTTTATATTGATTCTTTGTATTAGTTTTTGGGACTCTGAAATTTACGTTGCTCCTGCTGTCCTATACTCCTGGAGCAAGCTGAAATGTTTTGTTTACATGAAAATCAACAAATATCAGGTAGCTTTCTCCTCTCTGCTTAATTTTTTTCTTTCTCAATGCTGAAGTCCCTGCTGAATTTGAAAACTCACTTGCCTTAGGCAAGCTGTAATAGCTAGAAACATCTATATAAACTGGAGATGAGGTTCAACATCAGGTGATTGACTACTTCTCTGCTGTCTGCTTATGCTCATAACTTTTCTAGGAAACTGCTGATTAAATGTTATATAAGAGCTACTTAAGTAATTGTAATTGCTTCTTTCTTTCCTATGAAAAAGGACTTGTTGCAGTAACCACACAGAGGCAACCTGCTACAGAGGTAGCAGGCAAAGAACTGTGCACAAGGAATTTGGCATTACACCTCTGAGATGTTTTCCTGCTGGAATCTTTCCCTGCAGCTGTTAATATATGGTTATTTACTACATTTACCAGACAAAGTTACTCCACTGACAAGTAGATTTATTTCAATGATTTGTGTTTTTGAAGGAAAACTCTGCTTCTGTTTGTATTAGAGCACATGTGGCAGGGCCTTTAGTCACAGAATCATTGGGGCTGGAAAAGACCTCTGGTGATCACTGAGCCCAAACCTGCTGTTCCCTGCAGCAGTTGCAAGTCAGATAAACTATCTTCCCTCTGGGCTGTCATTGGAACCCTCTCACCTGATCTTCTAGCTCTACCATGTACAGTTTCTGTAGAACTGCAGCAGTGCTGAAAGAGGCATCATGAGAGGAAAAGAGTATAATTATAGAGTTAAGAAGGGTGTGTGTATATATATGTGCATAGATATTATCTATCTTTTCAAAATATTTTCTTTAGTCATAAAAATATCTTGTTTGTGAGAGCAATAAGGGTCTCTTTCTGTGATGGTGTTGTATTTGCTTCTAGCATCTGATGATAATATTGTTTAAGCACCTCTTAAACAGGAGGAAACAGGTATTGTTAATTATTTGTTAGGAAGCAAAAGCCTCACTGCAAATGTCAGTGGCAAATCTCTGTTAGGCCATGGTCAGAAAAAAACTGGTAATCTTGAATGTAGTGATTAATATAAAATAAGGGTTATTGTAAAATTTTAGTACTTTTTTCAGCTCACAGGATCATGATGGTGTTCTCCATGAATACTTCCAGCTATTACAGTTGAATCATAGGGCTTTACAGAAGAAATTCTGAAATAAGTCTAAATATATCCATCTGAAAACAGCACAGATGGGTTGGCTTTATTTCAGATGGGCCAACCATAGTGTCTTTAAAGAAGTGATGATCTTCCTAGCTTATTATGTGTCATGAAGTACAAAAAAGAACAACAACAAAAAACCAGACTTCATCAATATTGCAACATAGTATTTCACAAATTTGATGTTTGTCTTCTGGGAGTACAGCAGTATGAACATAGCCATGTATATGCAATGTAGAATGCACATGAGAATTAGGTAGTAAAAAAGTTTGCTGTAACTGTATAGATACGCATGTTCGCAACTGCGTCTTAATAAAAAAAAAATAAATGACTCTGCCAGAACAAACATAGATGATTTAATAACTAAAGACGTGGATAGAAAACACATTATTTATTAATCAGGATACTTTTATTACTACTGACCTAGAAGCTACAAAATGTACAGAAGCAGAACATTGAAGAGATAGAATAAAGGATTTTAGCAAGACTCACAAGGTATATTTGCATAAGATTGGCCATATAAATGAATTTTATGATGTTTTAATCAGCTTATTATTTGTTCCCAAAGGTGGCTAATGTATGGAAGTATGCTGTTACATTGCCAGAACCCACAACCAGAAGACATTTCTTTAGTGTTATTCAGAAATGGTGCTTTAGCAAGGTATACACTAAGCCAAGATACGATCTGAGTTTGATGATAAAATATGATAATTCCCTGAATATAACCAGAGGCAACATACAGCTAAACCACACAGTCTATAATTCTCAGGAAGAAGAGATTATGAATTTTCTGGAGAAAGAAGATGAGCTTTATAGTGAAACAAATTTCCTGCATACACTTCTCTCATTTATCAGTCTTATGCACGTTCTGTGTAAATCCAAGTACATTTCAGTACTTGTGATACCAAATACATTTCAGTATTTGTGTTAGTAGATTGTGTGTTCCGTTATGTATGGATTAAAGGATGTAAACAAAGTCATTTGCTTAACAGTATGAAGTTGTTTGCAAATCAATCCTAAGCTCTTACATTATGGCATTAGTATATCTATGTTTTTTTGGTCAGCCTAAAAACAACCTAAGAAACAGAAAATCCTAAGAAAAGCAAGAACAGAAATCATCAGATTTGTTCACATTTAATCATCAATATACTCTAGAAAATGATGCTATATGTACAAATATTAATGTATAGTACAATAAATGCAAACATGCACATGTATATACAAATATATGTCTAGATGGTTCTGACTTACACAGATGTTTTATATGAAGTATTGAAAATACATGCTAGTGTATGCTAGAGTTTATCTTTGAGTAGTTGATGTACTTTACAGGCAGAATCAAAAGAAAAGCAATGAGTGCTGTAAGAATGTATGAAAATCCATATACTAGGCTTGTGTTTACAAGTAAAGAATGCTGGTCTTACAGAGCTTTTCAAAATGCCATTGCAAAACAAATACTTCATTGAGATTTGAGCTGATGGAATCTGGGCTTAAAAATCAAAAAGCAATAGATTAAGATTTGTGATATTCTCTGCAAATGTGGTCACCTGATTCTCATTCTTTTCCTCTCATCCTGTTGCCCTGTGTCTCCTCATTTTCAGGTCATGAAAGATTTTTACTGCATTCTACAAAATGTCTCTGTCCATTTCCGTAAGTGACAGTTTCTGTCTGTCTTCCTTCTTCTGCACATGGGCAGGTTCTTAGGAGTAAGCACACTGGCTCTACCAGAAAGGAAGGAATACATCTCAAAAATGGGAATATCAGGAATGAGGAGAGGTAGACCCCAAATTCCATCCTGAAAACATTTTTGGAGCAACATGCAGATCAGCATGTATGCAGGAGGTATGTTGATATAGTGTGGGAGATAATGCGCTGAAAAAAAGTATAAGAAACAGTAAATGTTTTCACAATAAGAAATCTGTAAATAAAAGCAGATCGAAAATTCTCACTTGCACTAAGCCATAGGGAGTACCTGAAGACTGGATGTGGGGTAATGTCTTAACAAGCAGACATAGTGGAGACAGGGAAGAAATGTAATGACATATTGGTGATTGCTGATTTAGCATTGAGTACTATGATCTTGACCTCATTACCTGTAGCTATGTTTGGTAAGGTAGATTGTAAAACTATATAAAATCCTGATTTGGAAGACATCCACAAGGATCATAAAGTCCAACTTCTGGCTCCACACAGTATTACCTACATGAGTATATTCTGAGCTGAAAGATGGTTTGTGGTTTTGTATGGACTGTAGAGAGCACAGAAGACCTTGGTATCATACTGAAACAGCTTTGGAGACACTGAGGTTTGACTGGGTCAGCCATGCAGTTCTTGATGGTTTGGGATAGTTACAAGATTTAATGAGCAGTAAGTATATACTGCTGCTCACAATTCTCTCTGATGATGTCATGCCTTGCCTGAAAATCCCTATTAGACATCATGGCTATTCATGTGTGTCTTATTATTACGCAGAAAGTGATAGTGCACTGTTGTAGGCTGTTAAGAAAACATAAATTTTCCAGCTGGCATAAGCATACACGATCTGTCACAAAGAAAGGGTATTCCTATTTCTCCTATTTCTCATGAACTGCATGTACTTATAGTCTACAGAATCCTAAAAACATCTTTTCCTGCTGAATTCTGTTCACCATGACGCTCTATTTCTTGGTGGAATCTAAGAAGCATCAAAAAAATGCATGCAAATCCTTGTAAATAAAGTAATATGTAAGGACATTTACATATTGTTTTACATGTGCATTGTCTACTCTGCATCAGTAACAATGTAACTTCTGCTAGTGGTCTATTGGAGCCATTGGAAGGTAACGCAGAGCATGCACCTCTGTGGCAAACTTGTGTTTAAAAACTAAATTAAATTGTGGATTGCCAAGCTAACAACACGAGATGCGGCAATTTCTTTTTCAAGAGATGACTAAGAGCAAGCTACTGTGCTTACATTGTCAGTCTAATTATAGGAATTCACTGTGGATTTTGCTATGCAAGATAGAACAATTAAGAATCCCATCAAGCTTTTGGCACTAGATAATGCTTATGCTCTGATCCCATATTCTACCTGAACAGTTCAACACAAAAATGTAAATATATAAATGCCCTGACAGGAACATCAGGAAAACGTAGCCTTTCCTGAAGGAAAATCAACATGAACATCTACTTGAGTCTTTTATCAGCTAAGATTTTCAACAGGTCATCCAAATTCTTCACCAAAAAGCTACCTTTGACCAGGTTACCTTTGTCTCCTGGCTTGCTAAGCAGGCCCTTCTAATGGCATGTTGCTGAGATAAGGCTGGGATCTGTATTGATTTCTTGCTTTCTAGCACTTAGATGAATTCAACGATATCGAAGGTTATCTCTTCTTTTTACTTGCACTGTGTTACAGTAAGGGTCAATAGGATGAAGAAGGGTGACCTTTGCTTCTAGTATACTGGTTTATTTCATGGTAAGGAACTTATAGCTGCTCCAGAAGATTTCTTTGTACCTGAATAAGAGTTCAAGTGAAATCTGTCTGCTTGAAATAACAAATTAAGATAAAATATGTTGTATTTCTATTTTTCTGATTTTTAAAATGTCTGCGTAGTAGAAGATTGAAGTTCATTACCACATATATGCTTAGATAAATAAAATCATATAGAATGTCTTTAGGCTTCTATCCATTCAAATTCTAAGTTATTTTCATGAGTGTTGCTACTAAGAGACCGGTATGCGGGAGACTAAACAGCCAGCATTTCAGAGAAAAATGAGCTCTTCAGCATGTTTTTCTCCCTATCACAAACCAACTAGGAACAGGGGTAGAAGATCAAATAAAGTATCCCAGTATAAAGAAATAACAAATAGCTGAGTAGTGCTTTCTAATGAAAATCTTTACACGTGTTCCACATCCTACCCTTTCTTCTGCTTGCTGCATTCTTTTTCCTCAGTGTGTCATTCTATTGTTACAATTTATATATTCCGGTTCTAAGTTAATCTTATTTATCCATATGAGTTAATGTGTTCCACTAATTGTATCTGGTTCTATGAACACCATGTTTAAAGTAGACCTGTTGCACATAGGGCAGTTTTGTTTTTGAGCCTAAGGAAATCTTTATATTAGATATTGGTACTTCTACCTGAACTTTACATCAATTTTATGAGATAATCCAGTTCAAATCTTTTGTTCTGTTACCCCCTTAAATTCTGCTGTAAGCAAAAGTATGAAATTATTTTGGCTTAAAATTCAGGAAATAGTTACTGTGATACTTGAAGCAACCCATATTAAAAGAAGGCTTACATAAATATCACAGCCTTTTAGGCATAAGGACTGGCTATTTCTTTGTTTAGGGTCAGTTAAATCCTATTAAATTGGTAATTTGAAAAATTCCCTATGCTGTCGGTACAAAATAAACTGTAGCTCTATGACTTTCTGAAAGTGTGCCAGTGTTAGTGAGTGGGCAAGATGAGTTCCATGGGAATCATATGAGATGTGACAGCATGACATTAAACACAGTGCCATAATACATTGACATAAAATTTAACAGGCTGTCTAATTCTGACATTTTCTAACTTCTGTATGGATTATCTTAGAAATTAATCTTTAAGAAGTGTTTGGTTGTTTATTCCTTTAGACCTGTAAGCAGCAGTCTCATTGAGATACCTGTTCCATTTGCAAAATGGAGACAACATGCAGGAACTTCATCATGTGTGCAAAGACTCGGATATACTATTGTAAGGATAGGAGGCAGCAGATATAGCTGCTTTAAACAAATTTCAGATCACTCAAGAATGGTAGCAGTCACAATCCAGAAATAAAGAAGGAATTTCTTACCCCTTTCCAAGGATCAGGGCTTATCAAACACTCCAAAAGAAGCAAACTCCAAGTAGAGTCACTTCCTTTGTGGCTGTCAGCTCTTCAGTGAGGCTAGGGAGGAGTGGGCCTTGGGTCCACCCCTTCCTGTCACACAGTTGAATTGCTCCCACCTCTGCTTCCAAATCTGGCTATGCCTCTTCACTTGGTGCCCAATCACTGGTTCAGTCTGTGACCTAACCGTTTCCATACAATCATGTAGGCATAAAACAAGCCAAAACCAGCAGACAGTGTGGGATCACTTTTTTTTCCACATGCAAAAGTAATTTAGAGTGTAAGTTATTCTGTTAACCAAGGAAAAGATTGGCAGTAGCCATTAAAGCAAGCATGGGAAAAAAGTTGAATTAACCAGAATTGCCTTCATGAGATGTTAGAGGAGCCAAAACTGAGCTACTTAGTGTTATTTTCATGGGATATATATGATTTCTTGTGAAAATTTCTCTCAGCTCAGATAGAAACATTATGCCATGTGTTTTCTCACATTTTCTTCCATTACTGATATATCAGAGAGCAAATCTGAAATATGTTAGAATGAAAACATAAGGTATTCTCTATCCCTGCATACCCTTGCTTTTGTGTTTGGTTTATGGTCTTTAAACTTTCTAGTTCATGTCCGACTTCCATGCTGCTTGAGTGGCACGCACTATTAAAAATGGCTGTGGAAATGTGATAACAACTGGGATAAATCTGTGAGCTGTGAAACTGATGAAGCCTATCTTTACGTGGGTGGGCTTTTTGATGTGTTTGTGGAGCATCTAATTCTAGATGAAGTTTTCTTGCTGGAGTGCTCCTATTAGTTCTCCGTTATATGGCTCTTCAGTGTCTGCAATAAAATTGATACCACACTTTTTCTTGTCAGGGAACAAATAGAGTCATCTATCTAACTTACTTTCATGACCCTTGTAGATTGTTAATGACTCTGAAGCCAGTGTTCATCTGTCGAATTGGCTGAAATTGTTTGAAAGCTGTCAAATAGAAAACGTGTATAGACAATGATGTATGTGTTCACATGAAAACACATTGAAAATGTGATTACACGAACTTCATTCCTTTTGATAGCTGGTCTGAAAGTGCAGTCTAAGTTAAGACAAAGGATATGTTTTCCAGTGGATTCAGCTTTAAGAAAATACTGAAAGACACTCCTTGAGGCTGGGGAGGAGTGGGGGGAAAAGAGTAGAGTGGATTTTGCTGCCTAAGCAGAAGAACCAGGTGTTATTTTGGAAACACAAGCATATCCTACCTGGCTTCCGCTGCCTCTGCAGGAGTTTCTTACAGAGCTTTTTTTTATAACAGTATTTGAAGCTATCTTGGATAGCTAGGTCATCTAAATAACAAGAAATGTTTGTGTTTAGGCAGTTGAATCACTCCCTTAGAATTCTGGTTCTTCAGGACATAGAGATAATTGCAAAGTCTTTGACTAACAGTTGCTGTTATGGAAATAGTGGTATTACTAGTCAATGTAATTTTGTATCCCATCATCCTAATACAGACTTTGCATCTGAAGCTTCTGAAAGCAAGAATTTATAGATGTTATAATTTTCTTCTATCAATAGCAGCTTTCTGCCCCCTCACCCTGTACTTTGAAGCTCTTCCTTTTCTGTGAAATCTTTCCTCCAGAACTAAGATTAAGTGCAGGAAAAACTGCAAATCCTGTCTCTGGGCTGAAAGTGGATCATGCCACCCATATAAGATATTTCCTTATATATCATCTCTTCAGGTTTCAAATAATATGACTGAGGAGAAGGAACATTAATCAAGATGTCATCCTCTACTTTTCCCTCAGATCTGCAAATCACAGCATCATTGACTTGATGCATTTTCTTTTTATAGGTTAAAGAATCCCTTAGGAATTTTTCAGGGATGATGGGTCTTGGAGAAGTTTTTTCTTACTCTCTATTTATATTTGATTTTTTTTTTTTTTTTCCAAAATTTGAACACTATGAGTTTTCAGATGAAAATGAAAGCATTTTATTTTCAGGAAAAAACAAACAAAACAAACAAACAAAAACAAACAAACAAACTATCCTTCTAGTTGAAATATTTGTATTTGGGGAAGAAGATTGCAAAAGATCTGAGTGACGGAAAGGAAGAATTAATAAGTTGCTGATTTTCGGGCTAGTACTGTTAACTGGATGCTTGTTACTCCAAATATACATAAGTAAAATGCTCTGGATAAAATCTGTAATCCACAAAGTTTGTAAAAGAATCCAGTGTGTCTCATTAGCCTCCCAGCTGATTTCTTAGCACTCCTAACTTGACTCAATCAATTATTACTTTAGGCTTGGGGATTCCGTAATAAGAAACAGACTACTAAAATTACTTCTTGTTGCGCTTCATAGTTTTAGATAGATGAGTCTGTGCATTATCTGAGACCTAAATCTTCTTTAAAATATTCTCACTAGCAATATAGTCACATAAATCACATCTGAGGAGGCATTTCCCTCAGACAGGGATAGATCACCTTCCTACTACTTGTTTTTGAGAAAATACAATTTGTTCTATAAATCCTGCTGACTACATGGAACCTGCTGTCTGCTCTCCTTTTTTTTATTGAATAGAGACATTTTGATAAATCAGCTTTACAGATGCAAGAACATACTAATATACTCACAATAATAAAATGTTAAAATGAGAATGGGGCAAAAATAATTCCTCTTATGTCAGTCAGAAGATATATTATTGTAAAAAAAAGTGTTATGTGTGTAGGCTACTGATGAATGCTACAGTCTTTTTCTCTTTAAGGTATGTATGTGTGTATTCTTTAGCATGAAAGTTTAACACCAAGTTTAAGCATCCTGATGTAGAAGGCCACAGTGGGTCAGTGAGGAGGCAGTTATTGTACAGACTTTCATGAAACAAACTCAGATTTACAACTCCTAATTTCTTTTGAATTTTATTTATTTATTGTGGCAGTGATATTTGGTGATGCTCTTGGTGCTCCTGAGCCCATTTATATTTGATGTATTTACATTTGAGCATTTTCCTTTGTGTAAACCACTCTAGATATAAATATGCAAGCTGTATTCTTCATGAGAATTTTGTCATATTCAAGTGCTTTCAAACAATTATTCAGGTTTGTTCATTGCTTTATAATTAGGTCATATACTTTCCTTTTTCTTTCAGGAATTTCATTATCTTTTTCATAGTATCTCAGCTACTTTTGAAAGATTTTCATTTTCTGTTGCACTATGGTCTTCTCTGAGACTCATTCTCTTTCTTTAATATTTGATCTGCTGACAGGTGACTATATTACATTACTATTTGCTTAGAGCAAATTCTACTTCTTCAGTTGCTCACATATTCACTCTTAAAGAACGAGACTTCAAAGTTTTATTGTAGGGCCAGAGAAAATTTGAACTTAAAACTATTTCACAGAATCACAGGGATTCATCTAGTCCAACCCCTCTGCTAAAGCAGGTTCCCTAAAGTATGCATAGGAAAGCATCCAGGAAGGTTTTGAGTATCTCCAGAAAAGCAGACTCCCCAGCCTCCTCAGGTAGCTTGTTCAGTGCTGAATGATATAAGACATAAGGACATAAGCCACAAACTGCAAGTTTAGAGGTTGTATATCCTCTGTATTTGAAATATTTAAAGATTTGGATAGACAAAACCTAGGCTGACTGGGCAGTATTGGAAATACTTCCGTTTTGAGTTTGAAACCTAGATGGCCTTCATAATTCTCTTCCAGCTAGCATTTCCATGTGCTCTATTGCTGTGTATTGTTTTTCTCCATAGATTGCTGAGCCAAAGTTATAGATTTTCATATATTTTGTCCTGTGTTTTTATTGAATTGCCCTTTTCGTTGCTTGACAAAATGCTGTTTAGTGAGAGAAATACACTACTCTGCACAGTTCAAGAATTCTTTATTTTGGTTAATTATGTACGTAACGAAGCCAATGCAATCAGGCTATTTGTTATTGTCCAACTCTGAGTGTTGAGTCATATCCTCTAACACATGATACTAAATAGAATCTGTCACCTCAAGTGGGGTTACCTGATGAGTTTGTCAAGAAGACTTATCAGGTAATTTCTCAGTAGTGGAAATACAATTGCGAGTGTTCTCCTTTCTAGCTGGGACAAATGAGACATTTGCATAGTATTATTTTTTGGTATATTGGCACACCTGGATGCCTCTGAAGTGTCTGTCCATTAATGCACACAAACAGTTACAGCCCCATGATCTTACTGGCGTTATAGAGCATGGTGGGATGCAGTGGTTGGATACTAACTGTTTAGGAAATACCATCTGGAATGGCAAGGAAAGAAGCCAATCTTATTGTGAAAAAGCAGTGTGAATGCACAGAGCAGTGTCTTGGGACAGATTATAAATCAGATGAGAATATATGGATCAGAATTAGAGGGCACTTCAATTTAAGTGATATTGTGATGGATATCTGCTACAAACTGCATGGTGATGAAGAAGAATCAAATAACCAATTGACTGGAAAGCAGCTTGGCAGAGAAAGCCCTTGGGATCCTGCAAACATGAAGCTGATCATGAGTCAACAATATATCCTTGCAGTAAAGAAGTCCAACAGCAATCTGTTCTATGTTAAGAATGGTTTGCCATCAGGTAAAGGGAAGTGACCCTTTTTCTCTGCTCAACACTGGTGAGACACATCTGGTGTGCTAGGTCCAGTTCTGAGTTCCTCAGTATGTGGAAGATATGGACATTCTGGAATCCAGAAAAGGACCACAAAGATGGTTGTATGTGAAGAGATGCTCAGAGATCTAGGAGTGTTCAATCTGTAGAGGAGAAGAGCAGGCTCAGGAGGATCTTATCAATGTGCATGAATACCTTTCCTGAAACACAACAAGGCAGTTGTATTTAAACATAAAGAAATATTTATTTACTGGGATAGTAGTTGAACACTGAAACATGTTATCCGGAGAAGGTGTGGAGTCTCCATCTGTAGAGATGTTCATAGCTGAATTGAGCATCCTGCTGTAGGTGACTGAGGTTGGTGTAGAGGGAATGAAATGAATGATCTCTAGGGGTCCTGCCTTCCTGATGATTCTACCTTATCTGTGATTGTAGGAAGTAAGAATCTCTCAGGGAAAACATAAAAAGATTAGCAAGTTTACATTGATTAAAACCCAGTGCAGACTACTGCTGCTGCAAAGTCTCATTTTGGACAGTCACATGACTCTGTGTATCAGCATCATAGTTTCTAAAAGTAGATGACAAAGAGAAATGAAGCCATTAGTTTCTGAAGTATTGATATATGATTAACTTAAATGCAAATTAGTGTCTGAATAACTCCAAGCTCAAAAATAGGCTGACTGAATATGGATTTCAAGCAGCCCTGAGGAGAAAGATTTGGTTGTGCTAGTTGACAAAAACTCAACATGAGTTGGCAATGTGTGCTTGCAGCCCAGAAAATTAAACTTATTCTGAACTGCATCAAAACTCTGACCAGCAGGTCAGGAAATGTGATTCTCCCTTTTTACTCTTTCCTCATGAGACCCTACTTGCAGTGCTGCATTCAGCTCTCAGGCCCTCAACACAGTGGAGATGTGAATCTATCGGAGAAAGTCCAGAGGAGGGCCACAACGGTGATAAGCTGGCTGAACCACCTCTTCTATGAAGACAAGCCTAGAGAGTTGTGTTGTTCAACATGGAGAAGAAAATGTTCCGGAGAGACAACAGTGCAGCATTCCAGTAAATACTATGTGTAGCGATAGAACTGAAAGAAAGTAATTTTAGTTTAGGTATTAGAAAGAAATTTTTCACTATGAGGGTGGTGAGGTACAGGAACAGAAAGCCCCAAGAAGCTATGGATGTTCAATGGATGTCAGATTGAATGGGGCTTTGGACAACTGGATCTAGCGGAAGTTGTTCCTGCCCACAGGAGGTGGGTTGGAACTAGAAGACCTTTAAGATCCCTTATAATCTGTACCTTTCTGTGATTCTATTATTCTAGCAGCAATTACAGTCTCTGCAGTAGCAGACGGTATATTTTCTCTGTAGTAAACATGAGGTTGGTTGCACATTTATAATAATGGGACTGTGTATAAACAACTGCCAAAGAAAAAACAACTAAGTCCAAACATTTGGTCGTCTTATTGTCACTTAATTGAATAGTCAGAGAATCATTTCAACTTTACGTCAGTGTTGTCAATTTGAGCTCTTCAGTTTGCACTGAGAGGACATAAGGATAACATCACTTGCCATAATAAGTACATGTAATTTCTATAGCAGCAGTTTGCACTAAATGTCTGGAATGTATAAGACTAAAGAAGAATATTTTTGTGAGTAATTTGCATGTATTTGACTACATAAAAAATGGTTCTTAAAACTGGAGTTAACAAGTTATTTAAGCCAATTTTCTGAATGCCTCTTGAAAGTGCTCCTGGGGAGAGGACAGGGAAAATACATTTTAGAGCCAATCAGAACTTCATCAATAACTGCACACATGCTGGGCATCAACCCTTTATTCAAACAGTGGTACTTGCATTTTCACTAAACGTACAAGAGGAAAATAGAAATTAGGCTGTTATGAGAAAAACTAATTTTCATTTGCAGTTTAGATTGTCCTGCTGTTTCCAAATAATTGTTTTAACTAAGTAGTTGTTTTGCACTAGGAGATGGTTGTCGGTTATGATCTTAGTAAGAAGGGCACTTGGACTCTTTAAAGTACCCTTTTAAATACTATTTTTAGAGATAACACTGTAAAGAAAGAAAGAGTAGTAAAGATATTCCTACATCACTATAGATGCTGGGAACTCCCAACTTAGAACAGTATAGCTTAGAATGAGCCTCAGATCACATGCAGCAAGCCATGCAGACTCTGGCTTTGGAAAGGATGACCCAATTTTTGTCATTTGAGTTTCCTGAGAATTATCTTATAAGATAACAAACCTGTTATCATTTCTGCTGTCACGTAAAATGGATGCTCACATGAGAAATTGTTGCTGCACTTTTAGTTGAAAGCAAGGACAAACTGGTGTTGCATTTGCCAGTGCTCAGCTGGCTGCAGGCTCTACTACTACATTGTGGCAGTGAGGCTGATCATGCAGCCAATAGATGGGTGCACAGTAGTACAGCGGTGAAAGCCACATTACACTCAGGTTAACTGTTGAGTGTATCACCAGTTCCTCCATGTATGGTCTTACAGGCAGAATCAAAGCAGCAGTAGCTTTTAAATATTCACCATAAATTGTTTACAGAACATTCTAAAATACCATTTTATCTTGAATTTACCCAGAAAATATCTACTTCCTTTTCTGGCAAAGTGTGACGAAGCTGGATTGTATGGTACATACATTTCCTCAGCAAATTTTTTTTTTTCCTCCCAAAAGAGTAGAGAATCTTTCCTAATAAAAACATACATATATTTTTTACCATAGATTTACATTCAGTATTTTTAAATTGAATTTTGAAAGGGTGTACTTCTCGAAAGGAACAAGTAGATGTAGTAAAATACCAAATACTTCAAAACTAGCTTGATTTCAAGATTCAAATGTAAAGCATGGAAAGTTATGTAAAATGTAAGCCATGTGAAACATTCAATTTCATCTGTTCTGAAGTTCCTATTTAAATATTACACAGGTGAAATCTCATCCAAAGTTATTTACTAATTGTGGAAAGACAACAAAAAAAATCTGATAGCAAAACAATTAGTGTTGTGAAAAATTAGATTTCTCATTGATTTTGAAGACTTTCAGCAAGACATTTCTGAGGTAAACTTCCACAGAGGCTTTGGACTCTCTATATGAAATATGTATGAAAGAAAACAAAACAATATCAACAAAAAAGCTACAAATTCAAAAAGCTCAGCTCAGATTTATTAGCTTGTTGGTATTAATTGCAGTATACAGGACTGCTTTGTGATGGAATGAGAAAATCACACAAGGGTAGGAAAAAATGCTTCTACTGAAAGTCATTTTAGGTAACTTCATTTTACCTTTTCTTAAGGCTTTTTCTTAAAAGCTGGAAAAAGTGACAAACAAACAAAAAAATCTAAACAGGCAAGCAAAAAGACTGGAGGAATAAGTGAAACAAATATGATATTCTCCATAAAAGAAAAGGACTCCGGGCAATAAGTGAAGATAACTTTTATCAAAATTCTCTTTTACAAATGCAGGACAAAGCAAGGAAAGCTTGTGCAAGGCAGCAGCCAAACTAGAGACATCAAAGGAGAGGTAAATCAGTATGTTGAATGCCACAAGTGGACCTTCTGCCTCTGTGAAAGGGTGCTACACAACCTTAGGTGTGTGTGCACCTGGTTTAAAAATAGAGACCTTTCAAAGGTGAGGTGAACATGCTAGTTGTTACAGAAAGGAAAGTATTCAAGCTGTGTTAAGCAAGATGAAAGCACAGGATTTTGTTTGCTATGAAGGTGATTGCAGAAGTGGTGGAAACAAATAAAAGGTAAAAGCTCTAAGGGTTATGGCTATTGACATATATTAAGCAGAGATAGGTTTTGGTGGTTTACAGACAGAGGTCACTATGAAGAGTTGAGAGTTGATTTAAGGCTAGTTTACACATTTCTTGAGAACTTGTCACATGCATTGGTACACTGGCTGCAACTGGATTTACAAAATGGCTATCCTGTGCAGTAGATAGTGCTGGAAATATCTGTTTGATTAGCTTTTTCACTGTTTCATTTTGCCTGAGGCTGAGCAAATAGAGCTAGATGGTGCAATATTGAACGCTTAATAACCCTATCATGCTTTGGTATTTTTTGTTCCCTAGATTCAATCTGTAGGAGCTGAGAATTGGTTAACTGTGGAGATGTTATTTTCATTGAGATAGTAAGCCTGTTCTGCAGCATCCAGGCTGTTGGTACCCAAAGAACAAAGGACATTTGTGACTGAGTTTAAGTTGTTAAGCTTATTGCTTGACAGGGAAACGTTATGATGGTACATCACAATAAGAAAAATTACAGTTCAGTAGAGACTTGTGATTGTTAACACAAAAAAAGTAAAAAATAAAATTAGAAAGCCCCAAATTTGACTTTCTCTGATGCTGATTTCTTTTTTTCTTGGGCTCTTAATAAAACTTACAGGCTTACATTATTTTCAAACAGAAATATTATTTATAGCTCAGGACTCTTATCTTTGAAACTCCTCAGTGCCCCTGTAATTTGTATAATATGAAGTAAAAAAGAGATTAGCAAAGGTAGAATGGTACAGAAGAAAGAGGGGGAAAAAAATGGGTATTTTAACAGGCTTTGGTAAGAGATAGTAAAATAATTCCTTCAGTAATCTTAGCTTCTCTTTAGACTGAGTTCTCAGAGTCTTATGGTGGACACTGCTGCTGCAAGTTGAAAGATGGGTGGGAAAGGGAACTTACATGAAACAGAAGGTCTTATAAGCTTCTTTGGGGCTATTAGACTTATTGCAGCATTCCTATCAGTTTTTCATAAAATAACCTTTCTTTGCCCTTTTTTACCTTTCCATGGCCTCCTGTTGAGAAGCAGAGAGGTAACAGACAGGTTCAGTAGCATTTCCTGCATTTCTAAGGAAGGGAAGTGGGCAGAGAAGTAGGGATAAAGGTGAGCAGCTCTCTCTCTTTTTCTGCTACTGGGAATAAGAATGAAGATAAAGTTATCTGATACTTCTGCAGAGAGGAAGTCAGTTCTTTCCCTTCTGTGAAGTAGATACTCCTACACAGTTCAGTACTTTGCTCAGCTGCAACAGAAACAGGAACTGAGTGGGAAACTTTATTTTGGAAGAACTCACATAATCGCTTCAAGCACTGGAAGGTGTGCAGGTTGTTGCCCCAGCTTGCAGCATTAGGTAATTGCCTTTTTATCCTATTCTTCAAGCCAGGACTGGCCATAAAATTGACTTTCTTATTATTCAGAGTAAATAATTTTCATCCTTAACAAAGCACAGCTGTGGCTGAACTGATAGGAAATGTAATAATGTATGCCATTTAAAGCATTCTCTCGCATTTTACTTGAGTTTTCCCATCTTCTTTGCAATTATATAATCAACACCTTTGCAGTGATTGTTCTGTCAGATCAAAAGGTCAGAACTATCCATTCATAGTTGAACCAATTTGCTTTCATCTTTTTTTACTGCAAGCTCCTGTTATTTTCACCTTTAAGCAGCTTCTTATATTTTTAATCATTCAAATATAGTACTGTTGATTCTCCAAACTCTAACATTTCTAAGCTCTCACAGATCAAATATTGAGTAGTGAGGTTTTGTTTAACATTCATTCAAATAAAAACCTTCACTAAAATATTTGGCCAACATTCCAGTTACCTTTTAAACTTATACTTATTTCAGCTCCAGACACTTAGTTTCTCTGTACATGTATTATTACAAAAATGAATGTCTAAAGACAGCATTTTTCATTATGACTAGAACATAAATCAGTCCTCTGGAAAGCGTATGCTTGCAATTGCATTTGTAGTATAATTTCTAGCCAAATTTTGGAAAAGTGTCTGTAGGTATCTATCTTTTTTCTTTTTGGAGAGAGACCTGTATTTTGCAGTAGAAAAGCAGAATGAGGTATGTATTTTGTATTTTTGTAGTTAAAGGTGTTATAACTATGTAGTTTTGATAAGAGATCTTCAAAGTTGATCTTCATGAGTGACATTGTTTCTCTAAGTCTCTACCAAACGTGTTCTATGATTTTAATGAACAAATCACTTTGTAATGCCAGGGACAAAGAGATGGTTTGTAAAGGACTGAGGAAAGAATTCCTCAGATTCCTTCTTCTTAAGTAACTATCACTCTATAGTGCCTACTAGTTTCTCATTCATTATTCTAGGAAACAAATCAAATGAAATAAAAACAAAACAATCCATGTCAATTCTTGTACTTTGCTACACATGCATGATTTTTTTTTTTTTTTTTAAATAAGATGCTTTGGAAAAATCCTGCTTCTTATTTTCAACCCAACTCCTACTATCTTTTTTGATGGCCTATAGTTCACTGAAGGATATTCATCCTACTCACTCATTTATGCACCTCACATATAGCTTTTCACATTTAAGGGACCTCACACAGAAAGGCTGAGGATTGGAATAAAATCTTTCCTATCTCATTCTAACTCTATGTCCAGATGTATTGCGTCTTTATTCATTCACTGTGAAAAGGAGTGTTTTTCTCAAAGATTTATAATTTGGCCAGATGGCAATAGGCAGTGTAGCAATATTACAAGAGGCCTATTCCTGGTACCAAGGACACATCTGATAAGTTCTGAAACACAGCTCCACTGCCAAAGGACTTGTTGAGTTTCTTTGATTTTTAATGTGGAAAAAGCACACCTCACCAACAACCAACTTTATTTCTTTCATTGCGGTCTTGAATACAGCTGCAACTGGAAAAAGTAACAGTCTGCATGACAGTGAGTAAAAAACTGTGACTTTAGAAGTTCAGATCACAAGAATGCCAAAATTAAAAGGTGACTGAGAGCTGTATCTCAAGAAGGAGAATGTAAGTAAGTTAAGAGCTTAACTCTTAACTATGAACAAAGCCTTGCATCTCATCACACAATTTTGGTTGCTTAAAAAAATGCAAGTCTGAGACAGTGAAATGACTGTAAGAAATCATTAACCTTGTTTGTATTTGCCAGGCTTGTTCTTCATGATTATTCAGTCCAAATCATTGATCCGCTCTATGGTTTTGAGAGTTATTCTGCCATTTTCCTGTCAGGTATAGAATAGAAGAAATGATAGAAGGTGATGACTGGAATTAAAAGATTTTATGAAGTCACTGAGTAAGTCGTCTCCTATTGAGTGTGATATATTTAATCTTGAGCTCATCAAAGTCTCTTTTTGGATGGGAACATGACATTTTATGTGAAGAAATGTGCTAGAATATAAGCAGCTATATATAAAAGTATAGAGTGTGGATGAAAAGCCACTTTTCTCTGTGTATGACAGAGTGCATGATTGAGTTCATGGCTCTGGTGTGCAGAATAGCTGCTTCCTTTCCTACACAAGCAGTGCATTGCAAATGAATTCTAGGGATGGTGTGCCGTGGTCTCAGTCTTCTGGAAATATGAACAGAAAAACATGATGCAGAAAAAAGGATATTTCCTGAACTGTCTCTGTAAATGTCTGATATCTAACTACACTTAATCCAAATCTAAGAAATCCATAGAAGCATGGATTGATTCTTCTCATATCTACCTCTCTGTAATGATTTTCTTAATAGTATGAATAACAACATATCTGTCTGACAAGGACTGAAATCAGTTTCTTTTTCACATTTTCTTTTAGATATATTCTTCACAGCATTATCAAGAGGCCTGTTTGATAGTGCTGTAGTTCCTGCCTGCAGCCAGCCTGGTAAGCTACTACTCCAACATGCAGGGATCTCACCTTTGCTAATGTTTTCAGACCAACTGCTTTTTGTGCTGTAGTCTCCTTCTTTCTCTGTCCTGTGGTGCACCTCATTGCTTTGTTAGTCATTCCTACACCCCCTTCAATCCCCTTCAGTTCTTTTGTGCAGCATGTTCTAATTTATATCTAATGTTTGAAGACTGTTTTTAACCCTGTTCCTTTTTTTTTTTTTTTTTACCCAATTGAATTCCCAGAAATGTAGTGCAGAGGGAACACAAGATTTAGTACACTCCCTTCAGAGATCTCTAAATCACCACTTCTATTTTACTCCTTAGTTCTTCCTTTCCCTCTGAACATAAAGCTTGTCTATCTAGTTAACTTCAAAGTCCGCACATTTTCTGAATCATGCATCCCAAGAAGGGTATAGTATATATACATTATACCAACCCACACACTTTGGATCACTGTCAGGTCTTCAGGGAGACTTGTGTGTTGTGTGATAATATAAACGATATTCTTCTGGTGTAAAGTACTGTTACTAAATGATCTCTCTTCTGCACTCCTCTGCATTCTCCATCAGTTCAATGGCTGTACAGCAACCAAAAATGAAAGATTTTTTTCCAGCATATCTAATTCTTACATACAAGTACTGGATTACTATTTTTAATGGATTAAAATCATCAGCTTTTATTGATGAAGCATATGCAATTTTAACTGAGAAATTTTCATAACTATATTTTTCAGAAGCTGGAGGGTACGCCATGTTAAGGGCTGTCTAATATGTACAACAGTTTCTGTGCATTTCCCAAGGGAATTGACAACTTGCATCTGTTACAGATAAGATGCTCTTACAGGTGGCCTGAAACTGATGCTTCCTTAACTCCAATACAAGTGGTTTTTATTATTATTATTTATTTTTATTTTTTTAGTTGTTTTTAATTTCAGTTTGTTTGTTTAATGAACTGTCATGTTCATTGGCTGAATCTTCAGCTGGAATAACATTTGTGTAATATACTATTACTTTACAATAAGCGAAAAGTTAAAATTTTAGCACTTTACTGTGTCATCATCAATTTCAAAATTTCCCTGAGCTACTGTTTCTGACACTTCATTTGATTCTTGTGGTAAATAAACTACTTACTATAGTGAATGTGGTCAGAAATAACTAAAACGTTGGGTTATTCACCAGTGCTCACTTTATCCTGGATGTTCAAGACTTGGTTGCTCCATGCTTATTGTTGATGGCTTTGATAGCAATGATTCCTCATCAGGTCCATTGGACTAGTTGAATGCTTAGCTCTTCAGTTACAGAAATTACGAGGCTGATTAGCTTCAGATGATATGAGCCATCTATTCCCAGACTAGTATGGACTTTGTTTCCATAATCTTGGGATATTTCAGTTAAATGGATGAAATATAAATTTGCTCCAGTCACAATAAGTTTGTTGTGAAAATCTCCAGTGAATTTTTTATGAATACTAACTTAGTACCTCAATAAAATTGATTTCCACAGATATTTGCCTAATCTTTTCAGTGCAGAGGTTGTTTGAATTTGGAGGTCCAGAAGGGTTTCTGAAATTTCACTCCGCTTCTGTATTGGGATGGCATCCAGGTATGTATTATCCCATTCTTTCTCCCTAAGCAATTATTTGAATGAGCTAAAAACATGAGGAAATAGAATGAAAGAGTCACTTGATGATTAGGGCACATAACTGAGTTTGATTTACATGGGATCAGCAGTCCAGGGCATGTGATTCTTTACAGATCCCTCCAGTTTAGGCATTAAGATTTTATGTGAGAAGGCAAGTGATACAAATTGGCATGTATGCCTGCTGTCTGTCTGGTCCCTTGCAGCCAAACACTGTTTGAAAGACTTTTTTAATGGTGAAACAATAATTTCAAAGGAAGACTAATATTCTGCAAACAATTTTCAGTTTTCCAGGACAGTTACAACTTCTTCCATTTACTCATCTATTTTTCTATATATCTATCTGTTTGTCTGTATGTCTGTCTATTTAATTTTTAAAGTCCCAGTAGCAAATTTCTGAGGTGGTAAATGTGCCAAATAAATGCAGAATACTCATTAAGAATAGATTTTACATATTATTTTTATAACACTGGGTGTGTTACCTGTACGATCATTCATTTTTCAGCACTTTCACAATTTGTTTAACTAATAAAGAGGAGTGAATTTCTATAATTAAGTCCTGCTGTCTGTTCTAGATAACAAACTTATTTTATTTCTCTCAGTAGTTTTGATTCCTTAGTTCTTCAGGATAAATGATGCAAGATAGACTTGCTAGCAAGAAATAGCATTGGATTAATCTGGATCAGTGAGTCCTTTACTTCAGCCTGAAAAGAAGTGAAAAATATTTGCCTTTTCACATTCATAGTCCAAAGGAATATTTAGAGAGGAAAACAGTCTCAGTATGGTACAATTCCATGCTTGTAGCACCATTCTTCTCTGCCTCTTACAATGAAAGCTGAACCAAAAATTCTCTTGGCTTTATAAAAATTTATTTCTCATTGAACTGAATCTGTGAAATCTCCATTCCTTCAGGCTCTTCTGAAGCAGAATCTATTATCTATCAGCCCATAACATATCATGACACAGTAAGGAACTGGCAGGAGGTGAGATAAAAGCTTAACCCACTGATGTGCTTGATGTTCCTTCTAATCAAGGCAAATAATTCTTCAGGCTTCATTTGAATCTTTGATCTTTTTTTGAATAACTTTATGGAAAACATAGGGTTCTTGCAGAATTTCAGCTGTAACAGCATTTCCTGAAAAAGTCCTCTGTGAGGCCTTTATAATTTTATGTAATTTTCAGTTTTTACCTCTTCTCTTTATCTGATGACTGCCTATGAGGAGAAAAAAAGATACTTAAAACCAGATTATATTTCAGCCTTTAAATTCATGCAGACAGATTCCTTACGTTCTTTGAGTATCCAGTTAGTAGCTCTTTTCTCCACAGATTAAATCTTTCTTTCATTAGAAGGTACCCATTTATGTCTTCATTTCAGGATTTAGGGATTATTTTTCGATTCAGTTGCTTGTGTCCTACTCTTGATTTAAAAAGTCAGAAAAGTTACAAGGTCTTTTTAGTCTAAGCTCCAGGGATCAACAGCATATCTTCATTTTTTCTGACCTGTGTCTGGAGACGATCACTCGCTAGTACTTTCACCTTCAGCAAAATTTTCCCTTAATTTTTACATGCCTCAGTAATTTGAAGATGAACACTCAGAGGGTTTTAAGCAATCCTACAAAGTTTTTAGCTGATTAAATGCATATTTAAGCCTTAATTATGGCTGTTTGCTATGTAATTAAGCTTCCTTCTATCCAGTGTTCCTACATTGAGAATCAGGTTCATTAGACAAAGCAGTGAAGAGTACTCTAATACCTTAAGACATGACAGAGAATACTGAAATCTTATAGCTATACATACTATTCATAGAGTAGAGAGGCATGCAAGTGTGAGAAGTACTGAGCAATAAACTAGGCAATTGTCTGTGCTAATACACAGGTCTGAAGGTCTGCAGTTAACAGAAATATGCTTGGCTGGCATATGTATATCCAGGAAGCTGAGGATAAAAGGATCCTGTAGCTGTGCACTGATTTTGCAGCCCTGGATGTGCTGAAAGATTTTTCACTCACACTGAATTATATTTTCTGAACCAGATAGTAGCTGCTTACCAGATTGCTATCTCCCTGCAATACCTGTGACTGCTGTAACACTAATAACACATGGAACACTAGTAATATGTGAAGGCATTTTTCAGAGATCAGTAATAATCTGTGTAGTGGCACTTCCTGACTGACTGTTTATGCATACTCCCTTATGCCTGTCCTTTCATCAAGATCTTCAGCTGCCTTTTGAAAACGTGGATGCTGGAGCTGTTCTCATACCATTTTGAAATTTGCTATGTTTCATCTACAGCTAAAGGAAAGAGTATTCCAAGTATCTTGGTAGACTTAATCTACCTCTCCTTGGAGGCACACAGAGACATTTAAATCCTTACACACACTCAGTTTTTCAGACTGAAAAAATATTTTTCATATTTAAATGCCATGAAGGCAATATACATGACCAATATTTAGAGGAAGTCTTTCTAGCTTACCACAACTATACTTAGAGCAACAATCAGTTCAGTTTTCAGTAGGATCATGTGTTTTGTCTAGCAGAGAAAATTGCAATACTCTGGAGAAGGCATGTAAGAATAAATGTTGATGTTTCTTTAATGTTTTTCTATATCTTTATGATCTTTCCACAGAGCCACTACTGTAACAGGAAAATAAAATCTGAACTGGCAATGTATGAGTAACTTTTGCTAAGCAGTAAGCAGGAACACCCTAAATTTTAATAATCTCCAGATGTAAAAATTGTAGAGGCCCCTATATGTGTCCTAGTCACATCTCCTAATTGTTTTGCTCAGAATCAAGATGAATGCTCAGATATTACCACATGACTCCTGGAACTGGAGTCCTCAAAATAGCACATATAAAACTAGATAAAACTAGAAAATGCATTGAGGTTTGGGCAAAAGAATCAGAATGTGGTGTGAAGGTTGCAGGAGAACAGCATGTCTCCCATGGCTGTGTGCTAAAGAAAAAAGCTAAATGTTTTGATTTAAGAAGGGAAATCTGAGATTCTTCTTGATCAGGACACAAAGTTTTGCTGACAGGGATGCCTGCTAACCCCTTTCAGCCCCCCCATGTGTTGCTGAGCATACCACTCATGCCAGCCTGCCTGAATTCAACTCTCAACCAGCTTTCTTCAAATGCATCTACTTCTTGCAGCTTCTGCCATTAACATCATAATAAAATAAATTTGTACTACTGTTTTCAGAGCCCCTCTCCTCTTTTTTTCTTTTTTGCTTTAATAAGAAATGAAGGTGGAATCAATATGACTCCAAGGAAGCTGCTAAAATGATGAATAGACAGAGGAGCAAAATCAATCTTTAAAAGAATTTTTGTTGGAGAAGGAGTAAATATTATATGCATAGGTTATGCTGAAAGTAATGGCTTCTCTTTATTTCCATGGAAACTACAGTAGATACAAAGAGCACAATAAGATTATTTGATAGAACAAATTCTCAGCTACAAAACACTTTTTCAACATAATCACCATCATCACCTGTGCATTTTTGCTGGCAATGACCAAAAGCCTGCATGCTGTACTTGTAAAAACCTGCACCAGCAGAAGTGACCCACCGCTGCTCTTTGCCACTGCTGAAACACATCACCCACCACCTCACTGTGCTCACATCTGCTGTTTGGTTTCCATCAACATGCATCAAGCAGTGTCAATGAACGTCAATGGGTGTCATTATTTCTACATGGGAGAATCTACTGGCATCTTTGCTTTTGGTTGATGCTTGGCTGAACATGGCTGACAATGTGCCCAGGTGGCCAAGAGGGCCAATGCCCTGCATTAGAAATAGTTGTAGCAATGGTAATGGGAGGACAGTTGCACTAGATGATCTTGTAGGTCCTTTCCAACCTTGCAATTTTATGATTCTATGATTCATGTGCTTCCATGTCAGATGCCATCTGTCACACGGTAGCAAAATGTAATGAAATATTGGCAGGAAAGTTCAACCTCTACTGCCATGTCACCAACATTTGCCTCTGACATTGTTGGCCAATGTAATAAAATATGTGGCATTAGCTTTGGAGCAGCTCTCATAGATTTGTGGTGATTGCACATAGATGATAGCTGTATGTTGTTGCTTTTTATGCATATCTGGACCAGTTCTTTATTAGAAGGCACATCTGTGGCAGTCATAATAGCTCATGCTAGTCCTGTCATCTAGCCTGGCTAAAACCTTGTGCCAGGAAGAGATACGATTGATTTTAGTTTGCTCTTCAGAGATTGTGTAATGAACTGTATGCTTGTTCAGATGTCAGAATTAAAGCATATCACCTTGGCTGCAACTCTCTCATTTCTGGTCTTCACAAGCCAATATATGGAGAGGTCACTGCAATAGTGACCTCTCTGTGCTCCTAATTAAAGCACAGAGGACAATTGGTAGTTTCATAATTGCAATAAAATTGTTCCATAATAATAATATATATATATATAATATATATATAATATATAATAATTCTGGCAATTAATAAACCTAAGTCCAAACTCATATTCAGCCTTGTTTTTTTTAGTAATCAATTATATACATAGCTTTTTATGCTTGTTCTGATTGCTTAGTATCTCTAAAAAATATGGAGTTTAATTCTACAGTAAGTTGGGTGCTTAAAAAACTGATAATCCAAACATAAACTACCTTTTACTGCTTGACTTAAATATAGGAATTCTATTTGAACTATTCTAACTTTCAATTTTGCTGGTTTATGTCCCATGAATGTCTTCAGTGCTTGGTCAATAACTTTATTATTATAGTTCTGGATTCTTTCCAAATACATAGTTTAACATCATATTTTATCTTATGAACAAAAGAGAGTTAATTTTTTTTTTGTATTTAAATTATATTTTATACACAACTTTTTATTTGATAGCTCAGGATAATAATTACTTAATTGAATTTTGGTAAATTTCATAATGAAATTAATTACTATTTTTTAAATAAAATAGCTACAATGTCTGAAACTTGTCTCCACAGAGACAATGATAATATCATCCATATCCTGATTTGTGGGAGACAATAAAAAGTTAATTTAATTTAAGTTGGCCCACAGATTTATATAGCAGAAGTAATTTCAGAAAAAATTAGACCTAGCAGGATCTTTTCAGGGGAAAACATTCATTTCATCAGAAAATAGCACTTTATTAAAGCCAGAACTTCAAATGAGAAAAAAATCATTTTCAACATACTTTTCACATTAATATTTTCACAGTATTCACCTTCTTTACGATCTGTCTTGTCTTTCAAGAAAATATATTTTATTTAAATGTAAACATTTCTCTTTTTTTAATATTTAATTGTAATGGAGATATTTAAAAATAAAAATTGAAACCGTGCTTTGAAATTGCCTGGAAAATTCTTTTTTTTTTTTTTTTTTTGATACAAATTCAGTTTCATTTAGTTTGGTTTTGACTCAGAATCAGAATTTTAAGAATAAGTAGATAAAAATAAATGGTTTATATCAAATGAATTAGCATAAGCATTCAGAGAACTCTTTCAAAAGAATAATGAATTTAATGAGATTTTTAAAACGATAATTACATAAGAAATTGGAGTGAAATCCTTGCTACATTTTTTCTTTGTAAGTAAAAGTGTACTTTTATGATAGTCATTTCTTTCTCTCAATGGAATATGTCTATGTGAAGTACAAACGAAAGATTTCAATTTAAAAGTAGTTGTTCTTTGGTGAGAATCCAAGGCAACCGTACATAAAATGATTTACTGGGTCAAGACAAAATTGAAGAAAATGAGGGTATGCCTTATATAATCTTTTTATAATCTTCAGTAAACATCATAAAGTCAGACCAGTAATCTGCTTACTCCTTATCATCTCTGATTTGATTTCCCTCTGAGGTAAGGTTCTAGGCACTGACGACCAAAGTGCAACAGGAACAGTTCAGTGGAGCCAAAAAAAAAAGGGAACCTTTATCAACTCTTCCTGCACCAGGAAAACTGTTCAAAGCATAATGATTTGTACACCTAATCCCAGAGAGAGAATATATTACACTTCTCTCTAATGGCCTTGGTAGCTGAGTGTGGAATATCCACCAATTATAATTTTATCTGAAGCTCCAGCTGAATGAGGTAATCAATGTTTCTGAAACATCTCTCTGAAAGTCGCATTGGGCTTAATACTCTAGAAGATGAGAGATCAATGGGTGCTCTGAACCTAGAACAATGTGTAGGAGAGCTGGGTATACCGAATAGTTTGTAGTTCTTTCTGCAATTAAAATCTGAAATGGTTTATTGTCTCATTAGAGACTTTCTTGTTTGATGTCATTGTAAGAAGCAGCAGAAGACATTGTTACTGCATCACTTAACTGTCTAGAAGGACGTATCAGTTGGAAATCAACTATTTTCCATTTTGAAAAATTGGAATATTCAGAAGTTCTGTTCGTCAGCTTTGCCTTTGCTTTATTTAATTCAAAGAGTTTGAGAATACAGAGAAATGTGGTCTACACACAGCAAGGCAATAAAAAAAGAATTACCTTTCATGGCAGCCCATGTGTGTGGATGTCTGTGTGATTGTGTAAAGGTTCACACATACAGCACACACCTGTTTAATCTCCCCTATGCTTTCCTCCAACTCAGGGCCATTAAAAGCCATGTACCATTCCGCACATTTAAAAAGTATTTACTCTAGCTTTTCAGTAAATAAAATATAGAATAAAATATGAGAGAGTTCTCTTTAAAGATGTTTTAAGACATG
Organism: Meleagris gallopavo; assembly: GCF_905368555.1. NCBI lineage: Eukaryota > Metazoa > Chordata > Aves > Galliformes > Phasianidae > Meleagris > Meleagris gallopavo. The sequence continues at coordinate 49,148,487 of NC_139405.1, read as the reverse complement.
TAGTATGCAGTAATACAATCAGTATTAAAAGCTGACTGTTACACATTGAACTTTAGTCCAAGAAAACCTTCCCAACTCCATCTTTACCTGTATTACACTCCAAGCTGAAATCTCCCTCTTATATGAAGACTCTTCTTGTATTTTGCAAGTAAATAATTTCTGGCAATTAGCTGCATAAAGAGGTTTGGCTTCTGGCATAGATATTCTCAGGGTTACACTTCTAAAAATTCTAAGTCCTTAGTCCTGATCAGCTCTGGACCACATGTAATCATCTTATTTGTTATACAGAAAGAAAATAAAGGCTTTTTAGTGTCTTAGCTATATTTTCCTCAAAAAAGAATATAAGAGTACTTAAGTCCTACAATCTCAGCTGTTCTCCACTGAATTAAAACATTTTCTGGCTGTTTGTGTCCAAGTCTTCATAACTATTATTTTAAATTTGTAATGTTGCCGAGTAAAGTGCTAATTAGATTTCGATTTCTGTGCAGCAAGTGCTGCTGTCATTTACAATGCATAATAAAAGATAGAAGATGCAGGAATTTTGAATTAAAGAGAAATCTAGTTTTTCCACAGTAAATTTATTTCTCATTTTTCATTTATTACTCAAGAATAAAAAAGAGGAGAAATATCTGGATCATGTAACATTTTCAGTTACAATATTTTTTTTCAACAGGGAAATATTCTATCTGCTGACATATGTTCATAAAAGCTATGAAATTGTTTGCAGCAACACCAAAAATGTAATAATTGTTTGTACTTAAAAAGATTTGAATAGAAAATATATACATGTTTTGAAGCTTTTAGAAAATTTTATATTTATCTTTCCTCATTCTGGCACCTCTGAATTTATAAAGCTGCTTATTTTTTCCTGTCATTTTTTTGAGATATAGCATTCACTGAGAGCTCAGTTTCTGCTCTCTGCTGCTCTGAACTCTTTGACAGTAGGAAACATCTAGTAAGTTGGGTCAGAAATGATAGGTTAGAGAAATAAAAGACTTTGTATCACAGCTATTAATGAGAAAACATATTTCTACCAGTAAAACACTTCTGCACACCAGATTATTCTTTGCTTGAGGCCACCTTATGCCTCCAAGGACATCCAAGTAAGCAAAATAAGATGACAGGGATATAGAACATGCTCTGTTGATGTTTGCTTTAAGGAATTTTTGGCACAAGCTCACAATAAGCATGGAGATTGCTCCAATTACCAGCTGAAGACAAATGTGCATCTGGACTCTTGGAAGACAGCATATGAAAAGAGGGATGCTGTAAATATAGAACAGTTTCCTACAAGATAGATAAGTCTTTCAGAAATTTATTCAAACCTAGTATGAAGTTCAAAGTGGGTGCAAAGCACAAGATGTGCATGGCACATCCTCTTTCTTTATAAATTGAGAGAGGATGAAAATGAAAGATTGTGTAAATTTGTCCAAAGAGCTTTGTAGTCTCTTAGGTTACATGTAGCACCTAGGTCCTCTTTGGATTCTAGTACTGCAGGACAGAGAAAATGACAGTTTAGTGCCAGTTGTTTTTCTTTCATCAGCAACCATGACAGGGCTGTATTTCTCTTCTAGTCTCTATCTCAGGTACAATTCAACCCTACAGCTGTGAACTATTCCTACCATATGGAGCATCATAGAAAAAGTGTAGCTCAATTACTGAGTGCTTATATTTCTGCTGTGCAGTTGCCTTAATTTCATCATAACCTAATTTTCTGTTCCATTACCCCATAAATCTAAACTGTGATATTATAGTACAATATCTTAACCAGTTATTTTTACTAGATAAAAACATTCAGAACTGGAATCCAAAGATCCATTCTCCAGCAAGTAGCACATAATTTAACATTTTGTAAGTGATTTAGGGTTGCAGCTGTGGTCTCTGAACAATTCTGTCCCTGTCTTAGCCCAGATTTACCTTCAGTGTCAAGCACTCCGTAGAAGTTCTTGCTGGAACTGCCAGGACAGCTACTCAGAGTTGTACAGAAAGTAAAGATGCATATTTCTATGTGACCAAGAGATTGAAGCCCACTAGCTGGGAAAATGATTGGACTTGGCTGGTGAGAATGGGAACTTTTACTGGCCTACTGTTTGTTAGAACAAGTTTGACAATAGGCAATGGGAAGAGTTAGCTAGGAAAGGTGTTAAGAAGCTAGGAAAAAAAATAGAGTTTAAAATATCCTGTCAATAGTAATTTAAAAAACAGTGGAATAAGTTTTCCTGCAATATTCTGAATGGATTTGATCTGGTACATTGGAAGTCAGTGTGCTCTGTGTTTAGTACTCAGTTTGCTAAATCAAATTTTAGATACAACTCTTCATATGTCATCCAGTTGTCACTAATAATCTGGCCAGCGTGAAACATTTTGATCATATTGCAGAAGGGAGATGGGAAACTAATTGAAATGGAAAAACATATTCCTTCCACTGGGGAAATAAGGGAGGAAAGAGATATTAGCTTTTGTGCTGTCATTCTCTAAGAACCCAACTTTAATAAAACAGATGCTTTACAAACAATCAAATTTGAAATGTAGCTCAAAGATTAGACTACTGTTGTCTTTTGAAAAATAAAAATAAAAAATTAAGGTTATCAGCAATCTGAGATTAGTCACATCCTGATTTCTTCACTTAAAAGAGAAATATGTTATATTACAGACATTAGTAAAGTAGTAAAAAATATTATACAAACTGATACTTATAATGTAGAAACTATAATTTCTGAGAAGCAGTTCTCACGATACCATGAAAATCATTGTTCCTGTCTAATACCAATTGTGAAACAGATTTATATAAGCAAAACAGGGGGGAACTGGGACCAGCCCTGGGATAAGAAGTAATTCTCTTCCCAGTTTTAGACAAGGTTTGGTCAAAGTACATGACTACATAAATTGAAAGAAATCCCGCTAAAATCACTGCATTGGTGTGAATGTACATTCAACGTTAAATAGAAATAGACATTATATATATTATATATATATGTATATATCTCTGAAGGTGAGATATTACTATTATTACAACAGAAATCTTCAGAATCCAATCATTCAATCAGTACACATCCGGTTGTTATGGAAATTATACACTTAGAACTGTTATACACATACTTCTTATCTTCCACCTCTTTTTGTGGTGTTTAGGATCCCCTTCCTGCTTATCTGAGTTCTACAGCTGTGAATTCAGCCTGATGACAATGCTGGGGTGTTACAGTGAGTTGCTGGCACCTGAGTCCTCTGGGAGTAAAATGATGTTCATTTTGATAATTTCCTCTTCCTCATCCTAGGATACACTTATAGTAATTTCTGTTCTGTGTTTACCATCATCCTTGTAAACCTCTGCTCCTTCTTACCTGGTCTGCAGCTTTACATCTTCATTTAGTACATGAGATACCTGTTGCATATGATAGATACTAAAACTGTTATTGTCCAGCTCTGCAGTTTTTCCGCATATGAGTGAGCTATAAATGGCTGTGGGATTTCCAGTACCAAGTATGTGCCCAGTCTTTGATCACACTGTGTCTTTCTGTTCTCCACATCCTGAGGCTACACTCTGGAAATACTCCTCTTGTTGTACCAGGCCTGTGTTTCTCTACACTCATTATTTCAGGGCTGAGACATAGCCCACTAAATAGAAATTTTATTGTGAGTAGAGTGACATTTTTATTCGTGTGCATTTTTATGGAACGCTGTTTGCTACTTTTTTTTTTTTTTTAATCATGGACTATAGGCACTACTGCATAAAACAGGTGTTACCTGTGAATTACATGGCAGTTTGGAACTGTAATAGCTTTTCAGGATGCAATAGGCAGCAACCTTGTACAGTTTTAAAGAAGGAAGAAAGAAAAAAGAGATGCAAGGATCTGTAGTTATGAGCCTTGACAGCACAGCACTTCTCACAAACCTGCAGCACCACTGAGGTTAGCATTGCACCAGAAGGTCCTGTAGCAAGGGGAGTCCATCTCAGCATGAATTCAGCCAATTTCATTTCCTTTGTAAGGGCTCAGACCACTCTCACTCGAGATAATAATTATTAACTTCATTGTGTCTGGATTGGAAGGATTTGTGTGCTTTAAAGTAGCACTATGAAAAAATAATGAATGCTTACTTGTTCTCCATAGTCATAAAACTAAAACACATAATAAGCAGATCTTAAAAGATCTCCAGTATCAGTTGATGTATGGACAAAGCCTGAAAATATTTTTAAAACCTGAAAATAAAGATCTAACTAAAAGAAGACTTATAAATTAATAAGATTTTAAGATGTCAGCATAAGAGTAAGAATATGTTTTTATTTTAATTAATAATCAAGATTATAAAGAATGATAAAACATTATGTCAACAGTTGCTTTGAATTTTTATTTCTCAGTTAACACTAAAAAAATAGCATAGAACAAGCTATGCTCTAAAACATGTCTTAAAGAAAATTCACATACAAATTTTGCATATTGCTCCCTTAGTTTTTCTGTTCTTTTCTACCACCTGTCATTTTTCAAAGATTTATTTTGATTCCCTACAACATATTTATATTTTGGCTTGACTTCTCTTGGTCAGAATTCCTATGCAACTGTAAATCCTAACTTAAATTGTTGCTTTAAACAAAAGCAATCCAACTGTCTTTTCCTGTTCTGTTCTTACTCCTTCAGGCGCACAACAGATTCAAAGATGTCTTTAATTCTCTTTCATTGCTTCACTGGCATTGAGACAATCACATTCTTTTCTGAATTGTTTCCTAGCATCTACTCTATTTTCTGATGGATGAAAGTTTGGCAAGGAGCATAAATCACTTCCACTATACGAATAACACTGACATAAACAATAAATGTAGTTTATAAGATTAATATTATCAAAGTACAAAAATATCAATGCAGAATTGCAAGTACTGATAAAGAAGTGCCATGTTACAGTAGCTTCTAAGAGAGTCATAGAATCACAGCATCATACCTGTATGTGAGTGAAGCTCTGAAGATTTAAAATTGGCCACTTGTGGAGGAACGGAATGAAAAAGGCGTTTCTGATCTGCTGGACTATGTGGTCATATTGCATCTCTCAGTCATCACTGAGATATCTTTGAATTGCAGTAGCTCTTGAGACATTCTACCAGGCTTCTTGGCTGCTGTAGTTCTGTCAGAGGAGCCTTCTGAGCCCTACTTGAAGTACCTTCAAAGAACAGCTTGAGTAACTTTCTTCTTCTGACATTACATCTATGATGTACAAGATGATGAAGAAACAAGGAGGCTGGAGACAATGAGTCTTGAGAGAATGAATGCATTGAAAGCAAAAGTAAAACAGAAACAGACAGGTAATCCCCAAACTGTTCCACATAACTCAGTTCAGGCTTACAGTACAGATTGTTTATTCCATGAATGGCATTGTTCAGAACAGAGAAGGTTATTTATCTTATAGAAAAATATTGAGAGGTAGCTATCCTGTCAAGAATGCTGTGAAACAAAAAACTTGTTGAGATAAGCTTCCATCTCAGAATTTTCATGAACTAAGGAAAGCACTGATTTTCTAGTATTTAGAAACTTAAGAGAGAAAATGTAATATAATCTTTTTCTTCTTTGTCACTGGAATTGTACTATCTGCTCTGAGATCAGAAGAACTATTGAGACAGCTCTGTATACCAGCCTCCATGGTCTATTTAATAAAGATATGTACCTGACATGACATTTCCATGTGGAACATTTTGATACCAGGTCTCTGAATTTGAAATGCTTCTTAAGATGTATTCTTTGTAGTATTACACTATATATCTCCAGAAGACATTTATCATCCTTGGCTATCCACTTTAAAAACAAACAAACAACAAAAAAAGACAAACAAACAAAACACAAACAAAACAAACAAACAAACAAAACCAACAAAACTCCATAACCTTAAACCCTACCTGAAATGAAAGAAAAACTATTGTAAGACATTTTATCACCCATATTGCAGGAAGAACAGTGTCTGAATCAGTCTGTTCTGTCAGGAAAAAGTGTCCTATTGTCTTCACTAATGCAGCTAGGCATTAGGACTCAAAACAGTGATATACCAAGTAATTTCAAAATCATTAATATGTGTTTCTTTTCTCTGAGTCACTTGAAACTGTGACACTAGCAATTTAGATGTTCACAGCCCTTTATTTTTTAAGCCTTTTAAAAAGGATCTTCAAAGTGTTGTGCTGCAAATGGGATTAATTTGTCCTGTTGTGAAGTTGCACTTTCAGTGAAATGATTGAAGTATGGGCTGGTTTTAAATACCTCAAACCTCCCTGCCTCATGGTAGCTCCTCCCTAAATTTGACTTAACAATTCCTCCAAGAAAGAAAAGTTGTGGGAGTTAAATCCATTTACTTCCACCAGTGAAAAAATCTCCAGTACCATTCTGCAGCCCTTTGTTACAAACAAGAAAGTATTTCACTGGTGCTGAATAGAAATCTACATTGTTAGACAAAGACTTTAAAGTCCTGTCCTTTGGGACTCAGATATCTGCTTCCAATGAATATTCAGTTAGATGAGAGCAAAGAACTTTTCTTCTGAAATCGTATACTGACTGTGGAAAATAATTTGTAATTTTTTCCATCTCTTATTTCTGAACAAATAAAAAAAATAGGAGCCTTTTATTACAGAGTCTTAACATTATTTCTAATATATATGCTTATGATATTAATTTTTCTTCTTTCTTTTCCTCTTTTCTCAATCCAGTGTGATATTTAATGAACATTAAGGAATTCCATCATAAAAGGAACTTTTAGAAAAACTGAAGGATTTTTAGGATTTTTTAAGATGTTAAAGGTGGGAAATTTTGCTCCCACTATAGGAAAGCAAGAGTATATACTGAATTTTAAAGAATGGAGTTTGTAGGTAAGGTATAAACTGAAAATAAGATGAAATGCTGACAGAACGATTTAGCAACAAGAATCTTTAAGGTCCAGTGTAGTATTTCTTCAGGGAAAAAAATATTAACCATAATTTTAAATATCTTGCTTCTTTCTCTTGCTTAGATATTTGCTTCAAGTTAATGGTTCTCTAATGCTTGGATGAATTGAAAACATTTTTTCTTCTACTTAGGCTAAGTTCCCAATTAAGAAAAAAGAGCAGACTTTGGACATCTTGGTGCGGAAAATAGAAAATGTATGTCCGATGACCGAATTTAAAGAGTACATAAAGCAGAAAGTGAAAGATGTGTTAAAAGAGGAAAAAGAGTGAATTGCAGAATCAGAAAGGAACCAAAGAGAAGATAGAGAAAAATATATTAAGTTTCTGAAAGTAAAAGCAAGGAATTTACATTTCTGCACAGGAATTGAAGCACCTACATGAAAACAGAGGAAGAGACGAATTTTAGCCAGTGACATGAGAAAAAAGCCTGCAGGCTCTGGACATTCTGAAATGACAGGTTTTTAGATGGTGGATATATTTGATATATTTTCCTCAGTGTAAAAAAAAAAAAAAAAAAATTAAAAAACAGCTGAAAAATGTGAGATATTTGGATTAGTCTTCATGTATTCTCAGATAAGTCAGATAGTTTCAGACTGAGGAGCTGAGTTTCATGTGAGGAAGTTTTTACTGGGGATACCAATAATAATGTATTTTTAAAAAATCATTGAGAGAAAAGGGGGAAAAAAAGGGTAAAATTAGAGTGAGAGAATTCTGTACACTGAACACAGGAGCTATGCAGCAAGTGAACAAACTGATCAGTTATGTCCTCTCTGGCTCTGCTGACAGTGTGTTCACAGGCAGTAATAGATGGGCTGCACCTATGAGTGACCTGTGGCTCAGTTGCCCCAAATGCTCATATGTACTGAGTGATGGTGTTAAGGAAGGAGACACAGTGGCTTACAGCTCTTCAAGCTTGCTCTGACAGGAACACTAGGAAGGCTGCGGGCAATTTAGCAATGAACGCATCTCTTCTCCTGCCTGGAAACAGGCATTGATGGAGCACCAGGGTGAGAGAAATCTCTTGCAATGGAATGTTATAGAGAAAAAAAATGAATGAGATGGAGTAGGCAGCAGAAACAGAAAACTGAATCATACTGCATTTAGCAGCTTATAACCTTACAGTTTCCCACACACACCTGGGTATGGCTTGGCAAAATTCTGACATCCATGATTTCTTCTGTGGTTACCAATGATAATATCTTAGTTGACTTAAATGTCTTTTATTTATTGAATTCTAGGAGATCTTTTTTTGTTGTGAGTGTCTCAGAGGGATATCCTTCAACACTGTGGAGTACTTCATCTTTTACTTTTTTAAATGAAGGAAGCAAATAAAATATTTTGTGTTGCAACATGGAATAGAATGCTTATCTTCTCTACCACAAGGGATAGTTCCATTCTACCTCAAACAAGTCACAGAGGAATAGACATGAATTCAGAGGTAAAATAAAAACAGAGACAGACTGAATGAAAAATAAAATTAATCTTATTGCATAGAAGCCATCTCAGTTATTTTGTAAAGCTGGTTGTAGATTTAACAGGCTTAATACTCATGGAATTAGAAATTACAATTATGATCAAAAAGGCCTAAATATTAAAGAATTTCCTAGCTGACTCATCCATTAAAACTGAAACAAGTTATTACATTTACATAGGACATGATCTATTCCCTTCCAATGCAAGACATTTTATGAAATCTAGTCTAAGAAAAAAATATATATTTGTATTGACTACCATAATTCTTAAGCTGCCTCTATTCTTAAAATTAATGTAATTGTGCACAGAGTCTGAATGCAAAAGAGCTGGCATAGTATGCTATCTTTTGAGAATACTTATCAAATGTGAAAACAGCTGCTAGAACTAAAAAGTCTGACTATACCTATTAATAGCTCGTAGAAGCAAACATCAACAACTTAACTACCAATCACCAGAAAATGAGAGAACTTTTGCAAGGTGTGAGTAAAACTTTCCAAAAAGAATGTATATAATGCTATTTTTATTCCATTGTGCTATCTTTAACTTTTCTGTTTCATATTAGTTTGTTCCATTGCTCCATAATAAGAAATATTTTTTTGCCTATATTTTCATGTTTACTCACAGTTTTTTTTTGATTTAATGAGGTAGAGTTTCTTTCTCTTGAAATCTGTAAGATAAACTGTACACTGTGCATAAAAAGAGCCTGAATTCTAACAGCCCTGTGGGTGCTACTTGTACTGGGCTGAAAAATGTTACTGATTCAGAATAAAGTAGAAAATTTATAAAAATGTACAAGACTGTTAAGAGTCGAACATAATGTCTGGCATAATGTTGAGCTTGGAAACCAAGAGAGATACAGTTGCTACTTTTCTATATCTGTAGAAACATAGTCACAGTTTTTCCTGCATTGTGCTGACTAAAATTATGTTTACTCAGCAAAACTCAGTGTAACAACATGTCATCAGACTGACTCACACTGCTCAATTCCTCATTCCTAAGGCTAAAATACCAGATTAGATAATAGTCAAAATCATAAATAACCCTGTGCACCACTTTCCCTAGGAATCATTCTGAGTTACTGTGACCAGAACCAGTGATCTTTCTAAAGTCTTGTTCTTTTTCCTTTAAACTACATAAACCTCCTATAGAGTTGATCTGAAAAATATGCAGAAAGAATACATGAATCTCTTGACATACACACTCATTAACAATGAAAGCAGCAAACTCTATCTTAAAGTATTTTTAAATACTGAAATGTTGGCATTATGTAGTCCTAAAAAGAAAAATGTAAAAGGGTAGGAAACATTGTTATTGCCATTTTCCCTGCATGGAAAGAAGCAAGTGTTCACCAAATACTTGGAAAAACAAAAAGAACAAACCCTAAAAACAGTTATCCAGCTGTGGAATTACAAAGCTTAGTTTCAGAGCAAATCTACATTATAACTGCAGTCGGTGCTATTCATTACCAATTCCTCTGATTTCCTCATCAGGATTATGTGAAAGGAATCATTACGTAGTTCATTCTGATATTCAAAATTGTAAATAAAGAAAGATCTGTGCTATTTTTACAATTGATAATTTTCCCTTTAAAATTATTGCTCTCCATACCTCTCTTTCAGGTATGAGTGTGTTTACTTTTCCTGGTAATTTCAACTATCAATATGCACTGCATAAAATTGGAGACTTGGACAATTATTGAACATGCTGAATTCAAGCCACATTTTCATCTCTCTGCTCACTGAACACAGTGATCAAATGTATCATGTTCAAACCTTTGACACTCTATGCAACTCAGATTATTCTGTTTAAATAGCTATACTGCAGACTGAGACATACAATTTATATTAGCCTTGTGCATAGAAAGTAAACAAAGGCTTCAGTTTTTATTACTTTTCATTATTAAAAAATAATTCTAATGGTCAAGAAGAATGTCTTTAGTTATGCCACTTCCATCTACTTCTGTATAGTAATGTACTTGATTTACATTACTTCAGTATAAAAAGACAGAAGTAGTTCTGATGGTTATGACTGAAAAAAAAAAAAAAGTGGGGGGGAGAGGGAGATATCCTTTTCCTCACTTCTCTTTCTCATTCTGTTCTCATCTCCAAAGTTTGTTGACATGGTTAGTCCCAATTTTCCTCTGTTATGCTCATTTGTCATCACCTACATATATGAGAAGTTTTAAGGAAAACTAAATGCATGTGGATTGGACATGAAAGGTAAGAGAGGAGGCATATTAAACATCTGTAGATATGGTTTTGATCACCCTTTATGCTATGAGGAATGTGTAGCTTAATGATAGGTCTGAGCACAGATTTGCACTGCTGCTAGTATATGTACACTCTGCTGCATGTAGCTACACACAAAACAAAACGTAATTCTTAGTTCTAAAGAAGTTAGACTACTTATGGACTTTGCCATCTGTAGCATTGGCTTCCCCAAGTTGACAGTTATTACCCGTCCTCCGTGAAGGATTCTTGTATCAGGTTTACAATGTGCAGTAAACTCCTTCAGCAAACAAAACAGGTAGATTTCAAATAGGAATTTCTAAATTACAGGTTATGATTTTTAATGCCATAGAGAATTAGAAACCTTACAGGAGGAAACTAGCAAATCAGCAACAGAAATTCTGTACATAATTTCTGATGCTTTATGTGCTATCAAATTCCTCTGACAAGTACATTTTAATACACTGAATATAAATATATTAGAAATAAAGTTCTTTAAAAGGCTGTTCATTTGTGGATACCCAGACAGAAAATAAGTAGGATGTTCTAAATTGAAAATGAAGACTAGAAAGCAAAATGAAAATTACAGTGAAAATTGCAATGAACATAGTCTTCATCAGATAAAACGGTGCTCACAGTTACACTCAGATAGCTCTCAACTTGTTGCTGATGGTAAATAGAAAAATATCAACTTTGGTGATGGATTAAGTAGTAAAGAAATGGAACTGAGTTGAGCTTTAATGAGGGAAAGCAACACATGATCTTATATAATAACCTGTAAAAAATGTTTTTTAAAAATTGCCAGATGTAAAGACAATTTACATCTCACTGAGACACAGTGCTTACCCGTTCAAAGTGGTCTATCATTATAGCAAACTGTACAGTTTAGCTTTTCTTAAATAGCATGATCTTAGTTAATTTGAATGTCAGTAAGAAAAAAATAAATAATCCTTCGTTCACTTTTTTTCATTGTTTTTTGTATTTGAGAAGGACAACACACGTTGCCTACATGTGAGATGACTTTATTGCTGTGCAAAACCAATGCAAGGATCCAGATACCTAATCAATATGCTATTCCAAAAGCAAATGTTCAATGCTTTTATAGAAGGAAACAATTATGGAACTATGTCTAGACATTGATTTTCTTTATAATTGATTCCTGACAAAATACACAGAATTGTTTTACCCCAAATTTAGTCTCTGTTGAGATGGCTATTGCTGTGTGTGTAATCGTCATCACCATCATTGCATTTTAAGAGCTGGAATTCTGGATTTTTGTTGTTGACAGACTCAACAACATAATAAACAAAAAACATAAGTAAATAAATAAGTAAAAATGTGGAGATTATCTTCAGTACAAAGAATTTACAGCTTAATAAAAGGGATTAAAAAAAGCAGATTGTGAGTGTTAGGAAAATATCGTTGCTTAACCCAGCAGGCAGCTAAGCATCATGCAGACATTCACTCATTCCTCCTTCCCAGTGGGATGAGGGAGAAAATCAAAAAATCATCAACAATGTGGAACTTGTGGGTTGAGATTAAAAAAAAAAAAAAAGGAAGAGAACATGAAGTAATGACAATAATGTAATATAAATTTACAAAACAAATGATGCACAAGTAATTGCTAAGCACCTGCCAAACAACATTTTGACAATCCCTGAGCAGCAGCTAGTCCACAAGCCAGCTCCCCTCAGTTTTTGTTTTTTTTCTTCACATGATGCCATATGATATGTAACATCCCTTTGGCTAGTTTATGTCATCTGTCCTGATTCTGTCCCCTCTCAGCTCTTTGTGCTTCCTCAGCCCCTCTCACTGCCAGGACAGTACAAGAAGTTAAAGCATCCTTGCCTCTGTTGCTCAGCAACAGCTAAACATCGGCATGTTATCAACAATGTTTTTCTCCCAAAACCAAAACATAACGGACACTATGAAGGAAAAAACCTGTCCCAGATGAGACTAGTCCAGAAATAATGAGACAACATTGAGTATTCAACTGTTTAAAAGTCTTAAGTTGCTTATAGAATTGAATTACATATATGACTTGGGCAATTCTTGCTCCTTTTTCGTATCTGTTGATAGAACAGAAAAAGTATGGATGTCAGTGGCTATCCTCTTCTAGCTGTAACTAAGTATTTACATGCTAATACTATTAATAAAATAATGAACACTTGATGTTATTGTCCAGATATTTTTGTTACTTCATTTTGAAGAAGTCTACCAAATAAATAATCTCTCTTTTCATTAGTATCTGCAGAATTATTAGTTCTGAGTGCAGCAGTCTGAAACTTGTGATATTTGTATCACATTTATCCCAGAAGTATTTTCTATATCTTTTCCTTTCTGAATCTTACTGTTACTTCAAATAGGGTCTAAAAGTTCCTTAGGATAATATGGTTAGGTCGTGGTTGGACTTGATGATCTTTAAGGCCTTTTTCAACCTGAGCGATTCTATGATTCTATAAGGAATAAGGAATATTTTAATTATTAAGGAATAATATTTTAATAAGGAAGGTACTCACATATTTGAGCTACCCTAAGAAGAAACATTTTGTCTCTTCTATTTAGTTTAGAGGTACTTGGGGAAGAGTCAGTAAGTATGCTTCATCCAGGGGTTTGAAGCTCTAGCATACATTATATTCAGCATTTTTTGTTTGTTAATTCATTCATAAGAAAGGAAATTTATTAAAGGAAGTCTCTTTCTGCTGATACTGTTTCTCCCAGTGGAGTAAAGTTTCTTTCCAAGAAATGAACAATAAGAAAAACTCTGCATTTTCCACAAGAAAGATAACTCCACACATTTTGTTTTTCATAGTCAGTTTTCAGTTATTTGTGTGTACAAGTATTTATTTTCTCTGCATGGCAGGCTGCCTCGATCACTGTGAGAAACAGGCTTTTTGATTCTGAGAATAAATTATTAGTTAATTGTTTCTACCACATGTTTTTTTGTCTTTGTGAGCAGATGGATTGAACTTCGAAAACTATCAAATGTTTCTGTTCTCTGTTCTGCTTGGTATAAATCCAATCTCCTACTGAAATAACTAACAATGAAGTTAGTGCCTTGTCATTCCCCTGTTTGTTTCTATTACAACAGTAATCTACATTATTTGGTGAAGAAACAGAGGTCTCTGTATTAAATGGAAATGATCTTTTTGTTTTATAGGTAACTTTCATACACAACAACAAGTAAATGCTCTACACAACATTAAATTGCCCTAGAGTCAAGAAGAGATATTCTGAAAGAGATAAAGAGCAGCAAACATTTGTGATTATGAAAGATTCTGAATTAATGAATATGCAAACTTTTTACAAGAATAGATTTTTTAGAAATAAGAACATCTATTTTCAACATGTAACTTTTATTCTCTAGACAGCTGCAGTTGTCAAGGCTGACAATACAGTCATGGAGTAGATCTATGAAGTTCATCTCTGATGGTTCCTCCTGGAGCTTTCTACACTTGGTAGCATCTGCTGTACTCCTGAATGGACCCCCATGTCCATGTGAGTGGATCCATTGAGGAGATCATGTCCATGTGAGTGGATCCATTGAGGAGATCATAATGTCTTGCTGACCAATTGCATTTCTACACACTATATGTAAATGGTCTTTCTGGGAAGATTCAAAGTTACATCAGAATTTGGATGTTCCTGTGTTTGTCAGTTCCAAAGAAAACTTCTGATTTGCTGGCAAACATTGCAATGAAGGTTTCCTATCAGAACAGCTTTTTCCTTTATATTTTCTTTTTTTTCCTCTGTAATTGAGAAATTATTACAGAGCAAAATATCTAGGAAATAACATAACTAAAGGAAAGACCTTGACAAATTCGAAATTAAGAAAAAATAATGCTAGTGTTACCTTGCTCTTAGAAACAAAATGTGAAGATTATACTTAAAGCAAAGTCTTTTTTTCCAGAGCACATTTATTTTTCTTCAGAGGTAGAGAATGAACAGAATAGTCTTCTTGTGATCGTGATCCATGTTTCAAGTAGTTGCCGTGATTTGAAGAATGAAAAATTAAAAAAAGCAACATGAACTATAGCTGGAAGCCTTTGAAAATTGGCAGAAAAAAAATTAAATGATAAAGCATGTCAGCATGTGCCAATATTCACTCCAGGATCCCAGCTACCACCTCTATTTTCTTTTCTGGTGAAAAAGATTTCAGTTTGCAAAAAGTCACTTGGTCACAATCAGATACCATAAGTCATATTCCCTGCTGTTGTGGAACAGCTGGGTTCTATCAGAAGTGCGGAATGAGCAGTAACTGTCATTTCATTCTCACCCTATAAAATTAAAGTACTTCAGATAATTTAGAGAAAGAGATTTTCAAAATGTTTCTAATTTTGAAATATTTCCATAAAACATTTGGTGAAAATTATTGTAAAAGCTATTTCTTGTTTTGTTTTCTAATGTTTGACAGAATCTAGACTCCTGGGGCTAAATTATGCCGTAGTTGTTCCTGTCTGAGGAATAAACTTTTTCAGTAGAACTGGTCTTGGAATTCTTTTTCTTTTTCTTGGGCCCCATAAGTGAAAGTTAAAAGGCAAGAAGGCTTCAAAGTGACTGAGAATAGGGGGAGTGAAGGGAAATAGAGATAGTTTATAGAAGCAAGAATGTAGAGCTTGTTAGAAAATAAGGGATGGCAGACACTGTGACTGGGATAGTGGGGGGGATGAAGGCCAAAAAGATAAGTGTTTGAGAACAGCCCGAGGACATTTGGCAGGGAGGTGATTAGATGTCCACAGGGCAAGAAGAAACAGGTTGGAATGCCCCCCTGAAAGGTCAGAAGTTTACAGCAAAAATGGTCAGAAGCCTTCTCAAGGAAGACTATAAATCTTCATCCCACGACCCACTATGCACGCACAAGAGGGGAGAGTCTGCATGCTAATGAACTCTCAGGGGTGTAATGAATATGTATCCGAATTCCGGGAGAACTATTGATTATGTATTAGTCCAGCCTATATCTGTAGCACGATTTTTCCAGATGGAGTGCAAGTTAGGCAGATCTATCCCCCCTGCACCCGGTGTCTGTGCAGCACTGAATAAACCATACCTGCTTTATAACTACTTTGTGGTTATAGAGTTTGATTTGGCATGTCAATAATAAGAGTTTGTTCCCAGTGGGGAAGAATGAGGGGTATTTTTATTTGTTTGTATTAGCTTTTCTTCAAATAGGATGTTTTTTTGTGTTTTTGTTTGTTTGTTTGTTTGTTTTTGTTTTTTTTTTTCTCTCCAAATTTTCCAGGTAATATAAATAAGTCAAAGGCCAACACAATAAGGTTCTTGTCTCTGTAACTCTGTGGAAGTGTAGTCCAACTCCTAATGTTGTCAACACCTACACCTTGTGAGAGGAATTTGATTTGAATTGCAGAAAATGCGGTACAACTCAGTAAGAATAAGAGCTTCTGAGATTTGATTGCAGGTTTTATCAATTTGATGTGCAGAATTTTGTCTTTTGGCAATCATCTTAACTGGAGGAGTTTGACTTCTTTCAGTGATATGTAAAAGGCATGAAGAACAAAGTTATAGCATCTCACCATGGGTAGCATTTCTAAACTAGTGAGTACATGTACTTCCCTAGAAAAATACCTTTAGCTATGTAGCTGTGGGGATGGTGCTAAAGAAGGTATTTCTATATACATCTCTGTTGTTCATGTCCCAGTAGCTACACAAACTAGCTCAGTGTAATCATACCTATGATTCTGAGTTTAGGAGCAGATCTTTGAAATCTTCCCTGTTAAGGAATGAAATTGGATGAGGAACTAGCATGACACTGTTATGTCTAAACAGTAGAGATGTTTCCTTCTGCTTTTGTCCACATCCCCAAATATCTTTAGTTCCTCCCTCCTCCCTCATTGAGTAAGTCTAGATTCTTGCTCAGTTTTTTAAGTATTTCCAGGAAAAAGAAAGAAAAATCTTTACAAACAACAGATTTCTACTGCTTTTGGCAGTTTGCTTTTCACATCTTTTTTGACACCTCTAAAAAATGACATGATAAACTTTTTTCTTTTTGGTTTCAATACTCTGAATCTAGATAGTGAAACATAGAGACAAATGGAATAATATTTCCATTTTCATCTGCTGTTAGACACGGCTCATCATTTTAAAATTTTCTCTTAAAAGAAAAGAGACTGAAATTGTTGTTTGAAAGTAAGCAAGATGAATAAACCTAGTGGTAAAATATTTGTGCTGTTATTTTAATGAATGTGTACAAACAGGGAGAACTCGAGTGCAGCCATGCTGAGAAGGACTTAGGAATTCTGGTTGATGAGAACCTGTGAATGCCCCGTACCTGGAGGTGTTTAAGGCCGGGTTGGATGGGGCTCTGAGCAATCAGAATGTACTGTAGGAATAGCTGCTGCAGGTAGCAGATGGTGAAAGACTTCTGCCTCATTCTCTGCTCCTAATAGCTCTTATACACCAGGTAAGCTATCTGCTCACAACTTCAGTGCTTCTATATAGACTCTGCAACAGTCGGAGCTGGGACTTGTCCTTCACTTAGCTTTAGAGGATAAAACATGTTTGTAAATCCTCTTACATACATTGAGTTCTCTTTCAGGTTGTTCTTTTTTCTATGGATAGCAGTCTCTCAGCACCTTGTAGGGTCTCTGGGCCTATGGACTGGTAGATCTTCAGTCACCAAGACCTTTTCCTTTTATAATATTAGTATAATATTCTCCCCCAAAATAATAGGATCATAACACAGGTTCATTTCTTAAACATCTGTAAGTTTTACTTCCTTTCTGAATATTTCATAATCCTCAGGGAGATTCAAGAGGCAAGGCATTTCTCCTAGGTTATTTAAAATTGTTATTGGAATGAATCTGCTTGCAAAGTAGAAACCTATTATTATACAAGACAAGAAACTACATATAAAATACAAAAGATATCAAATGATAATCACAATAGCCCTTTTTGAAAGTAACATTAGTAAAAATGTCACTTTTTCCCTGAAGGAAAAGTATGTTACTGTGCATTTCCAAACACTGTTGTAGATCACCATTCTTATGCTGTACCATTCTTTTCTTTGTGGGGACTTCTGGGCACTTTTTTTTCTACATTGTCAGTTTATCTGCTGTATTCTTCTAAGCGATCATAATTCTTCTTCCTGACATTCATTTTTATTTATTTATTCATCTTTAATATCAGTACTCATAGATGGGGTGAGTCAACTCTATTAAATTTTAATGTTGTAAAAGTGACACAAGAAGCCTGATATCTTGATATTTTGTTAGTCTTCCAAAATACAATTTCAAATAATGTTATTTCTGTTAAATTTTGCATACATTTTTGTGAAAAGTGTCGCAAATAAAAAACTTCACAGCCACAAAATTCAGCCACCCATTGTGTTTTCTTTCTCTCTTCTTCTTTTCTTTTCTTTTTTCCTTTTTCCTTCTCTAGACTAATTATTTGCTCCAGACTTTCCACTATGCTTGAACTCTCATTTCATAATCATGGTTTGCCTTCTGAATTATTTTAAGCCAGTTTTATATTTCTGGTGTAGACTCTAGACTGTTCCTTTTTAGTTTCTGTGCATATTTTCCTAAGGACAGTTTGGAACAGGTTTCCTCTTGCAGTTTACCTACATTACAACTGGATTTGGCACTGCCTTCTCTTGGAGAGTTATCCCAGAAGAGGACAGGTGTGATCAGGTGCTCCTGTAACTAAAACCAGAGGCAGTAGCTCTTCCAACAACCTCTCCAACGTAATCATCCTATGCTACTCTTGATGTCATCAAGATCTTCATCCCACAATGCAGTCTTTCTTTTATCTCTATTAATTTTTTACTTCTCTCTTTGAAAATCTCTTTTCTACCCAGTTTTTGGGTCAAAGCATGATTAAATCTATTCTACAGTTCCTTTAGCACCTTTTTTACCACTCTAAGGTACACAGCTTCTGACAAATGAATAGCTCTCCTATTGA